>NC_143395.1:259238534-261638534 GCF_052110815.1 Crocodylus siamensis | reverse complement strand
CATACATAAAGGAAACATTTTAAAACAGGCTTCAGAACTTTTTGTAAGAGCTCTTCTACTTGAGAATTTTTCTTTATTTACAACAGAGTATAATAGTAGGATCT
The DNA here is from genome assembly GCF_052110815.1 of Crocodylus siamensis. NCBI lineage: Eukaryota > Metazoa > Chordata > Crocodylia > Crocodylidae > Crocodylus > Crocodylus siamensis. The sequence continues at coordinate 261,638,430 of NC_143395.1, read as the reverse complement.
CTCCCAAACTGGAAGAAGCTTTTTAAATGTGACTACTACTAAATAGCTAAACAAAACACATGCATGTTTGTATCATTATTGCCATTGCATTCTGGAGAGAAGGACCTTAATATAATTAAACCACTACTTGATGTGGTTTGAGAATCCTCATTTTGTTCTCTAAGGATTTTATATGAAGGTTCTTATGCAGCACATATAGTAGAAAAGTTAACTCTTTATTCATTCCCTACTGCTTTAACCAATTCTCCTAAATGGAAGGAGTTTATTTGACAAGGTACAACACTAGCTTTTCTGGGACTTATGTAATTTTAGTTTTGTGTATGAAATGTAATAGTCTGCAATGTAGGAGTTTAACGTTTTCTATATTATAGTGAATTTACGTTTCTCATAGAAATCTTTAAAAATCAACCATTCTCCATGAAATATTAGTGTAGGTGTGGTCAGATTATCCGTTAACATAAAAAAGTGCTCCTGACACCAGCCTCTGTATATGATAACATACAGTATTAGAAGATTTCTGCAAAGATTGTGGTTGTTTTCTTATCCTCAGATGAAATGCTGGGATTGTTTCATTTCCTTCTCTGAGAACACCAGAGAGACTGTGACTTAAAAATCTGTTGCTTTTTTGCTATCAACGTTATAGTACTTATTACATAAAGTATGGAGATAGTCAGGAGGAGTGGGGGCATTAAGTAGTTTGGAATACAGTGAGATTTAAATCTGGTACTGCAGGCTGTTTGGAAATCACATGTAGTATTGGTTAATCAAAGATTCTGTATTCAATTTTGACATTGGACAGTGAGGTTCAGTGGTATGTATTGAAAAGACAGTGGAAGCGGAGGTAAACGTATAGGCGTGACAGTAGATTAGCACTATCACCATTTCAGACTTGTAGCACAAATGCCTTTCTGTGCCTTTCTTTTGGATAATGGACTCATCTAGACCAGTGTTTCTCAACCTTTTAAGTAGCAGGTACTGCCTAACTTCTGCAAATGTTAATAAGTACCCCAACACTCAATTTTCCAGGGGATTTTGTATTTGCAGACTAATGTGTGCTATATGTTTGGAAAAAGGGCTGTGTATAAAAAAAGGCCATGATATGACAGATGTCTGATCTGGTGCAGATAGGGATGCCACCTTTTACACCGGGGTGCACAACTCAAATATGTACCTAGGCTAGAGGTGATGTTGCCCAAAGCTAGGAGGGCTGAAGCCAGTGTCACACACAGCGTGGCATGCCAAATTATTACTGGGGAATTTTAATGTGTGGCGCACCAAATTATTGCCATAGGTTTGAGAGGAAAAGAGGGTGAGAGAGAGAGAATGTTAGGGTACTTGTGTACCCTCTGGCTGTGTCTCGTGTACCCACAGGGGTACGTGTACCACAGGTTGAGAAACTGTGATCTGGACAAGTATGTCAGCAACCAATAAATATCTATAGTTCTATCTCACTCTAGTCCAGGGGTGGGCAATTATTTGGGCTGAAGGACCACTTAGGGAGTTTTAGTGAGCTGTTGTAGGCTGGAGGGGGGTGGGATATGGGGGGGAGTATTGACTTTTTCCAGTGGAGTGGGGGAAGGGCAATTGATACCAATCTGGCCCAAGCCTGTCTGCCCTGCACCCAGGACCAGGGTGCCAGATGAAGGAGGCTGGTGGAGTCTCTACAGAGGCTGGCTGGGATCCCCACAGGTAAAATGAGTTCAGCCTGGCAGATAGAATGGGGCTATGGGTGGTTGAGGGGGGTGGGTGAGGTCAGGATTGCACAGCAGTGACAGCATGGAGCTGGGGTCTGAAGCAGAGATGTGATCTGTTCCCTGCATATCCGGGCTGGGGCTTTGCCATAGGCCCCAGCCCCACATTGTCACCACCCTACAAGCCAGGCCCCACCTGGCCATCCCGCTTCCAGACACCACGGTCCCATCCCATCCACCTGGCTGAGTGCACCTTGCCCACAGGGGTCCCAGGCTTGTGTCCATACATGGAGACCCTGCACACACTCTTCATCTGGCACCCCCAGCAGTGGTGTGGGGGGGTGAATGGGCTGGGGTCCCTGGGCAGGGTCCAGGTCCAGCAGTGGTGGCGACACTCACAGTGTCAGTTGGAAGGAACCAAGGCTTCCAGGAAGCTGAGTCTGGCTACTGCACTACCCCGAGCTGCTGTGCTCCAAGGGGCGGCAGGTCTGGCCGCATGTGCCATGGCCTGGGCTGCCTCACTCTTGGGCCAGGCAAGGCAGAGGGACCTATCACAGGCCTCATAGAATCCCTTGGCGAGCCAGATGTGGCCAACGGGCCGTATTTTGCCCACCCCTGCTCTAGTCACTAAGCACACCTTTTGTGTCTTTCCTGCCTGGTTGAAGAATAGAGTAGCAGGAACAGTGAACTCTATACAGCTTTATATAGTTATTTTGTAAGCTATTTTAGCTAACATTTCTTAACTTTTTCTCTTGTTAAATCAAGAGGCAGGTAGATTGTCTCCCCAAAGAATAAGAGGCTGCAAGTGCTGCTGCAGTAGCCATAATTTGGGCCATTGCTGTTACAGAGTTAGGTGAAGTCTGAGGGAAGGTCAGAGTGCTACAATTTCCTATCTACAAGTAGCAGCTTTTCAGGGTCTCGTTGGCATTTACACTGCATTTTGGTAGATGAGGAGCCTCACATTGCAGACAAATGTTTCAAAGACTCCAAGTCAGGAAAAGGAGTATATTCTGATAGGAATAACTACAAAAATATTTATAGAGTTATTGATTCTTCTACCAGCATCTTCCCTAAAGAATAATCTCCCCTGTCCCTGCTTCCTGCACCACTCCTTCCGCCCCCCCCCCCATTGTCTAGTACCCTTACTTGCAGATAACTTGTGGGATAGAGGAACAGTGTCTCTAGTGCTTGGTTATTGTTTGTAATTACTGTATTTATTTGCATACCACATGCCCCAAAATAATACACACATCCTTCTGTTGGGAAGGAAGAATGAAGAATTCTCCGGAATCCTAACTGCCACAGCTTGAACGCTGCCCGCAGGCAGGAAGGGCAAAACCTACTTCTCAGTGTCGTTCAGTCTCTAGCGGCAGCTTCAGAACTAGTTTTACTGCTCAGCACCTGTAACAGAGTGGTCCTCAAGAGTGCACTCTGCCCCTACCTTGTGGGATGGGAAAGAAGCATAGCCCATGGCAGTCATTACTGGGATCCATTAAACAGCTATTACATGCTTCAGTTGCAGTGCAGAAAATCAACATCCCTGCTTATGACATGCACCCTAGTTTTGGAGGGCTGATTTAGGAGAAAAGTGTATGTGGTATTAGTTCTCAACCTTTTTTGTACCAGGACCCACTTGTAAACATGGATGGGCAGTCCTGACCCAGTGCCCCTCACTCCTGACCTGCTGACCCCTGCCTCCTGTGGGAGGGGGGCATAGGGGTCCCCAAGCAGCTCCTTGCAGGCTGGAACTCTGCCAGCAAGCAAGGGAAAAGCCATGATTTCCTACACTTTTCTCCTTTAAGGGGGAATCCATTTTTAAAGTTTGTTTGTAACCCTTTCATGACCCACGCATTCAGAAATGCTGGTATATATGGCATGGCCTCAGTTATTACAAGGTAGGTGAGTGCAATATAAGGAGTCAGCCCTAGGTACTTACAAACTTGGGTTTTGGTGGCGACATTATGACTGTGGCTGAAGTGAAAAGACCTATGATGGAAAAATGGTATTCTCTGTAATACCTGCTAACTTTTGTAGAAAATAGAAACCCAGAAAAAATAGCTTTTTAGTTTAAAAAAATGATGACAAAGCTTGGTAGGTCTAGGATATGGAAGTATATGAATACATATGAATCATCCAGAAAAAACAGATAAGTTTCCTTAAATTGAGCCATAAGGACAAGTGTGAGTGTACATCACAGTAGCTGCTCTGATAGCTTCTTGTGTGGACACTCTTACGGAATGTTAATTATGTCTGTATGAGAGAGTTTATTCCACTCCAAAAGTTTAATAAACTGTTTTGGACACACAGTAATGCACAGCAAAGCTTCAGTCCTATTTGAGAATAATAGAGCATGCTAGTCTCAAAAATATTGAGACTTTCAGTTATGAAAAATAATGGCAAAAATTACAAAATCAGTATTTGATTTTAAAAAAAATTAACTTCACTTAGTCAAGTGAGTAGGCAGGAAGGAGAAGACTTTAAGGTGGGTATTTGTGCGTGTACATTTGTATACAAGAGGCTTGCAAGAAATATGAGAGGGAAAACGAACACGTTCTGGTGAATTTGTGCTGCTCTAAAGTACATAAAGCAGCCAGAATGTTCTAATGAATATGGCTGTAAAGTTTAAAAAAGAAAAAAAAAAAAAGTTTGGTATTTAATATACTCAGGTCATTAAAAATATCAAATGGTACCAGTCTTCTTTTGGGCTTTTTGCTCATGATGTCTGTGTATATGATTTTTAACATTTTTAACAGGAAATTACCAGACAAGAACAGTTGAGATAGAGTTAAGGGAGAAATATACTACCAGGATTTTGTTGTTATTCCAAAAATAAGCATCACAGAGCTAGGAAATTCAGAGTTAAATTTAAACGTAAAGATATTCCAAATATGTTGAGATATAGAGCACTCAACCAGGTTTACTTCTGCCATATAGTGATATAAGCGAAAAAGTGTCTAATGTCTTCAAATATTTTTCACTAGAAAATTGTATTCGCCACGAGTGACTAGAAATAGTGGTCACAAGCTGGCAGAGGGTAAATTCAGATTAGACATCAGGAGGCACTACTTCACTGTCAGGGCGGCTAGGATCTGGAACCAACTTCCAAGTGAAGTGGTGCTAGCTCCTACCCTGGGGGTCTTTAAGACAAGGTTTGACAATCACCTTGCTGGGGTCATTTGACCCCAGTACTCTTTCCTGCCAAGGCAGGGGGTTGGACTTGATGATCTGTTCAGGTGCCTTCCGACCCTACCAACTATGAAACTATGAGTATCGCCGAGTTATAGCTATTTTGGTGCCCCAGTTGCGCCTTTCCATATCTAATCATACATAAATTTCTTTTGAGAATATCCTTAACTCTGAATTTCCAAGTTTCATAATTCTTGTTTTTTAAATCATTTACACCGTCTGATGTCTTTTATAATCAGTTTTTTACTGGAAAGTTTTAATCCTTTCTGTATATCTCTTAATGGCATTAAAAACAATGAAACCTTTTCATAATCTTCTCCTACTGCACTTACACAAATAAGCTAAATACAAGCAATCTTGGTATTGTCACATGATTATGTAAGCTATTACGTTCTGTGTCTACCGTTCTGGGTCTTGATAATGGACAAAATATGTTGGCCATAGGGAATAATATGAGCTTGTTTCAATTTAAGCTTCAAATTGAGTTAAATTTTTTTTTTTAATTCTCTGTTTGTACAAAGTGCTGATTTGATACTAAAGCAAGTTCTGTATCTGCTTGGTCCCATATTCTGAAAAATAATAGTATTTTATCATAGCATTTCTCACAGTTTTTTAAAATGATTTAGATTTGATACGTTTGGTGCGCTGAAGTCATAGTTCTATCATCATTCAAATGTTACTTCATATGCTAGCGTATGAAATTAATTTAGAATATTTTGTTGTTCTCTTTCTAAGTAAGCTTCTGTATCTGTCACTTGTAAAATCTTCACTTTTTTATAGAAGTTTTTATGGTAGGGCCATCTGTATGTAACTGATAGCAGAAATATAAAAAATAACTTCAGTTTCTTATGCTAGTTTGTATATGCTAAATACAGCAGCACTGCAGAACTGGTGGTCAGTATGGATTTTCTTTCTTCCTTGTTTGTGAAGTTTAGTTGATTTTCTGTTCTTCAGAATCTGCCTATTAAAAATGCACAACTTTTATTTGGAAGGTAATGGGAATTTATTTTCTATTTGAATACCTGATATACTTCAATTATTTCAGTGTCATGTGAGTAGCTCTTTTAAAAAACAAAACAACAAAAAAACCCTTCAGCTTATGTTCAGTAGTTCACATCAACAGAAGAGAGGTTCAAATCTACATTTATGTTCTGGTAAATGGGAATAATGATTCAGTGTAATTTATTTTCACTCTACTTTTTAAACTGTGACTGCTTGTTAACAGTGTGGCTTAAAAGTTTTCAGTAAATATTTGTGATGTAAATTTAGGGAACTGAAGGGGGGGAGTGTTAGGGGGTTGGTTTTGGGTTGGAGGGGTTAACTCGTTTGATAGTGCTGGTTTTTTTTTAAGTGCAGGCAAAAACCTCTGTATTTGTCATTGAAGGGCATTTGTATTTTTCTTTTGTCATAGTCTTATGGTCTTATACTTCCTCTGCTGTCTTTCACAATTTTGGGCTGAAAGTTTGTGGTTTCCAACTTTGAATGTTATAGGCTGTTGTTCCAGGTTAAGAGGATTGTGATGATTGATATATTTTTAATAGTTCCAGAGAATAGGCATCTCAAACTATTTTGAATATTTGTGCCAACATTCCAGTCCAGTCCACGACAGAATCTTACCTTCCAGGTCTTGGTTCATTTACTTGAGGGATTTTGTTAAAGGTTTTGGAAAACCCAAGGTAATTTATATAGTAATTTTGGAGTTTTTGGTGGTCCTGGGAGACCAAATTGGTTGGTGATATCTTTTATTTTACCAACTGAATAGTTAGAATCCCCCAGTCCCCCCACCCCCACTCGCTCACTGGCAGGAGTGGGGCCAGACCTCAGTAGCCTGAGGGGAAGCCAGGGTTTAATTACCACATTGCAAGGTGGGGGTGGCATGGGCATCTACAGGCTCTGCTTGTGCACTGGAGGCCATGCACCCAGAGCTGCCACGGCCAGACACCAGTACCCTGAGGGCAGTGGTAGGGGCACCAGCACGGTGCCCTGGGCCAAGTCTCTCTAAGGAGTGGCCAGCCAGCTATGGGGAGGGGGTGGGGAGGAGGAATGTGATCTGGCTGCAGTGTGGGGGAGAGCCAAGGCTAGCTATGGAGCCCAACTCACCATTGCCTCCCTCTGTGGCCAGTGCAGTCTGGGTTGGGATGGCCCCAGGAGGTGGGGGTCAGCACCCACTGCCTCCAGCCCTGTGTGGGGACTGTGGTTTGCAGGTGGACTGCAGCATGGCTCCCAGCCCCCCACCCTTTGCCAACAGTGGCAGAGCAAACTATTGCAGCAGGCAGAGGTGAGGCACCTGTCATCTGCCTGCTCAGGGTGGGCTACTGTGGGCCAGGGGTGTGGACAGCAGTGTGGGGAGGCAGTGAACCACGGAAACTAGGTCTTGACCTAGTTGCATAGGCAGCAACTGGCCCACAACAGCTCACCATGAGCAAGCAGAAGGTGATAGGTGCCTCACTTCTGCCCACCGTGATGGTTTGCTCTGCCGCTGTCGCTAGGAGAGGGAGGGGTGGGCTGCCGCAGGCCAGGTGTTGCCTGTGCCCCTGGGCCGTGGTGCCAGGTCGGACTAAACTGGACCAAGCTGCGCTCCTGGGCTGTGGGGCTGGGCTGGGCGGCTGGGTCAGGCTGTGGTGGTCCATTGCCTCCCCCTGCCATTGCCCACATCCCTGGCCCGCAGCAGCCCACCCTGAGTCCCTGGCCATGCGGCCCAGGAGTGCAGCCTGGACCCGCAGCCCAGGGATGTAAACAGTGACTGGCCCATGGCAGCCTGCCCCTCCATCTCCTGGCAGCAGTGGAGAGGGCAGAGGTGAGGCATCTGTCACCTGCCACTTGCTCATGGCAGCATCAGGTGCTTGGAGCAGGCTGCTGTGAGCCAGTCGCTGCTTACACCCCTGGGCCATAGGGCCAGGCCACACCGGGCTGCTGCAATCCATTGCCTCCCCGCAGCAGCCTACCCCCAGTGCCCAGCACCACCATGAACAGGTGGCAGGTGCCTCTCCTCTGCCCACTGTAATAGTTCGGTCCACTGCTGGGAGAAGTGCGGGGTGAGGAGCTGTGCTGCAGCTGCAGCCTGCCTGCAAACTGCAGCCCCTGCACAGGAATGGAGGCAGAAGGCGGCACTGACCCCCCCATCCCCTGGGGCCGCCCCAGCCCAGGTTGCGCTGCTGCTCCTTGAAGGGACTCGGCCTAGGACACTGTGTCAGTGTCCCTGTCACTTCTGCCTGCAATGGGGGAATTAAATCCTCCCCTTCTCAGGCTACTGGCTTCTGGCCAGCTGCAGGCCCAGGTGCACGAGCGGAGCCTATTGGTGCCCACACTGCCACCCCTTCCCTCCTCTCCCCTCCCCTCCCGCAGTGCATGGATTAAACCCCTGCTTCCCCTCAGGCTGCTGGGGTCTGGCACCACCTCCAATCCTGCCACTGGGACAGTGAGGGAGTTGTGGGGCTGGAAACGCCTAGCAAGGGCTCCTTGTCAGGCAGACCTGGCAGCACTCCAGAGCAGGGTTTCCCGCCCTTTTCTCAGTCAGCTGGAGCAGCAGTAGTGCTGCAGGGGCAGAACCAACCCTGCTTGGCTGGAACAGACGGCCCAACCCAGCTCATTGCTGAAGAGCATGCTGTGATGCTGGAGGACTCTGATTAACTTAAACCAGGAAGGGGTCTGGGGGACAAATTCCATAAAATGGTTTGACCTCAGTCAGTCAAGTCTGATACTACATTCAATCAGGTTTATCTTAGACTAGTTTCAGCCATTTTGAAACTGGGTTATGTGCACTGAACTTCTGTTCTCTTACAGATTTAAACCAGTTTCTGACTTAAACCAGTTTGTGTGTAACTTCTGTCTTTAGCCCTTCAGATTTGAGAGGAATGCAGATGCAGACTGAACTACGTATTCTGAGCCTACACCTGCTTCTCTCTCTGATATGAAGGGCACTTGCTATATGAAAGCTTGTCCAACAGTTCTTCAAGCTATACAGTTAGTCCAGTAAAATGCCACAGAAAAATCCTTGCCTCTTGTACAAAATTAATTATCAACCAGGTCATCTTTATCTGCTATTTTGCTGCTATGCTGAAAGAATTAGTTATGTAGTCAGCTTTCCTTTTCACAACTTAATTATATATTTTATTGTTTAAAGCAGTTTTCTTGGTATTAAATTAAGGCTCCTGGGATTCCATTTATAATTTTTAGGATCATTTCCTAGTATTTTTTAAAAAGAAGACAAGCACAACGTTTGTTTCTTATATTCTATTGAATGGTGTTTTAAAGAGTGTATATTTTTTATGACAGTCCTCCCGAACTCCTGGATTATTATCATCTAGTCCTCCTGCCTTGTTGCTTTTTAATTTATCAGTAGTTTTTCCATCATCGCATCTTCTGACAGTTCAGTATCTGAAACTGCCTCATCTTTATTACATTAGTAGATTGATTTATGGTAAATATCTCGCCAGCATTATCTGTATGGAATTCAGATGCAGGGAAATTATTTTGCTTTTTTGCAATGGTCTGATCTTTCTTAATTGATCTTTTTAACTCCTTTATAATGCAATAGACCTACCAATTTTCTTGCAAAAATTCTGCTTCTAATTTCCACTTGTTTTATTGTCTCTATCTCTGTGCTCTTTAGATTCCCTTCCTGCATTTACCATCCAATATTTTACTTCTATTTTGGGTCCTATTTTTGGAGGGCACTTATTCAGCCCAAGTAAAATTTAAACTTTTACCATTTAAAACTTCCCTTCCTGTTATGCAAACTTTCTGAACCTCTTGAATGTCAATCTAATGTATTGAGTCTGGATTTTAACTTCTCCATATCTGTTTTTAAACCCCACTTTTTATACAGTGCTGTTTTCTTGTATGATGCCTTGTTTATGATAATGATATGCTTAATTATGTTGGGATTCATTATTATTTAGTAGGGCAACTATAGTTACCACATGAAGAAAAGCAGATACTTATGTATTTTGGAACTATAAATAGGGACCTGCTAAATTCACAGTAGAAGTAGTGTATGTAGCAGTTCCTTTAATCATGTGTGTTCCCGCACGTGCACCTCACCCCTTTTCTGCTCCCCTCCCCCCCATAGCAGAGGACCCCGCTGTTCCCTCTTGATCAGCAGGGCAGCTAAAACCGCAGTTCTAAACCTACCATTTTTGCCTCCCTGCCAGTCAGCAGCAAACAGCAGGACCACCCAGAGCCCCTCAGCCAGTCTGTGGCAGGAGGCAAAAATGGCACCATATTTGAAACCACAGTTTTTGCCTCCCCACTGATCAGGAGTGAGCTGCAAGCAGGGCCCCTCCAGCAATCAACAGGGGTCCGGGGCAGGGGAACCAGCGGCGAAATTTTTCTAAGTCCCACGTCCGACATCAGGTCAACCCGGGTCCCTGGCACACCCACTGCTGCCATGAATTTGTTAGGTCCCTGTACATAAACCAGAAAGCAATCCTTTAAGGGTGTATTTGTAATAGAGTCCAAAAGAGGGGAATTAAATGGGGAGCCACATATATAAAAAGGAAAAATTATCTCCTCTCCCCTGAAGAGTCCCCAGTAAAATTCCATGGTGACAAAAGAAGGCTAACAAGTATCAGATTGTGGCCATGAACAAGTGATCACAAAAAAAAAAAAGAGTATATACCTGTTTAAGGGATGTCTTGCAAAAGAGAGCTGGCTCTTTCCTCAGAAGTTAGATCAGTTACTTACAAGGACGGTCATCTTTCTCCCAATCTAACTTGAGTGACAGTAGTTCTCTTGGGTCTGGAGGACACCTTGTATCTCAGAGTCCTCTGCTGCCCCTCCCTCTATTAAAGGCATCCTGAAAAATCCCCACTCTTCCCCAGCCTTGCCGGTTAGATTAGTGGGAGGGGGGTGGCATTTCCTGCTGCAGCAGCTTCTGGGTCAGCCTGGAGAAGTGCTGGGCAAAGCAGGCTGCTTGTGCTGGGTGGCCAGACTCGGGGATCTTTGCCCCTGCAGCAGAATGCCATTTCCCTTCACCACAGCCTGGAGCAGAGCAAGGAGCCAGGGTTGTTCTCCCTGCAGTGGGAACCAGAACAGCTCACCTCTCCTGCCAGTCCCTGATTGGTGGGATGGGGTCGGAGAGGTATCTTCCTGAGCTGGAACCCTCCTGTAGCTGTGGGAGCTTCCAGATATCACTTGACAGCCTGCCCTCTTTCAAGGCAGTGGAGAGGATAGGTTATCAATGAATGAGCCCTCCTAAGGGATAGGGGTGGCCCCTGGTTAGGGAGCTCTCTTGTGTAGTTCCTGATGATTGGAAGAGGGCCAATGTCATACCTATCTTCAAGAAAGGGAGGAAAGTAGATCCGGCAAACTATAGGCCCATCAGCCTGACTTCTATCCTGGGGAAGGTCTTGGAAAAGATTATTAAAAAGGCCATCCTTGACAGAGTAGCTGAAGGCGATATCCTGAGGGATACCCAGCATGGACTCGATGAGATTGGGTGTGTTGCGGGTAGGTCTTGCCTGACCAGTCTCATTTCCTTTTATGACCAGGTGACTTATCACCTGGACAAGGGGGAAGAGATTGACGTTGTATATCTTAACTTTAAAAAAAAAGCCTTTGATCTGGTATCCCACAATTACCTCTTGGCTAAACTGGCTAACTACGACCTTGACCTCACCACAATCTGCTGGCTGGGGAATTGGCTCTGCGGTAGGACCCAGAGGGTGGTGGTTGATGACAGCTAATTGTCTTGGTGCGCTGTGACCAGTGGGGTCCCTCAAGGCTCTGTCCTCAGGCCTATGCCATTTAACGTCTTCATCAATGATTTGAACATTAGTGTCGGAAGTGGACTGGCCAAGTTTGTCGATGACACCAAACTCTGGGGTAAAGAATCCACACCTGAGGACAGGAGGGTGATCCAGGCAGATCTTGACAGGCTCATGAAATGGGCGGACGAGAACCTGATGGTGTTCAGCATTGAAAAATGCAAGATTCTCCACCTTGGGAGGAAAAGCCTGCAGCATCCTTATAGGCTCAGCAGTGCTATGCTGGTTAGCACTACAGATGAAAGGAACTTGGGGTCAGGATTGACCACCAGATGAACATGAGCCTTCAAAGCGATGCTGTGGCTAGTAAATCGAGCAAAATGCTGGCTTGCATCCATAGATACTTCTCAGGCAAATCCCTGGACGTCATTCTCCCCATGTACTCAGCCTTGGTGAGGCCGCAACTGGAGTACTACATCCAGTTTTGGGCTCCATAATTCAAAAAGGATGTAGAGAAGCTTGAGAGGGTGCAGAGGAGAGCCACGCGCATGATCAGAGGGCAGGAAAACAGGCCTTATGATGAGAGGCTGAGAGCAGTGGGGCTATTCAGTCTGGAAAAGCGCAGGCTCAGGGGTGATCTGGTGGCCACCTATAAATTTATCAGGGGTGCTCATCAGGATCTGGGGGAACATCTGTTCACCAGGGTGCCCCAAGGGATGACAAGATAGAATGGTCACAAACTTCGCCACGACCGGTTCAGGCTGGACATAAGAAAGTACTTCACTGTCTGAGCCCCCAAGGTTTGGAATAGACTGCCGTCGGAGACGGTTCAAGCACCCACTTTGAAAGTCTTCAAGGCACATTTGGATGCTTATCTTGCTGGGATCCTATGATCACTGCTGAGTTCCTGCCCTTGGGGCAGGAGGCTGGACTTGATGATCCTCCGGGGTCCCTTCCGGCCCAAATGTCTATGAACTCTATGACCTACTTCAGCCACAGGGCTGGAAGGCATGTATGCTTCAATCCTGGGGCTGTTTTTCTACTGGTAGCGTTTTCTGAAAAACACTCACTGGTAGAAATTTAAGAATTAACAATAATGATGGGGAACAAATAACATTTTCTTCTACAAAAATGTGGAATGCCCCATATGTAACAAGGAATGTGCATGGTAAGCATGGCATCTCATGACAAACATGAATTTATAATGCTAATAGTGCTGACTGGCTCCAGAACGTATTGCTTAAGAATCGAGCAACAATACAGAATGGAGAAAACTTTAACCAGTCTGTTTCTTTTACATTTTGTTTGGATAAAGAGAAGTATAAGGGGTACCAGAAGATTGTTGTGAGCATTGCTTTGGGTCAAAAGAACCTTGGTGCTTGAGAGATTTTATAAATACAGGCAGTCCTTGATTTACGGTATTTCAACTAAGGGCAATTCACACTTGTGGCGCTCCACCATTTACGCTCATGTTATTACTTATGGCTCTGGATCCTCACACTTAACAGCACTACATGGCAATTTACAATGAGAAAAAGAGGGCGGCAAAACAAACCTCCCTGGATCAGTTTCTCAAGAAGCCATCAAGTGGCCCTAAGTCTCCCCAAAATCCCCCCAAAGAAGCCCTTTTGAAATCCATGACCCTGATGAAAGGTGTTCCTTCACCTTCTGATTAAATAAAATGTTATGTGATTAGTTGCCCTGTTTTAATCAATTTATATACAGTGCACTTTAGAAAGCTTTGCATGTACAGCGTATATAGTTTTTAGTTGATAAAATAGTTGATTTAAATATGGTATTGATGGTAATTTCTATAAAAAGTTCGGCATCAGGCCCTTGGTCAGGAACGTTTCCCGTTCTTATAACATTGTTTCTATGGGAAAATAAGATTTGACTTGGATCATTTCGACTTACAGTGCCTTTTCCAGTAACATATCCTGCCGTAAATGCGAGGACTGCCTATATATTAAAATCATTAACATTTAACTAAATTGATTTGATTTGAACTTTTTCCAACTTTGTTTACTGATGTCTAGATTCTTGTATTTGAAATGTGAGTGAGTTAGCCCTATTTTTTAGTCAAAACCAATGCTGCTTTTAGGACATTAATTATTTCTAATGTAATTAACTTGAAATATGTGTCTTTACTATGGGACTAACGTGTAGAACAAAGAAATGAACAGAAACAGGGAACACAAGAAATACTGGCCAAAATATCTTTCATAAATATATATTTTATAAATATCTTTATAATCCCAGCAGAGCTGCTTCCATTTAAAAATTAAGCTCATGCTTTATTTCAATTCAGTTTTTCCTCTTGTGAATGTTTTAATTGTGGTATTTGTACAGCATTGTTTCCTAATTTCAATAATATAAAAAACAGCATTTTAAAAAAATAAATGCCTTTTCTCTTGTCTGCAGAGATGCTATCTAGTTGCAATCCCTGCTGTATGAACCATATGCATATCTTTTGATTCATTACCACTACCATTAACAGTTTTGGTAAAACAAGTATAGTACACTATAATTCATTGTCATGTTTTGTTAAAGGGATCATCTGTGATTTCATTTTTTCTTTTCAACATCAGGATTTCCCTTTTAATTCTGCCTCAAAATACAAAAGTAAGAATTCAGGGTTGGCCAGCAAAATTATTAAAGGCATAAAAAGTTGTTCTGAGAAAAGACTGAAGATACCTATTATATTTGGATAGGAAAAATTAGGAAAAGATTTGATAAAGGTATATAGTAGTCAAGAAAGTGCTATTTTTCCTCTTTAATATCAGAACTTTTTTATTTCATTAGTTACAACTATATTTAAAACTAATAAAAAGAAAATGTGTATTTTACACAAAGTATAATTAACCTGTGAAAGTTGCTGTTACTCTATACCAATGAGGTCACAAGCTAAATAGGATTCGGAAGAGATTAGAAGTATATTTGCATAATGAGAACATCCACAGACACATTATGGGATTTTCTGTACAATTTTCTCTGGGTTTATGCCAACCACTAACTGAGGGTTTAGACAGAAAATTACCTTTTTAAGCAGGTTGTTGAATAGGTAGGTAGGTGCTTGTACTTTTTTTCTGAGCCTATGGTACATCACTCTTAAACACAGAACACCTAGATGGGTTGTTTACATTGCCTAACACTCATGTTCCCATAGAAATTTCTCATGCTTATTTTCTGCCCAAAGACTTGAGTAAATCTTCTGTTTTTTTAAGTTTGAAGAAAATATGTTTGTTTATATTTGTGTATCTAATTGTGGAGGAAGAAAGTAGTTTCATAATGAAAGGAAAAAGTCAGATTCTTCAGTGTTCCTGTAATTAAAATAGCTATGATTCATAATCCTATTGACTTAATCTGCAGCGAAGACCAAATTGCTTTCACATATTCAAAGAAAGTTGATTAAAAATAATAATGTGTTTCTGTTTTTGTATTACATTTGTAATGTTTCATCACTGACAATATAAAATAAAATTGCATGGTGAAATAGCAAGCAAAACAACTGGGGTAGCCACGTTTTGGGTTTTGTTAGAGAACACAGTTTTCATTCTTCAAGGCTTATTTTGCTTGCTAAGAAATACTTGTGCTTGACAGCAAGACAGTACCTAGTGCAGAATGTTGTCAACTTTGAAAGCTTCACTGTGTGCGCATGGGTTTGCCTTAAGTATGCACATAAATGTAACTAGGTGATCAAAAGATCACAGATTGAAGAGTTGGGGAACTGCATGCACATTGCATTAGCAACATCTGACAACATAGAAATCTCCTGGCTTTTCTTGCTTCACTATCACACTTTGCTCTCAACCTGATGGATATGTTTTATTTACAGTAAGACACGACTGAGTTTTTGTGTGTGTGTTGTTTTTTTTAAGTTGACCATACACAGGTAAAAACAAGAAATAAACTACGGTTGTCACAGCAAGTATATTCAAAGTGAGCACAACACATTAAGATTTTAAACTGCCTACCATATACAGGTTCCATGGGGCAAAAGTTGCTTTTTTCTATCTATTTATACAGTGTTTAGCATTGACTAATCTATGACTGAGGGCTCTAAGTGACATCCCACAACATAGTTAATAAAAGTAATGTACAGTTACATCAGCTGCAGTATTACATGCTGAGGGAAGCAGAATTATAGTACTGGTGGAATAATGATTTTGAGTTCAGGTACTGTGAAATAAACGTTACAATTTTCACCGCTGTTTCATCAGCATAGCTTTTTTTTTTTCGGTTTTATCATTGCTTTTCTTCACCCTGTTTCTTCCCCTTCTCCAACCCCATTCTAGGCAGCTGTTTTCCAATTAGTTTCTAAATTTACTATATCAGAAACTGAGTTTTATTTTAGCAAGTATATACAGTATATTTATTGGAATTCACTTGTATATAAATCTATATATGTGCAGTCCAATTCCTCAGTGTGACAATACAGCATAATGGAATTTGATTGACTTTTTAGGTGGTTTCATTCAGTTCTTTTATGTTCATTGTGTTGACTTAGTGTGACAGAGGGGTAAAAGATTTGTAGATATTTCTTGTTTGAATCATGTCAAGTCAAATAGTCCCTGTGGATATTTCAGTATTTCAAGTATTTCCTCATTGCATCACTCCTTTTAACTTAAATGTTTGTCACTTTCCCTTCCTTGTTAGATAACCATGAAGGATATAAAATAATGTACCATAAACTTAGAGTTTCTTATACTTGTATAAAAGTGAATCTTTATTCATGGGAAAGAAAGAGTCTTTTAATACTTCAGAGCAGCCTTGTAGTCCCCCTTAAAAAAAAAAAAAAGGGAGAAATCATATGTATGATGTTTTAAAAAAGTGTTGTTATCATTAGGGACTTAACACTTGTTTATGTGCAAGTGATCCTGACGTTGTTATTTTGTACATAAACAGAAATATATGCACTTAGTGTTTTAAGAGCCAGTTTCACAAAGTTGAAACAGTTAAGACCAAATTATCTGGGAGAGAATTTTAACAGAGAATTATAAATTAATGATTGGGAATTCTTTAGGAGTATTTCATTGGCTCCCTTCCAGCCCCTCAAAAAAGGTCACAATCACACAGTCAAGAAAAAAGATGTTGAAAGTTAATAAAGTAGCCTGGATTTGGCAGCAAGTAAAAACAACTATTTTAAAATGTAACAAATAGAATAAAGGACAAATTAATAGCAATGGATATAAATCAGAAGCTAGGACTTAAAGAAAATTCCTCTAGAAAGCAAAAGTATACAATGTGAGATTTGTGTTCAACAGAATTAAAGAAAA
Source organism: Crocodylus siamensis (assembly GCF_052110815.1). NCBI lineage: Eukaryota > Metazoa > Chordata > Crocodylia > Crocodylidae > Crocodylus > Crocodylus siamensis. The sequence continues at coordinate 261,621,570 of NC_143395.1, read as the reverse complement.
AATGCCCTTTACTTAAGTATGTTATGAGCAAAATGTATGTGAACAGTGTTATTGATCTGTTTCTAACCCTATCAAGATTACATAGAACTAGGGAGAATAGTAAACAGCAGCTGCTTAAGTTAGTTATCTTTTAAATCAGTAGGCTGGGGTAACTTGCATCTTTGAGGTTTTAAAAGAGCAGGCTTAATAGCTCTGTGGATCATGTAATATTGATTTCCAGTAAGTCTTGGGACACTGGGAAAATGCAGAGGACTGGAAGTAAAAATATTGTATAAATACTTACAAGTAAAGTGAGCCTGGTAAATATAGTCATGTCAGCCTGACATCACTTATGAACTCATGGAACTTAATAAAGAATTAATAAAGTAAGATAAGTGACAGTCAGGGGTTTTTTTTTTAGTTAACAGATGTTGTCAAATTAACTTGATATTTTTAATATAATTGCACGTTTGGTTGATATGGGCCATAGCATTGGTTCAAGATACTTAAGCTCAGGTAAGGCATTGGACTTGGGGCTGTGTAACATCTTGAGAATGAACTAGAGGATGTCCAGTGTTTCCTTTTGATTCTGATGTAAAGAAGCTACTGGCTGTTCATTTCTCAGATTTCTTAATTGGTGACTGTCTTTCTATTCAGATGTCAGAATCTTTCATGGCTTTAGAAAGGAATTGGATAGCTCTCCAGTGCTCACAACTATGTTAGCTCCAAGTTTGTTTGTTGAAAATGGTTTTATTTTGGTGCTCCTTCACCTCTTACTTCCATAAGTTGTCAGTTTTTAGACCATCTTAATGGGTTCTTTTCCTATCCTTGATGGCACTTCCTTCTTTAGATCTCCTGGCTAATTTGTTACTACTCCAGTCCTACCTGTTCTACACCCCTTACACTTCCCCTTGTGTGATGTTGCTCTTTGACAACAGGGTTTTTTAGATGTTTGTTTAAGCATCTGATTTTGAACTTTGATCGGCATGCTGTATTTGTCAGGTTATCTGTCATCATTTGTAATTTTGTAGGGGTGCCATTCAGTAGCACCATATCATCAGTATAGTCTAGGCATTTGCCATCTTCCCATGCTGTACTACTTCTGTGGCAATGCCAGGCAGTAACAAAGAGAGAAGGCAGCCCTGTTCATTCTGTAGTGTGTACATCAAATCGTTTTACCTGGCAGCTTATTCTTTCAGAGTATCCTACATCTCTGTACATAGCCTTTGGGAGATTGTTGACTTGAGCTAATTCCACTTAACTGAAGAATATTCTACAATGGGTCCATGTATGCTGTTGAATGCTTTTTGAAAGTCAGTCAGTTGGTGATGAAGGAAACCTGCCTTTTTCTGCATTCTTATATGGCATGTTATATTCTTTAATGTGAATATATGGTACACACAGGTAGTCATGGCTCAAAGTCTAAGCTATTCTTAAGCTTTACATTCACCCTATACAGTGTCTTACTGAAGACAGCTTTCTCTACAGTAGGGAGTAGTGTGTTTCCTCTAACATGTTGTAGTCTCAAAAGATCTTTATTTTGGGTATACTAGCAATAATTCTTCGTTTCAGCTGGTCAGATGAGGTCTCTTCCATACTTACTTACTGAACAGCTCTGTCTCTTTTGTTAAGATGGTGGTATCAAGTGTCTTGACAACGTTTCTGTTTTGATTTGATGATCTTCCACCACTTTATTTTATACCTTCCTAATTATGGCCTTTACTTCTGTTATTCTTTGGGCTAGAGTTAATATCAAGTTGTGGTTAATATGTTTCATTGAAATATAGCATTGAGGACTATTTTGACATTCTCTTTCCATCTTTTCTTCTTGTTGCCTGTAAGTATTTTCATCTTTGTTTTTACTTGGCTTATTTGCTTTTTTGAAATTTCCACACAGGATTTTACTCACTTGGTTAATTGTTTCGTAGTTTCTTATCATAGCAGCAGCCAGTGGCATAACAAGCAGAGTTGGTGCCTAGAGCAAACGCTGTGGAAGGGGCATGTGGTTCCAGGAAAGAGGGGGGGGGGGGGAGGGGGAGGGGCACAGAAGTTCTGGGAGCAGGGCCCACACGGATTCTGAAAATTGGGGTGATGTGGTAGGAGGCAGGCAGAGTCCTCAATGGAAGTAGTCCCAGTGGAGCTGGTGCCACTACACATGCTCTGCCTGTCCTAGTTCTGCTGCTTTTAAAGCAACAACAGTTGGTAACTGTTTTGGAGCTCCTGTCATGGGAGTGCTGCTGGGCTGCAAACTCAGCAGCGGTGGGGGTGCAGTTCCTGCACCTCTCCTAACTTGGTACTTGAGACGGGTACCCCCTTGCTCACCCCTGGTTATGCTACTGGTAGTAGCTTCAGCTGCTAGATCTATACCATGTGTCTCTAGTTAGCATTACTTATGTGGCCTTTCAGTTTTTTTGTAGCTTTCTTATGCTTTTCCTTTGCTTTCTCCAATACTTTATTGGTCTTCAGCTTTCAGGAGTCTCTTCCAATGCTTTTTCTGTCTGTGGTCTGGCTCCATATCTTTTGGGTTATTCCAGGCCTGCTTTGTTTATGGAGATAACCAGATGTCACCACTGTAGCTCAAATCATGTGAGCTTTACCCAGGTTTCCTCATGTTCAGTTTATCTCTTAATCTTTGGCCCTTGACAGTAACCCAAGTTCAAGTTGGAATTTTTCTGTTTTCAGTTTTGTGCTGTTGATGTTGGATCAGCTTTTTAAGCAGAAAATGATCATTCTCAGTTTTACAAGCAGTTCGATAATGCAAAGATTTCAGTCATTGCTGCCATCTTAGGTTATTTGATTTTTCAGCTGATGCAAGTCAGGTTAATATTTTTTGTTTGTTTGTTTTGCCATCTGGAAAAATTAATTGTCCTTTATGTGTATCATTGTCGGGGCACTTGAAAGTAAGTGGTTGAGTTGCCTAGTAGTTTTGTGTTTCTTTCCATTTTGATCAATTCACAGCTCTAGTTTCTCCACTATTTTATTTCCTTGATTGTTGTATTTACTTGAGCATTAACTTGCTCCTTGTGAATGGGCAGTTTTATGTTTTGGTACTTTGTCAGTCATTCTTTGGAAGCAATTGTAGAACTCATCTTTGTCCTTATTGTTTTGTTCCTCTATCGGAGCATGACATCTTTAGAAATCTGGTGTTTCTGGTACATTGATTGATAGGCTTCTGGGTTGCCAGGTGACTTTTTTCCCCCCCGTCTGTTGTGATGAGTGCTCATCACTGTGGAATCAGTTGATGAGATGGTTTCTTTTCTTGCTTAAAGCACTTTTTCCATTTCCATTAGTCTGTTCTGATGCCCAAGATTTCAGAACCACAGTTATCCATCTGCATTATGATCTGTGAGGTCTTTGACATTTGAAGTATTGATCTTGTGTTCTAATAATCAGCTTTAAGGTGTTTTGCCTATTACCAGCATCAGTTTTTTTCAAAGCACTGGCTTCTAGAGATTGGCTTTCTTGACAACAGAGAATATCACCAATCTTGTTTTGCACAGCCATTTGATAGTTTGAATAGTAAACCCATTCTGTTTCTGAAACCAGTGGGCTTTCTGAGGCTGGATATTTCAATTTTCCATTTAATCTTGGCCACTTTATGTGGGCTTGGAATGATCAGTTAGTGTGCAAGAGGTGGGGTTTATAAAATAATTTATATATTGGAAAATGTGCCTTATTCCAGTGGGGGCCAACCTTTTTGGTAGGCATACCACAAGGTAAGCGCCACCCCCTCCCTGATTGCCACTCTGATCCCATTTTGCTGCCTTATCTGTTGCTCTGTTCTGTGCTCCCTGCCCTTTGTGCAGCTATTTTCTCCGCATCCTGATGGATCTACCTTGTGCCAAACAAAGCAGATGTATTTGCCAGTTATGGCATGGTGGCCAATTTTTGCAAATTGACCACACCCCTATGTTATTCAGAGGGATGTGGAGAGGAACTTGTTCTGTTTAACTTAAATAAGAAAGTTAGGGGGTAGTTTGATCATAGCTCATAAATACCTATGTGGCAGACAGGAATTGATGATTGACTTAGGTCTAGCAAATAAAGGTATGGTCAATCCATTTGCTGAAAATTGAAGCTAGACAAATCCAGATTAACAGCTGACTCTTGGAACAGTTTTGCCTGCACTTTAGTGTAGTCTCCATCTCCGGAAGATTTTAAAATCAGGGCTGCATCTTTTTCTTAAAAAAAAAAAAAACGTCTAGACCAAGTACAATTATTAGTTTGGAAGTAGGTATTAACATAGGGAAATTGTATGGCTTATGTAATGCAGGATGGCAGACTAAGTGATCACAGTGACTTGTGTGTATACAGATTGCAAACTATGAACCAGCAATTTGCAAGTTCTGTAGTTGGTGACTTCTAAAGTCTTTGATTAACATTCTTCTATTAACTCTGTTGTCTGTGATCATATTTGTAAAACATTTTCTTAATAAAGTTTTTAAGCTTATCAGTTTAATAATCACTATGCATTCTCTTAAGATACTGTACAGTATATTACCAGAATGACTGGATGATCTCATAGCTTTATTTATATTACCCAGTAGTCAAAGCCAGTTGAGTAAGGTTCTACTGTGTTTATATTTTTATATTGATGTGTCAAATAATGCATACTATTCTTATTTAAATTAGTTATATTTTTAATTAATATTGGTAGTGATACAAGTTCTAAGGGGATCTGCAGGTGAGAGTGATTTAAAATAGCGTCATCTAACTAATGAGAATTTTTGATTAAATTGTATATTGGAGTTTTAACATAATTTGCTCTGTACAACTGTGCAGAAGAAAAAATATTAATATGTAACTCACATATATCTAGTAAATATACTTGTATTTTTTTAACAAGTGTTAACAATTTACCCTTGTACATCACTACTGGGCAGAAAAAAATGTTAATATGTGGAGAGCATATATTCAGCAAATTGTTACATTTCTTTTAAATGCTCACACAGACAGCTCTTTTTCCTTTTAGGAATCTGGGTAAAAATGGCTTATCTAACAGTAGTATTTTATTGGATAAATGTCCACCACCACGACCACCACCTCCACCATACCCCCCCTTGCCAAAGGACAAATTGAATCCACCTACACCTAGTATTTATGTAAGTATATACCAACTGGTAGGAAAAAATTGTTAGTGCTTTTTGTAACTCTTCAACTAGTATTTTTAATTTAGATAAGTATTTTTAAAAGATGTCTTATTCAGAAGTGAATTTTGCAGGGGTCTCCCAACATGTAAAAATGCAAAATTTTGTCCCTAAAAGGAATATTGAGACCTAGCTAAACAGTGGAGGAAATGAATCAAACTTAGAATTTCAATATGATTGCTAAATTAAACAGAAAACAGTAGTTCTTAATTCTTTAAACATGTCTAGCAGAGAGGCAATTTGTGAGACCCAATTCACTAATAGGTCAAATATAAAATATTTAAGATTTCTTACATTTGCAAACTGTTAGTTAAAACTATATATTAGTAAATAACTACATTGAAATAATCTACCAATCTACTTCAAAACACAACAAAAAAACAGCAAAAATTCTAATAAATGTTAACAAAATGTAAATATCAGAAAATGGCTGAGATGTGAAATATTTTAATTAAAGCTTTTCTTACTCCATATTTCTTTATGTACCATTATTTCAAAAGCACAATCTGGCAGTATCGCAGAATCTTTGTAATCTGTCTTCTTCGTTGATGATAGGGAAGTAACAAACCATTTAGCCTCTATCCATAGAGTAGATTGCCCTTTTTTTCTCTGGAGCCCTGACCCATTCTGCCCCCTAGAGGGAAGATGTTAAAAGATTGGCAACAGTACCAAACTGAGGAAAACCTAGCTTTAAAAAGTCATTAGACATAAAGGTGCCACACAGCCATGTGAGAGCAAAATCAGCTTTTCTAGTTAACACTAGACACAACGTAGACAATATTTCTATTTCAGTTATCCCTTGAACATTCTGTAAAGTATTATCTTTTCATAACTCTTGGAGGTTAATGTAAAACCATAATGCCTGGCTCTAAAAAGAATTTGATGGATTTGGAGAATGTGCAGTGAGGAGCAGAAAAATGATTCATTCTATATCCTGGTTATGAAAGCATGCAGTAAAAAAAAATTAGATTTGTTCTTTGGGGAGGGACATCACATAAAGAAAGAGGACCCTTTGAGCTAACAATCCAAACAGGAAATTTATAAACAATGACTATTTCTAGACTTCTGGAGTGATTGTCAAATAAATTTCTGTAAAACTAAGCCTAGACAGTTCAGGCACAAAGTGACCTAGGAAGAATTTTTGTCAAGAAATTTTATTGCAGTGACCAAATTAATTTTAAAAGGAGTGAAAGCAGTATTTAAGAGGAATATGTTGTATGATATAACTCCTAATTCACAGGAGAGTGTGGAAACGGATAGGATTCCTGACCTCCTCTTGGTCTATTATTTCTAACTTTACTAATAAAAATCCTATGTTCCCCGGAGATTTAATACTGCTTTGTAATTTTGCAGTTGGAAAATAAACGTGATGCTTTCTTTCCACCTTTACATCAATTTTGTACAAATCCAAACAACCCTGTTACTGTAATACGTGGCCTTGCTGGAGCGCTTAAATTAGGTAAGTTTTTTTTTCTCGTTGATGGGGAAAAAAGTGAAGCATAACAGATTTTTCCGTCTTAAAAAATGTGGGTATTTTAGAAAGACTCAGGAAATCTTTAAAGTATTATGTCACTTTTATTTCCTTAATACTGCATTCATGTTTGCGTGGCAAAGAATTAAGGAAAATGTAGCCTGTAAACTAGCTGTTCTAAGCAACTTGGTTGCTGATAGATATGAAAAAGAAAAAAAATTGCTTTACTGAAAGAGGCAACTCATTAGTTCACCCAGCTCCGCAGCACATGTATAAATTGGGTGCTTCAGCAGGGCTTTTTTGCACTTTTTATCTAAAGCTGACTTAGCTATTAGATAAAAGCGCCAAAAAGTAGGCCTGCACGAAGCTGCTAGCATTTGCTTTGGATTTGGCCAATTCGGTGGGCAGTGAATCAATTCGGTGATTTGAATCACTCTCCGGAATCAATTGGGCCGAATACTAACTGCATCTCTGAATTGCCCAGGCCCGGCTCGCCTTCCCAGCCGCAGCAGTGGTTGCCCCGCCCACCCCAGTTCCCAGCACTTCGAAAAAACAAAAGCCCTGACTCAGCTGGTGCTGCCAGGTGGGGCTGGGGGCGGGGGCTGATCCCTTCTCCCCACACTGCATCAGGGGCTCTGCATGAGCCCACTGTCCCAGCCCTCACCCTATGGCTGCCCCACCCACCATGGCTCGGGCCCTTTTAGGAAAAAAAACAAATGAGAAAAACCCAACACTCGCTGTCCTGGGATTTTTCTCATTTTTTTTTTAAAGGGCTGGAGCTGGGGAGGGCGGGGCAGCCATGGCAGGCTGGGGGAACGGAAGGGTCAGGGGGTTCCTCATGTAGTGTGGGGCAGTGGAAGGTAGCGGGGATTGCCCCCCGCCACCTGCTGGGCAGCACCAGGTGAGTAGGGCTTTTCTTTAAAGCACCGGGAGCTGGGGCAGGTGGGTCAGCCCTGAAGTAGGGAGGGGCTGGAACCTGGAAGGGGTCCCCCGCCATGGTTCCCTCCCCTGCCCCTACTTACCAGCTCCAAGTCTGGCTGCAGCTCCCTGCTGCAGCCACTGGGAACTGTCCAATTCATTGAAGCTCTCCAAATCTTTTCTGAAGATTCAAATCTGTTTGGACCTTTTAATTCGTTCCCTGATTCAATTTGGATTTGGAGAGTTGGCCACCGAATCTGGCCAAATCTTCTCTGAATTGAATCGCCACCTGAAGCTTTGCACAGTCCTACCAAAAAGCCCAGCTGAAGCACCCAATCTATACAGACTTTGGTTGAGCTGGGTAAAGCTACCTCAGTGCCTCTTCTGGGCATGTACCGGGGCTTGGCACAGGATCTTACTGAGTTTAAAGTACCATTTTGGGGTGGGGAAGGGGGTTGGAGACTTTTTTTATGTCTGTAAGCAGCCCTTGAGATCTGTGGATCAGAACGTTCTATATATGCTAGGTCCACTTACTATTTCCTTGAAATATGTCGGTAGAGGTTTGGGTTTACCTTAAAAAACTTTCTTAGCAATAGTAGGTGAAATATATTTTCATTACTGTTCTGAAAATAGTATACATCTTAGTAATCTCAGTCTTAACTGCAGGAATTTAACTTAATTTTACTTCATTATGCTGAACTGTCATTTATGAACCATGTTCATATTTTTTAGACCTAGGACTCTTTTCTACCAAAACGTTGGTAGAAGCAAATAATGAACACATAGTAGAGGTGAGGACACAGTTATTACAACCAGCAGATGAAAACTGGGACCCCACTGGAACAAAGAAAATCTGGCGTTGTGAAAGCAGTAGATCTCATACTACAATTGCTAAATATGCACAGTACCAGGCCTCCTCATTCCAGGAGTCATTGCGGGTAAGTAGATGGTTCGTATATATCTTGCAGTTTATAAGCACATTAATACTGCAGCCAGCTTTTTCATATTAATTGCTTCTGAAAAAATCATGTTCATGTCATTTAAGGGAAGGAAAAATTCCCAAAACACCTATAGCTTTCTAAATTTTTTTTATTATTTTACTGTAAAGGTACTTGTTACTACGTGCTTTAAACATGTAATTTAAACTGATATATAATGGTATCTAAATTAAAATTAAAACTTTGTTCGGAACTGTAATTCTTTATCATATCTTAACTTAAAATTAGGTGCATTTCAAAATCAGATCTCTGTAGTGTGATGAGATGATGTTTATGTGCTGTTTTTTAGAAGCCCACATGCACTCTACTGTTTTCCTTCAACTCAGGTATTTGATGCAAGGGAGAAATGTGTATTTTTGGAAACGTTGTTAATGCTTTCCATATTTGCTGTTATGTAATTACCTTGTCAGGTTCCAAACACCGTTTTTTTTCATTACAGAGTTGTTTCACATTCCTGAGAGAAGTATTCCATGATTCTTTTAAAAGTGTGTCAATCATAAGTTTTAATGAAAAAATATTAGATTGTGTGTCATTCTGTATTAAGGGTGAGCATATCTTTGGGTTGATCTTGGGAACACTTCAAGATCCTCTCAGGTGTAATCCTAACTGAATGAAAAATCAATGCTAAGTGGAGCAAAGGATTAAAGTTATCACAGGCCACCTCTCTTAAAATATAGTAAGAATTAGCAGTTGTAGAAGCTGTGGACTGGCATTTTCAGTGGAAACTGGAAAAAAGAGGTTGTGGCTTGAATTAGGTGAAGAGGAAAGAAGAAAACCTAGGTTAAAAATTATCCTCAACATTTCTTATACAAGGAGGAGTGAGCTTTGGGAGCCAGTTAGGGCTTGGTAGATATTATGTTTATGGCCCCAGTAATATGGTAATAGTGTCATAAATTGCAACGTGCCACATGTTCAGCTAATTTATGGCATGGAAATATAATGTAGAACATCTTTATGACCGATTTGTATTGAGTCTTAAATTTGAACATGTGGCATGTATTAAAAACCCGGAGCTGCGCTATGCCCCACTACAACACTCAAATGGGAATCAGAATGGAATACAGGGCAGCTCAGGGCTCCATACATGGAACATCCGTAACAATCCCATGATTGGGATCTGAGGAATTTTATACCCTGTCTCAAGTGTTGTATGTCCTGCCATGCATGTGAGACATGGCAGGGCACACAATGTTTGAGATGGAACAGATCCAGATTGTGTCATTATTTTGACGTCTGCCAACTGTTCCAGGAATATATATGGATGTCTGTAAGCTTAGGTCTGTAACTGCAGAAAACATGAAAGGGATTTTTCCAGTAGTAGTGATATTTCCAATGGTAATGCTATTCAGCTATTTCAACTATTACAATGCTGAAATATTATTGCAGTTGGAAAAATGCAAGAGCTCTTATCTAATAGATTTTATAAATATTAGTAATCTTGAGATTCATTTGAGAAGATTTCAGTGCCTTTTAAGGGAGATAAATTTTCAGGCATAATAAAATTGACAGCATTCCTTCTAGGATGGATCCATGTTTTGCCTTCATCTGCACAGTAAAGCTGGTCAACCATTTTGTGCATGTGAACATTATGAATATTTCCCTATAGACATGGTCTATTGTTCAGAGGTGGACTTTGCTATAATTGTGGCCATGAGGCGTTTGCGGTTTTTGGCCATCAAATATGTAAGGAAGTGAGCAGGTTTTACCATGTCACATCCATATAAAAATAACAGATGCAAAGACTTCTCTTATTTAATTTGGCCTGTAGAATGTAAGCCTTGTATTGCTATGTGAAAGTGATAAGAAATCTCATGTTTGGGCTTTCCAGGAGGAAAATGAGAAAAAGAGTCACCACAAGGACCATTCAGATAATGAATCCACATCTTCAGATAAGTGAGTCTGGTATTAGAAGTATACTTCTATAGTGTCTGTTCCAAAGGGTCTACTTCATACATTTTCATAATTATTTGCAGCTCTGGGAGGAGAAGAAGAGGACCTTTTAAAACAATCAAATTTGGGACCAACATTGACCTGTCAGATGACAAAAAGTAAGTATAGCAACAATTGTTTATTGTATTTATAAACAATTCAGTCAGCATGCCTGCCCATGATTTACCTAGATGTTTTCTTACTGAATTTTCTTTCTTATAAATAAAAATATATATAATACACCCCTTTTATTTGCTGATGTCTAATTTTTTTTTTCCCTCTCTGATATATTCAGAATCACAGAGTAGTGTAGGGCTGGAAGGGACCTCAAGTGGTCATCTAGACCAACCCCCTTCCTAAGGCAGGATCTTCCCCATCCAAACCATCCTATACAAATCCAATGTCTAACCTCTTAGCAAATCCACACAGGCAACCCTGACACAACACAAGACTATAACACCTTAACCTGCCACAGGAGTACCATGGAGGCCAATGTCCTGCTGCAGTAGAGGTTGCTAATACACACTTAAGACATTGTAGGTAGAGGACCCCCCCTACTCCTTTGCATTCCCCTCCCCAAGACCCCCATAATCCATACCAGTATGACTATGGGGTAAAATTCCTTCCTGCCTCCAAGTATGTCAATCAGTCTGACCCTGGGCAGAGAGGTAAGACCATCGAGCCAGCAACTTCTGGGTTTTAATCCCAGCGGGGGCATTGGTACACCCAAGTGTGAATTCCCAACCTTGGCTGAAGCCAACACTGAGTGCCTCCTAAGGAAAGCTTAAAAAACCCTGACACATGCAGCAGCAGGAAGGGGATTCCCTTCTACCTGCATGCAGCAACCAGCAAAACCCAGAAGCATGGGAAGTACCCATAGATTTTTATCTCTCTCTGATATATTTAGAGTATCTTGTCATTAGCTCCATAATATGTTTCTGCAATTTAAGATGTATACATTTTTCACATAATAGCAGCAGTGCTTTATTGACATGCAGGAAACTCATATCTCTGCAAGGTTTCAGAAATCCTACCTTCCTGACCTATTTAAGGCTAACGGTTTGCACAAGTAAAATCTTGGTGTTTTGAGATGGGTATATACTAAATTATCAAAAGCAAGACATTCATGGCATGATGGAGAAATTACTTTAAAAGGCGATTCATTGTATTTATCCTAGAAGACAACATGAGCAGAAGGATTTTACCACAAGGCCCAGAGACTGCTTTCATGGGCATTTCCCAATTACAGCTCCCAGTCACATTAGCAGAATGGAAGGAAGACAAACTTCAGAAGAAAAACAATTCTTCTAATACCAGCACACACTTCTATACATAACATACCTTTACTTATTCCTTAATTCAGGCATGTCATACTTGCCTTGTGCCCCAGGCTGGATCCAAACTGAGGCTCCTTGCAGGCTAGGGCACAGATGGTACCAGCAGTGGCATTTCTGGCTCTGGAATAGGATATATTCAATATCTCTGGCTCCCCATGTGTCCCCCATGCTGGAGCTGCGCCACCTCTAACTCTGGCATGTGGGTGTACCAGCATGTACATATAAAGCCCTGTTTTCAGTTGTTTAAAACTTTGAGAAGCTTCCACTATTTACATAAATTTTGTCCTGCTTCCGGTCAAATTTCTGTTTAACTGAAAATTACAGGTCAGCCATTTTTGAGTGAAGTCCTTGTATGTGTGTGTTCAGGTGTACATTATATTTGCTTTTCCAGACCATATTATTTTTGTTAGTCTTAACATTCAGTTTTTAATCTGCCCTCATGCCTCCTTATTCTGATCTTTATACTTCATCTTTTTGTCTCTTCTCATCTTGCTCCTTTTTCACTTTGATCTGTGTTTTTTTTGATCCCACTGTCTCCACCTTTTTGCATTCATTTTTTGCTTTCAAAGCTGGCTTTTTCTATCACTGCTCTTTTTCAACAGCCCCTTGTTAGATCATTCATCCTTGACTTGTAGAACATAGCAGGAACAGTGGGTTTTCCCCTTACTGCTGTACCCAACTACCACTATTCCTCTTTGAAGATCACTTGGTTTGGCTTTTTTTAATCCTGTTTTTCCCCAGCAAACAGGATGAGGTATGAGTCCTTGGATCATTTGTCTCTGAACTTGCTCTCAACTTTTGTTCCAGTGACTTCAGATTTCATCTGGACAATTTTTGCTGTCCATTATTTTGAATAAACTATTCCTCTGATCTGTTCTTGGCTTTCTAACACTAATATTTTGTTCTTTTCACTTGTGTTTTACCAAACACCACCACTGTTGATTTTTCTGCTCAGATTGCCTCTAATGAACTTAAGTGTCATGACCATTTCCATTTTCTCCTTTCTGGTCTTCTCTTTCTTGATTTTTTTTCTCTTCAGCAACATTTGATTAATGTAAAGCTTGTCTCCAAGCCATAAACAAATCAGTCCAGGTTAGGATTTACTTCCTGTTAGACTTAAGCTTAGCCCAGAATCTGAGCAGAAACTCTAGAACTATAAAATTAGGTGTGCTCAGCTATTATCCAAACAATGTGTACACCAAATTAATTCTTTTTATGGGGTTTAAACTTTAAATTACTTTATATTCCTTTCTGCCTTCCCTCTGTTCAGCTCTGATACCTTGCTGGCTTATTCCCCAAATAAACTGGGATCCCCTGCAGCTTGGACCCCAGGTTCACACGCTTAGATGTTGCTGAGTTTTGACCATCTTTTTTTCAGCCATAAGAGGGTGAACACCAAAATGTTGAGGAATGGCAAAAAGAAAGGCTGCCTGAATTCCCACAATTTTGTCTTGGATCAGCTCTATTATGTAGTGTATCAGTTGTTCTTTCAACTGCATCTTTGTGTTTAGGGTTTTAAGCAATGGGTTTCTTCTTGTGTACGTCACCTAAGATCACTGGAATCAAACATACCACTTCCCAGTAGTATCACTTTATTGTTAGTAGAAAGCACTTCTTTAATAAATTACAAAAATCTTTTCGTTAGTTATGTTAGTCACACCAGAGTCTCAGATGCTGAAATTTAGGTTTTGTCTATATGCCATCTCCACTAACGGAGTCAAGGTTTGATGGTTTTCATCTGACTTTCACCTCTTTAGTAAATGACTGCTTGAGAAGACCAGGTTCAGGAGGAGAGCATGAGATGGGGATTTGCATCTGTACTTCATAATGTTGAATTCAAGAAAAGACATTTGAAATTGGGGGTTGTGTGCTGGTGCTTGCATTGAGAGATTATGCATGGGTTTGCTGAAATTTCAGTGTGTGCACTCATCTGTGATTGAAGGCAGTAATAATTTGCAAGATTACACAACAATGGTTTTTTTAGATGTACGGTAATTTGCAGCCATGGTTTTACAGTACAATTAGTAAGTGAAACTTCAGAGCAGCCCTGTGAGATGGATACTTTATCAACGTTGTAAACAGAGAAACTGAGGCCCTGACTGTGCTTGGTTATGAGTACCTAAGCAATTCTATTAGAATTAGAAATAGAAATTGCATCATCTTACTTCCACTCCTGTGATTTTGCTGTAAGATGATCTTCCCTCAATAACCTTTCTGAGCTTGGCTACATTATGTGGCTACTATTCCTGCAGCTTTCCTGGCAAAGCTCCTTACTGGAGACAAGGTTTATGGTAGCAGTGGGGATTTTTCTACTGTCTTAGATTCAGTACCGCCTCAGAAACAGAAATCCTGTTGGCAGTGCTCCATCAGTTTTATCCAGGTGTGTGGGAGGTTAGCTGGCAGAGCTATGTTACTGAAGGGGAATGGTCTTTTTATAGCCTTATCAAACAGCAAAACTTGAACCAAGTTTTGATCATGCAATTAAACTTAAAAATAACCAAACATAAAGAATAGCATGTGTATGATGATGATTACCATGTTAAATGTCTCCAAATTTAAAATGGTGGGGAGCAGGATCTTTAAGTTAAGGATCTTTTTTTCTGAGACCAGTATAAAAGGAGGCAAGACTTTTTCCCTGTAGTAAGTGCCCTTGCACATGGTCTTGCTCTGCAGTATTTGTGGTTATTGTGGTTGCACGCACACTGTACATGCTCAGTCTCTATTGTGCAGAAGAGTTGGTTGCCACTGGCAAGTGTAGTTTTCTCAAAATTTAGTCCAGAATTTTAATCTTAAAATTAAGAGTCAGGTTATTGTTACTGCTTGCATTAAATTGGCAGCTGGATTCTTGTATTTCCATATTGAGGCATAACATCTTGTCTTTCAGAGTTTTCTCCAGGAAGCACTAAAACATGCAATAGAAGTTTCTGTTCTCATAACCCATATAATTAACAGTTCTAAGAAACCCACTGTTTATATTTCCCAAAATATCCCAGGAACTTTAGTGAGTCACTGTTTGCTGATTTGCTGTTTTACTGCAGGTGGAAGTTACAACTCCATGAACTGACAAAACTTCCTGCTTTTGTACGTGTGGTATCAGCGGGAAATCTTTTAAGCCATGTTGGTCATACAATCCTGGGAATGAACACAGTTCAGTTATACATGAAGGTTCCAGGGAGTAGAACACCAGGCAAGTACAGCTGCTTTCCATGGAAAAAATAGTATTATGGTCAAAACAGTGTTAATTTGGCTGTGTTGCATGTATCTTGTGTACATCCCTGTAATAAAAAATTAAAAAGTATCAGCTTAAATATAATGTTAGGTAAGCTGAAGTGCTGTATACATGACATAATAGTTAATAACTTCTACTGTAACATTGACTTCTAGAACTTTTCAGTTGTCATGGTTCATTATATGTTCATTGCCTGCTAGCTTCATGCAATTAATTGACCGTTTCTCTAAGAAAATTAAGAAAGAGGCATAAATATGGACTCTTTGGCATTCCCATATTGCAAGTTTGCATAGGTTTTTATAGCAAGCTTATAAGCTCCTGAAACACACATATTACAAGTAAGCTTCTATAGCTAAATGTTAATTACCTTATATTCTTTGTTGTTTGAGGGTAAAATGCATCCCTCCATATTGAGAATTTAGTGGTTGGGGCATTGAGCAAGCATTTTGAGGATCTGTACTGAAAATCCTACTCCTGCCTTAGACTTCACATACAAATTTGGGCAGTTCCTTTTAGTGTCCATGCTTCAATTTCCCATCTGTCAATTAGGACTAGTATTTCCTTCAGTTTTTCAGTGTGGAATAAAAGGTCTTCGGGGCAGGGACTATTACTTGCTCTGTGTTAGTACAGTGCTTGAAATAGCGTCCCAGTTTTGGTTCAGGCCTTTAGTTGCTACCAGAATAAAATAACTTAATCATTACTGCTTAACTGAAGCTCGAGTCCAGCACAGTTCTTAAGCTCTACAAAAGGGAAGCTACAGGGTGTTAGAGAAATCAAAAAGTTGAGGAATCCTGTAGTGGAACTAGTACTAGTAATATGAAATTGTATTTTAAAAATGGTAGGAATTCCATGTTCTAGGGCAGGACTGTCAGACTCACCTTGTACCCAGAGCTGTATCCAGACCACAGGGCTCCTTGCGGGCCATATCCAGTAGGCCTGTGTGAAGCAGCTTGTATTTGCTTCAGATTCGGCTGATTTGGAGGGACAAAGATTCAATTTGGTGATTCGAATCGTTGTCCCAATTTGATTGGGCCGATTTCGGATTCAGAGATTTGGCATCGATTTGAAGATTTGGTCATAGACTATACATGCAGTCCTCGACGACACTGGACACAGTTGCCTCCAGCTGGTAAGTCTGTTGTGGTGGGCAGAGGGGAGAGGGAAGGGGAATGGAGGGGTGCAGATCAACACCCCCCACAGTGAGGGAGGGATTGGGGCTGGGACAGGGACACGCTGCCCGGGTGCGGGACTTGGGGAGGGGGGACTCCTGCTACCGTGCGTCACATTGCACCATTAGTCCAGGAGCTGCTCTTTTGGTGGCTCCTCCGGTGGCTCTTGCCAGCAGTCCAGGAGGGCGTGGGAGTTGGGCATGTGCCCTTGGATCTGTGCGGGGCAGGCTAGGCCTGGCTGTGCTCTGGGAGGCTAGCCCCAGCCGCCTGCCACTCGGCTCTGTTCCAGGCGGCAAGCTCCTGTTGCTGCTCTGCGCTCTGTGAGGTAGATGGAGCCAGGCCTGTGGCTGAGGCTAGCTGGCCAGAGCGCAGCCCTGGCTTTACCCACCCTGCAGAGCGCAGCTGGGTGATGGATGGCTGAGGCTAGCCTCCTGGAGCATGTCTGGCAGTGGGGGTTGGCTGTCCAGAATACAGCC
The DNA here is from genome assembly GCF_052110815.1 of Crocodylus siamensis. Lineage (NCBI taxonomy): Eukaryota > Metazoa > Chordata > Crocodylia > Crocodylidae > Crocodylus > Crocodylus siamensis. The sequence goes on along the minus strand of NC_143395.1, from coordinate 261,604,917 downwards.
CTGGCTCCGCCTGCCCTGCAGTGTGCAGCCCGGCATCAGGGGCCTGGCACCTGGAGCACAGCCCTGGCTCCACCTGCCCCACGGAGCGCAGCCTGGTGGTGGGTGGCTGGGACTAGCCTCTCAGAGCACAGCCAGGCCCAGCCCGCCCTGCACAGATGCCCACTCCCGCAATAGCTGCTGGAGGAGCCACGAGAAGAGCAGCTCCCGGACCAGTGGCACGCAGTGACAGGAGCCTGCCTCCCCGAGTCCTGCACCTCCTCCCACCCCCCCGGCTGGGAAGCTTGTCCCAACCCCAATCCCTCCTTCACTTCGGGGGTGTTGATCTTCCCCCATCCCTTTCCTCTCTCCTCCACCCACCACAACAGACTTACCAGCTGGAGGCAGCTGTGTCCAGCATCATAAAGTCAAAAAACCCATCGGAGCCTGGAAGCAGGGTCGCAATTTACAAAGGTTGTAAGTGCCATTTGTTGCAACTCAAACAGTCATAAGTCAAGGACTGCCTATATGGAAGATCACCCCATTCCCCTCCCTCTTTTCAGCTTCTGTTTGCTGCAAACCTTCCAAATTGATCTGAAGGTTTCTGTTTTGATTTGGACCTTTTAATAGGTCTCCTGATTTGATTCGGATTCAGAGAGCTGGCTGCCAAATTGGGCTGAATCTCCTCCAAATTGAACCAGCTACTGAAGCTTCGCACAGCCCTAAGATCCAGCCCAGGCCAGAAGAAAGTGGCAGGTCTGGCTGCAACCTGGGCCACACAGCAGCAGTAGTGGTGGCTCCAGCACCCACTGCATGTTTTGTCAGAGTTGGAGCTTTTGCCTCAGCAGCAGCCCCAGTTTCAGCTCCAGTTTGGGATGGGGGCCAGCAGGCAGAAAGATAGGGCTACAGCAATGGAAACATGCAAAGCAGCCAGAAGGCGACAGGCTATATCGGCCCTTGCTCCACCCTCCTGCTGTTGGTCACCATTTCCACCACAGCCAAGAGCCCCATATTCTGAAACAGGCTACTCCCCTGGCCATGCCCCACAACTTCAAGTAGCCAGCCTCCAGTCTACCTGGCTAAATCCATTTCATGGGCCTTATGTTTGACACCTCTGGGATAGACTAAGATAGCATATTAGATATATATACGTATATAAGCTATGATAGCATTCGCCTCTTAACAATTATTGCTTACCTACTACTTAACATTATCATGGTGTTGTTCAAGCACAATTACCTGAGCTGAAAATAAGTTTATTTTATTATACATTCCAGGTCATCAAGAAAATAACAACTTTTGTTCAGTTAATATTAACATTGGCCCAGGTGATTGTGAATGGTTTGTTGTTCCTGAAAGCTACTGGGGTGTCATGAATGACTTCTGTGAAAAGTAAGTTTCATATGGGGTCCTTACATTCTATGGGTATGTATGGGGGAAAGCCCTACCACTTCTAATTTTACCACTTTTACCACTTCTTATTTAATCAGAAAATTCTTTAAAGTGTGACAGCAAATTCTAGAGCTTACACAGCTTTCTAACCAAAATAGCCAGCTTTGATTACCTCAGTTGCCCCGTGAGAATTTCACTTCCAACAATTAGCAATTGTTAAGTCTTGAAATAAATCTGTTTTTAAAACAAAAATAAAGGAGGGGGTTGTAGCTGACTCTGGATTGGTAGTGGATAAGGAAACGTACACATGTAGGTCCAAAATTTGAATTCAGAGCACATCAGAAGGAATCCATAGCTATTGGTAATAGTTACTACTTCTGAGGCTGTTTAATGTCCAAAATGTGTCTTATGACCTCAGTCCTATTCAGGATATTTCCACACCGCAAAAACCATCACAGACATTGTAGGTCTTTTTAGTGCAGACCAACTTTCACACTTAAATGGTGATCCTCCTGTGTTACTTTAGAGAACCATTAGTAGAGCATCGGATTTGCACTGCTGTTTTTCATTATTAGTCTACTTGGTAACTCAGATTTATTTTAAATGTACACAAATGTTTGTGCAGTTTTAAATATCTGCAAATTGCAAGACACTGTAGTCATGATGACTATATCTTTATTGGGTTAATTTAGTGCACTACAAGTGAATTCAGGGGTGTTTTTTGTCAGGTATTTGTTATTTTAATATATGATAGAAGTACATTTATTTAGAAGGCTGCGAAAAATGAATCTTCATAGAAACAGAAAAATGCTTTAAATAGAAAATGTCAACAGCATAGCAAACAAACAGTTCATAAGTAGATTGACCAAAATAAAAAAAATGGGAGGCTAAAAGCCAAAACAGTTTAAAGAATTTGAGAGCTAGGCTCCTCTCTTTTCCCAGAAGGTAATACAGAAACATTTGAAGGCAACAGCTGTGATAAATAATGTGGTCAGATTTAGGAGTAGTCTGACAAGTCAGTAAGATCACAGAGGACAGATAAAAAGGATTTCCAGTTCAGATGAGCCTTTATATTTAACCAGTGAAAAAATGGTATTTTATGACACCCTTCAGGAGCATTTTTGAGCATGAAATGGAACAAGGTAGATAGTGATCAAATTATTGGTGAAAATGATTTGATAGTTCCTATTTTGAATTTGTTAGAAGAGTGTGGTTTTGGAACTCTTCAGCAATTTATAATATACAGTATTAGGTATATAGCAGTTTATACATTGCTTATCTCAGCTGTGTATACTGCAGAGGTAAGGCAGCAGCAAGTTACATCAGAGGACAAAAACTTATCATTCAGAAAATAGATGTGTGGGTGTCTGTAAAATAATAATGTGGTCATGTACATTTTAATCAATTATGTACTTTAATCTTTTAAAGGTTTAATATGTAATGAAATTTCCATATTTAGCCAAGTCCAAAACAACTTCAAAGTTGAGATGTAACATGACCCCCCAATAATTTGGTTATATATATGGAAAATGTATACATTTGTTATAATTTTCCAGGTATAGAATCTGGTGGGTAAGGGGGTGGAGCAGGAGTGGGCAAAATGTGGCCCGTGGGCCAGATGCAGCCCTCCAAGCCATTCTATCCGGCTTGCGGGGCCCCTAAAAATTTAGAAAATTAATATTAATCTACCCTGGGCTGCCGGTCATGCAGCTTTCGATGGCTTGCCAAAACTCAGTAAGAGACTTTTTTCCCCTCCCAATGAGTGTTGGTGGTGGGGGGGAACCTCGCCTTGGTTCCAGGTACCAGCCTGTGCCAAGCAGCAGCTTGGTTCCAGCTTTGGACCCAAGCTGAAGCCAGAGCTGAACTGTCACCTCTGGACTGAAATAGCTTTTGCTGGGGGAGTGGAGGGAGACTCAGAAGAGGTGGGGAGGAGGAAACCTGCAGCCTACCCCACCAGCCCCTGCTAACCTGCCCCTCCCAGCCTGGACCCTGCTAGGAGCCACCACCTCTTCTTCCCAGCTGGGCTGTGTTGGGTCTGTGTTGCTATTGAGTTGCCCAAGGCAGAGATGCAGCAGATGGTAAAAGGGGCATGTGGGGGGAGCAGAGAGTAGGGGAGCAGGCACAGATGCAAAGTGTAAGGGGTAGAGGGTTAGGGTGCGGGAAAGGCAGAAGCTGGGCTCGGGCTGTGCTACTGGTAACTGCTCCAGAGGAGCAAACAGCAGCAGAAGATTGAGCCAGGAGAGCAGAGGTGGGGGAGGCAGGGAATGGGGGGGACAGGCATGGGGGGATCAAGGGGCAGAGGTCTGACCCCTTGCTCCCCCCCACTTCTTTCTCTATTACAGCAGTTTGTGGGGGAAAGGGGGCTGAATTTAAGATGACCACCTTCCATTAATTAGATTCTGTATATGAAAAATTATAACACATTTATAATTTTCCATGTGTAGAATCTAATTATGGGGTGTTGTCTTGAATTCAGAATAATTTTGGATATGGGTAAATATGGTAATAAGTAAGTATTCAGCAGTCCACTGCATCTTGTCTACACTATACTTTTGTTCTTCTTAATTTCCCCACCATTGCAGCAACCCAACTATGATAGCAGTGTAGTGGAAACATGGCAGCAGCAACGATTAATATTTTGAACACCATGCTATCTAGACTTGCCTTAAGCAGATTTAGATACCATCACGGTTAAAATAACAGTACACTTGCAGTCAGCACTGTAGCTATGCTGGGTGTAACCACTAATGGAACTATCTCAGTGGTAACAATATTAAGATGTTCCAGGAAAAAAATATTGTAGTGTGTGGAAAATTAATGAAGGACACCTATATATTTCTAACAACCAGATAGATTGTGGGACAATAGCAGGGTTTAATGGTTTGTTCTGGATTATAATCACTCACTTTAAAAGTGAAGCCTTTTATTTTGCTAGTCTCCTGAGTTATTACTTAGACACTGAAGAGATTTTTTTGGTAAATAATCTTGATTTACTCAATTTTATCTTACTGGCAAGGCTTGACCAATAATAGATCTCTCAGTATATGCTACACATTCTATTTTTTTTTTTTTTGTTTCAGAAATAATATGAATTTCCTAATGGGCTCTTGGTGGCCTAATCTGGAAGACTTATATGAAGCCAATGTCCCTGTTTATAGGTTTATACAAAGACCTGGGGATTTGGTATGGATAAATGCTGGCACTGTTCATTGGGTTCAGGCTATTGGCTGGTGCAACAACATTGCTTGGAATGTTGGCCCGCTTACAGGTACAGTAAAGTAATGTGTATGTTGATATGGATAATTTGTAAATATTCCTCAATTGTTTTGGACTTTACACATTCACTATATTTTACAAAATCAAAAATTGTATAAGCTCTTAAAACCAGTTTTTATAGCTTAGGTGTTTTTCTGTCAGAGGCAAGTTGGAAACACAGGCTTACAATTCTTTCACAATTCCTTCAGATGTTGTTTTTTTTTATAGCCATTAGTTTGTTTCCAAAGACAAAGAAGGTAAAGAAAAAAGGAAATTATTTAGAAACTCTAACTTGTAGACTGGCTCCTTCATTATGCCTTCCTAGCCTTAACCTCATTTTCTCCTTGCACAGATGTTGCAGGCTTGACCCGTCTTTTCTTGACTACTAATACCACCTACCCTTTCTTTAGTGACAACATCAGGCTGTTACAAATCACTAAAATTATTGTGTTCATAAAGGAATATCAGTGTATGAATTCAGGTTAAACCCAATAATTTCCTCTGGCTAATTGTTTCAGAAATGCTGCTATAATAGTCATTAGGATGCAGACCAAGTTTGGGGTGGGGAGGAGTGTTGGTGGGAATAGTGATGTGAGAATGAAGAAAAAAAATTATCAGATGTCTAACTGAAATAATATATACTCCAGAAAGGTACTTTGAAGTCCATTATAAACTTTGTTTAGATACCGTGAACTAGCAAGATCATTCCAGGAGCCCACAAATTGACTTAAATTATATCTGAATATCAACATGTAAACTGTATAAAATTAACACAGTATTTTCTCCATAGTCTCTCCCGTTTATAATTAATGTAGCTTTAATTTGCTTGACACATCACAGCAAATCTCTGAATAGTGTAATCTGCCTTTTCAAGATAATTATATACTGTACCAATACTGCTGGATTATATATATAGAATAAAGGCAACTGTAGATCTAGCAAGCTAGATTTTTGATGTTTAACATATTTGAAAGTTAAAATAATCTTAAAAAGGAATATTCACATTTAAAGCTGTAATTATCCTAAGTGCAATAGACTGACAATGTATTAAAAAAAAACACTGTAAAAATTGTAAACAGAACCACTGCATCATACAATACAGTTTCTCTAATCTTAACAAAACTTAAATTTTGGGTGTGACCAGGAGATCTTGGATCTCTCTTCTACTTGTTTGCCAGCTTGCCTTAATACTCTTATACCTTATTTATTTCTAGCCTGTCAGTATAAATTGGCAGTGGAACGGTACGAGTGGAATAAACTGCAGAGTGTAAAGTCAATAGTACCCATGGTTCATCTTTCATGGAACATGGCACGAAATATCAAGGTCTCAGATCCAAAGCTTTTTGAAATGATCAAGTAAGTGCTTTTTGAACATTGTATCCATTGTCTCTGACTGTTTGCTGTTCTTATTTTGACTACCAATAAATCAGATTGAAGGATTTACTCAAATAACACTTAATTTGAAAGGACTGAAGTAGGACTCCACTTCTAGAAAAACAAGGTGATATTTTTAAACCAAAGTATTCAAAATAAATACACGCTTTCTTGTGATGCCCATTTTATTGCATTGCATTTGACAGTATACGAAATGAATATTATTATAACAAGGTGAATTAGGTATATTAGGAGTGTCATCTTTCAGGCATTTTTTTTTTTTAAAGATTTCTGGAGAAATTTTCATCTTAAGTTAACCTTTGCAGTTCACATTTTCCAAAACCTTATTCCTTAGTGCATGCAGACAGGCTGCCATTGACTCAGATGGCTCCTTCTACAGCTATTGGCATCTGCCTACATGTACCAAGCTGCAAAATCAGGCCTTCAGTGAGCTGTGGAAAAGAAAGTTTCATTATTCTTAAACTTAAATTTAATTTTTCTTATAAGTCGTATATAATGAAAACTTAGATCCTCCTATGATCAAAAGAAACAACTTGAAACATCTTTTACAGGGAAGAATAATGGGTTTGGTAAGCCTTCTTTCCATGATTTGCTTTGAACACACCAGCAATGAATTCACTTATTAATGAGGTGATAATTTATATTTTTAAAGTAGTAGGCCTTGGTTGCTTTGTTTTTGCTTAATTCTTCATTTTTAAAAGTGGTTAATGTAGGTTGAGAGTAACTTTATTATACCTTTCAAGCTGTATAGGTCCCTACAAAAGTACTTCTAGCAGTATGGTCAGTCTCTGAACTTGTGAAAAGATGGATGCATCTATCTACAGCATCTTCTAATGACCAGCGTATTTATGTACTAAGCCAGGGTTTGGGGAAGGGAAATTGAATTTCAGAGTAAGTGACTAATCAGAGAGCAAGTCTTTCAAGCCCAGGAAACTCCAAGCTTGAGCAGTTATGCCAGTTCTAACTCCAGCAGTTGTACAAACTATGACCAAAACTTTGAAAAATTTTCACTTTAAGTCACCTATTTATAAAGTTAGCTTTTAACTTGCAAAAATGGCTCACTTTTTTGAAAAGGGTCTATAAAGAAGGTTTGAGGTGATTTCCTGTTGTTATTTTACTGTAAAAATTTGAGTGATGTTTAGGCTGAAGCACACTTTTTATGATTCGGAAGCTTGTGAAATGGTAACATCATAAGAACCATGATAGTGCAAACAGAGAAGGAAAAGGTTGGAGTAGTGACTGTTAAACTATATATTTTGGAGATTTTACGTGTTCATGCCTATTTAATTATAGGAAATAACACTGTACATAAAGAAAGCACGTTAAAGTTTCAACACACTGAGGGAACACACTGAGGCTAGGTACAGACATTTAAAAAGCCTGAGGAAGAATCAGTCTAAGTTGCATGGTTTTCTGTTAGTGGTGTAGTCTAGATCACTAGCAATCAGAACACACATTCACTGTTCCCTGGGGGCCAATCCTAAACCAGGTTGCGCCATTTTTAAACCAGTCCATGTATGTGGAACTTCTGTTCTCGTATACAGGTATAAATCGGTTTTGTGTGCTAAACATCTGTTCTATTATGAGTATAGACTAGTTTCCAATCATTTATACTGGTAAAGGTATAATGTCTGTACCTGGCCTGAGATTCACATTACTAACTAAAAAATAAACAGGAAAAGAATGAGCAGTCCCCATTTGCTGTAGGGAGGCAGAAAAGCTTACTCTTAAAAAAGTATCTTTTACAGGTTATCTTTGAACAGCCCTTTCCAAAGCCAGCAGACATCCAACATAGATCATTATATCAAGACCTATTGGCAAGACATAGTTGTAAGAGTTGGGCAGTCACGTTTTGCACAAGTGTTAGATTTTTGGAATTGCATCACAGTAGTTCAGAGCCTGAAGTGACGAACATGGATAAGGTTACCAACTTCTCCCTCCAGAAAATGTTGAAATATCCTAACCTGACATGGATATAGAAAACAGTCATTGTGTCTGGTCTTTGATCTCTGCATGACAGCAGCTTGGAACCTAATTAGAGGTGTTTGGTTATGAACAGATGTAAAAATCTGTTAAGTTTGCCTGATTCTGTAGCTAGGTAAGTGTGCAACTGTAACAGTCTTTCACTCAGTGTCAAAGTTAGGGTAAGTTAACTAATATGTACCATGATCATACCAAACTAACAAACCATGTAGTTGATGCGTGCTATCTTCCCCTTTTAAATCAGCTGAAAAGATAGTTTGTCCATACCTAAGTTTCCAACATGCACCACAGAAGGACATAATTTAAACACACAATTTTTCCTCTGCTTTGCAGTTGTTTTTTCCAGTCTACCAAGATCTCTCATTTTATCTGAATTAAGTCTCACCAAATGAACAAATCATCCAGATTTTGATTTCTGGTACACCCTTGAGAAAAAACACTTCACTAATTTATTCAAGAAGCAGAGTAAATTATTAGCCTACACTCACCCCACATTGTGTGGCAGGAAGATGCAGGCTGGCCCTGAGCAGCCCAGATCAGCCAGTCAGGGCTGCCCGGTGCTCTGCTTGCATCTGTTCCCAGGCAGACTGAAGTAGCCTGCAGATCATGCCAAGATGCATGCACAGGGGACCCCTGGCTGTGCAGTGTCAATGCTGTAAGCTCTGTGCTCTTCAGGCGCTCAGCATATGAGTGCCTGTTCAAGTGAAAACACAGATGCCTTCCACCTGCATACATGGTGATGATGAGTACTCTTCAAAAACTGCGTAAACAAAATGTAAATAATGAGAATACATGTACATTTGGTGGGGGAAAGATTAATGATGCTAATGCAGTGAAAAGTGGTAAAATTAATTTGAAAGAAGGCTTACACATTTTAATTAATGTGCAACCCAGGACTGTTCTGAATAACAAAAAAACAGAAGCTTTTCATTAAGAAGTGTTTAAAGATATAGTTGTACTGAAATTATGGAGAGGGACCAAATAGAAATATCCAAAATTAGTTAACTTGATGAGAGAAGACAACCTCTTAATATTCACTAAATAACAGAAAAATGTCAAAAAGGAAAGAAAAAATTCTATAGGTACATGGAGAATAAATGGGGGCATAATACTAAAGAAGTTGGCAGATGGTCATCTAATTCTAAAATTTAAATATCATTTTAAATAAATAACAGCCCTATAAAATAAACTTAAAATGTAATAAAGGAAATTTGATACAAGTGAAAGGTACAACAAAGATTTTGATTAAAAGCCACTAGTAAAAGGGTAAACATTGGATCATGAAAATATGCAGCCAGCCATCTTTAAATTACAGTAGCATAAATATACTGCTTACTAATTTGTAAAGACCAGTACTGTATTGTCAAGGCGATGGGACAAAATACTGTCCAGGCTTTGAAAACTTTGTCAAATACCAAAAAGAAGTATAAGAACTAATAGTAAATTATGCAGAGCAGTATTTCGCAATTTTTTAAAAAGTGATCCCTCCCATTTTCTTCCTCTTCCTTTCAGGGAAGTAAATCAGTCATACCTCTCTTCAGTCCCATTTGATGTTAAATAGCTGTCTACAAACATAGGTGGCCAGTCTCACAGCCCCAAGAGGCACATTCCAATCCTGTGTTTCACCATGTTGAGATCTGCATCTCTAAATTTATACAGCTTCATCTGCCCACAACTCCCTCATCAGTTCTTTCAGATGCCCCATACTTTTGGAAATACTACTGAATTCCTTAAGTGATGCTTGCTTTTTTACATGTTATGAATGGAAATTATATAGTTAACAATGTTGACATTTTAGAATCTGTGTTATCGTTTGGAGTAGTTTTGTTTCAAGTTCTGTGTAAGCTCAGGCAGACCTAGCTCAGTAGTTACTCATGGTTACACATTCAACAATTTGTACTTAATGAGTGTAACAGAAAACTTCTGGATGTAAAGGCTGAGATTCTGGAGAACATTTATGGGAAGGACACTGTCATGCTTCATGTTAAATATAGCCTGCCCAAAGAGCCTTCTAAACATCAGTACAATAACACAAAAACTGACAGCTTATAAGTTTATTTAATTTTAGAGCCTACTGCTTTAAGAGGGTACTATATCGGAGCATTTGATGAACTTGCATGCACACACAGACCAAAATAAATTTTAAAATAGTAAACTTTAGCATAGTCAATAGTAAGCTTTAGACCATTCTACCCATAACTGAATATAAGCTTAGGAGCTTAACTTTAAAGCCCTAAAGGACAGTTCCAAATTATTCAGCACCTAAACAGAATTTGAGTAGAATTTAGGAATGTCAGTCATGAAAAGCAATCCAGATTGATCCTCCTTCCACCCCTGCTAAATAGTTTAGTCATATAGAATCATTAGGTGACTCCATGTTGGACTGAGAAAATCCATAGGCATTTCATTTTAGGCTTAGAATCAAGTACTACTCCGAATGGGGTCCTGTCTTCCTGCTGTTTAAGCAGGGCTGTTGAGCAGCCCAGAGGATAACAAACTTGGGATTTGGTCTGTGCTTCCAGGACCGTGTATTCAGTTTACCTTTTAGTAATTGATTTAAAAAACAGAAAACCCTGGGAGCAAGGACTGGATCCCCTGGGGAGTGCCTTCCTCATGGAGTTTACAGATTCATATTCCCTCTTGCTTTTTCTTCTGATCTCATTGTATTGTTTGCATAAGAGTGCTTAGCATTTAACCCTGTTGATTTGGATCACTTTTGAACAATATGCCCACTTGTTAGCACTTACTAGAAAGATTGGGATCATCCCCAAGTGCCTTAGGAGCTTGAGTCCCATTGACTTCAAACTGTAAAACCTAATAGAGAAGAATTACCTAGAAGAGCATTTCAACTTTTTTCTGGAAGCTCAGTGTAACTGAGTAGTGTTGATAGTTTATGAAATTTGTACAGTAAAGATTCCAATAAGACCTTAGACAATTTTAAGTGTGAAATATCTTTCCAGAATAATCTTTGTGTAAAATCTAAAATTCTTTTAACCAGTTGGAATACACAGAAGAAACAAGTACATAAAGCATGTACACTAGCAATTTAAGACTAAATTGGGGAGAGAAAAAAAGAACTAGAGAAGTCTAAAAGAAATTGTAGGCAAAACTTTTATTCACTCTGTTTTCTATCCAACATTTTTGCTTCTCCTTACATTTTCCAGTCTTTCTTCAATGGCTAATATGTCTGTAATGTAGCCACCCTTTAGAGGAGAAAATTAAAGGCTGCAATTCAAATGCATGCTGTAGTTGAGAGCTAAAAATTATTGTAAATTATATGTTAAAGTTTTGAAATATGGGACTGATTTTGCCCATTTTCATCATCTTTGAGAACCTTTGTAGCTCATGCAGCACTGGAAAGAAAAATAATTAACTGCTTTACAAATGAGGGGGGAGGAAGTTGGTCATTTAAGTATTGCAAACAGTTGTAAATAATTTGGGAGCACTTAAACTTTCTTTTGTTCGTTGGTGTGATGAGTGTAGTAAAGGTAAAATGTGCTTGCATTTTAGACACTTTTTCTGCAGATTTCTGAGAGTTGTGTGTTTGGTTTCTCTGCTAGTTGGGACAGTTCAATAGTATACATTTCTGATAGGTAGCTACAGATCACTTTCATTTCCAGACTGTGCACCATAGTTTTTACCAGAACTTTAAATTTGCCAACCTGGGGTAACTAGAAGCTGGTTATTTTAGGAAGGTTTGTTTCAGTGTTTTGGATTGGTGACATAATGCAACAGTTAATTTTAGCTTGATAAATCAGCCAGACTTTCTGGCTGATAAAGTTACAAACCAAGGAATTGTGTAGATACAAGCTACAATAGAAAACACTGTTATTGTATTGTGTTTCAAGAATGTAAGTGTTCCAGTTAAAATGTACCAACTATTATGGGGCATTTGGGTTGAATAAATCTACACAAAGTACAACTGTTAGCTAAACACAGTGGAAATGTTTGTACATTTATTTCATTCTGATTTCTGTGATAGGTATTGCCTGTTAAGAACACTCAAACAGTGTCAGACTTTAAGGGAAGCTCTAATTGCTGCAGGAAAAGAGATCGTCTGGCATGGGCGAGCAAAGGATGAGCCAGCTCATTACTGTAGCATTTGCGAGGTCAGTAGAATTAAATAAAAAGCCTTACCGATTCAAATTGTTCCTTATTTCTATTTTTAGCTGTCTTCCATTATTGCTGCTGTTTTTCTTGTTAATTTTCTATATCTTATTTGAGTTGCAGTATACCCTACAGTCTGCTAGGCATTCTATATGTAAGAAGGACACAGTACCATTTCCAGAAGAGCTTACAAGCAAGTCTTCTAGATATATGTTATAGTTGTTTTTGCAGTAAGAAAGCAAGTTATTTTTCCATTAGGGTAGATTCTTAAATTAGTCCATCTACACTGAATTTGATACACTGGGCTCCATTTTTAAAGTCTTTAGGCCTGTTTCTGACCACTGAAATAGACAAACAGCTGCAGTGTGGCGTCTTCACAGAACATGTCATTCTTGCTTGGCAATTTGAGTCTCCCTAGTGTTCAATAATATATTGTTTTGAAGAATTGGGTAGCAGCTTTGAAGACCAAATGAAAAGCAGTATTTTAACAGCTCTGAAAAAAATCTGGCTGACAGGTTGTCTCAGGCTAAGCACCCAAAAACAGGCAACTGAAGATCAGTAGATGGGGGAAATATTGCCCTTAATTTCAGTCTTTACCCACCTCTGCAAAATAGGTAGAATAAGGCTTTTAAGTTATCTTTCTTTACAGGCGTGTAAGGATTATAGGAGTAAATGTCACTCAGAATGTGAAACTTGCTTAGTTAATACTGGGGAAAGATTTGTCCCTTTCCGAGTGTCATTTAGCCAAACATCTTAGAATACTAATAGTAGCATTACCTCTCTGGATTGAATAAAAGAGAGTACCTTATCCTGTGTCTGAATCCTAGAAGTTTGGATTTTCACTGGCTATCGTTACTTTTATTTTCTGCAGACCCTTAAAGTCAGGATGTAAATACCAAACCAGGCAAGCTTTATTTTTCGTAACTTTCCAAAGTGAGATCTTAACATTGCTTTCTGTTTCTCATTCAACAGGTAGAAGTCTTTGATCTGCTTTTTGTCACAAGTGAGAGCAATTCTCGGAAGACTTACGTTGTACATTGCCAAGACTGTGCACGAAAGATAAGCGCAAACCTGGAAAACTTTGTGGTGCTAGAACAGTACAAAATGGAGGACTTGATGCATGTCTATGACCAATTTACATTAGTAAGTCAAATCAATAAGTGGCTGCGTAACTCTCTGATTTGTAAAGCATTTCTACCATCTTGGTGCCCGTTGTGTTAGAGCACTATCGACTGTCTGTTTCAAATGGAGGTATTTGATTATTTAATTTTTACAGGGAAAGAAAATTGATGGGATAGAAATCTGTGGAAAAAGTACAATAATTTACCAGAACGTCCCATTGAGTTTGCAGGGACTGTTGCAATTCATAAAGACGTGGCTTTAAAAATCCATGCGAGACCATCTGAAAATCATAATGGTTAAATCGAGAGTGAGGAAGAATGAGGACAATAAAAGTTGGAGACACTAGCACCAATTTCAAGAGCAACTCTAATACATTGGTCTGGTAGGAAGTCAGTACAGCTGCAAGATGTTCTGTATACTAAAAACCTTAAATCAGCCTTGTTTTCCTACTGAGCAAGTGGATGTTCTCAAATAATTTTTTCTTTGATGTGGGGTCTCCTTTGCATTTCTAATACAGAGCAAAAAAGACCAGGTCCATATCTGTCTGCAGACTTGTGCTGTACGTTGTAGCCTGTTAGTTTGTACCAGTGCATGATTACCTGTATGTTTCTCTAGGTTTTGTAGTTGCAGGCAGGTCAGGTGGCGTGGCTGAACACAGTGTGTGTGTGTGGTGCTGGATTTATTCATGACAAATCTTGCCTCCTTAGCAAAGTAAACAATAACTGGAGAAAGTGTTTTGAGAATTTAGAATTGTAATTGAATATGCAACCCAGAAATTGTTACGGCTTTTGATGCCTTTCTAGGTGCAACAAAAAGTGTTTGGAGATCTGCTTTTCACTTTATTTAGACTGATTTAGCTCAAAGCTCACTACTTACCTTATTTTTAAGGTTAAACTATCTTTGGGCTGGTGACTTCTTGTTCTCCTGTGCAATTCACCCCCTCTGTTAGTCTAACAGAAACCAACATTGTTGACCTCCACTTCATGCTTAAAAGATCAGACCCATTAATTTTTGTGAAGTCCTCTGGTACTAAAATGATGAACATCAGAAATCCTGCAAATGCCTGTTATCGCATATTTCTGAGGGAGAGAATTGTGCAGGAAGGGTTGTGTAGAGGCAAGTTCTATTTTTAATATTATGTTCACCTAAGTAATTGCTGTGTTGATTTTTAAATTATTTTATCTGAGCCTGAAGTAAAAAGATTTTGACTTTTGGACCCCATAGCTAGTATCTTCAGCCTTTGGGAGCCATTATTAGTATCATTTTAAGAGTGAACATCACCTTTTAAAGAACAGATGATGTAGCTGGTGTCAAGAGTAAGTGTAGTCACAACTGAGGAGAGAAAAAAGAAGCGTCAGTGTTGACAAGCCAAGTTGAGTCTTTGCAGAGGGAGCAAACAGGGTTGGCAAGTCACAGAAACAAGTTACCTCAGTACGTTTAATGAAGAGGACGTGGTATGTTTGGGTGGACAAAAGGGAATCAGCCTGGTGCCAGGTAGTGTTTTACGGCTGAGTCTGGTGTTGTTTGTTGTGGGGAAAATCAGCCTTTTGTAAGGAATCCTCCAAGACCTGGTGAAGAGAAATCAATGCGGACATGTCTTAATGGTGGTGTGGCACAACCAAGGCTTTGAATCGAATGGTCAAATGTCATTTGGACTCAAACTTCTGCCACAAATTGCTAGGATTGAACAAGACCCAGATTCTTATCCACACAGGGTGCCATTACTACCATGTTCTCATGGATACTTCCTTGTTTTTGTGTGGGGAAGTCTCAGGCTCTCTCCATGGCCATCCTGTAGATTTATGTATGTATCATAAGTCACTAGGTAGTGGTGACATTTGGAGGACTTCTTACCGCCCAAGAACTTGTTTCTGTGACTTGCCAACCCTGCCTGTGGCCAAAGATAAAAGGGTTGAAGTATAGTTGATAGCCAAGTAGCTTTGAACAAAAAAATAGAGTATGTTAATTTGCGTGGCTCTCCATGTTGCCCTGGCTAGACTGCTTCCAGGCCCAAGTTGGCTTATTTTAAAGCTAACTTGGATATCTCTACACTACACTACATCAGCGATACACAAGCTTTTGGCCTTACAGGCCAGATGATTCACAGCCTGGGTGAAGCCCTGTGCACCAAGATTTAGGCCCCTTGCTTTCTCTGCCCAGCCCTGTGGAGCCTTGGCTGGCTTCTGCACACTGGGATCGAGCCCCACACAGGCACTGCACACCAGAATTCAGCCCTGGGACCATGCACACCAGGATCAAACTTTAGCACCTGGTGCCACCCCACTCAGCCCTGCACACCAGGATCAAGCTCTGTATGCTGGGATCTTGGGTCCTGTGTGTGACAGTTAAGTCTGGGCCCTCTGCTACTCCCACCCAGCCCCACATATCAAGATCAGAGCCCTGGGCTCTCCACAGGTCCAGAAATTTAGCAGCAGGAAAGCAATGCCACTGCTCCCCTGCCATCAAATTTTAAGATGGGGCAGGCAATTATTTTAAGCAGAGAGCTGCTTACTCAGTTTTGGCAGGCTGTTGAGGGCTGCATGGGTAGTCCTGCCCCTTGACAGGTGCCCCACCCTCTGGTCACCATCTTGGGACCAGTGTCTCAGGGCCAGCATTGGTGGGGCTCAGAGTGGGGCACAGGCTGGCAGGGGTCCGTGGAGCTGGGCTGGGCTGCACCAGTAGGGAGCTGGCCCGGCTCCATAGAGCCTCTGCTGGCTGGGACCCCCGCGTTCCTGCCACCCTGCTCTGGGCCCTGCTGGCATTGGCCCTGGGACACCAGTGTGGGCCCTGTGCTCCCACTGGCTCCCCACCCTGTGCCCCCCAGCCTCACAGTATAGGCAGGGGGCAGCGCACAGCCCTGATCCCCTGGTCGCCAGCAGGGAAGAAGCTGGTCGTTTTTGACAGGAATGAAGGGCAGAGAAATATTAATTTTCCAAATTTTTTTAGGGTCCCTGCAGGCTGTATTTTGCCCACCTCTGTTTTAAGACCTGTGGGGAGCCCCGCAGGCTGGATGATGCAGCACTGGGGAGGGCCGGGATCTGGTCTGTGGGCCAGGTGTTGAGCACCCCTGTACTACACGATGGGTGGTATTATTGACATACTCTAAATGTAAAATACATGTTGTGATTGTATGTGCAGGAAAATATAAGACAGCATGCAAATGAAGAACCCTCAAACATAAAGCTAATTGTACAACATTTAAATGACATGAGTACATATTGTTTGCACACATATTGAATGAATAATTTGAACTTTATACCACTGTAGGAAAGATAATCTAATATATTTTCTTTTTCAGGCTCCTCCATTGCCATCCTCCTCATCTTGACATTTTTCCATGGACATTAAATGAATATTTTTCTGATATTCAGGAAGTGACCCAGTTCTGCACCACTGATTTTTGTAGCTATCCCGTAAGGCTGCTGGCTGAAAGCTGTGTCTATGCAACCTTCCAAGTGCGGAGTGTCAACCAACTGGACAGGAGAGAGCACTGCCTCCTACTCCAGAACTCAAAACAAATAAAGCTCATCCAGCTGTACTTCAAAAAAAAAATAATTCCATGTTTTGTATATATCTGACAAAACTGGCAACATTATACAGACTACTGACTTGAAGACCACCTCTTTTGTATTTCTCTGTTTCTGGGCTGATGAGTTGGTTTCATTCATTTTTCCCCTTCAGAATTTCCCTTGGAATAAGTACTAGCTTAGCTGGTCATTTCTTTGTAAGGTAGTTAGAAATTTTAAGTCTTTCTTTGGGCAACATTTTTTTTTAATGTGAAAAGTTAGGTGATAAATTTTTTACTGTTTTTATGTTTTTCTGTCTTGTTTTGAAACCACAACGGTTACACTTTTGGTTCCTAAATAAAATTAAAAAAAATTAACAGCCAAGTCACAAAGATAAATGGGTTGCACATAGACTAAGGAATAAACTTCAGATTTGTGATTTTTGTTTCTAATCTTGATGTAAATTTACACTATTTATAAATACATATTTATTGCTTGAAAATATTTGTGAATGGAATGCTGTTATTTTTTCCAGATTACCTGCCATTGAAATTTTAAGGAGTTCTGTAATTTCAAACACTACTCCTATTACATTTTCTATATGTAAATAAAACTGCTTAGCATTGTACAGAAACTTTTATTAAAATTGTTTAATGTTTAAAGTTTTTCTATTGTTTGAGTTTTAAAAAGATATTATGTACAGTGCCCAGTTTTTGTTCAGTTTTTGAATCTGATTATATATATTTTATATATACTCTTATGTGTGTGTATATATATAATATATATAGAAATCTGAATATAAATATGTGTATAAAGATTTAGAGCCTAAATTTTTCTCGTTTTAAGTTTTACATCTATGGTAGATTTGAGGTGTCTACTGTAAAGTATTGCTTACAAAAGTATGATTATTTTTAAAGAAATATATGGTATGTATCCTCAAGATATAAAATGACCTTCAGACTGGTTTATTGTTATATTGCACTTTTTGCAATAACAGACCAATAAATAGTTGCTGCCAAAACATAGTAGTAGAAAATAAGTAATGGCTAAACATAAAGGTCTTAGAAAAATACTGGTTTTGACAGAAGGTTTGGCAGTAGTTTTAGAGGAGGGATGAGAAAGGTAAACATACAGTTGAGTGGGGATGGTATTTAGAATTCAACCAAACTGAGATTTGTATATTTCAATACATACAGTTAACAAACTAAATATAAGAGCTAGTCATCTTGGTGTCATTGTTGACCCAAAAAGGACATTGTTTGTGGTATTTTATTGTATTTTCACATATTTTGTAATACAAATTCATTGGTAAAATTTTTGAAGCACTAGGTTTATTTAGGACAACTTTACAATATATCACTGTAACAATTTTCAGTATGAATTATTGCAGTATTTATTTTAAGTTGCTCCTATTCTTTCTCAGCAGTTCCTTGAAAACACATTAAATCTGAATTTCAAAGTGTATAGTTTTCTTATCGATCAGAGTTGACTGATGCATAAAGCTCTGCATCAAATGAACAGAATTCTTTTTCCTAGTGGGTTACCCTTGCTGATTGCATTGTTATATTTTCCTGTAATCAATGTGAGGTGTTACAGGCATAAAGTGTGCAGATAATATATTTTGAAAAATAATAACTAAAAACAATTGCCTCTTATGTTTGTAATTTCAAAAGGAGAAAGTCTGGTTTAATCAAGAATCAGTACAGCTTGGCTAAGTACAGTTTTGCCATAGTTTAAAAAAAAAAATTGATAAGAACCATTTACAGCTGTTAAACAAAAAAGGATAGCAATTAAAAAGGTGGTATGACAACTCTTACACTCTTGCCAGCCAAATTATAAACTAGGAGTGAGGAAGCAAATATTTGAGGTTCATTTAAAATGAGAAGCATCTTTTGATAACCAATTCTACAAATTGCTTTTTTAATTATATATTTTGTGCAGTCATAAATACTGTAATCCTGAGATGCTGTGCTGCAGCTGAAAATCTACACATTTATGGTAGTTTTAAATCTGAATACAGGCAAGAAAACCAATCTCAGATGCAAAAGACAACAAAAGATCTTCTTGTCTCTATTACTAGGGAAACTAACCAGGAAAAGGGGTAATCTGTATTAACCAAAGGTCTTTGTAGCTTCTTTCTTCACTTGGAAAGGAGATAGTCTCACATTCTATGAAAAAAAGTTTTTATTACAGCAATGAAGCTGGAGTCAAAATAGATCAGAGACTACTGAGCAACCTAACTGAAGTTTTTTGCTGCTTTAAATGGCTATGAAGCTTCAGTGTTTTGCAGTTATAATTTTTATCTCAATTACAGTATGCTTCTGAGATGTGGACAGTTTTAGCTCTATAAACTGCTGTAATTTAGAGTACTTTTTGTTTCAATTTTATTAAAAAGACACAAGTTAACATAATTGTAATATATTAACAGTATAACAATATTTTGCTACTTTAAAATATGAGGCACCTGGTATACAGTGTCATGCTCTCTGAATGCTTATAAGTAGGGGTCTATTTAAATTGTGGTGGTACTTACCAGTTTCATAGTGGCCATGCCCATCAGCGCTGATTAGTAAAGAGGCCCCGGAGGGATTAGGGGGCAGCTGCCATCTTGACAGCTGTCTGCTCTTCTTCTGGCCCTGTCCCTCAGTGCTGATTGGCAGAGGCCCCAGCAGGAGGAGAAGGGACAAGAGGATAGCTCCCACCAGGGAGCTAGTATTTTATTTTTGTCAAGGTTTATTTGTTGTTGTTTCATGGACAATCCTGGATTTTGCGGTTTCCATAAAATCTATAAGCTGCAAATTAAGTAGATCTCTACTTCTGAGCCCTAAAATTGTGAAGAAAAGTGACTTCTGAGCAGGAGTCAGGAACCAAAACCAACCTATATTCTTTTTCAGTCTTTGAGCTCAACAGATGTACAATAGTTAAGTGAATGACTGGCCTATTTGCTTATTGTTACAAATTGCTTTGGCCAGCAAAATACGTCACAGTGTAATAGAATTAATAGGCAGTTCTTCCTTATAAAAATGTCTCAGAGATGCCCCAGACCATTAGATTGATCCTTCATAATTATCAGTACTCCAGACCCTGACCTTTGATACTGAAGTACTACAAAGCCCCAAGCACCCGCATTGACCTTCCCTTCTCCTTCTCCAGAGCATCGGAGTACAAATCATACAGGAGAGATGGGGAGAGAAGTGCACATAAAAGTGCTCATAAAACGAGAGAGAGAGAAATTTATGATGAATAGAAAGTAACAGCAAACAAGTTGGGGTAAAGGATAAAGGGAATTAAAAAGAAATGGCATATAGCAGTCAGTATCTGGTCTTGACCACAAAGTTTTAGGAAACCCAAATAAGCTCCTAAACATTGAGAAGCTTGGAAACCAAATGACTTGTATATTAGGCAGGGAAGGGACGGGTGTCTTCTGTTTGAGGCATTCTGCTTGAAGACTGAAATTATGGGTTCATTTCTGACCCCATCAAAAACTTCTCAACAACTCATTTAATCTCTCTGTACCTTGTGTTACATGTGTAAAATGAGTTAACGCCTCTATCTTACATGGGTGCTCTGAGACTAAATCCACTAGTGTTCATGTTCACATGCACTAGTATTGGGGTCCATGAAAACAAGTTCAAATGCATGTCAGGCAGGCAGCAAGGCAGCATGGTGTGTTTAAAGACTCATTTAAAAAGGTGCATTCAACAAAGGCTGTCACCTATGAAAATTTACGCCTTTGAACAAGTTTTTGAGATGTCATGTTGCCCTACTTTCTGCTTGACTTCAGAGTAACATGGCTACATACGTCTTTGTACTCACAGATGCATGTTGGATAGTGTATACTGGAAAACATGGCTCAGAAGTTCCCAACGTGTTAAGAAGACAACTTCATACCCCTTTGCAAAGAATTTGAATTCGGCATAGTAAAGAATAGGTTCCTTGGAATAAAGATGCTGCATTTCAGTGAAGCAAATCTCCAAAGAAATTAATAACATGGTTGCATGATACTAGTGAGGAAGTATTAAAACTATGGATTGAGAAATGGATAATTTTAAAAGGCTTACTTGAGGTGCAATGGCATTCATTTGTTCGGGAAAATTGAAAGAAGAGGAAATGGTTGATTACTTCATAATTTATCCCAAGATTAAAACATGGCTTTGAAGACAAGTGGGCATGGGTGTAGGAAATGAGTTGGAAAGGAAAAGGAAACCTTACAGGAAAATTATGAACAGACAAAAAGTGGAGGGGGGGGAGGAGAACCTAATCCCAAAAGGAGCGGTGTAAAATAAGAGGTTTTGGTTTGTTTCTTTTTAAAATTAAGGATATGGTGATATGAATGGATTTATTATTTACTTTCACTAGACAGACTATAAATAATAAATGAAGCAGTTCTGGGTGATTTTTACATCCCTAGGTCCTGAAATAATCAAATAATCTGTTGAACAGCTATCATTTACTTTTGAAAAATCTCTCTTGTATAGTGCAAAGGAAAAGGGCAAATGTGGTAAGTATTATCCACTAAATAGGGAGAAACTGCTTTTTGTGATTAAGATGAGGTAAATTCAACTTTAGTCCTTTTTTAACACTGAAAAAAATCTGAATACATAAAAAGTAATGGAACCTATAGTCATTTTAACAGTTTGCTTTTAAAAAAGGCAAGTTTCATAAGATTTGCTAATTTTTTTTAATTGGTTTAAAGATTAGGGCAGGAAGAAGCTTCTTTAGATGACATGTTTATTATCCTTTGTAGAACCTGTGATGTTATACAGGTAGGCCTCGGACTTACAACACAATTGGTTCCTAAAAACCACGTCTTAAGTTGAAAAGTTGTAATTTGGAACCAATTTTGTCATGAGAAACAATGTTATAAGTGGGGGATTGGTTCCAATACCCTATTTTCACCAAAAATACCCCAGAATTTTGTACTCAATCAATTATAGATGAGTAATATAGCTACATTAATATATTTACATTATAAATAGCAATCATATTGATTTGGAAAGACTTCTTTGAGGTGACTTTGCTGGTTTTTTTGAAAGGCCCTTGGTTGGACTTTCTAAAGGGTTCTTGGCTAGCGTCTTCTCAGGAGTCTTGGCTGCAGGTTTTTATGAAATCCTGTCTGCTTTCTTAAAGCATCCAAGTAAGTTTGGACAGATATTTTCCAGGGAGATGAGCGACGCAGCAAACTTGTTTGCTGGCATGCTGTCACATCAGATCAAGCGTTATAAAGTCAAAACTGATGTCATAAAGTTGAAACAGTTCAATTTATAAACGTTGTAAGTGGGGAAACATTGTAACTCGAAATGTTATAATTGGAGGACTGCCTGTACTGGAAGTAGTTCAAATGGGTAGTATAGACGTACTCCAATCTTAGGTGTCCTATGTAGTCAGATTCTGTAAAATGGTGGTGCCAGGTCCTATCAAGGTATCTTGACAGAATACTTACTTATAGGTGCCAATAACTAAGGTCATGGATAGATTTAACATTTATAGTATATTGAACAACTTTATAGCACTAAAAATTAAGTGGACAGATAAGAGAGAATGCTACTGCACTACAAATCAACCTGAACTATATAAAAATGACCCTGGGTGAAATGGAGATCATTCTGAAGTGTATCATAGTAACACTTTAGCTGGAAGGCAGTTGTACTCTATACAGTTGAAGCACTGCAATGAAAAGCTCTTCAAAGAAAGGTGGGATCCAACGGGTTTTATATTTGTAGCTCTCCATATTGGCACAGTGCTTCCAATGGCTTCCAGCATATAACTTCTGGCTGCAAAGGGGGCTGAGTCAGAGCAGCTCAGATAGGGACTTGGTTTAGCTGTCAGCAGCGAACAAATGAAACCCATTCCTGCTTTTGGAATGAAAAATGAGAACATTATTCCCTGTAAAGACAAATAGTACAGTGAGGTATTCATTGCATGTAATAAGTAAATACAAGAAAATGTGTATCAATATTTGAGAGGTAATTTTTGGCAGGTGAGCAGGCCTGGATTAAGCGGTGTAATCCAGAAAGACATGTCAACTGTTTTTTGGTTTTATCCCCATATTTTTTTTAATAAGCTAGTTCTTGGGATGAAGCAAACCTTCAAAACATAGTGTGAGTGTAAGTAGCAGGGGTAGCTGACTGAATTTTCAGAGAGCCTGAAACAGGGAAGCATGACCCCATTCGTTTCAATGGCTCTCACTCAAATCTAGATCCTTTAAATGTCAGCATCAAATACTTTACTGCTCATTAAAGCATACAAATAAGGAGAGAATGTATCACTGAATATCTGAGCCAGCACTTCACAAAATGAGAGTGTGTATGTGAAGTGCTTGCCGGTATACTGAGCTGTGCAATATAAAAAAATCAGGATTTACCTTGTTAAAAGCCTAATTTTTCCCCCTAAGGAGGAGATCTATTTTAAAGCTTCCACTTTTGTCCTCACAAGTTTTCTGTTCTGCTAAGCTTTGCTTACTCTTTGCTGTTCTGTGTTTATTCTACTCAACTTTCCTTCTTAGTTTCCTCGCATCCCTTTCCACAGGCTTCCTAGCTCTCATCCTTTGTCTTCCCTCCCACACACCTTTTTTGTTCCTTTACTCCTAGCTGTCCTCAGTGTAGTCTCTCTGCCTCTCTTCCACCTTCTCATATTGTATTTCTGGCATTTGTATCCATCTACCCTCACTCTATCTAGGGGTGAGAGAAAAGGGCAGGAATTTTGGCCTGAGGAACATGTATCAGAAAAGATTACATGGCAGCAGATGTAAACCTACTGCCTGTGCATCACCTGCCTGCTTAAGTGAGGAAAAAATAATGAAGACCAGCTATGATGCATTAAGGAGTGATGTAGCTGTTATAGTCCAGGAAATATGTGGGAAGCAAAGTTTTTTGTGGGTGATACCAGGCCAAGTGCATGGAAGAAAAATGGCTTGGGTCCCATAGACTGACTGGGTTAGATTGTTTATACTTCACCAGCCATCAATTTGTGGTCTAAAAACTGTCTGGACCTTTTGAAATTATTATGACTTCATATATTTATAGACATTAAGGGCTGGAAGGGACCTTGCAAGATCATCAAGCCAGCCTCCCTGCCATAGGCAGGAAGTCTGCTGGGGTCAAATAACCCCAGCAAGATAAAGCATCCAAGCGCCTTTGGAAAGAAGGCATTCCAATTCGGCCTTGCAAAATCTTGAGCTGTATGTCAGTCTTCATTTAGACCTCCTGTTTGGCCGCCTTGTTGTTGTTTCTTTCTACTCCAAAATGGCATAGCTAAATTTGTGTTTTGTTGGTCACTGCAGTAATTCATTCTCTTTCTGTCTGTTTCCTCCTTGAATTGATCCCCTGTTACTTACCACTTAGAACCCATGATCTTTGCCCTCGCTCAAACTATATATTGCCAAGATCAGTAGATTTCCTTCCTTATCTCAAATTGGGCCTCTATATATGTACATTATTGGCTCCAAGTTTTCAGATTCAATTTTAAGGAAAGCAGCCTTTTCACTAGGTTGACGTTAATAACTACAGAGAAAGCTTCTGAACTGCCATTGCTTTTGCAGAACCCCACAGTGGAATCAAATAATTCAAGACAGAATCCAAATGAGTTAAATGGACTAAAAATGTGAACATAAGGGTATTCTCTGTACCAATAGTGCTCAACCTTCCATCCCTGTGGACTGAATGAATGGCACAGGACTGGCCCATGGGTGCAGTCTGGCATGTTGAAGTGACCCCAGATGCCAGAGAGCAACCTGGCACACTGGTGGAATTTGGCGTGCGGAGTCCAGTCATCAGGCCTGTGGGGCTTCCCATGGGCCTGGAATTTGGTGGGTTTCAGAACAGAGACAGGTAATACCACTACTGCTCCCACACTTGCACTGTGTGGAGCCCCACAGGCCACAGGTTGAGCACCACCACTCTACCAAAGATAATTGTGCCCAAAGCTTATCTTCTTGTCTTCCACCTAAAATCTTGTGGCACTACATGGAATCTTGTCACGGTAGGGGTGGAATGAATGATCCTGCATGGCACCCTTAAGAGCCAGCCATTTTCATGGCGCAGTGTCACCTGCTCTATGCAATAGAATCCTTTTGTTCCAATTATAGGTTAACTCCATGTGTGTGTCAGGTAATTTTTATGGTTCTTGGGAGTGGGGGGAGGAGGAAATTGTGGGCCTATAACAGGAGCAATATGGTACTAGTGCCATAGAATTAATAATTGAAAAAGAACATGAGGAAATGAACTGCAGTAGTTAGAATGGGCCATGCTGCAAAGAATGTGCTGAAACAGAACCAAAAAAACCTGAAGATAGGAAGTGCTAAAAGAGAAAAAAAAATGTTTTTAACATGCACTATTTGAGGAAAAGCCCATAAAAATTGAAAAGATCAAATCAAAATATGGCATGTATGAGTGTGACACAGTAAGCTATGACATTAAATAAGCATTCTATACTGTGTTCTCATTGGCTAGTTCTGCCGTGTTATAAAAGTGCATTGTTCTCATCTTTTTGGCAATAAATCAAATGATCTATTCCTTCATGAAGTACTCATGGTAGCTTAGAGCACTGGTGCTTAATATTTTCAGAAATATTAAGGGGAGCCAGAGTTGAGTGATAAGCTGATGGGTCTCCTAGAGTATTTTCTTTGTACATGAGGCAAATCTGAACGGTCTCTGAGGTCTGTCTTCCCATCTCAATGCTTCCCAGGTGGAGCAATGCTCACTGAGCTTGTTTTAAGTTGGTCATGGCTTTCTTTCCTTCTGAACTAGAGAATATACTGACAGCATGTTTCTGAAATTTGTGATCAACTTTTTGTAAGGCGGACAGATTTCTGTCTTCTATCCAGGTCTCTCCTTGGGGGAATAATTATATCTAGTTCTCTTCCTCAGATGTCATCATGGATTTTATTTATTTTTAGCTGGAATCTGAACAAAGAAAGCAGAGAAATTAAAAAAAAAAAAAAGCAAGCTCACATCCACAACTAAGACCCCTGCTGAAATGGAAAAGAAAAAAATTAAAAAAATTCAAGAGGACCATGAAGAAATGAAAAAAAACAGGCTTTCAAAATTATCAAACTCTTCCTTAGAGGAAAGTAAGTTTTCAGTCTAAGGAGGGACTCCCAAACCAGAAAAAGCAAGGGGGGAATCTTTTCTCTGGACACGTTTGAAGTTCTGAGGGGGAAAAACTGGCAGACAGTTCACATATAGCTAGCTGAAAGTTGTTTCAGATCTTGCAAGAAAGAGCTGCTGGAGATAACCTGCCCTCCAAAGTCAAATTAGGCTCACTTTTATCTCTTTCCTTTTCTTTTGACAGTGTACTAAATTCTGAATTGAACTTCCCAGAAAAAGCCAAATGGCTTAGCAGGCAAATTTATTTTCTTGTGTACAAGATGAACTCTTATTTCCCAAAAACTAGAATTGAAGCATACACTATAAGCTAAGACATATGGTAAAAGCAGCTTCTGCTACCTGTGCCTCTGCCAGGGAAAAGCAAAAGTAATACCACACATGCTCTATAGGGAGGAACATAATGATCTCACTGGGCTCCCTAGCTGCTCCTATACAGATATGTATTGCTACTTACCAGTATTTTCAAGGAAACGTCTTTTTTTTCTTCATTGTGCCTTTCAAAAGCAAAGTGTGTATCTGATCTAGGGCCATGTTATACTCAAGATAATATGGTAATAGTTTGACTAAACCTGAACCTCAAATATTTCACATGCTACCCTCCTTCCTCCATTCTCCACAAATTCCTGAAGTGAAGGCAGCCAGTTTGTGTAGCTGGGATAAGATTATTTCTTCTAAGTGTTTTTATTCAGAGGATCCTATCAGTGAAATCTTAAAAGATTTCTTTAGAAGAAACTGAACGACCAGTAGCTGCAGTGCAGGTGTTTTTTTTCCATAGATGCTGCTAAAGCCACCATAGGTTGAAGGCATCACAAAGCAAGTACTTTAACATGAGAGAAATTTCTGTAGTGGATGTTTGCTGGGACATCAGATCTGAGCCCTCCAGCACTAGACTGGCATTGTGGCTGGCTTCTATGTTCTTCCAAATTCACTATTCTCAGGGCTATGCAAGAAACCTTTGGTTAAAAGTAATGGGACTAATACTAGCAAATCAAAACTTCTCCATGTCATTTGTAATGACAGCAAGGACTTTTAAGTGGGAACCAAAGTCACCAGATGTGTTGTGTGGAGAGGGACAAAAGAAGGCAATGAAGTATAGTAGACTCACTTGGTTTAGTACCTCAATTCAAGTGGTACAGACCAAAATGTGGAAAGCTGCAAACTAGGCTTGTGCGAAGCAGCTAGTATTTGCTTTGGATTTGGTTTTGGCTGATTCAGGGGACAGTGATTCAATTCGGTGATTCAAATCACTGTCCCAAATCAATTTGGAGATTTGGCCACTGCTGAATTGGCCAGATCTCTGAATCTAACAGGCCCCATCCCCTGCCTGCTCTCCCAGCCCCATCAATGGCTGCCCTTCATCAGTGGGCCCTCCCATGGTCCCCTCCTCTCTTTATCAGCCCCCTCCCCCCCCTTTACTTAGCAGCACACAGCCTGGGTCCAGCTCCCTGTGGCAACGAGCAGGGACTGCCTGAAACTCCTTCAAATCTTTTCCAAATCAATTCAGAGGCTTCAAATTGATTCAGACCTTTTTATTGGTTGATTCAATTTGGATTCAGAGATTCAGCTGCTGAATCGGGCCGAATCTCCTCCGACTTGAATCAGCAACTGAAGCTTTGCACAGCCCTACTGCAAACCATTATTTCTGCATATGGCAGGTGAAGGGGTGAAAGCAATATCTAACACGTTTCATTTTTAAAATCCCAACAGAGAGAGAAAAATGCAAATCTTAATAAATTTGAGGCATACCAAGTAAAAAAAACATGACGTATGAGACATAAATTTGTCATGAGAAGTCACGCAGTACGGGAAAATATAGACCAATATATGACTAAATTAAAACTGCCAGCACAAACTTGTGAATTTTGGGGGCTGTGTGAATCCCTCATTAGAAATCTTATCAGACTCACTGCATGCAAGGTTTTCAGGAGAGATTGACTTAACTCTTGGATGTGCTGTAGATATGGCAAGCAATGGAAATGATGGCAAAAAATTGAAAGGACTGGGTGAACCGGAAAAACGTGCACTTTTCCAGATAAGCTCATATTTAATACTCAGTTATAAAGTCAGCGGCCAGTTGGTATCCTTTTGCCAATAAAAGTCTGAGACCAAAAGAAATGAAAATAGGTTAGAGGCGCTAAAAGGTAGTTTTAAATGTGGCTATAGTTATGCTGGAAGAAACGGTCCTGAACATGGGCCAGAATGCCATAGATATGGCAAAGGTAATTGTTTTATCATCGTGTTCCCCACTAAAGGAAGCAGACTTTTATCCTTGAAGAAGCATAAGCAATCATATGAGCTATATCTAGGTATGATAAGTGCTGAGCCTTCTGACGAGTGGTAAGTAAATCTGTTTAACTGTTATAGTGAGATTTAAACTTGATAAAGGGGCTCTGACCAATGTGATGTCTCTAAAATTGTATAATGATTTAACAGCTGAGCCACTTCGCAGCTCAAGTATTTGGTTATTAATCAGCACAAGGGAAAAATGCAAGTATATGGTAAATTTAATTTATCCTCTGGGTACTGGAATAAGAGAGCATTCCTGGGATTTTGGGTGGTAGCATTTGAAACAAGCCATACTGCACCTACTAGCTGTGGTAAGTTTGAATGTAATGCAAAGAGTTGATGTAGTAAAGAAAGAAGGAAAAGATGACTGTATACTTAGAAAATACAAGATATTTGAAGGTTTAAAGTTCTTGCCAGATAAACACACCGTAAAGTTAAACTTACAAGTGCCACGTGTAATACAGGCACCTTGTAAAATTCCATAGCATTATGAAATAAGGAAAAAAATACAAAAGAATTACAATGTATAGAACTTTTTGCAAAAGTGCAAGCACCTATAGATATTGTGAGCAAACCAGGGAGACATGATATAAGCATGCTTGGATCCAAACAAAACAATAAGGAGAGAATGCTTTCAGTTGCTTAATGTAGAAGAAATCACAGGTAAGCAGAAGGTAGATTTTTCACTGTCTTTGATGCTGGTAGTATCAAGTACAGCTAGATGACAAAAGCTCTAGACTTTGCACATTCAGTATGCTTTTCAACAGGTATATGTTTACCCCTCTTCCTTTTGGTGTCTAGCTCTTGAAGCGTAGTCAGGAGAAATACAAGTGACATTTGACAGTCTGGTAGACATACAGATGATATGCTTATGTAGGGACCATGAAGAGAAGTGCAGAACAGAGTTTTGGACAGATGTTGTGAAAGGAATCGGGCTGAATAGGAACAAATGCAAAGTGGCTCTGACTGAGAAAATATTTGAATCATTACTTGTCACAAGAACACCCGATAACTCAAAAATTGCTGCAACAATGGTCACAGAACCTGCAAGACTGAATTGCAAAGGCTGGTTACTTTTTTGGGTAAAGAATAGATAACTTAGCAGGGTAAATTTATTCCACATGCATCTACAATAACCGCTAATTTAACACAATAGTACTGGCAAGAACTGGTGAACTGGCCTGGATGCCAAAGCATGAGATGGCATACAGACTTTTTGAAGGAACTGCCTATGGCACCCCCAGTGCTGAAGTACTTTAGTATGTTTAAAAAAAAAAAGAGTTAGCTCTGTTGGTGGATGCCTACTGGTTTTGCAGAGAGGAATTAAGTTTACAAAATTAACTTGTCCTTAAAATTGAAAATCATAGTGCCAGAGAGCCTCAAAAGGGAGAACTTAGCTACTATTCATGAAAGAAATTTAAGAGTACAGTAATGTAAAAAAGAGATCTGAGATGCCATTTATTGGCCAGGTAGGGACAGTATGTATGCACCTATAAATGAAGATATGTTCCAGTCCAGCGAGATGTGCTAAGCTACAGAAATAAAAATTAAGAAAGAACCACTGCAAGACTTAGAGGTCCTTAATACACCTTAGCAGGAACTAGACACGGAAAACTAAAAAGGTGATTAAGTACCACACAACTACCAAGTCTTATATTATGGAAACCAAGGAAGGAGTTGTTTTATAGAAGAAACAGAAAATATCTGATGAACATTGAAAGAACTGTCCATGAGGGGAATGATGAGAGAGAAAGAAATCATCTGGAGTCAACACCCCGATCAGAAATGCAAGAAGTATCATACCAGTTTACCGAACTTCCCATATCAAATGGAAAAATTCAAATAAAAAGTAAAAAGTGGGCAGTGATATTCTGTTACCACCTCTGAAGGCAAAGTGAGGGGAAAACATGGTGGATACAAAGACTGACTAACTGCTTTATGTTGCCGAAGGGTCAAATGGCCATTATAAAAATGAAGAAGGCAAGCTGCAATGTTGGTTGTGGGAACCAATGCCACTAGAATCTGTTTTATGGGGTGACAGGATAAGGCAGTGTTGTGGAACAAGCACACACGTGGGCTAGGAAAGTAGGCAATGTAGCCACGTATAGATGTATATAGTTGAAATTACAAGTTAAGTAAAGAGACTAATGTTAATTAAAAATGTCAGGTTTTTTTAGTTGGTACATATATTATAGATATTACAGCCTCTCCATAAGGCCAAAAATTAATTCATTTTTGTTCTAGTGATCATTCTACTGATCAAACAGTCCTTGAGGCCCCAGCCACAACAAACACGCCTCCCTGAACAAAGTGCAACCAGTACTAGATAAAATCAGCTGCCCACAATGTCTGTCTTTCACGTGCTTTTAGAGAAGATGGCCAGGTCTGGGACTTCCTGTCCAATATCTTCTTGCCATGGCAGGACCTCATGACAGACAAGTAGGTCTGAGAAATATGCTAACTGTTCTGCTGTCAGCTGCCTCAGCTGCTACCATGGAAACGTAGAAAAAAGGCAGGTGGTTTCCACGCAGCCTCCCACAATAGCAGATATGTGTCTGCATTTGGGAACAGAGAGCATTTGGAGTTGTACAGCTTCCCCTGTCATCCCTAGCTTTGCCCATGTATCCTCTATTAGCTAGTGCCCTTTTCCATTGTCCACCCTTGTCCATCTGGCTTGTAAACTAGTTCAGAAGAAATCCACCTGATGAAATCTTTCAGAAACATGGGTGTTGGAATATGATGTCCTGTTCAGAAACTCTGCTCACAATTTATAGCTGCATTGATGATGGCCTTGGTGATTCTCTGCAGTTTGGGTTTTTGTATTTCCTTAGCATCCCTCTGTCTTTGATTCAGTGTTAACAGTGAGAGTACTCTGTTGGTCTCCCTTTCCTGGTACATCTTTGGACAATTCAACCTTAGACAGAGGCTCTCATCTTTATTATATAAAAGCAACAAACTAAACATAGAAACACTTCTTTCTCCATACCCTTTCTGATGAAGGCATACAACAAAACTATTTTATCTTCTTGGCATTGTTCCTATTCTCCACTGTGATGATGATTCAGTAGATGCAATAACTTACCTTTCCTGTTTCTTCTATCCGATATGCTGAAATACGAATTTGCATTTATTTCTGGCCATTTCATCTTTAAGTTTCTTCTTAAACGGAAAATATAATCTACTTGGTAATTTTCACTTTCACTTTCCACATCTGTTGTCCTTTCTGCTCCTTTCTCTTGGCTCTACTAGGACTGAATCACCATTTTCTGAAGGTGACATAACTGATGCAAATAACTCCACTGACCCCTGCTTGCTCTGGGATTTTCTTTTAGCCTTCCTGCTCCAGGGATGGGAGTACCTTCTCTGACTCCCTTATGCTGTGCTTCAAGTGCATCCCTGCTAAGTTGGGGTGAAAGGGAGAGGTTAAGCTACACTACCCTACCAAAAGTGGTTCTGAAGTCTCTTAATGAGAAGGATATTAAAATATTCAAGTGCGAGTAGCTGAACCTAACATCTTAAGTTCAAGAAAGCTAAGCATGGTAAACTTTTCCAAATTCCCACAAGGAACAGGAAGGGTTATTGAGTTTCATTGGACCTAATATTCTACCATATCATTTTCTAAAATGTAATGTAACTTACTAGAGTAAAATAAATTATATATTTTTAATTCCTGAGAATCTTTTAAAATGTTTAAGTTATTTGGCTACCGAAGTTTTCCCTGTTTTATTCAAATTTTTAATTATATTTTAATTGATGGACTTTTTAAATATTCTCCTGCTCCTAGAATTTAAAATAGCTGCAGCTTATAAAGTTATATCCATCTACTGCTGTGAATGATGAATGGGAGTCCTTATTAGAATTCTGCCGTCTGTGTTCTGCTTCTCATCAGACTGTCTCTCCAGGGGAGTTTCTGTGAACTGCTACCTCTGGAGCAGGGGAATATATTTCAGGGCACCAGGAAGTATAATTTGGCTTCAGTACTTCTTTCTCTCTTTGGAAGCTAAATCATGCTATTTGCCACTTACATTCTTTGAAATTTGTACTAAGTCATGTTGCACATATATGGAGCCATTCAGCTTTGGGGAGTATTGAACAGGAATCTAGAATTCGACAAATGATTTATCTTCTAGGAGTCTTCCATTATTTTGGAATCTTTCTTGCCACCCATTTCTTTTTGTCTTGATCAAGCCCTTTAGTCAACCTAGTTTCCCAAACTGTAAAGCTCCCTTTCTGGCAGTACAATGTGGGAAGTTTAACATCAGTGGCCCTTCTATGAGTGAGCATTTGAGCTGATAGATAACTGGTCTCTTGGGGTTTGGGCAACTGTCCTATCCCCTTCCCAACTTGCTGCAGAGATTTTCACTTTGAAACATGACAGTTGATACAGTTTACTGTATTTAATTGATTTTTGTCCCATTTAACAATGTAACATTTGTCATTGTCATTGTCATCAATCCCTCAGTTTTAGCTAGGATTCTGCCAAGGCATGAAGGGGCTCTCAATCTAGTCATCTTACCAGATGGAGACATCCATTGGCGAATTCTCTGTGATGTGATGACTTCATATATGAGTGATTAGACCAATTTATGACAAAAAGCCATATTTCATATGATGCCCTCTTACAGTCCTAGGGCAGGTGAGCAGTTTTTTATGCTGCTGTTGGTGAAACCCAGCATGTTTTTCTTGCAGATCAGCACTGCATTGTTCCTTAAAGAGATCACAGCCCTTTTGATCCTTACATGCCCTGGCTTTCTCCCTGCAGCCAGCAATTCCCAGTAGTCATGATTGTTTTATTCTGCACAAAATGGAACTTCATTAGGACAACTTCAACTTTGGCTGGCTTCACTTTTGCTTGCCACATACAGCTAGTTCTGCATACTCCAGCTTCATGCAGCATAGGCAGCCCAACAGAACAATGCCTCCATTATCAGTGGTTCAGCTCTAACAACCAGCCCACTGCAGAACCTCAACATAAGATACTCAGTCAAACCATTCCATCCTCATGAGGGAATGACATGAACAATGGTGGACTTTCTCCAACTGCTAGAAGTGTCATCTGTATAATATCTTGGTTCACACCCATAAAGTTAAATAATAAGTGGCTTTAAAAATCCTTTAATGGAGACCTTGGTTCCTTGTTGCCTCCAAACTTGCTTTGTCAGTTTGCCAATGGCTGCATTTACTTGCAGGATGCACGAAACATGCTCCTCATCAATACCAAGTCTGTCAGCACACTGCCCACGTATCAGAAATCATGGGTAGAGGAAGTCACTCTCCTCTAACATGCGGTGTAGGCAGCACCTAACTAGCGGTGGGTGCCAGCTAATAGATGGTCCCTGTCTTGTTAAACTATGAGCCTCAAACAGTCACAGTCAGCCATCACCTGCAAGCCCTGTTTGGAATGTGCCCCTAACTAAAACACAGTTACTTTCATAGAGTAGTTATTCTACTCTAACATAAACCCAGATTTCAAATAGGACCCCATGGTATCAAAACCATTCTGATCTGTTGTGATCTTTCTGAGTTCTTTGCACATGAAAAATTGCTCTATTCACTTTCTTTAGTCAAAAAGGATGAGTGAAAACTAAGAGCTGGCATTTTCCAAAGGGAGGCTTTGGGTCTGGAAAGGTTGAGAACAACTGGCATAGCCTGCTCAAAGCCTTGCACAATTGAATAGTGACCCAGAGGAGTGGAATCTTAACATCACATCAACCAAAATGTCATTAACCACCTGCTTCACAAGTGCTGCATAGGCCAGATTGAACAATATTGGTCCAAGCCGACAACCTTGTTTCACTCCATTGGAGTTGGAGAAAGGCTCAGACAGATCAATACAAATCCTTACTCTGTTGCACATTTTTCATTGAGTTATAATTAAACTCCATTACATATTTTCAGGACATCTGAGCCTGTCCAGCTGGCTCCAGAGGCAACACTAACAGACCTTATCACATACCTTCTTGAAGTCGGTGAATACCATACAGAGATTGCAGTTCCATTTGTGATATTTCTGTTGACAATCTTACACAACTGAAATCATATCCATTGCCCCAATTCATTCTAAATCCACAGCTGAAGCACTGGGAGCTTGCCATCCACATGTATAGGAGGCGGCAGTTGAGTATGAGTGCCAATATTTTACCAGCAGTCACTAACAGTGAGGTCCCTCAGGAGTGAACTACATGCAGCTAACTCTCCGTCTTCATTGTACATATTGCTTATGGTTGCATCTCTGAACTCTGGAGGGAAAACTCCATCCTCCCAAATTTGGCAGAAGAAGCTCACACGTAGGGCTATACACTCAAAGACTTTAACTGGAATATTATCAGGCTTAATTTTTTGTCCGGCTTCCAACATCTGCATGACATTTAGGACTTCCAAGCATAGATGCATGGTCTCAGACATCAGTACATCTTGCCATATGTTGACTTGCATATCATCAGCATTAGATCAAGTATTCAACAAGTGGTACCCAACAGGGTCCATAATTAGCACCTAAGTTGCTGCCCTTTCCTGGCAGTGATTAGTCACAAGCAGGACCATACGTGGTCTTAAGCCCCCTATAGAGCTGCTACACAATGGGTGCATCTACACATGCACTGTAGTGTGCAATGGCTTATTTTACTCCACATTAAAGCAACACTTACAAACAAGTGTGATTACACTAATGTGCAGTAAAATAGGATACTGCACATTAAGCATCACTTTAAAACCATGTACATTTGTTACTGTGCATTAAGGCAACCTAATGCATATTTCTTTCATATTTTACATTGGAGGTACTAAATTTAATGTTCTTTAGAAAAAGTGTCTTTGCACATGTAGACACATCCAGTATGTATATCACGATGCTGTTGCAGTTCATCTGCTTTGACATTCCACCTGTAAAGGTGTTGAAGGGTTTCCTCCAAGCTTGCATGCTCAATCAGGGTGTTTGCACTCTTGGGACAAGGATCTGCAGCAGGCTGTGAACACAGAATGCTTGCATGTGATTGAACAGCTGTAACTCCAGGGCAGGAAACCCGGGAAAACAGGGGAGACAAGCTGGGGAGACGGGAGCTGAAGCTGTGCAGAGAAGGGCTGCTTCTGAGGGGGCTGCTACCAGGACAGTTGTTTCTGAGAGGACGACTGGCAGAAGAATTGCGACTGAGTGAGCTGCTGCTAAGGGTGGAGGAGCCACTGGCTAATGAGTAACCAGCAGGATCAGCTGGTATCCTTTACTAAAGGAGCAGGGGTTGTGCAAATAGGTTCCCCATCCCAATCTTAAGTTTCTTGGGAGCAGGGAGTGACTGGGAGGGAATTGGGGGCAGGGGTTGCTAGAGGGAATCATGGCTGTGTGGGAGCTCCACCAAAGCTCAATAAAGCACAGCTGAGAAGGGGCACTCCAGGTGCCAAACATGGGAGCTGCCTTGGGAAGTGTCTGGCGGATGGTGTGATTGATTGATTGCAGGCACCCAGGAAAGACTGGAAAAGGAAGAAACCCTGGTCTCCAGAGCAGCCACACCTGAGATTCTGACAGGCACCCACATCTTCTGTTCAGACGAAGGTATCACCACCCCTCTTCTGAGGCAGAGCGAGCACAGCTCTACTTTGCTGCACACAGAGCGATTCTGTGGGGTTCTGGCTGATTAAGTGTATACACCTGTTATAAGTTGCCTAAGTGTTGATAATAAAATTGTTTTTTGCTATATACTAAGTATTTGCTCTATCTGCTGGTATAGATTATTATTGAGCTCATTGAAAATTGTTTGTTATTTATGGGATGTTGAATTTGCTACTCTCTCAGTTATAATTGTAAATAATAAATTAATGTAAGTGTTTATTTAGTGTGTGGTCTGGTGCAGGGAGACCCACGGGAGAGCACTCTATTGAGTGGTGGCTTCTAGGCTGTAGTCGGAGTGGGAGTAGATCAAGATCTATTAGCACCCCAGGACCCCGAAAATATGGATGTGGCTGCAGGTAGCACTGCCACCAGGGTTACACACCAGTTGTTCTACATTTGATCAAGCAGGACATGAACCTCATAACAAACCTCTAATTCTATTGACAGCCAAGGGAATCAGGAGTCGAGACATTTCTGATGAAATGTCCCCTGTTTATCTAACAGCTTTTCAGTTACATCAGTATTTGCATCAAATCAGTCCTGATGGTGCTGGGTCAGAAATCCAACCATTTGCTTAGAGAGGTAGTATGCAGAGTCCCAGATGTTACTCTGTCATATCAACAGGTACCATGATATGACCAGACAAAGTAGGGGTCAGAGTTTTGAGTAACTCCATGTGAACCTGTTTGTATTTCAATGGATCCACAGAACCTATTTGTATTTCATTGGATCCATATTCAACCTTTGTGGAAAAAATAAGTGCAATGACATGCCATTTCAGATGAAATTTTTGGAGCCAGTTGTGAACAAGTCATCCAATAATCTGTGCATCAGTCAGCCCCTTGCATGACTTGGTTAACCCTGACATCATTAAGATCTCTCTGCTGTATGGCATCTTCAATTAGATGCCACTGGCAGGATCACAGAGGTGTCTGTCTTTTGCCTGTTTGCTGAAAAAGTGTGGTTTTTTTGAGCCAGCTCAAGATTTGAGACAACTGCAGAAGTATGTGACCACAAGCAGTGGCAGATCCAATGCTATGCCTGCCTAATTCATGATGCAAGCTATTTAAAAAATTCCTTCCAGGTGGCTTGAAGTCCTAGGACAATCACTGTGTCTGATTCGGGAGTTGCAGAGAAAAGTCAAGTCCTGATTAATTTTTCCTCCTCTTCACTAAGCAGCCTCGGAGCATTCTCTTTAATCATTGTAGCATGTATGGCTCCTAGATTAATGGGATACACACCTATGTCAGTCCATTGCCTATGCCTGTTGGGAGGCATTGTAGCTTCCTAACAGGTTCAGACCAAATAGCAAACCCATTTCCATAGAGGCATGGTTCTTTAACTGTTCAACCTCTCTCTCTCTCTCAAAAAAAAAAAAAATCTAACCTGCCGCAGTCCCAACCCACCAACCTGGTATCAGTCAGAGCAGCAATACTGAATATTATGGCAATCCATTTCCCTGGTGACAAGTGCTGCCCTCCAAGCTGTAGGGCTATCCAGCAAGGTGCAGACATTCCACAAAGCTATGGAGAGGGAGACGGCAATACAACTGGTTTGAGGGCTGTGATGTATGTCGGTGATTACAGAATGCTTTTGAAAGACTTTCCCAAAGGTTTTTTTGGTGGCTGGTGACAGAGAGTGACCTACCAGACACAGCTGTCTGGTCAGGTCAGTGAGAAGAATGGGCTCCCCCCCACACACCTTTTTTTAGGACAACTTTGCTAAAGCCTGCATTTATGGCAATTGTACTGGCCCTAAAAAAAAAAACAAACCACCCAGAAGCCTAACAGAAGATGCTGTCATCCTTCACTTGCATATCCTCTGGGACATCTACATGCTGGTCTGCTTCTGTGGCTTCCCATGACACCATCACGTCACCACTTAAAATTATTTGTGCTGCCACCATCCTCTCTTGTCTCTGCATCCTCTAAGTTCAGCAGAAGACCAAACTGCTCTGACTGGAAAGGGCTGGTGATTCAGTCTAAAGATGCATTATCACTAAACAGTGATAAAATTTAAAAGTATCATCCCTGGACAGGACATTTGAACTGTTTGCTGTACTTGGTAGCAGAGTTCTTCCAGCAGCTGCTCTCTGTCCATTCCTATCCCTCAGCATTACTTTCATCATATACAAATTCATTCTGGAAAGACTGTCAGGTATTTAACTTTTTTTCCTTTTTAAGGGTACCCAACCTATAGAAGCTTGAGGGGGCCAGTAAGCTAAGCTCTGTGACAGTGTGTTTCAGTTGAATTTGCTTTGTGTGCTCCTCAGATACACAAAAAAATAGCTGTGTCAGAGGCTCTGGCCCAGCAAAAGAATCTCTAATTGTTCCTAGTGGCTTGCTAACTTTTCGGAGGACTTAAAAGAGTAGAAAAAGCACCTTTGGTAATCTATCGCTAGAGAGAAAAAACTGACATGCTTATATCATTTTGAAAGGAAAAAAATCATAAACCTGGCATGACTGACAGGGTCCTTTTAGAAGATGTAATGCACTGAACTTTGCACAACTTCTGTGGGCGGTTGTGTAAGTAGTAATCTTTCTATAGAACTGGAGCAAATAAACAATGTGAGGCAAGGGCTGTAACTACAGACATTGAGTAGTACTGTAGATTGTAAAACCTGTCTAACTTGTTCTGTTTAAAGCAACAAGACACGTTCCCCCGGGAGCATGCAGGCGTATTCATTTTCTGTTTTAAACAATTGACGATTTGCTCTTTCTAAATTCAGAGTTGAGGTTAATTCACATGGGAAAGAAAGTTAACCCCTATGACACAGACTGACTAATTCTAAGGAGTTTAAGCCTTCAGTGATGACTTGTTCTGAAGAACTTCAGAGGATTCGTCTACCCAGCAGTTGCAATGGGTCCTAGCGGGGACAAGGCTGAGCAGCACATGTAACCCACCTGGGCCCACTAACCCACTCCAAACTGAAAAGTTCGCCAGAGATGCTGATCCCCCACATGGTTCTTTTACATAGACCAAGAGCTCAAGGGTAGGCACGGAGGGCTGAGCCTGGAACAGCCTCACTGGTGTATATCCAGGTTTGGAACATGCCTGAGGATGCAATGGTTGGGGGGAGACATACTCAACTCTGTCCTGTCCTTCCAGGGACTCACTAACCCTATTGACATGGTATAAATGAGCCAAGACAGGCCTACAAAAAGTGCTAGCAGCAAGGTTTTGTGATGGGGGAGGCATAACTAGCTTGGCTTTGCTTGAGAGCTAATCTTGTATCATCTGACTAATCTTATGACTCTGACTAGCCCCCATACGCCTCCCCTAACGGTTATTGTGGTAATTAAAAGCAGCTTGCTGTATCTCAGGCGTTCTGGCAGCACAGGCAGCCACAAAGTGTATAGCTGATGGGGGCTAAATTCTCTTGGAATAAACATTCCCTCAACAGCAATTAAAGATATATGGAGAAAGAAGTACTTCCTCAGATTCTGCTCAATAAAGAAGGAAAAAACAGCAAGAAAAATTAAACAGTAAGA
Organism: Crocodylus siamensis; assembly: GCF_052110815.1. NCBI lineage: Eukaryota > Metazoa > Chordata > Crocodylia > Crocodylidae > Crocodylus > Crocodylus siamensis. Next base: position 261,565,694 of record NC_143395.1, on the reverse strand, counting down.
ACAAGGTGTCTTTTTCTCAGAAACAAATATTTCCACCATCTCTTTAACTTTTACAGTATTTCCATTAACACACATCCCTAGGATTTCTTCTTTCCTCATTTGTCTACCAACATACAAACTTTTCTCACATACCACTATCTTTTAGGAGGTCTTCTCTTCTCAACTATGAAAAGATTGGACTAGGTCTTGATGGGTTGAATGCTCTTCTCATGCCATGACTGAGCAATAGTACCTTAGCCAGGGAGCTAACCCTTCTGGGTTGTTTTGCAGTTGTCTTTTTACCTTTTCTAAACCATAATATACTAAACATTGAGTTCTGAGCAGAAGCAATTATCGGAGGTGATGATTCTTGTCCAGTTTTTCTCTCTGAAATGTGTATGTGTGGGGTAGGGGGCTGCTATAGGAATCCCCATAACTTTTGGATTAGTGAACTAAGGCTACAAAAATAGCAAGATTTCACTGATTAATCTAATTTCTGCGTCCTGGTGAACAGATTCAGAATGCAGTTGCTGGCACTTGGGATTTTTATGACAAGACTCATGGCAGTTGATATTTTTCTGAAAGCCCCAGCTTTTAGGTTCATGTGATACAATAATTTCTCCTTAAAAAAAAAAGGGGGGGGCAAGGGGAGGAGGTTCTTCATCCCCTGTGTGTTGGGATTCATTTGACAATATGACCCAGGTATGTCCAAAAGGGTAAAACACAAGAAGAGAAATACAAAATATTTACTATTTATTACTGGCTGAGCTTATGAAGGCATTGTGCTCACCTTGATGGCATTCCTGTGTGTTTGCCTACACATGAAACTCAGTTACTTTTGAACATCATATCTGATCAATTTTAGACATGCAGGTTCTGCTTGAGGTGATGAGGCAGAACGATATTGACTTAGGGGGCATCAGTAAGTCATAAAAAGGTCAAAATGAGAGGCACATGAAGTCCCTGCCATCTGTTGAGCACAGCCAAAGCTTGAAGCACCTCTGCAATGCCCTGTAGATCAAACAGTGGTTGATGGTACCCACTAATGCTGCCCAGGATAACCCTGTCCCTGCCTATCCTCCTGGTAGAGTTCATGTGCTACCGTATTTAATCAAATATAAGCCGAGGTGTGTCCTGTCTCTCCCAGTCAGCATGGGGAAGAAACCTCTTGTATTACATTCACATACAAAATGGAGTGGGGTGCAGGTGGCTTCTGCAGCTCTGACTTTGTCCCTGAGCCTGGGTCAGGGACAGTCGGAGTCGCAGCAGCTTATGCCCTGCGCCTCCACTGCACCATTGCCTCCCATCACCTTCCCACGCACTTACTGTCGAACACAGCTTGGCTCCAGCTTGGGCTGGAGTCTCTCAGGCATGGGGCATATGGAAACTCCTTCCTCTGCCCAGCCAAGCAGCAGTGCTGACACTGCTGCTTGGCCATTCAAAAGCTGAGCTTCCATGTGCTGTTCCCCAGGACAAAGCAGCGTGAGCAGTGTCTGATGGTAAGGGGAGCAGGGAAGATGCTAAGACTGGGGGGATTGCTGGGGGAAGGGGCACAGACTGGGAGAGTCTGGGAGGAAAAGGCAGAAACTGGGAGGGAGTCAGGAGGGGCATCGGCTTTGGGGAGCTGTGGGGTGGGGGAAGGCATGAAGGCTGCAGAGGGAAGAAGTGGGTGGGACAGAGGGCAAGGGGGCTGCCTGATACCCGCAGCCCAGCCACATCTTTCCCTGCTGTAGCAGTGCAGTAGGGGAGCTGGGATTCAGGACAATCCTCCAATACTTGGATTCTATACCTGGAAAATTATAACAAATGTATAATTTTTCCATAGACTCTAATTATTGTGGGGGGGGTTGTCTTGTATTCAGGTAAAAATGGTAATAACCTGACACCTTTACTGACTTAGGTCTCAGAAGCAATGAGGATGTGAACACAACCTTTGCCATAGGAAGAGAATAGGAGAGACAGTGATGGTGGTCACAGAGAATCCCTGGTGGTGGAAGAAACTGGAAGGCCATGGTATGACAGTAGGGACGCACAGAGGGGAATGGGAATATGCAGACAGCCCCTGGCATGGCGGGGAATGAGGGAAATAATAGTAGGCAGAACACTTAGCAGAAGGAGGCTTGGTGAGGAAGCAGGAAATTTCTGCAATAGCAGGGTATGAGAGGGCATGTATACAGGGAACACCTCAGGAGGAGGCAATGGAGGGAGCCCTGGGTACGTGCCAGATGATGGAAGTCACAGTGTGTTATTCCCACTAGCTTTAAAAATCTCATACTCTTTTGGAGTCTGACTCATGATCTTTACACTTCTGGGCCTGGCAATACTGAGAATGCCCCACTCTGCAGAGAACCATATGAAAGCAACTCTCTCCTGCTTTCATATGTCATCAGATATCAACTTCCAAATCTGAGATGCTGTTGGTATTATTGCTCAATGTGCAGAGTCCTTCTGCCTTGTCTGGGCATTTGTAAAGATTGCAGCTTTTGCTGGTATGTTAACATAGTGGGCTGTCCAAGATGTGCATTTTGTGAAGTGTTGTTCTGAAGCATCCATATTCAGATCTCAGTCTCTTCAGCTTGACTCTTGCTTCTTTGTCAAGGTTGTGCCCAACAGGGGTCTCATTTGATGTTGGTACAAAACACTTTAGGAGTAGGCCTGACCCAGGGTGGGCACAATGCAGCCCACAGGCCAGATGTGGATCACCAGACCATTCTATCCATCCTGTGGGGCCCTCAAAAATTCAGAAAATTAATACTTATCTGCCCCGGCTGCCTGTCACGCAGCCCTCGATGGCTTGCCAAAACTCAGTAAGCGGCCCTCCGCCTAAAATAATTGCCCACCTCTGGTGACCTTTCCCAGCGATCAGCCCTCCCCATTGCTGCCCATAGATTTTCTACAACATTCCCAATCTCTTCCAGGAGCTTGTGGACTTCATGTACTAATGGAAGTATATGTGTATAAATCCAGAGAATTGTATGTCATAAACTCGGGGTTTGTGAGGTGTCTTGCACAGTTTCCTGAATGCATTACATGGATATGTTCCATGGGTGTTGGCTGTAGCTGTGTTGGTCTAAGGACATAGGCAAACAAAGTTCTTTGGGTAAATGTGATATCTTTTATTAGACCACACCAGCAGACTCTCCCTATGCCTGAAGAAGGGTGCTTGTGCCCAAAAGCTTTCAAAAAACAATATTTCCAACTCTTTAGTTGGTCAAATAAAAGATATCACACTTACCCAAAGAACCTTGTCTGTTTTGCTAACATGGCATGTGCAGTCTCTATGTATAGGAAAAATGAAGCTGTGTTCAGCCTTATGGTTCTTATGTCTATAGATTGTGATATTTGAAGTAATTGTAATTTTGCTATATCTTTATATTATAACCACAGTTGTTTTAGTGAGGCTGTGATTAACTTAGGTGGACTTCACCCTTTTCACACTTAGAATTAGCATTTGACAGGGGTTTATTGACTCTTCACTCTTGTTATCTGTGGTGAGGCAAAGGGGCTGGGCAGACAGTGGTGAATTTACATTTTAAAAGGAAAAAGTCTAGCATGAAGTAACACCTTGAAACAGGGAGAACATTTCCCACTGAAGGAAATTAGGGGAGAGAGGGTATATTGGATTAGCGAATCTCTGTGTCTGAAAGGACGCAGATATTATCTTGGTCTTAATAAAAGCAGGAAAATCCTGTAGTCTGGAAGACATGCACGTTGGGGCTGAGGGAAAGCAGGTAATTACTGGCATAGTGTGATTCCCCCCTTAGATCTAATGGGTGACATGCATGAGATTAGGCAGCTACACTTAAGCCTGCCTCAAAAGCATGGGTGGGTCTTCAGTTTCTTCCTGGGCTTAGGGAAACACTGAAGTTTCCCAGCTGGTGAGGTGGGTGGATGCTGCATTCTTGGATTTAAAATACTGTGTAAGAACAGGTTATTGTTCTGACATCTTTTTTTTGTTTATTCATGTATCTCTGGCTCTATCTCAGCATATGGTTACTGATTATTTCTTATGCTAGTTCTTGGGTTTTTTAATCATATTCCCCTTGTTAAAAATCTTTTTACAAACCACTTGTCAGCAATGCTTGTGATTCCAGAGTATTTGACCATACAGGCTTGCCCATTTTACAGAAAGGAGGATTCATTTTTTTCTGAATAAGTGATTCTTATTCAGAAAAAAATTCAGATTATTCAGAAGGGTATGATCCTTCTAGCCTGCAAAAATCTACTCTACTAAGGGTTGGCAAGGCTTAAGTGAAACAGGTAGGGTTGAAGCACCACAGGCCAAAGAGCTGGCTTCTGCCACATGTCAACTGGTTCTCAGGGGTCAAGCAGCACATGGCAGGGAGGGGTTTACAACAGAAAAGCACCCCAAAACATGGAAGCACCAGGAAGCGTGCCTCAAAGGCGCACCCAAGATTGCATCCAGGGCTGGGGCATGTCATTCTGTGTTTAGTTGGAAATGTGTTTTAAGAAATTATTTTGATGTGGTCATGGTTTTCTTTTGAATTTGAATGGCAACTTTTGTTTCCCAAGACAGTTATGACTGAGGGAACAGGCTGGGTTATGGCTTTCATTATGGAAAAACCAGAACTGTCTGTAAAGTTAGGTAAAGTAGTTGCTCATATCTGAAAAGTGAATCTTGTTTGGGAACAGGATGTGGTAGAAGAAGCTTCAAAAGTTTGTTAAACTTTATTTTTGTCTGTCCATTTGTTACATTTCTGATCTGATCATTCCTTGAGAGATACAGAAATGGAACTTACAAGTTAAAAGTGTTTATATTTTTAAATAGGTGTTTATAGTTATAAATAATTTGAGAAATGTTCTTGCATGTAAGCAACTTGAAAATGAATTCTGTTTTAAGAGAACTGGTCATGACAAGTGTTTTATTACTAAATAAGCACCAGTTGCTTTGCTTATTTTAGATTAGTAAAGTTTACTTGAAAATGTAACAAATTTGTACATACCCTAAAGCATTAAAATTATTGCCTTCCTGAAGAAAGGGAACATTTGTTTTAATACCAGCAACCTAATGCTTTTCAGCTGCAAAACATCTCCTACAGATCATGTAGCTTTAAAAAAACCCCCATCAGTTAAAATAATTGATGCTTAGCTATTATTGGGGCACCTTGTCACCTCCAAATGGGAGAACCTAAGTGCTGCCATTTGAAAGAGTAACTAAGCTGAGACAGCAGTTGATAAAAAACTCCAGTGGCTATCCATGCCACCTTGGTCGTGGTGGAATCATCCATCTACTCAAACCTCCAAGCTTGTCCTTGAGACAAAACTGGTGGTATACATAGGAGTCCAACAATACATATCATATCTCAAACGCCTTTGCAAGCATCAAGGACACAGAGCATGGTTGGCAAGAAGAATTTGTCAATGCTGGCAAGTACAAGGGGTGATCAAAAAGTTCTAAGACTTAGCCTTTATTTTAAAGAATAGTGTACAAACAACATTTTTATGAGCTCTCCCCTTCAGTGTAATCTCTCCCAGATGATATGCACTTGTCCAACGTTCCTGCCACTTTTGGAAGCAGTGCTGGAAGTCTTCAACTGTGAGTTCTTTGAGTTCCGCTTTCACATTCTTATGGATGGTTGGAATGTCATCAAATCTCCTTCCTTTCAGCTTTATTTTGATTTTTGGGAACAGAAAAAAATCACATGGGGCAAGGTCAGGTGAATACGGAGGGTATGGTATCACAGGAATGTTTTATCAGCCAAAAATTCTTGAATGGAGACAGCAGTGTGTGAAGGAGCGTTGTCATGGTGCAGAAACCAGCGACAATTTTCACCTAGCTCGTGGTGGTTTCTTCTAACTTTATCCCTCAATTGAATCAAAACCTCTTAATAAAAGGCCTGATTGATTGTTTGACCACTCAGTACAAATTCCTAATGAACAATACCCTGAACATCAAGTCTTAGAACTTTTTGATCAAACCACTTATTGTCTAGAACTAGACTTTATGAACCCTACAGTATTTGTAGTACCTGAAGAACATCAATCCCATAAATCAATTTTAGAAAACTATCTTGATGTCATTTATCAAGTGGAGAATTAGGGGATGGCAAAACCAGACTGATTTCAGACCTCTGGAGCAGCAGTTATGAATAAATAAATAACTGTGTATCTCTCTGATAGAAATGTTTCAGAGGTTCTTTCTGTACGTTCTTGGCCTGGTTTTCTCCCCATGTGTATTATTGTGTGTTTTGAGTACTGAATGATGAAGATTCCAGAAATAATTGCACACACATTTCATTGTTTTAAATTATAGAATCAGAAAACATTAATTCAAAAGGCCATTACTCTTTCTTTATTTTCTCCTAACCTGTTTCCACTCTTCTTTCCATCCAGGAGATGCAATTAGAAGTAGATGCTATTGCCAGAACAATTTTACTTTTGGAAAATACCTTTCACTGGTGACTGATATTCTTGCTGTTGGACTAGCAATCTGTCGCATTGCTCAGAAGAGGTATTCCTATCTTTAACACAATGAACAAATACATTGAAGTGCTTTGTATTTCTGTATTGACACAAATATAAAATGACCCCCCCCAATAATTAGAATCTATACATAGGAAAGTTAGAAATTTGATAAAATTTTGCAGGTATAGAATCTAATTATTGGAGGTTTATCCTGACCGTGCCCCTGCCCCTGCCCCTGTTACAGCAGGGAGAATAAATCTGGATGTCAGATAAAGACACACCCCCAGCAAAGGATGTATGTGCTAATTAGTACCCCACTCATGACTTCAAGTGGGTGTTCTTGTCATGACTCCTGGGATCCTCCAAAAATGTATATGCAAATGAGGCATGTGGCAACCTGGTCCAACTTTGCTGCATGAAGGGTGGGGCTCTGCAATAGTCATATGTGATAGGCTGAGACAAGGGGCTGATAGAGGGATTCTGAGTGATGAATTGGGGCCCAATTTGGTGATGTTTGCCAGACATCTAATGCTGGTAAAGAAAAAGGAATCATTAGAAATGGGAAAGAGAGGTACAGCTCAGCTATGGGAGTATGCAGAATGTAAGATGAGGGGCTTGGGCTTTTTCTCTCCACACTGATTGGAAGGAAAAAGGCTTATCTTATATTTAAGTAAATACAGTAGAATGTGTTTTGCAGAAGAATTCACATAACAAATGCTGTACTTTCAATAAGAAAATACTCTATTAAAAAACCACTGTGTGTCAGTTGTTGGGACAGTGCCCTGGTATCTGTCTTTAGTTCAAAGAGAGCTTGAAGAGTGTATGGGTAAAAAAGATAATTGAAAATGGGTGAAGGAACTGACTAGGATTGAAACTCAGAAAATCAAGGATTTAGGATAGCAGCAGAGCAAAATGACAACCAAAGGTGGATTAAAAGAGGAATATCACTCATCAATGGCTGCTATATTCAGCTCCTGTCCCAGAGAGACTTGAGCCTATTAGAATATGCCATTAACTAAGATTCTGCAGGAAAGATGTATGACTACTGTAGGTTCACTTGCTATAAGTCTTAAAAATACCTAGGACAAAAGGATAATATGAGAAGCTCCAGTAAAGAAGAGGAATACAAAAGCTGCTGCAAAACTTTGGAATCTATGAATAATGGAAGCACAATAAATTGCAGCAAAACTTGTGTGTCTTATTTCAGTCTGGAGACCACAGTAGCTTCTTATAGGACAAAACACATTTTAAACTAGTGTCAGGAACAATCTGTAAAGACTAGCACAAACCCACTGTCAAAAATAACTCAACATTGAAGAAAAAAATCACTAGAGAGAGAGCTCTTGGGAGAGGTTTGGTTTAAAATAATTGCCATTTATAACTGAATATCACAACTTTTTGGAGCCTGTCTTACTAGTATTTCTAGGCCTGATTGAAATAGTTTCTAAAGAGACAGACAGGGTGGGCAGTGATTCCATGATCTGACTGCCAAAAAAAATTGGCAATGTCAAAAAAAAAAAGCAAAGAAACACAGCTTGGAGATCTGAGATTCAGTGTAGGACAATGATTGCTCTCCAAGCCATAAACTAATTCTGTGGCTGACACATCACAGACCTATTCTTATGTGACTCCAATCTTCCAAGCCACACTTGAAGAAAGACTAGGAACACAGCTCCAATTACTTTTTTTTCATCAACTGCTTTGTTACATTTTTAGTCTATATTAAGTAAAGTCAAGCAAAGCCTGAATCAAAGCCCATTGAAGTCAATGGAAAAACTCCTATTGACTTCAGTGGATTTGGAACAAGCCCTATTAGAACACATGCTGTATGCCTTAAAACTTCTTTTCCCTACAGATTCAGTTGTGAATTTGACAATATAAGGTGATTTCTGTCCTTTTATTTCTTCTACCTTGTCTTGTGTTTCAGGATACTGATGAACCCAGAGTAACAAATAGGAAGCTTATCCTGCACCCACTGAAGTAAATGGAGAGGCTCCCCATGATTTTAATGGATGCAAGATTGGCCCTGAAAGGTACAGATTCCCTTTTTGTGGTTCTTCACACTGTGCACACTGGTATATGCTTGCAATATGACTGGTTTGAAGGCTTGGAGTTATGCTTGGTGATCACAGATCACTTTTGAAAGTCTTGCTCAAATCTATGCAATAAACCAGCTGCTTGCCTTAGAGAAATCTGTGTGGATTAAAAAAGTACAATGGAGTGGTACAAGCAAACTAGGAGCCCATCACTGCTGCAGCTACTGGCTGTTGTTTGAGACCAGGTCAAGTAATTACTAGGTCATAAAGAGAATATGCAAATATAGTGCTGCTGACCACAGGCTGGAGTAGTCAGTTCAAGTCACAGAGTGACTTTACGAGGAGCTTTTTATCATCTTATGATTTGGAAATTATATCTGGTTGAGTGTGTCTGATCTAACCAAAAGGAATCAAAACTCATGGCAGAGGTGAAATATTTTATTAGACCAGCTAGATATTTGCAAAAAAAAAATAAGTCTTTATTTGCAAGATTTCAGGAACAGGCACCCTTCATCAGGGTGACCTACCAAGAACTTTGTCTGAGCTCTTCCTTTATATAGTGTAGCTTGTCCTACTCTAGTCGATGTGAAATGTCCTAAACAGGGCTTAGTGCCATTGGTAGTTGGGTACCAGGTTACTAGTGACTTGGCATTATCTACACTGGTAGCAATTAAGTGTTTCTGATAAAACTTAAAAAAGATTTTACTTCCCTTTTTAAATGTCCTGTCCCCTGAGTAGAGGATGACAAGGCAAGTACTTGCTCTAACCTAGTACAAGAGACATTTTTATTGATGCTCGGGGAGGGGGAAAGTACTGAATATGATGTCTGATTTTCATGTGAAATTATAGACTGCAAAATGGGCTGAAGACAAACTGTTGGAAACAGATTGCTCATCAGTCTTACAGATTTAGGCAAACAGCACTTTCTTCTTACTGGAACAGAGCCATAGGGTAGAAATAGATTGAAATCATAAAAGAGAGCTGCAACAATAGCTTATACTGTATATTTAAACATTTCTGGTGAGACACCATCTGGGCCCACAGCTAAATTTGCCTTCCGATTATTTTAAAATGTTTCCACTTCTTGAGAGGTGAAAAGTGCACTTGATAGTTTGATCCATTTGTGATAATAAGAATTTGAAATAAAAATCCCAGGTCTGATTTTCACAGGATGAAACATGTAATTTGCAAGCCTAACCCGTGTCTATAATGTAATACTTTGCTCCACACTAGTGGCAATCTACACACACAAAGAAAGTTATACACACTTCTGCTCACAGAAATGTCTGATCTGCCTGCATGCTTACAATAATCTGCCATGTAATTTAAATGCACAAATGCAGTCGCTGCTTTTTGTGGACATGTACATGACTGATCTTTTTCAAACCACAGCTAGGAAAAGATGGTCTTGTGGTGAAAAATCCTTACCTGGACTCAGAAAAAATCTAGGTTCAGTTCTTTATTTTGCCCACTTCTTGTGTGACCCCAGGTAAGTCATTTATTCTCTGTGGTCCACATCCTCAACAGGACTTATGTGTGGAGATGCTCAGTGTCACTACACCTAACTTGTAAGTGCATTGTCCCTGGCTTTGGATTCACAAACCTGAGTTAGGCAGCAAAGAATTAGATGCCTCAGAATAGGATTTACACTAGGCTATATGCTTTGCTGGGGGCTAGAGGGGTTGACTAAGCAGCTAATAGGGATTGCCAGAGACAGAGAGTTGTTTAAAACCTTGCTTCTATCCTGGACTAAGTTGGTTCTTTGGGCACAGATGATTGACTTGCCTTCCTTTGTGAAAGTAGCTAGAGAAAGAGGTGCTACCACTCATGCTTGTGGGGACCCTTTACCTAATAGCCAGGTGGCTAGGGTACTCACCCAGGAAATGGATCTCCCTCCTGCATGAAAAGACGCAAGCTTACATCATCCACCTCCGAGAAGAGTGCCCTAACTTGCCTGGAGACCTTGATTCCACTCCATGCCCAGCATACTGCTCATGCATTTTGCATTTAAGAATCATTGGACAAAAATGTGGAACAGGGACCAGAACTCAGTTCTTTCTCTCAGAGGTATGCCGTTGCCACTAGGTTATGCACTTGTGTTCACTCTTGTTTGCTCTCTCTCTAACCCAATGAGTCTTATATTTGTGGCTTGTGGTAGCAAAATTTCAACAGGAGAGATGAAGAATGGTTCCATCGTAGCCTTAGCTAATGATTAAGCCACCTCTGGAAAGTGGGAAGAGGGGTTTGGACTCCTTCAGGGGCCTAAGGACGTAGGTCTCCCACTTGCTCTGTGACTGGCCTACCCACTAGGCTATTATATACATTTCTTTTCTCCCTCAGCCATATTGCTAATGGAAGTGGCCAGGACTCCTGTGCTGTCTTTTCAGCTGAGAGCTGTTGGTGTATCTTAGGCATGGTCAGCTTAGATCCTGGGATATCTATTTTGTGAATCCCAAACAGGCTTCAGTGTGAGATGGGTGATGAGCAGCTGACTTCAGCTAATATTTCAGGGCCTGAGCAGCATTACTGTAGGTGCCTATGGACCTTCAGGGGCTTAAGAGGTTAGGCGAGGTCTTATGTAGATCATGCTCTTAGATTTAGGTGCCTAAATTATATCCAAGGCCCCCTTCTGGTGCCTAAGTGCTTTTGTGGATTTAGTCCTGTGTGCATCTGTTCATCTTCAGTAGAGGTAGGGTAGTAGCACTTCACAGGGGTATGGTGAAGATGAATCAGTTGCCTGTCAATGCTTCTGCCAAGGTACGCATTCATTAAGTTAAACCAGGGGTTGGCAACATTTTGCTGGCATGGCTGCCCTTTGTGACCCAACCCCAGCCATAGGCTACATGTTTCTAAGCCCCTGGAGCAACCGGCTTCCTGTGCTTACCCCGACCACTGATCCCTATCCCTTCTGGAGCAAGGTAAGCACAGATGTTGTAGAGCAGCAAGCTGCATGGCAGAGGGGAGTGCTGTGGAGGGGATGGGTACCAGGGTATATAATTCATGTCACAGATTTTTTCCTTTCCCCTTCCCCCTCTCCTCTCCACCCCCATTTTGCTGGATTGGACCTTTGTGGGCAAGTCTGGTCCCTGGGTCATAGGATGCTGACCCCTGAGTTAAACCATAGTTTCCATAAGAAAAGCAATTTTGCACAAAGAGGTGAGGTTTTTAAGCAAAAAGAGACCAACATGAACCTAGGTGGTCCTCAGCATAGTTCAAGCTTCATCTTAAAACGAGTGAGGCTATAGTGTCCTCACTGCATCTAATGGAAAGCTGATTCACAATGTCTCTCATCTACTGGTTTATATATATATATATATATATGATTATGATATAAAGTAATATAATTGTGACAGTTTTATGTAACTAGTGAGAGCAAAATGAAAATATTCATTCGGTGAATCAGCTCTACTGTTTATTTGTTTTCTTAAATGGAGAGTATCTGTTCAATTCCCATTATTGTTTCCTAATCTACTAAAGATTAAAAGCAATGCTATTGGGGATTATTGAAGTTGCATCTGAAGAAATAGGGACTTTAATTTTTTTAATGCCATCTATTATTTATTTCTAATCCACATCAGATCAAACTTCATAGAATCAATGAGTCGGAAGGGGCCTAGACAGACCATCTAGTCCGACCCCCTGCCATGGGCAGGAAGGAGCACTGGGGGTGGCAGGGGTCATAAGACCCCAGCCAGGTGCCTATCCAGTCTCCTCTTGAAGATCTCCAGGGAAGGTGAGAGCACCACCTCTCTGGGGAGCCTATTCCAGGCTCTGGCCACCCTTATAGTGAAGTAGTTCTTCCTAATTTCTAACCTAAACCTATCCTCCCTCAGCTTGTGGCCATTGTGACTCCCTTGGAGTCACCAGGAGTTGTGAAATTTAAAAAAAATTCAAAGATTGGTTGTGATTGTTAACAGTAGCAAACTGATCAGATACAATTTTAATGGCACTAAAAATTTCTGCAAGGGAAGTCTTAAAAGATTCTATTTCCCTTGTAGCAAGTGTCTGCCTGCCTTGGATCACTAAGCTTGACCAGAGGGATGTAATCTGCAATAAACCTATTCCATCTAGTAATAACCCAGATGCCTTAATATTTCATTTTTTTTTTTATGACTGCCATGGAAAATTCCTTTAGGAACAAAATGTGTGAACAAATTGTATTAATCTTTTAACCCCCATCATGTACAATGATGTTTTAACACTTGGGCCTCTGGATTGCACCAAATATACAAATGTCATAAACATGCCATCTTTGAGTTCAGATGTAAACCCCAGGCATGTTATCTTTCATCTTTCTCTGTCACATAGGAAGCCTTGGCTTTTATGAATCCTTTCGGCTGCCTAATGAAACTCTTTCACTCTTTGAGATAGCCAAGTTGACACACTACTCCAGTCTTTCCAGTAGGAGCTTCCTGTCAGCAGCTAATATTTGTCATTGTACTTGCAGTCAGGGTAGCGATAGGCAAAACGGGAATCACAAGATCGCAGAGGTCTCAAGAACTCCGTCAACTTCGCAGCTGCATCGCTTACTTCTTGGCTGTCCAGGAAGCTGTTTGCACAACGCCTTAGGAAGCTGTCTATTTTCTCCTGAACAGGTTGAAGGAATTTTCCCTTCAGGAGTTTAGGCAGAATTTCCTGACATACCATAATGAAATTCTGGTTCTCTCTGACTGTTTTACAGGACAGAAATGTAGACTGGCAGTCTGAAGCCAAACAGCTAAATATGTCTCTATATTCCTGTTGGCCATCAGTCAGTTGGCTACCTAATAAAGAAAATTAAAATATTTGTTAGAAACATCCATGCAAATCTTTCATAATCATGAACATTTGTAACTTGGTTAGAAAATGTCACTTAAAATCATGGTATGCTGCTTATTTATGCCAATATAACCTAGATTAAATCAGCACATTTCATTCCAAAGTAGGGTGGACTATTTCTCTCACTTCTGATATGCATATGCTCTTGATAAATAAATAAGTACTCCATATTACCCCGGAATTCTATTTTGCAGATAGGAAGGATCAAGTAATGAAATAGCAAAGGAATTTAGTTGGGCAGAATATAAATACTGATGTGATGTTACTATAAAAACCATAACAAATAGTCAAGACCTCAATTTTCCACCTAATAAAAAATCATTAAGACATAATCAATGATTTTGCACTAGTGAAAAAAATGGCAACTGTAAGATTTTTTTTAGGCAATTAATATCAAGTTATGAATATTTGGGAATTATTCAGCTGGCTACAGAAGCAGAGTGACTTTTAAAAAATAGAGTGTTTATTTAAAAAAACAAAATTATTAACTTAATTGGTTTACTACTCTTGGACCAGTTCTTGTTCCACTGGTATCTTACTGAATATTCTGTGTGATGAAAAATGGAGCTTAAAATAAGAACAAATGGAAAAAATGGTGTTTCCTTTGTTAATATATATTTTTTAAAAGTGATAAAGTGGCCTAAAATCAAAACAATTTGCTTACATTTCTACCTGCTAACTTACTTTTTTGTGACACCCACTATGTTTCAAACCAAAAAAATGACCAAGGCTCTGTTAAATATTAGTATGAAAATACTGCTGTGTTGTCTACTGTGGCTGGTCATGGAAATGGCCAAATAAATGTGAAGCTACCATGTGGTTCTGTGCAGGCTGCTTTAGATGCATTTTAAAATTTAGTGTAGTCACGGCACCATCACCCTTAACTGCACAAGTACAACTTGTATATTATTCCAAAAGTAGAGTTAGGCATGGTAGGACCTGGTTATGTTTTTGCTGTCACCTCTCAAAGTTTTTATGACCTAATTTATGAAGCATTTCTTGTGGTTAAAAAAAAAAAGGGCAAACCAAACCCAAAACAAAAATATACCAGCATAACAGGTGAAAGATTCCCCCTACCTCCCTCCACCTATCTTGCTGTGGCCTGTGACAGATGCTTATTCATTCAACATGCTGAGTACCTTCCTGCTTGTCAATGATTCCCAGTGTGCTGGCATCCCGGATGAACAGATGTCCATTGTTAAAAATGCCAAATGTGCTAGCATCAACACGGATGAAATAAAATAAGTAGTTCAAGTCATTGTTCCCCATAGAACTGACAACAGAGAGGAGCTGGAAGGCCAGGTCTGCTGCCACATCAGGAGAAGAGCTGTAAAACTCCCTCAAGGACCTGGTGCTGGCACTGACAATCAACCGGCCACAGGATCCCAGATACCTTGGAAATGGCCACCCCTCCACGTCTGGGAAAATCTGTGGGGAAAAAAAGAATATGATAGATACTCTGGTATTTTTGGTATGATGGTGTATGTATGTGATTATATGCAGGTGCAGAGTGTTTCTGTGTGTGCGTGCAGTATGAGCCAGGGATGTTGTATTGGCTTTCCCCTCCTTCCCTTCCTAGGATGCAGGTGGGTGGATATAGTTTGAGAAAGTTGTTGAAGGGGAACTGTAAGCATTCTTGGGAGTGGTGCTGCCTGTTGCCAGCTCTCAATTAGCAGGCTCTGCTGGTTAGGCTCTGACTGCATGACAGAATTGTTGGATTTTTTTAAGGGGCTGTGTTGCTAACTCCTATGCTTTGATGACAAGTCTTGCCATTTTGTTTTTTAAACACCCACCCTGGGTAGAATCATGTTATTACTTGAAAGTGAGGTTCTTGCTTTAAAAAAAGCGGGGGGCTTCAGAGGAATCTAGAAAATATGACCCCTCAAGACAAATGAAAATCAATCGTCTGCTTATAGTTTTCTATGAAGTGGCTAAATGCTCCTGCATCTCCAATTCTGAAGGATTACAACCCAGTGTTGTAAAGGTCTGTGAATACCACACATCTAATCAGCATCAGCATATTCTCTTTAAGCCCTAGGTTCTGAAATTGTGGAATAGGTATGAATCTTTGCTTGCTTGCTTTTTCTTTTTTTCTTTTTTCTTTTTAATAATGACTTGCATTCCTCCTGGTTTTATACAGGACCATGAAAAAGCGAAACCAGTGTACTTTTAACGACTTAAAAACTCTGAAGAAAAATAAAAGGAACCAAAGTCTCAAAGATTTTTGAGCCAAACTCATGAATTTGGGGGGCCCATCTTATGATTTTTGAATGTTTGGGTTTGGACTGGGACTTCTAGACATACCAGATGCTACAATGTCTGCTTTCTTTAGCCATGCATGTGTTCACATATAACTCTAAGAGAAATCTTTATCACAGGACCATCTAATAGTAGAAGCACGTGATATACTTATCATACACTTTTGGCCATTTCACTTCCCCTTTGCCCACTTTATCTGTGTACCCAACTTTCAGGATTCCAGAGCCCTGAGATGTTTCCAAGAGATGCTTGTATCTTTTAAAATTAACCTGCCACAAAAAATATTTTTTGTTCATTATCCCTTAGGGAGTTACTTTTCTAAAATTCCCTTGAAGTGAGGCACAGCACAGTAGATAATGCTCATTTTTGGATCAGCTATGTTTTTTTTATAATGAATCCATTGTCTGCTATCTCTAGAGTTTAACATTTTAAATTCATAAGAAAGGGAGACTCAAAACTCACTGAAAAGGCCAAGATAATAATAGACTTTAAAGTCATGAAATTTTTAGGCAGAGAGAGCACTTATTTTAGGTTATTTATGGAGGTTTTGATGGCTCCTCCTGAGTCCCATACAGTTGAAGTCATGGTGACTTGGGTAGAGTGGGGCTGGAGGGCAGAAATAGTTTCAGTAATTTGAAAAAAACCCCTCTGAACCATTTATAAAATACTTTCTTGTTGCAGAGAGAGAGCAACACAAGGCTGATAAAGTATCAAAATTCTACCTTTACGCCTTAGACTTCATTTAATGCAGTTATCCCATATGTGTTCACATCACATCAATTTAAAAATCTCATTCTCTCGTAAACTCTCAGAAAACAAATATTTTAGTTAGATTGTTACTCTTTCCACTCTATTTTAACTTGTTTTTGTCTCCCTAATGCACTCAAAAACAAGTGCTGGAGAAAGACTTCTGCTTTTAATGGAATGGCTGTCCTAAAAACAGGGCTGGAAGCAACCTCAACAAGTCATCTAGTCCAAGTCCCTGTCTAAACAATTCCAGATAAATATTTGTCTTACCCGCTCTTAAAATCTACTAAAGCTGGAGTTCTACCACCTCTCCAGGTAATCTGTTCCAGTCCTTAAGCATCACATCTATGAAGGCTGTTATCAACCCCACCCCCCCAGTATTTTCTTCTCCAAACTGAATAAACCTAGTTCTTCAAACCTATTCTCATTAGTCCTGTTTCTCAATAATTTTTTGTTGCTTTCCACTGGACTTTGTCCAATCTTTTCACTTCTTTCTTGTAATATGGTGTTCAAAACTGGAGACAGTACTCCAGGTGAGGCCTTGGCAGTACCTGCTTCAGGCTTTTGTTAATCTTTTCTACAAAGACATTTAAGGCATTTAAAAGAATCCAGACATTTTTTTTTCTTTTGTAAAGTGAGACTTTGTATCTCCAAAAATATCAGGTGGTTCAAGAAGCTTTGTCAAGGTAGAAGCTTATTCTTGAAGTGGTTCCTTGTTTATACCATCTAGTGCACTAAGAGGACCTGACCAATGTCACATAGGCTACCAGACCAAGGAATAAGGAATAATAGACGCTTGAGGTGGCCATTTTTTCAAAGAAGCTCAGCAGCCGTCAAATAGGCCCCAGTTAGGCTCCTACAAGAAGTAATCAGATCTTCAAAAAATGCAATGTGCACTCAGAGAAATTCCCTTGAAGAACATGACAAAAGGCTGGTACTGCATGTATTTGAAAATCTGGACATGGAAATGATCTCCATCCTGTAGTCTTCCCTGATTATGGAGATTACTTCTGAGTGGGGCTGGAGGATAAGGAACAACCTGGGAGAAATGAGTCTGTAAGAGGCTGCAAAGTATTCCAGAGGACAGGTTGGAGGAGAAAGACAATGGAAAGGCTAGTATGAATTTGCCAAGCTGAGCAGAAGTGGGCAGTGCTATGGAGGGGTAGTAAATATTTTCTCTGTGAAATGGCTTTTAGTAAGAGGAGAGGATAATACCAATCCCATCATACCAAAGTTGACATAAGGGTAGATTTGCAGTTCCCAGGAAATACTGGATTAGGTTTTGCCTGTAATTCAACCAACTACCTATGCAAGACTAAACCTTGACGTAGTTCTAACGTATTTGTTGCATAGCTAAAAGAAAGCTCAGGCAGCACTAAGGATGGAGAAGTCAAGCACTAGTGTAGCAGGAGTGCTCCACGGTAACTCTGCCCGATTTTTGCATGGCCTGCCTCATTAAATCATTACAAGCAATTTATGACCAAATGCAACATATTCACAATGCGATTAGAACGTAATGCATGCTGGACCTGTGCACAAACTCTGCAGATGCTCAGTTATGCAAGCTCTGATTCTTTGAGCTCGTGACTTTTTCTGGCTTCAGAGGGTACAGTGAGTACTCAGCATCTCCAGATTGCAGGTCTGAAACTTCAGGCTTGCCATCATTTTTAAGCCTCAATGATCAACCAGGTATAAAAGAGCATGCCACCCCATAATGCCAAGCCTAACTGTGACAAACCCTGTGGGGCTCCTTAACACCTGGAGATTGCCACATTCATCATTCCTGGGTTATCTTGATGTGGGTTTCAGGAGAATATCCCACCCCGAGGAGAGGCACTATACCTGTAACAGGATGGGATGTGTGTTCACAGACAGTGTGTAGAGGAGGCGCAGCTTGTCCCTGTCTGTGAGGTGATCCATATAGATGCTGCCGGCATCTGGTACTTCAGCATAACGTCTCACTATTCTGTCCAGGAGCCTCTGTGAGGGACAGCGCAGCATTGGACTGGGCAGACCCTGGAAAGGAGAAAGACGCTTGTGACGATGCCACTTTACAGCTGAAAGAGCAGAGTGAAGTACTATAATGTGCTCTATACAGGCCTATGCTATATTTGATAAGTCTAACAGCAGGTCCTTATATTAGATAGCCACCCCACCCTAATAGATACTTTTAGAAAGGGCTCTTCTGTATTACTAGTTATATGGATCAGTTCTGTGTTAGGCTTCTCATTTAAACCCTGAACCTGCCTTGATCACAGTCTCATCTTCCAGTCTTTACCTATAGCTTGTCATCATGCAGGTTTTCAAGAAGGTGTGTTGTGGGCAGTCCCTGAACTTCCAATAAACAGGGAAGGTGACAGGCTTCCAATAAACAGGGAAGTCATTGATGACTCCACAGATGACTGAGGAGGCTGGATCAAGATCAAGACAAATCATTCTGAGATGAAGGAGTAGATCCTGGTGATGTCAGGTCACAGCTCTTTCCCTTTGTCTTTCTCATTTATCTGGTTCCATAGTGAGGTGACTTTCAATTAAACGATTGATGCTTTTCTATGAAGAACCAGGGGTGTAGGTTGTAGCCATGTTGGTCTAGGGACATAAGCAGACAAGGTTCTTTGGGCAAATATGATATCTTTTATTAGACCAACTTAAAAGGGTTTTTAAACCTGAAAACTTGCTAAGAACATTTTTTTCCAGCTATTTAAGTTGGTCTAATAAAAGATACCAAATTCACCCGAAGAACCTTGTCTGCCTATGAAGAACCAGGCAAGTCAGTGAGCTTGTTCCTTTCTATCCCTGCCACCACACTAAACTTGGTCTGCTTCTATGGTCAGCATCCCTCCACACAACTGTTTTTGGAGCTCTGCCTTTTAAGTCATTGAGTCTCTCTCTTCTTTTAATTAACATTTTCCACACATTTCCTGTCCACTTCAGCCTGTGACCCGGTTCTTCTATGAGGCTATTTATTACAGATGTTAGATACAATTTTAAAACTTGTATATACATGTTGTATGCAAGTGCATGCATAGGATAAATTACCTTTCTGATAAACCTCTTTATATAAATTATCAACAAGAAACCTTAATATCCTGCTTATTGATTCTTGTAAATAATATCAGCAACTGAATCTTAGGACTATATAGATTCATCAGTTGCTGTGTTCCTTTTTTAAATGTGAATGTTTGAATTGTTAAAGTATATACAAACATCCACCACTGGTATAAATGGCAATGCTTATTTACCCTAATAAATATTACCATAGATTAATTATTAAACAGTTGAATCTTCTTCTAAATCATAGAGGAAAAAACATGTAGAAATTTCACTGTCTTGTAGTGTATAAAAGGTACAAGTAGGCCATACAAATAATAGGAGAGTTTTTTTGGTTTGGCAAGTGAATAAAGCTAATTAGATTAAATTAAATCAAATTATTTTGGATTGGTTGTTTGAAAGTTAGGATTTCTCCTGGGACATCTGAGGCCACAGTTCAGATCCACTCTCCACCTAATCAGAGCAAGACTGCATCAAAAGTCTCCCACATCTCAGAAGGTATCCAGGTTGTAGCTGTATTAGTCTAGAGGAAAAGGTAATCAGGACTCATAGTAGAGACAATATCTTTTATTAGACGAACAAGATTTTTGCAAAAAAAAAAAGGTATTGGAGAGAAGATTGTAACAAGATTACAACTGTAGTCTTTTAATTGTAAAAGATTACAATCTTAAAATTGTAAAATTAAATAAATGATTTAATAAATTAAAATTAAATTATTCTTAACATTTTAAAATTACAGTCTTAAAATTGTAAAAGAATACTATCTTTTCTCCAATGCCTGATGAAGGGTGTTTGTGCCCAAAAGCTGGCAATTAAAGGATTTTTTTTACAAAAATTTTGCTGGTCTAATAAAAGATAACATCCCAGAAGGGCTTCTTATTTGTGGAGAGTCTGCCTCAAACCCTTCTGATGGAGCTATTCACTTTATCTGAAACACTGAATGGTCACTGAGCCAGCACACAAGAAAATGGCTCCTGGCTTTGTGGTTAGCGCACTTTATTGACAGGAAAAAGATACAGATTCAAATCCCCTCAGTCAAAAAAGAGAATTCAGCACCAGTTTCCCATCTTTTGGGTGGGTCCCCTTAACCAGTGAACTATTGGGTGGAAATGGGACCCTCCTGCTTTAGTAGTTTAATAACTATAGCCATTTTTGTTTGTTTGTTTTTTAACAGCAAAGACTAAGTAAATCAGAAATTTCAAATCATTCAGAAATGACAAACTATTTTCCAGCAAATAAACAATTTACCAAAAATACTTCACCTTGTTAGAGTTACAATTCCTTATACATTTCTCCTTTCTGGAACAGCCTTAGCAAGAAAATAAATATATATATTTTTGTCTAACATAAAATTATTAAGGAAGAAATGGAAGTTTTGTCTTACAGTTCTCTCTGCTGTGTTATTGCTGACTTTTTTGTCACTTTCCTTTGGAAGAGAAGTGAGAAAAAAATGAACAGAGCAGAACTGTGTTAAATGAGAGAGAAATGGTAGAGAAATTCACTTATAGCTGAAAGCATATGCAAATATTTGCAGACAAAGTTAGAAAGCACTGCTGTCTACAAGTGTATGTGATTCAAATGCTGAGACCCTTAACTAAATAGAGTACCAGCAGAAATGGCAATACTGTAATGCAATCAAAAAGTATAATTAACAAATGTTCTAACTCCAGAGCTTGTCCTATTGCCTGACCTTGTTCATATACTGTAATGATCACGACTGCTCATTTCCGAAAGAACTATTTTTGGTTTTTCCTAATTAAAACTATGACTGACACTTAGCTCAAGCTCTTATTCTTCCTTTTCCCCAGTACAAAAAAATTAGAATCGTACTGTATAGCGACTTGATTCAGATTGTGCAGCATGGATCTGGTAAGTGAATTTGAAGTATTCGGTGTAAGTTCAACAATTACTCCACAGGCAGAACACACCCAGTTGCAATCAAATAACCTTCAGGCTGCCCATTCATATTCACTGATTTGCAACCAAATGATAGTTATGGTATGGAATCAAAAAGATTGACTGAGTGCCACTGGACGGTTCTGGGGGTTTTGGTTGTAGCCGTGTTGGTCCAAGGCCATAGGCAGGCAAGGTTCTTTGGGTAGATGTGATATCTTTTATTAGACAATCTGAGTAGTTCAAAAAATGTTCTTTGCAAGCTTTTGGGCACAAGTGTCCTTTTTTGGGCATAAGAGGCATTTATACATATACATTTGTCTGCTCTGACATGCTGGAGCGTCGGACTAGACTCAATTAATCGAGTCTGCTCTGCACATGAGCTGACATGCCTGGTGCTGCGGTGCACACATTTGTATAAATGGTGAAATGCATGTCAGCACTGAGAAAATGGTGGCAGTGCACTTTTGAACTAAAACACCTTCAATGCTGACGCACATTTCACCACTTATACAAATGCACGCACCACACGTATGTGTACAAATGCCCAGGGAGTGTCTGGTGTTGTTCTGAGATCTCCAAGGAATGAAAGAAGCAGAAAGTGTGACAGGGGGTTAGTGAGAATATAAATGGGTAGAAATTAGGAAAGCAAAGGGTAGAGAAGGGAGGGGAGGGCAGGAAATGAGGGGGAAATAATGCCAAAGGTAAGCAAGGGAGACTCTGCTGTAGTTGAGTTCTCCAAGGTAGAAAAGAGGCAGTCTGTGAAAAAGTAAATAGTTGGACATTAGGAAGCAAAGGGTAGAGAAGGGAGGAGGGCAGGGGGAAGTGTGAATGGTAGGGCCAGGGGTAAATCAGGCAGGTTGCAATATGTCATGCATCCAATGTCTATATTGAGTCCATGATCTTTTGTATCCAGTAGATTTATCATGTAAAGTTCGTAGGCTCATCTGTGAAAGGTATTTTGTAAGTTCCCTTTGAGGATTAGAAGTGAGAGGTCAGAGCGGGAATGATTGTCTTGTAAGAAGTGGGCACCCACAGGTAACTGGATTTTTTTTTCTTTGTTGGATTTTTGGTGTGTGTTCATGCCAGTGTGCAGTTGTTGTTTGGTTTCTCCTACATATTTTCCATCAGGGCATTTGGTGCACTGGATGAGAGAGAACATTTCTGGAGGTGCAGGTGTAAGATCCAGGTATGGTGATGGTTCTGTTGTGTGGTGTGGTTTCTTTGGGAGTGGTAGAGGTGTGTTGCCAGATTTTGCATTTCTTGTCCTGGCATGGTCTGGATCCATTTAGACTCAAACCACACCAATTGTTCTAATAAAAGATATCATATCTACCCAAAGAACCTTACACCAACAATTAATCCAAGTTCTTGGAATTTTAATTACTTAATAAAGCCCCAGTTCAGCAAAGCTCTATGCATTGTAGATACTCCAGTATTAAAGGCTTTAATAATACTGCTTGGGTATTTAAGGTTTAGCATTTGGGTAAGTATTTCACTGGCCTGGGACCTAATGCTGCCTATACACAGGGAGGAGGAAGGAGGAGGGCCATTTTAATTAGAGCAGTTCTCAGACAGCTGCTCTACTTAAAATGCCTCACCTCGTGTATTAAGACCCGGCACATTTAAAAATGGCTGTGGGACACTTTATCTAAACCTCATTCAATGAGGTTTAGATAAAGCACCCCCCCACAGGCATTTTAAAAAACGCAGGGGCTTAATGCATGATGCTGCAGTGACACTGGAGGGTGCTAATTAGAATGCAGAGCAAACTTGATTAATTGAGTCTACTCCAATGCATTCCAATTAGAATATCAACAAGCATGCGTATAGGCCACCTACATTTTTAGGGGAAATGAACAGGGATTCTGGCTTTTCTGCTACTGAAAACAAACTTCTCGTTGTCAGCTTCACTAAAAATTGTCTGGGAGAAAACCTGTTTTTTATATACAAATCCCAAACTGTTACAATTCAGAGGGATGGAAATAATAGTTTGTCAATGTAAGATCTTAAGTATCTTATCTCTGTACTGACAAAGGTATGATGACTAAGCTGTCTGCATAGTTAGTTCCTGGTCAGTTGCATGATTAGCCAGCAAAATATGTCTATAGTCTACTGCAATCTTCTTTTTATGGCATGACTTGCAGTGACATATCAACTGGCCTCTCTAGGTATTTATGTAACACACTCAGAGTTTACCCTAACCCAGAGGAGTTCTGTGAAAGTCAGTCTTCCTGACTACTCTACAATCAAAATCCTACCAACAGATAAGCAAAGGATGCATTCAATTCAGAAATTCTGCCATCTGCTGTTCATACTGAAGCTGTACTGTATGATATATTTTGTGAATAAATCCTTTAACATGGGTGGTGGCCAACCTACAGCAGGCATGGTACAAGTAGCACAGGCAGCTTCTGTGGGTGGCACATGGCAGATCAGGGAAAGGACAAGTAGCACAGCAGCAAGATAGGGCAGAAAGTAAAAAGCAGAGCAAGAGTTTGGGCAGGGAGCACAGGGCAAGGAACAGAAAGCTGAGCAGCGGATTGGAAAGGGGGAGGAGATTGGAGTGGCAATCAGGAAGGTGCAGGCTTAATTTGTGCACACCTGCCAAAAAGATTGGCCCCCCATGGCACTGAAAGATAAATTCAGGCTGCAAACACTAGGTCTGGATTTCTAGCCACACCTAGTTTTTTTGAGTCTGGAGGGAGGAGTGGGCATTTTTCATCCCATTACAGAGGCCTACTGCAAAAGTTAAGATCTCGCCTCATTTTTAAATTCCATCACTTTCCTTATCCACTTGAAGTTGGTGTTCAGACCTAGAGGTCTGCTTCAAGCACATCTCTAATGACAAAGAATCACTGCTCAGTCTGGGCCCTGGCTAAGGGCAATGGCAAAACAATTCTCTGGTCCTTCCCTGGAAAGGTCAAGCCATTACATTAATAAAGCACATGTTTATACTGCTTTAGCCAGGTGAGGCTATACAGATTGTGCCTCAGGGGCTAAATAGTTTATAGCTCCTTTCATGCGATTGGAGTGGACTGATACTGATCAGTGGCTTCAAGCTTGAACTTAATTGTACAAAAGAACACACTGTAAAAATTGAGATTTCTGAAAGCACCTTGACATTGAGTTTATCTTTCTCTCTCTAGCCCCTTCTTGGCTGCTCTTCATTGTTAAGATTTAGAAATAGACCCTGTGGGAGATCCCCCTCCATCCTGTTGTTGCAGTTCACCCCAACCAAGGGTGAAGAAAAATAAGCAACATGGTTTTAAGCAATGAACTTCACTGTTCAAAATGCAGGCACAGCAGTAGGCAGCTATTACTACCATACAGGATAATCCAGTGCTTATTCACAAACATGGAGTTAAATCCAGGTTGTCTCTGGGGTAAGCGAGATTTTAGTATCAAACTATTTGTAGCTTGCAATAAAACTTTTCTTTGTGGCAGATGAAATAATCACAGTGGCAGGCAGCTCAATTGATAGCTCGGTCAGGGAGGGCAGGCAGTGCAAAGTGAAAAACATTATTTCATGGTCTGTCATTTTGATTCAAGTATGTTAAGGTTTGTCATAACTCACTGTTCTATAGAATAAAATTACTTGAATCCAGTAGCTTTACCAGGTCTTCGATGTACCTAAAGCTACAAGGAAGGACAGTGCAAGCAGTAACTGAGTGACCGTGGGATGTACTGTTACCCTGAGGGCATCAGTGAAACTCTGAATGTTCCGAGAATAATGCCAATTACTTCTGCCAAGTGGTTGCTGTTACTTATTCAGAGCTGGAGGGGTGAGGGTTTCTGTCAGTCAGGCCATGCACAGGTACCAATATGTTTATACTGTGCAGATACTATACCATTGAAATCACAGCTCAAGATGGCACACCTAAGGAGCCCTCTCTGTTTAAAACTAAGAAGGTAAGTGGGAGAGATCTCCAGCTTCATGAAACTGAACAGGTGAGAGGAACACTCAAGAAAACCTCCTGCGAATCATTTTACAGTGGGTCTGTGTCAGAAAACTTGGATCTGAATTTAATCTCATCCCCTCCTCCCTTCCCCCCTCACCCACAACACCAGTATAGGGATATTTGGATTCCAGCTTTAGATTCCACTTGCCATAAGAAGAGTGGCCATTTTGTAAAACTTGTGTCCTTTTGGGCATTTTTGATCACCTCCAGATATGGGGCTGGAATCTGGTGGTTTGATTTGATTTAGAAGTGAAAGGAAACAGAGCTCTGCTCTTAAATGTGTCCAGTTTAGATTCCATTAAAATTAATTTATATCCCATCCATGTATGGGATACATATGCAAGTATAAGATGCAGTGTATGAGGGTTTGTTTTGTCAACTGCAGTGCAGTGTGCCTGCTGTGGTGGAAAGACCATGAAGATTTGTTAACTGGTTGAAAATTACCAAGTGAATTTGTCCCTGCGTTTGAAAGCTCTTCCCTCCCCCAGTGCTGAGACCAGTAATTTGCCTTGCAATTGCACAGCAGCCAACATGAATTCAGCAATGTCCTCTGCCTGCTCCCCCCCCACCTCCGCCCCCCAACACCATGCTTCACAGAGGCGAAATCTGATCCTGTGGGAGAAATTGGAGAGGCTGAAATGCAAAGGGGTACTCAAATGGAGCTCACTGTGTGTTTAGGATTTCGCCCTGCATGTGATATTTGTGTGTGACACAACCCAGCCCAGCTGAGATTGGGTTTCAGAAAAACTGAGAGTGTGGGAGGTGAGAAGGAGGTGTAATGTAGTGGCAGAGGGAAAAGAATAGCACTTTTATAATTCAGTCTCTCTTAAGCAGATCTCTGAAAGAACAGAGTATTTCCCTACTTGGACATACATGAGCAGTTTCAGTAGATGGAAGTTTTATGCACTTCAGTGCTTGATTTAAAGTCATTTTACCCCTGTCTCAAGACAACGCAGTATTGAAATATACTCCTTGAGCAAAGCCTGCTTGTTAGGTGGGTTTCCCAAGCTTGCCCAGCTATACTATTGTTTTTTCCCACGTTAGCACCAGTAAAGCACTCCACAATGCCATCTTGTGGGGAGAGAACTGCCTCAGCGTGCATGGGAAACTAAGTTCACTGCAGTGTTTCAAAAAGAGGCATATTAGCACCTCAGAAGAGAATGTGGATTTTAGGTAAAGAATATTCTTTTCTAAGTGCTGGAAGCTCCAAGTCCCTTTCCTTCTTCTGTTTGATAAGATGATTAAACAAGGCACAAGGTATTGTTGTGTATGTTCAAGCTTCAAAGGAATATTTCCAAAGGGACATTGTTGTCATCATTGGGTCCCATTCCTGTTTTGCCTTCTGCATCAGATGTGTGCTCCTGTCTGCCAGCCTTGCAAAGCTTCAGCTCTCAGATCCAGCTCTTTTCCCTCCTAGCCTCCTCACCAGTCACCACGGTTCTGTTGGTCCAGACATGCTCTCAGTGGCAGCAGGGTAGGGTTTGCCCAGGTGCAACCTGGACACCTTTGCAATGCCACAAGGTCACTTAGCATGTGCCACACTGCTGAAATGTGCGTCTGCCTGCCCTTAGTGTTACGTCAACTGTGTGACACCACCCTCAGAGTCAGCTCTGCTGGCTTTGCAAGGCTAAAAGGGATAAAAAGCAGGCAAAACTCATTATTATCACGAAGACAGCAGAGTTGAATGAACGCACCCAGCGTGCAGTGCTGTGAAGGGAGAAGATGCTATTTCTAAGAAGTTCCTATTCAAACTAAATCCTCACTTTAAAGAGAAAATGCCACTTTTCAGGGAAAAAAAATATCCAAAGTCTTCCTCACAGGTTAGATTTTTTTTTATTTTTATTTTAAATATGCAGGTACCAACCCTCTTTGATCCTCTCCTTGGCAATGGATATCACAACACTGCCTCTAGTTTAGGGTTTGTCTCTTGACTGAAAACCATACTCAGCTGAAGCCGGCATCCTACCCCCTGGCAGGAGGGGCAATATCTTGGTCAGTCAGGCATGCTGCAGCCATTGCTTAGAACTCAGTGCTTCTTCTGAGCAGGTTTGTTTTAAATCAACTCCCTCCAGCTCTGCCTCTTCTGCTGCCTGGTTATCAGCTCACACCATACGCTTTTTCTCTCTCTCTTATTTTCCTCCCTCTCTCCAGGACCAGCAACTGTCCAGCAGCTCCTCTGCAGCTAAGAGTGTGAGTGTGGCACGTCTCCCTTTGCTCAGCCTTTGACACTTAAGGATTCCAATAAAAAGGCCAGCAAACTTCCTCTTGCATGATGCATGTTGCTATAGATGACCTGGGGATTAAGAAATAGTAACCCTAGTTTGCTGGGCTCTAAGCCTCAGGAACATGACCTGAGTTGCTCTGTGAGGAGGACTCCTGCCTTATACCTCAGAGGGGATCTTGGATGTTCCTCAATGCACTGCTTCCACTGAGGCACCCACGTGCACACAGGCATCAGCTGAAGAGGCAGGTGCTCTCTTGCCCTTCAGGCAGCAGGAAAAGTCCCTGGTGGTGGCAGTACAGAAGGGATCCAAGTAAAAAAAAAAAAAAATGGTGCTACTGTCCCAAAGGCTTTGCTTCAGGGTAAAAAACCCCCCGTTTAGGAATCAGGGGTCAGGCTACCCTTCCAGAGATGAAAACTACATGCATTAATTTTTTTTAAGTGACTTATATAGCAAGTGGAGAGGGGGACCAACACATCCTCTGGGTTCATTGTTGACACCTCCTCATTATTGCATCATTAGTCATGTGATAATTGCAAGGCTCCAGGTCCTAGAGTCACACGATCATGCAAGAATTTCAGTTTTCATTTTTACAAATAGGGTTGTGGCTGCAGAATCTCAAACACCAGGCAACGAATTAAAAAAAACAAACAACCC
Organism: Crocodylus siamensis; assembly: GCF_052110815.1. Classification (NCBI taxonomy): domain Eukaryota; kingdom Metazoa; phylum Chordata; order Crocodylia; family Crocodylidae; genus Crocodylus; species Crocodylus siamensis. Next base: position 261,537,644 of record NC_143395.1, on the reverse strand, counting down.
CCACTGTTCAAGAAAATCACAGTGTTTGGGGTTCTGGTTCATGATATTTGAAGCTGGCAATACTGGGATATATATAACATAGCTCTGGCTAGAACCCAGTTAGGATAAGTCAGAACTGGAATCCTTTTCTTCAATGGCCAAATGTGAATCCTGAACTCAACCCCCCAGAACATTAGGAACATCCAGCTTTTCTGAGCCTTCATGGCTCAGTTGTATTTGGACCAAGACAGTTGATTCTATTTCTTAAGGGCCAAATCATAGTTGGAAAATAAGGGGGGGCTAATAAAATGAGGGTACGTTCTGCCTCTCCTCCCTTACGGCTCAGTCTCGTTCTCTCCAGCCACTCTGAATCAACACCTTCTGACAACCAATTTTGGTGAGACACTTCCTGAAGGGCTGTAGACAGGTAGTGATCAGCAGAGGAGGTAAATGGAGCTAAACAGGTTCTATAAAAAAACCTCCCAGCTCTCCACTTGTTGAAAGTTAAAATAGGCTGATTTTAATATTAACCTGATTCATTTTCTGTCCTGCCTGGCAATAATTCATGTGGCACTGAAGAGCCCAGAGAGCACTTTTGTCCTGTCCTTGTGTCTCTCTTCACAGTCATAGTTCTTGTGGAGCTTCATTAGCTTAGAGCAAGCTAATGTGAAGGTAGATAAGTATAGCAAGCCACACCAGTTGTGTGTTTATTTAAAAAAAAAATAGCAGCTATAATCTCCCAGTTTCGGGTAAGTGAGGTGAGTAACGGGGAAATGGCTGCCAAACGGCTCTGCTCTACATAAATGGTATGTTTTTTGGAACTTGCTTACTAACCTGGACGAGGTCTGGGGTGAGGCGCTTTGCTTTCAGCCACTTCTGGAATCTCTCTGTCTTCCTCAAGACACGCTCAATGCTGCAGGCTTTTGTATTGGAAACCGAAGTACAAATTCTCTTGTCAGCCTGGTCATGCTGGTATTTGGTGGTTAACCTGGTGATGTCAACCAGTCGCCAGCTTTTGGCATCATCAGTGTAGTTCCCAGAATAACTGAGAAGGTAGTTGGGAGGCAGTTTCAAGTGAGGAGAGAGCCAGCTATCAAACCTGCCAAACCAAAACAAGGTCCCAGTGGAGAGCATGTTAATCAGCCACATGAAATCGGATAACCTGGGCACCACTTCCAGCTTTTATGTTAAACTCTACAGGCTAGAAAAAGCATTTCATCACTCTGAAATTATGGAGGGCAATAGTGAAAAAGAGATCAGCAAGTTTCAGAGGCTTCAAATTTGATTTCTTGGTAAGCCTCTTTCCCTGCTCCTTGGACTTCCTTGTAAACCTTGTAAAATGCCTGTAGGTATGCTTAGCAACCCATGATGTGGCTATTTAACAACAGTGCCTCCATACCAGTAGCCTGGTACTTCTGAGTGACCCTATGAGATACAAAATAATGCACTTTCAGTAGAGGAAAGCCTTGGTAACCAACTAAGTTTCATTTTAGGCTTATGAGCCTGTACTTATAAAGGTGGGGGGGGGAGGGAGACAAGTCCTGTCAGGTATACAACATGTAGTAACCCCTTAAAAAGTCTGGAAGCATGCCAGCGGGCCTCTATCATCCGCTGCAGAAGCCACCAGAACTCCAACAAAGAAGTGTGTATATACAGCCGGCCCTTGAACAACGTTATATATGTTCAGATATATATGTTTCCTAACAATATAGAAACAATTTAGAAAACAGCTGTGTTCATGTGTTTTCCTAATATATTTAATATTGTGTGGACTGCATGGACAAATGGTTATAAATGAGTAAAGATTCAAATAATCAATGTGAATACATTGTACAAAGATGAATGGTGAACCAGGGAGGGAAAAGAGGAAGAAATAAGATTCTTTAAGGGTTTCCGCCAGATCGTCCAGGTCTGTAAATCTGGGTCAGTCATAATGGCAATGGTTCTGTTCTGAAATCACCTTTTTACAATTAATGTAATATACCCAGAGACTGCAGTACAGATCGTAAAAGTAATTACTAGTAAATATAGCCAGTATAACAAAGCTGAGGTGCAAAAGTAGTTCTTGTTTAACAGGGAAAAGATTAACTGTGCTTCTGTGAGGGACTTTTCCTATTTAAGGTCTCACAAAACAATTCATAAAATAAAAAGTTAAATCCTGTCAGTGGCATGGGTGTGAGAAGCAAAGCAATGGCATGGATAGCAATGCTTAGCATATGTTGTTTGTGAATGTGACCACTTGTCCAGGAAACAATTCAATAGTTCTTTATAAACTTCCCAGAGAGATGTCACTGTGTTACCAAATGTCTTGCTGTTGTCTTATCACAATGGCAACTAGTGGGGTATCAGTTGTCATTGCTGATAGTAAACATGGATCTTTTCCAGGTCTATTCCAGGTATTCTTTTGATGTGGTGTGATTACATGAGCCATGCTGCATGTGATGGGGATTCTGTAAAGAGAATGAATACCCACTGAAGTCCAAGCTGCTTTTTTTCTACCTACAAGGCTAGTGTATTAAACAGCACTGATCAGTGCCTCTTTCAGTTGCTATTTGATTGTCTTTGCACCCTGCCCCTGTTTTCTTCCTAATACACTGTAATATAGCATGTAAAATTGATCCAGCAATTACACTCCAGGCTGCATAGGGTGGAACGAACCACCCCCTTCAGAAAATACTGTGATGGAGCCACATGAATAGAGATATTGACCATGAAGGTATTTCCTTTCTCCTAAAAAAAAATAATGCAGTATCCTGTGAAGCACACTCCTACAAATGTTGGGTTGGAATGACGGAGTTATCAAGTTGATCTCAGTGAAACATCTTGTTTCAAGAAGGTTAAAATGCTTATTTTTGACATGCATTGTATTATATATTAGTCAAAATGATGATGTTGAAACTAAGGCCCTTGAAAATGTTTTTTTGTGGAAAATTTCTATGAAATCAACACATTCCTATGGAACCCTTGAGTCCACTGAATCAGCATTTTTCAGCAGAGAATTGTTATGCAGGAAAAATCAATCTGCTCTAGTACACAAGATAATCCTCAGGTTTGGTTGTCTTATTTTTTTCCTAAGCCCTTGGCCAACAAATTTTAATATGGGTAGTTCAAGGGGGAGGAGGGGCATGCTATAAGGCTCTCTTTTCAGTCCTCAGCTATCGAAATCAGAGGTCTGTCTGAGCCCATTATGGCCTATGAGGCTAGTGAACTTAAGACATGATGGTTTCTATAGTCAACATGATATGAAGGAATGAGATGACCAGTATCATGTCAGGCCACTTTTGGTCCCCAGCCTAAATGACCAAGGACAAGTTGACTGGAGGCAATGCTGTAGTAAGGCTCAAAGCTGCACTTCCAGAGTCACCCTAAGATGCTTAACCATGCCTTTCAAGTGAGTTGGTGGGCTTAGGAAGACTTCTGACCTTGACCTTTTTGTGGACCATTACTGCCCTCTACATACTTAGGGATCATAGCTGGGGTCTGGCAGCTAGCAACAGCATGGCTCCTTACTCAGCTGTGATCTCATGGCAAGGGGTGGAGGTGGCATAGGAATGCCAAGGGGTAGCCTTCTGCATAGTTTGGCAGTAACTAAGGTGAGAGAGTGTTTGAACTGCCCAGTTCTCTGGGGAGAGGAAAACAGAAAGGGCAATTGCTTCCAATGCACAACTCGACTGTAGCTATGGAGATATTGTGCTGATCTGTTCCTCTCCACACAGCATTGCATAGGAGGAGAACATATGGGCTGTGCAATTACATGCTGAAGAGTTTTCTTGTTTTATCAGCCCCCTCAGCCATGCCCACACATGTATTTAATATATAATAATATAAGGGCACAGATGAGTATTTTGTAAGTAAATCTGTAACACATGCAAATAATATGACTTGAACTCTAACTTTCCATAGCATAATGTCAAACATCCAATGCCAATAAAGTCTCTGAATTAGGAAATCCTTTCCTATGCACTGAGGAAAGATTTATAATTAGATCTCATCATAAATTAAAGTTAATAATTCAAAGTCAAAGTAGGATTGGCAAGAGCTTCGGTGGATACAATGAGATGAAAAGGCATTACCAAATTAAAGTAAGTTTGAAAATTGAAGCTGAAAAGTTTTTGATCCTGAATAAGGCAAATAGTGCAAAGGAACTTTGAGAGATACTGTGTGGAGAAGCATGGATCAGTGCAACATCTTCATAGTAACAGCAGAGTTGTACAAGAGAAGCTATTTCCCGTTCTTTTTTTCTTGCTCCACAAAACTGGGGAGTTCAATTCCCTAACCCCCATCACCCTAGATGTTTATTTAGATTTCTTCTGTTCAGAAATTCTGCTTTGAGTGTTAATATGTTTAATCTATCCCTGCTTTGATCAGTTGATGATTTCTAGAGCTAAGTGAATCATTTGCATCAAATAAATTACACCATAAATTACCCAACTGTGGAATGGTGCCGTTTCCTTCTTTTAGTTATATAATGTAATGTTGCACTCCTCTCCATAACCCAAAGTAGAAGGAGTTTGCTATGGCACCAGCTCTCACAAGAACTTGGCAGATTCATTCCCTGTAGCGAAGGTTTGAAGTTGTACACATTGCCACCACATTGTACTGGAAACCTACCAACCATCACAGCTACTTTCATGCTACCAGCTTTCATCCCAAGCACACCACTAGAGCCATTGACTACACCCAAACTGTGTTACAGCCAGATCTGCTCTGACCCCACTGACCAGGACGAATACCTTCAGGACTTGGAGCAAGGATTCTTGCAGTTACAATGCATCCCAAAACTGTAGCCACTCAGATTAACAAAGCTAGACTCAGATATTGCTCTGACCTGCTACAATACCAATCCTGGGACAAGGACAACAGACTCCTTCTGATTGTCACCTATGTGCCTCAACTTGAACACCTAAGACAAAACATTAATGGCCTCCAGCCCTTCCTGGAAAAGGATGATTGTCTCAAGACAGCCTTTGGGGACAAACCTGTCTTGGCTTACAGACAGCTTCCCAACCTTAAACAGTGTATGTCAGCATACTAATGAACATCCATTCTCACTAAGGCTCCAGGCCTTGAAATGGACCCAGATGCCTGATCTGTCCCCACATCAATACAGACCACAGCATCACTGGACCTAATAACACCATTCAAGATTCATTCATCTACAATTCTACCAATACAGGGTGATCTCTATGTGTAAGTAAGAATGAACACTGTTCTGATGTCAGCTACAGAAAGACACAAATACCTGGGGCAGAGCACCTTAACTTGCCTGGACACCCCATTACTGACGTCAGGACTGCTCTTCTCAGGCAAAAAAAAAAAAAAATTAAAATCCAGTTTTAACAGGAAACAGCAGAATAAGAATCTGTCCACAAACTAGACTCTGTTAAGTATGGTTTAAATGGGACTGTGGATTCTTATTTCAGTACCTGAATTAGTTTTTGTGACCCCCTTTGTTCCTGTGGGTTTACTGCTCATTTGTTTTTCTCTCCTGCCACTCTCTGTCCTGCCACTCTCTCCCTGTCCCTGTTTCTGTTCCCCACCTCTTGTCTTTTCTATTCTAATTCCTCTCTCCTTTTTATACTCAGCTTCCTGCATGTTCTTTCACAGCATCTGATGAAGTGAACTTGGGTCCATGAAAGCTTGTGCTGTACATATATATCCTATTTAGTCTATAAAGGTACATATCTACCCTGCCTTCATGGTATTTATCATCAACCTGAGACTTCTTTTCTGTAGACAAGTTAGGGTAGGATTTTCAAAATAAAGAACAATAATGCTTATTTATTATTGTGGTTTGATTTGCATGTTACTTCCTTAAGTCTCTAATCAGTAAGCAGCCTGCTGTGCTAGGCATTGTATGTTGCACAACTGGAAGTAATTTTTTAAAATGTTGAGCATAGGTAGGCTTTATGATTTGAATAATTCAAATGTGCATATACATTCGAGCCTTGGGCCAAACATGCAGATGGATAAATGCAAATTGTTGCTTCTTACACAGAGCCATATACAGATGCATGAAATGTAATTCTGACTGCTGGTTTGAGAAAGAATGACATGATTTCTTCAGCAGAACTTAAAGCATAGTAACACCACCATCCTCACAATGCTTCTGTTTGGCATGGTGTATAGCAGAGACTTTGATGGCATGACATGCTCTCCAGGTACAAAATTCATCCTTGCATGGTGCCACAATAATAAATTACTTGTATCAAATCTTACAGTTGGGGGTCTGCAATTGCTTGGCCAACACTAATTGATGAAGATTCTAAGCTGCCTTCATAATTAATGTTTTTGTTTCAAAACATTTTTCACAGTGATAAACCCAAAACGAAAAATTGGAACTCCCACCCCCACTTTCATTATGAGTCAGATTGAATATATTGTTTGACCCAAAATAAAATATTTTAATTTGGGCTGAGGTTTTCAACTATTAAAATGAAATTTAGGTAACTTTGCACCTGAATGTCCTTGCAACCCCCCAAAAATAGAACACTTCATTTAAAAATTGTCAACATGAAGCATTTCACCATTTTCAGCTGCTTCTTCCAGTTGCTTGTATTTGTGGCTGGATTTATTTAACTGAATTTGACACACAGTCATTGAATAGTTTTTGTCAACCCCATTCTACTTTTTTCAGTGATTAGGACATTGAGTGGAGCTGGGGGGAGTGATGATACTAACCACTTTAGAGAAAAATGTTCAAATAAGCTTATCAGTCTGCTAGAGATCTGTTTTGAGTTGTTTGTTTTTCTTAAATCACTGGCAACATAAATGTGCCTTATTACTAATTAATTTACATCATTTGACTGTGCAAAGTGTAACCATCACAGATAATTAATAATTATTGCACTTTTAGTAAGGCAAAAGCTTAGATTGGAGGGCAGAAGCAACCTTCTCCTTTAAGGGATATGTACTCCACTGTGTACAGTATTCCTATGGGGTCATAGGAGAAGCTCTTGGACATTAGGAAGCTCCTGCACATTACTGAAGGCAAATTTAGATACAGAAACAGCCAGTTCAAAAGTCTGCCTAGGTCCCTGTTCTGCACAGGGCTCTGCTGTTTAGAAGATAGTTTTTTCCTCCTATCACTATGCAACACTCAAAGGACACACGCAAATATGCAGATGAAAGAACTTCTTTATGGTAAGGGGGACCAGCATCTGGAATAGACTTTCCCAAGGAGGCGGTACAGTCCCCAGCCTTGGAAGTCTTCAAGAGGAGACTGGACAGACATCTAGCTGGGATCATTTGATCTCAGCTGTATTTTTGCCCAGAGCAGGGATGTTGGACTTGATGATCTTTCGAGGTCCCTTCCAGCCCTTCATTTCTATGATCCTCTGATCTTCCAGTGAAGAAGCTGCCTTCCCTGCTGAAGCATCTTGTGCTCAGGTGACTACTACAAGCAAAAAATATGTAGAGTCTATGCTTGCTTAACCTGCTATAAGACATGCTGGTCTTAATAGGAGAGCAGAGAAACTGATCCTGGCACCTTACATGAGTGTTCTTTGCTTCCTGGGGTTACTGGGGGGGGAGGGGGGGTTACTAGTACCACTACCCCAGTGGCAATGGAATGCTAATGCTGTTACCAGTGCACATGGAGAAGGTAGCGCAGCCCCATACGGTGATGACAGAGTAACCAAATCTGTATACCTGTAGGTGATGGCACTCTGAGTACATTAGCAGACTTATTGTCACTATATATCATTCATTTATATTGCAGTAGGTCTTCAAATCCCCAGCCTGAGCTTCGGTGTCCGAAGTCAGTGGTGCTATGTTGATTAACAAAAGTGGTGGATCTACCAATAGTGTATCAACTGCAAATTCACTCTGCTTTTTCAGAGCATGGGCTGTATCTCACTTGCAAAGCATCTAGCACATGGCATCTGTGCATTGTTGCAAGACAAATACTTGACAACAGAAGAGAACTCCTCATAAGTAGTAATGTGTACTAGCTACTCTGCTTTTATTCTGCCTGACTTTCATGGTTGATATAAGAATGCCAGTGTTGTGAGGATCACAAGCCCCACAGGCCAGAGATCATCTTCCCTCTATGTTCTTGTGGAGTACCTAGCACTGTGAAGCCCTGAGTCACCGTTGTAATAAAAATAATAACAACAGAATTGATGATTTTATAGTAGTACTGAGTCAGTCTCAGAAAAAAGATGTTATGGTTTTACTGAGGTACATTTTATATGATGATGTAGAGATACAAAATGTCATGTGTCTAATATTACTGTAGTTGCATTCCAGTACAAAAACTATACTTTCACTACAGTCCTTTTCCCCTTAGGTTCCTAGATCTATAAAAGAGAGTGTCCAGAGCTCTATAAATCACATTAGAAACAATAAACCTTTCCCCTTCTTTTCTTTCTTCTCAGCTACAACAGAGTTCTGCTTTTAAGCCTGAAATTGGCTGGATCAGTCTGCAAATGACTTAGATACAAGTTTAATTAATCTAGAAGCACATGCAATTTTCACAATTGTCTTTATGTTTGTAGTGAAAACTCCTAAAAGCATAATAATGCTTTAGCCTTATCTGCAATTAGGCCAGTGTATCTAATTTGTAAAAGTGTGTGTGTGTGTGTGTGTGCGCGTGTGCGTGCACTTGCACATGCACAGACTTATATATACATTGAACTTAACTAGCATGTGCACATTTTGTGATGCAGTTGGTACTAACTTAAGAAAAACCCATATGGCTCTTAGTGCTAATGCTGTGGCTAGAGTGACTTTATACAGGCTATGAGGAGCTTTACTCCTCAAATGTACCTTCCCTTTGGTTAGCTGCTTATTAGAAAATAATTCCACAGATATTTAAGCAGATAGGTGTACAGTTTTTCCCCCAGTGCTGTTTCAAATTGGTTCAGAGCCATTCCATAAACAAAAAGTTATGAAGTTTAACTGACTTCATATTTAACTTTTAAAAGCATGACTCAGGACTGAAATGTGATGATTTCTTTTTAAAAAAACCCATACTGTAGACATTAATTATAAAAACTTGATGTGGTAATGGAAACCCAGTGATAAATTGCTTTTTACAGTAGTTTCTTCCTAAAGTACTTGGAAATGTTAAGGCATCTTTCACATTACTACGCAGAACATTTTCAAAACGATTGTGCTGAGTTTTCTGACCTTATTTCCTCTTTAAAGAATTTCTTGCAAATCGACGTCCCGATGCAGGCATTGCACTTATCAAGTCCCAGAAAAGTCCGGCCAAAACTGTAGCTGGGTTTGACGTGGGGCACCGTAGGAGAGGTGGTTGCTTCTGCGAGAGGGCTGCAGCTCAGAGTCAAGAACTGAAGCAATGGAAACAGACCTACAACATTGCTGGAAAGGTAGTAGATCCAGTACCCCATCTACAGTACCTGCAAGCACTGCCTTTTGGAAGCGGCTTAATTCTATATTCTTTGCACCTTTTGATGATCTCTGTCTGCGGTTGTTGGCCTCTCAGTGCAGTGTGAGGAACTTGGTCCAGGAGAGGCATAAACCATCCCCATCCTGCCAGCTGGTTGGTGGGTCTATAGATTTGAGTTCTTGATGAGAAAGAATATGGTGCGTGGTGGGAGGTGAGGAAACGTATGGAGGATGCAGATAACTTGGGTTGCCATAGTTACCTTTCCTCTACTTGGTGCAGCTGTTTCAGCCCCTGTTGACCCCACCCATCACCAGCTTGGAAAACAACAACAAGAAATGCTCATCTGCACTTTATGCAGACAAATGAAGGATATCCTGTTGCTGTAGCCCAGGGCATACAAAGGACTCTGTATAGAAGTTACCTCAGATATGACAATGACATGGCAGAAGCACACAGTTTAACATAAGCAAAAAGTTGAAACCGTGTCTTATTTGCATTACTATATATGTAGAAAAGGCACAGGGCCTTGGCCTTTGCATAGCCCAAGATTGCTTTGCTTCTTATATATCCCCTTGGCTTACATTTCCCCTTATAACAGTGAAGCTCTAAAGATTGCCGAGGGTGCGATTGCTGTTCTGTTTCTTGATAATTGTGTAGTTTAAAGGTTATCATGTTGCAGTCTTTCAAATTGTCTTAGATGCACATAGAATGCAGTCTAAAACTTTCAAAAGCAACTAAGTGACTTAAAAGTGACTGATGGACTGACATACCTAAATTTCCACAGATTTCAACAAGACTGACATTTTCTTCCACTTTGGGAGGGACTTGGTAAAATATCCAAATATTCCTAAGAAGGTAGTAGTTTTAAAAGGCAATAACAATTACTGTTGCAGACAAAAGACTGCTAAAATAATGTTATTTCTAGGGTGTGAAATCAGACACTCAAAAGTTTAGGAAGTGCTTGAATTAAGATTGCTCCTAAAACCTTAATTAGGCCTCCTTGTGTATTTGCATTATGGTATAGTTCATTAGTAGCATGATTACATGCTATTTTCTCCTCATGACCACTGCCTCATTTAGTGCATAGGTTGCTGTTGTTCAGGGAAAGAAAGAAGGTTACGTGGTGGATGAGACTTGTCAGTAGAATCCCATCCCATGCTAAGAAGGCAGACCTACTGATAGTCAAGATACATAGCTAATTTACCAACTCAGCCACAGACCTTGGGCAAATGATTCCCCGGTATTTTTAAAGAAACAAGAATATAATGCATTTTATTATACACGTCTGTAACAATCCTTCCATCACATACCATCAGGGCTCAGCCCTTGATCCTTCGGCATTGCAGCATATACAGCTTTATACAAAAGCTGTCCTACCAGCCAGGAAGAAAAGCCAGTTACTTCAGAATGGGAAATAAGCTGGCTAGGAAGAGGTCTAGGGTCCAGGGACCTGGCCAGATTTTGTTGCGTTTTTCTTTTTTCCAAAGCTGAGAAATAGAAAGTCTCAGTCCCACCTGGCTTCCTTGGGAAGGAGGCATGAGCTCCCGGGGCCATGTGCTGTGTCTGCAGGAAGTACTTTACTGGGAAGAGCTTCACCCCGCAGTCTCTTCCCACGTCTCTGAGAAGGTCTCTGATCCCGGGATTCTAGCTGGGTCCGGTGACAACCGAGGTGCTAAACTTCTGGGGGAGAGAGTAGGGTGCAGCTCCTTAAAATGCTCCTTTTGATTTACTTTGGCATTTGTGAGAGAGCCATTGTATCCCCTGCACTGGCACCGCAGCTAACCTCCATGACCCTGGAGCAATCTCTTCATCACCGTGCACTTCAGCTTTCCCTATGTGAAATGGAAATAATGACAGGTACACACCGCTCTAAAGCTGGCTGGAATCTACGCATAGTAAGAGTCAGAAATTAGTATTCATTGCGTGTCTCACGCAAGGTCTGTTCACTTTGGGAGGGGATTAGTCAAATATTCAATTGCAGTGCCTATGTCTTGTTGACAATCTGTGGGGCAGAGGTACTGCAGCTCCTAAGTCGCCAGTAGGCTGGTCAGTGGAAATTGGGCGCAGCAGACAATCTGCCTGAAAAAGTCATTGGCCTGCTGTCCCTGGATAAGATATAACTAAAAAGTGCTGTAGATTGAATGCTTTTAGGAACCCTTCAGCAGTGACAACTTCCGTTTGATTTCAGGGATGTGCCCAGTCTAGAACTGCTGTTGCAAAATATTTAAACAATGGGAGTTTGATGACAGAGCGTGAATGAGATCTGCACGTAGGTGACGAGAGTCCCTTTTTTCCCTTCCTGTGCAGTTTCACTGCAGAGCCAGGCATGTCTCTGAACTGCATTCATTCCAGAGCAGACTGGGGGGGCACAGGCAGCGTGAACTGGTGTCCATCCTTTCTTCAAATGGACCGTCTGTTATTGCTGCCTATTGCAGCACTGATGCTGTGATGTCATCCGGCACTACTGAAAGCAGTCGTTAGAGTATATAGAAGTGTATCTGGAAAAGAAGACAAGTTAACTAACTATATGTTATCTCCCATTTTACACAGGGGGAAAACTGAGGCACAGGTGGTAGAAAGGATCAGTGTTTCAGCTGGCAGTAAAAGGTAGGAATTCATGAGTTCCAGATTCATGCACATCTTACTATTTCTACTTGTTTATTCATTGCAAAAAAGATGCATATTCAAGAGGTTTCAGCTCCTTGCCCAATGTTCTACACAGCTATAACGGTCCGGCTGTTGCGGGTCATCCCTGCTCCATATGTCTGTCCTGTCCTCCCCAGACCAGTCCACACTGGTCAGGTGGATGATCAAAGAATGTGACATGTGCAGACTTGTCTTTGAACCCCTCCTCCTCCTTGAAGAGAGACTGCATGGACTTTCATTGGCAGTGGTCAACTGCAGTCTCATCCAAAACTGCGCATTTGCAAGATTACGTGATTTTATCACCTTGTCTCAGTTTTCTCCTACGAAATGCGAATAATATATAATTACTTACCTTTTAAACGTATTAAGAGGATAAGTTAGATGCACCAAGATCATGCTCTTTGTATTTAGAATGGGCAGAATTGCAGTGCTTAGCCCTGTTCTCTTCATATTGCTTAGCAGCAATTTAAAATAGCATTAGCTAATGCGAGGCAAATAAACGATGGGTTATAATCACATTCTTTAATCATGGGGTCTTGACTAGCATCCCACAATTTCACTAAGAGTTGCTAGGCATGCCACCATTTGCAGTAAAAAGCACCCAAATTGTAGAGAGCCTGGGAGCAGCAGTTTGTACATGGAGGTACCTGCCTACAGTGCAGTGTGCTTATTATTGATATGGTACTGTGTTGTGGGGATGGAGCACTTTGGAAGCAAAAGTAGCTTAAACAGCATGGGGTCACACTTAAATTACATTGATACACTTTTACCAATACACGCCATATTAGTGCAACTTTCCCATATAGACAAGGCCTAAGATGCCCATCTTATCTGGCACAGTTCAGACTAGGGCTGTGTGAAGCTTCAGTCGCGGATTTGATTCGGAGGAGATTCAGCCTGATTCAGCAGCCAAATATCTGAATCTGAATGGAATCAGGAGACCCATTAATCTCTCCAAATCAAATTGGAAGCTCTGATTTGATTTGGAGAGATTTGACAATTTGGACATAGATACAGCTTTGTATGTTTTTTCTACATACCTCAAGGTACCAGGCAGTTTGTGAATGCTGAGATGGTGGGGCATTTGAAGCATCTCACGAGAGTGTGGGGGGGCCCCCAGCGCACTTGGTGGCAGACCCGGAAGTGGCAGCGCGCTTGGTGGCAGACTTCTGGGTCTGCCGCAGAACATGTGGGCCCCCACCCCACCCCTTGGCTTGGTGACTGGTGCCTCCTGCCCACAGTCAATCACTGAGCCGGGGGGCACAGGAGGGGTCCCCAGTGTGCTTGGCGGTGGACCCAGAAGCGGACCAGAAGTACTTCCGGTCCACTTCTGGGTCTGCTGTTGAGCATACAGCGTCCCTACATGCTCCTGTGGGACACTCCATCTGCCCCACCATCTCAGCATTCACGAGCTGCTCCTGGTACCTTGAGGTATGTAGAAAAAACATATAAAGCTGTGCCTATGGCCAAATTGCTGATTCGCCGAATCAGAATCGAATCTTCAGATTCAGATTAATTGAATTGGGACAGTGATCTGAATTGGCGAATCAAATCACTGTCCCTGAATCAGGCCAAATCCAAATCCAAATTGAATATGCCCCATGCACCCGTCAGGCCTTGATCATTCAGTCCTGCGCTGCTCGGCTCTGGATATGTAGGGCGGTTCTTTGCTCTGTCCCTATGGTCTCAGGGTGTCGGTGTTTCTCCCCGGGCGATCTTATCCCTCAATCCCGCCTGCCACGACTTTGATGATTCTTTCAGTGGAGGGGTCTTGCCACCAAGGTATGTCTGTCCAAGGCCTGAGGGCGGTGGTCTTCCGCAAGGCTCCAACCTCCCTTGTACCTCGCCCTGAACCCAAGCATGACGGAGTGCCAATGTACTTTGCAGCTTACCCTCCCCATACAGGATCCTATCTCAGGTCTTGCTTGGGTCCCAAGATACCCATAAGGGGCCTACGTGCCTGTCTAGGTCCCCATCTAACATGAACTTCCTTAATGCCGGGAGCTCTTGGCTTTCTGTTATCCTATGTCCTGCTCTCTTCCCAAAAGTGGAAACAACAACGGAGAAACAAATGAAACCAACAATGAAAGTTATCTACAACTATTGTGATCCTCTGATTATTACCCCCAGGCAGCTTAGTACTAGCATGCCCTCAATCGTGCCGTCCCACCACCAGCTATTCCCTCTGTACCACCTTTTTCGCCTTTTCTTTTTCTCTTAGTGTCAAATACATTAAACAGACCCTCGACGTCCTTCCTAGCATGGACTATTGATTTTCCTCTGAAGGGTCATCGATTCTATTCTCAGCAGCATCAACTGCTGTCATGGCCATTCGCCTCCCTCTTGGGAAGATCCCTGGGACCGGGCTAATGATCCCTCTTGACCTGGTGCCTTGCGTCCCTTGGATCCCTCTTTTCTCCAGGGTTTTCTCACCAGAGTACCTTACTTACTCACCAGGTCTCTGGAGCTTCTTCCCGGGGTCCTAATTCAACATGCAGCCTGGCCACCTCCTTTTCTCTTGATCTGGCAACAGCGTCCCTCTCCTGAGGATCTCCGGGGCAACCTCCTATCCTGTGGGAGGTATGCTTGCCTGTTCCCTCTTCCGAGAGGGGTCCTGGGGATACTTCCCCCCTGCTTCTCCTCAGCCTCCTCCCTTCCTCTGCCTCACTAGCCACTCTTCTTATTTCATCATGCCGGGGCTCCTCCCTCCTCTCACCAGCTGGCCAAACTTTTAAAAAGACACAGCTAACAAGCTGCGCGGGTCCCGCCACCGCTTCCAGTCCCACCGCGGTTCCTGCTGCAGGTGAGGAGTTTTTGTTTGTTCTCTCCTTTTCTGTGTTTCCCCTGGGGTGTGCCAGCTCCCAGGGGTCCTCCTTGACACTTTGGGGTCCGTTCCTTGCCTTTTCCCCAGGACACCCTGCTTCACATACCCTAGTTCAGACATCTTCACCCAAGGGAATATCTTGGAAGAGAGAAGGAGGTTCAATTGTGGAGTTCCACTCTTCTTCGATTTCCGCTCCTCTCAAGCTTTAAAAACTCTTTCCTGGGAGGGGCAGTGGCATTTCTATTCAGGCAGAGCTGAGAGAGTTAACTGACAATGGCTCATTATCGCTCTGATTTTTGCTAAGCTCTCTCCACTCTACAAGTGTTAACAACTCTAAACCTCTTGATGTTCCACTATTTAAACTGTCCTTTTTTCTGTAATTTTGCTGACTGTTAGCCATTCCTGGTAATGTCTCTCTTTGTTTCACGGCCCTGTAGATTGTTTCTAGGACTAGCTGAAAACCTTAACACAGGTGTGGTAATATTAACTCAGATGCAAAAATAACTGACAGTGAAGAACTGGAGGCACTGTCAAGATGCTCAAGAAGGCAAGATTTTGTTTTGTGAATCTGAATAAGGCATACATTTAACTATGATGACTACAGGACTAATAATGCTATATCTTATGATTATTCTGACTATTTCTGCTTAGTTTGTTGTGTGTTTTGAAACTTTATCTATATCTAGCAAATTAATGCGCGTTCCAATAGCTATATTTGTTTTTGCATTGATCTTAAAATGAATAATATAGTGCTAGTTCTCTAGCACATTAGTAAAGCATCTAGTTTCTCTTTCATGGAAAAAAATGTGTTGTGCAGTGCTATATGTGATGAGGTGCTACACCATCTGTACCCCCCTGTTCAAAATCCTAGATCTGCCCATGCCTTCACACCACAACAAAACCAGCTAGGAACTAGTCTTCCAGACTTCTTCCACTTCAGACCCTGTCCTAATACCTTATCTTTCCCATAAGTTAAAAAACCAAAGGAGCCCTGTGGGGTTTCCTGAGGCTCAGCAGACTCATGCTATTCTGAACCAAGAAACAGAGTGGGTTTTTTCGGTTACATCAAAGTGGTGCTGGTTTGAGCACTGTTGAGCTTGCTGATTTCCACAGCTTGAGATCTGTGCCAGATAAATGTTCCTTATTTAATTTGGGATTGGAAATGGATGTGCATAGCAGGAATTAGAAACATTCCCTTCCTTTGCCTTTATTCTTTCCTGGTGTAAAAGACAGGATGAATTAAACAGACCCAGAGAAAAGAAGGATGTTCCCTTCTCATACCACAGTCACTCTTCCGTCCAAATAAGACCATGCTCTCCATGTTTTTATTGAATGAATCCACTAGATTTGTAGGAAGCCTGAGGCTGAGTTTCTCAGTGCCAAATGACATGTTTTGAAAGCCAGATCATTTGTTTTGGTTCAAGGCTCAAACTTGCTACAACCATGCTGCAATATCAGGAGATGACTGGGCCACTGGGCAACAAGATGTTCGCCAGGTAGGCTCATTGATTCTCACGCCCATATGGAGGGTTGCTGTTGGGTGATGACATGCTGTTTTTGTCCTACTGATCCTGTTTAAACCTCATGCTGCTTTGGCTATGCTCCCTAAATGGCCATGGCAAAGCCTTGGGAGATGTTGGAAGGGCTGACTTATTCCCCAGGTTATAAATCAGGTTAGGGTTTGGTATATAATCAGAACTAAGATAATAATTAAACTATAACCAGGTAACCACAACAGACTGCATCTCATATTGTTATCTTGTAATCCTCTGAGGATTAATACTGGAATTGCTTAATAATTTTTCAACATTTTGATGAAAAGTAGCTCTTAAAATGCAATGAAAATTTTGAAAGGTATGAAAATATCCATTTCCTTTTTTTCCCTGGCAACATGATTGTAAATGAAAAATGTATGTGGAAGTAATCTGTAGCAGCAAAAAAAAGGTCTGCTTCAAATGGGAATGAAAAATTTTTACTTTACATTTTGTATTACCTTTCCATTTCTCCCTTTTTTTTCCCCTTGGAAAAAATGAAGGGCTAAAAACAACCCAGAAAGAAAAAAAAAAAATGAAGACTAAAAAGAGTGGTGGTAGGGAAGGAAACCCAAAATGATTTCAATTCCCTTCAAATTATTTTGAATCAATTTATCAGGAAAAAAATAACAACATTCAAAGGAAACAAAAATTCTTCATGTTTCTGCATGAAAATAATTCTTATTGTTTGAGTAGGCCCCAGAATAATTTGTCAATGGAACAATAGCCAGAATGAAACAATGGCAATCGTTGCTTTTCCACATCTTCTAAGAATTTAACACGCCCACAGCCTTTCTTTGCTTCTTTGGTTTATCCTGACACCCCAGCTGCTGCAGCTGAAGAGAAAGCCTGCTGCTCTGAAATCCTCTGACTCTCTTTATTCTGGAAAGCAGCTAAATTAAAAAGTCATACTCTGTAGGGATATTGCGGCCAAAAAAAAAAAGGCCAATTTTAGTCTTCAAGAAACTGAAATGCTGATACAAAAGGCCACCAAATACTATCAGCTACTGTTTTGGCTGCAACAGTTGAAGGAGATCCTGCCAAGAAGCTTAAAGCATGGAACAGGATCCTGCACTTTAGTACGTCAATGCTCATAGGGACTAAAAGTGGGATAGAGGGATCTCAAGCCCAAAGAGAAGGGGAAAAATGATAGTGAAAAGAAAGTTGGCAGAGCATCAGACATCTGTTCAAGCAAGTGTTTGGGAGTTATTGCAACCACTCCTTTCCATAGACCTGGGCTTGCTAGTTACTAGCACTCCCTACACAAGCCATACAAGCTAACAGGCAGAGATATGATATCTTAAAAGGAAAAAAACACATAGCTTAACATCAAGGAAAATTTGCAATACCAGTTGGCAGTTGACTGCTCACAAATGCCAACTGCATGTAGTCTCATGAACCATTCATTCAACAAAGCAGCTATTTATTCGTAATCTTAATTATAGGCATCTCGTAAGTACACATGACCGCAACTGGAACAACAACTGCGTACAAATGGCTGAATTCATTTGACAATGTTGGGGCAGAACAGCAAATTGCTGGCTCCATCCCAAGCAAAAATATGTTTAAAGAAAAAAAATCTTCCTTCAAAATAAAACAAGAAGCACTTTCACTGCATAATGTTCCAAAGGAAAAAGATGTTCCCACAGTATTTTTCTTGGAGTTGTGAGATCATTTGTGTGTCCAAACAGTTCAAAGGATTAAAAAAAAATTGTAGACTTACTTTTTTGGCATCAGAATGTCAGATTTTATTTCAAATGCATGATGAAAGCAGAAGTGGGACAAACTAGATGCACTCATCTAATGCGAAAATAGCACAGTGGGGAGGAACTCTGAAAAGCAGGTCAGTTAATGGGAAAGAACTGTTAAACGGTTAAGAGAGCTGTTAAAACAGGAAGGCAAATCATCTCAAAGATCATAATCTATGCAGAAATAAAAGGAAGCTTGCTTGACCAATTACCTGTTAAAGAAATAAATGCTTATAACAATGCAATAAAAAATACAATATGACACCTTGTGGTAGGGACAGAAGTTTGTCATATTGTTTGGGCTCAAGCAATTCTAATCTGAAAGGAAAGGTCTGCCACTTTGGAAAACTCTGCCTAGTTTTTTTTGAGAGGAAGTATGCTTACCCACATTGCTCAATGGTTTTCACTGAACTTCCTGAGTGAATGCAAAAAGCCTAGTGGGGTGTGAGGTGGCAGCAAAGGACTAGATAGAAGGCTACTATAATTTCTCCCAGGGAACGGGGATAACTTATTAAACCCAAGGCTGGGGGAGATCAAAACCAAGTTTTATGCTACATTGGCACTCCAGACTGTACTATATGCTCTTCACTATTAAAAAAAAAAAAAGAAAAGTCAGGCCCTGTGTTTCTGGATGTTTGTAGTATGTGACTGATATTTCCAGGTAACAGCAAGGACAACTTTTTTCTGGAGGTGATGGCTATTCTCGATGTTCTGTTATGGTTTCCACCAGTGCAGAATCTAGTTGATATACCTGTTGCTAATGTTTCTGGTGGGAATATAAATTTAATCAGAGGAACAGTCAGCCAGGACGGACCGTTCCAGGAGGTTCCTGGCTGAGATACAGGACCTCCACTTAATCCAGGAGGTGCATGGTCCCACCAGAGGAAACGCCCTGTTGGACCTGGTCCTGGCCACAGGCGATGACCTGGTAAGGGGGCTCCAGGTTCTTGACCACGTGGGTGATAGCGATCATCACTTGCTGGAATTCACCATCCAGCGCAGGGTGTCAAGGGCCTGGAGCAAGGTGGTAGCCCTAGACTTTAGGAGGGCCAACTTCAACAAGTTGAGGAGACTAGTGGGAGGGGCGCTGGGGTCCTTGAGGGCAGGGGAACTCAGTGTCCAGGATGAGTGGTCATTCCTTAAGGAAACGATACTCAGGGCCCAAGGGGAGTCCATCCCAACAAGAAGCAAGGGGGGCCAGAGTGCCCGAAAGCCCCCCTGGCCCACCAAGGGTATCCGGGAATGCCTGCTTGCCAGAAAGGCAGCGTACACCCAGTGGAAGGGGGGTGCTATCTCCAAAGAGGAGTATACCTCCTCTGCTTGGGCCTGTAGGGGGGCTGTCAGGAAAGCTAAGGCAGACATAGAGCTAGGACTGGCATCCAAGATCAAGGATAATAAAAAGTCCTTTTTCAAATATATAGGGAGGATGAAGAAGGCACCGGGTAATGTGGGGCTCCTGCAAAGTACGCTGGGCAATCTGGTGGTTGTGCCAGAGGAGAAAGAGGAACTCTTTAACCAATTCTTCACCTCCGTCTTCTTGTGCAGGGACCGGGACTTCCCCACTGTGATGCCAGATGGACTTGAGGCGTACGCCTCCAGACCTCAGGTTGGGGAGGACTGGGTTAGAGAGCTTCTGGAGGGGCTGGACGTGTTTAAGTCAGTGGGTCCAGATGCTCTCCACCCCAGGGTGTTGAGGGAGCTAGCTGGGGTTATTGCAGGGCTGTTGGCACAGCTTTATGAGCGCTCGTGGTGCTTGGGCCAGGTGCCAGATGACTGGAAGATAGCAAATGTGGTCCCCATCTTCAAAAAAGGGAAGAGAGAGGACCCGGGCAACTATAGGCCCATCAGTCTTACCTCTATCCTTGGGAAACTCTTTGAGAAGATCCTCAAGGATCACATCTGCAATGGGCCAGCTTCAGGGATGATGCTCAAGGGCAACCAGCACGGTTTCATTAGGGGCAGGTCATGTCAGACCAACCTGATTGCCTTTTATAATCAGGTCACAAAGGCAATGGATGCAGGTGTTGCCATGGACGTAGTCTTTCTAGACTTCAGCAAGGCCTTTGACACCGTTTCCCACCCCATCCTCATTAAAAAACTAGGTGACTGTGGCATTGATGCCTACACAGTCAGATGGATTGCAGATTGGCTCAAGGGTTGTACTCAGAGGGTGGTGGTGGACGGGCAATATTCAACCTGGGGGGAAGTGGGCAGTGGAGTCCTCCAGGGCTTGGTCCTTGGACCTGCGCTGTTCAATTTCTTCATCGGCTATTTGGACAACAGGGTGAAATGCAACCAGTTTAAATTCACTGATGATACCAAAATTTGGGGTGAGGTGAGCACGCTAGTAGGGAGGGAAAGATTGCAGCAAGATCTGGATAGGTTACAGGAGTGGGTTAACATAAACAGGATGTGTTTCAATACTGGCAAGTGCAGGGTGCTGCACTTAGGCAGTAGAAATCAGCAGCACACTTATAGAATGGGAAACTCCCGTCTTGAGAGCATGGAGGCAGAAAGGGATCTTGGAGTCATTACTGACTCCAAGATGAACATGGCCCGACAATCCGAGGTCACGGCTGGCAGGGCTAACCTCACCTTGTCATGCATCCACAGGTGCATCTCAAGTAGAGCCAAGGAGGTGATCCTCCCCCTCTATGTGATGCTGGTCAGGCCACAGCTGGAGTACTGCGTCCAGTTCTGGGCGCCCCATTTCAGGAGCGATGTGGACAACACTGAAAGGGTCCAGAGGAGGGCCACCTGCATGATCCGGGGACAACAGGGCAGACCCTACATTAAAAGATTGTGGGACCTAAACCTGTTCACCTTCACAAGAGAAGGCTGAGGGGGGACATGGTGACTGTCTATAAACTCACTAGGGGGGACCAGAAGGGTTTAGGGGAGATGCTGTTTCCCCTAGCGCCCCCTGGCATGACAAGGAACAATGGACACAAATTATTGGAGGGTAGGTTTAGATTAGACATCTGCAAGAACTACTTCACAGTTAGGGTGGCTAGGAGCTGGAACCAACTTCCAAGGGAAGTGGTGCTGGCTCCTACCCTGGGGGTCTTTAAGAAGAAGCTTGATGCCTACGTGGCTGGACTCATCTGAGTCCAATTTTTGCTCCCACATAGGAGGGGGGTTGGACTTGAAAATCTACAAGGTCCCTTCCGACCCTACTTCTATGATTCTATGATTCTGTGAATTCTGCAATTTGACCTATTTTAACATTTTGTACCTGCATGGGGAAATTCATGAAGATATTAAATGCATCCATGTTTTTTGTATGTTTCACTTTTTTTTTAACTCTGAGGTCTGTTCTCCCTAAATATTTCTTATAGGCACTGAAACAGCTGCATTTTCAGATGGCCAAGTTCCCTTGTGTAAGTTAAGGTTGCCTTCACTCTAGCCCATTTCTCACCATAGGCACCACCAGGCTTCTTCTGGCATTTCCTGAGTACAATATGTTGCGTTGGAGGACTGGTGTACACTTGACCTGCGAGCCTGGGTTGGCACGACCGGCTGGACACGGGTGGCATAGGTAATCGGACAGGTGGGTAAGCGGGAGAAGTCAGGAAGTTTAACGCATCTTGGTTATATAGAAAGTTTATTTTTACTTACACTACAGGAGATTGCAGCGTAGGGAGGAAGTTGTGGTTGCGCAGTGTAGAAAGAGAAGTTGAGCTATTCAGTTCAGCATGCAGATGTTTTCACTGCACAAATTACAAACTGCGTGGAGCAGATTTTAAGCAAAGCATACAGGTAACTTTGATCTGAAGATTTTCGTGAGCTCTTGACGAGAACAGACGAGCCGGCAGAATGGATACACCTGAAAACTTTTGCCATAGGTGGGGAGAGGTCAGTGACTGGCCAAATCGCTGACTATGTCTCCTGGGCGTGCGTGGAGGTCTCCACAGAAGGCGGAAATCTTTCCAAAGTTATAGTTTACCGAGTAGCCTATTACAACACGCCAGGCTTGAATAATTAAAGGACTGCCAATCATGACTGTGAACAGACTCTGTGTGTTCTTAGGTTTCATGCGAGATTGACTGCGCATGTGTTTTACATTTAAGCTGGGGGGCGGTTTTTGGATACGGAACTATAATGACGAAATATGTTATGTTAGCCTTTTGACCTTTTTGCCATCGGCATCTGAAACCAAAGATTTTTCTTTGACACAATAAAATCAGTGAAAATGTGGATTTAACACGCTCCTTGGGAAAAAAAAAATGAATGGGGATATACAGTTTGGCAGACTGTTTCTACCAGTTTTTAACAGTCAGGTGTTAGTGCCCTCATTCAACAAACTACTTAAGCATGTGCTTAAAGATAAACACAAGTGTAAGTTCCCTTGACTTCAGAGTGCTCAAGTGCTTTGCTGATTTGCGGCCTAAATATCTAAGTCAAGATGTTCAAAAATAGGTATATAACATTAGGATCCATAATCTCTAGTTATGTACCTAAAAAAGGCTGATTTTCAAAAGCAATAATCATCCCTTGATATCGGTTTTTACTACGTATTTTCTTGTAAGAAAATCAGTTCTCCAAACTGGCAGAAAGTGATCTTTTGACGGAAAGGAAATGTTCATATACTTTTTTATAGTCTTAATCTTGGATCAATTTCTGTCATGAGTAGGGACCCACTTAATTCACGGTTTTGCAGATTTCATGGAAATGATGAAATCTGGGATTGTCTGCAAAAACCCACCAAATCAACAAGAAAAAACTTAATCAATATAAAATGCTGGCTCCTCAGGTGCTGGCTGGCGGAGTTGCGCAAAGGGCAGCAGACAAGATGGTGGCTGCCCTCTTGTCTCTCCTTCCCCCAGGCTTCTCTGCCCATCTGTGCCACGGGGTGGGGCTGCTGCAAAATGCCCATGAAATTGTCTCTGCGCACTGCAAGCAGGCTGTGAAAAACCCTTTGTCTTGCTGCAATTTACATAGGTCCCTAGTCATGAGACTTCAGTTGGACTAAAAAAAAAAGAAGAAAAGATTGGGATTTGGGATTTCAGTGAATTCTCTCTTATTTGAACCTTTATTTTAGTACAACCCAGGCACTACAGGTGAACTGCTCTGAGTATTCAAGTAATCTACAAGTATTCTAGATAACAGCTTGTGCATGGAGTGTGAAATCATCCTTGATTTCCATCCAGTCAGTGCAGATTTCACCTCCAGGATCCTAGCCCAATGTTGTATAATGCTATGTGAAATACCTAAGGGGATCTCTCTGTCTGCCTCCCTTGTTTGTTGTTTCATTTTGTCATTTAATTTATTCTGTCTGTCTGTCTGTCTCATTCTTTCCACAGCTTACCAGCTACCTATATCCTGTTCTACTTTTCCCCAGGTGACAAGTACTCACTTGTGTTTTTCAATTAAAGGAAAAATAAGGTTTGGAGAATGTACCATGGGGGTTTAAAAAATTATAACTGTGGTCAGAAGGTATTATGGGGAAATGGGAAGTGATTTAGGTGGCGATGAGGAACCTACTAGAGAGTTCCTCATCTCAAGCTGCAGAACAGCTTTTTTTAAAATTAGAATTTTAAACATTTTTATTATAATTCATTTCTTTTCTTCCCTGTGTTAGGTTGCCTTACCATTTCTTATGCCTACTGTAACCACGAAATCTACTTAGCTTCATCATGACTCATGGTAACTAAGGCTGCCTGACTTTGCAGTCAAGAGCCATGACAAATAGTACAAGTAAAATAATAATCAAATTATTGCTTAGATTTGTTTTCCCTATCCTGGCTTTCCTGTAAGATGTAGCATAAACAGAATACAGGGCTGTATACTGCAGTAAAATCTTTCTACTGGTTGTTGTTTGGACTGATTTGCATAGCTCTTGGTTCTGCCAATATAAACTTTATATCATGCCTTAACTGGTTTCCCATATACTAAACAGTGTAAATAATGAAGACCGGGGGAAGGTCAGTACAGGTCAGTCTAAATCAGTAAATCAGAAAAACTAAGCAGGTCTGAAGAGGTTTACAGCCAAATTTTGACTGATGTTGGACTTCGACCAAGTCATTTTCCAAACACCTATTACAAACCGAATAGGAAGCCATGCATTTCCTGCCATTGAGCTACTTTAGCACGACCAGCTTGTTCATTATTTTTGTCTTCATTCTCATAGCTCTAGCAATTCATAACAGAGGAAAAACAGCCTTCCCTTTCTCCCTCACTCATTTATTTCTGCTTCCTTCTACTACAACTTTACTTCTGCTGATGCTCCTTCCATTCTCCTCCTTTCTGCTAGGAAGTGCAATCAAAACACAACAGCCTTCACCCCAGTAAGCTAAAATGGGACTCAGCATGGCTGTAGGGGTTTACTGCATGACTGGGTCTTGGGTGAGGTGCATGACTGAAGAACTCCAAAACACAAGAGACTTGTCCTGGATCCCAGTGGCAAAGTGTATTACAAAACTCTATCTGAGGGCTGCCATGCTAAGGCAGTGATGTAACCCTCTCTGTTCTTTTCCACTCTTTTCTGAACTTCCATATGCATTATTTATTTTTCTCTGTGTTTTGTAACTCTGAATTGTTTACTGTGAAAGTATTTTGCTTGTGCAAGGCAGAACTTGCCTTTATTTTCTTCCTCGGTGTCTGGATTTTTGCTGTTACTTGCAGGAAAGAACTGGAAGGTGAAAATAAAATAAGGGTTAATTAAAAAAAATTAAAACCTTTGCCTTGTTTTTGCTGATCTTATATCGGTTTCCATGGAAATGGAAGCAGAACAAGCCAAGAGCAGGGTAGCCAATTTCAGCTGTTGGCTTTCAGTTCTTGCTTCGGTTTCCATGGAAATAGATGCCAAATCAGCAAAAAATAAGGTAACTGTTTTAAAATACTACATTTTTTAAAAGCTTGTCCTTATTTAACCTCCATCAGAAAGAGTGCTGTAGGAGCAGACAGGCAGCAACTGAGAGTGAAAACTTGCAGAGTTTTTAACTGCAGGTTGCCTACCGAAATAAGCCGGGAGCAAATTTATAAGCCTAGGGTAGATTTTAGGAGCTTGTTGTAACATTCTTTTTTGGGAGAAGGTGAGAATATGAGTATTTTTATTTATCTGAATGGAGCGTATTTTTATTTATCTAAATTGTGCAAGAATTGTGCCTCACTTCAGCTACTTCAGAAGCCTTTTTCCCTGAAGCTTTAACATATAAACTTACAGCTGATTGAAAAATGAGGGAGGGGAAAAGGATTCAGGATCATTTAAAAAATACTTTTTCTGTTTTCCCATTAATTTGGTCTTAAAAGCTTCATCAAAATTTAAGAAATATATAGCAGTTCAACAAAGCAATATTCAGGAACAAAGGGGACAATGTAACAAAAATGCTCATTTTGCTTTATCTGGAACGATGACATTTCAAAGATCTGAAAATTGTTGAGCAATTCTAATAGGGTCCTACTTTAAAGATAGCTTCCCTTAAACATAAGAAGGATATTAATTGGGGCTGTTACTATGAGAGTATGGCAGCAGGGATTTTAAGGTGATGTGCTGTGTCTCCAGAAGCTTGAGTTTGAGCTGTACTCCAGACTTGGGTCAAAGTTTACTTCCTTTTTACTCAGCTGTAAATGGGGTCCAGGGCATTTGGGCTAGGGTGGCAAAGGCAGCTAGTTGTGATGCCAGCCATACTGCTGCCTTCTCTACTCTTGGCTGCAAAATCAGGCATACCTTTGAGTTCAAGTAGCACTGGGGAAAGAAGGAGCATTATTTTGTGTGGACAGAAATGAGACACCCCCCATAACATTGTTTTTCATCTTGAGTTGGCTGGAGGTTGGTCTGTTCCCAAAGTCCCACTCTGTGCCCGATCAGCTCTACTCTAACAGGCTACGATGCCTGACCCAAAAGAGAAGATCATGCCATAGGTTTGATGCAGACTGTTCTCTAGCAATAACTTAGCTCTGGAAACCAGAAGCACCAGATACTGAAAAGAAAAGAAAAGAAAAATAGTTGCTGGCATTTGCAGTGAAAATAAATTTTCATAGATTTCATAGACATCAGGGCTGGAAGGGACCTCGGGAGATCATCGAGTCCAGCCCCCTGCCCAAAGGGCAGGAAGTCAGCTGGGGTCATAGGATCCCAGCAAGATAAGCATCCAATTTACTCTTGAAGGTGTTCAATGTAGGTGCTTGAACCACCTCCGCTGGCAGACTGTTCCAGACCTTGGGGGCTCGGACAGTAAAGAAATTCTTCCTTATGTCCAGCCTGAAACGGTCTTGCAGGAGTTTGTGACCGTTTGACCTCGTCATCCCTTGGGGCGCTCTGGTGAACAGACGTTCCCCCAGATCCTGGTGGTCACCCCTGATAAACTTGTAGGTGGCCATCAGATCACCCCTGAGCCTGCGCTTTTCCAGGCTAAAGAGTCCCGTGGCTCTCAGCCTGTCGTCGTAAGGTCTGTTTTCCTGACCTCTGATCATGCGCGTGGCTCTCCTCTGGACTCTCTCAAGCTTCTCCACATCCTTTTTGAATTGTGGAGCCCAAAACTAGACGCAGTACTCCAGCTGCGGATTCACCAAGGCCGAGTACAAGGGGAGAATGACATCCCGGGATTTGCTCGAGAAGCATCTATGGATGCACGCCAGCGTTTTGGTCACTTTACTAGCCGCAGCATCGCATTGCAGGCTCGTGTTCATGTTGTAGTCAATGATGACCCCCAAGTCTCTTTCTTCTGTAGTGCTATCCAATGTAGCACTGCTGAGCCTATAAGGATGCTGCAGGTTTTTCCTCCCAAGGTGGAGAACCTTGCATTTTTCGGTGTTAAACACCATCAGGTTCTCGTCTGCCCATTTGCTGAGCTTGTCCAGGTCAGCCTGGATCACTCGCCTATCTTCTGGCGTGGATGCTTTGCCCCAAAGTTTGGTGTCATCGGCGAACTTGGCCAGTCCACTCCTGACTCCAATGTCCACATCATTAATGAAGATGTTGAACAGTATGGGTCCCAGGACAGAGCCTTGAGGAACCCCACTGGTCACAGGGCACCACGATGAGTGACTGCCATCAATTACAACCCTCTGGGTCCGACCACGGAGCCAATTTCCCAGCCAGCAGATCGAGGTGGAGCCAAGGCCACAACTGGGCAGTTTGGCCAAGAGGTGATCATGGGATACCAGATCAAAAGCTTTTTTGAAGTCAAGATATATGACATCAATCTCTTCTCCCTCGTCCAGGTGATAGGTCACCTGGTCGTAGAAGGAAATAAGATTGGTCAAATAAGACCTACCTGCAACAAACCCGTGCTGGCTATCCCTCAGGATGTTAGCCTGGGGCAGTCCATCAAGGATGGCCTCCTTAATAAACTTTTCTAAGATCTTCCCCAGGATAGAAGTCAGGCTAATGGGCCTGTAGTTAGCCGGATCCACTCTCCTCCCTTTCTTGAAGATCGGCACCACATTGGCCTTCTTCCAGTCTTCGGGCACTACACCACAGCGTCAGGAGTTTTCAAAGATCTGTGCCAGGGGCTGGTCTATGACGCTCGCCAGCTCCTTGAGTACCCTGGGGTATAGATCATCAGGGCCGGCTGACTTGAAGGTATCCAGCTTCTCAAGGTGTTCCTTCACGAGGTCAGCATATATGGAGGGTAGGGGATCCCCATCACCCGGATCTCCCTGTCCCATAGCAGGCATGGGCGTCCCATGGGACTGCTGAAAGACTGACGCAAAGTACCTATTTAATAGGTTGGCTTTTTCCTGGGTGTCAGTTGCCCCATCTGGTTTAGCAGGGGTCCAACGTTGCCCTTGCTTTTCCTCTGGCTCCCCACATATCTGAAAAAGGACTTTTTGTTGTTCTTGATGCCTGAAGCTAGTTGGAGTTCAGTTGCAGCCTTGGCTTTCCTGGTTTGCTCCCTGCAGGACCGGACCAGTGCAGAATAATCCTCCTTGGAGGTGAATCCCATCCTCCATCCTTTGTAGGCTTTCCTTTTTAGTCATAGGAGGTCCGCTAGGTCCCTGGAGAGCCAGGGGGGCTGCTGTGCCTTCTTGCTGCCTTTCCTCTGTGTTGGAATAGATTTAGCTTGTGCACTGAGGATCGCTTCCTTGAGAAGCAGCCACTCTTCTTGAACTCCCATCTCCCTGGGGTCATGGTCCCTAAGGGCCTGAGCGACAAGCTTCTTGAGCTTGTCAAAGTCGGCTTTTCTGAAGTCAAGGACTTCTGTGTTGCTGACTGACTTGCCAGCTTTATGGCGGATGGTGAAGGTGATCAGCTCGTGGTTGCTGTCACCAAGCTTCCCATCGATCACTGGGTCGCCGATTAGGTTGTCCCCCGTAGCCAGTACCAGGTCAAGCAGCGCTTTGCCTCTCATTGGCCCATAGACTTCTTGAGTCAGGTAGAGGTCATCCACGCACGAGAGAAAGCTTTGCGACCACTCAGATTTTGCTGAGTGATCTTCCCACGAGATGTCCGGGTAATTGAAGTCATCCATGACAACAAAGGTCCTGGAGCAAGCGGCCTCAGTCAGTTCCCGGGCGAACTCCTGGTCAAGCTCAGGACTTTGAGTGGGAGGTTTGTAGTAGACTCCCACCGTTGTGTCCCCTGTGCTGTATTCCCCACGAATTTTTACCCAGAGGGTCTCTAGCTGTCCATGCCGGTCGCCAACATCAGCTTGCAGGGACATGTAGCTTTCTTTCACCTAGAGAGCTACACCCCCGCCCCTTTTTTCAACACGATCCCTCCTGTACAGAGTATAGCCCTCTATACCTGTGGTCCAGTCATGGGTGGAGTCCCACCAGGTCTCCGTTATCCCAATGACGTCATAATTCTTTGCACTGAGCAGGAGGACGAGCTCCTCCTGCTTGTTGCCCAGGCTCCTGGCATTAGTGTACAGGCAGGCAAGTGTGCCCTTAGGGGCTCTTGCCTTGCCCATAGATTGTGCCAGGGCTGGGGCAGGGGTGGGCTCCCTTAAGTGTCTGGGTCTGCTGGCTTTGCAAGGGTTGCTCAGTGGGCCAGCAGTGACAGTAGTCCCCCATCCCCCAGCGGGCTTCGTTTAAAGCCCGGTGGAGCAGGTCAGCCAGCCTGGCTGAGAAGAGCCTCCTTCCCAGCGGGGAGAGGTGGAGGCCATCTCTTCCCAGCAGCTCGCTGCCTCTCTTGCCAAAGAGCGGGCTGTGGTTGTGGAAGCCAAAGCCTTCCCGATGACACCAGCTCTGCAGTCTTTGGTTCACTACATGGATCCTCCTCTCCCTCCTCAGCCCATAGCCCGAGACTGGGAGGATTGACAAAAACACCACCTGAGCTCCCAGACCCCTAAGCCCCGCTCCCAAATCCCTGTAGCGCCTCATGACCTGGCTGGGGGTGCTCCGAGCCGTGTCATTGGTGCCCACATGAATAAGGAGCATGGGGTAGTGGTCTGTGGGCCAGAGGAGCTGCGGGATCCTCTCCGCAATGTCTCGGATGCGGGCCCCCGGGAAGCAGCAGACTTCCCGGGCTAAGGGGTCGGGGCGGCAGATTGCCCCCTCGGTGCCCCGCAGGATGGAGTCTCCCACAACAAACACCTTTCGTTTTGTCTTGGAGAGAGCGGGGCCAGTAGCTGCGGTCGAGCCTGGGTTGCCTGTGGGAGCTGGCAACTGAGCAGGCTCTGCTGGGGCTGCAAGTGGTGCGAACCTGTTGCTAAGCTCCGGCGAGGGAGGGGCCTTGGGGCCCTTGACCACCTTGGTCCATGCCCCTGACTGGCAGAGCGGGAGGTCCCAGAGTCCTCCTTAGTCACAGAGGGAGACGGAGCTCTCCCCTGCGGCTCCCGGGGGAGAAGGGCCTGGCAGTAGGAGTCTATCTCCTGCTCGCAGTCCCTGATGGCACGCAGTCTCTGGACTGTGGCCTGGAGCTCCTCCAGCTGGCTATTTAATACGTTTTAAAACATCATTTCTTCATTTGCAGTATACTGACTTGCTTTTGAATGATGTAAACTTTGATCTTGCAAAGACCTGTGCTCATCCTTTACTTTTTGTGTTCACCTCAGGGGGATTACTCACAATGCAATAAACTTAAGTATACATATCATCCTTTTCAGGATCAGGGCCATGATGATGTTCAACTTAGGTGTTGTAAAAAGAAGTTTTCTGATGGCTTTTTATTGGCATTTTTTTAACAACTACTTCCCTCCTCCAGATGATAATCTTTAGAAAAAGGCCAAAAAAAGGAGGGTTTTTTTTTTAAGGCTCCTTTTAAAGCACTGCCGCGTAGGGTGATTGCTTTGTTGCATGTGACTGCATTAGAATTCAAGAACCTCGAGCCTTTGGCATTAGCTTTTGATTAACTCATAGAGGGAACTAAAGAGGAGTTATTTGCCAGGCATTTCTAAAATAGCTGTGAGCACTATGGCACTACTCAAGGAATTGTGATTGCAAACTGTGTGAACAATGAGTGATGCAACCAAAAAGCATTTATGGCAAGGTCTGACTTGTGGTCCTTCTAGCAAAATCACAAGCCTGCACCTGCCACAAGTTTCTCAACATCTGCAAAATAACCTAAAAGCTTTTGCTTCATCAGGGCATTCACTGGAGTGCTGGCAGCATGGCCTTTCTTGTTAACTCATGGCTGTACTGTGCTCTGGATCTATTCTGTGGCCACTGACATCAATGAGTTGTGAATAAGCATATGGTATAGTCTGCGTAAGGTGACAACTGGATTCAAACTTAACTTTTCCTTCAAATCAAAATGAACACTATTCACGCAGATACCTACTTTCTAACTTTCGTCGTAAAACCACATTCCCCGGTGGTGTTTAGGGATCTCTGGTGCGATAGGCTTGTCCATTCAAAACTTCTTATACTCCAAGGCCCTCCTGGTAAAGGGGCATAGAAAGAGAAGGAGGTGTGGTCCAGCTGGAGCCAGAAGACTGAGCTTATAATGTTCTTGGCTCTGTTCCTGCTGCACCGTGTGGCTGTGGACAAGTCCATTCACATTTTTCTTCCTCTCTTACCTCAGCATGCGGTTGCAACACAATGGGACCTCAACCTTAATGCTAGTGTTATACAAACAATAATAAAACAAATCTGACTGAGGAGGCTGTGTGAACCTTATGCTTCAAAATCAGCCTTGACAGAAATGTCAGTTTTGTCCAAGGATTATTACAACTTACCCTGACAACTTGCCTGTCGAGTTGTGTTCTTGTGATTCTTCTCTCTCTTGATGCCTGCAAGATTTCCAGGCTACGACTGAGATGCATTTTGTTTCTTAATCTGTTTCATAGCGGTAATCACAAGATAAAAATATCACATGGGTTTTGTCTTGACTTCCTGACTGGCCAAGGCTATGCTGCGTGTGCCTGCTACCAGCCACCTGCCGAACACTTGATCACTTTAGTATAGGCAATAATGAATTTCATTCTGTATATTTCTCCTTTAAAGACTGGAGACCTATATTTTTCTTAGTACCCATGGGAATTCGAAGCACTGTCATTACAGAACAGGATATGCCTTTTGCAAGTGGGTCAATAAGACGTTTTCTAGGAAGATGTTCCATGCATTATTTAGCATTTACAAAGCAAAAGATAAATAGAAAATAAGCAAAGGAGGTTTTATTCCTGTAATTAGTTTCAAAGGGGAAGTTCCCTAGAGTTTTTTCTGCTCAGAAGTGACAAGGTACAAGATATAATAACAATGATCTATCTTCATCATAAATCAGTACCAAGGAGGAAATTGGATTTTGTGTTTTCTTCTGGCTTGTGAAGCAAGATGTTTTACTCAAAAGCTAATGTGTATTCTGACTGTACTTTAAGAAAATGCAATTACAAAAGGTACTGGCACATTTACATGAGAAGGAGTGGGATGTATCTGAACTTGGTTTCCAGGGAGATGGGCATTCAGAGCCGGCTGTAGGGAAAATGGCACCTTGGGTGAACTTACATTTTGGTGCCTCTCCTGCTCCCTCAAAGTCAGCAGCATTGCTGCAGGCAGAGGCACAGAGCACGGTCCAGTCTGGCAGGGAGCCGGAGCAGCACGGTGCACCAGGCAGGCAGATGAGCAGGCATTGTTGCTGCTGGAGTAGTCCCATCCTGCCCACACGTGCCCTACCCGGCTCCTCCTGAGTAGCAGCTGGAGGTGGGGGGCAGGCTGGGCTGGGCACTGCTCTTTCAGGGGCCTGCATCAGGCATTGGATGACATTCAGCTACTTTCTTTTCTGTGTTTGTATTGGCAGCTTTACAGTATATAATATACTTTTAATCAATATTGAATTAGCATTGTTGACTCTGTCCTATATCCAATGCTGGTCCGGTATACGGTTCATACAGGTGATCGTGATTATCTTTCGCCATAACACACAGGAACGTTTCACAATCATTTACAAATTGTATTTGCCAACATTCTCAAGAGACTGACTCATGCACAATAACCCTGCAGGTTACTTTGTGATACGGATACGGTATGTTTATAACTGCTTGTACATCAAAGTTTTGTGCACATCTTCTCGCATTTTTAATCACCATCCCTCTCATGTGACCCATGCCTCACCTTCATGCTAGCCTTCACTGGTCAGTAAGGGTGCTAATACACTTGACAGGATTTTAGTCCTTAGGGTTGTGTTCTATACCCCCTAAATTGAAATAGTGAGTTTTTCATTGAAACGGTGCATTTTATTTTTCTGTTACTGTGTATATGTTGTTGTCTTGGTGGCAGCAGGTGCCTGTTGAAGGTGGAAGCAGCGAGGGGTCCTATCCGTTTTTTTTCTGGTGGAGCCTGCCCATCTCTCCCTTGCCCGGGGGCCATTAATTTCTGCCATTAATTTGTCAGCTCAGTCCCCAGCTGCTGGAGAGGTGGGCAGACTCTGCAGAAAAGAAGGATCAGGCCCCTTGCTGCTTCTGCCTTCAGCAGCTGCTGGACACCTGGTCCCCACTAGGAATGGGCTGGCTTGCCCCTGGGGCAGTGCAGAGAGGTGGCAGGATGGCGGATGGATGTGCTTGTGGTTGGAGAAGGTGGCAGGGACAGTGTACAGGTCACTGAAAGCCCAGGTGGACTTGGGGAAGCTAGCAGCCCGCCTGGGTGACCCCATGCCTTGTGCACCATCCCCGCTGCCTTCTCTGGCCACCAGGACACAGAGCTGCCCTCCTGCTGCCTCCCTGCACTGCCCTAGGAGCAAGCCAGCTTGTTCCCAGGCAGCCCCAGGTGTCTTGCCGGCCACAGGAGCCTGCTGAAGGCAGAAGCAGTGAGGAGCCTGATCCTTTGTTTCTGCAGAGCCCGCTCCCCTCTCCTGCGGCCAGGGGTGAGCTGATTAATGGCTGCAATGTTCCAAGTTGCAACGATGCAAACTCATTTAAAACCCTCCAAACTTACGTACATATAATGTGTGATGCCATTAAGCCACACAACGGGAAATTTTTGTCACATGTACCTTGTGACATCATCATGTGTACAAGTGCCCTAAACTTTTTTACAGGTGAATTTAGCATCTTGTTTTGTGGTAGGATAGGAAGAGTTAGGGATAAGGTTCCATATAGCTCTTTTCAGAGATGATCTTTAATCAATTAATTAATGATCTTTAATCTATTAATTAACTAGTTCTAGATCCAATTTTGACTTCTCTTGGCTTTTATGGAAACAATTCATATATAACTCTACTGAAGAATTATATATGGTAATTCCAAACACAAAACTGATTGTAATGGCACCCCTTCCTATGGATGTAGGCTTTCTAGGGAGGAGCTTATTATCTAGATCAGGGATGGCAAATGCATCTGGCCCTGTGAACCAGATGAGCTTTGTGGGGGTCAGTCTGCAGGCTGGATCAGGTCCATAGACCCCCTGCTCTCCCCTGCCCTCCCCACAAACTTAATGGTGGTTCTACCACACGCAGCGCCTCCTTTGGGATGCTCCAGAATCCACAGTTCCTGCTCCAGCTGCTTTGGGACCCACACTGCATGTGGCATTGCATGTGGCCTGGACTGGCTGGAGCAGGTGTTACTTGTGGTGCACATCCCAGAGCAGCTGGGGCCTGGCTGACACGTGGCGTGTGGGACAACTCAGACCCAGGAGCCAGCCCCGGGAGCTAAGTGGCAGGACTCTGCAAGCCAGTTCCAGACCTGATCCAGATCAAGATTTTTTGCATGTCCTTTAGTACTGTATTCTTGAGACAACTGTTGCTATATAAAATCTTCTGGTGATCTCTTAGTTATGAGTGAATGAAAATAATTTGAGTGAATTTCTTGAAGGAACATCTCATACAAAGGATAATGATATTCTTAATCTTACCTTGTAAATATATTATAAAATTATAAGGGATATAGTGTTCCTTATTAGAAATATATAATGAGTATTCTTGTATTTATCAACTTAAATTGTTTGAGTGATGGTTTGACTCAAGAAGGATAAAACATTCTTTGTCAAACAGCGAGATGATTCTTTCCTGGTGTGCATCTGCTTCATACTTGTGTCTTTATACTTCAGTTGAGAAAGCCATTACTCACTGTAACATGTTAATCTGCTACCTAGTATTTGATCATTGAGGTGTGTTGCATTGTGTTAAACAATGAATGATTCAAAGAAAGTGACAAAGAAGCACTGGCTCTGTACCACAAATAGTGCTATGCTGCCAGCGAAGAATATAATTGAGATTTGTCTGTTTCTTCTAGCTGGGACGGGACACTGAACCAAAGGGCATAAAGTAGCAAGATTCATGGATTTACAATAAATAAATAATAAAATAAAAAATAAATTTACCAGTGTCTGTGGCATTTACAAGCTATTTTTTCCCTTTATAATTCATTGGGTTTGTGCAACATTAAAGTATTTTCTGCCGGCCCCCCCCCAAGTTCTAGTAAGCATTTTTGATAGAATTCTTTCCACTTTCTCCACAGTTAATGCCTGTTGGAACTTAGCTCTGCTTTCTTCTCAGTGCCTTTTTTCTTATTTTTATTCGTGCCTTGTCTCTTTTCCTTAATGGAACCTTACTTCTGAGTTTTAATTATCCTGGAGCCAGCTTGTGAAATTAGTTTATTTTTTTGTCATGTTTTGTACATATATTTCTTCATTGATTGCTGCTGTATAACTTGGATAGAGAAGGGGTTCTTCATTTTAAATGCAATATGTGTGTGTTTATATTATATATAATATTTATATATATAATTATATTAGCACTAACCACCATAGGAATAATAAAGTATATTCAAAGAAAAGACATACATAAGAGTGCCATCCCTTTTTCTGTAAAAACAGAAAAACAACTTCCAGAGATGAAAAGGTACGATAAACCACATTATCAATAATAATAAAGCTCAGAAAATCACCTTTTCTCACATGTTTAAATTTAATGCTAATATAGATGGAATACTTTTGATTGATAGGAAGCACTGCCAGAATTTATATAAACAACGCAATTCTATAAGAATTACATAATACAGGGCTTGATATACAATAGTAACAAAATCTTTGATATACAAAAGCAACAAAATCTAAATCAAACAAAATCTTTAAAACATATAATTAATGCACCAAAATAATGTTAATTCTATGAAGTAACTAAGAGATATTAAAAAGAACCCACTGCCCCTAGGCATGTGGTATGCTTGCCAATGCTATTAAAAAGAACCAGTCTGTAAATAAGAAGTACATTTTGCAAAATGGTATATATAAATTTCATTCCTTTTTGTTGTTGAACTTTAAGATTTCAACATTTTGAGAGCCAAATGTTATGGCTAGTTGCTTGAATTTGCACAAGTTTGTAGTGAGAATATCCATAAGCTTTTCTATCAAAACTGGAAATCCAATCAATCAAAGTCAAAATCTCCCACATTTTTTATTATCATTCTGTAGTCTTAAGAGAACAGCTTCTCTCTGTTTAATTACTGCACTGTTCCTGTTCTTTCCTTGCAAAAGGCAGAACAATGTTTCATCTTGTCCAAGAAAGGAGATATACTTTATAAATCAACCGTCTGTATAGTGATCCAAAATAGAAGCCTGGATGGTACCCTACGCTTTCAAGTGAACAAACTCCTGTTCAGTCTTAATAATATCTGTTATTCTTCAGATTCCAGACAATGTCACCGTTACTTATGGCGAATAACACCTTACATCATAAGTAATTACATTGACTATTTTTAGAGAAAAGTGTTACCCTCTATGGATAAGTGTAATGGAATCTAGTCCTAAGATGCTCTGAAGTTCAATTGCCTTCCTGTAGTGATGAAACTTACATAGCTTACTGTCAGTCTCTTGACTATAGCTATCACATTCAGCCTCAATACTAAATGTAGTACTTAGATCACTGCAAATCCCCTCCAGTTAGCAGTAACAAATGATCTCATTACTGTGCTGTTTTGTTAAAGTTAAAAAATTAGTCCATTTTGGCAAGATTTCTTTAAAATGAAATGAAGAGTTCCAAAAATGTTGAAATGTCTCCTTTCTACATTTACAGAATGAAATTTTGATTGTTCATCATAAAATTACTTTTTAAATTAAATGAATTTGTTTAATATTCAAATATTAGAAATAGTTAAAGTAATAGAGGGAGAATGAAGTGTTTCTTGGCCTGAAATTATTTTTTATTTAATTTTTCAGGAAATTTCCATTATTTTATTTTTGTTTCACTTCAGCATAAAAAACATTTCAAAATCATGGAATTTTATGCAAAAAAGAAAATCTGGTTCCTGGCCAGCTCTAGTTTCAATTACATTTAGTGTGTGGTACCACTCAGTTATTGTGAGAGTGCAAGCATTTTTAGAGGTAACAGTTTTTTGTTTTCTTTCTAGTTCATTGCTTACTGAACTAGAACTGCACAATAAAATGCCTTCCTTGACTGTCTGCTACTATATTAAAAACAAATCTGACTTTTTCCTTTAGTTCTGTTATTACCCAGCTGGAGGCAGATTACTTTTCTCCCTAACTTTTGATTTAACTTAAGCTTTTAGGATTTCCCATCTAATTTAATGTAAGACTCACAAAACTGCCTTTCCTTGTTTTGAGAGGTGAGAGAGGACAAGGGAATGCCTTATGCATAAAGCTTCCAGAATTGTGTTTACTTTTGTGTTAGGCTGTAGTTTGGGAAATGGTCCAATGAAACACTGGCTTATTTTGTTTGAGGTCCTAATACAGTAAAAGCTTTGTTATCCGGCACCCATGGGGAATGGTGGGTGCTGGATTACCGAATATGACGGTTAATTGAGAGGCCCAAACAGGCATCTTTGCTTGTTGGGGCCGCCACTTCTCCCGCCACGTCTGGGGCTTCACCACCCCTCCCACGGGCCCTGAGGGACAGGGAGGCAGGCCCCATGCAGCCTGCTATGCCCTGGGCCGTGGGGACTCAGCAGTGCAGGCTGCTTTGCCCCAGGTCATGGGGGTTCAGAGAAACTGGAAGTGTCACGGTGGGCACTTCTGGTTTCACTTTACCTTACAAGCGGCTTGTAAGGTGTTGGTTAATGGAGCTTTCACTGTGTTATATTTCTCCTATGCCACACAACCTTTCCTCCCAGATCAGCCTGCCAAAATTTGTGTGCGTGTCTTAAGTAGGGATGCTGAGTTTTCTTTGCAGGAATGGAAGTAAACATGGAGACACTCTGGCTAGGGACAGACATTATACACAAACCTGTTTAAGTGATCAGAAACTGGTTTAAACCTGTAATGGGACAGATGTTTAGTGCACATAAACCAGTTTGAAAATGGCTGAAACTGGTTTGAAATAAATCTGGTTGAATGTAGTGTCAGATTTAACTGATTTGGGTCAAACTGGTTTATGCAATGTCAATCCCAGACCCCTTGCTAGTTTAAGATAAACCAGACTCCCCCAGCATCCTGGCATGCTCTCTGGGCTTGTCGGGCTCTCTACTCCACAGCAGAGCTGGTCCCACTTCTCTGCTCCCTGGCTGCAGCTCTTGCAGAGACTGCAGGTGCAGCAGGGGCTGCCTGGCTTCCCCCTGCCCCCCCCCCACTCGAGCAGGATTCCCACCCCCAACCCCTCCCTCCCATCTCGCACAGCATGGACCCCAGCCCCACAGACCCTAGGCATGTGGTATGCTAGCTAATGCTGAGAAGCGTCTTTGTGTGCATCTCCAATTTCACTGGGCCAGGCAGACAGAACAGTGACTGCTTAGGGCTTTTGTAGCTAATCAGAAGGTCAGCTGGTAAGCTGTTTAAGAAGAGTTTGAACTAATGGAGAGAGGCTCTTGTTTTGCTGATGGGCTGATAAACACTGTTATCATTACCCCTGCTGGCTTGCTTTTCTGTCAGTTTGCTGCAGACAGTATAAAGAATCAGGGAGGAAGAAAAAGTTTCCATCAACAGATGCATGCGCTGCACACCCTGCCCCTCCCACCTTTTCTCAGAGTGCTAGCAGGGGGCTGGGGGCTGGCAACACTCCCCCCCCCCCCCCCTTGAGCAGCCAACGGGGAAAAGACAGGCAGAATGCCCTGCTGGGCCTGGCCATACTTCCCTTAACACAGTGCTGTGAAGGGAAGGGAGGGCTGCTCTAGCGCAGCCTCCCAGCCCCCCTGGCTTCTAGCCTGAGCCACTGCAAGCATGTACCTGAATTTCCTCAGTCCAGAGATAATGTCTGTCCAGTTACAAACTGGTTCAGCCTAGCCAGGTTAGACTAATCTGCACAGGTTGAATCAATTCAGGCTCAAGCTTTTTGAATGTCTGACCCTAGCCTATAAGACAGTTACTGGGTTTCTTCCTCTGCCAGCCTCAGGGAGGGAATTTATCCTTCAGGGTTAGATCTAGTGTGAACCCTCTCACAGTCACAGCCACTACAGTCAGGATCCCCTGCAGTCAGCATTTAGCCATGACTGAAAAAACCCTTTTCCCCTCCATTCTGGAGTCCCAAAACAAAGGGTGTTTTGCTTTTATTTGGGAGCATAGTTATGCAAGAAGATATAGTAGCATTAGTTTGTTTAGGTTTCCCATAGCAACTTATCCTCTAATGCATTTTATTGCTGCCAGAGCTTTGATATACATCCTAGTTCCACACCAGCAACCAATTGAAAGATGTAAAATGAAGAACATCAAAGAGCAGCCCAACCTCAATGTAGACATAAAGTTTATATATAATTTGTTATATGACATTATTCATCCAGTTCACTGCAATAGTAACTCATGTCTGGACAGTGCTACAGAAGGAAAATTCTTCAGTAATATCTCATTATTTTTTTTTACTCATGAAGCCTGAAAGTTCGGATATGTATTGCAATATACTTCACAAATTTTAAAGAGCTGTTGGTGTATTAAAAGCTGCTCTCTGGCTTGAGTTTGATGCCTTTAAGAGAATGACTAGTGATTTTGCATACCTAACTTAAAATATAATTAAGGGTCAGTTTCAGTTTTCAAGGGATCCAACAGGGTTTGAAAATGAGGCATCCTCAAGGTATCTCAAGAAGAATACCTAAAAACTGAGCACTCGGTATCACTATTCACTTTTGAAAATCTTGGCCAAGAATTACATTTTGGTTAAGTAGCTTGGCCTATCTTCAGAGAGTGTGATATAGAACCAAACAGGTGATCTGTATTTTGATCTTGCGTCACATCTTTTTATAAAGCCACCATCTCTGGGATTGTGAGAACTCTGTGTTTTGACACTCACGATTCCTAGAACACTATAGTCAGTCACCACGACTGCTCTTACAGCATACCTCAAGATGGCACTCTTGAACTACAGAGTTTCTGTAAAGAAGCTGATAATGAATTTCTTACAGGGAGCTTTCAAAAACTGCTTGTAACGGTGAGGTTGAACCTATTCAGGAATAAACAAAGCAGTGTTCAGACAGAACAGCCACTTCAAACGTGGACAATAAGGAACTCATAGCATGGAGCTTTCACTCCTGGAATTCACAGGATTATATTTCCTCCAATATTTATTTGAAAACTATTCATTACAATGTAAATAATTATTGATAAAAGCTATGTTTAGTTAGCATATCGCTATACAACTAAAAAGCCTTTCAATTTGTTCCTATGATTCATTGTTTCTAGTGTTTTACTAACAAACTCCTTATGTGTCATGAAAGGAGCCTTCCATCTTGCTTGTTATTTTCTTTAAGTCTGTTTAAGAGTTTTTAGGATGGGCTTTAGGTGTGGGACAGAACCTGCATGACTATCCTGGGTACCATTAGAACAACAGTTGAATATTTATCACAGATATTTAAGGTCTCAATCTGTTTCTCTCTTCCATTCATCCTTCTATTCATGGTTCTCCATCTGTCTGCACGAAGGAGGAACCCTGCAAAAAACCCACAGCAAAATTCCCTTCACCACCCTCTGCCTGGCACCCTGTGCCAGCACTTCTACTGGGAGAGGGGGGTGCATGGAAGGGGAATAGAGGAGGAGGGGCCTGGCCACACTTGGCTACACCATGGGATAGCCATGTGGGAACCCTGCCAGGAGTTTATACCACAATGGAAAGGAGTAATTTTAACCTTAACTGGGCCTCTTTCACAGCTCCAACCAAGAGGCCACATAGCTACCAAGCAATTGTAACATATTTGTTTTATAGGGGATCACTCCTGCCTCTGTGGTTCCAGGGATCCTTTCCCCATGGATATTTGGAACTGGGAGACTTTACATCATACAATTTTTTATGGCTTTTAAATCCCTCCTCCCTAAAAATATGTTTTGTAGGAAATTAGAGAGACATCCTTTGTGCAGCTCTGATCCCACCTATGTGGATTTCACAGTGACAAAGAGCAGCCTGTCCCTTTTTGGATTCCCAATATCTCATTTTCCTGGAGGCTGTTTGATTGCCATAAATATTTTTCTTTTTACCATACAAAACATGGGATCTCCCATAACTTCTATGTATAGTCAGCCACAGCGATACAAAACTAGAAATGCATGAGGAGAGAAGAGAAAAAACTAAAGTGGTTGTATAGCCAGACTTCTAAACCCTGCTACCTGAGAGATAGGAAGCCAACATTATAGGCCTGCAGTTAAGTAAGCAGATGGGATGGGGGCCAGCTGCAGAGAAATATGCAGCCAGGAAAACCCACAAGGGGTTAAAAGAGCAGCAGGGGAGGATGTGGTGGCTGCAGCTAAAGTCTTAACTACAACACCTGAGAGCAGGCAGAGGGCTGAGCCATGTGACCAAGAAGGGTGGAGCCTATGAAAAGTCTGGCTTCAGAGCCACCGGACTCCCACTGTGGGCAGAACTCCTGGGCTAGGGACAGAAGTTACATGTAAACTGTTTAAGTGATCAGAAACTGGTTTAAGCCTGTAACAGAACAAAAGTTCAGTGCACATAAACCAGTTTCAAAATGGCTGACTGGTTTAAGATAAACCTGGTTGAATGTAGTATCAGATTTAACTGATTTGGGTCAAACTGGTTTATGAAACTTCTGTCTCAGACGCCTTCCTGGTTCAAGTTAAATCAGAGTTCCCCAGAATCCCAGCATGCTTTTCAGCTGGGCTGTGCTGTCTGCTCCAGTAGAGAAGGGTTGGAAAGCTGGGGGGAAGCAGAAACTAACCCCTGCCCCCTGGCAAACCCCAGCTGGGGTCTGGTGCCAGGGATGTGGGGGTAAGCCCCCCTTCCCCTGGCTAAACCCCTTCCTCCAAGTGCAGAGCTGCCCTACCTTCCTAAACTTACTGAAAGTTAGTGCTGGCTGTGACTGTGGACTACAAATCCTAGAGGCACCTGGAAGCAGGAAGAGGAAGTGATGAGCAACACTGCAGAGTCCTGCTTCTCTGATTCTGGACCACAAATCCCAGATACCTTGGGGGCAGCAGGAAGAGGAAGTGAATACACAGCCCATGCTGGCTGTGTGCCACAGAGGCATGCTGTAGCACCCTCTGGCTTCTGGCCTCAGCCACTGCAGGCATGTGGCTGAATTTCCTGACTCAAAAGTGAACGTGTGTCCAGTTGTTTCTCAATTTAATCTCTGCAGGTTAGACTAACCTACAAAGACTGAGCTGATTCAGCCTTGGGCTTTTTGACTGTTTGTATCTAGCTCTGCTGACCTGAGTGGCAACAGAGGGGAGCACAGACAGTACCAATACCTGGGGAAACTGCAAGAAGTAGCAGCTACAGTTACAGGGAACCTCAGAAGACATTTAACAGCTGTTGCTGGAGTAACACTGGAGGGCCATAAATGGCTGATAAGGGTGGTATGGTTGCCATAGGTAAGGGTTCCTGGAAAGCACTCTGCAGCAGGAGAAGCTAAAGACCCAAACAGAGCTCTTCCATGGTTTGGGATCCAGACAGTTTTGGTGGACTGGTTCTCATGCAAGCACAAATATCGCATTTTTAAATCTATGTGGTGGTTGTTTGCTTCGCACAGGTCATCAAGCAAAACATTTAACTCTCTCCCTGGCTTTTGTAATGTCTTGGTGTTCCTCGGGCAGCGTGTCAAGGATTTCCTACATCAGAAGACAGCCAATCTGGATCCCTTTAACAACAGATAATTGGCGTTCAGTGAGTTTCTGAGAAACCTCTTAACATGATTTTGCAAGGGTTTCTGACTTTGTTTTGACTACACCCCTTGGAGTAGCTTGGTTCAGTATTTCATCTGTCTATTGCTGTTTTCCTTTCTTTACTCCATAGCTCTCTCTGGACCCCTTCACACTTGCTAGGGCCTGGTGGATTTTTTCCCTCTGTATATATTGCTTCTACAGTAGGTTTCTCCTTAATGCTGTTCCTGAAAAAAGTCTGCTACTTCTTTATTGACTTTGGAGATTTATGTTTCTGGTTGTCTCTAGTGTGAGATTAGAATCCATTTTATGATAGCAGGTTGTCTTTCAGACCTACAGAGCCTGTCTCTGATGAGTTCTTTATCCACCTCCTGATTGTCACAGTGTTGGACTAGATTGTACAGGGCTGTTATGAGATTATTCACTGACTCACTCCTCTTTTGCTTGCTCATATCCATTTAAAATATCACACTGTGGCATAGCATGAAATACTGTTTTAACTGTGTAGAACTTGCAAGGCTTCTGGAAAGGATGAGATCCTGTCGCAGGCCCTACTGCTTTTCTTCTGACCGGAAAGCTAAATTGGAAGCCAGATGAAACCTCTGGAATCTGCATACTTAGAGACCATCCCTGCTAGGGACTGTATTCTGATGGGAGTGATATTTGGGAAAAGGCTGGATCACATGCAGCCAATTCTGCTCTTTTACCAGACCACAAGAGTGCCTACCCTGGAGGATGCCAGGCTGTCCAAGTGTTGAATGAACCATAAGAAGAAGCATAGCTACCTTAGTATGGGACTTTACCTTGGGCTAACTACCCATGCTGAGAAATGGGCCCAAGTGTTGCACAATTGTGGCTACAGTACACTGTACGATGTAGATAGAGCGTAAATACCCACCTTTTTCTTTCTCTTTATTGCCTTTATGTGGAACACAGTAGGATAGTAAGGAAATCAGCTGGTGTTTTTAGGAACCAAGCCCTGCCTTCAGAATTCCTTGCTTTCCTAGCCTTGCTCCTTACTGCTACCCTAGACTCACCCTAATGAGTCCCTCTAGGCCCTTGCTGTTTTTAGGCCTGGTCTTCAGTGGCTTCAGGGAGGTGACCCCAGAGTGGAATCACTGCTGCCTTTCCTAGTTTGGCATGTATTAGCAGAAGTGAA
The DNA here is from genome assembly GCF_052110815.1 of Crocodylus siamensis. Classification (NCBI taxonomy): domain Eukaryota; kingdom Metazoa; phylum Chordata; order Crocodylia; family Crocodylidae; genus Crocodylus; species Crocodylus siamensis. The sequence continues at coordinate 261,494,098 of NC_143395.1, read as the reverse complement.
TGAGCTCAGCAGCATACTCTCCTAAGAGCGTTGTGGAAGTGGGGCAGAAATATCTCAGCAGTGTAGTTCATGATAGTTCCCAACAAGGAGTTAAAGGGAACAGATGCTGTTAATACAGATAGCATATCACCTGATCTGACATGTTGCTATTTCTTACATCAGGTGATGATTATCCAAAATAGTATTGAAAGCACATTTTGAAAACTGGAAAGAAAATATCAGTTTTTGCCATCCTCTAAAAATACATTGAACAGAATCACCGATGTTTTAACTTGCTTACAGACTACTGCCACTGAAGCCCTTTAGGGACCAATAGCACAAAGGTAATTTTCAGATCTCTGGAGTCTGCACCTTGCCTCTTGTAAAACTGAGAGCTAACTTAGAACTACCCAACCTCCATTGGGTTAGAGGCTAACTCCAGTCTTAAGCTTGGATCTCCTACTTAACTGCCTGATTTCCTTCAAGCTTTGAACTGTTTCATATTCTTGTGACTATGGCAACACTGATTCTCCACTATGTTTTGTATATAATTAATACATCTGCAGAAATGCCTGGTTGTTTCATCTGAAGTGACTGAGAATCTGAATGAGGTCTGCAGGCTCTCAGTCATCAGTTAGGTCAAAGTGTAGCTAATATTTAGTTCTTTTAATCTTTTCTTATAAATCAGTACTCCAGTCCTGGTATTCATGTTTGTGATGTGGCTCTGAATTCCTTCCAAGTTTTTAGATTTACATTCTAATTAGGACTTAATGAAACTAATGAGAAAATGATTTCTTGGGGGAGAGGGGTTAATTTATTTTATCCTGTTTTGAATATTCAGAATATTGCTATTCACAATATTTTAAGATCACATCACACTGGCAAGGACAGAAAGGTTCCCAATCCTGGGTGGATCAAGGTGCTTCCACTGTGACTCCCAATGACTAATATTAAGCATCTCACTGATTTCATTGGGCCTGTCACAGAGTTACGGTACTTCTCAGTAACGGTAGAGTTGCCCCTATCTGTGAATCTGGCCTTCCCTGCATAAAGTACTGCTAAACCATTTTGGAATAGGCCATTGTAATGTCAGGCATCTCAACTAGCCCCACAGATTTTAAATGGGGCAAGTTGTGGAATGTGAAGTTCTCCCTGGTGTAAGTAGCGGTATTATAATTTGGTCCTTTATAAAACAAAAAGGGAGAACCATGCCGAGATTCCCTGGCCATTAAGTCTTCCAAACAATCACCATTTATTCCACAACCTGCCTGAGGCACTGCCTGCTTCCTCTGACATTGGTTGCAGAAGATGTGTGGAAGGTCTCTACCTACATTTATTTATCTGGCTAGTAGCCTTAAGGAAGCCTATCTTCATGAAAGCTGCTCTCTGTTGATTCCTCCTACAGGTCCTTTCCCAGATCCCAATCACAGAGCAATAGTTCCTCAATAAACAACCAAATGCTTGCCTTGATATTATGCACGTCCTCCTGAGAATAGCAACCTTGATGTGGTGGAAAGACGTGTATCATCAGTGACCTTGAGAGTGATGCCATCTGGAGTTTTGTATTCTGGGTAGGGATCACCTGTGGCAGCAAGGTTAATAGCAAGGTTGCCAGACTAATAACAATCCAAAAATAAAAATAATAGTTTGCCAAAAGCTAAATTTCTGCTACATAGCTAAAATCTGCTAAAAGCAATTATCTCCGGCAGTGTATTGGTGAGAAACTCTGACCTCCCTGATGGTCTTGACACCCTTGATCATTGGGAGACCCTCAAGATAGGCATCTATGAGGTGTGTGAAGGATCTCCAGACATCTCCACAAAGAAATATCAGGACAGTTCAATAAGAATGATAGGGAAATATAAATTCTCATCAACAGAAAAAGTAGTCTTCAGGAACCAAACCAAACTTCTCACCTACCAGGCTGTTGTTGTCTCTATCCTTTTGTATAGGTATGAAACTTGAATGACATGAATCATCCTGAAAGCTTTGAAATATTGCCATCAGTGATGTCTTTGAAAAATCTTCCATATCAATTGGAAGGACAGAAGAACAAATGTAAGTCTTCTAGCTAAGTGAACACCACCGGCATTGAAGCATTTATACAGCACCACCTCTGTTGGACAAGATGTGTCACAAGGATGCCCAACATCTGGCTCTCAAAGCAGGTCCTATGCTTCCAACCCACTGATGGTCACCACTCTAGAGGTGGGCAAAAGAATATATTCAAAGACATCTTAAAGGTTAATATTGCATTTCTTAGATTAGCATTAATACCTGGGAGACTCAAGCACTAAATCATTCCCAGTTGTGCTGTGATACACGGCAAGGCAGTGATCATCTCAAGCAAAGTCGCCTTGCCATGGAAGCAGATAGATGAGACAGACAAAGGGCTTTCCCTTTGACATCACCAGGATCTATTCCTTCCTCCCAGAACTATTTGCCATGTTTATAATCAAACATGCAGTTCTAAGGGCCTCTCTACATGTCCAGATAAAGGTGCAATGGGATCTAATGTGCAATCCACACAACCACACTTCCTGCCATGCCACACAGCAATAAGTGGAGGAGTATGAGGGGGCATATGCCTCTCCAGATTTCTGTGCTGATGGTGGGGTGTGGGGCTACAAACCATCTGGAGCCCAGGCCCGGTAGCAGTGGTGGCAGGGCACGGGGTGCAGGGATGCAGCCTGACTGGAGCCAGTGCCTGGCAGGAGCGGGGCGGGGGGAGGGAGTGTTATGGAATTGTTCTCCACCCACACTGCAAAAATGTATGCGTCATGTACGATGCCACATATACATGACAGGATTGATTGTGGGATCATGAATTAGATCTCATCACACCTTATTTCTGGGCTCCTGGGCTCCCCCTGAACTGGCAAGAAGCAAGTTCCCGCCTCAGGGAGTCCCCTTAGCTGATAGGGCTCCCAGCTGTGGGGGTGCACCATGCACCCTGCAGCTGGGAGATTGCAGCAGCTGCCATCTTTCAGCCATGGAGGAACGTGAGGTGCCCCCACAGATGGGAGCCTTGTCCCAGCTTCAGGGACATGTGCTTCTATGGCTTCACGGAAGTATCAGTTTTGAGCTCCCAGGCTCGTGGGTGCACATGGCCCCCCCACAGCTGGGAGCTCCAATCAGCTGATGGGTCCCAGCCATAGGGGCAAAGGCTACAGTTCAAATTAAAGCTGGATGGAAATCAGCTATAAAGTTATTAAACATTTTTCAGCAATAACTTTAGAGCTGACTGGACCTTTTAAAGACACGAACTGCACCTGTAATCAGTCTAAATTAATTGTGCAATTAACCAGGTAATTGCATAATACATGTAACGTAGAGGGGGCCTCGGTCATCTATGGACTTACCGATGACTTTCCTATTTACTGGAAGACTGTCATCTTCATATTGAAGGACTGCTGCCACCACCACTGATTATGCATGTGTATAAATTAACAATATAACTCATCTTTACATTCTCCTGAATAAGCATGCATACAGTGGAAGCTACCCATTTCTACCCAGAATTGTCAGTGATCTATCAAACTAAAATTCCCATTCACTCTGTGCTCACTCTTGTTCAAATATTTTCAAGATGTATGTGGGAGTTTGAAATATGTTTTCATTCTTTTATTATCATTCTGAACTGGAATATTAATACAACTGTTATTTTATTTTACTGATATTTTAAAATATACTGCCTGGAACCCTATGTAAGATCAAAGTGCTTTGTGCAATGCCTTGTACAAAGAGGAAGAAGTTCTTGCCCCAACCCAAGGGTTTAAAAGGTATAGTAAAAAACAAAACCCCCCCAGAAGACCTACAACAGGAGGAGGGTGTTTTTATTATCCCCATTTTGCAACTAGAGAATGAGGGTACAGATAGAGACGTGACTTGTAGAAAGTCCCAAGAGAAAGATTCTGGCAGAGGCAGGAACTGAATCAGCCCTAGTATCTTAACTGTAAGCTAAAGAAGTAATTAAAAAAACATGAAAAAAAGAAAAAAAAACTTTCCAAAGAATCACGTACGTTCCAGCCTTCTCTTCCTTCTCTATGCCTTCTCAGGCAAAACACTCACTGATTTTCAGTGAACGGTTTGCTTAATAAAATCTGCATGATTCTCCCCATGGCATATTGCATAAATGGAAAGAAAGACCAACAAGTTATATTCCTTGTACAAATATATCACCATGGTAACTAAAACTTACTGTCAAGAATCAGCTGATGCTGCTGTAGGTAGTCGTTTTTGCAGCAACTTTCACTTTCTCCCTAATGATAAACTTTGCTAGCTTTTTTTTAATTATTCAAGTACCGAATACAGTCTACTAGAGAGGTTTTTAGAATGAATTCTCTGAGTCTTCTGAGAAATCAGGACACTTCATTGTATTACAAGTTAGGCACCCAAAACCTTGGAGCACTCAGATTCATAAGTAGATTTTGAAAATTACTGTCACAAACCTGTCCACAAGGGGCCCCCAAGTAGGCATTACCCTAACTGCTGTTAAGGACTAGGGTATAGGTGGTCTGGCTTAGTGGTTAGGCATCTAAAGCATGGTGTGCCTTCCATGTTGGTTTCCAAGGACCTGAGATCTGATGCTGAAACTAGGAACTGTAGCTGAAGTCAAGATAGACTAGGGTCAAATCCCAGAAGTGGAGATGGGGTAAGCCAAGGGATAACCAGAATTGGAAACCAGAGCCAGAACCAGAGGTTGAACCAGAATCCAGTGGAGAAAACCTGAATCAGCGGGTGCCAAGGGTTCTACCAGAATTGGAAACCTGAGTTGACGTCAGGAGTCAGTATCAGAGAACTCACAAAGAAGCCAGGAGCAACAACTTTTGCGCTGGATGTGGGCTGGGACTCATTTTTAAGGGCAGGAGCAGCAGGGGCCTGAGGCCTGTGGCTTCAGCAGGTTGGCTGCCCTGATTGCCTCATGCTGGGCACAGCTTTGGGCTTCCTGCAGGTGGAATTTGTTCAGGGGATGAACTGCCCTCATCTTCTGATTAGGACTGGCTGGGTTCAGGGCTCTGATCTGGCCTTGTTACACATATAGCTGCAGTGTCTGTCAGCCCCAGGTGGCCAGCCCATTTTTGGGTTGAGAAAAAATCATAGGTTCCCCTTTCTGTGGAAAGGGTAGCCTGGGATATCACTTGTCCAGAAATCACTCTTTCCACAGGTGATCAGTAAGGAGAAAAACAACAAAAGAATTTAGTTATTATTATTTATTTATACTTAGCAATCGTCATGGATCTAGAACACAACAGTAAGAGCTGATTAGCAGCTTTACCCACTCCTTGCGTTCCCTGCCTAAACAATATCCCAAACCATAAAGATGTACATAGCCAGTACAACATAATCCATATAGTGATAACAGGAGCATAAATACATACAGCGTAACATGGACTTACCAATGATACCACATATTTTATAACAGCACAAGAAAACAATTATGACATGTCGTGAACTCCCAAAACATAACAGAGTTCTTGACAATTGCAACCAATTTTTAGGTAAGTCAACTGGGACTTGGAAGATCTTGGCTCAAGTTCCAGTTTTGCCATAAACTTCCTGTGTGGCCTTGAGCAAGTTAGTCAACCTCTTTTATGCTGTAGTTCCCAAACTGGAAAACAAAGGGAATACTGTTTCATTTTTCCTCAGCTCTTTGGGGTACGGACCACCTATTATTGCATATTTTTACTCCACTGAGAACAACAGGGCCTTGATCTCAGCAAGAGCAATTACAATACAAATAACTGATAATAATGCAATATCCCACAGTATAAAGCCTTTAGCTACAATTGCTATTTACTATCACATTTTCTTTCACTGACTAGCAAGCAACAAATGCTAAATTATTGAAAGAGAGCTGAATACATCCCACAGATTAATGCTGATGGAGAATTTCTTCACTGCAGTTCATAGGTATGACTTCACTTAGCATAGATATATATCCAAACTAGCTATAAATTAATTAACTCAAGGCCTAATAGCAGTACAGCTGCAGCAACATGTGGAGCTCCACCCAGGCTAGCTGCCCAAGTATTATCAATGGTCCTGGGTGGATTTTGCGCCCCCACTAAACTCACTTTTGCAGCAGTTGTACTGCAAAATCAGTGCCCTTGCCAGTTGGTTTACAGCTAGCATGGACAGCTCAACTCAAACTGCAATGGCATCTTTGGATTGCAGAGTAAGTATGCCGGTTGAAAGCTGAAGAACAGAAGGGTAGCTGAATGGTAAGGGGGTAGACTAATAAGACGACACTGAAAGACTGCAGTAAAGTAGAAGTGCAAAGGCAGACTCTGTATATCACTTACACTGACAAATTTGTCTGCTTTATCCACTGTATGTGAAGACGATTTGGAGAGGAAACAGCTCAAGAGAGTGGTTTAATGAAACATCCAAGAGTTAGCTTTCTTTCAGGGTCATCTCCTGTATCCAAATTATATTGTTCCTTTTTTATTGTGCTTTGTTCTGAGTTTTCTTTAATTTTGTCTGAATTATTATCATTGAGGCTGGTTGCAGACGTGAAAAAAACAAGAAAAAGTGGTTTACTTTAAACTTGGCATGCTCCCATGCTGACCCCAGTGCATGCCCAGAAGAGGCTGTGCTTTAGTTTGACTCAACTCTGCAGTCTCTGTATAGATCAGGCGTTTTAGTGGGGCTCTTTTAGGCACTTTTATCTAATTGCTGATTGAATCACCTATTAGATAAAAGCACCAAAAAGTCCTGCTGAAGCATCCAATCTATACAGAGGCTGCAGAGCCAGGTCAAGCTAATATGCTACTCCTTCTGGCAAAACATGTTTGGGTTTCCCCACCCCCAAGTCTGCAAGCAGCCTTAGTATAGAGATCTAATGGGTTTTGTTACATCTCCTTTATTGTCAGCTGTAGAATAGACCTGAATTGCAGGCCTATTTGGAATTGAATTTGGATTTCCTTCCTTTTGCCCCAAATACTGGGGGGTGATGGCATTTGGATTATGGCATTCATTCAGTGATTATAAAGGTTATCTATGAAATTCAAGTCTGAGTATATACTTGAATCTGATAAGAACCTGATACAATCTGATAAGATCTGGCAGGACAGCTGATGAGGAAAACAAATGAAGACATCTCAGAAGTTGAATCCAGTTAGAAAATCAGGGATGTGCATCTGGCAGAGGAGGAAGAAGAAAAGATCTCCAAAAACTTGGTGACTATGTCATTGATGCCTACACAGTCAGACGGGTGGCAAATTGTCTAGATGGTCGCACCCAGAGAGTGGTGGTGGATGGGTCATTTTTGACCTGGTGGGATGTGGGCAGTGGAGTCCTCCAGGGCTCAGTCTCAGGGCCTGTATTGTTCAACATCTTTATCAGCAATCTGGATGTGGGTGTGGAATGCACACTGTCCAAATTTGCTGATGACACCAAGTTGTGGGGCAAGGTGGGCATGCTGGAGGGGAGGGACAGAATCCAGCTAGATCTAGACAGATTACAGAGGCGGATGGATGAGAATAGGATGGAATTCAATGCGGACAAGTGCAAGGTGCTGTATCTAGGGAGAAGGAACCAGCAACACACCTATAGGCTGGGGAACATCCTTCTTGTCAACACGGTGGCAGAAAGGGATCTTGGAGTCATTGTTGACTCCAGGATGAACATAAGCTGCCAATGCGAGGAAGCGGTCAGTAAGGCTAACCGTGCCTTGTCGTGCATCTACAGATGCATCACAAGCAGGTCCAGGGAGGTGATTCTTCCCCTCTCTGTGGCACTTGTCAGGCCACAGTTAGAGTACTGTGTCCTGTTCTGGGCGCCACACTTCAAGAGGGATGTGGCTAACATTGAGAGGGTCTAGAGGAGGGCCACTTGCATGGTCAAGGGGCAGTGGGGCAGGCTGTATGAGGAGAGGCTTAAGGGCCTGAACCTATTCAGTCTCCACAAGAGAAGGCTGACGGGGGATCTGATGGCCATTTACAAACTCACCAGGGGGGACCAGTGAGAACTGGGGGGGAGGCTCTGTTCCCCTGGGTACCATCCGAGGTTACTAGGAATAACAGGCACAAATTGTTAGAAAGAAGGTTCAAGCTGGACATCAGGAGACATGCTTTACAGTTAGGGCTGCCAGGCTCTGGAATGGGCTCCCAAGTGAGGTGGTACTCTCCCCTACCTTGGGGGTCTTCAAGAGGAGTCTGGACAGATATTTGGCTGGGGTGATATGACCCATTCCTGCCCAGGGTAGGGGGTCGGACCGGATGATTTGCTTGGGTCCTTTCTGACCCTACGCACTATGAAACTATGAAATACCCGGCCCTAAGAACAGAGTTATAAAATCCTAGGGAGAGAAGGCTGAAGCAATGCCAATAATCACAAGGACTCTGGGAATTCTGCCCAAGATTCTGAAAAGCCTTTCAGAGATAATGGCATTTCCATGAATGGCCAACATCTTCAAAAGGCTATCATTGGAAAGCAGTTACAAAGCTGATGGATTCTGAGTCTAAAGAAAGACTAACAGTCCATATATAGTAACATCAGTCTATAAGAATATGGCCACACAACCCACATGGTCAGCCAAGCTGGAAAGAGAAGGGCCTGCCCAATCTGTGGCTTGAAAGGGGGTTGCAGAATGCCCTGGGGTGTGTGTCCAGGGCAGGCATCACTCAAAGATGACATTCAAGGTAGCCTATTTGGTTGGGATAGAGACTGGAAAACAGGGTGTTTTCTTGTATTGCCTGTTCTAATTTTTTTAATAGAGTAATGTTTTCTCTTGAGGAGAAAAGATGGGGTGGATAGGTTTTGAGGACAACTCTATCCCACCTCTGAAGAGGGGAATTTTGGCTTGGAAGGAACAGTAAGGGGTGGGGAACTTCCCAGGATGTGATTCAGGGGAGTAGGAATGAGGTAGGAAAGTGTGGAGGATCGTTGTTCTCTTTCATAGAGATACTGAATTTGGATTGTGAAGTGAGGTTGGGTTGGGCAGGGATGGGGCCCTTTCCTTGAGGAGAGGCAAGGAATGAAAGGGGTAGATTGCCTTTGAAATTTTTTTTTTTGGTGGGGGGACGGAGTTGGAGAGAGATTAGTCCTTCTTATTTGAGATTTATTTTGTTTCAATATTGTTTTGTCTTTTATTGTAAGCAGCCCTGAGCCATTTTTGGGAAAGGTGTCATTTCAAACAAAAAATTGAAATTCTTTGGTTCTGGCATTTTGATCTCAGTTCATCAAAGGAGTGGTGAAATGGACGCTTTCCCTAAATGGTTCCAACTTCAAACTTACTCCAGTGAATAAGTTTACTTTCAATAGTGAATCAGTATAGATTTCCTCTTACAGTTCACTGCATCCTCTTGAACTATATTTTAATGTAATCTGTTTATTGAAGGTTTCCGTAAATGATGAAGAAGATGACAGAAAGAAAGAGCAATACATGGTTTGTATATAGAAAATGTCAGTTATAATGACTATGAGGAAGATAACATTTCAATACTTTTAAGTCTTGTATTGATTCTTTTAAAGCTTTAGCAAAAAATCATGGACCATGAACATTGGCTTATCACAGTTCTAATGCCTCAAAACTATAACACAAAAAGATTAGAACATGGGAAATGGTCAAGGACTTGCATTACTAATGGTGCATTTCCTGGATTGAACTACGGTATTGTGTTAATGGCTGCGAGTTAGTAGAAGCACAGGTTGGGAACAGCTGGTATGTGCTAATTTGCCATGTCCATATCTTTTTTCTACCTCTCCAAAATATCAGTTTTCACTTAAAAAACAAGCAAGTCTCCAGCTGTTATGATTATGAAAAAACTTCAAACCTATGAACTGATTGCAGTGCAATGATGTCTAGATTAGACAACACTAGGTTGGGATGGCTTGGACAGGGATGGTGGTCCCTTGGCAGGGGTTGTACAAGATGACCTTCCAGCTCTGTTTTTATAAAGATTCTATGGCTATAAGAGTCTGAAAGGTTTTCAGAGAACCTGGGACAATAGCTTTGACAAGTGTGAATTGCCTCATTTATCTCAGTGAGGTGTTAACTCAGAAGACCAATAATGCTATTCCAACATCATATTTATTAACTGTTTTATTTCTCATGTAAGGAAGGATACGGCGGTTGTCCAATTTCAGAGTTTGGGGATTGGTCTATACTACAAAGGCTTGCCAGCATAACTATATTTGCTAGGAGGTTTGGAAAGATCACATGTCCTGACCAATATAGCTTTGCTTGTAACACTCACTCCCCACCCCCATATCCCATCTGGACTCTCTTTTATTTTCATATGGCATCAAATATCAACTTCCAGATCTATGAGCTGCTGCCTGGTATTATCACTCAGTGTGCAGATTTCATCTGCCCCATCTGGGTATTTGTAAAAGATTTCAGTTTTCAATTAAGTGCTCTGATGTTTTTTGGATGCTACATTGACATAGCGGGCTGTCCAAGATGTTCATTTTGTGAAGTGTTATTTTGAAATGTTTGTATCCAATCTGTTCATCTTGACTCACACTTCTCTGTCAAGGTCATGCCCAATGGGGGACTCATTGGCTGTTGGTACAAAACACTGTAGGAATAGGTCTGACCTTTCCCAGTGGTCAGCCCACTCTGTTGCTGTCCATAGATTTGGTTCAGCATCCCCAATCTCTTCCAGGAGCATGTGGGCTTCATGTACAAATGGCTTATGACTTTTAAGCCTCTTAAGCCTCCATCTGTCCAGGTCTGTAGTTAACAATCAATGGAGTAGGTGATTGTCTTCATCTCTTGTCTCTATTGCCAGTAAATATGTTATGGGCTGTCTTCTTATATCACTTGGTCTAATGTCCAAGAGTACAGGGAGTACATCTCTGAGTGTGTAAGTTGTGCAGACTGTTATGAGTCTCAATGCACTGTCAAGTACAGTGTCGAACTTTTTAGTGTTACAGCTTCTGGACCATGCAGGTGCACAATATTCTGTTGGGGCATATACCATTTCAAGTGCAGCAGTTCTGAGCACTTTGAAGTTGGTATCCCATGTTGTACTGGCTAAACATCTTAAGGCAGCTACATTTGCAGAGACCTTACTGCTGACCTTCTGAATGTGAAGTTTATAGGTGAGGGAACAGTTTAATGCGACTCCCAGACAGGTTGGGGTATTATCAGGGGGAAGAATGTGCCTACTTTGATATTCATTGTGCTCATGGCTTGATGATTGTCTGGGAGGAAGAGTGATGATATTGATTTATTGATGCACAACTTTAAGCCCCACATGTGGAGATAGTCAGCAGTGAATTCCATGTCACTACTCAGTATCCTTTCCAAGTTCTGTTATGTCAGTTCCATGGGCTATTATGCAACATTGCCAGAGTACATGTATTGCTTAGATATTGTGTGGGGGAAGTCTGAGATAAATGCACTGAAAAGTATTGGTGCTAGTACTGACCCTTGAGGGACTCCATTCTTCAGGGTTTGTATTCTTCTTTTTTTCTCCTTGGCTACTAGCATGTCTGAATGATCTACTGGAGATGATGTTCATGATGAAAGCTCATAACTCGTGGTCAGGTATCATAAAGTGCAGTTTATATTTGAAGCCTTGGTGCCATACAGTATTATAGGTGACTGTAAGATTGAAAAAGACTGTGCCTGTTTTCTGCTTCATTTTAAGTCTGTCTGTCGGATGTAAGTAATGTAACTTGGTCAGTGGTGTACTACTTTTTCCAAAAGCCAGCTTGTTTTTTTGGGAGCTGAGGATCAGTGATGTTCTCTTTCTATTCAGGATTATGTACTTCATGAGAGTGGTGAGATTGGTCATTAGGTCTTTGGATCTTATGGTTGTTTACTGGGTTTCAGGATAGCAATGACGTCAGCTTTTCTCCAGATTTTTTGAAGTCTTACTAGACATTTATACATGAATTTACTTCCTAGACATTTATTTATACATGAATTTCTGAAGCCATTGTGGTTCTGAGCTTGGTAGCAAATTCTGGAAATATCTTACCTGGTTTAGCAGCTTTGCCAGTCTTGATTGCTTTAATAGCTGTCAAACTCATTGTCAAAGATGGGAGCAGTTAAATTAAGGTTCACATGGGGTGATTTTAGTTGTTCTTGAGTCAGATATTTAATAATTTCTGTATTGTTTGCTTGGGTTACTATATTTGCTGTTGTTGTATGGTATTTTTGCAATGGAGTTTGCTGGCACAGGGCAATGTCATTTTTTAGTGCCTTTGCCTGGAAGGCAGTTAATGATGCATCATGCTTGTCTACTGAAGTGGGTCATATCTAATCCTTCTACTGTAGTGAGCCAGCTCTTCTTTTTGATATTGTTCAACATGGTAGCTAGCTGTTCTGTAGTTCTTTTTACAGTGGAAGGTCATTGCATTGCTTGATGTTGCTAAGGAGCTGTTCACATTATTCATCCCAGCATGGCACACACTGGCTTCTATAGCCCCTAGAAGGTACACAGAGTTTGGCTATTTCAGTTAGGCAGTTTGTAAATGTATTGAAGTCTTGATCAGTATTGGTTTCTGAGGGATCCTTTAATTAGTTTGCTCTTGTGTTGCTCAGCCTTTGGTTTTTCTGCCAGTCTGCCTTCTAAAAGTTCTATCTTGGAGCTGATCTGGATGGTGTGGGCTGAAAAATCATATTGTCAGTGCTGATAAGTGAAGGTCTGTGCTGAGAAGATGGAAACTTGTCAAGTACTTTTCTTTTTGGTATTTTATTTGAGTTGGCCTTCCACCAGGCAAGATCTGGGTTGTCTGAATGTTCCAACATCCAGAGTGGAAGGTAAATGGCTCCTTCCGGTTATATAATTCAGGCTTGCCCAGAGATAAAGATTGTCTTCATTGCTACTGTTAACGAAGTATCCCCAATCTTGATGTTGACAGTTGAAGTCAACCTGCATATACGATCTTCTGGTTGTAAGTAGGTAGAGACATGACTGATAACATGGAAGAGGGTGGTTTGTATATATTGATGATGATTATGTCATTGACCTGGACAGTGCTCCATTCTATTGTACTCTGGGAGTTATGTCCCTTGATAATATGTGGCAGGTCATTTCTGATGGAAGGTAGTTGTTGGCACTAGATTTATGACCCAGATACCTTGTTCCAGGCAGACTCAAACCCTCAGATCAACCATGCCTTCTCCATTTGATAACAGACAAATTTTATTCATATAGCAGATAAGAATAATACCTTCAAGGCAAACACAATAACCCCACCAATGCTATATCTACCAGTCCTAGGGATGTAACAGAGGGAAGGTATGTCTGGCTAATATGCAAGCTTCACCCTGTGGTTCTTTCTTCAATGTCAGATGTCATCAGCCCTGAGGCAAAGGCCCAACCCCACTGGGTGGGGTGAGTGAGATGGGCTGGTGGTATACCTTCTGTCCCTCAGGGACCCTTTGGTGCTCTGAAATTCTTCCTTTTGTATTCTTTCTGTCCTCTGATGACTCTTCATTCCCAGGCATTGTTGATTGGTCTCTCTGTGGTTGTCATACTGTCCACGTTCTGTTCTGTTCTGTTAGCATACTCCTTTGTTTCCCAAACTCATCACAAGCACACATCTTAATTTGGTCATTTACCAGTGTCTTAATTTGGTTTGTCCACCAAAACTGGAAATCCCAAGGGCTCTGCAGTTGGGCACTGTTACCTGGCCAGTGAAGCAGTGTCCTTTATCTCTGGCTGGGTACACTGTGCATGTTATGGAATGTTTTCAGTATCCCAGCCTGTGTATGCCTGCCTGTCTGTTGGCATCAGACCCGGTGTTTGCTGGTTCCAGACACAGTGGGCCCTGAAGGAAACTTTGTCACAAACAGGCTTTTAGCAATGAATTAACCCTTGCCATTCCCCTAGACCATTGTTCTAATGCAATATCTACTTTACCTACAAGCCAATTCCCAAAAGCAAATCTCTAAATACCATTTTCTAGGCATCAGTAGTGAGGCCATAGATCCTGCTGGCTACAGAGTCTGCAAGGCTGTAGCCTGAGAGCCTCTGCAGCTGCTCTTTATGTGTTTCTCATTAGAAGGACTGCAAGTGGTTTCATTTCTCTGGTGATGCCTTCCAGCACTGATTGCTTGAGTATGGTATAGTCTTCAACATTCATTAAGTTGAAGAACAGTCAAGATTACCCCGATAGGTAGAAGAGGTTGTTTTGGCTCTCTTGTAGTTAGTACACCAAAATTGGGAAATATAGCATATGAAAACTCGAAAAATCAGAAGTCCGATTGCCTTTGTAGTGACTTTTAGTTTTGCTTTCCCGTTACTCATAGAATCATAGAAGTAGGGTCGGAAGGGACCTTGTAGATCTTCAGTCCGACCCCCCGCCTGGGCAGGAGAAAAAAACTGGACTCAAATGAGTCCAGCCAGGTAGGCATCAAGCCTCTTCTTAAAGACCTTCAGGGTAGGAGCCAGCACCACTTCCCTTGGAAGTTGGTTCCAGCTCCTAGCTGCCCTAAATGTGAAGTAGTTCTTGCGGATGTCTAATCTAAACCTACTCTCCAATAATTTGTGTCCATTGTTCCTTGTCATGCCAGGGGGCGCTAGGGGAAACAGTGTCTCCCCCAAACCCTTCTGGTCCCCCACTAGTGAGTTTTTAGACAGTCACCAGGTTCCCCCTTAGCCTTCTCTTGTGAAGGCTGAACAGGTTTAGGTTTACTCATGGGAGGCAGTACAAGAAGGCAGTCACTGTTGTGCCCAATAGTCTGGACTCAATTATAACAGCAGAAGGGGAGGTGCCTTTTGACAGAGCCTCTCTCATTTAGGGAAATGGCATATTGAACCCTGCAAGTCTCTCCTTTAGCACCTTGATCTGTATCTCTAACACAGGTCTCTCTGAGACAAGTCACTAGAGAAGCTCTGAATTACCACCATGCTACTGAATCACTGAGCTCTTGCCTGATAGGGAGAGAAATAAAATCGACAGAACCCAGGAAAGCCCATGGATGTACTGAAGCTCCTGGAGATGGAACAGAACTCAAGAGCTCAGAGAGCTGTTTCATCACATTTTGGATATTGACACAATATACTGTGAATAATGCCTCATTTTGAAGATACCTGATATATGCAGTGAGCACCAAGCAAAAAAAAGCACAGGGAAATATGCCATGGTCTGAATCACTTAAAATTCTGAAATTAATGAAGGCTTCAAAGAAACCCCTCAGTAGCCAAGCAAATTTTACACATGCCATCAGTTGTTTTTTAAAGACTGTCAAACATGTAATTTTTAATTTGGGAATAAAAATCTATCACTGTTTGTAGATGTTTATGGGAAACAAAAAGAAAGGGTCAGCTTTATCAAAACATGACTCTTTTTGGCTAATTTGGGTGTTTTCATTAACATGTAATTAGTACTGCTCATGTCCAACATGCTGGAAGAAGTAAAATATGCTCTGAAATATCTCTGTTTTTGGAAAACAAAATCTAAGAAATGCTCCCAGCAAGGTAAAAATTCATAGATATTTCCATGTTTGCCTGTCTCTGGGAGCAAGTTTTCTAAACTATATTTTTCATGCTGCTAATAATATGTATTACAATAGCACTGAAAGATCTTGGTCACATTACAAACAGTCAAAACAGACAAGGGTCAGTGCAGAGTTGTGTGTAGCACCTAGGGGTAAAATACTAGATCTATTGAATTCGGTGTTTCTTTGTTTTGTCACTGAAATTCACTGAAGCCAGGATTTCAGCCCAAGTCTTCCAACTAATTAGTCATTAAACTAAAATAAATGAATGAATGGAATAAGGCAGAACATGAGAACTTCATCTGGGATTTTGTATTTCTTTGTTCTTTTCTGAAAAGGTGTCCACTACATGAAAACAACTAGCCAATGAAAATTGGATAAGGGAATAACTAGCTAGTGTTTGTGAGTAGCTATTGCTCTTGCTAAAGTTTGTCTTTTGCGATATGAAGATCTAGTTATCACTGGCTTTCTCTGACAGCAGTGAATGCTTTGTAGGTTCAACAGATATGGGAAGCAGAGAGGATGCCACCTTAGGACAGAAGGCAAGCTGCTGCAATTTACACATGAAACGATGCCTCTCTGCCAGACTGGTCAAACATGAACCTTTATTTCTAGGCACCCTCATTTTAAAGACATCTGGCATTTTCTCCCCAATTGTAGAAAAAGCAGTGCTGGGAAAGACCATCTTGTCCAGCTCCATGCTCAAAGAGAGTCATCCCCATTTAAGCAATCCTGCACAATTAGCTGTCTAACCTGCAACTTAAAGACTTCTCATGATAGAGATTCCACAACTTCTATCAATAGAGTTTTAACCCCCACAGTCTCTGATAGGTGGCCTTCTATCTGAACACACTGTTTGAGTTTCATATTGGGTCAGATTATTCATCCCTCAAGATTTGTTTCTCTAGCAATGGCCAAGACTTCATGGTGCAGAGGAACGAGTAGGAAAACCCAGTTGTGTAATGCCATGGAAAGTGGAGGTGTTTATATTTGTGTAGAAGTGGCAGTGATGCTTGGTGTTGATGACATAATAGAAGCAGATGCTTCTATTATCTCATCAACATAATAACAATGTTCACTGAGATGATATAAAGCGAGAGAAGGACCTTTTCATTTCTCATACAGTTTCTTGTTTTCTTTTAGTACAAATACTGCTATGCTGCCAATAAGCAGTGGGAGTGGGAGGGAGTTCATCTGAACAAACAGAATCTAATATGATTAGGATTATATTGCAAATACATAATCAGGCTTTAGTGTTCAGATGACCTACTCTTTTCCTCTCATCTTCTGTATATTATGGACTGGTCAGAAACATCCTGGAAAGGATCCTTGGGGCTCTGATAAAACTCACTGCAAAAATTCACTGCTGATCAAGTTTGCCCTTGATGAGAAACTAGAGAGAGGAGAAAGAGAGAGAAGATAATGCTGTTTGTACAGAGGTTAGGGGGTGAGGCTGGAATTTGTTCTCTGACTGCACAGCAAGTCGGGGATATTTGTGTTTGGCAAAAAAGTCTGAAATCTCAGCCAAAAGCTTGTCCGAATCTTCTGATGTCTTCAATTTTTATTCCACTCCCATCTCATCCCATCCTGTTCTTTTGTTTCTTCCTCATTCCAGTCCTCAAGAAGCTCCCTGCATTTGGCTGAATTCCACTGTACAGAAATTCTGCTCCAGGTTTGTACTCTGTCACGTAGAAAAGATCAGGAGGTTGGATGGTCTAGCTAGCAGACTGTGCAGTGCACTGGCGCTCTGGAGAGCTGGATTCAGTATCCCTGCTTGGTCACAGCCTCCCTTTGTGAGTGTGGGCAAGGCAACTTGTTCTGTACCTATATCTGTAAAATGGGAGTACTGGTACTTCCATACGTCCCGGGGTGTTGTAAGACTATAAAGATGAGAAACATGTAGATACCTAAGTAGGTAGGCTCTGACCCACTTACTCTTATCAAAAACAAGAAAAAGAAAAAATCATGCCCATTGTGGGTGCACTGGATTTGAGACTTAGAGGATGCTTTGAGACTGCCTCCTCTTAAGGACCCCAACTTAGCCTCGTAAAGGCTGCAAGAAGTGTTTGAGGCCTTGAGATGGATTGTAGAATGCCTAGGAAGGCAATCTGGGAGTTGATAAGGAGGAGCTGCTTGCTATGATTGTAATGTATTTAACCTAATACAAATGTTTGGACCATTTTGGTTTAGTCCCAGATCTGGATTGGTTTGGAGCCAGTACTAATTTTTTTTAGTGAGTTTGTCTTTGACTAATAGAAGGGCTACAATTAGAAACAGGCCCTTTTTTTCTTTCACCCTTCACCACTTACGGGATCATAGCAGTAATAAATATAGAAATTGTAAGCTGTGTTCTGTTCTTCCTCTCAGTATTTATTTATTCCTTTTATGCACTTAGCCTCTCTACTGCTGGATTTACTTTTAATGGAGTTCACACTAGGAAACTGAGAGAAATACTATCTTTATCGGAACATTCAAAAGATATGTGTTTGTGCTCACGTACAGAGGTGCACACAAACACATGTACTCAGTCTGTTCTTTTTATCCCATTTTTATTTGGAAATAATTACACCTACTGAAAATGAAAACCTTGTAGAAAAATTTTAAAAGGAAATGAAAATGCGTCTATCAAACAAAGTAAAAATCCTAACAAAATGTTTTATAAATACATCTTGAGCAGAGGCAAATTGTCCATGACTGTAATGGGCAAAGATTTGTTGCCATGTATATATTTTGGAAAAATTGATTTATATTGTTCTCTAGTTAGTGATATATTATCACCATGTTGAAGTTACAGATTATTAGAGCTTTCTTTATTCTTATTGAGATTTATTCTCTAAAGAAACTTTTCAGCAGACCTATCAATATACAAAACAAATTGCCTGCTGTTAAGTCTGAACTGCCTATCTGTGGGTAATGTATTTCTGTACTCTGTGCTTTAAAGAATTCTCTGGCTGAATCATAATGCTCCACACTGCCAAACACCCCCCAAAACTAGAAACAATCTCAACCTTTGACAGCATGCTGTTTAGATTACTGAAAGAATACACAGAGCTGTATGTATTGCATAAACTATATAATTGGAACATTAGTACTGCAAAGTCAAGTCTTTAAAAGACTGACAATGGCCAGGTAGAGTAAGACTGAATAAATATGCTCTTGCATTCACTCTGCATCCATTCAGTAAGATACTGACGTGCAAAAATTTCTTACATCTTTTTGTAGCCACCTTCAACTTTTCTGATTCCTACTTCAGTGCTTCAGTGCTTCCTAATCTCCCCTGCACCCTGCTAGAGTATTTTTACTGCATTATCATGCACTAGAAAAGTTTGAAAGGTGTTTTTATTTAAAATAGTTTCTGCTTGGTTTATCTTAGAAATATCAAGGTTTTTTTTCTTCACTTTTCCTGGAGGACACTTCAGGGGTGAAACTTTGCCCTGTACTCTGCTGGCTGGCCCCTTCCTTTTTGCTTTAAAAAAATCTTTAAAATTTCATACATGGGTTTTGACCTCAGAACTCTGACGCGTTAGCATGCAATGAACACATTTTAATTGACATCTGAACTGGAGGTAAGAGGATCACATAATATTATTTTTAATTATAATTATTTTTAATTTAATAATAATTATTACTTGTATTCCAGGAAAACTCAGAGATCCCAGCTGACAGTGGGGCTTTGTAGTGTAAAACACTGCAAATATTTAATAACAGGCAGCATCTATCCATTACAGTCTAAATAGACAAGCCAGGCGAGGCAGAGGAAGGCACACAGAAGCATAGAGAAGTAAAATCTTTTAGAATCATAGAGAAATTAGGGTTGGAAGGGACCTCAGGAGGTCATTTGGTCCAACCCCTACTCAAAGCAGGACCAACCCCAACTAGATCGTCCCAGCCAGGGCTTTGTTTTGCCAAGCCTTAAAAACCTCCAGGGATGGAGATTCCACAACCTGCCTGTGTAACCCATTCCAGTGCTTCACCACTCTTCTAGTGAGAAAGAGTTTTCACTAATATCCAGCTTATTGTGCACTGTAACCTCCAGGTGCTTTTCTGCAGAGCTGCTGCTTGGCCAATTGGTCCCAAGCCTATAGCAGTGCATGGGATTCTTCTGTCCAAAGTGCAGGACTTTGCACTTGTCCTTTTTAAACCCCATGGGATTTCTTCTGGCTCAATCCTCCAATTTGTCCGGGTTACTCTGAATCCTAGCCCTACCCTCCAGTTTACTGCTTACTTTCATGGGCAACTGGTGCCTCCTGAGTCAGGGGGGACACTTGCCCCCCCGCCGAGGCCAGTCAGTGACTGGGAAAGGGGGTCCCTCATGGCCGATCATGCCAACTGGGCCCCCTGCCACCGTCAGTAATTACACTGATGGGGGGGGGGATGGGGTTTCCACACAGCTGATTGCACTGACCTGGAGAAATTAGAGAGAGTTCAGTGGAGAGTTCAGTGGAGGGCAATAAAATGGTGATGGGGCTGGGCACATGACTTATGAGGACAGGCTAAGGGAACTGGACTTATTTAGTCTGCAGAAGAGAAGACTGAGGGGGGATTTAATGGCAGTCTTCAAGTACAGGAAGGGGGGTTCAAAAGACCATGGAACTAGACTGTTTCCAGTGGTGACAGATGACAGAACAAGGAGCAATGGTCTCAAGTTTCAGCAAGGGAAGCTGAGGTTAGATATTAGGAAGAATTTTCACAGTAGGAGGGTAGTGAAGCATTGGGACAGGTTACCCAAAGTGGTTGTGGAATCTCCATCTTTGGAGGTTTTCAAAACCCGGCTAGGCAAAGCCTTGGCTGGGATGATCTAGTTGGGGATGGTCCTGCTTTGAACAGGGGGTTGGACTACATGACCTCCTGAGGTCCCTTCTAGCCCCCATTTTCTATGATTCCATCTCTGAGGGTGTTTTACTAAAAATATTTTCTGCTTGTATTTTTTGCCTTAGCAATATAAGTCATTGCATCCATTTGCCCCATAGTTAAGGAGATGTGTCAGGCTACTGAAACTTCCACAAAGTAATTCTTCCAGTTGTTTGTCAAGCAGTTTGTGCTGAATTGCTAATGAAATCAGAGTTTTACACTCAGTCTTCCAGTTGTTCTGATAAATCCAGTCCTTCAAGCAACAAAAACAGGGAATAAGAAAAGGGAATGAAAACTTTGTTTCTTAATGTAAAAAAAGCAAAGGAAATACATATGAAACCTTTCTTACTTATAATAAAGAGGGAGGAATAATACATTACTTATTTTTTAATTCTGGGTCACTTAATTGCCTCTACGTCTCATTTTACCCAACGTTTCAAGTACTGTACTATTGTAAGCATAAAAACCCCTGTCCTCTGCTTGGGTTCTCTTCCTCTGTCTCTGGTCTCACATGCATTGGAAGCCTTAAATGCCTTAACTATAGCCTTCCATTCCTCTTATCTTGCACAATCTCCTTCCTCCTTGTTGCATCATTGCCTATCCCTTCCAGATCAGTTTGTATCTTATCTTCCCATTGTTGCCTTGGCCTGCCTTGAGGTCTGATACCTTCCACCTCAGCTACCAAAGTCAGCCTCACGTGCTTTCTCTCATTGGTTCTTGTGGTATACCCTGCCCATTTCATTCTGTGCAATCTTATTTTGCTCAACAACATCAGGGCTTTTGTAAAGGTCCACCAGCTCTGGATTATGACTTCTCCTCCAAAATATATGTTTTGTAGTACTGCACCAAATAGCTTCCTTTCAACTTTGTTTTCTATGGCTTGCAGCCTTTTCCACTTGCTTTTTAAGTGTCCAGGATTCACATATAAAAGGACAGGTTGAACAACTGTACTATGAAGCTAGATTTTAAGGTTTCTTGAGGTTTTTATTGATGCCGTTGTTATATCCAGGCTTAATGTCATATGTTAGCACTGTAAATTCATCCCTTGATTTCTTCAGTTATTCGATTGTCCTCAGTGATTATTGTTGCTAAATATTTAAATTTTTCTACCTTTTCCACACTGCCATTCCCTATGTTTATCTTCCTGTGATCCTGAGATTTATTTTTGTCATGTATTCATTGACACCAAGTTCAGCTTCTTTGGTGCTTGACTCTATAATCTCTGCATTCTTTTATATTGTTTCCATTTCCTCTCCTATAGCAGATGTTGTCTGGATATGCAAATACATGGTGCAGCCTGTTCAGCTGCAAACCTTTTCTTTCTTCAGTGGCTCCTATGACCTTCTCAAGCATCAAGCTGAAAGGCATGGGTGACAGTGCATCCTCTTGTTTGAGCCCGCTCTTGATGTCCATTGGGTCTGATACCATTCCCTCTGTGCCAATCCTGAAGTCCCAGAAACTGGCACAAGAAGCAAGGGAGAGTTCCCAATTTCATACAGGTTAGTGTCACAAGCCAACAGGCCAAAGGGAGGGAACAGGTAAAAGGTAAAGAAAGAGCAACACTGGAAACATACACTCAGCACCTTAATTTCCCTCCACACTTCAGAGGTGTCCCCAAACAAGCCTTTTGTCCTTAGAGTGCTCAAATGGCAGCCTACAGCTTCCCCCAAGTCTGAGTCCATTTTCTTCAGCCCACATTCCTGGCTGACTGAGCTAGTGAGATCTCTAGTTCCACTGTGCACTCCTTTGTGCAGGACTGACCACAGTCTAGATGCAATCTGCTCTCTCTTTCCCTCAGTCCAGCTTCCAGCTTTCTATTCCTTTTTCCCTTGCCCCCCAGGGGCTGGGACTTCTGGCCAAATTAACAGTTGGCACAGTTCTGCAG
This sequence comes from Crocodylus siamensis, assembly GCF_052110815.1. NCBI lineage: Eukaryota > Metazoa > Chordata > Crocodylia > Crocodylidae > Crocodylus > Crocodylus siamensis. Next base: position 261,471,977 of record NC_143395.1, on the reverse strand, counting down.
ACTGCCCCCGGTTCCTCCTGCTCTTACACACATTACATTTACATTACACCTCCATGTTCATATAACTCCTTGATCCTTCAATGCACATCCTAGTAAGGTATATCAATTTTTGGGGAATTCTAACCATCACCATGGTGCTAGCCACTCCAAAAGGGGTAGGAAGGAAGCAGTTCAGGACTCATATACTATACTGAGTAGTGGAGTTAGCTAGCTGTGGAGGGAAGTGAAAGCTGCACCCTATTCTGAATGGCAGCAGGTGTGCTGGTGAAGGGCAAATGTGCTTCTGAGCTCACTTCCATGTGATATGGCCATGGGTGACTGGTGCCTCCTGAAGTAGGGGGGGCACCCCCCCAGCAGCTAGTCAGCAACCAGGGGGGGCTTCCCCTGCAGCCAATCTCCTCAATCGGTGGGGTGGGATACCCGTGGCCGATCGCACCAACCTGGAAGTGCCAGTGGCACTCCCAGAAGTGACAGAGGCTCTTCTCCTGGTGCCCCCACTCTCCAGCCAGTGCCCATAGGGGGGAACTGGCACTCCCAACTGCCCCCCTGCCCATCGCCTAACTGGGGAGTGCTGGCTGTCAGGGGGTGCGTGTGAACCCCGTATACGTCGCCCCTGGGTATGGCTGTTCAGTGCTCCCAGGGGAGGCCAGTGGCTGGGCATGGTTCCTTCATGTTTGCAAAGTACTTTTAAGGTGAAGATTGTTATGTAAATGTCAATAATTATTGTTACCAATACAGATACAGATTAACATTCAAACTGGCAAGTACATTAAGGTGAGAACCATTTTCTTCCCACCTCCTTTTTCACCTTTGATCTCAGATCAACGATTTTAGGCCTTTCCACCACACCCTATTGCAATAATCACCCTGGTGGGGGGTGGGGAGGAAAAGCAATGCCACAGGCTCCCTGATGGCACGACTATGACTAAGGTTACTCTTCCTGTAGTCACTCAATGGAAGAGGGGGGGAAGAGGGGGAGAGCATAATACCTATTATTGCTCTTCCCAGTATGGAAGTTAGGGAGGAGAAGAGGTACAAGTAAGGAAGAAGGTAGGTAAAGGCAAGGTGCTGGTGACACGAACTATAATGCTAGATTTCTTTTTCAGCAGATTTGAAAACCATGATCATCTTTACTCGTTGGAACAAACCTGGCAGAAATTAAGCTTATTAGGCCTCCTTCATATAATATGATTGTGTGACTAAACACCAGATGCCTTACAGGCACAAACTGACAAAGTAGTGTAAATCTTCAGGAAAGCTGCAGTGATCCCTTTGCCAGAGACTAGATGTTCAAGGGCAGCCTCCTTGAAGCTGCTACTCTCCTGTGAGGTGTTTGGTTTGTTCAGGCAAACAAAAACTCATGTTTCTGAGCCAGGATCCAAAGAATGTGCAACCTGGGAGCAGCATGGACTTGCACAAAGCATATGGACTGCTGTCAAAAAAGAGTTCACCATTAGAGTTCTTCAATAGACAATTTGGTTAGAAAAAAATGTTTTCACTGAAGTTTTCCATGGAAAATTCTGGCAATCTGGTGAACTCTAAAGACTCAAAATATTTTCATTCATATTTTGTTCCCACTCCTCCAAGAAGCATTATCGCTTTCTTTGGTAAGGTCATGAGATGTGTTATAAGAGTCCCCAGCCTTTGTTCATCCTGGGAAAAGAGTAGGTTGAACCCCACAGAATTTTCTGAATGGTGTTTTCCTGCTTCGTTCAGCCTTTTTTTTTTTTTTGAATGACCTAATTTATACGGGCAAAAACTGTTGTTTATGGCTTTCCTGAAACTGCAAAGCTAATGAGCTTTTTCAAAACAAAAAATAAGGCTCCTGTTCACAAGAAGATTTTCATAAAGTTTTTTCTTAAGCACACAAAACTGAGGCATAGTTATGTCAGCTCTTTCAGTGGATTATAACATTTGTCTCCACATCTTAGCTGTCCTGCAGATCCTGAACATGCCAGGGGTTTGGCACTGACACTCTTAGCCTTCCTCCTAAAGAAACAGCTTGTACAATATTGGAAATTAATAAATAATGGGCTGATATCATCCCCCAACCTACCTTTCAACTGTGCCTCAGTTTGGACTTCCTAACTCATTTTAGACCTCAAGTCACCTGTCTCCTTCTACAAGAAACTGGGTTTTTACTTCATTGTGTGTCACTGGCAACAACTGGCAATCAAGATGGTTACTTTTAAAAATGTGATTAATATATTGAGGATAGTTAATTTAATTTCTATCTTCCTTCTGTATTTCATTCCCCACCTTCCACTTCCCGTGTTCCTCTTTGGCTCTTGTTTTAAAGGACAGCATTTGGGGTAGGAGACTGAGTTGAGTGAGATGGTTCCCCAGAAATACTGACTTTCTAGAATTAAAGTATCAAAGTGTTGCAACTGATACCAGTTTGGATGGTGAAGAGAAAGTGGGCTGGATAAACACTAGGCACGTTCCCTATACCTTCTTTTCCTGAGTTGGTTTCTCATGAATAAGTAGGTTACATGAGCTAAGGTAATTTATTTTGTGGAACCTCAGGATACATGAGCTCAGATTTGGTTTATGATGATAAAAGGCAGTGCTTACTGTTTTGTTACCTTCAGCTGGGGTCTTGACTATGGTGGGGAGTCTTAATTCTATGTTTCTGCTCCTGGGGATTTATGCATTACATGGTTGGTGCTTCAGAATTCTGGAGAGACAACATTTCCTGGTATAAGAATTTGTCATTAGAAAGATAGATGTTTTCCAAAGTCTGAAACAACAGCTAACTGATATATGATATGATATGATATGATATGATATGATATATGACATGAATACATGCTTTTTGTGAATCAGCAGTTTTATCCAGGTTCACAAGAAAGTTGTAAATCAAGGGTAGGAGAAAGCAAGGAGTGCCACATACTTGGCAGTGGTGATTATAGAAAGGATCAGGGGTGTCATATATACAGCCTAGGGACTGGACCTGGCCCATGGAGCTGCTGTATTTGGCCCACTGGAAGCTAAGGGCATGGTCACAGTGGAGTGGCCTGCTGCAAGAATCTGGGTTCCTGGAGCCATTGTGGACATGATGAATGGCAGCAGGACAAACAACAGCTGACACAGCACCTGTCACCCTCCAGCTTTTTCAGTTGTTCCCACCGCTGTGGCCCCAGCTACTTGACCACTGGCTTCACTGCTATGGCTGACTTATGCCTCATGCCCTAAGCCAGATGTATAGTTAGATCTGCTGTCCCAATATGAAATGCATTTCAGTGGCAGCAGCTGCAGATTTGGCATGTAGTACATGGTGCATGGTGGAAGCTAGACCTGCAATTGTATGGACCAGGTGGGAGCTATGTGGATACCTTTAAGAATGTTATGAATAAGTTGTTATATTTGCTCCGAGATTGCAGGAGGGAACAGCAGAACTACAGGCAAGGTATTGCCCTCTAAATAAACAAACTTTATCATTCTAGAAGTTTAACTCCTTGGTCTTTTGAGAACAACACATGGTACCAAGAGTGGAGCATGAAGAAAGAAAACAAAAAAGTGGAGCGGAGTATCTCAGAATTACAGAGGAGACACAGCTGTCCAGCAATGCAGCAGAAAACTGGAATAAATTTAAGCAGAACTTTACCATATATGTGACAACCAGTAGAGCTACAGAGAAGAAAGATTCACTCAAGGTAGCTATTTTTTAAAATGTAGCATGCCCAGAAGCTCTGTTTCTTTATAATAGCCTGCAACTGTCAGAAGCAGAACCAAAAAGCACAGTAATAAAAAAGTTTGAGGAATATTGTATACCCAAACAGAATGAAATGTTGAGGAATATTGTATATCCATACAAAATGAAACCTTTGAACAGTATAATTTCCACATGAGACAGCAGAAAGAATGTGAGACAACAGAGGAGTTTGTCAAAGACCTCAGACAGCTGAGCCAGACATGCAACTTTGGAGACCTAAAAGTGTTCGTGCTCAGAGACCAAATAGTATTGGGTATAAGGGAGACAAGCCTCAGGAAAAGACTGCTAGAGCTTAATTTGGCAAAGAGAGTTAGAATGTGCCAGTTGGCTGAAATAACAAATGTCAGGAAGTAGAAGCTGGAGAGAAAAACAAAATAAGCTGAACTAGACAAGATTAGAGATGTGAAGTCCTGGAGAAAAAAACCCAGAAAAACTGGCAGGGGGAAGATTTTTTCTGCTTTTATTTCCAATGGAAAAATTGGAAATTTGGGGGAAAACTGAAAAAAACCCTATTATGAAATGTTTTCTTTTAGATTGATGAATGAAATGCTTTTTAAGGCAAGGTTTTCAAATATTGTTTATTACAGCTGCCCTTTACTCCCTCCAATTTTTTTTATAATAACTATATAATAGGGCTGTGCAAAATGGCAGTGTTCTGTTTCAACCAGTGTTTCAACATTTTGACGGAACAGTGTTTCATTTTGAATTTTGTTTCAATTCAAAACAGCTGTTCCATTTTGTTCTGTCGAAACAGGGTCAAAACGGTGAAACTGGCTTGACGTTTTGCCTGTAGGATATAATGGAGAAGAACAAAACAGCCTATAACTTCATCATTTCTGGTTTGAGTTGGATGAAACTTGCATGACTGGTAGCCCCTTCTAAGGGCATGAAGTCTGTGAAGTTTCAAGGAGATAGGTGCAGGGAGTTCAGGGAAACTGCACACCAAAGTTTTGAAAGCAAAACTTGTGTCACATGTATGTGTTAAACCACAGCGGGGTCAAAACTGCATTCTTGCTAGCCTTTGCTGAGGCCACAAAGCCTGCCAAGTTTCAAGGAGATAGGTGTAGGGGTTTGGGGGAACTGTACCTCAAGCTGCAGACGAGCAAAACTCGTGACATGGATGACACTGTGTGTGTTAAGGTGCAGCAGGGTGAAAGCTGCAGGCCTGCTAGCCCCTGCTGAGGCCACAACACCTGCCAGTTGTCAAGGAGATAGGTGCAGGAACTTCTGGGTTCTGGGGCCCTGTACCTCTAGCTGCTGACAGGCAAAACTTGCGTCATGGGTCCTTGTGCAACTTTGTCTATCTTGGGGCACAAGGAAAGGGGGGAAACTACTGCAGGCCTGGCTGCTAGGCCCTGCTGCAGCCACAAAGACTGCCAGCTGTTAAGGAGATAGGTGCACCCTGGGGCTCTGCACCCCTAGCTGCTAATAGGCAAAACTCGAGTAGATGGTGGGTGGGGCTTGAGGCAGCACAACTCTGGCCTCTCCCCTGCTGCTGGCACAGAGGTGATGACTGGGCTCTGGAGCAGTGGGCAGGCTGAAAACAGCTGTGCTGGGCTTCACAGCTCCGGCATCAGCTCTGTGCTGGCGGTGACTGCACGCGCACCTGGGGGTGGACAGCGGGAGGGCTGCGGTGCCTTGGGGGATTGAATAGCAGCCTTCAACTCTCTGCAGGGGGGTTGCAAAAAGGATGGAGCTGGACTGTTCTCAGTGGGGGCAGGTGACAGGACAAGGAACAATGGGCTCAAGCTGCAGCAAGGGCAGTACGGCTCTAACCCCGCAGGTTGAATTGGGAGCCCTGCTGGTGTCCCCCACATCCACTGCCAAGTGCAGCCCTTCCACCTGAGGGGCCCAGGCTCTCAGCAGAGGGGAGTGACAGAAAGAGGGAGTTCCCCAGACACTAGGGCTGTGTGCACCATTCTAGAGCGGGGTTATTTGCTACTGCATTTGACTGGATTACAAAACAAGCAACACACTTAGGACTTGACGTTGGCAAGCTACTTTCAAATGTTGCAGGATATAGAACATGGTCAGGTATTTGGTCCTGGGATTCCGCCAAGCATGTTCCTCCTGTAATGTGGTAGCAAGGCCTTTGTACAATACAGCCTCTTACTCCATTTGCTTCTTGCCTGCTTCAGATTCCTTCATCTTTTACAGCATGTGAAAGAAACTGGTCTATGTTTGAAAATATACTCACCAAATCAAGAAATAAACTAACCTATGAGAGTAGAGAAGCTTGTTTCAATCTGTGCAAACCTGCAGTTTTTAGACGTCCATGAAGATAAAAATTAAGGTTCAGATTCAGAATCTGAAAATATTGATATTTCAGAAACTGAGTCTGACTCTGATTAGACAAAGAAATTTGCAATGCTAATATTTTCAAGGATATATTTGATTGTTTAAATGACTTATTGGTTTCATGTCTCCAGCTTTAGAGGGATTTGTTTTTCTGCGCTCTTTTTCTAAAAATATGAGTTTCTTCTGTTTCTGGAGGGTGCAGGCTGTATGGAGAACACTTTCTAAGTCCAGAGAATTGCTTGAAGAAACAGTGGCCAGCTGCAGATGCTGTGGGGGTTACCACAAACCCATGGAATGCCCTTCATTTGGTAAGCACTGCAACAAATGCAAAAGATTTGCAAAAGATTGCAAGGGTTTGCAGAAAGGAGGAGGATGTACCATGGAAGAAACAACAGGTGCATGCTCTATGCAATGAGAAAAGGAAGAATTCCTCATTGGCACAAAGCAAGATGTTCATTTTTCTGAGGATTGGACAATCACCCTGCACACGAATGGACTAATGGTAACTTTTAAATTAGAAAGGGGGGGACACAGGTCAATGTAATACCAGAATACAGTATTCAAAAAAATGAAAACAGAACTTGTGTGCTATGAGAATAAGAAAGTGAGACTTAGGGCAGATAATGGGAACATGACTGTAACCAAGGGTGTTTGTGCACAAGGGTAATATAGTAAAAATTTTGTAACAGTTTGTAACAGTACCAGGAAAGCTAGTGTCAATTATTGGGTTGTGAACACATAAAACTCTAGGTTTGATTAAGAGAATGGATGCCACTTAAGGACTAGAAAGCAAGAACATAGAAGAAGGTTTTATGATATGTTTCAAGGCATAGGGAAACTGTCAACTGAGTACAAGACAGAATTAAGAGAACCAAATACTTCTACCATACATGCTCCAAGAATTGTTCCTCTTGTACTAAGGGAGAAACTGAAAAAGGAATTAGATTAGTTAACATGAACATAATGGAAAAAGTAGAGCAGCCAATTACTTAGGTCCATTCACTGGTCACAGTAGAAAAAAAGATGGATCCTTGAGATTGTGTTTGGATCATAAACAAATGAACAGGTACATCAAAAGGGAGCATTTTCCCATTCCTAGCAGGGAAGGGGTTTTTGGCAATGTGGCAGAAGCTAAATATTTCTCCACTTTGGATGCCTCTTCTGGGTTTTGGCAAGTTCCCCCAGAAAAGAATAGCATTACATTATGTATCTTCAATACACCCTTTGGAAGGTATTCTTTCATAGGCTTCCTTTTGGACTGTGTTCTGCATCTGAAGTATTTTACAGAAAGGTGAAACAAATTTCTGAAGGTCTTGATGGAATGATGGTTTATATTGATGATGTATTCATTTGGGGAAATACTATGGAAGAATGTGACGAGGCCGAGAAAGGCATTACAAAGAGCTAGCGGAGCAGAGTTAAATTGAACAAACAAAAATGCAAATTCAGTGTCAAAGTAATAACGGATCTGGGAGAAAAGCTCTTTGGGACAGGCATGCAAATAGATCGTGCAAGGATTAAAGCCATTACAATCATGCCATCCCCTAAAGATAAGGAAGGAGTGCAAAAATTACTGGGAATGATCAATTTTGTAGGAAAAAGTTCTACCTAACTTAGCAGAGCAGACTGGACACCTTAGATCTCTCCTATAAAAGAATGCCCAGTGGGTAGGGGAACGTGAAGCTGAATTTAAAAACTTAAAGGAAAAAATAATGAATGTTCTGGTACAAAAATACTATGACCCTATAAAAGACCCATTAAATTGTCAACAGATGCTTCTAAAGAAGGTATTGGAGCAGTTTTGCTTCAAAAATATGGGGATAGCTGGAGACCAGTAACATATGCATCTAGGCTGCTGTCTAAGTCAGTGTGTCTATATGCACAAATTGAGAAAGAAAGTTTAGTTCTGGTATACATCTGTAATAAATTTTATATATTAATCTATGGGAAGCCTGCAGTAGCTGAAACTGATCATAAACCTTTGGTAACTATAACAAAAAAAAGGTTATCAGACATGCCACCCAGATTACAGAGACTTGTCTTTCAACTGCAAATGTATGATCCAAACATACAATACATACCAGGAAAACATCTACTTATTGCAGGTACATTGTCCAGAGCATATGACATGATGGAAAATGACAGAATTTCAGACTCAGACATAGTGCATGTTAATCTAATTAAAAGAGTGATTCCTGTCACAGATAAAATGTGAGCACTAATTGCAGAAGCTACAAGTGATAACAGCTATTTGTGCTCGTTGGCCTGGAAAACATACCTAGCCCCTACCCTCAGTTCAAGGAAGAGCTGTGAGTACTGGATAGCATTTTGTTCAAAGGCTTATTACTTGTTCTAGCAATGCTAAAGAAAGACATGTTAAACAGAATACATGAGGGGCATCTAGACATTGAAAAATGCAAAAGGAGAGCAAGGGGTGCTCTATATTGGCCCGGCATAAATAATGACACAGAAGATGCTGTAACGGCTTGTACAAAGTGTCTAAAGTACAAATCAGCACAAAGAAAAGAGCCCATGAAGGTCATGAAAGAGCCTGTAGCTCCATGGTATCAAGTGGGCATTGACTTATTCATACATGCGGGAAAAAAATATGTATTAGTGCTGGATTATTTTCATTACTGTCCTGAAATTGCATTGTGTGAAGGCACAACAGCAAACCGTGTCATAACTTGCATCAAATTGATTTTTGCTAGACATGGGATTCCTCAAATTGTGGAAATGGACAATGAACCTCAATCCAACTGTCTTGAATTTAAAGAGTTTACAAACAAATATGGATCCTGTCACAATGCTTCAGGGCCTAAATACCCACAATCCAATGGTCTGGTAGAAAATGGAGTATGGATAGTGAAGAAATTGTTGAAAAAGGCTACAGATTCACACACTGATGTTTACCTGTCACTCTTGAATTATAGGGCAACACCCATGAAATGTGGATTGTCTCCAGCAAAAATGCTGTTTAACAGGAAACTCAAAACCCGGGTGCCAAATCTTGCAAATGATGCCCATCAGAATGAAAAGCAAGATGTGAAACATTAAAACATTCTGTAAATTGAGGAGCCAGTGGGTGAGAGACAGGTTGGGGTAAGGGAAGGAGGATGAATCTAGCAGGTAAATAGTGGTGAGGTACCTGGGGAGTCAGATGTCAGGCAGGCTCTAATGTGTCATAAATCCAATATCTAAATTTAGTCCATGATTTTTTTATATCCAGGAGGTTGATGAAGTAAAGTTCATAGGCTCATTGGTGAAAAGTGTTTTGTAAATTCCCTTTGAGGATCAGAACTGAGAGATGGGAGAAAGAGGTTTTCCTGTGAGAAATGTGGCACCATCAGTAATTGGGTATTCTTGTCTTTAATAGATTTCTGGTGTGCATTCACTATGGTCCACAGTTGTTGTCTGGGCTCTCCTACGTATTTTCTCTCAGGGCATTTGGTGCATTGGATGAGTTGTATCACATTTCTGGAGGTACAGCTATAAGATCCAGGAATGGTGATGGTTCTGTTGTGGGGTGTATTGTGGGGGCAGTGGAGATACGTTGTTGGGTTTTGTATTTCTTGTCATGGCATCATCTGGATCCATTTGGTGTGTTTTGGGCTGTTGGAAGTTTCCATACTAGAAAGTCCATGGTTTAGCAACAATTACCAAATGAAAAAAGAAAAAAATGTGAAGTACATATTGCAATTGGTTATATCTAACAGGTCTGCAAACTGTATAGCTCTGCTTAGACTGCATCTGGTATAGGCAAGGATCAACAGGTTATAAATTCTGTGTGTCTGACTTTATGTTGCTCTTACTTCACAAACCCTGGCAATACACAGTGCTATAGCATTTTTTAGTGTGTCAAGCTCCTTTATCTGCACCTTTTTTTCTTGTTCAGGCTACAACATGATCTGCAACCAACATTGTGATGTATGTGTCATTGCCACTCTGACATACCGTATCATTGAAACCTGGCTGCAAGTCAAGCTAGATCAAGTTTAAAAAATGATTAATCTCACAAACAAGAGCTAAATAGTATGGATTTACTTATACTATAGTGATGAGTTCGGTGCTCCTGATTACAGGGAATGAATCTTGCTTAGTAACTATTTTTTGATTTACCCTTGAAAAAGTGCCATTGGGTTTGCAGAGCAATAGCTGTTGGGTTTTTGGGTTTTTTCTTTTTAATAGATTTGCAGGGAAAAAAGGTTTCAGGAGTACACATTTTTCCTTAACCTTTTGTTTATAGTTTATGAAGCAGGTCCTTCTCTTAATTTCTTAAGGGAATGCTTATGTTTTACAGTGCAGTATAAAGTAGAGATATCCACACTAGTTTTAAACAGCTCACTCAGTTACCAGAAATACTCTGCCCACAGTAGCACAGACTCCTCCAGAGATAATTTACACAGAAATAAGTATAAAATTCACCCAAGGTAAATTAGCCCTAGCTGAGCTCCAAGCTGCTCCAACTGTACTGCTCCCAGTACCTGAGCCAGCTCATTTAGAGGTAGCTGTACACTAAACTACAGTCTATGATGTAGACGTACCCCAACCTTTACCGAAGGAGTGGGGTGAGAAAACATTTGGCTAAAAATAAATTGCTGGAAAAGTATGGAAAACGTCAGTGAGGCTAGTTCTCAAAAGGACTTCAGGTTCACTTGAAGAAGCTCCAGTAAGCAACTTCTTGAGGGTAGCTCTTTCTTAAAGAGCAAACCAGAAGAATTAAGCAGGAACAAGGAGGTGTGAAACTACCTCATTATACATGCCATAGCATAACAGACAAGGTGGACAGAGGAGTCAGCAGAGGAAAGGGAAAAAAAGAGAAGCACTGAAATAGGAGCTGCAGAGGGGGCAGGTACAACATGGTCTGGCATTCTGCTGTGCCGTCAACCTTTGCTGTCTTTGCATTAGGGTGTTTTTTCCAGCAGTCATAGAGAGATGATTCCATTTGGCCTATATTTTATATTTTTTTCCTTTTCGATAGGTTCTTTTAAAAAAAATAAACAACCCCCAAATCTCCTCTAGTCCTATTGCAGCGAATGAACAATGCTGTGTTTTTCATTCTGACAGCTTTCTTACAGACAGTTATGGAAAAATACCATGTGTTGTTATGGAAGATAGAACCGAGCAGTGTCAGGATTTCTATTACCGTGGTATTTACTGTGTTTAGCAAGATAGTTTGCATCAGGATCCCTCTCCTTTTCCATTTTACTTCCACCCTTACTGTCACATGATCCCTTTCTTCCAGCCAGGAGGGCTGCATATGATAACCCCCTGGAGCACTGGGCACTGCACTTTAACAAGGAGATGGAAAAGCTTGAGAGAGTCAGAAGAGCTACAAAACCCGGGCATGTTGCCTACAAACCTGTGCATGTTTCCCTATTTCTTTTCTAGTCCAGCAAATCTCATAAAGACTAGGCTTCCAACTTAGATTCTGAGCCCCTAATGGCAGCATGGATGATGAATCCGTATTGTTTCACTGAAGGGTCCAAAAGGACTAAAAATAAAGCAACAGGCCAGGCTGTGGTTATTATGCAAAAATGAGGTTTGTAACCTATGTAAGAGAGAGGCCTATGTGGAAAGAGACCAACATAAAATTGGTGGCTGCTGATGACTCAGAACTGAAGGAATAGGACCGCAGAGTGAGGAGGAGATGTGGGTTGCAAAACATTCGCCAGAACAACAAACCACAAGGATGCTTTTGAGCACTACCCCCAATGGATCCAATTCCCAATGAGCTGCAGTTTAACCAAGCTCTCCTAACACAGATGAGAAGTATGTAGCAGGACACATGCTTTCCTTAGAGTCTGACTATCATTGTATTGAAGCAGATGATCCAAATATATGTATGTGTGTACATTATATATACACACACACTCCATATATATGCTATTTTTTTAGAGTATATGTGTGTGTGTGTATAGGTTCCAAAATGCAATATACTGTTACATAGTTTTAATTAGATAGATAGATATTAATGTATCATATTAGATCCTTTATCCTTTGTTATATCTATATATATTAATATTTTGGAATATAATATCTTCCAAAATATTAATATAGGATAAAGGATATAATATAATACATTCATCTTACCTCTCTACCACAAAAAAAAAAAGTCTTCCCTGTTCTTTTCTTCCTGTCTTCTTTCCCTATCCCCACATGATACAGTATAGTGACTTTAGTTGTACTATTTATATTGCAGTAGCACTCCAACGACATAGGGAGATATACGGACATATTAGGGGGTAATGGTGGATTCCATACATCCTAAAAGTGCTTTTTATTGCCTAGTAAGGAATAGATTCTGGTAAGTATTAACTACATTGTAGTTTTTTATGATGTGAAGCGCTCTTATGTTATTTATGATGGAATCAATAAAGCAGCTTATATGAAAAACATTTTTAGCAGCAATCAATGCAAATGTCCAAATTTGCATGCAAGTGAAGCTGATTGGTTCAATAAAAATGACTGCTATGTCCTAGGCAGACAAGGTTCTTTGGGTAAATCTGGTATCTTTTATTAGACCTACTAAATAGTTGGGGAAAAAATTCTTATTAAGCTTTCAGGTTTAAAAACGTTTGTCAGGCTGAGGAAACATCTGCAGTTGGTGTGTGCCCATCCTGAATGCAATGAAAAGAAAAGAAGCCAGAGACTGGTATGCATGCAAGAGAGCCAGTTAGTGAAGATGTAAATTGAGGAGTCAGTGGGTGACAGACAGGTTGGGGGTGAGGGAAGGGGGGTGAATGTAGCACGTAAATAGTGGAGAGGTACCTGGGGAGTCAGATATCAGGCAGGTTATAATGTATCATGAATCCAATGTGTAAATTTAGTCCATGATTTCTTGTGTCCACGAGGTTGATGAGGGGAAGTTCATAGGCTCATCTGTGAAAAGTATTTTGTAAATTCCTTTTGAAGATTAGAACTGAGAGATTGGAGAGAGAGCGGTTTTCTTGTGAGACATGTGCCCCACTGGTAATTGGGAATTCTCGGCTTTAATAGATTTCTGGTGTGCGTTCATTCTGGTGCGCCGTTGTCATTTGGACTCTCCAACATATTTTCCATCAGGGCATTTGGTGCATTGGATGAGATATTACATTTCTGGAGGTGCAGGTATAAGATCCAGGAATGCTGTTGGTTCTGCTGTGGGGTGTAGTCATTGTGGGGGGGGGTGGGGGAGATATGTTGGCAGATTTTGCATTTCTTGTCGTGGCATGGTCTGGATCCATTCAGTGTGCTTTGGGTTGTAGAAAGTTTGCTTCTGGTGATAAGGTTAGTGAGGTTCCATGCTTGTTTGAAGTCTAGGATGGGTGGTTCTGGGAAGATCTCTTTAAGAATTGGGTGTGAAGGATCCCATGTGGTGGAATTGACTGCAACCTGACAGAAAGGGAAAGGGAAGCCAAGTAAGGTTTTCTCCTGGACGCAAAGGAGCTAACTGGGGGACTTAAACGGAATATGCCAGGTTGGAGAGAAGAAAACAAGGTCAAGGTCTCATACAAAAAACAGGACTGAATGTGACTGCTCAGAATCAAGGCAAGGATCTTTAGCTCAGACTATTTTTAGAATGAGAGGCAAATTCGTAGTAGAGCTTTTTCCAGAGAAGCTTTTGGGAGATGCAACCTATCTCCCCACCCTGTCCTTGACTATTCTAGATATTGGAGCTGTTTAAAAAATAGACAATGCAATCATTTCCCTCCCTTCCGCCGCCCCAAAGTTTGTCAGATGGATAAATGTGTTTGTCAGTTTGTCTCCTGTGTCTCTTCGTTTCATGAAATCACTTAAAACTGTCTGGTATAATCATTGCTCTCTTCTGCCCTCAACCCCACCAGCACCCTAAACTCACACTTTGCTTTTCACATGTCTTGCTTATTATTCTCCTCAGGTTCCATTAGCCAAATACAACCTCAGAAATACGCTTTCAACAACAATCCACTCCAGCATCTTGTTCCCAGTGTTTTCTCTTGATTTATTCTGTCACATTGACTTCTGATGCTTTCTGGGGCACATGCAGATACAGTCTACAGACAAAGACAGTTAATGGAAAGGGGCTTAGAGTGCATTGTAAATGGCACATGCACAAAATGAATAAAGGCTTTTCTTTCTGTTCCTGTGTACTCCTATGGATAAGACAAGCCAATGACTCATTTTTTTCTGAATGTAGTTTAAAAAAATTAGGAAAATGTGACATTGAGACCCAGACAAGCTGATGGTAAAACTTCAGTTCATTTTCTCCTCTCCTTTTGCACTGATTTACATCCAAGAAGCAGAATGACTACTAAATACGTGGTCCCTCTTCCCACCTCCTTTTCCCAGCTGGCTACTTTGGAACATGCACTTGCCTTGCTGTCCTTCTTGTCTATACAATGTTCTCCCCACAGATACAATTATGAAAAATACAGCTCAGGTGGTACTCTGGCAGTTTGGACTGGCCCCTTAATTAAGGACCCAAAGTTTTCTCCTCCAATTAGCCCCATACAAAGATTTAGGAAATGGGCTTTGTTCAAATGATGGGGAAATATGGCAGCATGTTTTGGAATGATCATGTTTCTGCTCCACTGTCACTATCATATCCAGCCCATGAGCCATTGCATTTAGTAGGGCTTTGCTCTGCGTAGCTGGGGGGAGTGGGAATTGGAGGTCCTTAGTCTTTTGGCTTTGCATGGTGATGGATTTCTAATCTTTTCTGGTCTGCTTGTAACAACCACTGTTTGTGTTTTGTCACGGGAACAGTAGAGCAGTTCTGTCAAGTGAAGGAAAAGTCCAGAATCTTCTGGAGTGGCCTCCTCTCCCGTTCTCAGTGGCACCGTCTCTCTCTGATACTTTTTCTGACGCATGTCCAGGTGCAAAAGGGAAATATATTGTAATATTTATTTTCATGATGGACAAAATAACACTTTCATATAATGTCATGTATGTGCCGATTGCATTCTTAGTCTGCATAATTATGTTTGTTGCTCTAAGATGATTCGTAGATTCATAGATTGTAAGGGGCTGGAAGGGACCTCAGGAGATCACCTGGTCTAGCCTCCCTGCACTAGGCAGGAAAGACAACTGGGGGTCAGGTGACCCCAGCCAGGTGACCATCCAGTCTCCTCTTGAAGATTTCCGGGGTAGGTGATTGCACCTCTGGAGGGAGCTTATTCCACAGTTTGGACACCCTGACTGTGAAAAGTTTTTCCTAATGTCAAGCCAGAAACAGTCTTCCAGGAGTTTGTGGCCATTACTCCTGGTTTTCCCCAAGGGTGTTCTGGTGAACAGATGTTTGCTGAGCCCTTGATGTACTCCTCTGGTGTAGCAGTAAGCTGCTACCAAGTCCCCTCTCAGCCTTCTCTTTTTCAGGCTGAAGAGTCCCAGGTTCCTCAGCCTTTCCTCATATGGCTTGCCATGCAAGTCTCTGATCATATGGGTGGCTCTTTTCTGGACTCTCTCAAGTTTTTCCATCTCCTTGTTAAAGAGTGGCACCCAGAACTGGATGCAGCACTCCAGCTGTGGTCTAACCAGTGCTGAGTAAAGCGGAAGAATCGCTTTCTTGTTTTTTCTTCAGATGCATCGATTGATGCATGCCAGAGTATTATTTGCCCTGATGCCTACAGCATCCCAGTGATGGCTTATATTCATACTGTGCTCTATTATAACCCCTAGGTCCCGTTCATTCATGGTGCTGATCAATTTGGTGCTGCTAAGCCTGTGGGTGTGCAGGGGTTTGTTCATCCCCAGGTGGAGCACTTTACATTTCTCGATGTTGAACTTCGTCAGGTTCCAATCCACCCAACTTGCTAGTCTGTTTAGGTCCACCTGTATCTGTAGCCTATCTTCAAGCATAACCATGTTTCCCCAATAACTTGGTGTCATCCGTGAACTTGGCCAGTGAGCTCTTCACCCCCACATCCAAATCATTGATAAAGATGTAGAAAATTACTGGATGAAGCACCAACCCCTGAGGGACACCATTGGCAACTTCTTGCCAGGATGACACAGATCCGTTCATTAGAACTCTCTGGGTCGTACCCCACAGCCGGCTCCCTACCCACCTAACTGTCATGCAGTTAAGCCTGCAATCCTTCAATTTTTTAATGAGAACATCATGGGATACCAGATCAAAAGTCTTTTGGAAGTCAAGGTGTATAATGTCAACCTCCTCTCTCTTATCCAGGTGGTGAGTTACCTGGTTGTAGAAAGAGGTGAGGTTGCTAAGACAAGACCTGTCAGTGATGAAACCATGCTGGCTGTCATTCAGAATCCTGCCTCTGCAAGCCTATCACACATAGACTCCTTAATGATTTTTTTCCAGGAATCTCCCTGGGATAGAAATTAGGCTAATTGGCTCATAGTTTACCTGGGTCTTCTCTTCTCCCTTTCTTGAAAATAGGCACAACATTGGCCCTCTTCTGGTCCTCAGGGACATCTCTGGAGTGCCACAAGTTTTGGAGCAGTTTCACTAGGGGCTCCATGATGATGTTGGCCAGCTCCTTCAGAACTCTCAGTTGAAGTTCATCCGGTCCTGCTGACTTAAATATGTCTAATGTTTTTAATTGATCATACACCAGTTCTATGGCAATAGTAGGAAGGTAGACATTCCTACAATGCCCATTCTGTACCTTACCTGGCATGATGTTCCCCTTGGCCCAGTGAAATACTGAAGCAAAATAGTTATTCAGGAGTTCAGTTTTCTTCTGAGTGCCAGTAACCAGCTGTCCTAAGTTGCTGACCAGCAGCCCCATGCTCCCATTTGTTTTCTTCCTGTTCCCTATATACCTAAAGAAGGACTTGTTGCCCTTGATTTCCATTGCTGATTTAGTTCAGTCACTGCCTTAGCCTTTCTAATCTGTTTCTTACAAGTATGGGCCATTGCTGTATAGTCATCCTTGGGGACTGTCCCAAGCTTCCATTATTTGTACACCACTTTCTTCTTTTTTAAGAGGACCATGATTCCCCTGTTTAGCCAAGAGAGCTTCCCAGCCCTTCTGTTACATTTCCTCTGCATGGGAATGGACTTCCTTTGTGCTTCAAGGTTCATGTCCTTAAGGAACATCCACTCTTCATGCACTCCTTTTGCCATCTGGTCCTCCAGCACTTCCCCCACTAGTGACCTGACCTCGTTGAAATTTATATTTTTGAAATCCAAAACTTTAACCCTGCTATCTAATTTGTTTGCCTTTCGATGGACAGCAAACATGATGGTTTCATAGTCACTGTCACCCAGGCTACCTTCTATATTTAAGTTGGTCACCAGGTGAGCTCCTTTGGCTAGGACCAAGTCTAGGAGAGTGTTACCCCGGTTGGATTGTGCACCTTCTGAGCCAGGAAGAGCTCTTCAGTGCAGGGCAGGAAGAACACAACCAATATGACTTGGCCAAGTGTTCCTCCCAAGATATTTCTGGATAATTGAAGTCACCCATGATGACCATGTCCTGTGCATGCATGGCTTCTATTAGTTCATAAGAGATCTTTTGATTAAGCTCCTCTCTCTGGTTTGGTGGTCTGTAGTATACACCTACAGTTAGGTCCCTGTCACTATGTTTCCCTCCACCCCCAACCCAGCAGTTTAACTTAGAGGGTTTCAAGCTGTTCTTGTTTGGAGCTGATGTCGACCTCCAAGGAGGTGTACTTCTTCTCCACATAGAGATCTACACCTCCACCTTTCTTCCCTGTTTGGTCCCTTCTATGCAGGGCGTAGCCCTCTATGGCTATGCTCCAATCATGTGATGAGTCCCACCAGGTTTTCATAATCCTTACTAAATCATAATGCCCACTGGAGAGTAGGAGGGCTCGGTTCTCCTGCTTGTTCCCCATGCTCCTGGCATTAATGTACAGGCACCCGAGTTCTCCTATTGAGAGCCTTGGCTTCCTGTCATGCTGAAGGAGAACTGTTCCCTCAGCTCCTGCGAGAGTGGCTCTCCTAGTGTCTTTATCTACAGAGCTTTCTTGAATGTTGATCTCTGGGCATGCTTCAGTCAGTGTTTTCCTGACTTCCGTCAATCTTAGTTTAAAACCCTGTCTAGAAGATGGGTCATCCTGACTGAACACAGGGACTTACCTCTCCACATGAAGTGGGTGCTGTCCCTTCCCAGGAGTTCTCTCTCCCTGAAGTGTGCACTGTGGTCGAGGAAACCAAAGCCCTCTCAGTGGCGCCACTGTTCACTTCCTCGATGCATTCTTTCCTCCTAGGAAGGATACAAGGATGCATCCAATTTGATTCCAGACATTAATGTTTCAAAGCTCTGAGAAGTGAGCCCCCTGAATTGACTGAGACCACAGGTAGAGTTGTGAACTTTTCAGAGCACATATGCGGCTGGTTAGAAATA
Organism: Crocodylus siamensis; assembly: GCF_052110815.1. NCBI lineage: Eukaryota > Metazoa > Chordata > Crocodylia > Crocodylidae > Crocodylus > Crocodylus siamensis. The sequence continues at coordinate 261,453,662 of NC_143395.1, read as the reverse complement.
CATTACTGAAGATGGATACGTTTGTGTTGCATACATATTTCATTTTATGATTTCCATATTATGCCTTTTTATTCCATGGCACAGTATACAATGTGTTTTTCCATGTCTTAGCGGAAAGAAAGAGCTTCTACAAATCAGAGCGCATCTTGCTTTATTTGTTAATCATCAATTGCCAGATGATGGAAAACATTTTCTGCTTGCAGCATGATTGCTGTTAGTGTTTCTCAGGAACCCCTTTAATCAAACAGTGGAAATGTTCCTTCCTCTTACATTTAGAGTCAAGAGCATGCCAATAACAGCAGACTAAGTCCCTGTCTTCAAGGATTAATAAAGTTACAAATACTCACTCAGACATAAGCATGTTGAATGCATTTTGGCCTGAACATCTGTAATCCCTGGACAAACTTTATTTCTGTCCTGTAAATGCTGAACAAAAGGCTCTTTACTGTTTTAAATCTGAAGAGAATGTCAAGGTCTCTAAAAGATTTCTGAGGCTATCAGTTATTTGGGCTGATGTAATCTCAGTGAGCAATTGTGGGTTAGTGTGACTTGTCGTCTTATTTTTTTCTCATTTTATTCTCCTCTTTTAACACAGGCAGCAAAAAGGAAATTGAAGAAAACAGAAGGAAGAAACCACAGAACTAACGTTAATGGACACAGGAAATCAAGGAAAAGGTGCAGCTCGAGTCTGAAAGCAGAGCTTTCCTCTGAGCTCTGCATATCTCTATCGAATGCCCTACTCTGTCTACATTTGTGGTGCTACTGTTGCAGTGTCTGAGTGAGCAGTGCATGTAAGGAACCCCATTAAACACCACCATATGAAAAAGAGGCCTCTGGCTTCATCATATGACAATATTTCAGTCTTCCAAGTACTCATAAACATTTAAGAATTTAGAATAATAATTTGAATTTCTCATCACCCATGCCTAAGGGCCTTTGGGCACCTACACAAGATTTAAATAAAATGAAGTACAAAACATGAGGCTACATGCCCAAATTCATTTTATTGTACAACTGGCAAGTTGCTAAATTACATAAGTGTTGGTGAAGATGAATTAAAACAGATGTTTCCTTGTGATAGCCTAAATTCTCACATCACAATCCAAGATTCAGTAGCATCCAACATACCATAATTTACCATATATTTTACCTGTACATTTCCTCCTTTTATTTGTTTATCAAAATGTGGACAAATTTCCTAAAGGGTCACATCATATTTTTCCTTGAAAAGTAATCAGTTTAACAATTTAACACAGGCTACATTGGCCTATGTTTTGGCTGTCAAGTCATGGTATGACTGAGTACATTAAATCTGAAAGTCAGGCTCAGTCAGCAGAGGAGGTGGCAGACAGCTGTCAGGCCAATCCATGTAAGTAAAGCTGCAGGAGTGATCCATCAGTTAAATGTAAAGTTTTATAAACTTGACATCTTGAGTAAGCAGAGTAATGTCTAATGAGGAGCACTCCGGAGTCATTGATTAGAGAGACACAGATTGCTCAAAGACAATCAGCATGAGCTGATAATTAATATAAGAGATATCGGATAACTTCTTGACAGTTTAATATCGTTGTCACCATCTGCTGGCTAAGAAAAGGTAATAAATTACTTTCGGGCTAATGTGCATGTGCTTAAGCATGCAATGATTTGCTATTTTGGGTGACTATGTTACACAGGAACACAGGACATGAAGGGGCCACCTGCACCAGTAAGTCCAGTCGAGGGTTTCTGGATTTGAAGAAGATTGTTCATAAGATTTTTGTGTTCATTTGGACTGATATGGGCTACATGTATTTGCCAGACCAGTTGCCCTAAGGACAGAGCCCTGCATATATAAGTGCTGAAAGGGAACCCCTAATAAACTTGGGCCAGACCAGACTGTAACCTTACCAAGAGGTTCCAGATGAGTCCAGGCTTTCAGATTTGTTGAGAGCGAAAGATCTAGACCATAAGTGTCCAAGGAAAAGCTAGATGCTTGAGGAAAAGCTAAGGAAGGGTGTTCAAATGGACCATATTTGACCAGATCAGTTCTGTACCAGTTTTTGGAGCAGCAAGAAGGCCTGCTGACAACCTCATCCCAAGTAATCTAAATAGACACTGGCTGGAATGACAGATAATTAAACAGAAAATGATTAGGGCCTCAGTTCTACAAGGAGCTTAACCACAGGGAGTTATCTGTTCAACTTCAGTACCTGCATGCTAGAAATAAGGCACATACTGAAGTATTTTCTTAATCATATTCAAAAATGGGGAAAACCATGCACAGGGTACAATGCTTAACAGATAGGTCTTACCAGTATATCAGATGGCCTTCCACCTTCCCAAATTATTTCTGAAGTGGCAAAACACATTTATTGTGATTTCTCCACCTGAAATTCTTCACAGGAACCATAACATGTTTTTTTTTTATAATAAACATGTTATATTACTGTTAAATTGGAAAGTACTTTTTTCTTCTCACAGGAATAGAATTTCTGCTGCACCACTGGATGGATTCTTCACCAGATAGGAGTATGCATGTGCTCATCAAGGTCAATCCCAAGCATGCAGTTTATCCAATAAAATATATCACCCACAAAAATCCTTGCCTCTCACAGATATCCTACATATCGGAATTGCTGACCTGAACCAGAAAGATAGGGGGATGTAAAGGCTCAATCTTGGAATATACTGAGCAGCTGCCATTTAAGTCAATGGGATGTGACAATGCTCCTCATGTCCAGAGATTGATCAACTCCTTGCAGGATCAGCTATTATAAAAAAAACCATTAAAAAAATTTGGACATGATTCTTTATTTTAACATTATTGGATTCTTCTGGTCGTTCCATTCATTATGCTGGTTTAAAACTGCTGTCACAGAATGGAATGTCAGGCTCTCATTTGGGAGTCAGTCAGTGGTCATGTAATTGTGAGTCTCCAGATGTTAAAAGTCTTATCACACTTTGGTGATACAGAAGGAGCATGCTGTGGCAATTTGTACTTGAGGGAGCATTATTGCAGAGCGATTTATAAGGCACATACATGCTGGGCAGTGGATGAAATGATTATGGGATTGTTGAAGTTACTGTTAAGAAAAGGCCAGTTATGTCAGGCACTACATTGCCTCACTGATGCAGGATTTTTCCCTACAATCTACAGTATATTTTTTGTGCTTTGTCCAGTCTGGCCTTAAATGCAAACAGTAAAGGTTGTCAAACGGAAAAGTGCCTAAAATAGCTTTACTCCAATCTCTCTTACAAAAGATAAGAGGAAAAGAAAGACATTTTTCCTATTTGTTCTTGCTCTTTTATTACTTGACCTATTTTGTAAGTAATGTGTCTCTGACCTCTTTCTTTAAAGTGGTATTTGCATACTCTAGCATAGTATAACTGTCCTGTCCCATGTCTGATTCCAGGTTTGACAAGTCAGCTTAACAGGAGACCTCTTACCTGCACAACCAATTGGAAATAAGGAACTTATGACTAGCACAGAAATTTGAGCAAGGTTAGACCTGACCTACATCCTTTCCTCATGCTTTCCAGATGGTGTGTCTGTGCCATTTCTAGCACTAAAATGGAAAGTGTCAAGAATGTTTCCATTATACACATTCTTCCTGAGGGACTCAAAACTCTGCTGTAACGTATGGTTGGGGTTGAAGTCTATTATAAACCATCTCAATTTGGTATCAGTATTCTTTACTTTTCAACATAGTTTTTAAATGTAAATGAAATAAATTTGCGGTGCTGCAAAAATTCACATGAAGCTGATCACAGAACCTTGTTATTTCCTGTGGCATTCTGCAGCTGTGTTTCAAAATGGGCACACCTATATGTGAAACTAATGCAACGTGCAAGTTTGCACTGGAGTTTATACATGTGCCCAGGTCCACACTATGTTAGGTTGGGTTGGAGCAGCCCTGGGGCTGTTCTGACCCAGCTTAATGTGCTGTGGTGGGTCTGGCTGGGGCATGAGGGTGCCCCAGTGTGGAGCTACTTGGCAGGCAGCCTCGCACTGAAGCACCCTCATGCTCCAGCCACCCCTTCAGCATCTACATGTGCCTTACTGTATACTAAAGAATGCTGCCATAGGATAGTACTTGTGCTTACAAGTACTAACTTACAGTAGAGTGAATTAGTTTCCTGCAGCCTAATAAGGCCTCATATGTAGATGCTGAGACTTTACTGAAGACCTAATTAGGCAGCTCCCCAGTAAATGTCTTGTGTAGATGTGCCCAGTAAGTCGCAGCTCCACTGACTGCAGACTGCATGGCACTTGCTGTTCTGAAGAGCTCCATTGATATTGACTTCGGACATATTTTTGGCAATGAGTAGTGCACCTGGCAGCCACTCTTTGTAGGACAGAGTTCTGTAGGTTTAGCTTTTGGCATGGATAGGAACTGTGCCTAAGTGTCTAAAATCTCTAGCAATCATTCATTATTTTGAAATAAATAACAAAGTCTGTTTGGGACAAGATTTTTCAATTTTGTAGTTTTATAGAAATGATATCTGATTGACTCAAAGGCACTGAATTTTTGTGGCCTGATTCTCAGAAAATCAAGAGGTGAATTTGCAATCAGGACTCATAGTAGAGATGATAGCTTTTATTAGACCAACAAGATTTTTTGCAAAAACAGTTCTTTAATTGCAAGCTTTCAGGCACAAACTTCCTTCATCAGGCACTGGAAAAAAGATTGTAAAAGTTCTACTGGGTAGAAATGAAAGCTCATATTTCATAGGATTTCACAGAGGCGTCAATAGTTGGAAGACTCCTCTGGGCAGTCAGTTCATAGCTGGTATGAAGCCCCTCACCTCCTGTGAGGATCTGTGATGATGCAAATGACCTTGAAATAAAGGCAGGAGCAGGATCTCAAGTTTCCAGTGGTCATGGTTGCTTCCTACTTGGGAAAATATGAAGATTTCATTTTAAAAAATTGGCTAAAATTTGATATCTTCTATGTGTTAGATATCCAGGTTGTAGCTGTACTGGTCTAGAGGAAAAGGCAATCAGGACTCATAGTGGAGATGATATCGTTTATTAGACTAACGAGATTTTTGCAAAAACATTTCTTTAATTGCAAGCTTTTGGGCACAAACATCCTTCATCAGACATTGGAGAGCAGATTATGAAAGTTCTCCTGGGTAGAAAAGGGTGAACTGACTGCCCTGAGGAGTTTTTCCATCTATTGACTCCTCTTGTGAAATCCTATGAAATATGAGCTTTCATTTCTACCCAGTAGAACTTTTACAATCTTTTTTCCAGTGCCTGATGAAGGAAGTTTGTGCCTGAAAGCTTGCAATTAAAGAACTGTTTTTGCAAAAAATCTTGTTGGTCTAATAAAAGCTATCATCTCTACTATGAGTCCTGATTGCAAATTCACCTCTTGATTTTCTGAGAATCAGGCCACAAAAATTCAGTGCCTTTGAGTTAATCAGATATCATTTCTATCCAGGAGAACTACCCACTTTTCACAGCTGAGCCTATGAACTGCACTTTATCAGCCTCCTAGGTACAGAAACTCATGGACTCAATGTAGATATTGGAATTCTGACACACTGCAACCTGCTGGACATCTGACTCCCCAGGCACCTCGCCGCTTTTACTTGTGCTACTACATCCTCCTTCCCCTCCCCAGCCTGTCCCTCACCCCCTGATGCCTCCATTTCCATTTTTACTCACTACAGGGTTGATGGATAGGGGGTGCATGGGCACCCCCTGAGGATGCCGGTGCACCCTCTGTCAGGCTGCACTCCCTGTGTAGCTGGCGGGCAGGGGGGCAGGTGGGAGCACCAGTGACAGCCCCCTGCGAATGCTGGCTGGGGAGCGGGGCCACCAGCAAAAGTAGCCATGCCGCTTCCAGAAGTGGCTGTGGAGCTCCGGAAGTGGTGCAGATACTTTTACGGTGAGTGAGATCAACCCTGTCACCCCGGTTGCTGACTGGTGTCGGGGGGACATGTGCCTCCTCAACTCAAGAGGCACCAGACACTCATAACTGACTGACTTTTTTTGTCTGCATTGCATGCCAGCCTCTGAATTCTTTACTATTCCTTCCATCCAGGACCAGCAGACACATTAACTGTAGGTGTTTCCTCAGCCTGATGAAGGGTTTTTCAACCCAAAAGCTTACTAAGATATATTTCTATAACTGTTCAGTTGGTCTACTAAAGGTATCAAATTAGATTGACCCAAAGGACCTTGTCTGCCAGTGCCATGACCTTAGACCAACACCCCTAGCACCTGACCAGAAGGATGCAGGGCCCTGGGCAATCTAAGTCCCAGGGCTAGGGCTGACAGGGAGACTTCTCTGGCAGCTGCTGGAGAAGCTCCTGCAGGAAAGGAAAGAAAGGCTCTGTCACAGTTTGGCTGCCTGAGTTGCTGGTGGTGCCACTGTGTTGCTGCTCAGTAAGTTACTATTTTACCTGTTGTCATTTAAAGTGGTGGACTGAGCTGAGGCTGTAGGGGAGGAGAAGACCTCAATGGGGCACACTACCATGTCGTGTAGAGGCCCCAGCACCGGTGAGAGCGCACCTTAACACACACACACAGTGTTACTTGTATCACAAGTTTTGCTTGTCAGCAGCCTGAGGTGCAGTTTCCCAGAAACCCCTGCACCTATCTCCTTGAAAGCTGGTAAGCTTCATGGCCTCAGCAGGGCCTAGCATGCCTGCAGTTTTCACCCCACTGCGCCTTAACTCATATGACATGAGTTTTGCTTTAATGATTTTGAGGTGCAGTTTCCCCTGCACCTCTGCACCTATATCCTTGAAACTTGGCAGGCTTCATGGCCTCAGAAGGGGCTACCATCTCTGCAAGTTCCATCTGCATCAGGCAAGAAATGACAAGGTTATAGGCAGTTTCATGCTTCCCCACTATAGCCTATGGGCAAAACGTTGAAACAGCAAACAGTTTCGACAAAACGAAATGGAACAGTGGTTTTGAAATGAAACAAAACTCAAAATGAAACCGTGTCCTGTCAAAATGGTGAAATAGAAGTCGAAATGAAATGGTGCTGTTTTGCACAGCCCTACTGGCCCCTTTTGGGGCAGCTGCCAACCAGCTCCAGACTGCACAGGGATTTCAAAAGGGACAGTTCCTGGCCAGCCCCGGCTGCTTGGGGAATTCCCCATAGAGCCCAGAGCTGGCTGGGAGCTGCCTCAGAAGGAATAACAGTTCCTGGCCAGCCCCAGACTGCTCAGAGAAATTCCTGCTGGGCACGGACTTGTCCCCATGTATATGGGGCTGGGAGAGCACTGGAGAAGCAGCTGTCTCCCAGCCCTGTGCACATCAGGACTCCTCCTCATGTGTACAGGGAAGGGAGACAGCTGCACCTGGCAGATTTGTCCTGGCCCCATGCACAAGGGGACTGGCCCCCAGGCTAGCATTCTGGGGGAGCCTGGAGCTCCCCCTGGCTGCTGCAGGGGGCCAGAACAGAGTAGAATCAGCTTTCCCAACAGGGAGCATGTGTAGATGTCCCCCCAGGGAAAGCTTGCTGTGCAGTATTTTACTGCTCAGGAAGCCGTTATAGCATTAATACCATGTATAGACATGCCCGCAGGATAGTCACCAATGGTTCAATGTCTAACTGGGAGAAAGTGTCAATGGGATCCCCCAAGAATCAGTCTTGGGTCCAGTGCTGTTCAAGATCTTCATTAATGACTCAGAGGATGGAACTGAGTGCATACTAAGTAAATTTGCAGACAACGAGCTGGGTAAGGTAGCAGAAGACAGGACAAAGATTCCTGTCTTCCTGTGGTGGGAAGGGGTTAACTCCTCGCTCCCTGGGAGGAGGCGGCTGCCTGGAGCCTGGCCGGGTCAAGCCCCTGCCCAGGTCCCTACTTGGCCCAGCACCCCAGGGAGCCACATGACCAGAGCTGCATGAACAGGCTGCGTAAACAGGCGCTTGAGTTAGTGCAGAGTTCGCGGAGGAGAGGGCGTGGGAGGGCACGAGACGCTGCCTGCGAACCCCCAGAGTAGTCAGTCCCAGCCATAGACAGCCTATCAGAGGCATGACACGGATGGGCACGCGCCAGACCCCGAGGGTCCCCTCGGGCTCTGCGGGTCCCCACCAGGCACCTCAGAGACGGCCACCCAGACGGAGCCCATAGTCCCGGGCTCCACGCAGACGGAGCCCCTGGCTCTTGGCTGTGGGGGCTGCCTATCCCTTTTTCAGGGACTGGGGCCTGGGAGCATGGCCACCTCCCCTTGGGTCTGCTCCCTACTGGGGTCTCTGGCACGCCAGCTGGAGGAGCTCCAGGCCACAGTCCAGAGACTGCGTGCCATCAGGGACTGCAAGCAGGAGATAGACTCCAACTACCAGGCCCTTCTCCCCCAGGAGCCACAGGGTAGAGCACCGTCTCCCTCCAGGACTAAGGAGGACTCTGGGACCTCCCGCTCTGCCCAGTCAGGGGCATGGACCAAGGTGGTCAAGGGCCCCAAGGCCCACCGCACCAAGGCCCCTCCCTCACTGGAGCTTAGCAACAGGTTCGCACCACTTGCAGCCCCAGCAGAGCCTGCTCAGTTGCTGGCTCCCGCAGGCAACCCAGGCTCAACCACAGCTACTGGCCCCGCTTTCCCCAAGACAAAACGAAAGGTGTTTGTTGTGGGAGACTCCATCCTGCAGGGGACTGAGGGGGCAATTTGCCACCCCGACCCTATAGCCCGGGAAGTCTGCTGCTTCCTGGGGGTCCGCATCCGAGACAATGCGGAGAGGATCCCACAGCTCCTCCAGCCCACAGACCACTATCCCATGCTCCTTATTCACGTGGGCACCAATGACACGGCTCAGAGCACCCCCAGCCAGGTCATGAGGTGCTACAGGGATTTGGGAGCAGGGCTTAGGGGTCTGGGAGCTCAGGTGGTGTTTTCATCGATCCTCCCAGTCTCGGGCTATGGGCTGAGGAGGGAGAGGAGGATCCACGCAGTGAACCAAAGACTGCGGAGCTGGTGTCATCAGGAAGGCTTTGGCTTCCATGACCACAGCCCGCTCTTTGGCGAGAGAGGCAGCGAGCTGCTGGGAAGGGATGGCCTCCACCTCTCTCCCCTGGGGAGGGGGCTCTTCTCAGCCAGGTTGGCTGACCTGCTCCACCGGGCTTTAAACTAAGCCGGCTGGGGGATGGGAGGACTACTGCCACTGCTGGCCCTTGCAAAGCCAGCAGACCAAGGCACTTAAGGGAGCCCACCTCTGCCCCAGCCCTGGCACAATCTGTGGGCAAGGCAAGAGCCCCCAAGGGGACACTTGCCTGCCTGTACACTAATGCCAGGAGCCTGGGCAACAAGCAGGAGGAGCTCGTCCTCCTGCTCAGTGCAAAGAATTATGACGTCATTGGGATAACGGAGACCTGGTGGGACTCCACCCATGACTGGACCACGGGTATAGAGGGCTATACCCTGTGCAGGAGGGATCATGTTGACAAAAGGGGCAGGGGTGTAGCTCTCTATGTGAAGGAAAGCTACATGTCCCTGCAAGCTGAAGTTGCCGACCGGCATGGACAGCTAGAGATCCTCTGGGTAAAAATTCGTGGGGAATACAGCACAGGGGACACAACGGTGGGAGTCTACTACAGACCTCCCACTCAAAGTCCTGAACTTGACCAGGAGTTCGCCCGGGAACTGACTGAGGCCGCTTGCTCCAGGACCTTGGTTGTCACGGGTGACTTCAATTACCCGGACATCTCGTGGGAAGATCACTCAGCTAAATCCGAGCGGTTGCAAAGCTTTCTCTCGTGTGTGGATGACCTCTACCTGACTCAAGAAGTCTATGGGCCAACGAGAGACAAAGCGCTGCTTGACCTGGTACTGGCTACGGGGGACGACCAAATTGGCGACCTAGTGATCGATGGGAAGTTGGGTGACAGCGACCATGAGCTGATCACCTTCACCATCCACCGTAAAGCTGGCAAGTCAGTCAGCAACACAGAAGTCCTTGACTTCAGAAAAGCCGACTTTGACAAGCTCAAGAGGCTTGTCGGTCAGGCCCTTAGGGACCATGACCCCAGGGAGATGGGAGTTCAAGAAGAGTGGTTGCTTCTCAATGCACAAGCTAAATCTATTCCAACATGGAGGAAAGGCAGCAAGAAGGCACAGCAGCCTTCCTGGCTCTCTAGGGACCTGGTGGACCTCCTGCAGCTAAAAAGGAAAGCCTACAAAGGATGGAGGGTGGGATTCACCTCCAAGGAGGATTATTCTGCACTGGTCCGATCCTGCAGGGAGCAAACCAGGAAAGCCAAGGCTGCAACTGAACTCCAACTAGCTTCAAGCATCAAGAACAACAAAAAGTCCTTTTTCAGATATGTGGGGAGCCAGAGGAAAAGCAAGGGCAACGTTGGACCCCTGCTAAACCAGATGGGGCAACTGACAACTGACGCCCAGGAAAAAGCCAACCTATTAAATAGGTACTTTGCGTCAGTCTTTCAGCAGTCCCATGGGACGCCCATGCCTGCTATGGGACAGGGAGATCTGGGTGATGGGGATCCCCTACCCTCCATATATGCTGACCTCGTGAAGGAACACCTTGAGAAGCTGGATACCTTCAAGTCAGCCGGCCCTGACAATCTGCACCCCAGGATACTCAAGGAGCTGGTGAGCGTCATAGCCCAGCCCCTGGCACAGATCTTTGAAAACTCCTGGCACTCTGGTGTAGTGCCCGAAGACTGGAAGAAGGCCAATGTGGTGCCGATCTTCAAGAAAGGGAGGAGAGTGGATCCGGCTAACTACAGGCCCATTAGCCTGACTTCTATCCTGGGGAAGATCTTAGAAAAGTTTATTAAGGAGGCCATCCTTGAGGGACTGCCCCAGGCTAACATCCTAAGGGATAGCCAGCATGGGTTTGTTGCGGGTAGGTCTTGTTTGACCAATCTCATTTCCTTCTATGACCAGGTGACCTATCACCTGGACCAGGGAGAAGAGCTTGATGTCATATATCTTGACTTCAAAAAAGCTTTTGATCTGGTATCCCATGATCACCTCTTGGCCAAACTGGCCGGTTGTGGCCTTGGCTCCGCCACGATCCGCTGGCTGGGAAATTGGCTCCGTGGTTGGACCCAGAGGGTTGTAATTGAACGCAGTCACTCATCATGGTGCCCTGTGACCAGTGGGGTCCCTCAAGGCTCTGTCCTGGGACCCATACTGTTCAACATCTTCATTAATGCTGTGGACATTGGAGTCAGGAGTGGACTGGCCAAGTTCGCCGATGACGCCAAACTTTGGGGCAAAGCATCCACGCCAGAAGATAGGCGGGTGATCCAGGCTGACCTGGACAAGCTCAGCAAATGGGCAGACGAGAACCTGATGGTGTTTAACACTGAAAAATGCAAGGTTCTCCTCCTTGGGAGGAAAAACCTGCAGCATCCTTATAGGCTCGGCAGTGCTACGTTGGGATAGCACTACAGAAGAAAGAGACTTGGGGGTCATCATTGACCACAAGATGAACATGAGCCTGCAATGCAATGCTGCGGCTAATAAAGCCACCAAAACGCTGGCTTGCATCCACAGATGCTTCTCGAGCAAATCTCGGGACGTCATTCTCCCCTTGTACTCGGCCTTGGTGAGGCCGCAGCTGGAGTACTGCGTCCAGTTTTGGGCTCCACAATTCAAAATGATGTGGAGAAGCTTGAGAGAGTCCAGAGGAGAGCCACGCGCATGATCAGAGGTCTGGAAAACAGATCTTACGATGATAGGCTGAGAGACATGGGACTCTTTAGCCTGGAAAAGCGCAGGCTCGGGGGTGATCTGATGGCCACCTATAAGTTTATCAGGGGTGACCACCAGGATCTGGGGGAACGTTTGTTCACCAGAGCGCCCCAAGGGATGACGAGGTTGAACGGTCACAAACTCCTGCAAGACCGTTTCAGGCTGGACATAAGGAAGAATTTCTTTACTGTCCGAGCCCCCAAGGTCTGGAACAGTCTGCCAGCGGAGGTGGTTCAAGCACCTACATTGAACACCTTCAAGAGTAAATTGGATGCTTATCTTGCTGGGATCCTATGACCCCAGCTGACTTCCTGCCCTTTGGGCAGGGGGCTGGACTGGATGATCTCCCGAGGTCCCTTCCAGCCCTGATGTCTATGAAATCTATGAAAATGACCTTGAAAAATGAAGCATAGTTTGAAATAGGTAGGATGATGTTCTGTAAGGGTAAATAAAAAGTACTGCACTTAGGATAGAACAATCACATGTACAAATGGAAAATGGGGGACACCTGTCTGGGTTGCAGTACAGGTTGTAGTCTGGATCTGGAGACTATAGTGGACCACAACGTGAACACAGTTCAACAATGTACTGTAGTTACATACATACAATAAACACCTTTCCCCAAAAAATTAGCTGCTGGAAATTGAGACGTGTCTTATCAGGGTAAATGTAGGGAGCAGAGGGCCCAATCCCGTTGGAGCTGACCTACCTGGCTCTGATTCTTGAGCTAGGTGGGCAGCTTGATCTGCCTGCTGAGTCAGCTGATGACCCACTCAGCTTGGGAAATGAAATGAGCAGTTTAGCTCAGCCAGTGGTATCAGCTAAAGGCCAGATCCTGCTGGAACTGAACTGTCTACCCCCACTTCTCAGGTCAGGTGGGTACCATGTCCTGCAGCTATGGGGTTAACAGAGAAGTCAAAAGATGTTGTTCCCCTACCCCCCAACTGCAGCTACCTATATTTTCCCTGCAAAAATACCATACTTACTGGTATTTTCAAGGAAAAATCTTTGTTCTGTATTCCAAAAACAAGGTGTGCGTCTTATTTGGGGCGTGTAGTATGCTAGGCAATACGGTAATGTTATTGCCAAACAGCATAGCACGCTGGGCTGTATTAATATAAATGTTACCAGTAAAGCAAATATATATATATATATATATATATATATATATATATATATATATATATTCCACTCTGTTCGGCACTCATGAAGCCTAAGCTGGCCTAACTCTATGTAGTTTTGAGTACTGTACTTCAAGAGAGAGATACAGCATTTGGAAAGTGTTTAGAAGAGATCAGCAAAAAATATTCCAAGTCTAGAAAACATGACATGAGAGGAAAGGTTAGAAGATCTGGGATTATTTGGTCTAGGTAAGAGAGGAGGAATGTGTTAATGGTCTTCAATTACAAAATGGGTTATTTTATAGGTGGTAGTCATCAATTGCTTTCTATATCTACAAGTTATAGGGCAAGAAGTAATGGGCTTAATTTGCAATAAGTGAGATGTGTTAGATAGTAGAAATTAAGTACTGAAACAGATTATCTAGACAGATTTTGGAATCTCTGTCACTGGAAGTTTTTAAGGGCACATAAGACTAACATTTGCCTGGAATGATTTTGATAGAGATGATCTTGTTTTGAGAGAGGATTGGATTAGATAGCCCCCTGAGGCCCCTTCCATTCCTATTTGTCCATGATTCTATGATTGATTCACAATGCATAACCTCATCCCAAGTCTCTTTGACAGTAGCTAAGACCCCTGCCAGACATGCAAGTAAAGGCATGATGGAATCTGATGTGCAATCCACAGTCTTGCTTCCTATCATGCCACACATGCTGGATCCAGGCTCCCAGCCATGGGGGTGCACCTGGCCATGTAATGTCATGATAGGAACTAGCCACATAAAGTATCACAACCATTCAATATGATAACTGGCACCCAACACTCAAATGTCATTCATTCTGTCATGTCATAGTTTGGATCTCAGAACAAGTAGCTCAAGAATCAGTATTGAAAAGATGACCTTCACAAATCTTGATCATACAAATGAGTTCATGACTCAGCTGAACGCCTGGAAACCTTGTGGATTAACTTTGTGGCTTATTCCTTGTTTTATAGTGCCATTAATTTCTTTAATGTATGGTAGAATTACAACTTAAGACATGACTAACTGGTTAATCACATTTTATGTGTAACATGTGGCAGGGGCCCAAGAGGAACTTCAACTGTTATTGGTAAGCTGATGAGTCCAAGACTGGCAAGATTGCAACTGGAGTTTTGTGTGCCAGTGTGGATTCATCCAAGTATGTGTGAACTTGATTTTTGCATTATATAACCATCTAAACCATTTCACACAAAGCAAATAATGTTGGCAACCTTTGTAAAACGCTTACAATCTCTGTAGATCATGCTTCAGTAATGTCCATTTCTGAGATCCATATAATAATACAGTAGGACTGGTAGGTCTTGATACTCATGCCAAATCCCAGTTTACTTTTTTCCATACACTTCAAAATGAGGCCTATGCAGATGTGGCTGGAGCAATACTTTGTGATATGTTCCGTGGACGCTTGCTCAAAGAACACCCCTTGCAGCTGAGATAAATTAATTCTTAAACTTCTTCAACAGAATGATCATCACCTTGAACATTCTGCATAATTTCTCTAGCTGCCAAACTCTCAACCTTGATTTTAAGCTAGCAGAGACAGGGATAAAGCAAGGCAGCTTTTTTCTGAAAGCATTCAAGTGTAGTTTCCAGGTGTTCATCTGACTCATTGACTCATCTACGTGGTCAAGGTTTCTGACGGTCATCTTGCCAATAATGATTCTTAATGTACCTATTCTGAGATCCAAACTATGATATGACAGAATGAATGACATTTGGATGCTGGGTGCCAGTGATCACCTTGAACAATAGTGTTATTTTTCTCCCTCATATCCTCTAATAATGTGAGGGTTATATATTAGGTGGGATGCCAACATTGTGCAGAGCTTTTAATAAAGCATCACTGTCTGTAGAATCCAGGGCAGATTTCAAGCAGAAAAAGGGAACATTGACTTCCAGTGTCTCTTTGCCAATAGACATAGAACAACCACAGCATTTCTGGATGATCAACCGACAGAGAAAGTAGCTTTTATAGGTGACACACCATCCAGTAGCAACTGAACCCTGAGAAGAAGAATGTGGGTGAAAACGTTTCCAGAAATTGACATTAATTTGATTGGGGGATTACTGCTGCAAACTGAATGCTGACTTCACCGTCATATATTGCTATAATAATGTCCTTTTCCTACTCAGCTGGCACTTTGCCACATCCCCAAACTGGCAACTCCCAACTGAAGCCACTCAGGAAGTGAAATGGCAATCAGTTTAATGGGACATATTAGCAGCTGTAGTGGCATAGAGGCACATCCAGTGGCTTGATTAAACCTGAAGTTCTGTGTAGCTGCCCACATTTTGTCCAGTGAAGGAGCATTAGTGGGTGTGTTTGAGTCGTCTATAGTCAAAGCCTTGGTGATCAGCATAGAGCAGAGGTTCCCAACCACCAGGCCATGGGCTGGTACTGGGCTGCAAAGGGTTGGCTGCCAGGTTTTGGCACAAGCCCCCTGCTCAGACCCCTGTCTGTCCACCTGGGCGAGCAGCTTTGGCTGCTGGCAGTCAACTGCGGGGTTAAAGCTGGGGAGTGGGGCAGCCCCAGGAGGGAGGCAACTGACTTTGTGCGCTCCGTCCTGCTCCTATACCAGTCCATAGAAAAAAAGAGGTTGGGAATCACTGGCATAGAGCATGACACAGCTGCTAGGGTTAGAGTGTAGGTCAGTCTACAGTTGCAGCTCCCCTTCATCACTGCACAGATATCATCTGTTTTCTATACTGGAATGGAGCTACTGCCACCAGTCAATCTGTGCTTCTATTGTATAGTTTAGAAAGCAAAGCAGAGGCATCTAGCTAGATTTGGCAATCCTTGCATAGAAAACCTCAAGGTCTATTTAGCGTTTACACTGAGTTCTTCTCCAAGACAACTGAATTCATCTCTATCTTTAGGGTATAAACACAGACATCACAAATGAAGCAGCTCAGCTGTGCTTGGATGTGTTCTGGCATAGCTGAGCTGCTTCATTGGGTAAAATAGGTGTAAGCCATTGTTCCATATGGTTGGGCTCCTACTGCTCCTGGGAGAAGCTGAGGCCTGATCTTGTGGGACAACACTCAGGGCAGCCCTCTGCAAATGGGGAAACCCTATGTTTCCCTACTAGCAGAGGAGTTCTGGGGGAATTACTGAGCACTCTCTGCTCATGGGGAAACCTGGAATCTTGAACATACTTCAATGCGTTTCTGGGACTGGGATTGCCAATCAGCTGATTGTTATTCCCAGCCCTTGGACTGCATTGGAGCATTGATGTGTACCCAGGAAATCCTAAATGGGGGGACCTGGGTAAGCACCCCCAGGGCCTCAAGAGCTGGTCCAGCACACCCCAAGAATTCCCATTCGGGGGCAGGGGCATATTGAGCCCCTGAAGCCCTGGGAGTCCCTGACCAAGGGGCTTGGAGAGCTACATGAATATTGTGGTCCATATGGGTGGACTTTTCAACAAGGAATGGACATCTTTATCTCGACAAGCTATAACACAATCACATTCCACTTTCATTCAGGCATCATTTGATACTCGCATCCACCTATGAATGTATAATGTTCTGAACCAAGAATCCATAATGATGAGCTTGTGTGAAGCTCAAAAAGAATGTGAATAATCTGTACTGTTACTTTGCGAACTGAATCTAGATCAGCAACGTCCTCATAGTCAAGTGATTGTAGATAAGAAATTGCACTCCAATTCCCTAGGAACAGTAGTTCATTTTGAGGAGATGCAGATTGAACCATGACTGGGACTTGATAATAAAAGTTGCCTTTATCTTGATCAGGTACAGTCCCAGTGGGTCTGATAGCAAGAAATGTAGCTTTATTACTGGCAGTGACAATGAACAGTGAGAGGATCTCAGACAGTCAGTGCTTTGTAAAAAGGTAGGTGGAGAACCATGGTCCTTCTGCTGGTGTGCTTCAAGGTTTCAAGATGAAAGAATGTGAGGAGTATGTTAATTGATAGCATGTTGATTATTGCTTATGACATGAGCTTCTGTGACATCAGAGATAACTATTCTGTAATTTTACAGCTTGTAAATTAGCACCTCCAAGTACCGAGTGCCATTAAGAGCAAAAGCTTTCCAAGTTATGAAAGAGAATACCTTCCTTATTTTATCTTCAGTATCTGATTGCTGTATCATAGAATCATAGAAAATGAGGGTTGGAAGGGACCTCAGGAGGTTATCTAGTCCAACTGCCTGCTCAAAGCAGGACCATCCCCACTTAGACCATCTCTGCCAAGTCTTTGTCTACTTGGGTCTTAAAAACCTCCAAGGATGGAGACTCCACAACCTCTCTCAGTGGCTTGTTCCAGGACTTTACTACTCTTCTAGTGAGAGAGTTTTTCCTAATATCTAATCTAAACTTCCCTTGCTGCAGCTTGAGACCATTGCTCCTTGATCTGTTATCTGCTACTACTGAGAACAGTATCATCCTCTTTGTAACCACCCTTCAGGTAGTTGAAGGCTGTTATTAAATCCCCTCCCACCCCCCAGTCTTCATTTTTCTAGACTAAATAAGCCCAGTTCCCTCAGCTTCTCCTCATAAGTCATGTACACCAGCTCCCTCACCATTTTTGTTGCCCTTCACTGAACTCGCTTTAATTTGTCCCAAACCTGGACACTACTCCAGATGTGGCCTTACCAGTGCTGAACAGAAGGGAATAATTACTTCTCTCAATCTGCTGGCAACACTCTTAGTAATGCACCCTGGCATGCTCTTGGCAACAAAGGCACACTGTTGGCTCGTGTTCAGCTTATTGTGCACTGTAACCGCCAGGTCCCTTTCTGCAGAGCTGCTGCTTATCCAGTCAGTCCCCATCCTGTACCGGTGCATGGGATTGTTCTGTACCTAACTGTAGGACTTTGCACTTGTCCTTATGAGATTTTTTTTTTGGTCCAATCCTTCAATTTGTCTAGGTCTCTCTGAATCCTAGCCCTACCCTCCAGCAAATTTACTTCTCCACCCAGCTCGATGTCATCTGCAATGTCTGCTCAGAAAACATCTCTTTTCAATGAAAATTCAGGCTCAGCTCATGATGAAAGCATGAGGATGTACCATTTGGCTTTGGGCATAAGTCAGAAGCTTCAGCCCTGACATCATGTATTTGAGATACCATTTTAATCTTCAAAGCTCCTAGCATATTCCACTTCACTAGAGGAAGAAGGAGTGGTGGTATGGAGAGTTTGCGGTCCCTTCTTTACATCAGGAAGCTAACTTCCCCCTGATGCCATTCTGTAATTTATGAGTGTAATCCCATTGAGTTCCATCTAAAATGTTGTTTTGCTGGAGATGCCTAAATCTGGCAGAGAGGTCAGTTTTAAGACTCACCATTTTTCTTGCATGTTTCCTATTGGCTGGCATAAGCTTCTCCTTGAGAATTATACTGTGACTTTTGAATCCCAATTCTAGGTGCCCCTAATCTCTGTTATTAAACCCTAATCCCTACCTAAACTGTAGAGAATTTAAGTGCTTAACTTGGATTTGTGAACTTCGCTGCTGGATAGATGCTAGATAAGCCTGGGGGTGTTTAGAATCCCCACACTTATGTCCCTTCGAAAACCTTGTTCTAAGTGACCTGCTTGAGATCCCAGAGGAAACTTGTGGTGGGTGAGTATCTGTAGTTTCAGGGAGGCAGGCTAAGCACTGGCCCATCCTTCCTCAAAGCAGTGCTTTATGTTGGTAAAATTACTCATGTGCATATATGTCTGCAGGATTGATTTCTATGTTCATAGTGAATCAGGCACTTGATGCATTCATTTCTAGCGCAGTAGTATATTTTCTGACAAATGATTTCAAGTAATCCTTAAAATCACACCCTGTCTCTTAGCAACAGAAGCTGTTACTGAATTGGATTATGATCATCAACACTTTCATACCATTGTGCCTCCACTCCCAAAGGAAGAGTGAATACTTTAAAACAGAAAAATTCTCTACTAAAACCAGTATAGACTTGCAGAGAATTTAATAGCATCACAGGAAAACAGGGCTGTAAGGCACCTAGGGGGTCATCTCATTCAGTCCTCTGCTCAAGATAAGTTCATCCCTTTCCAAACCATCCCAGACAAATTTGGTTAATTTATTCCTAAAAACTTCCAAGGATGAGGATTCTACATCGCTTCTAGGTAATCAGTTCCAATACTTAACTACCCTCTCAATTAGAAAGTTCTTCCTAATATCCATCCTAATTTTCCCTCGTTGAAATTTAAGACCATTACTTTTTGTCCTGACCCCACCAGAAAATAATCTATCACCATCCTCTTTATAACCACACTTCATGTATCTGAAGACAGTAATCAAATCACCTCTTAGTCTTTTCTTCTCCAGACTAAATAATCACAGGTCTTCCAAACTTTTCTCTTAAATCATGTTTCTTTGACCTCTAATCATTTTGTTGATCTCCTTTGCCTCCTTTCCAATTTGTCTACATCCTTCTTAAAGTGTGTCAGCTTCTAAGTCTATAATTTATCAGCAGAGCCCTTTGACAGCTTTAGTTCTGTATATTTTGTCATCTTTCTCCCTGTTCCCTTGGACAGCCTTTTGCTACAATTCACCATCATGTGCCAGGTCAATGTATGGATTAACCTTGATAAGGTCCACTCATTTCTTGCCCAAGAGTTGTCTTTGATCCATGCTGTGTTTGTCTTTCTTCCACCGTTATTGTAAGAACCATCCTACCAAAGTGATCCTTAGATCTTTACAGGACATACTCATACCAATGTAGCTTAGCTTTCCTTGGCATGTCATCAGTTGGAGAAACCCATAAGAGGTCCCTCACTTCCTCATTTTGTTTCATTCTGTGAACTGCCCAACCATTTAACCATCGCTAGATGTTAATTTCCATGGAGAGAAAACATTTCTTTTCATGTGATTGACCAACTCTCCATTCCATAGAGCAGAAGGGAACACTTTACTTTTCATTTTTTTTACTTTTCAACTTTTCCTAACTTTGTATTCTTCTATTCAATATAAATATATTTTTTGAAAATTGTTGATTCATATCATCATATGTTTTAAGGCTAGAAAGGACCATTAGTCAAGAATTGTGAAACATCAGTTTCTTCAAGATGCATTTCTGAGACAGACATATTGCTTTTAAAAAGCTACGAGAATCAATACTAGAATCAGCTTGTGGGGCTGTGCTTAAAATAGTGATGACACTGACTCCCAGGACTTGATCCTGAATCTACTAAAGTCAGTAGAAAAACTTAAATTGGTATAAATGGGTGAAGAGTCAGGATCTTCCCATGGGCCTAAAATCCCCCTATTTCATACTTTATTGTTTGTGTTTAATTTTCACTTTTAAGGCTTGGTCTTTGTCTTCCTTTTATATTTTCTATAATTTTAGTCAAATGTTTATTATGGTAGTGTCTAGGGACCAACCAAAACAGGGAGGCATTCTACTAGGCACCGTACCAACATAAAGCATAGAGTATCAGATGGCTGACAGTCTAATTGAACAAGACAGACTCGGGCAAAAGATAAGAATACACAAAGACAGGAGAAGTTAGGGTAGTTTTCATTGGAGGTGAGCATTTGATGAGGAGCCAATCAGCTAAAATAGGGGTGAGCAACCTATGTCCCAAGGGTGGGATCTGGTTTGCAGAGCCATTGGATTCCACCTATAGACATGGGGCTTCGGAGGCATTTGGCAGTGGAGGGCTTTGACTGCAAATGTTCTCCCTGTGAAATTGCAGAGAAAAGCAGCATTGGTGGCCAGGTCCCAGTGCCCATCTTCCCACCTCTGACCCGTGGTGGGTCATTCCAGCCTATAGATGGCAAAGGTTGCTTACCCCTGACCTAGACAGAAGGAAAGAAGTGATGAGGATAAGGGGGGGACAGGACAGAGGAGAAGAAATATATAAAGTGGCAGGTATGAAGTGAGGTGAAGATACCATGAGAGAAGAGATTTGAGCAAACTAAACAGTTGGTACAATAAAGTATATTACCAAAAAATCCTTGCCTTCCACATATTTCCTGGACCATCCCAGCTCCAATATCACTCCAGCCCTACTGTCAGTTTGGGACAGAAGAGGGTTAGTCAAAGTTGTGGCAAACTCTCTAATGCTGTCAGTTTATTAACTTTGGCAGAAGAAACACATAAAGATGAGCCTTTCTTGAATGTTTCCCCCAGAGTATATCTTTTTCAGACTTCCCATAGTGCCTGAAAAAAACCCCTAAGTTCATGCAAATATCAATTTCTGGAAGAGCTCAGACATGAGCCACACTTCAGGTTTTACATTAAAGCACAAACAGCTGCTTCTCTGCATGGAAAAGCCAACCGAACTGTCAAATTCTAACAGATACTTCCATTCTCTTCAGTTTCTATCCTTCCTCCTTGAGTTGCCCATACTGAGCAACGTGGAGTTGAAGGAGGCAGACCCAAGCTCTGGAGAGATTTACTCACCGCATCATGAAATTTTCTGTGGCATCTGCCTTGTAAACAAAATTCTTTGGAAACTGCAGAAGTACGATGTGTGATCTATACATCCTTCTCAGCAATCATCTGTCTGACAGTCTGGGAAATGTCCTGAGCAGATTCTGGCTGCTGTCAATACAATGCAATAATGGCAGTTCACATTAACTGTGGTCCTTTTGCTGTCCTGAAACTTAAATTGGAGTGGGAAGATTTCAGGACAGACTCTCAGCCACTATAGATTATTTATTTTATTTCTGCCGAAGACCTTCCCTCCACACTGAGGCTTGCACTTCATGCTTCATCTGGAATATGTAGCCTGTCCAGTGATGGATTTATGCTTAATTCTCATGTGGAGAAACTCTGTGTTAGAAGCATATAAATAAACATTGCAGTTAGTCACCTGCGTATCAAAATGGTAGATGTAGGGGGCATGTACATGAGATGCATTAATGTGCATTAGCGTAAGTTAATGCACATTATGGGTGCATGTCTACATTTACTGAGGCTAATCGCACCTAAGTTTGATACTTGGAAATGGAGGTATCAAATTTAGGCACAATTAGCCTAAGTTAATGTGCATTAAGGACGCGCATATGTAGACACACACATGTAATGTACATTAACTTAGGGTACTACGTATTAACACATCTGATGTAGAAGCATCCTATGTCTGCCATTTTTCAGGTATCAGATTTAGGCACAATTAGGTAAAGCACATGAAAGCATGTGTAGATGTGACCTGCCACTAACTTTAGTGCTGGGTCTGCCCAGTCACTAGGGGGCTGCCCTGAGCCCAGCCCTATGGCTCCTGGCTGACTGCTTGTTCTCCCCCAGGGCTGGGCTGCTCTCTCACAGCCCCTAGATGCAGGCTATAAAAGCCTGCAGCCATTTTGTGCTTTGGGGCACACACACCAGGAGTCTAAGGGAGCCTGTTGCTGTGTGCAAGCCCTGTGTGCCCCCCTGGACAGGACCTAGGCTGTCTCTGCCTGTCCTGTCCCCTAGCCAGAGCTGTTGCTTGGCCACAGGTGAGTGTTACAAAGGGCTGCAGCTTGCTGCACCCCCTGCCCAGCCCAGAGATTCCCCACAAGGCTGCTGGTTGGCTGTCTGTGCCAGCAGGGCCAGCACCTGCTCCCTGCTGCTGCTCACCCTCAGCTGTCTGTCTTAGCAGGTGCTGTGATGGAGTGCCTCTGCCATATGACTCACTGTGTCCATGTCCAGAGTGCTGCTGGCAGCTGTCCAGGGCTGGCATCACAGGGACAGCCATCTGGGGGCCAAGAGAACTGGTGCAGGAATCATGTCCACCACATCCTCCCTGTAGAGCCCTGGCCCTGCTCATATGCGCAAGCCTGTCCCAAACATCTAGGGCCTCAACTGGACCCAGGATGAGGTGCATGACCTCTTGGTGCTGTGGGCCCTTGCTAATGTGCTGAGCCAATTTGCATGGAGTGTGCGCTTGAATGCCCACATTTAAGAGACCACCTCAGGATACTTGTGTGAGGACACTCCCAGATGGCTCATTATCCCAGTCACATTGTATGATGCACTGCCACCAGTTTCAGCTGGCATGGTGGGCCCAGAGGCGATGGGGCTGGAGGACCAGGAGGCTGATAGCAGCCCTGGTGGTGGTGTCCTGGAGCCCCTGGTCCTTGTGGCTGGTGGCAGCAGCTATGCAGCAGTGAGGACCCTGGAAGGGTGTGTGGCAGTCATCATCCAGGCCATTGGTGCAGGTTGGGGAGATGGGTGGCTCATGGTGGCTGTAAGTTAGGCATTGGTGATGGCGGCAGGCCAGGGGGATGGCTGCAGTGGCCAGGAGGATCAGGAGATCCCATTCCTGGGTGCCAGAGCCAGGGGCTGGGGCAGCCATGGCTGAGAAGTGCAGCTGGGGCAGGAGCAAAGCTGACATGTGCTGCCAGTGTCCCTGCCACACTGCTTCTCTCCACACAGGAAGGTCACAGAGCAGGGATGTTTTTAAAAAATGACTCGTAGGGGCTGGCAGCTGGCTCTGGCTTCAACATAGTTGCCAAATGCTGACAGCCATATGGCCAGAGGCTGGAGCTCCTCCCCAGTGGCCATAGGGGAATATGGCAGGGTTGAAGGGACTTGGGACTAACATCAGTCCCAAGTCACTGCACATGTAGACACCTGGTAAAACTCACTTAATGAGCACTAGCTTAATCTGCAGTAAATTTAATCATGCTTCAATGCACGTGTAGATGCGCCCATAATGACATAGTCATATTTTTGTATACAAATCCTCATGCTATGTTCCGTTTTATTACTTGATATTCCTTTTACATTTGGGTCTCCATCCAGAGAACAAGCATGACCTGGAAGAAATTGAGAGACTCACTTTTTCAGCTTTGTTTTATACAGCACACATACAGGGCTCAAAGACAACTATTATAGATGGCTCCAACCAAAGTGTATGGAGGGTGAGCAAGCCCAATCAGAGTGAGTTTCAAGATTGCAATATTAAACTTTAAATACCACAAGGCCTGGCCTGAAATATTTGATGTGTGGTTAGCTTTGTGTCCATGCAGAATTTTAAAGCAAAACCAAAAATGAGCTTGCTGAGCCTAGACAAATACCTTGAAGTACATGAGCTTTTTCCAAGATCAGCCAGATTGTTTTTTCTGGGTTGTACAGCAAGTCAGCAGCACCACATGAAATGTTTAAATCATGGAAAATTCTAAATGTTGCCAATATAGTTTGATGTGATAATCTTTCCCTTTTGACTCTTACAAGCACTACCTACATCTTGTTTTTACTTAAACTAAGCTTTTGATGGCTATTATTGTAATCACAATAGCTTGATACTCTAGAGGACAAGGAACTCTCTGCTCCCATCTGTTGGTGACCAAGGGGAAGAACAACCACAGAGCCTTTATCATAATCTTTATCATCTTATTTACTCAGAACTCTAAATGGACGGAGGCACAAGAGAGAAAAAGCCCCTTGTCCCAAATTTTGATAGACAGGAGTAAGTACAGTTACAGAGAGTTTATTTTCTAATAGTTCTACCCAGAATCCCTTCAATGATAATATGCAAGTACCCAAACCATATGTGAACTTTGAACTGATTGGGAAATGGGATTGTTCTGGGAGAGAAGGGCAAATTTTATATTTTATGTCATGGCATGCATCTTTAGTGCCAAGGATTGTTCAAGGGCTTAAAAGTTTCCAGTCCGCCTCAGCTGTGGAGGCTGCACTATGAGGGATGCTCTTAAAAAGGGCACAATGCAGAGGAGAGTAGCAGGAATGAGCAAACTCCTTTAACACCCACCTAGCTTAGATCTAGGAATAAAATAAAACATGATTTATAGCTGTTGTGGCTGCAAACAGACATTGAACTTATTACTAGACAAACCATTTTATCCCAGGACAATGTGAAGTTGTGCAGCATCCATGTCCATTGTCCCAGGATAAATCATAAAAAAGTTTCCTGGATAAGCAATAGTAACAGATTAGCCAGAGATAGTGCAAAGTACATTTGAACAGTTATCCTGAGATTGCACTAGTGAATCAGTGACAGTAAAGTGGAAATGCATTCAGCTGCTCACTAAACCCTGATTAGAATGGTACCGTGTGGGTGAGATTCTCTCAAGGCATTTTTAAACGTGCTTTGGGATGCAGTGCTGGGCACTTTAATTAGTAAGCTGAACTAATTAAAAGTGCCTGTGTGTCATGTGTATCACTATCCCCCTGCTGAAAAAATGGTGGCAGGGTGCTTTGAACTAAAGCTCATTGAATGTGTTTTATTTCAAAGTGTGCTGCCACCATCTTTTCAGTGCTGGGACGCATGGGGCTTCTGATACATGTGACATGGAAGACTGCTGAAGCATATCAATTTCCATGCTTCAGCAGACTCAATTAATTGAGTCTGCTTTGACACACTGGATTTCCTGCACATCAGAGTGGGCTCCTTGCATGTCTGTAGGAGCCTTCAGATGTCTTCTGTCAACTTCAATTACCTTGACAGTAGCTACCATGCTTGGAGATGATGTAATATCAGGTTAGTAGTAAAGCAAAGTTAACTCCTGGTTCTCACTGAGGACTTCAGTCACTCTGACATCTACTGGGAGGACAATACAGCAGCACACACGCAATCCAGGAAGTTTTTGGAGAGTGCTGGGGACAACTTGATGGTACAAGTACTGGAACAGCCAACTAGAGGCTGTGCTCTTCTTGACCTGCTGCTCACAAACAGGGAAGATATAGTAGATGGCAACTTGGGCAGTAGCAACCCTGAGATGACTGAGTTCAGGATCCTGAGAAAAGGAAGGAAGGAGAGCAGGAGACTATGGACCCTGGACTTCAGAAAAGCAGATTTTGACTCGCTCAGGGAACTCATGGGCAGGATCCCCTGGGAAGCCAGTCGGAAGGGGAGAGGAGTCCAGGAGAGCTGGCTGTGCTTTAAAGAAGCTTTACTGAGAGTGTAGGAACAAACCATCTGGATGTGCAAGGAAGATTAGCAAGTATGACAGAAGACCATCTTGACTTAGCAGGGAACTCGCCAGTAAGCTAAATCACAAAAAAGGAAGCTTATAAGAAGTGGAAGCTTGGACAGACACCTGGGGAGGAGTATAAGAGTATTGCTTGGGCATGCAGGGATGAAATCAGGAAGGCCAAAGTGCAGTTGGAGTTGCAGGTAGCAAGAGATGTGAAGGGGAACAAGAAGGGTTTCTATCAGTATGTTAGTAATAAGAGGAAAATCAGAGGAAGTGTGGGTCCCTTACTGAATGGGGGAGGCAACCTAGTGAAATACTCAATGCCTTTTTCACCTCAGTCTTAACAAGCAAGCTCCCAGACTACTGCACCTGACAGTACAGTTTTGCGGGGGAGGTGAACAGTCAACTGTGGTGAAAGAACAGGTTGGGGACTATTTAGAAAAGCTGGGTGTATACAAATCTATGGACCCAGATGGGGCATACCTGAGGCTGCTGAGGAAGTTTGCTGATGTGATTAGAGAGCCACTGGCCATCATCTTAGAAAACTCATGGCAATCAGGAGAGTTCCCAGATGATTGGAAAAGGGCAAATATAATGCCCATATTTAAGGAAAGGGAAAAAGGAAGATCCAGAGCACAAAGAGATCAGTCAGCCTTACCTCAGTCGCTGAAAAAATTGTGGAGCAGATTCTCAAGGGATCCATTCCTAAGCACTTGGAGAAGAAAGTGGTCAGGAACAGTCAGCATGGATTCACCAATGGCAAGTCATGCCTGACCACCCTGATTGCCTTCCATGATGAGATAACTGGCTCTGTGGATGCAAGAAGACCAGTGGATGTGATATACTTTGATTTTAGCAAGGCTTTTAATACAGTCTCCCACAACAGTCTCACAGGCAAGCTAAGGAAGTATGGGTTGGATGAATGGACTGTAAGGTGGATAGAAAACTGACTGGGTCTTTGGGCATGTGCAGATGCTGTGCCCAGGATTGCAGCAGTTTGAGCTGGGGCAGAGCAACCCCAGGCTGGCAGCAGGCTCAGGGGAGTTCAGCCCCAGGGTCTGGGTCATGGCATTGGGTGGTGAAGAGGCTGGCTAGGGCATGAGAGTGCCCCAGCATGTGGAGACATGATAAACTCCAGAGCAAGATGCACTGGAGTTTATCACATTGCCTAAATGGCACGTGTAGATGTACCCAGTCATTCCTACAGATACATCGCTATGGTATATTCCTCAAATTGAGTTCCCTTTTCCCCCAATAAAGTATTCCTTGTTTTCTTGTTTCCTAAGTTCTCATGAAGGGAGATAAATTGCTAGTAGGGCATCCATGGAGGTTATTTAGGGCTTGTCTCTGATACTACTGTGGTGAGTCCTGATACTAGACAGCTTGAGCATGCTTGAGCATGCCCTGACTGTCTGAGCCTTGGGCATGCTCTGCACCCAGGAAGTTCACTTGATTGGCTTCTATGGGGTTGTCCCCCAGTGCCTCCTGTCAGGCCCACTGGAGATAGGGCTTGAAAGTGGGTGGGAAGGGATAAGCTTGGAGCAGCCTCACTGGTGAACTTCTGGATATGGATCTTGCCTCCAGGCTCAAGTGGATAGGGCATGGACAGGGTATGCTCAAGCCCTCAGATCTTGGAGTGGTGTGGTGGGGGGTGCAACTGTTGTGGTGGCATAGTAGTGCTGTTAGTGTTCCTACAATTTCTGTCTGGGAGCTTGAGCCAGCAGTATTTGTTAATTTTAGGAGAATTCCCTTGGTTTTTAAAAAGCCTGTGTTGTGCCGAGAACAGCTTGCTGTATAGAATCATGTTAAGTCTTTCCAGGTGTGTAGAATTCTGTATTTACAATAGCCATTGACTGATTAGTTTTGCGTTACACTGTGCTGAATTGGACTGGATTGATTAGAATCTCCAGAGGACAAAAAACCCCTTGAAGTAACATGCTGAAACCAAAGACAAGATGATTGCCTTCATTATCCATTAACACTGAGGATAATTGACTAAAAGAAAAAAAATGGTAACAGAATATTGTATCTAGGAAAAATCCAGAAATCAATATTGTATCTAGGAAAAATTTGGCATAGTCTTTTTTCAAACTTTGTACAGTATTTCCATGATTTCTGACTGCTCAAGAAGCTTTAGGATTAACACATTATTTTAGTCACTCTTATTTAATAATTGTCTATTTCCTGTTGCTATAACTTCAGAGGTGTGGATATTAAATACACAGTATGTTACTGTTGAAGTTAATTTATTCGCAGACTGTAGCAGGCTATTCTTGGTATCACTTGACCTTGATAATGAACATTCATATTTAGTATTTCAACAACTTTCACTGTCCCAAATGGAAGGAGCTTAATCTTGCTCCTCATATACTAAGAAGCAGACATAAATCTCATTACTTATTTTTCAGTTATTCTGGTCTTTTCCTTTCCCTTTCCTTGTCTCTTCAGAAGAGCTGGAATTTAAAAAGCAGAACATAACATCAGATTTCAAAACGATCATGAAGATCCTTTTCAAATGTTCAAAGCCACCATAATTTGCAGTTTTCTTACTGGTGGTTCATTATCCATTTCAGAGACTAGCTCTGGTTTCTTTGGCCTGCACTTGAAAAGATGCAGTCTGGGCACAAATGATTTCCTGTGTTAGCTTTGCTGCTGTAGCTGAACAAGACAGCTTGCATGTTTTGCATCTCCCATTATTGAAGCTGGTGGATGAGACATATGCTGTGCCTTCCACTGTGATGAGCATTGTGGATGGTAGTCTTCCAGGAGTGCAGATAGGCTGTACAAGATGACAGTGTAAGACTGCTCCTGCCTGTATGGTGTTGTGTGCGTGCTAATTAGCTTGGGGCTGGGCTACTTGACTCTCATATTTAGCCCACCAGGAGCTACTGTGCTTCCAGTTCAGGAGTCAGCATACCAGGAGCAGCACAAAGTGCTTTAGACCACCATTGCCAGGCACGATAAGTTTACTGTATAGACCTGGCCAAAAGTAGAAAAAATCTGCCCCACGCTGAAAGTAATGGGACTGTATGGTCTAAAGCCTAAATTGGTCAAGTTTTTAAGCACATGCTTAGCTTTGACCAAGTGCTTTTCTGAGATACTTGATTCTGCTTATTATCCAGCCCCATTTACTTTACTGTACTCTTTTTAAAGTAGTGCAATGAGGAGTGGGCAACCCATAGACCAGCCCTGCACACCCACTTCGAGAGGGAACCAGAATGGCAGCTGTTGCCACTGTCCACCTAGCTGCTGTGGCTGCCAGAGCTGGCCTAGCCCCGGCCACCTCTCCACCGGCTGTTGCTGCTGCTCAGGGCACAGATGCAGGTTGCTACACCTCTGATCTTATGTGTAGCTTTTGGGAGTTGCTGCAAATCAATAAATAAAAGCATTGTCTAAAATGTTGATGACAGTGGGAATCACAAAGTCTAAAGGTGATTTTTGTGGAGACAGATTTCTTATCTGTCTCTAAGGGCATATGTAGATGAAATGGGGGCCCTAAACTGAAGCGGTGGGTTTTAAAAAACACTGCTTCAATTTAGGGCTGATTAAACCCCTGTATCGTGCACACCCACAGACTTACTTGCCTGTCTGGCAGGGAGGGGAGGGTGAGCTGCCAGCAGGCGGAGTGGTCCCTTGGGCTGCAGGGGCAGCTGGTGCTTCACTCTGTGGCAGCTACAGCCCTCCAGGTGGCACTTGCCCACAGGCACCCGCTTGGGCGGTCCTGGGGGGGCAACGCAGCTGCGGAGGAATGCACCGGGCACCCACGCAGCTCAGGCAGGCTCATGGAGTGGAGGAGAAATATTAGGCTCACGGCTTTTCTTGGGCAGAGCTGCTTTCCTGGGCTGCTGCCAGGTTGCCTGCAGGGCTTCTGGCACAGCCATATAGCTGCACAGAGCCTGGTGCTTTGCTCCAAGGCTGTAGGGGCAGCAAACTAAAACTCCTTCAAGGAGTCATTTAAGGTGCATTATGCTGCTGAATTCCTATGGCAGGTGGAATTAATGTGCAATATGCCACTGAGGCGTGCAAACACTGACACCATTGAAGCACTGCAAAAGCATTTAGCCCGCTTTAAAGTGTTGTGCACACATGCCTCTTGTTTCATCTACGCAAGGCCTAACATTCCTAATTTTTAAAGACACTCATAGGAGGTGAGAGAAGAGACATAAATATTTTTATGAACATTAAGTTTTGTTTGTGAATGAAAAATTGTCTTGGGTTCAGCTTTCACAGCACACTTGAAAAGTGTGTATCCTATGCTATTAGATGTGACTGAATGTTGGAAGTTTATTTCAAAATCACATACATTTGAATAACCCAGACCTTGAACTCAAGTTACACCAAGTAATTTTGAATTCATGGCTGATTCTATTTATAGAAGTTTTTCCAGTTATGCAAATACTTTAACATGTTCAACCATTTCTGTCTCTTTTTTGGATGTTTTTGTTTTGTTTTTTCCAGACTGTAATTGTATTTTTCTGTAGAGGAAATGTAGGTCCAGTTGCAAAGCATTACAGTTTGGGGACATGCAGACCTTGGGTTTTATTTGGCTTATTGGGAAAATGAAGATCTGCATTCAGATGTCCAGTAATCCAAAATTTCTGGAGAGCTCAAACTTGCGTTTGGATTTGGGCCAGTTTCTAATTTTAAAAGGGAACAAAGTGAGCTAAAACATGGAAGTTCCATGAGCTACCAAAAATCAAATTATGAGAACCTATCATTAATTTTTTTTTCTGTGAACAGAGCCAACACAATTAAGAGAGAGATTTTTTTAAAACTACCACTACTTTTTCCCAATTTTTTATCAGTCTCATTCCCTTATTATTCTGTTTAAATCCTTCTCAATTTGTAGAAAAATACTTGAAACATCATGTCTGGGAAGCATAGTCATATGTTTTTCATCAATATTTTATTGTGTGACTCTATGAGAATGTGTGTTGCAGGGTGAAAAATGTCTTTTCCTAAAACATCATTTTCTAATGGACTTTTTTATGTCCTATAAAATGTGCTAATTTTTCCTTGTCTTGTGCTGTCAGTGAAACAAACTATTATTTCTTTCCGCAGAACAAAGCTAAAAACAAGAATGTCTGAAATATCAAGAATAATGACCTACAAAGTCTCTTCTGGCCCCAGCTTCCATTGAAAAATAATTGGATGAATTGGTAATACTTACATTTCATTTGGCCTGCCACTGTGAGTAATTTTATGGTGCCTTCCTGACCAAAGCTCAGTTCTTCAAGTGCCCAGTGAAACCCCCACATGGTATTTGGGTTGACCATATGTAGGAGTGTGGCAGATAAAGGAATGAATAAGTGACAAAGCTTTCTTTGGACAGAAATGAGTATATGTTGTATGGATCTGCAGCGTCTCACACAACAGGGACATCAGGAGGGCTTTTTGTTTCTTGTTTGCAGTGGGAATAGGTAGTAAAAATAATGGTTGTGGATAAGCTGCTAATTGATTGACAGGGATTTTCAGGCCATCAGATGGATGCTCATCTGGTGTGAACTGGCCTAGCTCTGTTTTAGGGGTGTCAAACATACAGCCCATGGGCCAGATCCAGCCTGTGGAGCCCCATTATCTGGCCCTTGGTGCTGCCGCTGGATCTGAATTTATCCAAACTGGGCCCACAGGCCCAAGATGCATGCCGCATGTGGTGCCCATTCTGACTTCTCCAGGAACTGCACCACTTGTGGCGTCAGCCTCAGGTCTCTAGGACATGTGCTGCACACAGCACCCGCTCTGACCAGTCTGGAATCCACACTACAGATGGCACCCATTCTGGCTGCCGCAGGACCCGTGCTGCACAAGATGCCCACCTCAACTGCTCTTAGGACATGCATCACATGCAGCCCAGATCCTAGAGCAGCTGGAGGGGGTGCCATGGGTGCTGGATCTAGCATGGGGGGGGAGGAGAGGGTTCAGGGTTTGTAGGCCTGTTGGTCTGATCTGGTTCATGGACCAGCCTTGGGTCACTCATCCAGCCTGCGGAGCCAGATAAGTTTGATAACCCTGTCAGGAGATGATTAACCCCCATCTGGGCATCTCCCAAAGAAGCCACATTACAGGAAAGCATCTTCAACCAGGAGCTTACATGAGTTGCGAACTGGAGCCAAGAAATACAAGGCTGTACAAAGAGCCCAGTAATATTTGTGAATTTAGTATTTAAAATGAAACTGTTCATAAAAAATAATTAACTCTATTTTACAATTTGATTAGAATCCTTTACATGCATGTTTGTTTTTAAGTGGCATTCCCTTCTGCTCCTTCCCCTTCTCATTACTGATGGGTTTGGTACAGATTTTGTAAACTTTCCTCGGATTATTCAGTCAGAGGCAGGCAGAAGAGAACTATGGGGCAGGCGTTTTATGGTAGAGGGGTACATAGACACTATCCCAAGGCCCCTGGCTGCCTAGCTTCCAATTAAATTAAGAGGACTTAGGCACTTAGGTGCTAATGTCTTTAGGCATCTGCATTCATCTTTAGGAGCCTATATCCTTACAAAAAATCTGGCCTGCTGTTCTGATTCCCCTCCCTCCAGCTGAGCTGCTGGAATGCAGAGCTCAGAAGAGACAACTCAGCCTGCTGCTGCCAGCTGTGTGGGAGGGAAAGGTTTAAAAATGAGAAGGGAGTGAATTGTGGAAATTAAAACAAAACAATCAGCTAGCAGTTGCTCACACCCTCCCACCATCTGACTGCAGGGAAAATGGAGGCAGGATTTCAAAAGTGAAGTAGGTGGCTTCCTTCTGCTGTTTTGATTGTGAAGGTGAAGCACCAAACATTAAATGGAAGCAGCTCCCAGTTCCCTCTTGCTTCTTTTTGAGCCAATATTTACTTCACCCCACTGGAGCTGGTCTCTTAGGTATCTTAATATCTAGTGAAAATCTTTAGTTGTAAAATAAGCCCTCTGATGAACGCAGAATCACATGGCAAGGCGCTCACCCATTAGCTGGTAAACACTTCACACATCAAGTGTAGTGGGGCCTTTTCATTCCCAAGGTGTGCATATATTAGCTAGCAAACACAGATGCTCTTATGGTAGTAACTGCAATTTAAGTAAATTGCTATCTTGATTTCCCTGGGCAACAGGATGAGTACCGAGAAAAGAGAAAAGAATACTGTCTACAGTGAAGAGCTCGATGGGAGTTCCATGAGTCCATTGAAATTGGCTAGATACAGAGTTGTTTTTTGGGAGTATATATACCATATTTTCTCACATACAACATGGCTCTGAATAAGATATGTGCCCTATTTTGAAAGGGAATATGAAGAAAAAAGATCTTTGTTTGAAAATACTGGTAAATAGCAGTAACTGGGTGCATCTACATGAGACATTTACTGCAGAGTAGACTAATTAGCTCCACATTAAACATCTCAGTATCTACATGTGTAGTCCTATTAGGCTGCAGGAAACTAATAAACTCTGCAGCAGGTTAGTACTTGTATTTAGGCACTCTGCTGTGGAGTTTTTAACTTCACAGCACCACACATGTAGGCTGCTGACATATGTGGAAAAAAACCCAAAATAGCACTTTACCAGAAGAGGAATCACAGCAGTTTGACTCGGCTCACTCAGCATCTGTGTAGACCATGTGCTTCAATGGGGCTTTTTGGCACTTTCATCTAATGGCTGATTCAATCAGCTATTAGGTAAAAGCACCAAAAGCCCTGCTGAAGTGCACAATCTATATAGATGCTGGGGAGGTGAGTCAAACTGGTGTGATGCCTCTTTCGGGTATTTAGTGCACTCGGCGTGGGGGTGCACTGAATTGAAAGTAAAGCACCAGGTTTATTCCCTACCATCACATCCGTAAGCAGCCATAGAGGCTGATGCAACTGGCTGGTGGGGCACAAGAGTGATTCAGTGAGGGGATGCCTGCAGGCTAGCCTGGCACTTGTGCCCCAGTCAGCCCATTAACAGTACATTGAGCCCGGTCAGAACAGTCTCAGGCTGGCAGGCTGATGCCCCCAGGCATCCTGCCAGCCAGGGCTGCTCCGACCCCTCTCAATATGCACGTGTAAAAGCAGCACCTGGGAGCAATAAACTACACTGTGATATGAGCTGCAGTTTATTGCAGCACATTAACATGCATGTGTAGACGTGCCCACTGAGGAGCAGCTTCTGCAGCAGTGTTCACAGCCAGGAGTCAAGGATCCCCACATGCAGCACTGCAGTGCTAATTTCCCTTCTGTCCCAACTTCCCCCAGCAGAGGCAGAAACTACTGTTATTGTATTTTCTTGCTTATAATGCTCACCCCAGCATTTCCAGCAGCATATCTAGTATTTTGTGGGGAGGAGGCAGGGGGAAAAATGCAAGTTGTATGCTAGAAAATATGATGTAGCAAAGGCTAGTCCATGGTCCAAACTCTAGATTCAATACTAGCATGTGCACATACCAGGGCATACATGCTGTCTCTTAAGGAAAAAAAAAAAGTGATGATTCATTTTTAGGGAGCTGGAAGGACCTGAACTTAGTTTTTGATGCTTCTGATTTTGCAGGGGAATCCAGAAGTACCAGTTATCCACTTACTTAGATCGGAAAAAAGAATTTGTTTTAACAGATAAGGGAAACATCCTCATTGGTTACCACCGTCCTTTCTCAGTGAAGTCTGAACTTTGATTAATTTTATCTCACTGTCACCTCAACAAATATCACCTATTCCATCATTTATTTTAAATGGCACTTCGTGCAAAATGGCTATTCCTCCAAGTTGAAGGATGGATTATTCAGCAGCTATGGAGGCCTTAAAAATATGGCTTATTCCCTGAAACTGTTCTGCGTGGTCAGATCCTTGCATCCATACATGTTCTGCTGATGTTTCAGCACTGAGATGCAAGACCTTGGATGTTATCTTCGTAAACAGAGAATCCAATGTCAGAATAATACAGTCCCTGAGCCATATCCCCTGCTGCCTTATCTTGTAGACCAGGGTTGTCAAACTCATCTGGCCCTGCAGGTCGTATGAGTGGCATGGGGCTGGTCCATGGGCCGGATCAGCCCCACTGACCCCACCCCTATACCAGATCCAGTGCATGCAGTGCCCACCCCAGCAAGTCTGGGATCTTTAAAAAAAAATTTTTTTCATAGTAGCTAGGGTCAGGAGGAACCTTAACAGATCATCTAGCCTGACCCCCTGCCACAGGCAGGAATGAATACTGGGTTCACAAGACCCCAGACAGGTGATTATCTAACCTCTTTTGAATTTACCCAAGGCAGAGGCAAGGACCACTTCCCTAGGAAGTTGGTTCCAGATTCTGGCCACCCTAACTGTAAAATATTGCCTTCTGATCTCTAACCTAAACCTGTTCTCCATCAGCTTATTACCATTGTTCCTCATCACCCCAGGTGGTGCTGGGGAGAAAAGGGCTCTACTTATTTGCTGTTGATCTCCCCTGATGAGTTTGTAGGCAGCCACAGGTCCCCCCTCAGCCTCCTCTTGCTGAGGCTGAACAGGTTCAGGTCCCTCAGTCTCTCCTCATAGGGCCTGTCCTCTCACCAAGCGGGTGGCCCTCCTCTGACCCCTCTCCAGGCTGGCCACATCCTTTCTAAAGTGCGGTGCCCAGAACTGGATGCAGTACTCCAATTGCAGCCTGACCAATGTCACATAGAAGGGGAGTATCACCTCTCTGGACTGGCTTGAGATGCATCTTTGGATGCATGACAAGGTATGGTGGGACTTGCTGGCTGCGATCTGGCATTGGTGGCTCATGTTCATCTTGGAGTCAATAATGACTCCAAGATCCCTTTCCACCTCTGTGCTTTCAAGAGGAGAATTCCCCAGCCTGTATGTATGCTGTGAATTCTTCTCCCCAGGTGCCGCACCCTGCATTTGTCTACGTTGAACCCCATCCTATTCTCATCTGCCCACTTCTGTAGTCTGTCTAAATCTACTTGCAGCCTCTCTCTCCCTTCAGGTGTGTCCACCTCGCCCCACATCTTAGTGTCATCAGCAAACTTGGGCAATGTGCTTTCCACCCCCTCATCCAAGTCGCTGATGAAGATGTTAAACAGTGCGGGCCCAAGGACTGAGCCCTGGGGGGACCCCACTGCCCACATCTCACCAGGTTGAGTACGACCCATCCACCACTACTCTCTGGGTGCACCCCATCAGCCAGTTTTACCCATCCAACTGCGTAGGCATCAATGCCACAGTTTCTTAATTTATTAATGAGAATGGCATGAGAGATGGTGTCAAAGGCCTTCTTAAATCTAGAAAGACTATGTCCATGGCGACACCATCATCCAAGGATTTAGTTACCTGGTCATAAAAAGCCATCAGGTCAGTCAGGCAGGACCTGCCTTTGATGAACCCATGCTGGTTGCCCCTGAGCATGATCTCCCCTGCTGGCCCTCCACAGATGTGCTGCTTGATGATTTTCTCCAAGATCTTCCTGAGGACCGACCAGGTCACCAAATCTGGACCTATAGTTACCTGGGTCCTCCCTCCTCCCTTTCTTAAAAATGAGGACCACATTAGCTGGTTTCCAATCCCCCAGCACCTGGCTTGAGGACCAGAAATGCTCATACAGCCAGGCCAAGGGCTCTGTGATGACTCCTGCCAGCTCCCTCAACATCCATGGCCTGGATCTGCCCTGTGGGCCTCATCTTTGAAACCCCTGTTGTAGAATAATATTGAGTGAAGGTAGACATGTCAGGTGTAGAAGTAGGTGTAAAGGTAACAACCATGTGGCTACAGGTGCAGTTCATCCTCCAGAAGGGCTGGAAGTAAGAGAGTCATGGCATGAAAAGGGAGATAAAAAGGGGAGATGGAAAAAACCTTTTTTCAGGGCCCAAGACAAAAAACATAAAAACTAAAATTTGTTTTGGTCATATTTTATTTGACTCTGTATGGAGAGAGCTGAGCTTAGAAAAAATAAACAAGTGCTTGTTGAGGATGGTGTTGTATGGGTCTGGTGTGTGATGTTTTTCTAGCAGCCTCTCTTCACTGTCATCAGAGTGCAATTTCTCTAGACTCACTGTGGGATGCAACAGATTTCTTGGAAAAGAAGGATGTGTTGACACCCACAGGCTAGTAATGTTTTCACAAGAAAGAACATGACTTTACATTTGACTCTCTTGAAAGGAGATTAGAAGCACTGTGATTTATAAGAATTTGCCAGGGTTTGGGGTTGGTTTTTTTCCCTCTGAATCCAAGCTCCAGCAGGTAGGTGTTAGTGAGTGAAGCATTTCTGGCATGATTTATATGCGCATACAGTAGAATGGGAGTGAAAAGTGACACAGTAGAAAAGAGGGGGAGGCAAGCACAACTGACAAATAGAGGGGGTGAGAAAGACAGATTGACTCTGGTTCTTTTGCAGTTGAAACCCTTTGGGGGTCTTCACCATTGAGTTGGAGGTTATATTAATGCAGAAACGTTTCCCCTCCCTGTGCCTTTGTTTTCTAAGTTAATGTGGGTCTGCATTTTGCATACAGAATAGAAAACATAAGAGAAACTAATCCTCCTGAAAGGAATACCTTTGACCAGAATGAAGGACAAACGTATAGATATTTTCCTTAAGAAGTTTCCCTTGAAGTTTTCTCTGTTATGAAGTTTCATGGTAAAATGAACTGTCAGAAGCAACTTTGACTTTGTTGTTTCCAATCTAAAGAGAACTCGCCTTTCCAAAATCACCAGATCCCTACCCATCCAGATATATTTGTAACTCTCTGATAACTTCTTCTGGACAGTTGTCAGGATCTAGTTTAACACCTATACCCACACTGGACTGACTGAATCTCAGCAGTCCTGGGCTGAGGAGGACAACCTGGGAATCCCAAGGACTTGTGACCAAACACTTGTCTGATATTAGATCACAGAAACTAAATGAGTGGAAAGACTTCATTCCTCCACTGTTACTGAGGAGCTGACATATAGGAATAAAAAAAGGATTTATTTCAGATAACAATAATATTCTAGTTATCAAACTGTGGCAGGTCTGCTCAGGGACAGATTGTTCCACACCTACTCAAGATAAATAGGCATTACATCTTGAATAGTTTCATTGAAATTAAGTGGAATATTTGCAGCAAATTTACTGTGTGGAAGATTAAGGTATCAGAATCTGATTTTTTTTTGTTTAAAAAAAGTCTCAAATACCATCTAAGGGGACAGTCAGCCCAAACCACTGTGTATTAGGAAAATGAAAAGAGCCAAGCCTACCAGTTGCCTCTTGCCTTCTAAATGAATGAAAAGCATATGTAGATGGAATATGAACCAGTTTTTATTTCTAATGTAGTCAGCAGGTACAGTTCTCTCAACTTTTAGGGAACAAACAAGGTCAGTATTACTGACAACAAATTACTGGTGATGTTGCACAAATTCATGAATGCTGTTGTTGAAATGCAGGCATTTAATAGTGTATTTAACAAGAATTAGAGCTGGCTAGAATGCATGATTTCCAGCTCGTGAGATATTTCCATTTATTTTTTTAAATTTTGTTTCAGGCTGAATTGGTTCTCAACAGGTCTCTCTGAGTAGAGAACCAGGAGATAAGACCTGGTTATAACAAGGGCTCTGCAACCTGGAAGTCCGAGCTTCTCCAGAACACCAGACTCTGGAAGAATTGGAGCCACTGAACCAGGCAAGCTGCCCCAGCCATGGACCCACCGTCGTGCTTCCAGGTTCCACAAAATTGGGTGGCCCAAACATTGGAGCTATTCCAAAGCAAGAGATCCCATGAGACTTCCTTAAGATTTCCTGAATGTGAGTGCTGACGCTGTGGCAGATCTATCTGACAGATAGATCTGGGCTTCCCAAGGCTTTCCTATTCTTAGCTTTGAAACAGAGAAGCTTGAAGCCCTAGTACGGTTAGCTGCCATGATGTTGAAGATCCTGGAAGTCCCCAAGTCCCCAGCAGCCCACCATGAATCAAGGTAGGTGCCACAGGAACCATGCCTTTGACTCATCAGAAGGTCAGTGAGCATGAAAAGGAAACATTCAGCAGAAACATTTAGGTTGAACAAACTGACTTTTTTTGGACAAAATTTCTAACAGTTCAAAATTATTCCCTTATTGCAGTATGAAGAACCTTAAACTTGTAAAATTGTCTCAGGATAAATAAGGGAAAGAGAATGGCCAATAGCCTGTTGGTTATAGTATTCACTATAACTCACTCCAGATTCAAGTGCCTGCTCCGATATCAAGTGGAGCGACTGCAACAGAAGAGGCTAAAAGAGTGCCAGCCTGTACTTGTCTAGTGATTCAGACACTCACCTGGGTTATGGGGAAAGAATGCTCTTGCCAAATGTAGACCAGCAATTTGAACCTGGTTCTCCCACATGAATACCCTAATCACCAGTTTTTTGGCCATCTGAGGTGCAGGGGCCTCTCCTCCTCTCTCTTTGGCCAGACAGTCCACTCAGGGCCAGAAAAAAAATTTCTCGATAAAAATCTAATAAAAACTGGTATGTTTCCACAAAAGAACATGGTTTGACAAATTGGTGTTTTCCAGCAAAACAAAATTATTATCAAAAAATTCCGGAGCAGTTTTATCTATGAGTAAAGTTTCATTTTACAGACAGAGTTAATACTAGTTTGTAAGCCAAAGTGAAAAGGAAGGATTTTGGGTGAGCTTTGTAAAGAGGAAGTGACTCAGTGTCTCGGTGGGAAAGTGTTCCAATAGGTGGGGCTGGAAAAGTTGCAGAACAGCCCCCGGCTGTATAGAGTCACAGGGAGTGGACAGCAGAATATTGCATCCTAGATCACAGGAAGCTTTTAGTTAGTTCAGGATTTAATGTGATCAGCAACTATGCCATTACACCTCAAGCTGCAATTGTGATCCTATCAGATCTCACAGCCTAAGAAAGACCAGGCTGAGTCAACTCAGGGATGGGAGACTTCCAAGGGAAAACAAGGTGTTATGGTAGATGGTGTTGGTGATTCAATTGATGGCATTTGGCCTACTGAGTCAACCCTGAACATAAGCAGAGGATTGGTGAGACAGCATGCTGGAAACACTGCCCTTTAGATTAGATGCACTTTATAAAATCTGATGCTTTACCACAGTCAGCATTCCCTCTGGTTTTTACATTTTAATTGATGAGAAGTGCTACCCGTAGCGTCGATGCCAAATTCCAGTTTAGTTAATTCACTGACAAATTGGAGAAAATATTTACAGAAGATTGTTTGTGGCCTTCATTTCTTAGTATGGAGTGATGAGGCTAGCTCACTCACCTCCAGTTGTTCCAGAGTTTTCATGTGCTGAAAATCTTCAGAAAAGAGATTGGGAGTGTACGTCTATATACATGTGTGTGAGCACCTGTATGTGTCTATATGTGTGTACACACACATGCACATAGGTTAATACTTGCACATTTATGTTTATATAACACCTATCACATAAGGAAACCTAATCAGAACTGTGGGCTCTGGCTTCTCCTGCTACTTCTTCTGTAGCTTTGTTTTTAGTGTATAGTCCTTGGGTGTCTTGAGAATCTGGCTAGGAAGATGATCTTTTTTCTCTGCTTTGTAAATAGTTTATCACTATCAAGTCTTCCTCTCCCTCCCATTCCATTAATGTCTCATTTCACTCTTCTCAACCCCTAACTGCCTACTCCTTGTCACATTGCTCAGCCACTTTGTATCTTTCCTAACCTCTTAAAGACAGGATGAAACATTTATGATAGTATATCTGATATTCCTGAGAGGGCTAGGGGCTCTGACCCAGACCATGCTGGAAGGATGGCAGCTGCTTGTGGATCTCTGTCACAGGCATAAATAACTCCAAGGCTTGGGTTGGGAAATGCTAAAGCAACTCCAGGATTGCTTTAGAGCAATCCTAGAATGGGATCCTAGAGCAGACACACTGGAGAAGACTATATATATGAAACCCTTAATGAGGAGACCCAGGGTTCAGGGGATACTGCACGTCCACTGACCAGGCAGATAGCACAGCAATAACACTGGAAAATACCAGCTAGAGTACTTTGAAATTTGCATTTATATTTTATATATTTCTCTTGTTTTTTGTTCACTGGCCCTTTCACTCATTTCCAGTTTCTCTCATTCTTTCTCTTTTCCCTTCCCCTGGCTTCTTCTCTTTTCACTGGGAGTCTGAATATCCATGCTAACCTGGTAGAGTAAGATTCAGATGAAGAACACAGATTGTAGAGAAGTACTGAGTTCTCTCTCTCTCTCTCTCTCTCTCTCTCTCTCTCTCTCTCTCTCTCTCTCTCTCTCACACACACACACACACACACACACACACACACACACACACACACACACACACACACACACACACACACACACTTTTCTCTAATAGAGCTGTTTTTGCTTCTGAGGGTTTTATGTTTTAAACCTACAGCAAAATCAGCAAACCTGCTTTATTTGGATAAAGACTTTTTTAACTTCAAGTGGAGGGTGAAACATTTAATACCTATACCTCTCTAAAGTATAGATGATATCTGGGGGTGTAGACAGAAGTGACAATTTTTGCCCAATCTGGCCACAGAAAGCAGTTTTATAGCCTTGACCAAACACAAGTGCACAGCTGCAGACTGCTTCAAAATTGACTGATTGGGTTAAAATCTGACCCCTTATTGCATGAAGATATTTCAAAACAGAGAGCGTCTTCGGTAACTTGTGTCTGCACTGCTTGCCAGCCTTGAGCTGTTTTCAGAACAGGGAGAAAGGGAGCAGAGGGATTTTGGTCTGGGGTTTTTTCAGCCCCCACTAGAGGGTGGAGCAGGTGAATTGGAGTCCCCCACACTGTGGGAGGACTCCAGTTCACCCACGCCACCTCACCCTCCAGCACTGGCTGGGGAACCCCTAGAATGAGCTCCCTTTCCCCCCTACCATTCTGAAAACTTTGCTATCTAGCAGGGAGAAAGCGTTATTGCTAGGGGAAACCAGCTGCAGACTCCCAGCCAGCAGCTAGATTCCTCTCCCCCTTGGAACCAACAGTGAACTTCTGTTTGGTCCGGGGGATCATTGTACCTCAGAGAACTTCCTGCAAAGTGTTCTCAGTTACAGTGGGGAGCTGCACTTCTGTCTGCACCCTGGGTGTCTACTTGACTTACATAAACACTGATGTTAATGAATGTATCCTCCTA
Source organism: Crocodylus siamensis (assembly GCF_052110815.1). NCBI lineage: Eukaryota > Metazoa > Chordata > Crocodylia > Crocodylidae > Crocodylus > Crocodylus siamensis. Next base: position 261,411,942 of record NC_143395.1, on the reverse strand, counting down.
ACACCTCTATGGGTAGGAAATATTATCCTCAATTTACAGAGGGGAAGCATTGATACAAGGAGATTAAGGACACATCTAAGTAGGCTTTACTGATTCATTTCTGGGATCTGTTTTGTGCTGGATGAGCATGTGAAGAGGATCGTGATCTGCAAGAACCTCAGATGCAGCACAGAGATGATATAGATTTGTGCAAAATGACTTGCCAAGGTCACAGAGAGAATCTATAGCAGAATCTGGAACTGAATTGACTTCTCCTGACTATCAGGCCAATTCTTCAGCTACAAGACTATCTATCCTTTCTCCTGTTTTGTTTGATCACTCATAACAAGAAGCAGCCATATCCCAAGACCAACAGCATCAGCATAGGAAGAAATCCTGATTACAAATATAATTAAGGGAAACTGGTAGCACCTGAGGTTTTTCCTTTACAGACTGTACCTCAGAGATGTTTCATACAAATATAACATGTCATTGCCTCACAATCATTTATCTTCTTCAAAAGGAGAGGAACTGCTTTTCCAATTCTGAAGGTTCTGAAACTCCAGTGTAATGGAGATTTGATTCAACTTTAAAGAATATTGCTCCTCTATCTTCCTCCAGGCCAAGATGCTGGATATAAAGCTTTTTTCTCAATCCTTCCTACTTTGAACAAGTTCATGTGGGTGCCTATCCGAATGTTAGGCTTGATGTCCTTTCAATTAATTGTCAGAGAGCAAAGTATGAAAGACCAATATGGAAGCATCCATTCTTCCCCAACCACATCACAGTGTTCATTCTGCAGTGAACACAGTGAGAAATCCTGTGCCCTGCTGTCCAGAAAATTCATAGCTACTGCTAGTAATAGCAGTATTTAAAATAACACTGGGTGCACCTACACATGTGCTTTACTGCAGTTGACTAATTAGCTCCACAGTAAAGCATCACCATCTACATGTGTGCAGGTATTAGGGCACAGTAAATTAATTAATTCTGCCATAGGATAGTACTGTCAGCGACAGACTAGCGCCACACTGTAGCAACCTCATGCCGCAGTCAGCCTCTCTGCCACCCAATGCTGCCACCTGGAGGCTGGGGTTGACCCCCCCAGATCCCCTGCTAGCCCAGGGCTGCTCTGCCCTGGGTCAGACTGCTGTGGTATTGGGTGCATGTCTAAATGCTGTTCCCAGGAGCAGGTGACTGAGCACAAACTTCATCAGAGTTTATTTCTTCACACTAATTGCATTTGTAGATGCACCCCCTGAAAATTGTGTTTGGCACATCTTCATTCAATGCTCTTACCAGCCAGGCAGTTTGGAGATACTGAGCAGGAAAACAAATGCCACTGAACTTCTAAATCAGCAGGAGCCAACCTTTTTGGCAGATGCCACAAATTAGCCCTGTACCTTGTTTGAGTGCCACTCTTTCCCCTGCCCGTGTTCAATCTGTTGCTCTTCTTTCTGCCCCCTGCCTTGTGCTCCCTGTTCAATTTTTTTCTGCTTCCTGCCCTATCTTCTGCTGTGCTGTTTGTCTTCTCCATGATCTGCCATGTGCCACACATAGAGGCTGTCTGTACCAGCTGTGGTATATACAGGGTTTCCAACCCAAGATTTTTTTTTTTTTACTGACAATTTGCAAAGTTTTTACTGACAGAAACTTTTTTACTGACACAGTTTTTTACACCCTGCTGCCCCCCAATACAACCCTACTCACCCCATGACCTGGCAAACTGTGACTGCACCCTGTACCATTCTTCCCCCAGAAGCCTAGTCCCCAGCCTTACTTCTGTTAGTTTTGTTCCCCTCATCCCAGATTGGACCCCTAAAGAAGACTGCCTGCAGCCCAGCGGTATTATAGGGTAGGAAGCAGCAGTAGCACATGGTGAAAGGGGAAGGAGTCTACAAAGCCTCAAGAGAGGCTTTTCTGCTGGGTGCTGTACTTCTTTTCAAACACTAAGTATAGGTGCTCTGCTGTGTCTGTTTATCAATGACACTCCAGTTGTCCAACTTCTTTCTGTGAGGGAGCATCACAAAGCAACCATAGATTTTAAACAAAGGTGTTCTTAGCTTGAATTTTTACAGGCAGTCCATAATTTTATGGACAGTTGGCAACCCTGGGCATACATGATACAGGTTGGCCACCTCTGTTCTAAATCATTCTTTTTATTTTTAGAAGCTTCCTGATCTTACTTGAAGAGAGAAGAGTTTTTCAATATTACTTCTAATACAAAGCAGGGAAGAAATATTTGGAAAACTGATCTTTAATACAGCCAAAGGTCTAGAAAATAAGTCTTCTGATGGTGTAGAAGTTAACATCTGAGCTCACTGAACTACTGGAAATTATTTTTGAGAAGTACAAAAAAAGCAAGTTGAAGTACTGCCTTTTTAAAAACCAAAAATAAAAACATATATAATGAATCATTATTCACCAAAACATTTACATTTATGCACAGTAGAATAAATATTAAATGAAAAAACTTTTAAATACCTAGGACCTGTCCTGGGATAATGGTATAGAATCATAGAAATAGTTGATTGTTTCAAAGGCTCTGAGGAATGGATTGCCTTTTTTTGTCTCCTGTGATATTACAGCAGCTAGCACAGTGGTGTTTTGTCCACTAATTGCATATTGTAGATGCTACCACAATATAAATAAGTTAAAAACAAGCAGGTTATTACAATAATAGAATAGAATAGAATGTCATGTCACATCACATCCTATAAAAATATAATATATAATGTCACTGTGATGCTATTATGCTGGTATTGTGTGTGTGTGTGTGTGTGTGTGTGTATACATATATAATCTATTAGAATCTATTATATATATTATGTACTAGACTTGTTAAACAGAATTGTCTCTACAGTTACATTCTCTTTTTCCTTATCCTACTGCACAGTTTCTGCCTGAAATAATCCCTTCCTAACTACCTTCCTTCTACAGATTAAATAAAAATAGTGCACACACCTTCCTAGGTCCTAAACCCATTCCTATGGTTATCACTCAGAATTTTGCCATTGACTTCCATGGAGGTAAGATGGGCTGTTGGAAGAAATAGGATTTTAAGTAACAAAGAGCATATGTGCCAGATCAGAAGACCACTAATGGCATACTATGCCACTTATGGCATCTATATTCTTAAATGGATGTTGAAAAGCTGGATAGGATTCAAGGAAGAATGCCAAATAATGACTAGAGGGGTAGAAAATGTGCCTCACAAAGAAACTTGAAGGGTGCCTGTAGGTGTGTGGGGAGACTGTTCCAACACACTGTAACTACAGCATATTGAGGCAGACTCAATTAATCGAGTCTGCTGGAGTGTGCTAATTAGCACACTCCAGCAGCCTCCATGTGTCATGTATCGGCATCCCCGCACTCCAAAATTGTGGTGGGAATGCTTTAATTAAAGCTTGTTCAATGAACTTTAGTTAAAGCACCCCCACTGCTATTTTGAAGTGTAGGGATGCTGATACACAATAGGCTGCAGGTGCTTTAACCTCACCCTCCCGCCCAGCACCCTCTTATCCTAGAGCAAGTGTAAAAATGCCTGAAGAGCTCAGTTCATTTGCCTTATCAAAGAAAAGGTTAGAAGATGGCTTGATCATAATCTGTCTGATATTAAGACGTATTTTAAACATAACTAAATATCTTTCTGACCAATATTTTATATTAAGCACCAGAAATACACCTTAACAGTGTTCACTAACACAGTGGGAAAGAGTACCTCCTTCCACTGCAGAAATTAGAGGGTGAAATCCTATGGCCTTTGTTAAGCAGAAGGTCAGACTAGAAGTTCACAATGGTTCATTCTGAGTCTTAAAATCTATTAAATTGATCGCTTCATAACATTCACAGATGAAAGGAATAAACTGTAGTATATAAGTAAAATCATAAAACATACATGAACATTCATCCGTAATAGTTTGCAGATAAGTGCTGTGTTGCCTGATGCATTTGAAAATAGGCTAAGGAAGAAATTTGATAAATGATAAATTTATCATAATGATAAATAACTGCATGTCAAATTGCGAGGGAGGTGTTGAGAGGAGTAGCACTCAGGTCTAGTGTAATTTAACACCTTTACTAATGATTAGGAATAGAAGGTAAGCGGTAAAATAATAAGTAGAGTGTATAATTTGAGAGAGGTTTCAAACATTGTGAAATAAGGAACATTTTGATGGGAAATAAACAGCTCTTGACTTTCACAGATTACTCTTGAAGAGATATTTCTAGTCAAAATGTATTTGGAAATTTTAATTACCTTTTTGTTGCTGTTTAAGCACTGTTGTTCTAAAATATAATAGGGGGGAAAAGATTATCCAAAAAATGACTGATTCAACCAAGAGGTATTAAAAATTAAACTTTTTGCAGAGATTCTATCCAATCTATTTATTTCTACCTATATATCTACTCCATTATATCTATCAAAATAATTTGGTTTTACCTCATTCTTACTGAAAGGTAATATGGTATCATATGTGCCAGCTAAACTATTGGATCTCATCTGAAAGATAAATTTCTAGCCTACATCTTCACCATCAACGTTGTTGACTAGTTCAAATCCTTGTTTAGATTTCAAATCCATAAGAAGAATTATCTTTCAGTCATAGTTTTTTGCCTTTTTTGCATGAGGCACATCTCCATTTACAACACAAGAGCTTTCTAGAGTTACCAGTAAAAGGGGACTTCTTAGCATGCTGTAAGAAAAAGTGACTTCAAAAGGTGGTGAGATTCAGCCTTTGATGTTTCATGTATGGGGACCTACTTAATTCATTGCCAAAGGAATTTTTGCAGTTTAGTTGCAGCACAAAGCTGATTTAATTGGTATTTCTTGGTGGCCCCACCCCATGCTGCTAATTGGCAGGGAAGCCCTGGTGAGGGGAGGAGGGAGTAGGGAGTGGCTGCTATCTTGGCTGCTGGCTGCCCTTCATCCTGCTCTACCAGCCAGTGCCTCCCCCTCCTAGGTGAACTGCAAAGCAGTGAGCATGTCTACACAAGACACTTTACTACATAGTAATATAGTTTACTTTGCAGTAAGCATGCATGTCTACATGTGCACATGCTTACTGCACAATAACAATCGCTACTTGTGAGTAAATTTGCTACCTGAAAATGCAAGTAGCAAATTTACTCATGAGTAGTTACTCTGCAGTAACATGCAAGTAGATGCCAACCAGGAGCAAATTTGCTCCAGGTCAGCCCCACCACTAGGAAGCTAGTGGCCTCTCCTGCCCTAGGGCTGGGCCAGTTCTCTGGTAGCCCTAGCTTCAGGCCCTTAAAAGCCTTCAGGCACTCAGAACCCTGAGGCACAAGCAGGCACCCTGAAGACATTCCAGGCCCCTGTGTCCCTCTGCAAGCCAGATGTACCAGCCTGTCTACACCCTGGCACCACTGCCTGATGCCACTCTGTCCAGGCCTGCAGGATGCTCCAAGCTTCTGCAAGACGTGTCAGCACCCAGGACCAACTACAGGCAGCTCCTGGCCCCTGAGGCCAGCTCCAGCTGCCCACAGCCCACCCTTTGCAGCCTGCTTGGAGCCTGCAGGTGCTGCGGGGCATTGCCTTGCTGTGTGGCTGCCAGTCTGATTCTGTGTCTCTGTGCTGGGTGCTGCAGGCAGCTGCCTAGGTCTAACAGCACAGGGACAGCTGCATGGAGGCCCAGAGAGCTGGTGCGGGAGCCCTGATGGCCTTGTCATTGCCCATGCTGCACCCTGCCACCTGGGCCCCAACTGGTCACCTTGTGGCACTGAGGCGCTAGGTGGAAGTGCAATGGCAGATAGTGCAGGGCAAGCACTTGAACACCCATGTCTACGAGATGGGTCAGGACAGATGCGGAAGCTCAGGGATGACCAGTTGGCACAGTAGTACCACATAAAGGGTCAAGGTCTTGTGGGCACAGTTGGTTTCCATCACCAACTACAATCATTGGCTAGGGAGTGCTCAGGGCTGGATTAATGCATAGGCAAGCTAGACACTTCCTTTCCGTAAGTGAAGAAGGGACCCAGCTGTGTTTGTTTTATACATGCTAATTATTGAGTGAAAAAAGTAATATAAAATTTCATCTTCAGCAGGGGGCCCACGAGTTTTATTGCTTGGGGCTCACTACAAGGTTAATTCAGCTCTCGGAGCTCCCACAATTCCATGCCCTTTTGTGGCAGCTGACAGACATCCCCATGCCCAGGACTCAAGGCCATAGCCATGCTATGTACTGTAATGTGCCCAAACCCCCACCCTGGCCTGGCATCCATGGTGACATGTCACTGGGGAGAGCCCCTCAGGTCGCAACCAGTCCATCCTACTGAGCTCTATGCCTGCAGCATCCACCGGCAGATCAGGGAGCCCTGGCTAGCACCTGCTCCAACAGCTCTACTGCCTCAGCCCCAGCCCTGAGACATGGCCAGCCATGTCACTGCTGGCCACCAGCAGTGCCAGCTCCTCCCCAGTAGGGGCTCCTAGCTGGGCATCTGCATGCTATGCTCCACCATCCAGTGAGTCCACCCATTGCTGCAAGCCATCGCCACCAGCCATAGGCAATGCTGAGAGTGCTGGTGCCCCGCCCCCCCGAGAGTGAACACTCTGGCTGGTAGGGGGGCATGGAGAGTGCTCGTGCCCCCCCTGAAATTGGCTCCACTGGCAGGATGTCAGTGGTGGAAGTGCCAGCAGCAGAAGTCCTAGCACTTCTGCTGCTGCCGTGCCACTGGTGTGCTTGGTGACTGGCTTCTTGGGGACCCTTCCTCCCCAGTCACTGTGATTGGCTGCTGGGAGATCCCCCCATCATGCCCCACTTGTGCCCCCCCAGACTCAGGAGGCACCAGTCACTCATGCGACCAGCCAGGAGTGACTGGAGCTGCCAAAAATGCCAGCCCAAGCCATGTGGTAAGCCCTGCACTGTAGGGGAGGCCTCTCCCTGCCACAGCCTCTGCCCCTGCCCTGGTCCCTGCCCTTACACCCGCTCCCCACCTGGGCCAGCCACACTCCCCTGGCTTCTGGGCTCCTCCCCACAGCATGCAAGGAGGCAGGAGATGGTGCAAAATTTTATTGAGCAGCCCATGCCCCCACAGCTAGGTGAGCACAGGCCTATCACATGCTAAGGAATATGTCAATGCTGTCAGTGATTTTCACCTTGGCTGCAGGGGGCAGGGATGTGTAGCACAGCCACAGGTAGCCCTTCAGGCAATGATGGATGTTATGGGGTAGTCCAGGCTCGCCCCCCACACCATTGAAACTCAGGGTCCCGTGCCAGGTGTGCAGGTGCACCCAGGGCACCATAGTGTTCCTTAGCAGCAGCACCCCTTGGTCTGCACAAACAGCTCCTCATGCAGTGCCTGGGACACTTGTAACAGGGGCATGCTCAGGGCATGTTGCCAGTGCAGGGTGGGACTGGCCCTAGGGTGCCTCCCTGGAGAGGCCCCCTGTGGGGAGGGTGGGGGCATGGGCATGGGCAGCTCCTTAGCCCAGTCACAATGGGCTTGGTGGCAGCACAAGAGATCGGCAGGAGGAGAAGGGAGGTCAGCAGGGTCTGGAGCCATGGTAGCAGGTGCTGCCATGAACCTGGCCTGTCCTGCCCTGGAAATGGAGCAGGAGAAGCAGGCTGCCTGTGGCCAGTACCCAGTGGCCTGCCTGTCCCAGGAGAGTGAGTGGGGACAGAGGGGCTTGGCCAGCAGCCTCCTGTACCCGGGCCTGCTTGCTCAACTTACCATGGCCCATGGGCACCCATGTACACACAACCCCTGATCTGAGGCCAGGCAGCACATGGGCCCCTGGTACAGAGCATCTCATCTCAGAAATGTTGAAAATTCTCACAAACAGCTTCCTTCTCATGGCTCTGCAGGCCTTGAAGCTGCACATGGAGGAAAGGCCACTACTGATAGCTGGGATGCAACCTCAGGGTCACTGTCACCCACAGCCAGGTTCACTGTGATGTGTGCACCCACAAGGATATGGCCAGAAGCTGGGATGCTGGCCACTTGTCTCTGGGCTGTGCCCTATAGGTGCCCCCACCACATGGCTGCCCATACTGGGAGGGCATGCACACAACCACAGCACTTCACTTATAAATAGTTTGCATGGGGAAGAGGGTGTTTTATTAATGGTGGGCAGCGGAGGGGCTCTGTTGTTGGGGAGGAAGGAGGGGTGGGCTTTTTTTGTTGGGGAAGGAGGTGGGGGTCTGGTTGTTGTGAGGGAATAAAGTGTTTTTCTGAGAACTATCTGTAGTGACTGTGGTGCTGGGGATAGGCAGTGCGGCAGGGGGTTCATGGGTGGCTGTTCAGGCTGGGTACAGCAGGGAGTGCAGGAGGAGGTGATTGGACAGTGCCTCTCACACCCAGGTACCGTGGCCCCCAACTGGCAGGTATGCAGCTCACTCAGGACCTCAGCAGCAGGGCCCTCTGGTCCAGCAGGTCCAGCACCATGGCCAGCCAGACCCTGGGCTGCTGGGTGTCGCTATCAGGGGCAGAAGCTGAAGCAATCATGGTGTGAGGGGGCAGAGGCTGCAGCGAGAGAGCCACTGTGTGCTGACTCCTGCCTCTGCGTGCTGCTCCTGGCTAGAACAGCAGCTGTCCAGGGAGCAGGGTTGCCTTTAAAAAATGGCTGCCAGCTGCTGGCAGGTGCAGCTGGAGCCTCAAGCTCCACCTGGTGGCAGCAAGAGGCCATTGCAGGGCCTTAGGAAGTGGCCCCACCCCTGTATGTATAGATGCCTGCCCAGGAGCATTTACTCACTAGTAGTTTAATCACAAGTAAATTGATTCCAGATCAAATGCATGTGTAAGTAGGGCTGTACAAAGCTTCGGTCGCTGGTTTGATTTGGAGGAGATTCGGCCTAATTCGGCAGCTGAATCTCCAAATCTGAATTGAATGAGAAGACCCTTTAATTTCTCTGAATCGAATTGGAAGCCTCCAATTTGATTTGGAGAGATTCAGAGAGATTCAACAATTTGGACATAGACACAGCTTTATATGTTTTTTCTACATACCTCCAGGTACTAGGCAGCTCATGAATGCTGAGATGATGGGGTGGATAGAGTGTCCCACAGGAGTGCTTCTGGTCCACTTCTGGGTCCACTGCAGAGCACGTGGGGGATTCCCCACCCTCTAGCTCGGCAACTGGTGCCTCCTGGGTCTGGGGGGACCTTGTGGGGGGGGGGCATCCCCCACGCACTCGGCGGTGGACCAGGAAGTGGACCAGAAGTACTTCCATTTCCAGGTCTGCTGCTGAGCACAGGCCTCCCCGTGCTCCTGCGGCATGCTCCATCTGCCCCACCATCTCAGCATTCATGAGCCATGCCTAGTACCTCTAGGTGTGTAGGAAAAACATATACAGCTGTTAAACCTCTCTGAATCGAATCGGAGGCTTCTATGAATCAGAATCAAATTGAATCTTCAGATTCGGATTTGGTCAAATCGAATCAGGACAGTGATCCGAATCAGCAAATCGAATCACTGTCCCCTGAATCAGGCCTAATCCAAATCCAAATAGAATACAGCTCACTTTGCACACCCCTAATGTGTAGATGCATACAGAGAGGACTTCTGGCTTCCACTGAAAAGCCAGCATTTTATTTTTATTAATTTTTTCTTGAAGTTGATTTTGCAGACAATTGCAGATTTTGTGGTTTCTGCAAAATATGCAAAATTGCAAATTAAGTAGGTCCCCATTCATGTGCATTAGAACTAACCCAGATTACGTGAGGGCTCTCATTTAATTCCTATCCAATAATTATCTCCAGCCTTCTAACAGGATCAGATCAATTTCATGTCCCTCACTGATTCTACCCATCTTACTCTTTCACACCTAATATTCCTTCTAGGGTTCTTAATTACAACATTATATATCCCTGTGTTCTGCTTACCATCCACCATCTAGATCCCCAAAAGGTTGTGTGCCTACCAGTTGCTTTTTTGAGACCAACATTGAAATCTCATAACAAGTGCCATCCAAATCAATGGCAAGGGGAAAGGTAAAATTGAACCTTGTGTATACAGAGTTACCTAACTGTGGTTTGCCTCTGGGGACACATTGTTTCATATTGCACAGTGCAGTATATTCATACACATTATCCTGTTTTGGGAACACGTACTGTACTGTGGCCACACACAGCACTTTCTGCAACCACTGTATCACCTGGGTGTTGCTATGATTGCTCAGAGAATTCCCTGGAGCAGATGCAGTAGGTCTATGAAGCATGCCATATATTTTACACTTACTCACTTTTTTATTGACTTCAGTGAATGCTGTGAATGATACTAACCTGAACATGGCTTCACGTCTGCTTTGGCAAGGCCAGGGCATATGCACTGTTCTCTCAAAACTGATGCTCTGACAGAGAATCACCAGCCCCCTCCTATGACTTCTGGACTGACCCTGGCTCTGGCAGCCTGCAGTATAGGGCTAAAAGCAGATGTCATATTTCTCCAGGGACAAAGCCTTTTATTCTTGGATTCTACAGATGTTCCATTGTCCTACTTTAAGTGCTGGTGAAGTACCAATTTAACACTTTCTCCTGGGATAATCACAGCTAATTTGAGTTAATTGCCATTCAAACTGTGTGTACATGACTGTCTTGCACCTGTTTTGATGCAAGTCAAAGGCCAAGATAATCAGCCTGGGATAAACCTAACATCTGGTTTTAGCAGAGGACTATGCTATAGATTGGTGGTACAAAAGCAGGCAATTGGGCTTGGGTTTTCTGGTTGTTGACATCATTGAAAACTGTCTACATCAGAAGGGACTGTCTACCTTGATACCATATCCTTTGATACAGGGAGTTTTGTTGAAGTTTTCCACAAGTTCTAGCCAGCTCATGATCATTGCCCTTACCTTATTGATCTAAAGTACTGGATTCATCCTTGCAATGATGTGGGGATATTGATGACTGGAAAATTTACAGTGAGCCAGTTTTTCATCAAAAAAGAAGCTGCTTCGGGTAAACTATTTAAAAAAAATCATCCCAGTTGTAATGAACATACCCATAGAAAATTATTGCCAAAGGAAAACGTATAATATTTTCAATTTAGATTTTGGAAGATTGAAGTTTTGCTTTGAATTTTACTTTGAGATTTATTTTCCCCATTATGTTATAATATGTTAGAAGTAATAACATAACAATAAGAATTTATTGTATTTTTTTTTAAAAAGGTCAGCAGCTCCTTACACTAATTGGAAATGCATAGCTTCCTTTCTTGCTCGAAGTGTCTCCTATGTTTTGTAATGAAGACAAGATAAAAATAAATGTTTGAACTTTTGTGTCATATAGGCTATGTTGTTACCAGTGCACTACTACCAGTGATGGGTCATTGAATAATTTAAAAATAATAAAAATCTATAGGTATGAAAACTCCTAAAATAACACTTGAAATTTGGTATGTTTGTTTTAATTTGAAATGAAAACAAATTTAAAAATGTCAAAATTCTGGCTTTAATCAGCTGTATCCAGGAATGTCATTGCTGTGTGGCAAATACATTTTACTTTGGGATGTAGGATATGTCTCTCTTTCTTTCTTTCTCTCTTGCTCCTCTCTCTCCTTTCTATATCTCAGAAGTCCAACAAATGTGGGAGAACCAGAGAATCATAGATAAATAGGGCTGGAAGGGACATTTCTGGAGGTCACCTAGTCCAACCCCCTACCTCAGGTAGGATCATCCCTATCCAAACCATCCTTTAAACATCCATTGTCTAACATTTTGGCAAAACTACACAGTCAACCCTGACACAACACAAGACACAACACCCTAACTTGCCACAGGTAAAGCAGGGGGACCCTGGCAGCCAATTTCCTGCTGCTGCAAATATTAATATATATTTGAGAGATCCCAGGATGAGGATCATGCCCCCAACTACAGAGGATGACAAAGAATCCAACAACCATACCAATGTGACCCTGGGGTAAAATTCCTACCTGACCCCAAATATGGTGATTGGTCTGACCTTGAGAGAAGGGGCAAGACCCTCGAGCCAGCAATCTCCAGGTTTTAATCCCACCAGGGACATTGGCACATCCACGTTCCTATCCCCAGCCTTGGCTGCAGCCAACACCTAATGCCTCTGAGTCATCTCACCTCAATGCTTTGGACACCCAAGGAAGAAATAGCATCAATAGGGTAATAAAGAGAGGGTGACAGAAGGGATTGACTTGGGTAACCAAAAAATAGCAGCTTCTGCACTGCTGGCCCAGCCACTGCCACTACTGTCACCAGCTGCCTGGCTGCAGTTGCTGCCCAGTGAGCTACCATCACCCAGGATGCAGAACTGTCCAGTTCCACTGCTGAATAGCATAGATATATGTGATCCAAAGTATGTGTGCTGTCTTGGGGCCTGGTATTGTTCCTCATTGTCCAAGACACTTGGTCACTATTCAGGACTTAGTATTTTGTGTTAGGAGGAGAAATAGATTTTATGAGACAGGTATTTCTTTGATGCACCCTTGTTTATTTCCAAGGAAGGTAAACAACATGCTTTTCCCTATATCATGAACAACAGCAGGCAATTTCCTAGCTCATAAAAAAGCTAGGTCTCCTGGCTTCCACCCACAGCCATGAACCACTGTTCCTTTTGTTATCTGCTTACTGGTTCCTTCCACACATCCATACAAGCACAGCTGTAGGCAATCAATGCCCCAGTTCCTTGGTAGCAATCTGTCTCCAGGGTAACCCCTTGGGTCCACATGGCTTTTCCTGCTCATCCCTCTCTCTTCTGGCCACTGAACAAAAGGTGCTTGATACACCTCTTGACTGTAGCCCTGCTGCTGTAGTTAAAGCAGATGTGTGTGTGTGTGAGAACTTTGTGGAGATTTTGCATCCACAATGGGGCGCTCAGCCCCATATACACACACATACATACACACACTATATATGTGTGTGTGTATACACACACACACACACACACACACACACCAGCAGGGCTACAGTGGCTAAGCACCCCAGTGTGGATGCAAAATCTGCCAGCAGGTGAAGCATTTCTGCCCTTGAGAGTTACTACCATTCCCCTGAATGACAGAAGCTCTGTTGACAGAAACTGAGGGTTGCTGGCAGAGTCCACACCAGAGGTTTTGAGGGCACCACTGTGTTGGTTATAGTGATGATCTCTTTGCATCCCTGGCCAGCATAGCTATGCCAGCAAAACTTCAATGTAGACAAGACCACAGAAGAGACAGAGGACAGTAAACATATGCAAACTACACACCGTTACCCTGGAAGTTACTGATAGCCACCGTCAACCAGACCTGGCAAAAGTCAAGAAGTGTATCAAGCACCTTTTGTGTTTGTGTGTGTGTGTGTACCTCCAGAGATTATCATATATGTGTGTGTACACACACACACACATATATATTTGCAGTGAGAGATACACACACATATACGGTGCTACACACACACATACACGTGTGCATGTGTGTGGTGAGATATACATACGTACATACATATTTATGGTGAGATTAGATAGATAGATAGATAGGTTTGTTCTTACCAAAAGTGTATTAGCCATTTGCTCTCAACATTCTAAAACCCGCTTTGAAATGTACACATAAGCATGTACACAAATGCAAAATAAAGTGCTAACATGTCTCTTTTTTATTATAAAACATTTATGACTTGTTGAAAAGACAAAGGAAAAAAATCAAAATGAAGTTTTAGCTGTAATTCATCATCAGCAATCATTTGCAGTCAAGCATAATTGTTTTCCTTGATTGCTTTATCTGTGGGTCTGAAGGCTAATCCACAATCGATAGACTGTTACACCTTGGGCACATGTTTCTGTATGGGGCTGGTGGCTCTGGATTCTTGATTCCATTTGCAACACGCTGTTTCTGCTGCTCCCTCTTTTCCATCTCCTGTTGTTGTAAGATTTCAGAGTACTGAGATCCTTGTAGAAGACTTCCTTCACTTGGGGCAGTCCTAGGCAATAGTCTCCCATGAGTTGATGTTGATGTTACATTTTTTAAGTTGGCCTTGAGGATATCCTTGAAGCACTTTCTCTGCTCTCCTCTTGAATGTATGCCTTGACTGAGGTGGGAGAATAAAACTTGCTTTGGGAGTCTGGAGTTGGACATTTGGATGATGTGGCCAGCTTAGCAAAGTTGATGTCAGATGATCATCACTTTGTTGCTCACGATGTTTGCTTGCAAGACTACGATAATGTTGGTGTGTCTATTTTCCCACTGGATTTGAAGGATCTTCTGTAGGCAGAACTGCTGGTACTTCTCCAGCAGTTTGAGGTGTTTCCTGTACCTTGTCCATGTCTCAGCTCCATACAGTAAGGTGGGGATCATGACTACTTGATAAACCATGAGCTTGGTTTTGTATCTGATGTTGTGATCTTCATTTTTTCAGGCACCCAAAAGCTGCACTTGTACTTTTAAGGTGATGTTGGATTTTGTTGTTGATGTCAGCCTTCTGTGAAAGATTGCTTCTGAGGCATGGGGAATAATGTTCTCTAGAGTCTCACCATGAAGTTGAATTACCAGAGCTGGGGACTCTTATTAAGAGCTTACTGATGGAAGACCTTAGGCATACAGAAATGGGACTGACGCTTAACATTCAGAAGACTCAGTAAAGATGCTGATGATTGCCTGAAGGACTGCTTCTGAGCAAGCATACACTACAGCATCATCAGCATACTGAAGCTCAATGATTGCAGTCAGCATGGTCTTGGTTTTGGCTCATAGTTGTCTGAGATTAAACAGCTTACCATCCGCTCAGTAGTTTAGCTCCACTCCAGCTGGAATCTTGTTGGTTATCAGATGTAGCATCACAGCAAGGAACACTCAGAAGAGCATTAGCGTGATGATGCAGCCTTGCTTAATTCCTATCTTAACTTCAAAGGGGTCTGTGATAGATCCATTACTAAGAACCACTGCCTGAGTATTGTCATGGAGCAGGGAAAGAATGGTGACAAATTTTGGTGTGCATCCATACTTCAGAAGGATACTCCACGGCGCTTTTCAGTTGAAACGACTTTTGTGAAGTCAAAGAAAGCCAAGTAGAGAGGTTTATGTTGTTCCTGGCATTTTTCCTGCATCTGGTGAGCAGTGAAGATCATATCAGTTGTGCCTCTTGATGTCCTAACTCACACTGAGATTCTGGCAGCTGCTCTGGGAGCTGCAATGGAAGGACAGTTCAGGAGGATTCACACATTGATCTTTGAAGGCTTGCCCAAACTTGGTAAGCAGCCCTCTGGCCAAAATAATTGCCCGTCCCTGCTATAGAAACTGTGGAATCTTCATCTCTGGAAATATTCAAAAGCAGGTTAGATAGATACTTGTCTGGGATAGCTTCATCAGGGATGATCCTGCCCAGAGGAGGCGACTGGACTAGATGACCTAGTGAGGTCCCTTCCAGCCCTACTGTCCTATGAACCTATGATACAGCAAGTGAGAGAGACATATTGGAGCTATCACTGAACAATGTTTTACCATGATGATTAATTGTTCTGTTGTAGCCTCCAGTGGTGTGGCAGTGGTACAATGAAAAAATGGTGAATGCAATGTTGCTCAGTCATTCAGAGAGCAAATGGTGGTGTGAATAGTGGTACATCACTGAAAAAAGTTTTCTGTGGAGGTGCGGAGGGGGGGAGGGCTGATACTTACAGGGATGCTGAAGGCTTACCTTAATGGCGGTGATATCAAAGTGTTTCAGAGTAGTTCACACTCTGGAGAAAGAAAAAAAAAATGAGGAAAAGAAGAGCCCAGAGCCACAGAGGGGAAAATGAAAAACAGAATTTTTGAGCAATGCTATTTTGCCCTGCCTCCCTTAGAAAAATCAAACAAATACCCACCAGCTGAAAACGTATATTGAATAATTGGTCTTCGGATATTGTGCCAACAGAATATACATGCACTGTGGTGATAAAAGGCTTTCTCCCAGTGGAACAAATCACTTATCAGACTATGACACAAAGTAAGGAAACATTTCAGTCCAAGTAAACTTTAGCTTCACAATAGCTGCTTATTTGGATACAAAGTATCCAGACTTAACCATAGCCTTTACTTATCTATTCCCTGTAATTTTTGATGCCATATTTGCAGAAGTCTGTCACTCCTAATGGGCGTTTTCCCCAGGAAAGATACATATTTACCATTTTCTAGTTGGATGTTTTTCCTTAAAACATTTCTTCTTCCTCTCTTCTGCTATTTTCTCTCATTTTCGTTTGTTATTTTTTTTCTTCCCTTTCATTCATTTTCTTATTATCTCAGATCTTCTGGTTTCTTCCCCCTCTCTCCCCTCACCACCTTTCTCATTTTTAGGTTCATTTACAGCGTAACCTACAGTCCATATCCTGTAACCTGCTCTTTATGCAACTCTGTTCTTTCCTATGTGCTTTCACTGAACGTTTTTTTTTTTCTCACCAGGTGCTTGTTCTTCTCCAAGTCTATTCACTGCACCACCTTTCTGGTTTCATTGCACTGTAGCACTATTGCATTTTGTGGAATGGCAGATGCATATGAAGCCAATATTTAATTCCAAAATCTGTTTCTAGAACCTGGCTCTCTTCACTGATGATAATACATTTTTTCTTTGCCATAGACAGGTTCTTATAAACACTGCTACTTAAAATCTTACTAAAATGAATAGAATAAATACAATTTAACAGCTTGCTCTCATTATTCAATCCCTTCCACACTTCTGATTTGTTAAAAAAGTATGCTGTGGAGATGAAGTGAACCTTTTAAATACCACCCAAAGTGTATAAAACACACACTTCAAGGGCCCAACTCAGCTCTCAACAAAGACAAGAGAAAGATTTCCTTGACTTGAGTGGAAGGTGGAGTGAACCTAAAAAGGTGGCCATTCTTTCATATGGGTTACTGGTTCCTATACAGTATTAGTTCAGGTATGCTAAGTCTAAATTTGAAAAACTTTGAAGAGATATATCAAAGGCCGTGACTCACTAATTCATCTTTTTTTTTTTCATGTTGAACAAAGAAAGGGTGGTAACAAGTTATTGGGGGACTTTTACTGGTTTGGGCCAATGGTTAGTGTCAGTATTTTTCCAGAAATATGACCTTTTGTTACACTGACATGCCACTTCATGTTCTGGAAGATTTTAAAAGTGCCAGGCAGAAAACTTTTAATTTCCTATTACAAGATGTAAATTCATTTAATTTTTCAAACAAGATTCTTTGAGAATGACTGGATTATAGTTTAAGGTGGGGCATGTACATGTGAATGAAGGTTTTTACTTCACCAAAAAAGGCCTTCAAGGCTTACCAGAGCTGTTAAAAATGTGCTGTTTCCTGGGCTGGCCTGTAAATTCTGGGCACTTGGAGATCCTGGATGCTTTCCAGCCAGCTTGCCAAGTTTCAGCAGTTCTCAGGCTCATGCAGTTCTAGCCATTAGCTGAAGTTCTATACCCCTGACAGAATAATACTGTTCTTTGGCTACTTTTCTGCTGAATACCTCAAGGACAACCCCAGCTTCACTCAAACAAGAAAAGAAAAAGGCGCTTTAGAATTAGGTTAAAAGGCACTTTAGAATTAGGTTGGGTGGTGTTTGGATTTTTAACAGAAAATGTGCCAATTTTGAAAACTTATTTATTTATTTTTGAATTGGAACAATTTTTTTTAAATGAAAATTTATTTCATTCTTGGTAGGTACATTGGTAAAGAAGATGGATAAATGACATCAATCTTCTCCTTACCCCTAACTCTCAATGAGCTTCAGCTGGCTCTGGTTTTTGGAGCCCTTCCAAATCACCAAGCTCTTAGATTCAGGTGAATATAAATGCAGAGCCTAGATACCCTCAGAATAGAAGAGAAGCTCCCTGCCAGAAAATTTTCCTGTCCTAGGCCTGATTTTGGAATTATAGACCAGAATCTTCCCTCCACTACATTGGTAGAAGTCTGGAGTTCAGTGTAACTGAGATAAAAAAAATTGGTTTAGTTTCTGGAAATTTTCATGACAGGCCTCAGTGTCCTGAATCCCATTTTACATATAGTTTTATTCAAATGCATCTTCCATATATCTTTACAATAGAAAAGGAATAATTCTAAGATTGTTTCATTGTGACAGCCTAAAGCATCAGGCATTTAGCGTTATAATTCCAAGCAAGCTATTCTGGTTATCTTTTGAAAAGTGTGATTGAAAGTTATTTTGATGGCTTAAAAATGTAGATGAGAAAGAGAGAAGTTTACAGATATGAAACTCAGCATGCTCTTGCTGTTGTTAAAAGAGATCAGGATATTTTAATTTTTTTAATGAGAGCTAGCCATATTATTTGAACTTGATTCTTGTTTTCCTTGAGCTAATAGAGAATCTTAAGTTAACAAGAGCAAGGGTTAAAACAGCAGTGAGCACTAATCATGCCTATCATTAGCTATAAATAAATAAATATATGAATAATTCTGTGATGGTTTGAATTGATATTAGAGGGTTTTTTAAGTCTAGTGGTCCTGATTTTAATTTAACATATCCTGTGGTACAGTGTGTGAAATATGTATTTAACACAGATTATTGTGAGATGAAAGCACATTCTTGTTTATTTTAAATGATTTGCTGTAGTTTGCTTAAAGCCAACATTCCTGGGCAATGAATGCATTGGTGATGAATCATTTGAAGTAGGTGAGAGGTCAGTATAGCTGAAAGAAAATGAAAATTGAGTGACTACATTAATTTAAAAAAAACAAAATGGGTTAAAAAAACAACATGAAATTAACTTTTGTATTTCCAAACTCAAAGTTGAGAGGCATAAGGAAATATGGAACACTGGGCTTTTTTTTAGTGATGTTTTTCAGTCCATGGAGTGATTATAGCTAATCAACATCACAAATCATTAACCTTGTACAGAGTGCAAGAGTTAAAAGAAAGTTAAGTCCAACTAGTACAATGCAGAAAATGGCTGGAGTGATGATTCCACATGAATGAACCAATGATGCATTAATATATTTATTTGTGTATTACTACCATGCCAAAAAGCATCAGTCACAGATCAGGACCCCACTGTGATAGACACTGTAAAAACCCAGAATAAGATGATCCTTGCTCCAAAGAGCTTACTATTTAAGCACAGAAGAAATGGTACCAGATGGAGACATATAGGAAAACACAAAAAGAATTAGATGGTATTAGTCAGCATGATAGGTACCATTCTCAGATTAGCATTAGCCTATATAGCTATACATTTTGTAGATATCATAGCAAAGGAGTTTTAATGAGAGATAATGGTGCTTTGTGGATTTTTTTATGAGGAGCTCCTCCTAACCATAGGGGGCAGCATAGAAGAAATCACAAAGCTGAAAATCTAATAAGTAGGCAATTGGAGCTGGCATCATAAGTCATCTGGAAAAAAATTGATGTAGGCTAGATAGGGATAGGCCATGAAAGCCTCAAATGTGGAAACAAGTCAATTGTTGGTGATAAGATGGAAAAATGGGAGCCAGTAGAGGGATGCATGGATAGAAGTGACCTGGCCAAAGCAATGAGCTAGGAGTAGCAGCATTCTTGAGTGAGAGGAGAAGAGCAAGGTTGCATTTGCTAAGGGCATAGGAAACAACATTGATGTAATGGAGATGTGAGACAGCAAGAGCCTGGGCAAGAGTTTTAGCTCTGTGGATGGAGACGAAGAGCCATATATTAGAGATGTTTTACAGAAAGAATCAGTAAGACTTAGACATAGCTTAGATGTGAGGAGGTGTAAAGAAGCCTGAATCAAAGATGACACATAGGTTACAGGCCTGAGAGACAGGTGGCACGGCGGTGGTGTCCTTGTAATAATGAAAATAGTTAAGAGAAAGACTTGATGGGAGTAAGATGTTTCAGTTCTGCTGATCTAGAACTGACAGTAAGACATGGATGAGGAGGTGTCAAAAGGCCAGACTAAGACTTTAGTTTGAACAAAAGGAAACAGATCTGGGCTATCTTTGTAAGATAATAGAGTTGACAGCTGAATTTGTGTTTGCAAGTAAGATTACCCAGAAATAAGGTGTTGAAGAAGAAGATAAATGAACTAAGAACAGTGTGGAACCACAGAAAGTTGGAAGAGTAGATGAAGAGATTTCTCTGTAGAACATGCTGAAAAAACAATTAGATAAACAGGGAAGAAATAGAGAAGAGAGGATCATGGAAGCCAAGGGAGGACAACCTTGGAAAAGAGAGACACGGAAGATAGTGTCAAAGGTAGCTGCTAGGTCAAGGCAAATGAGGGATGTAATCTTTGCTTCAGGGATATACGTTCTATATTGTATGTCCATAACCTGGTCTTCTGAGATCAATTATCCAAATGGGACAATTGGATTCAGGTCACTATTTGTTTCTTTTAACATTCCCATCTTAAGTCTGGAGCACAAATACTGACTTGACTTCTCTCTGATCTATCTTCATTTGAAAAACCATGGCTCATTTCCCCACAGTTAAGTCATCTAGCCTCTCTCTTTCTCAGTTTCCTCATCTGTAAAATGGGGGTAGTGAGACCTTTCTTCATAAAGCACGTTGAAATCTAATCTATACTAGACTATATATTAACATTGCAGTTTAAGTAGATGTGCTGTGAACCATTGACATGGGCAGCTATTTTTTTCCTTGCATGCAGACATGTAACCTCATTAATTGTATGTAATTTCAGTTGAGTAGCCGAGGGCAAAATCTTTTCTTTCATGTGACATAAATTTCCCTTTCCTAATACAGGGTAGAGAGTACTACTTAATATATGTAAATTCCTATGACTTCCATCACCGTAAAAATTAGAAAGGCAGCTTTACTGATTTGATACAAACTCAGTGAGTCATTTTAAACACAGAACAGCTTGTGGCACATGTCTTTAAGATGATCTACAGATGGTAAAGAATGAGGATTAGTTAGTGGGCAGTAGAGGTCAGCGTTGCACCATACAAATGCAGTTGGAAAGACAGTTCCTTGACACTTGGGAATGAGCCTCTTAGAGCAGATTGGAGCCATACAGGATCTGAGTTAGCTACTTACTAGTCAAAGATGCAATGATTTACTCTTCGTCTGAGAAAAAAATACAGCTTAATAGACTGCAGTTTGCAATATCTTCTGTTAAATTTGAGCTGGTGCTTTGAAATTCTATCCAGAATCAGATGTTTTTAAATGTACTGCATACATCTAAACTTTTCCATTATTGAAACTCTCAAGTAATCTGAGAGAGGTTACAAAAATGTGTTTACTTATAAATTTGGAAGTAATGACAAAGTCGCAATGCAGTGAATTTGTCATCTGCTCATGACTAGCAGATGGTCCACCTTCTTTGCAAGCAATCTGCATGGCTCGCATCTCACTTGGTTTGCAAATTCAAATTAAGAAACTCTCTAGTGTCAAGGTGGACATTGCTATCCATTTCTGATCATCTTGCCTGCCCATAAGATAAATTTGTTATCCTGAACAGTGAGGATTTTACTATGGGTTTTCCAAAAGTTCTTTATTCCTCCCATAATATGAAAATACTTTGGACCTGATTCTTGTTTATAAAAAGACATCTTCACGTTGACAGCGTAAAAGTGTCTCTAAGTGGGCATATGCTACATTTACAATTTTAAAGAGGATATGAAAAAGTGAGTTACATTTATGATTGTTACAAATGAGTTGCATTTATACAGGCTAGATTTCCAGCACTGGATGCAGCTGAAGTAGGGAGGCAATTCCTTATTCCTGGGATCTGCACAAATCAGAGCAAACTGGAAATTGCTTTAAACTATGCCAGGTGCCAATGGACACAGGTATTTTGATATACCTGTGCAGTGAACCATGCATGGGTTTTCATACATGTTGCAGGATTAGGAACTTCACTACTAGATAGACCTATCTGGGTTTTAGAGAGAGAGTCAGATTTATTATAATTTTCTTAATTTAGAAAGCTACGCAACAGCATCTAAAAATAACACCCACAAAAAAGAATACTTCTTTAAAACACGTTTTCCTAAGTGTTCTTGCCATGTTCTCCCTTTTCTCATAGTCTCATAGGAAAGTAAGCCTGGACATGGCATCCCTGACTAAGCTGTCCCAATTAAGTGTCTATCTAACCTGCTCTTGAAAATTTCCAGGGATGGAAATTTCACAACTTTTCTAAGTTGCCTGTTCTACCACTTGGCCACCCTCATAGCCAGAAAGTTCCTCCTACTCTCCAATTTATATGACCTCTGCTGAAGCTTGAGTCCACTGTTCCTAGTCCTGTCTCCTATGGCCGCAGAGAAAAGGCCATCTCTATCCTCTCTGTTCATGCTGTGCATATGGCACATTGTGCCCCCTGTGTTGTCAGTCAGTCCACCAGTCAGTTCCCTAACAATTTTGTGAGCCCTTCACACAACAGCCAAAGGAAGCAGATTAAAAAACAGGAAAATGTGATTTTAAAATTTCAAAAGGGAGGCTGGATATAAACATGGGTAGATATGAACCTAAAAATGCTTTTAATTCCTTTTTTTAAAGAACTGATACAATTTCAAGGCAAGAGGTTCCCTTTAAGACTAATTTAATTCTAAAACTGTAACTTATTTACATTACCTATACTTGTTGGTCTATTGGGTTTAAGCATTTGACTTCGACGGGCAAGTCACACCACAAAATGTACAGTTCGGTCAGGATACTTGCACCCCTTTGTGTAGCAGGGGTCACTTAGTTTGAACCTGAGTCTCTTTGAGCACTAAAGAAATGCAAATGACTGGCTTAACCAGACTTTTTACTTTCATAACCAGTTGTGTCCCATTGAAGCATGTTCTCTCCTTTCTTTTATAAAACACAATTTGAAAAGCATTATTCGTTTAAAATATATTTTTCAAATGCGAAGACACACAGGGTTTTTTTCCCCTTTATAAAAGAAATGATAAACCTACGTTTACTAATCAAAATATATTCCTGTTGAGACCTCATTTAAAACCCATTGAACAATGGAAAGACTTCCACTGATTTAAATAAGTAGATCATACCCTGGTATAGTGTGCTGTGAGCAGTGACCAGTGAGTGGCTGATTACTTGCTTGCACTGATCTTTACCACGGAAGAGAGGTCAGGTGGACCTCTAAAGCATGCTTCTGCATCCAATGGGAAATCTTGGGGCAAAATCCTGGCTCTTTCAAAATCAAGGCTTAACTTCAGTAGGGCCACAATTGCAACACCGGGGTCTAATCCACTGGAGTCACTGGATATCTTTCTGGTGATGTTAGTGGCCCACTAATAGTGGGAGATAGAAAAGGAGCTGAGGGACAACCAGGCCTTTTAAAAATAAATCCTTTTCTAGCAGTTTTGAAACCTCCTTTATTTTCAAACATCCCCTTCCATGAAAAGAGGATCTTCCAAAGAGGAAACTGATGGGAGCTCTGACTCACAGCTTTATATTATTGTTTCTCCTGCAGTCTGTTGTGTTTTACATTTAAAAATTAAGCTAAACTGACTGCTGGAGTTGATTTTGTCTGGCTTCTCCATGGACCCTGACTTCTGAGGATGGGCGAGGCTCCTTATGCTTTTGTGTACCTTACTGGAGCCTGACACCATCCAGTTCTTTGTCTGTAAAGCATACTGAGAACAAGGAAAAAGAAGGTCCTACTTAAAGACAAAGTACTGGCTGTGTTATGATGAGTCTAGCAATGGGTCTGGAGCAGGGCCTTAGGGATCCAAGAAATAAATCCAGGGAACTCACTCTGGATATCTGTTTGACTATTGTGCCATACAAGTTCCTGTGACTTAGGTCCTCCCACCATTTATAAGGGGAAGGGAAAAATCTAGGCAGGAATGCTGTCCTCACCGTTCCAGGAATCTCCTGAGTTAAAGTGGAAGCAGATTGCGCTTGTTCTCAACAGCTGCAAGAAAGGATCCCCTTCATCAACTGTGGGGGGCTTCAGTTCCCTGACACCTGATCCTGTATGCAGCCCCTCACTTTTGCTGCTGAACTTCCAAGTCATAAGTCATTCCCAGTTCAGAAGGGGTGGTAGTGCCAGATCTCCTATTTTCTTAGATGACATCAGCTTGTGAACCCTAAGATGGTGGGCCAGATGGAGTACCCCATAGGAGTCCAGAAGTATGTCCAGTCCACTTCTGGATCTGCTGCCAAGCATGTGGGGGAACCCCACTGTACCTTCCTGGCTCTGCAATTAGCTAAGTGGGGACCCTGGGTGCGCCCCCCCCCAGACCCAGGAGGCACCAGTTGCCAAGCTGTGGGGTCGGGGGGGGGGCAGATGCTCCCTGGTGGACCTGGAAGTGGACTGGAAGTGTTTCTGGTCCACTACTGGGTCCACTGCCAAGCGCACTGGGGACCCTCTTGCACTCCTGTGGGATGCTTCATCCACCCCACCACCTTGGCATTCACAAGTCACCTGATACCTTGAGGCATGTAGAAAAAACATTTAAAGCTGTGTCTATGTCCGAATCATCCAATGTCTCTGGATCTCTTTGAATCAATACAGAGGGTTCTGATTTGATTTGGAGAAATTAAAGGGTCTCCTGATTTGATTCTGATTCAGCCGCTGAATCGGGTCAAATCTCTACCGAATCGAATCACTGACTGAAGCTTCGTGGAGCCCTAGTAATTATGCATGGCAGCACATGTAGCCTTTGGTTCTGGAGGTTGTGCAGATGACTTGACAGTTGTTAGAGTGGGCTTCCCCTGCAGAATCAATAAGGTTAAGAGTCACTGCCTTCAACTTGCATATTGTCAATGCTGTAGCTGCGTTCCACAGCTACACAGGACACATTTCTTTGTTGAAGCTCTGGCTCCATTGTAACACAGCCTTTCAAGTTTGACATATTCAGCTACACAACTGCTGCTGAGTTGAGAAAGGAATGTGATTCTCTTTCCTTCTCCCAAAAAGCTACTTTCTTTTGTTTGTGAATAAAGCACTATAAGTTGTACCTATCTTCTAGGACATGGGTCATCAGCAACCTTTTACTACTATGGACCAGAGCTTCATGTCACGGGACACAAATCTCCACCCTGCTAGAGAGCTCAAGCCAGCTGAGCCTTCCTAGCTGAAGATACCTGTCCCCTCTGCAGTGAGAGTTAAGTGCAGGCACAAGAGAGCAACATGGAGAGCAACTCTCCTGTGAAGGAGAGTGCTGCAGAGGGAATTGGTAGCTTGGTATTGATGCTGTCCAGTCTTCTATGCCACCCTAGGTCAGGTGGGCCCTTCACCGACCAGATATGGCCTGTGGGCCATAGACTACTAAACCTTGTTTTAGGAAATCTGGGGAAAACCTACTGGTCTTAACATACCACAGCCAAACAGAGTAGGTTTTTCTGGGTTAACTCCCAGTAAGGGTTTAGAGGCATCTGAGGGAGGTGCTTCAACTGAAATCTAGTTAAGTGCAGCTCAGCCAATTTAGACAAAGGGAGGAGAACACACTTAGAGGAGACTTGCTGAACTACTGAAACTCAGCTGGCCCTAAAAGATGTATTGATGATCTACACCTGTCAGAGAAGAGAATCAGACGCAATAGGTTTTGCTAACTTAGCCAGGGAGCTCTCAGGATACCTAGCAGCTATTTTCTTTGTTAATTTTTGTATTTGTTCTGAGGTTTTCTCGTTCTAAAGCTGTATGAAAGGAATGCAGTCAGAGACTTTTACCAAGTTTGTGTTACTTTGAACAGACAAGATCTCCTGAAATAAACCTAAAACTAGAGGAGTTTTTTTGCTTTTCAATCTGAGCTTCTTATGATCACACTGCTTAACTGCCCAAGCTCTTATTGTGTGCTCTACAATAGCTTAAATAAAATGGCATTTTAGTATCACCTCTTCAAGATGGACATCCAAACAAAAAAAATGCAAACTGTGCAAACAGATCAGAAAAATTACTATTGAGAGATTATAAGGATTAAAATAAAAATGAATCAAGCCTATACAAGCAGTCAATGGAATACCTAGCTGATAATTTTTAAAATACTACATTACATATGTTTATTAAACATCAATACAATGATAATGCAGTCTTAATGACACAAAGAACACTCGTCCTTTAAAAACAACATTTAGTCTCACCTTTTGCAATTTAACTGTTGGCAGATTCTACCTATGTTATTGTCTACAGTCAAAAGTCTATTCCAAAATGACAAAGAGAAAAATTTAAAATTAAAAGGAAAGTTCAGAAAAAGTAATAAATGATGGTTTGGTGAGATTTCTCTTGTGGAATGCTCCAAAGTGCCCTATGTGAATTTAATAATGCGGACATCCTTTGGAACACAGAAAGGAGCTCTTCTTGGACCTACAAGTTGGTAAAAGATGCATTAATTTATATGTGCAGTGTCTATTACCAATTAGTATTAAATGAGGCTGACTAGTATCTGAATATCTTTTATAACTGGAAAAATAATTTTACAGTTTAATGTTTTCCTCTGTGATCTCGCATCTGTATTCCATGCTTTCCAAAAGGAGGTACCACTGACTTCAACTTTCTATGTTGCTTAACTTTATACAGTGCAGCAGGCTGGAGAAAAAGACATTCTGAAGTTTTCTGTTACAAGATAAAAGATGAGTTCCATTAAATGGAAAGATGATACTTCGGGGTGCCATGAGATTATTTTAAGGGTGCTATGGGTGTGCCACAATATTAGTACCACTAGGTGTACAAATACCTTTACATGATTCACAAGATAAACCCAGAGATTTCAAATAAGAATCCATTATGTCAAAAACAAGGTTATCTATTTATATAGGCAAGTAACATTAAATTAAATTAAATTCTTAATGAATGCAGGACAAAGAAATCCACATGAGATCCTCAGAATTCTGATGGGAGTAAAGGGATGGTAAATCAGTTATAATTGTCTTGTTGAACCTAACTGCTAAGGCCCTGACTACGTACATGAAGAAAGGAGCAATGCAAAGATCCTCTCGATATGAATTGTGTTTTCTGATTTATGTTTCCATAGGAGTAATATTTTAAATGAAGCTGGCTGAGAAATTTCAAATGACAAAATGCTCTCAGTTGCAAAAGGGACAAATCTATAAGAAACCTCTTAGATTTTCACCATCCCTCATAATTATTTTAAAGAGGATCTATACAGGATGGGACCATAGTATTCTTTCTTCCATTTAACCAAGTTTCTTTTGGTGCATTTGGTGAGTTCAATAATTAATATTCTGTCATGTTAGTAGAGAAAACATGTTAACAGAGGAAAAATTCAATGTATATTTTAATGAAAGTAGGTAAATCCTGCAGAGCTCCCTGTATGCAGTTGTAATTTACTTGGCAGATGCTTCAGTTCTATGATATGGCTGCTAGATAAGCCTCTAAGCTATAGACTAATATTGAGGAGAAAGCATAGGGTTTACACAAATCACTTGAAGCCAGTAGGTTACGTAGTTGCAATAGACATATTTAATAATTTACAATAATTTTATGTAGTGTGGGTGGGTATGCAGAGCTTCTGTTAAGTAACTTATAGGTACAACCTGCTCTTGTGCAGCTTTGCAATTATTCATCCAGGGACAAACATGTCATTTCATATATTAGACACTCACTTGTTCCATATATTCATTAAGAAACAGATTCTTCTATTATTCTCTATACATGTGAAAGATCTGTGAATGTGGAAGATGCTGTGGTGGTTCTCCATGAGAAACAAGAATTGAGCTAGGATTTTCATGACTTAATCTCCTGTGCCCCACTGAGATAACTGGGCTAGGTTCTACGATTGAGATTTGCCCAGACGCATGGGATGTTTTGATGATATCTTCATAAAAACAGAAGTTTGTACATGAACTGAACTGTTCACATATTTAGAATCACAGAATTGTAGAAAACTGGGTTTGGAAGGGAACTCAGGGGGTCATCAAGTCCAACCCTGAAGTGGAAATTTGGACAAACAGCTAGGGAGGAGTATAGAAATATTGTGCAGGCATGCAGGGATGAAGTCAGGAAAGCCAAAGCTCAATTGAAGCTGCAGCAAGCAAGGGATGTGAAGGGTAACAAGAAGGCTTTCTACAAGGATGTCATTAGCAAGAGGAGGATCAGAGAAGGTGTGGGTCCTGTACTGAATGGGGAAGGCAACCTTGTGACAGAGGATGCAGAAAAGGCTGAAGTACCCAATGCCTTTTTTGCTTCAGTCTTTACAGGCAGGGTCAGATCCTAAACTATTACACCGGGCAGTAGGGGTGTACGAAGTGGACCATATTTGATTTGGATACGGCCTGATTCAGGGGACAGTGATTTGATTCACTGATTTGGATCACTATCTCAATTCAATTCAGCTGAAGATTCAATTCTGATTTGGAAAATCAGTGATTCGGCCATAGACACAGTGTTGTATGTTTTTTCTACTTACCTCGAGGTACAAGCATGGCTTGTGAATGCTGTGATGCCAGGGTGGATGGAGCATCCCACAGGAGCGGTGGGGAGGGGGGGAGGGGGGTTGGCATGCTTGGCAGTGGACCCAGAAGTGGACTGGAAGTACTACTGTCTCAGCCTGATGCTCCAACCAGTTTTCTTTCCACCTTACAGTCCATTCATCCAGCCCATATTTCCTTGGCTTGCCTGCAAAAATGTTGTCGGGGACCATATCAAAAGCCTTAACATATATATATTAAGTATATTATGTCCACTGCTTTCCCTGCATCCACAGAGCCAGGTATCTCATCACAGAAGGCACTCATTTGGTCAGCCCTGCCCTTGGTGAATCCATGCAGACTGTTCCTGATCACTTTCTTCTCCTCCAAGTGTTTAGAAATGGATTCCTTGGGGATCTGCTCCATGATTTTTTCCAGAGACTGAGGTGAGGCTGACTGCAATCTAGAAACTTCTGCTAGTTGTATGAAGAAATCCTCTTCTACCTGATCTTCCTGGTCTGGTGGTCGACCCCACCATGACATCACCCTTATTGCTCTCTCCGCTAACCTTAATCCAGAGACTTTCAACAGGTCTAGCTCCAGTTTCTTACTGGAGCTCTGACCAATCATACAGCTTTTTTACATACAGCACAATTCCTTCTCCTCTTCTCCCCTGCTTGTCCTTCCTGAACACTTTGTACCTATCCATGACAGTACTCCAGTCATGATGCAAGCTATCCCACCAAGGCTCTGTTATTCAAATCACATCATAGTTCCTGGACTGTGTAAAGAATCCCAATTCTTCCTGCTTGTTTCCCAGACTCTGTGCATTCATGTACAGGCACCTAAGGCAACCAGGAGAATATACTGAAAAATTAAAAAAAAAAGAAAAAGAAAACAAAAGAAAGGTGGGGGCGGGGTACAAACCCCATCTATGGTAGTACTGAGGGTTGTTCAGATTTAATTTCAGTGTTATTGAAACGAAAAGCAGAAGCTTAACTAGCCTACCCCAATTTAATGATCCTATCCGCTGGAACTTATGGCTAAGAACAGACAGTCAAAAAGCCCGAAGTTGAATCACTTGAATCTTCACAGGTTAGTCTAAGCTGCATAGATTGAACCTGTAAGCAAGTGAAAAGACATTCACTTCTGATTATGGAAATACAGCCACATGTCTGCAGTGGCCAAGGCTAGAAGCTGGGGGGCTCTAGAGCATGCCTCCCTGCTCAGTTGGAGTAGATAACTTGGGTCAAGGCTAGCCTACCCACCCTGCAAAAGTAGAGTTTCAGGGGAGGTGCAAAGCATCCTGGAATGCTGGGGGACTTTGAGTTAACTTGAAACTGGAGGGGATCTGGGACAGAAGTTCAATAAACTGATTTAACCTAAATCAGTTAAGTCTGATGCTACATCTATCCAGGTATATTTGAAACCAGTTTGGGCTATTTTGAAAGCAGTTTATGTAAACAGAACTTCTGTTGTGTTACAGATTTGAACCAGTTTCAATCACTTATACTGGTTCATCTGTAATTTCTGTCCCTAGCCTATGAATCATAGAAGTAGGGTCGGAAGGGACCTTGTACATCTTCAAGCCCGACCCCCATAAAGGTAACATCTCATGGGTGGGTGTGAGTACCAAGAACTGGATAGAAACAGATGGGTTGTCTCAATAGTAATATAAAGCTTTATTAGAACAAGAATGTTGTTACTATCAATACAGGATAGAACTCAATATGGAATCTAGGACTGGCAGGTAATTGGTATCCCTAGCTACTTTGATGCCCAATATTAACCAGGGTAATTATCCTTTTATGCTGCAGTGAATGCTACTTTGCCTGACATGATTCTTTATAGCTGTCCTTTCCTGCTTTACATTCTGTAAATAGGGCATAAGGCAAGACCTCCATAACTATTTCAATTCCTAACTGATATTTCAGACGTTAGGTGCCTAAGCAGGCAATGAACAGCTAAATGCTATTCCTTGATGTTCCCACACAATATCATCACTGAGTGGTGTCCCTATCAACCTCTCCCTCCTGCAAACACTGCTGCAAAAATTGTGTTGTACATTAACAGAACATTTCCCACATATTTTACATCAAGTTTTCTAAATCAGGAGGCCATATTCATTAACAATAATGATGTATTTGAAAAAGCTCATTATTATGAATTAACTAGCAGCAAAATAGCGTTTATTTCTAGAAATGAACTTTCAAACCATAGCCAGATCATATTGGAAGAGAAAATTTAATAGGCTTGGTGTTGGTAGTTTTTAACGTCATTGTTTCCATGTCATTGAAGGGAAAGGCATGAAAAGGGCAGAACTTTAGTCCCACCTAAGCTAATGGGAACTTCACCACTGACTTCAATGGAGACAGGATTTCCAGGAAAATGAGGATCCAGACTGTTCATGGCTAGTTGAGTGTTTTAACTTATTACCAGCTAAGAGCAAAACCAGTTGTGCTGTGAATGATACCTGCTTTTCTGCTAAACTGTGTGGCTGCCTATAGATGTGCTCATTCTTGTTCTAATTAGAATGCAAATAAGTTGCCTCACCATCATGTGTATTAAGCCCCCCCTTCCCCCTCCCTGTGTTTCAAAGTGGCCATAGGGGTGCTTTAACTAAACCTCATCAGATGAGCTCTAGTTAAAGTGCCCTCATGGTCATTTTGAAATGTGGGGGGCTTAATACATGTGTTGTTGAGGCAACTTGAACCATTTAATTAGAGTGGCTGCCTGGGAACCACTCTAATGAAAAGCTCATCTCTCTTCCACTTCCAAGTAGGTGCATAGGCAGCTTGTTTGGTTTATTGATGCCATTGTTCAAACACAGTCTCACTAGCTATATCTGTTTTCTCAACCTGTTGCATCCTCCCAAGCACTTAAATTGTGAAGTCCTCGGGTCAGGTGCTCTGGTCTTTGTTACTTGCCTGAAAAATATCTATCACAATGAGCACCTGGTTCTTGATTAGTAGTCTAAGGTACTAACTTAGTAGAAATTATCAATAATAATGTGAGGAATGGGGTTGGGACAGGAAGCATGGTTAGGGGCTGGGGGCAGTAACGTCTGGGCACAGATGTGGCACAAGAACTTAGAGGGCTTGTAGGAAAGTGAGAATGATGCCTTGCTGTCAGGGTTCAAATTATACTTCAATTCTTGCGGGGGGGGTGTGGCAGCGAGGGGTGGGCTGGGGGCTGATTGGCTCATGGGGGTGGGGTTCTCATCTTATGGGGGGATGGGGGATGGGGGAAGGCCTCTTGCCTCTTATGGGGGAGCTCAGTCTCCCTGAGCTCCCCTTTAATTTGAACCCTGCTCGCTGTGGAAAAGGAGCAAGAACTAGGCATGGTCTTAGGGAATGAAATACACAAGAGTGAAGGGTAGCATCTTGTGAGAACACAGCAGGGGTTGAAACCATGGGAGTCTATATGGAGGAGGAGAAGTAGATGTAGGCAGATGATAAGTGTAAGACACCAAGCCATATTAACCTTAATACCTTTTGTACAGGGTATTAGCCATAGCTATACATTTGTGGTACATTTCAATAATGCATCTGATGAGAGCAACACAGACTTGGCTTCTGTTTTATTTGAGGTGGGTTGCATAGTAAATAATGAAATGACCCAAGATAACTAATTAGAACTACTATAAAAATACACTGTTGTTTCAAATAGTTGCATCTCTCCCTCTGGCCAGTCTAAATTCTTGTTGGTTTCACCTGTTACAGGCTAAGAGGCACGTTAAATGCTACTAATGAGAATGAAAATAAAATATAAATCAGAAGTATATGTCCAAACAATCACGATAGTTTCAAAGGACTTCTGCATCCCAGTCTGAACACTTCATTTTTTGCCATTTAAAAGAAAAAAAAGCTACCTATGCTGAGGAATTATATTTTCTTGAAGCTCTGTGCAGGGGTATTGTAGATTTTACAACAGTGATAAAATGCAAATTTAGTCTACAAGTCTTTCAGCTGACATAAAGGATAATAATATACATAAAATATGTGCTGGATTTTCTGGGGCCATATTGGTAGGGTAGGGTGGAACAATATGATTTCCACAGATTTATACAGAGCTGCATATATAGAACCACATTAAAATGGTATCCTGTTTAAATTAGTTAGAATTACAGTATTTAATTATAGAATTGAAATATAACCTGTAGCTGATCATGAAATATTAAATGTATCAAGACACTCATTGCTACAATAAAGAAATAAATCTGAAGAAGTGGGGCTTGATGCAAGAAACCAAATGCCAAGAAAATAAAGAATAAAGGTTAAAAAACAGGAAAAGTGTAATACTCAAGCTTGATTTGCTATTGTGCTACCTCCTGTGTTGTTGTTATATCAGTGCAAAGTGACTGTAAAACTATTTTAATTTAGTAGCAGTTTACTGCCAGGCCCTGAACCTGCTGCTGGCTCTCTCTGGGTCTGCTTTCATGGAATCAATCCTATAATCAGAGCCCTAAGGGGCTATTTTTAATAAAAGTTCTGAAGATTGAAGTTAAAACCTAGTGCAAAGAATTCATTTTTCAGGTTTTAAAATGCTTATTATAGTTTCTTTTTCCAAAAGAAGCCCAGCATTAGACTTATGAAGTCCAAGTTTGCAGGGATACTCCATTACCCCTAACAATAACTCATCCCAAATTATGTCTGAATCATCCTTCACAGGACACAAAGCTGTGTCTGCAGTAACGATTTCATCAAAATTCTTAAATGCTTTTGAAAAATGGAAGAAACTATAAAGTAACAAGTAAAAGAAAGTACATCTCTTCCAGCACACTTGACTATTTCATTCTGACTCTGGTTTTGTCAGAATCCAGTCAGGTGATTATATACTTCTATTGTACCCTTTCATCATAGAAACTGAAGCAGTAAGAGGATCTTTGGGGTCATATGGCCATCCGTCTATAACCACAGACAAATTTCTTGAGCCAAATTCAGCCATTGTGTAAATAGATGAGATACCACAGGTTTAAATGAAATTGGGTCCACTATGTAAGAACTAAATTTAGCCCCCTTCTGATGATATTATTTCCCTTGAAGTGTCCTGCCATGAGATAAAAGGGGAGAAAATTTAAAACAGAAATGTTTCACATAGACACTTTTCACTTTATGTAAAATGTGTTATGACAGATTATCCCTTCAACGTGTATCAGAGTGTATTTTGCAGAGATTGAAGAAATTAAACCAAATCCAGCCCGTGCTTGTGTGCTAGCATATTATTTATAGCAAATGTGGGAGCATGTTGGCCTCATTTGACAATACATCATGGCCTTCTTAAATTTTGAGCGCACCCTCGTTGCTACATTACATGTGTTAGAAGCTTCATCTTAATTTTTAAAATGCTTCTGAGGCAAGACTTTAAAAGTTTGTTCATGACAGATTGGCAAAGTGAGGCAAGCTACCAAGCTAATTTACAGCATGTGTGTTGTTATAACTAGCTTTGGAGCCTTTCCTCTGGGTGTTGGAAGCACTCTACCCATAGGCTTAATGCTATGTTTATTGATAGGCTATGCTATTGACAGAGCATATATGTACCCTATGATGCAGTGAGTTTTTTTCTGTGGTATGTCATACAAGTTTCATGTACACTGACATCCAAAATATTTTAGGGTGAGATTTTCAAGAGTTCACAAGTGACTTAGGAGCATGAGTCTCAAGTTACATTGGTGCAGGTTTTCCAAGGCACAAACTGGAGTTTGAAGTTTGCAAGTGTAGATGCTCTGAGGCAAAGGAATTCATTTTGTTTCACTAATAAGACATAGAAATATATTGTTCCCACTAATTAAATCTGAAACCGGATAAAAGTATGAAAGTGTAATTTTCTTCTGTTATTAGTCATGTTCATTTCTGAAGTGAATAACTACCAGCACTGGTGCAACGTATAGGCAGAATAATAGTCATACTGATTTTTTTTAAACTTTAATCCCTGAATACAATTAGCATATTTTACCATTATAAGCTACAGGAGATAGAAGTCACATTATAGGGTCTGTAGGTGGAAAAGTGGGTGGTCACATACAGGAGAGAAACAGGGAGAGCACTTAAAATACAGCAGGAATAATAAGCACATAGAGGAAACTAAAGCAATGAAGAATTGGATTCAGAGCTGCATTACTTCTGGATATGAAAAAGTCAGATAAAAAAAGGCAGGAATTAAGGTTTTAGCTAATTTAGAGCCTGATCTCTTGTGTAGTGTGTGTTTTGGTTCATGAACATTGAGGTAGGTGCTTAGTACTTGTTAGGGTCAGGCCACAAAGCAGACCTATACAAGCAGAGTGGAGTGCGATAGCAGTGAGTCACAGAGCAGCAGGTTAGATTAATTAAATGAAGAATTTAGAGAACATGACAGTGCCACTTTATATCCCCACGGAGTGCTGAATTCCTATACTCCTTGCAAACTTCAAACTCCAGTTTGTGCCCATTTATATTGGGGAAGTTGTATTGATCATGTTTTTTCTAGACATTGTGTGATATAAGGTGGTTTGATGCATACATGGTACATGTTCAGTTCTGTTGCTATGAAGAATCTCAGTTCTATCGCTATCTGCCTTCTTCCAAAACAATGCGTAAAATTACTTAGTGGATATATATATGCAGTCCATGTGGTGTTGGTGTGGACTGAAAGGGATGTAGTCAGTGAGACAGGAATGCAGG
Source organism: Crocodylus siamensis (assembly GCF_052110815.1). Taxonomy (NCBI): domain Eukaryota; kingdom Metazoa; phylum Chordata; order Crocodylia; family Crocodylidae; genus Crocodylus; species Crocodylus siamensis. The sequence continues at coordinate 261,377,120 of NC_143395.1, read as the reverse complement.
AAGACCATTCTGCCTTGGGAAACTGGATTGTATGTCTGCCTATTCACACACAGGTCCTGTGTGATTCTGGCAGGGTCTCTTAGACTATTCACAGGTTGTGTGCTCCTCACTTTCTGAGGGCCTGGTTGGATGCTGTGGGCCTGTTTTGCAGAACTACTGAGTGCTCACACCTGTGGATGAAATAACTGGGAGCTGTGCTTGAAATACTGTCTGTGCTAAGTGCTTTGAAAAATCAGGTCTTAGGCATCTCAGACTGGCCACCCTTAACCTCTGTGCTCCTTAGCTCCCCATCAGTAAAACTGGGAGTATGTTATCCCCTCATATCACAGAGGCATTGTGTCGCTAGATTAATTCATGTTTCTGAAGACTCAAATGATACAGTGATAATAGGGTTACCATACTTCCAGCCAAAAAAGAGGACACGTGTCAGGGGGGACATCTCACTCCCAACCCACGGCTTCCTGGTCCTGCCAGTGCCCCTCACTCCCAACTTGCAGCTGCCCATCCTTGCTGCTGCCACTCACTTGATATGCAGACCCCTGGCTCTGCTGGTGCCCCTTGCTCTGGACTCACAGTCCCTCAAACCCCTGGGCTATGCTGGTGTCCCTCAGTCCCAATCTGCAACTCCTATTCCTGCTGCTGCCCCTCACTCCTGACCCACAGTCCCCTGACCCTGCCAGTGCCCCTCACTCCCTATCCACAGTTCCCCACCCCTCTGGGCCATACTGGTGTCCTACACTCCTGGCCTACAGCCCCCCACCCCCTAGTGCCCCTCACTCCCCACCCACAGCCCCCTGTCTCCCTGGGCCCTGCCAGTGCCCCTCAGTCCCATCCCATAGCCCCCATCCCCTGGGGCGTGCTGGCACCCCTCACTTCCAAACTGCAGCACCCCAGCTCTGCCAATGCCCCTCACTCCCTACCCACAGCTCCCTGTCCCCACACACTGGAAAAATAAGAACAAAACAAAACACTGAATCCTTGCTTATCAATTGAATACCATACATTTTATTCACTGAATGAGATAAGGGTCCTATGGAAAATGTATCATGGGATCTTGCAATTAAAACACTGTGTCATAATGTATGCACATAGGGGGACTCAATTAAAGATGCACAGGAAACCTTAATTTGGTACTTTCCTTATTTTGAAGTACTTTACTTTGCAATCAGTGATGATCTTTTAAATCTGTGTTCATGCGCGTGCGTGCCCCTGGGCCTGTAGAGTGTGTGTGAGAGAGAGCTACATGAGATTTTTTAATATTTTACATCAGTGCTGTTCAGCCTATGGCCCGTGGGCTGAATACAGCCCACAGAGTTGTGTCATCCAGCTTGTGGGGCTCCTCATGGGTCCAGGAAGTGGTGTCAGTGGGTGTGTGTAGATGAAATGAGGGGCATGTGTGCACAACACCTTAAGTGCTTTTACACCACTTAAATGATGTTGGTGTTTGCACGTGTTAGAAATAGAATATTGTTAGAAATGCGCAGCTTGCATCTTGCACTTGATAAGAAAGAAATACTGTCCAAGGCTCCTTCTTCCCCCAGTCCCGCCTTAGCCTTTCTCAGCCTTTCTTATGCTGATTGCAGTTTCTCCCCCGGTCCCGCCTTAGCCTTTCTCATGCTGATACAGAAGCTGGAATTCAATTGACTGTAGCCTTGAAGTGTAAACTTTTGTGAACTGTTGTGGTCTTTGAGCATGCTTAATTAGCTGATGCATATTTACCTCTCCGCCCTGCATTCTTAAGTAGCTAATTATACTATACATGCGATGTATATAGTGATGTAACTACATGTATGCTTGTATGAAACGGAAGTAGCTGTAAGAGTTCCGGTGTCTGCACACGTGCTCAGGAGAGAGAAGATAAATTCCACTTGCAAATACCAATGCGGGGTCAGAGTAATTTGAGTACCTGACTCTGCTCTGACCTTTGTTTGCAAACAAATACAACCTTTTATGCCGGCGGCTGAGTGTGTGTCTGTGATACTTTGCGAGCCTCCAAAGAAACGAACCGCCTTTGTGCAACACACGCATTAGCAGTGTATTCTGCATTAATTCCAGCCGCTGTAGCACATTCGGTGGTGTAATGTGCCTTAAATGACTTTGGGGTGCAGAAAACTAAAACACTGCTGAGGAGTTTTAGTTTGCTGCCCTACAGCCGCAGAGCACAGCACTGGGCTCTGTGGGGCTCAGGGACTGTGTGGGCAACCCATGCAGGCAGCCTGGCAGCAATCCGGGAAGGCAGGCTCCGCTGAAGGAAAAAAAAGTGGCAAGCCTGATCTTTGTTTTCCCCCGTTTGGAGCCTGCCTGTCTGCATGAGCTGTGCAGAGACCTGGTCCTTCCCTCCGTGGCTGCCGTGCCTCCTGGGACTGCTCGAGCTCGGTGCCTGCGGGTAGGTGCCACCTGGGGGCGGGCTGCTGCTGCTGCCATGGAGGGAAGCACCAGTCCTCCCACCCCTGCAGCCCAGGGACTGCTCTGCTCACCAGCAGCTCACCCTCCCCTCCCTGCTGCCAGACAGCCAGGTAAGACACAGGTGTACACGGCATGGGGTTTACTTTGGCCTAAACTGAAGTGGTGTTTTTAAAAACCCACCTCTTCAATTTAGGGCCCCCCGTTTTGTCTACACATGCCCAGTGTTAAATGTCACAGAGCTGCAGCAATTGATGCTGCCACCTTTCTTCCATTGCCACATTTCTAGACTCAGGTGGATAACATAGCCTCACATACTAGATTGGGCCTCAGTGGCAGGGCTACTTCACAGCTAGATCCAGCGCTCCAACCCTGCACTGGAACCAGCCTGTGGACTGGCCCCCATTGCTCATCCAGCCTGCAGGGCGGGACAGATTGAGCCCATGGGGCTGCTTTACCCCATAGACTCTAGAATGTAAAGAGCCATTCAGGCCCCCCCCATACAGTGCCCTCAGGCAACGTTTTCAGTTTCATCAAGTTCATCACAGGTTGATTGGAAAGAATCTTGTGCATGTTGTTTAGATGGTTAATAAAATCATTTTACTGCCTGCAGTCTTAAGGCTGCCTCAGACAGCAATCTAAACCTTGCTTCTTTTAACAGTTTAACTACTCAGTGGGGGCATCTACATGTACCTCCAGGGTGCAGTTGTTACTGTGCCGTTGTTTAGTACTCACTTCAGGAAGTGCTAAATGATGGTGCAGTAACAGCCATTACTGTGCTGTCCCGGGGGCCCTCGGTTATTTTTAGCAGCTACATCACCATAGCAACATACTATAGCAAGGTAGCCTGTCGCTGTGATGACATAGCGTCAGTGTCATGGTTTGTGCCTGCCGACGCTACGTCACCAAAGCACGCCACTACGGCGACGTCGTGTCTTATGTAGACATGCCCAGTGCTCCTTTTACTGATGGCTGGCATCTTTTGTACTATGCAAATTGTTGCTATTCTGATGTTTGCTGGGTCTTGCCTCCATTTTGCACTCCTTTTGCATTGGTTTAAAATGACTTAGCAAGGTGTAGGTCAGTGATGAATCTGGCAGCAAGTGATCTAAGTTGAAACTCAATAAAAGAGAACAGTGAGCTTTGCAACTGCTTTATATCCCTATAATATACTAATTGCTATTCATACCAACAAGTCTTTGGGCAGTTTCTGTACGCATAGTGAAGTAAAATCTATTAATCTACCACAACTGAAAAGGCACCATGTGAAATTAGTTAAATAAATAGATTTATTTATAATATTTCTATTTATTCCTTTAAATTGGGTCTCATGTTCACTACTATGATCCTGTTTGAATTGATGCCAAAGCTTATTTTTGAAAATCCATCAATATGTAGTTAGAATCTCATATATTAGTAGTTAGGCAAAGCTTAACCACAACCTACTTAAAACAAGTTGTTTGAGGCCATTAAGTTAGAAATATTCGTGGTATTTTGTCATGCTTTTGGGTAACCTATCCTTCATATCTGGCCAGGTTCTTCTGTTGAGGATTAGGTGAATGGGTTTTAGTTAATTGTATTGTCTTGACACATTTTCCAGATTTATTTTATTTGCTTTCCTACAAGTGTGACATTCCTGTCATATATTAGATATATGCTATCAATATTTAGTTGCTGCAGAGTTGGAATGTATTATGCTTTCTGATTCATTTCTCTGGGCTTCACCTTGACTAGAACTCTCTGTTACCTAGCACACTGCAGTATTACTTTATGATATTTGAGAAACACCATCTTTTAGATCTGTTATCATAGGATTGGGAATTAAGATTTGAGTTGTTTTTCGAGTACCACAACTGGTCTGTTGATTGATCCTGGTCAAGTCACTTCATCTCTCTGTTTCATAGTTTCATAGTTAGTAGGGTTGGAAGGCACCTGAGCAGATCATCAAGTCTGACCCCCTGCCGTGGCAGAAAGAGTACTGGGTCAAACAACCCCAGCAAGGTGATTGTCTAGCCTCCTCTTAAAGACCCCCAGGGTAGGAGCCAGCACCACTTCTCTTGGAAGTTGGTTCCAGATCCTAGCCGCCCTGACAGTGAAGTAGCGCCTCCTGATGTCTAGTCTGAATCTACCCTCTGCCAGCTTGTGACTGTTATTCCTGGTCACTCCTGGTAGTGCTCGGGGGAACAGGGACTCCCCCAATGCCTGCTGGTCCCCTCTGACTAGTTTGTAAACGGCCACTAGATCCTCCCTCAGCCTTCTCTTGTGGAGGCTGAACAGGTTCAGATCCTGTAGCCTCTCCTCATAGGGCCTGCCCTGCTGCCCCCTGACCATGCGAGTGGCCCTCCTCTGGACCCTCTCCATGTTGTCCACATCCCTCTTGAAGTGCGGCGCCCAGAACTGGACGCAGTACTCCAGCTGCGGCCTGACCAGTGCCGCATAGAGGGGGAGGATCACCTCCTTGGACCTGATCGAGATGCATCTGTGGATGCATGACAAGGTGCGGTTGGCCTTCCTGACTGCCTCCCCACACTGCCGGCCCATGGTCATCTTGGCATCAATGATGACACCAAGATCCTTTTCTGCCTCTGCACTGACAAGAAGAGAGTTCCCCAGCCTGTAGGTATTCTGTAGCTTTGCTTTTTCAGGTTTGAAATACAGGAAGTGATACGGTGTAAAAAAGCTTTCATCTACAGATGGAAAATATGTTATGGGCCCAGTCCAGAACCCATTTGATGCCTCCTGTTGATTTCAGTGTTCTTTGTATTATGTATGTATGCATTATGATAAGCTTTTAGTAAGAGTGCTGAGAGACAATCATGAACGGTGATGTACAGTGTATCCCTGTTAGGTTGGGCCAACAGATCTGCATAGTCATGGTTTAAATGGACGTCTAACCCTTAAGGAATAAAGGGATCATGTGATGTTTGTAGATGAACTGCATACACAAATCAGGCAAACTTGCATCCCATGTTCTTGTACATCTGTTAGGGATAAGAAACAGAAGGATTCCACAGGGATATTTTCAAGGTTTGGATTGTTTTTATTATCAGGATCAGCCTGATGGGGGACAGGTTCAGGCTGTCAGGGAATGCTGTCCTGGGAACCTGTGGCCAGCACACCTTCACCCACCTGGCAGCAGCTGACAGGGCACCATGTCCCCACAGCACTGCCAGACCACCTCCTCTTCCACTCCTGACAATAGGGTGCCTGGGCAGCTGCCCAAGGACCTCAGGCCCACAGGGCAACCCCAAGACTACACACACTAGGAACAGTTTGGAACAACCACCAAACTTCATTTCCCTCCATCACACAATAGCAGACCCTTCCCTCTCTCCCCAACAACAGACACCCTCCTTCCCTCCTTGCCCAATAGCACCCTCCTTCGCTCCCTCCCTCCCTCCCTAGCCCCAACAGGCACCAATAATAAAAGTCCTGCTTCCCATGCAACTATGTACAATGTGCTTTCTAAACTGTAAAAGGGGGAACAACAGGATGGAGGAACTTATGGTGTGGATCCTGGGGAATGGCGCCCGGCACCCCAGCCTCTGATGGTACACCATGAAAACAGATACCACTGGGGGCTCATCCAGGGGTGAGGTTGGGTGCTGTCCAGCCTGCTGTCCCTCCTCCACCATAGGGCCAGGGCCAGCAGGGCCTGCATGTGGCCCAGACCCAGCTGTAGGGAGCTCCTGCTCAGGGGCCCCTTGGCAGCGGGGTGAGCGGTTGGCAGCAGATCAGGCAGAGGGCCAGGCTGCCAAGGGACCTGGCTCAGGAGCAGGGACATGGGGCCCTGGATGTTGTAGGTGGAGCTGGACCTCATCCCAAACCCACTGAGGAGCTTGGTACTGGGCTGTGGGTGGTTGCCAGGGTCAGGGGCTGGAAGGCATGGTCCTCCTGGTCCCTCTCCCACTTCAGGTCCTGGGCTTGCTAGGCCCATGAGTCTGCCACTGTGACCAGCTGGTCCAGCAGGAGGGTGAATTCCTATGTGTGCCACTGGCAGAGTCAGTGTATGCTGAGGGCACTGGCTGACAGTTATAGCATCCTTGCAGACATATCCCCACTGTTGGCTAGTGCTCCTGCCATGTGTGCAGCTGCTGGACCTGAAGAGCAAGGTGAGAGGGGCTCTTTGTGAGAGTTTGCAGCATTTCAGAAATAACATGTACTGTACTGAGGGCTGTGCACACTCAGCCTTTGATTGGGGGTCATGTGAGCACAAGTGCCTAGGGACCATGGTAAGTCGGCCAGGTGGGGCCTGCCATAGGCAGCCACTGGCTGAGCTCTCCATCCCCACTCCCTCTGCAGGGGCAGGCAGGCTGCTTGGTGCTTGCTGCAGGCAGCCTGACTTCCCCTACCCAGGCTAGGCCAGGACTGACTACTGCCAGCAGCTGGCGTAGTATCTCTGGACTAACTCACCCCTTCTCTTCCCTACAGGCCAGGCAGTTTTCTCCTGTGCCACCAGGCTTGCAGCACCTGGGGTCAGGGGCTGAGGGGTTCCCACCCAGCTGGGCCACAGAGCTGGTGGCCCCCACTCCTCTCTCCAGTGGCTCTCTCTGGACAGGGCCCCTGCTGCACGTGGCCTGTGCTCCAAGCGTGCACCTGCTGAGAGTCCCCTGGGTATACCGTGATGAGCTGTTTGAGTTCAATGAGGGGTGTCTGGCCCATTATGCCCTGCTGAAGCTGATTGCCATGGTGTCCCAGATGCAGCTGAGAACTTGGCACAGGGCTATCAGCTTTGATGGTGTCCCAAGCAAGCCCAGGCTTCCCTGCAATGTGTGCTGCTACCTAGAGGGGTACTGTTGCCTACCCTATGAGTCCCTGACCCCCATGCCTGAGAAGATCACTGCTACAATTGACAAGTTTCTCTGCATGTGACAAGTCCTTGGCTGCCTAGCTTGGAGCCTGCTGCTAATCAATAAAGTTCTGAACTGCCTCCTGCTTTCCGGCATGTTGAGGCAGGAAAGTCCAGGGAGTAAGAAGGAAATTGGCTAGGCAAGGCAGGGAGGGGAAGGAAGGGGGGAAACCACCCCCCTCTGCAAGGTCCCTAGCTCTAGGCATGCAGCTTGTGGGGTGGGCAATTGAACGGGCATGGCCATGGGTGGCTGTGGCACCTCCTTCCACCCTTCACCCTTCTCCCTGTGTGGGGCTTACCAGATGGGTGTGGCAGGCAGTCCCAGTGGTCTGACTGTCCCTGGTTGTGGTGAGATTGGCTGCCTGCAGTGCCCTGGGCCATGGTAGCATGGTGCCTGGCATCCTCTGGGGAAGAGCTGGAGCTACTTGTCACAGGGGCCATCCCAGGCCTCGATTCCCCACTTGCATTGCACAGTTGGAGTTGGCAGGGCAGGTGTTGGCTTGGGCTGTATGCACTGCCAGCTGAGGCATAGGGTGGAGAGTGCACTGGGTCCTGTCACTGGTGCCCCAAGCAGCGCCCCCCCAGAAAGTCCTCATCAGTAGGAACCTACAGTGCTGGCTCCAGCAGCCCACCTGTGCTGGAGTATATATGGTAAACCTTGCCAGGGTCTGTTGAGGCCAGGATGTGGTCCAGCTGCTGCATGAAGGGCATGGTTCTGCAGGCAGCCCTGTGCCACTGGTTGTGGTCTGTGACAAGGACACACTGGACCCACAGGGCCTTGATCTTGATGTGGCACTGCTGCCCAGAACACTCATGGCTGTGGTTCCTCACATGGGCAGCCATGGTCTCATAGATGTGGGCATTTGCCTGGGTACCCCAGTCAAACTGCTGCTACACATCTGCCTCACCCCAGACTGCTATGAGGTTGCCAGTCTCTTGCTCTGTCCAGCTGGGGCCCTGGGCTGATGTCTCTGGCATCAGGAATGCTGCCATCCCAGGTGCTGTCAGGTTCTCAGGGTCTCAGGTAGGGACTTCAGGTGCTGTTGGGGCTTGCTATGTGCTCTCAGCAGAGAGGCATGGTGCGCAGGGCCAGGCAGCTGGAGGCACAGGCCCCATGAGTCATGTCAGGGGTCTAGAGCCAGCCTGGGCTAGCTACAGAGGCAGAGGAACTCCCAGCCATGTGGCTCTGCCCCAGGGAGGAGGCTAGCCTCCAGCTAGTGTGGTTGACTGGAAGCAGATGTGCTCCTGTGCAGTAGCAAAGTTAATCTAGTCTCAGTATCTACAGGTACTAGCTAACTGAACAGTAGACTAATTTACTGTGCAGTAAATGCCTCACACATGTAGACAGTGATGCTTTACTGTGCAGTAGATTAGTTTACTTAGGAGACTGGGGTGGGCTTGTGTAGACATGCTCACAGTGTAAGACTTTTACTCTTCATAGGATCTGTATGTGATAAGCCCTTTAACAAGTGCAACCGTAAAACAGACAATAATTTCTACCTCTAGGAAAAGGAGACACAAATATGGAATAGACTTTTAGGCTAGGGACAGACATTACACATTTTGGAAGGGAAAGGAGGGTTGCTTTAGCACTCTACCTCCCCCCAGCTTCCAGCCTAAGCTGTTGCAGGTATGTGCCTGCATTTCTGGAGTGAAAAAGTAATGTCTATCTACCTCCAAATTGGTTCAAGCTTTGCAGGTTAGACTAACCTGCAAAGATTGAATCAATTCAGGCTCAGGATTTTTAAATGACTGTCCCTAGCCTTAGGAAGGTAACATTTAGGGCAGTGAAAAAAGAACATGAACATATTTCTGTCTTTCTCTCTAGTCTTCATGGCTATTGCAATGTGATTTGGTTTAAAAAAAAAATTCTGAAAAAGAATGAGACAGTAACTAGGCCACAAATTAGCCCATCCCAAACTCCTAAGAAATAGTGCTTTAGAATCACATTAGGCTCTGGCTGCCAGAATTCTATATTTAACAAGTCTGCTCTTCATTCCACACCCATATGAATTCATTGGAATGCAGGGGAAAAAAAGGCCCAACTGACTCATTAGAGGCTGACATGCAATTATCATCAATTAAAGTATGCTACCAGAATCACTGGGTGGATTGTGGAATGCTATAGTAAATAAAGTTCTAGTGAGCTCTGCAAGCAGGACTGTAACACTAATTCTATACTGCAAACTAATGTTGATTTTGGGGGGGGGGGGAAGGGGCCAGGGGTTAAGTCCCAAATAAAAATAATTTGCTTCATAAGAAATAAATATACTGCATGTGTAAGGATCTTCATATAAACCATGCTCTTCTATAGGAAACCTTTCCTCCACTACAGAATTTATAACTTAGAAGCAATAAATCTAGGATTACATGTGACAGAAAAATATTAAGAGTGACCAAAATTTTCTACCCAACCAGACAATTTTATCTTCCACTGGGAGTTGGTGGCTGGTGAAAGTGAAGACAAATCTAAGAAGTAAAGGTATGTTCTGAGAGGCTTTACAAGACTGGCTCTGATTGCACTGTATTTGACTTTAAGGCAGGTTGGAAGGCTCTCACCATTTTTTGTGAGAGCCTTACTAATAGCTCGCTATTACAGGATTAGATTAATCTTTCTAGAGTACAGAATAACATTTTTAAAGTACCTACATGGTTTAGAAGCCTAAGCCTTTGCAAGTCAACCCAACTTAGCCAACTCAGCTGACTGAGTAGCTTAAGCCAGTTGCGTGTTTTTGGAAATTTTACCCTGGGTGCATCTACACATGCAATTAATGCTCAGAAAGCTTACTGTGCAGTAAGCTTTCTTTGAGTGTACATCTATACATGCACCCATTGAGAGCATATTTGCTCCTGATTAGAGTAGTTTAGAGCAGGGATATTTCTGCCCTGCTCTGTTGTTATATGGCAGCTGGGGGAGATCTACGCTCCCCTGGTTGCCAGCTCCAGGCTGGCAGGGGGCACTGGTGTCAGGCCTGGGCTCTAGGGGATGGGAAGAGCTGTTCTACCTCCAGGGAAACTGACTTCCACCCCATGCTCCTGCTCTGGGCAGCTGCCTCCTTCCCAACCCTTACTCTGAGTGATCACAGAGCCAGTCCAGGACAATGTCTGATGCCCCCAGCTCCAATCAGGGAGCCAGGGTCAGGATCTGCCTGCTGCAGGGGCAAGAGGATATTGTCTCCACCTGAATTCTGTTATCAGACCTGGCCCCAGCAGCATGCAGCTCCCAGGAGAAGGGATTGTTCTCCCACTCCCTGATACCTAGGCTGACTGGGAGCAAATTACTCCTGGTCAGGAATCTAACCATTCACTATTGCACAGTGGGTGCTCTACACGTGTGCATTTACTGTGCAGTAACCAAAAGTATGGGCATGTGTCTACATGTACACACCTGTACTGTGCAGTAAATATGTTGATTTACACTGAGTTGAGCATAAATTTGATACCTGCATCCTGCAGGTATCAAATTTCCACCTGATTAGTTACTGTGCAGTAACACACAGATAGATGTATTACTGTGCAGTAACACCGTGTGTGGACTGACTTGGGACTAACTTTAGTCACAAATTAGTCTACACACAGTGTTAATGTGCTTTAATGCCTGCATGCTAGGATGCCAGCTTATTCCCACTTACTGTGCAGTAAATTACTGTGCAGTAAATTTAAGACAGCATAAATGCATGTGTAGACACACGCAGTAAGTACTGCATGGTAAATCTAGCACCTGTATTTACAGGTAGTAGAAAACCATGCAGTAGCTCATGCACATGGTTACATAGTGATGCTTTACTGCACAGTAGATTAGTCTGTGCAGTAGATTAGTCTGTGCAAGGGTTAACAAATATTTCCTGTTATATGTTTAAAAATGTTCCTTTCTAAAATAAAAGTTGCTTATAGTTGGTCCATCTAGTGCTAACTTACTGATTTTTTTTTTTTTGTTTTAAGACCTTGCAGAATTTGAAAGTAAACACACTGGGGCAGGGATTGCTATTTTTTTTATTATTTATTATTTCTGTCCTGGTAGTGCCTAAAGGTCCATTTGGCAGACAACTACATAACCATATAATAAAAAGAGATTGTCTCTTTTTTGTCTGCAAACCACCCAGTCACTGGTTACAGCCTATTGACTGTAAAAGTACAATTAATAAATAGCATTACACAGTGCAAACTTTGGTCCGACTTAGAAGTGTAGGTACATCCTTTTAAATTTGCCTGGTGGGCAAGCCATGCAAAACACAGACACAAATATTGTGGTCATGTTGGAGTGGTATCATAGCCACAATGGTTCAGAAAATACACAAGAGGCAAGGATTTTTGTGGGTGACATCTTTTATTGCACCAACTGCGTGGTTGGAATAAACTTAGGCAAGCTTTTGAATGTGGTGCTGGCATTGAGTTCCAAAGCTTGTCTAAGTCTGTCCTAACCAGTGTATCCCCATACAGCTGGTCCAGTGAAAGATCTCACTCTTAAAAATCCTCATCTCTCAGATCTAAATTTTGCAACTGGGTCCATTTCTAATGGAAAAACTATGTTCTTTGTCAAATGTAAAGGAGGTTGGGAAAAACACAGAAGTTTTTAGCTGACATTGTAGCAGACCATCTACTCAGCTATATTAGGCTAAGTGTTTTATGGGGGGAAAAACAAAACTCTCCTTAAACACTACAGTGGTGTTGATATTTTAGACATACATATGTGCTCTGGGTATATACAGGATATAAATCAATTGCCCAACATGCTTACTGTCACAAGGAAATCATTTCCAGTCATCACATGATACAGTAGCCACCAGGCATTCTCATATGACCAACAGAGAAGTACCTACAGTAAAAAAAACCAAAAAAAAAAAAAACCCCAAAAAACGCTATAAAGGATATTTTTTATTTTATGCCATTAATTACTGTTCCATACAATTGGTTGGTATGTTTTGTATACTCCAAAGTTATAGCTGCAAATAAACTGCTATTGATACATGTTCCTGCTAACTAATGGCAAGAGTGATCTCATACTGACAGTCCAGTCAGATACTTTATTTCCATTGGACAAATTAAATTAGGATTATTTATGATAACTTTGTAATTGCTTTATTTTTTCCTTTGCCTATGGTGAAAGGCGAAGTGTGTCATATTAGGTAATCATGACAGTAATGTCAGTTAATGAAATGTAGCATCTGGTTTTATTAAAAAACGGTTGTTCCTTTTTTGAAATAAAGTCTAGAAGATTTATTGTCCTGGTATCTACCCTAAATCAGAGAGAAAGGAGGAGCTGAAGGGTGGGTCAGAGGTTATATATCAAAAATACTTGAAAGTACTAGGATAAAGGGAAAAGAAGGCAAAAATCCATGTATTCAATCATCTCTGACCCTTTGCAGTCTTTTTAAAACGAATTCATGCCTGTACACATAAAATTGGAGAGTGAGAGTTTGGGACCTGCAGAAAAAACATCTATTTCATCCTGGGTCAGTTTTGCTAGATTAATATGGGAAGGACAGTTATTTTTGGCCAAAAGCAGTGTGATACTGTTTACATTACAACAAAGACAGATCTAAAAGCTGAAGATGAAATTGAGCTTGCTCTGTCTGCTATATGGTTTGTCTCAGAGTTCATGACCACAAGAAGAAGGTATTTGCAGTCTTTTATACATAAAGCCATATGCAATGGCATAGAAAATGATCATTCCCTCTTGATGGGTATTTGGGGGTAGGGCTTGGGGTTTTTTTACACCACATTATAGAATTGACTATGAAATGATATTGCTACCAGAAGGGGCTGATTCAGGATTTCCTGAAGGGAGGTGTGGCAGGAGCAGGAACCTGCACTGTAGGGGTAGCAGTGCTCCCTGCTCCCAGCTTCCTCCACCCCCAGCAGTGCAGGCAGAGTCCCTAAAACATGAAAATCCCCACTCCCTTCCCCTTCCTGTTCAGAGGCAGCTCTCTCCCTTCCCCCTCAACTCCCCTGCCTCCTACTGCTGCTGCTGCTTTATCCGCTGCTCAGGAAAGGGTGAAGCTCCATAGCCAGCCAAGCTGAGTGGGGCTACACACATCTGGGATGGGAAGAGTGGCAACAGACTGGCAGGAGACTAGTTTTCCCCACCCTGCCCAGAGCTGGCACAGGGAATGGGAATCCTGGTCCATCCGTGCTGCCCTTGTCCCTGTCCTCACTGAGCCAAGCCCCCACCCAGCAGGATGGAATATCTCTGGTGTTTCCCCATCCTAGGACACTGGGGAATGTCAGGCCAGGAGTGGGGCAGGTATTTGAGCAGAAAGGGAAAGGGAGGGAGGATTTTCATCTACTTTAGGAACTTTAAAATTCCCTGGAGGTTTCCATGATGCAGTGCAATCCAAAAGGTGGGGTGTACCTACACCACTGTACCCCCTCTGGATCCATCTGTGGCTCCCAGATTTTATTTTCTATCAGGAAAAACAAATGTACTCCAGAACAATGGAAAGATGTATATATTTTAATCCATTCTGTAGGTTTTTAATGGTAACGTCTGTCGAGATTCTATACATTAAATGAGGTACATTTTCTGCTGGTGTAACTTGGTGCAGCTCCATTGAAATCAAAAGACAGCAGAGAATTTGGCTTACTTGCTAGCATGCCACTATAATTGGATGAGAATCTTAAAGTTCTTTTATCGGTGTTACGTTTAAGCCCTGCAACTTTGCCATGGAAACCATTATTTTTTCCTTTTTGCTGTTGAGATAGAAAATGTGCTAGAGTGACTGTCAGGAATGGGAAGTATAAAAAAGGGAGAGGAGAAAAATCTCAGGAACTGAAAGAAAAAGAGAAGGGTGGAAAAAAATGGATGAATTGAGTAAATATAGGAGCATGCACCAATGCTTTCATAAGGCAGCATGAGCAAAGGACAGATGATTTAACAGGGAGGAGGGGCCTGTCCACCTTTGGGAAGTAGGGAATGGTTAAAAAAAGAAGGGAGAATAGGGATGACCCACGTAAAGGATATTTGCATGTGCAGATGGGAGGGGGAGTAAGAGAAGGCAGAAGATGAAGTTCTCACACTCATGTGGGTTGAATCATCAACTGAGCCTGATAACAATAATGTGATATTGGTTATTACAACAGAGGCAAAGGAAGCTGAGGCTTAGAAAGAAAGCACTGTGAAAAGATCTTGTGAGTAAGAGGCCCAAAGTAAATTAGGCCAGCCTTTGATGGGAAGGGCTAGATAGAAAAATTGTCAAATTGGCTGGGTGCAAGGCCAAGGCAGGTTCTGCTGCTTAAATGGAATTCACAGAATCTATTCACTTTTCACGTCAGGGCAAAAATGACTTCCAGCAGCATTCTCAGGTTGTTGGGTTTTGAGTGTGTGTGTGTGTGTATTTTGAGAATATGTCCATTGGATGTTGGCTGTCCTGTGAAAGCATCCCTTTCATAGTTGTAGAGTTCTTGGTTATAGCCATGTTGGTCTGAGGACATAGGCAAGCAAGTTTCTTTAGGTAGATGTGATATCTTTTATTAGACCAACTAAATAGTTGGGAAAAAAGTTCTCTGTGAGCTTTCAGGCACAAACACTGTTGGCAAAGACAGATTGCTGTCTTGGGGACACAAGTCTCCCTCACCAAGATTTTGAACTCAGTCTTCTACTCCTTTGTACTACCTCATGTGATCAATTTATATCTGTATGAAGTAGGCTTCAAGTGAAACCAATTTAGAATGATGGTGTTTTGATTCATTTTGCAGAAGCATAAATATTGATGCAAGGTTGAAAGTCTGTACCTATCTTGGTCTTTTTTTTAATCAGTTAGGGCTTGCAATTTTTTTATGGCTAGCTGAAGAGGACTATTGATCAAAAATCAACTTTGTCTTTTGCCAGCCTGCTTTGCAGACCAAAATCATGTGGACAAGAATGTAACATGTAGTATAATTCTCTAAGATAACCACTTGGGATTTTTGTGATCTTTCTACCATTAATCTAAACCCTTGTGTGCCCTTTCCTTACCCTGTGTTGATCTCAAATTTTACAGCTAGCTTTCTATAGACTATCTGTTGTCCTCAAAGGAACCTGATGAATTCCTCTTTCTACTGTGTTAGGGCTTCATAATTGTTTTATTGGGATAAAAACCATAAGCTTACTTTAAATGTAGTCTTAAGGAATTTCAGCTGTACCTCATCAACCAGGTTGAATTTTTTAAATCATTTTTGATTTGTTCCTATTTGTCTCACTCACTCATACACTAGAGTTGCCCATGACAGATGTCAAGCAAAACATTTCAAGGTTGATTAGATGCCCAAAGCAAAGTAGCACAACATTATATCTTTCTGCACTGGTGTTTCTAACGTTGCGATGAATGATCCACAAAGTTCAGTAATCCTAAAAGCTCTCACCTTCACTCCTCAGGGGCATCAGCTGGCATTTTTCCCTTATGCACAACTCCAGCTGAATTCTAGGGTCTGAATGCTTTAGCCACATTTTGTAAAGGTTTGTGTATACTGCCTCCATGATGATCCCAAGGCAGTTTCTGAGACACAAGCCCTGCCCATTTACTCATGTTCTGTACAGGCCACTTGCTGAAAGCTATTGGGCAGTTGCTTTTTGGCAGATGCCCAGGGATGCAATCAGGGTCTTAGTTTTACGCATGCCCCTGAAAGCAGTTCTGGGTGTTCTGCACTGCCGTAATGCTGACCGCAGGACATTTTTCCAGCCTTTCTCACCCATAGCCCCCTTGTACCCCCCACGCCCTGAACAAGGCAGGGCAGGGACCTCCAGTCTGGGGTTTGCTTAGCCTGAGCTTGAGGGAGGGCAGGTGGATTGTCAGCACTCTCAGTGGCAACCTCCTGATTTCAAGGAAGGAATGTAGATATACTTAAAATTTTCAGTAGGCTGGAAGTCTCATAATCCACTGTATCATACCCAGTATGATTGTGCCTTCATTTCAGAGTGTTATTTATTGGCTTTGCTGTAGCACACAGCACTCCCAGTTATTGATCAGGTCCTGCTCTGTATACACAAAATGGAAAAAAATGATCCTTGCTCCAAAGAGCGTACAGTCTAGCTATGATCTGTATTTAACAGCTCTATAATTCTTAGAAGTGAATAGCTATCACCTTAAATTTATACTTATTATACAACAAAGCTCTCGTAAAACAGGCAATTTAATGTGCAGTATTTTCTGCAGAGGAAAAAATCCAGCTAGGAAGTTCATGCAACTCTCTGACTTGTACATTGATTATAAGTATTCTGCCTCCTAAACAAACTCTTATGCTCATCCAGCTTGCTTATTCCAGTCCTTTCCTAGTTCTGATGAACACTGTTTCACTTCACTTTGGTGTGAAATATTGTCCATAGTACCTCTGTCAGTTCAGTACTGGAATGACTGCTGATTCAGAAGGTAACAAGGGTTTTTTTTCTCTCTTTTTTCTTTTTCAGATCACTGAATATTAGCTGAGGATTCAATATTCAGGCTGGTGATTTTGAATTATCAGCCAACATATACTGTCAATTCTAACTAAGGAAGTCTGTCTAGCTTCTGGGGGAAGGGGGTAATTAAGAAAAGGTGGGGGGGAAAGAAATCAAGAAGCTTAGTTTTTCTTTCACAAGTTTGTGGGATGATATTTTTTTTCAAAGCTCCTCCTCTGTACTCTGATAATCCAATAATTTCTGTAGTGAGAACACGAGTTTGCCAAAAGTTGGGATTTCCACACTGTGGGGAATTTCATTATTTTGAAATTTGGTTTCATTCCAAATGGTAATGGAAACAATTATTTTTAAATGTCCCACAAACTGGAAATTCCAAAAATATTTTTCATCAGATCTACCAGCACAGTGTTTCTGAAATGAAACATGCTCCCTGGCACTTTCCCAGCTGCTGACTGAAATCAGCATTGACATTCTTGTCAGTTTCACCTCTCCTGGTAATGACAAGAATGTCAATTTCACTCAGCAGCGATTTGGACTCATTGACGCAAAGTTAGGGGTAACCCTACCATGCAGGCTGTCCCCTGAGTGAGGATTCATGGACTTCCAGATTGCTGCATCACCTGGTTCCCAGGGCTGCTGGCTTAACAGGCAACACTGGGAGCCAGCTGTCTGAGTGTCTGTAAGTCTTAGGATCCCTGGGTGAGTAAATAGTCTGCATGGCAGAGATGTAGATCCTGAAAACCTGTCCCAGGATTTCTAGATTGGCAGCTTGCCCTTCTTCAACAGCAAGGAGCCTGGAAGCCTTCAGAGGTGCTGCTTAAGTCAAGGCTCTCAGGGCTTCCAAAGTAAGGTTACCATATTTACAGGTCCAAAAAAGAGGGCACCTCTCACGTGGGTGAAGGGTGGTCATGGGGGGAGTATGACTGGGGGGGAGGGAAGTGACATGTCAGTGTCATGCCTCTGCCCATTCTGTTGCCCCTCACTGCCAAGCCACAGCCCCGCCACTCCCAGCACTACTGCTGCCCCTCACTCCTGAACCACTGACCCCAGTCCTGCCAGTGCCCTCACTCCCAAACCCCTGGGCCATGGTGGTACCCTTCACTCCCTACCCACAGCCCCACCGGTACTGCCAGTGCTCTGTGCTCCCAACACACAGCCCTCGCTCCCTTCTGGTGACCCTCATTCCCAAGCCACAGGTCTCCCCCCAGCTGTGCCAGTTCCCCTCACACCCAGCTCATGGCCCCCAGCCCCCAGTGGGGCCCCAGCTTTCCCCATCCTGACCGGGCCAGAGCGTGGTGGCTCCAATTCATGCAGATGGAGGCAGAGTATGTCTGGTCCCAGCTCAGGCTGGAGGGAGGGGGATGGGAGGCTTGTGGCACCCTCCACCCCCAGGATGGGGCTACCATGCCACACCAGGCATTCTGACCATGGCCCTCTTCCCCCCTTCTCCCCTCTCCACCCCAGCATCTCCTGGCTGCTCAGCACCTGTAAGCACAGGCACTGGCACCTGTGCTACTGGCCAGGCCACAGAGTTCCCTGCTGCCCTCAGAGGGTCCCCCCACCACTTTCTCCTGCTGGAAGAGAAGGCAACCCTTGCTCCCCCCCTGCCCTGTTGCAGCCCCAGCCCTGGCCAAATGTCCAGGATTTTGCTTTGCTCCACTGGTGGGGGCAGGGGAAGGGCAATTGGAAGCAGCAGAGAGCACTGCATGAGCCTGCATGTGTCTCTGCAGCTGCAAGCAGTTACATCTGTGCTCCCTGCTGCCTCTGATTGTCCTCCTCCTGCTTCCACTAGTGTAGCAAAGGAAAATCCCCGGTATTTGGTCAGATTTAAAAAAACCCACCCAGATGGTGATCACCTGGCTCAAAAAGAGGACATGTCTGGGAAAACCCAGACATAGGGGAACCCTATTCCAGGGTCTCTGCAGCAGAATTAGGATCCCTGATCTTGGTTATAACAGAATCTTCCAGATGCTGAGAGCTCCCCATGATTAGGGGCCTAGAATCCTATGAATGGTGGGGCCACCTAGAAGAAACAGCCCTGGGAAACTGTGGGGCCCCTCCATAGTTCTGTCTGTGTAGTAGGGCTGTTTTGATGTCATGGACTGTGGACACCTGGACTCTCCTACAACCTGGCAAGAAATCTGCTTCTGCTTCAGTGGAAGTTTGTTGAGCCCAAGACATTTATGCAAAATGTTTTGGGTTCAACAAATTGGCACTTTCCACAATAACTGTTTCACTGGAAAATTTCCAAGCAGCTCTAGTGACAAGCCTAGGATTCTTTCTGTCTGCAGTACTTAATGTGATAGCTGAGTGCCTCACAATCTGTCAATATATTTTATCCTCACAGTACCCCAATGAAATAGAAAAGTACTAATTTCTTTCTTCTGCAGATCGGGAGCTGAAGCACAGGGAGCTTGGGTTCTCCAAGGTCACCTGTAAAGTCTGTAAGACATCTGGGAACCCAATCTATGCATCTCAAGTCCTAGACTAGTGCTCTAACCATTGGATTGTCCTTCTTCTCTAATCCCCTTTAACTACCATTCTGTGGAACCTGCTTCCCATGAATTTGGGAGCAGTGCTTTGATTTTCTTTTTACCCAGGCCTTCCTGCCAGTTGCTTCCACATTCATGTAGCCAAAGATGGGAAAAGAAAGAACCCCCAAACTAATTTCTTGGCAGCAGAAAGAACAATGTTACTAGTGCTGACAGATGTTTAGTGCCTTACTCTAGTTCATGGTAGTAATAATTAACCCTGGGAGGTTACACAAGTTCCCTAAGGTACTTTGCTTTAGAGTGGCTTCATCTATTACCTGATCTGACCAAAGTTAATTTTTTGCACAGTTGGACATTTTAAAAGCACTCTGTAGCCATGCATATATGTAACGTCATGGCTGTAGAGTGCTTTCAGGGGCCCAGTCATGTGAAAAATGTAACTTATATTAGCACCTACTATTGCTATTTCCCACTTGCCGGATGAGCTCATGGTCTGAGGTGATGGGGGAACATTCAGAGGCTGGGAGAACTCTATAGCCATAGCCCTCTTTCTCTGTAAGGATGTCATGTGACTTCTGAGAGCACCTCACAGCCATTACAGAGACTCTGGAGGGGTAGATTATGTTCAGGCTGTGGAAACAGTTTAAAAACTGAGCTTGTTAAAGGGGAATGGTAACACCCCACTCTTGCTCTTCTATTTCTTTCTTATTTTGGTGGATGACAGAGCCAGAAATACATAAGAAGAGGTTGCAGAGCTGGAGATCTCTTGCTGATGGATATTAATTCTATTCTGAATGTCAGTTCTTGAGTAATATTGTTCTAGTTCACCACTTATTTTGGGTAATATGGTATTTCTTTTACTACGTGTTTAGTTTATATGATGTGCTGTAAACCTCATAGGACTTATACCCTGAAAAGCATGACAGGTGAATGAAGCAAATAAGAAGGCCAATCTGGGGTATAGAGACAGATGAGAAAATGGAAATTAAT
This sequence comes from Crocodylus siamensis, assembly GCF_052110815.1. NCBI lineage: Eukaryota > Metazoa > Chordata > Crocodylia > Crocodylidae > Crocodylus > Crocodylus siamensis. Next base: position 261,357,013 of record NC_143395.1, on the reverse strand, counting down.
ATTCTCATGGCTTGGCACTCTGAAACTATAGAGTACTATACGAATTGTGGCAGAAGGGAGCTTTGAAGAGAAAGTGGTGTCTTTTGCAATTTTTGATATTGAACTTTCCTTACACAGAAGGGGCAGCCTGGGAAAAAAAATCAGAGAAGCATTTGTCAGAGAAAAGGAGAATTGGACAATTACAGCTGGCATCAATGGTGAAAGAGAGGCAGCAGCCAAACTTATGATAAGATACTAGGTTGGATAGTTAGGGTGAGGCTAAATTGTGAGGAGTTTTGTAAGTAAGGAAAACAGATTTGTGTTTGTGGTAGAAAAGACTGAGATAATGAAAGAATTCTGCAGGGGGATGCAGTTTAGTCAGATTGTGAAACAAAGACCATGATCTTATTAGCATTTTGAATCAACCTGGGGGTGGGGTGAGGTGAGGCTGCAAACACCAAAGGCTAAACAAGAGTTGTTTGCAGTGTAGTTCTCAAGACGTGGAACAATGAGGGCATAGATAAAGGTTCTGGCAGCGTAGGGAGGGAAAGATAGTCTGATCTCAAAGATGAAGGAAGAAGCAGTATGATTTAGGCATGTCTTTGAGTAGATCAACTGAGAAGTAGGTTTCCTACCTGCATTTCCCACTGTTGTTAACACAATGCCAGCAGTTAAGCTTTGATGAACATTTAAGATGTATCTATGCAGGGAAAAAAAGGAAAAGAAGTTTTCTGAACACTTGAGAACATTTGTTTTTCCTTAAATAGAGTATCACATTTTTGGAAGGGCATTTAATTTTTTTTTCCTTGTGTATTTTAATTGAGCAGTGTATGTATATGAGAAATGTTTCCATACAGTACTGAGTCATGATGTAACCATCACCTTAGATCAGTATGATCTAAACCCACTTCCTTCTTTTCTAAAAACGGATCATCTTCCTTAGCCTAAAAGAGTAGCTAGTAGCTGTAGTAGGCTCTCATTCTCTTACAGATATCAATTGCTAGAGGGTGACAAAAGTGTTTGTGATAGTATTGGTTGTAGTGATATGTCGTTCTGATTGCTCTCTGTCTACAAATCACCTAACATAAAGGCAGCCCAACCTGGTTAATTTAGTAGACATTATTACATTAAAAGTTTACTACTAATAAAAAATAAATATGGAAACATCTGTGTGGGATATTGCTGCACATAACAGATTATAATGGAGGGGGCAGGGTTAAATCACCTTTTTACCCAACAGAAATATAGTTCACTGCAGTGGTTATCCCTATCCAGTAGCCTCAGTGTGAAAGTGCCAGATTGTATCCTCTGTCATGGAGTTTGCATATCAGGATTAGAAGGAAGTTGTAAAATCTGTTTTAAATGGTCTCACTCTCACCTCCTTATTTGTTCCCTTTACTTACTGTTCAATGTCAAGGGACTGCTTGCCCTTGAATTTAAAGGAAATCCTCTTCATTAATCTTTCCTTTCATATGTGCCAGGAGTCCTACAACTCAGGGTTCATGAGACACCACATCCTCTAGTTCCATGCCCTAACCCTGTGCAAGTCAACTGTCAGTATGAGTGCTTTCTCTAAATCACGGACAGTGCTGGAATTAGACAAGAATAGTGTGTGAAGTGGAATTGCCCTGAAGTACAATTATGGCACACCTCACACTGTGCCTTTTCCTCACTGTGGTGGATGTGTTTGGAAGCCTTGCCCCAGCTTGCCTGTGAATCTGCGAACTGCTTCCAGGTGTTTAGGGGGGAAAACACAACCCAGTAAAACCATATGCAAATTAGCCATGTTGACTATAATTTCAAACCAGAATCCCCTTACAAGCAACCTGTATAAGAAAGGTTCCCAGTTTTCTACTTAGAATATTAAGGTTAGAGTGAGAAATATAATATAGAGAACTGGGAATGATCGTATATTAATTGTAGAAGGGGGGACAAAAAGAACAAAGTGCCTGAATTTTCTCTTCATTTAGCCTTGGACCTAGTAATTTTCTGATCTGCCAAATATCCAGGGGAAAACATTTTAAACACTGAAAACATGCAAACTCTGACAGCATATTTGAAATGCTGACTGATTCTCACCTGGAAGTGTTGTCAAAACTAAAAAAGTTTGAAAATACATAATTATTGATTTCAAGTAAAAAAGCCACATTTGTAGAATTGGATCTTTTTTTTTTAAACCCTTTTTGAATTTCTATTTGAATGCAATTTGTTTGTCTAATTGGGTTTAATTTTGAGCAGAGAGAGGTAGTTGGCTGTGTTAGTCTGAAGTTGCCTGCCATGGGCAAATCTAGAATTTTGAAATCTAGGTGGTAAGATGCATCGTCACATACAAAACAACATTATTTTTTCTCCAGTTAAAATGAACTGAAAATTTTACTAATATGCTAGGGAACTAGGGGTGTATTCACTTTATGATTAAAGCAATAACAAATATATCCTCATTGGAATGAATTAAAAACAAACTGTAGAGCTGTGAAATAGGAGCTTCATGACCAGAAACAGCTAATAGGCAGAAGAAATACAGAACAAAGGCTAGCTTGATTTGTGAAACAACAAGAGCATTAAAAAGAAGAAAGGGTCATTAACACTGTGGAATGAAGTATTTAAGAGGGATCAGTTTATAGTGAGCCATGAAGTCAAGTGATTCCCTCAGCACTGCCAAATTAGAAATGTTGCTGCCACTGCCAAACAGCTGATTTTAAACTTTGGGTAGAGCAGGAATCAAAGGGAGGTGGGTATAAGTGCACTTGTGCTCCCCACCCTCCTCGCTGGATCCACACCTGCCTGTCACCACCCGCTTACAGTGCTTCACTGCTGTCTACATTGGACAGACCTGGCAATCCCTAAAGATTGAATGAACACTGACCTGACATCAATTCCAGAATGACACAGAAGCCTGCAGCAGAACGCTTTAACCTCCCTGGCCAGTCAATCGCTGACCTCCAAGTAGCTGTTCTTAAATGATGGAACTTTAAAAAATGCCTTGAACACAACATTGCAAAACAAGAAATCATCCATGGACTGGAGAGCGTTAAGTATGGTCTAAACAGACTGGATTTTTATTTCATTACCTGAACCAGCTTTTATAACCCTTGTGTCCCTATGGTTTTACTACTTTGTTTATCCTCTTTGCCTCTCTCAGCAGTGCCCCCTCCGCTTTCCTCCCCACACTCCCTCCTTCCCTATCTTTGTATTTAAATTACTGATTTCTATTTGTGAGCAGAGAGAGGTAGTTAGCCATGTTAGTCTGAAGTTAGGCAGAAGGCAAATGCACCTTATAAGCTGTTGATCTAATAAATAGTCCATAACAGTGGCTCTCAATCTTTGCAGACTTGAGGCACCCCTTGTTAGATTTGTGGTATCCTTCAGAAAATGCCAGGCCTTAGTTTTCATTCACTTTTTGACTACAGAAAAATAACATACCCATTTTTGTGTTGCAAAGAATTCAGATAGACTACAGCAGGGCAGAATGTTTTTAACACTACAGGGCATGTGTAGATGAAAAGGGGGCCTTAAATTGAAGCGGTAGGTTTTTAAAAACACCTGTTCAATTTAGGGTGAAGTAAACCCCCATGTCATGTACACCCATGTCTTACCTGCCTCTCTGGTGGTGGGGAGGGGATGGTGAGCTGCCAGCAGGTGGAGTGGTTCCTGGGCTGCAGGGGTGGGGAGGCTGTTGCTTCCCTCCGTGGCAGCGGTTGCCCCTCCCAGGTGACACCTACTTGTAGGCACCCAGCTCAGGCAGTCCAGGGGGGCACTCTAGCCATGGAGGGAAATACTGGGTCCCCATGCAGCTCATGCAGGCAGGCAGGCAGGCTCCAGGGGAAAAAAAAAAAGATCAGGCTTGCTGCTTTTAAAAAAAAATTTGGTGGAGTCTGCCTTCCCGGGCTGCTGCCAGGCTGCCTGCACAGCCCCTGAGCCGCACAGAGTCCAGTGCTTTGCTCTGTGGCTATAGGACAGCAAACTAAAATTCCTTAGAGGTGTTTTAGTTTGCTGTACCCCAAGTCATTTAAGGCACATTATGCTGCCAAATGTGCTACAACAGCTGGAATTACTGTGCAATACTCTGCCGACGCATGCAAAAACCAACACCACTAAAGTGGTGTAAAAGCATTTAACCCACTTGAAAGTTTCATGCACACATGCCCCTTGTTTTGTCTACACACACCCTCTTTGAAGTCTCTGGGTTTATCATGTGAATCATGTTTGTACACCTGACAGTGCTGACATTGTGTGCAACTCCCCATGACAGCCTTGAAAGAATCTCAAGGTACCCAGGGTGCTTTGGTATCCTGGCTGAGAATCACTGATCTATGAGAAAAATGCATTTCTACCCTGCCTTCTGCTTTCTGTTTAGAAGCCCAGCTCCCTACAGGTCCATTCATAGCATTTGATGAAGTAAGCTATTGCTTATATGAATGCTTATACCTCTCTGAATTCCTTGGTCTGTAAAGTGCACTGTACCCTGCTTTCTGTCTGGTTTCAAATTTGTATACCAGAGTAAAATATACTTTACAGTATAGTTCCAAGTGTTCAAAATTTATTGCTTTTATAATTATTTATTTATACTTCCTTAATTACATTGGAAAAGGCAAAATATATTCATTAAGACCCTGATTTTGCAAAAACTAACATACATGCTTAACTTTACATATTGTGAGCAGTCTGTCTTGGTTTTAGCTTGGCTGATTTATAGTAGTTAAGGAATTGGCCTGTAAAACTATGCTTGCATCTAATGTCTTGTTAAATGGTATCAGAAACATCCTACATTGGACCAAAACCTCTACAGATATTATTGATGCTCTGGAAATGAGGAATTAGTAAGTAATGAATAGAATCATTCAAATTAACTACTATATATTAACATTTATTTTTTTAAAGCTGCATTTTTCTATTAACATATCCAAGATATATGTACAAACACCACAACCTTGAAAGAAAGAAGGCTAAAGCTGTCATTTTGACAATTAACTGGTTACTTGCCATGTGATTGCAGTGCTTTTATAATGTTGAGGAATATTAATTTATTTCCTTGATAAATTAAAGAACCCTCATGTTTCTACATTTCCTGAATCACTGTTTCTCTGTTTTTGCATCTGTGGATGTTTTGATCAGATTTTTACAAAATTATTCAGGAGTCAAGGAAAGCAGGTGAGATCATGGTTATAGTGGTATTTTGAAACATTTCAAGATCTAGATAAGAGGACTGCCCTTCTGTTGTATCAAAGCTCTGATAAAAAAACTATTATTATTAGGGCCAAGGTCAGAAATTTCAGGTAGAACAACGATGCCAGTTTTGCAAGTATTAAAACCTTCCTCTGGAACCGTGGTGCTTTTCTTAATGGAGGCATACATTGTTTTTTAGAATAACATCAATGGCTTAAAATTCTTGTTTTGCTCTTATCTCTGAGATGTTTTTTGACTTAGGTTACAAGTACATCCTTCTATAAAAAAAATGTTTTAAGCCCCTGTCCTGCAAAGATTTCTGTATGTACTTTAAATGTTTGCAGGATTGCAACCAGAGCTGGCTTCAGGGAAATTGGGAGAACTTGTATTTTGGTGCCTCTGGCACCCCTCTCCCGTTCTCTGAAGTCAGCAGTGCTGCTGCAGGCAGAGGCAGGAAGGCAAGAGCATGGGGTACAGTCCAGTGGGGAGGTGCAGCAGTATGGTGCACCAGGCAGGTGGGTGGCAGATACTGCTGCTGCTGCATGCACTGCCTGGCCTGGCTTCTTCTGAGAAGCAGCTGAAGGTGCAGGGCAGGCTAGACTGGGCACCACTCCTCCTGCCTGGGTCAGGGATCTGCTGGGGTGGGGTGGGTAGGGAAGAAAGCACTGCTGTAAGTGCAAGCTGTTCGTGTATGTGTGTGTGCATGTGTATGTGTGTGGTGTCCTCTTGGCCATGGCATCCTCGGCAGTTGCCCACATCATCCATCCCTAAGGCTGGCTCTGATTGCAACTTAAGAAATGATGGAAGGATTGTACTGTCAACCTAACTGTTCTTGACCTTTTCATGAGTCTATATTGTCATCCGAGGGGTTGTTGCAAAGTGGTGAAAGTATTGTGCTACAGGTCCACAGTTTTGACACTGAGCCTTGGTCTAGACATGTTCCTAAGGCTCAATACTGTTGACCCAACTGTAAAAACATACTGGGTCATTTCAAGCTGGGATTTAGGAGATGGCCTGACATGATGCTATGGAACTGAACTTGAGAGAGTCCAGAGAAAAGTCACTTGTATGATTAGAGGCCTGAAGCGCAAGCCATAAGAGGAAAGGCTGACAAAAGAGAAGACTTTGGGGGTGTTTGATGACAGCTTACAAATATATCAGGGGTGAGCATCAGGGGCTAGGTGAACAACTATTCACCAAAGCCCCCCAGGGGAAAACCAGGAGCAACAGTCATAAACTCCTAGAAGCAGGTTTCAGATTGGATATAAAGAAGAACTTCTTCCCTGTTAATGTGACCAGACTCTGGAATAGACTCCCAGCAGGGGTGGTGCAGGTGCCTACCCTGGAGATCTTCAAAAGGACACTGGACACACACCTTGCTGGGGTTATTTGACCCCTTCAGTCTTTCCTGGCCAGAGTAGGAGGGCTGGACATGATGATCTCACAAATCCCTTCCAGCCCTAAACTTCAGTGAATCTGTGGTATGCCCCAACCACACTAACACAATGGACCACTTTGGGTCAGGTGTACCTTTGATCTTGACCTTGATACTGCCATCAAGAGCAGCAATACTTCATGCCTTTTTATAGTGCTTTTATATCAGTTGACCTCAAAGATTTTTATATGGAAGGTCAGTTATCATTATCTCAATTTTATCAGTCAGAAAATTGCAATGACATGACTTGATTGGTGAATCCCAAACAGGTGCCACAGAATTCTGGGGTACCACGAGATCCTTTTAAGGGTGTTGCGCCATATTGCTACTGTAAGGTGTGCAAGCACCCTACATATTATTTTAGGGTTGGCAAGCAATTGACTGGTCAAACATTGTCAAGTGACTGCAGTTTTTTTTTTGACAAAGATGATTGCAACTTTATGGAAAAAAACCCAAAACTACTTTTTGTAGTTTTCTTGACAGAAATAAGATTTTTAAAATTGTTTTTGACACATTTCTTAATGGAAAATTTGTGCTTTTTCTGTATATTATTTGGACCTTTTGGGAATTTTTTACAATTTTTGACCAATATTTGAACAGTCAATTGACTGAACTTTATTTGACCGGTCAAATACCCAACCCTATATGATTCACAAGATTTCAAATAGGAATCCAGTGTGTTAAAAGCATCCTGACCTGCTGTGGTCTTTCAGAGTTATTTGCAGCAGACAATTGCTATATTGTTTTTTCATAGTCAAGTAACAAGTGAAAGCTAAGGGTTGGTATTTTTCAAGGGATGCCTTGAGTATATAAGGTTGAGAGCCACAAACCAAGGTTTCTTATCAGGCCAGTGGCAGAGCTGGGAGTAGAACCCAGAACTCTCAAGTTCAAGGATAGTGCTGTGGTCACTAAACCACATTACTCTGCAAGCAATGCTCTAATTGTCCTTTATGCTTCATCTCTTCTTACTCTGCATCAAATACATTGGTCCCACAATATATCAGTTTTAGATTACCACAGAATATGACTGATGTTTCATTTTTTTCTTGGAAAATGATAAGTAGCCCTTTTTGACCTATTTATCTTGTATGCCATATGCCTGTCTTTCTGTTAACAGACTGGGGAGAGTGTTCATCATGTACTAGTTGTAGAAATGCCTTTTTGTTTTGTTTTGTTTTACTCACTTTAGTATTTGTGTGTTCAGTACCTTTCTAAAGTGCCAAAGACATCAATAAAATCAAACCCCCACTTAGAAGCAGGCAAAATGCTGCAGGTCACTGCTGCTTCCAGTATGTGTTATGCTTTTCCTATTGTTTGTGGAACCTGTGTCCATGGTGATTTTCATAAAACCTTTACTAACAACTGCAGGTGAAGGACCCTCCATGCAGTCAATGGAATTGTGTGCTTCCTCAAAGAGCATATTAAATTCGCTTGGCTCATGTGTTTACTGATTTCTTGGTTAAGATCGCAGTTATTTCCTTTACCTCCTAACAATGTACTGCACTGCTCAAGCCAAGTCATCCGTACAGAGAGCAATGTCCTTAGATGTAAAGATAATGTGAAGTTGTAACTATATGGAGCTATTTTCTAAATGTCCTATGAAGTGTTAATTTCTCTCTTCAGCAAGAATGGTGCTGGTTGCATTTTCCTTTGCTTTGATTTACAGAGTTTTTGAGAGGTCACTTTAAAGTCTGCTATTCTACCAAGCAGAAATGAGGGTTATTGGAGCTGGCTGTAAGGATACAAAGCCACTGTCTGGTGCACCTGGTATTTGCAATGGGCTTGTCTCATATAAGATCAAGAGCAGATCCAGGGAAGGGGGAAGAGGGATGCACAACCCCAACCTCTGGCTGTGCTACACATGCTCAGTGAGGTCTCATTTCACTACCTGGTCCACACATGTTCCTTTCAGACCTCTGCATGAGTAGTGATCTCTGAGCTTATCAGCTGATTGGGGCAGGGTCTGCCTGGACCCCCTGCTTTCAGAGCCCAGGGGATGAATGCTGCTTTTTGCTTTTCTCTTTCCCCCTCCTGCTGAATTCAACAGTGGGGGAAAGGAGGGAATGAGCTTTGATGGCAGCACTCACCCCCTAGGCTCCAGAGCCAGGCAAAAGCCAGGCTCCAGCCATACTCCACACTGAGAGCTCTCGTGGGACACAGCCAAAGAGGGGTGTGATCATGCTGCCGCACGGTCTGGCCTTGTTTGAGATGGTCACTACTCTCTTCTGTTTATTCACATTTAGGAAAAGCTGCTGCTTGTTAGAAGAACCCAGGCTTTTTAACTACTAGGGTTGCCAACCCTCCTGGATTGGCCAGGACTCTACTGGAATCAGCATCAATCTCCAGGTGACTATTGAAAGCAATTTGGGAGATTCATAGATTCATAGCTATTAGGCTTGCAAGAGACCTCAGTAGGTCATCAAGTCTGATCCCCTGCTAGCACTGGGGTCAGACAACCCCAGCTAGGTGCTTGCCCAGTCCCTCTTGAAGAGCCCCAGGGTAGAGGAGAGCACCTCCTCCCTTGGCAGCCCATTCCAGATTCTGGCAACCCTTACTGTGAAGAAGTTCTTTCTAATGTCCAACCTAAATCTTCTCTCTGTCAATTTGTGGCCATTGTTCCTAGTTACTCCAGGGAGTGACCTGGTATTCCCTGCTGCCCTCCCCTGATGAATTTATAGGCAGCCACAAGATCACCTTCTCTTGCAAAAGCTGAAGAGATCTAAGTCCATCAGTTTCTCCTTGTAGGGCCTTGCCTGCAGGCCTCTGACCATATGAGTGGCCCTCCTCTGGACCCGCTCAGGATTTTTCACATTCTTCTTGAAGTGTGGCACCCAAAACTGGACTCAGTACTCCAACTGCGGCCTGACCAGTGCCGCATAGAAGGGAAGCATCACTTCCCTGGACCTGTTCATCATGCATCTGCTAATGCATAATAAAATGTGGTTAGCCTTGTTGATCACTTTGTCACATTGACGACTTATGTTCATCTTGTGAGTCAGCTATAACTGCAAGATCCCTTCCTGCTGCTGTGCTGCTGAGAAGATTATCCCCCAGCCTGTAAGCATGTTGGTGGTTCTTTTTGCCCAGTTGCAGCACTTTGCACTTGTCTTTGTTGAACTGCATCCTATTTCATTCTGCCCATTTTTCCAACCTGTCAGATCTGCCTGGATCCGTTCCCTACCCTCTGGTGTATTAACTTTGCCCCATAATTTGGTGTCATCTGCAAACTTGGACAGGGTGCTCTTCATGCTCTCGTCCAAGTCACTGATGAAGACATTGAATAGCACTGGTCCAAAGACTGAGCCTTGCGGGACTCCACGGCCACATCTTTCCATGTTGATATTGACCCATCCACCACCAGTCTCTTGGTGTGACCCCTAAGCCAATTTGCCACCCACCTGACCATGTAATCAGCCTGTCAGTTTATTTATGAGAACAGAATGAGATACCGTATTGAAGACCTTCTTAAAGTCTAGGTAGATGGCATCTACCTCAACTCCTGCGTCTAAGCATCTTGTGACCTGGTCATAAAAAGAAACAAGGTTAGTTGGGCAGGATTTACCTGCAATGAATGCGTGCTGATTTCCCTTCAGCATTATTTCTCCCATTGGACTCCCACAGATGTAATCCTTAATGATTTTTCCAGAGTTTTCTCAAGGATAGAGGTAAGACTAACTGACCTATAGTTTCTTGGTTCCTCCCTACTCCCCCTCTTGAAAATAGAGACCACACTGGCCCTTTTCCAGTCCTGTGGGACCTGACCGGAGCACCACGAGTGTTCAAATAGCCATGCTAGTGGCTCTGCTATGACACTGACCAATTCCTTCAGCACCCTTGGATGAAGTTCATTCAGGCCTGTTGATTTGAACACATCCAGCCCCTCCAAATGCCCCTTCACTAAGTCTGCACTAACAGTTGGTATGTTGGTGTCCCTCCCGTATCTATCCATGATCCAACTGGGAGATTTGTCTTGGTCCGTGTCTAGGAATACAGATGCAAAGAACTAATTGAAGAGCTCAGCTTTGTCCTCCCTCTCTGTCACCAGTTGCTCTAGTTTGTCCTGTAGAGGTCCTATGCTACCCTGCACCTTCCTTTTGCTCCCTATGTACCTGAAGAAGGACTTTTTGTTGTGCTTAATTTTTGTCGCCAGCCTAAGTTCTAATCCTGCTTTGGCCTTCCTGATTCCCTGCAAGTGAGAGCTAGGGAGGTATACTCCTCCTTGGTAGCTACCCCATTTCCACAGCCTGTATACCTCTTTCTTTGCCCTGAGGCTTTCCTAGACCTTCCTGTTCAGCCAAGAGGGCTTTTTGGCCCCTTTGCCCCCTTTTACATGCTATGGGATTGTCTCCTTCTCCACCCGTAGGATAGCTCCCTTGAGAAATGACCACTCTTCCTGGACCCCCATTTCACCAGTGCTCTTGAGCTTTAATGCCTCACTAACAAATCTCCTGAGCACACTGAAGTTAGCCTTTCTGACGTCTAGCACTTCAGCCCCACTGGTTAGTTTACCCATCCTTCGCCAAATCGTGAATTCAATCAATCAATGGTCACCATACCCTAGGTTACCTTGTACCTGCAGATTCATAGATGCTAGGGTTGGAAGGGATCTCAACAGATCATCAAGTCTGACCCCCTGCCTAGGCAGGAAAGAGTGCTGTGGTCAGATGTGGTAGCCAGAACCAGAGGGGTTACTATCATGAGCAATAAATATATGCTCTTGGAGGCATTCAGGCAATGGTCTAATGCAGATCTTGTAAGTTTGCAACCTGTAAGTGGAATTTGTCTGTCACAGTTTAACCAAAGTGTTGAATCTAACTGTTTGCACTGATCATGGGACCACTGAGCCCCCAAAATAAGCAGAGCTACAACATTAGCTGATCTAACAGGTTTTTAAAAGGTCAAGCCATAACAAGATCTGACCACCTAATATAGTTAACACATTCCAAGGAATCCAGAAATAAAAAACTAAGGAGTTGAGCTTAGGCAGGTAATGCTAATTTCAAACCTTAAAGTAATGTGGTGTAATTTGCTTATTGGGTGAACCCCAGTTCAGGCAGTAACCTTTCATGATAATTTCTAACACCTTTTGATCCCATAGGTAACAGCTATAGGGCAAGATTGTGAATGGCTCTAAAGCCAACAGACTAGCATAAGATAAGGCATAAAGGAACGTGCGTGTCAAGTTACCAGTTAGAAGGACGGGACAGAAGGACCATCGCTGTACCAAGCCTGGACCCTGGACTCCCAGTGTGAGTGAGGACCAGATCCTGACCAAGAGACCTTTCTGGTGATCCCTTGGACAGCATTGATTGGGGACGCTTGACTTTGCTGGAGCAACTTGGCATAGAAGGACTACTGATAAGTTGCCAACTCCATGTGGGACCTCTTTGTCATTCTATTTGTTGTTATTGTTCACTATTAGCTCTTTATTACTGTACTATCTATTTGTGGCATTAACCTTTCTGTTAACTGTTGTATGCTAAGCTATAAGTAAATTTGCCTGTACTTCACTCCCGACTCGCCTCCTCGATCTTGAACCCAGAAGCCTCATGGCTGATACACTCACAGTGCCTAGCCGGCCTGTGACAGTCAGATGACCCCAGCCAGATGCCTATTCCCCACTAGGTCATCCCCTGTAGCTAACACCAAGTCCAGCAAGGCATTTCCCCTAGTGGGAACATATACCTCCTGTGTTAGGTGGAGGTTCTGTATGCCGGTTAAGAACCCATGTGAGCAATAGATTTGGCTGACTGCTCCTCCCAGCAGATGTCAGGGTAGTTTAAGTCACCCATGACAACCATATCTCTCCACCGTATGGCCTCTGAGAGCTGTCTGGAGGATTCCAGGTCTAGCTCATCCTCTTGGTGTGGCAGTCTACAGTAGACCCCCACTACCAAGTCCCTTTCCCTACACTGATGCCCTTGTATCCTGACCCACAGTACCTCAGTTTGCCCCTCATCTGATCCTGTCTTGATTATAGAGGATACATATTGTTCCTTAACATAGAGAGAACCCTCCCCAACACTTTTTTCCCCACTCTGTCCCATCTGTACAACCTGTAACCCTCAATGCCTACTGCCCAATCATGAGTTGAGTCCCACCAGGTTTCAGTTAGTCCAACCAGGTCAAAGTTGTTGCTTGCAAGCTGGAATGCAAATTCCTCCTGCTTGTTCCCCATGCTCCTAGCATTAGTGTAGAGACATTTAAGTCCCCTGATGTGTGCCCTTAGTTCCCCCCTGTCCTGACGTGTATCAGGCCCCTTAGTGCTTACCTTACTGCTTACCGGGGCTGATCCAGTGCATTGCTTCATGGCTTGCTGATCCTAGGTTCTCTTTATTCTCTGCTTCCCTGTCCCCCAATGAACCTAGTTTAAAGCCTTTTGGAGGAGATCAGCCAACCTGTAAGAGAACAGACTCTTACCTTTAGAAGAGAGATGAAGACCATCTCATCCCAGGTTGCTTCTCTCATGGAGATTGATATTGTGAACAGGTTGAACAGTACAATTAATGGCATTATGTCATGTTGGAAAAAAAATCTCCCGGAATAGCTTCAGTTAGAGCTAGCTATTAGCTACCCTAGCATGGAGCTTATTACAACTACAGTTCCATGATGTTAAGGAAGCATGGCCAATAGCTACACATTCTTCTCCGAAGGCTTTCCCCTGGTTTTGTTAAACCATTGTGATGGGATGAGTATTCTGCTTCTCTGATGAAGTGTGTGCCTCCAGCATAGTCCATATTGATTGCTTTGTGATCATAATGGGCAAGAAAATGCAACAAGCTCTTTGGACTGGTATTTTCCTGCCTGTGAACAACAGATTTTTCAAGCAGCCGCAGGCAGTTTGGATTATGGAGCTGAGTGGATGCCACAGGACTTTACACCAGAGGAAGTTTTTCTTTATTGAGTACATCTTTATTAGGTGAAGGTTGTCCCTGGTGCTGTGGGGGCTGCTTTAAGTTGTGCCAGCTCGCAGTGTCCCCAAGGCACAATATAGGAAACTAAGACTGGAAATGAATCAGCTGGGCCGCATAATCCTAAACATAAAATTAAATTCTGCCCTTAGCCAATGGAATATACCTGAAACGTGTAGTTTACACCCTGCCTGTGCTGACAGAGGGAAACATAGGAGCTGCTTTCACTGCTTTGTCTACTGGTGGAGAATACCCAGAAAGGGGCCAGTTGCTCTTTCTAATACACCAGCTGGAAGATGCCACAGGAGCAAGAGAAATCAGGGACTCTGCCAGATACAGTCCACAGCCCAGACCCATGGGGTGGGGGACTGCAGGGGTATAGAGACACAGCTCCGTTGGCTTCAGTAAGAATGCTTATTTCAGCAGTGAGTTTGACTGTGAATCCGCAGTCTCAGTTCTGCTGAAGCTTACACAAAGCAAAGGGCCTGGGTCACTGAACAAAAGGTTTTTTTCTTTACTTACCTTTTTATAGGAAATTTTACTCCTCCCTCCCTCCCTCCCTCCCCCCCACTCCCATGCTTTACCTTTCCTGACAAAACCCTTTCCCTCAAGACACGTCACTCTCCCTGAGGGCCAGTTACATAACATATCGCTGGGTTTTCTGCTCAGTGTTTATATAGCCCTAGATCTGGATCCCCCATAGAGATTGCATTGTGTATGCTGCTAGCAGCAAACAAAAGTAGCTTCCTATACAAAATACACAAGCCCAGCATCTGTGCCTGCATGTTTAGGCAAACGCCCTTCTGCACTTTGGGACGCACAGGAAGAACGCTATCAGTACCAGCATTCCAGGTGACGCGTGGCTCAGAGCTGCTGAGAGAAAAAACCCACCACCACCTATCTCTTGGATATTGAGAAATTAATCTGTTTCTCTAGCTTGTATCATTTGCATGTGTTTAAAATGTTAAACTATTGGATCATTATAAATTCAAATAGCTGCATTTGATAGCAGTGTCAACTCTTGTAAAGATCAGCACTCTTGTTTTTGTTACCAGTTAATACATTTACCTAGAGTAGCAAGTGTAAGTGACATGGATGGCCCTGTTCTGGCAACACAGCTTCTGTTTCTGTGGCTGAGAGGGATTGTCTTTCTGCTTTGTTTTTACAAAGCTGTGTTGAGCAGTGGAAAGATGACTCTTGCATGATTATAGGCCTAAACTGCATCTGATATTAGTATCATAGAATTATAGCAAATTAGGGCTGGAAGGGACCTCAGGAGGTCATCTAGTCCAATAGCCTGCTCAAAGCAGGACTATCCCCAACTAGATCATCCCAGCCAAGGCTTTGGCTACCTGGTTCTTAAAAACCTCCAAGAATGGGGCTTCCACCACCTCTCTGGGTAACCTGTTCCAGTGCTTTACTACCCTCCTAGTGAGAAAATTCTTCTTAATATCTAACCTAAACTTCCCTTTAGCGAAGTTGCAACTTGAGTTTGTTGCTTTTTGTTTTGTTGTCTGCCACCACTGAGCATAGTCTAGCTCCATCCTCTTTTGAACCCCCCTTCAGGTAGTTGAAGGGTGGTATTAAATCCCCCCCCTCAGTCTTCTCTTCTCTTGACTAAATAAGCCCATTCCCTCAGCCTGTCCTCATAAGTTGTGTGCCCGAGCCCTCTCACCATTTTTGTTACTCTTCTCTGCACTCTCTTTAATTTGTCCACATCCTTTCTGGGCGGGGAGTGGAGGGGGGACAAAACTGAATCAGTACTCCAGATGTGGCCTCACCAGTGCTGAATAGAGGAAAATAATCACTTCCCTTGATCTGCTGGCAACACTCCTACCAGTGCAACCCAGTATGCTGATAACTTTCTTGGCAACAAGGGCACACTGCTGGCTCATATTCAACTTATTTTCCACTGTAATCCCCAGGTCCTTTTCTGCAGAGCTGCTGCCCAGCCAGTCAGCCCCGAGCCTGTACTGGTGCATGGGGTTGTTCTGTCCTAAGTGCAGGATTTTGCATTTGTCCTTGTTGAGCCTCATGAGATTTCTTTTGCCCCAAGCCTCCAATTTGTCTAGGTCAGTCTGAATCCTAGCCCTACCGTCCAGAGTATCTACTACTCCCCCCAGCTTGGTGTCATCTGCAAACTTGCTGAGGGTGCACACTATGCCTTCTTCCAGGTCACTGTTGAAGACATTGAACAAAACCAGCCCCAGGACTGATACCTGGGGCACTCCACATCATACCAGCTGCCAACTAGAAATCAAGCCATTAATTATTACCCTCTGAGCCTGATGCTTCAGCCATGTATATTACATTCTTCTTCTGAAAAGAAAAGGTATAGTTTAATGCATGGCAAGACACACATGCTTTTCTCCAGTGACTTTTACTCTCCTAATTCTCCCTCTCTCCATGTGGTTATATGATTAATATATTCTGGCTAGTTTCCCTCCCTCCCTCTCACACAGCACACAAACATACATACAGCACATAAAGCATATTTTCAAAATGTAGTTGCATGACTAGCTGGCTATAATGGCAGGGTGGTTGTTTAATAGGGACTGATGGGGATAACCCTACCAAAAATGCCAGACCTACAGCATTCAGCAAGGCTAAGTACAAATAGTCTTAAAGCCTGAGCCTGAATTGATTCCATGTTTGCAGGTTAGTCTAAACTGCATAGATTGAACCGAGAAGCAAGTGATGCACTTTTGATTCCAGAAATGCATTCACATGCTTACAGTGTCTCAGGCTAGAAACTAGGGGGTGCTAGAGTGAGTCCTCCCTTCCCTTCAGCAATGGCTGGGAGGCTGGAGGGAAGCTGAGCTGGGTATGTGGACATGGCCAGGACACCCAGTTCAGCACCTGCTAGTCTGGGGGACAGCAAGTAGTAGCACTGGTGACTGAGGCTGTCCAGTGAGTAATGTGCGATGGCAGTGGGAACAGCAAGCTCCTCCCCACTGCCCGGGGACCTCTTGTGCCCCTCTGCCTTGGAGCCTGGTGCCTGGCCTGGCTTGGCCTCCAGCATTGCACTGCTCAGTGTTTTGGTGCCCTTGTCCAGCTCCAGGTGCTGCTAGGGTAATCCCGTGCTATGTGCACAGCTGCAGGGGTCAGGGCCAGCCCAGGCACTGCTCTTTAGTGGGTAGAAGGGGTCTCTGGGCAGGAGCTGCTTCCCCAGGTGCATGCTCGGCTTGGCTTGGCTTGGCTTTGCCCCAGGCTAGCGTGGACACAGACTCAAGCCCGTTCCCTACACCTCCCAGCCTGGGTCCCTCTGCTCAGTGGGGCTCACATTAGGGATGAAGCTACCACCACTGCTGTGATCCCTCTGTGTTCTGCTCTGTGCATTTCCCCACCTGGACAAGGGGCAAGTTTCATTCCCCTCCCTACCCCCAGTCTGGCATTTGCTCCTGGTCTGCCCCAAATAAAACCCCTTCCCTGGACTCAGAAGGTGCAGCAGAATCACCTCATGCCTTGGAGGGGGGCTCTGGGCATCCCAGACCATGCTGAGCCAGAAGCAGAGGGACAATGCTGGGCAGATCCTAGCTGGAGTCCCATGCCAGTGGGAGAGGGGAGGCAGGGGGGTTTATTCCTCTTCCACCTGAGCCTGTTGTCCCATATCCCCACCCCCTCCACTCCAGTCCCCAGCTGGGTTTCCCACCCCCACCCCCTTCCCAGCCAGCCCTCACGGCTCTGGCTAAAGACCAGAGGGGCAGGGCAACCCTGGTCTGCTTAAGCAGACAGCACAATCCAGCCCAGGGCAGCAAAGCAACTTGAGATGCTGGGGGACTGTGATTTAGCTTGAATCTGGCAGGGGTCCCAGGCAGAAGTTCCATAAACTAGTGTGACCTAAATCAGTTGAATCTAATACTATGTTCAACAAGGTTTATTTTAAACTAGTTTTGGCCCTTTTGAAACTGGTTGATATGCACTGAACTTCTGTTCTGTTACAGGTTTAAATCAGCTTCTGATCACTTACACCAGTTTACTTGGAACTGCTGTCCCTAGCCCAAAGCTGCAGAGCAGTGGGGGGAAGGGGGAAGCAGCTTTTGCCACAAATTAAGCCTTATACATTCCTTGAGTGCTCTGATCCCCTTTCCCTGCACAGTTTGCTGCCTTGCTTTCTGCTCCCTGCCCAGTGCTCCCTGTCTGAGCTGCTACTCTGCTTTCTGCTCCTTGCATGAGCTACAGTTATGCTGCTTGTCCCCTCCCTCAGGATCCACCAGCAACAGAAGCTGCAGTTTGGAGTTCAGCTCCAGATCAAGACACATGGGTAGAAGCCCGTCATGACCCCGTGAGCCCAGGACCCTCAGAGAACCCCAGTAGAGCCGTGAACCCCGACCCTGACCCCCAGCACAGCTGGAGGTAAGTGGAGCCTATGGTGGGTGGGAGTTAGCACAGCTGTGGGGAGACAGCTGAGAGGACCTGAGGAGGTTCACACATACCCCAGCTCCTATTTGGCCCAGTCCCCCACAGAGCCATGTGACTAGAGCTACTGAGCGCGTGAGTTAGGAGAAGGTGAGGCACTTAACTGCTCCCTTCTCTGGTGGGTCAGGGCTCCCCTAGGCTTCTGAGTGGTGAAGCATTGGTGGTGGGCCCACTGTGCATGTGCAGGATTTAAAAGGGCTGGCCAATGGCAGAAGCCACAGTTTGGCGTTTGGCTCCAGAGCAACATACACAGGCAGAAGCCCATTGAACCCCTGTGAGCCCAGGACCCCTCAGGAAACCCCAGCAGAGCCACGGACCCCGACCTTGATCCCCAGCACAGCTGGAGGTAAGTGGGGCCCATGGTGGGTGGGAGTTAACACAGCTGTGGGGAGACAGCTGAGAGGAGCTGAGAAGGGTCACACCCCACCTCCCTGGTTCTTAGTTTGCCTATCCCCCCCAGGTGAGCCACGCAAGCAGAGCTCACAAATAGACACACTTCTGGGTGCATGAGTTAGCGAGCAGGAGGGTGAGGAGGAGGCAGTGACCCTAAAGGGAAGGGTTTACAAAGTAGTAGCATAGACCATGGTGGGAAGGATGCTTTGCACCCCGAATTTGTCCCCTGTACCTGGACCCCCCTGCTCTGGCACCACTAGGGTCTCCACCCAAATGGAGTCTGTGGTTCCAGCCTCTACCCAAATGGAACCTGCAGTCCATGCTCCCACCTGAGCAAGATCCACAGCCCCGGCCTCCACTCAAACAGAGCCCCTGGCTTCTTGTGGAGGCTGCCTGGCATGGATGTGGGCTGCTGGGTTTGGGAGCACTGACACCTCTTTTGTGGTGTACTCAATGGTGGAGGCCCTGGAGGGCCAGATTAGGGACCTCCAGACAACAGTTCAGAAGCTGTGCACCATTAAGGATGCAGAACTGGAACTGGATACTTACTTCCAGGCTCTCCACCCAATGGCTGATGACACCATGGTGGAAATAAAGAGCTGCCATGAAGTCCAGCCAGAGGTTGCCTGGACGAATATAGTCTCTGACCCAAGGAGGCACTGTACCAGGGTGACCACCCCCCCGGAGCTGCACAACCACTTTGAGCCTCTCACACAGAGTCAGGTGAGCTGCCAGACTCAGCATGTGAGGATGGAGGGCCACCAGCAAATGCATCCAAAAGAAGATGCAGAGTAACCATGGTGGGTGATTCCCTCCTGATGGGGACAGAGGCCTGATTTGTCACCCCAATCTCTTAGCCCATGAGGTCTGCTGCCTCCATGGGGCTTGTGTCCAGGATGTGGTTGACAGGATCCCCAAACTCATCCGGCCCTCCAACCACCATCCCATGCTACTCATGCACACGGGCACAAATGATATGGCTTGGACCAATCCCAGCCGGGCCATACATGACTACAGGGCTTTGGGGGCTGGCCTTAAAGGTCTGGGGGCCCAGGTAGTTTTATCCTTGATCCTCCTGGTCATGGGTCAAGGGTCCCAGAGGGAAAGGTGAATCAGTGAGATGAACAGAAGACTCTGGTGATGGCGCTGTCATGACGGGTTTGGCTTCTTTGACCACAGTCCACACTTCAGTAAGAGAGGTAGTGCACCGTTGGGAAGGGATGGCCTCCACCTCACTTGAAAAAGGAAGAAGCTCTTTTTGGCCAGAATGGATGACCTACTTGACTGGGCTTTAAACTAAGATTGCTGGGGGATGGGCAGTCAATAAACAGTTCTAGCCCAGGTCATGCCAACCATAGAAGTAATAGCTTGGGTAGCCCGAGGGAACTCACTCTCACAACATCCCAAAGAAAGGTCATGTCCCATCACACAAGGTAGCCTAGGGCTTCCCATGGTAGACTCAACTACCTGTACACAAATGCCAGGAGCTTGGGAAACAAGCAAGAGGAAGTAGCCCTTTTCTTGTACAATAAAGATTATGACCTCGTAGGGATAACGGAGACCTGGTGGGACTCCACCTATGGCTGGTCTGTGGGTATAGAAGGCTGTACCCTGTACAGGAGAGACCATGTTGGGAAGAGGGGTAAGGGTGTAGCTCTCTACATCAAGGAGCAGTACACCTCCCTACAAACTGGGTTCACTAACCAAGAAGGGCATCTTGAGGTTAAAATATGGGGAGAGCATGGAGAAGGGGATATAATTGTCAGAGTCTATTACAGACCTCCCAACCAAGAAGAAGAATTGGATCAAGAATTCAATAGGGAATTAGCTGAGGCCACATGCTCCTGATGCCTGATTGTCATGGGGGACTTCAACTTCCCCAACATCATCTGGGAAGAGTACACAGCCAAATCTGGCTGGTCACATAGATTTCTCACCTGTGTTGTTGACCTCTACCTACACAGGAGGTCTACAGGCTGACTAGGGGAGAGGCACTGCTGGAACTTGTTCCAGCCAAAGGGGATGATCCGGTGAGCAATCTAAGGATTGCTTGGTGACAGCGACCATGAACTGATCATCTTCTCCATTCAATGCAGGGTGGGCAAATCCCTCAATAAAACAGAAATCCTTAACTTTGGGAAGGCAGACTTTCACAAACTCAGGAGACTGGTCAGACAGGTACTAATAGACCAAGGGCCCTTGGGAAGGGGAGTACACAAGAAATGGTTATTCCTTAAGAACTCAATCCTAGAACTGCAAGGGAAGACCTTCCCATCCCACAGGAAATGCAGTCAGCAGGCAGGAAAGCACCCTTGGCTAAACAGGGGACCTCCTGAAACTTAAAAGACAGGCCTACACCAAATGAAAAACGGGAATCGTCACTAAGAAGGACTACTCAACACTTGCCCACACCTGTAGAAAGCAGTTCAGAAAAGCTAAGGTAGAAACTGAACTCAGACTAGCCATCAGAATCAAGGACAACAAAAAGTCCTCCTTCAGATATGTGGGAAGTCAGAAGAAGAACAAAGGCAACGTTGGACATCCATAAGATAAAATGGGGCTTGTGATGTCTGACACCCAAGAAAAGGCAAATCTCCTTAATGAATACTTTGCATCGGTTTTCCACCCACCCACGGGGGTCACACTGTCAGACAGAAGACAGCACTTACAGGGCATGGGAGATGGGCTCATAATAGATGCTGATGAAGTGAGGGAAAACCTCAAAAGGCTAGCTGTCCATAAGTACACGGGCCCAGACAAAATACACCCAAGAATCTTGAAGGAGCTGGCAGTCATCATAGCACGCCCTATGGCAAAGATATTTGAGAACTCGTAGCACTTGGGTGAGGTGGTAGAAGACTAGAAAAGAGCCAGTGTGGTCCCAATCTTCAAAAAAGGATTTCATAGATTTCATAGACATTAGGGCTGGAAGGGACCTCAGAAGATCATCGAGTCCAGCTACTCACCGGAAGGGCAGGAAGTCAGCTGGGGTCATAGGATCAATTTACTCTTGAAGGTGTTCAATGTAGGTGCTTGAACCACCTCCAATGGCAGGCTGTTCCAGACCTTGAGGGCTTGGGCAGTAAAGAAATTCTTCCTTATGTCCAGCCTGAAACGGTCTTGCAGTAGTTTATAAACATTTGACCTCGTCATCCCTTGGAGCGCTCTGGTGAACAAACGTTCTCCCAGATACTGGTGATCATCCCTGATAAACTTATAGGTGGCCATCAGGTCACCCCTGAGCCTGCGCTTTTCCAGGCTAAAGAGCCCCATGGCTCTCAGCCTGTCATCGTAAGGTCTGCTTTCCTGACCTCTGATCATGCGCGTGGCTCTTCTCTGGACTCTCTCAAGCTTCTCCACATCCTTTTTGAATTGTGGAGCCCAAAACTGGAGGCAGTACTCCAGCTGCGGCCTCATCAAGGCCGAGTACAAGGGGAGAATGACGTCCCAGGATTTGCTCGAGAAGCATCTATGGATGCAAGCCAGCTTTTTGGTCACTTTACTATCCGCAGCATCACATTGAAGGCTTATGTTCATCTTGTGGTCAATGATGATCCCCAAGTCTCTTTCTTCCATAGTGCTAGCCAGCATAGCACTGCCGAGCCTATAAGGATGATGCAGGTTTTTCTTCCCAAGGTGGAAAACCTTGCATTTTTCAATGTTAACCACCATCACATTCTCATCCACCCATTTGCTGACCCTGTCCAGGTCAGCCTGGATCACCCACCTGTCTTCTGGTGTGGATGCTTTGCCCCAAAGTTTGGTGTCATCGGCAAACTTGGCCAGTCCATTTCTGACTCCAATGTCCACATCATTAATGAAGATGTTGAACAATATGGGTCCAAGGACAGAGCCTTGGGGGACCCCACTGGTCACCAGGCACCATGACTATTGACTTCCATCAATTACTACCCTCTGGGCCCAACCATGGAGCCAATTTCCCAGCCTGTGAATTGTGGTGAACCCAAGGCCACAATTGGCCAGTTTCGCCAAGAGGTGATCATGGGATACCAGATCAAAGGCTTTTTTGAAGTCAAGATATATCACATCCCTGCAGGACCGGACTGGTGCAGAATATTCCTCCTTGGAGGCAACTCCCATCCTCCATCCTTTGTAGGCCTTTCTTTTTAGCCTCAGGAGGTCTGCTAAATCCCTGGAGAGCCAGGGGGGCTGCTGTACCCTCCTGCTGCCTTTCCTCTGAGATGGAATTGAATTAGCTTGTGCATTGAGGATCACTCCCTTGAGGAGCAACCAATCTTCCTGAACTCCCCTACCCCTGGGGTCGTGGTCCCTTAGGGCCTCACTGACAAACCTCCTGAGCTTGTCAAAATCGGCTTTCCTGAAGTCAAGGACTTCAGTGTCGCTGACTGACTTGCCAGCTTTATGGTGGGTGGTGAAGGTGATCAGCTCGTGGTTGCTGTCACCCAGCTTCCTATCAATTACTAGGTCACCAATTAGGTCATTCCCAGTAGCCAGTACCAGGTCAAGCAGCGCTTTACCTCTCGGCCCGTAGACTTCTTGAGTCAGGTAGAGGTCATCCACGTACGATACGAAGTTTTGCAACAGCTCAGATTTTGCTGAGTGGTCCTCCCATGAAATGTCTGGGTAACTGAAGTCACCCATGACAGCCATGGTCCTGGAGCATGCGGCCTCAGCCAGTTCCTGTGTGAACTCCTGGTTAAGCTCTTGATTTTGGGTGGGAGGTCTGTAGTAGACTCCCACCGTTGTGTCCCCTGTGCCATGTTCCCCATGGATTTTAACCCAGAGGGTCTCCAGTTGTCCACCCTGGTCACCAACATCAGCTTGCAAGGACGCGTAGGTTTCCTTAATATAGAGAGCTACACCTCTGCCCCTTTTATCTACTCAATCTCTCCTGTACGAGGTATAGCCATCTATACCCGTGGTCCAATCATGGGTGGAGTCCCACCAGGTCTCCGTTATTCTTATGATGTCATAATTATTTGTGTTAAGCAGAAGGACGAGTTCCACCTGCTTATTCCCCAAGCTCCTGGCATTTGTGTACAGGCAGGCAAGTATCCCCTTGGGGGATCCTGCCTTGCCCACAGATTGTGCCAGGGCTGGGTTCTCTTAAGTGCCTTGGCCTGCTGGCTTTGCAAGGGTTGCTCAGTGAGCCAGCAGTGGCGGTAGTCCCCCCGTGCCCCCGTGGGCTTAGTTTAAAGCCTGGTGGAGCAAGTCAGCCAGTCTGGCTGAGAAGAGCCTTCTCCCTAGGGGAGAGAGGTGGAGGCCATCTCTTCCCAGCAGCTCACTGCCTCTCTCGCCAAAGAGTGGGCCGTGGTCATGGAAGCCAAAGCCTTCCTGATGACACCAGCACCACAGTCTTTGATTCACTACCTGCATCCTCCTCTCCCTCCTCAGCCCATACCCCGAGACTGGGAGGATTGAAGAGGACACCACCTGTGACCCCAGACCCCAGGAAGGAAGGAAGATACAGGGAACTACAGGCCAATCAGCCTGATGGCCATCCCTGGAAAGATCCTGGAGAAAATCATCAAGGGAATTCATCAGCAACAAGCTAACAGAAGGCAACCTTCTGAATGACAGCCAACATGGCTTTGTCACTGGAAGGTCTTGCCTGACCAACCTTGTTACCTTCTTTGACCAGATGACACTTTGCCTTGATAAGGGAGATGAGATTGATGTTATATACCTGGATTTCAAGAAAGCCTTTGACTTGGTCTCCCATGATGTCCTCAGGGCTGGGGAACTGCGGCCTTGACCCTCTCATGGTCTGATGGCTGGAGGACTGGCTCCAGGGTTGGACCCAATGAGTAGTAGTGGATGGGAGTGAACCAAAGTGGCATAAGGTGATCAGTGGAGTCCCTCAGGGCTCAGTTCTTGGATCGGTACTCTTCAACATCTTCATGAATGATCTGATTTCGGGTGTCAGATGTGGATTGGTAAAATTTGTGGATGACACTAAACTATGAGGGAAGGTGGCCACACTAGAAGGCAGGCTGGGGATACAGACCTACCTGGACACCCTCACAAGAAGGGCAGACCAAAACCTGATGGCATTTAATGTAAAGAAGTACAGGGTGCTCCACCTTGGGAAGAACAACCAGCACCATACTTATAGGCTCAGCAGTGCTACACTTGCTAGCACCATGACCAAAAGAGGCTTGGGGGGTTTTGATTGACCACAAGATGAATATGAGCCACCAATGTGATGCTGTGGCCAGCAAAGCTAACCAAACTCTGGCGTGCATCCATCGATGCATCTCTAGCAAAGCCAGGGATGTCACCAGGGTGCGATTGGCTGATGTCAAAAAGTTTTCTGTTTTTGGTGCATCTGGAGGGTTCAGTCAGGTACCCTTTGAAATTCAAACAGTGCACACACCTGTCTATATATAATACCTCTTCAAGAGATATTGTTTCCTTAGACTGCTATCTGGGTTATGTTTAGCAATCAAGGTGATTCACAAAAAAATACAATATAGTTTTGACAGTAGATAAGCGCTGCAATTTATGTAGATAATATTTTTATGGAAAACAGTAGAGAAGCATGACCAGAAATTCCAGGCAGCTCTGGAAGGAGCAATCAAACAAAACATGTACATTTTGTTTAATGCATACTTGTGGAGAATACAGCTAAGTGTACCTGTAGATCATAAGTACGTAAGGGGTGGGGTGCACCAGGATCTGGGAGAACTGTTGTTCACTAGGGCTCCCCAAGGAATAACAAGGTCCAATGGCCATAAACTCCTAGAAGGTCAATTTAGATTGAACATAAGGAAAAACTTCTTCATAGTCCAAGTGTCCAGGGTCTGGAACAGACTCCCCCAAGAGGTGGTGCAAGCACCTACTCTGGACTCATTTAAAAGGTGTTTGGATGTTTATCTTGCTGGAATCATTTGATCCCCGCAGATTTCTTGCCTATGGCAGGGGAGCTGGACTTGATGATCTTGTGAGGTTCCTTTCAGCCCCTAATGTCTATGAAATCTGTCACACGCTGCACACAGAGGCCGCCCATGCCATCTGCCATTAGTCACTGGAAACACTTAGGTGACAAACAGCAGAGGGAAGAGGCACAAAATACAAAATACAAGCTTCCATACAGCTATAAGTTCTCTGCCACTGATTCTTCAGGGCCAGCAACAAGAAATTGGTGGTGGGTTCCTGGCTTAACACTCAAAGGACCCAAATGGGAATAGGTGTCAAGTAAAAGGGCACAACAGTCTGAGTGTGCAGATTTGCTTCTTTTTTTTGCCAAGTGTGGAGGTTGCAGAAAGGTGCTCTGAACCACGGGATGCTGCATAAGAGAAAACTGAGAGCTGAGGATGTGATTCAAAGTTATGTAGTGATCAGGTGGGAAAAGAAGGTGTTCTTAGCTTGGCTGGACAGAGGTATGTGGGCATAGGGGGTTATTTCTAAGTTATTAGGGTTAGGTTGTCTGAGGAACTTCTGAGCCAGCAGAGGAAAGCTGGGGTTGGCAATAAGGAGGAATAGTCTTAATAAGTAAATTAGGGCATGGATGGGAAGATGGGAAGGAAGATAGTGTAGGACAGGAATGGGTAATTATTTGGGCCTGAGGGCCACTTAGGGAGTTTTGATAAACTGTTGTGGGCCAGCTGCACTGGGTCAGCATCTTTTTCTTCCCCCCATTCAGCAACAGCTCCCCAGAACTTCCTAAGTGGCTCTGGCCGGCACTCAGTTGGACAGACGGGATGGGGCCATGGGCAGGCACTGAGCCAAATCTTGGAGCAGGACAGGCGAGCAGGGTTGGGCCTGGGATAAACATCACAAGTCAGTGATTGGTGAGCGGGGATGGGGCCTGGGGGAGAGCCGCAATCCACTGCCCACACAGCCCTGCGCTGGGCACCGATTCCACAGGGTGGGGCACACAGGGATCAGATCATGGTTCTGCCTTGAGCCCTGGCCCTGTGCTGTCATTGCTCAGTGAGCCCAGAGTCTCCATGAAGACTGCACAGGACCCATGTGGGCAGAGTCCATTCAGCCGAGTGAATGGGATGGGGAAACAGACAAGTGAGGAGTGATGTCCAGGAGTGAGATAGGTAGATGGGGCTGAGGCCAGGGCTGGGATCAGGTTTGCAGGGTAGTAACAGTGAGTGGCCAGGACCTGGGGCAGGGCTGTGATCTGCTCCCTGTGTGCCCCTGCCTGCAGAACCAGAGCCCGTCACAGGGCTGTGCAAGCAGTGGATTGTGGCTCTTCCCCAGCCCCTAGCCCGATGCTGTTACCACTCAGTGATCCCAATCCCAGCCCTTCCTGCCCATCCTCATTCTGGAAGCCACTCCCCATCCACCCGTGGCCACATCCCACCTGCCCATCTGAACGTGTCCTGGCTGTGTGGGTCCTGGGCTGATCTCCATGCCCAGAGTGCCCAGGCAGCAAAGCTGGGTCTAGTAGCAGTGGCAGAGACTGGTAGTGGCAGCTGGAAGGAGCTGCTGCTGGGAAGTGAGTCCAGGCACCAAACCACCCAGCCCCACCGTGTACCCGGGGTGGCGGGACAAGTCACATGCACCATGACCCAGGCTGCCTTCTGTGTCTGAACCAGGCAGGGCCCAGGGACCTGCTGCAGGCTGGCCAAAATCCCTTGGTGGGCTGGATGCAGCCCACAGGCCATATTTTGCCCACCCTGGTAGAGAAGGTTAGGAGTGAGACTGGAGAATTAATTCAGAACTGCCTGGAATAGTTTAAGAATCATAGAGAGAAAAGAAATATTTCTCCCGAACTCAGTGCTATCTATAAACTATTTATTATTTTTATATCCTACCAAACCAAAATACTTTCCCGAGGTGATCTGCCCCCACTCCACTAGCATTTTTTGTTTCTCAGTTCTTAATCTAAAGGAAAGTATGTGTTGGGAGGATGGCAAGCAGGTGCACACTGCATTGCTCAGCAATCTTTCAGGTCCCAAAATTCTGGAAAGAGATCTTTATTTAGTAACCATATCCTACTGCCTTTGCTTGATGGAATGTGTATTTCTAACAAGTTCTCCCTCATGGTCTTTGAAACTAAGCCGCTTAAAGACCCAATTTCCAATACCACATCTTTCCTTCCCAGCCAAAACTTAACAAGCCATGTGCATATAACATACAATTGCAAATTCACTTATACAATTACATATTTATAACTGGTTGAGTAACCACACTTTGATTCACTTCTGAGGTATGTTGGTAGAATGGATTTGTGGGTCTACCCTGAAGTATCAGCACTACTGGTGTCAGGAGGCAGGGAATTCATTTGTTCTTGGCAGAGTTATTTCCTGGCGTAGATTATCTTCTCCTTTTAGGACTGAGAATGTCTCAGGCAAAACAGCAAACTCAGTCCAACTAATCTCACTCCTTCTGGAAGCTGGAGGAGGTGTTGCCTATTCCTCCTCAGTATGTGTTTGTCTGGAAAGACAACCTCATGTGACCACTGATTTTCATCAGAGGATGTGCAATGCCTTGAGTTCATGAAATGATAGCTTTATCTATATGCTTCTACAGATAATCAATTTCTGTGACATCAGCCTGTATTATTACAGGCATTCAAACATTTGTGTTCCCAGTGTGCGGTTCCACAAAATACTTGTAGATGATAAAGCATATTTATTTGACCTATCATTTGATAATACTTCCTTATGGATCAGAGTCTGACTCCACAGCTTTGTTTTGTTTTGTTTTTTCAGCAGCTGCTTTATTACTTTTTCACATTTTTCACTAAACTGTTGGGCTGAGGAACATGGACTAGAGGTTGCATTCTAAACCCGGACTTCCCTGGAAACTCACATGCACTATGATGTAATTAATAATCAAGGACCATATTTACTTGAATATAAGATGAGGGTTTTTTTTCCCCAATCAGCCTGGGGGCAAAAGGTCCTTTTTGCATACAAGAAAACCTCATTAAATACATTGTCTAGTATTAAATTGCTGCCCAAAGCTGTATGTGCTCAGAAATGGAAACAAACTCTGACATTGATTAAATGCAGCCAATACTGAGGATGACTACAAAAACATGTAGCTTATATAGAGCAAACATACTGATGAAAACCTACTAGAAGGATAAGTTAGGCACCCCCATCTGAATAAGATATATAGTAGTGCCCATTGCATTCAGTCCCCCTCAGCTCTGACTCTTTTTCATGTCACAGTGAACCATTACATTGAATACATTTTGATTTCCTCTTCACTCCCACAGCTGAACTGTGTCTTTCTTTCCCATTTCCAGTGATTCCTGTTTCTTCACCAGCCTTAAATGTCTGGCAAACATCACCAAATGAGGACCCAAACTGTTCAGCAAGAATCATTCTGCCCTGCCCCCCGCCCCTCCTTTAGCCTGTTACATATGATTAGTGTGGCCCTGACCCCATGAGGTGGAGCCAAACCAGGTTGCCCTGCGTCTCATCTGTAGATACATTTTTGGAGGATCCCAGAACTCGTGACAAGAACATCTGGTTCCAGCCATGAACAGGGGCTAATTAGTACATGGCTCCTCTGTGAGAGCTATCTGGAATATGTACACATACTGAGCAGGGCTGAGCTGTGGGGTCACCATGGCTTGGAATGCTGTTGACCCAGCTAGGGACAAGCCAAGTGAAATATATGGTAAATCATGAGCCTTTTGGTTCTGGACTAATATCATGCAGACTTTGTGCTACATATAAGTAGATACAAAAGTGCTGTTTAAAAATGTGTTTATGTAGTACCTGTGTTAAAACTTGCAGCAGTTTCCAAAAAGGTATAACTTCTGGATGAATTAAGTCTGTATATACCCATAGTAGTTTGCCTGTATGCAATTTACTACAGAGATGCTTATTTCAAGGTTTTTTAATCACTACTTTACCTTCATATCTGCTTTTAAATTTTTTTTTCTATAATACCTTAGATGTTATCATCCAGGTGTCTTTAAATGAAGCCCCATCAAGGACTAAGAATTCCACCATGATAAGGGCTGGGAACTGGCCATTTCAACTACCTTGTGCTACTTGCTTTAATCACTGTCTTCAGGTTTTCATCCTGAGATGTTGTTCTGGCTAACAAAGACCATATTTAATATAAGACATTTTTTATCAAGCTGATTTATGAAAAGTCCAGGCATGGATTTTGATTCACTTCACTTTGTCAAATCCTTTAGAAAGCAGTTCTTTAACCACCAAATCCTTCCAAGGTTTGTGTTCAGTTTGCAAATCCAATACTATAACTAAAAATATAACTTTGGGATTCTTGGCAGGATGTTCACCATAACCCTTTTGGGAATAGTAATAAGTGGTTTACAGTAGGGTGTGTAAAACAGGCTGTATTCTGTTTGGATTTGGATTCAGCCTGATTCAGGGACAGTGATTTGATTTGTTGATTCAGATCACTGTCCCAATTTGATTCAGCCAAATCCAAATCTGAAGATTTGATGGGGATTCAGAGAATCAATGATTTAGCCATAGACATGGTTTTAAATGGTTTTTCTACATACCCCAAGGTACCAGGTTTGGCTCATGAACGCTGCGATGGTGGGGCAGGTGAAGCATCCTACAAGGTTCACCTGGCTCGGTGATTGGCCATGGGGGGACCCTGGGTACCCCCCCGCAGACCCAGGGGACACCAATCACTGAGATGGGGGGATGCCGGGGGGGGCCCTGTGCACGTTCCCCAGTGGACCTGGAAGCGGGCCGGAAGTTCTTCTGGTCCAATTCTGGGTCTGCAGCCTAGTGCACTGGGAACTCCCGGTCCATCCGCCCCACCATCTCAGCATTCATGAGCTGCCTGGTACCTCCAGGTATGTAAAAAAAAAACATTTAAAGCTGTGTTTGCATCTGAATCATTGAATCTTTCTGAATCTCTCCGTATTGATTCAGAGGGTTCCGATTCGATTCAGAGAGATTAAAGGGTCTCCTGATTTGATCAGAGATTAGCCACCGAATCGGTCTGAATCTCTACTGAACTGAATCAGTGACTGAAGCATTGCACAGCCCAAGTTTACAGTCAGTTTCAGCTAGTACTGGCCTCTCATAAATAAAGACATACTATTTTTTCAGCCATAGACTAAAGCCAATTTTTGTTAGCACCTACACAGAAGCCAGAAGTCTTGTTTTAATTATGCTGTTTTAAGGGGGCTTAAAGACACGAGGAGTTTTGCACTTCTTGATGCAGTAGTATGTCAGGACTAGAGCCTCTTTAATTAAGTTCTTCAGTTTCTTTAGTCTTTGTAAAGATTTGTATTCTATGTCTATTGAAAAATCTTTGCATAGTAACACTCTTAGTTGGCTGGAGTAGAAACTATTAGTTTTAGCTGCTAGATTAGGGACAGATGCCCTACCTATGCCACCATTCCAAAGAATCTCTGTATACTTGTATCTGTTCGACTGGCATGTTGGTGATGGCCTCAACCTTCCTATGATTCATAGATTCATAGACATTAGGGGATGGAAGGGACTTTGCAAGATCATCAAGTCCAGCCCCCCAGCCATAGGTAGGAAGGCTGCTGGGATCAAATGACCCCCACAAGATAAGCATCCAAATGCCATTTGAATGAGTCCAGAGTAGCTGCTTGCACCACCTCTGGGGGAAGTCTGTTCCAGACCCTGGACACTCAGACTGTAAAGAAGTTATGTCCAGTCTAAATTAGCCTTCCAGAAGTTTGTGGCCATTATCCCTTGGGGAGCCCTAGTGAACAACAGTTCTCCCAGATCCTGGTGCATCCCCCTTCTGTACTTACGATCTACAGGTATACTTTGCTGTATTCTCCACAAGTATGCATGAAGCAAAATGTACATGTTTTGCTTGATTGCTCCTTCCAGAGTTGCCTGGAATTTCTGGTCATGCTTCTCTACTGTTTTCCATAAAAATATTATCTATATAAATTGCAACACTTATCTACTGTCAAAACTATATTGTATTTTTCTGTGAATCATCTTGATTGCCAAACATAACCCAGATAGCAGTCTAAGGAAACAATGTCTCTTGAAGAGGTATTATATATAGACAGATGTGTGCACTGTTTGAATTTCAAAGGGTACCTGACTGAATCCTCCAGATGCACTGAAAACAGAAAACTCTTTGACATCAGCCAAATGTCAAGTACTCACAAAGGTACATCATCAGGTGTGCAAAACTGTTATAGGGTGCATCTGGACCAGGAACACTCTCGCTCTCAGGTCCCAATTGTTCCCCTGTCCTGCCCCCCAGATATCTCTCCTGCCACATCTTGATGACTTTCTGGAAGGCTTGAGGGAAAACTTACGTTCCAAATGAACTTCCTAGGTGAGATCTTCTCTCCAGTCCTCACTATTTTTACTGGGAAGTTGTTCCTCTGTAATCATGGTATTTATGTTGTCCAGGGCTCCTCCACTGCTACACCCCAGTCCATTTTTCACTTGTTGATCTAAATAATATTGACCATCATAAAGAGAGTATAAATGTGTCACTCTCTTCCAGACTCTCACAGTAAGTTACAAATCAGGATTAGGTTACAGTTCTTATTAGTCCATTTGCACACAACCAAAAGGATATGAACTGAGAAAGTAAACAGAACAATCCCAGGTGTGGAAACTCATATTCTCAATCATATTCCTGTTTAAAGCACCCTCATATCACAATGAACCCTTTTTACTCCTTTTTTGGGTGTCCAGGGGGTTTCCCCTATCCAATTGCTGCCTAGAGTAGGGGGTCCCCTTTTCCCCTTTCTTGTGGTCCCAAACTGGCTCCTTGTAGGAGACTTTCCTTCTTATTCTGCCATCAGTTCCCCAAAGTCACAGGCAGAGTGCCATACAGGCCACTCCAACCTGCCAAGTTCACAGTCTCTGCTACTTGAATGGGCGGCTGACTGATGACATCCTATGATTGTCAGTAGCAATTTTGTGAGCTATGGCTGCTGCCTTAGTCCTGGCCAGTCAGGTCTCACTGTCTTACCCTGTTACCAAGCAGGGCTATTAGCCTCCTTAGAAAAGATAGTTTGCCCTTTTAGCATCCTGGTCACCGTGCTTAGACCTGGGTGAAGCAGCTAGTATTCACTTCAGATTTGGATTCGGCTGATTTGGTGGACAATGATTTGATTTGGTGTTTCGAATCACTGTCCCAAATAGATCTGGCCAAATCTGATTTGGAGATTCAGCTCCTGCTGAATCAGCCGAATCTCTGAATCACACAGGCCTCATCCTCTGCCTGCTCTCCCAGCCCTGTTAATGGTTGCCCCGCACACCCCAGCTCCTGGCTTTTTGGAAAAAAAAGCCCCACACTCAGCGGGTGCTGCCTGGTGGGGGGTGATCCCTGCTGCTCCTCGCCACCCCACACTGCATGGGGGGGGCTCTGCCACAAACCCCCCAACCCCCGCCCACTTCCCCACCCCCCCATGGCTACCCTGCCCACCCCAGCACCAGACCTTTAAGCAAAAGGCCTCCCCTCCCCCAGCCCCTACTTACGAGCTCGGAGTCTGGGTCCAGCTCTCTGCTGTAGCGGGTGGGGACTGCCTGAATCTCCAAAGCTCTCCAAATCTTTTCTGAAACAATTTGGACAGCTTCAAATCAATTCAGACCTTTTACTTGGTCCTCTGATTCAATTTGGATTCAGAGATTCAGCCACTGAATCGGGCCGAATCTCCTCCGAATCAAATCAGCAGCTGAAGCTTTGCACAGCTTTAACCATGCTACTCACAATTTTCACTAGCTTACCTTTATCCACTGTCTCTTGTCGGTTTCTGGCTGCTCCAGATCTTTGTGTTTAACTACAGGAGTCCCACACCCTCCTCCAGCTCACTGTCACACTCCGGTGCTGCTCCCAGACTGGATCTGCCCACACCTCTATGCTGACACCTGGTAAGTCTTTGTTTCTTGGCTCTTTCCCCTTTCCTAGGGGAAAGAAGATGCTCCTTTCTTATTGGAGCTCCAGCCTCCCCACTTCGGCATGGAACTTTAGTGTCCCTTTTGAAGTTCTGCTTCCTCCTCAACCTCAGTAAATACCAGCCTTAAATTGCTGCATCCGCAGCAGGGCACTCCCTCTGCTACATTTCCAGTTCCAGCTTATCAGGGAGGATGAGTGTAGCAGGGTGACCCAATTCCCTGCTACAAAAACCCTCTAGTTCTATATATACTTGAAAGCAAAGCAATATACCTGCACTAGGACTGTGTTTCACAAGGCCTGATAAGTTCTGTTTCTCAGCTATTAATATGGACATGCTAGGTGTCTTTACACATGCTGTAAGCGGCTCCATCCAAGAGCTGCTCTAATTAAAGCGCTTGCAGCGTCATGTGTATTCTGTGTCCCATGATTTAAAATGGTGATAGGAGCACTTTAACTAAAGCTTATTCATTTTGAAGTGCACGGACACTGAATACATGTGACGTAGAGGCTGCTGGAGCGCAGTTAATCAAGTCTGCTCTGATGCATCCAGCACATGTATAGGAGTCCACTGTTTCCAGCTTAGAGCTGGTGCAAACAAGGATAACACAGGGTACCTCAGCACGGATCTGCCTTGTATCAGAAAGACGTACCTCAGATCTCACCCCTTCTAGATATTAGGAAATTATTTTAAGTTTATGTATAAAAATTATATTCAGTCTATGTATACTTTCCTTCCCATACAGTGATCACTGTTTCGGTTCTTCAGCAGCTCTGTTATTTGTAGAGCCAGAAGGCTAACCAACATCTCTTTCAGCCTCTGCCTTACAAGGGTGGCTGTTTCATTTCTATTATGTACTCTTTTCAGAGCTTCCCTATTCCCCTGGATGAGGTCCTCCAAATCAACTTCAACCTTTTGTCCTTCCAGTGTGTGTACCTTTCTAATGATATTGAGGGCCTGACACTCTTGTAATGCAATAATAAATGCTTCCCTTCTATTATTACATATTATACCTTATATTGTTTTATTAAAAAGTGAGGAATATGTCACTCCATTTAATCCCTGCCTTTAAACCTTGCATTTTACTATCTACCACCTGTGGTTTTGTTCTAATACCACCATTTCTGGCAACACCTAAGCCTACATAACAGTGTCCAACTAAAATTTAATAAATGCCCCATTTGTTTTCAAATGGAACTTCCACTGTGATGGTGCCCATTACCCTCAGGGAAAATTCATCTGATCCAGAGGTGCTGTCATGATGTTTTGCATCCCTACTTTGCACATTCTGCCAGTGCTGCCTCCTTACCAAAGATGCAGTCCATTATAGTTATTGTATCCTTTTCCCTATGCTGGGTATTGCATTGATTTGCGTTGGTTGCCACTAATTGGCTCTGACTTTGATCAGCATGTTTCTTTCAGTTTCAGGTCTCCCTTCTCGCCCTATTTGGGGTCCATATTTTGGATTTGAGAGTATCCACTGTCAAAACACCATAATCTGGATTCAGAATTGAGTGAGTTCCATTGTCTGGCAAATTCTAATATTCTTGTCAAGGGTTAATTCCATCTCCATACCATCCCTGAGTTTTTTTATTCCAGGTTCTGATCTGAATTTGGTTTCTTAGTGATGAGTTGGTTAGTCCAGCTCCCCAAAATTGTAAGTTTGACTCTTCTGCCTTAGATAATTACACTTCTTCTATCATTTTACTTTTTTGGAGGCAGGACAGGTTAAAAGCCTCTCCCTAGTATATTTCCTTTTAACAGAAATGCAGTCCTTCTCAAGTTTGTGTACTATTTTATAGTTAACCTCCTCTTCCTGAGTTACATGTAGACTGTTAATTACATCAAGTTCATCAGAACACTTTGCTGTCAGAAGTAGAACTACTGTCTTTGAAATGTCTATGTAGCACAATGCAGCATTGTGTAGACATACCTGAGCTAGCCTGGGTCCTGGAACCAGTATAACTGCATGCTACACAGACTAACTAGCCAAGAAGAAGTTCTGTGACTATTCTGGTTCTGAGACCTCAGTTAGGATCCCAACATGGCTGAGTAGGGCCTGATGTTATATTCGTCCCTGGAAAAGTTGTGCCTGTGTTTGTCTTGAAACATAAATACCCCAGGATTGACATGTACGCACACTGCCTTTCTAATATGAGAAAGTGAGCAGCAGAATGTACTAATGCTTTTCTAACATTAATTCAATTATGTGTTACCAGGATAATGGTTTGAATGCACTTTGTGGTGTCCTTGCATGAACTGTTAGTATTTCTTGTCCTGTAAACTTTTTTAGGATTTATCCCAAGACAATGGACATGGATGTCTGAACTTGCACTTTGTCCCAAAATACAATGGTTTATCCTGGGATAAATGTGATGTCTGTTTGTAGCCACTGGGCATGTCCACATGTGCATTAATGTGCCATTGTCACTGCATATTAAATGCAGTATCTCTAATATGAGGTACTATCTAAATGCATAGTAGCTAGCATTACTGCACAGTAGCATTGGTGGATGGTCTTTTCATGATACTTAATGTGCAGTTGGCTAATCCTACTGTGCATTAGCACATTAGCTCAGTTTTTGCTGTGACATGCTAATGCATGGTAGAATCAGTTTACTGGGCATTAAGCATCTCATATAGCATATTAAGCATCTCAAAGCCAATATAAAGTATCTCCCTATGTAGTGCTTCATCATACTATGACATCTCTTGATTGATTCTTTTTTTCCCCCAGTACCATTTGTTTGCCAATACCAAACTGAAGCATTGTTTATGTATCCTCTAGTTGTATTCCATGTTTCCAGGAAGTCGAGCTTGTCATTGCTCCATTCTTTATTCTTTTTCCTTTTTTTCTTTCTATTTTTTTAACTGCTATTTATTGCTAATACCACTAGTGTTCAGCACCTAAAGTGCTGGAAGGACATACTCTTTAATCAGTGACTGTTTTTTACTTCTTTCATTCAACAGAACATAAGCTTCTGCATCAAATGTCTTCAGACTTCCTGTTTCTAATGCTAAAGTATTATAAGATGGCTTGTATGCATATTAAAGAGGATGGGTGCAGTGAACAGTATGCTCCTTGAAACCTTATTACTTTGGCTTTCAGCTGTTGCTATAGAATTTGATTAAAGGAACAGTTACTTCTATCAAAATATTTACAATTAGACTGAACAAATCACTTGAAAAATTACTGTTGGGAACAATTCTGGACCAGCAAGAGAATGAAACAGAAGACCTGTGAAAATTCTTTTCCAGTTCTGACTTCCACCATTTTTAATTCTTTAGACTGGTATATATATAGCTTCTTGCCTAGTAAATATCTCCTGTAAGCTGTGGCTTCCAGTTACATCAGAGTAGCATGCTGTCCTTCATGGGTGAAGATGACTACATCCAGCAGGGGTGGGGGAGAAGAAAGAAAAGAAGTGGGAAAGAAAAAGGGAGGGAGAAAAGAGAAAGGGAAAAATAAAAAGGAAAAAGAAGAAAAAAGATAAAGGAAAGAAAAAGGAGCGGGGTGAAGGCTATGTCACATGGGTACGTAGGTGATTTATATGACCAATCTTTGCCTTGAACAGTCTTCTGCAGCAGAAGAAGGAGAGTGATGAGGACTGGATACTGGAAATTTTCATTTTCCTGGCCATGTGTTTCTTCACTGCTTCTCCTGTGCATTGCTGTTGGAAGGGTAGTGCTGTATGCTGGATTGATGACCTCCAAGGTGCACAGTCACAAGTGATTTGCTCCCATAACTCTAGGTCAATGCCAAAACTCTTTAGGAACACTTTTAGGGTGTCCTTGTACCATTTCTTTGGTGCGCTGCGAAGGCGTACTCCATTTGGCAGTTTGCTGTAGAAGATTTTCTTCGGCAGGTGAGTGTCAGCCATTCATGAAAGGTGGCCAACTCATCTTAGTTGCGCCAGTTTCAGTAGAGTGTGAATACTGGGGAGAGCTGATCTTCCAAGCACCTTGCTGCCTGGGGTCTTGTCCTGCCACTTGATCTTTAGTGTTTCACAGGCAGCACAGGTGAAAGTGGTTTAGTCTCTTGGCATGATGCTGGTAGATGATCCAGGTTTTGCAGGTGTATAGGAGGCACGGGAGAATAATGGCTTTGTAGCCCTTCAGTTTTGTCAACATTCCAATGCCTCTGCAGTCCCAGACTGACTTACGGAGTCTGCCAAAGACCACACTGACTTTAGTTAGTCTTGCATTGACTTTATCATTGATGTGAACAGCACAGGAAAGTGTGCTGCCTAGGTAGACAAACTTTTGACTGTTGACAGTTGTTGGCTTTTAACTAAGACGTGTGGTTCCTGGGATGTTGTGCCAGGTGCAGGTTGAAACATCACTTCAGTCTTCTTTGTGTTCATAGTGAGTCCAAAGTTGTCACAGGCTGATGAGAGTAGGTCCATGGACTGTTGCATGGCAGCCTGTGAGCCTGAGCATAACACACAGTCATCAGCAAAGAGGAAGTCACAAAGCATGGCTGTCTGGACTTTGGAGCTCACTTGGAGCCTGCCAAGTGGTACCTGATCTCCATACCAAGGTCACTGTCTTCAGAGGCATCCGACAGATGGCAGAGAATGCCAAGCTGAAGAACGTAGGTGTGAGCACACAGACCTGTTTGACGCCATTTGTGCCTGGAAAGGAGTCAGAGCATTCGCCATTCACAAGGACGCATGCCATCATGCCATCGTGGAACTTTCAAACCATACTGATGAATTTTCTGGGGCATCTGTACTTCTTCATGATTTCCCAGAGACCTTCACGGTTCACCATGTCAAAGGTTTGGCTAGGTTGACAAACATGAAGAGAAGGTCAATGTTCTGTTCCTGGCATTTTTCTTGAAGCTGCTGGGCTGCGAACACCATGCTGGGGGTTCTGCATCCTTTGAACATGGAAGCAGAAGGACACTATATCAGAGTAAATCTGGAGCAACATCAGTGTTTCTGGGTATGTTTACATAACTTCTGTAGCTGTAAGGTAGAGCAACCACACCCACACTAGCTTGAAACTGCCAGCACCAGTCCTATTAGTAGCATAACTATGGCAGCATGGAACTCAGGGTACATGTAGGTATCAGAGTGCAGTGCTGTATGTGTGAACATACCTGAGTAAGCTCTGACTGAAGTGGCTCATCTACTGAAAGGTTCTGAGCTGTGTTGGTGCTCCATCTTGGATAATTAAACCTGTTGAGAAGTCATGTCTATTAGCCTGGGCAAGGAAGCACAGTGTTTCTGGGATCTGAACTAGCTTGAATGTTTTTGCATGATACTGTACTG
Source organism: Crocodylus siamensis (assembly GCF_052110815.1). Classification (NCBI taxonomy): domain Eukaryota; kingdom Metazoa; phylum Chordata; order Crocodylia; family Crocodylidae; genus Crocodylus; species Crocodylus siamensis. Next base: position 261,318,640 of record NC_143395.1, on the reverse strand, counting down.
TACCCTGCAGATATACTCTCAGTGGAGGCTGCAAAGCCTGCCTGAAGAGCTTGGTTAATACTTGGGTAGTTTTGGGGTCCATGCTGCTATAGCTAGTCAGATACTTGTGCTGAGTTGATAATGAAAATATGTATTTAGTTGGTTTAAAGCTATCTCTGGTATGTTCTAACTTCATAGGCTCAGTTTACAACTAATTTTTTTTCTAATAAGCATCAAATGTCCTTTTAAGAGATAATATTTCATTTGAAAGATTGAGGGCCTTTTGTTTGGAGTCTTAAGAGAACAAGATCTGGCTTTTAGTTAATAGGTTGAATCAAGTCTGGGGGGTGGGGTGAGCTGTAAAATAATAATTCAACCTGACTACAAAAGCCTCCCTAATTTTTGGACTGTTTTAAATGTACAGGTAATTTGGAAAAGGTTGTAGATCCTGCAGTGTGAGATGTGATTTTATCTTATGATAAAATCTTCAGTTAACACTTCATTGCCAGATCTTATCACCAGGGTTAAATACCATGATCACATTTTAGTTACCAATTTCCTAAGAGATCTTATTATCTATGAGAAGTAGAATCTAAAGAAGAGTCTTTCAAAGGTCTTGAATACATTTATTCCATGACCTAACTCAGGTTATCCATTTGCAAATCCATTAAAGATTTATTTGCTCTATTTGAAAAAGCAAATTGTGGACACAGGAATTCACACTGGGGATAAAAATACCCACATTAAAAAAATGAGATGCCATATACTTTGATAAACAGGAGATTTTTTTTCTTTTCTCCAAGCTAAGATTTATCAAGTTTTTTTATCAAATAATTCTGATATTTAGCTACATTATACCTACCCTTGGGGTAGTTCACAAGCTATACTCAGAACCATTATTTCTTGCTTCTTTCCTGCCACACTTGAATTCTGATGAGTTCACAAATTGTTTATAATTATTCATTTGTGAACTATAATTCCCCAGAAGAGAAGCTTTAGACCATTTTTTATCTGTAGGTGTTTTGTGGGACTTACAAAATTGGTGAATTTTTAGTTATAGATTAATCAGACCAATCACCCTTTGTTGTCATATGGAATCAAACTAACCTCCTGGTTTGAAACTCCTTCAGATACTCAGTTTGGATCCAGACTAGAAAGTTTGGTTTCAGCTGTAACTTAGACCTGCTTCTTTTTTTATTCTCAAGTACTTTTTTTTTCCACAAAGGAAAGCAAGACAAAAAAACACTGCAGTATGTTCACTCACACACATCATTTCTCTCTTAGTACCCAGCCCCTACTGGTTGGACCTGTCTCTGATTCCTGAAGTCATAGGGCACATCCAGATGAGCATGGGTGTGTGGTATGTGGTGCTGCACACGTTTGCAGCATCACATACTGCACAGTCCAGTGTTTTCTGCGCTTCAAGGGTACGCCGCCTGGAAGTGTGATCACTGTTTTTTTTTTCCTGTGGGTTTTTTTGACCACTGGATATCATGGGGTAAAAAACCCCCAGAGCAATGCACGCGCTGCTGAAAAGTGGAGCTGGGTTGGCTAGAGCTGCGCTCTGCTGCCAGCCAGGTTCCACTCAGCAGAATCGCTGCGGCTGCGGCCCCAGGAGGCCCCCAGGACCTCAGGTAAGGCTGCTGGGGACAGCACAGTGCTGGCCCCAGCCTCCCCTACCCCACCTTGGGGCAACTTGCTGCGTACCAGAGTGTGTGTGGCATGGGCGTTCCCTGGGGACAAGTAGCAGCAGCACAAGGTGTACTGCCACTACTTGTTCCCGGGGAACCAATGATCAACACACATCTGGACATGCCCATAAGGTAACTAAATAAATTCCTTTCTACTTCCTCTGTTTTTGGCCTTCTCCCACTGCTGTTCGCCAGTGGCTGGTCTTGTTCAGGAAAGACTTTCTCTGTGTTCATGATCCAAATCCAATTTCAGACTACGTCAGGCGTATCAGTGATTGTCACATGGAACTTGGTTACAATTTGCTCTCTTCCAAGTGTTGTAAACTGGGCATCATTGTCAAAGGCACATCTTAAATATTGGCTGTGTTTGTTTACCCTGCCTCCCAGAGTCCAGCATTACTTAAGTCCTTAGAATTTCTATTTTTGGCTTTCCAAAATGGCAGCCCTGTGCCTGAGGAGACTTGGCTCCAGCCAGATGCAGCACAGGTGACATTACTGAGGTTTTAGGACCACCTTCCCTCCTTTAGCATCTCATTCTGCCTTATCTGGCACATACTAATGAGTAATAACCCAGGGGAGATAAAGAGTTCTCAGAGTCAAATTGAAGGCAAGAGACATTTGTTGAAGTACTGGCTGTGGCAAAGACTATGCGTGACCACAGGCAGCATTTTTTACCACAGCCCCCCCCCCCCCCCCCCCCCCCCCCCCCCCCCCCCCCCCCACACACACACCTTTAAATATAAAAAAGTAGTCAATCAGTAAGTGAAAAGCAATAGGATTTTTTTTTTCCCCTCAGGCAGCATCCATATCAAGGTATAGTCAAAGACCAAAGGAAAAATATAGGTGAAAACCTAGTCCTGTTGATTTCAAGGAAGGCACAATTTCACCAGAGATTTTTGGTGCCATCACACAATGTCAAGCACTTGGGGAGGTATTAGGAAGAGCTTTACACTCTTGAAACTAAAGCTTTAAGATTTCACTTCAGTAAAAAACTGCCAGTGGAAACTCATGTCCTCTTTTTGCCACATTAGTAGGCAGAGCTGTTTATTGTGGCTATTATCTCACAGGCTTAGGAAGATGGGGCAGGGGTGGCCGGAACTCTGCTATTTAAAGTTAAGGGAGCAGACGTAACTCGGGCCTTTTAGTGGGACAGTTTTAAGCCTACAGTTGTTGTGCACCTTCTGCCTTTTGTAGCTGTTCTGAGCACCCTTTAAAAAATGACCTGCAAATACAAATCTGTTCAAAATTCCAGTTTATCTGATAGGCTAGAAAAGCATATCCTGACTTTTAGGCTGAATCTAAATTTAAAGTTCTGGGCCAATTTCTAGAATTTGGGCCATTTTTTTTCTGGTTTTTGTTTCTTTAAGGAGTATTTGGATCACATATTCCACCTTTTCTTTGCTGATAAAGGCCCCCAGGGAGCTGCATGAACAGGATGCACAAACAGGCACGCTTGTCTCCCCAGTGCATGCCCAGGGTTTTGCACAGGAGGGTGAGCAGGAGGGCCCAAGGCTCCAGCCACTAAATCATAGCCAAGGGTCTGCATAGAAGTAGCCAGACTACTACAAGAACCATGGTGGGTGGGACATGTCACACCCCGAGGCTTCCCCCTGCTCCCGGGCTCCCCTGCTCTGACACCACCAGGGTCTCCACCCAAACAGAGCCCATGGTTCTGGCCTGTACACAGACAGGGACTGTGGTCCCTGCCCCCACCTGGGTGGGATCCTTGGCCCCAGCTTCCACACAGATGGAGATCCTGGCTCCATGTGGAGGCTGCTTAACAAGACTGCAGGCAGCTGGGCTTGGGGGCACTGATACCTCCCCTTGTGGGGTTTGCTCAAAGGTGGAAGCCCTGGAGTGCCAGATTAGGGAACTCCAGGCAATGGTCCAGTGGCTGCACTACATTAGGGATGCAGAGCAGGAGCTGGACTCTCACTTTCAGGGTCTCCACCCAATGGCTCATGATAGAGTGGTGGAACCAAGGAACCACCACAAAGTCCAGCCTGGGGTTGCCTGGATGATGGTTGTCTCCAGCCCAAAGAGGCACAGCACCAGGGTTACCACTCCCCTGGAACTGCACAACCACTTTTCACCTCTCACATCAATGGAGCCAGCAATAATGCCAGCTCCAGCATGTGAGGATGCAGGGCCACCAACAACTGTGCCTAAAAGAAGGCATTGAGTTATTGTGGTGGATGACTCCCTCCTTAGGGGCACTGAGGGACCGATCTGTCTCCCTGACCCGCTGGCCTGTGAGGTCTGCTGCCTGCCTGGAGCTCATGTCCAGGATGTGACAGAGAGGATCCCCAAAGTCATCTGGCCCTCTGACCACCACTCCATGCTTCTCATCCATGTGGGCACCAATGATATGGCACAGAGAAGTCTGGCCTGGATCATGCATGACTACAGGGCTCTGGGAGCAGGTCTTAAAGGTCTCAAGGCACAGATAGTTTTCTCTTCAATCCTCCCTGTCACAGGATATGGGCTCTGGAGGGATAGGTGCATCGGCAAGGTAAATAGAAGACTCCGGCGATGTTGCCATTGCAAGGGGTTTGGCTTTCTTGGCTATGGTCTTCACTTCAGAGAGAACAGACTGTTGGGAAGGAATGGCCTCCACCTCACTTGGAAAGGGAAGAAGCTCTTCTCAGCCAGAATGGCTGACTTTCTTAACAGGGCTTTAAACTGAGACCGCTGGGGGATGGGCGATCTACTAAAAGTTCTGGACCAGGTCATGTTGCACTACTAATAACTTGGGCAGCCCAATGAAGACAGCCCAAGGAAAGGTCCCACTAATCCCCTCAGGGAAGTATTGGATTTGTCATGGCAGACTTAACTGCCTGTACACAAACACCAGGAACTTGGGAAATAAGCATGAGGAACTGGCCCTTTTCCTATGTGAAAATGATTATGACCTGATACGAATTACAGAGACCTGGTGGGACTCCACCTATGATTGGTTGGTGGCAATAGAGGGCTATAATCTGTTGGGAAGAGGAGTGGGGGTGTAGCTCTCTACATCAAGGATCAGCTTACCTCCCTGCAGTTTAAGTTTGCAAACCAGAAAGAGCATCTTGAGACCCTCTGGATCAAGATACGAGGAAAACATGGGGAGGATGACTTACATGTAGGAGTCTACTATAAACCTCCCCACCAAGAGGAAGACCTAGATCAGGAATTCATTAGGGAACTGGTCGAGGCTGCACGTTCCTAATTCATGATCATCATGGGGGACTTCAACTTCCCTGACATCTTTTGGGATGAGCACACGGCCAAATCTGATATGTCACATAGCTTCCTCACATGCATTGATGACCTAACCCAGGAGGTCTATGGGCCAACTAGGGGTGACGCATTGCTTGATCTGGTCCTGGCCAATGAGGCAGACCTAGTGAATAATCTGCAGATCGAGGTGAAGCTTGGTGACAGTGACCATGAATTGGTCACTTTCTTAGTTCACCAAAGAGCAGGCAAACCTAGCAGTAAAGCAGAAGTCCTTAACTTTGTGAAGGCTGACTTTTGCAAACTGAGAGAATTGGTCAGTCAGGCAATTAGAAGCCATACCCCACAGAAAAGGGAGGACATGAGGATTGGTCATTTTTTAAAAACATAATCCTTGAAGCATAGGGCAAAGCCATTCCATCTCACAAGAAATGCAGTTAGCGGTCAAGAAAGCCCCCATGGCTGAATAAGGAAACCTTGGACCTTATTAAGCTCAAAAGAGCAGCCTGCACCAATTGGAAAACAGGAAGCACTACCAAAGAGGATTACTCTGCACTCACCCTCATCTGTAGAGAGTGGTTGAGGAAAGCCAAGGTTTGCTATGTGAATCAAGGACAACAAAAAGTCCTTCTTCAGATATGTGGGAAGCCAGAAAAAAAGAACAAGGATAGCACTGGGCCCCTGAGAGATCCAGTGGGGCAACTGACTTCCTATGCCCAAGAAGGGGCCAACCTCCTAAATGACTTTTTTGCATTGTTTTTTCTTCCTCCCAAGAGGTTCACACCCTCAGGAACAGTACAAACAAATCTGGGAGCAGGCAACAGGCCTAAAATCGATGTGGATCAGGTGAGGGAACACCTTGTGGAACCAGATGTTCACAAGTCCATGGGCCCTGACGGAATGTACCTGAGAGTCTTGAAGGAGCTGGAAGACATCATTGCATCCCCCTTGGTAGAGACATTTGAAAAACTGTGGTGCTCAAGAGGTCCCGGATGACTGGAAAGAGCCAACGTGATCCCTGTCTACAAGAAGGGAGGAGGGATAACCTGGGGAACTATAGACCAATCAGTTTTATGTCTGTCCCTGGGAAAATCCTTGAGAAAACTGTCAAGGGATCCATCAACACCAAACTGACTGAAGGCAAGCTTCTGAATGCCAGCCAACATGGCTTTGTGACTGGCAGATCATGCCTAGCTAACCTCATCACCTTCTATGACCAGGTAACATGTGCCCTGGACAAGGGAGATGATGTGGACATCATATACCTGGACTTTAAGAAAGCTTAGTTCCCCATGATGTCCTCATCATTAAGCTGGGGAACTGTGGCCTTAATCTTCATACAGTCTGATGGCTAGGCAACTGGCTACAGGGTTGGACCCAAAGAGTACTAATTGAAGGAAGCGAATCAATGTGGCACAGGGTGACCAGTGGAGACCCTCAGGACTCCATACTTGGGCTGGTACTCTTTAACATCTTCATTAATGATCTGGATTCAGGAGTCAGATGTGAACTGGCCAAGTTCACAGACGATACAAAATTATGGGGGAGGGTGGTCACACCACAGGACAAGCTGGGGATACAGGCTGACTTGGACACACTCTCAAGGTGGGCCGACCAAAACCTTGATGGACTTCAATGCAGAGAAGTGTAAGGTGCTGCACCTCAGTAGAAAGAACCCCCAGCATACTTACAGGCTCAGTGGTGCTACACTCACTAGCACCATGACTGAAAGGGACTTGGGGGTTTTGATTGACCACAAGATAAATATGAGCCACCAATGTGATGCTGTGGCTGGCAAAGCTAACCAAACTCTGGTGTGCATCTCAAGCAAAACCAGGGAAATCATCCTCCCACTTTACTCGGCCCTGATGAGACCGCAGCTGGAGTACTGCATCCAGTATTGGGTCCCCCACTTCAGGAAGGATGAGGAGAAGCTTGAGAGAGTCCTGAGGAAAGCAACTCATATGATCCAAGGCCTGGAGGGAAGGCCATACGCGGAGAGGCTGAGGGACTTGGGACTCTTCAGTCTAGAAAAGAGAAGGCTCAGGGGAGCAGCCTACAATTACATAAGGGGGTACATCAGAACTGGGGAGAACACCTGTTCACCAGAGCTCACTCCAGGTTGTTTTAGACTGGATATAAGAAAAAAAGTTCTTTATGGTGCATGTGACCAGGGTTTGGAATAAACTTCCCCCACAGGTGGTGCAAGCACCTACTCTGGATTTCTTCAAAAAACAGGTGGTTATATTTATTGCTGGGGTCATTTGATCCCAGATGACTTCCTGACTATGGTGGGGAGGCTGGACCCAGTTATCTCTTGAGGTCCCTTCTAGCCCCTAATGTCTATGAAATCTATGTCTATGAAATCTATCTCATCCTGTCTGAAGAGAAAGTGGTTGCCAGGGTGACAGTAAGAGAAGATGGCCTTCCATGTTTCTGTTGTCGCAGAAGTGACCCGGATGCCTTCAACAACACAGAGAGTGTTACTTAAAGTAGACATTGATTTACAGCTGATATACTGGATGCTATGAAGTAAAGACCTGAACCTAAAGCCATACATGTGGATAACTGTGAACTAGAATAGTTCTCTGAAGGGGTTTTTGCAAAAGTGAGTCCTCAACATAGAGTCCAAAATTTAGGACTTGGCAGATGAGTAAAAAAGAAGGTTTTCATCCAACAAGAATTTATATCCTTGTTGTCTCTAGTGGGTTATGGAATAGAGAAAGATCTCACACAATTTACTGATTCGTTTGATGCGCCTGGCTGAGGGAGTCTTTGCATGATTGCATGATTTCACAATGATTGCACACTAAATTCATACAACACAATTTTATTTTAAAATTCCTTGCTACACATATAACACTGCTTAGCTTTAAGAAATTCTTCCTAAACAATGCTATAAGAATTAGTATTACAAAAACAACTACAGTTACAAGTAAAGGTTATTTCTCATGGTATACTTACAATCCTAGAATTTCGAGAAACCAAATCCTCAGATATACTTTTATTCTTTGCTTATGGTTTTAGGGTTGATCTCAGCAGTGATAGGAACAAGTCCTTTTTCTTCGGTCTTACTTGGGCGCTCCACAAACAGCTTCTTTCTCATGTCTCTGCAAGTTCTGCACGTGGGGGAGAGGCAGCAGTTGGCACCCAGGATGGCAGCTCAGGGTCATCACCACCCTCTGCTGGGGCCCTGCAGATAAGCCAGCTCCTTCAGAGGACCTAGGACAGGACCCTCCTCCTGGACCAGCTGTTGATGGTATCAGAGGAGTGGCTGGCAGAATTGCAGGCCTGGTGGGTGGAGGATGTCACCCAGCAGGAGGCATGGCACCTGGAGGATCTGGCCCAGCAGGGTGCCTGGTGGGCAGAGAACCTCTCCTGCAAGGAGGTGTGGGACTGGGCAGATTGGGAGTTCATGGAGAGGCTTCTGGCCCTGGAGAAGCGCCACATCAAGGCTCTCAAGCAGCAGTCTCTGCTCATGGCCAGAGCAGTGGAGGCAACAGAGGAGGACAACTAGGTGCTGGACAGTTGTGGCCCTGGTGATTACCATAATATCACCTGCTGCTCTGCCCCCAACCACAGCCCTGCTTGCCCCCTGGCAGCTGGCCCCCGCCCAGCAGCAGGCCCCCTCATGGGCCTGGGTGGAGGTCCAGTGCCACCTCCACTGACCAGGATTCCTTGCCCCAGCCCCTGCCTTGGGTCCCCTGCTACCCAGCCCCCTTGCCTGGGCTCAGCCACACTGCTCATCCCAACTCCACACAACTGCAGAGCAGGACCTACCTGCAGCAGGCCCAGGACTGTGCATGGGCCCTGCTGGCCCTGGCCACTGGCTGCCAGAGGGGAGATGGGCACACTGGGAGAGCAAGAGTTGCCATCACCCATGGGCAAGCCACTCACCTACCAAGCTCATCATGGCAAGCACACCCACAAGGGAACAGCCAGAGGCCAGGGTGCTGGCCCTGTCCCCAGGCTCTTCTGCCTAGGTGCCCCTATTCCACAGTCCCCTATGGCAGAAGGGCACACACAAGCACTACAATGTAAATAGTATGGGGATGAGGGTGTTTTATTGGTGGGTGGGGTGGGTAGTGGAGGGGCTCTGTTGCTAGGGCTGGAGGGGAGAGTCTCTTTTTATGAGGGAAATCAATGTTTTTTAAGAGAACAGTCTGCAGTGAGCATGGTGCTGGAGGCGGGGTGGGGTTCTGTGGGCAGCTGTCCATACAGTAGGGAATGCAGGAGGAGGTAGTTGGCCAATGCCTCTCACACCCAGTGCCCTGGCCTCCACTGGCAGGTAGGCAGTTCACCCTGGGCCCCAGTGGTAGGGAGGAGTGGGAGGGGGGCACATACTGCTGTCACTGCAGCTGGTGCTGCTGGTGCCAGGTATCCTCTGTCCACTGTGCCTCCACTATCCAAGCCTCATGAAATAGCTCCCCTCAGTCCTCACAGATGTTATGCAGCACACAGGCTGTGACAAGGACCCAGGGGAAGCTGGACTCGGTGAAACTGATTGGGAGGTGAGTGCGTGCCAATGTCTCTTCAGCTGGCCAAAGATGCACTCTACGAGGGTGCAGGTCTGGCCCAGGCACTGGTTGAAGTGGTCCAGCAGGGGGTCCAGCTGGCCGGTGTAGGGCTACGTGAGCAAGGGGAGAAGTGAGTAGGTGGGGTCCCTGATGAGGAGGAGCAAGACCACCACCATGTCTAGCTGAAGGCTAGGCACCCCTGGCATGAAGCACCCACACTGTACCAGGGCTGGCAGGGTAGAGTTGTAGAATACGCAGGCATCGTGGGCACTGCCTGTCCAGCCAGTGCACATGCTCATGAAAGTGCTGTGGTGGTTGATGATGGCCCAGAGCATGACAGAGCAAAAGCCCCATTGGCTGTAGTAGGGGTGGCTGCCAGGGGACAGGCAGGTGACGGATGTGGGTACTGTCCAGGCCCCTGATGCACTGTGAGAAACCAAGGGCATGGTACCCTGCCACCACCACATGTTGTACACATGGGACATGGTGTGTGCCAGCACATCCTGGAGGGCACTGCATACCTCCAAGACAGCCTCCCTGGTGGTGGCCTTACCTGTGCTGAAGAGGTGGTGGGCATGGCTAGCTTGAGAAGAGCAATGGCCAGCCAGATGTCTGCTGGGAGGAGCTGCTGCATCATGGTGTTCTGTTGTTCCAGGTGCAGGTGGAGCTACTTCTGGAGCTCCTGGAAGGTAACCCAGGTCATCCAGAATGCTTCCAGCTACTGCTTGCCATCCCAGATGGACTTCACAATGTGCAGCCATCAGTCCTGGCTGGCCAGCTGGGCCCAGAGGTGGCAGGGCTGGAGGTCCAGAAGAGCATGGATGACCCTGGTGGTGGCATCCAGAAGCACATTGTCAGTGTCTCTGCTGGGGTCCAGCCAGTAGGATGGGGTCCAGGTGATGGCTGCATAGCAGCAAAAGGCCTGGAATGGTGCAGTGAGGCCAGCCAGGCTGTTGCTGTGCTTGGGGAGCTGTAGGGGCCCATTGCAGGGCCACAGGAAGCAGGAACAATTTGCTACTAGGAGAAGAAAATCTGCTCCCATTTTCCTGTAAGTGTAGACACCTGCCCGGGAGTGCCTTGAGAATAAACTGCTCCTGGATCAAATGCATGTGTAGACACATCCACTGTGTGTTACAATGTAAAAATGTATTTCTACTTTTAAGTCCACAACATGCATTTTGCTAATAATCTGGGATCTTAACTTCTTTTGTTAAATAATATAATATATATTTTTAAATGCTTCTAGATTCTTGGTTCTGGGACAATCTCATTACCAGGGCTTTTTCTTTTTCTTTCTTTTCTTCTTCTCTTCTTTCCTCCTCCTTCTTCCTCCTCTTGTCATAAACTAGATGTTTTTCCAGAATTGTGCAAAGTGATGATTTTTTCTGTTGCTGCATCCAAGTCCTCCTTTATACAAGTCTCACCAATGAGTCAGCAAATGTTCAGGTGCTCTATCATTTCCACTTCAACACACTCACATATATCTGTGTCATTAAAGGAGTCCCATTTTATCATATTTGTTTTTGATCTTCCAGTTTGCATGCAGAGGCAATTCAGGCATTGCCATGTTGGCCAGCCTAGATCAGCCCGTTTAGAAAGGTCCTCCTGGATTTCCAGGTCCATTCCAGAGCACCTGATTGCACATAAGCTTTCTTTCCATAACCTTAGTTTTGCCCTGCCAGTCGTTGTGTCCAAAAGTGCAACACTGGTCACAAAACTCTTTCATGTTTTAAGCCATTTAGTTACTTCTGTTTAACCACAGAGTGGATGTCTGAGGTCTTTCATCTGTTGTGATCTTTTTTTGGCTTGCTACATTTCTTCTGATATCAAGTGTTACAATACCAACCAGTAAGTGCAGACTATCCTTTAGTATTGGCATTAGACATCCGATTATTTCATAACAGCTGTCATTTAGAACTGGGTCTGGTTTTGTGGCATGAACTGATCATTCCCATACTCAACATGCATACTCTGTGGTGGAGTAACACAAACCGATAGCAGTGGTACATAATGTAGCTGGGTTCACTTCTCATTTAGAGGTGACCAACTTTCAAAGTATGTTGTTGTGGGAGCTGACTTTCCCTTTTGTCTTCTTTATATGTGCTTTGAAGGTAAGTGTTTGGTCCAATGCAACACTCAAGTACACAGGGTTTGGGTGATCGGTCAGTGGGATTCTGTCCCAGGTAATATTTAATTTCCTCTTGGCTTCTCTATGGCGTAGGTGAAAAGCTCTGACCTGCACCTTTGTTGGCTTGGCACAAAGCTGGTTCTTATTGTAGTAATCTGAGAGGTTTCACATTGCAAAATGGGATAAATGAGACCTTGCTCTTTGCTTTATGGAAGAGAATTCCTACAAATTCCTTCCTTCTTTCTTAAAAGTCCTACATTTCTACCTCCTGACTTTTATGTGACTTGCATCTAAGTTTTGTAGAAATTCTCTAGAAAAAGGCATACTCTGCATCAGAGGTGATTTCTATCAAGAAGAATGTTAGGGAATAACAGACAAGTGCTGGTAACATACCGGTGTAGCGTTAAAATCATGTTAATTGCAATTCAGTAGGAGTACAAGATTGCTGCAAAGCTTAGTACTTTTACAGCTAAAGGTACAGCAGAAATGGAAGGAGACAGCATTATGGATCATTAGAATTTAACTGGCAACAGATTAAGAAAAATAAGGAATTTGTCCCTACATTTAACAAACTCCATTGACTGAGAATGCAATATAGGGGATGCAGAGCGGCCACTGCCTTCCGTATTATTATAGCAGTAGATTGGAACCCTAGTCATGGACTAGGCTTCATTTTTTCAGCCCTTAGGCAAAACCTCTGTGCCCGTCTATGTGTAGAGGGTGGGGGGAGGAATGTGGTATGAAAAATCTTTGAGTTGAATCATGAGGTGGTACTTAGTCTTGTCTTGTCTTTGTGTGTGTAAGGTTTCTCTGTGCCTAGTTTCTCTGCACCATAAATATTCCTATGCTAGTAGTGCTAATTATTTAAGATATGTTGACAATTTTTTTGTATCATAATTGCCTCTCTTACAGGGCATCCACCCACATGACTCTGGGAGGAAAGCTTCAAGTCTTCATCAAAACAGATGGGTGTACAAGCACTTCCAGTAGCAAATTTGAGTATATTTGGCACCTCCACCAGACACCTGAGTGTGGATGAGTTATAATCTTCCTCCCCAGCCCCATCTTTAGGAAACTTTACAGAAAAACTCAGAGTAAAAGAGTCCATTGAACACGTAAACTAGTTAGTTAAATCACAGAGGGTGGATGGTTTTCTAAGTAAGGATTTATTTAAGCTACTGATAATAGGGTGAGGAAATTGGAAATAAAAATCTTTAAGAAAAACAGCATCAGCTAATGCTTGGTAATATACATGCCTACTGATGCTGTCTGCCCCAGTGCCCTCACTGAATGGATTATCCTTATGCAAAACCTAGTTCTTAGCTAATGGTGTTGAGTTTTCTGTAGCAAAATAAGGGCAGCTCCTATAAGCTTTATGGGAACAAATGTTGGTCAACACTTAAGTAACTGCTGTGGTCAAAGGATGGAGATGACTCTGTAAGACAGGAATCCTTTGGGAACCACTTAATCTCTCTCTACCTGAGAGGCAGTGGAACTTTCACCAATTAAACTACAAAGTCTAGCCTGGATGGATACAATATAAAAAATGACCTTTCCTGTAAAATTTAACTTCTAGCTGAAACCAAGAAACAGGTGCAGAAAGATTAAAAGAACCAAGAATATTTAAAATTCAGATGAAGCTCATGGTCATTGAACATTCAGGGCACAAAATTTCCTATTGCTTTTATTTCATTTGATGAATTCCCATTATAAGGAAAGGATGTGGTTTAAGAGTATGCAAAAGCAGCAATGGGTGCATAGGTATTCTTGGTGATGGGTGCTATACCAATTTTAGCTATGGGGCTCATGTTGTATTTATCAGTCAGAACTCAGTATCTGGCAGCCCCTTCTATCCTAAGTTTATTGGAAGTCTGTGGGGAGGAAAAGCTTTTACATGGCATTACATTTCACAGCTTTCCTTTCACTTGGCAAGACATATTTCTATTTGACAATAATAACGGAACATGTATTTTTAGACTAACATTATGCGACGGTAATCCTGCTGGTATTCTATGAGGTGTAATAAAAGTTGGAGGGGGGGGATTGGACTTAACCATAAGAACAGAGGAAATATAATCAGATTTAACTTGGTAGCAGATAAACTTTCCTAAACTTGTGGCCCTCAAACTTTATAGGAATCATAAAGAAAATGGGACTCAATCAATAGAAAAAAACAAATCTTCTGAATATTCATTACTCAGATAGGAAGACAGCCCTCATCACAGTCCACTTCGATGGTCTAGAGGTTTAAGATCAGAATGTGAGCCTGTGTCTGGCAACCTGTTTCCCAATGGTTCAGCTTTTATAGGAGAGGTGGATAGCCCATAGCCTGGTGGGTAAGGTACTTGCCTGAGATATGGGCTCAAATCACCTCATGCTGAAGGGAAAGGGGTGAGAATCCATGTCTCTCACTTTCTCGTCCTCCCTCAGGGGACATCAGTATAGGGATACTTTGTTCATCCCAAACAGTCTCCAGTGGGATACAGAGACTAATACATGTGTTTTGTTCAGAATAGCAGATGTAGTGAGCACTGAGTGCATCTACATGACACACTACATCGTCGTAGCAACGAGCTGTGTTGACATAGCTCATCACTACAGCAACATAGCATCAGTGGGCACAAACCGTGTCATCGCCCCTACTGCACAGTAGCAATGAGCTATTGCACAGTAGCTCACCGCTACTATGCAGTAGGGTTGGAAACGACCTATGCACTGCCAGGACTATGCAGTAATAGCATTTACTGCATAGTCAATTAGTACTTGCTTTAGCAGTTGGCTGCACATGTAGATATGCCCACTATGTGGTAATGGCTATGTTAACCAACATCTGAATTGCGTATTACAGATAAAGCCCAAATGTAAGTGACTAGACTGCATAAATATCTTTTTTGAATCTGGGCCTTTATTTCCTGCTCATGGCAGGTTCAATGGCATTCTTTGAAGCATTTTTTTTTTCTTTGTAGTATGACCCAGAAAATAGTTCTGGGCAGTAATATCTCCCTCTGAAGGGACTTCATAACTAGGCTCTATTTCATCATGCTGTCTCTTCCCAGCAATTGGCTTAGACTGGAATGCTAACAAATGCAAGTTGCTTAACCTGGATAAAGGAGAGGAGGTGCTAGCAAGCTGGAGGTAAGCGAGCTCGTGGTGGGAAGGGGTTAACTCCTCGCTTGCTGGGAGGAGGTCGCTGCCTGGTGCCGGGCTGTGTCAAGCCCCCGCCCAGGCCCCTACTTGGCTCAGCCCCCCAGGGAGCCACGCAACCAGAGCCGCATGAACAGGCTGCGTAAACAGGCGCTTAAGTTAGCGTGGAGTTCGCGCAGGGGAGGGCGTGGGAGGGCACGAGACCCTGCCTGCGACCCCCCCCCCAGCCATAGCCAGCCCCAGCCGTAGCCAGCCTACCAGAGGCATGACACGGATGGGCACGTGCTGCACCCCGAGGGTCCCCTCGGGCTCTGTGGCCCCTCCACTGGGCACTTCAGAGACAGCCACCCAGACGGAGCCCATGGTTCCAGGCTCCATGCAGACGGAGCCCCTGGCTCTTGGCTGAGGGGGCTGCCTGTCCCTTTTTCAGGCTCTGGGGCCCAGGAGCATGGCCACCTCCCCTTGCGGGGTCTGCTCCCTACTGGGGTCTCTGGAGCGCCAGCTGGAGGAGCTCCAGGCCACAGTCCAGAGACTGCGTGCCATCAGGGACTGTGAGCAGGAGATAGACTCCTACTGCCAGGCCCTTCTCCCCCGGGAGCCGCAGGGGAGAGCTCTGTCTCCCTCCGCAACTAAGGAGGACTCTGGGACCTCCCGCTCTGCCCAGTCAGGGGCATGGACCAAGGTGGTCAAGGGCCCCAAGGCCCGCCACACCAAGGCTCCTGCCCCGCCGGAGCTTAGCAACAGGTTCGCACCTCTTGCAGCCCCAGCAGAGCCCACGCAGTTGCCAGCTCCCGCAGGCAACCCAGGCTCGACCGCAGCTACTGGCCCCGCTGTCCCCAAGACAAAGCATAAGGTGTTTGTTGTGGGAGACTCCAT
Source organism: Crocodylus siamensis (assembly GCF_052110815.1). Taxonomy (NCBI): domain Eukaryota; kingdom Metazoa; phylum Chordata; order Crocodylia; family Crocodylidae; genus Crocodylus; species Crocodylus siamensis. The sequence continues at coordinate 261,303,086 of NC_143395.1, read as the reverse complement.
CCTGCGGGGCACTGAGGGGGCAATCTGCCGCCCCGACCCCTTAGCCCGGGAAGTCTGCTGCTTCCTGGGGGCCCGCATCCGAGACATTGCGGAGAGGATCCTGCAGCTCCTCCAGCCCACAGACCACTACCCCATGCTCCTTATTCATGTGGGCACCAATGACACGGCTCGGAGCACCCCCAGCCAGGTCATGAGGCGCTACAGGGAGTTCGGAGCGGGGCTTAGGGGTCTGGGAGCTCAGGTGGTGTTTTCGTCGATCCTCCCAGTCTCGGGCTATGGGCTGAGGAGGGAAAGGAGGATCCATGCAGTGAACCAAAGACTGCGGCGCTGGTGTTATCGGGAAGGCTTTGGCTTCCATGACCACAGCCCGGTCTTTGGAGAGAGAGGCAGCGAGCGGCTGGGAAGGGATGGCCTCCACCTCTCTCCCCTGGGGAGGAGGCTCTTCTCAGCCAGGCTGGCTGACCTGCTCCACCGGGCTTTAAACTAAGCCTGCTAGGGGATGGGGGGACTACTGCCCCTGCTGGCCCGCTGAACGGCCCTTGCAAAGCCAGCGGGCCAAGGCACTTAAGGGGGCACTTAAGGGAGCCCACCCCTGCCCCAGCCCCGGCACAATCTGTGGGCAAGGCAAGAGCCCCCAAGGGCACACTTGCCTGCCTGTACACTAATGCCAGGAGCCTGGGCAACAAGCAGGACGAGCTCGTCCTCCTGCTCAGTGCAAAGAAATATGATGTCACTGGGATAACGGAGACCTGGTGGGACTTCACCCATGACTGGACCACGGGTATAGAGGGCTATACCCTATAAAGGAGGGATCGTGTTGACAAAAGGGGTGGGGGTGTAGCTCTCTATGTGAAGGAAAGCTACATGTCCCTGCAAGCTGATGTTGGCGACCGGCATGGACAGCTAGAGACCCTCTGCGTAAAAATTCATGGGGAATTCGGCACAGGGGACACAACGGTGAGAGTCTACTACAGATCTCCCACTCAAAGTCCCAAGCTTGACCAGGAGTTCGCCCAGGAACTGACTGAGGCTGCTTGCTCCAGGACCTTGGTTGTCATGGGTGACTTCAATTACCCGGACATCTCGTGGGAAGATCACTCAGCTAAATCTGAGCGGGCGCAAAGCTTTCTCTCGTGCGTGGATGACGTCTACCTGACTCAAGAAGTCTATGGGCCAATGAGAGGCAAAGCGCTGCTCGATCTGGTACTGGCTACGGGGAATGACCTAATCGGCGACCTAGTGATCGATGGGAAGTTGGGTGACAGCGACCACGAGCTGATCACCTTCACCATCCACCGTAAAGCTGGCAAGTCAGTCAGCAACACAGAAGTCCTTGACTTCAGAAAAGCCGACTTTGACAAGCTCAAGAGGCTAGTCGGTCAGGCCCTCAGGGACCATGACCCCAGGGAGATGGGAGTTCAAGAAGAGTGGTTGCTTCTCAAGGAAGCGATCCTCAGTGCACAAGCTAAATCTATTCCAACACGGAGGAAAGGCAGCAAGAAGGCACAGCAGCCCCCCTGGCTCTACAGAGACCTAGTGGACCTACTGTGGCTAAACAGGAAAGCCTACAAAGGATGGAGGGTGGGATTCACCTCCAAGGAGGATTACTCCGCACTGGTCCGGTCCTGCAGGGACCAAACCAGGAAAGCCAAGGCTGCAACTGAACTCCAACTAGCTTCAGGCATCAAGAACAACAAAAAGTCCTTTTTCAGATATGTGGGGAGCCGGAGGAAAAGCAAGGGCAATGTTGGACCCCTGCTAAACCAGATGGGGCAACTGACAACTGACGCCCAGGAAAAAGCCAACCTATTAAATAGGTACTTTGCGTCAGTCTTTCATCAGTCACACGGGATGTCCATGCCTGCTATGGGACAGGGAAATCTGGGTGAGGGGAATCCCCTACCCTCCATAAATGCTGACCTCGTGAAGGAACACCTTGAGAAGCTGGATACCTTCAAGTCAGCTGGCCCTGACAACCTGCACCCCAGGGTACTCAAGGAGCTGGCGAGCGTCATAGCCCAGCCCCTGGCACGGATCTTTGAAAACTCCTGGCACTCTGATGTAGTGCCAGAAGACTGGAAGAAGGCCAATGTGGTGCTGATCTTCAAGAAAGGGAGGAGAGTGGATCCGGCTAACTACAGGCCCATTAGCCTGACTTCTATCCTGGGGAAGATCTTAGAAAAGTTTATTAAGGAGGCCATCCTTGAGGGACTGGCCCAGGCTAACATTCTAAGGGATAGCCAGCACGGGTATGTTGCGGGTAGGTCTTGTTTGACCAATCTCATTTCCTTCTATGACCAGGTGACCTATCACCTGGACAACGGAGAAGAGATTGATGTCATATATTTTGACTTCAAAAAAGCCTTTGATCTGGTATCCCATGATCACCTCTTGGCCAAACTGGCCAGTTGTGGCCTTGGCTCCACCACGATCCGCTGGCTGGGAAATTGGCTTTGTGGTCGGACCCAGAGGGTTGTGATTGATGGCAGTCACTCATCATGGTGCCCTGTGACCAGTGGGGTCCCTCAAGGCTCTGTCCTGGGACCCATACTGTTCAACATCTTCATTAACGATGTGGACATTGGAGTTAGGAGTGGACTGGCCAAGTTCGCCGATGACACCAAACTTTGGGGCAAAGCATCCATGCCAGAAGATAGGCGGGTGATGCAGGCTGACCTGGACAAGCTCAGCAAATGGGCAGACGAGAACCTGATGGTGTTTAACACCGAAAAATGCAAGGTTCTCCACCTTGGGAGGAAAAACCTGCAGCATCCTCATAGGCTCAGCAGTGCTACGTTGGATAGCGCTACAGAAGAAAGAGACTTGGGGGTCATCATTGACCACAAGATGAACATGAGCCTGCAATGCGATGCTGCGGCTAGTAAAGCGACCAAAACGCTGGCGTGCATCCATAGATGCTTCTCGAGCAAATCCCGGGATGTCATTCTTCCCTTGTACTCGGCCTTGGTGAGGCCGCAGCTGGAGTATTGCGTCCAGTTTTGGGCTCCACAATTCAAAAAGGATGTGGAGAAGCTTGAGAGAGTCCAGAGGAGAGCCACGCGCATGATCAGAGGTCAGGAAAACAGATCTTACGATGACAGGCTGAGAGCCACGGCACTCTTTAGCCTGGAAAAGTGCAGGCTCAGGGGTGATCTGCTGGCCACCTATAAGTTATCGGGGTGACCACCAGGATCTGGGGGAACGTCTGTTCACCAGAGCGTCCCAAGGGATGACGAGGTCGAACGGTCACAAACTCCTGCAAGACCATTTCAGGCTGGACATAAGGAAGAATTTCTTTACTGTCCGAGCCCCCAAGGTCTGGAACAGTCTGCCAGCGGAGGTGGTTCAAGCACCTACATTGAACACCTTCAAGAGTAAATTGGATGCTTATCTTGCTGGGCTCCTATGACCCCAGCTGACTTCCTGCCCTTTGGGCAGGGGGCTGGACTCGATGATCTCCCGAGGTCCCTTCCAGCCCTAATGTCTATGAAATCTATGAAATCTATGAAAAATGGGAGAAGGGGGAATTTGAGGCCCTTTAGAAAGGATATCCAAGAAGATCTTGCATTGTGGTGGGGCCTAAGAGTAGGGCTGTGCAAAACAGGCCGTATTCAATTTGGATTCAGCCCAAATCAGGGACAGTGATTGAGCTGTTGATTTGGATCACTGGCCCTGATTCAATTCAGCTGAATCTAAACCTGAAGATTCAATGCTCATTCGGTGAATCAGCGATTCAGACACAGGCACAGCTTTAAAAGTTTTTTTCTACATACCTTGAGGTAGCAGTTGCGGCTCTTGATCACGGCAGTGCTGGGGCGCATGGAGTGTCCCACAGGAGCACAGGGGGCTCTCCAGCCTGCTCGTCAGTGTGCTCGGCAGCGTGCTGTCCAGCATGCTTGGCAGCCAGCTTTCCGGCATTCTCTAGCGTGCTCTCCAGCGTGCTCAGTAGTGAGCCCGGAAGTGGACAGGAAGTGCTTCCGGTCTACTTCCAGGCCTGCCAGTGAGTGCGCTGGGGCGGGCCCCCTCATACCCTCCCCCCCGCTCAGTGATCAGCTGCAGGGGGATGCTGGGTGCTCCCCCCAGACCCCTCAGGAGACACCAGTTGCCGACCTGGAAGGGTGTGTATGCTCCCCGGTGGACTAGGAAGTGGACCGGAAGTGCTTCTGGGTCTGCTGCCAAGCGCACTGGGGAGGCCCTGTGCTTCTGTGGGACACTGCATCTGCCCCAGCACTGCAGCATTCAGAGCCCCTGCTACCAAGAGGTGTGCAGAAAAAACATTTAAAGCTGTATCTACATCCTAATTGCTGAATCTGTCCGAATCTCTCCAAACTGATTCGGAGAGATTAAGGGTCCTCTGATTGATTCAGATTTGGAGATTCGGCCACCAAATGGGGCTGAACCTCTGCTGAATCAAATCAGAAATTGAAGCTTCACACAGCCATACCTAAGAGCACCTTTCCCCATCTGCATTTACACTTGACCACTGGTGTTAGGGAAAACTATTGGCTACAGATACCAGTGTCAATTCTATGCTTTGCCCAGATTCAAAGCCTGCCAAAAGGAACTTCAAATGTCCTAGATGTTTCCCTTTAATATTCTCAATTTACTTTTCCCCAACAAGGAAAAATTAAAAAATCTGTGTCAACTGGACAGGGATGGTTTCTACAACAGAGGTCTAGTGTCACTTTGTTTACAAAAGAGTTGCCATTCTTCCCCCCTAAAGTCAGTTAACAGTCTCAGACATCAGTGGATTCAAGGCCCTCCTGCTTGATTCTTCTTGGTAATCAAGACAAAACTCCAGTTCAGAGGCTGCAGAAGAAGTAATGTTACCAAGAATCTTCCTTTCCACACAGAACAAAGCCTCATCTCAAATTCCACTATGCTTTTGTGCCATCCACACACAGATTGGTCCCCAAAGTAGTAGACTGCCTGATACAAATCCAATTGGGTTGGACTGTAAAATAAACAGAAAATTCCTCGGAGCTTGAAAGATTTTGTTCAGCTGCTCCGTAAATGTGTGAGAGAACCAGCAGGAGCTGAGTGCAACTAGGAGTGATCAAAGTCTTTGCCTCAGAACCAAGTCTTGTTTTCTGCAGAAAAGTTCAGAAAATTCACCTGTCTTGGGCTTTTTGGTAAATGGGGTCAGAGGAGGAAAAAATCAGAACAAGCTAAAATAAACAGAAGCAGAGAGGAGCCAAACAGAAAGCGGGTATGATCAGATCAATTATTTTACAAGACGGGTAGCATGGTGTGGTGAGGGGGTGTGATGGTTGTAATGAAGAAACTTACTAAAAACAGAGGGACAAGGGATTCACCATAATGTGAATAACTCATTGTCCCAAGGGGAGACAGAAATTTTACATCAAACAGATTTTGGTAGAAAACCAGGCATCTGATCACTTGTATTTTTGCATGAAGTATTTCTGCTTTTTGTGATTTTTTGGAGCATTTTATTACCCTTCTCCCAATATTTTTAACCAAAAATATTTTGTATTTTAAATGAACAAGTCCAAATTTTCCACACGGGCAAAATATGCATTGAAACTCATTAGTTTTCAATGCCTACAGTGGGACAGAGCCAATTTGTTAAAGGCCTGTATCTGTCTCCCTGCTGCACTGCTGAGTGCTGTCTCAAAGCCACTGAGTCAGACAAATCCACACTTGCTTCTGTCTCCTTGACATTTCCTCAGCACCCCCTCTTCCTTATGGACAGTGTTGTAGCAAGAGGTGGGGGGGGGGCAAGTGGGGCAACCCCAGGTGCCAAAGTGAAGGGGGGTCAATGGGCACTGCCCAGCTGGGGTGGGGTGGGGTGTAGGATGGAGCCACAAGCAACTCATTTTGGGGGCACGGGGATGGTGGGAGGGCAGTTCCCACTGCTGAGTGCGCTCCCAGGCAAGCATGGGGAGGGGGGTGTCCCCTGGCTCTGTGTGTGCGGCAAGGGTGAGGGAGGGCTGCCACTGTGGGCCTTACCCTGGCTGTCTAACTTCCTTGCCATGACACTACTTATGGTCTATTGATCTGAGTGGAGAGGCCAGAAGCACCATGCATAAAGAGGGAATTTGTTGCTACAACAGCTTACAGAGGAAAGGAGAAAGAATTATGGGGCACTTTCACCACCATCGCCAGACCAAGAGGTCCTTATAACACTGACCTTCTCTGAGCCTGAAACCAGACTGCCAGGTGCCTGCTTATTTCCCTCCTCAAACCTAGGCACAGATTCTAAGCACATATTGGTAACATGCCCCCTACCTATGACACATCTACTCTTTGTAACCAGGGCACATGTACTATTTCCCCCTGACAGTTCTCCAGATATGCTTTGGAGATCTGTCCTGCTTCCTTCCTCCCACTTCCCCCCCAGGGTCCCTGAGCCTGAACTCTCCCCACCTGGTGCCTGCTCCCATCCTCCAGAACTCCATACTTAAAGTGAATAGAAAGAGCACTTCTTTCCTAGTGTTTCTCTTCAACATGTCTGGTACTGATGAATCAGTACCAGAAACAAAGAAACATCTCAGATATTTGGCAAACTTGAGCTAAATCTGCAAAAGATGTTATTTCTAGCTCTTTGAGAGCTGTGCTTAGACCTTGAGTATGACTAATGATATGCCCTTTCCGGGGCTAAGTTAAGTCACTTGTAGAACCTGCAGTTTGGCATGACCTAGCAAACACTGATGTTGTTGTTATATACCTATATGTCTTCATTTTTCCTTAACAGTTCCTGTCTTGTTTTTGCTTTGGCATGTGCAACTACAGATTGCCCTGTAAAACAAAATGTAGCCATACTGTGTAATATATTTAGATTGCATATACCTGGGGATTATTGTTTGGCAAACAGAAGCATTTCAGCAGTCATGAGAATATGTGAATTTTGATTTCCTCATCCTTATTGTCAGTCTCCGTGGACTCAAGCTAACAACATGGGGCCTTTAAATCCTCTCTTACTACAGTTATTAAAATATGAAAATATAATATTTAGTTTACAGAAGGCAATTGTGGAAGAAGAAGAAAAGTGTTGTTCTTTTTCCTTAATGTTTTTTGTTTAGGGAAACACTTCTATTACCATCCCCTACCCCCCCCCCTTCATTCCCTCTCAACAAAAAGAGGTAGCCCTGACTTGCCAAAGTCCCACAAAGAGCAATCTACACCAAAACCTTTTGGAAGTTTATCACCTTACCTATTCTGGCACCAATTCTGCTATTAGGCTTGGGTTATCCTTTGTGTCTAGGATGCAGTCTTCATGAATATGAAAAAAAAATATTAAGCTCTTAAATAAAAGTGTGTGCAAGTCTATACATCTCCAGGGCTGGACAGAGTCCAGAAGCCTACAGTGAAAGTCTGAAAACCTACAAACTCGGCTTCCCCATTTCCCTACAGGTATTTTGCACACTTCCAACTTTTGAATTCCACACATGCCATAAAAAAAATTGTGTACATAGAGTGAGAGTGGAGTTTCAAGTGGAGGTTCTTTCACAACTTCTGTGAGTAGTTAGTAGGGCTGTGTGAAGCTTCATCACTGATTTGATTCGGTGGAGATTCAGCCCTATTTGGTGGCTGAATCTCCAAATATGAATTGAATCAGGAGACCCTTTAATCTCTCTGAATCGAATTGCAACCCTCCAAATCAATTCAGAGAGATTTGCAAAGATTCAGTGATTTTGACATAGACACAGCTTTAAATGTTTTTTCTACATATCTCATGGTAGCAGGTAGCTCATGAATCCTGCAATGCTGGGGCACATGGAGTGTCCCACAGAAGCATGGGGGGCTCCCCAGCACGCTTGGCAGCAGACCTGGAAGTGGACCAGAAGCACTTCTGGCCCACTTCCAGGTCTACCAGGGAGCACACCAGGCCCCCCCCCACACCCCAATGGCTCAGCCACTGGTTCCTCCTTGGTCTGGGGGGGCACCCAGGGTGCCCCTGCAGCCAACCACTGAGCCGGGGGTCGGGGCCCCTGCACATTCCCCAGTGAAACCGGAAGTGGACCAGAAACACTTCTGGTCCACTTCCAGGTTTGCCACCGAGCATGCAGGCACCGTCCTGCACTCCTGCGGGACACTCCATATGTCCCAGCATTGCAGCATTCATGAGCCACCTGGTACCTCGAGGTATGTAGAAAAAACATTTAAAGCTGTGTCTACGGCTGAATCGCTGATTCTCCTAATCAGCATTGAATCTGCAGATTTAGATTCGACTGAATTGTATTGGGGACAGTAATCCAAATCAATTCATCAAATCACTGTCCCCTAAATCAGGCTGAATCCAAATTGAATTGGGCCTGTTTTGCACGCCCTAGGAGCATTAGGTATTTCTAACTGGAATGAAAGCTCCATTTTTTTCTTATTAAAGGATAAAAGGACAGGATCAATATGCAGAAAGACTTCATGTGCTTATCTCTGTGTGTAGTACTAGACAGGAAGGCATCTTATACTAATTTTAAAACTGAGGTGTTTGATAGGGATGTTAATGTAGGAAATATATCATAATACATGGTAAATAGTATAAAAATAATGGCCAGCTATAAAGCCACGCTACTAAGCGAGCTACTCTGAAAATAGCAGATTGGATTCTTAGCCAGAGAGATTTTTCTTAAAGCATGGAACATTAGGTAGGACCTATAGGACCATACTAACTCAGAACAATAGTATATTATCCAGGCAGTATAAGAAGTCTAACTGACTTCTTTCCCTTTGCCAGCAGCAGTTACAGCTTATACAAGCCAAAAGAATTCCAGTCTGACTGGTTTATACTAATTTTGAATGAGCTATTCCTCATATTTTTAATAAGTTTTACCCAGTCACAAGTTAAGTCTCTGTGGGCATGTCTATGGGTGAATATTAATGCAATGCAATAAACTCTGGTGCAGTTCATGCTGGAGTTTATTGTGCCCAGGGCCACAGCAATTTGAGCCAGGGTGGTACAGCACCAGTTGGCAGAGAGCACTGGGGGTCAACCTGCCAGCCCAAGGTTGCTGCTGCCAGGCCTAACGTGCTGCATCAAGAATGGCTGGGGCACAAGGGTGCTCCAGGGCAGAGCTAGCCAGAAGGCAGGCTCCCACTGTAGCATCCTCATGCCCCAGCCAGCTCTGGTCACCATCTACATGTGCATTGTGGCAGAATACACTACTCCTTGTGTCGGGCAGTATCCTACAGCAGCGTTAATTGTTTACTTTGGCCTAATAGCACCACTCACGTAAACAGTGATGCTTTACTTTGGGACTAGTTAGGCAACTGTAGTTAGCATCTCATGTAGATGCACCCTGTATATCAACATCATGTACTTCAGCCCTCCTTAATCATTTGTACTTAGAATGTGGAACACAGGTTTTGGATATCAACCGAGGCCTATCCTGACAGTGGTTTACCTTAGACTTGGAGAAGGCACTTTGTGCCCAAAAGCTTGTCTAACACTTCTTCCAACTGTATCATTGGTCCAAAAATGAAGCCTGAAATTCAGGCCTAGATTTTAAAGGTTTTAGGCCTTTAATATGCTCAGCATTTTAAAACATAATTGATTTAGCTGCCTAAATCCCATTTCTGATAGTCACTTAAACATTTATGAGTCTAAGTCTCATTAAAAGTTCCCAGGCCTTTCAATGCTAAGTGCAACATCACTTAGTTCCCTCTAAAAATCTGGGCTTTCACTCCAGTTCAGCTAGATACCCAAAAGCATAACTCTGGCCATTATTTGAAATAGCATGATTTGAAACTGCTAAAAACATTTATAGTAAATATCTTACAATTATAAAATATATATACGCACACATATAGCTAGTTATATCTTAAAATAACACTGAATTATCCCAAAGGCTTAAAACAGGTTTCCTATCTCCTGCACAGCTTTAGATTTTTATTTGTTTCTTTTGGACTGTCCTAGCAGCTGCCTCAAGTGCAGTCACAATTCAGCAATTTGACACGTGATTCATCCAAATATAGGAGCAATTAACAAAATGTGATAAGGTTAATGGCAGCTTAAGTTGGAGATTCTGGAGAAAGTTCATAAAATAAATCTAAACCATAAAAGAGAAGAGTGGAATAACAGTTGAACCAGCTTTCATTAAAAAAACCACATTGGCAATACTTTAATTGATGAAAATCTACCACTAGATCACTCTGACTTTCAGGTCATCATTGAACTCCTAATGCTCACAAAAAATATGGACTGCAGTCTATTTCATGCTTTTTGGAGGGGAGGAGAGCTTCAGAGAAGGGATTCAAATGAGAGACAATAAATGACTTTTAGGTGGTCAGAGAGCATCCTGGTTCTGAGTGGAAAGGAGCTATTTTCATTCAAAGTATGGGTGGCTTGCTTGTCAGGACAGAAAGCATTGGATAGATGCCCAAGACACCTTTTCCATGACCAGTTTTAGTTAAGTAGAGCACTATTTTCATTGGCTACAATCTGCAGAACACCATAAAGCATTGACAGTAAATTCCATTCTTAGGTCACATCCCAGTTTCTCTTCTACAAATGGCTCCAAGTTCCACATGGTACAACCTATCCTAAAATACGCTATCATCCTTTCTGACGGTGTAATAATTCAAACCAACCAGATAGTAGCCAAAATCGTCTCCCTGTCATCAAACCAGCTATTTATTAGTGGGAAGGGGGACCAAATGGTATCTCATATTATAGTCTCCACTGCTTGCCACATCCAAAAAAACCTCTGCCTTTGAAACAAAGGTCCTAGTACTCTGTTACTGTTAAACTCTTCTTGATACAAGAACTGGTGTCTTTATACCAACTTTGTGATTCCTGCGTTGTGCGGTGAGGGGCTTGCTTTTGCTTACCTTTGGCTGCTTATGACTCCAGTGTTGTGGACAAGAATGGTGGGAGATGGTGTGGAAGGGTAGATAACAGAAGAGATATTTAAGGGGAGGGAAGGGAAAGAGAAAATAAAACCTATGAAAAGGAGAGAGAGCACGAGGTAAGCATGGTATTCAGGCAAACAAGTGAAGCATCAGTAACTGATCAATGAGTTAAGAAAGGACCAATTAATAACTTTGCAAATCAGTAAGGCAGTGCATAAAATACTGATCTTATAGCAAAGCTGGTCTTTCAAGTTCTAATAATGGGTGTTCCAGTCTATACAGCTAATACATATCATTATATAGAGGTATGATGTTTTATTGGGCAGCAGAATGATTGTTAACACACCCAGATCACAGTGGATTGGTTAAACTGTACTGGGGAAGCTGGAGAACTTTAGTAGCCAAGTTACCTCAAGTTCAAGGGCAATAAAACATCCCTGAATGGGATGAGAAAAACAAGATGTAAGATATAATCACATTGGTGCTGGTGTTCAGAGAGGAGATGCCACATTTAAGGGTATAAGTAAAATGTGACTGTTGGATGCCCAGTTGACATGAGAGGCAGACAAAATTCTTGGGCTAGAGGTGATATCTTTTATTAGACCAACTATATCGTAGAAAAAAAATTCTTTCTTTGTAAGCTTTTGGATCCAAATACCCTTCATCAGGCAGAGGAGAATTCAAAGATTGTAAAAATTCTTCTAGGTAGATAATAAACTTAATTTTGCACAGGGAAGGTAAAGGATGGCAGGGTTCCCCTGAGTTTCAACGTCCATTTGTGAAAAAGTTGGTTGGTGAATATGCAGATTAGACAGAGACAAAGCTCCTGCAAGTTTTTTCCCTGAAGATGTCAGATGTCAGGCAGGGGGCTGAATTTTGCTTATTTCCTGTTTATCAATAAAGTTTGCATTTCCAAATGGTTCATTACAATATCTTCCAAGTTTCAGGAATATAGCTTGTAGCCATAGTGGTCTGAAAAGCAGAGGCAGACAAAACTCTTGGGCTAGAGGTGATATGTTTTATTAGACCAACTATATAGTTGCAAAAAAAGTTTTTCCTTTGCAAGCTTTAAGGCTCAAACACCCTTCATCAGGCAGAGGAGAGTTCAAAGACTGTAAAAGTTCTCCCAGGTAGAAAAGAAACTTCATCTTTCACAGGGGAGGCAACGGATAGTAGGGTTCCCCTGGGTTTCAAAGTCCTGTGTGAAAAAGTTGGTCCGCAAACATGCAGATTAGGCAGAGACAAAGCTCTAGCAGGTTTCTTACCTGAAGGTGTCAGCTGTCAGTTTCTTTTCTACCTGACCAGACCTGTGGTCTTAGAACTCCTACCCATGTACACAGATTAACAAGCTTTCTTGTCAGGGAGTTTTCCTGGATCCTAGTCTGTGAACTGTGGAGAAGGAAAGGAAATGAGAGCACCAACCTTCTCTGTGTCATGTTTAAAGTCTGGGGGGCCTGGATGCTTCGTGACTGCTATTACTGAATTTTACTGTGATCATGCCCAGAACATGCAGGCCACAATCCACATGCATAAGAAGTCATATTCCCCATCTGATGAATTTAAAATCTGCAAAGATGAAAAGCACATTAAGGCTTTGGGGATGGGGAAAAGAAATTGAAAGGGAGGGGGGATTGGCAAATTCGCCAGTACAATCTTCTGAATAACAATACTAAAGAGAAAAAATAGCTTGCAAATACTGGCACAAATGCATAGCACTGAGGGGTCAGAGAAGAACTGTTAACTGCCTAGGTTTCTAAGACTGATCACTGCTTAAGTGTTCAGCAAAATGTTAGCTTCAATAATATGGCATCTGTTTGATTACCAACAGCAGCATTGGCCATTGAGACGATCTATGTTAGATAAAGCTGAATTCTCTTGACCTTACGCTGATACCATTGCAGGGTTCCACAAGACAAATTGCAATGCTCTGCTATTTCATAATAGTCAATGTCTTTGGGTTTGTACCAGGTACAGATATCACATGTCTGCTCAGCTGTGCATGGCATCGACATGGCTTTAATTACTGCTACCTGTCAGACTCAAGATGTATCTGTAGAGTGAATGGGAAAGATGAAAGGTAGGCAGAGTCAGGTGTCACACATTTCCCATCACCTTTAACTGACTTGCTACCCTGGGAGGTAAGAGGAAATTCCAGTCTTCCAGAGTGAAAATGTAAAGATTTATAAAGATTTACACTATCAACAGCAAGGTGTAATTGGCTGTTTCTTAAGAAAACAAATAGAGGTTAGCAAGAGGGTGGGTAGAGGAGGGGAACTTGGCCTCTGATGGACTATATGCAGCTATATCCACCTTTCTTATGACAATAGTGTAAATGTTGCAAGTTTATTTCATTTTACTTACAGTGATGTCTCTCAGTTGCTTCACTAACATTTCAGTTTCACTGTAAAATGCAATTTTCATAAGAAAACACTGGCCCTGTGTATTTTGAGAGCCAGAGTATAAAATCTTTAATAAAAATAATCCACATAAATGTATTAAAAGATGTTACGGCTTGAAGCTGTATAAATGTATTGATGCAAAACATTGCCTGTAAGCTAGACACAGGAATGAAATTAGTAGTTCTGGACAAGACTCTGAGATAATTGGGAAGTATTTTTCTAACATTATTAGCGATGTTTGGTGGGAAATGGTACTTTATCTCTGGGAGTTATACTCCTAAGATTCAATGTTTCAAATATGATTTAGAGAAACTAATGAATGCTTCTCAAATAATCTTGGTGTACACCTTCCAGATTGGGTGGGTACCTTCATTCTTAGAAAGAAGGCCAATGTAAATGCTGTTTTTGAAGGGCAACCCTACAGCATTTCAAACACAGATTCTCATTGTTCAGAGTACTTGTATGAGAGATGAAAACATATAAAGTAAAAAGATATATTATTTATCTATCTATCTATCTATCTATAGGTAGCAAGAAGAAGTCTTGGGGTAACATTGGACCCCTACGAGGCAGGGCAGGGCAGTTGGTGACAGATGCGCAAGAGAAGGCAGAACTCTTCAACGAGTTCTTTGCCTCCGTGTTCCTGTCTGCTGACAATGGGGTGCTCTCGGGTGTATACTTACAGTATATGTATACACACACATACACACAGATAGATAGATAGATTATATATTGTTTTACATATTTTCATTGTGTGTGTGTACCTTTCATTTCAAACATAGATTCTCATTATTCGGTGTATTTATATGACCGATGAAAACATATAAAGTAAAAAGGTGTGTGTGTGTACCTCAGCTGATCTAAAGATCTATATGTATTAGGGGTACACTGATCAAGATTTTGCGGGCTGATACCGATAGATGATTTTTAAGGAAGCATATTGGCCAATACTGATCCAATTTCTAATACAGTTGTGTGGTAAGTCTGTTGTTTTGGTAGGGGAGGGAAGAGTCGGGGGGCAGATCAATGCCACCTGTGGTGAGGGAGGGAGTGGAACTGGGGCAAGTGCTGCTCCACCAGGGCGGGGGGGGGGGGGGGGGGGGGGGACAGGACAGAGCCATAGCTCATCTAGGAGGTGCGGGGGGGGCAGCTGCCATCACTATGTGCATCCCAGGAGGGCACAGGGGAGGGGCATATGCCCCCCGATCACCGTGGGGCATGGGTGGGGTGGTCTGCAGCTATGGACTATAGCCAGGGCTGTGTGGGGTTCTTCCTGGTGTGGGAGGGGGCTGGGACGGGCTGTGCTTGGGGCAGGTGGCAGTGGTGCTGGGAGGGGTAATATGGGGGGGCTGCAGCCATCCCAAAATTCACCGTAGCCCCCCTCCCAGCCCTCCTCCCAGTGCTGCTGCCACTGCCACTCTGAGTGCAGCCCCAGCCCAACCCTCCCCTCACACACCAGAAAGAACCCAGAGCAGCCTCAGCCCACAGCTGCAGCCCACCCTGCCCTGTCCCACCCTGCCTCATGCAGATCCAGGGGCACATACCCCCTCCTGTGCCCTCCCCGGGCTCATGCAGCAGTGGGAGCACCCCTCAAAACACCCCCCAGATGAGCTGCAGCTCTGTCCTGCACCCCATCCTGCCATAGCTGGGCAGCACCTGCCCCAGTTCCAGGCCCAGCCCCATGCCCCTTTCCTCTCCCCTCCCCTTCTACCACAACAGACTTACCAGCTTCATGCAACTCTCCAAGCTGCTGGGCTGTGCTCCTCACCTCCTACATGCTGTGCTGAGGCTGTGTGCATGCACAAGCATTTATCAGCCAAATTATTGGCCCCATCAGGCTAATTCCAATACACTCAATTTTCTTATATATTGGTACTGATCCAATATCAGACTGATGTATCAGTGCAGCTCTAATAGGTCTATAAATATACATATACACACACATACTGGAGCAGCACATATACACAGTCTAGAGCAGCAGGTCTAATTTTATATATATACATAAATTAGAGGTTTAACAAGCAATTTTTGTCCCCTGGGCAGTGGTGATAGCCACTGCCAATCTTTTACTCTTTGACCCTGGGCAGTGCTGGGGCTGGTGCACTATTCACCCAATCCTAGGTATGCTATCACTCTACACAATAGACACAATCCTTGTATACTGTTTTTTTACAGAGAGTGCTTGTGGGGCTTGCCAGACTTGGAGCTATAAACTTTCAGAACTTTTACATATCAAGCTCATAACTGGGAAAGACAGGGGACATTAGAACTTTGGGAATTTTTTTAAGGGGAAGTAGCAAACAATTTATTTTCTGTATCTTTGTACTATTTATTTAATTTGGTGGGGTTATCCTGGTGCATTGGTGTTTTTGGAATAAATATACTAATGGAAAATACAGTGGTGCATGCTAGGAGTTCATATACTATGGTGCCTGGCAGCAGTATCAAACCCAAAGATGCGTGTAGTCTACTACAAAGATGTGTAGTCTACTAATTGAGACTATTTCTTTCTGTTTATGCTGGTGATCAATCATAACTTTTGTGTCACCCCTGTTACCTGACATTATAAAAGCAATGGTACCCATAAATAAGTAAGGGGAAGAATATTCAGTGGACCTTATTTTTCAGACCATGAGAAAGATGTTGACAGATTTGAATAGGAGCTATAAAGTCATGGTAACAATTGAAAAATCTTGCCATCTACAGCAGAGCCTTGGTAGACTCTATACCCTGGTTGTCCTGGCACCATCTCTTCAGCTCTATCCTCTGGTGCAGAGGAGATGTAAGAAAAATAAGAGTATTCTGTTTGTTTTAGGCATTTTGTTTTGTTTTGTTTGTTTGGCCAGTGGACAGAAGCCTTAAGCTGCTAATTTTTTTTCGGTCTCCTGTTTTCATACAACGCATTGTTACTTGAACGCACTTTTTATGTAGTTTTGTTCAGCTTGCAGGACTCCAGCCAAACAAGTGTTAATATGTACTGATGTTTTCCAGTTGACAGCCTAATTGATTTGATTTCCACAGTTTTACAAGTTACCTTCCACCCACCACGACAAGGCCCTTTTTGGTGCCTGCACTTTACTTCTTATTGTCATTTTCCACCTAAACAAAAACGAATGGAGAGAGGTAGTTAGCTGTGTTAAGCCAGACATTAAGGAGGAGGCAGAGTGACACCTTAGAGGCTAACTCATTCAGAGAGCAGAGGGAATAGAGATTACTAGGAAGGAATGAACTAAACAGAAAAAAACATTTAAATGTGCCATATATTGAGCCTGCTCTTTACAGTGAAGTAATATTAGCCTATATCTCCCAGTCTGAATATTAATTTGTCACAATATAGGAGAAAGTATCAGTGGCTTTCATCAGCAGACGATAGTGTTAAGACTGTATTATTCTTAGTGTTCTACTATCCAGTCCTGGGCTAAGTTAGCCAGAGATAGAAGCAGCTGAGCAAAAATTTCCAAGATAACTAATGAGGTACGCAGATGGTCTGTAGTGGATGAAACATACACAGTGAACAGGAACATTCTGGTAATGGTCATCATGCATCATGGTCAACTTTTAGGGCTTAGGGAATACTTAAAATTGTATGCCATGACTTCTCATTTTGGTGAGATGTCTCTTTTTTTCCCCTCTGTGTCTGTACCATCTTGTTCAGCATTAATTAATTAAGGGCTGTTTCTATCAGCTGGAAATAGTCACCTACTTTTCAGTGTTACCAATTCTTTTTGGGGGAAGGAAAAAACAGAAAGAGGTTCACCTACATTTGCACAGCATTAGTTTGTATGTAAGAGAACAAATCCACATCTAGAAGGGGCCTTCATGAAATCAGGCTGGAGGTGATATTGGTTTGTTGTCGGTAGATATTTTAATGCCTTTTTTCAGAGAGAAAAAGAAGCCAGATTCCTTTAAAAGAGCAGCTGTTGTTTTCTTGCTGAAACCATGTCTTGGTATCAAATCTGCCCCTAAAGGCAGAGAGATTAAGAGAGCAGTAGCAGGGCAGGACAGGGCACTGCTGAAGTCATTCAGAATCCTTAAATTTCTTTGATTATTGTGATGATTCAGGGAATCTAAATAGAATGTAAATTTGGGTTAATATTATGACTTGGTTGTCAAAATTGCTGAATCCTGAAATGTTTCTCTGAATCCATTCTTGTTGATAAGGCCTCCAACACCAGTCTAAGGATAATGGAAAGCACTTGACTTTAGCATGGGTACTTCGACATGCAAAGGCCATGCTAAAGAGACTGGCTGGAGACAGGAGAACTAGTTTTCTCTTGCACACCTGAAGGGAAGGGTTGGAGGTGGATATTTCTCACAGAACTGAGGTAACCAGTGGTTTTAAAAGGACTCACAGAGGGAGACATTACAGAGACCCACAGCAAACATAGAATAAGAGAGGGGAAGGCACAAGAAATATGCTTTTGAACAGCAAGGGCCTGACTTAGCTACAGAAGCAGCCAAGGTTGCTGGGTGGAGTTACAGACACTTTGTAGGATAGGATTATGATTCAGAATGACCTTTGCAAAGTGGAAAAATTGTCTGAAATCAACTGAATAGAACCCAGTAAGGACAAGTGCTTAGGATGAAACAATCAAATGCACTAATACAAACTGGGGAACAATGGATAGGTTCTATCACTGCAAAAGAAGACCTGGGAGTTATAATGGAGCACAAGATAAATACGAGTCAATTGTCTGCTGTTGTTGCAAAAAAAAGCCAATTGCACACTGGGTTGCATTAGCAGAAGTATTGCTTGCAGGTCAAGGAAACTGATTCTTCTGCTCTATTCAGCTCTTGTGAGCTCTCATCTAAAGTACTGTGCCCATTTTGGGGCACCACACTTCAAAAGAGACAGACAAATTGAAAAGAATTCAGCAGAGAGCAAGAAGTATTATTAGAGACTGAAGTGAGATCTGATAACGGTCTTCAGACACCTGAAGGGTGATTATAAAGAGGATGGTGATAGAACAGGGGCACTTAACCTCCAACCTGTGGGCCAAAAGCAGCCTGTGGAGCTATCATGGCTTGTGGGTCTTCCCATAGGTCTGGAAATTTGGTAGCAGGGGAGCGTTGGCTGTTAATACAACTCCCCTCCCCATTGCTAAATCCCCAAACCCCAATCCCTGTGTGGCCAAGCTATGTCCCCTACCTCTATGGGGCCAGACCATGCCTCCTGCTTCTGGATCAGGGTCAGGACACATCCCCTTCCCTCAGCGGGACCCGGTTGGGGCCTGGCCATGCTCCCTTCCCCTGCAGAGTTGGGCCATGCCCCCTTTCCTCCCCATGGGGCTGAATTGGGGCCTGTCCATGCCCTTTTCCCTCTCCACAGGGCTGGGTCAAGCTCCTTTCCGCTCTGGGGCTGTGTTGTACTGGCCTTCTCCTTGCCCCCACTCTGAACAGCCTGATGGTGCCTGTTGAGCTCATCCAGGTGCTGAACTGAGAACAGCAGCTGGATCTGGCCCACAGACAGACCAGGCACCACCAATATGGCTCGCTGGACAAAAAGGTTGGGCACCACTGTGGTAGCCCCTCTTCTGTAGCCACAAAGAACAAGATAAGGAATAATGGCTTTATGCTGCAACAAGGAAAATGTAGGCCAGATATTTGAAAGAACTTTCTAACTATGAGGAGGGTTAAGCACACTGCAACAGTTTACTGAGTGAAACTGTCAATCTCTGTCCTTGGAAGTTTTCAAGAATATGAGCTAAGCTGACAGACTTCCATGTTTCAGCAAGCAAACCATGATCTGCTCAGAAAGGCACTGGTTCATGCCAGCAGACCTGACTCCAACTCAAAGAATGCTCAGCACATTGATGGAACTGGCAAAACATGCTGGCTTATTATTTCTCTTTAAACTGTGTATTTATTATGCTATTGAATAAGAAACAAAAATGAGTATGATGTGCGCATGTATGTGCTTGTACATGGCTATCTGCTTATGCCTGTCACATGCCCCTGAAGAGTTAATATGTAGCCCCAGAATGTCCACGTGACTGGAGTGCTAAGGGTGTGAGAAAGATACAGATAATCTGAGGGGGTCAGTGATGGGCCCAGGGAACAGCCAGTCTCATATTGTGTCCCCCAACTCTCAAAAGGTTCTGCTACACAGTGGGGAGTGTGCCTTAAGACCCCAAGCCAGGGACAGCAACTAGACTCTGGAGGTTTTAAAGCAATGGAAGAATTTATCTGTACCACTTCCATAGAAGTCCTGACTGGACCTCCAAGAAACACGTCCTACACAGCTCCGCTTGCTCCAAATGTATGAAACACAGATCTGGTGCTTACATGTGCAAGTAATTCTACATTACTCTAGGACTGGTTATCCTGTTTGACTGGGTAAGACATACGTAGGGAGTCTTATCTTTGCACCTCCCAAGAACAAGCTGGAGCCAGTTGTTGTTATGCTGTGCAGAGGCTTATGATACACAGCACAGCATTAGAACTCACCAGGCTGTGTCAGGCTGCTGGCTCTGAGCGATTGCTGAATAACACCAAGCACAGGTGTTGTTGGCCTTCAGATCTTATCTGTTGAAAAAGACTTTTGCCCCATGAAGCTAGAGGGATCTGTTGTTTAATTGTTAGGTTTGTGTCACAGGTGCCAGCCCACCCAGTGCTGGGCCATGATGTTCCCTGGTGGCTACTCTGCCCAGGACTGTCTTAGCCCTCTAAGAGTCCTCCCCATCCTGGTGCTTGCCATGCCTTGATGTAAATGTGTACTTGTGAAAAGGAAGGCTGCCCCCGGCATTCTGGTGAGGTCTTGTACTAATTAGCACAAGTGTCACAGCTCGTTGTCCTAAGGGCTGATTTATGTAGCCTCCTCTCACCCCTTTTAGCCAAGCCCAAACCTCACAGGTGTTACCAATCCACCCATTGTCACTAATCTCCAGGCCAAATCTGGGCTAAGGGCTCCCTGGCCCTTACCAATCTCCCCCTGAGGCCCTGGCCCCACTCCCAGGTCAGATGAGACCTCCACCTCCCCTCCAGTCTCAATCCCAAAACCTCCCCACTATACCAGCCCCAAGGCTGTATGCACATTGTACCCCAGCCCTCTAGCTGTATACCCATAGGCATCCCTGGTGTGAGTCCAGAGTCTCTTTCCCTGAAGCCTGCTCAGAAGTTCTTATGTAGCTACTAGGGTGAAACTACCCACCCCCCGCTCAGGCCCTGGGTTTATATCTTCCCTAAGTCTGGCCCCTTGCTGGTCATGTGGCTCCCCTGATTGATACCTGAGCTTTCTCAGCAGGCTTTCCTCCTCTTAAAGTAATACGTGCCCTGTTACAGTTTGCCTTTACTAAGCTATTTTTAATATTTATACTGATGTTGTTGTAATTTGTGCAGATACAACCTATGATACAGTGAAGGCATGTGTTTATAAATCAATGAATTATGTATGTATATAAATATACATCTCTATCTATCTATCTATTTCTATAGATCTATGGATAGAGATATAGATCTATATACACGCATAATTCATTGCTAGAGATATATATAGATATCTCACTCTCTCTCTCTTTATATATATATATATAAATCTATATCTATATATATATAGAAACCTGATTCATTTCCTGTCTATATGGAAAGTATTGGTATTGTCTGCTGTATTTTAAAAAATGTTCCACTTTTTCCCTTGCTGTCCTTGCTTTCCTTGTCCAGACCATATACTTTATCAAGTGGCTTCTGATTGAAAACAGCCTTTTAATGCAGCACAAGTAAGAACTCAGTATTCTAACATATGTATATCCTTCCTTTTTTGGGCAAAGCAGTGCTTATGGCTACACTGAGATGGTAGAATGGAAAAGCACAGAACTGGCCTTCAAGCTACTGCTGCACACTTATCAAACAGACTCAGAATAAAATACACATTTTTTTAGCAACAAGCTTTATGTGATATCTAGCATGTGAACATCTTTTGAAGAAATAACGGCTTTATCTTTTATCCTTAAGATGAAGTACCAGAAAATATCTCCATGGCTAGGTATAGATGTTAAAAAGCCCAAGGCAAAATCAATCTGAGTCATGCAGTTTTCTGTAAGCAGTGTAGTTTAGGTTGGTGGCAAACAAAACACACATTCACCCTTTGGTGGGAAGGGAAAATCTCAAACTGGGTTCCATCATTTTTAAACCAGTTGATATATGCTAAACTTCTGTTCTGTTACAGATACAGACTGGCTTTGTGTGCCAAACTGCTGTTCTGTTATGGGTACAGACCAGTTTCTGATCCCTTATACTGGTAAAAGTATAATATCTGTACTTGGCTCATGAGATTATGGCCAACAGACCTTGGTTACCTGCATAGTATCACCAAGTGACTGAAGTGTGTCAGTGTTTGCTACCAGCTGTAGAAAGTCCTATGTGTGGACACTGGATTTAAAGTTCTGCTTTCCAAGCTGTGGAAGAATGAACTACCTGATGACACCTAGGGCATGGCTAGCATTTCAAAATCAGTTTGTCTGTGCAGTGAATGGGATAGGGCAAGTGAGTGAAAACTCCTATTGAATCTTGACTTTTTCCTTCCTATTTCCTTCGCTGACCGCATTTTCATGAACTCTCAAAATTCCTTTGTCTGCATCTGATAAACTCTTTGACAAGGTCCTCTTCAAAAAAAGCATCCTTCCCCCAACACACCTACCTGATTTATGCTGACTTTTGATTACATCATCAGCTTAGTGTGCTTGAGTAGAGTGGGAGATGCAAAGCAATTTTCCACTTTTGCATCTTCGTTTTAATTATTCTTTCCTCAGCTTGTTCCCCTCCCCTATAGACCTGGATGGAAGAGAACGCCAACGGGAGGAGTTGGGGGGATGAGAGCAATCCATCATTCAAAAACAGATTCTTTATCTGTTGCAATTTGTTTTTTATTTTCAAGATAACGTTTATTACTTGGGAAATACTCTGGTCTTCACATTGCATGGAATGTGATACAAGGAAAACCAGAGCCCTAAAAATAACACAAGTGATACTTCATATAGGCAGCTGTGGTTGCACTGCATAGTTAACGTGTGCTTGCAAGTCTGCATGTACGTGCAATCATGATGTTACTGTGTAGAAAAGACAATGGGTGATATCCAGGACCTACTGTAGTCAGTAACAGCTTAGCTTTTGATTCTGGGAGGGCTAGGAATCCTTCCAAAGTTGTCTTTCAGTGTTTATGCACTTATATATTATATGTTATAGAGGTGCACACAAGAACTGAGATAGACCAAGCAAAGAATAAGTATTGTACTACATATTAACCAGTGACTCAGTGCTTGGGCTCACATGAGTAAAATTGAAAGCATAGTTAGTTCACTGAATTCAGTTTTCTGTGGCACATATATTGGTGTGGAGACAAATACCCTCTACTATTTAAAAGAAAATCCTCACATATGGACTGTAATTCAGAGGTAATTTAAGCAGAACCCTTTTTCTTTAGACGCACAATACAAGAATGCATTTGAAAGTGAAATGAATCAAAATGACAAGCGAATAGTACAACTAAATAGCAAACTGAATTTGCAAATGTCCTGGTGATTATGACACAGATGCCATTGTAAAGCTAGCCAGGAAACCATGCGCCATCAACCAAAAATAAATTTTAGAGCTTGGCACTTGAGCTTTAAAGTTGCCTATTTCTGAGAGTGAGGTTGCAGCTCTTGGCTTCACTGGAACGGGCAGGCTCAGGCCAGGGAATAATCCACAAGACAATCGACAGGAAGATACACTTCCCAGTTAAGTTCTGGAGTTACGAGCGGTTTGCCCAATATGCTTTGGATTTACATTGCTATTTTTAAAATGATAAGCTATACCCAAGTTTCCCCTTCTGCCTTCCCTCTCTACTCTGTGTATATATTGTGGTCAGCCTCTTGTCTGAGGCAGGACATCAATCAGGAAGTTAACCAGGGGTCTATATGCTGTTCTTTGAAAATGTTGTTCCAGCACTTGGCTTATGTGTCTTAGAGCTGCCAAGTTCCCCCCACAAATGGCCACAGTTTTTGGCTCTCTTACTAGGGTAGATAGAGGAAAAGCTTGAAGAAAAACATGTTCTACTCCACAATTAACAGGAAGAAGCAGTGCCAAGTGAGCAGTATGGCTGCTACACACTTGTATGCTTTGCATTTGCCTTATTTCTTTTAGGTGTTTTGTCTAAAGAAACCTAATCTTTGTGCGGACATATTGCAATGTGCACTAATGGGCAGTGCAGGAACCCAATTTGTTTGCTAGGGGCTGAGATAAAGAGTTTGGCTGGATTATATCCTGTTTTGTAGGCCACATTGATATATATTTAACCCTTGCATCTACCCATAGCCAAAACTCAGATTCTGATCTTACAGCACCAGTGGTGACCTAAATGATATTGGTTAGCACCAATCTAATTACTACTTTTTTCCTCAGATTCTTGACTGTAAATTATTGGGCAGGTTGCTGCTGAATCTCAGACATCTTGCGCTATGGTTTAGTACAGAGGTTGGCAACCTACAGCCCATGGGCTACCTCTGGCTCATGGGACCATTGGATCCAGCCCATGGAGCTGGGTTTGCAGCAGTGTTCAATAGTGAAGGCTTTGCTTGTGCTGAGCTGCACTGCATTTTGCCATGGCTGGGTGCCTGAAGAGTGGGGATCTTTCCTGTGATGCACTATAGAGGGGTGGCAGGGAAAACTGGCAGCAGGGAGAGGCAGTAGTGGTGGCTGGGCTCCAGCATCAGCCTGCTTTGGCCAAAGTTGGGCCATTCTGACTGGCAGGTAGAAAAGGTCGCTGACTATTGGTTGAGTAGAAGATTTCTTAACAAAAAGGTGTTTTGATTTTGAATAGATTATTGCTGATACTTTTGATTGGCAGTCAGAAGGCTTCAGCCCCTGAGAGGGATTATGCATCATGGACCCCATTTTACATATTCTCTGGATGTGAAGATTTCACTGGGCATAGCTAAAATCACTGCAGTCTGGTGGAATTCCTCCTGTTGGAGTCCTAGCTCTGCAGGTGCCTAAGAATCTCTAGTTTAGCCACAGTACTTTAAAATAGGTAGCATATTCTGTGAGGTGAAATGCCACTGCATACTGCTATCAGTCAAAATAAAGTCAAATCTGAGGAGACAATAATTTCTCTCTCCCCAGTCTATGTAGTGCTCAGCTGCCCTTTATATTACCTTATACATTCCTTGATATGGATCTGTGCATATCTCCAGTCTCCTCCAGTATCCTCAGAATAATGTGTTGTATATTTGAGATAGAGAGATTGCTCAAGATTTCATCTATACAGGTGAACTTGAGCAATTTCTTCATGGAGTTTCCAGGGCACAGGCATATGTGGACATGCACATGCACAGGTAGGAAATTGCACATGGGGATTTGGAATGCCAGTGTCATAGGCTCAACAGGTTTAATGTTACACACTGCTTTTCTTTTGGTTTAGATTGGTCAGTAAGCTCTGCAATGTAAACTCAGGCCCTGATCCCACCGGAAGACACATATGATCAGGGGACTCATCGAGATCCAGTGGCAAGCAGGAGGGCTTCCTTCCCTCCTCTCTCCCTCCGCCCTCCAAAAGAAATCTCATTTAGCTAAGTTTGGAGTTTCTAGCTGGTTTCTGGGTGACATAAATGCTACATTTCAGATTACACCAAATGTAAAAGGCATGTTTGTTATATCTGAATAATCAAAGGGCTTGTTCTAATCTGGTTCTTTCTTCAAGCAAAGGTTACGGTTATGTTAAGGAAAAGCATCGACTATTTCAGCCACCAAATATTTTTTCTGAGATCATTCTCAGCAGCTTCAAAGGATAGTAATGGGGATGTTGTTGAGGGTTAGCAGAGAAGCTGGAATTCAGCTTTAAATATAGCAATAATTGTCTAGAATCACAGCACTGAAGATTTTCTTTTGCCCATTAGAGATGTGTTTGCTAAGTGCTGGAAAATATGTGTAGGAAACACTATCTGGCTCCTAGTTATCACATTGAGGACATGATCTGTTTAGTGTTCAGACAGTGAAAGGAATCAGTGGGAGTTCCAGGTATGAAGCAGTGACAAGATCATTTCCTACTTTTCTGTTATGCTTTTCTGTTATGTTTAATTTTGAGGCTCATAGTAACTACCAATAGGGACAAGGAAGGGTCTCATCCATTTAATCCAACATAATGAGTCTGTTTGTTTGTTTGCTTTTGCTACTCTATCCATCAAGGGAATTATAGTGATTTCAAGTGCTTTTATTGAATTAAGAACAATTATATGTGCATTAAGATTTGTGTTTATAATAGCCCCAACAGTAAATGCTTGCAACTAGAGACATCATCTACAGAGATTTTGAGAAAAGAATAGGCTAAACATTGAGTGCTGCAGATTTTCTTTATTATGACAGCCTTTGTTTTATTGCAGACAATAAATATTAATTCCTCTTGTTAAGAGAAAAATGAACAGAGTTAGACCTCATCTAGTCAAATGAGAATTTTAGTATTAAAATAAATATAAAAAATATTTAAAAGGTCTATATTGTCATAAGATGTGCTCTTTAATAATGCATTCATAGGGAAGTCATGTTATGCATTTTACTGCTGTTGAAAATGCACATGTGGATATGGAGCCAGAGCTGAAAATGAATGAATGACAAGTAGGAAAACAGGTATGTCTTCTCCCCTTTAATGAAATGATGAGCCAGATTCAGAAGTGATATAAAACAGTGGAACTCTGGTGTTATTTGCCATGATTTTATGTGAATTGCATGGTATTTCATGTCTTTCCATAAAATCCCAGCTCTTGGAATCATGGTTGCCTATACACATGCTGGTTGGCATTCTAATTAGAAAGCGTCAGAACAGACTCGATTAATCAAATCTGCTCCATCTTCTAATTAGAAGGCTCCAGCATCACCTCACCATCACATGTATTAATCCCCTGAACATTTTAAAATGGCCACAGGGTGCTTTTGCTAAACCTCGTCAAATGAGGTTCAACTAAAGCATCCCGTGGCCATTTTTAAACATGTGAGGCCTACCACACGTGAGCTTTTTTAAGTGGCTCTCCAGGAACCTCTCTAATTAAAATGCCTCCCCCTCCACACCGCGAGCATGTGTATAGGCAGCCTATGTAAATAAATGAGAATCATGGGTTTTATTTAACCTTCTCCCTTGAAGGTGTCAGTAAAGAAACTTGAAAATATGACCCTGACAGGCTCACAAACAAATGGTAAATGAAAAGAACCCCCACGCATTTTTTTTGAAAACATGATTTTTAGGCTAATCTATGCTTTTTATTTTTGTCAATTGTCCTGCCCCATGATTTTTGGAGACTTGGATACTCTTAATAAGCTGGACTTAATCTACATTTTGCAGTCTTCTTTGCATTACTGATTATGGCTCATCTACCCAGTCCACTAGAATCAGACAGCAGGACCTAATGAGGCAGCATGAGTGCCCTTCATCTCCTCATGCCTCCAACCAAGGCTATAAAAAAGCAGGGCTGCCTCAGCTTTTCCTCACTTCTATTCTCTGTCTATATCCTCCTGTGTATACCTCTTCATGTCTTCTAATCAGGCTGTATAGGGTGAACAGTTTTAGCATAAAATGGTTGTGCTCATTATTTCTTTTTTGTGAAAGGAATTATTAGTATTATTATAACCTCCTTAAGCCCTCACAGAGTAGAAACCCCCAAAGGCTTTCAACGTTGTCTTTGTTGTGGAATAGTGATACCTCTCAGGTATTGTCTGGCATGCTTTGAGGAGGACCATATCAGAGAAAAGAGCAGCATCAGTAACTTTCAAGAAGAAGATGTGGGATATGTCCATATAGTGCAAGGCACTCCAGCGCTGAGGCAAACCAGGCCTACTCTGTACGTGCTAGCTCCCAAACTGGAAGTCATGTAGCTGTGTAAGTGCGGGCTAGCCAGTCAGTTCACCTGAGGCAACATAGAATGGGCAGCTGCATCCATAGGCAATGTGTAGGGCTGTGGGGGGGGGTACATGCCCCCCCCCGGGAGCGTTGGTGCTCCCCCTGAAAGAGAGTGCTCCAGCTGGTAGGGGGGGCATGGAGAGTACTCATGCCTCCCCTGAAATGGGTTTTGGTGGTGGAACTCCCCCAGTCACCAGTTGGCCGCTGGGGGACCTTGCCCCCAGTTGTGCCCTGCTGGTGTCCCCCCATCTCAGGAGGCACCAGCCATGGCTGCATGGCTTCTTGTTGAGAAGCTATCACTGACGGAGCTGCTATAGTGTCTTAGTCCAGGGCTGCTTTGCACTGTAGTGACCTACCCTCAGATAACCTGAAAGGTTTACTGGAAGAAAGTATCTTCTTGAGTAACCTGTGTGGCCATCTTTTAATCCTGGCTTCTCTGACCCAGGAAGATTGCACCAGCTAGGAGTGCTCCTTTGGTGCTATGTGATCCTCCCCCCACTCCACACACACCACACACAGCTTTGCCATCTACTGCTTTATCTAGGGAGAAAAAAAGGCCTTTGTTTCTAGGTTTGTTTTATGAGATTATTTTGACAGTAGGTATTCTGGATTAGCTAACAGGCCTAGAAAGGAATCCTCAAATTCAGAAGGGGATTCTGGACACTGCCGTGCCTCAGAGGATAACTCATGTGGTTCCTTCAGCACCAAAGGAAGATCCAGCAGCTGAGTCTGGGTTCTCCTTTATACCTCTTGACCACAGATAGAAACAAATATGTATGCTGCTGATACAATCAAGGCTGGTTCCTGCTGACATCAGCAAACACTTCCAGCAGTTCCCTTCTTGGTTCTGTGGTATGCCATGCAATGTTAGCACTGTTAGGTATGGAAGCGTGACTCATAAGAGCAAATCAGGAATAGGAATCATAGAATTATAGAGAAACAGGGCTCAAAGGGTCCTCCAGGTCATCTGGTCCAAATACCCTGCCTGAGGCAGGATCATGCATATCCATACTATCTGATAAAAATCCACTTTCTAACCTCTGAGCAAAACTACACAATCAACCCTGACACAACACAAGATATAACACCTTACCCTGCCAAAGGAAAATCAGGGAGACCATGGCAGCCAATGTCATTCTGCTGAAAAGGTTGTTCAGATATGCTCAAGAGATCCCATGAAGAGGACCATGCCACCCACTACAGAAGAAGGCAAAACACTCCACAGTCCAGATCATGACCATGGGGTAAAATTGCTTCCTGACCCCTTATCCTGGAAGTAAGCATGTGGCTGGGGAGGAAGGCTGCTATCAAGAGTTGGGATCCATCCCAGAACTGGAAAGATGGAATTGGAATCCATGCTGTTAAAGCCATTCTGACCTGTTTCAGTATTTTGGAGTTCTTTGCAACAAAAGATTTGCTCTAGTATTTTTCCATACTAAAAAAATGAGTGAAAAACAAAAGCTGACATTTTCCAAGGGGGGAGGGGCGCCTCAAGTCTAATGAGGGGTGCATCAAGTTTAAAGAGGTTGAGAACCAGTGGCTTAACAAATATGTTAATAAAAATGTGTTATCATCAGTACAAATTGGGATTGGGATTATATTAAACATTAAACAGTTAAGTGACTTGTGCCTTTATCTGGTATGTAGATAAGTGGAGTGCGCTCTATATGTGAGCTTGCTAGGCCAAAGCTAGGACAGGTAAATGTATGAGAGCTGCAGCTGCAACTGCAACTATGGTGGTCCAGACGTACCTTTAAAAAGATTGAGAGGTAATAGCAGAGGATGAGCTATGCACCTCCTACCTTTCTTTTCCTGCCCCCTTTGAGGGGTAGACCTGTGTTCAATGTCTTCCCATTCCCCCGCCCCCAGCATCCTCCAAGGTCAGAAGTGTGAAAAAACTCTCCCATTTTCAGTCTGTTTGGCTGCAGCTTACAGTAATTGTGCTGACAGTGCAAGTTTCCTACAGAACAGGCAGATAGATGGAGGATGCTTTCAAATTCTTCTTGCTCTTTTAGTGTAAAATGTACTATCTAAACACCTTTGCCTTGTGACAAAGTAGGTTTGTGTGGGAGACTCTGTGTGTGTGGTACTGGGAGCAGGGAGAGCAGCCTGACTGACACTGCTTTTACAGCTCCATCCTGAATTTGACTTAGTAAAGAGAGGTAGTTAGCTGTGTTAGTCTGAAGTCAGGCAGAAAGCAAGGTGATTCTTTGACCTACTAAGTCCTTTTACAGAAACGAATGAACTAATTTGCCTGGACTGTATATCCTGTTCCCTGATGAGATGGCATTCTCAGGCTATGGCAAACCCAAGGAATATTGAAATTACCTAAGCCCCTTGTGTAATTTTAGTTCCCAGCAATTGTTTTCTAATGACCTTTTATTGTTAACAATCAGCACCATGCCTGCACTGCTACGGGTGTAAGCAGATTCTATATCCTCCTCAAGCAAACAAAAATCTGGGTGGGCTCCCGTTTATTTCCTGGTTCACACCCATGACTCCTTTGTGTCCCGTGTCCCCTCCCACTCCGCCAGAGTCAGCAAAGCCACTCCCTTACCTTTTGGCTCACACATACAATGACGTCTCCCAGAGAGTTGTGGGCATGCTCTGTTTTTCTTACATTGCATAGGAACTTGGGCTCCACCTGATACTCAGCTTCATCTTATCAAGACCACAGGAAGTGAATTTCCATGTGGACAGCGTATAAAGACAGTGGGAATGAATGGATTTCAGTCTATTTATATATATAAAACATATTCCTCCCATGCTTTGGGTGCCACTGTATAATGTAACTTTTCACAGTAACTAATTTGATAGCTGCTCATTCCATTACAACAATAAATATATACCATATTTACTCAATTAGAAAATGAGGTACCCCCATCTAACATGGGGGAGAAAAGCCCCTTGCCTTAAAATTGAGCATGAAGTAGTAGGGTGAGAGGGGGCAGGCAGCTGCTGAGGCTTGATAGGGAGAAAAAAATTGGGGGGGGGGGTGCTGAGTGTGTGTGCATGCATGCGCATGCTCACCCAGGTGGGAAAGTCTGCAGGGGAAGGGGAGTGGAAGGCGGGGGGGGGGGGGGTTGGGACCAAGCAGATCTGGAGGGAGCGGAGCCAAGCCAGGCCCAGGATCAGGATTGGGGCTGTGCCAGAATGGAGCCAGCCTCAGCTGCACTTCCAGGCTAGAGAAGATGGAGCCCCCAGGACCCCTGTGCTCACCCCGAGTCATCGTTGTTCATAATAATGATAATGATTATAATAACACCAATGTTGCTGCTGCTGCTGGAGCAGGGTACAGGATGAAGCCACAGCTTGTTCGAGGGGCATGAGGAGGGGATGGCAGCTCCTGCCACTGCACGCATCCCGGGAGGCATGGGGTCATGTGGCCCCAGATCTGTGCAGGGCAGGGCAGGGCAGGCTGCTGCTGCCGGCTAAGGCTGGGGCTACGCCGAGCTCTTCCTGGCAGATGGACGGCAGTGCTAGGAGAAGGGGTTGGGGGCTCCATCAAGTTTTGGGGTGGCTGTAACCCCCCCTATTGCCCCTGCTCAGCTCCACTGCTGCCCGCCCTGAGCACAGCCTGCCTCCCCCACCAGGAAAAGCCCAGTGCAGCCTCAGCCCCAGACCTCAGCAGCACTCAGATCTGGGGGCACATGCCCCCATGCCTCCCTGGGTGCATGTAGCAGCAGGAGGCACCCCCCCCCCCCCGATAAGCCACTCGTGGCTTAGTCTCATGCCCCACCTGCTGTGCAGTCCCTGCCCCTCCCCTAGCCCCAACCCCACTCTCTCCCCACTCCTGCTGCAGCCACCAGAAGTTCTTTGTTAAGCTGCCTTGCAAGGCAACACTGCTGCCCTGTGTTTGGTGGGGGGGACTAAGCCCTGTTAGCCCCCACCTTCCACCACCTGAAGCTGGAGCTGCTGGAGCTGGAGCTGGAACTGCTACCTACCTCCCCACTCCCCACTGGCCCTGCATGCCTGGCCACTCCTCTCCTCCCCACCACCTTTTCTCCCTCTGCCTCCCCCTTTGCTGCACTCCTCCTTACCCCTGCTCCACACTGGCAGGCTCTCTCCCTGCTGCAGCCTGCCCCATAGCAGTAGCCTGGAGCCAGCACTGATGTTTTGCCCAGCAGCAGCAAATTTGCTCCCCACTGCTGGTGCTATGGGGCCAGACTGGAGGCAAGCTCCATGGCCCAGGTTGCAGGAGGGGTGGAGCCTGCTGGTGCAAAACAAAGGTGAGGGGAGGGGAGGGAAGAGGACAGGTGGTGGGGGGAGAGATTTTGGGAGGGGTGCAGAGATGGGAGAATGTGGGGCAGGGACCTGAGGTGGTAGGTAACAGAAGTAGCATGGAGATGGGAGAAGGGAGAAGGGAGGACCAGGGGAAGGGGGAATTGGGTCAA
This sequence comes from Crocodylus siamensis, assembly GCF_052110815.1. Classification (NCBI taxonomy): domain Eukaryota; kingdom Metazoa; phylum Chordata; order Crocodylia; family Crocodylidae; genus Crocodylus; species Crocodylus siamensis. Next base: position 261,271,623 of record NC_143395.1, on the reverse strand, counting down.
CCTGAGTCTGTGTTGGGGCAGGCACAATGGTAGGTAAGTTTTGGAGGAAGGACAGGCAGCAGGGGACAAACTTGCTGCCTCTCTCACTGCCTGCCTCCTATCATCTGCCCCCCACTGCCTGTCTTATTACTGCCCCCCTCATCACCTCTCCCCCCACCCACTGCTGTAGTGCAGGGAGCAAATATAAGATGATCCTCCAGTAATTAGATTCCATACATGGAATATTATAATACATTTATAAATTTTCCATGTGTAGAATCTAATTACTGGGAGGTAGGGTGGGGAGGAATCCTCTTCCAGCCAGGGTGATCTTATATTTGAGTAAGTATGGTGCATTTTTCTCCAGCAGACATAATCTACTCAATAGCCCTTTTCAGCAGGCATAATAAAATCCCTCCCTCTCTCCCCTAGTCTAGTCCCTTGTCAAATGCCTTTACAGTATGTCCAGGTTTACAGGTCAGGGCTGCAATGAAGCAAGGAGGCAACAATTTTCTAAAATGAGGAAACCTCAGAGAACAGCTGGCCAGCAAGTCTTCCCTTCTCAAAACAGGGGGCTCCAGTTTGTAGGGCTCTGCTCTCAGTTGCTGCTGTCTGGCAGACACAGTGAGGCAGTAATGCAAGAAACAAGTTAGGGCATTACAGGTTTTGAAATTAAGAGTCTCTTGAATTTGCTCTGAGATTTTAAACTATCAGCCAACAAATAAATAAATAATGCAATGGTCTGTTTCAATAGAAATTATGTCTAATTTCAATTAATCAACCTTTCCTCTAGGCCACTGTTTCTCAACCTTTTAAGTAGCAAGTACCCCCTAACTGCTGAAAATTTTAATAAGTACCCTGACACTCAATTTTCCAGGGGATTTTATATTTACAGACTAATATATGCCACATGTTGGAAGAATGGCTATGTACAGATGTCTGATTTGGTGTGGGTAGGGTTGCCACCTTTTACACCAGGGGTGCACAACTCAAGTATGTACCTGGGATAGAGGTGATGTTGGCCAAAGCTAGGAGGGCTGAATGCCAAATTATTACTGGGGAATTTTTTGCCATAGTTTTGAGAGGAGGAAGGGAAAAGAGAGAGAGAAAAAGAGGGCGAGAGAGAGACAGACAAGGAGGCAGCTGCTGTCAGTCATGGAGCCTGGGCTGTTCCCAGCAGGCAGCTGCGAGGCTGCAAGCCCTGCTGCAAGCAGCTGGGCTCTGTGGCTGGCAGCAGCTACCCAGAGCCTGGGCTGGCTGCAGCCAGGAGGCTGCAAGGAGCTGCTCTGGCTCTTGGCATCACGCTCCTTAGAGCAGATGGTGGCAGGGACCCTGAGGCAGCACTACCCAGAAAAGCTCAGTGCTCCTGCCAGCCCCCTCCTGTAGCTAGCCTGGGCTCTGGCCAGCTGCAGCTGGCAGCAGACAGGCTGCAAACAGCTGCACCTGCACCAAGCTTCGCAGCCCCAGCATCCGCTCCATACTGGCGACTGTACACGTGCTTCGGAGCAGACAGCAGGGATAGGGTCTGAGGCAGTGTAACCCTCCCCCATGGTCTGCTCTGAGGCATGTGTGCAGTTGCTGGTATGGAGCAGATGCCTGGGCTGCAGAGCCCGGTGCGGATGTTTGCAGCTTGCCTGCTGCAGCTGCCCAAAACCCAGGCTTACTATAGGCAGGGGTGGCAGTGGCACCAGGCTTTTCCTGGCGTCTGGCAGTGGCACTGGAGGGGCAGGTTCAGGAGGTCTATGGTGAATATTGGGGTGGCAGCAGCCTCGCTCCCATCTCTGCAGCCCACCCAGAGAGCTGGGAAGAGCCTGGTGCCACTACCAGCCCCAGGCTGCAGTGGCAGCCTGCTCCCTCCTGTGTGCAGTGAACTAGGCCCCAGGTGGGCTGGGTCATGGGGTAATCCCCACAGTGCAGGAGAGAGTGGGGCAGCACCCTGGCCCTACTGCACTCCCTCTCGCACTGTGGTGGTCTCAGTCTGCCTCACCCCTCCAAGCCCAAGTAGGATAAAGAAAGAAACTTACCTGCCTGTAGCTGGGTCATCAGGGAGTGCATGGGTATCTGTGTGCCCACCCTCCCCCTCCTGCAGCAGCCTGTGGCCAGCTTGGGAGAGAGGTGCTTGGGGGAGGGGTGAGTGGCCAGATGTGAACCTGGCAGCAGTGGGGGGAGCCGCGGTGCCCCCTTGCTAGAGGGGTTTTCAGCTCCTGTGTACCCCCTGCCTGTGTCTCGCGTACACCCAGGGGTATGCGTACCATGGGTTGAGAAACTATGCTCTAGGCAGAGGCAGATTAAGGTGTACTGGGACCCTCCTGGGCAAACACAAAATTGAAGACTCCCTCCCCATACAGGAGCTGAACTGTGGTGGGGGGAGGGGCCCCTTCTCCTCCTGGTATTGGTAGGGGAGGCTGGATGGATCCTGCTGGGCTGGGGGTGGGGGGCAGATGCCCACCTCTTCTCCCTGCTCCCTGCCCCCCATCCCCCACTATGGCCAAACACACACACACACACAGATACACAATGCACACAGACACACAGGCATGCACATGCACATATGCACACATACACACAGATGTGCACACATACTTACACATGCATGCACACACACACAGACATGCACATATAGAGACAGACAGAGACAGAGACATACACAGAGAGAGAGAGGGCCACAGCCACATGCACACCCAGCCACACACTTTCTCCTCACAGGACATCCCCCACTCTCAATCACTCTGAGGCAGCCTCCCTTTCCCCCCACCATGAGCCATCTGTGGCTCTGTCTTACTCCTGCCCAGCCCCTGCTGAACTCACCTGCAGGGCAGTGCTACCTGGCTGTGTTCAGGCAGCCTCGCACATGCACAGAGCCAGGTCAGGTCAGGCTGAGAACGCCATGTCATACCTCTGTGGGCAGGTGGTGGCACTGGGAGGGGTGGCTATGAGAGGCTAAGATGACTTTGGGGGGGCTATAGCCCCCCAAGGCCACCCCAGCACCACCGCCCACCTGCAGAGGCGCAGCATGGTGCTCCCAGCCCACTCCCCCACCCCCACGCCCGGTGCTGTGCAGCACTCCCAGCCCTGTTCCCCCAGCCTCACTGGTGGAGGGGCCCTGCTCCTGGCTTGTGGGAAAGCAAATGTTAAAGCCCTGGTTTTAAATTGGCTGCCATTTTTTCTCCCTCCTGGGAGACAAAAACACACCAAGTTTAAAACCCCACTTTTGCTTCCCTGCTGATGAGGATCTCAGGGTCCCAAATTGGTAGGAACCCCTTGGCTCATGCCCAGCTGGCCCATGCATTAATCTGCCTATGCCTCTGGGGAGTAGAATAGCTTATTAATATATACACGTTAAAACTGAAAGTCACATGGGTGCATCATCCTATCACATGTATTTCAGGCTACTCCCTGAACTGTATTTTCTCTGGGTTCAAGTAGGCTCCATTCTTCTGAAATCAATGGAGATGCACCAGTTTGCACTAACAGAGAATTTGGCCCACCATTGTCTCCCTGTAATTCTGGCCTGGAGGGTGCAGTTTCAAATTCCAGTGGACTTTTCTCTCAACTAGGCATTTGCTAGTTCAACATCTTAGGAAATGCTGGGGTAAAAAATGTGAGAAAATATGTCCCCTTTGCATACTTTTTAAGGAAAACTCTCCTTGATCATGCATAAGGATGTACCTTGACTTTGTTTTCTAATTTTACTTTCTATGGTTTACAGAAACAGGTCAGATTATCTGGCTTTCTAAATTCTTGCATGGAGCTTTTGGCTAAGTACAGACAGTCAAAAATTGTGAGGCTGAATTCATTCAGTTTTTGTAGATTAGTCCAGTCCAAGCTGCAAAGATTGAACCAATAAGCAAATGAACAGACGTTCATTTTTGATTCAGGAAATGCAGCCACATGCTTGCAGTGGCTCAAGCCAGAAGCCAAGTTGTGCTAGAGCACAGCTCTCTGGCACATAGCCAGCATGGGCTGTGTGTTCACTTCCTCTTCCTGCTGCCCCCAAGGTCTCTGGGATTTGCAGTCCAGACTCACAGCAGCAGGACTCTGCAGGTTTTCCCATCACTTCCTCTTCCTGCTTCTAGGTGCCTCTGGGATTTGTAGTCCACAGTCTGAGTCAGCACTAAGTAAGCAGAGCAGGGCAACTCCATACTTGAGGGAAGGGAAGTTTAACCCCTGCTCCCTGGCCCCTGACCCCCAACTGGGGTTTGCCGGGGTTGTAGTGAGCCAGCCCTCACTGCTCCAGCTAGGGAGCAGAGGAGTGGGGCCAGCCCTGCTCTCTGGAGCAGACAGCACAGCCCAACCCAGGGCTGCAAAATGCTGGGATGCTGGGAGACTGTCATTTAACTTGAACCAGGAAGGGATTTGGGGCAGAAGTTTCATAAAATGGTTTGACCTAAATCAGTTATGTCTCATACTACATTCAACCAGGTCTATCTTAAACCAGTGTCAGCCATTTTGAAACTGGTTTATGTGCACTTAACTTCTATTCTGTTACAGATTTAAACCAGTTTCTGATCATTTAAATCAGTTTATGTGTATCTTCTGTCCCTAGCCTTCGTGTCACCCGGAGGCTTCTTTGCCTGTCTCTCTCTCTGCTCTTTGGTGACAGATAACCTGATTTTTTTGTACCTCCAGCCTTTAGGGAGAGGTGAGTGTCTTGCTGGAAAAGTCACAGTTAAATCAAACAGTAAACTGTCCAAGAACTGACTTCCTCGACAGCTCTGATTCAGGCTCCCAAAAATGCTCTGTTCAGTGAATCATGCTTCCTTCTGGAAATGACAGCACTTCCTCATCATGCTGTTCTAACTTGCCCTCTCCTCATCTTCTGTGCTATCAGGAAAGGATTGAATTGCATGCTACATTTTTCCATGCTTGGTAGGGAGATGCATCCTTTTTGAAGGGGAAGAGTTTCTATGAGTCAAACGATGACAAACAGAAAATTAGTACCAGGCACAGAAATAAATTACAAACAACAAAAACACACAAACCCATCGAGGTGGGCAGTGGGTGTATATTGGAAGTGTGTCTCCCTAGCAATTTGAGTTGTAGAACTGTTTTCAGCAGTTGCTTTCCAGGACTGAAATGAGTGGCAAAGTTGAAAAAGTTCATGTTAGCTGTTGTCCCTGGCTTCTGTGTCTGTTGGGGTTTATTGGTTTTTGTCTGTTTTCAAGGCAGGTAAGCTAACACTGTGTGTGAAAGAGAGACAGAGCCACAGAATCTGCCCCTGTTCTGAAGGAGGATTGTATTTATCATCAAACTTCTAGCGGGGAGGGGGGAAAAGAGGGCAGTGCTAAAAATATTTTGTTCCAGCAAAATTTATGCTGCAGACTGTTCCACAATGATTATAATGACAGCGATGTACAGAGACATTTTGTTACATAGAACTTAAAAAAAAACCCCTATGATTTACTGAGCAACATGCGTTTGGGATAAATATCTTACCATATGGTGAATGATGACTTACATTGGAATGAGAATTTTAAACAGCTCTTTTTTTTTCTGTACAAATCTTTAACTCCCTTGGAGCCAGACTACATGAAAGCTCAAGCTGTACTTATTTTTTGGTAGTTACAACTTGAAATCCTGGCCCTGCTGAAGCTAATGGCAAAATTCAGTAGAGGCTAGACTGAATCTAATTTAGACATGATTCAATGGGAGAGTAGGGTGAGAGGTCCTTTTGGGGAGAGCAGGGGTATTTCAGCCACAAGGTTATTTGGTTACAGAGTAAAAGCCCATACAGGATGAGGGGTTGTAATTACATCTATATGACTGATTTTTTAAAAACATTCTTATAGGTGAGATATAGTTCTCTCATTACTGATTTTGAAGCACTGATTATTGTTTAGGCATGTAACAACTTTGTACCACTTCAGCATAACCTGAAGCACAGGTCTCATATTGTTGTATTTTATTTACATATTTCATAGATTTCATAGACATTAGGGTTGGAAGGGACCTTGGAAGATCATTGAGTCCAGCCCCCTGCCCAAAGGGCAGGAAGTCAGCTGGGGTCATAGGATCCCAGCAAGATAAGCATCCAATTTGCTTTTGAAGGTGTTAAATATGGTTTAACCCTGCAAGGTTCAAGGCACCCTTGGCTCTCACCGTCATCACTGTGAGGTGCTTGGCATTTCCCAGGAATCCAAGACACCTCTTAAAACTTGACTCTCTTGATGCTTGTAGAGAGAGCTTTATAAATAAATCATGAAGAGAAGGAACGAGAGGCTTAGCCCAGACAGGACTGCTTTAAAATCACATCTCATCCTTAAAGATGAGAACATAGGGCACTGGGCTGGTTGGGACCTTCTGGGTGACCTTCTGCCATAGCTGTGGCAGGCAGCTACTTCATGTAATCCTGTTTAAAAACAGATCAAGCTCCATTTTCAGCCTGGTTAGGTTGTTTGCCCCACTAGTTCTCCTGATAGGCTATTCCAGCCTGGTGGTTTAGCCTCTGTTATTCTGACAGTGAGAAACGTCCTTCTAATTTCCAGCCAACATGCACTGATAGCCAGTTTCTATCCCTTTGTTCTTGGGCTAAACCCTGGTATAGGAATATTACCAGGTGGAATAGAACCAGTACAACCAAAACTGTACCGTGCTTTTTCATGTGCTACAGCACGTTTCTGATGGAAAAAGGTGAAAGCAGAATACAGCAATCCCTAACTACCTCAGCAATGTGTTTGAAGCCACTGGAGGTAGACAGACATTGGAGAAGTCCTGAACCAGGCCTGCAGTCATGGGGTCAGAAGAGCACAGAGGTAGCATCCATCAGCCTTTGTCTCCAACTCCTCTGCATTGGCTATATAGGTGGGGGCCAACCTTTTTGTCAGGTGTCCCACAAATTAGCCCCATACCCTCCCTGAGAGCCACTCACATCCCCTTACCTTGCCTGATCAGCTTTTTGTTCCATGCCCTGTGTCCCTACCCAATCTACTGCTCTGCTTTCTGCTCCTTGCTCTGTGCTCCCCACTTGATTTCCTGCTCTCTGGGCACATCTACATGTGTGCATTTACTGTGCAGTAACTGGAATTACTGCAAAATACAGGCACATATTTACACATGCATGCCCATACTACACAGTAAATATGGTGACTTATGCCAACCTGAGCGTATATTTGATACCACCGGATAACTTACTACTGAGTAACACACATGTAGACACCTTACTGTGCAGTAACGCTCTGTGTGTGGACTGACTTGGGACTAACTTTAGTTAGACCCAAGTCCCAGCGTTAATGCCCTTTAATGTCTGCACATGTAGACACTGGCCTATCTCTGCTTACTGCACAGTAAATATAATACAGCATAAATGCATGGGTAGACATGTCTTCTTTTCTGCTACCTGCCCAATCTGCCACTGCATTATCTGTCTACTCTCTGGTCTGCTGGCACACACAAGGGCTGTTTATTAGGGCAGTGTGACACTTCAGTAGCCGATTTGATTTGGAAGAGATTCGGCCCAATTCGGGGACCAAATCTCCAAATCTGCATCAAATCAGGAGACTGAGTAAAAGCTTCAAATCAATCTGAATTGATCTGGAAAAGCTTTGGAAAAAGATTCAGACATAGACTAAACAGGCTGCTGGTTCAATTCCCCAGCCCCTAGTTTGATTCCCCAGCCCCCAGTTCAATTTGCCTGAGATCTAGGGTGGCTCCACATGTCAGTTGGAGCCCAGCAGTGCTCAACCCCAGCTGCCCTAGTTCCCAGGCAGCATGCAGTGCCATGCTGCACCTGTGCCATGGGGCAGCTGCCACACAGGTGCCAGGCAGAGGGGCTCTGCTATGAGCAGCCACAGGCCCCAATTGTCACTCCTGCAGCTGGTGAGTGTGGGGCTTTTTTTTTTTAAAGTGCAGGGAAGCTGGGCCGGGTAGGGGATGGGGCTGGGCAGGGCAGCCATGGGGGCTTCTCCCATGGCTCCCCCTACCCAGGGAGAGGTAGGCACAGCCAGAGGAGCTGCAGGAAAACCTGCAGCTGCCTGGCTGTGCCTGCCTCTCCCTAGCTGATCTGAATCACCGAATCTCTCCAAATCAGTGCCAAATCTTCCAAAGCTGATTTGACTGAATTGATTCAGGACAGTGATCCAAATCTGCAAATCGAATCACTGTCCTCCGAATTGGCTGAATCCAAATCGAATACTTCCCTATTCACACAGGTCTACTACTTATGCCATTTCTGGCACATGTGGTGCAAGTTGGCTACCCGTGAGTACATTAGAGAAGATCAGAAATAGGTATGGTTATGCACCCATATACCTCATTTGTGGCCAGGGACACTGAACCAGAAATCAGTATGGATTTTGGCACAGCTATTTAGCAGAACTGTTGTGCAATTACAAGGCAAGAATAGGAATTGATTCCTAATGACTGATAAAATGCTCAGCAATTACGATAGGAAAGATTCTTGCCAAATGTCTGACTCATTCCTTTTGTTCTCTCTTGGCCATAGAAATATTGGAGAACTAATCCCCACTGCCACTATTAGGAGTGTTCATTATGCCTGGTGTCCAGCTTCAATACAGTTAAAATATCCTGGCCCCAAAGTAACCTGAATTAAATGAAAAACACACAAGGAACATGCACTCCAATGAGAATATAATTACATATAGAAACAACCAATACAAGAATATCGTTGCCTTGAAAATTGCCCATGAAAAGAAATGCTAAAAGAATATCATTGCTTTAAAGAGCAAAATCATGAAGTAGAAGTAACTTCAGCTGAGCTGAAATCACAAATAGAGACATTAAGTGAATGAGATGAATGAGATTTATTTCTGAATATCAGGGTCTTTTACATTTTTTGATTCAGGTGCCTTACATATATTAATTACTAATCTTCAGTCAGAATCAACCCTTGAATATTTGGAAGTTAGCAGCAATGATCTTCTTGACTTTGTTGAGACAATGACTTGGCATCAATATTCATGTCCATGGAAAACACTTAAAATGCATAGACTCAAGCTATGGCAGAAAGAGAGCTCCTGTGAGATGGACTGGCTGGATCCCAGCCCAATAGCCTGCAACCTGCAAAGACAAGAAGCAGTCCCAGGATGTTGTTCTGCCTATGCAAGCCATATCAGAAATGTCCTGTGTTTAGGTAACACTGTCTCTCTGGTTCTATAACATACAAGACTTACTTGTCCTGGAGTCTTACTTGTTCACATGCAGTAATTGTATTTAAAGCATCTGCTCTCTGCCACTTCTGGGAACACCACAGTAACAATTCACAGTAAAGTTTTCCTCAAACTTTTAGCATTTTTTAAAGAATTCCAAATATTCTGTATGGTGATGGAGATGCAGCAAAATGCTGTCACACAACGTCATTGTTGTAATTTCAAAATTTTACAACACATTCTAGTGAATGCTCCTATCCTAACACATGCAAGAGAATTTTCCTTTTTCTTGAATCAATATACACATACACCTTCAGGGACAGAGGGCTGTTCTTCACCCTGAGTGGCAACAGTACATGGGACAGCAGCAATGACTGAGTCCCCATGGTTGGTGGCAAGGCCACAATCTATTTTTATGTCCCCTCACCCCAGACCAGGACCCAAGGCTGGTGCTATGCTCACCCCCTGAGTTAGATTACTGCTCAGGAATCAATTCTTCCATTGGGGCACATATGTGGGTAACTCAAATCAGAGGGCTGCACTGGACCCTCTGCCTTGCTAACTGCTACTTCTGCCTGAGGAGTGAGTGGCCTACTTGCAAGGCTTCCAGGAGTGGTAGGGAGTCCATCCTATGGCATGCATTTCTCCTCATTGGGAGGACCAGCTGAGTGGAAACTCCTCTTAGCTGCTGATTCCATAAGTGTGAAATCTTTGGCTGTGACCCCATAAGATCCCAGAAGCTAAGCAGGGATGGGCTGCATCAGCACTTGGATAGGATGCCTTCAGAAGATACTCTTGGTGACTCATACAGTGGCAGTCTTTTCTTAGTCAGTACTAAACCAATTTCCCAGCACAATACATTTGTCTATTACACAGCATACTAGTGAAGGAAGGTGCAAGGAACCAGCACTCAGACTAAAATACTTAATAAGAAAACAAATATGATGACAACCAGTGGTCTGGAGTGAAAACAAAACTGGGGCTTCTAAGAAGAGAAACAGGTTCAGATTGTTAGAGGTTATCAGGTCTAAAGATAGGATGTTAAATCATGCACCCGGGCTGAAAAGGGAAGGGAGCTCTAGGGAACTAGAGCCGCAATGGGCAAAGTATGATATTCATAAGGATGAATTGTGGGAAGGAGATCTTGAGGAGATCAGTAAAGAGAGTAAGCAGAAAGGAAGGGAGCAAAAACAGAGGGAAGATCGGGTAGTTTGACTGGGGTGACAGTATTAAATGGAAGAGTCAGAATTTAAAAGTAGTGAGTAGTATGGAGGGATCAGAAGCTAGGGAGGTTAAGAAAAGTCAAGGGCAATACAGATAGGGAAAATAAGAGACAATGCATGGTATGGGGAGGGCTAGTGCAACTGGAAAGAGGAACTTCGCTGATCAGTATGCACAGCATTGCAAAAGCTAAAGGGCAAGATAAAATGTGTAGGTTTAAGAATTTTTTACTACACCTAAACCCAAGAGATTTGTGACTACACAGTTCCATGGAAGTTGGGGAGAAGTTTGACCTTGATTAGGTCAAGTTTTTATTCAAGTTATTTAAAATGTACTTTCTGCAAGATTTGAAAGGGCATGAAATACTGAAATATACCATTTTAAAGTGAGTCATGATTTTAGTAATATGTGCAGGACTCATATCCTGAGTTATGCTAACTTTCAGGTCAGCAATAAAAATTCAAACGTTCCTAGTGGTTCTTCTAATCCATCAAGTCATTTTTAAAAATTATTTTTATAGCATTCTTAAAACATTAGTCTGAATTTTCCTCCCAGATCTCGTCTAAGAGCTGATCTGTAACTATTCCCAACCTCTAGGAAGAGGCTACTGTTTTTGCCATCCTGAAATCCACTTTCTCCATCTCTCCTGCCTGAAGCTCTGACTGTTACTTGTGGGGTTTTTCTATAGAATTGATCTGAAAAGCAGCAAAGCCGATGTGGTTACTTGTAAAGGGGCTGGGGTAGAGCTACTTTAATGTCCAGGCAAAAAGAAACTCTGTCTTCCAGAGCTTTTTTTAACTGAGGCCCCTTTTAAGCAGAAGTCAGTGGGCCTACCTACTCATACTCCCATGGACTGTGCAAGGCTGATGTTTAGTCAAAACAACTTGGGCACTCTCAGAGTGAATGGTTTACATATTTAAAGCTATTTTTTATTTTGCCCAACCTGCAGGTCTGGCCAAGCTATACTTAGGTCTGAGCCCAGGGTTAGGAGGGGAGTGGGGTGGGAAAGAGTGGCTCTAAGCCACTTGTGTCTGACTGAAGGTTGGGCTGGGTCCTTAGGCCACAACTACAGTGTCTCTGGGACCTAGTGTAACTTAAAACAGCCCAAGATGTGGCAGCACAAGCCTGGCTGGGGATTGCTAAAGTATGCTGTACTCTTGCTTTGGCCATGCCCTGCTGCATCCCCTGTGTAGGAGAGGATCAGAATGACAGAGTGAGCCTCACAGCTTGACCCTACCCAGGGATTTCCCTAAGCCGTAAAAATCCCCAGCTGACCTGAAGAGCAGCTTGCCCAGGTTCTGTGTTGGCTGAGCATCACAAAGCACTTAGAAGACAGGCCCAGTGTGTTCCAGGGCTTCTGTGTTGTATGCAGGCCTGGGAGTACACTTCAATGAGTAGTTTGGTGTAAGCACAATTGCTTGGTTCAGGCCCCCATGTGTTTGAGCAGCCACCCTTTGAAATTTTGCCTTTGGGGTGATGGTCCTTTCAAAATATTTCCTTAGTCGCCTCTTGCTCACAAGTGAAGGACATCAGCAGAGGAGCTGTAAGTTCTTTAAAAGGAGAAAAATACTAGGAGCCAGATCCTTGGTGGGTATATATCAGATCCATGCACATGCTCCACTCTCAGATCCATGTTTGATAGACAAGGCTGGAGTTAAACTACATGTAAACATCACTGACAGCACTGGACAGTGTTATGTATTCGTTTTAACCTAGAAGAAGTTGACCACCTGTGCCCATTAAATTATTTTCATGCTTCTAGCCAGCATCTTGTGGGGAGTGATGCTATGATCTCTGTACATTCATTTCTGTACGTTTTCCAAAATCCACTTCTGCTGTTTAGTCTAAGAAAAAAATCCAGTTCAAAACATGGTGCACAAGCTTTAGTTTTTCTAAGTACACAGCCAAGGAATGGTGAAGAGGGAGCGGTTATTAAAATATTTTTTTAGTATTCATTATTTTTCTTGCTCATAGAAGGGTTTTGCTCAATTTGATATTAGTTATTAATGAGTGTCTAGTACTGAGGATGATCACTACTTTGATTTATACTTCCATGCAGTATGTTCTTGGTTATTACCCAACTTATGTTTTTCTTTGTGGTTGTTTTATTGATTAGAACGAAGATGAAAGCTGATAAATCTATCTCAAAAGGAAGGAATTTGGACTCTGAAAATCCCATCTATATGTGCAAACTTGTGAGCCAGAAATGTGATATCATTTTGAAACGTAGTCTTGCTCAGAATATCTTTGCGTAGGTATATATTATGGCAGCACTGCTCACAGTTTCATAGGCTGAGATGAGTTGTATTCTTAAACCCGGAATGTAACCACTTGGCTGCATATGAAGAATACAGTGTAAACCTCTCCCCCCACAGCAGTGACAGTTGCTTGTTGGGTATAAAATGAATTTTCTGAGAACTAGACAGTAGGAGTCATAATTAGTTTAAATTAAAATGACTAAAGGACAATTTTAATAAATGAAAAATATAGACACCAGCCTTTCTACATAAAATGTACTGAAAACTCAAGACTTGGCACCATGGAAGGAACCTTTTTAGGATAAATGGGCATTTTTTTGTCATCATTCTTTGTAACTGAAAGTTTCTCCTTCAGTAGGGTCCCTTACAGAGAATTCCCTGAATAACTTCCTTTTTTCAAAATATCCCTGACTATCCATTTTTCCCATTGGGAATGAATCCAAATGGCCTTCAGGGATGATGGGGCCACCATCTTCCTCAGACATGAACTAGTATGACTTTCCAAAACTGTTGCCAGTGGATAGTAGTGGAGGGATGCATTGGGGAGCTGGGGAGGGAGACATCAGGTTTGTTGATGGTAGATAAAGAGTTTTGAAAATAAGGTGTTGCAAGACTGGCCCTCCCAGGCTTCAGTGAAGATTACGCTGCATTTATTGTTTTTACATTGTGAGGGCTAATGAGATACGTGCATGAATGGTCAGCATACATTTAACTTTTCATGCTCTTTTTTCAGTAGTCTTCTGTTAAATATAGAGATGTATTAACACAACCTTAGCTCTTACACAATATCGTGTGCATGTAAATAACCTATACACCCATGATCTTTGAATATGTCTACATACTTATTAGAAATCATTTATTCTTTTTATTACCGTATGCCTTAGAGAGCCCATCTTAACTCATGGCTCCAATGTGTTAGGCACTTTACAAATACATAATAAGAAACACACCATGTCTTGAAGAATTTAGAGACCAGCTGAGTCTCAGAAGTGAAACAGGGAGAGTACTTGGCTCACTAGCAGGACTGGGCATACAACCTGTAGCGATCACTGGGTTCAATAAACATAGGCATACATGAATGAGAACAACAACACACTTCAATCATACAGCTGTACGCAACACCTGCAAACTCTTAGTCTGTCTCTCACTGACTGACTAGCAGCTACTACCTAACTAGCTACTATCTATTAGCAGCTACTACCTAATAACTAACTAGCTGCTGCCTGAGGGACCATCTCCCAATTCCCTCAGTCTCCTGTTAGGGAGGCTTTCTAAGTTATTCACTATACAGTATATCTATATTGATAGATCAATATCTATAGATATAGATATATAGAGAGAGAGATATTAGGCAGGCCTGTTTTGTGGCTGAGGGGCCTCTGTGTTAAGCTGGCAACAGAAGGGTTTAAGAATACAAATCTGGGTATAGGCAAGTGATCTACAATCTGAAACTGTGGCTCTTGCAGGCTTTGGAAGCTTTAAAGCCTTGGTTGGGATGATCTAGTTGGGGCTGGTCCTGCTTTGAGCAGGGGCTTGGACTAGATGACCTCCAGAGGTCCCTCCCCATCCTTATTTTCTGTGATTCTATGATCACTACTGAACCTAGGGTTCCTGACGCCCAGTTCTGGGTCCTGTCTGTTGAGCCATGTTATGTAATTACTATTTATGCAGCTCTTTGAAATTTAGTGTTGCATTATATGTGAGACAACTATTATTAACAGAACTGTACATTGCATTCACAACCAGAAGTCTGATGAGGCTGGTCCTCATCTTTAAACACTGCCATTTTTTCTCCATTTGTTTCAAGTTCCACTAAAGTATCCTCTTCGTTGTTAAAAGTCCTCGGGGACTCCCACCATATACCGTGCATTCTCTTGCATGATGTAGCATAGAGTTGCTAAATGAAGAGACGTGGGAGGTGCCAGAGAATGAAGGCCTAATGGCCAGACCACCCCAAAACCAGAGGAAAGAGGGTATTCTAAAGTGTCTCTGCCTGAGGCAACAGTTGAGAAATGAGAATAATGCTTTTTTCCAACTGCAGACCAGTAACAAATGCAATCATTTTCAGCTGTCCCCCCACTTGAGGGTATTTTTTCTGTGGTTTTTATGGTATGATGCCCCTGTGCTCATAACAGTAAAGCACATAGAGAACCCAGAGACACATGCAGCAAGAATGGGCTTTGCACATCTTTCAGACTGAAAATAAATCTCGTGAGTTTATTTTAGCCTGCCTGCCTGCTGATTTTCATGTGAGCTCAATTTTATCAGACCTGTTATTCTTCTGAGTGATACCACATCAGGTTCTGCTTCAGTGCCACACTATATCCATCTAGGCTTGGAACCTAAGGCAGTTGATATGGCCACACCATGCTTCCATAGCGGCCAGTTCACACTATTCACACTGAGTATGCTTTTGACTTGGGCCCTGTTTGCTGTAAAATATGTTTCTCTGCCTGTCTGGGGAAGCAGTAACTCAGTGAATGAAATCTTGCCCCTGTTCAGGTCAGTGGAAGTTTTGCCATGGATTTCTGTAAGGTCTCAATTTCGTCCTTATGTGTCCATTGTCTCCTGAAAGCAATGAGAGGGGAGGAGGCCAGGCAGTGGGAGGATAAGGTTGGGGGAATCCCTGCTGGTTATGCAGCCTTTCAGCAGAGCTGCAGCAGGCACAGTAGGAACTGCCAAATACGACAGAGTCCTGCAAGATGCTTGACATTTGTCAGCCCTTGGAAGAGCTGGATGAAGAGGGAAGTCTGCCAGAACCCTTGACCCCAGGAGACAAGAGCTTGAAAAGAAGAAAGAAAGGGTGGGGAGCCAAAGGCTGCTGGTGAATGAAGGAGCCAATGCTCATGGGAGGGTCACTGGGAGGAAGTGAGACATAGACAGGTCAGCGATTGACGAGAGGCAGAAGGGAGATTCTTTAAAACAGGCTGAACTCTCATTAATGAGGTTTGGGGCAGAGGTTCAGAGTCATGTTTTGTCTTCTGTCTTATCCACTCCTCTTTGCAGCCATGGCAAATCCTCGCAAAGAGACCTACTTTCCTCCATTTCACACAGGCCTTGTTTTTGGCCTGTTTCCTGCTGCCTCGCCCATAGCAGAGCTCGCTTCCTTCACTATGAGTTTAGCTCCATAAATCATAAAATGGGTTTAATTTATTTTGCTGGCGATGGGAAAGGGAGTCTTACAGAACTGGGTCAGCTCACTGCTGCGAACACTATTCTTTCTCGTCTAATTAGAGTGACAACTGGCATTATCTGCTAAAGAAATAGAGGAATTTTTTTATACATTAGGGGACCATTTCAGGACAATTTACCTGCTGATCCCTTAGGAAAAAATAGAGAAGCAGCTTGGCACCCTGGGGATTTTATTGTAATCACCGACCAGAACTGACTAACAGAGGTGCTTTGGAATCTTAACTCTTCCTTTCTTTCATTTCTTTTCTCTGGGGGGACTGGTGGTGGGGAGGAGAGAGGTGGAGAGCTGACACTGTAACAACAGTTGGGATTTTTAACATAGAAGATATATTTCTTATCTGAACTAAGTTTCTTCTATGCACCTGCAACCACGTAAATGACCCATGATTAAATTTAATACTTATTTTAAGGTCCCTTTACACAGTCAGAGTGATGTAAAGGAGACTTGCTATCAGCTAGTATGAGAAGTGGGCCAACATAATTTTTAATTTAGTTTCTAAAATGCAAAACTTATTAACAGCTATCATTCCCCCCTCCCCCTTCCTTCTCGCCTGCTCATGTAAAGTCCAGTTCTAGTGAATGGGAATACAAGCCACTGAATATTCAGAGATCTCTCACATGCAATCATTGTGAGTTGCACCACATGCTAAGTTTATCCTTCTTCTAAAACAGAAACAGAAACTTAGTGTCATGCTGCTTGAAAAAAACCCACCTGCCTTTATTCCACTCAGGGTATTGCCCCAATCCACAAAAGTGTCCCTGAATGCAGGGTTGTGGAGAATGTAACAGGTACATGATCTTCTTCTCGAGGGGTATTTATAACTTGCCTTAGCAGCTTACTCTCTATCAGCACATAACTTATAGTTGCAACTTGATCCTGTTATTTGGGGTCTACCAGCTGACAGTACAGCACATACTCAGAGTGCCTCCAAGCTGATTTATTAGTGAATCTCTTATAGCAGTCCCCCAGAATGGTGTTTCAGAAGTAATAAATCATGGAAGCAATCACTAACTGCTAGATGTCTGCTTTGGAGTAAGAGCTTCTCTGCTTGCATTTTCTTTGCAATCCACCAATGCTATCTGAAGACTCTGAGTTAGACAAGATGCATTTAAATCTGGTGTTTCAGCTTATCAAAGAGAAACCAATTTAAAGTTCCTTGGATGCTCTTAATGAGCAAGGAGGACAGATCCTACTTTCTGGGAGTTCTTTGTTCCCCCCAAGGAGTCTGCTCTGACATCATGTGTGGTATTTCATTTTTATATATTGTGATGGTTTAAGAACAACACAATCTTATATTGGAACTTTCCGTTTTTGTGGCTCAAATATTTGCAGAATCATTTAAAAGGATCCAGGTTTGCATGTCAATTATTCTTCCCCTCAGATGAAGCTTTCAAAGGAAAGCTATAACATGTTGAGAGACGCAATGACAATTTCTAATTTTTTAAGATGAGAAATTTCGTTTATATGACTAAGACCTTAGTCATATACCTGGGCTGAGGTTCTATATGTGACTAAAAATTGATGGGGAGGAAACATCCCTAATTTTGGCAGGGGTGGAAGTTTTCAGTGCATTTTTCAAGGATGAAACTCAGAAAAACAGAGGAGGTCAGTTTAACCTTGTGGTTGTGGGTATGAATGAGCAAGGAAGTTTAAATTACACTGGAGGACAGTTCCTTTAGTCATAGGAAGCTGTAGTGCTTTTATAAATAAATAAAATCACTGTGCTTTGATTATGGTAATAAGCAAACTGTAAAATTCAAGGTTTTAGCTATTTTTGTTTTGTTTTGGTTTGGAGAAGATAAAGCTGCTTATTAATCTTTCTACGTCACATGTAGGTGGTAGTTTGTAAATAGAACCACCAGGCATTTTTCACAAGTGGAATACAGTAGTTTTCCATTAAACTTTTTGGTTGATCTTTGTCATTTAAAATAATGACAACCCAGGAAAAAAAGAGCGAGTTAGTTTTGTATTTAACCAGGTGGACACAGCATGGGCCAAGTCAGCAGAGTATTTTGCATCATTAGCTAGATGCAGAGAAAGGACCAGTCTTATGAGCAGCTCTCGCATCATAAGCAGGATTGTTCAGACATTTGATTTCTACAGGGGTTTTTTAAGACCTTTTTAGTTTTCAGACCTCTGGCAGTAAAAGCAGTAGCTGAGATCGTCTGCTCATTTCCAGTTCACTCCTTGATCATGCTTTTGGTTCTTTCTCACCTTCTTTGCTGAGAGTCCTGTTTGGGAAGTAACTTCCTTGCACTGCTGTCTGTTCTCACCAAACATCTTTGTGCAGCGGTCCCCAAACATGTTTTGCAGCTTTTCTGCCTCATTCATTTTCTCACACAACAATCTGGTAGTGTTTTTTTTTTTTTACTGAGCTATGCCAAATGGCCAGGAGAATAGTCTAGGCTGTAGTTACTGCTTCCAATGCCCTAAAGATTCTTGAAGTGTCTTTTTCTGGATCTCTCCTGTAGTTCCATTTCCATGTGGCAGCCTCTATAGAGTCATTAAAACCATATTCAGTGAATAGGAATAGGCTGTTCCTAAATGGCTTACTATTTAGTGCCTGTGGCACATGAATTGTTTTGTGATGCGATATCATCAGAGGTAAACAAGAGCCTGAAGCTGATGGTAAACAAGAGACTGAAGTATTGCCCCCAGTTAATACCAGTTATAACTTATAAGAGATCAGAATTGGGCCTTTAAATATTTATTGTCTGGATCATAAAAAGAAAGATGGTTTTTTGAGACTAAGGACAAGATTTACTTATCAAAGACGTGGGTAGAAAATACATTTCCACTGCACAATAGCTCATGTGAAATAGCTTTTACTGTATAAATACCGAAGCTCAAGCTGTTGAAATAGTATATGGCATTCTTCAAAGCTTCATTAAACCACAGAACTGTAAAAGTCTCTTCTGTGACAAGGCACTTCTTGCTTACATTCCCTCTCTTCTTCCGAACCTGGAGCCCATATGCAGGACAAATTCCCATTATCTACTGTTGCACTTAACCCTACTTGTAGATTGTTCTGTTAACTGTGTATGAGGAATACACTTATATAGAAAAAGCAAACCTGCACTCCCCCTCCTTTGCCTCTGTGCCCTATACCTACCTGTATCCTTGTCACTACACAAAGCTTCATGTGATTACACCTTAGTTATCTATTTGTGGCACTTCATTTTCTGACCTTATGTTCATCAGTGTTTCATATACTTTAATTTGCATCCCTTGTGCCCTGATAAATAGCACTCCAGAAGATTATAGCAGATGCTTTTCACAGGGATAGCTAATCAGTCCCCTGAGCACCCACAGCTTTTGAAAGGACAATAGTACTGGTACAGTGGGACAGAATCATAGAAAATGAGGGGTGGAGGGACCTCAGGAGATCATTTAGTCCAACTCCCTGTTCAAAGCAGGACCAGCCCCAGCTAGATCATCCCAGCCAAGGCTTTGTCCAGCTGGGTCTTAAAAACCTGCAAGGAAGGAGATTCTACCACTTCTCTTGTAATCTTCTCCAGTGTTTTACTACCCTCCTAGTGAAAACATTTTTCCTAATATCTAACCTAAACTTCCCTTGCTGCAACTTGAGATGGTTGTTCCTCCTCTGCCACCACTGAGAACAGTTTAGCTCCATCTTCTTGTGGTACCCCCATCAGGTAGTTAAAAGCTGCTGTTAAAGCCCCCCTGAATCTTCTCTTCTCTAGATTAAACAATCCCAGTTCCCTCAGCCTTCCTCATAAGTCATGTCCCCAGCCCCCGCCTCACCATTTTTGTTGCCCTCTTTTGGACTCTCTCCAATTTCTCCACATCCTTTCTGTAGTGGGGTGCTCAAAACTGAACACAGTTCTCCAGATGTGGCCTCACCAGGGCTGAATAGAAGGGAATAATCACTTTCCTCCATCTGCTGGCAACACTCCTACCGATGCAGCCCAGTATGCCGTTAGCCTTTTTGGCAACAAGGACACACTGTTGGCTCATATTCAGCTTATTGTTCAGTGTAAACCCCAGGTACTTTTCTGCAAAGCTGCTGCCTTGCCAGTCAGCCCCCAGCCTGTACTGGTACTGTAGGGCTGTGTGAAGCTTTGGGTCCTGATTCGATTTGGAGGAGATTCGGCCCAATTCAGTGGCCAAATCTCCAAATCCAAAATAAATCAGGGAACCAGTTAAAAAATCTGAATTGATTCAAAGCTCTCCAAATCTTCTGAGGGCATGAAGTCTGCCAGGGTTCAAGGAGATAGGTGCAGGGGTTTCAGGGAAACTGCACCTCAAACTGCCGAAAGCAAAACTTGTATCGTGTGTGTGTTAAGGCAGATTTGGATGAAAACAGCAGAGATGGTAGCCCCTTCTGAGGCTATGAAGCCTGCCAGGTTTCAAGGAGATAGGTGTAAGGGTTTTGGGGAAACAGCACCTCAAGCTGCTGACAACCGAACCTTGTGACATGTAACTGTGTGTGTGTGTGTGTGTGTGTGTGTGTGTGTGTGTGTGTGTGTGTGTGTGTGTGAGAAGGTGCGGCAGGATAAAAACAGCAGGGATGGTAGCCTGTAACAGGGGGCCTTCCTGGTGCCAGTTAGAACTTTGCCCATCTGCCTTTTTCTGGGCCAGCCGCCCACCCCTCTTTTGCTCAAGCAGAAAAAGCTCACAAAAGGGACAGAAAGGCTGCAGACAGAGGTTTATATCCTGTTTCTACTTCCTTCCCCCAGAGCACTGTGATTGGAAGGCGACTCAGGGAAATATCACAGCCACTGGCCAGCTACAGATGTCAGTCTTCCCTCCCCTGCTCCCCCTCCCTCTTCTCAGTTTCTGTTCCCCTGCAAGACTGCCTTCTGAATTGCTGAATCTCCAAATCTTCTTCCAAATCTTTTCTGAATTGATTCAGAGGGGTTTTTTTCCTTCCAGTTCAATTCAGATTTAGTGATTCAGCCTCTGAATCAGGCCATATCTTTTCCAAATCAAATAGGTGACAGAAGATTCGCACACCCCTAGTATCTACTACTCCCCACAGCTTGGTGTCATCTGAAAACTTCCTTAGGGTGCACTTTATACCATCTTCCAAGTTGTTGATGAAGACATTGAACAAAATTGGCCCCAGGATTGATCCTAGAGGCACTCCACTTGATACTGGCTGCCAACTACAGACTGAGCCATTGATTACTACTCTCTGAGCCCTATGCTCCATCAAGTTTTCTCTTCACCTTATAGTCCATTCATCCAACCCACACTTCCTTAGCTTGCCTATGACAACATCATGGGAGACCCTATCAAAAGCCTTGCTAAAATCAAAGTATACCACATCCACTGGTCTCCCTGCATCCACAGAGCCAGTCATCTCATCATAGAAGGGAATCAGGTTGGTCAGGCATGACTTGCCCTTGGTGAATCCATGCTGATGTTCCTAATCACCTTCTTCTCCTCTAGGTGCTTTGAGATGGATTCCTTGGGGATCTGCTCCATGATTTTTCCAGGGATTGAGGTGAGGCTGATTGGTCTATAGTTCCCTGGATCCTCCTTTTCCCCTTTCTTAAATATGAGCACTATGTTTGCCCTTGTCCAATCATTCGGAACCTCTCTTGATCACCATGACTTTTTTAAGATGATGGCCAGTGGCTCTGCAATTACATCAGACAACTCCCTCAGCACCATCCAGTCCCATGGACTCGTATATGTCCAGCTTTTCTAAATAGTCCCCATCCTGTTCTTTCTTCACTGTTGGCTGCTCACCTCCACCCCAAACTGTGCTGCCAGGTACCATAGTCTGGGATCTGACCTTGCCTGTGAAAACTGAGGTGAAAAAGGCATTGGGTACTTCAGCCTTTTCTGCATCCTCTGTCACAAGGTTGCCTCCCCGATTCAGTGAAGAAACCAGAATTTTCCTGATCCTCATCTTGCTACTGACATACTTGTAGAAACCCTCCTTGTTACCCTTCACATCCTTTGCTAGCTGCAACTCCAGCTGCGCTTTGGCCTTCCTGACTTCATCCCTGCTTACCTGAGCAGTGCTTTTATATTTTTCCTTAGTTATTTGTCCATGTTTCCACTTCTTATAAGCTTCCTTTTTGTGATTTAGTTAACTGAAGAGTTCCCTCCTAAGCCAAGCTGGACTTCTGCCATACTTGCTAGTCTTCCTGTGGATTGAGATGGTTTGTTCCTGCACTCTCAGTAAGGCTTCTTTCAAGTACAGCCAGCTCTCCTGGACTCCTCTCCCCCTCAGTCTGTCTTCCCAGGGGTTCCTGATCATGAGTTCCCTGAGCGAGTTGAAGCCTGCTTTTCCAGGGTCTTTACTCTGCTGTTCTCCTTCCTTCCTTTCCTCAGGATCCTGAACTCTATCATTGCATGGTGGCTGCTGTCCAAGTTGCCAAGGGATGCACCTGCTTATAACAGTAAGCTTTAGCTTCTTGTAGCTGCACTGTAGATGCCTGCATTTTCTTGAAGGTACCACGAGTTTCATTCTGTACCAGCTGAAGTCAATGGGAGCTTTGCCTCTGCTTGTGAGGGGTCAGACCAAAGGGCCCATCTTGCCTAGCATCCTGTCTCTGACAGTGGCAAATAACAGTGCTTTAGAGCAGGAGTGTCAAACTCACCTTATGTCCTGGGCCAGATCCAGAATATGGGTCTCCTTGGAGGTTGGATCCAATGTGGGACATGAAGTGATAGCCACAGCAGCAGCAGCAGCCACCACAGCTACTTTGGCACCAGTGGCAAAGCAATGGCAATGAGTGGGGCAGGTGGCCACAGGCCAGGTGGCTGCTTGTCATATTGGAGTTGCACAAGTGTTGTGCTGACCTTCTTGGGCTCTCCCTCCCCGCATACATCACTGAAGGTGGTGTGAGCCACGGCCACAGGGCCCTAGATTCTGTAGAAGGCCATGTTCACTATTGCTAGCTATGCCCCCAAATCCCCCAGTCCACTAGTAACTCAGCAGGCCAGATGCTGTGGCTCTAGGGGCCAGATCCAGCCTGTGGGTTGGATGCATGATACCTCTACTTTAGAGGAATGGAATAAGATACACGGCATAGGTACAGTAATCCATCCATTGACATACTCTCCCAGTCACCTTCCATAGGTTACGTCCCTCTTGTGTCCAATAACCCCGATGGTCTTATCCTCCATAAATTTGTCTAATCCTCAGTAGGTCATTGAGTCCGACCCCCTGCCCTGGGCAGGAAAGAGCACTGAGTCAGACGACCCCAGCCAGGTGCTTGCCCAGTCTCCTCTTGAAGACCCCCAAGGTAGAGGAGATCACCTCCTCCCTTGGCAGCCCATTCCAGATTCTGGCAACCTTCATCTTCCACTTTGTTACCTACTTATTCAGTTTTGTGAGATCTTTTTGTAACTCTTTAACTGTCACACTGATTCTTCTTTTTTGTAGAGAAGGAAAATGTTTTACTGACCAGGAAAAATATGTGAAGAAAGGAAATAAACACAAAAATACAGCAGCAGAGTTTAAAATACTTAGTAGGGAAGTTATTTAAATTGTGCCCCAAAAGGCAACCGTAAGAATATTTGTGATTGTTTTGAGTTGAAGTTATTGGTCCTCAAAGCCTACTGAGCTGTTAATCTGTTATCTTCATAATAGTTACAGAGGCTGAAACCCTTGTTTAAACCTATCCAAAGAACAGGCAGTTTGCCAGCTCTTCTTAATTGTCAGACAGTCTCATGTATTCCCAAATGTTTCTTATCTCCTCCAAAAGAGAAGATGTATTCTCCTTGTCAGGAAAAATAAAAACTTCCCATTAAAGCACAATATAAAACATTCCACCTGAAATTGAATGGCAGTAGACTGCCTTGGATTATAGTGAAATTACATTTTAAATTAAAATAAAAAGGTGTTTTAGGAACAGGTCTGGACAATACTGGTATTAGTACCACAGAGGAATGTCTGCATGAGGGCTTCCTTCAAACATCCCGTATGCCCTTCCCTTCTGCTGTCTTTGTAAAAACAATAAAAGGACCCCTCCCCCCCCCCGCAACAGGATTTCACTTGCACAGATTCATGAATCTCTGCTTGCATGTGGCTTGTTCAAATGAACTATGAGCGAGTCTGACTCATCATTTCCCTGCTTTGTTGCCTATTAGGCAGTGTTAGCATTTACATTACAATTGATCTTAAAAAAGCAAATGATTTGCAGTAGTTCCAGCCTTAGTGCTTGTGAGTTACTACAGGAAACCTGTCTCCACCCTACTGACATTGTGCTTGCTACTTGCTGCTTGCTGAATAAAGTTACTGATGACATCTCATTTTCACACAAGCTAATCTCTCAGCACCAGTATGGTGAACTTGTCTCTTAGATTGTTTCCTGCAGGGTAAGCCCTTGCACCTTCCACCTCAACTCAAGTGAAAATCAATATCCATGTTGTTATTAGCTACCTCGTTGTAAGAAGTAATAGGGTCACAGGGGAGCAGCTAACTCCTGTGAGAAGGTGGCTGCCATACTTCATCAAGGCATCTCTACCAGATAGTACTATCCCTCCCATTGCCTAGGGAGTCAGAGAAATGAAGTAGGGGGATTGGAGGTAAAAGGATAGTGGAAAATGATGGAAAGACTCTTACAGGCTTATGCCAACTAGGCTGGGTGCTATGTAATTCCTTCCCATTTCTCTCTCTGTTTTTCTCTCTCATGGCAGTTTCCTCAGCGCTTAAAAAAGTGTGTTACTCTTTCTGCCCAGTTCTTGTTCCCTCAGCTGTTGTGGGAACACTGATCATAGTATTAAGGCCTTCTAGAATGGGCAGAGGACTGTAGTCACTGTAGCACAAGCAGCAGGAATAAGGCATATCATTACAAAAGGCCTTTTGTAGTTGCAAAGGTCATCTCAAACTCAGGTTGTTCCAGAAACTCAGACAGCAGCACTGGTATGTAGCCAGCTACAAAGTGGCTGTAGTTAATGTTCCCTTGGGATAGCTCTAACTGCAGCAGTCTGCCCTGGTCAGCTGTGTAACCAAGGAAGCATTTCACCTTGTTCTTCTGGGCTCAGCATTGTAGAGCAATCTGGCACCATGTGGGTGCAGTTGCAGATGGATCACAACACGGACACATTAGAGCTGAAATTGGGGAGAGCCTTTTGTAGTTCTGGCTTGGAATGCCTGCCCTGAATGCATTAGCAGTGTGTATTTAATACAAGCAGGTCTATTAGTGCTCTCAAAAGGAGAACTGGGGAAAGGCTGTAGTACCAGCCCCAAGTATAAAAAAAGGTGAGATTCAGTTGCCCTTTGTGATTTTCTTTCTTTTAGCTGGAAGTCATGAGATTCTTTTTCCTAATAGTATTTTATAATCTTACGCTATGTCTGATGGGTGTGGCCATTTTTCCCCAGGGACAAATAACAGTGGCACACCTTGTGCCACTGCCGCTTGCCCCCAGGGAACGCCCACGCCACACACGCTCTGGCATGCAGCAGGTTATACCAGGTTGGGTAGGGGAGGCTGCAACTGGCAACAGCAGCCTTACCTGGGGCCTTGCGGGCTCTGGGGAGCTGCAGCTGTGGCACTCCTGCAGCTGGGGGCCTGGCTAGCAGCCGAAGAATGGCTCAGCCAGGCCAGCCTCTGGTTTTGGGCTATGCATGCTGCCTCCATGTGCACTGCCCTGCTTTTTAAGGTATGGGTTTTTTTAACCCCAGGTCAAAAATACCCCACGCTGCAAGGTAGTATCACAGGGAATGCCTGCATGTGTGGGGTCTGTCTGCAGCACCACATACCACACAGCCGCCCTCATCTTGACATGCAGTCTTATGCACCATCTCATGGCTGAACCTTCAGGGTACATTTGTGTCAAGTTATGATGCTTTCCACCATATCCATAAGGCCTAGAAATTCCTTTCTTTTTTAAAAAAAGAAAAGACAGCTGAGAACAGTAGTCAAATGTCTCCAGAAGCTGCATCTTTAATACACTAAATATGAGAGAAAAATGATGAGTTGATAAAAGTAAGATAGGTTCTTCAGTTTTAGCCTTTATTGTAAATGCACAGGTAGTTGGCCTTTTTATTCTTTTGAAAGAAAATACTGGGACTCCTAATTTGTCAAGGTGATTGGGAGGAAAGTGATAGGGGGTTGCCATCAGAGCCAGATTCACACATAGGTAAACTAGGGCCCTAAGCTTGGAGGGGCCCAGTCCTTCTCTCCCTGGCACTGGAGTGAATGGCCCCATCTGCCTCCCTTCCCTTCTGGGCAGGGCTCTTGTTGCTGCCACCCTGGGGACATGAGTGCCTTCCCCAGCCTCCAGCTTGCTCCAGGCTCCAGGTAGGGAGAGGGCAGATTTGGGGGGTCGGGAATGGAGGTTGCAGCTGGGCGGGAGCACGAAGCCTGTGCCCAACGGTAGTGGCAGGCGCATGGAGTTTGTCAGGGTGTGGAGACCCCCATGGCACACAGCCCCCACCACCAGCACCAGCAACCCTCGGGGCATTCATGGCCCATGCAAGCTTGGGTACACAGCTCCAGCCAGCACTACATGGTGGGAGCGAGGAGCGCAGTCCTGCCAGCCACCTCTCTTGCACTGGACTTCGCATAGTGCACATACAGCTTCATGCTGCTGGGGAAAGCCCAGAGCCAGCTGCCTTCCCCGCCTCCTGCTGTTCAGGTCATGGGAAGCAGGGTGTGGGGAAGGCAGCTAGCTCCAGCCCACACTGCTTCCCCCGGTACTGTGGAGCTGCACATAGACTGTGTGGCCCCCAGTGCAAGAGAGGCAGCTGGCGGGGCTGTGCTGTTTGCTACCACTGTGCAGCACTGGCGAGAGCCACCCATTGTGGGGCAGGTCCCAAGGGCAGCCACCACTGGCGGCGGGGGCTATGAACCATGGGTGGGAGAGTGTGGGTGTCTTCATACCTCTCACCCTCCCTCACACACCCACACCCTGCTCCCACAACCCTCCCATATATATACCCCAACATACCCTATTGAATCCCCACATACAGCCACACCCCCTCACAATCCCCCCATGGACACCACCCACCCCCACTCCCCTCTCTTTGAAATACATTGGGCTTGTTTTTAAAGGCAGGTCCTTTTTTCCTCACGAGACTTGGGAACACTCCTCCAAGCCCCGCTCCCCATGGCTGGTAGTCTGGGGGGGAGGAGGGGGGGGGTCTCGACCAGCTTGGGGCCACAAGTTTGTTTGCCTAGGGACCACTAATGGGTTAATCTGGCCCTGGCAGCCATGTCCTCGACACTGGTCGAGGAGAGGGGAAGAGAAAGTATAACGGCTAAGAAGTCTCTGCAGTATATTAGCTGCCCTTCTTATTTCAGTGGGCACATTCCTGAAGAGTATCCCTTAACTATGAAGACATATAAGAAGGAAGTTGGGAAGGGCACACATTAATGTATTTAAAACCTGGAGAAATAGAAGTCATTTAAAAAGTCCAAATGATCATACCTGCTGCATGTATAAAACTAAATACCAGCAGCCTATATCAGTGGGAAGTCTGGTGTGTGCAAGTACTCCACTCAGTGCGTTTAACTGCTGCTAATGTTCTTAGTTTGAGAATTCTTTGTCCAGTGGATGAAGTTGATGATTGGGGTCATTCATGTAAGTGGAAGTAAAGTATCTCCAGGCAATATAACAATTATAACATAATTGTTAGCGATAAATTTCCACTTGTCTGCTGTAGTAAGTTGTTTTTAATGAAACAAATCATTTTAGTAATATATTCAGAGTGGGCTGTGCACTCAGTCATCCTCACAAGTTATCATTACCTCTAGTCAAAAGTATCTTTTGAGCAAAAGTAGTGAAAAAGGAGCTTTAACCTGTGGGTGGTTTGCATGTTTTTAAACTGAAGAGATTTATCCTTCTCACTGTTGAGACGACTCCCTTTTAAGGCCATTTTTTTACGGGAATGTACACTCCAGTTAGAAACACCCACTTCCCAGGGTTTGTAATAGAAACATCAACATAACCTAAATTATACTTTGCGTAACATGAGACAAATACACTAAATCTTATACTGTTCTGAGTGGTTCTGGTTCTAATCTTTAGGAGGTGCTGATGATGTCCCATACTTTCAATTACTGGCCTACAAATTCCCTTCCTTGGAATCTTCTGTTGCTTGCAAGCTCTTTGAAAGTAGAACCCACATAAATAATTGTGGGCTGAATCTAGTCTTTCTTATTTTAGTGGCAATTCCCACTGAAGTTAATGGAATGAGGTGGGTGTGCAAAAAATAATGGAAATAGCCCTTTTTGGCTGCATCCACATGAGCAGGGGCATGTGTGTGCAGCAGCACAAATAGTAGTGGGTGCGGCACAAATGTGTGCTGCTACTTTGTGCTACAGTGAATGCCCCTGCTGGTGTGGTTTGAGTGGTACACATTGTCCCACTGCTCCATGTGCTGCACGGGGAGCTGGCTGGGGCACAAGGTGCCTCAGTGCAGAGGTAGCCAGCAGGCACCCCCACATTGAGGCACCCTGTGCCCCAGACAACCAGGGAGTGGCACTTGGAGATGGGGGAGCAGGCAGCCCTGGGCTGCTTGCTCTCCTGTCTCAGCATTTGTCCCAACACATGGCACTTTGGTATGCGTTGTGCTGCTTTTTTTTGCAGAGCTTTTTTTGGCTACCAGGAAATCCTGGTAGCAAATTTTGCCCCAGTGCTGCAAATTAGCAGCAGGGCACACATTTTTAAGTGCAACATGTGCAATTTTGTGGTGCTGCAAAGAGGCCTCTGCTCCTAGTGGCCTCTAAAACCAAGAAAACCATGTAGAAAGAACACAGATGGCTTTCTGATTGTTTAAATGTTAACCCTGGCATAATTGACCGTGATCCTGTTATTTAGGTTGATATCTGAAAGCAGATCTGACACAACGTAATGAGGACTGTTCCCTGAAGTTGTGAGTGTTTTAAAAAGTGATTAGAGATGTGAACTGAAATTGCTGGCAGTACCATCAGCTTTCAAGATATTATGTACTATCGTGCTATGCTACCAACACTGTGCCAGGGCCAGGGACACCAGTGGCAGATATTTATCAACCTAGCTACTAGTTTTGAGTGCTTAAGCACTGTAGAATTGCCACTTTTCACTGTTTGCACTCTACTGTACTCTTCCCTCAGTGGGTATAAGTAACTTCCACACATTAAAGGAAGAACAGCCCCTTAGAGCATAATATGTTCTCCCTTTTGTTGACATAAATCAGGAGTCACCCCTCCCCACCCCAGCTCTGAAATTAGCAGCGTACAAGCATATGATATCAGATGCAGATTCTGAGTAGCTAATATATTGTTTCTAAGCAGATGGTAAGGAGGACAAATACAAAATGAGAATTAATGCATGGAAAGATGTATAATACGGAAAAAATGTGTACAGGGAAAAAATAAAACAGTCCTGTACCAAGTCATGGCTTTCCTATAACATTCCCACATATAGGAACAGAATATTCTTTCATGTGCACTCCCTCTTATAAGTTTTGCAGCTCCTGGGAAAAGTCATATGGCAGAATAGAACAGCAGTTCCAAATATAACTACTCTAAGCAGATTAAACACTGCAGTGAATGTCAGCTTGCCTCTTCAAGGAAGTCTAATGGGGGTAGTCCAAATTAGCGTTTTCTGAAGGGAGGATTTTTTGTAGACTTTTTCTGGTTCCACCTTATTGCATATCCATAAAGCTCTAAAAAGTATAACCAGTGTCAGAGTTGTCTGGTGTTCCTGGCACCACTGAATATACCGTGTTGTCTTGACACGTATGGAAATCTCTCCATATGTCTGTCATTCCTTGTTCTCTGCAATGTATGGTGCACACCACCTAATATTAGTATTTCTCTTTCATTCATACCTTTAAAAAACATTGACATTTAGCCAGGTGCCATTTCACATTGAACTAGGTATCCTTTTTCCTCCAGCTTCCCTGCCCTATGCTGTCCTGTTACCTCCCCATCCCTCCCTTTCCATTTTTAGAGTATTTATGTTTAATGATATTGTAAGTGATTTGGAGCATGGGGTTGACTCATTCTATGTGTCTGTAGAGCTCCTAGTGCAAGAAGGGCCCTGCTGATGGCAGGTGGTGGTATAGAGAACTCAACTCTTGTGTTACTACTGATGACAGTAATACTAGTACAGAGGATGCTCAGCCTTTTTCACAGGTGTGTACTGATGCAATCTGAAAGCAACCGTTGAAGGCTTGAGGCTTTGTGAACAATCCAGCATAGTAACATAATGCATGCAATGGATAGCTTGGCTTTTTTTGGAATAGAAACATTTTTGTATAATAACTTTTATATAATTGCAGTGATAGTCTAAATATCTTGATGTGCATAGCACAAATGAATCATAGAATACCACCAAGATGATCATCTTGCTTCTAAAGGCAGAAGGGCTTTGAACCTCTAGCTGGTAAGTTGTAGTTTCCATGTGTAATTTCAGTAGGTGATAGCACAGTAACATAGGGAACGTTTAAGGTTTTCTCTAACTGACAAATGGCCAGGCTCGTTAACTTGATTAAAAGTGAGAACTTACTACTACTGGTTTCTACGAAGATGGCAGATTGTCTTGCGATTTCAGTGTTGAAGTGGGGTGCAGACACTCTGGGTGCAATTTCCCTGTCACGGACATTATGTGTAACCTTTCTGAATGAAGGGCGTAGGAACTTTACTTTCACTTACATCCCAAACTGTGGTCCTGAAAGCACTTACTCAGCTACTGCTTAACCTCTAAAGAGCCTAAATATATTGACCTACCTAGAGACATGCCTCAGGTATGCCCAAAACTGCACCAATCTTGCCGGGGCTGAATTTTCCTTACATATAAGGTTTTTATGTCTTCAGAAACTTGGAGTGGCATTCTATTCTTTTCTGGGTGCTTTGACAGCTGGACTTGGTCATTGACATGATTGTCTAAGTCCCCAAAATGCCACTTACAGAGGTTGGCACTCCAGTCCTGTGTGCATAGCCCTACACACATGCATGACCAGAAATAGAATGCCATTCTATATGTAAGTGGCATTTTGGGGACAATAACGTATGCATGTAAATCTGGCTGTCTAGGCATCTAAAAAAGAACAGCCGGCCGCCATTGGTACAATCAAGTATGCGTTCTTTGATTGTACCCAACACACAAAATGACACAGTCAGCTTCTGCACAAAATCAGGTGCATTGACTTCCTTTTAAAGTAGGGTGGTGCCATGACTGTCCACCTTTTATATAATGCAACAGTGGTTAGAGCAATTACCTAGGAAGTGGGCAACTGAAATTCAGTTTCTTTTTCAGCATGAGAGCATCCAGACCCCTTTGGTTTCACAAACACACTCTAATGTCCAAGCTATAGCTTACAATGAGAACTCTCCACAGTTCCTGTTGAATCTGGGCTACATAGTAGCAAAAGAATGCAAAAATTAGTAAGGCCAATGTGAGCAAGAGAGAGTGTGAGAATGAAAGCAAGCATATGACAAAGAGAACATGACTCTAATTTAGTGGCTGAGAGACTCAGAAGGGAGATGGGAGACCTGGATTTCAGTTCCTGCTCTCACAACGCCCACAAGGCACAGACAGAAGAGCAACTCCATGTTGCAACTCAGCACTTTCCAGGAAGCACTGTGAGTTGCAACAATCTCCTGGACCCAGCTGCAGTTCACGGTTGCGTCCAGGAGTTGGGGATGCCAGCTGCTTGCTGCAAGCCTGCAGCCCAGTCTCCATAGCAATGCTGCTCTCCGGCTCCCAGCCCAGGTGCTGTTTTCTGAGTTGGAGAGGCGAAAGGGAGCAGAAGGAGCTCATTCTTGGGGTTCCCCAGCTGGCCCTGAAGGGTGGGGTGGGTGGATTGGACTCCAGTCCTCCCAGCCCACTTTCTAGCAACAGCTGAAAAAACCCCAGACCAAACTCCCTCTGCTCCCTTTCCCCCCTCCCATTCTGAAAACAGCAATAGGCTGGGAACTTCATAGACACAAGTTACAGAACACACTTTGTTTCAGAGCATGTTCACCTGAACCACTCCCTTGCTGCCATATTTCTGGATTATGAGGACCCCACTGTGAGCCAGATAATACTCCCCAGAGTACTATATTGTATGGCATACAGAGTCACTCCTGCACATGGCCAGATCCAGCATATGGGATTGGGTCAGCATGTAGATAGATCCATGTGTGAATGGATCCATGCATTTGCGGACAGATGGGAGGGAGACTGCATCAGTGTTCTGAATCACATCTGTGGACCGATCCTATGCACTGACCCTGTTTCAGTCATCCAGGCTGTGGGGTTGAAGATTGGGTGCCACTGTATTAAAGAAGTTAGACAACTACTTTTTAGATTATATTTAGGTGCCTAAAACAAACATTTTTGAACTTCAGAAACCTATGCTTGACCTCCACACATGCCTAAGATTGCATCAGCAAAGGTGAAAGGCCCTAAACAGGGGGGTTGGGTGGGTGTGCATGGCTGTGGCTGTGTGTGAAGTTGAGGGGCCCTGTGTGTGCACATGCATGTATGAAGCCAGTTGGTGCCTACCTCATGCCCTTGAAGATCCAGTTGGCTCCCCACCTGTGTCCCTTAAAGAGTCCAAGCCAGTAGGTATGCTCAGCACCATGCTTAGGCCTTTGGCTTCTAAGTGCCTGGAATTTAGGTGTATTATAATGGCTAGTCCATTTGTACATTTAACTCTTGGCATTTCTCAGAGCCTTGTTTCCTTAGCATTACGAAGGAGACGATTAATAATGTGTCTTCGCCTGTTTTAGTTGGGAGTTCATTGGGTCAATGATGGTCCCTTACTGTCTCTCAAGCTCAGGGAGGCCTTTTTTGCTACCTTAAAACAAATAAACAGCACTGTGTTTACATTAGAAAAAGTGGGAGAGAAAGGTCAGAGCTTTAGAGGCATAAGTGATTTATTCCACCCTTATGAAAACATGTCTTCTCATTAGGTTTTCAGGTAACTGTTGGAGATCAAAACACTTAGTGAAGCTATGGTCCCTGGAATGTTCTACTTCCTTTACCCTGAATCCTTCTCTAATTGTTATGTCCTGTAGCTGAAAACACAGGTTGCATTAGAGGTTATCAGTAGTTTTATGCCTCAACCAAGTGGGTATATATACACTGTCCGACTTAATACCCTTCAGCTTTATTTCCTTTCTAAAACTTCAGCAATCAGACTAGTTATGTACTATTAACTTAGATGCAATTAAACTTGCATGTTTATTTTGATGATTCAATATGCTTTATCTTAAAAAAGGACACCTCTGTTTAATGGGAAAAACTAATTCTGTGCAAAACAGAAAAACCAAAAATGTTTGAAGCTGTGTATCTGATTGAGTCAGGTAACCATGTGGTTTTTTAACACAGAGGAAGACTGTACCTGTCCAGCTGGAAAGAACACAGTAAGAACACCTTATGCCTGTAGTTTAATATAAACCACTTCCTTCCAGGTTATTTATCATAAAAAAGAGAGAGTTTCTTTGCTGTCTCTTCTAGTCTTGTGCTTAACAAATCAATCCTCGAGTGTAGCTCATGCTCACTAAATGCTACTCTTTACTGAAGCTGGCTTCTGAGGACTGTAGTGGTGGGAACGTTCAAAAGAGAGTCTGGTTTTTGTTACCAGAAAGAAAGACAACAGCTACAAAGTAGAAGCCCTATTGGCAAAACCACTGTGGTTTTAGAGGATACTTTTTAGCTATTTTGGCAAGGTCACAATTAATTGTAGTGTCTCAGTGCTTTGTGCAAGTCTTATAAAAGCAAACTTTTTATGGGCTCCTCTTTCCAGTGCACAGATTGCCTAAATGAATTTCATGGAATAGAGAAGGTACATTTAAGGGAACAGCAGCTCATATTTCCTGGTCTCAGCATAGATGATACCCTTTTCAGCTGCCGAGGTTGGTTTTGTAAACCACCACAGCTGACCATCGTGGACAGTATGAACCACTGGAGAAACAAATACACATGTGGACAGATTTCTTTTTCTTAAAAATAGAAAGTAATTGAAAGTATTTTCAGTTAAATGATTTATTAAATTATTACTGGAGGGTAGGTAGGGAAAATTCAATCCTCTCTGTGAAACAAAATGTGTTTGAGGATAGAGAAGCCATTTTAGTCACGTTTTAACTCTATAAATTATGTTTTTGATCTTCCTTGATAGGAGTGGTTTAAAGATTAATTAAACCTGAAAAAAACCCCAAAAATATTACTAGTCTGAACTCATTTTTTTATGTACTTTTTTGTAGTCTGATTGGTCTTATGATAGAGGAAAACAATTAAATGTCTAAGTACTCAACCCAGCTTGGTCTTTGGAACTGTACATTGTAATACAAATAAGTACTGAAAAGTCAGTGAGACGATTACCACCTGGTGATGTACAAATTAGTGAGTGAGCTAGCTATTACCTACAATTTACTTTTTTCATAATTTGTGCTTTCTAAATTATTCTTAAGAGATCATTTTTGTAGCTAAAAAAGAACAAAGAAATTCATCATATTAGTTATTCTGCAAATGTTTCTATATGAGAAAATTAACAACTACTGTAGGAAACTTGATTGACTTGAATTACAGCAACACTAGCTTGACAGACACTAATTTTGGAAAGGTATTTTGTACTGAAGGCTGGAATTCAAAGCAAGTGGAAGGCTTAGCATCTCCATGTGTTACTAAGCAACCTAAGGAACAAAACTTTAAGAGTAGATGAAAAAATGATTAACTTATAACAAATTATTTGTTGACGTGCAGCAGCCATTCTGCAAAGCCATCTGAAATGAAACTTGCTATTGTATAGCAGAGAGCAGAATGACCGGTTTATGTTAAGCTGGATTAGTCATGGAAGTGTGTGCTGCTTTTGTAAAATATATCTTCCAGCTCTTTTTAAATAATACAGTTTCATTCAGTGCTTGCAGAAAGTTAAAAAAATTAAAATCATATAAAAATAAAAATAAAGAGAGAAGCAGTAATCTCATTCATGCCATTGGTCAGTAAGGCTTGTTAAGTAATAAGGATTAATAATCTTTTACAATATCACCTGCCAGCAGTGACCCTATTACTTGGGACAGGGTATAATTTACTGAGGCCACACACAAGATCCTGTTTATGACATGAAGTCTTATCTGGTACATATACAGCATGGCTTGTCAAGAAGAATGAGTCCCTGTTCTGTAATGTTATAGGTCATAATGTGAGGCAGTCTGTACAACCTTTTTTCAAACAGGCAGAAACTCAGGCCCTTTGAATTTGGGGGCTATGGTTCTTAGTCTACAAGTGCCCAGTTGAATTCAGTCAAAGCACTGTGCACAGAATCCTACATATCTTTCCATATAATGTGAAAATAGTTATTTGAAGAGTGACATCCATGTAGGGTATATATGAGATACCTATTCCTATTGCAGCCCTGTGTAACAGAGCAGCAGTCAGATTCTTCAGTCCTGCAAGCAGGTGTTGCAACTTTTGGAGATGCTATTCATTGTAGCAGCTCCATCCTTAAATTCAAGGAGGTTGGAGTGGCTGTTTACGCAGAGATGACTAATATATAGAACAGGTAGGTACAAGTACAGCTAGGTTTAGTTTACATTGAATTACCAGTAAATCCAAAAGCCAGGAAGAGGGCAATTTTGTATTAAATGCAGTCTGTGTAAATTCTGTTCAGAACAAGGCAAAAGGTCCATTCATCTATAATGCCAGTATCTTTTACAGTTATTCTAGGTCCCTAGAAAATGAATAAGTGTACTTACATGCTAATGTAAGCCCTCCTGTTAAAAGCAAGTAAAATCAAATTCCTCTGCAGCTGAGAGTCAAGTGAAAGGGTTCATTTACTAGGTCAGCTGTTGCCACATGGATGTTTAATTTCTTTCTTTATAAAATATTTTCAGCCCTATACTGAGTTGGCCTTCCTTTCACATAACTTTTCTTTATTGCAGTGTTAACAACTTAGCCACTCAAGGCTTTCTGAAAAGATCACAGAATATACTTTTATTCTTCGCGGCATAGGTTTGGCAGCATGTGCTGCAACTACATCAAGGTGAGTATGCCAAGGGAAAACAGCTCTCAGAATACCTCATTTTCAGTTCAGTTAATTTTCCCAACAAAAATCAGAGTTAAGTATTGGTAATCAGGATACAGCTGGGAAAATAAAGCCCACTGAATTCAGCCTTTTTTTTTTTTTTTTGCAGTGAAGACACAGCAATGAGAAATTCCTGTTGGTGACTGAAAGCAGCAAATAAAAGCACAAGAACCAACTTTTGAAGAACAGTAGTTTAAGAAGTTAAACAGGTTATAGCAGATCCATTATGCTACTTGTTGGGAACAGCAATATAAGGAAATCAGAACATCCTGTAAATCGCTGTGGCATCCAATATTTTTACAGTACCATGAGTAACAGCTGGCTTAACAATTGCCCACTTAATTCTTGTTGGCATTTTTGTTTAGTAGCAAGAGCTTAAAATTGGGAGTGTAGAAGCCTGACTTTAATTCCACTTTGGCTTTCACTTGTGTCTGAGCAAGTTATCAGTAGATTCTTTTGGGAGATATGGGCCTAAACTTTAGTGGCACAGTTCTCATCTTGTATAGCTGAAGCTTGAACTTCAGAGGAGTAGCTAGTGGACACTTCTGAAAACACTGACCATTATTTCTACTTCTGTTTTTCAAATGTAAATATCTATTGGTGCATATTACAAGAATGCTAGGTGGATTAAGATTCAATGTGTTTGAAACTTGTATTGTTTATGGCATTGTTTGTTGTTATTACTCTCTCTCCAGTGACCAGAGGAGAATTTCCAAGAAAGTATATTGTGGGAGTAAGAAGCCAGCACTTCCAGCTGATCCTGTTGTGAGCTAGATGCATATAAAGGCTGAAGGGAACTTTAACTGCTAGTTTTGAGCTAAATACTGGGCACGTCTACATGTGCACATTTACTGCTCAATAACTGAAATTACTGCACAGTATGGGTACGTGTCTACATGTGCACACCTGTACTGTGCCATAAATATGGCAACTTACACTGACTTGATTAGTTACTGTGCAGTAGCACATGTGTAGATGCATTACTGTGCAGTAACCCAGGGGGCCTCCCTGCTGGGCCTGCCCAGCCACTAGGGGACTGGCTTGAACCCAACTGGCACTCCCCCTGGTAGCCACAGGGGCACATGGCAAGCAGACTAAATTTAGTCCCAGGTCTCCTGCACACGTGGATGCCGGCCTATTTCCGCTTTCTGAGCAGTAAATTTAAGCCAGCATAAATACACATGTAGACACGTCCACTGTTGAAGAAATCTTAGGGCCATTTGATGCAAGACTCCCAACTAGCTTCACTGCAGACAGGCAGGATTTAACTTGTGATTCAAATAGCTATTTAAATAGAAACAAACTTTTTTTTTTTTTTTTTTTTTTAAACCAGCAGTGGCAAATTTAGGCATTTATGCCAATCCATATGTATATTTGTTAGCAACTGAATTACCAGAGGAAGGAAAAAAAGAATGTAAACAGGAGGCTAAGTACCAGCTAATGAAAGCATACGAAGATGGTTTGAGGCAAGCTTTTTGAAGATATATCAAGAACCTCAGAATAAAGTCAAAGGGAGTTTTTAGGGTGCCTGTATACAAGTAGCATGACAAAGACAGATAGGGGAACCAGAAGTACCTGCCCGCAAAGGGGATTTCAACACCATAAGTTTAACTGAAACAGCCTGGGGAAGTGAAACTGAACAAGGGAGAGAGCTCAGCACTGAACACCCCTGATCTGCATTCTGAGTTACTATGGGGTGTTTACATATATAAATAAAAAAAAAAAAAATCACCCTGGTCATTTTCTTATTGTGGCTGTGCAAACAGTTCAGAAACTCTGAGTTAAGACAGTGTACCTCTGTGGGTTTTAGCAAGAGCATAAGGCGGCCCTTGCCCCCTTCCTATCCCCACACACACACACACACACACATACACAATCTAATTCAATAAAAGGTAAGTGTCTTCTGATGTTGCAGTAAAGTGGCAAAACTTCATGTAATTAGGAACCTACTGCCATTATTAAAATATTGTATATAATGCAGGTCAACCTTTCATTAAAGAGAATAAAATGAATAAGAGAAGCTATAGGATATAGGAGGTAAGTAAAATAATTAGTTTCATGTATTCCTTAAAAAAAACCACTCTCCCCCCCCCCCCCAAAAAAAAAAACCAATCCCCACCCCCTAAAAAGCATTTGATTATTTTATTTTATTGAGGTTATGGATGTGATGGACATGGCAAACACTACTACCAATACCAAAAAAGATAAAAAGAGCTTTCTAAGGAACACACACAAATACAGAAGAGGAAGCATACTGGGGAGGGATGCTTATTCTAAGATGGGAAAATCACCTGCAATAATAAGGTGCTCCCCTTGCTGCTTTCCATTCACAGACCTTCTATTTAAAAACTGTGAAAAACTATATGCATAACTGTGTATTTCTTATACAGAGCACAGAGATGGCAGAGAGCACACAGATGGCTTATGCAAGTGTTAAAAAGAGCTTTTCACAGCAGACATTGCATTTAGTGATGCTAAACATCCTCTCATTGACCTATGATATCTGAAATCAATCCATATCAGTAGAGCAAATACAATCAGACACAGCATGTTTAATTAGCAGCTTTATTTGAAGTTTAAGGCATAATTTGCTGTCACATATTTACAGATCCCTTCTGCCTCTTACATTATTGTATTCAAGTAGTAGAATCTTTGATATGCCTCCTGTAATTGGTATAAGTATATAGTCCTAAATTAATAATGCCTAAGGTTCTTGATCAGAGACACTACCTCCCTCCAGAACTGTCATCCACTATCACAAACCAGAAGTCCATGACCAGCACAGTGTAATCAAAGGCAAATTAAAGTTTGAGAATTATCTTATCAATGATGACTCTCAACATTTCCAATAGTTAAAGGTGCACATGGACTGTGAGTTGTCTCTGAGAGTTTAACACCACAAACTGGAATCAGGCACAGAGTATTTAACACATGCTGTGCAAACTTCCCCACACAGCTGTTGTTGCCCTTTTCAAGCCTGATCCATAATAGCCTTCTGCTGTTCTAGTCCTCTCCTTCAGCTACTCAAACTGAAGCTTACAGTCACTGCATCATTTTGCTGTATGTGCATGTGCACAGGTGAAGATAACATTTGTTTTCACTTTTGATGCAGTTTGAGAAATTCAGTTACAGAAGTGAAAGTCTAGTGTGCCAACACATTAACTAACTCTCCTCTCAGACTGCAATAAGCAGAGTTAATGGGCTGGTATACTACATGTAATACTTGTCCTATAGGATAAGTAGGATACCATTTTGTTTTGAATTTCCAGGCAGCTTGAAACCCAGCAGACAATGTAGCTGTTGCTTAAGAAATACAGAAATCTACATTGTATGCCAGGTTCATGCCCCAAACCCGGAGAGTCTTCTAGTGTCTGATCCTTACACTTCTCCAAATGCCTCCGAAAGCACATGCTACTGCTTATGGTGCTCATTCTTCCAAACCTGTAGTTTGACATATCAGAAAGTGTGTTTTATCAAGAATACCAAATCAAAAAAATCATCAGGTAGGTCTTTTTTACACTTCCTTCCTTAGCCAGAAGGTTTTGGAACAGTAGAGAACTATATTTATATTATAGGCCATATGACCACATGCTGGAGAAAATAGTGACACTTTCCTTAAAACAAAACCAAACCAAAACAACCCTCCCTACCTCCAAGATTATGAACTGTATGTAACAAATATTTCAGTCCTTATTAAATATTTATCATTTCCAAGGGATAACTCATTATTTATTTTGTATCTTGGAGCCACAAAGATCACTCATCATAGAGTGACAAATAATCTTCAGCAGACCACATGGAAGCTACAAGATGTCATCAGAGACCCAGTAGCCAGATGTAGCTGCTGATTGTAAAAACAGAATCTACACTGACTACTGAGCGATTGATGGGCAACTATGAGTTCTGGGTTGACTGCTCCATGGCATTTCTTTGATGTCACCTGTGGAAACAGTAATAAGAAGAAATCAGTAT
The DNA here is from genome assembly GCF_052110815.1 of Crocodylus siamensis. Lineage (NCBI taxonomy): Eukaryota > Metazoa > Chordata > Crocodylia > Crocodylidae > Crocodylus > Crocodylus siamensis. The sequence continues at coordinate 261,231,966 of NC_143395.1, read as the reverse complement.
AAAGTGTCCCATAGGGAAGATTAAACAGATTAAAAACATTGCACGTCTTCAAAAATTTACAGATGGTGTTACAAAGCAATCCTGCCTTAAAAAGTAAACAGAAAAGTGTTTTGTCAGGATAGAAAGCTGAAAGCACATTAGTTCCAAGAGAATAATTTTATATATGCAATTATGTATACTATAAGTAACAAGTGAAACATGGTATTCTTGTAGTTCTTTTAAATCTGGTTTCTGAAACAGCCTAAAGAATTTTTATATTTATACTTCTTTCAAAACAGCACTATATAAAAATGACTGCAAATTAAAAGTACAGTACCAGGACTATGCAACTCAAGGCAAAGTAAATTTTTCCAGCTTGTATGTCCTAAAGCATTGTTAAAGTACTAGGAAAAAGTTGTTAATTAATTTAAAACAACCTCTCATCCCTTTTTGAAAGATGCATGTGATAAATAAAAATACACGTCCAAGAAGTATAGCTAATATATACTGCAACAATAAGATAGGCACCCCAAGTTACTACACAGAGAAATATACAATTGCTGGGTATTTCAGTGGAACAGTGTATTCAAAGCAACATAGAAAGTGAAACATTGTCAGAATATACTTCAGATCTCATGAGTCTGTATACAAAAGCAACAGAACATGCTTCAAAATTCAATACATTACCAATTCTACGTAATTTAGCAGGTCTCAGCAAATTAGATCCTCACATAGCACTGTTCAAGTTTTGCATTACTACAATAAGAAATACAATATACAGCAATTCACATTTACAATCAATTGCTGGATTTTATTCCTGCTTTTTATTGAATTAATTATTTTGCTACTGAAGGACTTGCCAGAATGGAGAGCATCACATTTGAGAATGGGTATGACTCTTTAAAATTTTAATGAAAAAATTCTTTTTAATGTCTTGGTACTGATATTATAGAAAGTTAATGTTTAAAATCAGAAAATAAGAGGTCAGTAAAGGGGAAAAAACAACCCTCTCCCTCCCCCTTTAAAAGTAATTTTTTTTTTGTTATAAAACTTTTCTTTAAAACTAAAAAAGAAATAAAGTAGGAAAATTAAACCTTCCCCCAAGCCACATGCAACTTTGCTAAAACAGCTTTACCATTAATCCATAAAATGTGTTTTGCGATAAGACTGATTGGATAGTAGGACAAAAAGATAATCATTTGAAAAACAAAATTTAATATGGTTTTATTGCCAAATAAAGCAGTTGTTGCATTATAATACTTAAAAAGGGAGTTAGAGTAGCAAGCATGTTCTGCAGTGCTTGGCTCACAATAAAATTTCAAAGCAGATGTAACAGGTTTTTTTCTGAACACCGTGTATAGCACCAAATCCCTATTGGATCTCTCCTGAATCTACTCCAGGGCTAGGGACAGAAGTTACACAAAGTGGTTTAAGTGATCAGAAACTGGTTTAAACCTGTAACAGAATAGAAGCTCAGTGAATGTAAACCAGTTTCAAAATGGCCAAAACTGGTTTAAGATAAACCTGGTTGAATGTAGTATCAGACGTAATTGATTTACGTCAAACTGGTTTATGAAACTTCTGTCTCAAACCCCTTCCTGTTTCAAGTTAAATCAGAGTCCCCCAGAATCTCAGCATTTTGCAGCCCTGGACTGTGCTGTCTGCTTGAGAGACCAGAGCTGGCCCTGCCCCTCTGCTCCCTATCTTAAGCAGTGAGGGCTGGCTCACTAATCCCCTCAGGCAAACCAGGCTGGGGTCTGGGTCCAGGGAGGGTAGTGTTAAACATCCATTGTCCTGAGTATGGAGCGGTCTTGCCCTGCTTACTTAGTACTGGCTGCAACTAGATTACAAATCCCAGAGGCACCTGGAAGCAGGAAGAAAAAGTGATGAGCAATACTGCAGAGCCCTGCTGCTGCAAGTCTAGACTGCAAATCCCAGAGATCTTAAGGGCAACAGGAAGAGGAAACGAACACATAGCCCATGCTATGTGCCAAAGAGCTGGGCTGTAGCATATCCTCCCCCACCCAAGCATCTGGCTTGATCCACTGCAGGCATGTGGCTGCATTTCCTGAATCAAAACTGAATGTCTGTTCATTTGCTTATTGGTTCAATCTTTGCAGCTTGGACTGAACTAACCTGCAAAGACTGAATCAATTCAGCCTCAGGCTTTTTGATTGCCTGTACTTAACCCAGAAGACCATCCCAAATACCTCAGCCTATCTAGACTAGCATTGTCGCTGTTGCTAGCATTAGTTCAGCCACACTAATAGTGGGAAATAGTTATGCAAGTCTGCTAGTTTATAGTGCTACAATGATGTAAATCAACAAACATGGACTGCCAACGGGACCACCCCATTGTTCTTCCTTGGTTGAGCTAGGAAAGTACTGCCTGGCAGTCACTCCCTATGTCACTAATGACAATCTCTATAGGAACTCCTTCACATTATGTCCTGAAGCCAGCGAGCCCTTTTCCAGGGCTAGGAAATAGTGCTACAGGCTCTGCAGTCAGTTGAAGCAAGAGCTTGTAAACTCAGACGTTCAAAATGCCTGAATTGATTCAGTCTTTGCAGGTTAGTCTAACCTGGCAAGGCTAAATCAGTTTTGTAATGGGACAGACATCCCAGAAATTCAGGCACATGCCTGCAGTGGTTCAGGCTAGAAGCCGGGGGGTGCTAAAGCAGCCCTCTCTTCCCTTGCACAAAGATGAGCTGAGGGAGGTGTGGCCACCCTTAACTAAGTGTTCATCACCCCATTAAGAAAACAGAGGGACATTACCAGCTATCTGTTAATTCTGCCTTTGATCTATGTGCCACAACTCAGAGGTAGCCAGCATGTGGTCTGCTAGCTAATGCTGATATGTCTGTGAGGGACAGGGAATGCCTGCTTAGCAGAGAGTGGGGGGGGAGTAGAAGCCAGGCAGATGCCTGCAGAGACTTCTGATGCTGCAGCCCGGGAGCAGAGGGAAGGGGCCAGCCCAGCTGTGGAGTAGAGAGCCCCACCCAGCCCAGAGAGCATGCTGGAATACTGGGGGACTCTGGTGTCATCTTAAACCAGCAAGGGGTCTAGGATAGACATTGCATAAACCAGTTTGAGCCAAATCAGTTGAGCCTGATACTACATGCAACCAGGTTTTTCTCAAACTGGTTTATGTGCACTGAATATCTGTTCTGTTACAGGTTTAAACCAGTTTCTGATCACTTAAACCGGTTTGTGTGTAATGTCTGTCCCTAGCCTTAGGGTCATTGGACTGCTTCTCTCCTACTCCTGCATTAAGTAGATATAGGTTCAGAAACACCAGTGATGAATGCATTTGGTCTCCAAGGAGACCCTTGAAAATATTGTTGGGGTAAAACTGCAAAATTAACTAGTGCTGTTATGGAGCTGCTACTTTCTTTGATTGACTGTATTATTAAAGATTCTTTGAGCTGCCTGGGGTATCCAGATGCACCCATCATATATGCATACACACACATACATGCGTGTGTATGCACGTGTATATGTGTAACAAGATGGGGATACAAACTAAAAATCGGATAATCCATCACCCTGAAAGAGGAGTCTACCGAGGTGTGGTTGGACAGTAGCAGTGTCTGGAGGCCCAGGAGAGGGACTACCTGTCCTCATAATGCAAGAGGAGATGGGTATGAGTGGCCTACAGAAACAGTGTATCACTGTCACCTTGAGAACTTAAACAGGTAAAGAACAGAATCTCTAGGCTTGTTGAAAGGGAAGGATTATGTACGGGAGATGGGGATGAATGAACAATCTTTGTAATTATGTTTATCTCATCTCCTCCATGCAAAAGAAACTCCCAAACTCTCCTTGGATCCCGCAGGCATATTTTAACAATCCTTGCAACACAGGACATTAGCTGCCATTGTCCCCTTACTTGACTTGTGTCAGGTTAGGGTGTCACATCCTATGGTTGTGTCAGGGTTGATTGAAGTTTAACTAAGATGTTAGATGATGGATTTTTACAGGTTAGTTTAGATAAGGATGTTTCTTCCTCTAGCAGGGGGCTGGCTAATTTTGAAGCTTTACCCCAACAATATTTTCAAAAACAAAAATCTTATGAAAGAAAGTATCAGAAAATGACTGCATCAATCTGAAAAGAAAAAAAAAATCAGTTTTTCATACTAATTACTTATACTAATGGGAAAATGCATTCTTAAAAACACAAAAAAAAGAGAGCGAATGTAGCACAAGGTCAAATAAAAATTAAAAGGAAAATATTAAATCTTTATTGCGCAACTAATAGAAGGCAGCTGACAGGTCTAGTGAGTCACAGCCCAGAACGTTCAAGTTTATGCTTGCCTGAATTGAAACATGTTTTGAGAATATTAAATCATATTAATCAAGTAGACCAATCAAGGTGTATGTGCACATATGTGTTTACACACACATGTACCCACACACACTGCTTTATCCTGCTGCATTTCTAACATGAATGAAGCCAACAAATCATCTTTTTTCCCCCCCAAATCAAAAGCTTGGCACACGCCTTGAAACTAGAACAGAGATAGATAAGTTATCATGAAAGGGAAAAGATCTGTATTGTAGGCTACTGTGCTGTGACAGTTCTCATTTGAATGGTACTGACCAGCTCTCCTGTCAAAGTTATGTGCATGACAAGGGAAAAAACAATCTATGATAAAATCTTCAGAAAAAAAAAGGAGATAGTAATTTTTGTGGTTTCATAGAAAGGACTGTTGTTTATATTTAACTGTCCACAATCACTGCAATTTGGACAAGGTTGCCTTTTCTAGGGATAGTTGGTCTGGGGCAAAGATGAAAGATGTTGTGTCCCCCTGCTGAGAGAGAGAGATCTATCAATTATGGCTAGTTTAGCTACTTCTTTGGGTCCAAAACTATAATTGAAGCACAGCATCATAATCTCTAAACAGAAAACTTTATTAGACAAATGCCACAAGCTTATTAAATTTTGTGCAGAACAAATTATGATCTCCATAATTTCAATGTTGTTGTTTTACTAATATAATGCCAAATGTAGCTTAAAGTGTGGGTTTTGGTATTTGGCATTATAAAGTAAAGGCTATTTCTCCTTATTTACAGCCAGCACTTCAGCTGTACTGTTGTTCACTTAAAAATAAGTTGGCACATTTGCTAAATGCTGACCATAACTTTAAAATATTATGGTCATTAGCATGAACATTAGTTGAAATAAGCAAGACAGGTTAGTTTGTTTCAGTTAATTAGGTACTTACTTTATAAGTGAAACACGTAATTGTAGAAATTGCAAGACATTGTTTGAGGGATGGGAAAAAACCCTCTAAAAATGGAGAGGGTAACTGTGTAGACATACATGCACATTGTGCAACAGGGTAATTATGAGGTGAAGCTAACATTTGAAATACAGGTGTCTTATTAAAGTACGTTCCCATGAACTTGAATTCCTGCTGAGTTACAGAGTTACACTGCAACCAAGATATCTTCAGAGCAGGGCATATGTTTGTAGTGATTCCAGCTCTTGCATACCTGAGACCCCATGACTGTATTGATTATACAAACTTACACCAGCTGATGGTCACTTGACTCTCCTCACACTATTTAATAAATTGCTCCATTAAGTGAAGTTTCAGTTTGGGCTGAACATACTCAGGGAAATTCCTGTGTGAGGCATTTTTTAAATTGCTCTGCCAGAGAATACTAGTATGAGCAAGCCTAGGGAGGTATATGGTTGGCACAATATTCTAAAACAAGTTCCTAAAGGCAAAACCAGTGGCATTCCCACAAAGACAGACTCAAACGAGTTTTAATTGCTAATAAATGCAGTTTTTAAATGTGGTTATCTTTAACCATGCCTTCTTTCTGAATCATCATTCCTCTAGAAGTATTTTTGAAGCATTTAATGCACATAGCTTGGTTACTACTGTAAAGTCAGTTCCTCGTAAAGGATCAACATGAGGGATTATTTTAGGGTACAGACCTATGGAACAACTGCACTGATGTCAAAGGATACTGATATAAACAGCTACAATGCAATTGTTACATTCTGTAGCAATACATGTAGCAAAACCACTCCAACTTTAAATGCAGCTTCATTACCGGTTAAATTAATGCAATTTAGCTCACCTATAGGATCATTCACATTGTCTGACTGATGCACCTTCCTGAACAGCAACTATCCTTACCTTTTAAAGGGGTTGAAATATATGTTTTTCTTCCCTTCCACCATGTAAACTTAAGTCAATTTAGATTCCAACCCTTGGAGGGCATTAAGGTAATTGGATCTTGGGGGACAGGACATCAAACTTTTCTCACTTAAGTGAATAAATAAATAAAAATGGGTTATTCTATTTTCATGAGTGCATGTAAAAATAGACTAGGGTGCCTAACTTTAAGGCCCTATGTTTGAAAATCTTGGCATCTCTGTGGTTCTCTCTCTCTCACTGACAAAACATCTACCACTACTAAATCCAAGGGACAGAATGTCTGAGGTGACTGAGAGAAACACCCACTGGCCTGATTTTATAAAGCTGTTAAGTCAGATGATACTGTAGGTCCTCTGGGGAAAAACAGGTGACCTATTTTCAGAATAAATTTTATTGGGGAACAACTGGAACATCTGGCTTATAAACATTTTTGATAATAATTTCTTCAGTAGGCTAGGGGCTGGTCAGAGGAAATACTTTACTGAACCTAGGACTCTCAGCATCTGGATCCACATGAATGAGTTTATTTTTCCACTACAGTTATATATTCCCATTAATTTAATTTTGCAATGTGACCTAACTCACTTACCAGAGAAGCACACCTTCTTTCACTTTATGAGCTCAAAAGTAGGTCATCTACGTATCATTCAGCATAGTTATAGATACAGTATGTGGATGAGGGGATGCCAACTATTTGATCTAATCTTGGACATATAACCAACATTTACTAATGCAACTCTAGGTTGCAGTGCAGGAGTCTCCCAGAGTGGGAAGAAGGGAAAGGAGATTTTTTTTTAATCCTTAGAAAATTTTTCTCCCCTTATAAGCACTAATTATGAATACTGTCTTATTCAGGGCCCCAAACAAGTCTGACTCTGCCCTATGATATTTTTGGTAGGATTTTTAAAACACAGCAGGCTAATGCAGACACACTAGATCACTACACTATATGAAATCCATAGATTTATAGACATTAAGGCTAGAAGGGACCTTGGAAGATCATCAAGCCCAGCCCCCTGCCCAAAGGGCAGGAAGTCATCAGGAGTCATAGGATCCCAGCAAGATAAGCATCCAAATGTCGCTTGAAGGCGTTCAAAGTAGGTGCTTGAACTACCTTTGACGGCAGTCCAGTCCAAACCTTGGCATACAAATAACCAGTCTCTGATAAAAACCCAGTCAGATTATTAGAGGATTAGGTGATCTAGTATTCATTACTACTGCTAACTGTTTTTTTTTTTCAAATAAGATTTTTAGAAATGACTAGTGATCTGGAAATCTCAGTTTTAAGTAACTCAGAAGAGCTTTATTTTCAGAAATCACTGAACACCCGGTCTCTGATAATCAGCTCCCTTTAAAAAAAATAAATCTCAAATCAGGGTTCTAAAACCCCTAGTCCTTATTGAAAACCATCACATTCAATGTTAAATTTGTTTGAAGTCTTTTATTCTATTCAAGCTACATTTCAAATTTCTTGAGGAACAAGTTCCCTAAAATTGGTGCAGAGCCATAGGCAAGTAAATTAAAACAGCATAGAATAGTCATCTAAATATAGGGATAAGAACCAGTAACATCTGTATTCCAAATTCTGAATTTTGGATAATGACTCCTTCTGTAAGCTTGAGGGCATTGTTTAAAATTGAAGAGTGATTATCTTTATAACCTCCCAAGTCCAGGATGAAGTACAAAGATGCTAGCAGGCCCTCGTAGATGTATCCGTCTACTCTTAGGTATGTTAGTTTCTTGGTTATTCATCACCATCTTAAGGTGAAACATACCAGCTTACCAATATTCAAACCTAAAACACTATTTAAAAACCACCTGCTCCCCCAGCTTCAGAAATGTGGTTAACTATCTTTATTACCTGCTTTGAGCATCTTGAGTAACAGCAGCAGCACCAGCTAGCATGGCAAAACCCCCAAATAGATATTATTATTACTGCATTTCATATGTGAACCAGAATTAGGTTAAGTTAATGTGCGCATGTATGAGGTGGGAAATGGCGGTTCTGGAGGCCTACTGAATTAAATGCGTGTTTAACAGGCAGAAGATCTAGATTCTAATAAGGGCTGTAGCAATTAATGTTGTATAAGTTGCTCTGAGCCACTGCCTTCCATGTGTAAATATCTTATAATAGTACTGTAACAAATTTCTCTATCACCCTGGTGGAACCATCCCTACAAGCTCAGTTTCTACTACAATTCTAACTTCATCCAAACAAAACTAAATCCGCCCAAATTTTCACATCTACAACCTTATGCAAAAAGTAGATTTTTTTCCTGAAAAACAAGGCAAATAATTCAGTGCATCTGGGAAGGGATGAGGGTTCAAAACTTTTTCAATGAACTTAAAGAAAATGCAAAGACAAGAAGTTTGGTTAAACCAGAGGTACAGATGAGCAGACATACTATGAGCCATTTCAGGTGCAGTGTTAAGGACAAGATCTATAAGGAAGGTGGGAGTTCGGGAAGGTAGACACTTTTGTAAAACTTGAAAATCCAGAGTTAAAAAAATTTTAGACATTCAAAAAATTCAGAGTGTATACATTCCCAGTTTAGCTCACCTGAAAATCTGACCTCCTATCCACTCAACAATACCCTAATGCTAACCAGAAACTCCCCAATAAATTGTTCCTTCAGGGAACACAGGTACACCTTTATTATGCTGGAAGCCATGCATCTCTCATGACATAAAACAATCATTATTTCTTAACAAAGATAAATCTCTCAGACAGCTAAAACCAAATTCTATAAGGGGTTATGAAAATTTTAAAAAGACACTGAAATCTAGGAACATTTTAGCTCGCCAGAAGACTATCTTCCTTACAATGACTCTGTGCCAGTCCATCCCAACTGCTTTTGTTTACACTACAAACTCACAAGGCTCTTTGCCATTTTTGGACCATAACCAGTGTAGACAGAGATGCTTCTGTTAGTAAAATAAGTAGTGCTATGGATTAGTATGCCAAGCTGCCTCCTAAACATGTCCTCAAGCAGAAGAACACAACAGAGTCTATGGAATCCCATGTAATATTGGTGAATACAAAACTAATGTGCTGTAGTACATTCCACATACAAGTTGTGGTCTTACGAACACAGCTGTTTTACTTTAAAATGTAGTCTGCAGAGCTCTGTAAATTTTTTAAACTGGGCATGAAGAGTACTGTCAGGTGGATGGAAGGTAAGTTTAAAGTGGTAGGAGAGTCAAAGTTATGGTGGGTTTAAGTGATGTTAGCTGTGTAATTTGCATATTTTGAACTTGGGATCTTAGCCTTTCTGAAAGATTTTTACTCCTCATTAAGTCTCTCTCCCTACAAGCTCACTCCAAGAAACAGCTTGTGGTATATTGTTCAATTCCAGTTTAACAAGACTCACAGCTGGCAAAATTTAAGATAGGAAGAATCATTCAGAAGACAGAATGATCTAGAGTAAGAAAGACTCTCTCTCTCTCCCTTCCCCATCCTCATAGGGTGACCACCCATCCCTAGCTGGGCAGGAGAGTCCCAGAATGGGATCAAATCCCAGTCCTAGGCTGCATGACTCTGGGACAACATTTTTCCCAGAGTCACAGCATTGTGCAGGGATCCGGGTTTCCCCTTGCAGGTTGGCAGCATTCCAGCCTGCAAGGGGCTACTTGGGGCTGCCAGGAATGGGACACATTAAGTGCCATGTGAACATGTGCACCCACAGACATGCCCATGGCTGGAAAAGATCCAGGCAGTGTGGAGAGCAGTCCCCTGCAGGTAAGCCTATGGGGGGCAGAAGTGGGATGGGGGGACAGGGGCAGATCTAGGCTTCCACAGTGAGGGAATGGGGCAGGGGCTGGGGGCACTGCCCAGCCAGGGTGGTATATGGGGCCCTGGGGCCAGGTCTGGGAGCAGAACAGAGCTCCAGGTGGCTTGTCCAGGGGACACAGGGGGGAGGGAGGTGTAAGTTCTTCTTCCCTGAAGAATTTATATCCCTGAAACACGGAAAGTATAATAATTAGCTGTTTGGAAATGTGAACTTCATTGCTAGAACAGGAAAAAAGCAAAATTCAATTCCCTGCCTGACATCTGACACCTTCAGGGAAGAAGCCTGATGGAGCCTTGTCTCTGCCTAATCTGCATAGGACACAGAGCAACTTTTTCACAAATGGACTTTGAAATCCAGGGGAATCCCACCATCCCTTACTTCCCCTGTGCAAGATGAAGTTTCTTTTCTACCTGGGATAACTTTTACAATCTTCAAATTCTCCTCTGCCTGATGAAGGGTGTTTGAGCCCAAAAGCTTGCAAAGGAAGACATTTTTTTTGCTCCCGTTTAGTTGGTCTAATAAAAAATATCACTTCTACCCAGAGTTTTATCTGCTTCTGCTTTTTAGACCAACACAGTTACAACCTGTATCCCTGTCCTGGATTATGGCATTCTTATTTTGAAGGAGAAAAAGTGTAGTATTCATATCTGGCAGGGGGAAGGGTAGTGGGGAACAGATTTAATATAGAATTGAGGAAATAGCAAATCTGGAAATGAGGAAAGAATAAAGGAATTTAAGATTCCTGAAAGCAACTTTAAACGTTATTAAACACCATGGGTCCTTGCATATTCTCTTACATAAAACCGAATTGCTCTGTTGGGGGAACTTCTCTTCTTGCAGAGTTGCAGTTATAGATAGATGAGCAAACTAGTCATAAGATACTACTAAGTTTGGACTGTATATTTGTGTGATAGTGGGTTTCTTATGGATAGGCAGAGTGCAGACTATACGACTGGAGTATAAGGAGGGGCTCTACATTGTCTCATAACCTCTGAGGTATTCTGTATGCAAGATATAAACCACTGCTGAACTAAAAGAAGAAAACAGCATACATCAATATAGTCAATGTTGTCTATCAACATCATTTATAAAAAGGAACACTCCTACACACTACTGAATACAGAGAAGGAATTAGCTCTACAAAGTGCTCTCAGTATCAGAAAGCTAAGACTATTTCATTAAAGCACCAACTCTTTGGTTAAATAGCCATGGAGCACCCAAACTTTGTCAAACTGAGGATCACTTTATAAGTTATCTAGGCTCCTGAAGCTTACACACCCTCTTTGCAGAAAAATAGATGCAACTGTCCTCATTTGGAAATGGGAGATTACTAAATGCTCAACTAAAGAAGTTATTGATAAGTGCTGGGTCATTTAAATTCACACACCACAGATTACACATTGGCCAATCTGCTTTATATTGTAGTACTACACTCTATAAGTCACTAACTGCCCTAGTGAGCAATTTATATTAAACCCAAAGCATTACCTTTAAGAACAAAACAACTTCACTGAGGTTGCCTAGGTTGTGCTAAGTCAGTATAGAATGTGGTCCCAAAAATCCTATAGTCAATGATAAATCAGAAAATGTTTTGAGTCCCCACAACCCTTTCCCAAAGTGTGACTATTATTTTCTGTCACTCGAGGAAAAAAAATTAACATTTTAGTAATGAGTAAATTCTAAACTATTTTTGAAGTGATTAAGTCATGATGCATTGTAGACAGGATGGCCAAATACCCCATTAGGAAAAGAAAAGTTAGCATCAACTTCTGACACATGCCTTCCATTTCCAATTAAAGCAATGACAATACTGAGGTATACTTGTCTGCTTGTGAATCAAAATTATCTTCATTACTTTTAATAACTTTTGTATTAAGTCAAATTTTCCAATACAATAAAATAAAATCATCCATGGCAAAATACTTCATTGGAAAGTAAGAGTAAACAGCTTAATACAATGACCATCAGATCCATTAGTGCAATGACTTATTTAGATTTACATAACACAGGCCTAGAAAATGTGAAGACTGTTTAACCTAACTTCATATTCAGCTCTTACACTGTATGCTTTCATTGTTGCTATGGATGAAATAAGAGTAGAGAGGGCTTTAACTTGCTATTTAGTACATCAAGGACATCTTATCAAGTGCATTATTGGACAGAATAAATCCACTTGGTACTTCCTGAAAATCAGTTTTGATTCATTATTCTTAATAACTCAGTCTTATATTCTGACTGAACAGCAGGAAGCATCAGAGACAATCATGCTTCCTTTTGAATTAGCACTTGTAATTTGAAGTTTCCATTTACATTTCCTTGCCTAAAAAGAACTACCTACTAACACAAGCACAAAGAGTGAGAATGAGATGATTCTACAGCCTAAAACTGCTGTTCTTATTCTGACCTTGAGCAAGTCATTTCACTTTTTGTTTCTGTTTCTTCCCTCTGTTTAAAGTGTGGTCATTCACAAGGCTGTTCATTGGATCAAATAATCTCTGAACATAAAAAAACCCCACTTAAAATATATTTCCACCAACCTCCAGCAACTGAACCTTCAATAATACAAATAAGAAAAAAAATGGATACTATATCTAAACAAGATCAAAAGAAAGAACATTCTTGACTAAACATTATTGTGCAAGTTTTATATAAAACTGCTATACATGTTAATGATATTTGGATAGTTTTCATAAAGGGGAAAAATACTTCTAAGCACAACAATATTACAGTTAATGAAACATTAACCTCTGAACTTGCCTTAGGTGAGACTGAATTTCATAAATATTACTACAACAGGTCAACTTAGCATTGATTTTAAACACTAGCATTGACAGAAACTTGTTGCTAGTACCTCATTTTATATACAGCCTCAACCTGAGAAAAGAGTTTTAGAGGTGTTACACTAGCCATTGTAGAGGATTCAAGGCTCATTTAGGATATCTAAAGCCTATTTTTAGGTACGAGTTTTACTAGTATCCTCTACAGTCTTTATAATGGGAATAATTTTAAAATTTGGAAGCATTTATTATTTATATTGCAGGAGTTTAAGGGTCCCATTCATAGGTTTGTGTTAGACACTGTACACACACACGGAAGTCCTGCCCTAAAAAAAGCTTACAGTCTATTACATAGTTCCTCCTAGAAAGATACTTTTTTCAAAAACACCCTGTGATGTTCAAGTGCAGCATGTCCAAGCATCTTTGCTTTATACAGCAGGTGCTGTCTTTTTACTGCATTCCGAAAGAGTTAGCAAAGTACTTGACATTTCTTTTCAGAATTTAGAACTGGACTTTCAGTCCTACAAGTTCTACCAACTACAACTGTTGGTCAAAGACTTCTTTACTATTATTCACTGCTTATGCTAGTCTAATTAAAAAGACTACAACAATATCCCATATGGAAATCCAAAAGTTAACCTTTCAGCATGTGAACTCTGCCATCAAAACAGCTCCTACCATCTGTGCAGTAAACTCTTCAGGCACAAGAAAATCCTGTTTCCACGTATTTGTACAGTTAGAATGTTACCACCTTAGCAAATCAAGCTTTTCTGTGATCTTTTTAGGACAGGAAGCAACTTTGTTAAGCTTAGAGAGTAACTGCCTGGTACTATGGGCCCCGGCTGTCAAGTCTCAGGTGCTATAGTAATACAACTAACACCAGCACAGGATAACAATTACATGTTTGTAATTGAAAAAAAAAAAAAAAAGATGTAGCATTCATCACTAGTTATTTATATTAGGCTTATTGCTGAGACAAGTTGTGTAGTGAAATCAGGCAAAATAATAATATTATGCTTACTGCTTAAAGGAACTTTTCCAGAGCATGTGGAGGATCTCTCTTACAAAAATAAAAGGAAATTTAAAAAAATTATCTATTCCTGACAAGTGGTCTTGTTTTCAAGCCACTGAGTTTTAGAGAGATTTTGGACAGTGTCCCTTTAGTATAAGGCACCCTAAGGAGCAGTTTTTGCATTTTTATGTTTTGTGGAAACAGAGTAAGGAAGAGTAAAAAAAATAAATAAATAAATAAAAAGAAGGGTAAGAATGAGGCCTGTGAACAGTAACAGAACAGTATTTACTGATTTCTATACTACCTAAACAGGCACTGAACATATGCATACACCTCAGGAAACAAAAAAGGCAAATAGCTTTCAACTTGCATGTGCAGCAGATGCTGAACATTCTTCCCATTCATTCACCCCAAACTGGCATTATTGAAGATAGGGAATTGGAAGAGAGAATAGTATGCAGAACCAGCATGTCTACCATAAAAGTTGTGGTATAACTGCCATTCAAGAACATAAATAGATAGTATTGAAGTTATGAGTTGGGGGATGAAAATGGCATGTGAATATTACCATCCAGTGTTGCTCCAGTTCAGTTATTGGAGGGATAGAAGTTCAGAGTTCACTTTCACAGTTGATGCGGGTTTCCTTTTACATGCCTGGAAAATGACTCTGTTGACCACATCCACATTCTGAAATACTTTTTTTTTTTTTAAACTCCTAACGAAGCTTCAGCCAAAAGAACAGGAACTGACTCATTTCACAGCACCCATCCACTGCCTAATCACTCTAGAAAGTGTGCTCAAGATATGAATAGGAATATCATGCAGCCAACCTGCACTTAGTGTATGCCTCCTGATTCTCTAATGAAGTTACACAAAGGCACTGTATGCCCCACTATATCAAGGTAGCATACATGTATACATATTGACATATGCCTATTTATATGCATACTGCTTTCTGGGTGCTTATATGGCCCCCATCACCACAGAACCTGAGCACCTATTATGCAAAACATGATGAGAGAATATCACATAGACAAAGGACCTTTACTTTGCAAGTTAAAGTGGCATGGCTCCAAGGAACCAACAGACCAAGATGAGGACAGTTTAGCCCTTATAATGCAGCATCCATATCTATTTATGAAAGTTCACTTAACTAGTACACTTTGCATGTAATCTAATAACTGGCCATATGTTCAGATCATACATGCTACTAGAAATACATTATGCTGTACAATATACTTCCATTTCCTGAATTGTCTTAGGACAAAGTAGCCAGCAAAATTTCATCCTGGTAAGAACTCATTTAGCAATGAAATAGGGGAACAGCATATAGTAAAGTCTCTCTACACTGGGAAATGTATATTATCAATATCATTTTACAGCTGTTACCCATATATAGGCTTGCAGAAAACAGGCACTCCATTTAAGATTAATGGCACACCTATTTTGCAGAAAATCAATTGTTTAAACTCACTGAAAAACTTCACTGAAGCATTTCCCTGGGTAGCATCACAATGAAGTAGGTAAGTTCTCTTTAATCAAGGTGTCTATTAAATGGTTTCTTTTAGAAATGAATAAATTGCAAGAATAAATACTGGAATGCTATAGAAACATAAGCAATATTCTTGTAAAGTCCCTATAAAACAACCTAGGATTAAAAATACAAGACAAAAAAAAATCCCCAAAGCAATTCATTTTGCCAAAAAAAAAAAATCCCACTTAGAGCAGATACAAGGTTTCATTAAAAAAAAAAAAACTGCTATGGTTTCATGACAAATGTTGTGCCACACATGTCTCTGGTCCTCTAGAAGAGACAGGATAAGTTTCAGCAGAAGTTCTCTACTAGCTTTGTTTTAAAGTATTTGAATATCTATTTTATGAACATTTAAACTGGATTCCCTGTCCTGTCTTCTGCTGTTTTTTAGTTGATGTATGCTCAAGCTATGAAAGATAGCCATGCTGGTCATGTAGAATGCCTTTATGTGGACTGTTCTGTTGTAATTTGAAGATAAATTATTTAAAGTGGTGACAAAGTCAGGGGAACTGAAACTACACAACACAAAACTTGTCAAAACTAATATTTTGTGCAAGTTAATCAGATTGTCATTAGGGACATATTCGTAGTAGCTTTAAAAGTAAAATAAAAATACAGAGTATGCAGATTCTGGGAAGAAGAAAAAGTCAAAGTTGCTGCTAGTTTTTGGTAGAAGTAAGTTCTCCTCTCCAACCAAAAGGCAAAGAATGGATTCCTTAGTTTAAGCAGATAGACAGATATTAAGGCAATTATGGTTTCGGGATTGAAACTTTTCTTTTACACCCAAGTTGCAACATATTTTTTTGTGAAATAGCTACACTAGATCTTCTTTTGAAAGGGAATGTAAGTAGTGCCTATAATGGCTGACTCCTTCGAGGAAACAAACAAACAAACAAAAAACATCTACAGAAGAACGTTATTGTTCATCATAAAGAGATTTCCTTTGTGGGAAAAGAAATACAAAACAGGTGTCACATTTTTGTGTCATTCTGGTTCTTACTGGATAATATAACTCCCAACATAGTTTTACTGTTATTAATATTCTCAACACGGTAAAAAGAAGCTTAATCTTTTACATTAAAAAAACTGCATGGCTTCTCCCTTGTCCTGCGCATCAAATAATAATTTAAGAACACAAGGAAAAGATCTCCTAGCTTTTGGGGATCAGTGTACACAATTCTCATTGATTAAAGTTGGTCCTACACACACAAGCCATTTGAGAAAAGGCAGCAGAATATATCCATATAAAGCAGGACAACTTCTGGCTTGAGTGACAGTTAACAGCATAAAGATCAGATTATTCTCCGACTAGCAGTTTCTAAACTGTAAAAGACTAGTAATGTGGCAGTCTAAATGATACAACTATACATTGTTACAGTTGCACTTTTCAATTATAGAGGAGGAGGAAAAAATGAACAAAGACTATAAACATTCCAAGTCACCTATAACCTCAGAATGATAACCGGCACAGCATATGGACACCATCATCCAGCATTTTCTACAAAAAAAGTACTCACTGAGCTTGGTAGTTTGAGGTCAGAAGGGTGGATATGACTGGCCACTTTTGAACCTTTTTGGAAGTCCCTTAGAAACACAAATGTGGTACGTAACACTATGAAATCAAGTGGGAGCTGAATGCCCCATCCCCTTAAAAAAGTCCTTATGTCCACCAAGAGATTTGCCCCTGCCCCCTGCCCCTCACTGTCCTCCAAGTTACAAAGCAGATCAATAGCAGAATGGAAACAGACCAGAATCTGATTTATATTTCCTTGCTCTAGCCACAGACCCTCTCTTTTTGTCTTATTAGTGAATACCTTGAAGTGTTAGAGATTGCACACAGGCAGGAAAGACCTACCAGTAGGATGACCATAAAGTCCTGGTTTAGCTGGGGCAGTCCCAGATTTTGGAGGCCAGTCCTAGCTGGCTGGTGAAAGTTAAAATAAGCATCCCAGAAATGCAGAGGTGCAAGGCACAGATCAGCAGATAGCATAGCTGCCTGCCTCCCCAGTGTATCACACTGTCCTGGTCTCATCCCCACCTCTGCCTGCAGCTGCAATGCTGACTTGGGGGGGAAGGGGGAGGGGAGAAGAAAGAAGAGAAGGGAGTGTCCTGGATTTCTCCCTCTCCCATATGGTCACCCTACCTAGCAGGCAGCTAACCAAAGGCTACTGTTATTTTTGATCATCTTAAAAAGGGAGCTGACAGATGCAGCTCTCTGCTGTAACTCATGGCGCTTCCTGCAATGAGTTACAGTGATCCCCCAGACCCAACAGACACTTGCTGTTGGGCCCCAGGGATTAGGGAGAAATCGAGCTGCAGTTTGGAATGGTTGCAAGTCTGCAGCTGCTCTCCCTAGCCCCACCCCTTCCCCCCTCCCAGCCCTGGTGCTGTCCTCAGAATGGGAAGGGAGGGGAGGGAAGGGAAGGGAGCAAATGGAACTCAGTTTGGGGGTTGCCCAGCCAGTGCTGGATGGTGGACCAGGTGGACTGGAACCCCCCACCTCAGTGGGGGGTGGGTTGGGGTGTCAGTGTTAAGTTAATCAAGGTGCTCCGCTTTGGAGTGCATTCATCTGAACCCTCGTAATGAGGGTTCAGATTGACATGAGATCAGGGCCTTTTAAAGTGCTCTGCAGCCATGTTCTTCTGTAAGGGCACAGCTGTAAAGCACTTCAAGGGGCCAATTGTATGACAAAATGTCTCGTGTCAGCACCCAAAGTAATTAATAGAAAACCTATCTACCCAGAGACATGTCAAAAGTAGGCATCCTAAAAATGAGGGTCAGGAGCAATATTTCAGTAAGAAAGTCTACAACTTCTAGACCATTCATCACCTTTTTGCTTATAATATTTCTACTGAGTACTTTTTCTGGACCCTTCTTACAGGTCATATAAACCATTTAATAGGATTTATAATGGAAGTCCTATTACCTACAGCTGTTGAAAGAAGGGAGGAACTTTGAAATCATCTCCCCATTCCATGGCCTTATATATGGGGACAGTATGGTACTCTGCACTTCTCTAGTTAAATCTGTTCTGGGAGCAGCACCATTCCCACATCAATAATTTCAGACCCTTGGTGCAGCAACTTGAAAGGAATACACTGCTTCACTTGTGTTGCCATCTCCACAGTTCTGAATAGTTAGAATACCTGATTAGAGTCTTATGAATTCGAGTTGGTGTTTGGTCACTGGTAAATACTTCAGAGTTGGATTGGTTGCACTACTGCGAAGACTAGGGGAAAAGGTTTTTTCTTCTTTGCGTTTTTTTTAAGTGTGAACTTAAAATATACAGTGATTGTTGACTTAGGCTCTTTGCTTCATAGTTATCAAAAATAGTACAAGTTTGCATTATCATGCATTATTGCTGAGGCTAAATCCTCATTTTGTCCTTTAAATTGGTAGCTGAAATATAAGTTTGACTGCATAACAGTATTGATTAAATACAGCTAGTCTCCAGTAGATTATACTGGCTTCTCAAAAGTTAACATCTTAATGGACAGAAAAGCAAAAAAAGTCTGTTTCATTTATGTAGCTATTTAATGACTTTAGGCACCATTTTAAAATAAATGTAAATATAAAACACTCAGTGTATGTTCTTTTAAGTAAATGGAAGCCTGGAAATCTTACCTTTATCCTCACTATTAATATGTATTAAATCTATAACCACAAAAATCCTACTGTATATGACAGGCAGCACTCTTACTTAAGGGCAATAGGTTTCAAGGACTGAATATATTTGATGATGTCTCTCTGCCTGTGCAGATCCTGGGGTGACTTTTTCAGTTAACTAAACCTAATGGATTATGTTTGAAGCCTGGTTTCCTTTTTTCTCAGCTTGCCGGAATACAGGCTCACCTGCACCTCTAAATGAAATAAACATACATGTGACCCATATCATCTGGATTGGCCAAAATCTCCACCCTCTTCTCAGATGCTCCTAGGTAGCATTTAAGTAGACTGGAGTGCCCAGACATCCCTTTTCCTCATCTTCTTTCATGCCTCCAAGCCTCCTTCTCTACCCCTATCCTCCCTTTCCCCCAGTCTTTGCTGACTAGCTGCCAGGATTGTTTCCATCTTTTTATGGTCACAACAACAGGAAGAGCCATTCCAAAGGTAAAACTCAGAATACACCAGGGATGCACAACCCCATTTACTGTACTGTAATGCTGAACAGTCTCACTGTCAGATTCAGCCTTTATCTGTCAGGAATACACTCTCCACTCACCCCCTTTTTCAAACACTATTTACTGTGCTATACAAGTATTAAACTGGTCTTTAAACTTTAGTGGTATGATAAACAGAGGTCCTTAATTCTGTTCACTTTTATCTTAAATTTTTTGCCAAATGTAGCCATAACTCAGCGATTTGCGAAGGGAAAATGAGACATGATTTGTTAACAAAGATCATTTAACATTTATTGCTAGATTAAGCACTTGTTAGGCAGGGGCAGCAAAAAGAAGATTAATACAAATACTGATTATTCCTAAACCATCCAAACTTGTGACATTTTCCTTAATGTGTGGGAAAAAAGCTGCCTGCAAAATTTAGATCAGATGTTGCTTTAAGAATGAGCATTCATTTACAAACGCATGATTTCACCAGGATCAAGACCATTAGAAACCTTCATACAGCATTACGCACCTATTTGTAGTAGATATTCTTGATAGAGAAGAAAAATTAGAACTTCTGGCATGCACCAATTATTAAACTAATAAAAATGCATAACCTATGGTTATTTTGTCATACCTTTTCAATAATGGACGCTTCAGTGTGCAAAAATGACCAAGAGATCTGCAGAAAGCCATCACAATGCACATTAAGCAGAGCATTAGTGTAAAGATGTAGTTTAGAATTACCATTAAGAGGCCAACATTATCTTTACATAATATGAAGTTGAGCTTAAGTCAATCGTTTGATAACGAAAAATTTAAACGCAGATTGAAATGAAGAGCTGTATCATTTACTATAACTTTATAGCTCTGTAATGAACGTGCTATTCACACCTTCCAAGAAGAAATCATTCTGTCTTCCAAAAAATGTTTTACACCCATAAAATTGAAATCCCAACACTGATCCATTTACAAATTTCATTAAGTTGAGTTATGTATGGATTGCTATCAGGGCAGGGCATTTCCACAGTGCAAGTGGCACTTGTGGAAGTGTTCAGGCTTCCGAATGTGGGTAGTGAAACCCTTTCCCCGAAAACAGTAGTAATTGCAACAAAATGATTCTATATACCAGAGCGACTTATCATCTGAAATATCTGACTGGTTTTCTTCAAATGGAGATTACAACAACTGACTGGAACAGTACCAGACATCTTCATATACACACCTTGGAACCAGCCTAGGATATAAAACTTCAAGAGGGTGCACAAATATTTCTAGGGCAGACACTGGAAAAAAAAAAAAAAAAGGAATTGCAGATGTTCTGTGAAACCCAGAAATATCTGATCTGTTAAGAGTCTGATCATCCTAGTAGGTTATTAGATCCCAAACCCTGCAGATACGACCAGCTGCTTCATCAATTTCCCCAAATGGACAATTCTGTCTATTGATTTTATCTTTATCCTAGGCCAGGTGTGTCAAATATGACCTGTGGGCTGGATCTGGCCCGCAGATCAATTTAGTCCAGCCTGCTGGGCTGCCATACAGTTGTGGCCTGCTGCAGAATTTGGGGTGCCTGGGCCCCACTGGATAAGACCCTTAGTAGCAAGACCCCCAACACTGGCAACCCCATGGATCCGTCCCAGGAGGAACCCCACTGGGGCTCCGAGGCAAGTTTGGCACCAGTATCAAACAGAGAGAGAGAGAAACATAGAGAGAGTGACCAACCCTCCTCATTGGGCTTTTGTTTTTAAACTCTTCCAGGATGTATCATCTCCTCTCCTCAACATTTTTCTTTTAAACACTACAGTATTAAATATGTATTTTACTCTCTCCACACACGAGTGCCATGTCAGATTCTCACTACCACTGTTCTCCTGGGGACCATACCTGTATCTTGTTTCCAAGTGATCATAATTAATTTAGAACCTGTTAGTTTGAAGAATTAACTCATTTTTTTTTAACTTGCAATATTTTTCACTTGTTTATACTGTTCCCCCACATTTGCCACCAAATAGTTAAAATAGTTCTACATATTTGGGTTGGGTAGGTCCTTCAAGAGGTGTTCACTCATAATATATATAAATTACTGTGTCCTCTTCAAATTTTGCTGTTTTACTGTTCATCTTTTCTTTTAGGTTCTGTATAGTTATTGGCTAGCATACCACATCCTACCACATATTTGGGGTATCTCATTCAAAATTCCCCTCAATGCATTTATTCCTAAACTTTCTTCTCTTCCTCAACTCTGTAATCTCTGACCTGTGAGATCTTGGTTCTTATAAACAGCCTCTTAAGGCACTTTTTGATATTTGCTGCTATTTCTAACAATGAATCACTCAAATACATAATCACTGGCCAACTATGGGAGCCGAGAGAGAGAGCGTGCGTGCAAGCAAGCATGAGAGACAGAAACTCACTGCAACATTTGATCCTGGATATATCAGCATTAAAAAAAAAAAAAAAAGCTTTTGCTTTTATAATATGAGCTGCATCTACAGTTTTGAGCAAAAACTGAGAATCATTCAAAGAGGCATCCCTCACAA
Source organism: Crocodylus siamensis (assembly GCF_052110815.1). Lineage (NCBI taxonomy): Eukaryota > Metazoa > Chordata > Crocodylia > Crocodylidae > Crocodylus > Crocodylus siamensis. The sequence continues at coordinate 261,210,051 of NC_143395.1, read as the reverse complement.
TAACTCCAGCAACTATTTGTCAATGCTGAGTGTTTGTAATAAACTGCATGCAAAACTGACATATGCCATATTTTACTGACCAACAACTATTTTTATACCCCAAATTTGAAGGGATTTCTTTCTCTCATAGCCCCAAGCAAGAGAGACCAGTTAACTTCTGAGCTCTTGCTGTGGTATGTAACTTGTCAAAACAACTCAACACCAAACACACAGGCACAAAAAGCCCTCCAGGAGAACCTCTCCAGTTATTCTGCACTGGACTTCTGTCAGCTACTTCTGGCAGCTACAGGTGTATAAGCTACAGTAGTAAGGTTATAGCTGGATGAACAAAATATTTCTGGATTTATGCAAAATGATTTCCAATTGAGGATACAAAGTTTTCACACTTGAGACAGAGATATACATAAAAAGGAAATTCCTCTTGGGGCTAAGCAATCAGGAACAAAAGACTCTTTGGCCAAAAAGTGAAAAAAATAAAATAAAAGGGACCAGGCCTCCCTCTAAACGCTGCCTCTGAATTTTCATGATCTATAGATACATAGTAACTCCTAAATGTCATTCCTGGGAGTGAAAAAACAGGGCAGGGGAAGGGGGATAATGGAATAATGCTATAAGTAGTGATGCATGTTGCTACCAAATATATCCCTATTACATTTTAAAGATTTTTTTCCAGATACTGAAGTGACTTACATAGTCTAACAAGTTCATGATGTTACTGATTAATATAGACAAACTTATAGAGACTTCCAACTATTGATATAATATCCTCTTTCCCCCTACACCACCAAAAAACTGAACTAGTAGGGAAGGCCAATTGTGTGTGTGGGGGGGGGGGGGCGGGGGCAAATTTTGCATTTATTCACACACAATAAGACCAAAGACAGTGGAACTGCATGGGATGGAAGGAGACCAAAATATACTCCGAGTGGCATTCCCAGATAACAGTATTCAGAAGAGCCGTCTACAGTGACACACATCCCCAAGCATTGTTTTCCTATCCAGAGTCCAGTGATATGAACTTGGGAGAGCCACATAATTCAGTGATAGTACCAAATCTAGGACACTGGAAAATGCTGAAATAGTTTGATTACTTAGATTCTACTGAACATTTTTATGCTGGTATGCTTTTCATGAATGCATACCTAGAAACTACTAAAATGATTTTTTCCTAATTAGTATAGGCAAATTAGCATCTTAATACAGGAAACCCATAATTTATTTATATAGGAATTTTTGTCCAATCCTCACCCTATGTTCCTGCAGTACCCAAGCAATTTCCATTGTTAACCTGTGTGTGCATTTACTGAGAAATACAGCAAAGCTTATTTTAATGAGTATTCTTTTCACTTTAGATCCTCTCTTTCTACTAAAATTTTGGAAAACCAGCAAGCCTGTATAATATTTCTATTAAAATTACTTTAACAAAAAATTGCAATAAACACATACCTGCAGAAAGAAATTATAAAGTGATTATGGGTGAGATTACATACTTCAAATTTAAGCTTTTATATAAATACATTGGGAGCAGTCAACAGAATGGTACAAATCAAAGCATAAGAGTAACACGGATGATCTAAACAGAATTCCACGAGAACATGTTTATTTAGTTCCTGATATTTCAGCCCGAGCTTGAATCACTCAGTCAGTCTTCACCTCACACAAGTATTTCAAGACAGGTGAGCGAAACCAAAGGGGTGAGCAATGGTGGTGGGGGCACTGGTTAGATCATTATGTTAAAGATAGACAAGCCTATTAATAGTATTTTTTCAGGCTTCAAATGTTTAAATTCACAAGTTATCTAGAAAAATACTAGAGAGATGTGAACCTTCTGTATTTGCTGCACAACTAAGGAATATTAATTAGCAGATGTGTGTGTGAAATGTTCTTAGCTACAGATGTTTCACGTTTCCCCTCCCCCACCAAGAGACTATAAAAATCTCTAAACACAGTTTGCTTAAGGCTAAAAAGGTAGCATTTTTCACAGGTGGCATCTGGCCACACCTTAGGTAAGAAAAAGAGTCGGATTGCAAAGATTGGATCATGTTCTTGCTGTAATGCTGGGGGTTGCCTTTAAAAGATGTGCTTATCTGAAAGTCTATTTTTTATTGCTCTTCTTATTAGGCATTTCCTGCTCATTTGTGCAATAAATTTAGCTACACAGCAACCTTGAATTCTATTTTTATGAAAAGCATTGTTCAAAGAGCTTCCGAAAATTGTATTAGGGAAGAGAGAAAGGCCTCTGAACAACTAAGACATGCATTATAAAATTACCAAATATTTTTAAAGACAAATGAAGAAGGTATGAAACACATGAAGTAGAATCAAAAACCTAAACTCACTTTTTATTTTGGTGATCACTTGGAGAAAAATAAAATAGTAGTTTATGGTGACAGCTACAAAACAACAAAACAATTTTACATGTTTATCATTAGACTACTCTTAACAACGCAGTAGAAATGGAAATAAAAAATAAATAATAGTGTTGCGTGCAAAACAGATATAAAGGAGACATCACACAATTTGCTTGCTGACCAATGTACTATTACATGCACAGCTGTTTTTCTGTCCATCTAACTGGATATTTTCCAGATAATGCTTCCAGTTCACATGACAAATTTAAAGGTGTTTTGAACTGGAACAATGACTACTATAAAAAGAAAAAAAAGTTGTTTTTCCTTGCATTTAAATCACACTGAACAATCCACTCAAACTTTTAGCTTTGTTCTTAAAACCAAAAAACTGTCTATTGAAATATAGTTTAATATATTTCTAAACTAATTAGAAAGTGGTCTTCTCTTTTTAGCCAAGAGCCATCAAGTATTATACACATTATGTTAAAACAATTTGTATTTAGATACTTTGTTAAAGATAAAAGATTTTGTTGTTGAAAAGGATACTATAAAAAGGCAGAAATCACAAGCCTATCCATTAAACTTACTTCCACCTAAATACAGTGTTTGAAAAGGTTTATTACTTTTCCCTCTAGAAAAGAAAAAAAAGTTAAATATTCCTTTCTACTTCTACAAAACTGTTTAAACATTTATATTTAACTATACCAAATAACCAAGTTTGTATGTTCTCCCATTTAACTTAGTTACACTATTAGGAATCTGCAAACAATTTTATAATTTTAACACAGACCAGATGAGATCCATTAGTAAGCAAAGCCATTTTTCACTTACCCATTCTGAATAAAGCAGTATTTCCTGGTGACAGGCTGCTGCAGCTCCTGTTAATGTACAATCCTTCATCACAGCTAGACTAATCTAATATTAAAAGTGCCTTTGCAAACTGTATGAATGATTTTTTTTCAGTCACTCTCCAAACTAAGGAATTATCAGCACTTCCTGTGACAAAACAAAGAAGAAGTGAAAAAGAAAATAAGTCCACACAAGTTCCTGGCAAAGAGTTTGAACTGCATTCCTCTTAATCAGTAAACAATCTAGTGACAGTTACCAGTTCATGGGAGACTCTCATTAATCCAAGTTGGCTGCTGTTGGCTTCATTGTCTATCACAGGCTTAGCCAAACCCACAGCACTGATAACTGTGTTATCACATGTTGCTGAATCACTCTAATCTCAGAGTTACAACCTAGGTGTAACTCAGCAGTGGCACAGAATAAAGGTTCAGCTATCTCTAGTGGAGGGAGCTCTTATAGAGAACCGCCAATTAGCTGCTGACCAATCGCTGCTGCATCTAGCTGGCTTAGTCACATGACAGGACAGTTCCAATTACCGCAGAGAAATTTCTGAATTACTGAGGTTACACAAAGGACACTCATTGAGGGGGAAAAAAAAAGAAAGAAAGCAGTAAGCTCAACTTGAAAACGCCCAGGCTGAGACTGCTAGTGCTTTAAAGCAGGAAACTCCCTCGCCTCACGCAGACACAGATACATTCAGAACTAGCCAATATCTAAATAAGAGGAATGTCTGGCACACATTAAATTAATCCTCATACTAAAATTTGGTTTATAGATCCACTATAGACATCAGCTCATTTCCCTTCCCCCGCACCATCAAAATGTCTTTTCTCTTTAAAAACAGCAAAAACCAAAGATCTTGCCAGTCTATTACTACAAAACTTATAATTAATTGATAAATAAAATACTTTGTTAAAACAGACAAATTAAAAGTTGACTTTCAAAGGAAAGCGGGTTATGTGGGTAAATCTTATGTATACATTGGGATTTTTTTCAAAGGAGTTTAGCAGCGCATACCAGTAAACTCAAGTGCGGCCGGGGGGAGAAGTGGGTGACTTAATTAGGTCGAATAATCAGTGACTAGTTCTGCTTCTAACATCATTCAGTACAATATTATGCAGCTTTGACAATAGACAAAATATATACATGCCAATCAATTCTTCATAACATTTAAGTATGTGTTTTAAGAAAGCTGCAGAAGCTTAATTGCTAAATCAAAACTTGAACACTGTTGAAGACTATCCCAACTGTCTACAAATCTTTTTTTTAAAGTGCACAGAGTAATATCTGAAGTCACTATGTGATGGGGGGGAAAGGGAAAGCGAATGAGACCACCTCAGAACTGTACCACACTTCAACTCCGCTTTTGTACCATAAAGAAATGTATATAGTTATGAACATGAGATGGCTGCAATAAATGCTGTTAGAGACAAAACTGGAAAAACTGCAAGGCTGCCTGCTACTGCTGATTCTTGCCAATCCCTATTTATGGGTAGGAAGCGTATGCCAGTTCAGCCATTGAAGATGACTCAAAAATTGCCTCACTCCCACAGAACAACAGGCTTCTTGAAATGGGGAGTAGAATCCTTTGTAAGGATGACTCAGGGTTTGTCTTCATCCCTAAAAAGGTGTGCATGTTTATCTTGGGGTAACTAACACATCAGCAATGTTAAGTAACACACAATGGAGACAAGGTACTTTCATTTTACCACAAGGTAAAAATGACTGAGATCAAACCCAGAAAGGAACTGAACCAATATTTAAGATCGGGTGATATGTCCAAGGGCTCAGCTAATTCCTAAAAGTGGCCAAATTTAACCTAGGGAATATTTCTATTAAGCCACTATTTCCTCCCCTCCACCCACCCCAAAACACCCCACTGTTTTAAATTGGAATAGCATGTGGCTAACAGAAAATATGTTTTATGTTTTTACATCAACATCAAAAATTTGATTTCTATTTTAAATTAATATTTTGTAGCCAGTTGCTTTGTGAGTTTCCATCTACTGTTATTTTTAAAATGAGGCAATCCTATTTTAATCCCATATTATCTATATTCTGAATTCATTTTATTCAAATTGCCAGACTACCTACAATTGGCCCTTATCTTCTAATGAGGTTTGTTCAAGAAAGCATTCTTAAGTAGACTAAGGAATCACCAGATAAGATTATTGAAAAAAATAAGAATCTTCCTACACCTGCTTAGAGGCACTCTGTCTTCTTGAATACCCCTTGCATGATCTCTTCAGTGTCCAAAGCTGATTTTTCTTGTTTAAAACTCTTAACAAATCAATAAACACTAATTAAAATTCTTGTTATAGAGTTCAAGAAGAAATCTAAAGTAGTATGTTCCTAACTTTTTCAGATGAATATCAGAATGGAAGCATCCTTTTGGGTCATTATTCCCCACTATCACAGCCATCAACAACCTTTAATTACTTTTATGAATCAATCTAGTTTCATCCTGAAAACTAGTTAGGTTGTTTACCACCACTACTCCCATTGGAAGGTTGTTTCAGAACATCATTCCTCTGGTAGTTAAATGACTTCTAATTCTCAGCCTACTTTTAATCCTAGTCAGTTTATTCTAATTTATTCCTATGACAACATTGCCTTTTATCTTAAATGCCTCATCTCTCTCTCCCTAATGATTGGGTCCTAATGTATTTTGAGGGGCATAATCCCCTTTTTAAATTCAGGTTTGCTAGGCTAAGTGAAGTTTCTTTATTCAAGGGGACGGGGCATAGCAAAGGGAAGGGTTGTGTGAAGGCTCCTTTCTCCCTACCATTCATTATGAAATGTTCACATAATTTAGATTATTTTTACGAAAGCAAAATTTTATGTTGTACATGTTCTTTGAGGACAGAAAAATGCGCAACTCAGATAATACAGACTAAAAATATTCCAGCTATTCTATGTCAGGTAGTTATGGTTAATTTGAGAAATGTCAGACAAAGCATAGAAGAGATGAACTCCTTTCAGCAAGTTATTCATGAATGAGAAACTTTGGGGTAGTAAAGTAAGCCTTCATAGCACTCCTGTGAAATAGGTATCTTCAGACTCCTTTCTATATGTGGAGAAATGGAGCAGCTAAGTGACGTGCAGAAGGTCACAGGTAAAAATTTCAAACTTTTAATGTCTTAACTCTCTATCCCAGGTAGAATCAATTAGAACACACTGGGCACATCCTCACAAATGGGAATGTGTGGTTCCCTGGGGACAAACAGCAGCGGCAAAATGCAACTGCTGCTTCTCCACAGGAAAAGCCCATGCACGTGTGCAGCACATTGCCCCTAGTGTGGTAGCGGAGGCTTGGGCCAGCACCTGGGCTGGCCCCAGCAGCCTTGCCTGGGGTCCTGAGGGCCTCCGGGGGCTACAGCAATCCAGCAGCACAGACCCTGGCTGGCAGCTGGAGTGTGGCTCTGCCTGGCCAGGCTCTGGTTTCTGGTGGCTCATGCTGCTGCAGTGTGTGCTGTCCTATTTTAAGATGCAGGGTTTTTTGACACTGGGATCTCCAGAAATTAAAACAACCTGCTGTTTTTAGAGAGAGAAAAACATAACTGTAACTTTGAAAGAACCCCTAGTTGATTTAGGTAAAGAAACCTTTCCTCCCACAATTTCTTGTCTACCTTTTCCTTCAGTTTCACTAAGATTCCCTATCTCCACTGCTGACAAAATGCAAGTTCCTTGTTTTTGTAGCCCAAAGTAAAAGGTAGACAATTATCTAAATTATTACGCTATGCTCATGGTGTCTGAGCCGTGATCAGTAGGCAACTGTGCAAGAGAGAAGAGGGTACAATACTGTCTGGTATAACCAAGAACCACTTCTGCCTTCCACCACAGCACTTCCCATGGCAAACTATTATCCCTGCTAAATACTTACCGTCCAGAGGTCCCTCCCTTTTGCAAAAAAAAATTATAGTAAAAAGAAAGACAGACAACAGTGTTAGAACACCTGAGCAAACTGCTGTCCTTTTCTTGGGTGAAGCCCATTCACAATAACACTGTAAGAACTGGGACTCTGAGCCAGGTATAAGCCAGGCTGGGAAAAAAGGAAAAAACAGGTGTCTTCCCACTGCCTGCTCCCCTGAGAAATGGGAGCAAACTCTGGAGCAAGTTATCACAGAAGTTAGTGCTAATTCACTGAGGAATCCCACCCCTTCCAAAGAGAAGCAGTTTAGCCCAGCCAATAGTGAGGCAATCAGTGGCAGCAGGATATGAGAGTTAGACATGCAGTAAGAGGCATCACCTGGGGTGCGAGGGAGAGAGCAGAGGCTGACTTATGTCTAGCATCATTGTGTCAACTCTGCTGTGCTCATCAGTACAGGTACATAAGGGTCAAATTTCACAGGTGATGAACAACTATTGGATTTCAAGTAGAATTGTGGGTGGTCATCACTTGTGAACATTGGACCCTTATGTTCCTCTCCCATATTCCCTTTTAATGATTGTTAGCATATGGGCACACAAATAAGCTCTTAGGAAGTGAGGCTGGGATATGAACTTCCAGCATGTCACCCAGTCTACAGTAATTTCCCATGTTCATGGTTACTTCATGGTAAATATGGTAGCTTACATTTTAAAGAAGGGATGCAAGTTACAGGGAACAGGGCAAGCTGTTATAAAGTCATGTTAGGAAAGCTTTCAGCACCAAAAAAGTTAAAAGTTTCAACATATGTCAACATTAAAAAACCCAGCTCATTAAGGGTATATTTTTTCTCCTTTTACCTAGTGAGAGACAAGGGTTTTTCTCTGCGTAAATCATTAAAGCACACAGGACCCTTCAGAAAGTTACATTTATTAATTTGATCGTTCAGAAAAGGGAGAATGCCTGCATATTTATACAGTATTGCAGGTAGCTTTATACAGTATTGCAGCTGTTCTTAGCTGTTAAAACCAACTATAACACAGTACTGCTTTTCACATTACTTCAAACACACACATACAGAGAATACCTCTGCTGCCTCCATATCACTAGTCACCAAGAAACCTTGTTAAACTCATATAGATATAAGTAATACAGCACTTTGGAAAAACATTTCTTTTACCCTGTTTTTGAACAGCCACACTACATTTTCAGATTGCAATGACATAAATATACAGTGGGTGAGGCTGGGGGTGGTTTGGGTGGGAGAAGAGGAGGATGGAGGAGAACAGAGTTCTGTGCCAAGAGCTGAATCATAACCATGTGAGTAATTTTGAATTTTTTTCCTAAGGGTATGAATCAAATTAAGTTTGTTTTGCTGTGGGTGAAGGAAGAGAGAATACAATAGCATGAATCAGAGCTATCATCAAATATGTGGCACAGACTAAAAATTAATTGCAATTACTGCCTCCTTTGAAGAGTTACTGCCACAAGATGTAACAATTTTATTAAACAATACACTTCATACAAAAAAATTATCAGGAGCTAGACTTTTCCTTTAATTTTTTTTTCCTATTGCAAATTAGTACCTGGAACAGTGGTTCTTAGACTTTTTCTCACCTCAAGGTATCCATATTCAGTCAAGGCATCGCTTGAAAAATGTCAGGTCTTAGTTTTCACTCATTTTTGAGTGAAGAAAAATAATAGAGCAATTCTCTTTTCAGCAAGACCACAACAGGTCAGAATGTTTTTAACACTATTTTCTATTTGAAATCTCTAGGTTTATCTTGCAAATCAGGTGTTGTCAACCAGGGGTACATGTTCCGGGGTTCATTGGCAGTGCCTGTGGTGGAGGAGGAGACTGGTTAGTGGATGGATACCATCTCCCAGATCTTGGTGGTCCTCAAGCCCTTTCTCAAGGGGGACTCCCTGCTTCTCGACCAGCTGCCAAAGGTACACCAACCAAAAAAGGTTGAAAGTCTCTGTTGTAAATATTTTTTTACCCTGGCTGAGAATCACTGGCCTAGAAACAGAAACATGTTTAACAATCTGTTAGATGCCTTTTTGCCCCACATACAAAGTAAAAGGAACCTCTATTGGTAAAGTCACTGGCATTTTGATTATAGTGCTCAAGTCCAATTTGAGAGTGTAGTTATGTAGAATAGAGATCTTAAAATACAGCAGGCAACTAGTCATTCTAATGAAGATAATATATTAAGTGAAGTACACAAAACAGAAAATGCTCATTATTCCTTTCAGTTGGTCTTTCTCTGAGTGATGACACCATGGAAAAGACCATTACAGAATTCTAGCTATTATGATGCTGAGATCAACTGATTAGCTAAGTACAGACAGTCAAAAGCCCAAGGCAGAATCAATTCAGTCTAGGCAGCTTCCTCTAAGCTGTGTAAGTTGAACCGATAGCCAACTGAACTAATGTTTCATTTTCAATTGGGAAAGGCAGGGAGAGGCCTGCACTAACCCAGGTCAGTAGGCAGAGGGCACCAGAGCATGTCTTTCAGCCTGCTGGCCATTGTCAGCCCAGCCAAGTGTCCCCAACCCCTGCTGTCCTCACACACCGGGTAAAGGAGCCTTCTGCCCAGTGCTGGCCCACCTTAGGAGAGCCTCCCCATCAGGAGGTTTCCCCAACCTGGGTTCCCAGCCCAGGCAGCTCTGAGGAGCTGAAGGGAATTCCCTGTTCCCCCTCCCAGCTGCTGAGGCTTGCAGGAGCTGTGGCAAGCAGCTCTGGGGTTCAGGAGGGAAAGAATTCCTCTCAGCTCCCTGGTGGTACACCAGGCTGGGGGACACTGCATCAGGGTGAGGGAAAGCCCCCCAGGGCAGGGGATCCCCAGTGCCCCCATGCTGGGCTCCCCAGTGCACACAGCCCACAGGGTTTCTCCCTCCCTCTTGTGGCAACTGCTGAAACAAATAAGCAGCTGGACAGTATAGCCCAGGGCTGCAAAGCATCCTGGGATGCTGGGGGACTGTGAGATAACTTGAACCAGTAAGGGGTCTAGGACAGAAGTTCCATAAACCAGTTTGACCTAAATCAGTTAAGTCTGATACTACATTCAACCAGGTTTGGCCATTTTGAAAGTGTTTTACGTGCACTGAAATTCTGTTCTGTTACTGGTTTAAAACAGTTACCAATCACTTAAACCAGTTGTTGTGTAACTTCTGTCCCCAGCCATTATGTTTACTTTTAAATATGCCATACCAAAAATAAGTAAAATGTGAAACCTCTTTTTGCATTGTTTTCATTACAAGAATTTCAACAAATACCATTAATTTATGATAGACAAGGTTCTTTGGGTAAATCTGATATCTTGTATTAGACCATTCAGATTTACCCAAAGGACCGTGTCTGCCTATGTCCTCAGATCAACATGGCTACAACCAACACCCATATATTAATTTATGATAGATAGCCAAGAAATTAATCCAGAACATAAACCAAATTCTGTCTTTAAAAAAACCATATCACCCTCAAAAATCTTTGTCATTTTTAAAAACTAGTTTAAGGTTTTAGTATTCCAGGATGTTGACATATTTATCTTCAAGTTTCTAATACAGAGGAAACATTGTTTAATGTGAATGCAGCATCTTAAAAACAAATTGGTTTTCTGCCATATTGAAGTTAAAAAATAAATCATTTGAAATTGACTTCATCCAAACAAATCGCTGTACAATTCTAGAGTCATTCCCTACCATATGCCTAGAGGGAAAGAAAATTAAGATACTTATAGCATGTCTGGATATCAGCTGATTGATAATCCACAAATTGAGGCAAATTTCACTATCAAGGGCCCAATTTCCAGACATACACATCTATATCAAACTACATGAGATGTAAGCCATTCACTTATTTCAAACTTTCTTGTTTCTCCATCTGGATAAGTGGGGAAATGATACTTGTCTGGGGATTCTCCTGAATCCCCAGATGTTAAGCTTTTTAATTTAACCAAAGCTCAAGAATAAGTGACTTCTTTCCATTACCAAAGGGTAACGGTAGTATCACTGCTATACCCGGGAATCATGGAATGTAACGGTCCAGAGAGTTATTCCAACAATGTAAGAACTAGAGATCTGATTGACAATACTTTCATTCCCACAAAACGTTTCCTTTAGCAGAGGCCCATGTAGCCACACTCCTGTAGGGGTTCATCTAACCATCTCCTACCTATAAAAAGAAGATCACTGATAATCTCTAACAATAGCATTTACCAGCAAGCTGTTGTACCATTTTACAGAAGAGTACAAAATGGCCAGAACTCAACCACAGAAGACAATGAACATCTCTCACTCAAAAGGGAAGCAACATCATCTTCATAACTGCAGTTTTACAGCAGTCATTTGTATTTATAATAAAGCAGCATGTGTATTAATGCTGTAGTTTTAGATCTCCAATTAAATTGATAACCACTATCCATACGTCATTGTGCTCTAAATTTGTACTGTTGTTTTGGTCTACAGTTGGAGATGTTATTAGGAATGAGTAGCCCTCCACAAAAATATATACTTTTTGGTAAAGCTGGACCAAGTCTATTCATCAGCACCAAAACCGATCTGTAAAACAGTTCCCATTTTTATAGGTTTTAGACAATAGACATGGTAATTCCTGAAAATACAGAATAGTTTTAGTAATGTAGTTATTCTGAACTAGTTATGTCATGGAAAGTGTAGCATTCTAGCCATTGGGCACATTCCATTCCATGACCAAGAAAGTAATCAAATTGTGATTTATTGATATAGACTTTTGCACATTTTGAAGTATTGGGCTTAAATTAGCTATTAAAAAGAGACTTCCCAACTGTTCTCCTTAACTGTCTAGATGCTACACACAAACAAGACTTAAAAAAAAATCCTGACATCACCCACAACACTCCACTTGGTCAATACAGTTTCCCTGCATCTGAGCTAAATGCATAATGATAGCTTCATTTGCTTATCAGATCATCATGGGTCTATCCAAAGGTCACAGAAATAATAATCCAGTGAACCAATTGGATTTGGATGAGGTCCTACATTTCCAGTACCCATTTCCCCCAAGTACTGTTGGATTCTTTGGATCTCAGAGAAGCTATAGAAAAAACAATTCTGTTTTAGCTCTTTTAAAAAAAGTCACATGTACTGTCTGTTTTTACTACTCCAGAAATACTTTTAAAAAAAGCAATGAAAAAGCACACTCTAAAAAGAAGGGACTTCCAAATATATATTTGGAGCATAAAAGGAAACACCATCACTAATAAAAGCATTTTTCCATGATGATCTTACATTTATTTTCTTGAATCAGGTGATAAAAAAAACTTAAGGAAAACTTCTATTTCAAACCTCAAGATCACAATATTGGCTGAGTAAACACCAATTTTTATTGGATATTCATCGGGGGTAAACATACAGGTACTTAACTAATCTCACAACTTGCAAAATTTGTTATTTTAAAATTTAGATATGTTCCAAGAGTGTTCTTCAAGATATTTCTTTTCTGCCCTGTTATGATATGCCTGATTTTTTTTGAGATGGATGGAGAAGGTATTTGACTTGCACAGATTAGCAGAGCCCAGACAAACTTGTACGTCAGATGCTTCTCTATCTCATTAAATATCAGTAGGATATGTTTGAGAAAGCAATTATAAAAAACCAAAATACCATATGTACTCACATACCACATGCCCTTTTTATTTTTTTGGAGAAAAAAGTCCCCAAATTGGGGTGCATCTCAAGTGGGGAAACATATTATGCCCAGAATAGAAATGCCCTACTTTGATCCCTGCTCCACCCAGCAACACGAATGGAATTTCTTTTCAGGCAGTTAAGAGGGTCAGTTGACTTAATGGCTCATTTTTCTTTACGTCATCGGTATTAACAATCATCATTCATTTTTAATAGTCTTGATGTTCCACTAATCAAGTTAATCTTTCTTGTGGCAATTTTGCTGCCTGCTACCTCCTCCTGGTTTCTTGTCTCCTTTCCACAACTTGCAGACTGTTTCTAGTTCTTTTCAAAATTATAGATCTACACATGGAGACCTGTGCTCAGCAGCAGCTGAGGTTTCAGCTTTTGGTTAAGCAGGAAAGGGAGGGTGCGTGAGTTGAAGATTGAGATCTGTCTTTGCTTTGGCAGCCATTCCTTTGGGAATTTTTTTTCCTATCCTTCCTTCCCAAAAAACAAGGTGTGTCATATTTAGGGGTGCATGGTATGCAAGAACATACAATAACTCAACACTTCTGAATAGCCTAGCAGGACTTATTTGTATTTATCTGTTTGACAGCACCCTTCTTAGGGCAGAGACAGTCTGTTCTATGTATGTACAGTTTGTACAGTATCAATCACAATGTGGGTTCTTGTTGCTAATAAGATACATTTAGAGATCTGTTTCTGATGTGGTCTTCTGTCACTTTGGGATACAGAAGAGTTATGCAGGTATGCATACAAATATACCTCCCTACTTAATGGAGGCAGGAATGCTCCTACTTCCAAAACAAGTCATCATAGAAAGACTTTATTTTTGTTTGTGCCACCCAGATAGAGTCTGTGGCTATACATTGAAATATTTGGCAAAAGCTAAACCGCAAGTATGCTGCAGTACTGTGAGTAATAAAGATAAATGTTTGTATTTTGTTTTTTTGGAGAGTCCTAAATCAACACACTGTAAGCAAGGGTATCAGAACCAAACAACACCAAAATCTTTAAAATAACTTCAGAGGATTCAAATCATGTAATTTACTTACTTTGTTCTTTAATAGTGTTTAGAATATATATCAAGTAGTAATACTGTGTACATCTCTATCAGCTAAGACATGGGATGGATTTGCTTGAATCCAGCCCTCCCCATTACTTAAGGTTAAGCCAGTTAGGGCCTAATACTCCATTAAAAAGATGTTTAATCTTAAAAGTACTTATTTCTTTACCCTAGCTTGAGCACTTCTTTTCTTTATGTTCCTTCATAACATTCAAAATGATTAACTTATTTTAAAAAATAACGTAGATTAATTCTTCAAACCTATAGCCCTTCCTGTATGTGCACTAGTATATAAAAAATCATTTGAACAGGTCCATGCATAACAAAGTAGCATTTTAGAATCAAGTTAAAAGAGCATGTAGCTTTTAAAGAGAAGCTGTCAAACTGCAGCCCTCTTAAGTTTGCCAAAAATATTTAATGCTTCTATGTATTTTCTTTAGTGAAAATAAAAATCAACTGTATTTCGTAAAAAATAGAAAGCATCCCAATACTCAGTATTCTTCACTCACTCCCTGGCAGGTACATGTGAAATGAGAGAAGGATACAGAAACAAGGCATATTAAAATTTCTGATGGGTAGTTATATTAGAAATTGAATTCTTTGAATCACTTTCTATTGTTTTAGAAATTGCAGTAATAACTAGAAATGAGAGGGCAGCTGTAAAATTAAGAGCTCTCCCAATCCCCTCCCCCCCGCAAAAAACCCCCTTCAATTTCCACTCTGATGCAGGTCATGTTATACAATTTAACAGCAAATATGTTGTTTTCACTCAGTACAGCTTAAAGCACCAGTTCCCAAAGAGCATGCCATGAGAGCAACAAAAGTATGCTGTAAAATCCCTCTGTGTGATGAGATAAATGCTTTCCTTCCCTGTCCAGCATCCTGCATAGGTCTCAGCTACTTCAGCAGTGGCTGTGGCTGCTCTTCTGGGAACTGCTATCACTTCTACCACCTTTCCCTGCCCCCAGCCAGCCCCTGTGGCAGCCATCCCCATGCTCCCAGCACCTTGCTCCAATGTGAGAGGGCAGACACACAGGTTAGGGACAGAAATTATGCATAAATGGGTATAAGTGATCAGAAACTGGTCTAAACCTGTAACAGAACAGTAGTGAAGTGCATACAGACTAGTATAAAAATTGCCGAACCCAGCCTAAGATAGATCTGAATTGATGTAGTATCAGACTTAACTGATTTAAATTCATAGTTTCATAGATTATAGAGTCGGAAGGGACCACAAAGGATCATTGTGTCCGACCCACTGTCCCTGGCAGGAAAGAGGACCAAGGTCAGATGACCCCAGCCAGGTATCTATCAAGCCTCCTCTTGAAGACCTCTAAGTTAGGCAATAGTACCACCTCTCTTGGAAGCTGATTCCAGATTCTGACCACCCTCGCTGTAAAAATTTTTTTCCTAATGTCTAACCTGAATCTACTCTCCACTGGTTTATATCCATTATTCCTAGTTGCTCCTAGGGATGCTCTGGTAAATAGCGCTTCTAAAATTCCCTGTTGTCCTCCCTTGATAAACTTATAGGTGGCTACAAGATCCCCTCTCAGCCGTGTCCTGTGAAGGCCAAAGAGATCCAGATCCCTCAACCTCCCCTTGTAGGATCTTTCACGGAAGCTACTAATCATGTGAGTGGCCCTCCTCTGGACCCTCTCCAGATTCTCCGTGTCCCTCTTGAAGTGTGGCACCCAAAACTGGACACAGTACTCCAACTGCAGCCTGACCAATGTGGCATAAAGGGGGAGCATCACCTCCCTCAGTCTGTCGGTCATGCATCTGCTAATGCACGACAAGGTGCTATTGGCCTTGTTAATGTCTTCATTACACTGCCGGCTCATGTTCATCTTGGAGTCAACTATGACCAAGATCCCTCTCAGCCACTGAACTGCTGAGGAGGTCGTCCCCCAACCTATAGGTGTGCTGGGGATTCCTCCTTCCTAGGTGGAGTACCTTGCATTTATCTTTGTTGAATTTCATCTGATTTCATTCTGCCCATTGATCCAACCTGTCCAAATCAGCCTCTATCTGCTCCCTGCCCTCCGGTGTTAACTTAGCCCTATAACTTGGTATCATCTGCAATTATAAACCAGTTATTGAACTTCAGTACCAGATCCCCTCCAAAATCAAGTTAACTTGCAGTCTCCTGACATCCCAGGATGCTTTGCAGGTCCCCACTAATCCTTCCTTGCAGGGAGGATGGGCTAGCCTCTGCCCCAGCTTGTCTGCTCCGGCCAAGCCAAGCAACCCCAGCCCCTGGCCTGTCACAGAGCTGAGGCAGCAAAGCCTCTCTTTTCCAGCCAAGCCAGTGGCAGCACAGAAGGTGCACAACGGGGTGAATGAATCCCTCCCCCACCAGATCCAGTACCCCACCCCTCAAGCTAGGGTCTGAATAGCTTTGCATGGCAGGGGCTTTCCCCCTCACTGTCCAGCTTGGCCCGGTTGCAGAGCTACTTGCTCAAGCCCTGCCCCCAGACCCTGCCTCTCAGCTGCAGGGGAGAAATGGGGGAGTGGAGCCACTGGCCCTGGCTCCCACACTGTGGTCTGCATCCCCAGGGTCCAGGGGTTTCACACACCCTTGGGCCCTAGGAACCATAGCTGCCATGATGCCTGGGGCTTGGGGTTTTTTCACTGGACATGGTGCACTGGTGGGGGCGCAGATGTCCCCACCATGTGGGTCCAGGCCCATATGAGCCAGCCAGCACAGGTGAGGGAGTCACTCTGCTGCTACAGAGCTGGCCTCTGGTGGGGTGCTGGCATGGGAGGGGAACAAGCTAGCCGATCAGGTGTGGCCCAGGTACTGGAAGGCATACTTGAGCACCTCTAGACTGCTGGCCTCTGTCAGTATAGTCACCCTACTTCTCCACCCCCTGCCACCAGCTATGAAAGGGGGCAGAATATCTGTTCTGTTCCCTCCCTGACAACCTAGGGCACTTAGAGCACTTCTGCCTTGGCTTTTTGAACCTCTGTTCTTAGCCACAAATAGTCACACCGCTACTCCCACTCTTCCGGGCTTGGCAGCAGGGGCCACAGTGTTGTTTGCTCGCACATAAAACCCTGCAGAAGTAGCTCCAGAAGTGGAGGATGCCCTTGCCCCTCTGAGGTACAGATAAAGAAATGGGAAGGGGGCAGATAGCAGAAAGAGTAAGGGACAGCTGGGTGACATCCTGCCTCTGCTGACATTAAGTGGCATCAGCTAAAGCACTAATTCAACTTTTTTAGCCTCAAGGCCCCCCTCCAGATCTTTTCTGAATTTAGACCAATAGAATCATAGAAAATTAGGGCTGAAAGGGACACCAGGAGGTCATCTAGTCCAACTCCCTACTCAAAGCAGGACCATCCTCAACCAAATCATCCATGCCAAGGCTTTGTCTAGCTGGGACTTAAAAACCTCCAAGGGTGAAGAGTTCACAACCTCTCTTGGTACACCTGTTTGAGTGTTTTACTACCCTTCTAGTGAAAAAGTTTATCCTAATATCTAACCTAACCTTCCCTTGTAAATTGAGACTGTTGTTCCTTGTTCTGTCATCTGCCACCACTGAGAACAGTATAGCTCCATCCTCTTTTAAGCCCCCCTTCAGGGAGTTGAAGGTTACTATTAAATCCCCCCTCAGTCTTTCCATTTTCCAGACTAAATAAACCCAGTTCCCCAGTCTCTTCTCAGAAGTCATGACCCCAGACCCCTAACCATTTTTGGTGCCCTCCACTGGACTCGCTCCAATTTGGCCACATCCCTTCTGTAGTGGGGGTCCCAAAGGTGGACACAGCACTCCAGATATGTCCTCACCAGTGCAGAGTAGAAGGGAAGAATCACTTCCCTCAATTTGCTGGCAACACTCCTACTAATGCAGCCAGTATGCTGTTAGCCTTCTTTGCAACAAGTTCACACTGTTGGCTCATATTCAGTTTATTGCCGGCTGTAACCCCAGGTTCTTTTTTGCAGAGAAACTGCTTAGCCAGTTGGTCCCCAGTCTGTACTGGTGCATGGGATTGTTCCATTCTCTGTGCAGGACTTTGCACTTGTCCTTACTGAACCTCATAAGATTTCTTTTGGTCCAGTCCTGTTGAGGTCTCTCTGAATCCTAGCTCTACCCTCTAACATATCTACTAAACCCCCCCAGCTTGGTGTCATCTGCAATCTTGCTGAGGGTTCACTCTATCCCATCTTCCAGGTCATTGGTGAAAATGTTGAACAAAACTGGCCCCAAGATAGAGCTCTAGGGCACTCCATTTGATACCGGCTGCCAACTAGTCATTGAGGCATTGACTGCTACCCTCTGAGGACAAAGATCCAGCTGGTTTTCTATCCACCTTACAGTTCCTTCATCCAACCCATACTTGCTTAGCTTGCTTGCAAGAATGTTGTGGGAGACAGTATCAAAGCCTTGCTAAAGTCAAGGTATATCACTATGTCACCTGAGAAGCTGCAAAATTCAGAAAAGTTGTGAAGGGGGTGTCTTGAGGCCAACAATGTTGACAACCACTGGCATAGAGTCCAATCCTTTGCTTAAAGAAAAAAATTTAAAAATGTATTAAATTAAAAAAAAAAAAAAATCAGCAAATACATCTCAGCACTGGTATGACTTCCTCTGGCAGGGTAATGGAATGTGTTATATGTTTTTAAAAATAAAAAATATCCATAAATGCATACCTTTTGGGTGTAAGAATAAAGTATGCCACTAATTTTAATACAGAAAAAAAAACTGTCCCCCAAGTATCAAAACTTTTTGAAACACTGGCTTGAAGAATTGGGATTCCCAGCTTCAAAGGCAGCCCAGAGTGAGTTAGAAAGTTAAGATATATTCCCTCTTCCTTATCAGTAGCAACAGAAAGATTTCCTCTCTCACCTCCCCCTTCATCCTTCCAATAAATTTTAGAGCTACCAGGTTTCTGACTGTGCATATTTAAGATCTTGGGAACAACAATTCTCATGTATGTGTGCAGAATTGGCTAGCTGCTTTTTAAGCCATTCTTTACTTCTCCTGTTCTGGCTATTTTACTCAGACACAATTTGCAGGTATTAGCAGGTAAAGCTAGCTGCAACCCCCTGGTACTAATGCACCAATAATGACAACATATTTTCAACACTCAAATAGATTATATGTCTAAGGGAGTAAATATGATGGTCAGCACAACTGATTAAGTATTGATCACCACATCCTGATAGGCAGGGACCCCATCTGGTATAGGTGGGTTGACCTTCACTCTCTCTTGAATGTCTCAAAGTGAGCTGACCTAAAGCTATATCTACACAGCTGTGACTAAGGCTCTTGCAAACATGCCTGCAATAGCTCTAAACTAGCTAGCTCAGGTATCGACAACAGAATAATCAAGGAAGCAAGGAGATCAGAGTAACCTGCAAAAACCTAGCCAAGAAGATAGGATGTCAGCTCCATGAGCAGCAGTCTCTGTAGTAAAAATATACCTATACAAAGGGGGAAGTGCTGTGTGGACAGACACAATCAATTAACATCTGAAGACATTATGCTCCGCCCCAGACCAACCCAGTCCCCCCAGAAGTGAGGTTTAGCTCAAGGCTTACATTTAACAGCCCCTAACTTACATGCAACCTTTGATCCCCTGGTGGCAGATGGCCTTCACTGAGATTTAAGACTGAGTGTATTGACTAAAGAAGATATCCTAGCATTTAATAAAGTTGCAAACACTGAGGTATGTAACCAGAATATCTGCCTACAAGTTTTACTGGATGTTGTAGAGATGGCATCTACAATGTAAAAGCAGCTTATACCATATATCTCAAGCATTTTAAGGTATGAGCTGCTTTTACATTGTAAATGCCATCTCTACATATATATCTATACATATATCTATATAGATATCTATCTATATAGATATATTTCTATATCTAAAGATCTATCTATATAGATACATCTCTCTCTCTCTCTATATATATATCTCTCTATATATAACAATAAAAGGGAGCTTTTTTGCAAAATAATTGGGACCTTAACAAATGTTAGATCTTGTTTAATAATACAATGCAAAGTTAGCAAAGCCGGAAGACTGAGAATACTATTGTAATTTCATCCAATGACTGTTCTTTAAATGAAAGTTAAAGAGACTATCGCAGCTGCCTATAACAAAGTAATAAAGATATTTATCCCTAATGTATAACTGTACAAAATAGTTCAAAAGATACACCTCTGTTATTTGTTCCACAGAATTTTCTTCTAATTGCAGGCAAATCAGGAGCAAAAGAAGGATGATGCTATCTGGTAGTATTTTTCACTATTTTATTCACCATTCTCCCCATCCAGCCTGAAGCCTTGCCAAATTAATATCTGGCAAAACACAAACTCCACAAATGCTGAATAAAATTAAATAATTTACAGTCCTCTAATATTTCTGGTTCACTTTATTACTGATGCTTTACTCCAAGGTTCGGCAGCCATTTTGCTAGCATGGGCCAGGGCTTATGACGAAGCTATCACTGGGCTGGAAATCTGCACCCCTCTCTCCCTCTGGCTGGCTTCCAGATTCCCAGCTCCTCTACAGCAAGGGTAAGCTCAGATGCTGCAGAGCAGCGGTATCTGCAGCAGAGGGAAGTGCCACAGGGCAAAGGGGAAGCATGGTGAGGCACAGGTCCACAAGACCAATCTCCCATATCAGATCAGACCTCTATAGACAAGATCTGACCACTTTGTGGCCTGAATCTGGCTTGCGGGCCATAGGCTGCCAACCCTCTATGGCAATCCTCTGAAACATTATCTGGCTAGAAGGCAGTCCCCATCAAACCCTTTGATAGATTCTAGGTTTTTCAATACTGCCTAAAGACTGTACCCACAGAGATACAAACTTCAGTTAAGAAGGTCCATATGAAACTATATTTCTCAGTAAGAGATATGCAACAGCAAAACGGTATCTTATCCCTTTCACTCTTTGAAAACCTGATAATTTCTGGTACTAAAAAAGCCTTCTCCCTTAAAAGGGTGACCTTCCACTTTACAGAGTAGAGACTTAGCCTCAGGGGAAAGTCTCTTGTAGGCACATCTCCTACAAGAAATGTAAGAAACCCCAGGTCAGAGTCCAAAAGTAATACAGAATATTCAGCCATATCAATAATTAGGATGTGTTACAGTTTACAAGCCACATACCCTTCACCCACAATCCTTGTTTCTAACTAAAATACTGTCCTTTTATTTCTGTTTTTCTGGTCATCCACTGATTTAAGCATGTATATGACATGAAACTGCTTAGCTATATGGGCAAGAATGTTTCTCAAAATGTTATGAATCTTTTGTTTCTAGTGCAGCTGACTAGTCTAGAAAAAGTCATTTCCCACAAATATCAGACTTGTTTTGGAAATATATTGGAGCTATAAATCACTTTAAATATGCATATTCACTAAATTATATAAACAAGGTTGCCCTGATCTTTTAAAAGTAGAACTGTTTCCTCTTTAGTACTAATATAGCTGAAATTGCAATGTGCAACAGAATGTAATTTTGCTAAACAATGTTAATAGCAAGAGACTATTATTGCCTGCCTGGATTCAGTCACTTTCCTAACAAATCTATGAATCTTTGGGAATCACAATGCACAGTGAAAATGAATGGCACCAATATCTTGTTCAAGCAAACAGTTTACGATTAAAGGTAAAATTTTCAAGAATGCCAAATTCTTTTGTAGTTTGTCAATTAATTCAAAGCAACAGCAAGACTTAAATATCTGTGTGTGTCTTGGTTCCAAATCTCACCAAGAAAGCTTATATTACCTGCACAAGTACCTCTCTTAAAATGTGATTCTCTCATTACTTTACTTTCCCCAACAAGCAGCCTGTATCATGAGGCCACAAAAGGGATAAAGCGACACAAAAATCAACATTACTACTCCCACCCCTCCCACCACAAAATCCTACAGAAACACCATATTATTATATAAACTTCAATCTAATACAGATCACATAATACATTAATAAGAGTATTAATATAAAGCCACCAACATCAAACTATTTGTTCAATCTAATTCCTGTATTCCAGAGATGGGAAATAACCAGATCTCACAATGAAAACAAGTCTAGACATTCAACAACATTTTTTAACATTTCCATGACAGACACAGGCACAGACATTTTTAAAGAACTATGTATTTTATATATATATATATTGGAAGATCTATAGTTATAGAATCTCCCCCATTGAGCACAAACATTGTCATCTACAAATGTGGATGGTCATGGTATAAATCAATGTTTGTAAGCTGGTAGGCAACCTGAATAGCTGCCCAATAGCTGACTAACTGGGCATTACTTGAAGTATGAATTACTCTTCTAAAAAGAAAAAGAAAGCATCGAACAATCATTTGAAACAACATACACTTTTGTTTTCTCAAACCTATGGTGTTTTGCAAATATTTTGGTGATATATTAATAAATAGATAAGCCAATAACCAAGTATTTTATCTAAAATTATTTTCAAGCATTTTCCAGAACAAAAATAGTGAACACCACATAATTAATGTCATTTTGTAATCTTATAGACAAAAGGAAGGCTCTAAATAACAAAATTACTTCTATTAGAGGCAAATTCTTGTTATTCCTTTAAATTAAATAATGCTATGTGCTTCAGGGGAAAATAAAGACACTAGTAACAACAAGCTGTTCACCATTTTTGAGCCAAATACTTGCAAAAATACTGAACACAGAATACATTCATAACTGCAGCAAGACAGGAGTTAGAGTTACGAAACCTGAAAGGGAAAGCAATATATTTTTAAAGTTTTGATGAAGACCAAAAATATCAATTCTTACCCCAAGATGTTATGTTTAAGGCTTTCTTCCTAAAAATTATGTATTAATGAACTTGCATGAAGTTGATTTGAAATGGAAAGGACTTGAGAACCACAAGTTCTGTACTTCACTTGTGCACAAGAGTTATGATTTTAAAGTATAAACAACCTATAACTTTTGCTCATAACCAATTTCTATATTTTATACTGAGGCAAACTACACATTTTTAGATTTAATGCAAGATTATTCTAGCAGCAGTTGGCACCAACCCCTAAATAACATCGTGGGCTGTATCTTTAAAAGGTGTCAAAGGAAAAGCAGACGAAATGCTGTAATCTCCACCCACTGTCGTTTAAAAACAGCTGCCTATACAGTCCACACACCCAGCATCCTGCAATCCGCCCTTCTTTACAAACCCACTGCATTAGGCTATGGAAATTCAGGATATACGACCACAGTGGCCCTTAATTCTGTAGCCAGCCTACCACGCAGCATTTTTGTGACCTCTACCCACTTGGTCATACTTCCCCCTTATATCCTGTGAGTGGGCTGTCTAATGGAGTCAGTGCTTCCCACAGCTATACCAGACTGCAGCAGCCGCCCTTATCCTGGAAATTACAAACCCCGTTCTTTTAAACATTCCATTCTCCTCTAACACCAACAGGGTTTCCTGCTCCCCTCCCCTTTCAAACAACAGGTCTTTCAATATAATCCTCCTCCCTAGTAACACCTTTAACCATTTAGCTATTTAGTACAGTGCTTAAACTTTACCTCCCTCAAAAGACACATTCAATTTCTTAGGTAACCTCTCTGCCTATACTTACACACAAATTCATGGAAGCAATCAACATTTAAAACACTGAAGTCCTCCATTAAGAAGTTTTGGGCATGACAACTACTTACCCTAACAATTCAGCCAATTTTTATTAAATGCTCTAGTTTTGCTTGCAGAGCTAAATCCCCCCCCCCCCCCAAAAAAAAAAAAAAGCAGCTCTTTATTTTGGCTAAAATTTTCCTGGCAATGTTTATACCAGAATCTACTGTTTTTCTTTATTAGCAAAAGATGCTTGGGAACAGTTTAAGTCATTACTATGAATGAAAGAGAAAATATTCAATGCAAAGCTCAAACTGCAGAGGTTCAATTTTGAAATTTATTTTTCTTCAAAGGAGAAAAGCATTTTCTGGAGGGGAAAGGACAGAGATCAAGATGAAGAACTTAAGCATAACAGAAAATGGCATATATTTTAATACAGTTTATATTTACTAGTCATGAAAACATTCAATATAAAATGCATATTACAAGAGTCCTTTCAAATTAAGTATTTAAAATAAATCACTGAAATGAAATTTAAATAACACTGTACAGGAAAATAAGTTGTCTTATATTCTTCAGCCTTCAAAAATAGATTTCATGTATCCCTATTCAGATAAATGCATAAAATACAATTAAAATAGAATTGTCAATGTCTATGTTAGTTGGTGGGGAGTAGTAGGGTGTTCACTGACTCTTCATTAACAAACTTCCTTGGGATTGACATAAGGGACAGAAAGCCACCTACATCCAACTATATAACAATTCCTTGTCAAAACTTCCTGAACATTGAGCAACAGCTTTTTCTTACATGAGCAAAGAAAATGAATTTGCAACACAGATGAAGGCATATAACTTGCAAGATGCCATTCATGAACTCATTAAAACAACACAGTAGCCAAGGATGGAATGTTTAGACTGATATTTTACATTACTAAATTTTAGAGTATTAAGCAATTTCCTAACATTCAGAAGGCAACAATGTAATTTAAAAATTAGAAAGAAGAAGAGAAGAATATCTTACCTTCCTACTCTTACTCGCACCTAAAACAGGTACCTCAAATTATGAAATGCACCATCTTTTCAATTTCATCCCACTGATTAAAAAAATTGTAACAGGCTTTTACAGATGCAAAACAGAAAGATTCCTGGCAGGTAATTAAGAGCTGGCACAGGAATACCCAATGTAAACTATATATTAACTTCTCAAAACTGTATTGTTTTTCCTGGCATTAATTTTCAAATGAAATAATAAATAAAGACATGATCTTCAGAAAGGGCAACTAGTTTAAAAACTAGGAACACATCTTTTACAAAATGTGGGTTCTCTGATCATTTCTATTATGATGCCCCCTCAACCACAGCTTCAATATACTATAAAAATTGATCACTGTTTTTAGACGTCTTCATACTGTTCTTCAATAAGCAAGTAATATAAATGTTATTTTGCAGGGGTTAATTCAACATGTCTAAAGAGAAGAATTAAGAATAAATTATTTGTAAGAAGCGAATTCCTATTAGCAATGCTCTGAAAGCAAAGTAGTAAAAATTGTAGTCTTTTGGCTGCTCCATTTCTCTGGAAGCGTATTTTTATTAGAGAATGAGTTTGCATTCTTGCCCTGCTTTACATTAGTAGGTATTGAGCACTTGAAACACCATGCTCATTTGCTTGAAGAATGCTACTATCTGGAGTATTGGAAACCATTCCAAATCCCTCTTCAAATGAAAACTTCAAGCCTAGATAAAAATAAGTCAGAACTATTCTGAAAACAGAAATCAATGCTACTTCACTGAAGGCCAGCTATGTAGTGAGGAGTGCTAGGCATTTTAAAACAACCAAAACAAGCATGTTTAACACAACATTTCAATGGCTACAGTAATCTGGGTTGAAAAGTTCAAGAGCAAGACAGTTCCTTTCAACTCTGTTTAGACTGTACATGCAGGCAACACTTTCTTAGTTTGTAGGCCATCTTCATTCATCTCATTGCTTTCCTTAGTCCCTGCATAGTGCCATTAAAGTGTGTAACTGATGTTTGGATAAGGTATTGCAATTAGTACATTCCACTGAAACATCAGCATGTTGTGGCAGCACTTTCATTTCTGAATAACTGTCTATCAAAATCAAGATTAAACATCAGGCACATCAATACTTCAGATGCTTATTTCTTCAATAAGTGTATATGTAGTAGTAAGGAAAAGAACAATTGCTTTTAAACTAATTATGTTTTTCCATTCTTAAACACTAAAAGAGTAAGTGAAAATTAACCTGCAAAGAGTTTACACATGTTGATGTTAAATATTAACTCAAAACTGTTCAGTTAGAAAGCTTCAGAAGGCAATACATGTTACACTCCTGTGCATCTGAGGGGGAGGAGGAGGTTGTAAGAAAACAAGTTCCTTATTAGTCCATCCAGATTATCAAAATATTCTTCTGGCCTACTTTTGCATCAAGCTCAAAATGGGTGCATTAGTAGAACTTCAGTGTGCAGAAAGGATGTCTTTCAAAAAGCCAGATTTCATTGTGAAGTATATTTTTAACAAGAGCTTGCATGCAAATCAATACTCAGTTTAAAATATTGTACCACAAAGACTGTGTTTCCATAAAGGATAATGCTGTGATACATATCATTGTGAAACAACATTGGTAAGAATCAAAATTCAAATAATGCTGAAGATGCTAGAGTTGACCCTGACCAAACAACAACACGGAATAGAAACCTAGAACTTTGTACCTCAGATCTATATGGCATATTTTAGAATTTCTTGGTTTAATTGTAATTATTACATTTCAAAACATATTTTAAACTGAATGCCATTTGCAAGCTGATTTATTTAAATGAAATATTTTGCTTTGCAATAATGCAAAAATCCCACTAGATGGCATTCAGCTTTCTTCAGTAGTTCCATATTGATTATTTATTATTTAACAAAAAAGCTATGAGATTAAGAAAATTTAAAGTAACATTTAAATTAAAATAAAATTTAAGAGTCAATATAATTTTTGTTTTCAGATTTTAAAAAAAGTACAATAGTGAGCCCTAATATAGTCTCCTTTATTTATACTTTAGAAAAATGACTTAATGCACCAAATGAAGACATTTATTAATGGCTTAAAGAAATGAACAAATAAACTGGAGACTTTCCTATCATTGTGCAAAGGGTATAATTCTGTTTAAATAAGCACTTCAAAGCTTAGGAATTTATCTGCGTTGTGCTAAAACAGCTGAACCCCCTGGTCCACAAAACTGGGATGACAACCTTATTCTCAGTTTATAGTATTTCTGTTTCCTTGTCTGCTTGGCTCTATGAAAGAGGGAGGAAGACAGATTTATAAGAAATTAACTGACAAGTTGCTCAAACATTTTGCCAGCTAAAATAATGGGTCAATTCAAGTGATGGTAATGATTTGAGCCATTTTTTATTGAATCAAAATGAGTTCATGATTCATCACTGCAGTACTATACAGTAGTTTTTTCCTTCAACTATATTCAGCTTTTCACGGAGTTGTCCCTCAAAAACCAAAAACAGAGAATCTACTAAAATCAGTGATAGCATAATATGGCCTTTGAGCAGTATACATTTTACATGGTCTCCAAGGCTGCATTAGAAAGCTATGCGAGTAGAAATAGTACAGCACTTAAAAAAAAAAAGCCAAACACCAAAACAAATAACCTAAATGTAAAAAGAGACTCTTGACAGAGTTTTCTTAAGATTTTTGTATTTATTTTATACATTAAAAAATTCTATGTATAAAAAGGTCATTTCAACCCAAATTGCATGCTCAATATGGCCATTAAAATAAATATTTTTCCTATTGGTAAGGCAAATATAAAAACAGGAGTCTGTCTAATGCTATATACATGGACTCAGTTCCTCAAATTTCAAATACATTACTTAAAAATTACATCCTACCATAAATCAGGACAATAATGTATTGTTCATTTAATGAAAAATAAGCAGCCAACATCACAAAACAGAGGTATTTTTTAAAAGCCTTCCTAAAGTTTTTTTATCTTTCAATTTAAAGACATCATTTGATATAGTTATGGCAAGTACTCCTCTTCAGACATACCCAGATTGTAAATATTCACAGTTTTGAGATCTATTTGAACAATACAAGCTGTCTTGTCCAACTCAAATAAGTCAATGATTACGACAATCAGTAAATTCAGACATTCCTTGGTTCAAAATTCACTCCACAATGACTAATCAATTTTAAGCCTACTAGACAAAAAAAAATAATGCTGTACGGAAAGTAAATTCTAAGCCTTTTGAAGTAGTCTTATATTTACCCATTTCCAGTTTTACATTTCTGTTCCTCTCTCATATTATTAAGGTTGTACACATATATAACAATGTGAACTGTCTTGTTTATGTCTGTGCACCAATAGAATTTCTCCAACACACAACCGCAGACAAGCCCACCTGCCAGGAATTCCCCTAAGGACGACAGCGTGAAACGTAAGAAAATTTGCATCAGTTCATAAAAGATCACTTTGTTTAGGATTAAAGCTGAGGCAGAATTGGTGACATGAATGTTGGTTATTTCCATGCATGGGGCCTGATTCTTTTAGCACTGAAAATCCTCATTGATTTCCAATCAGGGTTGAAACTGAGTAAACTAATCAGGTAGAACTGAGTAAACTAAGAAGGCAGATCTCCTTGCTGTAATCTTATGCACTTTAGGTAGGAGGAGAACCATCCAGTTTTTAATGTATTTTGATCAATCTGGTGGTACTCACAAGGGTTGTCATGATCAGCAACCACTCACTACCTGTTGTCATGCTACATATGTAGCCTTTTTTGTGTCTCAAATAGAAATTGTATGAGATACTTCAGTAGACAACCTATAATAGATGCCATAAATATCTACATTTTTGCAAGACAAAAATTCCATAGAATTAAAAAATTATTTTTCAGATACATAGGGAGTAAAAGGAAGGCCCAAGGTGGAATAGGATCACTACTGAATGGGCAAAAGCAATTAGTGACAGACAGGGCGGGGACAAGGCTGAACTCCTCAATGAGTTCTTTGCCTCAGTGTTCCTAAACAAGGGGCAAGACAAGTCTCACAATGGGATTGTAGAGAGGCAGCAGCTGGGTGCCAGACTACCAAGTGTTGACCCTGAGATGTTGCACAGCCACTTGAAAGGGCTGGATGTGTTTAAATTGGCAGGCCCAGATGAGCTCCATCCAAGAGTACTGAAGGCACTAGTTGATGTCATTGCACAGCCACTGGCAAGAATATTTGAGCACTTGTGGCACATGGGTCAGGCCCTGGAGGACTGGAAAAGGGCCAATGTGGTCCCTATTTTCAAGAAGGGGAGGAAGGAGGATCTAGGCAACTACAGGCCAGTCAGTCTCACCTCCATCCTTGGCAAAGTCTTTGAAAAGATTATTAAAGCTCATATATGTGAGAGCCCGGCAGGAAAAATTATGCTGAGGGGAAACCAGCATGGGTTCGTAGCAGGTAGATCATGCCTAACTTAGCTGGTCTCTTTTTATGACCAGGTTACAAAACACCTGGACGCCGGAGTAGGGGTTAACATCATTTACTTAGACTTCAGGAAGGCCTTTGATACGGTATCCCACCCCATACTGGTGAACAAGTTAAGAGGCTGTGACTTGGATGATTACACAGTCCAGTGGGTGGCAAATTGGCTAGAGGGTTGTACCCAGAGAGTGGTAGTGGATGGGTTGGTATCGACCTGGAAGAGAGTGGGCAGTGGGGTCCCGCAGGGCTTGGTCCTTGGACCGATAGTCTTCAATGTCTTCATCAGTGACTTGGACGAGGGAGTAAAGTGTACTCTGTCCAAGTCTGCGGATGATACAAAACTGGGGAGAAGTAGACACACCCGAGAGCAGGGAACAACTACAGGCAGACCTGGACAGGTTGGACAAATGGGCAGAAAACAATAGAATGCAATTTAACAAGGAGAAATACAAAGTGCTGCACCTAGGGAGGTAAAATGTCCAGCACACCTACTGCCTAGGAAATGACCTGCTCAGTAGCACAGAAGCAGAAAGGGATTTTGGAGTCCTAGTGGACTCCAAGATGAGCATGAGTCGTCAGTGTGATGAAGTCATCAGCAAAGCTAACTGCACTTTATCATGCATCAGCAGATGCATGACAAACAGAACCAAGGAGGTGATACTTCCCCTCTATCGGGCGCTGATCAGACCGCAGTTGGAATACTGCATCCAGTTTTTGGTGCCACACTTCAAGAGGGATGTGGATAACCTGGAGAGGGTCCAGAGAAGGGCCGCTCGTATGGTTAAGGGCTTGCAGGCCAAGCCCTACAAGGAGAGACTAGGGCACCTGGACCTCTTCAGCCTCTGCAAGAGAAGGTTATGAGGCGACATTGTGGCTGCCTATAAATTCATCATGGGGGTACAGAAGGGAATTGGTGAGGCACTACTCACCAAGGCATCCCTGGGGGGTCACAAGAAATAATGGCCATAAGCTAGCAGAGAGCAGATTTAGACTGGACATTAGGAGGAACTTCTTCACAGTTAGAGTGGCCAAAATCTGGAATGGTCTCCCAAGGGAGGTAGTGCTCTCCCCTACCCTGGGGGTCTTCAAGAGGAGGTTGGATGGGCATCTGGCTGGGGTCATCTGAACCCAGCACTCTTCCCTGCCTATGCAGGGGGTCTGACTCGATGATCTTTAGAGGTCCCTTCCGACCCTAACACCTATGAATAGTATATGGCAGTGATTCTCAACCAGGGTGCCTTAAACTCCTCAGAAGTTCCTAGTGCCCAGCCCTTGTGTGAGAGGAGGTAAGTGTTAGCTCCTCCACCCTGCACCTGCCCAAGCATCGCAGAAGCACTCCTTGCAGCTCGTTCTTCTCACCAGTTCTAGGAGCCTGGGAGGAGCAAGGGAATGAGCAGAGCTGAAAAGCACAGCCATCTCACCTTGGCAGCCCCTGTGCTGACCACCTCTGTGCTCCAAGCTGCACGCTCTGCCACAGACAGGGGCATGTTCCCCACCCCTGCTCCAGGAACTGGTGGAAGGATCTGTGGGAAATGGTGGTTCTGGTCACTGGCATTAAAGTTACTGGAGGAGCAGCTGCAGTAACAGGAGCTGTACTCACACACTCAGGTAGAGATGGGGCAAAGAAGGACCAGACCATGGAAAGAACAAGGCTCACCAGGGTTCTGTCCCACTGCCTTCATCTGGCATGAGTCTCTGTACCAGCATCCACTTTCATCCCCCTCCACCTCCTGCAGCACATCTGTCTCCTTCCAAGGACCAATGACCCACCTCCAAGCCCTCCAATCTACCCTGCTGACCACCCTCATCAGCATCAAGCACCACCCCCTTCCATGCTCTGAAGGGTGCACTGCCCACTGCCCCCTTCCCTGCTACCCCATGAGATCCTTTTAAAGGTGCTGCAGGGTGCAAGGGAGTAAGCACTCTAAGAAATAAATTAATCTTTAAATGGTGTGCCACTAAATTCCAAAAAGTTATGGAGGGGTGCCTTGAGTCTAAGAAAAGCTGAAAAATATGGGTACAGGGGCATGGCACTAATCACCTTTGATGGCAATCTGTGCACAGACAATTGTTTACAACATACTTGGCCCTGGAATGGGGAATTATCCTCTGGTTCAAAAACAGTCTTAAGTTCCCTCATAGGAACATGCAACTACATCAACTAACCCTGCCCAACTATTCCCATACCTACAATGGCCCCGATTTGGGCCACTACTGTTCGGGGGCAGCTTTGCAACATAGACTTACATAGTTTGTGCTAACTTGATACACATGCACCGATTTCACTGAAATCAGAACTTCACTTATGAGTTTGTAGTCAAACAACTACCACATTTGGAATCCCCCTCTCTCTCTTCCTCCCCCACACAAGACCTCATTGGAATCCCCCCTGCTCCTTCCCGTGTTAAACATCATTTTTTCTATGTCATTTGACCATCAACTGCCATCCCTAGGAGATTCCATTATCCCAAGCAAGTATCTTAAACACAAGCAATTTTTAGATAAATTATAGAAAAAGAACCCTCCTAAAATAACTGAAAATGTATGCATCTTTATACTCGTATATGTGACACCTCTACCATACAAGACGCATTACACGCAAATTACAGAAGGACAGCTGGTTGAAGTATTGCAAGACAGCAGTAACAAAATACTCAATTACTGAAATATCAACTATAACTTGCCAAAGAAAGGCCAGATCCTATTCTACCCTGCTGAAGTCCTTGAGAAAACAATGTATCTATCCATCTTAGCCCTAAAACTAATTTCAAAAGGGAATGAAGAGAAGCAAAGACCCACCCTCTTTTGTGTTAATCATTTTTCAGGGACTTGAACAAGCAGAACAAGATCACATTTAAGCATCCTAAGTGCCACAATGACACTTAATTGAAGGCCCAATGTCTCAGAGAAATAGAAGCAAGGCAGCCAGATTTCTACCTTTAAAAGTCTTGTGACATATCTTGCAACATCAGTCAGTCCCAAATTGCAGCAATAAGGTCTCCTCTACATATTACAGTTTTGCTACATTTAACATGTTAATCACAGCATAAATGGCAAGAGTGCTATATATGCACCTAATTTAAGGTGCCATCAAATGGCAAACCAGCCATAAAATAGTTTCACATGTAATACAGAACAACTTTGTGGCTGGCTTGTATGGCACCTTAAATTGAACATGTGGCTGGCCTGACAATCAGCTTGAAATCAGATTGTTTGCTCAGCCTGGGGATCCCGACGGGGTCTGAAACTAGCCCCATGCAGTTCCCCATCAGTCTGAAAAATCAGCTGATTGCCAGCTCTATCAGGGACCACACTGGGGCTGGTTCCAGACTGTGGCTGGTTCCAGATTAATTGTACCCCAAGCTGACAATTAGCTGATTTGGGACCTGGCCCCAAATCTGTGGGCACCCATCTTTCAAACTGCCAGTGCAAGAGGAGCCCAGGGTCATAAACCTGGGGCACATGGGGGCTGGGGCACATGACTTCAGAAAAGCAGACTTTGATTCCCTCAGGGAATTGATGGGCAGAATCCCCTGGGAGACATGTCAAGAGTCCAAAAGAATCTAGAAGAGCTAGTTGTATTTTAAAGAAACCTTACTGAGGGAGCAGGAACAAATCATCCTGATGTGCAGGAAGACTAGCAAATATGGCAGGCGAACAGCTTGGCTTAGCATAGAAGTCTTCAGTGAGCTTAAACACAAAAAGCAAGCTTACAAAAAGTGGAAGCTTGGATAAATGACTAGGGGGTATAAGAATATTGCTCAGGCAAGTAGGGATGAAATCAGGAAGGCCAAAGGGCAACTGGAGTTGTAGCTAGCAAGAGACATGAAGGGTAACAAATAGGGTTTCTACAAGTATGTTAGCAAGAGGAAGGTCAAGGAAGCATATTTCTACACACATGTTAGCAACAAGAGGAAGGTCAACTGAACGGGGAAGGCAACCTAGTGACAGATGAAGAGGAAAAGGCTGAAGTACTCAATGCCTTTTTTACCTTGGTCATCACAAGCAAGGTCAACTCCAAGACTACTGCAATGGGCAGTATGGGGAAAAGGTGAGCAGCTCTCAGCAGTTAAAGAACAGGTTAGGGCAGGGGCAGGTAAAGTTTGGACCATGCTGTCACCACTGCTAGAAGCCAGGGCAGAGCCATGGTCCACTGCCTGCACACCCCTGCTCAGAGAAGATCGTGACCCTGCCCCAGCTCCGGACCACACTGTCACCGCTACAAGATCCCAGCCCAGCCACAGAGCAGCTCTCTGCCTTGTCACACACCCTGCCAGTGCTGCTGCAGCCAATCTCCATGGAAATCCCAGCCCTGTGCTATCACAGTGAGGCTGCTGGGGTCTCCATGGAAACTGGTCCCAACCATGTAGGCAGAGGCTTCTGCTAAGTGGAGTCCAGCCACCAGCTGGATCTGCCATCTTGCTCACCCTGGAGTTAGGGACTATTTAGAAAACCTGGGTGTGTACAAGTCCATGGGTCCAGATACAATGCATCTAAGGGTCCCAAGGGAGTTGGCTTATGTAATTATACAGCCACTGGCAATTATTTCTGGAAACTCATGGGGATTGGGGGAGGTTCTGAACAATTGGAATAGGGCAAATATAGTGCCCATCTTTAACAAAAGGAAGAAAGAGGATCCAGGGAACTACATACCAGTCAGTCAGCCCCACCTCAGTCCCTGGAAAAATTATGGAGCAAGTCCTCAAGGAATCCATTTGGAGAAGAAAGTGATCAGGAACAGTCGGCATGGATTCACCAAGGGCAAGTCATACCTGGCCAACCTGATTACCTTCTACAAGATGACTGGCTTGGTGGATGAGGGGAAGAACAATGGATGTAATATACCTTGACTTTAGCAAGGCTTTTGATATGGTCTCCTACAGTATTCTTGCAAGCAAGCAAAGGAAGTATGGGTTGGATGAATAGACTGTAAGGTGAACAGAAAGCTGGTTGGATCTTCAGGCTCAATGGGTAGTGATCAATGGCTCAAGGTCTAGCTGGCAGCCAGTATCAAAAGAAGTGTCCCAAGGGTCAGTCCTGGAGCTAGTTTTGTTCAATATCTCTAGTAACGAACTGGAAGATGGGCTGGATTGCACACTCAGCCAGTTCATGTGAGATACCAAGCTGGTGGGTGTACTAGATATTCTGGAAGGTAGGGCTAGGATTCAGAGTGACTCAGACAAAGTGGAGGACTGGTCCAAAAGAAATCTCATGAGTTCAACAAGGGCAAGTGCAAAGTCCTGCACTTAAGATGGAACAATCCCATGGCATCAGTACAAGCTGGGGACCAACTGGGTAAGCAGCAGCTCTGCAAAAAGGGACCTAGGGGTTACAATGGACAATAAGCTGGAAATGAGATAACAGTGCGCCCTTGCTGCCAAGATGGCTAACAGCATAATGGGCTGCATTTGAAGGAGCACTGCCAGGAGATCAAGGGAAGTGATTATTCCCCTCTACTCTGCACTGTCCATTTTTGGGCTCCCCCAGTACAGAAATGATGTGGACAAGTTGGACAATGTCCAATGGAGGACAATGAACTTTAAAAGTTCCCTCTTCCCTCCACAGTCATGTTGGACTTTGTTATATGGTAATTATGGGCAGCACCTGGAGCTGTTAATACCCAAGTTGTCCGCACATTAACACCTGAAACTAGTTTTACACACTCATGAGACTCAAAGTTATGCCAATCCAGGGCAGGATTCTCTCTGATCTGTGTTACCCAGTTCATGTTACTGTAAGGTGTAGCCATTCTAGGCTACCCCTTAATGTAAACACTCTCACTTGCTCCCTTCTGGCTAGCTTGGATCAGGTCCACTGCCCTCCCCCCCAGGGAGTGGGCAAGGAAAGGTTAACCTGCCTGCTGTGCCCTCACTGCATCCACTGCTGTTCTTCAGGCCAGGCTCAGCCCAAAGAGCAGCAGTTGGGCAGTAGGGACTGGGCAGGCAGATTAACCCTTCCCTGCCTGCTCCCCCAAGAAAGACGGAGTGGGCAGCCACAAGTAAGCGGGGAGAGTGTGAGGGTGGTGGTGGAGGGGAACCAGGAGAGCCCCAGTGGGCAGCGCAGAAACTCAGAATGAGAGGCAGAGATTCTTACCTTTTAGTCCTTTAAGCTCCTGCTGGTCTGAACCATAGGCAATAGAAAGCTGGGACTAACAGGGCTAAGCACCCCCAAACTAATTTTGTGGTAGCCAGCGACTGCAGCAGCACCATGGCATCACCATCCCACAACACCCACCACCTCTCAGCACTACTGCCATTCTCCGCCACAGCAGTGCTGTGCACAGTGCCCCCGCTGCACACTCTTCCACTGCTAGCATGCACCAGCCCCACAACAGCCCCCCCAAATAGTATTTCCTCCTGCCGCTACTGACTTGAACGTGCAACTGCTTCAAACTCGAGTTAGCGCTAACATCAATTAAGATTTGAACAGCTCATAGTGTAACAAGGTCCTTTGATTCAGTGACTTTTGTAATCAGTTTTGGAGATACTGCTAGTTTTTCACACATATGTAAGGGCTCTTTTACATGGTAATTTTGCGTGGCTCCTGGAGCTCTTAACCCCTGTGCACATTAACACCTTAAAGTGCTTTTCAGCACTTGTTATGTGGCTCAAAGTTTTGCCACTCCAGTATCTTTGATCCACACTACCCAGCTCCTCTTCCATTAAGGTGTGGCCACCCCTACAGATGCGCCACCCAACTTGATGTCCTCTAGTTTCCCAGGACCTCTCACACCCTGACCAGTAAAGCGGGGACAGAAGCCTGTCTTGGTTTACCAAACCCCTAGTGGCAACTCACAGCTACAGCTCCTAGATCCTGCCCCTGCTCACCAGGCCTCTAGTGGCAAGTCCCAGGTGTACAGGTAGGGGACAGTCAGAGAAGGTTTCTAGACTGAGGGTGTGACTGCCCCAAACGTCAAGCTAGCGCTAACACTGATCAACATTTGTGCAGCTCACAGCATAAGGTGTAAAAAGGGTACTAGAAACTGAATACATTAAGAAAGCTATTAAGGTTTGACTCTGATGTTTCAAATTCATTTTACTGCATTTTGTATTACAGCTCAGACTGCTTGACTATCTTGTGAGGTGATCAAAAATAAGAAACAGAAGGAAGGGATATAAATTCTAGCACTAGTGCATTAGGCAGCACAACAGATTCACAGAAGTTTAGGACTGGCAGGGACCTCCCAAAAGATATTTGGGAAATTTAGCTGGCCTGTTGCCTCTTGAAGGTGTTTTAGGTTAAACACACAAACACATGATGGGTGATAATAACTTATGTTTACAGAAGAAAGTAATGGGAATAGGAAGAGGAAATAACACCTGTTTACATCCCTTTCCTTTATGTTTAGGGAATACAATGAAACAAGCAAAGAAACTGCTGGTGTTCTTTCTTTTCTACATTTTAGTTTTCCCTTTTAATCAACATAAAATGTATGTCCTTCTTGAGTACTCCAAAATGGAGAAAGTCTTTTTAAAAGCAAGCACTGAATAAAGCTTTTATGAAAGTCTCTTCTCCCATCAACTGCTTAATGCCCATTATCTATACTTAAGGTTCCAGTCAGCAAAGTTGTAAATGCTTCAATTTTTAGCTATTTTTATTTCTGGATAGTGATTTAACTGCCAGTAAACAGAAAGATATTCTCACAACAAGGAAGAGAGTTTTCTCCTAAATCGTTGCAGTGGTCCTTTAATTTTTTTTAAAATGACTCATAGTTAAAAGTATTTGGGGATTCCCCTCTAAATAGGATCTGACACACTTGCAATATGACAAGTTATTTTATTAAAACTATAACAGCATACAACATGCATGTAATACCAAGAACAATACTTAGTAACCTAAAATAGGTCTGTTTTCTAATAAAACTTTTGAAGGGATTATAATTAAAGACAGATTTTAACTGCATTGAACAAGACTGACTAGCAGAACTGTAGCAGTGAAAAAAAACAGTCTGAAGAATGCTGTGCGCCAAAAATCAGAGGGTTGGGGTTTTTTTAACTTTCCAAACAACTTTAATTCGTTGCAAAATCTGTCAGAGTAGATCATTTCAATCTTACCTGTGTTCTGAAGTACCTTCTCAGTGGGATAACTGATTAGTCATCAGCTGATCACCTGACTAAACCCTGGAAAAAAAAAATCAGCTGACCATCTTTGCTAGCTGGCTTCAGTTTAAATACTAGTCTCCATAGCACTTTGTCATGTGAGTCAGGACAGAACCAGCTGTCATTGCTTCAGAAAAAAGGGAAATGGGCCCCTCTGTTCCCACCTCCTTCCTTCTTCCTCTCTCTCTCTTTCCTATCTCTCTCTCTAATCCCCCTCCCTTTTTCATTCTTCAACTTTGCTCGCTTACTGCCTGACTGGCTGGGGTCTCCCAGGGGAAGCCGCATTCCACAACATACAAGCATTTCCCCTACATCTTCAGGTTTCTCAACAAGCTGCCTACACACTTCTACTGTGTGTTTTTTTTTTTAAGAAATCAGAGAAACAGAGAAAAGGCACTGCATTCCACAACCCTCAGTCAGCCCTGGCAGGCTATGAGGCATTTTCAGTCACACAGCACAAAATGCATTAGTCAGAGCTGGAAGACCACACACTTTGTACCACTACCATGCTAACAGAGAATGGTCCGAGCTGAACTACAGAAAAAAGGAAAGGAGGGTTCTTCTATCAGTGCTTTCATTTCACATTAAGTATCCCCTTAAATATCAGAAAAATATCAAGAAGAAAAAAACCAAAAGCTGACATACACAGTAAATTGACTTGTTTAATGTTAACAGGCATCAAAACATCCCTGTTCATATAGTCCATCTTTTACGTAAATAACTCCCCCTTCAACAAAATGTATTATTCCAAAGACTGCGAGGCATTATCTAAATCAGAACGTCTATCTCCCTGATGGTTTGTTCATGGGAAATAGAAGCCTAGAAAAAGTGAAAGTAATACTGCATGATTCAGAGTCTCCTAAACCACATATACTTTCAATCCTAACATTTGTCTTGTTCAATACTCCTTATAGTTCTGCTCCCAAATCTATCTCTATGGAGTTTTAAGCAGCTTCGACTCTCTGTATATAGAGAATCTGATCAGAAAGGAATGAGAAGAGAGAGTTCAGTGTAAAAAACCCCGTTCCTAATCCAAATGATCTAATCGTTCATCCATCTGCTCACTACTTCAGCCCCCTCCCCTTTCCTTCCCTTATCTATTGCTTCAAGGCATTTTAGCAGTTCACATACCAATTTAAGGGAAAACGCCACTTGTAAAACACGTTCTTCAGAGTGTACTTCAGCATATGTTGTTTTCTATTCACAACAGTACCACAAAGCCCCCTAGCCTGAATTCCCCACTTTGCATAGGGACTGTCCCTAAACACCCTGCTAGACACACAGACTTGAATGGAAGTGAGAAGCAGGGGGCGGGGAACCCTCAACCATTTACACTGGAATTTCTGTTTAGGAAAGTCCATGCTCTGAGTATGAAAGTCTGATATTAGATATTACAAAGCCACTTTTATTTCTGCATGCACATGACTCAGATACCAGTTCTCTGTGGGCTCTGTGGTTATGTTATATTTCATCTTAAGAGAAACTTGTAAGAGGAAACTTTTTAATATTTGTTTTAAGAAAAACATTATGTATTTACATGTACTGGTAGTTTTTCATGCCATGCATTCAGATACAGTGAAAATACTGAACCTGGCATTGTTACAGATATAATTTAAGTTACACAAGATTTTTTAAATTCAGAATTTAAATAGCTTACTCAACTGGATCCAAAAAGTCAAACAACAACATTCTATAAATAAACTATTTCATGGAATAGCTCTCATCTGTAATGTATTTTCATAATAAAAGTGAGGTGAGTATCAAGAAGAAGGGTAGAGAAACATTTTTGTAAAATGTCAGCAACTTACATATTATTAGTTCCCAAAACTAATGATAGCTGCTGATATGTATAATTTCAGTAAAGAAAGGCTATCACAGAACAGTCCCAGAGATTGAACACTGTCACCATTATAACAAAAGCAGTCAAATGAATAATTCATGAGTGGAGGGAGTGCCCCAAGATTAAAAAACACCAGCTATTTTATGAATTGTCCAAAAGCTACCCCTTTCACTCCTCAATTCCCCTAAATACTTAACAAGTCTCTGTTACTCTGAAGTGGAAATATTGTCTATTGGTGGAAATATTTGGAACAATTACCCTCTACATCACTGATTTTCTGAGAAATATGAAATGAAAGTTAAAAGGTTTGTTCAAGTGAAATTTTCCCAATATTAAGCTCTCAGATAATAGGAATATAGCAAGCCTAAAGAAAATCTTAAAAGGTCTTTCACAACTGTATTTTCTAAGTTTGAAGACGTAAAATATAATAAACGCTATACGGGAATGCCTTTCTGAGACTCTCAAAACACTATACAATACTAATAATTTCAGTTTTGCAACACACTGTTATCACAGGCAAGATTTTTTTTTTAATTGAAGGTGGGAAAAATGAGGCACCAAGAAGCCTAAATGATTTGCTCGTGTGCCCACAGGAAGCCTCCACCATGAAGGCAGGAAATGAATGGTATCCTGGCTGCCAGTCCCCCACTACAATGCAAGAGAAGCTTTCCTTCTTCACATTAATAAATCATTAATGAGTATAGTATTCAATACAACTGCAATAGAAACCAGTCTTAAGTCCACAATTAGAATTGTGACAATTTGGTGCAAGAAGCAAGGCAACAAAGAGTGAACCTGAACCAGACCTTATACCAGAAGAGTTCACAAACTAAAGTGGCCCTGAGTAGCTAACATTTTTTAAATTTTATGCTACAGTGGGAAAGTACTGATGTTCATGCATTACAGTGAATATGAACCTTAATAAAGTGTACATTATATTCCATTTCTCAACAGACTTAAAAACCTAAGGGCATAACTGCACTGACTAAAAAGAGATTTTAACCAGAGTGCCACAAGATCCTTTGAAAGGGTTCCACAGGAAGTATAAGGAGGTAAGTGAGATGTGAGGAGTTAAGCAAATAAAGCTTGGGCTCTCCCTACTCCACCACTCCCCAGCTCCCACTACCTGGCACCTCTGCAAGAAGCTAAGCACTGTAATAAGTAAATTAGTTTTTTAAATGGAGTGCTTCTCAATTCACAGAAGTTATGGAGGGGTGCCTTGAAAAAGGTTGAGAACCACGAGTTTAAAGACTTAGCTAGAAAACACCACAATGCCACCCCTGGTCCTGCATATATTACACCCCAAAATACATCTCACATAGCACCCCACTAAGCCAGCTGATCATATACCATTAAGATTCCTCTTTGAAGAGATTAACATATACCCACACCTGCAATAAGGAACCTCCATAATAATCATTTCAGGACAAAGCAGAAGTGAAGCACGCAATATATTTGGATGATGTCAAATTCAAACCCCTCCTACTCCAGTCCCCCCATGCCATGTGTTTAGCATTTGTCACTGACATTTAGTAGCAAACTGTAATTGGCAGACACAACAAACTACATGTAGAAACTGTGTATAAAATCATGCCATGAACTGTAAGTTAAAAAGCCTTTCATCCGATGATGAAATTAGAGATACAAAGTACAATTTACATATGGAAGCATAATGAAGTTAGATAAGAAACATATTGATATTCCTTTCTTTAAAACATAAAAGTCTGGTCAACTTGTTTTCAGAATCCTGACTACTTTTCTAGTATTTTTAAGCTATTGCTCCCAAGATAGGCATGTTCCCTTTCTGTATCCTCTTCTCAGAGCTGCTCCCATGATCTGATCTTGGCTGAAAGACCTCTGTTTTGGCAATTACTGCACCCTTCTCTTCCTTCAAAGTTGCTCTTACAGCAAGTCCTTACAGGAATAAGCAAGTCATCTTTAGCTAGAACAGTCTGTACAATAGAACACAATTTTAATTTCTAGAGTCCCCGAGAAAGCAGAGGAAGATTGGACTACATAATAAAAAAATATGAAGTGCTTGGCTATTAATATATAATGAATATAGTAAACATGATCACTGAAATGAAAAATTTCAACATAAATAGTTACTATTGGTCTCATAAATTTATGGCAGGAAGGCAGAAGGAAAAGCATAGTGCATCTATTAAAACAATTTTGGAGGTTGGCTAAAAAGTTATAATTTTCAGACTACAACACAGAAGAACCAAAACCCTAGTTCCAAAATATTTTAAAGTTTTTAGAAGGTGGCATGTTTTCAGTTTGCTTTCTTCAAAACAGCCATTGAGAGTCAGCATATTGAGACAAATTCTCTGATATTCTGCCAATGGAAGTGTATGGATTTGTACCAGCAGAGAATCTGGATCGTTAATCTGCTACTTAAATCATAGAAATGTAGGGCATGAAAAGACCTCAAGAGATCAACAGGCTGAAATGAGACAGGATCAAGTATACCTAGAGCACTATCAACAGATGCCTAACCTGTTCTTTAAAATTTCCACCAAAAAAGATTCCACAACGTGCTTTGCACATTTTTAGATATGCCATCTGACAATTATTTAACTTGCTAGAAAACATTATAAATAAACATGCTCCTAATTCTATAGGCATGTTTGTTTCTAGCATTCGTACCTGCTGTTTACTTATACAGAATACCAGCGCTATATGAAGTCGAGAATGCATTTTTCGTGGATGAATTACCCACAGACCTTAAGATATTACACAGTAACTAACTATGCAGAAGTTAACAGTAACTTTCAGTAGTTAATATTAAGAAAGAATGGGGCACAGTAAATGTGGGCTGGCACATTAGGAAAAGGTGGTGGAAAGGTAATTTCCAGTAACTTTGTAAAAGGAAAAATTATAAATAAGCCTTTTTTCCTCTTTCAAAAAGGGGTGAAAATTTGGCGACTTCAACTGTGTTGCACATGGCTATCATTATCAGCATCATCTTTACTGCTTACTTTTATTTCACTGACTAAGGTTAGTATACTTGTGGTTTTGGGGAGGGGTTGTGGGGGGTTATACTTTCCCTCACTGACCTTTGGTTGCTTAATTACTTCCTCTCCCTCAAATACCAAAGCTACTTTTGGTGCAGAAGTTACAAGTAAGTGAACTGTTAGTCCATTTTCACTCCAAATGCTGTGCACATTTTAATGTTATCTTGGTGTCAGGATTTCCCCGCTCCCCCACTTCAATCCCTACCCCTCATTTTTTAGCACTGAAGAAGCAAAAATGCTGGGAAAAAAAATGTGCAGTGAAATGGAACAAAAACAATTAACTATATTGATAAATGCCATCACTATAACTATGGAAGTTAGTTAAGCATGTTTGTTGAATGACCCCTTAGTGACACTAGACAGAGCAGTGACAGTGGCAACACACTTTTTAATTTGGGTTTGATTAATAAACCCGTAGCAGCAGGTTTTTTGATAATGGGACCCATAGGAAAACCTGTGGTTAACTTGTGTGATATTCCCTTTTTCCTTCATCGTGTCTGCCATTTTAGCGATTGAGTTTTATAACTAATAGTCTTCTTGGCAAACCATTAGAAAGCAGCATCTCCAGTGATATTAAAAAAATGCTAATGATCAATGTTGGGGATTACTTCCTGTTACATTTCTGCATCCATGTTTCCTTTGTCAACTGCTGTGGGGGAAGAGGGAGCTAAGGGAAAGAGGGCGGAGTCTGGTTCAAGTCTTCAGTATCACAGATTTCTTCTGCACTACCCACACCTTTCACACCAGCAACCAGAGGAGTGTCACTGATAGCCAAGCAGAAGCAGGTGTGCTGTGGGTGGGTGCTAAATTACAACCTTTGTTGCAACAGCAGCAAAGAAGCTGCTTCTAGTATCAAGTTGTCAGTGCATTACTTCTCACTTTCTTCACCTACCTGTGTTTCGCCGTATCACACTCAATAAGGGGGAGGAAGGTTGATTCATATCCTTAGTATCAGTCTGGTCTATACAAGGGGAGGAGGTTCTGGCTTCTATCGGCCTTGCATTTCTGGTCTACCTGCTCCACCAATTATCTGGCCTTCAACCCAACTGGTTCCAGTTTGCCACTCAGGCTATCTGGTCCTCCAAATTAACAATAGGTTTCTTCCTCTTCTCTCTTGACTTGGTTTGTAGATTTCATACCCCACTGGCACAAGTCACCAAACTAGCATATACAGCCCTCAGTACGTAGTCATCATTGGAGTTTCAACCAAGTAACATGACTAAACAAAATTACTGGGTTCAAAATCCCTCAAGCAGATACTTTTATTTTATGCTACTTCTTGAACATCTTGGGCCTGGCAGAGATTCTGTCAAGAGAATTATCCAAGCTCCTTCAATCCTTTCAGTGCAAGAATACACTGCATTCTTGTCAAACATATCCATTTATTCTTCCCACTCCTCTGTGTGTCCAACTCAGGAGTATCCTGGCCACAGAATAACTGGAAAGGTGGAGTCAAGGCATGCAGGACCTCTTTCATAAAAAACATAAGGTAAGGACTGGTCCCAAAGCCTGAGGTCTTCCCAGAGAAAACTCCTAAGCACCCACTTCAAAATTTGTCACTTTCCACCAAAACCGTCACTATGTGGGTAATATACAAGACCACACAGTTTTAATCCATGACAGGGCATATGCCTTTTGCAGTAGAGTGCAAGACAAAATGTATAACGGACCAGGGAATAAATTTCTTTAGGAAGGGCAACACAAGAGAAGTAAATATTCCATGGCTCATCAGAGGAATGGTTACAGACTGGAGAAGCACCTCTTCCAAAGAGTGATTAGCAGTGACTACCAACAGAATGCACCTATTTCTCATAGAACTTTTCTTGATACTTCTACTTCATAGGCTAAGATCCATAGTTCCCTCTGAAAGGCACTGGGTACTAACAACTGCATGGACCCCACCCCACTCCTATTTTTCTGTCTGCAAGACACCCACAGAAGCAGGTCTTTCAAATGCTTAAAGTGGAGAAGCAGCTTCTTCAGGCTTAGCTTGGCCACCACATCAGCCACACACACACCAAGGCCTTTTCAGGCATTGCAGAAAATACTTACTCTTCCACCATTTTTCCAGCTGGAGATTTGAATAGCATATTGGGCTGTGCTCCCACACTACCATGCTGAGAGACTCTGCATATAGACCTGAACCTTTTTTAAAAGAACAGGAGTACAGAAGCCTTTTCTTGTGCATTGCTGCCTGCCTCTCATCACTTTTGTCCTGGCAGTGGGGTGATATGCAAGGACTATGTGAGCAGAAGGGGAAGAGGAGTTGCTGTCCTGAAACTGCTGCTGTCTGTCCCACTGGCCCTGGATAGCAGGCCACTCATTCCAGACATTCTCTCTCCTCAGCTGATTGGGAGGCCAACATCCTCCATCCTACAAAAGAACAAAAGTCTTACTACAGCCAGTGTGCCTGCCTGGGCACTGGGACAGACAGGATGCCTGTGCCTGCAGGGCCCAGCGGAGAAGCTTGAAATGCTGGAATAAGTCCTATGACTCCAAGATCTAACTCTGAGATACAGAGGATGGGCCAACTGAATCTGCCAAGGATGAGTTCTTATTCCCACTTCAGCTACCCATGCACATGAAATATGGTGTTACCCACTAACACAGAGAATCATTTCCACACTGAAAGTCATCCAGACAAAAATGGAACTGGGTTTTACAACCACTGCTAAACATAATATGCAGTTCCAGTATGACCAAACCCATCCTTACATATTTGAAGTGTTCTATAGACATTAAAATCTCCTTCAGGAATGGAATGTAAGGTCAAGGAGAAGAGCATGAGACACATTAAACCAATAATGGTTGCATTTGCAAAAAAATGTTCTTGATGCAAGCAAGATGTTCTTCTGTGACATAACCATCTGGAAGCATTGTGTGTACAAATCATCAATCATCAGGAAAATAGATATCTCAACCAGTCTGTCCAAGA
The DNA here is from genome assembly GCF_052110815.1 of Crocodylus siamensis. Lineage (NCBI taxonomy): Eukaryota > Metazoa > Chordata > Crocodylia > Crocodylidae > Crocodylus > Crocodylus siamensis. Next base: position 261,165,296 of record NC_143395.1, on the reverse strand, counting down.
GTCCCATTAAGGCTTTCCTTAGACAAGAGGACACACAAGTTAAACTCCTCTAGTACTTCACATATTGATAGTGTAAGAGTATGAGCTCTACTGATTGACAATCTTGACAATAAGAAAGAGCATATTTGTGTGTGAGTAAATACAGCCAGGAGCAGTGAATGTAACTGTTAGGGTGCAGCCAGACATTAGTGCTTTGCTCTAACTCATAAAGCACCATGAGTTAGAGTGCTACCCCCCCCAAAGACTCATACAGCTGCAAAACTGGCCCACCGCCCAGTCCCCTACCAGCTCCAGAGCTGTCAGTGAGGGAGCTCCCAGCTGCTGGATGGCCAGATATGGAAGGCAGCCCAGGGAACCGGGCCCCTCACTGGCTTGGATATTAAGGGAAGCTGGGTCAGGCCCCTGTGGCAAGGAGGCTGCATGCCTCCCTCCCTCCCCCTCACTTCTAACCATTCAGCAGCCAGGAGCAGCTAGAAAAGAGCTGCCGGCTGCCGAATGGCCAGAGGTGAGAGGGAGGAGACAGGGAATGGGGCCCCCTCATCTCGCCCCCCCCACCCCCCCAGCTACCCCTGAAGGTATTGTGGGGAGCCAGGTCAACCAGAACCAGACAAAACATCTGTCAGCTACTTTTCAACTTGGGACCAAGATAAAAAAAGTGAACCGTTTTTGAGAATTATGAGTGGAGAGGCACCTACAGTCAGCAGAAAGTGAAAGTGAAAGTGAAAGTGAAAGCAAAAGCATGTTGTTCCTCCAACATGGTGGCAAGGCTTTTCTACAACACAGCTCCAAACTCCTCTTGCTTCTCACCTGCATCACATTCCTCTATTTTCTGTACCACAGAAAACACCGCCACCAAGAAACAGGATGAGTTAAAGAGTTGAAGTCGTGCATCCTATGCTTGCCAGAGTCTTCTCTGTCTGAAATCATGCTGCAGTCCAAAGGAAGCAGAAAGTAACTGCCCACCCAACTCCCATCACTTTCTCCTTTGGAGGCAGGTGTGGTAAGCAGAGCACTGGGAAAGTAGGGTACCCAGAGACACTCCTCTATCCAATAACAATGTATTGTATAGACACTATATGTGGCACTATAAAAGGCAGTGCTACAGAGATTCACGCTGTCTGATTTCATTCAGGAACAGTTCCTATTTCATTTAGGAACATTTCTGCAGCACTTCTGCCATTTCTGTAGCAGTGTACAGAGAATGCATGTGTGGTCCCTTGACTCTTGGTGCTACAAATATCACATGTCTTTATGGCTACAAATTCTGATTTGAGAAATTACAAAGGGAAAAACTTGGGCTGTGCTACCCAAGGAACTAGATTATACTAGTAAATAATTCATATTATTAAATTTACCACTTGTGTACATACCCAAGGCCATGGGGTTTGAAGACAAAGGGATGTCCAGGTGAAGCCAAGGCAGCCCACAGAATGTCCTGATGTTTTCTGGGGAAGGGCTTGTTTGTTCTGCCTGTCCCAGGAAAACTCACCTTCTTCAGTATCCATGCAATTTTCAGCAAAACAAACTGCAGAGAGAGCTTATCCAGTGCCTCTACACCATTTCCCACACACAAACACAAATGCATGTCCACAGAAAGAAAAAGAAGATCCATACAGAAATGTTCCAGAAGCACCTTGATCAGCTGCTTTGGAAACAGTTTAAATAACTCCCACATAAACATCTTCCAACCCTAGGGAAAGGAGGTGAGGTTGTATCACATGCACTACTCTCTGAAGCATCATTAATTATTCATGTATGCCCAACCAACTCAAAATGGTAGCCTACTCTGAATAATAGTTCAAGTTTGCCTATACAAACCTCTATGGGTGGTGCAAGCTTTGCCCTTCAGTAGAGACACAAAGCAGGTGACCCAAGATTCAGGGATCTGTCAGATACAGATCGCTACTACCCACTGTAATGATATGATTCACATCAATGTTACACATCCCGTGGGCCATAAACTAAAAGTGGATTGCAAGAACAGTTGAAAGGGTCACAAGCAGTCACAAAAAAATGCAGGAAATCTGTATTTCAGCTGCAGCCTGCACAGAGCTGCTTGGGGCAATTGGAGACGGGGGTACCATGTGGATCTGTGTGCGCACACACAAGCGCCTGGAATGCAGCCAGGAAAAGGTGATTGGAGCAGCCCTGGCAGCTGGATGCAGGTAAGTCTATGGAGGGTGGCAGTTGGAAGGCCAAGACTTGGGGACTTTCTGGAGAGCTGTGTATGTGTATATGACTGGGGTGTGCAATGGGGATTGGTGCATAGTGCCAAGGTGCCTGCCGGCTTTGGGGGTAGGTGAGCAGGTGCTGGGGCTGCAGCAGGGCAAGGGAATGGAAGGAGGCACCTGCCCAACCAGTGGGGAAAGGAGGTGGGGCAGGGCTTTGGGGACAATGGGGAACTGTGTAGCCAGATTGGGGCCCCAGGGCCAGTGCCCATACCTGTAGGGGTGGGGCAGCCAGGAGACACTGGCTGGGGCAGGACTGTGACCAAGCTGCCTGGCACAGTGCAGGAGCCCCAGCCCAGGGCAGGGAGGTGCAACAGGCCTCCCCTTCATACTCCCTCCAGCCTGCACTGGGGTCATACTTACTATGCTGATGCCCACATGAGCTGGAGCTGTCACAACCCCTGTGTTTCAGCCCAGGCAGGATGAAGCTAACTAGGGGCCCCTCTGGCATGGCTGTTGGTGCAGGAGGCTGTGGGTCAGGAGTGAGGGCTACTGGTAGGAACAAGGGGCTGCAGGTCAGGAGTGAGGGGCACTGGCAGTGCCAGGGGGATGTTTTCTACCCTATATATTGGGTCAGAACTGGCCACCAATGTTTACAAATGGGTCCTGATACAAAAAAGGTTGGGAACCACTGATTTACATGGTTACCTTCCTAACAAGGGTTCAAGGCAGCTTACACAAATCATGGAGGTTGGGTGAGGTCCTGGATGATTGGAAAAGAGCCATTATAGTACCCAGCTTTAAGAAAGGGAAGGAGGAGGATCCAGGGAAGACCAGTCAGACCAGTCAGTCTGACTTCGATACCTGAAAAGATCATGGAGCAGGTCCTCAAGGAATCTATTGTGAAGTGCCTAGAAGAGAACAAGGTGACCAGGAACTGCTAGCATGGACTCACTAAGAGCAAGCCATGCTTCACCAATCTGGTTTCCTTCTGTGATAAGAGGACAGGCTATGTGAATTGAGAGAGACTAGTGGATGAGACATACCTTGACTTTAGCAAGACTTTTGACACTGTCTCCCACAACATTCTCATTAACAGGCTAAGGAAATACAGACTAGACAGAAGTACTGTAAGGTGATATAAGCAGGTTACCTCACCTGCTGGCTTTTTAAGGTTGGCTCCCCAGCCAGTCCTCCCCTCCAAAAAAACCCAAAAAACATATGCTGTTTGCAGACATTAAAAAAAAATAAAGCACTTTACCGGAAGCAGCAGTACGTTACTTCGACCCAGCTCTGTAGCATCTTTATAGATCAGGCACTTCAGAGTGGCTTTCTGGTGCTTTTAGCTAAAGCTGATTCAAGCAGCTATTAGGCAGAAGTGCCAAAAAAGCAGCACTAAAGTGCCCAATCCATACAGATGTTGGACGAGGCAGGTCCAGCTAAGGCGCTGCCTCTTCTATGCATGCACGTGGCTCACTGTAGGAATGTGTCAAGTTTAAATAAAGCACCATTTTTGTTTTTTTAATGTTTGCAAGCAGCCATGGTGTTCAACACAAAAGCAAACAAATAAAGAAAAAACCCTAAACTCTTCTGCTTTGTTCTGGGCACTTGAGAAGAAGCCCTTTAACTCTGGCTCCCAGCACAGCAGGATACTGTAGTTTGTTCTGGACACAAACAGTTGATCTCACCACTTGCTTCCTTGCCCCTGCTTAGTCTTCTGGGAGCTTTTTAGAGCTCCTGGCAGAACACACCCTGCTTATCCAAATGCCCTGCAGCTGGGGTCTCTAAACAAGGCTGACAGTTCCCTCAGAAAGGGGAAGACCACCTTGCTACAGGTGGACACATAATTGGTTGGATCATTATGCTCAACAAGAAGTCATCAATAGCTCAATGCCTAGTAGGAACAAGGGATCAAGTGGGGCTCCCCAAGAATCTGTCCTGGGTCCAATATTGTTTAATGTCTTCATTAACAGTTTGGGATCAAGTGCACGCTTAGCAAATGTCGGGATAACACCAAGTTAGGTAGAGTTGCACACACTCGGGGGGGACCACTCTGGCTACGATCCAGAATGACCTGGATAGACTGGGAGAAATAGTCCTCAGTCAATCAGATGAATTTGAACAAGGACAAGTGCAAAGTCCACCACTTGGAATGCAATAATTGCATGCACAAATACAGCCTGGGGAATGACTAGACAGGGTGGACAAAGAGGGGATTTGATGACATTCTTCAAACACCTGAAGCACTATTAGAGAGAGGACGGGGTTGGGCTTTTCTAGGTGGCTGTGGGGGACGGAACCAGGAGCAATGGCCTCAAGCTTCAGCAGGGGAAATGTAGGTTGGAGACCAGGAAGAACTTTCTAACTAAGAAGGCAGTCAGGCATTGGAACAGGCTACCTAGAGAAGTTGTGGAATCTCCATCCTTGGCAAATTTTCAATAGCAGGTTAGACAGACACTTGGCTGGGGTGGTTTAGTCAGGGATGATCCTGTCCTGTGCAAAGAACCAGACTATATTACCTTGTGAGGTCCCTTCCAGCCCTATTTTCCTATGATCCTACCATAAGAAAAATGGAATAACTTAAAAGGGCAATTAGAATAATGAAAAATAACAATAAAATTAAAATAAAAAGAGACCCATGCACAAAATCTCAGTCTAGCTTTGGTTGCTAAATGCCTGTCGAAATAGAACTGGTTTTGCTGTGCTTCCAAAAGATATTTAAAAAGATAGCTCCTGGGTCATCTGTGTTCTTGTCTTGGTCAGCTCAGGACTGCCAATGCCAGGTGTCACTGCCATCCCTTTGGTGTTGAGAAACATGTGCCATTTATCAAGGATTGTATCTAGGAGTCCAACTCTTCCTGTCCTGTGACCATCACATCCAACAGGTGTTACTCCCAAGCCTGAAATGCAACACAGATCTCTTGTTGCTGCTGCTGGATTTCACCTTGTACCTGCATTCTGTTCCTGCTGAGCCTATGCAAGCTGTGACATCAACAGCTGCTGTTACTCTCACATAGCTGCCTTTTGCTTCAAGGCACTGGCTTGCTGTAGAGCTAACAAATCAACAACATTTCCACCATGTTAACTGCTCCTTTCATATCAGTGTCCTGAGGCAAGTCACTGATAATTCAGCAAGAGTAGAGGTACATGGTGGGTGGCTGCCAAATGACGTTTCTTGTTTTAATAGCACTAAACATATGACTTTCATATCACAGTATCAGGTGAAGAAGGGCACTTTCCACTCCCCTCACACACCTATGCACCATCTTTTTGTTGCCCTTCAGGAAGGAGAGGAAAGGTTGTTTAGAATCCTTAGTATCAGTCTTGTCCATAAGAAGGAAGTGGCTGGCTTTTGTTAACTACTTTAGGTGATGTCCATATGGTAACTTACCATTTTCCATTGCAGTTCCATTCAATATGCTGTGCTGCTTTGGGTGAACTGCCTCCTAAACCAAAGCAGTGCAGCCATGTCTGCGTGATGCCACAGGTGGATTGATTAGCTTTGCTGAGTGACAGAGCCAATTAGGCTGCCCATGGCACTCCAAAACATGGCAGTGCTGTTTCCTGTTTAGGCCTCAGACCACTTGGAGCAGCACAGCAGGTTTTGGTATTGTAATCACTGAGTGCAATAAATTCACGATGTGGACATGGCTAGCAGTATAACCTTGCAGGCATCTGCCTGCATAAAATCTAGTTTGCTCATGAGCTACCTAGCGCTCAAGTTACCTGGTCTTTAGCCTAGCTGACTTCAATTTGCTGCTCAAACTAAACTAGCCAGCCCTGTGCCTGGCTGGCTTCTAGCATAATCACTGTATTACTGTGTATAACCTACTTTCCCCAATGCAACATGAAACGTATGATGCCAAGCCACTACACTAATCTATATAAAGCGGAGTCCAGCTAAAAATACCTGCAACAAACCTAATATCTATTCTTACAGCACCAGTTAGCTGAGAAAGGCTCTCATAGACTACCAGTGTAATCTCATAAAAGATCTTACTGACATGAATGATGGACCTGCAGGACTAAGATGCTTCTTTTGTATATGTACAAAAAGCTAACTTTTCCAGGTCATACTATAGAATCAAGCATATTTGCAAAACTAATGCTTTCCAAGATGTAAAGTGTCTGTTTCACACATTTCTTCCTTAGAATACACTTTATTTCATACACGGCATTTACAGTAAGCAAGATGCAATTTTTGACTCAACATGCCTAGAGAAATTTCAAACATAAGAAATTACATCTTAATCCTTTAACAAAATGGAAGGAATATGCAACTTCATTTCTAGATGTATTAAAAAGAAAATAAAAAAAACAGGTACAAACCCTCTCTAACCAATATTTAACCAATGCACCCAAAAAGATTAGTTCTTTTTGCAATAGTTTCAATCTGTCATGACTTACTGGCATCATTAAATGTTGTTCAACTGCCGTGTCACTAGGACAGCAATTCTCAACAAGGGTGCCATGGGGTGCCTCGAGATCCTTTCAACAGTGCTGTACAATGATAGCATTCATAGGTGTACAAATATGATTCAAAAGAATAACTCCAGAGATTTCACATAGGAATCCCTAGCATCAAAAACATTCTGACCTGTTGTGATCTCCAAGTTCTTTGCTACAGAAGAATTGCTCTATTATTTTTCTGTAGTCAGAAAACAAGGGAAAACTAAGAGCTGGCATTTTCTGAGGGGTGCTTCAAGTCTAAACACGTTGAGAACCACTGTACTAGGACTTGAGAAATCCCCTCCTAGCTCATTACACAGTGAGACAGTAGACAAAGGATGCAGAATCTACTATGCTGGTTGCTAATCTGCCCATCTAGTTCTAGAAACTCAGACGGTAGACCCTACATAAAAGAAATTATATATCTTAAGATTTACTTCCTACTTTCCCCTCACTTAAAAATGTCTAGCAGTCAGAGGAGAGAGGTATATGCAGGAAATAATGACAAGTGTCAATAATCTGCTGAGAAAATTTATGAATGCTTTAAAAGGAAAAAAACACTTAAAAAAAAAGTTACGCAAGACATCCGCTCCTCTGTCTTACCTTACTGTGCACAATTTTAATACGCACAAATATAGGGCTAAATTCTATCCTTAGAGGTACATGGTACAATTCCCGTGAGCAGTAATGAAAGCTCTGTGTGAGCGAATCAAAGAACAAATGTTTGTTGCATAGTTATTTGAAGGAGTATTTATTTGCTACTTTTATGCAGCCATTTTTTAATGTGAATCACTGAATACTCAAAGAAACTAAAAAAGAAATCCTTTGGAAGTGATTACAAGGAGTGGTTGAACTCTTCCTCCCACAAACCCCCCAGATTTTTAGGTGCTTCCTATCTGTTCATTGTATTGCCAACTCATCGATACTGTTCATGACTCAAATACTACAGATAACCTGAATGTAGAGACCTATTACCAGCAAAGCACCCTAATGTCCAGATTAGTTAACCAGATTCTTGTGGACAAAATATGCTGATGGTTAATAAACACTGCAGTTTATGAGTATCAAAGTTCTAGAAGAGAATTACAACTAAAATTGTAATGATAAAATTAACTGCTATTATAATAAATATTTAAACACGTCACAAAATATTAATATATGTGTTTATAATGTCCAATACTGAAGTCCTCTGGTCTTGGATATATTGTCATTAAGTTTTGTCTCAAAATTTTGAAAGGCTTATTTACAAAATTTGTTCCTCTACAACTGTGAGTTGTTAATTAATATTCAAATAGCTTGTTCACAGTTTTCATGGCTAGAAACCTAATGCTTTTCAATAGCATGTCACTAGTTAAATCAAGTCCCATTTTATCTGAGAATCTTGGGGAAAAAGAAAGAAAGGGAGGAACCCTAACAAACTGAACGAAAGCCAAAACATGTTTAAATAAGGAGGGAATGTGCATATGTGAGGGAGAGGGTGGGGGAGAGGGGGAAGTTTGCCTGTTCCAGGCTTTAACTAAATATAACCCATTTGTTATATGTAAATATTAGGACTGAAAGCCATCATTATTACAGAGATTGTGATAAACTCCTTACCTTTAATTCAGGTGTTGATAGGTTGCCAGAGAGATGCACAAAATTAGGAATTGCTAAATCTGAATGTTGTATGCACAGTCCAGATGGCCAGCTTTTTGTAACCATTTTAACCATTTTATTTTCCTAAGGAAATTAAGACTTGATCCATGAATAGCTAGTGTAGGCCATTTGCCAATTATTTAATTGAATATTTCTAGGAAATCATTTAAGGCCATACATCATATTTTAAAGATAAAAGGATGCATGAGCCAAGAAATACTGAACAGAACTGCTTTCCTCTTGACCTTCTATATGATACCTACTGCAATATTATAGAAGGACTTCATGAATAGTAAAAATTTATCTTCATAAACACTCAAGGAAATAAGGAGGGTCATCATCCTCATTTTATAGATTGGAATAAAGGCCTTAAGAGATTAAGGTAAAAAACATCCATTAATTGTGGATGCTCAATCCAAGACACACTTGATCTGATTTTTTTTGAGTATTTAGCATTAATTATATACACATTGAAAGGACAGGCATCCTTGCCTTCAGTTACACCTCAGGGAGCTCAGCACATATAAGAAGTCAAAACCCAAGGTGTCAGTGGGGGCACCCAGAAAATGGCAAACATGCATACAGAGACCATCTTTGAAAAGACTCAAGTAAATGACTTGACTAGTGTCACACAGGAACATTGTGACAGAGCCAACTATAAAATCCAGTTTTCAGAGGCAGCATTTAATGGCCTAACATAACCATCCTTTTCCTGCATGCAAGTTTCCATCATTCACTACACACTACAATTTCTAAAGCAGATGAAGCAAGCCTGGTTTGCTACACAACCTAGATTCACCCCCAAATCTTATGTGTGGAATATCATCAGAACACCTGTAGAAAAGACAAAAACGATATGCAGTCATGCAATGAAAGACTATTGTATGCAAAAGACTATTTCCCAATTACTGCCTGCCTGAGTTTATACCGTGTGTGTGATTTTATAATCTTACACACACACACACACGAGTGTGCAGGTGTATGGGTATGCCTGTCATATCAAAACAATTTCCTAGGTTTTGGTGGGAGGAGGGGGAATGGAACAATGGCCCAATGGTTTCATCGTGTGGAATCATACTGAAACCAACACTGATTCAGGCACAACGCTGAAACCTATCATCCATTGCAGACACCTCTGCCAGTTTAGTTAATGGAGTAACTGACAGCAGTAGCAGTAACAGGCTGTTATTCTTTATATGGACCATCACAAAAGGGGGTGGGGGAGATGATACATTCCATTAGTGAGTGTTGTAAATATCTGATGATGGACAAAGAATGGTGTGACTCAGAAACCATGAATTTCTCAGACACAGTAGTCTGCTCTAGTTATCAGAAACCTTTTCTGCTGTTTCCTTTTACTTCACTTTCAGTTTCTATCCCAGTCCTTGTCTTCCCCTAGGAGCTCCATATCTGTCTTCACCATTTCCCATTTTCCAGTCTCAGTATTCCACCCTTGCTCTACTTAACTTATCAAGTCATTTCCCCCTAAACCAAATTTCATCCCAGTCTCCATCCCAAGGCTTCTCATTGTCCTTGCTCAGCCATCTCTTCTCACCAACTTGTCTGTGACAGCCTTCCACTTTCCTACCCTTTCTTGGCTTCTTACTAGCCAAGTTGGGTAGCTTCCTACTACAGAGTGTCCAAGTGCCAGGTGGGAGAATGTTGAGTGTTAAGGAAGAGAGTCTCTCCTGCACTCAGTTCCTGCACCCAGTGCCACAGCAGCAAGGGGCAGAAGCTAAAGGGAATGTCCTAAGCACTGCAGCCTGATAGAGAAATCCAAAGCAAATACTTAGAGCATTTAATAGTTAGGGCTTTGTGGAACATATACGTAAGTGGAGCTTCTCAACAAAATGTTTGTAAGACTTTAACATGAACAAATCATAGTTTTCCCTTGTCTTTTGATCAGAAACGGCCAAATCATTTTACTCAAAATGTGTCTCACCCCACCAATAAATCAATCAGATCAGCCTTAGACAAACACCAACCTGGGGCAGACATTCAAAAAGCCTGAGCCTGAATTGATTCAATCTCTGCAGGTTAGTCTAACCTGGCTAGACTGAACCGGTTTGTAGCTGCAGACATCCTAGACATGCAGGCACGTGCCTGCAGTAGCTCCGGCTAGAAGCTGGGGGGCACTAGAGCAGCCCTCCTGTTCCTTCCACAGGACTGAGCTGAGTAGAGGGGTGGGGTGTGACCAAACCGTGGCAGGATGCTCTGATTAGTCCAGGGAGGAATTGCTAACAGTGTTTATCACCCCACTAAGAAAACAATAGAGGGGCATTACCAGCTACCCGTTGATTCTGCACAGGCCATAGCCAGCATATGGTTTTCTAGCTAATACTCAGACACCTCCTCAGCAAGTCAGAGGGAAGGGGGAATTCCTGTTCAGCAAGGAGTGGTGAGGGGGAGCAGGGTGGGGGGAGCAGCCTGGAAATCTCTGCCAGAGCTGCATCAAGGGAGAAGAGCGGAGGGGGCCAGCCCTGCTGTGAAGCAGAGAGCCCCACCAAGGCCAGAGAGCATGCCAGGATGCTGGGGACATCTGATTTATCTTAAACCAGCATGGGGTCTGGGACAGATATTGTATAAACCAGTTTGACCCAAATCAGTTAAGTCTGATACTACATTCAACCACATTTATCTCAAACTGGTTTCAGTCATTTTCAAACTGGTTTAGATGCACTTAAAATCTGTTCTGTTACAGGTTTAAACTGGTTTCTGATCACTTAAACCGGTTTGTGTGTAATGTCTTTCCCTAGTCCTAGTAGGGAAATATTCAGGCCGAAGGACATAAATTTAGTAAAATTATAAGCAACTGTAAAGGGCACCTTATAATGGGAAGGGTACAACAACCTTAAATGCAGGCTTTGAATGTGGTCATGAAACTAAAAATATATTCTTGTACAATTGAAATTCCATCAATGGGAATACAGTTAAATTCAGCAATGTTCCATCAGATATAAAAAAAACTGAAGACCTCCCTTAGTACTGAGATAGAGGGAGCCAAAGAAAAATACATTAAAACCAAGCAAAAGAAATAAAACCATTTCCATGTTACAGTTGTTTCCCTCGCAGCACCAAAGCACTGCCTTTACATTTCCTCTTCTCCTGCCCAATGAACATCTATTGCTCAATTCTAATCCCCACCCTTTTCCAGCTGCAGATTCCCTTAGCCTGCTGCATGAACCTCAGCCGAACAGCTGGATACACAAGGCAAGCAGAGTGCTTAGTCCACTAAACCCTACCTCAGTCTTTCTTTCTATCCACAAGGAGGACCTTCTTCAATAATGCAACAGAGACTAGGGGACAATTCTCAGGTGCAGCAGAACTGAGTTGAGCTTTGTGTACTTCTGGCTCTGACTTAGTATCAAACAAGCAGAAAACAAATCAGAATCAAGTTCATATTATTCAGCACTTCATAAAAAGCTGATTTATGAAGTCTTGCACTGCATATTGTCGATATAGTTTCAATGCACAGGCCTGATGCAGTTTACTTTATTTCTAATTACTACATATTATAAAACTCTTAACCCTCTCCCCAAAATGAAAACTCTTTTCTCCTTCCCTTTCCAAAAGTATAATAAAATGGAGCCAAAATATAATATATACTATGCTAGTATTCAGGATTAGAAAAGAAAAGAAATAAAAAATATTTTGTACCGATTCTGCAACATAAATTGTTCCGAGTTCAAAAGAAATTACTCTTAGCTGGAAACAAACTGAAACAAAATGCCATTAAAAGCACAACACAATTGTTGTCTTCCAGTCTTCTTCATTTCATGTAAAATACTTTGCTACCCAAGTTTCAGTGGTTCTTTCTGTGTTATCCATCTCTCCTTTAAAAGAAAATACTTTGTAACCATAGCAATTCTTTCCCACCCTGATATTATTTCCTGCTGGTTTGTTCTAGGTTTTTGCACATAGCAACCACAACTATCCTTGTTTCAAACTGTCAACCTCTTCTTGGCAGCTCTTAGAAAATTAATGAACCTGCAGGCTTTCAAACAAACCTAATAATTGTTCTATGTTCCAAATAAACTATTTAAGTATTTAAATTATGAGATTACAGCCAGTGGTACCCTGATACCTGAAATACTGACATCTATCTTACATCTGTCCTTTCCTACAGATAACTAGGGAAATTTACAGTTCAAACAGCAACATTACATCCATAAGCAACTGGGAGGAGGATCCAGGGGGGCAGGATTGGCCACCACTTCTGCGGGCGGTCATTACTCACCACCTGATGCTGCTGCCCACTTTTGCAGAGGGTTACCACTTGCCACCCCAACACTCCCAGCTACTACAAGCAGTCGCCGCATGCCATCCCGCCACTGCCACCAGCTTCTGTGAGCAGTCACCACTCACCACCTCCCACCCACTGCTGATGCTGCCGCCAGCTTCTGAGGATGGTCGCTGCTTGGCACCCTGACACTGCTGACACTGCCACCCACAAACTGTGCCCGCCCCCCCAGTCTCAGGACACACCAGACACCCATGATTACATCATCCTGCTATTACACACTAAACTTACAGTGCAACACCCAGTTGGTTCTGCATGGCTAACATGTTTTAGTGAAGTCACCTCAAAGATCAAAGATTCCTACTACACCTAACAGGGTGAATTTTCAATATTACAAACATAGGTTGCCAACTGGCAAATACTTATGCATATACTTGAACTGTGACTAGGAGCATGCACTGAAGTCCCAATGAAGTCAAATCTCCTGCCTAAAATTTGATGGATTGGAATTGCAAAGGATTGATCTCACAGGATTGTGTGTGAAATTAACTCTACCTATGTTAATAGTCATAGTGGGAATACTCACACATCTAATTCTTTGACAGATGATGCCCAAAAGAAATACAGCAAGAGGAAGAGTGCCCAATATGGTCCCTACCCAAGGATTCCTATTTTTTCTTATCCCATAAAAATCATATCTTTGTCCCTAGAATACCTTGAAGTTTTTCAAGCCCATCCCTGTGTATTGGGATCTTTTTAGATTTCTATTATAATATGATATATAAAATTGCAAAAGAAAAAAAAAGTGAGGGCTATCTGTTTTTCAAAAACTGAATCATTTTTAACTATCTTATAATTTAGTTGAGAACTTCCATTTTCTTCCAGCAGTGTGTTCACAATTGAACACCACTAAATCATATTGCTTTATATCATTTTATAACATATACATTAAACCTGTATTAACTCTAACATCTCCTATACCACTTTTTCAGTGCAATGCAGGTCATTATTTCCTAATTTAATTGCATACCTTAGTATTTATTGATATGCTATGTTAATGCATAAGCATTCTATCATTCAAACAATGTTTGGGGAGTTCACATAATATGCACCCCCCACAATGCATTCTAACCATTTGTGAGATGAACTGTCAGGGCATCAGGTAAATTTGTTACTTATGATACCATACCTTCGCCCCAAATCTATTTCTACATCTGGGGTCCATAGCAATGTGAGTGTATCATTGTGGTGCAGGTCAACTGGGACAGCTGTTCAGTGAGTCTGGGGAACACATTAAATAACTATGGTTTATGTTGTTAGTCTACACTGTTTGTCATTCTTACATTAAATTCTCTCCCTCTCCCCACTAACCCCGCTAGTCCATGGGACTTTTGCCATCAACTTCAACCTTCAACAGGGCCAGAGTTTTACCCCAACATTTTCTATATTTATAAGGCACCTAGCATAATGGGATTCCCTCACTGTTATTTCAGCTACAATAGTTTCCCAGTTAGGACTGAGTTCACACCATGGTAGGCACTGCATAAATATCTAGTAAGAGGCAGGAAGCACGCTGTAGAAAATATCCTGAAGAAGTAATGAAAGGTGGAATATTCAATAGAAATAAGGGAAACAGCTATGTCAAAAGACTGAAATCAAATCAGTCACACTAGGTAAGAGTTCTTATTAAGATGACAAAATTTTACCTTTAACTTCTCTAAGGTGTTTAAATAAAATTGTTTTAAAACAACAAGGAAAAAAACCCCTCTCATTAAAAAAACCCTCATCACCTACTTTACATTTCTCAGAACCTGCAGTGCCAATAAAAGCTAACACCAATTAAAACGTTCTCCAACAAGAGGTTTCAGAAGACAATTCTGGCATTCCCACTATGGTATTAATGTTGTTCCAATACATTTAGGAAGTGCCTCAAGAAATGTAGTGACATCTTCTGAGAGAGCATATCAATCTATCTATTTTTAAACACTTAATTTGTCCACAATTTTCAACCTCCAATGTTTACATCTGGTAGGTTCTAAATTAAAACTAGCATATAGTGGAGCCACCTGCCTCAAGAGGTCTTGATGTAAAGACATATAATAATGATCAGAACAATGGTTAGCTGTTTTTATGATTACAAAGAAAGAAAAAAAAAGAAAAATCAAAATTAAGTATTACAGATGATTTTGATTAGGAATAAAAAGAAACATTATAGTATAGCCATGTTTAATATTATTTCTTCTCCTTCCCCCACAAAAAATATGAAAATGTAAGCCCTTTTTGCATTTTTGCTAAGAGATGTATAACTATGATATCTAGCTATCAATATTTCTTATAAAACTAAAAGAAAAAATGAACCTCTAAATCCATATTTTCTGGATTTTGTCCCCATAAAAATTAATGTTTCTTTAATTGTGGTAATATTTCACTAATTCTCTCAAACTAAAATTTTTTTTAAAACTGCAGATAGCAGCAGAAACAAAAAAACCCAGCTTCTTTCTGCCATAATTTGGATATCAATATATTCAGCATTATTAAATTATTTGAATGTAATGTTACTTGCTCAAAGGTCATAAATTTACCATATTTACTCAATTAGAAGATGAGATTTCCTCCCACTGAACATGAAGGGGAAAAGCCCCTCGCTTTACAACTGAACACAAGGCGGTGGGAGGTGGGGGGCGGTAAGGAAGGGGCAGGAAGCAATTACATGCACTGGAAAAAAAGTAGACCAAATACATTTTTGTTTAGGTTCAGAAGGCCTATCCTATCAAAGGCCTTCTGGGTACATGTATTTAATATGACTCAATCAACCAAGAGCATTAAATTTAGGCTTTTTTAAAAATATGACGTTCTCCAGCTATAAAAGCTGTATCAGCTTTAATACACAATTTTAGTTAATACCTTTTTGAGCATTTAAGCTCCTATTTTCTTGGAAGTTGCATCCTGATTCAACAAAGAAAAATGTTATATCTTGTTGCTTTTCCATTGAGTTAAGAAGGATAGAGACTGTAACTGAACCGAGATGTTGAGAAGAGGTTTATTTTTCAGTTAGGTATTTTAAATCTTCCAGGACAGAATCCTTATAGCTTTAATTATTATGGCACTGATTGCTTTTGTTAGACTGTTATATCAAAGTCAAAATGCATTCCATAAGTCACACTGAGATACAGTTTTGAAAACTTCTGTAGGAGTTTTAATAATTGAGGTAAATTCAATGTTTTAATTACATTATTCCTATTAAGATGTGTTTAGCATATAATAAAATGCAGACCATTAATGTTTTGTTATTTGCCCAATTTATCGTATAGAAAAAAACCCTCTATGATTTCTTGAGTTGAAGTATGAAGTTTTCCTTTCATTCCCCCATTCAGGTGTTCCGGGTCTAATACATTTGAAATGTTTTTGCTCTTTTTCCCAGAAAAGTAGCCAATAAGCATCTCTACTGAATGTAACAGGTTTTTAATTTTTTTAACATTTGTTTTAAACGGCAAATAATCTAAAACTTTTTTATTGTGAAGATCCTATTAATTTTAAAAGATTAAGAATGGGACACAGATCAGTGGAAAAAGCAGAGAAAGCATTCGCTCTTGATAAGTCCTCTAGATGTTATCCCCAGTTCAACTTTCCTAAAAATATTGGAATTATGGTCTATATATCTTGCTAAATATTTTTTTTATTAGTGGATGTTCAACATGGACATGATAACATTGCAATTTCTAAAAATAAATCCCAGAAGAAACATGACACATACATGTTTGAGATATAAATATTAATCATTATAGGCATGTGTGGACAAAACAGGGGCCCTAAATTAAGGATGGGTTTTAAAAAACACTGCTTCAGTTTAGGGCTGATTAAACCCCCATGTCATGTACACACCCCACTGACTTACCTGCAGGCTGCCGGCGGGAGGAGCAATCCTTGGGCTGCAGGGAGGCTGGTGTTTCCTTCCAGGGCAGAGGCGCCCCCCCACCTCAGATGGCTCTCACCTGCAGGCATCTGGCTTGGGCAGTCCTGGGGGGGCACCGCAGCCACAGAGGGAAGCACTGGGCCCCTGCGAAGCTCAGAAAGGCAGACAGGCTCGGAGGGGAAGGGCGGGGGGGAGATCAGGCTCGTCATTTTTTTGGTTGAAGCCTGCTTTTCCACACTGCTGCCAGGCTGCCTGCAGGGCTTCCTGCAGAGCCGCGTAGCTGCACGGAGCCCAGTGCTTCACTCCGTGGCTGTAGGGGCAGCAAAGTAAAACTCCTCAAAGGAGTTTTAATTTGCTGCACCCCAAGTCATTTAAGGTGCATTACACTAACACATTTCCTACAGCGGCTGGAATGAATCTTCAATACACCGCCAAGGTGTGCAAACATCAACACCATTAAAGCAGTGAAAAAGCATTTAGCCCACTTTAAAGTGACATACACACATACCTCTCATTTTGTCTACACACGGCCTGTGAATGTATTCTTCATATTAGTATGTGCCATCATATTACATCCAAGTTTATCAATTCTTGCCACAATTCAAGCATGTGGTTAAGTGTCTTCCTAAGTGTTTTGCTAAACTGGAGCCTTTAATTCTATTTAAGACTATTCTAACATGGAAGAGATTCCCCCAAGCATTGACTGACATTTTACTGAAAAAACCTTGTAAGTGCCAGCAAATCCTCTCAAGAGTGCCATGGGGTACCACACAATATTAGTGCCGTTAGGTGTGCAGACACCTATGCACAATTCACAAAATAAACCCAGATTTCCAATAGGAATCCTTAGTGTCATAACTATTCTGATCTGTTGTGGTCTGAATTATTGAAAGAAAAGAACTGCTTTAGTATTTTTCTGTAGTAAAAAAAAGAACCCAACCACACGCACAAGTGAAAGCTAAGAGCTGGCATTTTCTGAGCAATGCCTCAAACCTAAAAAGGGCAAGGTGCCTTGAGGTGCCTTGAGTCTAAAAAGTTGCACAGCACTGTTTTAGAGCCATGACAAACCTCAGCAAATTAAAGTTAGATGAATAACTGACAACAGTTGTAGATTGTCACCCTCCCTGTGAATTAGCACTACACATTGTTTCCATTCTATTTACCAACAGCACAGGAATGGCAAGGCTCAGGAAATACTGTATTCAAATTCCAGGTATTAGAAGGGAAAGGCCTCTCATGGTTAGAGATACTTCTCCCCCAGTTCCCTAGCAGCTGCCTCAGTGACTTCTTCTGCCCCAACTGCACCCCCTCTCTGTCCCTCTTTTCCTTCCCATGTACTACCCTCCTGATCTTGTTCCCTCTTCACTGCCCTTTGCAGTTTAGTTAGGTTACCCTCTTCCTTAGCCATCTGCCTGGGAGCCAGCAGGGGGAGCATTGAAAACACATCACTCAGCACTTGAATATTCTAGCTGATGTTAGTGGGACTACTCATGGGACTATACTCATGTATCTGAAGTCAGGTACATGCCTAAATACCTTGATGCATCAGAAACAAGATCTTGAGTTATTGCTTATCCTTACATTTGTCATTTCTATGCTCATTACACACACTTCTATCCCCAGTCTTGTTCCTACAAGTCTTTTCTTCCTGGGAAAGACTTATTGCCCTCTTCTGAAGACCCTTCCCCTCTAACTGGATGTGACAGGCTAGCTGGCAGTGACGTAGCCCTGGGATTTTGAAAGGGCAAAAGATGATTGGAGGACTTGGGATTCGCTTTCCTCACCAATCTGGTAATGATTTGACCCAGGGGTTTTGAAGGGGTAAAAGATGATTGGAGGACTTGGGATTCCCTTTCCACATCAATCAGGCCCCAGAGACTCACGCTCCCCTCCCCCGCCGTGTCCCAACTGGCCCCTTGGGTCACCTGAAGGGGGATAAAAGGGACAGCATGGGCACACTCAGGGAAGAGACCAGCAAGGGACAATAAGGAAGGAGATTCACAGAGCTGGCAAGAGCTAAGCCAGAGGGGCAGGAGCAGTGCCCTGGAAGAGCCTGAAAGAGCGAGACCTGCAGGCAGCAGTGGGACCCTCAGCAGCTTGGCGTGGGGCCGGCAGGAGAGGCTCCCCACTGGGCTCCAGGATCCCCTATGAGAGGCTGCAGCCAGCAGGAGAGGCTCCCCGCCCCCCTCCAGCAAGGATCTGAACAGTGACCTGAGAGGTTCCCAGCTCTGCTTCCAGCTCCTCCAATCAGAGGCCGGGGCTCCAGGAAGGTCAAGACCCCTAGCAGGCTGGAGCAGTGCCACTAGTGGTGGCTGTGTGGCAGTGTTCCTGTCTACCATGTAGGAGACCTGGGCTCAAGTCCCAGCTGAAGTGACTTGGAGTGAGTGAGATAACAAGAAGCAAGTCTTCTTGCAGTGGAAAGGGGCCATTGTGATTCCCTCCCCCTCCAGGTACCAAGGCCCTATATTTCCTTGTCATTTGACATTTTGCGCCTTTTTATATTTCACCAACCTGTATTGTTTATTCTGCTGTTTGTGTTTTATACTTTGTTAACCCTGTTTTTTTGTCAATGATTGTAAGTGTCTAACCTTTGTTGAATCCTGCCCCCTCTGATTTATACCGGTTACGTTCCCAATATTAAAAGGTATATGGTTGAGTCCCCATTGGTGGTCTGGCTCTGCTCTGTAGGGGGACAAGAGTCCCTACACCTCCCACAGCGCTTGCGCGCCTGCTTTGATCACTTCAATTGGACAGGGGGTACCCCTTGGAGTACCACCTGGGTTACATGTATATACATGTAGCTTCACAACTAATCCAACAACAAATTCTACCATACATGTTGATATTTTCAAAGCAGGACAGGGGGATTTAGTCACACACTTGTCTTAATATATATATATATATATAGTTAAATTCTTTATGATACTTTGAAAATAGCTCAACCTCTACAATCAAAACCTTATTTTATATTACTTGAACAATGCATATATTGTACAGAACAAGCTAAAATACTTTTTTTGCATTTTCTGAACATTTATTTTAAAAGGGAAGCACAAATATTTTAATAATGGAACAGGGTCTTCCAGCATGTAGCTATATCTTTCCCACCTATTACAAATTAGTTTGCTACCTCTCTCAAAATTAAAATTGTTGCAGTTGAGGAAGTTATGCTACTGAATACATATATATTTCTCTTCCTTTTCATCTCACCCCAGGCTCAATGGGGACCATGAATGATCCTTTGGGGTCCCTTCCAGCCCAAATGTCTATGAAATCTATGAATGAGGCAAGAATTTTAAACAGCCACCACCCTCAGTAGCTCAGAAATTCATCACAAAGATGTTCTTTTCAAGATTCATTATCCAGAAGTCACATTCAGCCTCTTTTCCAGTTTGATTAAATGCTAAATTATATAATTAGATTTGTATCTAATTGAGGGGAGGGTATACATCATCCAAAATGGGACAGGAAGGGGAGCAAAGAAAAGAGCAAGGAGCGAAATTAAAAATAAAGTAACTGAAAGTAGAACAAAAAAAAAATCCATTTGCCCTAACAGTGAGGATGCTGAGACTAGAAATACTGGAAAGAGTTTTAAAACTAAAACTTTAAAGCTACAAAGTATGAAAAAAATCACTTTTGAAAATTCCAGATAGTTTTTCCAGATTAATTTTGAGACCAATAAAATTCAATAAGGTAGTAAATCATCTGAAAGAGAAATGGACACATGGGGTAGGAACAGAAGTTACATATAAACGAGCTTAAGTGGTCAGAAACTTGTTTAAACTTGTAACAGAGCATAAGTTCTGTGCATATAAGCCTGTTTCAAAATGGCCAAAATTGGTTTAAGATAAACCTGGTTGAATGTAGTATCAGACTTAACTGATTTGGGTCAAACCAGCTTCTGGAACTTCTGTCCCAGTCCCTTTCCTGGTTTAAGTTAAATCATAGTCCCCCAGCATGCTCCTCTTCTCCCTAGCTGGAGCTCCAGCTAGCTGAGAAGGAGGTGGAGACTGCAGCTAGGAGACAGCAGTATCTGCCTGGCTTCCCCCTGCCCCACCCCCCATCACCACTCTCTGCTCAAGCAGGTATCCCCCCCCCCACCTCTCTCCTATGGCAGGGGCTCCAGCAGCAAGGCCCCCAGCCAGCATCTGGCCATGTCCCCACCATGCTAGCTAATGCTGAGAGGTGTCTGTCTGTATGTCTCCAATTTCACTGGAACAAAGGCAGACAGAGCAGTGTCTGCTTAGGGCAAGAAGCTAATGGCTTGCAAATGCAAATGCACCCTGCAAATAAGAAGAGCTTAAAAGTAATGAGAGAGATGTGTTTGTTTATTTTTGTAGGGCTTGATGGGCTGATAAGCTTTGTGTTTTGATAAGCTCCCTGCTGGCTAGCTTCAATGCCCACAACCTGTCAGTGTTCAACACGGGACAGAGAGGTGTGAGAAATTACCTGGTTTGCAATGAATGCGAACTGTGAGTGCCATCAGTTTGCTGGAGATGGACAGTTTGAAAAAGCAGGGAGAGGGAGATTGAAAAGCTCCATATCATCAACAGATGCATGCAGTCCACACAAGCAGTCCTCCCTCCCCCGCTTGCTAGCCAGGGGCCGGGGTCTGGCAACACTCCCTTCCCTTTGAGTGGCAAATGGGGCAAAAGCCTAGCGAGGGTCTGGTTCTCCATTCTCCTCCAGACACACCACAGCTGGGAACTGTGCAGGCTAGGGAGCAGTTTAAACCCCTCCCTAATCGTAGCATCCTGCCGAGGCCTGACCACACCACCCCCCTCAGCTCAGCACTGTAGGAGGGTAGGGAGGGCTCACTCTAGCACTCTCCCCCACCTCCCGGCCTCTAGCTTGAGCCACCACAGGTATCTGCCTGCATTCCCTGATTCAAAAGTGAATGTCTATCCACTTGCAAATCAGTTCAATCTCTGCAGGTTAGACTAATCACCTGCAGACTGAATCAATTCAGGGTTGCGCTTTTTGAATGTCTATCCCTAACCATGATGGGATGGACTATACTGCAGGATCCATACAGTCCTAGCTAATTATGTTACAATTGGAAAGATGTGTGCTCTCTCTATTTTGTTTGTCTAGATCTTTAATTTTAATATTGAATAACATTTTTTTCTGAACCATCTGCATTTTTTTTTACTTCCAGAGGCCTTAATCTTCTCTAGAGAGGAGGTTTTTATCATTTTAATCTCTTCAATTCTTGCAGCATTTTTTTCTTTCCAGTTTTGAATCAAACTTTTTAAAAAGATGTGTTGTCTGGCTTGTAAATTTCCAGCTTAGTTTTCTGTGAGGACACTTACATCAGCTATGTACCTGGAAAATTCTTTGTAATAAAATCTGTAGTAGCTTCCTCTGCAGCAGCCATGACTGACTGGTGTGATCAGCAGTAATCATGTGGTCTTGTTGAAGTCTAGGAATTCTTATCCTGCCATCTTTGTTTTCTTAAAATTTCTCAGTAAAGAAAACTGAGCATTTCAAGCATTGTTTAGGTTTTTTTGTTCATTTATTTTCCCTATGTTAAATTAGAACCTGGAGAATGGGCATCATAATTATGTATGCAACTACACAAGAACATTCTAGTGGCTTCCCTCTGCATGGCTTTTTTACCTGATCTTTTGGAATTTTGAAAGAAAGTTTTCTTTAGTTAAACTGCACTTAATTATTTTAGATATTTTGGAAAATATATATCCTTTCAGTCTGAAAGACTTTTCATATCATACATATTTAACTCTTGACATGCAAAGACCCCATCAGGATAAAGAAAGAAAATAAGTGATGGGTTATGGTACTTTGTCAGCCTGAGAGTTGACCGTTTACAAAATAAATAAGCATTTATTTTATATCAGCCAAAGAGCTCTTCTAACAGAAATCTGATAAAGAACATGAATAACCTACTAAAACCCAGAACCCCTCCTCCCTCCCCCCACACACACCTTCTCTCTCCAAAAGTCTTTCTGATATAGGGCTTTCATTCATTATCCTACATAAAATCTGTAAGAATTTAGAGGAAGTCCCCACCTTAACACAGGAGACTGACAACACCAATCAGTGTCAGTATAATTTTTTATCATATATCACAGTTTTGGGAATAACATTCCTCCCATTTTTTGATTACAGAGACTCCAGTTTTACTAACAAAAACAACAAAGTTTATTTCATGCAGTTGTCCTGTACTGGCTGTTTTCTCTTTCCCTGTTGGACAGGCTTGCCTCACTTGTCAGGGACCGTTTGCAAATCAAAACCTCCTGTGTTGACACTACCTTCTATAGCCACTAAAAATCATCTAGTGCCAGTAAGACTGGGGAACAATAAATAATTCCCATCACAGAGTGGGTTGCTCCTTTAAAGGGAGCTGGGCTGAAACTCTCCTGGCTTCAGCACCCATTTACGTTTGGGCCCAGAGTGATCAGAGCCCCTAACAGAAACCTGGAAAGGAGCCTTCTATGAGAAACTGCCTGTTCCAATCAGCATTAAGGAGCACAGGAGTAAAAGTAGTCAAAAGGGGTTCTCTAGGTCAAACATAGGAAGAGACTTTTGGCTACAGGGATGTGAACTGAGGAGCTGGAACAGCTGTCTTAATAGAAAGTGGCTTAAGGAAATGGCAAGCAACAGAACATACGTTTTGGGAAGAAGGTCCTTCAAAGGCTGATATAACCTCAGCCCAAAAAGAAGCTTCAGAGGCTTCTGAAAGCAAGGCAACTTGCTTTGATTTAAGTTATCATGATTCCAATGTTGTTTTAATAAACCAGACCATAAAAAGAGAAATTATCTACCTTGCATGCAGGTATATGCAGTTTGAGAAGCACAAAAAAAAAAAAAAAGAACAGAATCAGACAAACTGAATAAAACCCTCTCACAATCCTGCTGAAGTCCATGGAAATGTTTTGCTTAGTGCCACTAACAAGCATATAGAAGTACTGCTTTGGACTGCAAATGTGTAGCTTATTCATGGAGAGTGGATGGATGGAACATAAGAGAGGAGCAGGCAGCTTCAACCTACTACCCACCCCAGCCCCAAGACACAAGACAACTGACGGCCAACCATGAGCCTTGAGAGGACCTAACTGGAGAATATTCCCACATGATATGTTGGCTGACTGGGGAAAATAAAATGAAATGAAATAACAGACTGAGGCAAACAGATATTTAACACATGTAGGACAACTGAGCAATATTAGGGCTGGGGACCAGAACAACACAAGGAGATAATGCAGGTCATTTAGGGAAATATTTTTCTCCTGCTTTCTCTTTGGTCAGGAAACTCAGGCAAAAACAGACTAGAAGAGATGCAGGGTCAAACAAGGTCTAGGTAGGATATGTCCCAAGAGCTCTTGACCTTCCCAAAAGAATGCAAACTGGCTTTATTATAATGCCTGTGACTTAAGGAAAGACCATTTAAAACTTCTCTCAGAACAAAGGCGAAAATGAACTAAATGTGGACATAGGCCATTTGTTTTGACAGTTATCTCCAGTTCTTTTCTTCTGGGCTCTGTTGATCACTGTGGATACAGGCACTCAGAGTGAAGTTATATCTTATACTTAAACCACATTAAGGGCAATTAAAGCACAAGCATCCCCAAGTTAATGCTTGTTAATTCAGGCTTAGTGCCCTCTGAGCATCTCAAAGTTACACCTCACATCAGGTGAGGGTGAACTCTGGGCTGTGCTACCTGGCTCACATTAGGGTAACTTCAGTCTTCTCCACTGGGATATAAAAAGCCATTTGCAGCTATCCAGTATCCCAGGATGCACTGCTCCCCTCCCCTTCCCCCCGCCTTCATCCCAACCACCCACCCACACACACACATTGTAAACCACCCTTAAGCTTACATTCACATTCTATAAAGGTAAAAGTCATACTAAAGATAGAGCTGTTCAACTTAATTAAAGATTTGCTGAAATGCATACTTGCAGCATAAACAAAATCTAGGTTTTGGCTAACTGGAGGCAATCCAGGTTTACCTTACATAAACAAGGCTTACCAGAACTAAAGCTGCTTGATGGTCACAAAGAAGAGATTCCAACCAGCTAACCAAAATTCTCATCAACAGCAATCCTGGTTTTCTCTGATTAAAAAAATCTCCAATTTGGGGGTTTAAAAAAGTAATCCAAAATCTACATTTTTCCTTGATTAAAATGAAACATCTTTAATACACAGATGTATATATAGCACTGTTTCATTTTGATCACAGAAAAATGTACATTTTGGGTTACTTTTTTTAACCTGAATATTGGGGATTTTTATTTTTTTTCTAACCAGAGAAAGCCAGGATCCCTGCTCATCAAGTAGTAGGAACTCAGCGCTTCAGCTTTAATGTTCTAGTAATTCAGATGTGAAATCTTGGAAAGGCAGGAGGTACCCACCACAGCCAAAACAACATGAGACAAATCAAAAGCAGCACCCCCAGGTAGTACAGGCACTCCTTAAAGGGTCCTTTATGTAGCCCAGAAAGACATAAAAAGAACTGACAGATGGATGGAATTTAAAACTCAGCAAATAAGAAAAAAATTAACAGGGAGTACCTATGGTTCCAAATGAACAACCGGAACTATGTATAAACAAAGTTATAGATCCTCAATGTTTTACAGGTATTCAGCTCAAGACTACACAACCTTCTAAAAGATAAGCTCTATTCTAACAGACTATTAAGGAAATTTTAATGTCATATATTACACAGCATGTCAGACAAGAGGTTGTAATGGTCCATTTGACTTTAGAAATCCATGAAGAAAACTAGGGGTCTATTAGTCTCCAACTAAAATTTTAAAAGCAAAAATATTTACAATATAAATATATTTTCCTATGTTTAAGAAAAGAAAAATCTAAGTAAAAATGTAGTTGTGGAGAAGCATTTCCAAGTTCCAGGTTATATTTCTATTTGAAAATTATGTCTTCAATTTCTAGGAAATATTAGGTACTCATTCTGCAATTAGTAGAAAATTCATGTAAGTGTCAATTTGCCCTCCTACAGATGAACTATGACAAAAGCTACCTTCCACTTCCCATCACTGACACAGGGGTACTAGTATTTTTATTTCAGAATGTGTATGCAAAGACAACACAAGCATAGTAGTGAAAGGTTGTGGTTAGCTAGGTACCTTCTTATGGTAAATGTAATTATTTCCTGTTATCATGGTTTAGTAAGCCAAAAAGGTGATCTACCTAATGTCCATATAGTAACTCATATCACACTAAGAGAAACCTCATATACCATAATTTAGTCCACCATTACCTGTTTACCCTGTTTCAATCCTATATTTTTTTTTTAGACAAATTCCCCAACTCCTACCCTTCATTACGCTGGTTTTGAGTATATCATTAAACAAACTAACTATGAATAAGCAATTCAAAATTTTAAGCCTCAGGAGTTGTCCTCCATATATAGAATAACAAGGACATAAACCAAGAAGTTCAGGTGATGATACTGAACTATGCCACATTAAATGCTATTAGAAGTAATAAAGGATAAACCAGTTATGTTCTTAACTATTTGGAAGGTTTGTGTCCAAGGGAAATATATGCAGCATACATAATAAAAATGCTACAATCCAACATTTCACTTTGAAATTTGGCCTTAAAGTATAAATACCTTCTAAAAAATTTCATTCAAATACATGTGCTCCAAACTACATGGGTTCTCATTACATGGGAAACAGAAAACATAGGAAGGAATCCAAAAACTTCAACTATTGCTTTTCACTTCTTGTCAAATAAGAAACCAGAAGCACATACGTAATAAAATAAGCAATATACAGTTGCCACTAATAGTCTGTATCTCCTTACCTCATCTGCTGTCAATTATCAAGTTTATTATAATATTGTAAATAAGAACACTATAAATAAGTGAAAGGGGCACAAAAGAATGCTTTGAAATCTCATGATCTGTTTGTGGAAAACCCCTACATCACTACTAGTGAATTCTATACCATTTCTAATCCTAGAATAAACTTGAGTCCCATTGATCAGAGACCCACAAGTGTATTGTGAGTGCATTAATTTAAATCTCGTTCTGTTTCTGTGGTACAATTGCTGCAAGATATCTTGCCTCATTACCAGCTCCAAAAGTCAACTCAAGTCACAGGAAAGACCAATATCTTGTCTGGCTGGTAGAAATTTATATTTTTTAAAACATGCAGCTGAAAAAGTAACTGCACTATGAAATTAGCAGTTCCAGTTAGCAAATATATTGTATACTAAGTATTTTTGCCACAGAAACAGTCCTTCATTGCTTAGCCTCATATTCTATAGTGACCATATTTATTGACATACAAATTTCTCTAAAAATTGACAGGTGACTAGAGTGAAAACACACTACCCAAATCCAGTACCAAACTATGGTCCTACTCCACCTTGCTCAGAAATCCCTGAAATTAAATGTTCATCTGTCTCCTTTGTAACATGCCACCTTCTTAGCCTGAAGACTAAATCTCAAAAAGCAACAAGTAGCCATCATCTTTTGCATTAACCATTTCTCAAGAACTTAAGCCGGAGGACTTCAGCACCTAAGCCCACTTACTCCACTTAACAGATAGAATCAGATCCAGACTACATTTTAAGTTAAAATAAGAGCCTCAGAATCAAAAAGACTAACATAACACTAATAATCTTTATATTACTCCCTCCTTTTTTTACTCCCCTTTTAGAATGTACTAGGGAAAC
Organism: Crocodylus siamensis; assembly: GCF_052110815.1. Lineage (NCBI taxonomy): Eukaryota > Metazoa > Chordata > Crocodylia > Crocodylidae > Crocodylus > Crocodylus siamensis. Next base: position 261,138,219 of record NC_143395.1, on the reverse strand, counting down.
ACAGAAATACAACTGCAGCCGTGTTTCTTCACTGCTACCTTCTGCCTCCACCTTAAGTGGCAGAGCACCAGCGACAAGGATTAGGAAGTAATAATCCCCCACCCAGTTTCCCTAGCACTTGAAAGGACAAGAGAAGCACAAGCAAGGAATGGGATGCACCCGCCAGCTACTTCAGCTTCCACCAGACTTAGGATCTGATGGTTCCTGCCCTGTAAAGACAACTCCAGGAAGAGTATCTGGGGTTCTTCTCATAATGCCACAGTTCAAGTCTGTCTCTCACACAAAGTCATCATTACAGACCTCTAAACCAATCAAGCGGGTAATAAAAATGCCCACAAGGAAATAAAGAAATCTAAAAGGTATATGTGGCATTTTAAACTCATTCATTGTAAAAAAACAAACAAACCCATAATAACCAGAACACATATTTCACTACAATCAGACTTAGGAGAGACTGAGGGTGAGATCATATTTTATCTATTAGGCACATGAGTGGACTTAGGCTCTTAACTGGGATTCTGTTCCACCCTGTTCAAATCCCTGAAAATCTACAATACCTCTACTTTTGTAACAACCACCACCTTACTCTTCAGACTAAGTTGCAGAAAAAGAGCAAGGAGGAAGAGAACCTGCCTACTTTTTATATTAACATTAATATGTGGAGTAGAAGCTGAACCTATGTGTAAGCAACCAAAAATAAGTCATTCTGGCAAAGAAGTCAGAGAAAAAAGCAAAGAGATTCCATTTTAAATCTTTTGGGGAAGCACTAACACTAAAATACTGTGGCTGTGTAGATGGTGCCACCAGCAGGGCTTTGGCTTCTTCGACCATGGGGTGGTGTTCCAGAAAGATCGACTGCTGGGCTGCATCCACACGTGGTGTGGACATTTAGTTCTCTGTGGAAAATTAGCAGATGGGTCTGTGGTGCCACATACCACACATACTGCACGGCTGTGCTTTTCTGGACATGGCTCTGGGGTTCACCTGATGAAAAGAGGGACAAGAGTCTTCAGATACAAGCTTGCTAACCTAGTCAGGAGGACTAGGTTCACTGGGAGAAGGAGACATTAAGCATAGAGCCTGAGGATCTAGATAAAAACTTAATATGGGATAGCAATAACAGATGCTTTAGCAATGTTCTCCAGAAGACGATAGGACAGTTAGCTGGACACCTGAAATATATATCTACTAATGCGAGAAGTATGGGGAACAAACAGAAAGAATTGGAGGTCCTTGTACAAGCACAAAATTATGATGTAATTGGGAGTATGGAGACATTGGGGGATAATTCCCATGACTGGAGAACTACCACTGATGGGTATTGTTTGTTCAGGAAGGATGGGCAGGGGAAAATAAGGAGGAAGGTTGCCCTGCATACAAAAGCAATGTACACACTTATAGGTGTGGTGCAAAGTGGAAGGCAGGACTGTTAAAAGCTTCTGGATAAAGGTCAGAGAGGAGAGCAGCAGGGAAGATGTCACGGCTGACCTCCAAACCAGGAGGAAAGAGATGGACAAGGCCTTCTTTAAACAACCGATGGAAGCTTCCAAATCACAGGGACTTTGTTCTCATGGGGGACTTCAATTATAAGAATGTTTGCTGGCACAGAAACACAAAGGCCACAAGGAGTCCAGCAAATTCCTGAAGTGTGTTGGAGATACATGTTTGGTATAGATGGTAGACAGGCCAACTAAAAGGAAAACTCTTCTTGACTTACTGCTTGTAAACAGGAAGGAATTAGTTGAGAATGAAGGTGGAAGGTAACTTGGGTGGCAGTGAACATGACATGATAGTATTCAAGATCCTAAGAGGAAGAAGGAAGGAGGGAGAACAGCAGAATAAGACTGGACTTCAAAAAAGTAGACTTCAACAAACTCAAGGAACTAGTTGGCAAGATCCATTGGAAGGCAAGTCTATCCAGTGCAAAAGAAGAATGGGAAATGCAACAGAAGACCAGCTGGGCTAGACAGCAATCTCTTCACTTAACTGACATTTTTAAAAAGGTGAAAATGATATAAAAACCTAAAAAGCCTATAAAAAGTGAAAATGTAGTCATTATACTAGGAAAGAATATAACAGTATTGCAGGGTTATGCAGGGGGGAAATTAAGAAGGCCAAGGCTCATTTTGAGATGCAGCTGTCAAGGGAGATTAACAAAAAAAAGAAGGATTCTACAAGTATGTCAAAAGTCAGGGGAAGGAGGCATACTTAGCCATGTTAGTCTGAAATCAAGTAGAAAGCAAGGTATATTTGCAACTTATAGACTAACCGAATTATATTTTATGTATGTTCCAACAGCATCCTGGGTTGTATTAATAGGAATGTCACTTGCAAACAAAGCTGGCCCTAGAGGGGTGCAGGACCCAGGGTAAATCAGCTTGTGCCGGGCCCCCTTAGCACTGCACAGGGCTGTAGTACCCCTGCAAAGGGGGTGGGAGATCTCCATGCTTCTTCCCTGGCATGAGGCTGAGCCACCAGCTCCAGGTGGTCCCCGCGGAAGCCGCCACTGCTGCTCTGCCTGACTCCATGGGGTCCCCCCAAAGCACGGGGCCCAGGACAGTCACCCTGATTTGACCTACCCTAGGGACAGCTCTGCTTGCAAATCAAGGAAAAGGATTGTTCTGCTCTATTCAGCACTGGTGAGGCCTCAACTAGAGAACTATGCCCAGTTTTGGACCTCACACTTCAAGAGGAATGTGGATGGTTTGGAAAGAGTCAAGCACAGAGGAAAATGATAAAGGCCTGGGAACCAAGTCTTAAGAAGAAAAACTGAAAGAGCTAGGACTATTTAATCTGGAGAAGAGATGACTGAGGGGGGATTTTGGTAACAATCTTCAAATACCTGTAGGGCAATTAAAGAGGATGGAGATGGACTTTTCTCTGTGGCTCCAGGAGACAGGACTAGGAGCAATGGCCTTAAGCTGCAGCAGGAGAGGTTTAGATTGGAGTTCAGAAGGAACTTTCTGACTATGAGGATTGTCAAGCATTGAAACAAGCTACCTAGGGAAGCTGTGGAACCTCCATTTTTGAAAGTGTTCAAAAGCAGGCTAAACAGACACTTGGCTGGCATGGTTTAATCATGGATCATCCTGCCTTGAGCAGGGGGCCTGGATCAGATGACCTAATAGGTCCCTTCAAAACTTACTTTTCTATGATCCTATGAGACTGGAAATAGGAAGTAATTCAAGGAATCTGGCAAGGAGATGAAAAAAGGAAGCATGTCTAATTCCTTAGAGGAAATGAAGGCTGAAAAGAAACAAGAACTAATTCTAACTTGTGAGACTGATACAAAATTACAAACATACAAAACAAAAATAATTCAGAGCAAATAGATCCCCAAATTCTCATACTAGCACAGCAGGGTTTCTTTCATAACACCAAAATATTATCAGATAGGAAAGCAAAAGAAAAGAAACCCACAACCCAAAAAGAAAGTTTCAGTGCAGTCAGGAACTGGCACTTCTATCTCCTGTCTTGCTGAACTTTGGATACAACATCTCCCCCTTTCTGGTAAAGAGCCATGGGATCTCACAAACAAGACATTGCACAATTGACTGCAGATTGACACTTGACAATTTAAGGGCAAGATCCAGGAAGGTGGACATCCTCGCAGAATAATGGAAAACAGCCCACAGGATAGCTGTCAAGTCACAGATCATTATGCAAGAAACAGAAGATTCTCATAACAAGGTAATCATTTAGAAAAAAAATGAAATGATGTTTGTTCTCTTCATAATATCCATTTACATGTATAGGAGTTATGCCTCCTCTAGGCTATTTTTCTCCTGACTACACATTCCTAGTATGCCATACTTTTTCCTCGTTCTTTTTTTTTTTAAATCCTTCATCATTCTTGGTACTACCCTTTAGACATTTCTCCAATTTGTGACTTTTTGTTTGTTTGTTTGGAACATAGTGATTAAAAACAAAAACAGGACTTCAGGTGAAACTTAACTGAGAGTACTTGGTACTGGACAATTGCTTTGATTGCTACATATGAAACCCCTGCTGCTACAACTCAATAAAGCTTTTGCTTTTCTCCAAACACAACTTAATCTCTACTACAACTTCCAGATTCATGTCTGTTCTTCTCCAGTATTTGTGCATTTCATTATTTCTTCTTACAGTACAGAACCACTTGATTTTTCATGTTATTGAACCTCATGATTCACTTCAGGCCATTTCCACAAGGTGTCAAAGCAAAGTTTCTGGCATCCCAAGTATTACCAGTCCTTTCCACAAGTTCGATTAGCATGCTCTTTTTACTACGTTCCACAACACTGATTAAATTAATTACTAGATTCAAAGCAAGCAATACCACTTCTGGGACCTAATCTCCAAATTCAAATCATTAAATAATTACTTTGAATTTAATTTTAGTTTTAAAGAGTCATGCAACATGACCAATTCAGAAAAGCACTTATGCGTAAGTTGTCCAATTGGCTTCAAGTTTTCATTGGTTTTGAAGTTAAGTGCTTTACTTAATCGGTAGCTGGAATGACTGTTACCTGGCTAGGGTTTCAAAATATCATTATAAACATTACCACTTCTTTCAGACGCTCATCACCGTGAAGCAATCCCCTTTCAGGTTGAAAGGTGATAGCCCTAACTTCCCACTAAAAAAAAACACATGCCAAAAATGCAAACAATAGTAAGGTAGAAAGTTGAGAGGGAAGGGGAAAAATTACAAAATGTGATGAAAGTGCTTTGTTTTCTAGTACAATTCTGTAGCTGATGTATGAAAATTAGAATTTGGTATAAAAAGGCTGTCAGTGACAGAGAGGAAGCAGATTTTCAATCAAGGGTCAGGAGCATTAAAAACAAACAAAAACAAAACAATAGATGCACAGTAGGCAGGTGTAGAATAATGACTTCACCAAGGTTGCAGTTCTGCAAAAGCTTACACACATGGTTATTTTTAAGCATTCCATTTGGTTCAATGTAACAAAAATGTTAGCATTAAAAACTTAAATGCATGTAAATCTTTGCTGGTTTGGATCTCAATATGCTTCTAAGAAGTTCTGTGCATACATGAAACTCAGTAGTTCTACAGTGAAATAAGTAGTTCCCTATATTTTTTCCAAGGCACCCTGGACTCTTTCCAATTTCCAAATCTTTATTTTTCACAATCACAAATAAAATAAGCTAATGATCATACAAATTATTTCTAGGGAAAATACATTGCTCTCTCATGTGAAAGACATCAAATCTATGGATATGAAGAGAAAAAGCTAGCACACATAGAAACTTATTAAAAAGCACACTCTGCACTTCATTTAGAACACTCCTAATTAGGAATTCTGCTTAATAGTGGCAACTCTTGAGGAGCTGATTTCATCTAAAGATGTTGAAAGCAATGTCTGCTACTTAATTGGCACAATATTAGAAGAAATTCTGCTTAATGGGGATGCATTTGGCTGGTACAAGTCAGTTAAATGATGCTTGAAAGTTTGAAGTAGATGTGAAATTCTAACCTCTTAATACATAAACTGCCAAAAATGGGGGAAAAAATAAATGCAGTACATAATTTTATTCTATAAAATATTTCATGTTGAAAAAAACTGCCGATGTAAAAATGCGCTTCTGTCTTGGAGTTATTAAATTGCAGAGTAAAACTCTAAGCGCTCTCAAGAGGACTGTCATATGAGGACAGCTATTTAGGACCTGATCCTCACGCTCGCCTTTTCCACTGAATTAAGGGAGATTTTGTGGGCACAGTGAACTGCAGGCCTAGTTCCATATTTCAAACAACCTATTCACTTTAAGCAGTCTTAGTTGAATTCTACATTATTCCCAGATCTCTCCACCCCTGCCCCTCCCTCCATTTCAGGGAATTTTTTGACACATTAAAATAAATAAAAGCATAGTTTATAATGAAGCGATTTTTCTCCTCTCCTGCCCTAAGCTCTCTAAGGAAAGAAGCACATCCCCTTATTCAGTATCATGTTCTCTGCCACCACCAAATCACTAATCAAGATCACTTGCCTCTTTTCCCTTTCAGCACTTGCCTTTTAGTCACTTGTTATTCTGTTAGTGTTAATGGTGGCTAGAAGTTCAAAATTTTAGACAGAAAACTGCAGTTTGCCTTAGCTTTACATATAATTATTAACCAAGGGCACTTCCAAGTCCTATATTGCAACCATCAGACTATATATTTGGTGGTGTTGAAGGACCCATCTGAGGAAGATGCATTGCAAATTTGTCATCAGAATGGACCCCTCCCATGGAATAGCTCTTCTGTTCAATTAAAAGGTATAAAAATATGTATAAACAACACAAAAATCCAGCTGCCCCAGCACTAACTGGGAAGATACTAAAAGACAGACTAAGTTGTCCAAGTCAAAGGGCTCTGCACACTCCTATTCTATTTTACAGTCTCCTGCCTTCTTACTCCAAGTGTAGTCCAGCTGGAATTTTCATTTTCATGTATTTCAGTGACTTCATCTCGAAGTCATCCTTCTCTACCTTGTAGAAACATAAAACGTCTTCATACTTATTGAACGTAGGTGTCGTGTAAAACCACCTTTGATGCTTTATAGCCATTCCAGCAGATGCTACTTCAACTAGCAATCAGTAAAGAAAAGAAAGTGTACTGGCTGAAGTCTGTCAGGGTTCAGTATTACATTTTCTCCGAAGTATCGATTTATTTACTATTAAGCTAGGTTTCCTGGACATCAGCAATTATACCTGCTCCAGTTTAACCACATTTTAAATAGACTGAATGTTTTCTCCCATTTCCCACATAACATTTCAAAGACCATCCTATATGAATTTTAGTAAGACAAAGAATATATGTTATTGTATAAAACTACACTGTCATTACCTGCCAGAAATTTGATTTCAAGACAGTTTTTTTAATAAACTGTACCTAACTTTATGATAGACATAAAATGATTCATTGTACAAATACATTTACAAAAATTTATTTAAGAAAGAAGAATGCATGGACAACACTGAGATATCAGATGTAATAAGGAGGTTGCTCCCCAAAAAGCTACAGAATTTGTTGTATTATCAATGTACAATGGATGTAGATTGGTAGCTCCCATCAAAGCAAACATCCCTAGAAATTTTATCTATCTATCTATCTAGATATACATATAGATAGATATGAATGTTAATGTTGCAAAGACATTCTGGTTTACTTCATATAAACCATGACTCTAAATTTAAATTAAGTTGAATATCGCAACTGTAGTTTTCAATAATATCAAAATAAGGCTATACAACAACATGGAGAAGCAACGTAAACAACAAAAAGCCATCTATTTTTCCCATAGTACTTATATAGAAATGCAAGAAATTAATTCCACTTTAACTGTGAAGGAATAAGGAGTTACACTTTTAGGAAAGAAAAACAAGTCTGATTAACTAATCCATAATGGAGGCTTTGTTTCTACTTTATGCCAAATTGCACCATTTACCACTGTCATATCCAATGCAAGTAATCCAAAGTACACCAAATACTGTAGATCCTCAGTGATTTGCAGTAATAGTCAGGGACACCCAGTGCAAAATGTTGAATTTTGTGACTCAAATTACTATTTTAGCACCAGAACCTATTCAAAATTTAGCCAAGACACGTTATGATATATACACTTTTCCAGTTTCTGATCTACATGTTATACTGAATTCATTAATTCATTCAGATACTAACTACCTCAGCAGGTTGAACAAAGTAGTCCAACTGAATCCTCTATTTAAAAGCTAAAAATATACTGAACTACCTTACTTTATCAGCAATAAAACCAACAAATATTGCAGCCAAATATACATGAAGAATTTTCAGTTCCCTCCGAACAACAGACTAAGCACCTCCTTTGGGGTAGAGGCTAAAAAGATGGCAATTGGTACCCAAGTTATAACAAAAGGTAATGTGCTAAAGTGTGTTGTGGAGGGGGCAGTGGGAGGAAAGAAATCTTTACAACATAACTCTGAAATTCTAGTTTTGCTGACTTAACAGAAAACACAACAAAACAGTTTGTTTTAAAACTGTGTTAGTTCTTAAGAGACTATTGGAGGCATGGGTTATTGATTGTATTGAGGTAGCTTCTAGGTGTCTTCTCATTTAAACCAGAAGTTTTGCTAACAGGAGACAATCTCTGCCCAAGAGACAAAACACCTTCAAGAGTAAATTGGATGCTTATCTTGCTGGGATCCTATGACCCCAGCTGACTTCCTGCCCTTTGGGCAGGGGGCTGGACTCGATGATCTCCCGAGATCCCTTCCAGCCCTAATGTCTATGAAATCTATGAAATAAGACACAGCATAAAGTACAAACCACTTAAGTTACCTTCAGGCAAGCAGGAAGCTATTTAAGTCATGCAAACAGCACTTGCCATTTGCCATCTCTGATTGATTACAGGATTAAAGGAGACACCTAAGCATATAAACATGCCTGCTAATTCCTGTCAGAACAGCCTACTCTCAAGTTCTCACACCTCATTAGTTCTTAGTTACATAGTTACCCATAGCATGCACTCAGCACCTGTTGGCACCTCATTTAGGCTCCCTACATTGTTACTCAGAGCACCTTAACTTTACCAGCAGCTTTGAAAAGCACTAGTCCATTTCAGGGGTGTCAATACTGCCAGTGACATAAAAGGGCCCAGAAAGATGAACTGTCCACCACCCAAGTCAGACCAAACAAGCCACTCATATGCAGTTTGTACTGTACCAGAATAGTTAAATAACTATGAACTCCCCTAAAGAAAACTTTCATTCTAGAAGAAAAATAATTTATCCGGTTTAATTTACAGCACTTCCAAAGCAGCATAAGCTAAAAAACAGCAAAACACATTTCTCAGACTAGAATAAGGGTGGCCACATGGAGTATCAAAATGGTATCTCTATAGCTATTTCATACCTTGCATTAAACCAGTATAAGTTCTAAGGTAGGCACGTCTGAAGGGTCTGGGCACACACACCAGTTAACAGTCACTTCCAGAAAGCATACCTTTGGCCCCCAGTATGCAAACGATGAAGCTTACTTAAGAACAAACATCTTCCTAATTCCTTTGCCTCTGTCACTTCGCAGATTTTTAAGTCCTAATAAAAGACGCCTGACACACTCTGAAGTTGAAACTTCCTATTACAACTGAAGTCTGTCTATTTTAGATAAGAGAGCACCGTATCTGATTTAGGAAATAAAGTTATCAGTACAATTAGTACAAGACCTTGTACCTATTTAAGAAAGCAAGTTATGCAAACACTACAGCATTCAAATTCTTTTGTAGTTAAAACAAACTGTGAAGAGTTGTTGACATACCCTCTTCCCCTCAAAACCACCTTCAAACCATTTTTCACATTAGTTATTGCTGTGAATTTTTATACAAGTTTGATTAGAACTTAATTTGAATGAATTAACCGATATGTGGTCCAAAAATACCGTGCAAATCAGAAACGTTAGAATACAGTAAATACTAGGAGGCTCATCAGCAGTTAGATTAATCACGTTTACATACCTGTGGTATTTCAGGTTCCTGTGCTTAGTCATGTGTACACTCTCTTCATTTTCTCACGGAGAGAAAAATAATTTCTGCCAACTTTTGTTCTTGGCTTCTACACTGCCACCTGTAGTCATACAGGAGAAATTAGCCATATATTATCCGGTGAAGTCTATTATCACCAAATGTTTCAGCTCATTTAATTTTCTATGCAATCATAAAAAAGATGCTCTCATCTGCATAACGTTAGTTAAAATATGTAAGACTGACTTAGCGTAAGTACCTTTCTATTGCATTCTAGGAAGGAGAAAGTATTCCACGTAAATTCAAATGGGGGGGAATCTATAACCCCCAAATTTACTACTCTGTTGCTTCACAGATATGTTATAACCTCAAATGGACAATATCCCAATTTTCAAGTATACAGATGAAACAAACTAATGTGTCTGTCTCCTTGCAGGAACATTTTATAAAGGTGCACTTTCAAGGATAAATTTTGCTACCCTATGTACTGAGTAATCTAATGTCCAAAAAACAACAAAAAAAAGGAACTGGCAAGCAGAAGTGGAGGCCTCATAACTTTAAAGAAACAAAAAAAAAACCCTCACCTAAATCCAATTCTTTTTTATCATATCAAAAAGATCATTTTACTGTTGGCTGTCACAAATTAGACAACCGTGTAAGTGTCCAGCCCATCCACTAAATCTGTAGCCTTCAGCATTTCGACAGTAAACAAAACAAAGATGGACTAAGAATTCAAAGGCTTTGACTTCTTCATATTTGGGGGCCAGGATTAAACACAAAAGGAGGGTGTGATCTGAAAAGACTGGCTTTCCAAAATCGTTGGCCGAGTAAGGAAAAAGTTGGTTTTAAAGGGGAACGGCTCTTTTGGGTGGCTGCTGGTTTTAAGAGAGGCCAGCACTCTCTTGGCTCCAGGTAACAATTACAGGTATGTTGTGCGAAAGCTTCCTTACAGCTGCGTTTAGGCTAGCAACTGCTTGCCTGGGGAGGGTGAAAAAAATAAATAAAAAAGATCAAGCCATTAAAAGAGACTGGAATGGATTCCCCCCCCCCACACCACTGAGAGCCCCCAGCTGACAAGTGCTGCTCCTTTACCTGAAAGCATGAGGGCTTTTCCTAGGCAACATTTCATAGTCAAACCATCTTCTGAAGGAAGAAAAATCAAGAAAAGGGGGTCATCCATGAGGGGAAGCAGGATTTCCCAGCACTGGGATTCCCAGGCACACACGCTCCCCCCATTCCAGGTGACTCCTGGCCTGAGCCTCGCCCCTTCCCGGATGAAAGGCACTGGCTCCAGCCGAGCCCAGAGGGCGGGAGAGGGGTCGCACTGCCACCTCCGCCTCCGCCCGCTCCCGGCCCGCGGGGCTCCCGTCTGCTCGCTGCCTCCTCCGGCGGCCCCGCCACCCGCTCCCACCGCGAGCCACGACCGGGCAGTGGGCGAGTGAAGGGGCAGCGCAAGGAAACCACCGCAATCCGGAGCCCGGGCTGCAGCCGCAGGCGGACACCTACCCGGGACCGGCCAGGAAGCTCGGTCCAAAACGCTGCGATCATCCCATCCCCTCCCCATCCCGCCAAACATCCGGCACCCCCCCATGCATACACACGCACGCATGCATGCACGCGCGCACACACACACCACCGCCAGCTGACAGCAGCAAGTTGGGAGGCGGCGCCGCGCCCCTGCCCTACCTCTGCCCCGAGCCCCGGCCCCAGGACAGAGCAGGGAGCTGGGCCGGCCCCTGCCGGAGCTGTCCACCTGCGCGCCCCGCACGCCCGGCCTCCGCCGTCCAGATCGGGCGCGGGCTGCGGACCCCGCCGCGCTCCGGAGCGGGATTCCTGCGGAGGGAGGGAGGCAGGAGCCGGCCCGGCCCCGCGCCGCCCGGCAGCTGCCGCGGCTGCTGCTGCAGCTCCCCGCGCCGCGTCCCAGGCGCTCTATAGGCAGCACCTTCCCCCCCGCCCTCTCCCTCTTTCCTCCTCCTCTCGCCCGCCTGCCTCCCCTTCTCCTCCATCACATGGCCGAGGCTCCCGGCGCCTCCAGCTGCTGCCTACACGCCGCCCCCGCCGCCCGCACCGCAACCTGACACACGCTCGCATACGCACGCACTCCCCTCCCCCCCCCCCCCACGCGCGCGGAAAGGCGCAGTCACCTGACCGCGCTCCTTGCCCCCCTTCCCCTTCCCCTTCCACTTCCCCTTCCCCTTCCTCCCGCGCGGCGCAGCGCGCTCCGGCCGGCCCACCTGTCTGCGCCCCCCGCCCTGCCGGCTCCGCCACCCACGCGCCGCGCCCACACGCAGCCCTGAGGGGAGCCGCAGCGCCCCCCGCACGCTCCGCCCCGCGCCCTTCCTCCGCACAGCTGCTCTGTACTCCCCCCCCACCCCACCACGCACACCCACAGGGGTCCAGGGAACACACCCCAAAAGAAGCATGAGTAACACCCCCCCCCCCGAAGGGGCACCAGTAACACATACCCCCCACAAAAGGGACACGGGTAACACCCCCAAGGGGGCACTGGTAACACATACACACTCTGAAAGGGGCACGGGTAACACACACATACACACAAACAAAGGGGCACCAATAACACACACATGCACCCTGAAGGGGGCACAGGTAACACATGCACACACCTGAAAGGGGCATGGGTAACACACACACACAGAGGGGCACAGCTAACACACACAAACCCCCAAAGAGGCATGGGTCACCCCCCCCCCCCCGGGTACGGGTAAGGTAGCAGAGCAAGTTAAGACTGTCCCTCCCTCCCAAGGTAAAGAGCAGAGGAAGTGGAGTCCTGTGTGCTGTGCAGCACAGCTCCCCCTGCCTGTGTCACCTGTTCAGCCCTGTGTTGGCACCAGGGCTTCTGGAGTCTCCCAGGTCCGGCTGCCAGTAGCCGTGCCCCCAGCCCCAAGTATGTCAAGAGCAGACAAGCAGGGCTGTGCAATGCAGGTCTCTCTCTGCTTGTGCTGGCAGTTCAGTTCCATGGCGTGAGGTCTTTCGGAGCTTCCCAGGTCCATCTGCCAGTAGCAGTGCCCCCAGCCTCAAGCAATGCCATGCTCCTCCGGCTTTTCCTTAGCAAATGAGGTTGACCACCCAGTTTTGTCTTTTCCCCCTACCCTCCTAGATCTTTATAAAGATAAGCCATCATGAAATACAGCAACAGCTGTGTTTTTACAGACACGTCAGAATCTAGGAATTTGTATTTGAAATGTAATTAAAAGGAGGAGGGGGGAAGTGCACTCCATGGTTTTTGGGGGGTTTTTAAAATCATTTTACAGAGATCTGTTGGGAAAGTGCTCAAAGTTCAGCACTGGATGGCTCTTTGGCATCCTGTAGTGGAGGGTGTCCGGGATGGAAGTCATCAGGTACTAAAAATGAGTGCAATATTTACTCCCTGCAAAAGGGAATTAAAAAAAGAAAAAAGAGTGCCTGCGCTGTAACTGGGGCAGGAGACTGGAACGTAATCTCAGAATAGTTCCATAATTGTCTAATTTCTGCTTTTTGTTTCACATTTTGGGAGTAAGTTAACATTTTGGATAAATATGTTTGTCTTCGTTCCCCCAGATTAGATTTCATCCCTATGCAACTGACCTTCAAATCATATATTTAAATGATCCAGCAATGCATATGGGGCAATTTTTTAAACTGAAATATGGATTGATATGAAACACTATGTTGTGCAGGGGGGGGGGAGGGGAGGGGGGCGGTAAAATAAGATCTTATTTTAGTTTCCACCCCAACTTTATTTTGACAAAAAGTGTCTGTCATGAATAATTATGTTGTTTCAACATTTTACTCTAATCATGTACATTAAGGTCGTAATTCCCGAATGCCAATTTCTGTCAAAACAAAAAAAAATCCATAAATTCTTCTTACGAAGTGAACTATTTATACTAGAAGTGAGCTTCAGAAAAATCAGTGCTTTTTTGCCTTTTTCTTGTCAGTTGTAGTTTTCACCTTGTTTTCAGTTCCTCTTTGGTCACAGAGAGTTAACAAAAATCACTGTTAACCCTCTAAGCATTGAGCACTATAAGACTATTAAATGAGAAAGATGTATTTATCAACACAGGAAATCTAGGAAGTGCATAAAAGAGCATAATCTTTCATACCAGTGGGGAAATTTAACTTTTGTGAAAGCAGTTTTAAAAAATGCTTCCCCGAAATAGAAACTTTGCTGTTATTTTTCAAACAGTCATCCATAGACACAGATACTGATATTCTGTAAATATGTATTTGTTTCTTTCAGTAAAAGAGCATGTACACATAATTGTAACCTGTTCTAAATGGAAAAAGATCAAAGCCAAATAAAGCATTCACAAGGAAAATGAATAAATAATCTTGCTGAGGAGAGAACACTAATCAATATGTCTAGCTCAAAATAACATTTCTATTTTACTCCTTTGGGGTTTTCATTTTGAGGATACAAAAACCAACGTGTCTTTTTGGTCCAATATTTTAGGAGATAATAAAAACATCACTTGAATCTGACATTACTATTCTGCTTGTAAAGGTAATTGTAACTTTTTCATCAAAATAATAAATCCTGAGTGTATTTGACTTTGGATTTAAGGTCTGATTTTTGGTCTATGTGCTGACATAAGCTTATAATATCATAGCATGTGTCCAAGCTATGACACTTTTCCTCTCCTACAGAATTGTTACTGATGTTATTTCAGTATGTATTCAATTTTTTATTGACTAAAAGTTTACATTTAGAAATTCAGTAATTACCTGGAATTAGGTTCATGGGTATCTTCGGTTTGGTTGGCTCCACCATCTCTCTTCAAACGAAAGCTCAGCAATAGAGGCATCAGGACCACACCAGCATGCCTCTGACCTAGATAAATTAGGCCATTCTCCATACAGTCCTCCATATACATATTGTATTGTCTGAAAGTGTCACAGCTAGACTTGCTACAGATGTAATGAAACTGCAGAAGAAGATGCTTGTCGCTCCCACTGAAGCACACCCATCTCACAGGCTATTCCTCCTTCCTTCTAAAATACCATCACTCCTTTCAGGTCCTACAGAAAGGGTGCTGAAAATCTAGGAAATCCAGGTGGAGTTTCCGGTTTTCTCCTGATTCCCACACTCAGTAAACAAGCATTTAGTCACTTCATAATGAATGCTAATCCCACACTGCCATATTTGCCTGGAGTTTCCAAGCTACAGAGAATTGCATCAAATCAGAGCTGGGCAAAGAATGCTTTTTTTCTTGCTGGATAACATTGCTTTTTCTCTCCAGAACTTCAGGTTTGAAAAAATAAGTCATGTTGTTAAAATAATTGAGAGCCAAAGTGAAAAGTCAATTAAAATATTATTCTCTCATATCTGACAGGGAGATAGAGTAGAAAAAAACAAATAGCTAATAAACCCATGTCATTTATATCTGCACCAAAAAGGATTACTAGCTGCTTTCACCATGCCCCCAAAATCCATACTGCAGTTGTTTAGCTGCTGTAGTATTCAGAATTCCCAGTATTCTAGATGATGATTTGTGATTCAATACTCCTACCGATAGATCTCAACTTCAGCATCCATTTACTTTGCACAGCGTTACATCAGGTCTGCAGTTCCTTCTCTCTGTGTCTATTCAACATAACCCTGTGACTTTTTGTCTAGTCTGCTACAGCATTCACCTTCTTTGCAAATTCTCAGCTTAAGCCACCAATTTAAATGTTTGAACCCACCAGGAATCTCTAGGAATATACAGAATTAACATAAGGAACATTCGGACTAATTGCTTTTTCATTTGGACTTTTTACTACAAACCTCACATTCACTACAAACCTCACATTTCCTACTGGGGAAATGTTGACCATTTCCTGACTAAGACAGATAGGTGTAGTTAGCCTACCTTGCCTAACATTTTTTCTATAATTGTTCACTGTTCAAGCTGCAGGTAATTCTGCTTACTTGCCCCAAATATTAACATTTTATATCATTTTAAAATGTAACTCCTCCACTCCTCTATCTCATTAGCTAAGCAAACAGCTTGCATACAGCTTTGTCATTTTTTCTCAATTTAGGTTCTCAAAAGTATTATTAAGGGAAATTTTTGCTGCTCCCTGCATCCTAAATTCCCTCATAAATTCCTTAAAAGAGTTAGTAAATTAATGGGCTAAACTCTGTCCCACTTAAATCAATGGGGTTACTTCAGATTGTTACCACTCTGAGAGCAGAGTTTGGCACAATAAAATTAATAGCCAGTTGGGGAATGTAAAAATGTGGACCTCATGTTTACAAATATTTTAAAGGGAATACACACCCAAGCTAGAAAGTAATTAAGGACAGCATACGGGAATGTAATAAAATGGGGAAGGGGAATGATTAAGGTAAAGAACACATCCATATAGATTTAGTAATTGTACACGTTTTCAGTCCCAAGCCATTTTATTTCTGTCAGTCAGACTGCAGAAAGTTTGCATAGAACATTTAATGTTCAGGAGTACATTGCTATGAAGTTATGGGATAGCTGTCTAAAATATCCCTTATGAACCTCAGATCACCATGTTTGTTGTGGGCAGATTGGAACAAGGACTGTTTTCTAATATTTATCCTGCTTTAGTTTGCTATTCACAGTAAAATCAACATAATCCGAAGAGAATACATTGGGCATCCATACAAGTGCTCCAAGTTGAAGTGAGAGGCGCTTTAATTAGAGCAGGTCTGAGAGCCACTCTAATTAAAGCGCCCGCAGCATCACGTGTATTCAATATCCCACATTTCAAAATGGCATCTGGGGCACTTTAACTAAAGCTCATTTGACAAGCCACCACCATTTTGAAATGCGGGGACGCTGAATACACGTGGTGATGCAGGGGCTGCTGGAGTGCACTAATTAACACATTCCAGCAGACTCGCAGCAGATTTGATTAATCTGATGTGCTAATTAGCACATGTTGGAGCAGAGCTCTCTCATGTGCATAGATGCCCATTTTTTAATCCACCCCTTCAAAAAGATTCTACTTTTGTAGTTAAACTGCCAAATTGATATAATGGATCAGTGGATGCCAACCTTTTTGGCAGGAGTACCAAACATTAGCCCCCATTCTCCTTAAGTGCTACTATGATCCCTTTTTTCTACCTGATCTGCTGCTCAGCTTCCTACTCCATGCCCTGTACTCCCTGACCCAGCAGGTGCTCTGCTTGCTACTTCCTGCCCTTTGCTCCCCACTTGATCTGAGGCTCTCCTTTCTGCTCTCTGCCCAATCTGCCACTGTGCTGCCCTGTCCCCTTTCCAATCTGTCACATGCTGCACAAAAAGACTGCCTGTGTCACTTGTAGCACCTGTGCCACAGATTGGCCATTCCTGTCATAGATGATGACTAAGGCAAATGAAAGTAACTATACCAATCCAGAATAGCAATAATACCCTAGTTAAAAGCATTAAACCATTATTTTTTTCATATGTTAAAGGTAAGATTCAACGCAGTGAATTGCAGAGGTTGACTACAAATCAAGCCTCTCAATACAAATGTCAGAAGGGAGGTATCAATCTGTAGGAAACCATATGGATAATTAATTACTGGAGAACCAGCTATTCTGTGGTAGGTTGCAAGGGAAGAGCTGTAGATGCACACAGTAGGGGTAAACAAAGGCCAATTATCATCCACACATCAAGCTCCCCCTTACCAAGATTTAATTGATGTAAAATCCCTGTGATTGATTCAAAGTTGCCTATAAACAACTGATACTATCACAAGTTTTAGCTTTCATCCAGGGCAAATTACTATTCTTGTCTTCTTAATAGTCTTTAAAGTCTTATTTTTTGTTTAGAAAAGAACTTATAAGGGTTACTTATATAGTAGCCTACTTAAGAAACTGGACCAAAACAATGAGAGACTAGGCTTCAGTGAAAAAGGCTATTTGATCTTAAAATGATGATGATCGTTCTAATGCCACTGTTCAAAGACTAAAGATTATTTCTACCCCCTACCCGTCCCCCACTTTATGGTTTTCTTTATTAATCAATAGTTTAAGTTTCTTCTTTCTAGCAGATTCCAAATAATCATTCTTGCATAATGGACAACGGCATACCAGCAAAAAAATTCCTGATAAAACACTGATATAATACTAATTCCAGAAATACACCATTTTTTGTAATATTACTCTCGTTCATCTGTTTGTTAGAATCTTTGAGTTTGCAACACATATTGTAGGTGCTTAGGCATTTAAGTTATAATTGTAAATTAAATACATCTTTAGAATTTTTTCGTATTATTCCTTTTGGGTGTGTATTTCTTTTTTTTTTGCCATACTCCCTTTTGCCATAGTCTCTTTTCCATAGTCTATCTACTCTCTTCAATCTTTAGATCTCAGCAGAATGTATATCAGTTATTAATATGAACAGTATTGATTAACTCCATTTGTGCTTTTTTAAATAATCAAGGAAACTTTGGTCAAGGTGCCATTTCAGTCAATATATGTTTTTAAAAAGTAATATTTATATTCAGACACATTTCAAAATGTTTTAAAAATAAAAATTTCCCCCTATAAAATAAAAATGCTTTCCTTTCAATAAACTTGATTTTTTCCCTCTTCGTTATATATATGAATGGGAGTTGTACTCCTCACATACACATTTATGTGAAGGGCTGAGCTATTTGTGGCTAGCTATGGATATATGCATTAGATGGTCATGACCAGTAGACACATTAGGAAACATGTTTGTCATTGCGTACTAGAGTAAGAGCTAAACTGTATTTAGCTTGGTGTATCACATTTTGGAATGTAATTTGTTTTCCTGGCATAGACTTATCTGGATATGCCCTTACAATATACCATGCCTTGACAGTACTGAAGATAGTGAGTACTTCTAAAATCTGTTCTGCAAATTAATTTTATAACATTCTTAATTATCAAAATATTTAACAGCATTTCACTGCAGGTGCATCTGCATGTGCAATTATAGCAACGTAATAAACTCTGATGCATATTGCACCAGAATGTATTGCTCTCGGGTACCGCATTTACACGTGCACCCAGGACTACGATACATTGAACTGAGTCAGAGCAGCCCGAGCTGGCAGGGGACCTAGAGGTCAGCCTCCTGCTCCAACCCAGCTCAATGTGTTGTGGAGGAGCTGGCTGTGGCATAAGGGTACTTCAGTTCAGGGACAGCTGGCTGGCAGCCCCTGCACTTAACCACCCTCATACCCCAGCTAGCTCTGCCAGCATTCACACATGTGGTCCTACACACTAAGAATACTGCAGTAGGATAGTACTTGTGTTTATTGAATAGGATTGCACGTGTAGATGCTGAGACTACTGCGGAGCTAATAAGTCCAGCAGTAAACTTCTCATGTAGATGTGCCCTGCTATTCTTAAAATAATCCTTTCAATCTGCTGTTTTCACTTATTTAGCAATTCTATGACTGGAGAAGGGGAGTTGTTTAAAACCCCCCTGTACTCTTCAACCATGAAAGCTTAGACCTATGCTAATGTATTGATTGAGTTCTTTAGAACTCATAAGTCTCTCTTTCTGTTTCTAAGGATTCTGTGACAGACCTACCAAGCAATATCATATGACCATGTTCAAGTTCCTTAAGCTTTTTACTGATATGTAAAATAGCATCCTATAATAATAAATATAAAAAAAACAGAGACATTGGAATGCTTAGATAGCCAATGTGTGGTTGGGAAGTATTTTGAAGTCATTGGAGAAAAGGTCCTATGGAAATTCTAACAAGCACTACCAAATATCCATTATTGCTCATTTTGATACAGCTAAAACTCAAACTTTCTGTAATACTGCAAAGTTTAAAATTTAGTAACCTCATTACTCACCTAAGTGATGGTTTTAAATGGAATATTTATTTCCTTTTCAATACACGTCTTTAAAGTGATGTGAAATTAATGAACTTAATATAATAAGTCTGAATATAAAACACTGAGTCAAAGTGCTCTAATAGAATTCTAACATTTGAGCATGGCAATTCAAATTATAGAATGCACCTCTATATATCATGTCTAACCCCCCAAAATTGAATTAGACATGCTATATTGATATATTAAATATATACTCTCACACAGAGGTATTCGATTTAATTTCATATTTTACATTGTATATATTCTTTATTGTTCCCAATATCTTCTTCTTGTGTACAGCATTCGCTCCTCTCTCAGTTCTGTCTGATCCTTGGGCCTTCAATTTTGATTCAGTTATTTCAGGGTCAAGGGGGCTAGGGTGCATCAGCCATGAGGTTAAGATCAAGATTTGAACTGAAGCTTTCCGAAAGTCTGAGCAATGCTTGGATGGTTTAGGCTCATCTTTAGTTTTGTCCTTTTCTCTTTTTTTCTGTATTTGTTATAGACCATATGCAATAAGGGTTCTGCTTCCTTCCTTGATTATGTGGCTGCACCAAAGCTGAAATCAGAATGGATTGCAGAGGAAAATATGAACTAAATGCTGCATCAATTGCAAACTGGCTCTGTCTTAGCAAAACCCTATATTGTGGAGGCCCTTCATAAACTGATTTTTATTTTTTTATTTCACAGTGCTGAATGACCATATTTTACATAAATTAATCCAGAGAATACTCTTTACCAGATTAGAGCAATTTTATAAGCAAGTTAAAAGCCAGGTTGAAACTGTTTTACCACCTCCGTATAATTGTGTGCTCATATACCACAATTACTTCACAGACGCACAAACATACCAAAGGTAATAAAACCCCCTAAACACGGTTCAACATCCTTTTCATATATTTCCACATGCTGAGTTTCCATTTGTTATTACCAGTGACTGATTTTTAAATAAGCTGCAAGTCAGAGATGGAACATTTTATTGCCAATTATAAGATGAATGGAATGATTCCTGAAAACAGTTGGCCAAGTTACAAGGCACTAGCTAGTAACCACTTCATCAAATAAGAAAAAAAAAATCAATCTGAAAAAAAAACCCACAGGAAGAGCAACAACTTGCAATTGGTCTTGGAAACTGCAAGTCTTAAAAATAAAATGTTTGGGTTCTTCTCTCCTCAAATTAATTTTCATACAAGTTGAATCAATACTGTCAAGGTCAGATAAAAAAAGTGAGAAAGATAGTTAATACCATTACTACCTTCATTCCTTACATTTTTTATGGATTTTTTTAAATTCCTAGGTTGGGAGAAATGAAATTAGACAATGAGCTTAAAAAGCTTAAAATATGGCTCTTTGTATAGTACTTCATAATAGAGCCCCGTTTCAATTGGTCCCTAGGCACTAATGTGATAACACAATTAATACACATTTTAATAATTAATCAGCCTTGAACAATAAGTTGACAACCCATAAACAAATCAGTAATAAACACATGATGGTGGATATGTTAGTAAATAAATAAAGGAATACAATATCAAATCAGGCTGAAAGATCCTGACATTTCCTCCCTAGGTTTAGAAATCCATGTTCCCATTTAGGATCTGGGCCCATGAAATCTGTCAATACATACAATTTCTATTGGTTTAACAGAATTTATTTAATGTTTGGGTAATTACCTATTATGATTCCTGATGTGCCCCAAAGAAATAAGCTGTTCTGCATACAAAATTCCACTAAGAAAATACCTACTACTTATGATTTCTGTTTCAAGTGAAAAACTAACCTGGACAGCCCTTGCTTTCTTTTCCCACTTGCACAAAAAAGTGCAACAATATGATAGTAGCAGACTAGGTATGGTAGGGGTGTCATTTCTGACTATGGGCAAACAAGCATAGGGATTCAGTGGACCTATAGAGCGGCTTGAATGCCAACTGATTATTCCACAACAGCAAGGAGAGCTGTGCTGACCATAGCACCTGTCTGTCTGTCCTGGGATATATACATTATTATACTGAAGTTCACAAAAGCCCCAGGCAGTGTCTACCTGAGGAATTCAAGTCTTGTTGCTACAGAAGTTTGTGTTTGTTTCTTTTTAATTTTGCTGATCATTTAATTTCTCAGACAAGACCAGCACAGACTAAATATTGGTTCATTGCTTCCATTCCAGGGTGTACTTTTAAATGCTCGGACAACAGGGAGAGCATTTATATACTTTTTAATATATAAGAAGCTTATAAACAGAACTCACAACCTCAGCACAGGGAATTTTCCTGGGGAATTAATGACTAGTTGAAGTTAATGGCCCTCGGCTTCACTTTAGGCCATCAACCCTCCCATTCAGTCATTAATTCCCAGGAAATGCCTTGTGTCTTGATTGTTATTGCTTTAATACATTAAATTCAAGTTAAGGGTCTGACTTAATGTTTAGCCACTATAAAGGAAAACACAAAGGAACTGTTCCCAGTGGACACATTTACTGTCAAATATATTTTATTTATCTAATTTTCCATTATGTGTTTAAATTGACAAATTGAATACACATTTACTGATTTGTTTGTACTTTGCTGCTCATGAAAATATACAAAGATATGTATAAAACTCTGTCCTATAGCCTTATTATACATTTAATATTTCTTTTAAAGTATGGATTTCTAAATCAAAATACAAGTGAGCATTTGGAGAAACAACTACACCTATTAGTGAATAAAAGAAAATTGACTAAAAATCTGATCAAAGCAATTATAATTTTGCATTGCCAAACTGGTCTTATAGCAGTTTTATTATGGTAAATCATAAATATTGTTCTTTCCAACTATTCCAGCAGAAAAATGGAAAAAACCCAGTAATTATATTGGTCCCAAATTGTTTGGAAGATGGAAATTACAAGATTCCAGCTATTCTTGTGAAATTTCCACAATCCTCAACTGACCTGTCATGAAAGCAGTATCCAGAAGAAACTTTTTTCCCCATATTGGAGTATATCTGAATTGGATTTTAAAAAAAGAAGGCTTCTCACGTTTGGGTTCAATTCCAGATGTAAAAGCAATTGGAGTATAGTTGACTAATGCACTCTTATCTGATCATAAACAATTAAAGGGAAAAGAAAAGGGGAGAGGAGGTTTGGATATGAATTTTAATTTGCACCCATTTACTTGAAACTTAGTGCTTTTAATTTATGCAGTGATATTCACTATTTGGTTTTTTTTTATTTCCTTAATCATTTTAAAGAGTCACTGAATTCTTCTGAAGTACTACATTTCTAAATACTAGCAAATACTCTTCATTCAAGTCTATGAGTAGTCTAGATGAAAGAGGGAGAAAACTGACAAACAACAAAAAACACACTCTTATCATTAAACTCAAATTGTCAGGGTGCCTGTACATGAGCAGCGAGGCCACTCCAGTGCACTGTAATTACACTGTCAGAGCAGACTCGATTAATTACCATGCTCCAGCAGATTCCAGCATCTTATGTATCAGCACCCCCATTCTTAAAAATGGTGGTGGGGGGTGCTTTAACTAAAGCTTGCTTAACAAGCTTTATTTAAAGTACCCCCACTGCCATTTTTAAGTGCATGGATGCTGATACATGAGATGCTTCAGGCGCTTTAATTAGAGCAGCTCTTGGAGCCACTCTAATTAACCCCCACCATTCCCACAGCAAGTGTATAAATGCCCTTAGAGCCACTCTAATTAAAGTGCCCTCACCCACTCCCAGAGCGTATGTAGAAATACCCATTGTGATTAAATTTCATTTAAGTACTATAATTTAGTGACCAAAGATGCTACTCTTTCCATTGTGGGAAACAGTTCATACATTGCTAAGTGTTGTTTGGGTATCTAAATTACTTTTCTTAAAATGTCATGAATACAAGTGCATTGCCAATGAAATTATGCAAGGGATAAATCTCTTTCACAGTAGCATATATGTACAATAAAAGGAGGTTTGGTTTGAAAGCGCAAAAGCATAAAAGCACATCAAAATTGTTGCTAGATTTCTGTATTACCTTTCAGGTATCTGGGAAATGCCATGGCTGCTTCAGGGCATGCATACATTGTTCAAGATAAAAGATGCTAAAAAGGTCTTTAGAATATGGGTTTGTCCCAGAGCAGAACAGAATAAAAGAAGTGGCACTTTTTCTAAGAGGCTTCAGAGCCTAGGCTCTTTTCCAAACTGACATTTTCTTGATAAATGACTAGGGAAAAGTCATTTCAACTGTCTCTGCCTTGGTTTCTCCATCTGTAAAATAGGGAAATACTTATAATCATATGAAGAATGTTTCAAGATGTAATTATATGCTTTCTGACATGAGCTAAATAAAATAAAAAAAAGCAGAAGGACATACCAGTATAACTACTAAAGTATAATTATATTGGTATGGGAACACTGGTAAATTTCTCAAACACTAAGCTGCCAGAACATTTGCAGCTGGATGCTCCCAATCCAAGGGTATCCTCTTGAATGGGAAATAGAGAAATGG
Organism: Crocodylus siamensis; assembly: GCF_052110815.1. Classification (NCBI taxonomy): domain Eukaryota; kingdom Metazoa; phylum Chordata; order Crocodylia; family Crocodylidae; genus Crocodylus; species Crocodylus siamensis. Next base: position 261,114,466 of record NC_143395.1, on the reverse strand, counting down.
GTCCATAAAGCAAGAGAAAACCAAAACAATTAAAAATGGGAAGCATGAAGGCAGAGCCAATGGGAAGGCAGAGGCAGAGGAAGAAGATTAAAAAAAGAGAAGCTAGAGAAAGAAAATGGACAGAGATGGAAGCAAGAGTGTTGATGTATAACATAAAGGAACAGGGGGCAAGAGAACACTGTATAATCAATCACTACAAAGAGATAGCTGTGACAACGCTTGGCCTAACCTCCCTGTTGGCCACTCAAAAGTTAGTTGTCAAAGATTCTTGTCACTGAATCTCTGGAGGCATTAAGCCCCTAGAATGAACAGAGCCTTGACATTATCATTTAATCTTGGGGTCTCTAGGATACAGAGTCATTCCTAAGAGCTAGAACCAATGATCCAAGTTCTGTTCAGGGTCCTGTTCTGACCCTTCAAGCTGCCACCACAGGTTAAACCATGCCTTTCCCCACAGTCTCAAGGGGTAGACCCTCTGCTTTACAATTTGACTCTTCAGGATACACATGGATGGTAGTAGTGAGTAAACAATCAAACAGATAAGCTTTGCATAGTTTCCAAACATATTGATTCTTACTAGACAAAGTGCAAGAGATTACAAACCATATGAAAACAAATTTCTTAAACACAGTGCCACTAAGTCTAGCTCATATTTCCCCTGGAAGTTTCCCCGGGGTGGGGGGGAGAGTGTGTGTGTGTGTGTGTGTGTGTGTGTGTGTGGTGGAGAGGTGGGGAGAAAGCGTGTCAGCATTCAGGAAAGATGGCTTCTCTGACCTTACAAAGACTCCTGGTGTAGACAACTCCCACCAGCTTGATCTGGTGAAAATGGGCTAAAAAAGCAAATAGCTCAGATTCTTAGGGTGCCTATACATGTGCAGTGAGGTTGCTCTGATGCATTGTAATTGCAGCACATCAGAGCAGAATTGAGTCTGTGGGAGGAGCATGGTAATTACCACGCTCCAGCAGTCTCCAGCATCTCGTGTATCAGTGTCCGCGCACTGAAACATGGTGGCAAGGGCATGTTAACTAAAGCTCATTCAATGAGCTTTAGTTAAAGTGCCCCGCCACCATTTTTCAGCACAGGGATGCTGATACGAGATGCTCTGGACACTCTTGGAGCCATTCCAATTAAAGCACTCTCCCAGCAGCACCCATTAAGAGATCAGAGATACACATAGATGACTTAAAGCCAAGATAACTCCAATCCCTGATAGCTCATTCAGTTCTCAACAGTAGGAGTTAGCTCTTTTTTAAGTTGTTTGTATTTCAGTTGAACACCACCTTCATATTGTTAGGTCTGGGCTACCACATTCTGGAGTTTCAGCCCAGCTTGGAGAAAAATAAAAAATAAAGGACTACACATGTAAAACAGGTCTGACAGCTTGGCAAAGATACATAGTTAGCATTCACAACCTCTTACAGAATTTGTAAGCTATACTGATAGACTTGGGGTAGTGTCAGTGCCTTAATATGAGGAAGACACACTTCCAGGAAGTGGGAACGTCATTGATGAGTCCAGAGATGACCAAAGGGGTTGATCTAAGATCCATATGTTTGATTACAGTCTTGGCAAATAGTTCTAGGAGGAAGGAGTAGATCCTAGTGATGTCAAGTCACTGCTCCTTCCCTTTGTCTTTCTGGTCTGTCAGTCTCACAGTGAGGTATGTTTGCTTAAAATGATCAACCTGTTTCAGGAGCCAGTTGTGAGGTATCCTTATGACATGTCCTGGTTATTAGAGCTGGCACTATATAAACATGGCTTCCATGATGACAGTATTTGTTTGAGCCAGAATGCTAGTGGTTGTTCTTCTTTCCTTCCAATTGTCGCAGAGGGTTTTCTGAAGACATTATGGATAGCAATGTTCCAAAGCTGTCAGGGTCTTCATGTCATGATCAAAATCATAGACTATTTAAAAGAAATACTTTATTAGAGAAAGGCTGGTAAACACTGGGTTATAACAAGGGCTGTTAGGAGTAAAACCTTCTGCATGGGTAATGTAATTATACAGCCATGAAAATAGATACATAACTGCAGATTGTTTAAAGTTGCTGCATATTAATGCATCAGAATCTAATGTTTCAATTACAAGTGTTTTCACTGTAACCTTAATAATTATGAAGATAACCTTTCAAATTTGTACTGAATGTAAACCATTGCAATGAAGTTTGCCTATGTCTGTAGATAGCCTAAAAGAAGATCTCTAAGGATGATTGTAAACTGTACTCATTCATCTCAATATGATGTTAATGTTGAAGTATAAAGATGATTATTTAAATTCCAATATTAGCATATTTAATTTCACATCCAACTAAATGTGCTTTTCAATCATCGTTAAATACAATGGCATGATTGTAGAGAAGACGCAGTTGTTCAGGATTGTTTCCATGCCTCAGCTCAGCAATCCCCCTTAAAGTTCTACCCATCTCTTCCCAACAGGGGGGCTTTCAAATGGCCAAAACAAAAAACAACAATTTACTTCTAGGTGCTACATTAAATCAAACTATCCCTTACATAATGGCTGTTAAACCATGTCTGTTTTCCCCCTGTTAAGACATATACTCCACCCCACTAACTTTACAATGTATTTACTTGCTGCCATTATGCACCAGGGCATGGGCAGTCTTGCCTAGTAGTTAGACACCCAAAGCATGGGTTCCCAAAGCTAGGGTATGGAGGGGGGCAGAACTGGATTTGGAAGCCACAGCCAAAGTCAGGACAGGCTGGGGTCAGAAGCCAAAAGTGGAGATGCAGTAAAGTGAGGGTTAACCAGGGTCAGAAGCCAAAAGAAAGCCAGAGCCAAAGGTTAAGCCAGAATGAAGAGCAGAGAATCACAATCAGGGAAGGCCATGAGTCTTACTAGGTTTGGAAGCTGGAGTTGGAGCCAGGAACCAAAACCAGAAAACCAGCAAGGAAGTTGACAGAAGTTCAAGAGCAAGAACTTTCATCTTTGCTCAGACAGAGAGACTATGGACTGAGTCTGGCTTTTAAGAGCTGAAGTGGGTGAGGTCTGTTGCCTGTGGCTTCAGGGGACTGGCTGCCCTGGTTGCTTTACTCAGCTCAACTGCGACTAGGATGTTGTCTTCCTAGGCTTTCTATAGGTGACTCTTGTTTAGGGGTTAATTTGCCCTGATCTCTTGACTGGAACGATCTAGATTCTGGGTTCTGGCCTGGCCTCATTACAGCTGTCAGCAGAAAAATGTGCAAGACACCAGAAACTAAAAAAGTTGGGACAGCATTAAATAAGTTGACTTGAATAACATAACAAGCAAATATCTGGGATATTGTACTAACTGACCAGGAGGATACTGTGAAAATGTAAAAAAGAAGCAGTGTCCTCATGTCATGGCATGAGGAAGCAGTGTCCTCTCATGCCATGATTTCCTATCATATCAATATGTCTGATGTATTGCCCAATACACCCTTTCTGCTTATAGTGAAGGAACACTCCTTCAGGCAACTAAAGTTCATGGATGATATATAGGTATTGACTTAAAATGATGCAATTATTTCCTCAGGTGAGCTATAAAAGGGGTCAACCTCTGTACTTGGACAGTCAACCACCACACAGCATGCAAAACCCTGAATTCCTATTTGCTATGGCTCTCCCATCCCGATAGAAAGGGATCTTGGCTTGGGCAGTCAAAGAGTACAGCAATTTGGCACTTCTTTGGAGAACTGGGTACCTTTGGAGCTTGTGTGGTATCTTTAGGTGAGTTATATGTATCTCTCTGCCTTCTATACTTAAGTAAAATCATCACCAAGGAGAGCAGTAGGAACAATGCTTTTCCTCCACAAGAGACCTCTCTTGGGCGGAAAGTGCACTGCTAGTGTTTCCTGTGCCTTGTGTCAGCTTTTTTACATTTGCCCTGATAACTGTCCACGCAACCAATTTATGTTGATTAAACTGAACTGAAATTATCCAGGAGTGAGCTGACATTTAAAGCCACATTTTCAGAACATTCTTCTGTTCAGCTAGCATTTTCTTTCTTCAACAATTTATTGTCCCCTTCCCCCCCATCCCTATTTACTTCACAAACATGTAACCTTTCCAACAGGAATTTGAAGCAAACAAGGAGCAGATACAGACCTGAGACTATCAATTGACTGATGTAGCCGCTGTCTGTGTCAGCTCTAGGAGGTCAATGCCCACTAGGTGAAGTTTGTTTAAACTATGCATCTGATAAAGTGATACAGTGCAGCTCATCTGATGTTTAAAAACTGAACTACTGTGATGTCCACAAAGGCATCATCTTCACATTGCCACTGGGAAATGGAAACCAACATATGCATCACATGCATCTCTATAAAAAGGATGAGAGAGCATATCTGAGCATGAGACTTGAATCTTCCTCTGTAGGCTCACAAAGGAGACAGCTGCTAAGTGAGTCACATATAATTTTTTTAATGTTATAAACATATATATTGTTGCTTGCAAGTCTACATGTCCATTTACAGTAGCTTAAATTTACTGTGCAGTAAGTTTCTGCACAGTAAGAAGGAATAGGTCGGCATCTACACATGCAGGCACTACTAAAGGTCATCCTAAACCAGTCCACACACACAGTGTTACTGCACAGTAAGGTGTCTACATGTGCTTTACTACACAGTAATTAATCAGGCATAAATCTGATACCTGCATGATGAGGTATCAAATTTACACTCAAATTGGCATGTGCCATATTTACTGCACAGTATGGGCATACTGCACAGTAATTTTGGTTACTGAACAGTAAATACACATGTGTAGACATGTCCACACCCTCAGATGCCCCACATGTACTCTCTCTCACTACATCTTTTTATACATCTTCTAAAGAATGAAGCACTGGTAACTGCAGCCACCTAATAAGCATAGCTGTATGTCAGCTTATACTATCCACTGAAAGCAGATGTAATGCCTCAGATCTATTCCTTTCTCATGTCACATGAAATGGCATAGCATGATTCAAATTTCATGCATCTTTCTACAAAAGTACAGCAAGAGGGTTAAATTAATGTCTTCACAGTAAAAGTGTTTCTATTCAATTAGTTTTTGTCATAGACAGAAGTAATATAAATACAACACATCAAGCAAGTTTCTCTGCTATTATTCTCAAAGTTAACTTTGCTATGGTTTGATGTTTACTTCACCTGTTAAGGATTCCATTTGCATTTTGGGGGTGTGGGTCTTCACAAAATGGGCTGCCATAAGGTTTATAATGATGGTTTTCTTGCCTGTATTTTACAACCCATATTGTCTATGGTTGTATCCTCTTTTTCCGATATAAAAAATGAAAAAAATATTTATTAAGTACTTTCTGATGAAACTGATATGAATAGTTCAAATCAACTTTGACAAATTATCTGAACAAAATAAGCAGTGAGTTTATCTTTTAGTAGCCACTAAAAATATATGATTTAACTGCTGGATTTCCTGATTCTTTAAAAAGTCCCAGGGGACTTCCACAGGATGGTCCGGTCCAAAAGTGTGTGTGTGTGGGGGGGAGGGAATGCCATGCCACTGCACCCCTCTCTGGGTCAACCCCTGGACAAACCCCTACAGCTATGTCAGCAAAGTTCTTAGGAGGCAGCTTTATTGATGTCATCCACAATACCTGCACCAGGCAAGTCTTCCCATGGCTGTAAATAGGGGCTTCAGGGCCAGTTCCTTTAAGTGTTTTATGCACAAGTATCCTACCTATCACAAAGCAACCAAGTAGCCTGGGGTTCTCACCCATAATTTCTTTTTTCATGTATATCATTACACCAAAGACAGTCTTGACACTTCCTTCATTTTCTTCTCTTTCTTCCACATTTATGCTATCTTATATGTTGCTCTTGTCTAAAGACCACCTCCTCTATTTGTTCAAAACCCTCCTAAAATGCTCTTCTCCTGTGTTTCCTAGGTATAGGCACCATACATAATGACTTCGTAGACATGCTTTGCCTAATTGTCAATTATTGTTTGGATGCAAGCTAACAATTTTAAAGCAAAAGTGTTCAGTTAATGGACTTATCTGTCACTGTTTGACTCATGGTCAGATATTGGGAATGAGTTCTGAAAAACAATTAATTACTCTCAGGATTTACTCTGGTGAGGAGTATAAAATAAAAGAATCAAATACATACTACATATAGGAAAAATAATACAATAGTATATGGACAAGAAATGAAATCTTAGATTCTTATGTATTCCTATGGCTTCAGGATTTTTTTAAAATATTCAAATCATTCATTATATATTATGATAATTGAACAAAATTTCTCTATATGGATCTTAGAAGGCAAAATTCACCTTTTATGTATTTTGTAGATACAGAATCCACAAAGTCCTGGGAGACAGGATGTCACCCTACTTTAAGAAAAACTGTGTTTGCTTGAAACAGATTGACTGATTGCAATAAAAATATTGCTTTTCAATAGCATATCTGCCCCTACATCCTTCAGATCTTATGAGATTTCACCAGATGCCAATCTTAATTCAGAATTTTCTCTCCTAATAAAGGCTTTAGGGCATTTGTCTCAATTAGCTCTTTTCTCCATTTAACAATTTTCCTTGTGATTAATTATATATTATTTAAAAATAATTCTGGAAGTTCTTCATTCCCCCAAGAATTAGCTAAAACACTCTTACAATAATCAGCAAAGGAAAGCAGGCTCACTGCAGGCTCACAAGCTAGTCACAAAGGTTTAAAAAAAGGCACCTGAAGTTTTTATCTTGTAATTTGCTCATTCTGTGTATCTTTCCTTTAAATTGTAAAGCAAACAGACAGCTACCTTGTCTGCAAGTTTATAATGTTCCATTCTCAATCTTATTAATAGATGTTCCATTTGTGTTATGAAGGAAGATCTGTTCGCTTTGTTCAGACAGTGATTTAAATGTCCTGGGATTTATAATGCAGAATTAAAACACCAGCTACACAAATGTCCCAGTAGGCTTTAAGATAGCTCATCAAATTTAAGGCATATTAGATTATTAATTTTTGTTTATTATTACAATTTATTGTTTGTTAGGACAAACTATATGCACTTTACAAAACACATATAAAGTCCTGAACAGTTCACAAGCCAAGATCTCAATCTGATGATCAGGTACAGAGATCTGACTACTATGTGGATCATATAGCCTTAGAGACTATAAAAGTACAAGCATCAGATAAAAAGTGATACAGGTATACCCAGAAGATGGAACAAAGATCGTTGTTGTTGTTTACTATTTGTGTAGATGACAAGAAAACACAATGTTGCAAATGACACAACAAAAAGATGAGGAAGTATTTTTGAGTTTCTCAGAAGACAAAGTAGGATTCTCTGAGAAATGATACAGTGTCTTCTACTGAACATAACTGATGAAGATCCAAGCTTTATATTTTATGGCCAGGACAGTGTGAGAACTATTCTCCTGGTTTATACTCATTAGGAATATAAATGTTGAAGCAAAATACATACTAACAGAATTATGTACTGTTTTGTGTTACCATGTTAACTTGATAAGATTTGTAGTCTTTCTCTTCATTTACATACTCTTTAGCAAGATTCCATTTTAACTTGTGAGTGAATTGAAACATTGCCAGTTGCTAAAATAAATATTTTTATGTATTTGTTAATTGATTAGGAATTGCATCTAATCCCACTACCTTTTTAAAAAATGTTGCAGGTAAAGTATAATTGTAACATTTGCATTACCTGTAAAGTTTAATGTCATAGCAATGTCACAGTCTGATAGATGAATGAATATCTAAGACATGATAATAATAAGCTCTATCATCTCTCTAGGAGTCTTATAGTTTTTCAATATTGTTTATTTTAAGTGTAAGTTTGCCTAATATTCCCACTTTGAAAGATCTTTCTGTCTCTTAACACTTTTTCAAACTTTTGCCTTTTAGGGTGATGTTGTTCAATTTTGGTCTTTATACATGGACACCGATTCATGCTGAATTTGTGTGGAGATTAAAAGAGCTTTTTTCATTATAAACAAATATGTTGGGTGGTTTTAACAGGTCTATTGTCTCAGTGAGTTGGGGCACAAGGTAAAGAGATAGCTCCTAGATTTGTGGATGTGTCTTGCAGCGGTCTGAGGAAGTGGTCTAATTTTGCTCGGCCAAGTTATGGAGACTTAAAGACATGCTTTGTATAGGCATATGGTTTTTCTTAACCATCTCCAAATGCTCTGTCGGTCGGTACTGCACGTGTGTATAGAAGGGAACTACACTGAATTTGTCAATTCTTAATATTCCATTGCCTCTGAGTGTGCCTGCCAAAACTAGTTAAGTGGACTGTCTCAGTAAGTCCGCAAGTGAAAAATACAGCTCTGCCTCATTAGCCTCATTGTCATACACCCTGTGGAATGAGATGCAACTTCAGAACACTACAGACCCTGACTACAGAAAACATTATTGTGCACAGTTGTGAAAATGTGGAGACTAGGAAAAATGCATATGTATATGGACTGAGAAAATGCCTGCCTCTTTCTCTACTGAGTACACAGTCTGGAGGCCAGGATAGAAATGAGGTGGAAGACGCTCTTTGAACTATGAGGTTAGCTGTGCACTGATAACCTGTGTATTGATGGAGGGAGGGGTTTGGCAGAAAGACTAATATGTAATCATGAATGTAAGGACTATTACAATGCATATGCATAGCTGAGAAGACAATGTTTCACATCCAACCTTAATGTCAACGTTTCTTGACTTTTATGTTTCACCCTGCAGTCTGGCCATTTTGGTTAAGGCTGTTTAATGTGGGGTGCTGAATGCCAACAGTCTGACTTGTTTTTCCTAACAACATGAAGATTTCAGATGTTGCTCCAACTTTACTAAAGTCACACCAGGGATGATTTTGGAGGGGTGGAATAACTATGTAGTAATGTAAACTGTAAGTAGTGAAAACACAAAGTTAAAATGAGTGGTGGGGAAGAAACAGTTTCTAGTTTTGACACGACAGAGAGACAGAATCTTCCAATTTGTGGTATTGCTACCTCCAGCCCCTTCTCCCCACCATGTTTGATTCACTAAAGAAAATATAGATAGATACATTTTTAACTATTGTCCAATTAATCTAATTATAATTTCAGAGTGACATGAAATCAGTAGAGGTGGGAAAAATTTAGTTTCTTTGAGTTTTCTCTACTCAGAGGAAGAGATGTTTCCTGTAGTAACCAAGAGTTGAATGTGTTTCAGCCGCTGGCTCTGAATTTCATCAGCCACACTTCCAGTTCTAGACAACATCTTTGACGTTCCCTGGTGGTATCTGACTAAATCTGGTAAATAAAGTTCTCATGATTTATTTGTCTCTCTGTTCCAGCAGCACTAACACCACCTTTTTATCTTGAAATCCCAGGAATTTAACAATTATTGCTTGGGGCTGTTAATTGGATCCAGAGTGTGGTCTAATGCACTTTTTCAGTCTCTACGTCACGTGTGGGAAAGCTCTGGTGAATCTGTTGGCAGCAAAGAGATTATCAGTTTCTGTGTTTTCTGGAGCATTAGTATATCAATGGAATGAGTATCAATTCTTGTACCTGAAGTGGCCTACTTTGCCCATTCATACTTTAATCTCATGAACCAACAGCAGGTCTCTAATATATTCTAATACATATTTTTATATTGATCTGCATAATGTTCATATATGTTCATAAGTCTTATGGATACAGTACAAAATCCTGGCTCCATTGGCATTAATACTGAATCCCCACTGACAATGAAGGCTGCTACTATTCTGCCCCCTCTCCCCTAATTTCTAGACTCATAGGGGTCCCTTTTTCACATATAATATGCACCCCAATTTTCTACAGCTGGTTTAGGAGCAAAAGATGCAGGTTATATGCAAGAAAATATGTTATTTCTAAGCATTTGGAGGGGAATAAGATCACCAGGAACAGCTCTCATGGCTTCATCAGGAGTAGGTCATTCCTGATTTCCTTGAATGGCAAGGTGATGAAGGGTGGGAGCATGGGAGAACAGATGATATGATATGCTTTGACTTTAGCAAGGCTTTGGACGCTATCTAGTGACATTCTCATTAATAAACCAAGGAAATGCATATGAGATGAAAGTGCTGTAAAGTAGATACTGCTCATATTCAAACTGGTTGGTTCATCATACTCAAAGGGTAGTCATCAGTGACTTAGTGTCTAGTTGGGAGGAGGTACTGACTGGGGTTCCCCAAGAATCTGCCCTGGGTCCACTATTGCTCAATATCTTCACTGAAGATTTAGGAGATGGAACTAAGTGCATTTCTAACAAATTGCAGACAACACCAAATGGGTGGAGCATCTTACATGTCAGAGGGTAGGATTAGTATTTTGACTTACCTTGAAAAACTGGAGAAATGGTCTGAAATTAATAAACTGAAATTATAAATTAACTGGAGAAATGGTCTGAAATTATTAATTAACTGGAGAAATGGTCTGAAATTAATAAACTGAAATTAAGTAAGGACAAATGCAAAGTTCCTTACTTAGAATAGAATAATTACATGCACAAATACAGACTGGGGAATGACTGGCTTGGCTATAGTACTGCAGGAAATGGCCCAGGCATTATAGTGGACCCTAAAATGAATAGATGAATATGGAGCAACTTTATCCCCTTTTGGCAAAAAAACCCAGGGGTATCACTTCTAAATCAAAGGAAGTGATCCTTCTGCTCTGTTTGGCACTATGAAGCCTCACCTGGAATATTGTATTAAGTTCTGGGGTCTGAACTTCAAGAAATAAGTGGACAAATTAGAGTCCAGAAAAGAGCAAAGAGTAACAGAAATCATTAGAGGCCTGGGGAATATGATTTATGAGGAAAGTCTGAATGAATGAACTAAGATTATCTACTCTGGAAAAGAGAAGTTTGATGGGGATTTTGGTGACGGTCTTCAAATACCACCTGAAGGGTGGTTTGAAAGAGGAATTGATAGATTGCTCTCTGTGGCTGCAGGGCAGAACAAGACAAGGAACAATGGTCTTAAATTACAGCCATCAAAATTTAGGTTTGATATTAATAACTGTTCTCTCAACATGAGGGTAGTTAAACACTAAGGCAGATTACCTAGACAGGTTGTGAAATCTCCATCTTTAGGAATCTTTAAGAGTAAGTTAGACTAGAGGTGCCAAAGTCATTTGGCCCTGTGGGCTGCATGAGCAGCATGGGGCTCCCTGCAAGCTTGATCTAGAGCATATAGCTGGGTCATCTAGCTCATGGACTAAAAATCGGGGGTGGGAGGGTGAAGTGAGCAGTGGCAGCCATGGCAACCACTGCTTATCCTGATGTCAATGTCCCCCAAACCAAATAACATGGTTCCATGCTCTAGATCCAGCTTTGAGGCTGTCCACCAGGCCAGAAATTTTACAGTGGGACAAGCAGTTGTTGCTACAGCTCTGGAAGCTGCAACAATTAACACTGCTGCCACTTGCCCAACCACCAAATTTCTGGCCCCCAAACCAAATGACATGGCTCCAAAGGCCATAATCCCAGAGTCATACAGACACTTAGCGGAGATGGCTTAGAAAGGGAGGATCCTGCCTTGAGCAAACGGTTGGATTAGAATTCCCTTCCAGCTCTGCTTTTCAATGATTCTACGATAAAACAACACATTTTTACTATTCTGCAAATGCAGAGTGCAATGCAAATGCAAAATCTTGAATAAAGATTTACATTGATTATAAACTGCTTCCTGTGCATACAAAACTCACAGTCTTTTGGGAGGAAGGAGGGTTTATCAGGTGAAGTATCACGATCACAGGCTTCTCACAGATGACAATCAGATTTATCCTTCTTTTTGAGTAAAATCATGAAAACACTCTGAGATATCACAGTTTAAGGCTCATTTGGAAACCAGTTCAAAATTAAGTCTTGATTGGTCACAAGTTTTGTTCCACATAAATATTTGTCAAATGGGAAGAAAAGCTAAAAGCATAATTCTTTATTTATCAGTGGTCTGCAAACACTAGAGAAGTCAGAGCCTTCTTATGCATTTAATCTTGTATAGTTACAGTCAGTGGGAGTCCCCATAAGTCTCAGGGTCACAGGAAGCAGTGTGAGGAGTGAGATGACTGGATAGATCAAGAATTTTGTACAATGAGCTACCCCAATATTTTATTTGTAATTAATTTACACATAACTGAGTTGAAGGCAATGTATATTTAGAGAAGATAGAATTTAGGCCCACGTGGGCTGACGTCTCTCCTTCATGATCCTTATAAATAGAGTGTTAACACAAGAGCCAGTAAGAAAACCCTAAACACTTCTCAAAGATCTTTGAAAATGCTGCAAACTTATTTCTGGGTTTCAACACTTTTTGGCAGTGAGAAGGGAGGATTGGATTTGATCATTTGCTCCAGAAATGTCAATGCAAACCAAATCCTGTATCCCTGCACACTAGGATATCCAGGCACTAAACACAAATCAGTTTTGAATTAAACTAACATTCCAACATCAAAATCTAAGCAAAGTTACATACACTGAACTCTGGAATTTTCACAGGCATTTTAAAAACATCTGTCATGGTGTGGTGACTGAAATCCTTTTCCAGAGGCTGTGGAGTGGAAGTGGGCTGCTCAGTGTAGACGGCTCCTGCTTATATCCGGATTCAGCACAGCGTTTAACGGAATGCTTAACTATACTTACCAACTTCCGTGGAACTTAACGATATATTTCAAGTTACATCCACACTTAAAAACTTTTCTGAAGAGGAACTTGGCTTTTCTTAAAAGGAATTAGGCACATGCTTGAAGTTAAGTGAAGAAGGTAACAAAATTGTTGTTTAAAAAGCCTCTTACAGCAGTGCTTTTATTGTCAGACTATGAAAGAACATCACCATTCCCTAACTGTAAATGGGTAAATAGAGGCAAGTGCAGAAAACCTTCAGGTACACAGCACAAACCCCTCCCCACCCTAACTATTGAGTCCTTTGAATACGGTGCTTTATCTACATGGCTTAAGGGCTGTCTTGTTAGATTAGAGTAATTGAGATCCACAAATAATTTACAGGGAGTTCCAAGTGAACCACATTATATGTGTAACAACCTAGTGAACAAACTTAAATGGTGATAAGGAAATATTTTTTGTTCACAAGTCTTCCAAATGCTGACTTGTTTTTCAGTGTTTGAGCCGGTGTATTTGATGTCACTTTTTGTGTGGGTGGAAAATACCAAACAAAGTTCAAATAAGTTCATTCATCCTTTCTTGTTAAAGTTAATAATCTATTCCCAGTAGCTATTTTCATTACCATAACATGTCAAGGATTTATTTTATGCATGAATGTATTCTTGTTTCTTTTATTCTGATAAATAAAGGGCACACAGCCATGTGCTCTCTCTCTCACTCAAATTATTGCATAATAGAAATGTTTTACTGGCATGAATTTAGGATGGTTGTTTATATAGATGATCAAGAGCAGCCTCTCATAAAGCTTTATGCCACCACATCATGTATTCTATATCTGCTACATATATTACAGAAAAATATATTTTGAACGTTTTAAGTTATATTACTGGGACTATATCTTCAAACCGCCTGGAAGGCCAAATAACCTATTTAAAAAGTCCTTATCCAGCAAACCATTTATGCCTTTTTTATCTTTAAGCAAGGGAATTAGTCCAATTGAAGTTAACAGGACTATTCACATACTTAAAATTAAGCAGTTGCTGAAGTGTTTTGCTGGCTTGGGGCCCATAAATTTTACTGTAAAGAGCTCATGAGAATTGTATACACCAACTGACGTAGAGTACTTCAACTACCAAAAGGCTTTGACAAAGTTCTTTAGAAGAGGCTATGAAAAAACTAAGTAATCAATGGGCAAGAAAATAAAACATGCTTTAAAATGAACTAGCTTAAAACTAGCTACTTTGGGTACTGATTACAACATAACCACATCAACACTGAGCTGTGCACAGCCTAGCTGCCCACAGATTTACCCAGAATACCACGCAGATTTTGCAACCTGCCCTAAAGCTTGTGGCAACATTATTAACCATACCCAAACTAGCAAATTTAAGGTAACTTTGGTATGTCTATGCAAGCTACAGTCCCACCTCTGGAGTGCAGTACAGGCATACCCTAAAGACAGAAAAAAAAAGAAAGTAGGAATAACTAGTCAGTTGTTGTAGAAAAAGTTGAAAAAGGAGGGCCAACAGTTTGAAATTAGCATTAGTGCCATTCAGTAGATTTATTAATGGTCTGGAAAAGGGATTGACTTCTAAGGTGGAAAAATACATAGAAAACATGAAAATATAGTGGAAGGACTCAGAAAAAAAAACCTAGATGTATCACGGGCAATCTCTCTGCTTAGTGTGCACTGGCAGTCAACAAAAAAATCAAATGATATGGTAGGATCCCTAAGGAATGTGACAGAAAACACCACTACAAATGTTCCAATATCATTATGTAAATGAATAGTATGTACCATCCCTTGGAATAGCGTGTCTTCTGTTTTGGTCACTGCAACTGAAGGAGTAGCCATATAGATAGGATGCTGAGACAAATGCTAAAGATAAACAGGAACAGAAAAAACTTCCATGGAAACTGAAACAACAAGGGCTAGAAATGTTAGATGAGAAACAAGATGGGATATGTTAGCAGGGGTCAAAATACAGGGACTGGGGGAAGGGGCTGAGTGCCCCCATAAGAGACAAGAGCCCCTGGCCCTCCCTGCCCCTTTTTAACCAGCTCAGGCAGCAGTGGCGGTGGCAGCTCCTTCCGGCTTCCAGCTGCCACCGCCTCAGACCCCCACAAGAACCAGGATGTAATTTGAACCCTGTACATTAGAGGTATATAACATAATGACTGTACTAGACAAGGGAAAAGTTTAGGCACTCTAACCTATCCTCTCTCACAATATGGAAAGGGGACTCAGTGAAGCCAAAAGACAAAAATTGGAAGAGTGATACAAAGTTGTGGGTTTTTCCCATACAGCATACAATTTATGGAACTCATTACCACAAGATATCATTGAAGCCAAAGGTTTTTTAGGATTAAAAAAATATGGATGAAACATTTTTATGGAAGAGCAGAATTCACATCAGATGGAATACAACTTTTTCTGGAAGGATATAAACCTAAGCCATCATGCTACAGGGCATAAACTAACATAACAATGAATTAGTTCTTTCATAATTATCCACTTTGGTGTTTCCTAAATCTCTCTCAAAGGGAGAGAAAACCAAATTAAATGGACTTTGATATGGAACAAAAGGGTAATTCCTATGCAAAAGTGGAAAATTACCTAAAATAGCAATCTTATACCTAAAAATAACCAAGTCATCATTTTAAACCTGGTATATCGTATCTTATGATATGGTTAAAAGTGATAAAACCTCTTGGGAGGCTGGTAATCATTCTGTTCCAATGGAATAAACCTCCTATGCCTATCCCCTCAGGGCAATGAGCTAGTCCATGTTACATCCTGGCAGTTTTATGCAGAGGCATAACTAGCAAGTTTTGTGCCCTGGGCAAAACCATATTGGAGAACAGGGAGGGAGCTGCCAAGTAGCGGAGAATGTGTTAGGGAAAGGAGATCAGTCTTGCCTGCCCTACAGACTCCAGATACTGCTGCTGGCCCCACAGCGTGGTCTACCCACACCCAATTGTTGCTGTTGTTGCTACAGTGGTGGCGTGGTGTCCCAGCACTTTGCTGCTGTTACAGCAGTGGTGTGGGGCTGCTGCTGCTGTCACCAAGGCATGGACTCTCTAGGGGAAAGATGGGGCCACTATTCTGGCACCTCTTCTGTCTGCTGCTGGAGCTGGTGCCCCACTCAGCCATCCCTAGTTGTGCTATTGGTTTTATGTACAAAAAAAATCAGCCATTTCTGCAGGAATGAATCTTGCTCATCCTATGCCACAGGCTAGAATAATTTTGAAAGAAAATCCCACTTTTGAGACTAACAGGAGAACACATTCCCTAGTAGGAGACTGAAACAAAAATTAACAATATTAGAAGCTGTTTGGAGCTGCTCAAATGTTGGGAAAGTTAGAATAGGAGGAGATAGATTGGTGGGAAGAGAGCTTGTGAGGCAATACATGGTAAATGAGATTCATCATATGACTCCGTAATGTATTCTATGTTAATCACACAAATCATGTATACACAAATCATGTCACAGCTATTACTTATATAAAGCAACACATTTCTGTCACTTAAAAAAAATATAAAAAGCTCAGTGCAAACAATCTTACTCTTGCAATTCTCCAATCAGATGTGACTCATTTCATCAAGCTAACTTTTCCCAGAAACATAAAAAAAAATACAGGTCCACAGAAGAATAAAACAATGAAGGAGAGAAGGAGAATAAAAAAGCCTGGTCTTACTAACCCAGTTCCTCCTACATACATTTCCCACAAACTGTCAACATCCCACAGGAATCCACCCACAGTACACATCACAGCACAATGCTCTCAACAAAGGCATCTCAGCCCATGATGTTTAAGGCAGCTGTTCAAACCGCCTTCAGTGTATCTAGGTTCACCAGCTCTATAATTAGGTGTTAAGCTGAAGCAACCCAGGGATTCATGCAGGAAGATACTTCTTCCATAGTACAATGGATTTAAGATTGCATGGCCCATACCAGATTGTGAATACAAATCAATACATAAAACGTTAGATTCTCTGCTTTCCAGGTTCTGATTTAAGTGACGCACTTAAGAAAATGTTGGGTGTATCTACATGCACAATTAGTCTGAATTAATTTGAAACAATAAACACCTGAACAGTTTGAGCTGGAGTAAACTACTTCTGAGTGCAGCTTCTACACATGCGCCCAAGACAGCAGCAATATGAGCTGGGACGAAGCAGTTTACACCAGGGCTGGAGGCACAGGGTCCTGGGCTCCAAGTGACAGCGTCAGCTGGGGGAGGGGACAGTACTATCTTACAGCAGTGTAAATTAGTTTACTGTAGCCTAATAGTGTTGCACATATAGATAATGATGCTTTACTTGGCAGCTAATTAGTCTACTCTGCAGTTAAGCATAAGTGTAGACATGGCCGCTTTGTACTATGCCTACTTAAGAGAGCACTTAAGCATGATAACTTTAAGTTTTGTTTACTTTCATTGGACTTAAATACATGAAGTTGTGTTTTTCTAAAAAGGGATGCTTTCTTGAAGTTGGGCATAAACCAAAAACCCCCCAAATCTTCCATTTAAAATACATACCTGTCCTGTTTAGCTTTATATGACACTAACAGCCTTTGGAGCTGATGTACTGCAATAACATTTATGTGTTCTTCCCCAGGAGAAAAGAATGCAGATCGCTTAGGGAAATTTAATCACCATCCATAGTATTTCCTTCATCACATCCTGGGACATGACAGGGTTAAGGTCCCAATTAGGTTTTATTCTGATCACATAAGTAGCCCTATTGAACCACAGAACCCATTCCGATATTTTATATCAGTCTACACTATTACACTGTTTAAAACAAAACAGGGTGGCAAATCATTCTAGGGAGCTGAAGAACTTCAACAGAGGAAAGAAAAATGTAAAGGCAACCTTTTTAAGGATGATTGCATAAAATAGCTTATTTAATATAAGTTTAACACGTAAAGTTTCTGATATTTTGCTTTTTAATTAAATCGTGTCTTCATGTGTGGAGTCATTTTCTCAGATATTTGCAAAACTTCCACAAAATTTAAGGAATAATGTTTGACAAAATTCAGCAATAAGTTATGGCAGATTTCAAATAGCTACATTTCACTACAGGTCATGCTTAACTTAATCCACTAATCTAAAAACACCCCACTTCAACCACACTTGTTGCCTACACAAAAAAAACCCTATGTTCAGTATCATCCCTTTATCACTCAGTTCTGCTGCACCCAGAGTCACTATAAGAAAGATAACTCTCTCTCTATCCAGCTGTAACAGGGAGCTTAATGCTCCTGTTACTTTAAGAGGAAAAAGGCTACAGGGAAGGGATCAATCTGCAATCAGGGAAGATGCCTGACCAGAAAGGGGCCAAACTTAAAAGCCCAGGTCCTAAACTGGACAAGCAGTCTGGCACTGGAAGCTGATATGAGAAGAGCTCCTGAGCAGGCTACAGAGATAGGCTGCTGAGGGCACCTAAAATACTTGCAGGTAATACAGCCTTAGGGCTGGGGTAACACCTGCACTTTAGGGTGGGACTAAGGGGAGGTGGATGTCCCAGCAATTGGTGGTTAGGTGGAACTATGGGGTGGAGGAGGTCCCACTGAGCAAAGGAAGAACAGAGAGGCCTGGGAGTACAGCCAGTACCTGTAAGCAGGGCAGAGAAGAGGCTAGAGAGCCCATGGCCCAAGGAAGGGCTGAGATGGACAGGGCTAGAGAGCCCAGGGCCCAGGGATGTGCTGAGAGAGTGATGTAGATTGAGGCCAGGGACCCATTACATTGACTGAGACTAGGGCAAAGGACCTGACTGGTGATAACTGATTGGTAACATCTACAAGGCATGAACATGGCTAAGAAGGGAGGTGAGGAGAATATGATATTGCCCCTAAGGTGGTGAGCAGGTAGACTATGACTCAAAAGCAGATGAGAGCTCGCTTAGTGATCCCTGGGGCAGCCTCTTATTTCTGAACACATGTTAACAAGAAGGCCAACCAGCAGAAAGGGAGGGTATTTAAAAGACAAGGTGAAACAGGGGGCATCATGGCCACCTGGGGCTGACCTTTGCTATACAAACTTTGAAGTTACTGCTGGGAGTAAACCCCTGCAGCACTTCCTTCATTTACTTGCTTATATCAAGTATCATCACACCTGAAAGACATAAGACTGACCACTGTGCTTATTTTAATAGTACCGAAAGCAGCCCTGAAAGACAAGTCTGCCATACATTTTCATGCATATCATGATTACAGAATGATTGATCCAAAATAATCATTAAAGTTGTTTGTGGCATCACATTTCCAAATGATCCTTTGGTTTTTTGTAATATACTCACACTTTCTTGCCTTTCAAAGCATTAAAGTAGTCTACTACTGGCTGTTTTTCTGGAGTAAATCCCCAAGTTACCACATTCATGGTTCTATCTTTAAATAAGTCCTTCTTCCAGAAAACATTCAAAATGGCAATGACAAGTAGCTGATTGGTCAAAGAGTTTTCTACGTCTAAAATGGTACATTGTGCAGTTTTTCCATTTGATCTTTACCGTGACCTTATACAAACCACAAAGCATCAGGAAATGTGCTGATCTTTCTAGTCATGGGTTCTGAAGCAACACTTTAGAAGAGTATTTTCAGGCATATTAGCAACTTCTTATTCCATGGAAAAACTGAGGGAGGAGGGGGAGAAGGAGGGGAGAGAGAGCTATGTGAGACTTTAAATATCTCTTACATCATTCATCGCTAATGCTAATATTTATGGTAATGATGAGCATCTCTCATCTTCTCACCTTACATCTCAACTTCTCACCTTGCATCTATTTACATGTATGCTAATGTGTCATGTAAACCCATCTGAAAATGGAGAAAGCTATAAAATAGGAGGTTTCTGTTTTTTCTGTAACATTTGTTCACTGAGAGCCAACTGACACCATGTCATTGTGCTGGTCAGGATGGCTCCATAGCTCCCCATTATTGTAGTTGGCAGCATGTGGCAAGTCATCAAAATGTGTGGCCAGTGGTCGAAACAAGTTTTATCTGTACCCCTCAAGCAGCTGATTATGGAGGGTCTTACTAATAAGACCTCTATTTATGGAATACATTTATGGAAAAATCTCTCCTGTCAAATTTCTTAAACTAGTTTTGCAGTCTATTAAAGACAAGGACAGTGTATGGGATTCCTGCCTATAGACTATATTCCAAGGCAGAGGAGGAGGGTTTGAGGAAAGAGGATCCCCTCCATAGGCTTCTCATGCTCTGCCAGGGGAGGAAGGTTTTGAGAAGGAAGTAAGTCCTGACCAGATTACCTCAAATTCAAATAATACAGGCTTCCTAGCCCTAGCAGGTTTGTAGAAACCAGCACAACATGCTGTTTTGTTTTGTTTGTTTTTTGTTGATTTTTTGTGAAACTGACAGCGGCATAAAGGAACCAGCATAAATATAAATTACTCATCATCTCTGCACTTACTAGAAAGAGGTGTTCACAGTTTCAGTCCTAATTAAGGTGCCAGTATTTACAGATTCTAATTTTTTCTTAATACAGCATAAAGAACTGCCAAAAGGCAGCACCCAACGGAACAAACAGCAACTGTAGTCTCTTTATAAAAGTAAAAAAATGCAAATAATTACAGCCTAAAACAGAAGAAAAAAAGTATCATTATTAGTTATCATCCCACAACTCTAATTAAAAGTAACATCAACACCCATAACTGTAACTTGAGCATCAGTTCAATGACAGGAATCTTAGTTTTGTTTTTGCAAGAATTATTCCTAGTACGTCAATGCACCCCATCGATAAAGAATCATTACACATGAACACTCCTAAAGCATCCCCAGAGTAAGAAATCCAGTAAACAACTAAGAAAGTTTGCAAAAACTCGAAGAAAATCATGCTCAGAATGTTCATTACGTTCTCCTTATCTCAACATCAATCTCACTACTAATGGTTGGCTTCTTCTTTCATTAAGAACCATTCAAAAGACACAAAGTTAAGGGCATCTTCATAGTCTGTGGGTGGCTAGATTCTGACTTTTGATTTGAACATAGTGTTGGGTATTGAACCAGTTAAATATACTTTGATCAACTGTCTGGTCCTATATTGGTCAAAAATTGGGGGGGAAAAAGGCTGTGTCCAAATAAACAGAAAAAGCACAATTTTTCTATTGAGAAATGTGTCAAAAACAATTAAAAATCATATTGCTGTCAAGAAAACTAAAAAAAAAAAAAAAACGTAGGTTTTTTGTAAAATTGCCATAATCTTTGACCGGTCAGTTGCCAATATTTGACCGGGTCAGTTGACCGGCTTGCCAACCCTATTTAAACATGACATTAGATTCAATTCTATTATAAAATTGCAATTAGGAGATGCTGAATGATCCCACATAGATTTTCCAATGTAAAAATTAAGTGGTCGATTCTTCTAGTGTGGGGAGCCCTGCTGCTGCTTCTGATGTTCAAATGCTTTTCCCTGTTTCTCTGGTGTAGAAACAGTGGCTTCTTCAGAACTTCCTACTGTGATTTGGCCCACCTCTTACTTTCTGTTGAAAAACTGAGGTGTGAGAGATTATCCTGCTTCATTTTTTTCAATCAGAAAATCAAAGTTATCAACAAAGGCTGGAAGTCCTCTGCAGAAGACAAGAGGAGTAAAGTCATAACCAGAACAGTAGCATAGGGAGGTAGAGTTCTCCCCCAACCCTTATCACCTTGCACCCACACTGGATATTATCTGTCTCCTTGGGTTAACTTAAAGAATAACAAAATATCAACTACATTTAATGATCTTTCCTGAGAATAAGTACATCTATGGTTTTACCCTGTAAGGCTCCCCCTGCTGTTGCCTCCAACTCTGTGAGCTTTGAAGAACACTCCAACCAATTTATACTTCTGGACCAGGACAACCTGGTCTGGTTGTCAGCAATGAGTCAGTTAAAGAACCCTAAATCTCTGTGCAGGATCTGAAACCTGACAATTTGTGACATGCAAAAACAAATGAGAATGAGGAAATCACTGAGCAATGCAGCTGAAGATATGAAGTATGTAGACAGGGGAAGAGAATTATGAAGTAACCTCTAAAAATCTTTATATTTGAATGATCAACTACTGATGATCATTACATTTTTTTTCTAAGAGGCTACTTCTTAAACACATTGAAATATGTGGTAGTAGGATTATTCTTATGAACTGGGACAGTTAGACCAATCATAACACAGGTCCTGGAAACTCTTTTACAATTAAGTTTTTATTATGATTTTTTTAAACGACAGTTAGTAGGATAAATTTAGAACAGGCCCCTTCCACTTTCAGCCAATAGAAACCCAAGTGCTATGTCCCCAGGGGCAAGTGATTTGTTGCCAATACTTTAACAAAGGGGCTCTCTCAAAAATGTTCTCCCTTAACTTGTAATAAATCCCCCTCCCATGAGCATATGTACTTGCAGACAAGACAGGTGAGGGAATGGAGAATTGATTCATCTGTTTTTGTATTTAAACAAAAGTTCTATTTTGTGGTCTTATTAAAAAAAAAATCAATATAATTTTTCCTTTAATTGACATTAACTTTGCAGAAAAACAAAGGGCTTCATTAAGTAGTATTAGTGACAAAGGGCAAGCTGCCCATGTTCAGTCAAAATAAATATATGTATTCCTGATACAGATCAGTCTTTACTTTCAGTTTATGTAAGTTTCTTCTTAGCAAAGCTCTTTTATAAAATGAAGAAATGCTAAGCAGCTCTCTCTCTGTGCCAGTGGTCATGAATTTCATGCACATTTACTGTAAAAGTAGCCTTACTGCTTTGTTACTGGCTGTGTGTCATCCAAATATTTCTTTATTGCAGATAGTTCAAACCAATCATATAATTTGCAAAATTTGCCATGTTTAACTATCTAAATGCTAAGAGATGACAAACACAAGCTATGTTAAGCCATGTGTTATAACTATCATGTACTGTTACTTTAGAGGGAATTTTTTTACAGTGTTTTAATCCCAGCTATTATATCCTCTTGTACATAGGTTTTTTCTATATTTTTTCCAGGCCAGGGACACTTAGTTCTGAAGGGCTCAAGAGGCCCATGAGCAGTTAGTGTTATGCAGAAAGCAACAATAACATAAACACTCTTACATGAGTTGCAGCAAATGGATTCCAATTCAAATGAAAAAAAACCCAACTGTATACTAGGTACTATAGATAGCAATACAAGTGTAAAATACATCATTAGAGTATCCAAGAAAGTTTCAGCCTCTTTATTTCTTAACAAATAAGTCACAGATCCTTCTTATTGAAAATCAGCTTTCCAATCAATTTCTTCTTCAGACCAGATCATTGCCGTATAACTGTATTAATAAAAGATTACACTGTTTATCATCTTCCCCTATTCTGACATCCCTACCATTTCATTTTTAGGGGTTCTTTCTTTGATTGCTGTGACAATAAGGTGTTGCTATGCCTTTCATAGTGCATGACAAAATGAAAAGAGGCATAGCTAATGCTCCTGATTCACCAATGCTTTATCATCCCATGTTTACACAGGCATAAATTATGTCGGTATAAACCTGACATAACGCAGTGGTGATTGGGCCCACAACACCTATACCCTCCACATACCAAGCAGCATATATGGATATAAATTTTTATTATCTAACCCCCATCCTGTTTATCTTATCCTTGAATTTTATATCATCAGTTGAACCAGAGCACAGCAGATGTAAAACGCTACTATTCTGATTACATAGGGTACATACAGGTATTACATTTAGATCGACCTAATTAGGGTTAGGTTGATCTAAACACCCATCTGCACAAGCGTTTGGGGCAAAAAATGGTGGGCCTGATGTAAGTTATTTCACTTCAAGGGGTGAACTAATTTAGATCAGGAACAGGTTAACCCAATCTATCAAACACCTACAAGCATTTGAGGCATTTTACATGTGCTCCAGGTGTGGGGGGTAGGGCACTTTAATTTGAGCAGCTCTAAAAGCTGCTCTAATTAAACTGCCTACACCATCTCATGTATCAGCATCCCCGCCCTTTAAAATGGCAGTGGGGGTACTTTAACTCATTGAACAAGCTTTAGTTAAAGCACACACCCCGCCCCCGCCAGTTGGAAACATGGGCACACTGATATGTGAGATGTGGGGGTTGACTGGAGTACACTAATTAGCACGCTCCAGCAGACTCAATTAATCGAGTCTGCTCTGACATGCTGTAATTACAATGTGTTGGAGCAGTCACCCTTGGAGTGCACCCCTGGGTTGGGAAAGCCCAGCCACTTGCTTCAGCCCTGGGGCTGTGTTCTTCCTATCTCACTGACTCTGCCTAACCTATTTTTAGGCCCCTGTCCCTCCAACCCCTGGACAGACAACCCTCCCCACTGGCCCACCAATCCCCCACCATGCAGACTCAACAGTCCCCTCTCTGATCCTGCCAACTCCCATCCCTGACCTGCTAGCCAGTCCCCAGTGCCACCCACCCTTCCCCTAACTCTGAGTAACCACAGTTTCCCCATGCATCTCCTGAGACTGGAAAAGGCCTGCACATGCCACATCTGCTAAATCAAGCTGTGTGAACATAGACTGGGTGCAGTGAACACATCCATAGTGCTTTTTTGCCCCATCTGTCTTTGGGTTTTGCAAAACTTCACTAAGCTGGGAGTTTGTACCAATTCCAAACCAAGGGGAGCTCAAAACTGGATCCCAAAGCTACAGTTTTGTATAATTTTATACAAATAAGAGTTCTGGTTCCTAGGCTTGTGTGAATAGGGAAGTATTCGATTCAGATTCAGATTTGGCCAATTCAGAGGACAGTGATTTGATTCGGAGATTAAGATCACTGTCCTGAATCAATTCAGCTGAATCAGCTTTGGATGATTCAGCACTGATTTGGAAAGATTTGGAGATACGGATCAGCTTGGGACAGATGGGCACAGCTGGGCAGCTGCAGGTTCTCCTGTGGCTCTTCCAGTTGTGCCTGCCTCTCCCCAGGTGTGGGGAGCTGCAGGAGAAGCTCCCATGGCTGCCCTGCCCTGCCCTGCCCTGCCCTGCCCCATCTGCCACCCAGCCCCAGCCTAGTCCCATGACTTAAAAAAAAAAGAAAAAGCCCTGCACTCACTGGCTGCAGAAGCGGCAACTGGGACCCCTGGACGCTCATGGCAGAGCCCTTCCACCCCATGGCATGGGTGCAGTGTGGCTTGGCAGGGTGCTGCGCACTGCCTGGGAACTGGGGCCACTGGGGCCGAGGGGTGCCAGGCTCCGACTGACACATGGAGCTGTCCCAGCTCCCAGACAGTGTGTGGTGCCCTGTCGAGCTACACTGCAACCATGTGATGCAACACCTGCTGCATGGGTGCCACGTGGGGGGGCCGGTCCTTGCTGCTCCCCACTGCCCCCACTATGTGGCAGGGCTCTGCCACAAGCACCCAGAGGCCCCAATCACTGCTCCTACAGCCAGTGAGTGCAGAGTTTTTTTTTAAAGAAAGCCCTGCACTCACTAATTCTGGCAGCGGTGATTGGGAGCCTCTGAGGACTTGTGGCAGAACCCCCCTACATGTAGTGTGGGCCGGCATGGGGCAGTGGGGAATGCACACCCACTTGGCACTTGCATGGCAGCTGCCCCATGGCATGGGTGCTGTGTAGCTTGGCAGGGCGCCATGTGCTGTCTGGGAGCTAGGGCCATTGGGGCTGAGCGCTGTGAGGCTCTGGCTGACATGTGGAGCCGTCCCAGCGCGGGTGGCCTGCTGAGCTGTGCTGCACTGTACCTGCATCATGGGGCAGCTGCCATATGGGTGCCAAGCAGGGTGGGGAGCGATCCCTGATGCTCCCCACTATGGGGGGGCTCTGCCATGAGCCCTCAGAGGCCCCAGTTATCAAGTGCCAGAGCCAGTGAGTGCAAGGCTTTTTACAATTTTTTTTAAAGCTCTGAAACCACTGGCTGCAGGAGAAGTGATTGGGGCCTCTGGGCACTCATGGCAGAGTGCCCTCACACAGCATGGGGGTAGTGGTGGGGGAAGTGGGGATCACCCCCTCCTCTACCTGCATCAGCGCTGGGAGTGGGGGCTCTGCCCTGCTGCCACTTGGCAGTCAGCACAGAGGGCATGGGATGTGAGCACAGCAGTGCTGGGAGCAGGGGCTATGCCCTGCTGTTGCTTGCCCTCTTTCACCTGCAGTGAGCTGCTTCCACATTCCACCCCCACATCCTGGCTGGGCAAGCAGCAGCAGGGCAGAGCCCCTGTTCCCAGTGCTGCTGCACCCACATCCTGAACCCCCCACTACTCCCCACCTTGAGTAACCCACATCCCCACTCCAGCTGGGCAGTTTGTCTCAGCCCCAATCCCTCCCTTCCCCATGCTCCTTCCTTCCCAAAACCCCAACAGGCTTACCAGCTGGAAGCAGCTGGCAGCTGCCTGTTTAGGCTATGGCCAAATCTCCAAATTGCCTGAATCTTTTCCAAAACTTTTCCAAATTGATTCAGATGCTTCAAATTGATTCGGAGCTTTTACTTGGTCTCTTGATTTAATTTGGATTCAGAGATTCAGTCCCCGAATCAAGCCAAATCTTCTCCAAATTAAACCTGCTACCAAAGCTTTGCACAGTCCTACTGGTTTCCAATGTACATGTGCCTATTGGCAAAAAGGATACAGACCATAATGTTTGGCTTTAACAACTGGCTGTGAAGTATATTTTATTTTTCCTGTATCTGGCCTGACATTGGAAATGACAGTTTAAGCTGAACATTGGTCGTGGCTTTCATAACAGAAAAACCTTATGCGTAAGGATAAGTGGATTGGATATGAAACAGTCGAACCAGTTTAAGTGGAAAAGCTTGTGGTCAGCCACGTTAAAGCCTAGAAACTCGACGAGATGCTTCCAGAGCAGGAATGCTCAGAATAAGAGCTTGTGGTTTATTATGGGAGTCACATAGTCAGTGACTTTGCTAGTCTTGGTGGTGGAATGTAGTATCACCCATTATATAGTTTTGCCCAGTAGTGTAACTAGGGATGGAGGAGTGGGGGCATCCCTGGGTGCTGTTTTAGAAAGGCCCCAGAGGACCTGCACTGTGACAGCAGCAGCAGTCCATTTATCGGGAGGTAACCACGTTGCAACCCCCATCTGCTCTTGGGCATTTCTGCAAAGGACACCAACATTCTTAGTTATGCCTATGGTGTTGCCGTTACATAGATTGAGAAAAAGCATCAACGAAGAGCAGACAGCAACTTGTCATCCTTGCCCTGGTTTCTACAACAGTGCTGTTATAAGAAAGCACAAAGATAGTGGCATTTCCTGTTTTTACTGAAATCCAATCTAATCTGCATGGGGGAAAAAAGCCTCATCTTACATTCAAGTACCAGTCTGGGGCAGGCAGTGGCTCAGCTCTAGCTTTAGACCCAAGCTTGAGGCTGAAGACAGAGTTTAGCCACCACCCACCACTGGCTGGAATGATTCATTTGTTGAGGAAGGGGCATGTGCTAGGAGGAGAACTGGGGTGACTGCAGGGTGGAAGATGGGGTGACCCTGAAGCCTCCCCTCACCATACCTTGCCTCCCAGTGCCTGTATCTTATTTTCACTGCAAAACAAAGGATTTTTTTATTTAAATGATGAGCTGAGAGCCTCTCTAATTAAAGCGCTGCAGTGTCTCATGTACCAGCATCCTTGCACTTAAAAGTGGCAGTGGGGGCACTTAAATTAAAGCTTGTTCAATGAGCTTTAGTTCAAGTGCCCCCACCGCCATTTTTAAGCATGGGGACACTGATACATGAGATGTGAGAGGATGCTAGATCATAATAATTACCATGCTCAAGCAGACTTGATTATTTGAGTCTGCTCTGGTGTGCTGTAATTAAGCAAATTGGAGCAGCCTCTGTGTTTGTGTACCTCCATTGTGAGGTACTAGAAAAAGGTGCATTAGCCTGGTTTAATATGCATTAGTCAAAGCACATGGGGTTTTTTATGATGCTTTAATGTGCATTAAAATAGGCTAATGCCCATTAAAGCACACATGTAGAAGAGCCTACTGTATGCCTAATTCTGTAGAGTACTGGACTGCGACTCAGGAAATTTTGGCTTTATTCCCCAGTTCTGCCACAGGAAACTTGGGATAAATCATTCCACTTCTCCATTTCCCAATCTCCCCATCTGTAAGAATGTCGATAAGAATATTGACCTCCTTGGTAAAGCACTTTGAGGTCTGGTGTTAAAGTTTTGTATGGGAGATAGGTATTTATGTATTGTCTTATACCAGCGTAATAAATAGTATTGCTTTTGCCAGAAGCAAAATGATTTTGATTATGATTTTAGGGTTTGCTTAGTATTTTTTTAAAGGTGATCTTGTTATTCACAGAGTTGAGCTTAACCAGACATTCTGGTTGAAATTCTGGCTTTCCTGAAGTCAATGTGAGCTTATCATTGACTTTTATGGGACCAAGAGTTCATCAGTGATTTCAAACACCATTTGTTAATGCCCTGCCACAAACAACTTGTACCATCAACCTCAAATTTACAAACAAAAAATAATACTTTCTGCATGAGGATTGTGTTTAAGAAAAGCTGTGCATAGAGGGGCTTAAATTCAAATGATGGGAGACAGATCGGCCAAGAGCTGACAGTGGAAGCTACATAACAAGACTAGGGTAAGTCTGTACCTCCTTTGCAGCACTCCTATGATCACCACCATGAAGTCAGACCCAACCAATTGCTCCATCTTCATGGGAACCTTTTTTTTAAAAAGTTGTCTAGTCACTTTTTGGCATGTGCCTAGATATACTGTCAGAATATGCTGTCAGGTCTTGGGCAAACTCCCAAGAGTGCCACTGGGTGTACTCATCTCTATTCTAATAATAACTGCATTGCATTTCTTCAGCATGTAGCACAGGCAGGTTGGGCATATGTGGGAAGGGCTTATTTCTTCGTGATCGTCTTGGTATGCCTGTAGAGACGCTATCACGACTCTAAAATTACACTTCTTTGTTATGGTCATGATAGTGATCAGGTTCCCACTAGGATATCAGACTTTAATATGTTCTTCAGAAAGAGCAAACTATTTATCCCTGTTTATTCTTTCTGCTATGTTCTCCATTGCAGCAATAAAGTGAACAAGAAAAGTCATTAGCACAAGGTGGGTTTGATATCTGTTTACATGCATGCTGATTTCATGGTGGAGTGGGAAAGAAAATAGATTTAACTGCTCAGTAAAGAACACTCTTAAACTTGCATTTATTTACATAACATCTATGACATTTAGTTGACTGAAGAGAATTGATTAGTAAGAATGCTGTTAAGCAGCAGTCCCACTGCAAGCACCACACTGAGCACTATGGGTTGATTTCACAAATCAGTGCCCTCCCATAGCCTTTATAAGGCCATTCTACAAAATGAGGTAGAGCTTTCTGAATAGTGCTTAGAATAAAGTAGAAAGATGCACAGAAGCCCCGACTGTGAGCACAGATTAGTCATAAAATAGTTTAGGGGTTATTTTTCATGTCGTCTCTCCAATGAATTCTCATTTGAAGTGATATAACCTGACTAGGCTGATGCATTAAACCCCAAATGCCATAATGCATCCACAACAAACAAGCAATGTCATGGTAGCCACTACACTGTCCTAGCTGTACATTCTGTCCACTTGGAACTTGCTGGCTATATGCTAAGACAGAATCAGACCTCTGCTCTCCCCACTTTAAAAACAAGGGTGCACTGCTTACAACATACAATCAATAGCTTTTGGTTCTGTCCTGTAGAGGGCAGCCTGCATATGTTCATTTAAATACCCACTATCCCAGGGAATGTACTTTATTCCTTTCTTAAAGCATGCAAAAAAGAACCTCTATCTCACTCTAAATGAATGCCAAGAAAGGCAAAATGTAGTTTGCCATAGCACCTTTATGAACACTTCAGAGTGCTCACACTTGAGCCTACTGGATGCATTTTCACGAGACGCTCATCGCTATGGCAATGTAGCATCAGCGGGCACAAACCGTGACACCAACACTACTTTGTAGTAGCAATGAATAGCTCATTGTTACTGTGCAGTAGGGTTGGAAATGACCTGTGTGCTGCCGGAACTGCACAGTAGTAGCAGCTACTGCACATTTAGCAGCGGCTACTGCTTTTCCAACCCTACTGCTCAGTAGCAATGAGCTACTTGTTGCTACTATTCAGTAGTGTTGGTGTCACAGTTCATGTCTGCCAACACTGCATTACCATAGCAATGAGCTACATTGCTGTAGCTTGCTGCTACGGTGACATAGCATCTCATGTAGATGAACCCAGTAGGCTCAAGTGTGAAGACTCTTACATGTTCATAATGGTAATATGGCAAATTACACTTCACCCTTCTTGGACTGTGCAGTAACAACTCAACGATTGCATAGTAACAACTGTGCAGTTAGGCGCATGTATAGACATGCCGACTGAGTAGTTCTTTACAGCACCGACATTCTCATTGTCTACTCATGGCCTGAGGTACCATTATCATATTACAGTCTGGCCCTCAGTTCATAAATAAAAACAAAATATCTTGATTATTTTAAATGGGTCATACTGCTTATTCTTTGTGTATCCAACAAATCCAAGGCACATGACTGACAAATTATGATCAGCACCTTTGGAAAACAAAATGCAGAACTCAATTTTGACAGGGCCTTGCTGTAGTAACTCCTCCAACAAAAGCAGTCCACTGGACTCTTCACTAGGGCTGTGCAAAGCTTCAGTCCCTGATTCAATTCAGCAGAGATTCAGCCCAATTCAGTGGCTGAATCTCCAAATCTAAATCAAATCAGAGGATCCTTTAATCTCTCCGAATAGAATAGGAACCCTCCGTATCAATTTGGACAGATTCAAAGATTTGGACATAGACACAGCTTTAAATGTTGTTTCTATATACTTCAAGGTAGCAGGCGGTTGAATGCTGTGATGGTGGGGCTCATGAAGTGTCCCACAGAAGTGGGGGGGGGGGTGGTCCCCAGTGCACTCAGCAGCAGATCCAGAAGTGGACCAGAAGCACTTCCAGTCCACTTCTGGGTCCACCGGGGAGCATGTCCACTGTGGGATGCTTCATCCGCCCTAGCATCGTAGCATTCATGAGCTGTGCTTGGCACCTCAATGTATGTAGAAAAAACATTTAAAGCTGTGTCTACGTCCAAACTGTTGATTCTCTGAATCAGCATTGAATCTTCAGATTCGGATCTGGCTGAATTGAATCGGGGACAGTGACCCCAATCAACTAATCGAATCCCTGTCCCCGGTTTGGGCCAAATCTGAATCCAGTAGGGCCCATTTCGCACACCCCTACTCTCCACCTACCTGTGCACTTCAAAATTTTGGAAAGCTCACAGATCTCATAGTGCAGTAGCATAACTGAATAAGGGATGACTGAGACAGCAGAGCTATGTGCTGTCTTTAAGGGGCTGTAAAAATAACCTCTTCCACTGGCAGCATGGCAGATGGTGTTGTTTTGTGTGGAGGCACCTCCCAGGGTGCAGAGCTGCCCTACTGTTGTGATGGTAGGCACCATATATAAACACACAGGCATGCTTAGTATACAATTTTCTTAGCTAAATCCATCAGAAATATTGTCTATCCTAGTGCCTAACATGTCCTCATGGCTATATTTTTGCTGAATTTTCATGTCTGGGCTATGTCAATACTTATATTTTATTTGCAGTATAAATCATTTTTCATTCTTAACTTACATTTCCAAATTTCTTTCCTGCATAGAAATTTGGTACTTTTCTGATAACTGGTTTCTCCAATTTATGAAGACCTCATAAATCTAGCATGAATGAGGAGACTAATACACAAATATTGTTTTACCTAAGGTGCTTATATTTAGCACTGGAGGGAGCTGATTCACAGTGAACACTGGTTCAAGGCAATTTTACTAGTGGAACTGAAAGTAGAATCTAGTTCAAAGTATCCAAGCAAATTGAAAGAGTCTCTCAAGTATAAATCAATAAGATATGAAAACTATTTCTGGTAAGTGAGCTACAACTGGTAAATGCTGCCAACTGGCCCTAAAAGTATTCTGCCACTTGTACATACTTCCTCTTAGAATAAAGATTTAACTTTGTGAATGAGGGAGGCTATGAAACTAGTGGAACAGCTTCTCCATTTCTTATCACTCGTGATTAAACGTAGGGTAGGTCAGTAAGCCTTGTTATACCACTGACTAGGAAGAAAGTAGTGTCATTGTAAACTTCCAGAATTGAGCTATTCAAAGACATTTAGCATTTTAATAAAGTTCTTACTAAATGGAATGAATATCCTCCTTTTTCCTGTTCCTCCCTGTCCCTTTCCTTTTGTGAAAGAGACTATTATGGGAATAGTCATAATTGTATTATATATTCTGAGGATGGATTGATGGCACAAAGGATTCTAAAAGGAAGGCACCACTCCAATTTGAATGTTGCCCTCCCCAGGATATATTTATAAAGGATTTGTATCAGCAAAAAAGCCCATCTTAACTGAAGACATGATGGGAGTTAGACACATCCTGAAAACTAAGCAAATGCTTAAGCATTTTGCTGACCTGGATCTTAGGCTCTATTTCAACTCTCATGACAGTCAAAGGAAAGCCTGCCAGTGACGTAAGTGGGAGCTGGATTAGACCATGATTGCCCAACTTAGAAGTGGCTGGGGGCCACACACCCCATGGGCTGTACTGGCAGGGGCTGCACACCCATAGGCTGCACCACGGTAAGCCACAGTCCCTCCCCAGGCAACATACCCCATAGGTGCACCTTCCCACTGCTGCATCACATGCCTGTGACACCCCCCCCGATCATGTACCTATGGCACCCCCATGCACTGCATACCTGCACCCGCACACTACCACTACAGCATATGTCTATGACCCTCCCCCCACCACTACATTGACTGTCCACATGGGTGCCCACTTGCTGCACTGTTCACTCCCATTCCTTCACTGCCATTGCACCGTAGACCTATGTGGGCACACCTGCTCCCACAACCTCCCCTCCCCAATTCTTCCATGCACCACATGCCCCAGCCTCACCCTCAGCTCCCTGCACAGCCACACTGCCCTTTCCCCTGGCTCAGGGGCAAGAAACAGCAGCCAGACGGGAGCTCGGAGTAATGGGGGGAGGAACAGAGGCCAGGCAGAAGCTTGGCGGGGGGTGGGTCTTTAACCCCTTATGGGCCACATGCAGCCTACAAGCTGCCATTGGATAGCCCTGGAGTAGATTAGTATCATGCTTGGTTTTAACACTGTACCCTTGCATTATTCAAGACAGATACTTGTCTGCTATGAAGCATCTACCCACTGCTTTTAAGCTAGTGAACAGGAGGAAGGGTTTAAAAGAAGACTGTAATTAATCATCCTAGAGCCAATAGGTACTGACTGCATGATAAATATGCCAATGATGTGAGGAAGGAATACATATTATTTCTGTCTTCTGCTCCATTACAGAATGGTGACATGCAGTTTAGAGACCCCATGGGAGGGTTATCTCAAACTATGTATTGAAATAATTTTTAAAATACCCTTTTTGCAACGATTTATTTCCCAGTTGTTCAAAGATCAGTTGTTCTGATAACTCTGGTCTAATGCATAAGCTTTTAGTGAAGTGAAAGAGTAAAAAAGTGACTAGACAGACCCAAGAGCTAGATTGCCTGGTTCCCTCACTCCTTGAGCACATGCTAGCATTGGAGAAGGGCCAGTCTTTACCCCTGCAGAAACAGAGCCCTGATTGGCTGGAGGATAAGGAGAAATTCCCACCACCAGTTTCCATAGCCTGCATGAGGGAGCTACCACTCCAAAGGCAGCACTCACACTGCCCAGCTAAAGACCAAGGATTGGTTGCAGGCCATCCAGTTGCCTCTGGGTTAAGTATTTGGCATGGGAATGGTGCCAATAGTAAGATCAGGGGTTTAGACAACGATTACCTGTTATTGCTTCAGCTACTGGAGGAGGCAGGCTTGAATACAACCAACAAGACTAAGGGTGTCATTAGGTGACATTAGCTGTTACAGAAGAGATTGGGATTTAACCATTTGAGCTTATACCAAATGCCTAAGTACTAGTAATGAAGGCAACAGGCAGGAGTTACCTTGCTCTGGGAACAAGGATTTGAAGTTGGGTTACAATTTGGACCTTTAACTGAATTAGGTAGCAGGAATCTGTATACATCTGCATTAGGGACTCAACATATTATGCTGCAGAGAGCTATACATGATTACCAGTAGTGAGCCTTCTAGGGCCCTTTGCATTAATCCAGATTTTTTCCCTACCCAGATACAAGTGGTGGTATTATATCTGAGTACATACAGCCCAATACTTTTAGGTCTAGTGGAATGCAAACTATTTGATATTTGGAGACCACACAATGATTTAGGATGTCCCTATAATAGGCCTAACAAAATGTAATTTCTTTTTTAGTGTATCAACAAACCTTTAAGACAGAAGCATGGATTTGTGCAGGATTTTTTATTATTATATGTGTATGTATATACAAAATATTTTCACTCCATACATTTATGATTGGGATACATATACAAAACCAGCCTCAAATTTAACTCTTGCAATTTTACATACAATCTCCCCCCAGATCAACCTGCCTCCATGTTCTTCCAAACAAACTGAAGTTTTCAATGCCAGTTTAAATGGAAATCAAACTTTTAATATCCCTTAGGCTGCTCTGAAACTGCCAGCCCTAGTGTTCAGTTATCTGACCTGTAGGCAATAAAGACAGTGACTACAATGTTTTATTTTACATGCTTACAAGTACAGATGCAAATTTAAAAGGCTGGATTAAGGCACTTCTGAAGACATGCTCTCTTGCTTGATGCTCATCTGTAGAACCACCTTTACACAGTGAGCTGTATCTTCATTAGATTAAAATGTGTTCTTATCTCAAGTTGGTTGACACAGTCACTAATTTAAGGTAAAATATTAGAGATAAGGATTTTTACATGTTAGCAGCTTCAGTAAAAGACTGGAGGAGTCTTACACTTATCTTGACCTGCTAATACAGGTGAAAAGCTACAACTGTCTTATCTTCACTAGAATTTTATTTCATGCTAGAGCTGGAGTCAGCAGCCTTTTAGGAGAGGTGGGCCAAAACAATAGCTTGCTTCAAAGGTGGACTGCTGCTTGCCAGCTGGCTGCTCTTCCAACCCAGCTGCCACTTCTGTAGCATCTGAATTGCTGCCAAGGTCCCAGCTTAATAGGCCAGATGAAACCAGTTGGACTGAGCTGGATCTGGGCTAGATCTGGCCTCCATACTACAGGTTGCTGACCCCTTACTAGAGAATAGTTGGTGCCACTGGTCAATAATCTGTAGGTTATGCAACAAGGCTCATGACAGTGTAGAAAGTAAAAGCTAAAAAATGATTCATGGGCCTCTGGCACACATTACATTTAAGAAGTGATTAACAAGTTAATCATGTCTTAAGCTGTTACCCGGCCATATGTTCATGCAGTTAATGGCATGATAAAACAAGGAGTGAGCCACAAGGTTATTGTACAAAAAAATGGGTAATAACTTTGTGGTTGGTTCCTATCATACCATGAATTCAATGTGTGGCTGGGCTGGGGCTCCCAGCCACAGGGTGTGCTCCTACTACTAGGAGTTTGGAGCAGTTGGGTCCTCCCAGCCACAGGAGTGCATGGGGCACACCTGCTGTTGGGAGTCCCATAAACTGACTAGGCTCCTAGCTGTGGGAACTTACTACATGCCAGTGCAGGAGAAGCCCATCCTGGGGTCCCTCTGCACCAGCAATAATGCATGATTGGATCTGATGAAGGATCTCAGAATCATGACTCCTGCTATTTACGTGTCATGGCAAGAAGCATGACTGTGGGGATCCCATTGAGCCTTCACTTGCATGTCTGCCATAGGCCTTACACCCTTTTGTTTGGAAAAGTACCTATATTCACATGTTACAACAGCTTCACCCTCCAGGCAAAGAGATCCTAAGATTTTTATTATGCATAATAGCTTTCCTGACGTAACAGAAGTAATGTGTCTTATGTATTATTTTAAATGATCTTGAAGGCAAAGATGCATGCTATAGATAAGAGCCACTGCAACTGAAGTTCAATAATCCATACTCTATATTGTTTTAAATATGTGATTCCATAATTCACAGATTTTTAACAATCAAATCATCTACTTACACTATGGATTAAGGGATACATTCCAATCTATTTAAAAGTGCATTTTTCTCAATTTTTAAAAGCATTCACAAGCATGCATACCAATATTTAAGCAGTGATGAAGTTAGCATAAATCAGCAAAAACACAGAAATTCCAGGCTAAGACTGATGATGCATCTTTAACTCACGCTGTTTTATCTAATTATTGCAGGATTGCCAACCAGTGCATGATAATTACATACTGCAAACAGAGCTGTAGGGGGAAAAAATCTATTGTTTTCAGCTCATATTATTTTTGCTGAACTTTACTGGCATGCTTGGTTTCACATTTACCTTTTTTATGTTGGAGTCCATGGAAACCTACTCCTAGCAGTTCAAATGTAAAACTCTCATGTAACCATGCAGAACAAGGCTGGTTTTCCCCACCAAGGCACATCTGAAGCATGATACAGACATCCTTTCAGTTATTAGCATTAAAACATACAGGTTTTCATCAACGATTTTTTCCATTTAGTGAACAACTCCAGGCAGTCCCTGTGATTTCGAAGAGCCATCCTTGCTTCTATTTACAGGAAGTAAGTGCTGAAGGAAAGGGACTTCACAGAGGAAAGAATAGGGTTTTTATTAGACATACTGATTCCTGATTGCTGTTCTGTTTCTTTTATTTTTGTTTCATAGGGCACACAGCCACAGGCTTTGTATGCATATGCATTCCTATTTTAATATCCGAGTGGTGGTATCTGGATGAATATCATCTATTTATTCCCTTATCCTATACTATTCACCATTGATAGAATTCAGATCATCAAAGTACTTTGGGACATCTGCCCTACATCAGTACAGTGCCTTGCACAGTGGGCTCTGACCTAATTGAAAGCACTAAGAGATACTCTTATATAAATGTTAAATAATTAATAATAAATCCCTCAAGTATACACCTATATAGAATTTCTTTCCTCTGACTCACTTATATTGCTGCTAATATCATACTACCCTATTAGGATAAGAACTCTGTAATGCAAGTCCCAGGGATATTTTGGTTTAGTGCAGCTATGCAGAATATCATTGCAAATGGTAACAGAAAGCTCTAATGGATTTTATAATGTCTTGTTTTTATAGCGTCTAATCTGCATTGGTCAGAACTATATAACATGCCCATCTGTTCTACTCAAAGATTGTTATCAATTTTATATTTTATGTCAATACAGTAAAAGTAATGGTAGTTTTTTTGTAATGCTAGAACTAAAAGCAATCCATTAGAAGACTTCAAGAAGCTTGCACATGTGAGAGATGACACTGGTTAAGGCTATGCACCAGTCCAATTACAGGTTGCCTTTTATTAAGATAAAATCAGGACTCCAAAGGTCTTTCTTCCCTTTCTCTTATAGTAACAAACAGCATTTGAATGATTTCAAGATGAGATCCTTTGTTTAAGTTTGGTCATTTCATAACTTTAGTAGTTAACTAGCAAAAACTATTATGGACCTGACTGAACATACTGAATGCTTGCAACTCCTACTAAGGCCTGTGGGTGACTATGGGTGCTCAGAAATTTTCCCAAATAAAACTCTTAGGCTTGGTTCAGACATTCAAAATGCCCAAGGCGGAATCAATCTAAGTTAAACAATTTTCTGTAAGCAGTGCAGTTTAGATTGGTAGTGAGCAGAAGGCACATTTGCCCTTTGGTAGAAAGGCAAATCTTAGCCCGGGTTCTGCCATTTTAAATCAGTCTATGGCTGTGTGTAGACAAAATGAGAGGCATGTGTACACAGCACTATAAAGAAGGTTAAATGCTTTTGCACCACTTTAATGGTGCTGGTGTTTGCATGGGTCAGTGGTGTATTGTGCAGTAATTCCAGCTGCTGTAACTAATTCGGCTGTATAACATGCCTTAAATGACTTGGGGTGCAGCAAACTAAAACTCCTCTGAGGAGTTTAAGTGTGGTGCCCTACAGCCATGGAGCAAAACACTGGGTTCCGTGCAGCTCAGGGGCTCTGCAGGAAGTCCTGCAGGCAGCCTGGCAGCAGCCCAGGAAGGCAGGCTCCACCCAAGGGGAAAAAAAAGTGATCTTTTTTTTCTCCTGGAGCCTGCCTGCCTGATCTGTGTGGGGCGCCAGTGCTTTCCTCCACAGCTGCGGTTCCCCCACAGGACTGCCTGAGCTGGGTGCCGCCTTGGGAAGCACCACCCACCTCACAGCCCAGGGACCGCTCTGCCCACCAGCAGCTCATCCTCCCCGCTGCCAGAGGCGCGGGTAAGTGCCCGGAAGTGTGCACGACATGGGGGTTTACTTGGCCCTAAATTGAGGCAGTGTTTTTAAAGACCCACCACTTCAATTTAGGGCCCCTGTTTCTTCTACACACGGCCTATGTGTGCCAAACTTCTGTTCTGTTACAGATATAGACCAGTTTCCAATCACTTATACTGGTAAACGTGTAATGTCTGTATGTGGCTTTAGTCTACAGAACAGAGCTAACAAAATCAAGAATCGATTCTAGTTTGCAGGCTGACCTCAAATTAGCTTTCAGAAGCTGTTCTACAATCTCAGTGCTCTCGCAGTAGGAAAGCAGGAACTAAGGCAAAGGCACATTTTTGTATTGAATGACTGGGTAATTATATTGTCTACCTAAAATTCTAGAGCTGTGCCAAACATTCATACCTACACATGCTCTGCAGGGCTGCCTGCTGCCGCCATGGTAACAGCCAGCCCTGCAGGGAAAGCTCAGTCCAGGGGTGGGAAGGCAGTGAATGGGCTAGAAAAGACAGAGAGCAAGATTTTTAAAAGGGTGGTTAGGTGCCTGTCTATCATGTGTGCCTACACAGGTGTCTCCAAGTGACTCAGTCTGAGTATTGTCACTATCTTTTTACCACATATAATAATCACAACAATTTTATTGTTACTAGTATCATTAGTCTTTTTTACCCCCTGCCGTGCACATCTACACGAGATGCTAACTGAACAGTAGCCTAATAATACTGCACAGTAGCGCATCACAGAACAAATGTCACTAAAAAGGCAGGCGCCGACATTACTGTGCAGTAACTCCGGTCATTGTGCATTGATTTAGTACTTGATTATACAAGTACTAAACTTAATGCATAGTAACTATGGTGCATTAATGAATATGTAGATGCCCCCTCTGGGTGTGTGCAGATGCGTGTCAACATTTGGTTCCCTTGGGACAAGCAGAGATGGTGCACCTTGCACTGCCGCTACTTGTCCCTGGGGAACGCCTGTGCCACATGTGCTTTGGCACGTGGCAAGTTACCCCAGGGGCAGTAGGGGAGGCTGAGGCCAGCACTGTGCTGGCCCCAGCAGGCATACCTGGGGTCCTGGTGGCCTACCAGGACCACAGTTGTGGGGATCCTGCTGGGCAGAGCCTGGCCAGCAGCTGCAACACGGTTCTGGGCAGCCTGGCTCCACTTTTCAGCAGCACATACTACCCAAACATGCAATGCTCCATTCTTTTCCATGGTTTTTTTTGACCCCTGGAAAAAAACCCACAGAAAAAAATACGGCTCAGTGCATGCTCGGGCAGCACACCTTCGCAGCATGGAGAACACAAGACTGTGCGTTACATAGTGCTGCAAACATGTTTGCGGTGCCACATACTACACAACCATGCTCGTCTGGATGCGCCCTCTGAGGTAGTATCTACTACCTGGGACTCTACAGGTGACATTAAATTTTATAATTTATTATTTTATCACCATATAACAAATATTGGGAGCAAAAAAATAAAGAGGATCAACCGGTGTTAAAATGGCTATAAAAACAAATGAAAACCATGGAAAGGTGCCGAGTGTGTCAAGCTATTTTAAAGACAGTGACAGTCAAAAAGAAAGATTACAACTTGCATTAGAAGCCTTCCTCTTTTCCTTTATAAATGTGTCTTTTAAAAATATTACTATTTAATATTCTTACTTTTTATTTTAATCTTTAGAAGTTTACTATTTTTTTACAGGTTCCCTCATTCATTAATCATTTTCACTCATGTAATCTCCTGTAAAGGAAAGGCCAACCCACACCAATATTTTGCATCTGTGCACCCCAAAAACTGCCATAAACAATTAGCAACAATCACCCAAGAAAGGTGCAGCAGTAAAAAACAAACAGAAAACCACATTTACTAATGCATCTTAGCTAAATAAGCACAGAAGTATGAAAAAAGTATTTTCAAATTTCCAAGATAAAACATTTTAAGTAAAATGAACCTTTATAGAGATATAATACTTCTTCTCAATCCCCAACAAACTATTTTCTGATGCCATAAATTTTCCAGAGTTAAGTGTCCAGTTTAGGGCTACTTAATTGGTTGACTACAGTGAAATCCACCATCTGCTTGTTCAATGTGCTACTTAGAAAATTAGACAATTTGTTCCATGCCATTCACTGTGTTTCAGAAGCTATCTGTAGAATGAATGTCACCACTTTTCATTTGCTGGATGGTACCAAAACTTTCTGCACCCTATTTCAGAAAGCAAACAGCTGCTGATTTATGTCTGGATCTTGCCTGACTTCTTCCCAGCTGAATATATTGCACAGACGGTCTGTGTCATTTCAAATTGTTCATGAGGAACTGATGGGCCATTATTTAGGCCTGCCATGTGACTATAGGGAAATAACTCCTAAATATTGCTGAATCAATTCTTGACAATATGTAAACTCATCACCATGAGGAAAAATACTCTTGTTCCCACTGATTTTCCAGCTGGAAGATAGAAGCTATAAATCAAAACTCGTACCTGTAAAATAATTAGGAAATACAAAATGTGCACACCTGAGTTTACTCCAGATTTAAAGTTCTTTGAACAAAAGGATCGAAATATGAAAGGAACCAAATGCATTGGAAGTCAGACCCTATTAATTACACCGTACCAAAGTGACAATATTTTGGTGTTATGGAAAAATATGGAACTAGAGGAAATGGGGTAGGCAGTGAATTTGATGTTTTATTCTTTCATAAGCAGTCTATTAAAATTGTTGATAAACAATTTTTAAAGGGATTATAACATGGTTTTTAAAAAAAAACTTCTTAGGGCATACTTAGAAGTGCATCTGAAACAATTCAAATTCTGCTTAAATTGGAATCACTTCAAACAGCATCATTTAGCAGCATTCAGATGTGCAAATATTCCCCTTCTATCCTCATGAGAGTGCATCAAAATGTTGCAACTGAATGCAACAGTGGCACTCTCCAGCCAGCAGGAATGATAGGGCATTGCCAGTCCTCTGGCAGTCTGCAGCACTTTCCTTCCCCTCCCTCTACTCTCTGGTACGCTCAGCTGAGACTGGAGCTAGGAGACAGCTGAGCATATCAGGGCCTTGTTACACCTTATTCTGTGAGCCACACAAATGTTGATCAGTGTTAGTGCTAGCTTGGAGTTTGGAGCAGTCACACCCTCAGTCTAGAAACCTTCTCTGACTGTCCCCTACCTGCACACCTGGGACTTGCCACTAGAGGCCCTGCTTCTCTATGATTCTCTGTGCTTCTAAGGCTAAGGCTGGGCTTCTAAGTATCTAACTCCCCTGGGCTAGCAAGGGGAGGCTGAAGCTGTGCTTGCTGCAGGGTGGGTGGGAGCTGATGGAGGTAAAAACCAAGGCAACCCCCATGAAACTGAATTAGCAGCTGGCCCATGGGACTATTTCC
The DNA here is from genome assembly GCF_052110815.1 of Crocodylus siamensis. Classification (NCBI taxonomy): domain Eukaryota; kingdom Metazoa; phylum Chordata; order Crocodylia; family Crocodylidae; genus Crocodylus; species Crocodylus siamensis. The sequence goes on along the minus strand of NC_143395.1, from coordinate 261,073,176 downwards.
TTGGGCTGAGGCTTGGCACTGGCTGCAATTGGGGTGGCCCAGCACCTCCAGGCTTGGCAGGATGGCTGAGCTGCCCCCAGCTTCCCTTGGGAATGGCCATCCTCGTGATCCAGACCTGGAGCTGGTCAGTTTGCTGGCAGGCTGCCCCCACCCTGGAGCAGCCACTGCCAGCTCTTGCCTCGTTGCGTGTGGATTGAGTGCATGGAGCAGGGCACTGCTGGAGCCATGGGGCTTGAGGTCAGGGCTTGCTAGAGCCTGGCTTGGTCTGGGGGCTCTCTGGGATTGGCCATGCTCTCCTCTGTTCTCCAAGGCTTGGGGCAGGGGGAGGGGGCATGGGGTCCCGCAGTGGTTGCACACCCAGAGAGGCTCAGTGCTGGTGGGGAAAGGTTCTTCAGGCTGTCATTCCTGGACCGGGGAGCCGGGAGTGCCGGGAGACTGGGGCACATAGAAAAAGCTGTGTGGCTTCAGGCCCTAGGCCACTCCACTAAACAACTGCACCTATGAGAGCCCACAGAACAGGTGGGTGCAGGAGGGACCACTGCATCCTGGGATACTGAAGGATTTTACCTTGAGCTGCACATCTGTGGGGACTGACCACACCTTAATGGAACAGCAGCTGGGTTGTGCAAATTGGAGATAATTCTGCCCTGGATGGTGCAACTTTGAGCCACATAACAAGTGCTTAAAACCACTTTAAAGTTTTAAGGTACAGACAATCCAGGGGTTAAGGGCTCCAGAAGCTCCCAAATTAACTGTGAAGCAAGGCCCTAAGAGAATTGATGGGGAGCAGAGTACTGCAGGATGTTGGAGGACCTTTGAAAAGGAAACATTTAGGTAACCACCACCCACCAACACTCTTTAAGTTGTCCCATTTTGAAACTCAGAAACATGGTCAACATAACTGAGAATGTACCACCCCCCAATTCAAGAATCCCATCATACTTTCTCTTCTGTAAAATTTGTTGAGTTGTTTCAAAGCAATTCAGGTTCTTTGCTCCCAGAATTCCTGGTCTGAATTGAAAACAAGATTATAACTGCTTTAGAAATGAAGTGCTTTAAAATATAGATATTTCAAATATGCATGTAAATTCTACAAGTTGTGCAGATATACACACACGTGTTTTCTGTCAACACTTTGAGCACAAATAGAATTTTTGTGAAACTGTCTATTTTTAAAATTATTCAAGAACTTATTTTTTAACATCTATCATATAACATTTTGTGCTTTGGTTTTTTTCCTCTTTTTCTTCCCTTTCCTAACCTGATTTCTTCCTTTCCTTTTTAATTCTTATTTTTGAAATCATTTTCAAAATAATTTTTGATCCATTTCATTTTTCCTTATTCTCCCAGATCATTCAAAAATAGATTTTTTTACAAAATGTATAAAGATGGAAAGAAGGAAAAGAAAAAAATCAAAATGGAAAAAAAATTACAAAATCTTGTAAAATATACATCTTAGAAATTTCAAAACTTTCATGATTTTTTAAATAATCCTGGTAGTGAATTTTGGTTGTGTAATTCTGTACATAAAACTTCAAAATTGTATTTATTTGTAAATCCACAGAGTGTAAGATGTTGCATACCTGACTGAATGTTTAATGATAGGTCCCCCCCACCCTCAATCAATAGTAGATCATAGAAGCACTCCATGAAGAACAAGGTACATTTCTACTCTAGCTTCCAAGCTGGTATTAACTTGACCATCTTCAGCACTCAACCAACTTGAACCAGATAGTTTAGAAAGACCAGGCTCCTTTGGGAATAAATTCCCTTAACGTGCAACAGTCAATAAATAAAGAATAAAAGTAAAGGTTACCCACCCACATTTGGGTGTTCCATTCTCAGGGCCCTTGAAACCAAAGGCCAAAAAAAAAAAAAAAGAGAGAGAGAGAGAGAGAGAATGTTCACTTCCCCCTGCCCCAGATTTTGCTCCTGAGAAATTGCTGGTAGCTTTCTTAACAAGCCTTTTAAAATTCATCCCCGCAGAAAAGACCACTTCCTCTATTCCAGGTGAGCTTAGGTGTTCTCAATGACAAAGTGAGCTGACAAAACATTTTAGGAAGACTTTTTTTTTTTTTTTTGAAAAGTCGAATATGTTAATATGATTTTTTTTCCCTACTGAACTGTCTCTGTCTTGCATACCACATGTAAAACCTGGCCCTGAAACCCAGGCACCTCAGCCTGGTTGCCCCACACCCACTTCTGGTGTTTAGAAGAAAAACTGGTGTAAAATTGAATGCAAGAATCCAAACACAGTTATAAATTAATTTTCAGTAATATCAAACAGAATGTGAGCTGCAGTAACACGTATCAATCAGCCCAGCATCATTTGCTTTGGTGTACCCCAGCAGAGTCTCTGGCCCAGAATTTATTTCTCTTTTACATTTGGAATGTGTAAATACAGAAATATTTATTTCGTATACAGTAATGAATACTGAGGCAAATAATTAGGACTGCTATTTTCTCAGACTCAGGTAATTAATAAGAAATGCTGAGTGCTATGTAGAGTTCAAACAGCATAAGCAACTGGCTTCTCATTTTTGTTGCTCTTTTGTGCTGGTTGCATGTATCAGGGCACTGTGTTTTGTCCATCTCATTATTCAGGGGACACCTCCACAGAATACACCTGGCAATTTTTTGTGGCACGTATCTTGCTCTAATTAAACTTTTTATGATGCCACTGAGTGAACCACATAGAAAGAAGTGGTAAAATCTAGTGGGTCCTGGGTCCCCCCCAAACAGCAACTGCATTACTTCCACAGTTCTCCCTTTGTGGGCAGAGGAGCAGAATACTGGTCTCAGCATTTCCTGTCTCATTAAAAGTATCACAGCATAGCATAAACAGTTTCAGTACAGATAGGTGGTTTGCAAATGGTTGTGTGTTGTACAATTGTCTGTTATAAATTTGTGTCCATTGGACAAATTACTAGTAATAAGCTACGTTACTGTAGCCCAAAACACTGTAAGGGAATATACTTCTAAACAACCTGCTTAATTACCACTTGACTTGGTGTAACTGCTCCCTTCCCCTCCCCCACCATACCATGTGAACAGTCTGGCTTATTGGATCCCCTCCCATTGTACTACCCTGTCTGAGAAAACCCAGCCACTGCAACACTGGGGCAAGTTGAAGCCATCTGGGAGCCCATGGACTGCATGGTTAATGCCTCACAAGCCAGAGGTAGTGCACAGGCCCCCAGCTGAACAGTCCTGTCTTAGACGACTGGCACAGTGGTCCCTCTAACCAGCAAAGTTCTGTAGGAGACCAGGGCAATGCTCTTTGGTCCTACACCCAAGCCAAATCAGTGACAAATGATTAGCAAAAGGATAGATACAGATTTTTCACTCTATTTTAAGAATCTAGCCACTCCTCTAGAAAACAGGTGACTCCTCCTTTCCCCCACTGCTAAGAATCTCCCTCATTTTTTCGCAATGTGTCTACATGGGAGTATGATGGTGGCAGGGGAAATACCCTGACCAAGGTAATGCAATTAAAATGGCACTGTGTATCGGAGGGTTGCACCACCTTGTCAGCTTGTGGACAGGACTCCCTTTGAGAGGCTCATAGTTAACTTCCCATTGGCCAGTTTCCACCGGGAGGATCTCTGCTACATGCTGACTTTATGGAAATGGGAGACCCTTCCCTAGTTTGCCCCTGCAGTCATATGACTGAGGGCAAGCAAAACTCAGAGGCATCCAAACTCTGAGTCACCGGACTTAGGCTTGCATGTAGAATGCCTGCCAAAGGATTTGGAAATATCTGAAGCCCCAGGCTGGGATGGAGGATACTTGCCATAAGCAGAGCCACATATGGTTCTTGAATGATTCAAACAGATTTGGACCTGATAGGCATATCCAGACAAACCTGCACGTACCTCTTGCAGCGTCTCAAAGAGTCTCTATGGCTGCCCTTTGCTTTGGTGCTGCAGCATGCTGCCTCCCTGTGTGGGGCAAGGAGTGGTACAGGCTGCAGCAACCCAGGGTCCATCCCCAGGTAAGTAAGGACTGGGGGTAGGAGGAACTGGACTGGGGGCCTGTGTGAGTGTGAAGGTCTGTGTGTGGGTGGGACCCCTGCCTGCCCCCCCCATACACACACACAGCCCACAGCCCCCCCTGCAGCAGCAGAGGTTATCGGCGCATTCAGGACTCTCCTGGCACATCCTCCCCATGGCATGGAGCAGCATGGCACAACCCCAGCTGTCTAGCAGCTACTGTGGCTAAAAAGGAAAGCCTACAAAGGATGGAGGATGGGATTCACCTCCAAGGAGGATTACTCCGCACTGGTCCGGTCCTGCAGGGAGCAAACCAGGAAAGCCAAGGCTGCAACTGAACTCCAACTAGCTTCAGGCATCAAGGACAACAAAAAGTCCTTTTTCAGATATGTGGGGAGCCGGAGGAAAAGCAAGGGCAATGTTGGACCCCTGCTAAACCAGATGGGGCAACTGACAACTGACGCCCAGGAAAAAGCCAACCTATTAAATAGGTACTTTGTGTCAGTCTTTCATCAGTCACACGGAATGCCCATGCCTGCTATGGGACAGGGAGATCCGGGTGATGGGGATCCCCTACCCTCCATAAATGCTGACCTCGTGAAGGAACACCTTGAGAAGCTGGATACCTTCAAGTCAGCCGGCCCTGACAATCTGCACCCCAGGGTACTCAAGGAGCTGGTCAGCATCATAGCCCAGCCCCTGGCATGGATCTTTGAAAACTCCTGGCGCTCTGGTGTCGTGCCCGAAGACTGGAAGGCAGCCAATGTGGTGCCGATCTTCAAGAAAGGGAGGAGAGTGGATCCGGCTAACTACAGGCCCATTAGCCTGACTTCTATCCTGGGGAAGATCTTAGAAAAGTTTATTAAGGAGGCCATCCTTGATGGACTGGCCCAGGCTAACATTCTAGGGACAGCCAGCACGGGTTTGTTGCGGGTAGGTCTTGTTTGACCAATCTCATTTCCTTCTATGACCAGGTGACCTATCACCTGGACAAGGGAGAAGAGATTGATGTCATATATCTTGACTTCAAAAAAGCTTTTGATCTGGTATCCCATGATCACCTCTTGGCCAAATTGCCCAGTTGTGGCCTTGGCTCCACCTCGATCTGCTGGCTGGGAAATCGGCTTCGTGGTCAGACCCAGAGGGTTGTGATTGATGGCAGTCACTCATCATGGTGCCCTGTAACCAGTGGGGTCCCTCAAGGCTCTGTCCTGGGACCCATACTGTTCAACATCTTCATTAACGATGTGGACACTGGAGTTAGGAGTGGACTGGCCAAGTTCGCCAATGACACCAAACTTTGGGGCAAAGCATCCATGCCAGAAGATAGGCGGGTGATCCAGGCTGACCTGGACAAGCTGAGCAAATGGGCAGACGAGAACCTCATGGTGTTTAACACCGAAAAATGCAAGGTTCTCCACCTTGGGAGGAAAAACCTGCAGCACCCTCATAGGCTCGGCAGTGCTACGTTGGTTAGCACTACAGAAGAAAAAGACTTGGGGGTCATCATTGACCACAAGATGAACATGAGCCTCCAATGCGATGCTGCGGCTAGTAAAGCGACCAAAACGCTGGCTTACATCCATAGATGCTTCTCAAGCAAATCCGGGGACATTATTCTTCCCTTGTACTCGGCCTTGGTGAGGCCGCAGCTGGAGTACTGCGTCCAGTTTTGGGCTCCACAATTCAAAAAGGATGTGGAGAAGCTTGAGAGAGTCCAGAGGAGAGCCACGCGCATGATCAGAGGTCAGGAAAACAGATCTTACGATGACAGGCTGAGAGCCATGGGACTCTTTAGCCTGGAAAAGCGCAGGCTCAGGGGTGATCTGATGGCCACCTATAAGTTTATCAGGGGTGGCCACCAGGATCTGGGGGAACGTCTGTTCACCAGAGCGCCCCAAGGGATGACGAGGTCGAACGGTCACAAACTCCTGCAAGACCGTTTCAGGCTGGACATAAGGAAGAATTTCTTTACTGTCCGAGCCCCCAAGGTCTGGAACAGTCTGCCAGCGGAGGTGGTTCAAGCACCTACATTGAACACCTTCAAGAGCAAATTGGATGCTTAACTTGCTGGGATCTTATGACCCCAGCTGACTTCCTGCCCTTTGGGCAGGGGGCTGGACTCAATGATCTCCCAAGGTCCCTTCCAGCCCTAATGTCTATGAAATCTATGAAATCTGGTGCTGCCTTTGCCAAATTGCACGGGCCCAGCCCAGCTCAGTGCAGGGCCATGTGCCTTTCCACAGCTCTGGGCTGTTCAGGTGCAATGGTGCTCTCAGGGACCACATGCCATGCCAGCCCAGGTTCTGCCTCCATGGAACTGGCCTGATCCAACAGTGCATGGGGCCTGTGCACACAGGACCTGGCCTAGTGTGAAATGTGGTCCCTGCAAGCAGCACTGAGCCCTGAGTGACAGCCTGAAGCTGCCCAAAGGTACACTGAGTTGGTCCGCATTCCTGCACTGAGCTGGTCTGGGACCACATGATGTGGCACAGGCAGTACCAGGTACTAGGCAGATAGAGCCACACCACACTACTCCATGCTGGGGGGGGGGCCTGTGCCAGGAGGGCCCCAAGTGCCCTGATGGCTGCTGCTGCTGTGGGGGGGCATGTGTTGTATGGGGGAAGCTGTGAGCCCTGCAGTCCCACATCCCACCCCTCCTGAGCAACCCCTACAACACCCACATCCCCATGCCACCCCCACAAGTCCCTCACCCACATACCCACCCACAAAACACAAACCCCCACACAAGCCCCATACCCCCCTAAGCCCTACATCTCCTCACAGACTCCTCCTCCCCTCCAAAGTGCTTTACACTTGTAAATAGATCAGTAAAACATTGCCCAACTGCTCTCTCTCTCTCTCTCTCTCTCTCTCTCACACACACACACACACACACACACACACACACTTCATTTTAATAGTAGAAGAACACTCTTTTGGGTATTTTAATGAAAGAATTTGGGTTTCTTACCAAAGTATTTGCAATTTTTTAATAGGGAACAGTAGGGTCTGTGCAGTGAGACAAGTGGCAAGACCTAAGCAGAGGAGCCTATCCAAGGCCAGCACTGGGGACCCAGGTGGAGGGCAGATGTGGTAGCTGACCTCTTGGCCATCTGGGGCCAAGAGGACATACTTTAGCAGTTCAAAGAGGGCCACCACAAGGAGCACATCTTCTGGGTGATAGCTGCCAAGATGGCAGAGTAGGGGCACTCCATCTGCACCTGGCAGGGGTACAACCTTAGGGCTGCAGGTCCAAGGGGGTGGATGCTGTCACAGGTGTGCAGCAGATCATACCCAGGCAGCAGCCCCCACTGCCAGACTGCTGCAGTGGGTAGAGGGTGCAGCCCTGCTTCAGCAATTCAGCTGGCACAAGAGATAGTGTCCCCAGGTACCAAAAGCTCCTGTCTATTTGTAATATTCAAAATAGCTGGGTGGGCTCTAAGAGCCCACCTGGCTAACTAGTAGCCCCTATTGTATGGGGGCTAATGGGCAATGATACAACTAAATTCTTGGGACAACTAATGAAAAAAAAAAAAAAACAGGATAGGAGTGTAGTGTGGGTCAAAGGGTCAAAACATGAAGATAAGTGCTCCTGAGGGGGACACCCAGTAGAGTCCCCTGGGCTGCACCCACTGGTCCTCAAAGGCATCCAAGGAGCCAGTGGACACCACCCACTGGTGCTCCACACCTTCCTAGCCCTTCCTGGCCAGTCTCCCTCCTGGTCAGGTACAGAGCCCAATTGGCCAGGGCCAGGAGGCAGTTGACCAGGAGGTCCCGGGATTTGGCAGGGCCATGGATGGGGTGACCAAAAAAAAAAAGGGTTGCGGGGATGAAATTCAACCAGAACCTCAAGAGGAGTTTCTGGAGGTGGATGGGGCTGCAGCCTGGTCACACTCGAGGGTCATGTACACCAGGATCTCCCTCTGCCCACGGAAGGGGCAGGAGACTGGGGTGTCTGTGCAGCTCACCACATACACGCCTATGGCGATGGCTCCATGCAGAAACCACCAGCTAAGCTCCCCAGGGGCTTGTGGGATGAGGGTGGAGTACAGACTCAGCCACTAGGGCAGCCCTATTCACAGCTTCACTGAGCAGGTCCCACCACTTGGTGTCTGGGCAGGACATCATGGGCACATGATGGACAGTGCCACCTCAGGTACATGCTAGAGGTGCGCAGCAAATGGACAGTGGAAAAGCAGACCGGTCTGATGTCCTCCAGCCAGCTCAGGTGGAGTGAAGCCCCTGTGCCATGAGGCTCGGTGAAAGGCAGCTAGCCTCATGACAAACTCTGGTGAACTGGAAGACACAGGGGGAGGGCAAGGACTGCTGGGAACTGGCACTACACAGGACCTGGTCAAAGACAAGGGCATCAGGAGGTAGGGCAGATTTCACCTCCCAGACCAGACAGACAGGTTGCATGTGTCACAGGATACACCCATGTGCTGGGCCAGCACAGCAGGGTCCATCCACTCCTGCCTATCTGTAGTCCAGGAGGTCTCCAATATGGGTGACACCAGCTAGGATCAATCTCGCTGTCGCAACCAGGGTACGCCTCTGCTGTCAGCACCTCCAGGTGGGGGTTCCAGAGAAGGGGCTCAACGAGCAGGTCAGCACCCTGGGTGACTGTTGCAGGGGACCTGGAGGCAGAGGCCAGCCTCCAGGCCCGGAGAAGGTCCTGGTAGAAGTCTGGCAGCTCTCACAGGTCCTGCAGAGAAGAATCCTTACAGGCTGAGGAGCTGCCAGTCATATCAGAGCACCTGGAAGTGGTTGAGGAAAGCGTGCCCTAGATGGCCCCATGCTGTGTGGCTACCAACACCTTATAGCAGTCATTGCAGGGCCTGAAGGCAGAATGCCAAGACCTGGCTGCACAGGCAAGCCAGGCCCTAGCCATGCCCTCCTGCAAAGGAGAGGCTCAGGACCTCTACAGCAACACAGTGCCGTCCTGGCCAGAAAGACTCCAGTGTCCCATCTCTGGAGTCCCACCAGGACCTCAGGGGGCACAGAGCAGGGTGTGTAATTGGTGCAAGAGCATGGACAGGACACCTTGTCCTGATCCAGGGACAGGAGAGGAAAAGACAGGACCTCTCCGGCGTGCTAGCTTCAGAAGGTCCAGAACCAGGTACAGGTTGTTGAAGATGGAACATCCTGAGCACTGTGTATGTCTGACCAGGATGCCACATCATGTCCATCAGCATGGAGCACAGGCACAGCAAGATGCCAGTTGCTACCACCTTGTAGTTCGTGCAGGGTCTGTAGGGACACAGGTACACTAGTTCCTAAGGTTGTGGGGATCAGCAGGAGCCAGCATGGCCCTCTGGCATGACAGGGAGAGTTCCCCACTTCTCTCAGATTCAGCCCAGACTGCGGCAAGGTCCAGGCCAAGGACATCGCAGAAGGCCCAGTAGAGCTCCGCAGTCAGCCCGTCAATGCCAAGTGTCTTCATGCAGGTATCAGACAGAGGGCAGCTGAAAACTCAGCTAGAGTGAGAGGAGCTTCCAGCTGGTCCCAGTTGCCCATGCTGACCTGCGGGAGTCCCTCCCACAGGGTCTGACAGGTTTTGGTGTCAGTCAGATCCAGGGAGAAGAGCTCTTCATAAAAGGCCTGAGCACACTGCCGCATCTCACCTGGATCTTTGAAGGGGGTGCCATCACCTGTCTAGAAGGCAGGTGATACACTTCTTGGCCTCCCACCTCCTCGCCAGGGCATAGAAGAAGTCAGGAGACATGGTCCATCTCCCAAAGGTGCTGTATCCACGAGAAGACAAATGTTCCACGGCAAACACAACAGTCATCCAGAGCACCAAGCTCTTCCCACCTCTCCCGACACTCTCCACAGAGGGATGGGTTGGTTGGGTCGGTGGTCAGGTGCCTCTCCAGCTCCAACACTTTCCTGCTCAAGCTTCTTCCTGGACCACCTCCCACTGCCGGTTGTGCTCCTGAGTGTAGCTGTGGCAAAAAAGCCACATGTACACCTTCCCCACATCCCACCATCTCCAAGCTGAAGGAGAAAGCTGTTGCTCCCGCCAAGCCAGCCAGAAATCCCAGAAGGCCTCCCTGAAGCCCACACCCTCCTGCAGACTGGCATTGAAGCCCCCACAGTCCTGTAGTCACAGTCAAGAAATGCAAGTAGCTCATCCCTGGGGACTGCTGGGACCAAGAGGTCTGCAGGTTCCATGGAGCTTGCTGGTTCTCGGGTGTCCTCCTCCTGGCCCTGGGGCTCAGAGGGCTCCTTAGACATCATCTGAACCCCCCAGTTCGCTAAGACCCTGGACTGTGGTTGGGATTGGGAGAGAGCTCTGCAGCCCCCCCCCCCCCCCGAGACAGGGGTGGGGCTCCTTCACAAGATGGTGGAGTAGAGCTGGAGCCCCAGGGAGTCTGTGTAGGATCCCTGATGAGATAGGCCCATTGATTAAGGGAACCCACCGGGACACCCTTTGGTGTGGGACTATGGGGCAGGCTAGAGGTGAGGTTTTCCTGGGAGGGGGAGGGATGACACCCGCCAGGCACTGAAGTGGCTCTGACATCTGTCTCAGAGTCCTGGGAAAGGGGGATCTCCTCCTTCAGGACTGACTGGGGTGAGCCCCAGGACCTCTGTATCTGCCAGATCAGAGGGAGGAGGCTCTTCTGCCAAGCCTTCCTTGGGGTAGGTCTCAGCACCCATGTTTTCAGGGGGTAGGCCCTGGTCAGCAGAATGAGGGGCTTCCTCCATGGGCTCCTATTCAGGACTATCTAGCAGCCCTGAAGCCTCCTCCATGGGGATCACCCATTTGATCTTTCCTGGCAGTGGGGTTTCGGGCACAGCTAGGGAGGCCCCCGGAGGCTGGGCCACTCCTTTCCCCTGTGTGGTGCTCTTGGGAAGGGGAGAGGAGTCCTCCACATCAGAGGGCTCTAGCTATGCCTGGGCCTTCCTCCTGCCTTTACGCCCAGAGGGGACCTGCACCCACTCAACCATGAGAAGGTCCTAAGGTGGACAGACTCCAGCAAGAGAAGGTGAGGGTTGGGGCAGGGGCAGGAGGGCCCTGCTCCCTCTTTCCCTCCAGTTGCTATTGCCCTCCCTGGGACTCCACTAGACTTGGTTGGGGGGTGGGGTCCCTTGAGCTCATGGGGAGGCTTATAGTTGTGGTTGGGTGCCAGGGGGTCCTAAGGGGGTGGGGCACTGGTGGTAGGGTACCCCTCTTTCCTGTGGGACCTGTAGATGCCCTCCCTGGCCCATGGGGCACTCATGATGCAAGTGCCCCAGGGCATGGCACTGGAAGCACCGCAGGTCCCCCAGTGTATAGAAAATCCTCACCAGGGCCCCCCCCGATAAGGAATTACCAGGCACCCCTCAGCCTCTCAGCCGTGCTCCCACCACCAGCTGGATCATGACCTGGTGACAGAAAGAGCACACATGGCAGAGGCCAGGGTCTCGGCACCCCAGTGAGAGGGCCACCACTGGGGAGATCAACTCTCCCCAGGGTTTGGAGCTGGGGGAGCAGGGCCCAACTGGGGATATAGGGAGGGATGGAACTGAGGACCACCCTGGTCCCCAGCTCTTCTAGAGGCTCAAGGGGGGGATGTACGCACCCTCCACCATGAGCCCCCTCTCCACCACCTTTTGTGCAGGCAGCCTCTGAGGCAAGGAAAAAGACCCCCTTGCCATGAAAGTGGGAGGCCACCACAATCTTGGGGAACCCCACTACCCAAGCAATGGCCTGCACCCAGGTCTCAAAGTGCAGGTTCTCCCACTTGGGCAGTTGGCACTTCACCCCATGCCTGCAGGTGAGTGCCAGAAAGGGGGCCCAGCTGCCCAAACTGGAAGGCCGGCAGTGGAGGGTCCAGGCCCCCTGGCTTCAGGTCTCCCCACAGCTGCCTGTGCATAGCTGTGGTTTGTGGTCCCCCCCCAGGGGGGCCACATTGGTGGGGCCTGGGGCCAGGGACAGGCTGAGTGGGTGTGCTGGCTGGTGTAGTGCACCTGGTCCCCTCAGGCTCTGGTGGTCTAGGCTTTGGGGCAGGGCCCTTGCCCTTCCCACCCCCAGCTGTGGAGGTGGCTGAAGAGGAGCTCTTCCCACTGCCCTTGGTCCCCTGATGATGGGAGAGGGGGCTTGGGAACCCCTCCGGGGGGGCTGGCCAGGGGTGACCCCCTGGCCCTGTTGGCTCCCTACTGGAGTTCTACCTGCCCCTGCAGTGGAGGTTCAGGCTTCTCCACCCCTAGAGGAGGTTGGTTGGACTCTGCCTCCAGGGTGGAGATGCAGGGGCATGCATCCCCTTGGGGGCTTGGCTGGGATCCACCCCCATAGTGGGGGCTTCAGGAAGCTCTGTGGGGGCATCTGCCCCCCCCAAGGTTCCTGCCCTGCCATTGTTTCACATGAAGGCAGGGAAGACAATAAAGAAGAACAAAATATCCTGTGGGGCTGGTGAATCTAGTAGGGGCAGGATGGGGTTGTGAGGGAGAAGTGGGATAGGGAGGAAGGGGGTGAAGCTCACTGAGCCACAGCCCCACAGGAAAAAACTGGGAGGCCTATGCTTCGAGAATGTGGGGGAAGGGAGGAAAAAAAACAACCAACAAAAAAACCCTGCACACACAAGGGCTAGGGAAACTCAAGCTGGCTTACTCAGCCACACAACAAACACCAGGTCAGGGGGAGTGGACCACAGGACTTACCACACAAGGGCAAAAAACACACAGGGAAGACTGCTGAGGCAGGTGTAAAAGATGGCTGGAGCAGTGGAGGGGCTTTGTTTGTGGAAGATCTGTCCCGAAGCCCCTCAGGCCTCCAGCCAGGTCACTCAGCAGCAGAGCAGTAAGCAGGAAGACAAATCAGGATCAGATGCAGTGAGGTAGCTGTGGGGGAGGGCAGGAGCAGTCAGTCAATTAGGAAGTGATCCAGTGCAGGTGTGGTGTCAGGTGGTGCAGCAGGGAATCTCCCTCTCTCCTGAGAGGGGGCAGCAGCAGCAGTGATGGTAGGAGCCATCCAGTTCAGCCACTCAGGGTGTGCTTCTGGTGAAAGTGGAGGTGAAGGTGGGGGTGGCCTGCCAAGGCAGCTGGGGCAGGCAAGTTCCTTTAGGCTCCAGCAGTGATGGTGGGGGAGGGGCCTACAGGCAGCAGGCTCCCTCCCTAGGCTGTCCCCCAACAGTGGCTTGGCAGCAGGCCAGGAAACAGGGGTGTAGAAGCTGGGGTGCAGTGCAGTAAGCCCCTCCCTGAGCAGGGTAGCAGCATGCAGCAGGGGGGGTGCAGCAACAGCAGCAGCCACCCAAGGCAGGAAGGGGTGCACCCAACTTACACCAAAAGCTCTGAGACCAAGACAGCAGCTAATAGTAGCCAGAGGCAGGGAAGGGCCTGGCCATCTTCTCCCCAGAAGCTCCTGAGACCAAACTTGCAGCAACCAGCCACAGCAGCAACATCCTCGGACAGGAAGGGGCATGGCCAACTCAACTTCCCCAGAAGCTCCTGAGAGCGAGTAGCCCTGAGCTGCTTTCCAGGGCAGCTTTTTATACTGTTGAGGGCCAGCACAGGTGTTGGCCCCAGCCTCTAGTTCCCCCGGCTGCAGGTCCAGGAGGAGCTGGGCAGGGTCATTTTGCCCCAAGTGGCACAACTTGCCCCACACCAAAGTGCATATCCAGACACATGAGCTAAGGCAAAAATCTGTGGCACAAATTTATGCCACTCCTATTTAAGCTGCTGCAAGCACACATGCCTGCATGTGTGGATGTGCCTGATCTGGTTAATTTGACTTTGGACCCAAAAAAAATTCCTTAAAAAAAAAGTGTCTATATGGCAGTATATTACATTGGTGTAGAATCTGATGAACTAGTTCCCTGTGATTTTTAATATTATTCTGTATTTGTCCACAATTCTCTTATGCTTAGTTTCTTATTGTGCATTCTTGTTTTATCTGCAAGTCACTTCAACAGCCTTTTTCCATATCTTACTTCTCCCCTCACTCTGCCTTTTTTGTTTTTGTTCTTTTTCTTTCTCCATAACCCGTTCTGGCTCTAAAAAATCATTAGAAATCCCAGCCCCAGGGAATATATCATCCTCCAATTCTATACTTTTATGGAGTTTTTACTATTTATTTGAGAAAGGTGTCACTTTTTTAGGCCCCCTTCCAGTTCTTATCACTTCTCAAACTCCAGAAATTTCACAGGACAAACGCTGACAATATTTACCTGTAACCTAATTCAGATGCAGTCAGTGTAGGCCACAGCATCTTTATATCATGTATTGCATTTTACAACAAGCTACATGCTGTTAGAGGTTCTTTGTGTATATTAAGGGTTGGGTGATATTAATTCTTAACCTTCTGAGATCTGGCAAAACACAAATGATCCATCACAGTTTTCTTCCACAGACAGTATGTAGATTAAATAACACCTCAGACTGGTACTGATTCAAAGTTCTTTGAAGTCAATTGAATGGTTCCCATTAGTTGAGATGGGTTTTGGATAAAGATCATAATTAATCATCTTCTCTCTAACTTAAAAAGGGATTAGTATTTTTAGCTATGTTACATACATAGATTATACATGTATACATGAATGGCAGAACCTTTAAAACAACTTTCACTCCTTAAATGGTACCAAGTGGTTGACACTCCAATAGGGTGACCACCCTAAGGGTGCATCCAAACAAGCCCACACATGCCTCTTGCAGTGTCTGAAACCCCTTTGAGATACTGCAAGAGGCACATGCAGGAACAAGAAAATGTTGCAGCACAGGGGCAAAATTAGACCCCCCCCCCCAGATATCCAGGGTTAAAAAAAACCCACGTAGAAAAAAAGTGTGACAGACAACTGGAGGCTGGGTCCTCCATAGAGACATTCTGGCACCCCAGACCCTGCTCTATGGTTACCCCTTGCCTTGGTGCTGAAGCATGTTACCTGCAGCAGGGAGCTGGACCCAGGCTCCACTGCTGATAAGTAAGGGGTCAATGGGTAGGAGGAGTGGGGAGGGGACCATGGGGGGAACCCCACTGGCCCCGCCTGCTCCCCAAGCCCCCCAATCCCTACCCCCCCACCCTAGCATCCTAGGGAATGGGGGGGAACCAAAAAAACCCCAACTCCGGCACTTACCAGCAATACAGCTGCCCATCTGGGCCACTGCCTGCACAGTTCAGGGCTGGGTCACACCCCCAGCAGCCCCAACCTGGACCCAGCTTCCCCACACTGCTCTGTGTTGCCCTGGGGGGCTCTGCCAGGAGGCCCTGGAGACCCAACAGCCCCCGCTCCTGGGGCCTTTTTTTTTTTAAGTGCCAGAGGCTGGGATTGGGGGGGGCAGCCATTGGGGGAGTATGGGGGAGTGGTGGGGTGGATGCTGAGTGGGGCAGCCATCAGGGGGGCTGCAGGAGCTGGGGAGGATGGGGCCAGGTAGGGCAGCAATCTGGGTGACTGGGGGAGAAAGCAGGGTTGGGGCATGTGGGCCTTGCAGAGGGAGGTAGCCCCTGTAGGGGGTCCATTGGCCCCTGTGGGAGGGCTGTAACCACTGAGGGGGGGCCATGACCCCTGAGTGGGGGCTGTAGCCCCTGTGGGGGGCAGGAAAACATATATTCATGTAAACATGAATTCATGAAATGTATTTAGAATTCACTTTATTATTATGATAGAGACATTGGTAGTTTTCCAAATTTCTTAAACACTGTAGCTATATCAATAAAACATTGCCCAATTAATTGCTGGCTCTCTGTCTCTCACTCTCTCTCTCTATAGTGGTCTTTTGTTTTAATTGTGGAGGAACATGGATTTTAGGGTATTTTACAGAGTGACTTTGGGATTTTTTATCAAGGATTGTTCAATTTTCAAATAGGAAACATCAGAATTCCTGCTAGGGAGGCCAGTGGCAGGACCCTGCCTGCTCAGAGCTGGCACCTTCGACCCAGCTGGCTGTGGCTGATCTCCTGGCCAATTGGGGCCATAAGGACATGCTTTGACAGTTCAAAGCAGGCCACCACACCCAGAACTTCTTCCGGGTGATAGCTGCCCAGATGGTGGGGCACAGAGCACACATGGCAGTAGGGCACACAGGGCACACAAAGGCCACCTCTGCAGCCACAGCCCACTGGCAACTGGCCCAGAGGGACAGATGCCTCATCTGAGTCTGGCAGGTGTGCAGCAGGTCACAGCCAGGCAGCAGCCCCCCATTGCCAGACTGCTATGGTGGGTAAAGGGTGCAGGGAACTCTCAGGGCTGCTTCAGCAGTCCAGCTGGCACAAGGGGTAGTGTCCCCAGGTACCAATTGGCTGGGCCCCAGAAGCTCCTGAGAGTGAGTAGCCCTGAGCTACTTGCCAGGACAGCTTTTTGTACTGACGGGGCCAGGACAGGGCACCTCTTTATACTGCTGGGGCTAGCACAGATACTGGCCCCCAGGCTCTAGCTCCCCTGGCTGCAGATTTGGGAGGAGCCAGTTATTTTGCCCCAAGTGGCACAATTTGCTTCACAACAAAGTGCATGTTCAAGCATGTGCACTGAAGCAAACAGCCCTAGCTCAAATTTCCACCGCTTCTATTTGAACTGCTGCAAGCACACATGCTTGCATGTGTGGACACACCCTAAGTGGGCAGGACAGTCCCGAAATTTAAAGATCAAGTCCCAGTCCTGGGCTTTATGACTGTCGGACAGCATTTGTCCTAGATTCCCAGTATCAAGCAGGGATCCAGGTTTTCCATTTGCTGTGCAAAACGGGGAGAAATGGCAGGTTTCCCCTTGCAGGCAGGCTGAATTCCAGCCTGCAAAGAGCTGCTTGGGGCTGTGGGAAGCAGGACACAGGGGGCACCATGTGCATGTGTGCATGCGTGTGGCCAGCAACACAGCCCCAGACAGCAGTGGAGGGCAGCTCCCCCAGCTGCCTACAGGTAAGTTGGGTGCAGGCAAATTGAAACCCCCACAATGGGGGAGGGAGTGGAGTAGGGTTGGTGGCTAGGGGCACTGGCTAGCCAGGGTGGTGCATGGGGTCTGGGACAGCCCTAATACCTGGAAAGAGCACCCCATAAGAACTGTCTTGTTGCTTTCTTTCCATGAAATCTTGCTTGGGAGTCCTGACAGTCTGCTCTAAAAGATCCCTGTGTTCATACTGTCTGCAGCTCTAAGCCAACCATGCATAGCTCCCAGTGCTTCCAGGAGCTAACAATTCAGGAAAAGCTAGCCATGCCAGGACTTCTGGTCTCATTGCTGCAGGACCAGAAGACCAAAGGCCTGAGAACTTCAGCTCTAAGTTGGGCATTACTCTGAAGCAAAGAGCCAGGATAATCCATGAAGCCTTGGTTCTATAATCAGGACTCCCAGGACTCCAGACTCCTTGCCATTAAGGTGGAACTTAAAGCCTGGTCTGGCTAGTACTGGGATAGGAGACCACTGAGTAATTCTAGGTGTTGTACGCACAAGCTAAGGCATTGTAGTTGAATATCTGGTGAATAACAGACCACAGAAGCCTAATTACTAGAAAGACTTGGCTCCACTGTCACTGCTGAGCTGATGGAAAATATTTTTTTAAAATCTCTCACAGAATGAGATCCTGAGATCAGACACCACTGTATACATTCAGTTCAGCAGGGTCATAGAAAAATTCTGAACTATAGTGAAAATATTTAGGAAACAAATCTCCTTAGACATAAACCAAAGACTGAAAATAGATGGCAGGTGCCCTGTCATTCTCCAAGCTCTCTCTAAGGGCTTTATTATTGTCATCTGTATCATTGTATCACCTATGACCATCCACCACAGATCAGGACCCAAATATACTATGCACTGCACTAACATAAAAGAGAAAAACCACCCTTGCCTCTGCTAATCACCACCATGCTGGAGCCCCTTCCATGTAAAATAGCAAAAGTTAAGTCCTTAGTGGGCTTCCCCACCATTCATCCTATATACAAACAAATATATAAAACACACAACAGAGATGTGCCACATTCTCCATTCTGCAAGAGGGAGGAAGGCTTTCTATGTGGGAATATGGTCTTCTCACAGAAAACCTGTCTAAAATATCATGTATATATCATTTAGGGTACACTGTTTGGACAGGCAGTTGGAGCGGGTTAAGGTTGTGTGGGAGAGGTTAAGACAAGGTGGACTTTTACCTGGGTGGGATGAGAGAAAAATATTGGTTTTGTGGAACGGCTTTTTACATGGAGAAAAACACATTAATTTGCTCCTGCTGTTTTTGTCTGAGTTGGTCTGCAGTAGTAGTATTTTGCCCCAAGATCATGATAAGTTCTCATTTTGATTTTAAAAGTTAAGAAAGAAAGAAGGGAAGAAAGAAAGAATGAACATCTGTCTATCCACAGGCAAATATTAAATCTGCTTTCCTCACTTACAATTGTATATGTCTACTTCTTCTACACTTCCAAAGAAACCATGAACTCTATTGTTTCCAGTAAATGTAACACATTTTTTACTGTAGAAACAAAAAGACTTATTGAACATTTGGGCAATATTATGAACATCATTGCTCATCTCCTGTGGCAAAACAATATTGGGAAGACAGAAAGAATACTGATGAAAATGATTGTTGGTGAGATGTTGCAAAACATATACTGCTTTAAAATCAAATGTGAATATTTCTTGAACTGAAGGAGCTAAAGACACGAATACTCTAAAATAAGTACAGGAACATGCCATGTTTTCTGGTGTTACTGACATTTGAAAATAAGCACAAACACAGTATATGAAGTGATAGAAATGCCAAACTTGAGTCTCAAATCATGAAAATAAATAGTGCTACCAACATGTCATGCCCACCTATTGTGAGTAGGGTTAGATGGCATACTGTTTCAAATGCAAGTAGCTGCCTGGAGCCTGGAGCCCTGCTAGCACTAGCACTCCCAATGTTGATACCAAGGGTGGAAAACTGTGAGGGAAAAATATTAAAAGACTAGTGTCAAACCTAATTGGCTGATGAGGATATTAACTTAGACGCAACTGCTCTTAGAGGATACACAGTAGGGCTGTGCAAAATTTCACCAGCCATTTTGTTCCAACACTGTCTCTACCAATTTTGAGGCCAAAACAGAAAAATCAGAACAAAACAAAAGCCATCAAAATAGCCTCGAAACAAAACAAGGCTGGTCGAAATGTTTCAAAAGTCTAAATGTTTTGACCATAGGTTGATTTCCTATCCCCAGCATAAGATCTGGCAGGGGGTGATGAGGCAGCCTGCTTTCTCATCCCCTGCACTACTTTGTGCCATTTCATTCCGCCCCTGCCCCTGGCATGATCTAGTGCTGGAGATGGGAAGTCAACCCAGCAAAACTCAAAACAGGGTCAAAACAGCCTTTCTGTTTCAGCGGAATGGAACAGCTATTTCGACCCGAAATTTAATTTGATACAAAACACTGTTCTGTTGAACCTCAAGGTTTCACACAGCCCTAATACACAGCTAAAACCAGTCCTTTCTGTATGCAGCACCTTTAACTACTTTCAAAGACATAGGACACTGACAGAAGTGGGGGGTTTTGCATGATCGGCCCCTGGAAAGCACTCTATAATGATGCCCTGACAGAAGCACAAGGCTGCAGAACACTTTAAAAGTGCCCAATTGTGTGGCAAATTAGCCCCCATTTAAATTAATCCAAAGCAGAGTGCCTTCATTATCTGTTTATCCCTGCAAGGCTCAGCTGATGCAGTCCAGTCCCACCCCCAGTGCTGTCATCAGTATGGGAGGGAAGGGAGCTCCATTTCAGGGTTTGCCCAGGCTGTGCTGAATGTGGAGTGGGTTTGCTCAGGAGCCTCCTCCCTCACCCCCTAGTGCAGGCTGGGCAAACCCCAGAATGGAGCTCTCTCCCCTGACTTCTCCCTCCTCCCATCCTGACAACAGCACCAGAGCTGGGAGGGGTTGGGCCGTGGATAGGGATTGGCTTCAAAATGGAGCTTGATCCCCTCCCCCTGGCTAAACAGTGAATGTCTGTTTTATTGGGGTGGGGAGGAGTGGGGGGGAGGTTGTTGTAACTGATAGCTTTTTCTGTGAAATGCCATGGGTTGCAGTAGGGAGCTGCATGTCTAGCAGCAACCATAGGGGCTAAAAGGTAACTTTACAATCTGGTCCAAATAAGAGACAACACTAGGTAAGGTGGACATAGGCATTAAGGGATCAGAGCAGGTGCACAAGCGCTGTGGGAGGTGTAGGGACCCTCCTTTCCCTATAGAGCAGAGCCAGATCACCAATAGGGACTTAACCATATACCTTTTAATGAGAAAACTGTAGTGGGAACATAACATGTGTAAACCAGCAGGTATAAGGGGCAATACAATGCCCCGAGGGGGCAGGATTCAATAAAGGTTAAGCACTTACAATCATACACATATTCACCTAGTTGACAAAAGACAGGTTTAACAAAATATAAAAGACAAACAGCACAACAAATAATACTGGTTGGTGAAATATAAAATGGAAAAAATACAAAATGTCAACAAACAAGAAATATAGGGCCTAGGTACCTGGAGGGGGGAAAGAGGAAAACACAATGACCCCTTTTCCACTTCAACAAGAATTTCTCCCTGTCACTTCATTCATCCCAATTCATCCCAGCTGGGATCTCCCATATGGTAGGCAGAAACTCTACCACACAGCCACCAGTGCTGGCACTGCTCCAAGCTGCTAGGGATCTTGACCTTCCAGGAGCCCCGGCCTTGTGTTGAGCTTCCTGGCCTCTTGCTGGAGGAGCTGGAAGCAGAGCAGGGAACCTCTCAGGTCACTGCTCAGATGCTTGCTGGAGCTGGGGAGCCTCTCCTGCCGGCCGCACGCCGCGCTGCTGAGGGTCCAACTGCTGCCTGCAGGTCCCGCTCCTTCAGGCTCTTCTGAGGCAACTGCTCCTGCCCCACTGGCTCAACTCTTGCCAGCTCTCTGCAACTGCTTCCTCATGGTCCCTCGCTGGCCTCTCCAGAATCAGCCGTGCTGTCCCTTTTATCCCCCTCCAGGTGACCTGAGGGGCCAATCAGGGGACATGAAGGGTGAAGCTCTGGAGCCTGATTGGTGAGGAAAGGGAATTCCAAGCCCTCCAAAACCCCTGAGCCAAAATCATTACCAGCTAGCCCTTCACAAATTACTTCTCTGGGGCACATCTATACTGCCTCCATGCGGGTCAGAAGCCCCCCCTGTGAAACATGCTCCATGGACCAAAACCCAAAATTGAAATGAGCTGCTTTAGATTGATGCTGAGCCTGAATCCAGCACTGCTCCTGGGAAAAAAGTGGGTTGGTGTGATTCACAGGGGCACTCCCAGGCATGGTGTATACCCACCCTGAGAGTCATGCTTCTAACTTTGCTTTTCCCTTCCTCCCAGGATGAGGAAAAAATCAGCCTTTTGTGGGTGTGACAGAGCCAAGGCTCAGTTCACTTCACACCTCTGACTATCTTTGCCAGAGGATGAGTGGCTGAGTGGTAGAGAGTTGTCTCTCACCCCACACCAAGTTGAAAGTAGAGAAAGATTCACAGTTGTGTCCTATGAAGACAGGACCTGTTCTTTTACACATGCATCCACAGAGCATTAGAAGAATTCCCTGCCTTGGAGTTACAAAAGGAGGCAATATTGGGTCCCTGGAGCAGTACAGTAAACATGTGTTGCTTTCTAAGCTGTATGTTGCTAGCATTTCCATAGTGGTTTGAGCTATGTGAACTTAACCTGCATGATTTCATCATCAGCCCACAACCAAATTGAACTTTGTTTTAGGGCACAGGTTACAGGCAAGAGAAGCTAGCAGACCCTTTGCTCTGCTATTGAATGCCTCCTTCCCCCTACTCTCTAATACCTTATAAAATATTAATCAAAAGTTACATAAGTAGCATCACAAGTTAAAGAGCAAAAATAGGGAATATTGAAAAATCTGTCATAAAAATGAGGTTACTCATTCCATCATGAGGCAGTATGGTGATTATACACACTCTTAAAGTAGCACTATGGAAACAATAGGATTACTCACACTATTTCAAATTATAATAAGATGCATCAGTTACACTCCTACGGAGATCTGAAGAAAGAATGAGAGTAAAATATGTTGTTAACCTAATGGGGAGTTTATAAGAGAGTCATACTGAACATGTCTTACTTATCACATGCCACAAACCTGCTAAGGTGTGAAGGCAGGAGTTACTCTATGTTCTCACTAACCCAATGAAATCAGGAAAGGGAGTGTTTATGTGGCTAATTTTCTAGGCATCTTTGACACTGACGTTACTGTTAACAGAGATGATCAGAGAAAAACAATGATGATATAAACATAAAAAAAACCTGTTGGAGTATTACAATCCTTGGTAGGATTATAGTGAATTTATTAGGAATTTACCTTGCTGTTTTAAGGTAATTTGTGGTGTTTCGCTAACAGTATTTTCAAATAAAAATAAAGAAATGGGAAAGGTTTTTGGCAAATGCAATGCCCCCACCAGATCTCTGAATAAAAATGAGAACTGAGTCAACCTTATGCATTTATTAATAGTTTATTAAGAGCCACTGCCTAAAAAATGTTTCAGAAAAGAATGGCTGCTCCCAAACTGAAAGAAAACATGCAAACTGAAAGCACACAAAATTTAATACATGGAAATGCAAAAATAAAGGCCTATTGATCATTTTAAAAGATAGCATACTATTTTGTGGCTTTCCTTACAAATTTTTGTGTACAGGTTAGAAAACTAGTTTTCTCAGTAAATTAGTTTTAAGATGAGAATGATAGAATTGTTTTTTTCCCCTCACATTTCTGAAACTTCAATTAAGTGAGTAGTTCTCAGTCTTTAGATTCTGGGCACCCTTCTTTTAGTTTGGCAGCACTCCTGTTGAGAGCCACTGGTTCCCTTCCTCATCTTACTTTAGTTGTTTTCAAGTATTTATTGAGAAAACTAGTTTTCTAACCTGTACACAAAAATTTGTAAGGACAGCAAGTGGAACTGCCCCACCTACCTTGTGCACATAAGCCTAAAGAAGGTATGAATGCCCACTCTTGTTACAGCCCTTCCCAGTCCGGCACCCCTCACCCTAGAAATAAAGGTGCATGGGACAGTTCCACCTAGCCATCACCACAGCAGTGCCTGCACTGCAGCACCCCAGTTGAGAACTGGTGAATTACGTAAATAACCTGCTTAATCCACCCCATTGTCAGGACAAGTGAGATGGCATATACTTAAGTACTTTCCTAAATACAGGACCTTTCTTGAATGCCAAGGATGCTACCACAGACCAGGTCAGGGTATCTGTGCTACAAGGATCTATTCATAAACGATTATGCATACATATGGCCTCTGGTTAAATCTAGCTGGCAGTTGATCTCTTGGAATCTGCAGAGGGTAGTTTACCCAACATCCATCTACGGCAGGATTGCTACACCTTCCTCTAAAGCAGAAGTGTAATGAGAGGTTACACTTCTCAGGCTCCTACCCAACTGATCCTCTCTCCATTACTCCAGCTGCAGCAGAAGTCAGGGGCTCCAGGGTCCTCCTCCCTCTGACCTTCCCATTTGCCCCTTTCCTTGCCCTTGCCCTTGCCCTAGGGGGAGGGGCAGTGCAGCCTTCAGTGCTAGGGAAGCTCACAGCCCAAGGCTCCTGAGTGGCACAGTGTAGTAGGGAAGCTTGTAGCTCAGAAGGTTAGGGTGAGTTAGGGCATCAGGGCACACAATACAACAGGGAAGCAGGGCAATCAGCAGCAAAATGTATGGTATGGCGGGGAGGTGAGGGGTGTAGTGGGTTGTCACTTTTCATAATGCAACTTTTTTTTCCCCTGGAGCAAAATTGTCCCTACAGGAAACACCATAACCCATAAAACAACTAAGTACATAAACAATAAATGATTAAATCAAACTCTGTGGTCCTTTCCCAGGTCCTTTCCTCAGCACCTCAGCCTTCCCTCTCTCTCTCTCAGCTCCCCTCCCTGGGAGCTTTTAACTTCCTCTAGAGCAAGCCAATTATCCCTGTCAGCTGGCCTAGTCCTCCAAAGCAGGCAAGTTATTCCTTTCTAACCACCTGCAGCTGGTCTGCAGCCTCTGAGCCATGCACCTTGTTAAAGCAGGGATGCTCAAACCCTGCCCTGCAGGCCACATCCAGTCTGTGGAGCTATGTCATTTGGCTCACCAGGTTCCCTGTGGGTCCAAAAATTTGGCAGTGGGGGGAGAGATAGCAGGATTAATTGCCCCTCCCCTGCCACCAAATTTTTGGACTTGTAGGGAGCCCGACATGACAGATAATGTGGCCCTGTGCACTAGATCAGATGCACAGGGCTGGGGCTGCATAGGGATGGATCCAAGCATGCAAGGTAAGGCCAAGGCAACATGGGGCCTGTTCTGAGCTGATGTGGGGCCCAATTTAGGCATGTGAAACCAGGCCAATGTAGCATGAGACCCAATCTGGGCACGAGGCCCAACTCTGCACATCAACTCCATGATGGGGACAAAGGGCCCACAGACCAGTCTCGCACCACTCATCTGGGCCATGATGCTGAAAGGTTGCACACCACTGCTCGAAAGCATCTCCTGCTGGTCATTTTCAGAGACAAGACACCAGGCTAGATAGACCTACAGCCTGATCCAGAGAAGCAATTACTCTGGTAGGCTTAGAGCATCCAGAATTATGGCTGTTAACCAAAGCCCCCACAGTTAACAAAACTAGGTTTGAGATCTTTCTAATAAGAGTCTCTCACTCAGGAGATTTCTGCGATATGCCCCTTTTGAGTTAACCCTGCTTTTTTGACCCTGTCAAATGCTCTATATACTAAACCATATATACTACATCTCATCGAAAGGATCCTTCAACTGCTCAACACCGTTCCTGTTTAAGAATGTTTATGTTGTAACAAGAACAAGTACCTGCCTTTCTAAGCCTTAAGGGAACAAAAATGACAGCTTAAGAAATGATAGTCCAGACTCTCTGGGGACTGTTCTAATTGTTTTACTGAATTTTGTGACATTCCTCAATAAGATAACATCCCAGTCATTATTTTCCCCTCGGTAGTTAACTTAAATGGCCAAAATTCAGCATTGCTTTTTCTCTCATGAAATTCATGTAATTCTGTCAGGAATTGATTTGGCCCAGTTTATTTTAACAGGTAAAGTATCCAGTATTACACTTAGCCCTGAGCCCAAATACTGTTTTGTTCTCACCATATTTTTTTCTGGAACTCATTATATTAATAATTATTAAAGATGGTCATGCCCTAGAATTTCTCTCCCATGGGAAATTACAATATTTCACAGTTTGGTTTCATCCCAAATGGGATCAAAAGAGAGAAAGCAAAAGAGAGAAGGGAGAGAATCAAAATCTCAGGATTTTGGTGCGAAAAAGAAATAATTTGAAAAGTAATTTTGTTTCAAACTTACCAAAATTTTTTTTGCATCTTTATTGTTTTAACTGTCATATGTTATGTCACAATATAAAAGTTGAAAGATAAAATAGAAAAAAAGCAAATCTCAACACACTGAAATGAAATTTTACAATAATCTCTCATAGAAATAATAGCCAAAATCAATACTTTCCCAAGCATACAAAACATTTAGATGCTGTCAAATCAGCACTTTTTGAAAGACGTGTGCTTCATTGGAAACTTTCAACAAATTTAACCACATAACCAACAAATGTGACTATATGCTGCTTTTTGCGGAATGGATCATC
This sequence comes from Crocodylus siamensis, assembly GCF_052110815.1. Taxonomy (NCBI): domain Eukaryota; kingdom Metazoa; phylum Chordata; order Crocodylia; family Crocodylidae; genus Crocodylus; species Crocodylus siamensis. The sequence continues at coordinate 261,047,626 of NC_143395.1, read as the reverse complement.
TTAATGTTATTAACGACGACTCTTGAAAAAAATCTACACTATTTCTGATTCACTTTAAATTGCAAAACACATGCTCTCTCTACTGTACCTTCCATTGAAGGCTTCCTGTCATCACCAAAAGGTAACTGCTCTTCTATCTCCATTGAGCTCCTGTTTAAGAACAATCTCAAAATGAGGTGGAAGAACCCTTAGTTCCCTGTAGATCCACCCCCTAGAGTCCTTCTAAACTGAAAGTACCAAAGATTCAGCCTGTGGAGACCCATGATCTGGTCCCCAGTGCTTTCCCTGGGTCTGGAGTTGACCCATATGCCTCAAGCAGCACGCAGTGGACCAGGCCCATGTACAAGGCCTGGAACACGTTACACACGGTGCCTGCTCCAGTCAGTGCAGGACACCTACTGTATGCATCACCCACTCTAGCCAATCTGGGGTGGTACTGCATACAGCGCAGGGCCCAGGATGGTTGAAGTGGACACCATGTCCACTGCACATTCTAAACCAGGCCCACTGGGGTGCCACATGTGCCACAGACTGGGAGGAGCAGGTAACAGAAGCACCACCTGTCCCACATCAGCAAGAGTGGGAGTTGCAGGCAGCACATGTACCAGGATGGTTGTGTGGGCTCTGTGTGTATTGGATTCAGTATGCAGGATGGGACAGGGGCTGTGGAACCAGTCTGGCCCACAGTGCCAGCCCTGTGGCATTCATCTGGCCCACGGACCAGCCCAGCACAACTCACCTGGCCTTCAGAGGCAGATGTATTTGACACCTCTGTTCTAAACTTTCCAGCTGCATGGAACACGGAGCTCAAACAAAGCTTGTTGTGGCATTCCTTTGGTACTCTTAGTTATTATTACATCTGTATTTAGAATAAAGCCAATTTAGCTAAAATAGATTGACCCCAAGGCAAAAAATTCCATGAGATATGCCTGATATTGTCAGAGATGTTGGCAAGCATGTATTTCCAGTATTTGGAAATTGTCAACCGTAACTTTTTTAAGGGACCAAAGTAAAGTATAGGTAGTTTGGCTATGGTTTCACAGATCAGTCTGAATATATTTACGTTTCAAACTAAAACACTGTAATTCTGATCTACGACTCTATTTATAAATGAGAAGCATTTAAAAGAGATTTCATCTTCAAAATCAAATGAATCTGGTATGGTATTAATACAAGGAGAATGGCAAGGGGTAAATATTTTACTTTTTGACCTGCAGAAGAGTGCTAGAAAATGTGATCTGTAGCCTTGTTTTTTTCCAACATGTACTGTATATTTATAGCTAAGGCCAGCACACTTCTGACTAAACAGAGCTCAGATGACTTCAGTGGAACTCAGTCCAGTTGCGGGGATGCACCTGTGAATAGTCCACTTGCAGCACTGGGCTTAAAAATAAACTATTCTTTCATATAAACCCCATTTACTTAGTGTCAGCAGTGTACATCAGTATAACTAAGGGTGGGCAAGCAGGGCACCACCCTGGCTGCCAACTTAGGAGAGGCACCAGAATCACCCTTCTCCCCATGGAGTCTGCACCAAGGAAGCAAAAGCAGCCCCATGGCATTGCTCTTGCAGCAGTAGCTGTGCTGTTATTGTAAGAGCAACTGAGGTGGACAGAGCATCTGCAGCAGTAGTGGCAGCAGCTGAAGCAGAAGTTGGGAACTATTTTAGAGTCCTCAGTGTAGGTATGACTCCTGCCCTCCCCACCCTGCCACTGGCTCTGGGACCTTACACCCCTCCAATGCTGTCCCCATCCCCCACACTCCTGCAGGGTTTGCTAGGGCAACAGCCATGCTTGTTATGCCTCTGCATCTATAGATCTATGGTAATTACTAACTCTAAGGCTTGAAAGTAATTTGTTTACCCCCACTGTTTAAATACAAAACAGTAAATACAGTATTTCCTGTGCCAGAAAGTAAAAGAGAACTCTCCCCTTCCCCACATACATTCTCTAGTTTCTCCCATTTTCCTTTTTGTGACACTAACAAACTTAATTTTTATGGAAATCAAATTCCAAACTCATTAAAACTTAGTGGATGGTTCAGCACTGTCTTTAGGTTCACTAAATCAAAGACATACTATCATTTCCCTATCTTTTCCTTCATAGGCAACTGGTGCCACCTTAGTCAGGGGGGCATGTGCCCACCCAGTGACCAGTCAACAACAGGGCGGGGGATCCCCCTGGGGCCAATCTCACTGACTGGGGTGGGTAGCCTGTCTCCAATCGCACCAAGCGGGAAGCGGCCATGGTGCTCCCGGAAGTAGCCTTGGTGCTTCATCCAGCGCTCCCATTCCCATTCACAGAGGGGGCACCAGCACTCCTGCCTGACCCCTTTACCCATCACCTAAACAGGGAGTATGGCCTGTCAGGGGCTGCACCGGCACTTTCAGGGGGTGCATGACCATCCCCTACATGTTGCCACTGTTTTCCTTGATGTTCCCTCTAAAGGACAATGTTCCAGTGAGGATATCACTCCTTATGTAGAAATGAAATCCCTTTGACCCTTAACAGGCCATTAAAAAGAGACCTGGGTGGGAGATTTTAAGGATGGATAGATAGATAGATAGATAGATAGATAGATAGATAGATAGATTTAAGCAAATCTAAATCCCACTTAGGTCTTTCTTTAGTGGCCCCTTAAGGGTCAAAGGGGTTTTATATTTATATATATATATTTTTTTATATATATATGTGTGTGTGTGTGTGTGTGTGTGTGTGTGTGTGTGTGTGTGTGTGTGATATCTGAAAGATAAGTATTGAATTAGTAGTACAACTCATGATGCTGGACATACATTTGAAATCTTAAAATTGCTATGTAAAATAAAGCACAGAATATTTTTCCAGATTGGCATTATGTTCTGCAAGAATAACAAACACACTAGATCAGTGATGTCCAGCCCATCTGGCCCTGTGAGCTGGAAGGGCACTACAGGGCTAGTCTGTGGGCCAGATCAGACCAGTGCAGGGCCTTGCTTCACAGACAAATCTGGTATGTGTGACCGGTCTTCAAGTCAGATTGGGCTGGTGCATGGAGTTAGCCCACAGCTAGATCACACCCAATCTGGCATGCCATGTCATCTGGCCTGCAGAGTTCCCTAGAGGTGTAGCAGGGCAGCTCTATGCCCAGGGCAGCCATGATACAGAGAGCTGCAACAGCTGCAATGGTGGCAGTGGTGGTAGTGCAGTCAGCTACTGCTGCAACAGTAGTTATTTTTGTGCGCCCCACCTCTTCCTAAAAACTGTACTTAGGGTTGCCCTTAGTTGCACTACTAGGGACATTAAAGTCTGGATGACTTACCTCTGTGGGCCAGATTCAGCCCTCAGGCCATATGTTAAGTGCAAGTACAACAGATTATAGCTGGATCCAGTCAACACAATGCTAGAAAGAGGTCATTGTGAAGACGCTAATGGATTATCTAGTACCTCAGAATCCTAGTAACATCTGGATTATGCAAATGTTGCCAACCTCAGATTCCCCATTACAGTTGGAACAGATGTTTAAAGTTCCAGATTATCAACTGTACTTCAACTATAAAGTTGGAAGTAGGGATAGGGATAGGGGACAGAGTATATTTGATCCTCAGGCTGGCTATGTGTTGGTATAACAGAGATCCTATGGCTCCTGTTACTGATAGATGGAAAAATATGGGCAAACAGCACCAAGATGGAAGAATTGGGCTAGCAGTAAAGGAATGCACAACCAGAGCCCATAAATGGGAAGTGCCTATTGCTGTGCTAGTTCCACAGAGATAGTACAATAAGTAGAGTAACCTGGGGAAGCAGCAAGAAACCCAACTGCAGTGCTAGTAGATTCCTGGCAACAGTACAAGACAGAGTCTTGTGTAGGAAACAAGGTAAGACTACTACTAGGTCTGCTGCTATAGGATAATCTAGAAGCCAGTAAGCAAAGTTTGTTATAGGACACTTGCTTACAGCCCAGGGAGTCACATGAGAAGAAAGGGACAAGGCTCTGGGGGTTTATAAGCCAGGGCCAGAGCCAACAATCTGGTCAAGAGAACCCATTTAAGGGGGTGAATTGTTTGTGAGCTGTGGAGTCTATGGGTAAAAGGACAGGTTACAGCTTGCTCTAATACCCTTGGGCAGTCTTCCTTTCCAAGTTTTAATAACAAGAACAAGGCATGGCAGATGAGAGCAAAGGGAGAGTACCTTAGAGAGTAAGTGCCCCAAGAGCCGAGTGGCCACTAAGGGGTGTGACAACCACTCCTGATGCACTGGTTCAGTCACAGTCAGCCATAGTGAACTTTTAAATAGCATGGAGGTAGTTTAACCTCTGCCACTATTCCCAAATGATTGTTCTCCAATTGTGCCCTTGGGTCCCTTCTCACTTCTAATATTCCCTTTCTTGAGGATGACAAGAGGCTATGCTGACTGGCTGCATACCCCCGGAGGAATCTCTGTTGCCAGCAGAATCCCTAGCTTAGGGAGTCCAGCTAGATTTCAGTCCCTTCATATGTCACTTGGTTTCACTGACATTTCCATTGTAGACTTACCAAGATTGGATGTAGATATCACTTTAAACATTTTATAGCATTCCTTGAGAGGTTTGTGAACTTTCTGATCATACCTGAGCCAGTCAATAGATCAGTAAGTAAATAAGGCAAAGGTCACCAAGACCATGCGTCCATACTGCCTCCCCATAGAGCCTGGTTCCACCAGTGATAAGCCCTGTCCAGTCACTCCTGTGGCAGCGCTTCCTGCACAGATAGCTTAGATTGGTCCTGCATGTTTTCCCTAAGACAGAGTCCAAGGGTGGTGCTGGATCGTATGGTCAGAACTGCCCTAAGCTTTCTATGCTGGGCCATGGGATATGCAGAACAGGACTGAGTGGATAGGGTTTGTTTCTTACTTCCAGTCAGGGACTCAACAGGGAGGCAGTAGAAATACGACCAAAGGCACAAAGGTTTGAACATAAAGCCAGTGGTTCCAGCTAAATCTCATTGTTGAGGCTCTCAGTTGATTACATTAAGCAAACCAAACCTTAACATGCATCCACCAATGCATTTCAGGCATAACCAGGGATGTCATCCTCCCACTTTACTTGGCCTTAGTGAGGCTACAGCTGGAGTACTGCATCCAGTTCTGGGCCCTCCACTTCAAGAGGAACATGGATAAGCTCTGGAGAGTCCAAAGGAGAGCCCCTTGCATGATCAAAAGCCAAGAGAGTAAGCTTTATAGGGAGAGGCTGAGGGACATGGGACTCTTCATCCTGGAGAAGAGAAGGCTCAGGGGGGACTTGGTGGCAGCCTATAAGTATATAAGGGGGGTGCTCCAGGATCTGGAAGATAAGTTGTTCACCAGGGCTCCCCTAGGGATAACAAGATCTAAAGGCCACTGACTTCTGGAAGGCCGATTTAGACTGGACATAAGAAAAAATGTCTTTACAGTCCAAGTGTCCAGGGTCTAGAACAGACTCCCCCAGAGGTGGTGCAAGCACCTACTCTAGACTCTTTCAAAAAGCGTTCTGATGATTATCTTGCTGGGATCATTTGACCCCCAGTAGACTTCCTGCCTAAGACAGGGAGGCTGGACTCAATGATCTCAAGAAGTCCCTTTCAGCCCCTAATGTCTATGAATCTATGAATCTACATTCAAGAAGTCAAATTCTGCTCTCACTTTGTATATAAAACTCAGTATAAAACCTGGGTACATATGAGAGAAGAATCTTGTCCCCAGAAGTCAGAGCAGAATTCAGAGGCTGCGAGCCAGAGGTTTAACAACCAGGGATGTGCCATAGGTGGTGGGAGGAGGTAGCGAGGCTGTGGTAGGAGCTGGTCCATTTGCAGCAGTGGCTGTCAGTCTTGTTCCCCCTCTAAGTGGAACCTGGTGCCCCTGTCACCCACCATTCATTATGCAACTGCTGTAAGACCATTTGTATCAGATCCAATAAAAAGTTCCCATTAATCACAGCTCTAGTTATGAGTCCCAGAACTCCTAGTAAACAATCTGATTATATAAATAAAAATGGCACAGCGTTTAGAATTTCCTGTTTGCTTACTTACTAGATAAAAGGAACATTACTAATGCACCATCCTAATTGTCACTGGAAAGCACTGTTTGAAAAAAAGAATAGTCTTACCTCCAAACAGAATTAATCACAAGAAAATGTTAATTGTTCACAAGTATTCAGAACAATGCCAGATGAGTGTGCAGATGTTCACAAATCTCCAAGGTTGCACACATTTTACACCAAACAATTATACAACAGAAAATTCATAACCAAGAACTTCTTAATCGTTATTCTCCCACTTAAAAAAAGTGTCTGGCATCTAAGCGAGGAGCAGGATCAACACTAAAAAACATGCCTAACCAAATACTCTGAGCAGGGATAGATTCACAACAATTCACATAAAACAAGGGTTTGATTTTAATCAAATGTAACTGATGGCAAATGTAGCCAGGTTTATCTAATCTTTTGATCCAGTCATGAGATATACAACCCTTCCTGTTAGAGAGGGGTTGATAATCTTGATTAGAAAGGGGTTCACACCACATCTTGATTTCCCCAGATTTGTGTGTATTGGGATTTAGGGATGGCAGCTCCCGCCACTGCACGCATCCCGGGAGACCATGGGGGGAATGTGCCCCTGGATCTGCATGCAGAGCTAAGACAGGCTGCCACTGAGGGCTGGGGCCGGGGCACTCCTGGGCTCTTCCCAGCAGGGGGTTGGGCTGGGCTGCACTCAGGGCAGGTGGCAGTGGTACTGGGAGGAGGGCTATGGGGGGGCCTTCAACTACCCCAAAATTCACCATAGCCCCCCTACCTCCCCTCCCAGCATTGCTGCCGCCCACCTCAAGCACAGCCCTGGCCCAACCCACACACCAGGAAGAGCCTGGCACCGCCCCAGCCCCAGCCCAACCCAGAGTGGCAGCCCACCCTTGCCCTGTGCACAGATCTGGGGGCATACCTCCCCCATGCCCTCCTGGGGTGCATGCAGGAGCCACCACCCCCTCCCTGCCTTCCTGGATGACTCACTTGCAGCTCCATCCCACACCCCAACCCAGCTGGGCAGCACCTTCCCCTGCCCCTATAGAGACTGTGGCACACTAGGCTTAGGTCCAAAGTCTCAGGGAAGCCATAAATGCAACTGGCATAGAGGAAATATTGATCAGCTAGCACGGAAATAAGCTACCAACTGCGTTCACCAAATTGTAACCTGGAAGGAGCAGCCTATCAAGAGTCAGGCACCACCTTCAGAGGATAAGGAGGAGAAACTTGTCAGTCTGAAGGGAGCTCTGTGACTCAGAGAAGACCTGGATCAGGGACTTTGAATGAGAGCAGAGAAAGAGAGGAATGGATAAGCACCACAGCCAGCTACTGAGAGAATGGAAGACAAGCCTGAGGAAAAGCACTAGTGATATTTTAAGACAGATAGACAAAACAGCCCTGGGGCCTGTTGAAGTAAAACCTGCTGGAAACTCAGATCCCTGCTTTGGAATTCAGTGGAGAGGGAAGGCCCAAGTCTCCTTACCTTAAAAAACTCTTCCCCACTAAACAGAAGCTTCCTAAAGCTTGGCTGTTCTGATTTAAGATGGACAAAGGACTCAAACTGGACATCCAACTTTAGGCCCTCGTCAGCTTATTAAACCATAGCATAAAACTATGAGCAGGTACAACCATCCTCAGCTCAAGAAGAGAGCCCTAGATACTTGGATAAATTACAAGGTAATATGACCTCGGCTGGCAGAGCTACCCTTGAAGCTACTTTGCCTCAAGGTCAAGGAAATTTCCTATACAACACAGGCAAAAGGAACAAAATGGTGGGCATCTGGTCCAACTGCTAGTCCCACGTATACTGATAGAAGTTATAATTTTGAGACACTACTTTAACTTAGAAGACTGGAAGGTGTGAATTGGGAGATGGTCCTTCAGTTAAAGTAGTTCACTAGAGAGAGACAAAGGGCCTTTGTACACACCACAAAATTGGCCTTTAAGGTGGCTTAAATGCCCCTTTTCACTGCTTTAATGGCATTGCTGTTTATACTATTGGCAGCATATTGTGCTTTAATGGTGCTGCTGTTTACACTGTCAGTAGCAAACTGTGCTTTAAATGACTTGAGACATAGCAAAATAAAACACCTCCGAGGTGTTTTAGTTTGCTACCTAACAAAGTGCAACAGCTGCAGAGGGAAGCACCAGGCTCCGTGCAACTCGGGAGCTGTGCAGGTAGCCCGTGCAGACAACTCAGCAGCAGCCTGATCTTTTTTTTTTTTCTCCTCAGAGCCTTCCTGCCTGTCTGAGCTGGATGGGGGCCTGGTGCTTCCCTCCACAGCTGCTGCGGGGGAGGTGCTTCACACCGCAGCTGCAGGACCACCCGGGCGGGGTGCCTGTGGGCAGGTGCTGCCTAGACCACAGAGGGAAGCACCGCACACCCCCCTGCAGCTCAGGGACCATGTGGCCCACCAACAGCTCAGCCCCCACCACCAGTGGAGAGGCAGGAAAGGATAGGGCCCAACGCTTGTGTACATGCCATGGGGGGTTACTTCGCTTTAATTATCCCTACACTGAAGCAATGTTTTTAAAAACCGACCACTTCAGTTTAGGGAAAATTAAATTGAAGTAAACCCCCGTGGCATGTACAAGCAACCAAAAGGTCTGCAGGGGTTTTCTACTGCTCCACAAATAAAGCTTGTTGTTTAGTTCTTCTCATTCACACATTGCTTGGGTTAATGAACCCAGTAATCACTACATGGTGTCAGAAGTGGTGATTGAGAAAGAATTTGAAAGAATTTGAGTTCTAACTGAAACAAAAGTTGGAAACTGATAGCAAGTGGAGCAATGCAGCCAATGGAAGTACAAGGGCCACTGTAAGTGATCTGCTTGTATAGTTATAGTCTAAGTACGCAGACATTTAGTCATGGAAGTTTTGCAACCTTGACCTTCCCTTCTTTATGGTAGGCAATAAAGTATAGAACTGGAGGGCATTCAGAGAAAGGTTTGAGTGGTACCTAATAGCCACAGGGGCAGAAGAGAAAAATTAAAAACTCAAATTCTCAATCTTCTTGCATATTTTGTGGGAGGAAGCCTGGCTGTTCATAACACCTTTACCACTGGAGAATGCCAAAATATTTAATTAAATGCAATGCTGTCCAAATTTGAGGAGTACTACATGCCAAAAAAGAATGAGACTCTTGAAAAACACAGAATTTTTACATGCAAACCAAGAACAGGAAAAAGTATAGTTTAGTATATTAATGAACCAAAGAAAATGAGTAAGAACCATGCTTTTGGGAACTAGAGAGAATTTCTGATTAGAGATAGGATTATTTCTACCACTATAGACACTGCATTACAAGAAAGGTTATTTCATGAGAGACATTTGTCCCTAAAACAGATTGCCCACATTTGCAGGGCAGCATAAACTGTGAAAGCCCACAGGGCAGAGCTGAATATACTAAAAGGAGAAGTTCATGCAGTAGTTAAGAAAGAATGTGGCTAGAAAAAGCCACCTCACATGGTGAAATTTTCCATTGGCAAGGAGAGGGAGCAAACAGGCAGATATGTATCAACTATGGAAAACAACATGACCCCAAACATTGTGCTGCATTTGGAAAGCTCTGTTTTATCTGTAACAGAGGAACCGCTTTGCCAGGTACTGCAGATCCCAAACACAAAAACCTCAGGTGCATATACTTGAAAGCATGCCAGAAGAATTTTATACAGATATGGTTGAATCAATCCAGAGATTGAATTTTGCCGGAGGAGCTGCACAAAACAATGGTTTCATTTAAATTGGACACAAAAGCTCAGGTTAATATTTTACCAGAGCATAAATGTAGAAAATTAAAATTGAGACCAAAAAGGAGTTCAGCAAACATAACTGGTTATTCAGAAACAAATATACCAACGATAGGGAGATGCATTGCTGGCATTCAGAATAAAAACAGAACATACAAACTCCCATTCATTGTGGTACCTAGGAAGGTGGCACCAATTTTGGAGTACTGGCTTGTTTCTGGTGGGAGAGAAGATGAGAAAAGCACAGCAAAGCACCAATATATCCTAGTAGTGATCGATTATGCCACCCATTACCCCAAAGCAGTCCACTATATTTACAGAAATGGTGACAGAATTGTTGAAGATATTTTCAAAGACAGGGCCCCTCAAAGAAATTCTTATTAACCAGGAGGAGGCTTGTGCAATACAATCACATAAGGAATCCATATACAGTAAAAGCTGCGTTAACCGGCATTTTACTAACCGGAATACTCTATTAGCCAGAATTTCCAAAATCCCCCAATGCAAATCCTCACTTTAGCAACCAGAATCTTTGCTGAGTCTATCCAGCATGTGGCTGCACATCAAGTATTTGCACTATGAGTATGGCACTGTCTTCCTTATAACTCCGATAACTGGAGTTTTTAGATAACCGTCACCCCTCTTACCCCACTCATGCTGGATAACAAAGCTTTTACTGTATGTCAGTTTACTCCTTGTAGGTTTGACTACACTGAAGGAGATAATTAGTAAGGAAGGATCCCCAGCCCTGGGATGAGGTCCTTCCCCTCTCTTTTCTATTTGCGGTGAGAGACACTCCCCAGGATTCTCTGGGTTTTCAATAGGAGACAACTGGATTCTTACCCTTTGAGTTACAATACAGGAGGTACCCTTGGGGTGGAAGGAGCAGGATAACTAGTATCATACAGTGGGTGTATCTACATGTGACGCTACACAGCACATTAGACTAATCTAATGCAAAGTAAAATGTCAGCATCTACACATGCACAGGACTTATTGCACAGTAAATTAAACTAATGTGCTGCTTGCTAGTATCAATAAATACAGGTAGTAGATTAACAGCACATTAGCTACTGCACAGTAGTGCGTGTGTAGACACTGACTGGGATTAAGTTGCTCCCAGTCAGCCTATGCAGTAGGGTGCCACAGGGGGTGGGGAGAGCTGTTCATGGCCACAGAGCTGCTCAGCTCCAGTTCCCCCCAGGCATAGGCAGGGAGTGGGAGCCAACTGAGGTATGCACTGCATGGGCAACAGCAGGGGTGAGCAGACAGAGAGCTCCCCCATCCCCTCAGCCCTGCTGCTGCCTGTGCTGCACATGCTCTAGTTGGCTCCTGCTACCCACCTATGCTTGCGGGGAGCCAGGAGTTGAGCAGCAGTGGGACTGGTGGGGAGACATGAGGACAGGAAGCAGCTCTGGGGAGAGATGAAAGGGGGAAGCAGCACTGAGACCAGCTCTGCTTCCCCCTTGTGTCTCCTGCCTCCTGGTCCCAGCACTGCTTCCCCCTCACATCTCCTCTCCAGTCCCAGCACTGCTAACCCCCCACATATCCCCTCTTGGTGCCAGTGCTGCTTACCCCCATGTTCAGGCATGGGGCATCACCCCAAGCCAGCACTGCTGAGCTAGAACAGCTCCCCCTCACTCCCGAGAGCCCAAACTTGAACCCCGTGCTCCCTAGCAACCCAGGGCTGACACCTGGGGGAGCTGAAGCTCCCCCTGACTGCTGCAGAGGGGCAGAGCAGGGCAGAGGGGCAGTGGCAGCAATGGACTGGACTGCTCCCACTAGGAGCAAATTTGCCTCTGACAGGGACACACGTGTAGATGTGTGCCTGGGAGTCCTTATTGAGCCTGAATTTTCTATGCAGAAAATTCAGGGGCATTAATTGGATGTATAGACACGGCCATTGTGTGCTACATGGGAAGGGACCAATTAAGCAGTCTCCAGAACTTCACTTGACAACTAGCACAGGACTCCAAAGAAGAGTCAGAACAAGGAAGCTGAAGTGAAGGACTTCTAGCCTTGGAACTGTTTGCTGTGATAGCCCGTTTTGATCCCAAGTTGCTGGAAGGACCCATCTGAGGTACTCCACAAGAACAGGCCAGCAGGCTATGAGGTTTACCAATGTGGCAGAGGTCAGAAAACCATGAGTTTGCTAAAGCTACAGAAGACCCCCTGGCTCTTTCCTTATAGCCTATATGTGTATAAACCTGAGCTCAGGCCTATGTGCCCACAAATCCACCAGATGCATCCATAAAGATGACAAACAATAGAGTTCTGGACAACAGGACCAGACTTGCCAGCTAGTGAAAGATTTTGAAAACAAAAATCAAAGAGGGACACAGAAGAAAGAAAGAACCTAAGTCCCCCTATCTCCAAGCCCTTTCCCACTGGACAGGGAAAACTCATCACTAGGCAGCAAGGATAGAAAATGGATCTAGACCCATACCAGCTCCTTGATCTGTAATTCAAGATGGTGATCTGGCGTGAACAAACTCAGCTCCAATGGGAAGAAAATTTAGGTGGCCTTGAAAAGAAAATGAACCTCTTCCAGGGACCATCTACAAAATTCAGAATCAGATTCAGATCTGAGTTCAGACAAAAACTTCCAGTCTGTGGGCATTCAGATGTAGAATTCTGGTTTTGGCTCATTTATATTACGACAGAAATGAAAACAATAGTTAAAAAAGCTCTCAATCTGCAAGGTATAGTTTCTACCATACTTTTCAGAACTTTAAAGGTAATATCCACTTGATTGCTATGCCAGATCATTAAAAAACATTTCAAAGGGTAGTAGAAAAAAAGAGGAGTGTTACTGTGTCATGAGCAGGATTTTTCATAAAGATGTTTTAGTGGTGGTAGTGGTATACATCTCTCACCACATCTACTCTGTATCTGTACTTCGCTAGCAATAAAAATGAAGGATGAATGATTATTGATGAGAAGGATAAAGCACTGATAGGTTTCCAAAAGGTTAGTAATCTGAAGTATGTAGACAATGTGACTCTCATTTCTAGTAGAGTACAGGGTACAAGTTTATGGAAGAAGTAATTGCAATTAGCATGTATTCTGGCTTTTCTCAGACTTAATTTCCATAAATAAAGCTATCACAGGAAGGCCATATACATCTCTACAAACACTGTTGTTAGAGTTGTGCCTTGACTGGGCAGACATCATGAGTTACCTTTAAAATTACTTTTCAGCTTGAATAGCTAGTCAGCTTCAAGCTGTTTGGCAGTAAAATGAGATCTGAAAAAGTGTCATCACCTCTTCCATACTTTCATTTTAATAGAAAGAAATAGCTGCTAGGCAGGCATGCCACTCTTTTCCAGATGCTCCATATAAGCATTGCCTTCCATTGCTGCTGTCAAGCTTAAAGATCTCCACTGCTCAATTTTGTAAGAATCCTGCTTAGTTTTTATATATCAGCTACGACTGTATTTTGTAAGGTCTCCATAATTCCTTTCTTTAATAGATTTAAATGCATTTATGATGTTATCAAAGAATGCCCTAATTTCTTGAGCAAGCTCAATGGGCCAAATTTTCATTTATATCTCATGAGATCCATAGATATCTAGAGACAGGCACAGATGTAAGTGAAAAATAAATTTGACTCCAGTACACCCATACATCTTGCATCTTTTAAACACCTTTTTCACCATGTCTAAACTTTACATCTATGATAAGCCCAGTACAGTTCATAGAAAATTATTACTGCGCTAATTTTGAATAAATACCTGTTATACCCTTAGAGTTTCCTCTGACCCTAAAATTCTTTGTCAAGTCTCTCTGTTTTATCTCTTTACGATTTTAAATATACAGAGGATCTAAAGACAGGCTATACAGGAAGCTTACAAGACCATATAGAAAACTAAAACTGGTTTAGACAACTATAGCATTACTTGTAGGTAGTGGGAAGATAATTTTTTTGTGCAGATTCCAGATTGAGGTATGACTTGAAGACCTAAGTTCAGATGTCTGTCTAAACTAACATGATCTAGCTCTACCAGAAGTTATGGGCTCAGTACAGGAACCCTAAGGTTTGATGGACTGTGGTGTGCTGGAGGTCAGAGTAAACCATTGTAATAGTCATATCCAGCCTGAAAACGTGTCAGTCTAGGAGTCAATACAGATAAAAAGATATAAAGCATAAGATTTTGATATGAAAACCTACTCACCTCCTACATCTAGTTATTTTCTTAGCTCAGCAATTTGAATCAAAGCTTTAGACACAGGATGAATTCATTCTCGAACAGCAGCCCAAACAAACAATACTTCAAGCAGTTTAAACTATAATGCATACATCATATCACTCCCTTCTCAGGCTTCTAATCTCTGAGATGTTCTCCAGCTTGGTTCTTCTGCTTTCCCCTAAGCTAAAACTTATTTTCTACAGTTAAAAATGTGCTGGAACTGTTTATAAATAAATATTCTGGTGGGAGAGGGTGACAGGATCTTCTTACATGAGTTAAATGCACACAAGAACATAGGACTGAGGAAAACATTTTCTGACATTCAATATTACATTACTTAATTCATTGTTGAAGGATCTCATTTTGCTTACAGTAATGGGAAGGAAATTATTGTGCTCGTTAAAAGAAGTTATTTCATAATGTGGATAGCACTAAGAATAGGAATGCCTGTTTTCTACCTTACGTTTTTGGTACACTAGTGCTTTTTTATTTTTTTTAAGTGTTTAGAGTCCAACTTCCTAAGGAACTATTTGTAAAAAAAAACAACACAACCCCCCCCCCTTATCATACAGATTTTACTGTCTTTGGCAAGAACCTACTTTGCATTCTCATAATTGAAGAAGAAATTGCTTGCTGTATTGAAGAAGAAATTGCTTACTGTTAAGTTGGGCCACCATACATTGCCTATCTAATATTTTGTGCGTTGTTCAAGACTAGTGAACCAAGACAGTATCTCAGGGGAAGGGGACAGCAGCTGAAGCATGAATCACCCACTGTTCTGTAACACAGTTCCTGGCAGTGTTCTCTCATATTCACAGGATAACATGCAACTACATGCTCTTGCTGGTAAGGTTGGACCAGTGTGCACAAATGCACATGCATGCACCATGTGCCCACATGCGTGTTAAGGTGTATGTCTAGTAAACAAGCCTTAGATGTCTAATAATGATGTCTTAGTTAAGGCCAGTGTATCCCAGGAAAAATAATGGGGAAAAAAAAGATTCATGATTTTCTTAAATTTCTAAATCCTGTTTATCTGCCACATTTCATAGACAGATTCAAAGCCTGAATATCTCCCTCAAGTCCTCTTCCAAGCTTTATATACATCTAGTCCATGAACAGAAATAATGCCATGTAACTAATGTGACCAGTCACAGCCAACCAACAATTCCTGAATATCGCAAGCAGATAGGGAACTTTTCGAGCAACTCAAGTGAAAAAAAAGACCTCCTCTCTTTGCCCCCCAAGCATGTCAATAAAGTAATTCTAAATAATATGCTCCATGTTCTGCTCCTGGGTGTTCAGTAAGAAGAAAGAAGCTAAATCCATTGTGTAAATTATATCACTGCAAATTGTTTGCATATTTTTACTGCTCAATATTTATTCATAGAAGGAAAGCAATATTACTGAAGACTGTATTTGCTCTCTTGAACATTTCAGGACTGAATAAAAAGAGATCTGGGTTAATATGGAATTATTTCTCATTCCAATTGGCAACACTTTTTAGTGTCTGGATGGAATGACCCAGCCTAGGTCCAAAGTAGACCAGTGCAGGACCCAAACTCTGCCACTACTTCTCTCATCCATGACATGGGCCACGCCATCCAACCATTTCAGAGATTAAGCCCTCCCCCACTCTCCCTAACTGGAATGCCACCAAACCCCCACCTCTTTGAGCCAAATCCAATCACTCTGCAAGCTGGCTTTGGTCCACAAACCATACGTTGATAACCCATGGGTCAGATTGTTGAGCTGAGATAATCCCCTTTCGGTTTCAATTCAGAGAAGAAATAAAACACTCAAGTTTCTATACTCTAAGCATTTTATAGGAATGCTTGTACACATGACAAAAATTGCCCTTTTTTACAGTTTAATTGCATCATACTGTACATGGATGCGGGGTTTTGGTGATTTAAATTAGTTTGTTACATTGCAAACTGAACCACACCCACATGTAGTTTAGTTTGCAATGTAGCTATTTGTAATGTTGCAGCCTTTTGACAGCCCTCCCCCACCCCACCCCTGCCATGGGAGAGGCAAGCTGAACACAGAAGTGGTGAGAAGCCTGATCCTTTTGTGTGGAGCCTCCCCACATCTCCCACAGCCGGGGGGGTGAGCTGCCAGTGGGCTGAGTGGCCCCTGAGCTGTGGAGGACCCTGGTGGCACCCCCCAAGGGCTGCCTGAGCAGGCTGCTAGCAGGTCAGATGTTGCCTCAGCTCAAGGAACAATTGGATTGAGCTACGTGCTGCCTCTGGGCTGGGGCAGCACCCACCCACTAGCCTCCTGCCTGCTAGCTGCCTGCCTGGCACCGCCACCACAGTGGGAAGAACTGGAGCCCCCCAAAGCCCAGGGCCCACCAGCTGCTCACTCCCCAACTGCAGGAGAGGTGGGCAGGGTTCACAAAAAAAAAGATCAGGCCCCTCGCTTTTTTTTCTCTCTGACAGAGCCTGCCTCTGCACAAGCTGCCAGCAGACTGGATGGCCCCTGAGCTGCAGGGCACTCTGGTCCCTCCCTCAACAGCAGTGCATTCAGGGCTGCCCGGGTGGGATGTTAGCAAGCCAGGAGCTTTCCCAGCTCAGAGACAGCACCCTGCCAGATCCAACTCTTCCCCAAGCCCACCCACTGAAAGCCCACCAGTCTCTGCTCCCTTGGTGGGCTAGGGGAAGAGTTGGATCCAGCAGGGTGCTGCCTCCAAGCTGGGGCAGCCCCCAAACTACTAGCACTCCACCTGGGTGGCCCCAGAGGGTACCACCACCACCACCACAGCGGAAAGGACCAGGGCCCCCACAGCTCACGAGCTGCTCAGCCTCCTGGCAGCTTCCATGGGCAGGCTCCACTGGGAAATAAATAAATAAATAAGCAGCAAGGGGCCATCTGCCTGAGGGTCACCTGGGCAGATGGCTAGTGGACAGGTGCTGCTCCAGCTTGAAGGCAGCACCCAGCCTGATCCAGCTGTTACCCTAGCCTTAGCTGGGGCAGCATCTGCCCATCAGCAGCCCACCCAGGTGGCCCCAGGGAATGCTGCCACTGTGGAGGGAAGGACTGGGGTCGCCTGCAGCTCAGAAGCTGCTCAGCTGGCTGGCAACATACCCCCAACCATGGGCAGGCTCCTCAAAAAAAGAAAAAAAAGGGATCTGGCCCCCTTGCCTTAACAGTGATGGAAGCCGCTAAATTGAAATAGTGGGTTTATAATCATCACAAATAAAAACCCACCATTTCAATTCAGGGGACTAACCCCCCCATCGCATGTACAAGTGCCCTAAGTATGAGACAACAGACAGGTTGCAGGAGAAGTACAAGAAAACAAAAGTCATAGTTTATAAATCTGTAAATACTGGTTGCTGGATTTAAAGTGCCTTAGCTTGCTGAATTTTCATCAACATTTTAAACAGTTTATAGATTAAAGGTATCTTAATATTTCTTCAGTTGGGCTTGTCTGAAAAAAGTCTGTGAGATGGACAAAATAACACTTAATGTGCCCACTGATATTTATAGAAGACCACAAACCTGTGTGAGCCTTATCTTTTTTTTAACTGATACATGTCAGTGCCCCAGGCACTCCAAACTGGAACTGCTGCTATTCATTTGAAGTAATGCAGACTTGTTTTATGATCCTGTGAGAGTTCATCAGCTTAGTAGGTAAGGTCTGGTCAATAGTTGGATAGAAGTTCTCCAACAGATACTTGACACCCGCGGAAGGTGGTATAGTGGTGGTCACCCAATAGGTAGTACTAGTCAGTACCATTCTTATTAACCAACATAACCTTAAATTGACCTGGACTACATGATTCCTTTGAAAAATAATACTGAAGTCGTGTCCACTTGATCTCAGTAATGAATACTCTGTGCTCTGCACAAAAGTAAATGTGCTTAATCCTAATGTTCTGGCCCATTTCAAAGAAGAGCAATTAAAAGAGTTTTGAAAAAAACCTCTGTTTTAATTAGGTTTACTATTTTCCAAAAATTGTGCATTCTTTCTCTACTTTTTTATTCCCATTCATACAGAACTTCATGCCAATGATGGATAGCATGATCTCTGATTTTATGATCATTGAATCACAGAATCACAGAAAATTAGGGCTGGAAGGGATCTCAGGAGGTCATCTAGTCCAACCCCCTGCTCAAAGCAGGACCAGCCCCAACTAGATCATCCCAGAAAAACCTTTGTCTAATTGGGTCTTAAAAAATTCCAAGGATGGAGATTCCACGACCACTCTGGGTAACCTGTTCCAGTGTTTTACGGCCCTTCTAGTGAGAAAGTTTTTCCTAGCATCTAACCTAAACTTTCCTTGCTGCAACTTAAGACTGTTGCTCCTTGTTCTGCCACCACTGAAACCAGTCTAGCTCCATCCTCTTTTGAACCCCACTTCAAGCTGCTATTAAATCCCCTATCAGTCTTCTCTTCTACAAACTAAACAAGCCCTGTTTCTCAGCCTGTCCTCATAAGTGATATGCCCCAGTCCCCTCATCATTTTTGTTGCCCTCTGCTGGACTCCAATTTCTCCACATCCTTTTTGTAGTCAGGGACCCAAAACTGAACAATAGTACTCTAGATGTGACTTCATCAGTGCTGAATAGAGGGAAATAATCATTTCCCTTGACCTGCTGGCAACACACCTACCGATGCAGCCCAGTATGCTGTTAGCCTTCTTGGCAACAAGGGCACACTGCTGGCTTGTATTCAGCTTATAGTCCACTGTAACCCGCAGGTCCTTTTCTACAGAGCCTCTGGGAGGAGGCTACAGCCACCTCAAATTTAGCCACAGCTCAGCTCCCAGCCACACGCCAACACCCACCACCTAGAGCGGCCCCGGCTGAATGCCCGACTTCCACCCAAGTGCTGGGAAAAGCCGCGGCTGCTGCAGGCAGCAGCATGGGGCTGAGAGTGGAGCTGCAGTGAAATCTGCAGTGGCTGCAGCCTCCTCCCAGCATCACCAGAGCCTGCTCCAAGCCCAGCCCCTGACTGGAAGTGCCCTGCCCAACACCAGATCTGGCTCCACCCGGCACCTGCAGCCAATCCCATGCCGTGCAGATCTAGGGGCACATGCCCCCTCCCACCTCTGCCCTCCAGGATGCAAACAGCGGCAGGAGCCACCCCACCCCACAAACTGCCCCTCCATCCTCTGCCTGCCCCCCCCCCCGCTGGGCAGCAACTGTCCCTGCCTCTTCCCTCACTGCAGGGGGCATTAATCTGCCCCTCCATGCCCCTTCCTTCCCCCATCTCCTTCTGACTTACCAGTTGGAGGCAGCTCTCCATGCTGCTGGCTCTACTCAGTGCTGCACTGCATCTGAGGACAGCATAGGCATTTATAGGCCAAATTATCAGCCTTATCAGGCCGATATCCAACACAGACAATTTTCCTTATATTGGTACCGATCTGATATCGGACCAATGTATCGGTATACACCTCTAGGTGCAAGTGTCTCCTGCTATGTTGAAAATATTGTCCATCCTTAGTCAATATGTCATGGAGTAACCTGAAAAATAACCCATGCTTTCTGTCCCCAGCTATCACCATTATAAATATAAACTTCATCATGGGGCTTCAGTGGCTGCAATGCCCGTGACCCTTTGTCACAGTATAATTTTTATTTATTTTGCTTATACCTGAAAATCAGTATCAGTCCTGTGATTTGTTACTGTCAGTTTGGGTAACCTAGTTCTCAACTTTCTGTTAAATAAAATCTCAGTAGGTGGTGGGCTATGTACTAGAGGAGCTGATCTGTAATTCAGAATCATTAAATATGGATCACCACCTGAATCGTTGGCTTTCTTTAATAATCTCTTTATTCTCTTAACACCATTTCCCACAAACCCGTTAGACTGTGAGCACCTTGGGCTCAATGTAAAATGCCAAAAACCAGAGTCCTGTGCAATTTTTTTAAATTCATGCCCTGAAAACTGGGGGCCATTGTCAGACATAGCCCTCTGTGGAATTCCATGTCTGGAAAAGATTGCTTTAAGGTACAGTATAATCTGCTCTGCCGTCATATTGTCTAATAAAGCAACTTCAGGATAGTGAGAAAAGTAATCTAAAACCAACAGGTAATCTTTGCCAGACAGTGTAAACAAATAAATTCCCACTTTGTACCATGCCTCTTGAATATTATTGTCTATTTACATTAGTTCCTTCTTATTCTTAGGCTGGTATTTCTGGCATGTGTCACATTTATGTACAATATTTTCTATCTAACTTTTCATGAGTGGCCAATATAATACCTCTCTGGCCCTCCTTTTGTATTTTTCAATGCTCAGATGACCCCTGAACAAAACACCATCACTGAGATGGTTTAAAGCTCTACTTTAAACTGAAAATATGAACTTGGTATATAATGGCCAGACCATCCAGTGGTGATAGCTTTGATAACCTTCTCTAGTGTACCATCTTTTGCTGTAGCCATTACAAAGTTTTGCCATATCTCACCTGATACTGGGTAATATTTTTTTATTCTATTAACATGCACACTCTCAGATTCCATTTCAGCATAATCAACAGTGTTGTCAACTTCCCTAGACAAAGTATCTGCAATCACTGGTTCTTTGCCTGGCTTATATGCTAATCTCAAATCGTATAACTGTAACTGAAAAAGGTCTCTGTAGTCTAGGAAGTATATCAACTAGCTCCTTTCTTTCTATAGTGACCAGAGGTTTGTAGTCAGTTTCTGCCACAACCAGTCTTCCATATAAAAAACATGACATTTTTACATCCATGAGCCAGAGCTAAATCCTCCTTCTCTACCTGTGCATATAGGGATTCAGTTTCTGTGTGGGCTCTGGATGCATATGCCATTGGTCTCAAGTGATCACCATGCTTTTGCAATAGGGTTGTGCCAATGCCCTCTTTTGAGGCATCTGTGGACAATTTGGTTTCTCCTTTACTGTCAAAACACCTGAGGACTGGAGCCGTTTCAAAAAGTTTTTTTTAACTTTGCAAATTCTTTGTCCACATTGGCATCCTATATCCACTGAGTACTCTTTTTCAGTAGCGCTCTCAGTTTGCTGGTATGCTCTGTAAGGTTTTTTTTATGTACCTGTTTACAAGGGAGACCATTCCCAGGAACAATTGTATCCCTTTATCTTGTGGGAGTAGAATGTTTGATATGCCTTTATTCTCTTAGGATCCATTTGCACCCCATTTTCTGATATTCATTTCCCCAAGTAGATGATTTTTTAACTATAATTTTTCATTTCTCCTTATTACATTTCAGCCCTGCCACTCACACCCTGCTGAGGGCTTTCTGTAGCCTCAAATCATGTTCTTCTTTGTTTTTGTCCCATACATGGATGTCATCAATGTACATCCTGACACCACTACTCCATCAAATATTTGCTGCACTTTCCTGTGAAAGATTTCAGATGCTGATTTGAGGCCAAACAGGAGCCTGCAAAAGCAGTATCTCCCAAAGGTGTATTATTAAAAGTGCATAGCCTTGAGTTTTTTTCATCTAAAGGAAATTGCCAAAATCCCAAGGATGCATCCAGAATTGAAAAATATTCAGCACCAGCCATTTCACTAAATATATCGTCTCTCATAGGCAATGAAAAGTACTCTCTTTTTACATATTTATCGAGCTCCTTTGGATCTAAGCAAAATCTCAGTGTCCCATCTTTCTTTTCTATAATTACTAACCAATATACCCACTCAGTGGGTTGTTCTGCTTTGTCAATTATTTTCCATGCCACCAGTTGGTTCAGCTCTTCCAGGTAGGTGGGCAGAAGGGCAGGGGAAGCTTCAGCCCAGCAGCTCCCACTGGAGGTGAGGGGAGCAGAGGAACATCTGACTGATCCTTCACCAGGTAGCGGGCGTGGTGGTGGCAGCAGCTGTGGGAACATGAGCCCTTGTGGTGGCTGGCTGCCAGGTTCCAAGCCTGCTGGCACCTCTGAGTCAGCTCAAGTAGCCGTGGGCATGATTAACTTGTCCTGCATGGCCAGTCCAGCTGCCAAAGTGCCCACTCACAGCTGTAGTGGCATTGCCTCCACACCACTGGCTGACCAGTGGTAACCTGTGTGCAGCAGGCTGGACTGTCACAGAGCCACAGCTGGCTGGGAAGGGCCCTGTCCCCACGGCCCGGCCTGGCCCCTCCATGCCCACCCTCAGCAGCACCTGTGGGCTGGCCCAGCTCAGCTCCCCAGCCATAAATAAACCCCCTCACTGCCCCCTTGCCTTAGGGGCCACGCTGGGCTGATGTCTGGCCAAGCCCCTGCCCCTGCTCCAGCTAAAGAGCAGAGGGATGGGGCCAGCCCTGCTCTCTGGAGCAGACAGCACAGCCCAGCCCAGGGCTGCAAAGCATTCTGGGATACTGGGGGAGTCTGATTTGAATATAGTAAAAGAATGATTTAACTTACACCTGGAAAGGGTCTGGGACTGAAGTTCCATAAAACTGTTTGACCCAAGTCAGTTAAGTCTAATACTACATTCAACCAGATTTATCTTAAACTAGTTTCAGCCATTTTGAAACTGGTTTATGTGCACTGAACTTTTATTCTGTTACAGGTTTAAACCAGTTTCTGATCACGTAAACCAGTTTATGTCTAACTTCTGTCCCTAGCCGTGCTCTAATGTTTCAGTTTCCAGTAACTGTTCTCTTAAAGAGACAGTGTACTAGTCCCACATTCCTAATCACCTTCTTCTCCATCAAGTGCTTAGAAATGGATTCCTTGAGGACCTACTCCATGATTTTTCCAGGGACTGAGTCAAGGTCTGCAGTTACCTGGATCCTCCTTTTCCCTTCCTTAAATATTGGCACTATATTTGCCCTTTTCCAATCATCCAGGACTTCTCCTGATCACTATGAGTTTTCAAAGATAATGGCCAGTGGTTCTGCAGTCACATCAGACAACTCCCTCAGCACCCTGGGGCATATCCTATCCAGCTCCATGGACTTGTATGTGTCCACCTTTTCTAAATAGTCCCTAATTTGTTCTCTAACCTGTTGGCTGCTCACCTCCTTCCTAAACTGCGCTGCCAGGTGCAGTAGTCTGGGAGCTGACCTTACCTGTGAAGACTGAGGTGAAAAAGGCATTTCAGTCTTTTCTGCATCCTCTGTCACAAGGCTGCCTCCCCCATTCAGTAAGGGACCCACACTTTCCCTGATCCTCCTCCCGCTACTGACACACTTGTAGAAACCCTTTTTGTTACCCTTCACATCTCTTGCTAGCTGCAACTCCAGTTGTGCTTTGCCTTTCCTGACTTCATCCCTGCGTGCCCAAGGAATACTCTTATACTCCTCCCCAGTTGTTTGTCCAAGTTTTCACTTCTTAGAAGCTTCCTTTTTGTGATTTAGTTTACTGAAGAGTTCCCTGTTAAGCCAAACTGATCTACTGCCATACTTGCTAGACTCCCTGTGCATTAGGCTGGTTTGTTCCTACACTCTCAGTAAAGCTTCTTTAAAGTACAGCCAGCTCTCCTGGACTCCTCCTCACCCCCTCAGACTGGCTTTGCAGGGGATCCTGCCTATGAGTTCCCTGAGTGAGTCAAAGTTTGCTTTTCTGAAGTCTAGAGTCCTTACTCTGCTGCTTTCCTTCCTTCCTTCCTCTGGATCCTGAATTCAATCATCTTGTGGTCACTGCTGCCCAAGTTGCCATCTACTACATTCCCCATCAATTCTTCCCTGTTGTAAGCAGCAGGTCAAGAAGAGCATGGCCCCTAATTGGCCGCTCCAGTACTTGCACCAGGAAGTTGTCCCCCATACTCTCCAAAAACTTCCTGGATTGCCTGTGTACTGCTGTATTGCCCTCCCAGAAGATGTCAGGGTGATTGAAGTCCTCCATAAGAACCATATTATGGTCATCTCTCTCTAAATAGTGGTTTAAAAGTGGAAATTATTGAGAACTTTAGGAGGAAAGAACTATGCACATCTGACCCTGTGAGAGAGGATACCTTCCTCATGAAGATGAAACACTCTTGTGCAAAGGTCCTCTCTAAGGCCTATGCACCAGTTAAGCCACAAACTTCCATAGCTCTTCTGTATAGGTATTACTTTCATGTACTGTGAATGACTGCAATGTATGTATCTTACCATGTTAGGTGAACTCAAATTATAATTTCACAATCACTATATACTTATGGCTCTGCAGAATATCATTTATGAATCCTAAATACCATAAAACAAGCCACAAATTAAACATACCCTGTGGTATTATTTCTATTTATATATTAATCATGTGCCTAGAAATCTATAAAAACAAGTTTTTAAATAATAAATATTGAAAAAGATCTGTATGAAATCTCTCTAGTATGATTAGGCACTCAGGACTCATAGTACAGCTGATATTTTTTATTAGACCAACAAGATTTTTGTAAATCACGTTGTTCTACCTGGATACTCTCTAGTATGATTTGCATTTATATATTGTATGTAACTCATAGTTTTATAGTTTGCAGGGTCAGAAGGGATCTAAGCAGATCATCTAGTCTGACCTCCTGCCACGGGCAGGAAAGGATGCTGGGGTCAAATGACCCCAATGAGGTGGCTGTCTAGACTCCCTTTTGAAGACCCCCAGGGTAGGGGTGAGCACCACTTCCCTTGGAAGTTGGCTCCAGCTCCTAGCTGCCTTGACAGTAAAGTGAAGTAGTGCCTCCTGAATTTACTCTCAGTCAACTTATTGCTGTTATTCCTTGTTACCCGCGGTCGTGCTCGGGGAAACAGGGACTTTGCCTGCTGGTCCCCTTTGGCAAGTTTATAGATGGCCACCAGATCACCCCTCAGCCTTCTCTTGTGGAGGCTGAACAAGTTCAGGTCCCATAGCCTCTCCTCGTGTGGCCTGCCCTGCTGCCCCCTGATCATACAAGCAGCCCTCCTCTGGACCCTCTTGATGGTGTCCACATCTCTCCTGAAGTGCAGCGCCCAGAACTGGATACAATACTCCAACCATGGCCTAACCAATGTCGCATAGAGGGGGAGGATCACCTCCTTGGACCTGCCCGTGATGCATCTATAGATGCATGATGAAGTGCGGTTAGCCTTCCTGACCGCGTCCCCACATTAGTGGCCCATGTTCATCTTGGAATCAATAGTGATTCCAAGATCCTTTTCTGCCTCTGTGCTGATGAGAAGGGAGTTCCCCAGCTTGTAGGCATGCTGCTGGTTTTTCCTCCCCGTACTGAAACCCACCCTACTGTCATCTGCCCACCTCTCTAAACTGTCAAGATCTAGTTGTAGCCTGTCCCTGTCTTCTAGCATGCTCACTTTTCCCCACATCTTAGTGTCATCTGTGAACTTGAACAAGGTGCTTTTCACTCCCTTGTCCAAATCGCCAGTGAAGATATTGAACAGTGCGGGCCCGAGGACCAAGCTCTGGGGAACCCCACTGCCCACATCGCTCCAGGTCAAAAATTACCCATCCACCATCACTCTCTGGGTGTGGCTCTCCAGCCAATTTGCGACCCATCTGACTGTAGGTGTCAACACCACAGATGCCTAATTTTTTAATGAGGATGGGGTGAGAGACAGTGTCAAAGGCCAGGAAGACTATGTCCACTGCAACACCTGCGTCCAAGGCTTTTGTGACCTGGTTATAGAAGGCCACCAGGTTGACCTGACAGGACCTGCCCTGCCTCTAATGAACCCATATTAATTGGCCCTAAGCATAAACTCCCCTGCTGGCCCCTCGCAGATGTGCTCCTGGATAATTTTCTCAAAGAGCTTCCCCAGGACCAAGGTAAGACTAATGGGACTATAGTTTCCTGGGTCCTCTTTCCTCCCTTTTTTGAAAATGGGGACCACATTGGCCCTTTTCCAGTCATTAGGCACCTCACCAGAGCACCACAAGTGCTCACAAAGCTGTGCCAGGGGTCCTACAATGACTTCTGCCAATTCCCTAAGCACTCTGGGGTAGAGATCATCAGGACCTGTTGATTTGAACACATCTAGTCCCTTCAGAAGTTCCCTGACTAGCTCCTCACTGACTCTGGGCCTGACTGTGCCTCCCCTGGGTCTGTCCAGAATCCCACTGGGGGACATGTCCCTGTCCTTGTTCAGAAAAATAGAAGCAAAGAATCTGTTAAAGAGATTACCTTTGTCATCTGGTGCTACCACCAGATTACCTAGCATGTCCTGCAGAGGCCCCACGTAATTTGGTACCTTCTTTTTACCCCCTATGTATTTAAAAATGACTTCTTGTTATCTTTGATCTGGATAACTTGTCCCAGTTCCACCTCTGCCTTAGCCTTCCTAATAGACCCCCTACAATCTTGAGCCAAGGAGGTATAATCCTCCTTAGTGATGCCCCCTCCCTTCCATTGGGTGTATGCCTCCTTTTTGGCTTTGAGGCATTCGTGGATGATTTTGGTGAGCCACAGGGGGCTTTTGAGCACTCTTGCTCCCTTTGATCCGCATGGGGATTGTCACGCTTTGGGCTTGGAGGATCGTTTCCTTAAGGAGCAACCACTCTTCTTGGACTCCCAACTCCCCACCCCTCCAGGACCTCAGTGCCTCCCTGACTAGTCTCCTTACCTCATTGAAATCTGCTCTCCTGAAATCCAGGGCTGCTGCCTTGCTGCAGGCCTCTGACACCCTGTGCTGGATGGTAAATTCCAGTAGGCGATGGTCACTATTGCTCAGGTGGTCGAGAACCCGCAGTCCCCTTACCAGGTCATTTCCCATGGCCAGGACCAGGTCCAACAAGGCATTTCCCCTGGTGGGACTATGCACCGCCTGGGTTAGGTGGAGGTCCTCCATTCTACAGACTTACCTATTTTTAATAAATATTTTAAAAGACTTATATTAAATACATTTTCAAGTGTAAAGGTCATCAAATGCATGCTCAGATGTATCAAGGGAAGGGTGTAAGTTCCAAAGTCAAGGAAGCAGCCATGAGAATATTTTGCTGTCTTTACTGGCTAGGATAGTAGATTCTAGTAACATGGGGGTCAGGCAATTCCTGGCTCACACACCTGTTTTCTAGCAGCTGGGACAGGTTTCTTCCTCTCTCACTTCCTCTCCCTATGAAAGAATACAATTTCCCTTCTCTATATGACTTTCTTTACGTTGATTTTTATTTCTACTTATGAAAAAGAGATGCATAAGAATAATACATATCTGCTCTGAAAGCAGATTTTCTAAAGCAACTACAGAACACTACATTCTTAGACAACTGTCTTTTTGCATTCAGTGTGATGTCTGTTGATTTTAGTGACAAAAGTAAGTTTTACTTGCTACTAACAATGCAGATCCAACACATCTAAAGGGTTGAGCTAAGGATTTTTTTCAGTCTTATGTTTCATAAAAAGAACAGCTTACTAGTTTCAATTAGTAATATTTGTAAAGGCCCACTGACAGCTTTGGGACTTCATGGATGGAACCGAGGGCCCAATTTGCCCAAAGGAATGTTTAGCACTGATGATGTATAAGGGGTGTGTATCTGCTTGTGCCAGACCAACAAGTGTCAACCAAGTTTGGGTCCTTCTTGATTTTGACACTTTTGAACACTGAGTGCTCTTACCTTGAGAGGCCTTCTCCTGCTCACCTGCCACCTCTTAGTCTTAAGGGAAAATAAGGAGGTTCCCAGTGTATTGCGGAACACCTTCAGGTATACTCAGTGTAGGCATTTCTTCAGGATCCTCTCCCCCTACACCCCATCCTCATGCCAACCATGGTTTGCCTGCTGTATGGTGCTAACTGTCTGGGATATAGGTGATCAGCCAAGCTGGACGTTTTCCCACCATGATGAATATTCTTATAAGAGGGGACGTCATGTCTCAGTTAAGCAGTCCCAGTGACACTGTGAATCACAAGAGATATCTTCATCAATTAATTCAATCATAAAAAAAAGAAAAGTCCTAATTGAGATGTTCTCTTAGCTTTTTGATTAAAGTACACCTAATCACAAAACCCAAAATTAATTCATGATATACATTAAGATATTATGAGTCCATTGTCAAAACAGGAACGGCTCCTAATCAGTTCTCTGGATCACCCAGGTCCTCAGTGGGCCTTCAGGTACTCTTGACCCCACTGTGTCCTGATTCAGAGGAAAACAACCCACCTAGCCTGTGCCTCCTGTACGATTCTGCCTACAAGGCATTGACCCTGCTGGTCCTTCTTAATCAGTTCAAACAAAGAAAAAAACCTAAACAAGATAACAAAAGCAAAGGTGAACAAAAAGCAAGAAAAGTGAGGCTGCAATGTCCAGCCTCACTCATGTGTCACTCCAGTTGTCTGGACCTTGGGCTCCTGGATCCTTTTTCTTCCAGGAGGCCCTGGCACTAGGACATTGGAGATACCCCTCCAACGATAGAATCATAGAATAGTAGGACCAGAAGGGATCTGTAAGATCATCAAGTCCAGTGCCCTGTCATGGGCAGGAGGTAGCTGGGCTAAAATGAGCTCAACAAAGTGCTTGTCCAGCCTTTCCTTGAACACCTCCAGGGATGGTGACTGCATCATTTCTGTTGGAAGTGTGTTCCAGATTCTAGATACCCTTATAGAAAAGACTTCCTTATGCCCTGCCTAAATTTTTATTCAACTAGCTTGTGCCCATTGGACCTTGTCTTCCTAAAGAGTGCCTTTCTGAAGAGTTGCTCCCCTAGATCTTGGTGTTCACTCCTGACATACTAGTTTTGGCTATCAAGTCGCTTCTCAGTCTTATCTTACTCAGACTGAACAAACCCAGTTCCTAGCCTATCCTCCAGGCCCCTAATCATACAGGTGGACTTTCTCTCTACCCTTTTGAGCTTATCCACATCCTGAAGTGCGGTGCCCAGAATTGGACACAGTACTCCAGCTGTGGTACCACAAATACTGAATAGAGGAAGCAGAGCACCTCTCTGGATCTGTTCACAAGACACTGGCTGATGCATGCCAGAGTTCTATTCACCCTGCTGGAGACTTAATTGCACTGGTGGCTCATATTCATCCTCTGGTTAATTTTCACCTTCAGGTCCCTTTCATATGCAGTGTCAGCCAGGGGACCACCACTCATCATATAGTTATTTCATGTACGCTTTTTTTTTTATTTTATTTTATTTTTTGAGAAGCTCTCTAATATCCCTTTTGAGCCAAGTAGTTCTCTTGGCCCCTTTCCCTCTTTTTGACTGCATGGGGATGGTTTCTTTTTGTGCAGTGAGAATTGCCTCCTAAAGGAAGTACCATTGTTCCTGATCTCCCAAATCATCCAGTCGCTGATTGCAAAGGGCCTTTCTAACTAGACTCCTGAGTTTACCAAAGACTGCCCTTCTGAAGTCTAGGATTTTTGTTCTGCTGGCAGAATTCCCAGTCTTTCAGTGGCTGGTGAAGCTGATCAGATTGTGATCACTGTTGCCCAGAGTACCTCCAATTTTCAGGTCACCTAGCATGTCTTCCCCTTTGGTCAGGGAAAGTCCAGAGCAGTTTTACCCCTAGTTGGTCCCTCCACAGCCTGTGTCAAGAACAGGTTGTGTATAGCTTCCAAGAAGTAGGTTGACCTCCTGGAGCTGGAGGAATGGTCTTGCCAACAGATGTCAAGGTAACTGAAATCACCCATAACTATCAAGTCTTTAGTGCTGGCTGCCTTGGTCAGTTCCCTGGAGAATGCCTGGTTGCTCTCCTCTTTTTGGTAGGGAAGCCTATAGTAGACTCCCACCATCAGGTCCAACTGTCTTGATCCCCCTTGTATCTTGACCCAGAGGGCCTCAAGGGGCCTCCCCATATAATCAAATGTGATCTGCAGGGATGGGTATTGCTCTTTCACATGGAGGGCCACCCATCCCCTCCCTCCCTGCTGACAGCCCCAGAACTGGGGCATGGGAGGGCAGGTCTAGGGAGAGGGGTGGTTTGGCAACCTCCTTGGATGCTGCCAAAGCACCCCTGCATGCTGGCTAGGGCTGGTGCAGGCAAGCTCCAGCCCCACCCCCAACCCAACAGGGCTGTTGGGCTGTGGGGAGACTCTGAACATCTGTAGGTACCCAAGATGTTTTGAGCTTAACTTTGAGACCAAATTGAATTTGTACTTTTGGCAGCTAAATCTCTTAACTTGCAAACTGAACTTTTTACATGAGACAATGAACATGGGTATTATTTTTACAGTCAACCTTCAAAGTGAACTTCGACCTAAAGTTAATACTTTTTAACTGGACATTTTATTACTCCTGGAGTTCAATCTAGTTTATTTTTCCAAGAAAATGGTAAAAAGTGACTTGTCATCATCTTAAGTACCTGCACGAGGACAAAATTTCTGACGGTAGAGGGCTCTTCAATCTAACAGTTAAAGGTGTATCAATAGCCAGCAGGTGGAAACTAAAACTAAATTCTGAAAAAGCAGCACACATTTTTAACAGTGAGGGGAATTAACAAAACAACTTGCTTAGGGATTTGTTGGACCCTGTCATTTGAAATCTTAAAATCAAGACTAAAAGAACTTCTAAAAGATATGCTGGAATTCAAACAAATTATTGGCTTCATGCAAGTAAAATTCTGTATTCTTTACCACACTAAACCATCAACAGTCATCCTGACATTAAAAAAAATCTATGTTGACTGCAGCCCACTTCAGGTCTCAGCAGCAAGTTCTTCAGTACAAGGACTGTCTCTGGCAGTGAGTACATGCTGTGACTAATGCAATGTGGCCCTGACCTCAATATGGATAATGTGTGTATATTAGATGCAAATTTCTGACCTTTGCACAAGTATTTGTTATTCAAAATATGCCAGTTAAATTATGACAATGCAGTTTGTCCAAAAGTCTTCCCTTTCCCCAAGCTTCTGCTGGAGATAAGGCCCCAGATATAAACAATATATAACTTTGGGGGGAGGGGGAGCTTGCAGACAGAAAACAGGTGAAGGCGATTAAAATAATTAAATAAGATTGGCTCCGTGTATAATAGCAGTAGATAAACATCCTGGATGGTGTGTAAAACTACCCCTACACTGCAGTGACATAATCATCCTACCTGTCCCCTCACAAGAAAACTTGCCAACCTCTGAGGTCATTTGCAACTGCTTCATTTAGTACAATACAATCTACAATTCTAGTGGCAATACAACACTAAATACTTGCAACTTCTACTAACTCACTAAAAAATCCTGGGGTCAAAATGGCCTCTCTGACATGCTTTAGAAATGTACAACATTTCTGAATGTCTATGATACAGAATAGAATAAGCCTAATTGTTGTTTCTCAAAGGTGTTGCAATCGCTGGTACCTCCATACCCCAGGAGGGAGACTCTCTATGGATCCTGATATAAAATAGGCAGGCTAGAGATGAGAAAAATAAGGAGTGCTACATGCTGTTAGAGTATCCAGGAATATGGAAACTAAGTTCAATGATATGCAATAGAATCAGTCATGCCATATAGCTGCACTAACTGTTCTGGGTTTACTGCTCCTGGGTCAGATTCAGATCCCTAGAATTGATTAATTCAAAAGCAAATTGGTGTTTCATTTTCAAGGGAGCTTCTTTTGTTAGACAGGAAAAAAGAAGCTGTATTGGAAGAATACTGAATCACTGGAAAGAGGACCAGGGGTTTGAATGTTATGGACAAGCAACCTTAGGCCTTATAGCAGATCCACACACCATTATAAACACTTCTCATCATAGGCTATGACCTCTTCATCAAATGAAGATTTCCAAAAGGAACTGCAGTGACACAGCCCACAAAGCAGCATAGCTCTGGGAGGAAGTACCACAAGAGTAAGTGGAAGATGCACTTCAAAGTCTACTGGAGGTGAAACCAAAAGGCACTGGGATTTGAACAATATGCATGGTGGCCCTTTTCATTATTGTGAGGTTCTCTTTCTGCTGGGCAAGTGCAGTACTTTACCTGCATGAGAAGATGCTGAGGTGCTAACAAGAGCCAAGAGCCAGATGCTAACACAGATTCCTCATATTAAAAAAAAATAATAATCTTGCCTCAGCAGACCATTCCTGTATGCTATACACAGTGTTCTGGTCAGTCCAATAGAAAGCAACAGTTGTTCCACATGGTATATTTCATATTGAATTGAGAATAATAAAACATTCTGCTCAGCATCTTTATCAGCATCTCAGCACCATGCCCTGACAACTCCCATCCATACTGAGGGCCAGAGCACTATTCATATAAAATAACTCTGTTGAAGTAATATACTGATTTTCATTCAAATCTAGTTTGAAATTTAAGTGTTTGACTAGTGCCAAGAAAAGTACTCAGGGACAAAGCAGGTCTGCCATGGTCTTCAAGTTCAGGCAGGCCTCCTATAATTCCTATCAACAAACATGTGCATTATATTGTTTTGATTCATCTTGAAATTTGTTAGGATGAGAGTTATCTTCCCTTGAAACATTTGAAATGGTGGAGTGAGGATTATTATCTTCAGACTGCAATATTCACAGGCACTGTTTAGGATTGAAACCAGCAACTTAAAGCCTGCAAGCTGGATCGGGCCCATGAAGGGATTGGATCTGGCCCATAGAGTTGGGAAAGTCATGTCATTTGGGACTGAGGTGATCTGGCAGCATTTGACAGCAGGGGAATCCCCAGAACAGGGTGATACATGGTGACATGTAGTGGGGGAAGTGTGGGGAGAGGGAGGTAATGAATTGGCAGTGTCCAGATCTCTGGTAGCAGCCCACATTAGCATAAGCTCTGTTTCCTTTACCCACCAATGCTCAGAGGTTACTGACCCCTGATTTAGAAGGTAATGATTGCAGAGAGTTTCCTTTTACTTCATTTTTGTTTCAGGAGCACCAGGCAACATGTGAGAACTATCTCCTGTCCACTGTCCTCTTCTCTTTTGTTATCACCTACAGGCCCTGGCTTGAACACTTTGGGCACATCATTAATGACCTCCAGCTCCTCCTGAAAAATGATGACCATCTCAAGGCAGCCTTGCGAAACAAGCCTGTCCCAGCTCGCAGGCAGCCTCCCAATCTCAAATGATTTCTTTTAGCTAGCAAAAAGCTACCTAACTCATTTTCTCCCCAAGCCACCAGGCTTTGCAATGAACCAGATACCAGCTATGCCCACAGAAGTCTGTGGAAGAACACTTCCCTGAGCATTCCAGCACTAGCCTCAAAATAGCTGTTCTTATCCACAAACTGGATTGCATGAAGTATGGTCTAAACAGAGACTCCGGATTCTTATCCCATTACCTGGACTACCTTTTATCACCCCAATGTCCCTCAGTGGATTAACTGCTTTGTCAATCCCTTTTGATCTTTTCAATACACCTTACCTCCCTAATGTCATCCCCTTCCCCCCTTTTCTGTTTCTATCTAGTATCCCGTTCTCTGTAAATTCATTCAAATCATCTGACAAAGTAGTCTGCACCCATGCCCTTCTGAAAGAGTTAATCTATGAAGTATCACCCTGTCCTGCCTTCTACCTGAATTTGGAAGGTGATTAATACCCATAGGATTTTAACTTCCTTTGAAGAAAGGAAACTGCCAGGGGCCCTGCCCCAGTGGTGTCACCTTTCCGGGGCTCCTCTGAGGCTTCTACCCAGATGGAGCCCTTGGGGGGCCTGGCAACCACCTGTCCCCTGAGCTGTGGGGGTGGCTAGGCAGGATCCCTGGGGGTGGGACTGAGGTCTGGTGACTCCCCTGCCTGCCCCTCTTGTGAGCATCTTCAGGCTCTGGAGGGGCAGCTGGCAGAGCTCCAGGCTGAGGTGAGCATGCTGTGGGGGATCCGGGTGGCAGAGGATGAAATTGATATGTATTTCCGTTCTCTGCAGGAATCCACCAAAGAGACCCCGCGTGCACAACACCCAACTAATCAGTGGCAGCAGGTTCCTGTCAAAGCCAGGGCAGCTCATACTACTGCTGTGCCTGCTCCCCAGACACCCCTCAGAAACAGGTATGTGGCCCTGGCCCCACTGGAGAAGGAGGCAGAAGAGCAGGTCCCCA
This sequence comes from Crocodylus siamensis, assembly GCF_052110815.1. Classification (NCBI taxonomy): domain Eukaryota; kingdom Metazoa; phylum Chordata; order Crocodylia; family Crocodylidae; genus Crocodylus; species Crocodylus siamensis. The sequence continues at coordinate 261,013,878 of NC_143395.1, read as the reverse complement.
GAGAAATTGAAGCTGCTTGACCTACATCATTGGCTCAGAAGAGGCACACCCCGAGAAGAAGGAGATGTAAAGTTCTGGTCATCGGGGACTCAATCCTGAGGGGAACTGATGGTCCAATCTGTCACTCGGAGCCCTGGTCAAGGCAGGTCTGCTGCATGTCCAGAGCAAGGATACGCAATATCACAGAGACCATCTCTAAAATCATCAAGCCCTCTGTCTACTACCCACTGGTTGTGGTCCATGTGGGTACAAATGATGCATCCAAGGGCAAGCTGGATAACATCATGGAGGACTACAAGGCCTTGGGACACCAACTGAAGAAGACAGGAACCCAGGTGGTATTTTCCTCCATTCTCCTGGTAAGTGGACGGGGTAGGCATCATGAGGCCTGCATTGACGTGGTTAACAGGTGGCTTCGGAGCTGGTGCCATGAGGCAGGCTTCAGGTTTTTTGACAACGACCCATGTTTTTGTATGTAGGGCATGCTGGGGTGGGATGGGCTTCACCTCTCCCCTAAGGGCAGACATATCTTTTCCTCTAGGTTGGCGTATCTTGTATGGTGGGCTTTAAACTAGCTTCACCAGGGGAAGGGGCCTCTTCAAGTGGAGAGGATGCTTCACCAGCATGCAGGGTGACAAGAGGAAGGGAAGTCCAGGTAAGCATCAACATCCTAGGAGTAGGGGGCCACAACTGTCCTGGGAGTGGGAGGGAGGCACGTGCACCCTGAGGAGGCCTCAACACTAGTGCTCATAGTATGGGGAGTAAGCAGGAGGAACTGTGCCTCCTGACTGTGAGTAAGAACCCAGTCTTAGTAGGGCTCACAGAAACTTGGTGGGACGCTACCTACGACTGGGCGGCGGGCATTCGGGGATACACCCTATATAGAAGAGACAGGACAGAGAGGAAAGGTGTGGGGGTTGCACTCTATGTCAAAGAGCACCTCACATCATCAAGGATTAGCTTCAGGTTTGAGGAAGGTCAGGCAGAGACACTATGGGTCAAACTACAAGGGGGGTGTGGCGAAAGGGACCTTACGGTGGGTGTCTAACCCGGGGGAAGAACTGGACGAGGACTTCTCCAGTCAGCTTATGGACACAGTTAAGTCAAGGGAAGTTATTGTCGTGGGTGACCTAAACTACCCAGCTAGGAGGAGCAGACAGCCAGGTCTGACCACTTGCATAGGTTCCTAGCCTTATTACAGGACCCTTCACCTTATCCAGGAAGTGCACAGCCCCACTACGGGTAACACCTTGCTGGACCTGGTCCTGGCCACAGGGGATGACCTGGTGAGGGGACTGCAGGCCCTTGACCGCCTGGGCAATAGCGATCATCACCTGCTAGATTTCACTATCCAACGCAGGATGTCAAGGGCTTACACCACGACTAATGCCCTTGACTTCAGAAGGGCCAACTTCAATGAGCTTAGGATACTAGTGGGGAAGGCACTGAGGGCCCAGAAGGTAGAGGAGATGGGAGTCCACGAGGGATGGTCGTACCTTAAGAAGGCAATCCTCCAGGCCCAAAGGATAACAATCCCTGAGAGAAGCAAGGGGGGTAAGAGTGCTCAGAAACCCCCTTGGCTCAGCAAGGGCATTCAACAATGCCTGAGGACAAAAAGGGGGGCATACAACCAGTGGAAGGAAGGAGTTAACACCAAGGAGGACTACTCCTCAGCCCGTGAGTGTAGAAGGGGGTATAAGGAAGGCCAAGGCAGAGATGGAACTCAGGCTAGCATCCAGGATTAAGGACAACAAAAAGTCCTTTTTCAAGTACACTGGGAACAAGAAAAGGGCACCAGGCAATGTAGGCCCCCTATAAGATGCAAACAGTAATCTTATGGCTACACCAGACAAGAAAGCTGATATTTTTAACAGTTTCTTTGCCTCTGTTTTCTTGAACAGGGGCCGGGACATCCCTCCTACCAGAGGTAGGTACAATCTTGGGGATAGCTCTGTTAGGCCTTCAGTCAGTGCAGATGTAGTTAGGGATCTTCTGGAAGGGCTAGACATTTTAAATCTGCAGGTCCCGATGCCCTCCACCCAAGGGTGTTGAAGTAGCTGGTAGGGGTCATTGCGAAGCCCTTGGCCCAGATGAATGAGCATTCATGGTCATCTGGCCAGGTGCTGGGGGATTGGAAACTAGCTAATGTGGTCCCAATTTTCAAGAAAGGGAGGAAGCAGGACCCAAGTAACTATAGGCCCATAAGCCTCACCTCAGTCCTCAGGAAGATCTTGGAGAGAATCATCAAGAAGCACATCTGTGGGGGGCCAGCAGGGGAGATCATGCTCAGGGCCAATCAGCATGGGTTCATCAAAGGCAGGTCCTGCCTGACCAACCTGATTGTCTTTTATGACCAAGTAACTAAATCCTTGGATGATAGTGTTGTCACGGACATAGTATTTCTAGACTTTAAGAAGGCCTTTGACGCTGTCTCTCACCCCATCCTCATCAATAAATTAAGTGACTGTAGCATTGATGCCTACACAGTTGATGGGTAAAAAAATGGCTGATGAGGCACAGCCAGAGAGTAGTGGTGGATGGGTTGTACTCAACCTGGTGAGTTGTGAACAGTGGGGTACCCCGGGGCTCGGTCCTCAGGCCCACTCTAACATCTTCATCAGTGACTTGGACGAGGGGGTGGAAAGCATGCTGTCCAAGTTTGCTGATGACACTAAGATGTGGGGCGAGGTGGACACACTTGAAGGGAGAGAGAGGCTGCAAATAGATTTAGACAGACTACAGAAGTGGGAGGACGAGAACAGGATGGGGTTCAATGTAGACAAATGCAGGGTGCTGCACCATAGGAGAAGGAATCCACAGCATACATACAGGCTGGGGAGTTCCCTCTTGAAAGCACAGAGGTAGAAAGGGATCTTGGAGTCATTATTGACTCCAAGATGAACATGAGCCACCAATGTCAGACTGCCGCCAGCAAGTCCCGCCATACCTTGTCATGCATCCAAAGATGCATCTCAAGCTGGTCCAGAGAGATGATACTCCCCCTCTATGCAACTTTGGTCAGGCCACAGTTGGAGTGCTGCATCCAGTACTGGGCGCTGCACTTCAAAAGGGATGTGGCCACCTTGGAGAGGGGTCAGAGGAGGGCCACCTGCTTCGTGAGAGGGCAGCAAGACAGGCCCTGTCTATGAGGAGAGACTGAGGGACCTGAACCTGTTCAGCCTCAGCAAGAGGAGGCTGACGGGGGACCTGGTGGCTGCCTACAGACTCATCAGGGGAGATCAACAGCAAATAGGTAGAGCCCTTTTCTCCCCAGCACCACCTGGGGTGATGAGGAACAATGGTAATAAGCTGATGGAGAACAGGTTTAGGTTAGAGATCAGAAGGCAATATTTTACAGTTAGGGTGGCCAAAATCTAGAACCAGCTTCCCAGGGAAGTGGTCCTCGCCCCTACCTGGGGCAAATTCAAGAGAAGATTGGATGATCACCTGTCTGGGATCTTGTGAACCCAGTATTCATTCCTGCCTGTGGCAGGGGGTCAGGCTAGATGATCTGTTCAGGTCCCTCCTGACCCTAGCTACTATGAAACTATGAAACTATGTGTAAATTAAAAATCCCGTGGTACTTTTCTGAGAGAGTAACAGATTACTTTATAGCCTCTCAACAGTCCCTTGAGAGAAGCACCCTGCTGCTATTAAAATCAATGAAGGGTTTACCATTGACTTTACAAAGATAAAAATGTAGACATCCAATAAATTAATCCCATCTGCCAAACGTATCATTGGAGATGCAGTAATTTAAAACACAAGAATTCATTTCTTGGTCAAAATTCCAGAGTGGTGAATTTGTCATCCTGTTGAGGAATAAAATGATTAGTAACCATATTAAGATTTTTCCATTTCCCAAACACGTTCATTATCTTTTATTTCAAATGTACCCATGTAACTAGCAATCCAATACAAGTACTAACTTTCACAGTCAGGTTCTCAGCCGATGTAATTCAGAGTTGCTTTACTAATTCCAGTGAAGCTATACCAATTTGCACTAGATGAGGATCCGGACAGTTAAGGTTTTTTTCACCTTACAGGAATCCTCATAGCTCAACGCTTTTAGGAAGTCTCATTGAGCAATCAGGGAAAACTACCCAAATCAAGAACAGCTGTCATATAGACAGAACTATGTAAATGAGTGAGTGCCTTTTCCTTCTCTTCTTCATGTTCTCATGCTGATAAACTGGATTACTGTAAACCGTCTACCTCTGACTCCCTAACAGAAGTGAGCAACAGCAGAAAATGAAGCCTTCTTAGTTCAATTGGGCATTCAATGCACTTGGATGTTTTCATTGTCATATGCTATGGCATAGCAAGCAGAAAATGCAACTATAGCTCAGCAGAATGCACCAGAAAAAAAAATGAGGGTTAAGTCTGATGTTTGGGAGGATTTTTTAACAGAGGGCTATAACTCAAGTTAGTTGAAAATATGCTGTTTTGAAGGAATATCATCAAGCTGTTTGTTTTGTTGTTTGTCTGAGCTTTTTAACCATCTGCAAATGCTTCCTTGGAAAAAATGTTCCTCCCTCTATTCACCTGAGCAGCCTTCTTAACTTAAGTGGAGCTTCTCACAGAAAGGAAGCAAAATTTAGTATCATGCTTCTTACATCACAGGCCAGATCTGCTTTGTTGTGATAATGATCTCCAAGGCATGCCTCATGAGGAGGATCCATTCACAAACCTAACTGTTTTTTTACAAGGATTACAAAATACTTCCACTTCATATCAAATCTATCAACTTTACAAAGAGGCTAGTAAATATAGAGTGAATCTTCTTGTCCCGAATAATACGCCATGTCTGGCTGTGCATAAGCAGGATTCTTCCTTTTTTCCCAGGGCTTAGTAGAATAAAGAGGTTTAGTTTGCAGGCTCTCCATAAAGATCAATACAGACAGAAGGAATATTTCTGTGCTTAGAGTGAGCTTTTAGAAAACAGCCTCTATTATAGTTATTTATTATACAGTAGCACTGTTTAATACATTCATTATTTATAATTATTTATTATACAGTAGCACTGAGGGCATATCATGAAATCATAAAGAAGTAGGGGTGGAAGGGACCTCCATAGGTCATCTAGCCCAACCCCCTGCCTGAGGTAGAATCATCCCTGAGCCTACTCCAAGCCCAGCTCCTGACTCAAAGAGTTGCGCAGCACTGACTCCAGCACCAACCTGCACTTGCAGCCTGCCCCACACTGCACAGATCCGGGGGCACATGCCTCCATCCCATGCCTCTCGCACCCTGGCTGGGCAGCACCTGCCCCCTCCCTCACTGTGGGGGGAATCTGCCACCCCATGCTCCTTCCCTCCCCCATCCCCTTCCAGCTTCCCAGCTGGAGGCAATTCTCCATGCTGCTGGCTCTGCTCAGTGCTACACTGTGGCTGCAGGCAGCACAGGCATTTATCAGACAAATTATTGGCCCCATCGGGCCAATATCTGATATAGACAATTTTCCTTATATTGGTACCAGTCCAATATCGGACCAATGTATTGGTACACCTCTAATTTGTATGTATGATTATTCTTCCCAAGGTACAGTACCTTGCACTTGTCAGTACTGAATTTCATTGTGTTTTTGTTCGGCCCAGCTTTCCAATCTCTCAAGATCCTTCTGAATTGCGCTCCCATCCTCCAACATATTCACAGTCCTTCCCAATTTCATGTCACCTGAAAACAAGAAACTACACTGCCTTTAAGTGTGTGAGGGATTGCCCCCATGCATATGCCTTATACACTTGCTGTTGCTGTGTACCAGATGCAAAAATAATAGTAGCAAAAAAAATAATACCTGGCACTAGAACAAGGGCTGAACTCACATCACATTAAATGCTTTTAGGATTTTGTGTGGACAGAACAGGAGCAAATAAGTAGGTTGTGCTCTCATGGTGGTGGCATTTTATTAACTAAGTAGCAAGAAGTCCCTGTCCTACCTCATCCAATTTCACCAAAAGACTTAATATATGTAAAATATTCTTTATCATGAGAACAACATAAAAAAGTGGCTAATACAGCTTTTAGATCAAACAAAGGAATGCATACATCTGCATCTTTGGACACTTTGTGTCTTACTGTAGAAATACCAGAAACTGATTGCATTTATGATACAGGATTTTTCTTTTTCTTATTTTTGGTAGAAATGAATTTTTAAAAGGACACATGATGTTTCAGCCCACTAGCCTTGCTTGAAGGAACTCCTCAGGCAATTACCTAAGAAATAAATCTATCTATTTTTAAAGAGTAACTGACATTGCATAGAACATTCGGGGGGGCGGAAACCAGTTAATGTTCTGTATATTATAGTGCACTTTTCTTTTCCTTTTTTAAAAACATACAGGATACTTTACATTAAAACTGTGTGTGTGTGCCATTTTTGAGTTTGTGTGCTCTATCTGCTTATTCCAATTTGCCATAATTCTGTGCATGATAACAGATTTGGTTGTTGTAGAAAGTGTCCATGGTTTTAGCAAAGAAATTATGAGAATATCTTGTGGGGAATAATTAAATGAATCATTTTTTCCTCCTCCAAAGTGCTCTTTGTAAAGGAAAATGGGGGTAAGAAACAAACCAGAAGACATATAAACAGATTCAACTGTACCCTGCACTTCTCTCAAAGTTTTTTGTCAGTAGGCCTTCTTAGATTTTGGCTTTTAAGTCTACTAAATGCTCATGAAAGAGGGCCTGTTAATAAATCCTCAAGACTGGTGGATTTCTCTAAAGATGGAGCAAAGGCAGCAACAAAACAAATTCTCCTACCTGTATGCCTCTGTCCCATCTTGGAGAGCCCACTCTAACCTAACTTCATCTTTGTGCCCAGTCAGCCCTTGACTAGTCATTTGAGATTGCTCTGGACTGGCTACAGTGGTGATCTGTCATATGAAGACATGTCCAGTACAAACTATCAACTCATTTTGCACTGACCACTATACACCTCTCTAGTGATAGTGATCCTTCCTCAATAAAGCTAGTAAAAATGTTGACAGGCTATTTTTCCATTTAAAAAAGTCAATTTCAGCAGTTTATTTTGGGGGCAAAAAATCAAAATAAAACATTATGAAAAGGCCCATTCTATTTTGACCTCATCAGAAAGGAATTTCATGAGGCTTTCGTTTCAAAGCAAGATTTTTTTTTGTTTTTAAAATTTATGTTGATTTACTTTAACAAAGTTATTATGTGTAAGTAAACAACTTTTAAAATATCAGAATAGGAAACAAGAATAGTCACCTAAAAAGTATTTGAAACCTCCTCAAAGACAACATTTTAACACTTCATTCCAGTTAATAAAGACAAGTATATTTGAAATGTCATTTCTATGGAACTAAATTCCAAGTCTGGACCAGCTCTATTTACCAGTCTTTCTCTATTAACAATAGCAGATTCTGTCAGTTGTTCCTATGAACCTGAGGAAACTTTGACCTAATGATTTATCAGTAAAAGGTCTTGAACTCCTGAGCTATCGAACTCTCAATTAACAGCTCTTTTACTTACTACACTGATACAAAACTGCTTATTCCTATGGAAAATCTAAATAGAAACACCCCCTTTCCCAAGAACTATGTTGGACTAATTTTCTATTTCACATGTAACAATGGCAGAGCGGGATGTAGCAGTCCTGCAGTCTGCCCTAGGAGAAAAAAAGATATTCATAGGAGAAAGGGACCAACAATGGCTTAAATGGTTTAAGGAAGAAGACTGGTGAGGAGCTAGAGAGAGACAAACATTCAAATTGTGGAATTCTCACACACACACACACACACACACACACACACACACACTTAAAACAAGCTATCCGAATAGCTTGCTTTCCAGTCCCTTTATATTGCATGCTTAGTGTGGAGGAAAGGTAATTAAGTGGGGGACATAATAGCAATTTTCAAATATTTAAAAGGCTGTCATAAAGAAAATGGAAGAAACTTGTTCCCCCTTGGTACAGAGGTCAGGACACATGGCAGTAATTCAGATTAATTAAGGTGTAGTTATACATTACAATTAGCATGTGCTAACTCTAAAGAATACTATACCATGTTAGACTTAGCAGGTACTGTGAGCAGTTGTGCTTAGGGGGCCAGGACAGAAGTATCATAAACCAGTCTGACCTAAATCAGTTCAACTAGATTTATCTTAAACCAGTTTCAGTCATTTTGAAACTGGTTTCTGTGCACTGAGCTGCTGCTCTGTTACAGGTTTAAACTTGTTTCTGATGACTTAAAACCAGTCCATGTGTAACTTCTGTCCCTAGCCCTGTTGTGACAGATTTCAACTGGTTTCCAATCACTTACACTGGTTTATGTTTAACTTCTGGCCCTAGCCTCTGGCTTAGTACCTTCTGTAACATGCACAGCTCAGACTTACTGCTAGAGGGCTGGTGAGCAGGGCCATGAGTAGGAGCTGTCAAGTCTGCTCCATGCCTACCTGTCTCACCAGCTCTTTAATGGCATAATAGGCTCCAGAATCAGACCTCTGCCAGCCTGAATCAAGCCTCTGATGTATCCACCATCCTGGATCAGGCCTAAGCCACCCTCACTGCTGCCCAGCAGCTCCCTGCTGGAGAAGACTAGGAAGGAGGAAAGGAAGAACAAGTTGGAGAGGAGCTGCTGGGCAGCTGTAGGTACTTAGCTCAACTTTTCCATTCGTAATGTGATGACACTCCTATCTAAAGAGTATTTAAATATTTGAAAGGTAACATGTAACTCCACCCTAAGAATACATCTCAGGGAAAACTTCCGAACTGTAAGTGCATCAGGACAATGGAATAAGCTGTCTAGGAGATCTTCAAGAACTGGGTGGATAGGAATCTTTTTAGGGATCGTTTAGGATCATAAGAAAATAGACCTGGCTAGGATTTCACAAGGTCATCTGGTCCAGCCCTCTGCTCAAGGCAGGAGCATCCCTGACTAAACTATCTCAGCCAAATTTCTGTCTAACATGCTCTTGAAAGCTTCCAGGGATGGAGATTCTACACTTCTCTAGGCACCCTATTCCAATGCTTGGCCACCCTCATAGTCAGGAAGTTCCTTCTAATCTCCAACCTAAGTCTCTCCTGCTGGAGCTCGAGGCACTGCTCCTATCTTGTCCCCTACAACCACAGAGTAAAGCCTAATCTTCGTCCCGTCTATAACTGCTCTTCAGGTCTAACATTATCTACCAGTACTCTTTGGTTTGTCCAGGGTGGATATATATCTGCCTATGCCCTCTATGGCAGGCCAGTAGGGGGCGCTCCTGCATTGAGCCACCCACCTCACTGCACCCAACCACCTTCCAGGCTCCAAGTGCCTCCCTAGGGGTGCCTTGCATCCGGCTGACCCCCTACCTGGAGCACACTCGCTAGCCTGGGGGTAACGTAAGCTGCCACCACCTCAAGAAGGGATTGTCTCATCCCTGAGTCCTCAGGGAAACACGGGCCTAATAGTCCTATGGGTACTCAACCCAGTACAGGCACTTGGGGCATTTCCCCAAGCTGGGGGCCAAAAAGGAAAGTCCCTCTTAGTCCACAGACCTGAAGGGCCTCTTAGGCATAATTCAGACCCACCCCTCAATAAGTCTTCTACACTGGTCACAAAGGAGAACTTTATTGATTACAGGGGTAGAGTGAAAATAGGGTACAAGATAGACCAATATCATAGAAATCCCACAGAACAAAACAGCCTGGCTGAGGTAGCCTTTTGATCATGCATCTGAGTTACTGCCAGCTATATATCTAACCAGATCTCAAGTAGCTTACTCACAACCATCGTGCAGAGGCTGTTGGAGATTCCCTCTGGAGCCAGGCTGTTCCTAGCTCATGAGTTATGGGGGAGAGAACCAGTTTCAGATGGTAAAGCTCCTCTCTAAGTCTGAGTCCCCCACATGGCTGCTGCCCCCTCCTTCTGGGCAGTCTTAACTTATATAGTTCCTGTGACCTCTTTCACCTGGTCCAATAGAGGCCAGCATCTGTTGGTTGTCAGCCAACCAATTAGAAATACATCACTAGTTGCCCAGCAGACTCTAGCCCACCAGGTAGAAGCCCCTCACCCAGGTAGCTGATACCAGTCACGTAGGCAGAGGGAACCAGTTTCCCCCCTCCCTCAGGAATGTAGCCAGCTCAGATTACCTAAAGAGATAGGGTAAAGGTGTGTCTCCTCTGCTGGGCCCATCCTAATCAAATTGTCCCAGAGCAGAGATTTTGGGGAGAAACAAAGGTGGCTTCCTGCCACACCCTCCACCATGTTGTCTATCCTGCATCACATTTTGAAATTACATTGACTTTACAAAAGTCAATACAGAACCTTATGGTACAGTCAGGTTTTGGCACTAACATAATGGGGGTACTCCATTCACTCCTCTATACACTTGATTCCTCTATGACCCCCAAATCCAGCATTTTCTTAATATCTTCCTTTACTGTTTTCCTCAATGACCCACACATTACAACGAGGGACATGCTCAGCTGGGATGGGCTTCACCTGTCCCCCAAAGGTAAGCGTGTGTTTTCTTCCAGGTTGGCGGATCTCCTCCGGCGGGCTTTAAACTAGGCTTGTCGGGGGGAGGGGAAGATGAGGGTGGGGGAGGCTGTGGACCACCAAACCAGGTGGCACCCACAAGGACAGCCCAGCCTGAAGAAAGAGAGCTTTGGGAACGTGAAAGGCAGGGGGTGGACAGCAATACGGCACAGGTAAGGAACGGGAAGGTTAGGGACAAAAAGCCCTTTAGGACTTGGAGCGAGGGGGTAGCAATAGCACCAGTCACAGGGCTCAAGTGCCTATATACTAATGCTAGGAGCATGGGGAACAAGCAGGATGAACTAGCGCTCCTGGTTGCACTAAACGACTACGACTTAGTGGGGCTGACGGAAACCTGGTGGGATCCATCCCACGACTGGGCGGTACATATTGAGGGCTATAGATTGTACAGAAAGGACAGAGTGGGGAAAAGGGGGGGAGGGGTTGCGCTCTATGTTAAGGAGCAATATACATCAACCCTCATCAAGACAGAATCAAAGGATGAGGAAGTAGAAGGACTGTGGGTTAGGCTACATGGGGGGCAAGGAGAAAAGGATTTGGTGGTAGGGGTCTGCTACAGACCCCCACATCAAGGGGAAGAAATAGATTTGGGGCTCCTGAGGCAACTCTCAGAGACCATAAAAGCTAAAGAGGCGGTGGTCATGGGGGACCTAAACTACCCGGACATCTGCTGGGAGACACAGACAGCAAAGTCCCACCGCTCACGCAGGTTTCTAACCTGTGTACAGGACCTCCACCTGACACAGGAGGTACATGGTCCCACTAGGGGGAATGCCTTACTGGATCTGGTATTGGCAACGGGGGATGACATAGTAGGGGACCTACAGATCGGTAGCCATCTGGGGGACAGTGATCACCTAAAAGTACAATTCAACATAAGGCGTCGAGTGGGTAAGGTAACCAGTAGGGTGAACGTGCTGGACTTTAGGAAAGCTGATTTCAGCAAACTCAGGCGATTAGTGAAGGATGCACTGCAGAGTAGTAGTTTTGAAATGATGGGAGCCCAAGAAGGGTGGCTGTGCCTTAAGGAAGCTATCCTTCTCGCACAAAGCGAGACGATCCCCGTGCGAGGTAAAAGAGGGAAAGGGGCCAGGAGGCTTCCCTGGCTGACCAGAGAAATCCTGGGCAGACTAAGGGCCAAAAGGGGAGCACATAAAAAGTGGAAACAGGGAGAGATCACCAAAGAGGAATATACCTCTTCTGCTCGTGCTTGTAGGGAGGCAGTTAGACAGGCCAAAGCTACCATGGAGCTGAGGATGGCAACCCAAGTAAAAGACAATAAGAAATTGTTTTTTAGATATATAGGGAGTAAAAGGAAGGCCCAGGGAGGAATAGGACCCCTGCTAAATGGGCAGAAACAATTGGTGACGGACAGAGGGGACAAGGCTGAACTCCTCAACGAGTTCTTCGCCTCAGTGTTCCTAAGTGAGAGGCATGACAAGTCTCTCATTGGGAGTGTAGGGAGGCAGCAGCAAGGCACCAGACTTCCATGCGTGGACCCTGAGGTGGTGCAGGGTCACTTGGAGGAACTGGATGCCTTTAAGTCGGCAGGCCCGGATGAGCTCCATCCGAGGGTACTGAAGGCACTGGCCGACATCATTGCAGAGCCACTGGCGGGAATATTTGAACGCTCGTGGCGCACGGGTCAAGTCCCGGGGGACTGGAAAAGGGCCAATGTGGTTCCCATTTTCAAGAAGGGGAGGAAGGAGGACCCGGGTAACTATAGGCCAGTCAGTCTCACCTCCATCCTTGGCAAAATCTTTGAGAAAATCATCAAGGCTCACATTTGTGAGAGCCCGGCAGGACAAATTATGCTGAGGGGAAACCAGCACGGGTTCGTGGCAGGTAGATCGTGCCTGACCAATCTAGTCTCTTTTCATGACCAGGTCACAAAACGCCTCGACGCAGGAGGAGGGGTGGATGTCGTATACTTGGACTTCAGGAAGGCCTTTGACACGGTATCCCACCCCATACTGGTGAACAAGTTAAGGGGCTGTGACTTGGATGACTGCACAGTCCGGTGGGTGGAGAATTGGCTGGAGGGTCGCACCCAGAGAGTCGTGGTGGATGGGTCGGTTTCGACCTGGAAGAGTGTGGGCAGTGGGGTCCCGCAGGGCTCGGTGCTTGGACCGATACTCTTTAATGTCTTCATCAGCGACTTGGACGAGGGGGTGAAATGTACTCTGTCCAAGTTTGCAGATGACACTAAGCTGTGGGGCGAAGTGGACACGTCGGAGGGCAGGGAACAGCTGCAAGCAGACCTGGACAGGTTAGACAAGTGGGCAGAAAACAACAGAATGCAGTTCAACAAGGAGAAATGCAAAGTGCTGCATCTAGGGAGGAAAAATGTCCAGCACACCTACAGCCTAGGAAATGACCTGCTGGGTGGCACGGAAGTGGAAAGGGATCTTGGAGTCCTAGTAGACTCCAAGATGAACATGAGTCGGCAGTGTGATGAAACCATCAGAAAAGCCAATGGCACTTTATCGTGCATCAGCAGATGCATGACAAATAAGTCCAAGGAGGTGATACTTCCCCTCTATCGGGCGCTGGTCAGACCGCAGCTGGAGTACTGCGTGCAATTCTGGGCGCCGCACTTCAAGAAAGATGCGGATAACCTGGAGAGGGTCCAGAGAAGGGCCACTCGTATGGTTAAGGGCCTGCAGGCCAAGCCCTATGAGGAGAGATTAGAGAAACTGGACCTTTTCAGCCTCCGCAAGAGAAGGTTGAGAGGCGACCTGGTGGCTGCCTATAAGTTCGTCAGGGGGGCACAGAAGGGAATTGGTGAGTATTTATTCACCAAGGCCCCCCCGGGGGTTACAAGAAATAATGGCCACAAGCTGGAGGAGAGCAGATTTAGATTAGATATTAGGAGGAACTTCTTCACAGTTCGAGTGGCCAAGCTCTGGAACGGGCTCCCAAGGGAGGTGGTGCTCTCCCCTACCCTGGGGGTGTTCAAGAGAAGGTTGGATGTGTATCTAGCTGGGGTAATGTAGGCCCAGCACTCTTTCCTGCTTATGCAGGGGGTCGGACTCGATGATCTATTGAGGTCCCTTCCGACCCTAGCATCTATGAATCTATGAATCATCTGGGCTGGGATTCTCAGTGTCTCTTCTGGATTGTCCTTAAGATGGGTTATACAATCTGGTGCGTAGCCAACTTAGTCCTTCCTGGGGTCCCTGTGAACATCCCCTAGTAGGGTTCTTGTTTCAGCCAACTGATTTAGGGCCAAAGTTTGCCCAGGTTGGAGGACAGCTATGAGATCCAGAAGGGAGTCTGTTGGAGGGGTACAATATATGGATGAGACTCCCAGTGTCCCAGTGTCTTGTGGGTATGCGTTGTGAGGTGGAGCCTCTTTGCCCAGAATCATTAACCAATAATTACAATCCAGTTCTCACCTGCCACTTGGGAGGTGTTGCTCTGCTGAATGTTAATTACTAGAGCATCCGGCTTCCTCCTACTGGAGCTCCAACCTCTCCTTACACCCCAGCCAAATACCAACCAATTGTTAACATGCACTTGATATCTGTCTAATATTTCTGTCAAATTAATTTCTCCTTCCTTAACAATAGCATCTGTATCTGGGTTTTCTCCAGGTTATCACCTGCTTAGCATGCCTATCACTGTTTCTGCAAAGAAGCCATCCACCTCATTGGAGATAGGGAGGAGAGGCACCTCGAGGGACTAGCATTAGGTAAGTATTTACCCTTCAGGGATTCACTATCTTATCTGTTTACCAGCAGTTTTTTCCCTTATATATTTTTTTCTTATTTCCCCAGCTTCCTGCTTGGGGTCTCCTGATTTAACTGTGACAGTCCACAGGATTTTCTTTTTCAGAAAAGAAAAACTCACAGTTAATCAGCACAGTCCATGCCACTACTCATAATCAGTTATTTACTTAGGGTCCGCCTCCCTTCTTCTTTCAGAAGTCCAGACTAGCCTTTTCCCATTGTCTTTAGTTTTTTTCTTTTTCCAATTAAATAAACCCTAAGTTCCAAAAAGGAAGATAGCAAATAAAGAGTTTCCTACCTGTTCAGTGTCCTGAAGTTGATACTTCCTTGCTTCTAGGACCCAGGCTGTCAGGGTGCCGTGCTCTGCCAAACATTTCTGCAGCACTGGAGCTCTCTGAGCTCTAAGACTGGTATCCAGTCTTTGCCCTGTTCCTGGGGTGAAGCTGACAAGGTTTTAGGGGAAGTTTCCCATGCTCCCTGCTCTATCTTCTCTGACAAGCCTCCTCCCAGGGTGGATTTCTTCCCAGAAATAGGCAAGGAGTGGTGTGGGGCACCAATCCAAAGAACACAGTGGCAAGAATGGCATGGTTCCCATCATGCCCATGTTCCCCACATCAGAGTCACTTCTGCCTACTCTGGCAAGTTTTCCCCGGGTTCTTTCTTCTTCTCTGAAGAGGCACAGGAAACCTCTTCACAGGGTCCTGATCCCCCAAGTCTGGCTCCTAGCAAACATGTGGAGGCCATACACACTTTCTGCACCTTCCAGGGTTTTAACAGGTTCACAGGATAAATTTGTGAACCTTGCCTTTTCCCCACTGGGTGAGCCTCATAATCCACTTGGCCTACTGCCTGGCGGACCAAAAATGGACCTTGCCACTTTGCTTAGCAATTTATTCTCCAAGGATGGGAGCAATAATAAGACTCAATCCCCTGGTTGGTACACCTGGAACCTGGCATCCTTCTTGTATTGCTGCTTTGGCAGCTGCTGGACTGCCTTGAGATTTTCTTTTGCAAAGTCCCCATCAGATGTTCTAAACTTTTCTGTAGCTTTAGAACATACTGGACCATGTTCTGGGTCACAGTTCCTTGGGCCTGCCAAGATTCTTGTAGGAGGCCTAGTGCACCCCAAGGTTGCTGCCTGTATAATAATTTGAAGGGTGATAGGTCCGTGTAGGACTTTGGAACCTACCAAATTGCAATTAACAAATGGGCCAATACCCAGTTCTAATTCCTTAGCTCCCCCACAACAGATTTTCACAGCATTCCCTTTAGAGGTTGAATCTCTCGACCAGGCCATCCAGCTGGGGATGGTACATAGAATGTTTTACTAGCCATACTTCCAACAGGGCCCAGACCTCTTGTAAAAGTCCAGACATAAAGGCAGTGTCCTGTTCAGTTGAGGCCTTTCTCAGAATGCCCACCCATTAAAATATCTGCAGTAGCTCAGATGCTGCTGTCTGTACTGATGCTGAGCAAATCAGGGTAGCAGGTGGCATAGTCAACAAGGACCAGAATAAACATGGATTCTCCCAAGATAGGTTCCAGAGATCTCACCAAATTAATTATCATTTGCTCAAATGGTACCCCCACCAGTGGGACGGGCTCCAGTGGAACCTTAGACATGGGCTAGGGGGCAACCAAATGCCACTTAGGGCAGGAGGCACAATATTCTTTGATCTCCTGATATCTTCCCTATCCCCAGATGCCACCCCCCACACAGCAGGTCATGTGTGAACTTCATAACCTCGGAATTAAGAGCTGTCAGATCCCTGTGGTTTTGCCCCAGTCACCTTCAAGCAGCTCAAAGTGGTGGTCCTGGGTGTCTAAACATCCATCCGCAGTGACCCCATTGATGTGACCCAGTCATCCATACAAAGGGCCATATATTGGGTCCTCTTGTTAATCTTTCACAAAATCCTGGCTTTCCCCTACCTGATCCAGCTTTCTCTTCCAGAATGCCCCAGTGGTTCCCAGATTCTCTGCCCCTCTGGAGGCAGGTGTAGGTTGCATTGCATCCTGACACCTTTCCCAGATCATTTCTACTGGCTGGAAGGAACACTCCATCTGACCAGCCTTTGTTCTTGGCATGACCTGGGCTGAGGTCCAAACTACTCAGGGTCCAAGAAGGGAAAAGTCCCTCCCAGTTCAGGTTCACTAGTATAGAGGGTAGCCTGGCTTCCATCCCTTCATCATTCCAATCATTTCAGTTCGCCCATTGGACCCCATTGTCACCCCACCACTACAGGGAAAGTTAAATGGCTGGCCACTGCAGCCCTTATATGGCCGTTCTGTCCCCTGACTGTCAGAGTGAGGTGAATTACTGGGTAGGGTCAGGTGTCCCCATGAATCCAGGTAATATGCACATCCTCCTACTGGGGTATTGGTAGAATTCATCAAGTAGTCATACACAAAAGTCTGGCTCAAACCCAAATCTATGATTCCTACAACATGTACATCTCCAATTTTCACTGGGACCATGTATCCCTTTGGATCTAGGGTCTCCTGTCTTGCCCCCAAAACATAGGAGTAAGTATATCAAAATCCATTTGCAGGCAGTTCCAATAATTATAGCCCTTCTTTCCACATCTTACAATCCTCTTCCTGGGCTACAGGGAACACCCAGATGGCTGTCTTCTCTGATAGGGCCATTCAAGGTCCCTCCTTCTGGTTGGGCCCTTGGAGGAAACATATGTGACATCCTCACCAGGGAGCCTCCTAGAGATATGGCCTGTTTTCCCCATAATCCCATCCTCCTTGGTCTTGGAAAATGCCAGTCTCCTCAGGGAACTCAACAATCTGACTCCTCAGGAATTGGTGGAGTTTCTGGGGGCATAGCCTCTTCCAAACCAGCCACCCAGTGGTGATACACCCAGTTCTGGATGTTAGCTGGGAGAATGTTACTGAACTTTTCTAATGTTACCAGTTTGACAATCTCTGCAGCTGGCTGGGAGTCTGGATTTAGTCAGCAGGTATACATATCTTTTAACCTTTGGGCCATGACTCAGAGCCAGGTACTTGGGTCCCAGGGGATCTGACCAAAATCTGCTAGCAGTCTAATATGGCTGCTTTGAGAGTCTTGTAATCCTGGGCCAAATCCATCCCGAGGGTCTGGTACATGGCTTGGTGTCATGGGGATGTAAGCATGGGCAAGTGAGAGACCATGACTGCAGAGAAGCCCAAGGTGGGAAAAATAGAAAAAAACTCACCGCTGGCAGGACAGAAGCCGGCGTGGTTTGTCAGCCACACCCATCTGCAGCTGGGGCCGGGTGATGTCAGAAAGAAACGCTGCCAAATGAAGATAAAAGCAGCCCCAAAAGCGGGAATGCTGGGAGCAGGAGAAACAGCAGGGGACCACTGGGATGAGCACGTCCAGTCGCAGCAGGGAGCAGACAAGCCAGTTCAGAGAGTAGCAGCAGTGGCAGCAGGGGCTGTGTGAGATCCCCATGTCAGAGATAACTGGTGGGGATCAGAGGAGCCAGCAGGGAGGCCGACAGCAGCAGCAGCAAGAGCCGTTGAAGGAGCTCCTGTCAGAGGCAGATGGCATCAAGGCTCTGGAGTGGAGGCAGATCTGGGAGAAGACAAAAAACCCCTGGCTGGGGTGAAAACATGGGTCCTGACCCAGGGGACAAGCTAGCTTAGGGGCAGTTGGGGTGAGGGGAGCAGAGGACCCTCGGCTCCCCGGTTGCCCCACCTCTTTTTCTTTATTCCTCTTCTTTTCCTCAGACCTTTCTATTTCCTTCTTCACTTTGGGTCATACCTGTTGTGTGGGATTTTGTTGGTGTGTGTCTTCTTGTGTTTTTCCCTTTGGTCTGTTCAATTTTAGTTCCCTGCTTACAGCAGGTTAGCCCAGCACACCTTACCGGGTTTTGGGGGATTAGACCCCAATTGAAGACAAAGGACAATGTGTGAAACCAGCAACCACTGGCAGCATCCATTGTAGAACACTCAGGGCATCATAAGGGACAACTCCAAAGGCAGAGTGTCCCCAGACCCTCTGGGTCTAGTCGGAGCCCAAAGCGTCCATCCGCGAAGGAGGAAGCATAGGAACTGAGGAAGGCATCATAAAGGGGCTAGCCGCAAAAGATCCTGAGGCTTATCTTGAAGGTTGGGATGTGGCCGGGGTGTAGGGGAGATTAGAGCCCCGTGGATATCCACCAAGACGCGCGACAACTCTGGAGGCATCCTCAAAGGGGACCCCCTTCACTGAAGATCCATCCAAAGTCATAGCAGGTGAGTTTGGTGGCTTCTCTGAAAGTGATCAAGGACTGCTTCAGAGCTCACACGAGGCTACTTGGAGCACAAGACCAGGCATCCACACCAAGGTGGCGTGAGAGCGGGTCACTGAACAGCGGCAGGCACAAAGTGGTGCATTGTCCGGGAACCAGGGTGACCCAGATTGGAATGAATATAACAACATGCAGCCTGTGGCCATGACCCCTCCTGATATCCTCAGACAGAACCTACAGGTCCTAACCCAGATCCTGGACACCCAACAGCAAATGATGGACTGACAGCAGAATTAGCTGTGGCACAGTTTGGCTTCCCTCAAAATGCCGAAGATGACCTGGGACAATGACCCAGAAGCCTATATCAAGGTGTTTAAATGTCACGCCATCATGAAGGGACTCAAAAAAGGGTACTGGGCCAGCCAACTAGGTGCGCTGGTAGTGGGCAAGGCCCAGGCAGCATACCAGGCCCTCCCGAGAGACGAGGCTTGCGACTATGAATGACTGAAGGCCACCATCCTGTATAGGTTAGAAATTAACCTGAAACATTATCTCAAACTGTTCTGAGTGAAGAAAGGGCCTGATGAAAGATGGCCCAGGGTGCTGTTGCAGTTGTTATGGGACCTCCTAAACAAGTGGGCGAACCCAATGGTTCATGATAGAGATGCTCTGGTGGACCGGATCCTCCCAGAGCAATTTCAAAATGATCTAGAAGAATGGACACAGCGTTGGGTCCACCAGCACTCTCCATGCATGTGTGATGAGGCCCTGAAGCTGGCCAAGGCCTTTGCGACGTCCTAAGTCAATTACCCCCAGGAAAAGCAAAATTTGGGACTTCCATTATCATTATCAAAGGAATCCAAGTGGAGGCATCTGCCCAACCGGGGGGCAACTAAGGACTCTGTGTGCTTCCAGTGTGGGAGAAGTGGACATTTCTCACGGGAATGCCCTAGCAATCCCACAGAATGACAGCTTCCAGATAATGGCTTGAAAACACAGGCCAAAAGGCAAAGAGAATTAGAGATGAGTGAACCCATGGGTTGTAGTTACGTAGCCAGGGAAGAAGGTACTATTTGGAAATGGCCCATCGTCAAAGCCTGGGTGGAAGGCCACCCCATACAAGCCACATTAAATTTGGGATGCACTCAGTCCTTGGTAAGAGCAGACCTGGTGAGATCCTGAGGAGACTGGAAAGCCAACCCGATGAGGGTAGCATGCCTCCACAGGGAGGCAAAACAGATTGACCGCCAATGGATACAACTCCAAGTGATGGAGCACTGAGGGGAACTCCTGGTGGGCATAGTGCCCCAACTAGCTTGTGACATGCGGTTGGGACGGAATTGGACACTGCTATATGATAACCTGGACAGAGTGCGCGACACAGAGGTGGAACACAGAAAGATCCGGAACCGTGAGGGATGGCTAGGTGAGGTAGAGGAGAGCAAAGGATCCACCGATGAGCCAGATGACATAGGTCTTTGTGACATTACAAGAAGCCTAGAGTTCTGAGAGGCACAAAAGGAAGACCAGAAGCTTTGGACGCTCAGGGTACAGGCCCGTGACACCAGGGACAGCCCAGCTTTACCACACATTGAGACCCTGCAGTTTGAGGTAAGAAACCAACTTTTATATCGCGTACAAAGGGATAGATCAGGCAGAGCTGAAGACACACAACTGGTGGTGCCCACCCGGTTCCATCAAATCATGCGGCGGTTGGCTCATTCCAGCCCCACAGGGGGGTATCTGGGGTGAGACAAGACCATCGCAAGGGTGACTCAGTGGTTTTTCTGGCCTGGGTTGGGGGAGGATATTGTCTGCCAATGTGCTGCCTGCCCCAAGTGTCAGAGGACAAGGGAGGACCCCCCCCATGAGGACCCCCCTTCAACTCATGCCTGTCATAGACATACCTTTCTCACAAATAGCCATGGATGTGGTGGGACCCCTTTCCCGCAGTAGTGCCAGGCACCAGTATATTTTGGTATTTGTGGACTACACCACACAATACCCTAAGGCAGTACCATTGTGAGCGGTGACCGCCCCGTGCATAGCAGAAGAACTGGTCAAATGGATAGCTAGGATGGGGATACCAAAGAAAATACTAATGGATCAAGGGCAGAATTTCATATCCAGAATATTGCGAGTGGTTTGTCACATGATCCAGATAAAACATCTCCACACCTCCGTATACCACCCACAGACCAATGGCCTAGTGGAACACCTTAACAGAACAATTAAGCGAATCCTACATTGTTGCATACAAGGGGATCTGAGGAAGTGGGATCTACTTCTGCCATTAGTGTTGTTCACCACCTGAGATACCCCACAAGACTCAACAAAATACTGTCCTTTTGAACTGGTGCTAGGGCATCGCCCGAGAGGCCTCTTTCAGGCCCTAAGGGAAGTTTGGGAACAAGATGCAGGATGCGTGAAAGAACCGGCCGCCTACCAGCAAGAGCTCCAACAGAGAGTACGAGTAGCTCAGGACCTGGCTAAAAGTAATATACAAGAAGCACAAACCTGCCAGAAGGGGAGATATGACACTCAAGCCAAAGACAAAGAATTTGAGCCTGGGCAGAAGGTGTTGGTGCTTCTTCCCACTTCCACAAGTAAACTCCTGACTCAATGGCAAGGGCCATCCATAATAACCCGAAGGGTCAGACCAGTGGACTACGAAGTCCACCGGCTGGGTCGTCTACGTGAAAAGCAAATCTATCACATGAAGCTCCTATGGGAATGGTGGGAATCTGAAGGGCAGGCTGCCTTCACGGATGCTGACACCGAGGACTTGGGACCCTAAGGGGTGAGTAAAGAAGAAGAAACAGCTAAAACCAAAAGTCAGATCTGGATAGGGGAGGAACTATCAATGCCTCAAAAGCAGGAAGTTCAAGCATTGGTTTGGTTTTTTGGGATGTGTTCCATGAGGAACTCGGCTGGGTTCAGAATGCCTTCCATGCTATAAAAACTCCACCAGGAGCCACAGTATGGGAGAGATGGCGACCAGTACCCCACCACCTCCTAGAAGAGGTTCGCAAGAAAGTAGATAAGATGCTGGAACAAGGTGTTATACGCCCATCAAGGAGCCCCTGGAGGAGCCCTTTGGTCCCGGTACAAAAGCTGGACGGATCGATGGTTTGTTCCCTGGTTTTCAAAACTGGCAGGACGCCTGTCAGAAGCCCTTAGAGGACAAAAAACAGGGTCCATAAAATGGACAGAAGAAATGGCACAGAATTTTGACCTGCTAAAGAAGGCCTTGTGCAAGAATGTCATAATACACATACCTAATTTTCAAAAACCTTTTGTCTTATAGACAGACACCTCAGAAATAGCAATCAGAGCCATCCTAACCCAAGAGGACGATGGGACAGAGAGGCTGGTCACCTACGCCAGTCGCAAACTGCTGCCGGCAGAAACAAGGTACATGACAATAGAATGAGAGTGCCTGGCAATCCAGTGGGCAGTAGACCATTTCGGGTATTACCTGATGGGTAGGGAATTTAAACTAGTAACAGATCATGCCCCCCGAGATGGCTCAGTACAGCCAAGACCGACAATGTGCTGATTACAAGGTGGGCTTTGGTACTACAACCATTTAAATTCCACATAGTACACTGACCAGGAAAATTTAATGTGGTGGCAGATTTCCTATCCAGGTGTGAGGATGAGACCCAATCTTGTAATTTAGAATGTAAAATTAATGAGGCGGATCCTGCCAGGTAGGACCCAAAGGTAGAACACCAAGTGCCCCAAGGCATCTTAAAGGGGGGGTTGTGTCACGGGGACGTAAGCACGGGCAAGCAGGAGACCATGCCTGCAGAGAAGCCCAAGGTGGGAAAAATAGAAAAAAACTCACCATTTGCAAGATACCAGAGAGAGACGCTGGTGCAGTTTGTCAGCCATGCCTATCTGCAGCTAGGGCCAAGTGATGTCAGCAAGAAACGTTTCCCAGCAAGCCCCAAAAGCACAAGACCAGAAATATTGGGAGCAGGAGAAACAGCGGGGGACCATCAGGCTGAGCGCATCTGGTCGTAGCAGGGAACAGATGAGCTGGCACAGAGAGTAGCGGCGGCAGCAGCAGGGGCTGTGGGAGATCCCCATGCTGGAGATAACTGGCAGGGATCAGAGGAGCGGCGAAAGCAAGAGCCATCAAAGGAGCTCATGCCAGAGGTGGCTGGCACCGAGACTTCGGGACAAAGACCCAGCAGTCTATATCGAGGTGTTTGAGCATCACGCCATCATGAAGGGACTCGATAAAGGGTACTGGGCCAACTAGGTGCACTGGTAGTGGGCAAGGCCCAGGCAGCATACTGGGCCCTCCCAAGAGATGAGGCCTGTGACTAGGAATGAATGAAGGCCGCCATCTTGTATAGGTTAGAAATGAACCCAGAACATTATCACAAACTGCTCTGAGCGAAGAAAGGGCCTGATGAGAGACAGGGAGGTTGGAGCCCCGTGGACATCCGCCAAGACGCGTGACAACTCTGGAGGCATCCTCAAAGGGGACTCCCTTCACTGAAGATCCATCTAAAGTCATGGCAGGTGAGTTTGGGGCTTCCCTGGAAGTGATCAAGGACCTCTCTGGAGTTCACACGAAGCTACTTGGTGCAGAAGACCAGGCGTCCACGCCAAGGCGGCACGAGACCGGGTCATTGAACAGAGGCGGGCACACCTGGGTTTTTCCAGTTAGTAGCAGAGCCACCCTCACAGCCCACATATCCCATGGCCACTGATAGATCTGAGCCAACCTCTTGAACAGACCTAAAATCCCTTTCTACCACCTGCAGCTAGGCTGCAGCCCCTCAGACTTGCAGCCTGTTACATACAGCCAGCCCTCCTGGATTCTGTTTCCCTTCAGACTTGCCTGCCAAATCTGTTTAGAAACACCACATCTTACATCTCCAAAGGGAGTTAAATTAGATGACCCTGCAGGTCCCTTCTAGTCTTACCATTTTATAAAATAGCTAAAAGTTGTAGTGAAGACATAGATTGTATGTTCCTGGCTCAGGAATGGATGTCTCTTTTCTTAGAAGGTTAACTAACTGTCAGATGTATTTACAATGCATGCGGCCATTGCCACAATGGCCAAGAAAAAAGGGCCGCCAAAAATGGATTATTATCATACTACTACATGGGGAAAAAACAAGGAAAAACATCTCCCTCAGTTCCATCCAGCATCTACACTCTTTTGAAATACCAGGTGTTTTTTTTTCAGATTCACCTTAAACAGCTGCCAAAGTACATGATGCTGTCCAGATGAAGCATATGCCCCCTTCTTCTGACTGTTTTAGGTTGTTGTGCATGACTATTTCTCCCTGTCCCAACAATTTTTGGTTTTTGGTTATTCCATTTTCAAACAAAAAAAATATTGACAGAATTAATTACTGAATGCAAATTCCTGAGATACGTACAAGTCAATTACAGACTATTTCTGTGCCTTCTCAAAAAGTTTGTGCTGGTTTTGATCATCCAAGTAAGAAATGTTGATGATTAAATACCAAGTACTTGCTATATCCTTCATGAAGAAAGAGGAAAAGGGAACATGGGCTTTCATGCATACTTAACCTTCATCTCTTCCCATGGGGTAATTTCCTATCCCAAATGCATATTTTGTGCAGTATCTTAAAGCTAATTAATTCTAAAATATATATAATTTTAGGACAATGTCACTGGCACCACAGTGCACAATATTCCCAAAGAACAGCCAGCTTACATGGCATGGTTTGCTCTCTGTGGATGAAAAACTGCCCAGGGTAACATGTTACCCCAGGTGTGAATGTGTTTTTGCATATGGGGTTCTATATGGGGTAACAACTTATCTCAAGCCCATGTTAATGCAATACATTTTCTGTATAAATTACAGGCCTAAACCTGTTTGAACACTTCAGGTGGATGCATCTGAAAGGTCAGCATTCATTCACACCTCATTCATGTCCACTTTAGGTATTCATGGTACCTGATGGATGGCCATCCTCCACTCTACTTTTGCAGAAGATGTGGTAATCCCTTTGGCTAACCACTTTGTTTGCAGGCTGTAAGGTCATCAAAACACCCTGTCCTTTGCCAAAAAAAAAACCCTTTGTCACACCCAAATTCACCTCTGCTTTCTTTTCTCATGGCAAAACTCCATCTCACCTGCCCCTTTTATAACATAGAAGCTAGTTTGCCCTGCCTTTGTTGGAAGTGAGGACAAGGAGCAAAGGAACAGCAGAAAAGAAATAGAACAACATCATACTGCATTACAGTGTACACTATGGAGTCCCCTTCAACGATAAGGGCTTGACACCCCCTCTGCCCCTTTTACCTGCTCTCAGTAAGCCCTTGCATATGTGGTTTCCAAACAGCATCCACCCACATTTGGCTTGCCTGCAAAGGGTGGATGCTGGTTTCTAGCTTTTGTACCCAGGAGGAAAAGGTGCTATCTGCGCTGCCATAGGGCAGGACAGAATTGCTTGTGTGACAGCACAGATGGTCAGGCTTGTCTTTGATTTTTATTTATAGAAATCAGCAGTAATTAATTTTTTCTTTTTTTTCCCCTACAGTTCAGGAAGAGAATGCAGCACATATTCAGTGCTGAAGCCTGTTTTGCACCAGTAACCGGGGATGACAGTGACACATCCACTGATGAAATCTTATCCTAAGGCAGTAAGGATGCTGATTTTGTTACAGACATGGAGATTGTTCAGAGCAAGAAGACCGTGTCTCTATGGAAACTTCATCCAGCTCAGTTGAGGAGGAGTTGGTGCCACAAACAGAAGTGATGCCAACACTTTCACTGGGAAAGGAAAGAGGACCAGCCAGGGACCACTGTGGAAGACAGAGGAAAGCTACAGCAGGACATGGAGCAGAACCACTGCCACCACCCCCAGAAAACATTGCAGATGATGACACCTCTAGAGGAAGAAATGGCAGAGTGCGGGAAAAAATGTCCATAGCTAATACATCTTTGGAGAACAGCCAAGGGCATAGTCCATGAAAGTCTCTTGCTGGGACAACAAGAGAAAGTAATAGAGACACAGTGGTAGAAATGTTCCACCTTTTTCTCTCACAAGGTATCCTGACTGTTATCATAACAGAAACAAACAAAGGCAGAAAGAAGATTCAGGGAGTGGAATGATAGGCATCCTGAAAATAGAAAGGAGTGGAAAAAACTGGACGAAACAGAGCTGAAAGCCTACACTGGCCTCCTACTGCTGAGTGGTCTATACCACGGTGGTCACGAGGCACTGGAGGAGTTATGGGAGCAACGCACTGGATGTCCTTACTTCCATGCCACCATGAGTTTAAAACAATTCTGTCAAATCACCAACTACCTGAGATTCGACAACAAACTGACACATGAGGAAAGCAGAGCTGTGGACAAGTTTGCTGCCTTCAGAGATATTTGAACACAATTTGTGGAGCAACTCAGGAAAAGGTATATTCCAGGACTATACCTGATGGTTGATGAGCAGCTCACTGAATTCAGGGGTCGCTGTCCCTTCAGACAGTATATGCCCAGCAAGTCTGCCAAATATGGCTTGAAAATTTAGTGGTGCTGTGATGCAGCAACATCATTCTGGAAACATCTACCTGGGCAAGGAACCAGAAGCTCCATGCCAAGATAATCTTGGTACCCAGGTCATTTAAAAACTGGTTCATTCCTCCTACAAGACAGGAAGGAATATTGTGAGTGACAATTTCTTCACAAGTACTGACATGGCAGAAAGACTGCCACAGCCAGGCTTGACTTATGTGGGTATGATTCAGAAAAATGAAGCCAATATCCCAAACAAAATACAAGCAAATTGAAGAAGGAAAACTTTTTCATCCATTTCAGCCTTTGATGGGGAACTCACCTTAGTTTCCTATGTGCCAAAGAAGTCCAAAGTTGTGCTATTTCTGTCAAACATGCACCATGATCTGTCAGTGGGGGGAGAGCAAAAAAAGCTGGGCATCATCCATAACTAAAATAAAAATAAGGGTGGGGTGGATAACTTTGACCATGTAGTCCATATGACCACCTGCAGATGGAAAATCAACCAGTGGCCAATGACACTATTTCTCAATATTCTGGATATGGCTGCCATTGCCAGCCTCATGATTTGGCAAGGCCACAATGCAAAGATTACATTTAAGAGGACAGCACTTTTTTTTGCAGGAGCTTGAAGAACAGTTGATCAATGGACAAATAAAACGAAAAATGATGAATAGACATAATCCGTCTAAATCCGTAAAGTCTGGTATGACTTCCCTAAATTACAAATTGCCACAACGCACCCCAGTAGGACCTTGTGCAAGCATGAGTAGATGTTGTGCTTTTTGTTCAAGGACAGATGACTGCAAAACCCAGAAACGATGCGAAGATTGTAAACAATTTGCTTGTGTGCACCACAGTATATCACTGCTGCTTTGTGATGAATACAATATTTAGTAGGCCTGTGCAAATAAGGAAGTATTAGATTTGGATTTGGCCAATTTAGAGGACAGTGATTTGATTCAGAGATTTGGATCACAGTCCTGAATTGATTCAGCCAAATCAGCTTTGGAAGATTCAAACAGATTCAGTGATTCACATCAGTTGGGGAGAGGTTCTCCTGCAGCTCCTCTAGCTGTGCCTGCCTCTCCCTGGGTGGGGGGAGTCACAGGAGAGGAGAAGCCCCCATGACTGCCCTGCCCAGCCCCCTCCCCTTCTTCATCCCCCACCATCCCCCACCCGGCCCCAGCCTAGTCTGGCACTTCAAAAAAAAGTGCCCCTTTCCACCTGGAGCTAGCTATGCCTGCATTCCCCCCCTTCCCCCACCCTGGCTGGGCAAGCAGCAGCAGGGCAGAGCCCCTGCTCCCAGTGCTACTGTACCCACCCCTCCTCCCTGAGCAATGCACTGGGCAGCTTGTCCCAACCCCAGCCCCAATCCCTTCCTCCCCACACACCTTCCTTCCTTCCCCCTCCCCCAAACCCAACAGACTTACCACCTGGAGGCAACTGTCAGCTGCCTCTTTAATCTATGGCTGAATCTCTGAATTGGCTGCATCTTTTCCAAATCTTTTTCCAAATCAATTCGGATTCTTTGAATTGATTTGGTGCTTTTACTTGGTTTTCCGATTCGATTTGTATTCGGAGATTTGGTCCCCAAATCAGGCAGAATCTCCTCTGAATTGAATCAGCTACTGAAGCTTCACACAGCCCTAATATTTAGTTAAAACCATTAGGAAATTTTTTTGAAAGTAATTGTTAGTTTGAAAACAGTGTGAACTGCAAACTTAGCAAAGTGTTCATTCATGTTTTGAAACTCTAAAAAAAGTTTAAATTTTGTTCATAGTTTTAGTTAAATAATGTTTTGGGTTCAAATCAGCATACTCTTTCAAACAATCTGTATGTTTAATAAATAGCTTTTAGTACATGTATACTGTTGTCACTGGTTCCATTTTGTTCATTCCAGACAGGGTAACAAGTTACGTCATGAGAACAACAATGGTTACAATTTTATGAGAACACATGAGGGTTAAATGTATATGAACCACTTAAAATGTTTCAAAATGGCCCACAAGATTCAAAATTTCCATCTTCAAGACTGTACTCCATTACTGAACTCCATTAAGAAGAAAAGATTGGCACATAAGGCTAAAGATTTCTCATTTAATCATCATAATCCACAACTGATAAGGCTGTGAAGTCAGAGAGTCTCCTTCTCCTAGGCACACACCCTCACTCCTTGCCTTCTCTCCCTGGCACACAGAAAATAAACCTTCAGCTAGAGAAATAAGGCCTACCAGGACTACCAAAGACTGTGGACAGAAGTCATTAGTAAATCTTTTTCTTTGGCATATCCCAGTAACTTTTCCCTTAAATGCTGAAGGTGGCATGTGAGAGAGAAACAGTGGAAAAAACCCTAGTCACACACTTTTCACTCTCCCTTTCAGGATCCACTCTGCCATTGTGAGAGACAGGATGCCTGGTAAGATGGACCTTGACTCATTAAAGGACAGTTCTTAAGTTCTTACAGTAAAGACATGTAAATCTCATCCTGTTGAAGATATCCTTTGCAGCCTTACTATGCAATAGTTAGAAGCATTAGTTTGGGGTTTTAGTGTGATTTTAACCTGACCACTCCTTTCCAAGTAGTCCACAGCTTTCTATCTCTGAAGAACTTCTGGTGGCTGCTCTTCTTGGTTGATGGAAGGCAACCTTTCCCTTGGGTGGACTACTGAATTCTTGGAAAACAAGCAGTAATTTGGGCTGAAGAGATGCTGTTTTCCTAGTTGTACTATTACACAGTAATAGCAAAGAGAAAATAATATTTTTCTTTCATAAATAATGAAAAAGGTAAAAGTTCCTTATCTAAACCATTTTCATCTCAGAACCTCAGTGCCCTTTACAACCTTTAATAAAGGGGACCTCCAGTCCCTGCATGAAAAAGCAAAAGACTTAGTGGGGACTAGGTAGGTGTAAGAGAATTTAGTCCCAGTGCCTGTAATTAGTTATACATATTCAGAATTATTTTTTTTAAAAAGGAGAGCAAGCATGCTTGGGAGAGTTCTTTTACATGACAGCATTAATCCACTTTTCACTGTGGATGTCAGAAAAGGACTCATCAGGAGAAAATGTGCATTTTGCATGAATACTCTCATAAAGTAGCCATGATGACAAGTTTAAAAAGGGCTAGGAGAAGTTTCTAGCCTCTTCATTATGGGTAGGATCCTGTATTTCTTAATCTTTCCAACAGGCTAAAGGAAACTTCTAAGCTAATATTAAGAGCAGCTAAATAAAGGCTGTCTTGGCCAAATCTGAGCATAGGTGCCGATGACACAGAGCTAGAAGCTGAGAAAAAAAAGAGAGACAATAGGCAGAAAGTCCTAGCTGTCAAGCAGAAAGTCCCTATGCATGCCCAGTCATGTACTAAGCACACGGCCAGTGCGTGATCACCCAGAATGTTCCACACAGCTCACATTGTGATTGGCTAACCATGGCATATATAAGCCATCATAATTTCCGCCCAAGTCAGAGACCAGCTGAGACGCGTCAGAACAAGCTCTGAGCTCTTCGTAAGCTGGCCACTTGCAAACGTCTCTCCACCACCATTGTCTCCCAGCATACCCCGCCCTTGCTCGAGTTCGATCCGATTACTGATTCGTCTATTTAAATAGCTATCGACTGGTTTTGCAGCTGTCGTTTGAAACCAAGTTCATAACTGAGTTTGACCTGCGCCGCACTGTTTCTGGTAGCGTAAGAAAAATAAAACGTTTTGCAACCATACGAATACAAGCCGCCTGACTCTCCGCCTCTAGCCTCACCTGTTTGATCACGTCGGCCCAGACTGCAACCAACCAGTTTGGTCGCCACAAAGGCTTTATGCATAAGTATACACACGTGATTTGCAATGCCTCCAAGCCGTTAGAGGTGCCACAAACCACACATTGCAAGTGCACCCATTCATTGAGCTGCTAATTTGCAGCACAGCACCAAAATTTGACACTGGGAAATCCCAGTGTAAAAAAAAATCCCACAGAAAAAAAGTGGCATAGCGCACACAGCAGCAGTGTGTGCCCCCAGTAATGGAGCCTGGCTGGCCAGAGCCATGCTCTGGCTGTTGGCCAGGCTCTGAGTGACTGGATCAGCACAACTGCTGCCTCAGGAGGCCCCTGGGACCCCAGGTAAGGCTCCTGAAGCTAGCACAGGTGCTGACTCCAGTCTCTCCTACCCTACCCAGGACAATTTGCCATGCACCAAAGCATGCATGCAGGGGTGTTCCCTGGGGCAAAAAGCAGATATATGTTTGTGTTGGTTTTGATATGTGCCACTACTATTTGTGCCAAAGGAAACATGTGTCCCTGCACATGCACACTTTTCTGGATGTGCCTTATGTGAAAAACTCAGTTATGGAAAGGCTAAGTTCAGACTCTCTCTCCAGGTTGTAGCCATTAGTTTCCTGAGAATGAAGATATGGGACAGCACAAAATTAGATGTACAAATTGAGGGGGATGGAGGAGGGGCATGTGGTAAGTTTGACTTTTTGTTGGAAAATAAAAACAATTTGACTTGACTTTTGGTTGTCATTAACAGGTATCTGTCTGTACAAGACCTAGTATTGCAACACCTTGTGGGTTTGCTTTATCCAGTTGCATTTTTATCTCCTGCTTCATTAGCTTCTCTTAGTAGGTATGTCATTTCTGGAAATTCCCAGTTTGTATTCTGTATGAATTTCATGAGGTCTATACATACAGAGCATGAAAAAGTTAAGGAAGTGTTGGGAAGTAGGGAGAGAACACAGAAAAAAAGATAAAGGGAAAGCAGTAAAGAAAACAGGTGAGGCAAGATTAGGGGAGTTAGGAAGAATCATGGAAAGAAAAATAAGGGATGAGGTTAGATTGGGAAATGTATTTTTAATTATGTTTACTGTAGTTCTTCATGCACAAAATTACAAAGTGAAAGCAACATAAACTTCTTTGCTGCAGGCATGTTGAGACACAATCCATAACCAAAAAAACATTTTGTGGGACATACTGCATTATTCACTATGCAATAATGGCCCAGAAAGAAATTAATGAGGCTTTTTTCAATTAGTATGGCCGATAACTAGCAAGACTTATAGACTTCTTTGCTTTGGGTTCTTTATCTAAATAACTGATAATACACAACCAAATGCTTCAGTAGCTGGCTAAATGTATTATTTTTATTAGCATTATTTGTACAACAATGGTGCCTTGAGGCCCCAATTAAGGATGAGGGCCCCACTGTGGTAGGCACTGTGGATTCACATACTAAAAGAGTCCCCAGCTCAGAGATCTCAGTCAGATCAACCCCAAAGCACAGCTGGTAGAAGTAGCATACAATTTGGGGAGATGTAGTTACAATGAAAAGATAACAGTAAAGTGGAAGAGTCCTATATAAAACAGCACACTTAGATTTTGAGCTCTCTGGTGCTTAGATACCACAGAAATGAACACACAAAAAATAGGCAGATATTGTAGGCAAAAGGCCCAATAACTATCATGTCTAGTGATACCTTTTCAAGTGTGTAGTCATATTGCCAGAAGGTTCATGTTGTTTTCTATCATGCTTACTTCCAAGTATTGTATAAAGCTAATTGGGACCTGTTGCTCATCCTTCATGGGCAAAGATGACTGCATCCAAGGGGAAGGGAGGAGGAGAGAAGAGAGAAAAGAAATGGGAAAGTAACAAAGAGGGAAAAAAGAGAAAAGGGGGATAAAAAGGAAAGAAGAGAAAGAGAGAGGAAAGAGAAAGTGGGGCAGGGGTGGAGGCTAGGTTGCATGGGTAGGTAGATGATTTATAAGCCCGATCTTTGCCTTTAACAAACTGCTGTAGCAAGGACAGGAAAGCAATAAGGACTGGGTATGAGAGGTGTTCGTTTTCCTGGCTACGCATTTCTTCATTGCTTCTGCCATGCATTGTTGTTCAAAGGCAATTGCTCCATTCTGGATTGATGACCTCCAGGATGGCCAGTCACAAGTGATTTGCTCCCATACCTTCGAGTTGATGCTAAAAATCTTTAGGGACACCTTTAGGGTCTCCTTCCACTGCTTCTTTGGTGCACCATGAGAGCATACTTCATTTGACATTTCACCATAGAAGATTTTCTTCAGCAGGTGAGTGTTGGGCATTCTTCAAAGGTGGCCGGCCCAACTTAGCTGCACGAGTTTCAGTGGAGTGTGAATACTGCGGAGAGCTGATCTTCCAAGCACTTTGGTGTCCAGAATCTTGTCCTGCCACTTGATTTTTAGTAACTTTTGCAGGCAGCACAGATGGAAGTGGTTATGTTTCTTGACATGCCACTGGTAGATGGTCCAGGTTTCGCAGGCATAAAGGAGGGTCAGTAGAATGATGGATTTGTATACCTTCAGTTTCGTCAACATTCTGATGCCTCTGAGATCCCAGACCGACTTACGGAGTTTTCTGAAGGCCATGCTAGCTTTTGCTAGTTTTGCATTGACTGTCGAACCATATTGATGAATTTTCCAGAGCATCCGTACTTCTTCATGATTCCCCAGAGGCCTTTGTTTTTCACTGTGTCAAAAACTTTGGTTAGGTAGACAAACATGAGGAGAAAGTCAACTTTCTGTTCCTGAAACTTTTCTTGAAGCTGCCAAGCCATAAAGACGATGTTGGTGGTTCTGCGTCCTTTTCTGAAGCCACACTGGCTCTCAGGCAGTAGGTTGTTTAGATGGTTGGTCAGCCAGTTGAGGAGGACTCTCATGAGTATCTTGCTGGCATTTGAGAGCAGGGAGATGTTCCTGTGGTTGTCACAGAGTTGGCAGTTTCCCTTCCTTTTGTACAGGTGGACAATGGAGGCTTTCTTGAATTCTTGAGGGACTACCTCATTCACACACATATTGCAGATCTCGGTTAGTTTCTCCATGAGGCCAGAGAGAAGAGCTTGACCAGGAATTCTTGGGTCAGCTCACAGAGGTAGTGAAGACTAAGGATGTGGTAGTCATGGGGGACCTGAATTTCCCGGACATCTGCTGGGAAGAACAGTCAGCCAGGTCTAAACGCTCACGGAGGTTCTTGGCCAGAGTGCAGGACCTCCATCTAACCCAGGAGGTGCACAGCCCCACCAGGGGAGATGCCTTGTTCGACCTAGTGCTGGCCACAGGTGATGACCTGGTGAGGGGGCTGCGGGTGCTTGACCACCTGGGCGACAGCAATCATCGCCTGCTGGAATTCACCATCCAGCGCAAGGTGGCAAAGGCATGGAGTAAGGCAGCAGCCCTAGTTTTTAGGAGGGCAGACTTCAACGAGCTAAGGAGGAGAGTTAGAGAAGCGCTGAGGTCCCAGAGAGGAGGGGAGCCAGGTGTCCAAGGAGAGTGGTCGCTCCTTAAGGAGACAGTCCTCCAAGCCCAAAGGAAGGTAATCCCAACAAGGATCAAAGAGAGCAGGAGAGCACACAAGCCTCTGTGGCTCACCAAAAGCATCCGGGAATGTCTCCTTGCTAAAAAGGAGGCTTACACCCAATGGAAAGAAGGGGTCATCACCAGGGAGGACTATTCTGTAGTTGCTCGGGAATGTAGGGGTGTAGTTAGGAAGGCCAAGGCAGAAATGGAACTGGGACTAGCTTCCCAGATTAAGGACAATAAGAAGTCCTTTTTTAAATACGTAGGGGGTAAAAAGAAGGTCCCGGGTAATGTGGGGCCCTTGCAGGACGCGATGGGAAACTTGGTCGTCACACCAGATGGCAAAGCTAACATGTTTAACGATTTCTTTGCCTTAGTCTTCCTAAGTAGGAACCAGAACAGCCACCTCCCTGCTGGGCCCCCCTTGGGCCCCGGGGGAGGCACACCTGGGCCACGGGTTAGCGAGGATTTAGTTAGGGAGCTTCTAGAGGGGTTGGACGTATTCAAGTCAGCCGGCCCGGATGATCTCCACCCTAGAGTTCTAAAAGAACTGGCCGAGGTCATTGCAAGTCCCCTGGCACAGCTTTACGAGCACTTGTGGTGCTCTGGTGAGGTACCGGAGGACTGGAAGAGGGCCAACGTGGTCCCCATCTTCAAAAAAGGCAGGAAGGAGGACCCGGGAAACTATAGGCCGGTTAGTCTCACCTCAATCCTAGGCAAGCTGTTTGAGAAAATTATGCTGGCACGCATCCAGGAGGGGCCAGCAGGGGACTGCATGCTTAGGGGCAACCAACATGGGTTCATCAGTGGCAGGTCCTGTCAGACCAACCTGGTGGCCTTTTATGATCAGATCACCAGATCATTAGATGCAGGGGTAGCAGTGGATATAGTCTTCCTGGACTTCCGGAAGGCTTTTGACACTGTCTCTCATCCCGTTCTCATTAAGGAACTGGGGGGCTGTGGTGTAGACACCCACACAGTCAAATGGGTCGCCAACTGGCTGGAGGGCTGCACCCAGAGGGTGGTAGCGGATGGGTCCTTCTCAGCCTGGAAGGACGTGGGCGGTGGGGATCCGCAGGTCTCGGTCCTCAGGCCTGCACTGTTCAACATCTTCATCAGTGATTTGGACGAGGGGGTAAAAAGCACCCTATTCAAATTTGCTGGTGACACTAAGATGTGGGGGGACGTGGGCACACTGGAAGGATGCAACAGGCTACAATCAGACCTAGACAGGTTACAAGGGTGGGCGGATGAGAATAGGATGGGTTTCAACACAGACAAGTGCAAGGTGATGCACCTCGGGAAGAACAACAGGCACCATACCTACAGGTTAGGGAACTCCCCTCTTGTCAGCACGGAGGCGGAAAAGGATCTGGGGGGTCATCATTGACTCCAAGATGAACATGGGCCGGCAGTGTGGCGAGGCAGTTAGGAAGGCCAACCACACCTTGTCATGCATCCACAGATGCATCTCAAGCAGGTCCAAAGAGGTGATCCTCCTCCTCTATGCGGCACTGGTCAGGCTGCAGCTGCAGTATTGCGTCTAGTTCTGGGCGCCACACTTCAAGAGGGATGTCGACAGCATGGAGAGGGTCCAGAGGAGGGCCACTCATATGATCAGGGGAAAACAGGGCAGGCCCTATGAGGAGAGGCTAGGGGACCTGAACCTGTTTGGCCTCCAAAAGAGAAGGCTGATGGGGGATCTTGTGGGCTGTTATAAACTAGTCACGGGGGATCAGCAGGCACTGGGGGAGTCACTGTTCCCCTGAGCACCGCCAGGAGTGACCAGGAATAACGGTCACAAGCTGGCAGAGGGTAGGTTTAGGTTAGACATCAGGAGGCGCTACTTCACCGTCAGGGCGGCTAGGGTCTGGAACCAGCTTCCAAGAGAATTGGTGCAGGCTCCTACCCTGGGGGTGTTTAAGAGGAGGTTAGATGCACAACTTGCTGGGGTCATTTGACCCCAGTATTCTTTCTTGCTATGGCAGGGGGTCAGACTAGATGATCTGCTCAGGTCCCTTCCGACCCTAGAAACTATGATCACCTGATTTGTAGCTCTCTTCTGGAATTGTATCAGGTCCAGGAGCTTCACCACTAGACATTTGTTGTATGGCATTTTGGACTTCCATGATTGTAGGCAGAGCTTCAGGACACATGGTTGAAGAACAAAACAGATGAGATACAGCATTATGCTGACCGAAACAACGTGAAGAAGTCCTTTGATGCCCTGAAGGCTGTCTGTGGCCTTCAGGTCCTCAGATCCTCTGCTCTGCTGTCTGCCAATGGGACCACTCTGCTAAATGACAAGGCCAAGATCCTCCAGAGATGGGCTGAACACTTAAGCACCATCCTCAATCGGACCTCTTCAGTCAACATGGATGCCATATGCAAGCTGCCTTAAATTGCCATCACCACCTCGCTTGAAACTTCACCTAACTGGGACCTAAATACAAGACAATTGCAGATTCTTCCACTTCTCCACCCAAGTTGATATTCAGCCTTTATGGTGAGCTCTACTCTTCCTAACCCAAAATGGACTAAATTCTGAGACAGCTGTGCTGTCTTGCTGCTGTGAAACTCAAGAAATTCATGGCAAGAATAGAAAGAGTAGAAAGTATCTATCCACACTGGATCTATTTCCTTCCCTGGATGACTTCCTTTAAACTCTGATGGAGATCTTGTTTTAATTTTCTTTCTATTTCCACTTTTCAATTTTCTTGATGTAGAAATTAATTATCTAAGATACTGTCAAGTATTGCCACCTCAGACTTCTGTGTGTTGTATCTTCCCTGAAAGAAGTTACGGAAGCTAGGATGATTAGCTGGATGTTCAAGAAAAGAATGAGGATTTGTGTTAATGGGAGCATTATTTTTTCCCCTAGAAACACTGACAGTTCACCTTAAAATTCTTTGTCCATATCCTTTAATTCAGTAGACAGCTACCCTCACCACAAACAACCTCACAATACTTAAAGTTGTCTCTGACAATAGGTTCTGTACTGGTTGGTAATTTTTATGACTTAAAACTGAACAAAACAAAGTAGAATCATAATTTAGTGTCTACTATCACTAAGTGCACATGCAAGTATGTCATGCACAGTGTGACTTGACATTCACACACTGATTGATTGGCATATCTGTAATGGCAAGACTTTATTGCATGTCACAGAATGTGCTTTATGAGTCATCATACACACACCAATTAACTGGCACACCACACTAGCAAAGTTCAGGCCAGTCTGAGACTACATATTAATATATCATGTATCAGCATTAGGATCAACTGCTTATGGCACTCATTAAATGCATCTTTCTGATTGACCTAAGCATTATAACAAAATGCAATTGATGCATGTTGTCTTCTAGAACAGTTTCTCTCTTTTTATAATCTTAATCCAGTAAACTAATCTCTATTTCTTTTCTAATATGGACTATCACAACAAAAATACGTCCATAGAAATCTTAGTTTTCTTTGCACTAGCTATATTACTGTGTTGCTACAGTTTCACATCAGATTTGTTACCTGTCTTTTATTCCTTTCAAATGAAACAGATAACTTGTCTAAAGATGTCCTGAATTATTCTTAGACAACACAAACACAAAATTAAAGTGAGAGCATGAGATGTACCCAAGTAACCAAGCCAAAAGTAGTATGCAATAGCAAGTGATGTTAGCATGGCTTTGGAAGGCAAGTACTGGGTGTTATGAAATGTTTTTGACTAGAAAGGCAGTAATATTTACTGAGTTCTTGCAAGTCAATTCATCTATCATTATGGAAGTCAAATCAATGTTGATGCTGAGCTGTTTCAGCCTTGTTTTTATTGCATACAAATCATAATCTGCATTTTTAGATGTGATTTCTCAAATATATGTGCAGTGTTGCAGATTCAGTGTTGTGAACACACATATACAGGTACAACTAATAGTTCAACACC
Organism: Crocodylus siamensis; assembly: GCF_052110815.1. Classification (NCBI taxonomy): domain Eukaryota; kingdom Metazoa; phylum Chordata; order Crocodylia; family Crocodylidae; genus Crocodylus; species Crocodylus siamensis. Next base: position 260,976,659 of record NC_143395.1, on the reverse strand, counting down.
AAAGTCCTTTCTCATTATTCCTACAAAGGAGGTAGTTAGATGAATAAATGTCATTCATTGTATTGTCAAATTTTGTCCCTAAATTACGCATAGAAAAAGGAAAATAGGAAAACAAGTTTATTTTGGCATTTTTACAAGCACTGGGTTTGACACCATTTTATGAAATTAAATTACACACTTTGTGTCTTACAGGTCAGTTGGCGGGGCTTCCCCGTCCCCATCTTTGCCCAAAGCACCTGGTCCTATCACTGCTAGAGGTATGATACTGAACCAGACAGGATATTTATGTGATCTGGAATGGAAATATACTGTGAATATTATGGACCTGATTTTGATTTTACACATTTACTTTGGTATTTCCAGTGACTTCTGTGAGATTATTTCATTTACATCAGTACGGGATCAGATTTAGGCAATGATTCACAAACAATGATTCTTCCACATCTAACACTGATAAGGTGTACATGCTACTATAAACAGATCAATCTACTATTTTGAGAGGAATGAAGTATCTCTCTTGTGATCACCTACCAGTGAGCCTGTGGAGCAAACAATACAGAAGGCAGCTATGTGATGGCATGGAGCTGATCCAATGAAAAGATTTTCACCGGAAAATGCAGATTTGTTTAAAGTGATTTTTATTTCCCACAGAAATGTACCTATTTCCAACAACATGTTGATCAGGAAAGGTTTTTCAGATCCAGGACAGAATTTCTGGTCAAATGCACAGAGAGAGGAGAAAAACCTACAATAATCCAGCAGTAAGGACACTCACTAAAGATAAAGAGATACAGATGCAAGCCCATGAACTGAATCAGAGAGTACGGACTTGATCCTGGGTCTCTCATATCCCAGGTGAGTCCTCTATCCACTGCTTTATTAGTAATTCAGAGTAGGAGTGGGGAGAAGGAGAAAATGCAAGTGCTTTATTTTTCATGAAAAACTACAAAAAGTTCTTTGGTTCCTCCCTGTTCAGGATGGGAAAATTTCTGAAAACCACAAGCATTTTCACATGATGGGAAAATTATTTCCTTCCCATCTGTATCTTTAACAGAATTGGAGTAGTGTGGTGGCAATACGCCCCCACAGGCTTTCAAAGGGATGGGGGCAAACTCCGCAGGGCCCAAAACCCTGAAGCAGAACCCCCGTGGGGAAAACTTACCTCCTGCTGGTCCAGCAGTGCAGGAACCGGGACCACAGCCACAGCCGCAACCGCATGAGCCAGCGTTATGCTGGCTGTTTAATTAGCTGTTCCCCACATGGGGAACAGCTGGACCAATTGCAGCACCCATACCAGCCACCATGCGGAAGTTTAAAAGCCCCAACAGACCCAGGGCAGGGGAGAAGCCAAAGGAAGAGGGAGTAGGTGGACAGCATGCCAGATGTGCTGAGGCTCCTGCAGGGGAGAGAAGCAGCATAGCCAGAGCAGCACCAGTGAGCAGGGCAGGGGGAATCCTTGAGCTCCCTGCCAGAGGCAGAGCAGGGGGAACACCGTGGCCCCCCGGTAGGAGGCAGAGCAGGGGAAGCACAGCAGCTCCCTGCAGAGAACAGACCAGGGAAAGTGTTCAAGATCCCCATAAGAGAATACTTCTTCTGAAGAAAACAGAAGAAGAAGGAGAAAAAAAAGAAAGTCAAAGAGATAAAGAGAGAAGGTTGGGGCATCGAGGTCAGAAGGATCAGAGCCGACAAAGCCCACTCGGAAGTGGGTCCCCCCCACCTGAGGCAGGTGGTGGACAAGTCTGTAGGGTCGAGACCACCATTCCACAATCACCTATTCCAATTGGCAGGGTGTAGGGGAGGTGGAGCCCCATGGAATATCGCACCAAACAACCGTGAGTATTGTCATTGTCAGGAAGCCCTCCCAAGCCCAAAGGAAGGTAATCCCAATGAGGATCAAAGGGAGCAGGAGAGCACACAAGCCTCCATGACTCACCAAAAGCATCCGGGAATGTCTCCTTGCTAAAAAGGAGGCTTACGCCCAATGGAAAGAAGGGGTCATCACCAGGGAGGACTATTCTGTAGTTGCTCGGGGATGTAGGGGGGTAGTTAGGAAGGCCAAGGCAGAGATGGAACTGGGACTAGCTTCCCAGATTAAGGACAATAAGAAGTCCTTTTTTAAATACGTAGGGGGTAAAAAGAAGGTCCCGGGTAATGTGGGGCCCTTGCAGGATGCGTTGGGAAACTTGGTCATCACGCTGGACAGCAAAGCTAACATGTTTAATGATTCTTTGCCTCCGTCTTCCTAAGTAGGGACCAGAACAGCCACCTCCCTGCTGAGCCTCCCTCGGGCCCCAGGGGAGGCACACCTGGGCCACGGGTTAGCGAGGATTTAGTTAGGGAGCTTCTGGAGGGGTTGGACGTATTCAAGTCAGCCAGCCCGGATGATCTCCACCGTAGAGTTCTAAAGGAACTGGCCGAGGTCATTGCAAGTCCCCTGGCACAGCTTTACGAGCACTTGTGGTGCTCTGGTGAGGTACCGGAGGACTGGAAGAGGGCCAACGTGGTCCCCATCTTCAAAAAAGGCAGGAAGGAGGACCCAGGAAACTATAGGCTGGTTAGTCTTACCTCGATCCTAGGCAAGCTGTTTGAGAAAATTATGCTGGCACACATCCAGGAGGGGCCAGCAAGGGACTGCATGCTTAGGGGCAACCAACATGGGTTCATCAGTGGCAGGTCCTGTCAGACCAACCTGGTGGCCTTTTACGATCAGATCACCAGATCATTAGATGCAGGGGTAGCAGTGGATATAGTCTTCCTGGACTTCCGGAAGGCTTTTGACACTGTCTCTCACCCCGTTCTCATTAAGGAACTGGAGGGCTGTGGTGTAAACACCCACACAGTCAAATGGGTCGCCAACTGGCTGGAGGGCTGCACCCAGAGGGTGGTAGTGGATGGGTCCTTCTCAGCCTGGAAGGACGTGGGCAGTGGGGTTCCGCAGGGCTCGGTCTTTGGGCCCGCACTGTTCAACATCTTCATCAGTGATTTGGACAAGGGGGTAAAAAGCACCCTGTTCAAATTTGCTGATGACACTAAGATGTGGGGGGACATGGGCACACTGGAAGGATGCAACAGGTTACAATCAGACCTAGACAGGTTACAAGGGTGGGCGGATGAGAATAGGATGGGTTTCAACACAGACAAGTGCAAGGTGATGCACCTCGGGAAGAACAACCAGCACCATACCTACAGGTTAGGGAACTCCCGTCTTGTCAGCACGGAGGCGGAAAAGGATCTTGAGTCATCATTGACTCCAAGATGAACACGGGCCGGCAGTGTGGAGAGGCAGTTAGGAAGGCCAACCGCACCTTGTCATGCATCCACAGATGCATCTCAAGCAGGTCCAAAGAGGTGATCCTTCCCCTCTATGCAGCACTGGTCAGGCTGCAGCTGGAGTACTGCGTCCAGTTCTGGGTGCCACACTTCAAGAGGGATGTCGACAGCATGGAGAGGGTCCAGAGGAGGGCCACTCATATGATCAGGGGAAAACAGGGCAGGCCCTATGAGGAGAGGCTAGGGGACCTGAACCTGTTTGGCCTCCAAAAGAGAAGGCTGATGGGGGATCTTGTGGGCTGTTATAAACTAGTCACGGGGGATCAGCAGGCACTGGGGGAGTCACTGTTCCCCCAAGCACCGCCAGGAGTGACCAGGAATAACGGTCACAAGCTGGAGAGGGTAGGTTTAGGTTAGACATCAGGAGGCGCTACTTCACCGTCAGGGCGGCTAGGGTCTGGAACCAGCTTCCAAGAGAATTGGTGCGGGCTCCTACCCTGGGGGTGTTTAAGAGGAGGTTAGATGAACACCTTGCTCGGGTCGTTTGACCCCAGTACTCTTTCCTGCCATAGCAGGGGTTTGGACTAGATGATCTGCTCAGGTCCCTTCTGACCCTAGAAACTATGAAACTATGAAGATCGTCACTGAACCTCCTCTCCGGATAGCTTAACATCAAAGTCGTGGCAGACAAGTTGAGGGGAGGGGCTACATACCTGACAGGCCATGCTACCCATAAGGCCCCCATAGTTCACAAGTAGATGTAATCCAAAGATCTGTGTGAGCTAGTGAACAAGTGGCCACTAATCTGTAGCAGATTATGATGGGCTCTGGAAAAGAGTTCTAGCTCACTAAATCACCACTGGTTTACCCAATTTAACTGGCCCTCCCCCTCCCCCCTTGCCCCCAGTACAGTATTACAGCATTGCAATAGGCAGCTTTTAATTACATACATGATATATTTCTGTGGACTTTAGGGTGCATATGGAGACATGTTTAATTTTAGATGGTTAATCTATTTCTGCAAAATATGTGCAAATGAACAGTTAACTACAAATATAACAATTTTACATTTCTCAAACTCCTACAGAAGGCATTAAAAGTGACTAAACATTCAGCAATGTTTCAAGTTAACATATTGCCACACCCCAGCAGAACAACTCTTTAAACAGCCTAAATTCCTTTACCTGGGAGTGGAAGGAAATCATGAAAGAAGTAAACAAAGGAGTGAAATGGAAAGGATTTTTGCTGTACAATTATCCCCATTCTCAACCTGTATGCCAAGGGAGACAAAAGGAGATACCAAGGTCATTAGTGCCCTATGGTCAGATTAGGGAACACTACATAACTATTGTCTAAAGCTAAGTTCCATCACCTTTACTCACCTAAATCCATATCTTACTCCACTTGTCCAAAGGAATCCAGGTAGTGTTACACTCAGTTCAGGGGGTCCTCAATTACTGTAGCTCCTGGAAGATTTACGTAACCTGTGTGGTATACGGAAAGGTACCCCCTCTCCAATCGAAGGGATGTCAGAGGATGCGTGTATGCTGTGGTGAGTGTGGCTGCATAGCTGCAGACCAGCTCACCTCCTTTCCCTACAGAGCAGAGCAGAGACCAAGGACATCCAGTGATATTTAACTATGTACGGGTTTAATGACACAAAATAATATAAAACTTATAACCATAAACTCACATACATATATCTATAGGCATATACACATACACGTGTACATAAGTTATTTACAAATATAGGTTTACAGTCAGTAGTTCTTTTTAACCCTGAACTCAGGCACAGGCCTATCCTTTGTGGCCTTCTGATTAAACTGCTGCCTCTGACCCTTGACAGAGCCCTCTAGCAGCAGGCAAAGGAGTACTTAAGGATAAAACACAGGTTAATTAACAATTCAACAAAAGGCATAACTAGCAGTGATGGGACAATAATTAAACATACACAGTCAGGTTACATCACTAGAGTCACCAACATATATAGATAACCAATACAATAGATTCAAATATAAAATAGTTTATAACCCTTTATAGGACAACAACAAGGATGCAGGGTTACAACAGGAATCCCAACAGTGTAAGGAACCGGAGCACAACAATGACACAGCAGCTGTGCCCAAGGAAGAAATGGCAACCCAGATAAAGATCCTATTACCTAATAGAACATCATTACTCTCCGACAGGTCACTTAACTAGGAGGAGCCCTTAATCATGACACCACCCTTTAACAGGGGCCTTATACTCCCCTCTGTGCTCGGGGCAAATTGTCCCCACTCCTCAGGGGCTTCCCCTTGATCCCCTGCAATGAGGAAGGCCCCTTCTCCCTTGTGGGAATCTCATTTCATAGATTTCATAGACATCAGGGCTGGAAGGGACCTCGGGAGATCATCGAGTCCAGCCCCCTGCCCAAAGGGCAGGAAGTCAGCTGGGGTCATAGGATCCCAGCAAGATAAGCATCCAATTTACTCTTGAAGGTGTTCAATGTAGGTGCTTGAACCACCTCCGCTGGCAGACTGTTCCAGACCTTGGGGGCTCAGACAGTAAAGAAATTCTTCCTTATGTCCAGCCTGAAATGGTCTTGCAGGAGTTTGTGACCGTTTGACTTAGTCATCCCTTGGGGCGCTCTGGTGTTACTCCCTGGGTTACTCATGACTCCCAGAGTTCTCCCTCTCCCTCGCAGGGGTGGTTGACTCATCCAGATGCTGCTTGTGGCAGGAAGGCCTGAGCTGCCTTATACAGCCACCAGGGCCTTTCAGCCCTCTCTCAGCCCATCATGAACCACTCTGTGCATCAAAGGGGATGTCTGCCTAGGGCAGGGTTGGGGACCAATGCTGTCTCATGCAGTTGCAGCAACCCATCAGCTCTATGGCCCTGTGCACTGATCCATGTACCGATGGCCCAGCTCCTGCCTTGTGCAGGGTTGGGGACCCGCACTGCCTCATGTAGCCCCCGAGGTCCTGTCTGCTCCCGGACCCTCCATGCACCAATCTGTGCACCAACACCACAGTTCCCTCCATGGCAGGGCAGGGACACAGCCTCTTGCTGCTCCCTGCTAGGTGGCGGACTCTTCTGGGCACTTCTGGGGCAATTGCTTTTCCCCACTGCTCAGCTTTACCAGCTTTTCACAAACCCCATCTTCAGGGTCAGGGTGGGGTGCTTGCCTCCTCCTGATTGGTGGAAATGCTCCACCAATCAGCCTGAGCCATTTCAGACTCATGTTAACAATCTGGGCTGCTGGTGAGCCCACCATATCTACATATTCAACTGTAAGGTCTGGTCTACATTTTATATTCTTCCACCATGGTTATGTCAGTCAGGTGTGTAGGAAATCACACCTCTAACCAACACAGCTAATATGCTAGAAGAAGCCAAAGAGTAGATGCAATTATGCTGGCAAAAATATTTTTTGCCATGCTATCTTAGCTCAGTAGAGGAAATGGGTATAAATTATGCCATCAAAGCTTTTATTGGTTAGTTTAAGCTTCAGCTTCATCAGGAGGGTTTGCCAATATATAATATACAGCAGTACTGGAAAACCTCTTCTATTGTAGATATGGCAGGGCACTAGGTGTGCCTGCCACTTAAAGGCCCTGGAGCTGGCAGCCTCCAGGTGCTTAATGAGGGCAGCCATTTTAGGCTCAGGGCTGCCTATATAACCAAGGCAGTTTGGCTGCTGGAGGAGAGGCAACAACATCACTTGGCCTGTGGGCTGCTGAGTTTCATCCAGAGGTAAGGAAGGAGCTGTAGGGGATGGTAGGAGGCTCCTGGTCCTGGGTACAAATGGAAACTACACCCTGCTGGGAGTGGGTGGCCTGGTGGGGCTCCCAGTGGTGTGGGAGCCCCCAGGAAATGCCAGGCACCCCTAGCCCTCACCTTCAGGTGGGTCATGTACACCAGAGGTAGTTGTGGGAGTGCAAGCCCCAAGGAGGAGAGTTGGAGGCCAGGTGTGGCTAAGGCCACCTGAGCCCTGTGGGGGTTTGAGACCCTGAGGAGGAGAGTTGGGGCCAGGCATGGCTATGGCCACCTTAACCCACCTGTGGAGGGAAGTCCTGAGACCCTGAGTAAAGGGGGCATTACGAGCAGTGTGGAGCCCCCAGTTCAGAGGAGGCCAGTGCTGTGGAACCACAGTGAGGGGGCAGTGATCAGAAGCCCCAGGGAAAGAGCAATGTGGAGCCCAGAGAAGGGAGAATGGAGGCTCAGCCAGAGAGAGAGAGCGCTGAGTCCTGACCCCAGTAAGTCCTCCAATGTGGGGAGGCAGAGTTTGGGTCGAATGTAACACCAGTAGTAGCATTACGACCTGCTGCCCGGGGGGGAGTGAGAGCCCCCTGTGAGACCCTGAGGCACCAGTCAAGGAGGACCGAGAGAAGGGGACCCTGGGATAAGAGTATGGGTCATACATCAGGGCCCATCAGAGCTTCCCCTAACTGGCCCAGGTGGGGGCCAGAACCAGGAGAGTCAGAAGGGCAAGGAGGCCCACTGAGAGGGACGGCCAAGAGCCAGGGGCCTGAGGTCCAGGTGGCTCGGAGGTGGGCTGGGGCTAATGTGAGCCGAAGGTCCCAGTGAGGGGACCACACCCAAAGGAGAACCAATGGCAGGGCAATATATAGCTTGGTATGATGGCAGCAGAATCCGCCTGAAGGAAGGAACCCAGGTGAGGTCCTACAGTAGGATTCTGGGCCCCATCGTGGGGGACTGGTGCATATGACAACATCATGATGTCATCAGCAAGGCTTGGGCTGCGGCGTAGGGGAGGAATAGAGCCGCAGATGGCGTCCCCTAGCAGTGGGGCAGAAAATGGGCAGCCTCCCACCTAATTACAACTATTAATTAATCAATTAAGACCAAGGTGTGGTGGGTGAGAAGGTGGGCGGTTAGCCCAAGAACAGGTGGGTGGGCCACGCAGCGATCGGCCCCAGTAGGCCCCCTGTTACAGTAGACAAGGCCTAAGTAACCCAGCAATTCTTTAAGTTCCTCTACAGAAAGGTCACATATTACTTACAATCATATTAATAATAGGCATCAATTAGCCCCTTGCACTTTAAAAGCACATAATAAATATTGACACCTTCTTCAACACCTGACTGAGAATCAGATTCTGCTTCTGCCTCACCCTTGAAACCCACAGAGAGAGAGGTACCAGGAGTTTTCCCTTTTACCTGGCAAATCTCACTCCTAATACTCAGGGACTCTGAGACTGCATGTTAAATAAGGTACTATTCAGCATGAATAAGGGTGGCAGAGAAGCAAAGCAACTTGCAAAAATCTACTGGAGATATGTTTCAAAGATTAATTTAAAACAGCACAGAGATTAGAATTTGGGAGTTCCTGGCTCCCAAATTTCACGCAGACCAAATAACAATTTATTTAACGTGTGCATCTGAATTGAGGACAGGTAGTCTTCCGGAGTCCCTCCCCAACAAATGTTTTCCCACTCACTAGCCTCATACCAAGCTGATCAGAGTGATTGGATAAGGAGAACTAGACTTGGTTCCTTCAAGGATCTGCAACCCAGCTCCCTAAGTCATCTAGTGGGAACAGCTCAGGAATTTACCAACACAGGGCACCTATACACGAGCAGCAAGACTGCTCTGACACGCTGTAATTACAGCGTGTCAGAGCAGGTCTGCTGGAGTGTGGTAATTACCATGCTCTAACAGACTTCAGCATCTTGTGTATCAGCATCCCCACACTCATCTAATCAGCTTTAGTTAAAATGACCCTGCCACCATGTTTAAGCATGAGGACACTAATACACAAGACGCTCTGGGTGCTTTAATTAGAGTGGCTCTCAGAACCACTCTAATTAAAGAGCCCCCGCTCCTCTCCACATGCGCGCGCACACACACACACACACACACACACACACACACACTCCCAGAGAATGTGTATATACACCCATACTTTCCTTGGAAGAGGGGGATGTGGTGTATAGAGTGAAACATGGTGGCTGAGCTGGTGAATTTTGCCCAGCAGTATACTAGACTTTACTTCAGCATCCATATTTTGCCATTTAGTGCAAGAAAAAATTCACATATATCTATCATACAAATATGTTTTATGGCTGTTCAATATTCAGAGATTTTTTCAAAATCCAGAGCATCCTAAGAAGTGACAGTTTGCCTTCCACACACCATATGAATCATTGACACATTTTGTTTTTAAAATGTTGACATGTAGCTAAGATGCATTAAATTATATCCTTCTCAAACAAAAAGAGTATTTTTCTAGTAATGGTTTGTACACTATGCTCCATTAAACAGAAATAGCTAGCCATGTTACTTCTTCTCCAGCTAGCTTAGCCCTCAAGGACTATTCAAGCAGAGGTCAGTAGGAAGTCTAAGGAACATTCCCTGGTGACATCAGTATTTTTCAAGTTCAACTTGAAAAGATATAACTAAGAAAAGAGAAGATACTGTACAACAAAAATTTTCAACTATCTGAACTGAAGGAGCAGGGGTGTAGCTCTCTATGTTAAGGAAAGCTACATGTCCCTGCAAGCTGATATTGGCGACCAGGGTGGATGACTGGAGACCCTCCAGGTTAAAATCCATGAGGAACACGGCACAGGGGACACAAACGGTGGGAGTCTAGTACAGACCTCCCACCCAAAGTCTAGAGCTTGACCAGGAGTTTGCCCAGGAACTAGCTGAGGCTGCATGCTCCAGGACCATGGTGATCATGGGTGATTTCAATTACCCGGACATCTCGTGGGAGGATCACTCAGCAAAATCCAAGCGGTCACAAAGTTTCCTCTCATGCGTGGATGACCTCTACCTGACTCAAGAAGTCTATGGGCCAACGAGAGGCAAAGCGCTGCTCGATCTGGTACTGGCTACGGGGGACGACCTAATCGGTGACCTAGTGATCGATGGGAAGCTGGGTGACAGCGACCACGAGCTGATCACCTTCACCAACCGCCATAAAGCTGGCAAGTCAGTCAGCAACACAGAAGTCCTTGACTTAAGAAAACTCGAATTTGACAAGCTCAGGAGGCTGGTCAGTGAGGCCCTAAGGGACCACGACCCCAGGGGGAGGGGAGTTCAGGACGAGTGGTTGCTCCTCAAGGGAGCAATCCTCAGTGCACAAGCTAAGTCTATTCCATCTCAGAGGAAAGGCAGCAAGAGGGCACAGCACCCCCCTGGCTCTCCAGGGACCTAGCGGACCTCCTAAGGCTAAAAAGAAAAGCCTGCAAAGGATGGAGGATGGGATTCACCTCCAAGGAGGATTATTCTGCACTGGTTGGTCCTGCAGGGAGCAAACCAGGAAAGCCAAGGCTGCAATTGAACTCCAACTAGCTTTGAGCATCAAGGACAATAAAAAGTCCTTTTTCAGATATGTGGGGAGCCAGAGGAAAAGCAAGGGCAACATTGGACTCCAGCTGAACCAGATGGGGCAACTGACACCTGACGCCCAGGAAAAAGCCAACCTATTAAAGGGGTACTTTGCGTCAGTCTTTCATCAGTCCCATGGGACGCCCATGCCTGCTGTGGGACAGGGAGATCTGGGTGAGGGAGATCCCCTGCCCTCCATTAATGCTGATCTTGTGAAGGTGGGGGGACGGACTCTCAGGTCTGTGAGGAAGGTTGGCAGGTGTGCCTCCTCTGGGGTAGAGGCACAGCTGGCTAGTGGAGGTAGTGAGGGGGAAATAGCCTAGTCAGAGTCGGGAGTAAAAACAACACAGTCCCAGGCTGTGGAGTGTGGCTGGGCTTTCTGAGCCCCAGGGCTGTCCTGGAAATGTGCAAGCATGCATTAGGTCAGGTTAACCCATGTCTGACAAGAACTAACTTTATATTGGGCACACCACTTTTAGGATGACCTAAACCCTGCAAAAGCTTGCACACATGGCCATTTAGATCACCCTAATCTCAGTTATGGCCAATCAAAATGTAATGCTTGTATGCAAGGCAGGATTACCCCTTTACTCAGAAGTACCTTGCACCTCAAAGAAAGAGAAGCTCAGGGGTAGGGAACCTCCAAATGCTGCTGTTTAGTTACTCTGACTTGACATTGATGGATGCATTTAAGTATTTACAAGCTACCTGATGAGATGACTCAGAGAAAGTTAGAAAGAAGCAGCACGGCTGACACCCCTGCTGAAGGAGGAGGAAGTAGGAGGGAAAGATTGCCTTGAGTTTGTGGTTTTTAAAATGCTGCTGCTTCACAAGCCCACTCTTTGTGCTGGAGTAATTATGTGGGTGTACCAGAGAAGAAAAGCTAAGCAGCTTGAGAAAAGTCTGACTGTGGGGAAACCCAAATTTAAAAAGCACGAAGAGGTGGAGCCTCTCAAGCCCCCTGGAGGAAGACAACATGCAAGTAGCAAGTGTCCAAAGGCAGTCCTGTGATGTGATACAACCACAAGGGCACAGAAGCATGGGAATTTAAAGCTCACCATGGTACCGCTCCGAGTAGGGCCTGTCCTCTTGGGCTGTGTTACAACATATATAGCCAATCTCTGCCTCTCTCTCTCTCTCAACACTTGAAGAGTGTTTTAATTGTAGGTTGATATGACCACATGGGACCACAAATACAGGTAGGGGGATGGCAGCATACACACATCCAAGGCACATCTGCCATTCCCTGGCAGCAGGGAGGAAACCAGCCTAATAGCCCCTCTACCAGTGCTCTCAACCCAGAGGATCATCCTTATCCTACAGTGATGCTCCTTCAGTTTGCTACAGTGGCTTTAAGACCAGATTAAACCAGTAGCATGACACAAAGAAGCTGCACTGGAGAATATGTCTCATCATCTTTGACTTCTCAACAAGCAAAAAATGAGAGAGAAACTTGCATCCTGTTCTATAAATTGCCATTTTAGAACTGCACAGCAGGAAATGCCTTCATCAAGCTGGGCAAGATGCTCCCATGAGCCTTCAGACTTAACTCTTTCCTTTCACTTGCCTGAAGGCTCCTGTGGAAAACACAACAGAAAAAAAAAAACCTATGGACAAAAACTTAGCTGGGTCTAGATGCAAGGGGGCATAAGGGGCATCTTTACTCCCTTCTGTAAGATATTTGCATGTCAGGTCACATCTCAGGAAGGAGATCGGTGTTTGTGGACTGACCGTTCCCCCTTCCAAGCAGGTGGGCAGACAGGGGTAAGACAGGAATAGGGAGTGGTGAAGCCTTGATTTCATCACCATCCCCAGCATGCCAGTCAGCACAGCTGAGCCAGCATGAAATAGAAGGCAACTTCCTTTGGTAAAGAGCTGGCATAGATTGCTTCCTAACTGGACCAAGAGGGAAACCACAGCCTGGATTGTGACTGTGAGCTACATGACCCCCTTAACTCTGGGCTAAAGGGAAAGCTATAATGTAACCCTATGCAATTGTTGGAACAAGGCATCATGGACTTTTAACTAACTTTCTCATTTATTGCTGCAGTGAATTAAGCTTGTGTAGACTTAGATGTACCAGAACTAGCTTAGAGACTGACGGCAGCCATAGGTGCATGGAGCTGAGAAAGCTAACAAACCCAGTTTTTATCCCTTGACTACAGTATAGACACACGCAAGCTAACTAAGATTTACTGGAATCTTAAAGAAGGAAATTTAATAGATACATACCTCTAGGCAGCAGGGGCTATTGTCCATTCAGGAAAGTTGTTCCTGTTACTGTTTGTAATCTATAGCATAAAGGGGCTTTGATCCTTTTAGATATTTCCTGCTGTCCTGGAAAATAGGGAGAAATTTGGCAGGCTGTTGGGAAGTGGAACGAAATTCACCTTGTGAAGAAGTCAGAGCACTTATTCTATAAAAAAATTACTGTAAAATTTCTTTCAGTGAGTTACCAACCAGTTATGTCTGAAATTTCACTTTTCTGTCAGATTTCACAAAAGGGATATTTTTCTTATCAAATCATGTGTAAGTACAAAAAAACCCCATTTTGGCATTAAACTTTAGATATGATACAAACTTTGGAGATGAAAAGCATTCTGTAAATGTAGGTGTATTTACTGCTGTTGAAAATGGATTTTACAAATGAAAAAGTAGAAGAGTCCTTGTAATTTGTTTTAGCTAAGCAGCATTTACTACTAATTCCATATAGCTCATAGAACCAGCCTGTGTCTCAGTAGGAACCCATTTCTACTCCTTTTAAACCTAAAAGGAGTCATTCTACCAGCTTCACTCAGAGTTGATTTGAGCCATTCTTGTCTTTTCACTGATTTTTTTTTTTTACTTTAAAAAATTCAAAATAGTAGCCCTTGGACCAGGACACTATTGTGGAGAAATTAGCATTGTGTCTAAAGTGTTAGCTCTGAATTCAAAGTACGACCACAAAAAAGTCCCAAAAAACTAAGAGTGAAGAACCTCCAGCATTAAGAATGCTGTATCAGGTATAAAATGTTCTCTTGCACACATCTATGCAATGTTTTGCACAGTAACTATGAAGACGAGATAGTTGTTTTTATATCTTTCAAGTACAAGCAACCTGTTTTGACTTCATAGCATTTGGTGAGTCATTAGAAAAACTGATCTTACTAAAAGCCTTGCCACTCTGTTCGGCCTAGAAAGGTTGAGTAGAATGCTATCCTGAAATAAATGTATGTCTGTACTCTGTACAGTGTGTTTTCATGATACCTGTCATGGGCTGACTTAGGATTCTAGTTTAGTTAGTGTATGTGCTCTTTCTTGCTTGCTACCCTTCTAGACATCTCGCCCTGGTAAACATTTGGAAAGAGTTTTCTCAGCAAGTATGCGAGAATGCTGTGTGTTTGTCTCCAAAGAATGAACAGGGAAGAAATATTTAGATGTTTTTCAGCTTACAGACCAGGACTGATATCAAGTTATATGATGTTTATTGCTTTATAGTACTACACATGTGGTGAGGTTGGTATTGCAATGGTATCTGGCTCTGTTTGAGCCATCTGTACCAGATTGTGCCAACCACTGTGAGCAAGCAGATATGGATAAAGAAGGCTTTTCACAGAGATTCTAAAATTATCTAGAATACTACTACATAAAGAATAGGACTAGACTGTACAGGCCTTTAGAAAAAGCAACACACTCCTTAATACTGAAGCCCTTGCCTTGGAAGTCTATAGTGGTTTACCTGTCTAGAGGCAGGCAGTTACCCCACTGCTTCAGATGTGGAAGAAGTACAAATAGGATAAAGGGTTCAGCTTCTGCTTTTTCATGATTTTTGAACCCCCACCCTGTCCGGTTACTCCCTGATCAACTTTTATCCAGAGTTCACAAGCCCATGATGGGTAATGTTGCTAAGGCAACCATCCCTCTGACAACCCAGTCTTCCTTCATAGGAGCTAACTTATTGTTTAGAGTTGTTATATTTCCACAGTATAGCATATAAGTAAATGACCCTCTACTGTTAGTCCTGTGCCAGCATTTCTTGGGAATTTTAGTCCACGATGAAAGGTAGATGAAGTCAGGAATGAATAGTCCAATCTAAGAAATAAAACAGAGCCTGCAGTCTAGCACAGACATGTATAGCACTCACATACGCAAACCAAATCAACAAATAGTACAGACTAAGTCCACAACTGGTCACAGGTTCTCTACAAGCAAATAAAGTCACAAGTTCATGTTCCAAGAAGGGTACAATCCAGCACCCAAACCTGATCCAAGACAAGAAAGTCCTAAGGAAAGAATAAATAAAGGAGTAGACTGGACAACATGCTGAAGAATACAATAGAAGAATATCCAGCACTAGTATGCAATGGACTATCATTAGATAAAAATGTTATTTACCTCCATGGTAAGCCATACTCTTGGAGATGTTTAGTACACATACATATTTCCCCTGACCCACATGATAGCTGTTGTCATCAGCAGTAACTTGTGTGCCCTTCACGGCCTGATGCTCAGAACCAAAGTGGAGAGAGCCAGATCGCTGCTACCCAGGTCTTTCACTGTAACTAAGTAGTCCATAGTGTCAGGACTTCAGAGCAGCAGAGATGGAGGATCAGTCACAGAATATTCATGAAATATATGTATACTAACCATTCAGAAAAGGATCAGTTGCCATATAAACAAGTAACCTCTTTCTTCTTTGAGTTACAGTCTGTATACGTATTCTATTGCTACTTACTCTAAACCAGGCATCTTAAACACTGGTGGGTGCAAGTGTTATAGGTGAAGAGAGAACGTAGAAACATCCTGTCGGATTTCTCCTTCTCTCTTGAAACTTGCGCAAAGTGTGCCTAGTGCTGTGAGAGAGGATGTACAGGTGACCCTGTCTTCTAGATATTTCAAGTCTATGTTTCATAAGGCAGTTATCAAGAGTGGAGGAATGAGTTCCCACCTCTTTTAGGGGTGATTTACCAGCAATTTGCAGCAGTCTTGTAGACTACAGTCCATTGAACAGTCTCCAAGTTGGACCGATTCACCTTTAATCCAGTCAGTATCAACCACAAAGAATTGTGGGAACTCCCTGAAGTCCGTACTCCTGTTAAAGTAGTCCATACATGCAAGACATATAGAGTTGCTAAATTTTTCATACATAAGGCTTTGCAAAGAATACAGGTAAGTAGACCAGCTTGTCAAATATTAAACTCTTTTAAAGAGAAATCTTGTTTGTGATCTCAGGTGGACCTTGGGCTAGCTCCAATAAAGACTTCGCTACTTGGATTACACATAAACCATACTTTAAGTGTCTCAGTCCAAAACTGTTATCCTGAAAAACGCCCTGAGGAGCTCAATCTGGTTGGCAATCTGATTGACACCTAACACACCCAGTGGATCAGGCTCCTTGCAAAACAGTGGCAGCTACCATGTTCTTTTAAAACAAGGTGGTAATTATGAGAGCAGCAATGGTGATTATAAGAAGAGCCGACATTTTTAGAACAGCCTAGTGGTCAGAGCTCTAGCCCAGGGAATAGGTAACTTGGGTAAAATTCTCTTCACAGTCTGTGAAGATTCAGATCCATATCTCCCAACTCCCTAAGTGGTGTCCTAAGCACACAAATTATTTTAGGTGAAGGCACTCTTCATCCCTCCTGTTGAGACTGTGTCACCATGCAGCAAGATTCAGTGGGCCAGAGAGCACACAAGGAGTATAACTCTGTATCCTAATGGTTAAGGCACTCGCATGTAAGGGGAACACTGTGGTTCTCATATCTTTTTCCAGGACTATTGATGAACTGCAGAGTAATACTCATCAGGTACAGCACAAGTAACTTTGGACATCTATTCTCCTGAGGTAAGCAATTATGTCAGGTAAACACTCTGAACATCTTTCAAATCCAAATGGAGGACTCAATATTGATCATTTCAGATACCTACTATAAATCTCAGGAAGCATTAGCTGGCAGGGTGAATGGCAGTAAAGAATTACGCATCTTAGAGGTTGAAAGCAGCATACCAGTCTTTCAGATTTAGCAGTGGGATAACAGATGCTAGAAATACCTGGTGCTTTCAAAGCAAGTGTTCAGCTTTCTGAGATTTAGAATGGGACAGAGAAGGTCTCCCTTTCTCTTTGGTATAAGAAACAACTCATACAAGCTGTCTTCCCCTCTCACAACTCAGTACCTCTTAAGGTACTGAATTTCATAATTTAAGGTGTAAGCAGATGACTGTTTTAATGAAAGGATTCCTGAATGTGGAAGTGGAGGGTGGCGAAATAAAAGAATAGAGTTGTATTGCATAACCCATATCCATGATCCCTACACTCACTGAAATGAACTTATGGTAGACCAGGCTTCACAGAAATCAGCTAAGTAATGGCCAATATTGAGGAAAGAAAATACAATGGCTCTTAGCTGAGTATCCTTGTGTTACTATAGCCATGATAGTTGATTGAATGACTCTCCCACATGCCCGGGACAAAACGTGATGTACCACATCCAGTGTGCCAAGTGCCATGAAACTATGTGGTGAAACTAAGGAGTTACTCTATTCAAGAAAATTCTCACAGAAAAAAAAGAAAAGGACAGAAATACTAAATCACCAGTTGAAAACCAGTTTTCGTGGAACAACCACTCTATCCCTGATTTTAAGTGTCCTGTGCAATACTTTCAGAAGGCTGGATTGGGAACAAAAATCTGTAACTTTACTGGACATCAAAAAACTACAGATTTAACACAGAAGATTAAGGATCATAGGAAAGCAGGGCTGGAAGGGACCTCACAAGGTCATCTAGTCCAGTCCTCTGCTCAAGCCAGGAGTATCCCTGACTAAACCATCCCAGCCAAGTGTCTGCTTGACTTGAGAAACAGCACTTTGTGCCTGAAAACTTTTCTGACAACTCTCTAACATCTCAGGAACATGGCCTTGGGTGCCTTCATACAAGCAACATTTGCAACTGGAGACTTATGATCAAACACATGATGCATTAGTAACAAATAAAGATCCCAACTCAGGAAGTTTGATTAAAAGCTAAATATTAACTAAGGACAGTTTCTGCACTATTTATGACTGGTAGGTGCTGACAGATCAGAGTTAGGGTGCTTCAATCTGTGCCGGAGTCAATAGATCTGGGGACTTTTTGGAATGGCCCTGTCCTTTTATAACCCTGACTTACAGGGCATGAGTGTGAAAGGCCCATGTGACGTTATCTACAGAGATCTTCTAGCCTGAGGACTCTGATTGTACTTCCCCTGGGGAATATTTACATGGGCCCTAAAAAGAACAGAGATTTCCAAATGGTGGTCTGTGGATCACAGTTAGCCCACACATCACTTGCCGATGGGCCTCAGAAATCTGGTGGGTCATATATTGCTCCATTTCAAGATGGTATAATAGCAAGCCATTACGTTTTTATCCTAGCATTACTTTCTCAAACAAGAAATGTACAGTGCTATTACAGGTAGGCTATCCACTCACAAATGGGATGGGAGGCAGTTTGTGCGACTGCATATGAGGAGGGACATGCCATACGTAACCACAGATGCATAGCAAAACTTCCCAAAGATGATCCCTTCCCTGAGAGAGAGCTTAGCCAGTGCAAAGCCTTAAGAACATCAGGGTTACCTGGGTTTTTTCTACCTCTAAATTCAAATTTTCTGTAAATTTAGTCACTTTTTTTCAGGGCTAAGTAAAGCAGCCTACGTGTACAGAAGCAATACAAGCTGTTCAGCTGCTTTCTTGCTTATCCCTTGGATTTTGTTCTCTTTACTGGCTCGTATATCTACCACCATGTGCCAATAGGCTATTCACAGTATCTGAAAGCAAGTCAATAAAAATAACTGCAACTAGGAGAAACAGCTCTTCTATGGTGCGGCACTTTCAAGTTGTCTCTTGATTGCAAGTGGTCAGATGTCACCACTATAAAACTATAATGTCCATGTATAATATATAACTTAAATAATAAATCCAGCATTGTATGTCAACTCTTTAAAATCAGATAGTGAAGTGACTAGACCCAGTGTCACTGCATTTCCCTTCATTTTAACGAGGGTTGGTCTGCCTGCTTAAGCTGAATGTTCTTCTGACTCCTACTCCTTTCTAAAACGAACCTACTTCATCTGCTGCCTGAATAAAAGCCTCGTGTTAGTCACGACATCTTCCTGCACTGTTTTATTCACAAACTTTGACAGAAAAATATCCATTATAAGACCAACTTTTAAATATGGGGGAATGGGTTTGAACCTGACAGTGCAGCTGTCTACTTACAAAATTTAGGGCCATGTCACCATAGCATCAGCACCATGGTGCTACAATTTATCTTCCCTCATTTGCAGAAATGTCAGCCCTGACAGCTAACAGCACAGAGGTCAGGCAACATGTCTGATGTAGTCAAATGCCTCCACTGCTGTAGCACAAACAGTATTGGCACCACAGGAGCAGAAGTGTTAGCCAAGGGCATGGGACATAAGAAACAGCTGTTCACAAAAGCAATGACACTGACAAGTTCAGCCTGTGACAGCCAGAGCCCTTCCCCTCTTCTCCCTCCAGACTACCTCTGCTCTCAGGAGGGAGAGGGCAGAATATATTTAGGTTAAAGCCAGTTATGTTCTGGGACAGAAGACGGGGGACACATTCTCAGTATAAAGTGCTGTTCACAGGGAGATGATGCCACCCTGACATTTAAACCAGTTACGTCCTGGGGAAAGGGTATGGACCAGTGGTCTCTGACCTGTTTAAGTATGAGATCACTTTTTGAATTAAAGGGCAACCTAGGACCTACCATGTGCCACCCCACCCCCACCTCCTCCCTCCACCCAACAGGTCAGTCTGTGGGAGAGAGAAGGGGTGGGGGGGGGGGCAGATCGAGGCCCTCACAGTAAGGGAGGGAGTGGGGCAGAGGCAGGGGCAGGGGTAGGGGTGAGTAGGGCCCCAGTTGGGCAGGGTGGTGGGAGGATCGGAGCCCAAGCGGCTCATCCAGGCATGCAGAGGGGCTCCCGCTACTGCATACACCCTGGAAGAGGCCTGGGGGGCACGTGCCACCCCAATCTGTGTGCAGGGCAGAGGTGGTTGTCACTGTGCACTGAGCACCACATCCCAATCCCCACTTCAGCTGCCCCAGGAGCAGCACAACACCACATGCACCCCACTTGTGGGCTAAGCCATACCCCCTGCCTGCCCAGCAGTGGGACACATGTGGCATCGTGCCACTCCTGGAGCAGCTGCAGTTCTGTTTCTCAGTCTGGGAGGGCTGAGTGCATGTGCGTACTCAGCTCCCCCACATTGAGATCAACTGTCAGAAAGCTCTGCCATCAACCAGTTGATCATGATCAGCTGGTTTGTGACTACTGGTATGGACAGTTTGGATCTTCCCTCTCAAAAATTACCATGGTGATTAATAGTTCTCCACAATGGAAGGGACTGTACTGATCATTTGTTAATACTCAGTCCCTGGATAACAGTCTCGCAAGAAATAAGGAAGACATCAGTGAATCCACAGATGACTCAAGAAGCTTATAGCTATGGGGTTAGAAGGGGCCTAAGTAGAACATCAAGTCCAATGCCCTGCCCTGGGCAGGAGAGAATACTGGGCTCATATGACCCCAGCGAGGTGTTTCATAGATTTTCATAGATTTCATAGACATTAGGGCTGGAAGGGACCTCGGGAGATCATCGAGTCCAGCCCCCTGCCCAAAGGGCAGGAAGTCAGCTGGGGTCATAGGATCCCAGTATTCTCTCCTGTGTTCATCCAGCCTCCTCTTAAAGACCCCCAAGGTAGGAGCCAGAACTATGTCTCTTGGAAGTTTGTTCCAGATCCTAGCCACCCTGACTGTGAAATAGTGTCCTCTGATGTCCAGCCTGAACCTACTCTCAAACAACTTATGACTGTTATTCCTTGTTACTCCAGGAGGTGCTCAGGTGAACAGGGTCTTTCCTATTCCCCGCTGGTCCCCTCTGGTAAGTTTGTAGATGGCCACCATGTCCCCTATCAGCCTTCTCTTGTGGAGGCTGAACAGGTTCAGGTCCCATAGCCTTTCCTCGTAGGGCCTGCCCTGCTGTCCCCTGATCATGCGAGTGGCCCTCCTCTGGACCCTCTCCATGCTGGCCTCATCTCTTCTAAAGTGCGGTGCCCAGAAATGGATGCAGTACTCCAACTGTGGCCTGACCAGTGTTGCTAGAAGGGGAGGATCACCTCCTTGGATCTGCTTGAGATGCATCTGTTGGTGCCACTGGGTATACACCTCTTTTTTGGCTTTCAGGCATTCCTGAATGCCTTTGGTGAGCCAGGGGGAACTTTTGAGCACTCTTTTCCCCTTTGATCTCATTGGGACTGTCACCCCTTAGGCTCAGAGGATCATCTCCTTAAGGAATGACCACTCATCTTGGACACCCAGTTCCCCAAAGAAGCTTGAATCTCTTCTTTTCCCCACCTGTACAGCAGTGACCATTGGGAAGTTGGAAGTAGAGCCTGTTTCGGGGGTCAGTTGTCAGGCTTCCTTATGACATGTCCTGTCCAACAGACCTGTTACTGTATAAATATGGCTTAAAATGCTTGCAGTACTTCCTTAACCACAAAGCTAGCATTCATTCTTCTGTCCTTCCAGTTAAGATGGAGGATATTCTGAAGGCATTGTAGATGACAAGGTCCCAAAGCTTTCAGGTGTTTCTGAGATGTTGCCCAGGTTTCACACCCATACAGCAGGTTAGGAATGGGAACAGCCTGACAGATGAGAAATTTGGTTTGGGTCCTGATATCAAGATCAAACACAAGATTTCATAGACACCCAAAAGCAGTGCTGGCAGATTTTAATCATCATTTTTGGGAAAGCGTTCTACCCAGGTTGGGAAAATGCTCAACATTCTCCAAGGACTGCTCTCTAATTGTATTATGTGGGTGAGCAGCTGGTTGGTTTGGGGTAGGTTGGTGAAATATCTTGTTGGTTTTCATGAAGCTGACAGTGAGTCCCAGAAGCAATTAAAATGGTCTAAAATGGAGAACCAATCTGCAGCATCAAATGTTCTGCCTGACCATCATGATCCCAGAATTTGCTACTAACATTACAGCATGTAACCTATTATAGGGTACTAACCTGCCACCCATCACCCCAATATCCAACCCCTTGCCAAAAAAAGTTAATAGCAACCATGAAGTCTCTCCTGGAGTCTCTGGCACTGCTTCCTGTTAATAATTAAACACTATATTTAGGAGTAGGGCTTTTTTATTATTATTCATCAAAGTACTCAATGTATATGTAATTGTAATTCCTGGGTGCAAATGACATGGCATTTAAACATGTATTTAGGTCCAACCACATTTAAGAGGCAACTTGAATAAATTCTACATGCATTCACATTAAACCCCCTTTACACTTCTGGGAGGCCTTAGGATACATTAAAATGAGACCCTGAGGCAAGAACAAAGTAAACAGTTCATTCACAGACTACCAGACCAGGAAGATGAGGCAGATGAGGCTTTCTTCAAACATAGAAGTTTCTAGATCACAGGCCCTGGTTCTCATGGGGGATTTTATCACCCTGACATCTGCTGGTAGGGTAACACTGCAGTGCACAGACAATCCAGGAAGTTTCTGAAGTGTTGGGGACAACTTCCTGGTGCAAATGTTGAAGAGGCTAACTAAGGGGCTGTGCTCTTCTTGACCTGCTGCGCACAAACAAGAAAAGGATTGGTGGCAAATGTATAAGTGGATGATAACTTGGGCAGCAGCGACCATAAGATGATTAAGGAAAGGAAGGAAGGAGAGTAGCAGAGTAAGGACCCTGGACGTCAGAAAGCCAGACTTTGACTAACTCAGGGAACTAATGGGCAGGATCCCCTAGGAGATTAGTCTCAGGATGGCCAAAGTGCAACTGGAGTTGCAGCTAGTAAGGGACATGTAGGAAAACAAGAAGGGTTTTTACAAGCATGTCAGCAACAAGAGGAAGATCAGGGAAAGTGTGGGTCCCTTACTCAACTGGGGAGGCAACCTTGCGAGTAACAGATGATGCAGAAAAGGCTGAAGTATTCAATGCCTTTTTTACCTCAGTCTTCACAGGCAAGTTCAACTATCAGACTACTACACCTGGCAGCTATACCCAGTTTTAAATGACATCTGTCATGAAATAACAGGATGTCTAAAACCAGCCCTAAGGATAGCCCGCAATTACTGGCTGGCATTGCACCACCTGATATCAGAAGAAAGCTAGCAAGCTAAAAAGAAAGATCAAGGCAAATGGAAGACCCCAGCCATCCACTCTATGGTTGCACAGAAGTTATTAAATGGCTTAAAGCACAAAAGAGTTTTATGACCAGTGTTGCACCATTAGACATGACAGTTGACAGGGCACAACTGAGGTTATGGAGGAAAGATTATGTATAGTCAGATGCTCTGCAATGTACCTGGAACCCCAGGAGGACCTTCCCAGAGGGTCTAATTTAGACTAGCCAACATGGCAATGCCTGAATCACCTGTGTACACAAAATGAAAGATCAAAAACAAACGTGATCAAATGGGGCTATTCTAATGACACAAATATATCCAAGTGAAGTGAAGTGCAGACTGTGGAGCTAACTCCTTGGTGAGACCTGTACAAAGGAGTACCTTGCTGCAGCAATGGAAACAGCTATCGCCTGCGCAGAATTCTGGAAAAACACTTATTTTATGACAAGGACACAAGAAAAAGAAATAGAACAACTAACACTACAATTTGTGGAGGAGGTGAGTAGCCAACAGTGGCAAAAGAACAGGTTAGGGACTATTTAGAAAAACTGGACCTGTACAAGCCCATGGGGCCAAAAAGGGTGCACCTAAAGGTGCTGAGCAGAGTTGGCTGATGTGATTGCAGACACACTGGCCATTATCTTTGAAAACTCATGGCAAATTGGGAGAGGTCCTGGATGACAAAAATGGGAAATGTAGTGTCTATCTATAAGAAAGGGAAGAAAGAAGATCTGGGGTACTACAAACCAGTCAGCCTCATCTCAGTCCCTGGAAAAAATCATGAAGCAGGCCCTTGAAGAATCCATTTACACACACTTGGAGAAGGTGATTAGGAACAACTAGGCCTTTCATCAGTCCCATGGGATGCCCATGCCCACTATGGGACAGGGAGGTCCGGGTAAGGATGATCCCCTGCCCTCCATCAATGCTGACCTCGTGAAGGAACACCTTGAGAAGCTGGATACCTTCAAGTCAGCCGGCCCTGACAATCTACACCCCAGGGTACTCAAGGAGCTGGCGAGCATCATAGCCCAGCCCCTGGCACGGATCTTTGAAAACTCCTGACGCTCTGGTGTAGCGCCCGAAGACTGGAAGGCAGCCAATGTGGTGCCTGTCTTCAAGAAAGGGAGGAGAGTGGATCCAGCAAACTACAGACCCATCAGCCTGACCTCTATTCCGGGGAAGGTCTTAGAAAAGCTTATTAAAGAGGCCATCCTTAATGGACTGGCTGATGCCAACATCCTGAGGGATAGCCAGCACAGGTTTGTTGTGCGTAGGTCTTGCTTGACCAATCTCATTTCCTTTTATGACCGGGGGAAGAGATTGATGTCATATATCTTGACTTCAAAAAAGCCTTTGATCTGGTATCCTATGATCACCTCTTGGTGAAACTGGCCAACTAGCCTTAGATCCACCATGATCCACTGCCTGGGAAATTGGCTCCGTGGTCGGACCCAGAGGGCGGTAATAGACAGAAGTCAATCATCATGGTGTCCTGTGACTAGTGGGGTCCCCCAAGACTCTGTCCGTGGGCCCACATTGTTCAACATCTTCATTAATGATGTGGATATTGGAGTCAGAAATGGATTAGCCAAGTTCACCGATGACACCAAACTCTGGGGCAAAGCATCCACACCCAAAGACAGGAGGGCAATCCAGCCTGACCTGGACAGGCGCAGCAAATGGGCAGACGAGAACCTGATGGTGTTTAACACTGAAAAATGAAAGTTCTCCACCTTGGGAGGAAAATCCTGCAGCATCCTTATAGGCTCGGCCTGGGCAGGGCACCCATGGGGGTGTGCTACGGCTAGTGCTACGGAAGAAAGAGACTTGGGGGTCATCATTGACCACAAGATGAACATGAGCCTTCAGTGCGATGCTGCGGCTAATAAAGTAAGCAAAACACTGGCTTGCATCCGTAGATGCTTCTCAAGCAAATCCTGGGATGTCATTCTCCCCTTGTA
Source organism: Crocodylus siamensis (assembly GCF_052110815.1). Classification (NCBI taxonomy): domain Eukaryota; kingdom Metazoa; phylum Chordata; order Crocodylia; family Crocodylidae; genus Crocodylus; species Crocodylus siamensis. The sequence continues at coordinate 260,951,903 of NC_143395.1, read as the reverse complement.
CTCGGCCTTGGTGAGTACTGCATCCAGTTTTGGGCTCCACAATTCAGAAAGGATGTAGAGAAGCTTGAGTGAGTCCAGAGAAGAGCCATGAGCATGATCAGAGGTCAGGAAAACAGACCTTACAATGACAGGCTGAGAGCCATGGGGCTCTTTAGCCTGGAAAAGCGCAGGCTCGGGGTGATCTGATGGCCACCTATAAGTTTATCGGGGTGACCACCAGGATCTGGGGGAACGTTTGTTCACCAGAGTGCCCCAAAGGATGACGAGGTCAAACGGCTATAAACTACTACAAGACCATTTCAGGCTGGATATAAGGAAGAATTTCTTTATTGTCCGAGCCTCCAAGGTCTGATATAGCCTGCCACTGGGGGTGGTTTTTCTGAACACCTTAGAGAGAAATTTGGATGCTTATCTTGCTGGGATCCTATGACCCCAGCTGACTTCCTGCCCCTTCCGGCAGGGGGCTGGACTTGATGATCTTCCAAGGTCCCTTCCAGCTCTAATGTCTATGAAATCTATGAAACAGTCAGCATGGATTTACCAAGGGCGTCTAACCATCCTGACTTCCTTCTATGATAAGATAACTAGCTTTTTGGTTGAGGAGAGAGCAGAGGATGTGACATACCTTGTCTTTAGCAAGGCTTTTTATACAGTCTTCCACAATATTCTTGCAAGTAAGCCAAAGAATTATGGGTTGGATGAATGGACCGTAAGGTAGAAAGAAAACTGGCTGGATCACCAGGCTCAGAGGGTAGTAATCAACGGCTCAATGTCTAGCTGGCAACTGATATCAAGCAGGCCTGCTCAAAGCGGCTAGTATTCACTTTGTATTTGGATTCGGCCAATTCAGGGAACAGCAATTTGATTCGGTGATTCAAATCACTTCCCTGAATCAATTTGGCCAAATCTCCGAATCAGCCAGGCCCATCCCCCGCCCGCTCTCCCAGCCCGCCAATGGCTTCCTCGCCCACCCCAGCTCCCAGCACTTGTTAAAAAAAAATCCCTGGCTTACCGGGTGCTGCCGGGCAGGGAGGTGATCCCCGCTGCCCCCCACTGCTCCACGCTGCATGGGGGGCTGTGCACAAGCTCCCAACACCCCTCTCACTCCCCCAGTCCCCCTATGGGTGCCCTGCCCAGGCCAGCTCCGGCCTTTTATGAAAAAAAAACCCAAGAAAACCCCAGGACTCACTGCTTCTGCTGGGGGGGCATGAACCCGTTGCCCCTGACTGCCCCATGCCATGTGGGGGGCTCTGCATGAACCCTCCAAAGCCCTGAGGCCATTGCAGGAGTGGCGAGTCCTGGGGCTTTTCTCAGGTTTTTTTTCTTAAAGGGCCAGAGCTGGCTTGGGCAGGGCACCCATGGCAGGGGCTGGGGGAGCAAAAGGAGGGGTCAGGGGGCTCTTGCATAGGCCCCCATGCAAGTGGAAGTGGGGGGAACTGGGGATTGCCCCCCCCACCACCAGCACACAGTGAGCACTGGGGCTTTTAAAGTACTGAGCTAGGGCAGATGGGGCATCCATGGGGGGGCAGAGGGAGCAGGCAGGGTTCAGAGAGGCTGGAGGAGCAAGGGGGAGCTGGCAGGGGTCCCCCATGGTCCCCTCCTCCCTCCCTCCCTCAGCTCTCTTCCTCTCCCCCTAATACTTACCAGCTCCCAGTCCAGCTGCAGCTTCCTGCTGCAGCCACCGGGGACTGCCCGAACCATCAAAGCATATCCAAAGATTTGGAGAGCTTTGAATCAATTTTGACCTTTAAATTGGTCCCCTGATTCAATTCAGATTCAGAGATTCAGCCATCAAATCGGGCTGAATCTCCTCTGAATTGTATCACCACTGGAAGCTTTGCATAGCCCTAGAATCAAGTGGAGTGCTCTAGGAGTCAGTTCTGGGACCAGTTTTTGTTTAATATTTTCATCTACTATCTGGAAGATGGCACAGAGTGCACCCTCAGCAGGTTTGCAGATGACACCAAGCTGGATGGAGTAGTAGACATGCTGGAGGATAGGGCTAGGATTCAGAAAGACCTAGACAAATTGAAGGACTGGACTACTGAGTAACTGAAGCTCAGTTAAGACTCACAACTATTGCACATATTTTGTATATTACTCCATGGACATGGAGAATGATCAGTTCCTCCTAAAATAAAACAAAACTCTATTGAAAGCAAAGAACAAACATTTTCTATCTGTGGTGTACACAGTAAATCTTAAATTGGTCATGTTAAAAGGATGATACTCAGTGGAAAGTATAAATTAATCCTTCTTATTATTTGTCTTGCAGTTTAATCTCAAATGCCACTAACCTATATTTGTTTAAAAACAATCAATTTCCCTCTGCTTCAATGATAGTTCCATATACTCTAGAATCAATTTTCCTATTTTTGCACTGCTCCATCCTTTCACAAGTTTAATCGCCTTACTTAAAAATGTGCAAGAACTATAAATATCAGAAGAAGCAAACCTTTCAACCATGAGGCTGAGTGGAGACGTGCATATCGGTGAATACATTTCCTGAGTAATAGCACACTATGTATTTGTAAAATGCAATTACGCAGTAGCAACTCTTATCAGGAAATGTATTTACACTGAATTCCTTGTAGCAATAGATCAAAGAACTTATTTTACAGGCCTATATCTGAACTTAATCATACTTCAATTTTTCACATAAGCAAATCATCTCCCTTTTTCTGAATAATTTCCTACTTATGAAAACCAGTTTTCTTGACATAGATGATTTGGACAGATGAATTTCTGTAAACTAAAAGTCTTGTTTGTATTTAATAGAACCTACCCTAGAAAACTTTCAAACTTAAAAAAACCACTGGTTGGCTATAAAAGAAAAAAACAATAACGCACTATATGAGGCAGTGGACCTGTGAGGAGAAAATAAATAGTATGTGATCACACAACTGAAGCAGCTGGGACAGCCATTGTGACAGAATCGCAGTCATAGAACTCACTGGGAAAAAAGTCAGTATATAATTTTGTTATGGTGATAAAGGCCACGGAGCCTGGTAATCCTGGATTCCAAGGTCCCAGACAGATTTCTAGCCTCCCAAGGGCTATGACAAGTCAGCAGACAGACTGCCCTATAACTGGGGCTCCTTTAAACCTGTAGAGACAATGGTAATTTCATTTTATGGAGAATTTCAACATTTTGGGCTTTTATTACAAATTAAATTTAAGTCTTAAAAACCTCCATGAAAGAGAGCAACCATTCTCTACACAACTTTAACCATGGGCTAGTCTGTCTGGCAGCTTCAGAACATGAAATTGTGCTGTGTAGATATTGTAAGGCTTGCTATCTCTATTTAAGGGCAGGGATAGCCACAGAAAACTGAGAGGGGATTTTCACAGGGGTAGAATATCATCACACTCAAACTAAAACAAGGGGTCGAGTAACAAGTTTCACTGAGGGAGACACTTGTCCCTCCAAAACCAGAAAAGACTGTCTGAGGCAGGGGTGAGCAAAATACAGCCTGCCAAGTAATTGTATCCAGCCTGTGGTGGGTCCCTTGACCCTGCCCAGCCTAAGCATGGGGGAAACTGCAGCCATTGCAGTTGCAGTCAGTCCCAGAACCCCCAGGTTAGTGACAGGTGGGGGCATCATTGCAGCCGGACTCCACTTCCCATCAGCCCCAGCAGCTGTGTCTCCTTCTGGGTGCTGCTACCTGTTGCTGACATCAACAGACCCTGTCCCACTACCAGAGCCCCAGTCCATCCTCTCTGCACCCGCCACTGAGGAAGACAGATACAGCAGTCAGGCAGGAGGGCAGGGTCTCCATGGACACTAGCTTGGACCCCACAGGCAGGGCATACTTGACCAGGCAAATGGAACAGGGCTGTGGGCAGGCAGAGAGCAGCATGGGTGGGAAGGAACTGGGACTAGGATCACAGGGTGGTAATAACATGGCACCTGGGGCAGAGGCATGATCTGCTCCACATACAGTAGGAACCTCAGCCCACAACAGCTCACCCAAATGACTAAAGAGGCCCTCCAACCAAAATAATTGCCCACCCCTGGCCTAGGGAGCACCTGGATGATGCTAGACCATTCAGAATGACAGAGTGAACCAGATGCACTAGAAAGCACTAGAAGACACAGTAGCGATGCATAGGGGGTGCACAGGAGTGCACATGCATCCCCTGAGAGCACTGGTACACCCCATGACAGCCAGCATTCCCCGATTAGGTGACAGGCGGCAGGGACGGGGAGGCAGGTGGGAGCTCTTGTGCCCCCCTGAGAGCACTGGATGGGGAGTAGGGGTGCCAGGAGAGGTGATCATTGTGGTCTCCCCACGGCCAATTGTGCTGACTGGGGGGAGGGGTTCTCTGCAGCGAATCACACCAACTCAGAAGTGCCAATGGGTGACCCCTCCACCCCTGGTTGATGCGATTGGTCCCCTCCCCCGCTCGCTGACTGGCCACTGTGGGGCAAGTGCCCCCCTTCAACTCAGGAGACACCAGTCACCCATGAGAGGACTGCTGTCCACATCAAACAACTAGCAACAGAGACAAAACAACCCTCAGTAGAGGTTTGGTCCTTATCCCACAAGCACCACAAAAGCTGGGCAGGTGCTACTAAAATAATGAATTGGGTCAGAGGACAATAATCTATATTTAAGCACTTGGAACATAGTATTACAACTTGTGAATGTGCATATATAACTTTGCATGGGGATTTCCTTCTGCTTTTACTCCCTAATGTAGGCTAAAGGTTTGCCCTGCCCATATGAAGTAAGGTTATGTTATTCAAACCTCTGTCCGTCCCTGCAGTTAGTTCAGGCTTCCCAGAAAGAAGTTGGCTTTGATCATGGTTGCCTCAGATGCATGGGTTAGGGCTGAAACCCCCACAGTTATTCCCATATACTCCCATCTAATATTAAGTTGTCAGAGCATATTTTTAATGGACAGCAGCAGAGACTTTTTAATGACAGGAAAATTTACAAAACTACCTTTTCTCTGCTACTGGCTGAAAATGCTCTGCTTCTGGTGGGGGTAGGAGAGGAGGGTGGGGGCAAGAAAGAGGGAGTTTCATTAGTGCATTGCTAAAACCAAAACTCATCATGGGAATGTGCCAGTTTCATTGAAATGTTCAACAAAAAAAGGTTTCTCAACTCCAGGATTTTAATTCTGTAATCTACCTGATTTGGACCAGGGATCAAAATCAATTTCCCACAACTCCAATAAGGTCCCTAACACCAGAGAAGGTTTTTTAAGGAGTAAGTCTCTTTCAATTCTCCTGATGGTGCTGTTCCACTCTTTTTATAAATACGTGAACTCTTACTGGAGCAAAATACATGAACCTGAGTCCCCTATGTCCTAGAAGACTTCTCTAACTCTGGGCTATAGAGACAAACCACTCAGCAAACCAGCTACAACTGAAAAGAATGAAGGAGACCCACCACAGAATGGCCAATAACCTAATGGTTAGGCAACACCTTTTGAATGTGGGACACCCAGCATCCCCCTGCTCAGATAAAGAAGGTACTTCAAGCCAGCTCTCCCCCATCCCAGACAAGTATCCTAAGCATTGGGCTAGTAGATATCTTATTTTGGAAGGAACTCTTCCTTTGCCATGAAAGGGCAGAAAATCTTTGAAAAGTTTCTATTTCATCCAGCTGTGGAATGGGAAATTTTTCATGGGATGGGAATACCATTTTACACTTAGGCCTAACCTTGTTCTTGAAAATGTTGGGTGTGTTCACACGTTCATTAACACACTTTAGTTAATACACATTAAATCTAGTACCTCCATTGTGAAGTACTAGGAAAATGCATATTAGCTTATTTTAATGTGCATTGACTAATGAGCAATGGGCATTTTTACATGTGCTACAAGAGCTACTCTAATTAAAATGCCACCGCATCTCATGTATCAGTGTCCCCACACTTAAAAATGTCAGCGGGTGCAGTTGAAATAAAGTTCATTGAATAAGATTTACTTCAAGCACCCCCACCACCACCACCACCACCATTTTTAAGCATGGGGATGTTGATACACGAGACACAACACAGGAGGCTGATGGAGTGTAGTAATTGCCAAGTTTCAGCAGACTCGATTAATCAAGTCTACTCCAATGCACTGGAATGCCAACGTTCCTGAGCAGCCTTCTCACTCATATATAGGTTCCCATGTGGTTTTTTGATGCTTTAACATTTATTAGCCTATTTTAATTCTCATTAGCAAAATTGCATGTTTTTTTTAGTGACCCTATAATACACATTGAAATAAGCTAATGTGCATTAAATTACACATGTGGACAAGCCCATTAGCACCATTTTTGCTAAAAAAAAATTAATTTCTTAAAAAATTAATCTTGAAGTAGAGACCAAACTTTCAAAATGCCTATCAGAATGGTTATTTTGACAAATACATGAAAGAGGATTACATAATGGGAACTCTTGGTCTACCTTAATAGTTAAATATAAGGCATCCATTTGTGAGAGTCTGGGTTTTAGTTTGAAGTTCTGTGTGTAACACAGGCTTCCTTTTGGCAAGAAAAACAAATTTGCTTCCTCAAATTAAATTAAATACCACATGGGGGGATATCAACATGGATTTAAAATTATAAGGTAACCGATTTGTGAACCTGAAGTAGTTTTACTACCCTGCAAAAATAAAATATAATTGTATTGTTTCAGGTTTTGTAAGTCTTACCATCTCTACTATCCCTAGCCTGTGGTTTTTATGGGGAAAGTAAGATGCAATAAGTTTATTAGTAAAATTGTATACAGAAGGTAATCTGTCTCTATAAAAACTACTATATGTGGTTGGTTGTTCTGTCATTTGTTACGTCAAACGTTGGTGGGTTGTTTGAAGTTTTAACTGAGATTTTCAAAGTAGCACAGGAAATAGTCACATGTTTTCCCTCAATTGTAAAGAGAATAGGTGGCTAAATCCATTGCACGGCTTTGAAAATTTCAACCAAGATGTTTATAGTTCAATTGCATTATGTTTGCAGCACGTAACATGTTTTAGATTTTAAATGAGTGGTAATTCAGCAGCAGAATGAAGGATTAAATTACAAGCTTACAAAGGTTACCATTCTGTAAAGGTAAACTGTACCATTCTGTGAGAGGAAAAAGCACTCACAATTTACAAGAGCAATCACAATTTTAAGCTATGACAATATTAATCTCTGGTGGACAGCAAATGTCCATTTGTACCCTATATCCAACTACAAATTTGACTTGGTGTTTGCAAGTGCCATTTTGATAGTAAGACTGTACAAGTCCTACATATTTGCCATTTTACTCTATCGTGAACTTCAAGAGAAGTATCAGGAATAATTCTTGCAACATGTGAAAGACTAATGGTACAGAGCCACAAAGGGTAGGTAAAGTCTTAATTTTGACTTCCAAAGAACTGCTGCTCTAAGGAACCTGTTCAACAAGCTGAGCTTGTAACCAGCCAACAGATCACCTGAGAATATATCTGAAGTCACTGAGGAGCATCACCTGATGCACTGGAGGCCTGGAACCTTATAAAGGGAGGCTCCTTCACTGGTCATTTCAAAGAAAGGAGAAGGTCGTGATCAGGAGCAGATAAAACTGGGAAGAGCAAAAGAGAACACTAGACTTCCTAAATGTTGCTGAACATGTCCCAAAAGATTTCTTGGTAGGTTGAAGAAAAAAAGGAAAAGGTTGGCATACAGGTTCTGTTTTTTCACAGATGTTTGTCTTTTGTGCCCTTTTGAGGGGAGAGAGAGGAGGTATTAATAATTTCCTCTGCAAAGTCTTTGCTACTGGCTTTTAAATGTCTTACAGATCCTGAAGAAAGAAGCAGTAAACCAAGGGGTCTGCAGATTTGGTCAAACTCTAGAAGTCGAGAAGGCTTGGGAGAGCTGCTACTGTTTTCATTGCCTAGGTACCTGGACTCAGGGACTTCACTGCCAAAAAAGGTGTCAGACACTAGAAGCAAGTTTCCAAAGTGCGTAAAATGAGGAAACTTACACCAGCAAGCGGAAAGCATGTGATCCAAGATTTGGACCCAGTAGAACAGCCTTGTGGGCATCCACCAGGGGGAACTCAGAAGGGACTGTAACAAAAAGTGTTAATCTAGTCAGGAAGCTTTTGTTCATGGCTTTATCTTGCAAGAAAATGCAAAAAAGAACCAAAGAAATCAGAGAGGAACAAGCCATAAGAAATGAGGAAAGCTGGCACAAAGACCACAGTACATCAGAAAAGAGATTCCATGAAGAATAAGGGAACATGACCATCTAGTAATGATGTACACCAAAAACTGCCTTTAGTAGTAACACACACATACAAAAAATAGACTTCCCTATGAACAGCACCATTCTAGAGTTACACATTATACAAATGTTAAAACTTAAAATCAAATGTCGAAACATGTTGCATTAAAAAGAAAAAAATCTTGAAAGAAAAACAACTCTATTTAATCATAGAGAAGTAGGCTGGAAGGGACCTCCAGGGGTCATCTAGTCCAGCCCCCTGCCTGAGGCAGAATCATCCCTATCCAAACCATCCTCCACATTGCATCATCCAAACTCTACATATTGTCAACCCTGACACAACACAGACCTAATACCCTAACCTGCCACAGGTAAAGTTAGAGGAATCATGGCATACAACGTCTGCTTCTGTGGAAGTTGTTAATATAAGCTTAGGAGGAACCAGGTAGAGGCGATGCTCCCTGCTACAGAGGAAGGCAGAAACTCTTGCAGTCCATACCAATCTGACCATACATTAAAATTCCTTCCTGACCTTAAATATGGCGATAAGTCTGACCCTGAGCAGAGGGTCAAGATCCTCTGGCCAGGAACCTCCAAGTTTTGGTCCCAGGAGGAGCATTGGCACACTCCATTCAAAGTCCCCAGCCTTGGCTGAAGCCAACATCCAATGCCACTGAGGAAGGCTTAAAAACACCCTGAGACATAGCAGAAAAGGCATGCAGGAGGAAAAGAGGGAAAGGGCAACCAGCAAAGCCCAGAAGCATGAGAAATACCCATAGTAGAACATAGACATAGGGATCATCTCCAACTGGTGGCTGTCCAAACTCTTCTTGAACACCTTCAGTGATGGAGAGTCCACAGCTTCCCTAGGCAGTCTATTCCACTCCCTCACTATTCTCACGGTGATGACGTTTTTCCAGATACTCACTTTGAACTTACTTGGCTGAAACTTCAAGCCATTGGTCTGCATCCTCCCCACTGCAGCAAAGAAGAAAAGGTGCTTTCCTTCTTCTTGCATGGCAGCCCTTCAAGTATTCAAAGATTGCTATGATGTCCCCCCTTAAGAACCTTTTCTGCAAGATGAACATGCCTAGCTTCTTCAGTCTCTCCTCATAAAACTTACCTTTCAAGCCCTTTATCATTTTTGTTGCCCACCTCTGGACCCTCTCTAACTTCTCCACATCTTTTTCAAAATGTGGAGCTCAGAACTGCATGCAGTACTCCAAATGAGGCCTAACCAGTGCTGAGTAGAGAGGCACTGTCACCCCCTGTGTCTTGGACCTAATGCCTTTGTTGGTGCATCCCAAAACTACATTTGCCTTTTGTGCCAGCTCTCATCTCTGGGAGATGCAGATGACTAATAGTGTTGTATCAAATGATCATTCCAGAAACCAAGTATTTAATGAATAAGTGGCGTTCTAGACTGGGAAAGTGAACAGTATTTTGAAATGTATTACACATTAGTTTTCACACTAGAGGTTGCTGGAAACTGCATTTACTTCTACTGAAAATTTCAAATTTTTGGTGAAAAACTGAAAGCCAAAGTATTTCAGCTCAAAACTGAAAAATGTGACCATCATTTTTTGATTAAAAATAAACTCCAAAAGATTTTCTTTCAAAATGCCACCATGATAATTCCAACCCTCACATACTCTATGAGAGAGTGAGCTTGGCCCAAAATGCACCATGATCTCATAGTACCTGAGATGTACCACAATTGTGGAAGGAGGGGTTGTTTGGGGGAGGAGGGTTTTTTCCCCCAATCAGAAGTCAAGAGTTTTCTCAGAAAATATTTTCTTTTAATCAGTTTTCCTTAAGCCAATTTTCAGCCAAACAGTTGTGATGAAAAAGTTTCACCCAGACTTAGCAACTAATGCTGAGAAAGACAGCAATGCTATGTTTTGTTTATGGACATGTTAATTAATATGGATTAGCTAATCTATTGAAAGCACCATTTACTATCCCAGGTTACACTTTGAGCTTTGGGCTGGTGAGCCACAAGATAAGAATTCTAACTGGAAAGGAAGGAGCAGCATCTAGCTATTAAATTAAAATATCCTTTTGATGTGTGATCTTTAAAAGAGATATTACAAAACTGGTTAAAAGGCCGCTGTTTACTACACTGCTTATATACAACTTGAACTCTGGTTCACACAGGAATTTGGGGGAAGGAGGTGATTGGGAGGTAACTTTTATGCCAGATGAACTATAAACTATTTTTAAAATCAAGAACTACCATTTGTAATAACTGGGTTGTTCTTTTAATAGGTACTGGTTTACTAAGCAAAAGTAAATTGAAAGGCTGAGGTGGCAACAGTGATTAAGCAGCAAATTTGTTTGTTCAGTTGGAAATTGCAATATGTCGGCTTGTGCTTTGATGAAGTCAAATGGAGAGGTTTCAAAGTGCACACAGGAAATGCTCCAGCAGATAAACTTTGTCCCCAAAGGCTCATCCCCGTCAGGTCAGTTTCCTGCATTCTGCACTTTGTTATCTGATCAGGCAGTTCTATGAGCCAAACACCAAGGAATCCATGAATAAAAGTGACTGTGATAAAGTCAAGAGCTGTCTTCTATGACAGGGACAACCAAATGTCTTTGCCTTAATGCAAAAATGTCAGGTAAAGTTGTTAATAGGACAAGAAAATAGAAAGATATATTTTTGGGTCCAACAGCATAAGAAACAAAATTGTTTCATTTAAAACAGAATTCATTCATGGGGTAGCTAATTATTTCTTACCCAAAAAAGCTTCATAAATAAAAAATTGGAAAGGGTTGTCCCTGTCAAAAAGTTAACAAATTACCTATTCTTTTGCAGGGGGAGGAAGGTAAAAGGAGAGGAATGTTTCGTTTCAGCCAATGTTTAAATGTTTTATCCTCTGCTCTTTATAACTTTCATGTGAAAAGGTGAGGAACCAATTAACAAACTCTTCCCCCTGTAAATCTGCAAACATGCATACCTCTGGAATATTGATGAGGAAACAAAATTGAAAAAAGGGAGTTTTTGACCTGCCATCAGCTATTGTTTTAAATATCAAAATATCAATCTTTTGATTATCTAAATATGTGTTTTCAATTTTAGAAGTGAAGAGAGGGTTGTTTTTTATTTGTTTTTAAACAATAATTCCTGGTTGATAATCAAAGCCCAAGGGGAATCTGCTCTCTATCAAGTCAAAGAATCCTGCTAGGTTTAAAATGGGGATGAGATTAGAGCCCTTTTAACATATGTGTCAATGTGGCCCTGGGCCCTCTTTAAATATTACTGAATTTAATAAAAGGCTGTTCCATTGACAAGGCTGTCTTTTTTCACAAAGAAAAGAATGTTGCTTTTATACAGCAGAAGGTCAATCTCAGAGGCCAACATTTCATAAGTACGTTAATGACCAATATCTACTGAATAGCAATTTATATAGCATCTATCAACAGTTCAATAAAAGAACCAAACTTTTTTTAAAATTTTTTCTTTGAAAAAGAACCAAGATTCATCCTGGATCTGGGGGGCATCTGGTGTCCCCCTAAAGCCGATTGCCGAGCCAGGGAGGCACGGGGGGGTCTCCAGCACACTCCCTGGCAGACCTGTAAGCAGGCCAGAAGTAATTCCAGTCCACTTCCGGGTTTGCCTTCAAGCACACAGGGGGCCCCTGTGCTCCTGTGCGATGCTCCATCCACCCCATCATCGCAGCATTCATGAGCTGCGCCTGGTACCTCAAGGTATGTAGAAAAAACATGTAAAGCTATATCTATGCCTCAATCGCTGATTCTCTGAATCAGCATCAAATCTTCAGATTCAGGTTCAGCCAAATTGAATCGGGACAGTGATCCAAATCAACAAATCAAATCACTGTCCCTGATTCGGGCTGAATCTCAGTCAAATAGGGCCCGTTTCACACACCCCTACTGCCAATATTTGTCTCCAGTGGTAGCCAGCACCAGGCACCTTACAGGATGGTGACAGTCTTGCAGTAGGCAGATATGGAATAAGCTCACCCTCCCCATTAGGTCTTATTCTTATTTCTGATAGTTAGAAAATGACTTAAACCCAGAAACATGAGGTTAATTGTCCCTTGCAAAATCATTACAGTTAATTATCACAACTCCAAAGCTTCTTGTTACCCATACAAGCATCCAATTCTTTTTTGACTTGATAACTAATTTACTAATTCTTATTCTTTTTAAAAAGCACTGTAGAATTTTTTTTTAGGGGGGTTCACTGATCTTGAGCTTGTTTTGCTGCACCATACACCATAGATGCAAACTGTCTGGCTTTCAAGGGATAGCATGCCCATTTGAGGAATAAATCATTCAGAATTGAGGATACAAAATACTTGTTTTTTGTGGTGGGGGGGGATAGCAGTGATTGCTCATTTAAAATGGTTAATTTAATCCATGAAAATAATACAGATTTGCCTATCAAATCTAGGGAGAGCTCACTAGTTTTAATGAGCACTGACTTTTGCCCATAATGCACAATGTTTGAAACTGGCAACTGACTTCAGTAGAGCCACCTTCAATGGAAGTGCAGATGTTTAGATCAAATTCATGTCTGTCCATAAATAAGAAAATATCAATAGCCCCTAAACCTTTGCATCTACAGTCATGCTCAAACTACGTCCCATGGAGTGGTGTCATCTGGATTGTGGGGGGCCCCAAGAGCTAAATGATGTGGCCCAACCTGTAGGGTCAGGCTGCAGATGGATTCATCATATGGGATCAGGCTGACGTGCAGGTCACTATGCCAGACCTACTACGCGGGGCCGGACTGGCATGTCAGACTGCACCTCTGCTGGATCTAGCCTGCAGACTGACCCTGCATTTAGGATCCAGCCCACAGGCTGGCCCCATGCTACTCAGCAGACCCATGGGTCTAGATAAATCAAACACCAGTGGTCTACATTACTCCATGCTCCCCTAGTCTGACCATAAAGGAAGTTAATTGTGGTAAAATAACACTGTAGTGCCTCATTTAAGATTATGGCTACACAAAATTCTCCTGTAGTTGAGAAACCAATTTATAGCAAACCTCCTTGTGAAAGCTTGTATTTTTTCTAAAAAAACCTAAGCCCCGATTTACTAAAAATCTAACCCAGGTGGCTTTGTTTTTAAAATATCTAAAAATATATAAGGCAGTTTGCCAATAACAGCAAATATAAGAGTTTCTTGTTCTCTTGAATACTGTGGCATAATGGAAACAGGACTGCTTAGTGAGTTATATAGTGCTAATATAGAGCTAATTACTGAATTATATGGTTTGGTGTAGTATTGCTTCTAACCTAATGAAATAACTTACCAGCCATGAACAGCAATGTCTAAGCTGATTGGTCAGCTAGTATGCTTCACTCTTATAAGAAAAGCACTATTTCTGCAGATAATCAATCTCAGATTATGCCACCTAGAGTGTTAGAAACCTCAGGTACAGCCTTAGTTTCCAAATACCTCTGTCTTGGGATCACCCTGATACTTCAAGAAATATAATTTGCTGAAACCTTGCCACACTTCTACTTGCCAGGTATTTATGTTTCTAAATCTTGTCACGTACAGGACACTTAACTGTCAAAAAGTGTGTTCACACAACAAAAAACACTCTTTCTACCTGGGGCCCATGGAAGGTGACTGTAATCAATTATTCATAGAGCGCTGACAATATGTGGCAGGCTAAGTTTGGTTCACTGAAAAGCTAAGTTGAAGTGCAAATAGCTCCAGTATATTTGTCCTGCATATCACCATTTGCAGAGATGTAGCAACCTCTTCCAAAACCTGGAGCATGAGATGGAGAAGGGATTATTCTGGCCACAAGTGATAATAGGAGTGGGGTAGGGATGGAGAAGTGGTGACTTACCTGATAGGGCTCCCCTCAGGCAGCAGCTGCTCCTGCTGCAGTTGCTTCTGTAGCAGCAGAGGTTTGGGCAGCTGCTGCTGAGAAACAGGCAGTGGCACAGGCTTCATGGGGGCCCCACTCCTGGTACCCCATTTTGTGCTTCCCACTACTGAGTGTGGGGTCTGTGCCTGTTCGCCTCCATTAGCTAGGCAGCAGAGCTGCACCTTCTGCGGCAAAGCCTCTTGGGGAGAGGAGGCCATACTAGTGTGCCAAGTCAGTACCCAAAGAGAGTGCCCTGTAGGGCTGTGTGAAGCTTTGGTCCCTGATTCAATTCGGCAGAGATTCGGCCTGATTCAGTGGCTCAATCTCCGAATCCAAATTGAATCAGGAGACCCTTTAATCTCTCCAAATCGACTCGGAGAGATTCAGAAAGATTCAGAGATTCAGACATAGACACAGATTTTCTACGTACCTCTAGGTAGCAGGCAGCTCATGAATGCTGAGATGTTGGAGTACATGGAGTATCCCACAGAAGCATGGAGGGGCTCCCCAGCATGCTTGGCAACAGACCCAGAAGTGGACCAGAAGCACCCCCCTTGCCAGCTCAGCAACTGGGTCGGGGGGGGGGCACCCAGAGTCCCCCCCCACAGCTGATCGCCAAGCTGGGGGAGGTGCGGGGGGGCCCCCTGCATGCTCCTCGGTGGACCCAAAAGTGGACCGGAAGTACTTCCAGTCCACTTCTGGGTTTGCTGCCGAGCATGTGGAGGGCCCCCCCACTGCACTCCTGTGGGATGCTCCATGTGCCCCAGCATTATAGCATTTACAAGCCACACTGGTACCTCAAGGTATATAGAAAAAACCCTTAAAGTTGTGTCTGTGTCCAAATCACTGATTCTCTGAATCAAATTCTTCAGATTCAAATTCAGACTAATTAAATCAGGGACAGTGATCCAAATCAACAAATCGAATCACTGTCCCTGATTGGGGCCGAATCCGAATCAAATAGGGCCTGCTTCGAACATCCCTAGTGTCCTGGTTGCCCCTTTTCCCACCCCTCTTCCCCTTTCCTCACAGTTACACTATTGACAATATGTCCTCCTGATCCTACCTCTGGGCACTCTTCTATGCAACACCATATGTCTGGATTCTCTTCCTGTTCCCTTCCAATATTCTTCCACTTGCTCCCCAGTGTACTTCCTTCATCAAAGTCTAGAGACCCTATCCCTTTCTTCACAAAAGTCTCAAAGTGAAAGTATTCGAGAAAATCCAACTCCCCAAAATTAACATTGTGCTCTTTCACCTGATTTTTCTGATAGTCTGTTCTTCATCTTTCTGTTGGTAACCTGTTTGAGCCACTGAAACTGTTTTCTCTGCAGAACTCCCCATAACATCTCTAGTGCTCCATAAACAGTTCTACATTCTAGTTACTAGTGAAGCTCAAAAACCATCCATTTTTAGTTTAGCAATTAAGCTGGACATTTCACAAAGGCTTTCTTGTAAGCTTTCAGATATTTCTTTAGGCTTGAGACAGATCAAGTACACCCAGAGGAAAACTTCTGTTCACCATTTCTTTAGGTTTTTTTCCCAAACCAGTCAAAAACATGAAGACATGAAAAGTCCAGGCTTCAAAGTTTGGGCACAAAGATAAAGGGTCAAAATGAGTAAAGCTGTGACACCGCAATTAGAGATGGAGAATTTTGGAGTACTGCTGGTAAGACATGGCTTCTATTTAGGAACAAAATTCCTTTATTCCTGGAGGGCCCATCAGATACAAAAAAAATCCTTGTCTGAAGAACTATGTGCAACAAGAATACCCAGTGACAACTGACACATCTAACCTGGCAGTCTGCCTGGCTGAGACAGCATCATTTCTTTTAGCTGGAGAATGACAGCCTGTCTTCTGAAGTCCTCACTAAAATATGAAACAAACTTCAGAATACCCAGATCTATTCAGAATTAAAATAAAAGAGAATTCAGGGGGCAAAGGGCAGATGATCCACTTGGTACTTGGTCCTCACACTGACTACTCAAAGGAGAAATCCAGGAAGTATATTGTTCTGAGATGAAGATCATTTCAGTGACCTCAGAATGAAGCGGCTTTTGCCCTTACAAGAGTTACAGTAGGAAATGTCAAAAAATCTGCAAAGCCCTCTGTCACGGAGTCACGTAAGTGCCCCGTGACTGTGAGTGTGATTGGCAGAGCTGCCAATCACCCGGGCAGCTCAGGTGCCGGTTACCAGGGCGACCAGGCGGGTCACATGGCCAGAAGGGGGCAGGGCCAGGCCTTTATAAACAGCTTAGGCTGGAGCCTGCCTCACAGTTCCCTTCTGGCTGCCGCAGGAGCAGGAGCTCTGCGGCTGAGCTGAGTGGCCTGAGTTAGTGGTCGCAGCCTTACTATGCTAACCGGCTGCGATGATGCGGGGAGCAAGAACGCCCTAAAGGGAGGTAGGCTTGAGAGCCTTGGTGGGGCTTGTGTTTATGTTCGGAGCAGGGAGACTCGGTGTGGTTTATGTTACAGCCGGGGTGAGGCTGTAGGGGAGTGAGGAGGCCTCACGGGGGCTCTCCAACAGCTTGGGGGTTTCCGGTGCCCAGTAGGGGCACGGTGCCAGTGGGGCACTACTGTCTGTGCCGGAGAGGCACTGTATTGCGCCAGGGAGGCGCAGTATGCGGGGTTGCAGACCCCAGCCCATAAGGGTGGTGTTTTGCCCAGGGGGGCAACCGGACCCAGAGAAAGGTCAAGGGGACAGGCACGGCGACGATCGCCTGTGCCCCTAGCATGCGGGGGTGGTAGCGGCCCCTGAGAGGGCGAGGCCCCAGAGCGGGGCAGAGGAGGAGCGCGAGGCGCGCGGTGTCGGCCCCAGAGCGGGCAAGGCCCCACAGCGGGGCAGAACAAGAGAGAGAGTGAGCCAGGCCCAAGGGCACTGGTATTGGGGCGGTGGTAGTGAGCTGGACCCAGGGGACGCCAGCAATAGTCGGATACCGGCGAGACAGGCCCAAGGGCGCAGGGAGCGGGCTGGAAGATAGGAGCCCGGCCCAAGGGGGCGCCAGGTGGGCAAGGAGCCCAGGGTGCCCAAGAGAGAGAGAGAGAGAGGGCACCAGAGGGGCGAGGGACTGTACAAATGTCCCACAAAACAGCTGTGAGGCTTGGGGCGTGCTGAAGGGGAGGTTTGGAGGCATGCATAGCCCTTAAGGCGGGGCGCATAGAGATATCCCATTTCGGAGTAGGGGCAGGAACATCGGTACCGTCAACTAGGGGAACAGAGGCAGCCTCCCATACAACTTACTTGTCATCAAAGTCGTGGCAGGCGAGATTCTGAGGGTGCTGAGTCCACCCTAACGTGACGGTAGGGGGCGCTAGGGCGTTCACGGCCGCTCCTAGGCCCCACTCCCTCACACCCTCGTATCTCACTTCTCCTTACCTCCATCTTCCAACAAACAGGAGTTTCCTGGGATGCTTGCAAGTTTTCCACAAGGGAAAATTAGTCATCCACAAAACGCTTTATTTTCTTCTTCCCTTTTTTTTAAAAAAAATGAAAACCACACTCTTCCTCGTTTCTTGAACGTGAAGATAGTTGGGTCCTGAGAATTATTCAGAAAGATTATTTCCAACCTAGTTACATGTCAGTGTAAAGTTACACCACCAGTTACTTTGAAAACAAATTTGGCCCCTTGAGTTGTGTTTATTATTATACACAAAAGAAATCATCACACTGAGCCAATGATATAAATTGTTTGTGCGTACTAACGTTTCTATTGTTCTGAACAGCTCATCAGTACACAGGGACACAGGCTAATAAGCCTAAGTTTCAGAAGGCTACTAGCAAATTTGAAAGTGAGTTTTTCAAAAGTGAATCTTCTTTTGCATACAGATAAGTCAGCTACATTAATTCCAGTGTAAGTTGGAAATAACTCATTAAAACCACTCCAAATTTACCTTTAACAGTAAAGACAGACATTGGTGATACATAGGGGGTGCATGTGGGTGCACACGCATCCCCTGAGATCAGCTGTGCGCCACCTGGAAGCACCAGCCGCAAAATCAGAAGTGCCACTGGAAGTGCACTTCCAATTTCTCCACTAGCTCAGCGATCGGCAGCTGGGGACCCCTCCCTCCTCCCAGCTGGCGATTAGCTGCTGGGGACCCCACCCGCCATCAGCAATCTGGTGCCCCCCTCCAGAGTTAGGAAGCACCAGTCACCCATAAGATATCATAATCTCTCTCTCAGTTTTACATTTGAGCTAATAAAAGGCATCATTAAAACTGCTCAGAGGATTTCTTCAGATGAGTACTGAATAATGTTACAGTAAATCTGAATGACCTCTCAGCCTAAAAGCAAATGTGACATTTACATTTATTTCAAGTTGGACTTAGGTGTGCTAGCCATACCATGCCAAAAACAACCTTCTCAGTGTTGAAAGTAAAAAAAACCACAGGCAGCAGAAGAAAAATGGCCAAGACTTACAGTTTATAAGGGTGGTCTTATCTCTGGCTAGAGAAGTACTGAACTTTTATGTAAAATAACAAATTGCAAGAGCTACTATTTGTAATAGTATCCTGAGAAGGAGTGAGAGAGAGGAAAAGACTCTTAGTGAGCTAAAAACACATAGGCCGCGTCCAAACGAGCGCAGCCATGTGGTATGTGATGCCACAAACACGTCTGCACAGCCACATACTGCATATTTAGATGTTCTCATCACTCTAGTGGTGCACTGCCCATGTGTGCACTGCTCTGCTTTTTTTTCCTGTGGGTTTCTTTTACCCCTGGATAGTCAGGGTCAAAAAAACCCACGGAAAAAAAAAGTGGAGCAGTGCATGCATGGGCAGCACGTGCCACTCAAAAGCAGAGCCAGGCCGCCTCGAGCCACCCTGCTGGCCAGGCTCCACATGGCAGAATCACCACTGCTGCAGCCCCAGGAGGCCCCAGGACCTCACATAAGGCTGCTGGGGCCAGCCTGGTGCTAGCCTCAGTGCACATGGTAAGGGCATTCCCCAGGGACAAGTAGTGGCAGCACGCTTGTCTCCAGGTAACCAAACATCCACACACATCTGGATGCAGCCGGAGTCCTTGCTCTCACCCAGAAATTGCATTTATTAGACTGAAAGAGACCCAAAAGAACTGAGGAAGAGTCTAAGGATATTTTCCAGGGGATAGGGAAGCAATAAGATACAGAAAAAGTTTAAAGAACCTAATCATCTCACAATGCATTTTTCTGGAAAGACTTCCTCTAACCTAAAGGCAAAGACTGAAAGAGTAGCCCCGCAGATTCACTGCTCTGAGAGTCAGAGCCAGGAAATGAACCAACTGAATAGTATATTTCTTAACCACTTAAACAAAGAATTCAGACATTTTTGCTTAACTCTTTGCTTATGTATAGGCTCAAAAGAATTAAATACATTTTTAAAAAACAAAACAATTCCCACTATTTACAGGGGGAGATGTTTTTGAAGACATAGGGGGTACCAATTTTTTTTATTATTATTATTTTTAATATTCTTGATTCATCAACAGGATTTTTGCAGGTGCCCTAAGAAAGGCATCATACATATGCATTCAGCATTCCCTTTGGGAGACACTTCAGGCTATGTTCGGAACCCAAGGATGCACATGGAAAAAATGAAACAATATTTTGATTGTATAGAAAAGGGGTGGGCAATTATTTGGGCTGGAGGACCACCTAGGGAGTTTTGGAGAGCTGTTGAGGGCTGGCTCAGCACTCCCTCACCTCCCTCCTGGCCCCAGAGCCCACAACAGCTTACCAAAAAACTCCCTAAGTGGCTCTGCCCTGAGGTCCAGCCCCACATTGTCACCTCCCACCTGGGATCCACATGGGCAGGGTATACTCAGCCAGGAGGATGAGATGGGGCCATGGGCGAGTGGGGAGCAGTGTCTGGGAGTGGGATGATTTGGCAGGGCTGGGGCCAGGCCAGAATCTTGGCCTAGTGACAGTGCGGATTCAGGGCCCAGGACAGCCCCTGCCCGCAGAACCGGCGGCCGTCACAGGGACATGTGGGCAGCTGTTTGTGGCTGTGCCCTGGCCCTACACTATCAATGGCCTACGATCCTGGCCCTGGATCTGGCCCTGGCCCCGCCTGCCCATCCCACACCCATATGTTAGAAATATTATTAAAAATGCATTATCAATAGCAGATTTAGGGAAAAAAAAAACAACACAGCTGCTACCCCTCCTTGTCTCCTTAATGGGAGAGGGAAGGGGGGGGGTTGGAAATTGATGGGAAAAACCACCAAAAGCCCATTGTACTAAGGTATCACTCCCTCTCTGTCCTGCAAATTTACTATCTCTTTGTTACACTAAATCACACTTTCTTTCATGACCCCACATTCCTAAGGCTAAGATAAGAGCAGATGCCATTTTTGCCTTCAGGTTGAACCTTGAGTAACCTTGGGTTCCATCCACGCACGCGTGATAGCCTAATGCATATTAAGCCTACCCGCCCCGCATACTTAAGTAGTTCATTATAATGCACATGGGACGTATGAAGCGACATGTTTACATATATGTTTGTATGAACCGGAAATGAGTTGTAAAAATTCCTCCTTCTACACACGTGGTCAGGAGAGGGGGGATAAAAGCCTGCTAATGATTGTGCTCGGGGGCAGAGTGATTGATCTTTTGTCTCTCTCTCTGACCCTATTTGCAAATATATACCTTTTGTGTTGCTAATAGAGTGTGTCTGTGAAGGTTTTTTTTCCTCCTCCCGAGAAACGAACCACGATTTTTATATCAAAATTGGCGCCCAACGTGGGGCTTCTCGAGGACTACCCCGGAATTCAGTGACGGAGCACCTCCGGTACCAGGGATTTGTGCACACCGAGCCGACTTTGGACTCACCCTGGTATTTGAGGTTTAAGTCCAAATATCCGGGAAGTTAAAGGAAGTATCCTATGTAAATTCTGAGTTTCTGGAGAGGCAGACACACTCTGGAATTTGGATCGAGATCTCTGGGGTATCTGAGTGAGTATACGAATTCCCTTTGCCCAATCTGGTATACGGATCTAAAACAAAGGATGTGTAAGTTTGCTGAGAAATTCTAGGCTTAGCTCTCATTGTAAATCATCTGTTGTTGAGATCTTTTTGGTATTTGGTGTGCATTGGGCGCATTTTTGTGGGCAAATGGGTACGAATAGCTCTCGTGTAGAAAACAATATTGATACCCCTCTAAAAGTCTTATTACGTCATTTTAATAAATTTGCAAGGCCGGCCGATTATGGAATAAAAATGAAAAAAGGTGATTTAACTAAGTTTTGTCAACTCGAGTGGCCAACATTTGGGGTCCACTGGACCCCGAAAGGATCCTTTGTGCTAAAAGAAGTGATAGCTATCCATGAAATTGTTATGCAAAATGGGTATTGGAATCAGTTTCCTTATATTGATTGTTGGTTGTGGGTGGTTCAAAATCAGCCACCTTGGATTAAGAATTACTTAGCAAAGTCTCATGTGATGCTTGTTAAGAAAAAGGCTCGGGGGGGGCCGCCTGTACTTCCTGAGTCTAATGAGGGGGGGGAATTCTGAATTGGCTGAGTACCGGACCCGTGCTCCGGTTGCCCTGTCGGGTAGCGAAGATGAGTCAGACGCCTCCTCGGCATCCAGTCCTTCTGCACCACCGCCCCCTCCCTTAGAGAGACCACCACCGACGTACCAATGCATACCTAATGAGTTAGAGCGTGAGCCTCAGCCAAGTGCCTCATCTGAATCAGGAAATAAGGGTTATTATTTGCGCAAGCCTGTAGAGTCACAGCCGGTGTTGAACTGTCTGATGCGAGAGGTTATTGGGGAAGGAGGCACTGCAACTTTTGTCTACACCCCATTTAGCACTTCAGATTTATTTAACTGGAAAAATCAGAGCCCCTCTTTTCGTGAAGACCCTGAAAAGATGAGGGATTTGTTTCGATCTATTGGGCAGACTCATCGACCCACTTGGGCTGATGTCCAGATGATGCTCCAGACCCTCCTAACCCCGGAGGAGAGGAGATTAGTGTTAGGTACAGCAGAGCGTATTGCGGCAGCCAGAGTTGAGTCAGAGGGTGCTGCTGGTCGTACTCTGCGTGATACCTACCCGGTAGAAGAGCCGGGATGGGACAATCATACTGCAGAGGGCAGAGAGCTGAGTGCACGGTATTTGGGAATTATAGTGGAAGCAATGGGAAAGGCAGTGCCTCGGATTACCAATCTGTCTAAATTGTATGAGGTGAGACAGGGAAGAGAGGAGGATCCCTCAGCTTTCCTTGGGAGGCTGTATGAGGCGTTTCGCAGGTTTTCGGATCTGGATCCAGAAGCCCCAGATAACCAGCGCATGGTAAATCTTATGTTTATTGGTCAATCTGCTGCTGATATCCGTAAGAAGTTACAGAAAACTGAGAGAGGTCCCGGGAAACCGATTTCAGAGCTGGTGGAAATTGCATATAAGGTGTATGGGAATCGTGAGCAAGTGCAGGAGCGCAAGGAGGATAAAAAGGCTCAGCGACAGATGGCAGCACTAGCAGCTGCTATAACTGGAGGGAACCCTGGAAAGGCTGGGATACAGAAGAGGAAGGGAGAAAGAGTGGGAGCAGATGTTTGTGCTTATTGCAAGGAGAAAGGACACTGGAAGAGAGAATGCCCGAAGTTGAAGGAGAAGAGAGAGGGGGAACCGAGAGGTCACCTCATGCGGGCAGAAGACAAGGGTGAGGATTCAGAATGAAGGGGACAGGGATCTAAGACCACTACCCTTCGGGTTGGAGCCCGAGAAGATCCCATGGTAACCATTAGGGTTGGTGGCAAAAACTTTGAAGCCTTGGTGGATACTGGGGCTACATTTTCAATGATTCCAGAAAAACCCCCCTGTGCAGGAACTAGTGAACAGCATGTACTTGTAGAAGGGATTGAGGGAATGCAAACTCGACTCCCTGTTTGTAAACCACTCCTCACCAAGGTGGGAGACCATTTGCTCGAGCACTCCTTTGTGTATTCTCCAAGTTGCCCGGTTGCACTCCTTGGGCGGGACTTACTCACAAAATTGCAAGCTGAGATCTTTTTCAGAGACGATCAGATGGTGGTCCAGCTACCTGTCAAGCAGAGCTCGAACTATCAGATGGCTCTCCTGGAGGACCGACGCCCTGCAGTAAGTCCAGAACATCACATGACTGGAGTAGACCCTTTGGTATGGGCTGATGGAACCCCTGCGCGAGCTAAGTTCGTCTCCCCGGTAAGGATTGTACTCAAGGATGGGGAGGGGCCCGTTCGGGTAAAGCAGTACCCACTCAGCCGAGCGGCCAGAGCTGGACTCAAGCCGTTAATAGAGAAATACAAGAGGTACGGATGGCTAGTGGAAGGGTCTTCACCCTATAACACCCCCATTCTTGGAGTGCCAAAGGCAGATGGGGTCTCATACAGACTGGTCCAAGACTTACGGGCAGTAAATAAGAAGGTCCTTTCAGACCATCCTGTAGTCCCGAACCCTCACACGATTTTGACACAAATACCGGGGGAAGCTGAAATATTTTCAGTGCTAGATTTGAAAGATGCTTTCTTCTCTATTCCTCTTCACCGAGAGAGTCAAAAATTGTTTGCTTTTGAATGGGAGGATCCAGATACTTTCCATAAAGCCCAACTCATGTGGACAGTTCTTCCACAAGGATTTATAGCAGCCCCCCATATTTTCGGACTTGCCCTTCAGAAGGACTTGGGGGAATGGAAGGGATCACACCCCGCAGTGACTCTCCTCCAGTATGTGGATGACCTGCTAGTTGCAAGCCCAAACTTGCAGCTCTGCGAGGAAGCCACCAGGTCACTCCTAAACACTCTGGGGAAAAAAAGGATATAAAGTCTCTAGAGAAAAAGCCCAAATATGTCAGCCTGAAGTCACATTTTTGGGATATAAGCTCTCAAAAGGAGTCAGAGCCCTGAGTGCGGATCGCATACAGGCGATTCAAGGTCTAACCCCACCTAAGTCACCCAAGGAGCTGCGAGCATTCCTAGGGCTAACTGGATTCTGTCGACTATGGATACCAGATTACGGTGGGAAGGCTAGACCACTGTATGAATCCCTGACTAAGGAGAGTCTCACTAAATGGAAATGGAATAAAGAAATGCAGCATGCTTTTGATCTGCTGAAGGCAGCATTAACCCAGCCCCCAGCCTTAGCCATCCCAAACAGTAAAAAGCCATATCAACTGTATGTTCATGAGAATCGAGGGGTTGCATCAGGGGTGCTGACACAGCCATCGGGCCCGACCTGGAGACCCGTGGGATATTATTCAAAGGTTCTAGATCCAGTTGCACTCGGGTGGCCAGCCTGTCTTCGGGCTGTGGCAGCCACAGCAGTGGTTGTCGATGAAGCCCAGAAGATAGTCATGGGTGCGGACATGGAAATACACACCCCTCATGGAGTTCCCCAGATTCTACGGACTGAGGGAAGAAAGTTTCTCAACCCCTCCAGACAATCACGGTATGAGATATTTTTGCTCTCTAATCCAGGACTTACTTTCAAACATACTACAGCCTTAAACCCTGCAACCTTGCTGCCAGAGCCAGGGCAACCGACGCATGACTGCCTTGAGGTCCTGAATCAGACCACGCAGGTGCGACCTGATCTTGCTGAGGACCCAATTGAAGACCCAGATGTTGAATACTTTGTGGACGGCTCCAGCTCTGTCATCGATGGAAAAAGACGAACAGGATGTGCAGTGGTAACCTTGGATAAGGTAGTATGGAGGGAGTCATTGCCGAGCTCATGGTCGGCACAGGCCGCAGAACTCACTGCGCTCACCCGAGCATTACAGCTGGGGACAGACCAGCGAGTTAATATATACACTGACTCTCGCTATGCTTTTTCTACAGTCCATGCGCACGGACTATTGTGGAAAGAAAGGGGTTTCATTACTGCCTCTGGGAATAAGATTGCTAATGGCCCCCAGATTATCAAACTACTAGAGGCACTCCACCAGCCTAAAGAGGTAGCAGTCATTCATGTGCGGGCCCATGGGAAGGCTGCTGAGAAAAAGCATAAGCTTGGAAATGCAAAGGCTGATGCAGCAGCAAAGGAAGCTGCATTTATTGGGAGAGAAGCGGAAGAGGTATCCAAGCAGGCTATGTCCCATGCCATATGGCCATACGTTCAGGATTTAGTCCCACAGTATTCCCCTGAAGAAGATAAATTTGCACAGAAAGCTTGTGCAGAAAAGAACTCCCAGGGGTGGTGGATAGTACCAGGAGGGAAAGTCATGATACCCAGGCCATTGCTTCGGGAGGTGCTGCAACAGATCCATGCAAGAACCCATATGGGAGGTTTGGCCATGGGTGATCTAATGATCCGCCAAGCAGTAGCCCCAGGGCTATATGTAGAAGCTCAGCGCATTGCTACCAGGTGCATTACATGCCAGAAAGTAAACCCTCGAAGGAAACCCCCTGTGCCAATGGGAGGTAGACCCTGGGCAGCGTACCCTGGACAGGCATGGCAGATTGATTTTGCCGAGCTCCCACGATCCGGACATCATGGGTTTTTACTTGTCATGGTAGACCAGCTCTCTGGTTGGGTCGAGGCTTGGCCCACCAGGACTGCCACTGCAGCTGCAGTAGTGAAGTATTTGTTACAGGAGATCATTCCCCGGTATTCCCTGCCTGAGTCCATCGAGTCGGATCAAGGACAACACTTTGTGGGAAGAGTGGTTCAAGAAGTCGCACAAGCTCTCAAGGTTACTTGGAAACTACACACACCATGGAGACCACAGAGTTCAGGACAAGTGGAACGTATGAATAGAACTTTAAAGACTTTGCTCACCAAAATCTGTATTGAAACACGCCTTAAGTGGCCTCAAGCATTGCCGCTAGCTCTTACTTGCATTCGAAACACTCCCCGACGGGGCCTCAAATTGACCCCATATGAAATTATGTTTGGCAAGCCGCCTCGAGTCTTACCTCCTGGGATGCGAGAGAATGTAACTTTTGAATTAGGTAATAGTGAACTTCATACATATGTTATTGCCTTGCAGTCTGTCTTGTTTTCTCTTCACAGGTATGCAGCCTCCTTTCAGCGTCTGCCTTTAGATGTACCGGTACATGACTT
The DNA here is from genome assembly GCF_052110815.1 of Crocodylus siamensis. Lineage (NCBI taxonomy): Eukaryota > Metazoa > Chordata > Crocodylia > Crocodylidae > Crocodylus > Crocodylus siamensis. The sequence continues at coordinate 260,925,835 of NC_143395.1, read as the reverse complement.
CTCCCCGGGAGACTGGGTCTTGGTGCAGCGGTGGAAAAAGGAGCCTTTGACTGAGAGGTGGAGTGGCCCTTTCCAGGTACTTCTAACAACCCACACCGCTGTAAAGATTACTGGCCATGATCGTTGGATACACCATACCCGTGTGAAACGACATCCACAAGCGTCAGAGGACAACAACTCCCAAGACGAACTCACTCCGGAAGCTGAGTCGTCTTCGGAACAAGAAGCCAGCAAGTGGAGCTGTGAACCTACTGGTGATCTCCAAGTGCGCCTGAGACGGCTTAATCAAAGCTCAGAAAATTAGACAAGAAAGTAAAAGGGAAAATATGGTGGGAATCTTAATGTGCCTTGTTGTTATCTGCATAATGAAAGAAGCAGAATTGAGCAGCCTTAACCGCTGGCTCACACCCTCGCTTTCCCAAATTGCTCCCCCAGGGACAAATTTGTATGTTGATATGATGGAAAGAATTGCAGGTACTTTTAATCTTACCAACTGCTGGGCCTGTGGGGGGCTTCGGGAGGCCAGAGGCCAGTGGCCTTGGAGGGCTTTTCCTTTGGCCCCGAAATGGCTAGTAAATAGTAAGGCAGATGTTAAAAGTACTAGTCAAAAATGGGATGAGAACCACAGTTGGGAACTTTCCCAAGTGGCGTTAGGAGAGTATTGCATCAGTAATAATGGTACAGGAAAAAGGTTGGGACACAGCCGTTGCATATGGACTTTAAAAGTAAGGTGGATGAACCTTACAAGATTAGAACGGCTTTATTATCCTAATAGCCCAGGGTATAATCGGCTAGTGTGGCAGCATCCCAATGGAACAATTGTGTGGTTTAATAAATATTGGAGTGCCACAAATCAAAGTGATGATCGGACAGATTGTACAGACAAGAACCAGGATGGGCTATGGGAATGTTCCATGAAAGGAGGCCACGCAGTTGCTGGTCCTTTGGGTCCAGAAGGAGGCTTGGGGTTTCCCGAGATGCCCTATGGTTGGGCCCCTCCAAATGCCACCAATAGAGAAAATAGGGCCTTAAGAGGATACTATTGGATTTGCGGACGACGGGCCTATACAATACTACCACAGGGGTGGACGGGAACTTTCTATATGGGAGTAATTGTACCAGCTTTCTTTTTGTTACCGTCTGAGGTTGGAAATAAGCTAGGAGTCTCTTTGTATGATGATTGGAAAAGGGCCAAGAGAAGTATTGATGTAAGTTTGACACAGGGTAGCTCCCAAAAGTGGAAGAAGGATGAGTGGCCCCCTCAGAGGATTATTGAGTATTATGGACCAGCTACATGGGCTAATGATGGGAGTTGGGGATACCGGACACCAATATATATGCTGAATAGAATCATCCGGTTGCAGGCAGTCTTGGAAGTAATTACTAACCAGACCGCCACTGCTCTCGAGTTATTGGCCCGACAAAGTTCTCAGATGAGAGCAGCCATATACCAAAATCGGATGGCCTTAGACTATTTACTTGCAGAGGAAGGCGGAGTCTGCGGAAAGCTCAACCTTTCTAACTGTTGCCTCCAAATAGATGACAACGGGAAAGCAGTCTTAGAGATTGCCAAAGAGATTAGAAAAATAGCCCATGTACCAATATAAACGTGGGAAACCACATGGAATAAGGACTGGTGGTTTCAATTATTTGGAGGACCCTGGTGGAAAAAGGTAGGGTTTGTGCTTTTGTGTGCTCTAACTGGTTTGATTTTTATCCCTTGCCTTATTCCTTGTCTCACTAGATTGATAACCACCACAGTGGAAGGAATGCAGGTCGCAGCAGTCCCTCTAAAAGCACAGACTGCTGCAAAGGTCATGGTCCTCAGAAAAATTCCTCGTAATTATCTTGATATGCCCGAATGAAGTAAAGATCAGAAAGCATCTCGAGGGGGGATATTGTTAGAAATATTATTAAAAATGCATTATCAATAGCAGATTTAGGGAAAAAAAAAAAAAACACAGCTGCTACCCCTCCTTGTCTCCTTAATGGGAGAGGGAAGGGGGGGGGGTTGGAAATTGATGGGAAAAACCACCAAAAGCCCATTGTACTAAGGTATCACTCCCTCTCTGTCCTGCAAATTTACTATCTCTTTGTTACACTAAATCACACTTTCTTTCATGACCCCACATTCCTAAGGCTAAGATAAGAGCAGATGCCATTTTTGCCTTCAGGTTGAACCTTGAGTAACCTTGGGTTCCATCCACGCACGCGTGATAGCCTAATGCATATTAAGCCTACCCGCCCCGCATACTTAAGTAGTTAATTATAATGCACATGGGATGTATGAAGCGACATGTTTACATGTATGTTTGTATGAACCGGAAATGAGTTGTAAAAATTCCTCCTTCTACACACGTGGTCAGGAGAGGGGGGATAAAAGCCTGCTAATGATTGTGCTCGGGGGCAGAGTGATTGATCTTTTGTCTCTCTCTCTGACCCTATTTGCAAATATATACCTTTTGTGTTGCTAATAGAGTGTGTCTGTGAAGGTTTTTTTTCCTCCTCCCGAGAAACGAACCACGATTTTTATATCACATACACGGCTCCCCATCTGCCTGCAGCCCCATTCTAGCCACCTGGCTGAACATGTCTTGCCTGCACAGGTCACTGGCCAGTCTCCATAGGGACTCCACCCACCCACTCCATCTGATACCCCTGGGAGTGAGTGCAGGGCAGACAGGCCCCACAGGTACCCAGGCAGCAGGGCTGGGGCTGGTGGCAGTGGTGAGGCTCCAAAGGGAGCCTCTGCTGCCAGGAGCCAGAGTACAGCTGCTGTGCTGCCCTGGCCCCACTGTGCACCTCGAGGTGGCAGGACTGGCTGCATGTACCTGGGCTGGGCAGGGCCAAGGGGATAAGATCCTCTGGCAGGCCATATTTTGCCAACCCCTGCTCTAGAAAAAGGAATTAAGGGTTTTAGTATTTGGTGGCTGAGACCCTCTCTTTCAAATGATAATAGGGACTTGGAATACGGTATCAGCACTACAAGGTACTGGGTTCAAAAGCACCAGGATGGTAATTAAGACTGTGGAATTGCTGACTATGTACCTCAAATCTATTTTTGCTAGATCCAATATAATTGACATGGTAACAACTAACCATGGGCTACAGCAGGAGTGTCAAATATATAGTCCATGGCATGGATCTGGCTCACAGAGCCGTTTCACTCAGACCATGGAGCTGCCAGAGGGGCCAGGAGTCTGGAGGCAAGGAGGAGCAGGGATAAGAACTACTACTGAATTCCCAAGTGCAAAGTCCCATTGGAGATGTGTGTCTGTGGCAGGGGGGCAAGTGACAACTGCATTAACTCCACACTACCACTCACCCCACTCTTGTCACTGCTCATCCCACCACTGCCAAGTCCAAGCCTGCCCTGTGGGGCTCCTTGCAGTGCAATCCCTGAGAAGCCAGATCCAGGCCAAAAATGCAGGCACGTCTGACACGCCTAGCCTTCAGTATAGCAGAGACAAGTTTAAGCAGTTGCAGCATAATGTAGGATTACACACATAACTGCCACAGTTACATGTCCAATGGATTGATGGAAAACCATGTTAAAATAAGTGACAGAAAGGCAAATTCATACTTAGCATCATTAAATTGCACTAATGAAACCCAAGTATTCACCTGATGACATTTTCAGTTTTCTGTTACACAGGAATGGCTAGACTGTTAGAAACTGATGTCAGTGTCTTGGGGGACTTGCAGAGGTCTAAAAGGAAAAATAAAATAAAACAAGAAGTGAAATGACCTGGGATCCCTGCAGATGCTACTTCATAAAATTGGCTTTGTGCTACAATGGAAGACAATGGTAACAAGCAGTTAGGTTATCACATGGAACAGCCCTGTGAACACCCCATACTCTGGGGATACAATTTTCAAAGCTCAGAAGGAAACAGATTAAATGCTTTATCCACGGAGACCTCCAAGAGACAACAGCTACAGCATATTGAGATAACCAGGCTCCAAGACATGACAGTGAGAACTAATGTGCTTATTGTAACATGGCAACAGTAGTGCTGACGACTCGGGGGAAACAAATCCACAGAACAGTACAGGCCACAGTAACTAAACATTATTAGTCAATATACTGTTTCCATATGCCAGAACTTCTGTATTATGTTAATTGGTGCTTGTATTATGATGACATTTGACTGGGGACATAAGATGCGGTGAGGTAAACCTTTTAAGAAGCTGTTGTTACTAGGAACCAGTGGTATTGCTCAGAGGCTGACCTTACCCAATGCTGGTCAACTAGCTTCACACACTGAACGCATGAAGCAGACCCATGTCAGACTCCCCGGCTGAATGCACCCACAGCAGTGGATGGCCTCTCTCATGGCCTTACTGCCAGCTGCTGAGATCTAATCGTGCAGCAACTTGGACCAGGTCTGAAAGGCTGGACCCTGCAAACAGCTCCTAGTCCGAGCCAGGATTCTTGCTCCCTCAAGGCATAGTCTCACTCCTCTCCTCCCCAACCATCCCCCAGTTGGTAGGCTTCCTCCCTGCAGGGGTACAGCAGGAAGGGCTAATTGAACAGGGACTAGCTAGCCCCAGGTTTCCTGGCCCATAAAGGGACAGGCTGCCAGTTAAACCACCCTTCAACAATGTACTAGGCAGGTACTGACAGCTTCGCTCTCTGTTGCAACAAGTGAGTCAAATAATACAGACAAAAGGATCCATCTTTGACATTCCTGGAGGTTTTCTGTAATGGATCACTTTTGATTAATTAGAAAAACAAGCCTGAGACACCCAACCAGTATTTTATGTATGTTTGTGCCTAGAAGTATAATAAAAAACTGAATCTATCTCCCTGTAACATATTAACTTAAAACATTTTTCATTTATTGTTTCAACTTGTATGGTTTTTTCCTCCTCTCACTGCAGGATTTATTTCATAGATTTTTATGTTACTATTCTAGACATAAAAATGCAAAATGTGGTTTTGTTTGGCTCTGTGCTTACCAGTCTGAAAGAAAAAGATGAATTGTCACCAGGAAAACAGCAAAAAGGTGGTACACTAAGAGGAGACTTTCTAACCTTTTGAAGTCACTGCCTAAATTCAGTGAACAGAAATAATATTAGAGGCAACCACCTCATCACAGTCTGTTAATCAGCTGTACAACTGAATATTGCTACTTAGTATAGATCAACTTTGACACAATCCCAGGATCTGAAATATATTGAATTTTCAGTTGATTTCTATTAGTAAATTCAATATTATTCCTGAATAAAAAGCCATGCTTTGGAAGAAGCTTCTATGCTGCTCACTTGAGGACTTTCTAATTAATTATTTTATACACTGCCCAAATCACAAGAAATCAAAAAATCACTCTTTGGGGAAGGCATCTTTCACTTTTTTAGAAGGAATCATTCTCCAAGGCCTTGAACACTTTCCCACGCTCACAGTTTGCAAGTTATAAATGCGTGGGAGTACTGCAGTTTCGATCAGTCAGGTAGACTTGGTTTCTGTTAGCTGGCCTGCATACCTTTGAGCTCTATCAGCACACAATGATCAGTGGAATTCCTGGCATTTTTGTCATAGCATCAGAGGCAGTGCTTTACAGAGTAAATGCCAATGACCTGCTGTTCTGTCAGAGCTCTGTACTTACCTTTTATTTTCAAGTCAAAGGTTAGGCCTATTTATGTAAATCCTCAGCCATGGGCCAAGTAATCTGACCTCCTAGCTTTCATTCTCCTAATTGTTTCAGGTATTTTTCATGAAAAGTTTTGGTCAGTTAAATCTAGTTTTAAAAAGTTGTCTTTGAAGGGTTTTAGGAGCTTTCATAGCCCACCCAGTGTGCAAAAGTAGAAACATCAGGGACACAATACCCTTAGGCACTTATTTAAAATTCATTACTAGGAAATAAGGTTTTGATATATAGTTCTTCCATCTGAAGAGCATCTGTAGGAATACATGCATGCCACTTTTTATTATGGACCATGTGGTCTCTGTTGACATAAAGAGGCAATCTGCCATTAGTTTCTACTAACAATATTAGTCAGGTGCATATTTTTTCGACTTTCCCAGTCCAGGGCAGTTCTTACAATTACTTTGTTACTTTATAGCCCGCCACAGTGTTTATGATGCTAAAAGAGACTACAGAATAACCGAATGTCTCAAAGAAACGTATTAGCTTTTATCCTTTTTTTCACAGATTCAGCATCCTATTATAATGGTAAAATCATAAGAGAACATTTTGCAAAACAACACAATACTCTCATTTATTTTTAGAAAATACGTTTCTCTTTTGGTTTTGTTGCTACTGCCCATGATCACAGAACCTGAGAGCCTTCCACATTAGACAGATTAGTAGTCATTAAGTCCCTAATGGCTTTCGCTGAGTTCTACCTCTTCTCATTTCAGGTGTATTAGAATGCAAAGTAGCTTTCAGATCACTACTTCCTCTTCTGAGCATGGATAATCCACATAAAATACACATTATCACATTTCACTGTTTCTCTTCCTGCTCTAGTGAAATGTCACTTGAAGGACCTCGGAAAAAGGTGACCTCATTTTATCTAGGAGTATAAAATGCCTTTCAAATGTCCTGGCACAGCCCCTTGTGCTGTCATTAACAAACAAGAGCAGATTTAAGAATTAGGCACCCAAGGTTCTTTGAGTAAATGTGATCTCTTTTATTAAACTAACTAAATGTTGGAAAAATTGTTCTTTGCAAGCTTTCAGGCACAAACACCCTTCTTCAAGCACAGGGAGAGTCTGCTAGTGTAGTCTCCCTACACTTGAAGAAGGGTGTTTGTGGCTGAAAGCTTGCAAAGAACAATTTTTCCAACATTTAGTTAGACTAATAAAAGATATCACATTTACCCAAAGAACCTTGTCTGCCTATGTCCTTAGACCAACATGTTTCACAGTTCAGACCCATAGGGTCCGAATGTATGCTCAGGTAGCTGAAGTTTGTAACTCCTCAGAGTTATATAATTCAGTTAGCTCTACAGGTTCCTTTTTCATGTTAATTACTGGAGTAGTCATTTGTCTGCTGCATATAAGAGATTGGGAGAAAACTGGCCAAAAACAAACAAAAAGTCAATTGCATACTTAATTGGTATGGGTTCTGGCTTTGGTGCACATGACCATACTGGTGTTGCCTAGTCAGTTTTCAGCCATTAGGCAACAATGACATGATTCTGAGAAATAGAAAAAACAATTCCTACATTCCATACTTTGTCACAAGGGAACTTTCAAGAAAACCTGCAAGGAATGAAAGAAGGTATCTCTCCATCTGAAAGAGTTAGCACCTAAAACATTTTAAATGGCCTCCTCCCAGGTGACAAAAACATTCTTAAAATGTTTAAATAAGAGATACATTGACCAAAACATGGAAAAGGAAGCCAAGTTGTGAGGAAAAAATAACACAAGTATACTCTTGTGACGTTAGACGTTCTCAGTGTAGACTGAATTTTACTAGAGACCAACTCATAGACATCTGCAATCCATGACTGTATAATCCCCTTACCCCAGCCACACTTCTCAGCATCATTTGATGCAACTATAGCAACTGCCTGCATGGAAAATATTAAGAAATGTTAGAGTCCTTTTACCTCCTTTTAACGTGATTAAGCTATCAGAGTTAATTGTATCTTATCAGCCAACTTTCTACACACCACAGTTTGAAAATCTCCACATTGATTCCAAATATCACTCTCAAACTATAAATGTGTTTTTCTTCTGATGTTTCAGGCTCACATGCCATATCAAGCAGATATCACAGCAGCAAGTTTTAAAAATGATTTCTTTGGCAATGTCATAGTAACCATCCTGTTCTACACCAGAGAAGGCCAGCTCTGATATCCTACTCATACCCAAAGTACCACTGAGTTCTTATTACATTCCATCATGAGTAGTTGTAGCACTTGTACAATCAGACTGCCCACATACCACTAACCCTGCTTAACAAATGAGCCCTGAGTTCATGACAAAAAAAATTAAAAACCAGTGTAACCAGGAAACTGCAAAACAAGAAATCAGCCCCAAAGTATAGTTTAAACAGGGACGACAGGTTGTTATCGCATTACCTGGATTGGCTTTTGTGACCGCTTTGGTCCTATGGGTTCATTTATAATATGCCACTCAGCATTCCTTGTCTCCCTTCCCCTCTTCCTCTTGCTTTCCTACCTATTGTATTCTAATCAGTGACTCCATATTATACTCTACTTTTTGTACATTCTTTCACAGCATCAATGAGGTGAACTTCAGTTCATGAAAGCTTGTGCTCTCCCTCACCCTCTAAATATATATCTTATTAAGTAAGTCTATAAAGTTGCATCTCTACCCTGCCTTCTGCATGGCACAGGTCACACGTGCATGTCATTCTTAAGCATGTTCTATGGACAGTGGGAAGATCTACTTACTGCCAACATCAGCCTCCAATGCAGACTCTGGAGGAAGGCACAGAATCAGAGGAAGACAACAACCTCCTTATTTCAGGCCTATGGAGGCATCACAGAACTAAGGTAGTGAGGTGTTGGGAAAATTTGAGAGGGACCAGAGGTCAAAGAAGAGACCTAATGGGGTTAGGAATGCAAAAAGTAAAGCTGAGAAGGAGCTTTAATTAAGGAGGACATAAAAAAAAAACCCAGAACTGAGACCATATAACTTCATGATCATAAAAGTTATGCAGGCTATTATGCATGCTTCTGTTTATCCCTAAATAGTCCTAGAGATGCATTTTGGAAGATTACAAACTAGCTTGTCAGACAATCTGTGACATGACAACTGTATGCTGGGTTTTTGGCTGTAGCTGTGTTGTTCTAAGGACATAGGCAGGCAAGGTGCTTTGAGTAGAGGTGATATCTTTTATTAGACCAACTCAGTTAGACTCAGTTGGTCTAATAAAAGATATCACCTCTACTCAAAGCACCTTCCTTGCCTATGACAACTGTATGAGCTTCCAAGGATAGATACTGAGAATCCAGAGTTTTATGTAAACTGTAGTTGCAATATATACTAAAATACTATTACAGCATTAAAATGTACAAGATACTGTCCATATTTAACTCAAGAAAATACAACTCAGACAGAGGAAGGCACTAGTCAATTGTTGAACACCATGACCATATCTTAAATACAAGATTACTAGTGGATAACTGTTAGATGTGTATATAAACAGCATGCTTCCCATATAAAGATACAAAACTGCTTGCCTAGGGACAGAAATTACACACAAACTGCTGTAAGTGATCAAAAACCAGATCAAATCTGTAACACAACAGAAGTTCAGTGCACATAAACCACTTTCAAACTGTCTGAAACCAGCTTAAAATAAACCTGGATGGATGTAGTATCAGATTCAACTGATTTAAGTTAAATAGTTTTACTAAACTTCTGTTCCAGATCCCCTCCAGATTCAAGTCAAGCCACAGTCCCCCAGCATCCCAGGATGCTTTGCAACTCTCCTGCAAACTTCTCCTCATAGAGTGGGTCGGCTAGCTTTGGTCCAAGCTGTCTGCTCCAGCCAAGCATGGAGGTTTGTTCTAGTGCACCCTAGCTTCTGACCTGGACCACTGCAGGGATGTGGCTGCATTTCCAGAATCAAAAGTGAATGTGTTCACTTGCTTATTGGTTCAATATATGCAGCTTAGACTAACCTGTGACAATTGAATCAATTCAGCCTCAGGTTTGCTGACTGTCTGTACTTAGCCAGTAAGAATAGGCCTGCTTGCAAGAAAAGTAAAAGACTTACATCAAGTGTAGCATGGGAACAAGCATTTGATATAAAATGCAATAAAAATGTGGTAGCTATGAAGAGCATTTTAATTGGGGTGGGGGGGAAAATCACTGTGTATTTGCCTATGTTTCTGTTATGTGACATGAATGAGCCTTAAATAAAACAATCTTTCTGAGGAGTAAAACACAGTATTTCCATGGACTGAATGTCTTTTAAATAAAATAATATGCACAACTCTTGCCACTGTGTCTTAAAGAAAAGACAGCTTACTGCTTAATACAGTAAGATGGCTCTGTGGTGCTATATTGTAATTTGAAACAGAATTAAACCAAGCATCAAAAGCTGCCCTGTTCCACAGTTCACATAATGGTATGCATTAGGGCTGTGCAAAGCTTCAGTAGCCGATTCGATTTGGAGGAGATTTGGCCCAATTCGGGAGTCAAATCTCCAGATCAAATCAGGAAATCCATTAAAAGGTCCAAATCAAATTGGAAGCCTCCGAATTGATTTGGAAAAGATTTATCGCTGATTCACAAATTCAGCCATAGACTAAACAGGCAAGAGTCCTCGACCACACTGGACACATCTGCCTCCAGCTGGTATGTCCGTTGTGGTGGGCGGAGGGGAGAGGGAAGGGGCATGGTGGGGCAGATCAGTGCCCCCACAGCAAGGGAGAGATTGGGGTTGGAGTTGGGGTTGGGACAAGCTGTCCAGATGGGGTGGGGAGACACGGGACTCAGGGAGGGAGGCTCCCACCACTGTGCGCTGCTGTGCACCACTGGTCTGGGACAGCATGGGAGTGGGCATGTCCTGCCAGATCTACACGGGGCAGAGTGGGCCAGGCTGCACTCCAGGAGTAAGCCGTGCCTGCATAGCACCCCCTACCCCCTGGCTGGGCCAGCAGCAGCAAGGCATAGCCCCTGCTCCCAGTACTGCTGCGCCCACATCCCACACCCTACCACCCCAGCTGAACAAGCAGTGGTAGGGCATAGCCCTCACTCCCAGAGCCTTCCGCCACCCTCCCAGAGTGCAGCCCAGCTCAGCCCGCCCCATGCACATCCAGGGGCACATACCCACTCCCATGCCCTCCCAAACTAGCGGAGCATGGCAGCACGCAGTGGCAGGATCCCCCCTCCCTGAGTCCCACACCCACACTGCCCCAATCCCTCCCTCACTGTGACAGTGTTGATCTGCCCGCCCCCCCAATGCTCTTTCCTTCCCCCATCTTCCCACCACAACAGAGTTACCAGCTGGAGACGGCTGTATCCAACATGGTTGAGGACTGCTGCCTGTTTAGACTATGGCCAAATCTCCAAATAGGTGATGAATCTTTGAATCTGATTTGGCCAAATAGAATTGGGACAGTGACTTGAATCACTGAATTGAACCACTGTCCCTTCGAATCGGCCGAATTCAAATCCAAATCAAATATTTATTCCTTCACATAGGCCTAGTATGCATATAGTTAGGTATATAAATTCATCGTTTACACTATGTTGATGTTAATTAAGATCTGAAACATTCATAATTACAGACATTAAAGTTGGATTGAACAAAGTAGGTAGTTGATCAAGGCCCAAAAAGTTTGTGGTTGTTTTACATCTCTTTTACATCAACTTAGATAAAATAGGTGCCTGTGCTGAACTGCAGATGTATACATTTATAACACTCAAACTATGCATGCACACTTTCCATTTGACACTAAAGCCTATACTAATCAGGATTAGAGCTAGCAGTAGGGGAGACATCATGCGTTTTGTTTTGGGGGGGACTGGACAAATTGCACTTTTCTGTAAAGATACTGTTTCAGATGCAGCAGATCTATTTCTAAATTTTAGTAAACAGTTTAAGCCAGGAAGCATAAGGAAAACATTTTATGGTAAAACATTTCAGTTTGACATTTTCAATGTTTCAAAAATGCCAAAATTTTTCGTTTCAACATTTTTAATGTGAAATATTTATATTTATAAATTTAAAACATGGCTTTTTGGGCTTAAAAATTAATTTAAAAAGAAAAAAGAAGGGGTGGGGTAAAAATATTCCCAAATTGAAGCAAACATTTAATCTGAAATTAAAAAGAAAGAAAACCCTTGGTCAAGCCAGTCAAACTGAAATTTCTGATTTTTTTTTACTTGGACACCAAACTTAAAATTGCATTATTTGGGGAAATCTAACAGTGCTAACTCAAGTCCTAGAAGAGCTGTCCTGGGCCATTAAATCCACTGAAAGCCTTTACAAACGTGTGATTTAGTTAGTGGGGATACAAAACCTTCAAGCTGTAACCTAGCAGAGCAAGACAAAACTTTGTTTTAAACATGTAGGCTGTTAATCTTGTTTTAAAAAGAACAGTCTGTAAATACATTTATTCAAGCATTGTAAATAAAGCAGTTAAGGACTAAAGTTAATTACACTTTTGTTTTGTCATTCAGAAGAAAAACACCTCAATAAAATTCAGGAAACACAGAAAAACAATTACTAACATGCCTTTATCCTGGGGTGGAAGGTACATTTTTGAAAACATGCCCTTAAGTATTACATATGTTTTAAAGGATATTTTTACAAATTAGTTGCAATGTTTCACCATTCGTAGTACTTAAAGAGGTACAGGAAATGACATTCTACTGTAGACAAAAAGTGATTTCATCTCCCCAGAAATGTGAGCATGTGTGTGTTTTGCTTTCCCAAAAGCAACACGTTGATGTACAAGTTTTCACATGTATATATCTGTTCCAATAGTTACAGGCAAATTGAAAGACAGTAGAACATTTCAGTTAAGCTCAACTGGGCTGGCCTAACCAGTGTTTCCTGTTCAGCCCCATAGATTTTGTTCTCCTGCAAATAGGAGCAATATATTTTCACCGGCTTTGTTAAACAAACCAAAATAGTATGGCCCCCACATTTTATAAACCTATGTATTCAAAATAAAGTTAAGCAGTGCTTTGAGGCTTTAGGGCACGTCTACACATCACCCTATGGCAATGTAGTGATCATGTGGGTCTACACGTGATCAGCACCTACGTTGTTGTAGCAGCACAATCCCCCAGTCTGGTACACTACTATGGTGATGTAGTGGCAAAATCTAACCATGTGCTATGTGCATGGCACAGTAACCATCCATACTGTGCTGTGCTTTAGTACTTTAATCCAAAAAGAAGTACTAAAGCACAGTGCCATAGCAACGTCAGCATACACTGATGTGTAGACATGTCCTTAGTTCCACTAAATAATTCTACAGATATTTCAGATTTTTTGGTGTTAAAAAAAGAAAATCTCCAAACACTATTCAGCACAAAAGACATCAGATCTGCAGTGTGGAAGTCCATTTCAACCCAGAGGTCTCATGCAACACTACACTCCCACGACTTTCTGATGTGGGCTCTACTGTTTTAATTTCCCAAGGCTGACAGGAATAAAGTATGATGCTGCTTGCAGGGTATTACTTGTTCAGGATCATTATGCTTAGGCCAGAAAAAAACTGGGGAACATTCCAAGATTAAATATTTAAGGACATCATAAACAGAACAACACATACAATAGACTGTAAATCCCATGCTCATGATGTTACAGTATTAAGTCATTTTTTATCTCCTTCCCCTTAAAACCATATAAACACTTTTAAGTTTTACTCTGCATCCTCTTGAACATGCTACCTCAGGTCTGAGACAGAACATCTTGGGCCACCGTTCATCTGTGGCCACTGGATTACTGCTGTCCAGATGCTCAGGAGGGGTTTTAAAAGGTGTTCTCCATCTGTTAGAAGATACCCCAAAAAAGATACTAGTAAGACTCCTCTTTATATATGTTTTCACATAGTGCTAGCTCTTGTACCTTATACCTCCTATTTGACCTCCAATCCGCTTCAAAATTTGATAATCTGTCCTATTTAACTGAGCTCCCCTGCCTTCATTGAAAAGGCTTGAGGCTTCAACTCTAGATACTGGCAGACCCAGTCAATATATAGCCTGACTTCAGAGACTATTCTGAATCTGGACTTCATGCTCAGCCTGACTCCACATTCGTGTACATCTCCTCGCTTCTTTCAGTTCCAACATGGCTGATCCAGGGCTGCCCTTAATGCCCATTTGAGCCTACTAGGTGTAGGCTGGTAGAAGAGTGAATGGGCAGGCCACAAAAGGAGCTGGAGGTAGAGTTAGGGGGAAATCTGTGCCACTGCTGTATGCTTGATGTAGATGAGTCAGAGGAATAGGTCACTTGAATTGTATAGTGTTACTACAACTACATGGATGCCATGATGCCATGACACAGTGGTTATCTATCCATCATAATTAAGGCAAATCAAACTAAACATCTTACTTTCTATAGCAGTAATTTGATTTCCTTTCACACTGACAAGAATATAAACATAATCTTGTCCAGCAAGGAACCCACCAATTTCTTGATACCTAAAAAATTAAAAGCCTCTTAAATTGCCGTGTCACTAGCATAACGAAGTGGTTGCGGCTCCTGTAGATACAAATTGTGAGCAACAGATTTGAAATGTACACACATTAGTATACACTTAAAAAAAAGAGAGAGACAGAGCTTAGTTCTCTGGCATAGCTTCTTATCAAAAAAGTCAGACTCTAAGTGGAGCTCAAAGACCTCTCTCATCCTTTAAACTTGTCCCCGACCCTTCTGTGGAGAAATGTAGATCTTGCAGCGTACCCTGAAGGAGGTAAGATTTAGCCTAATCTCTAGTGGAAGCTTGTTTCATGGTGGCCTTTGCTGATTAAATCCTGACCCTGGGCTCTGTCAGTTGAAATGCCCCAGTTGAAAGCAGCTTTCATTCTGAAGTAAGGAATGAGATGTGGTAGAAAGAGCATGCATGCGATTATCAAGTAAGAGACCTATGCCTACTCTCAATTCTATTTCTAAGAGTCATCATTTCACATTTTTAATTAAGGAATCAACTGATCCCCACACAAATCACTTTTCCAGTTCAGATTTTTTTGTTAAGAAAAAGGCACTTGTGTTATAAAGAATAAGTACAATTCTAGGTGCTTAAAATATGAAAAGCACAAAAAAGCTTAAATTTATTAGTCAAAAGTCAGTGCTAGAGTTACCATATTTCCAGCCCCTGCCAGCCCTGCCTGCCCCCCTTCACTCCCAACCCACAGCCCCCTTCCCCTCCAGCACTGCCGGTGCCCCTCACTCCCACCCCACAGCTCCCTGCAGCCCCCTGCCTCCCAGCACTGCTGGTCCCCCTCAGTCCTCACCTGCAGAACCCTGCCCCCCAGCCCTGCTGCCCAAGCAGCTCCCATGTTGCACACGTGCATACGCACACACACACACAGTCTCTTTATCTAGGAGTGGCTTGCTGGGGCCTCCACAGGGAGCACATGACCCACAACAGCCAATCACCTTGCCTGCTGCTCTCAGATACAAGCAACCAGCCCAAGAGAGCAGAGGAAGAGCAAAAACCCGGACATTTGCTCTCATTTTAAAAACCCACCTGGACACAAGGACAGGGGCCAAAAGAAAGGACATGTCCAGGAAAACCTGGACGTATGGTAACCCAGAAATCACATTATTTTAAACACACATCTCATCATTTTTTAATGCTTGAGGTTAGAAGCATGGGCGACTGGTGCCTCCTGAGTCAGGGGGACACTTGTGTCCCCAGGGGCCAGTCAGCAACCGGGGGGTGTCCCCGCAGCCAATCACAGTGACCGGGGGGGGACACTTCCGAACCGGTGCAATCGGCCACAAAGGAACACCCTCACTGTTCAGTGTGATCAGCCGTGGGGGGACCACAGGGATCGCTTCTCCTGGTGCCCCCACTCCCCAGCCAATGCTCTCAGGGGGCACCAGCGCTCCAGCCTGCCCCCCTGCCCATCACTTAAGCAGGGAATGCTGCTGTCAGGGGGTGCACATGCATCCCCGTGCACACCCTACACATCGCCACTGGTTAGAAGCAGTGAGACTATGGCTCTGTTGACAGTGACTAAGCCACCAGTATCACACAGCAGAGGATGATTCATTCTAAATGGAAACCCTGAAAAGGTAACAGCAAATGGCAAATATGCAAAACGAATTCCAAAACTGTGGGACTTGCAGCTAAGGAAGTCATAGTTTTTGGTAAGGAATTTGACAGAGTTGTTGTTTTATTGCATATCTATCCTACCCTAACCTATCATATCTTACCCAATCAATACAGTACAGGGATAAAAATACTCATCAAAAGAATCCCTGTTTCCATCATTTCTATGTAAACATGGTTTGTTTCCCACTTCCAAGAACAGAGACCTATTCTGTACAATTTTCCTGCCTTCTCTAGAACAGGCTTTCCCTTTTTAGGACATTGCTCTAGAGTTCTTGGCTGTTGAGTTATGAATGTGCTGGTATAGATCTGGCTGTACATCATCATTCAGATTTTATGTAATACAGAACTAAGAACAAAGGTTCATGTTGCTTAAATCACCTGAGGTTAGGTGTGGGGGGGGGGAAGGAAAGGGAGGAGGGAGAGTAAGGGTAAGAGAGGGTATCAGATGTTATATTAAAAAAAAGAATCTGACTTACTTCAGGGGAAAAGTTTTCTTCCACTTCAGTGGAGCCTTGTAGAAAACAATCCCATCACTTGATACCTTTAAAAAGTTTAAACAATAGATTCTTCAATCTGAGGAAAAGCTACAAAATGCACTGGTTGGGGGAGATGTTAAGAATTATTAACATATTTTTAATTTCAATAACTTGTCTCTCTCATGATCAATACCATGAAAGGAAAGGACCCTATAGCACTATAGATCTACGACAGACCTGAAACTCCCCCTGTTGGCATTTTGTAGGCAAGCAGAGAAAAAGACCAAGAAAAAGACTCCTCACATGCCTTTACAAGTCACTCTGGATTTGTGTAACTTAAAACTATGAAATTCTTAGTTTGTAATTTTGTTTTCTGATGCCACAAGAGAAAGAAAAGCAGGATTTATTCCAGTCCCATTTTTTATTCAGATCAAAAAAAAGGGGGAAGTTTCAAAGGAAGAGGAAAATAATAATTAAAAACACCCATCAAAACATAGGACTCAGGCAAATGAAGAACAAACCGCTAAAAAAAAAGATCAAGTCATTCTGGGAAAGGAGAGTACTGCATGGTCAACAGACGTTCAGCAGCAAGTCTTTAAAGAAGTCATCCGAGTTCCATCAACCTGTCCCTGGGGTTGCAAGGCTATGATGACTCTACTGGATGTTTCATTCATCATCAAAAAAGCAGGCAGAAGCCAAGCAGCAGATTCCTTTACACCACTCCAAAGAAACAAATTAATAATTCAAAAAGCTTTTTCTCAATTAGAAGAGTGACCGTAAAAATGAAAAAGCAATCAGAACTCGTAGTAGAGATGATATCTTTTATTAGACCAACAAGATTTTTGCAAAAAAAAAAAAAACTTTAATTGCAAGCTTTCAGGCACGAACACCCTTCATAAGGCATTGGGGAAAAGATTGTAAAAATTCTCCTGGGTAGAAATGAAAGCTCATATTTCATAGGATTTCACAGAGAAGTCAATAGATGGAAAACTCCTCTGGGCAGTCAGTTCATAGCTGGTATGGAGCCTCTCACCTATTGTGAGGTTAATAACCCTATCTCCTTGATGCCTCCAAGTTGTAGCTACCCACTGGTTCTTCAGAGAAAATTTCAAGTTGTTTGAAGGCTGCATCCTTTGTCATTTGAAACAAGCTGCTGTGAAGTTCTTTCTTTTCCTTTGAGCCATCATAATCATCATTATTATGCCACCTTCCATTGCAGTAGGAGTAGCAGACAGAGTACTTTGACATGCAGACTGCGTATTTGTCCTAATTCCCTTTGGCACATATATAGATGCTTATTCTCCTGACTCTGGAGATGGAGAGAGAGTCTTAAAAGGATACCCAGAGCCAGAGATGGGGCTGGAGCTGGAGCTGCTGCCATGGGCCAGAGTGGGACTGAGAGGTAAGCAGTGATAGGGTGGGATCGGGGGGGAGGGGGAGGCAGAAGGGGCAGGGGCAGGGGCAGGGGCAGGGGCAGAAGCTGTGGGAGGCAGGTGACTACTGTGACTCCAACCCCAACTGCAGGCCAGGTTCTGCCCCTACCCTATATTCATATCCAAGACAAGGGACTTTTCTCCCCACTGTTCAATAGGGAAAAAAATCTTGTCTTGGATTTCAGTAAATACAGTACCAAGTTCTAGCTGTAGCAACTTTAGTCTGGTATTGACATCAGAGGCAGAAAGATGGTGACCCAAGTCTGTTGTGAAGGAAGGTAGAAAAAAATCATTGCTCCAACTATAAGCTGGGGGCGGGAAATATGACAGAAATCACTGGGTAAGAATAGTGTTGTTTTATGCAATGTCATTGTAATTGAGCCTTGACATGGGTGAGCAAGGGACTTAGTTGTTAATGGAAAAAATTGTAGAAGAGTATTTACAATCAGTGAAATGAGGAAAATGCACAAAAAGCCAGAAGAAGTGGAATTTTGCCTCATATTGTTTCCCATTTGTCCACAGGGAAAGTAAAGTATGCTTTGCAGGTTAAATGTGCTGGTGGTATAATCCAAGGCAGAATTTGGCTCGTTATTTTCTGAAAAACAGTTATACATGCTGAACAATTCCTTCTTCTCTTTCCATTCCTCTTCCCCTTCCCTGCTCCAGACTCCTGATTTCAGGAATACTGCCATTTAAATGAGGAATGCAGGTTCTGATACTAAGTAAACTGTGGCTGCATTCAAACAGTTCCTCCTGTAGCCATGATTGTAACAGAGGGTCTACTCTGATTTTTTTTCCTTTTCTAGGAACGCCTGTCCAGCAGGTCATTTAATGTTAAGTGAAATTAGCTTCTGCACATGCAACTGTACTTAGTTTATTTTATTGAGGTTCAGTTTTGTTTTGCTGACTATAAATATAGAGACAGCTACTTAAATTCCCTTGTAATAAAATGGATAGACATAGCCATCTGCTTGCCCATTTTGAGTGAAATTCATCAGGGGCACAGTACCCCAGTACCTACCACATCACAGAAGAAAACCAAACTATATATCCAAAGATATTGAGAAATTCACATATGGTTCATGCTACCATATACCTACCAGTACAGTTGCACCACCGAAATTATGGCCCCATAGCTTCTTCTCTTACTGATGCATTCTTATAAGAGGAACAAGTGCACTTCTGCCTTAAGTTCCTTTAAAGCCATTCATGTTTTACCTCCATTGTCATATGCTGCTTCTGCTTTGAAACAGATAGCAGACAGACTTTGATATAATACAAGTCTTGTTTAAAACTATGATTCTGTTGTATGTAACACAACAGGATTTTTCAGGACACAGCTGTGGACTTCATAATACAAACCGTTAATAAAGATGGTGAGAAATGCCACTGGATGGCAGCACACAACTAGCAAAGGAGGTGTGACCAATCTTCCTCCCAACAGATGTGGCATGGTGCTAGTTAATGCAAGAACATTATTTGGCAGGTTTGATTCTTAGAGTCGAAGGAAGCTGTGGGGTAATACATATTTCACTACTATACAAAATTTATCTGGGACCCTTAATCCTGAAATTGGATCTCTGAAACCTGAAGAGAGGTTCTTGAAAGGAACTGCCCGTGTGTATGCAGGATGCTCAAGAAAACTTAAAGGGTTGGCCAACAAAAGATATAAAGCTAGGGTATACAAGTTAATGGGGTTATTCTCCCACGTAGATGGTCTCATTCAGGGAGGAGGTAATGATTCCTCTAGGGAAAATTAAGATACAGCAAAGCAAGGTGACTTACTCTCCAATTAAGACATCCACACCAACTCCAAAGGTTACTTAAACTTTTTTGGGTGTTCCCAAAAAGGCATAACCTAGGACCAAATAAAGAAGGTCAGATCCTGCAAGACCTGATGTGGCACACATCAGGTGAGCAGAGTGCAAGTGGACGCTACTCATCAGCCCATCTTCCACAGACTGTCCTGCCTCCAAGCACATAAACTTAAATTTTCAGAAGTGACTAGCAACTATCATCATTTTGAAAGACAGGGGCTCCATCCAGCAAACAAAATTGATTACGTACATGTTCAGGAGCAGTCCTATAACTGGATGAATACAGAGTTTGAATAGATTTTTCCTACAGTGACTGAATTCACTTTCTCCGTGTGCACACCCCTCCTGCATTTGCTTTTTATGGATGTTCTAGTAAATGAGTTTGCTGGCATGAGCAGTCAAATAGTGAAGTATTAACAGGTCTGGTAGGATAGTCACGGAGAGCAAGTTCTATGTAAACACGAATATTCATATTGAAAATTTGAATCCATGAGTTCTATTTATCCTGTCAATTCACATGGTGGGTTTGTGCTTATGTGTCCAATTAAAATTAAACAGAACAGCATGAGCTTTAAATATTTTAATGCTAAAAACTTCTTATTAATGAGCTGCAGACCAAGAATTTTTTATTGAATTTATTTCACTATTGACCAAATATTGAAAAGTACTGGCAGACAGTTCATAACACAAACTCCAAGATGGCCCTTGAAGACACCCGACTCCATTTGAGCACCCTTTTTATTATTTCTCTAATTTGTTTTGCAAGGCTTAATACATAGCTTCACTCTAAATGTGTATGTATGTGTATGTGTATGTGTATGTGTGTGCATACACGTGCATGCCCACATGCATGCACGTTGAGTGGCAGATTTTTCTTTTAATATAACTTTGTGCTGTTTCATGAATTTCTGTTCTTTTTGGAATGTAAATTTGAAAGCAAATTCACTTTACTTAATATGCAAATGCCTGCACTGAAGTACAAGAAATAACTTTAGGGAAAATAGTGTGACCCCACCACCAAAAAATAGAAGTCACATTAAGTGACTTCAGGGCCCCTGGCACACATTACATTTCCTAGGGGATTAACCTGTTAATTATGCCTTAAATAGTAACCTGACCACACATTCAAGTCAATTTATGGCAGGATAATACAGTAAACAAGCCACAGAGTTTTTACACATGTGATGTGCAACATCCTTATGGCAGGGGCTGGCCTAAGACAGATCCCACTGCTCAGCTGAGTATTGAGAACTGGCATGGGGCAGTCCTAGAGTCTGAGACACAGCTGTCTCCTACCCAGTCAGGCTGGGGGCAGAACTAGTTCATGGCCCCTGTACCTCAGCCAGATTCCCAGAGGTAGACAGGGGTGCACTTCAAGCTTGAAATTAGGGAGCATCTCCCCCATCCAAGGACTACTTTCCACGGGTTCATAGTTGTGATGGAAAAGGAAGGAAAAGCATCATGTGCAGTTCACTACACAATCGACATTAACCTCAGGTTTGGCTCTAAATCAAAGTAATACAGGTCAAAAAACTTATAAAAAACTCTCTCTCCCCCTAGAAAAAAAAAAAAGATGGTTTCAGAGTCTTCAATTTCTGCAGTTTCTAATGGATGGCCTTGAATGTCCAGGTTCCTGCTCTTTAAGTGCCGTCTTCACCCTCAAGTAGTTTCCATGGGAGAAGATGGGATAAGACCTGGCTGGGGTCTTATGACCCTGCCACCCCCAGTGCTCCTTCCTGCCCATGGCAGGGGGTCGGACTAGACAATCTGTCCGGGTCCCTTCCCACTCAGTGATTCTATGATTCTACTGCACTCCAGACCTTTCAAAACGTTATGTGAGGCTAAGCTGCATGTGTGGTTTTATGACACCCTCAAAGCACAGGGTACCTGGGATAAGGAAGAGGTTCCCTAATGCTGGGATAGCAGTGCACCAGGACCCTTAAAAACTGTGCTATCCAGCTACACGTACTGTTTTAACATTGCTGGTGCCCAGGGACCCCAGGAATAAGGAGTCTCTCACCAATCCCAAGGTCCCCATGCCCAAGGATGTCAGAAAAGCACAAGTTGCACATGCAGTTTTTACTTGTTGCAGTGATGAGCCCAATCAATATATGAAAACCCTGCAAGTGTAGTGTTTAAACACCCCCAGTCAGGCTCTGATCCCCTACGCCTGGCAGGCCAGCCAGAGCTGCCAAGCATAGGGTTTTGACAATCAGCTGATTGTCTTGCCTGCAAGGACCACACTGGGACCAGTTCTCCCTCTACATCAGGCAGGTTCTCTAATTGCTCTAGCTTTACAGGTAGAAATATCAGTGTCAACTTCCTTTATATTTGAAATTTAATATGTTCAATGAGCCTGATCTGATACTTCTTGCATTTCTGATTTCTACAGTGACATGGGTTCGATTTGTTCCTCTGCTTTATTCCCTTCATGGACAGTTTTTAGTGTTTGTCAGATCCCTTCTGTTACTCTCTTGTTCCTCCGTCTCCCCAGTATAAGATCTCGGAGCAGCACATGGCAAGAATTAGCTTTGCTGGTATCTCTTCTTGATGGCCAAAACAGTCTCTCCATTTTCAGTGGATGAAAATGCATTCATACCTATCTCATGTCTTTGTTTGTCTCAGTTTTAAGCCAGTTTATATGTAAACTTGCACCAATTTGGGTTGCAATATATTCTTTACACATCTTACCATGAGGAGTCAAGAAGATGATGCTATATCTTCCATAGGTGTGTTCCTATAAGCCACCATGGTAAGCAAAGATCTTTGTTATCCAGGTTAGAGTTTAGGAATCATTTTTACAGTTTGAACTGCTCTCTGCCATTCCCTTCAATTATGGAACAAACAGACTATGTTCTTCCCATTGCTCAGTTTTAAAATCACTGGAGCAAAATGGCAGTCCATTGTTACTAAATGTCTTCAGGTATGCCATGCCTTGCAAATATAGATTTATACTGTCCAATGATGGACACTTGCTCTGTCTTGAAGCAGGAAAACTTTTACCTATTTGAACAGGAATGAAACAAGTTAAGATAATATGCTCTTTGAAACCAAAACAGGTCACTTGGACACATCTCAAAGGACTGTACTATAGCTTCAGGTTGACTACACATGCCTGGCCAATAAGCAGCATTTCACACTCTCCTTTTACATAGTTTTGCTCTCAAATTACTCATCAGTAGTGATTAATATCTCAGTCCTGAAACTTGTCTTTAAAGAGAGTGACAGAATCAAAGTACCAGAAAATGCATACTCTGTTCCTCTCTCTGTGACCATGCAGTGCAAGTATCCTCTAGGACTTCAGGTCTCTTGTCTGATCATCTTTTCAAAATATCTAGCAAGATATTTTGTCCTAAGGTTCAGAGGATCATAGCATTTACAGGAGCTGTTGAAAATCCTTCTGTGTCTGTCCTGATCTTGGCAAACAGGACCTCATGAAGTGTACTGCAGTATCAGCTTCCCCAGAAATTCCTCCATCATTCAACACAAGTTTTCTGAATAAAGCATCAGCAATTCCTAACTCCTTTCCTGGTCTACAAAGAATATTCAGTTTATGTTTTGGGAATATGAGGAACCATCTTTGATACCTTCTTAGCACATAGCACAAACAGCTTCTAAAAACAGTTTCAAGAGGTTTGTTTCAACAACTATTTTCTCATAGATAACCTGATGAAATCTCATACAGCCAACCACTATTACTAGCATTTCTTTTTCAGTTTGGATGTAGTTCTATTGTTATTGTCAGAATTTTAAAATCATAAACAGTAGCAATACAGCTTCTAATTCTGTGAAAATAGCATCCATGGACACAGTAACTGGTTTTTTGACATTCAAGCCGGTCAGCACTAGTGACCTTATGAATATCTGAGAGAATTGCTTACATGCCATTCCATGTACTGGCATGCAGGCAAACTCAGTTTTTTTCCAAACAGTTGTCCTGAAGGTCTTGTTGTTGATATGCGCAAAATACACTTACCCAGATAAGTAACTATTTCCAGGAATCTTAGCAACTCAGTCCTGCAGATCACTGCCATAACTGTAAGGGCCATACTGCATTAAGTTCCCAGGTGCTGGACTTCCAAAATATTTTATCTGTCAGAGTTACTTTGCATGTGTTTTTATTAAGCCCCAGATTTGATTTAGGACACCTGTCTATAATTCTCCGGTGCCATCAGGATTTTGTCTGGTATTTTACCATAGTGGTACAGCATTCAACACCCTCCAGCCCTGAAGGTGTCTGCTGCATCATTCCTTGATACCCTTTCAGGAGCCAAACAGATACCAAAAGGTAACTGGGTAAACCTGTACCTACAAAATGGGCATTGAATGTACACAACTCTATAGCTTTTGTCAACCAGCTATGGCAATTTTGCAAGGTGCACATATTACAGGGTGGTACTTGCAAATTTACTGTGTGTTTACATGACAAACACCCTGAGCCTTCAAATATATCCTTGTATCTGGAAATACACCACTGTCTCCATTTCTTTCTTCTTTAAAATACTGTCTGCACTAATTCCAAACTGATCACAGCTGGTAAACCTGGTATGGCTTGTGAGTTAAAATCTAACAGTGCTTTCTTATACTCATAGAACTATAGATGGGGAAAGTGTCCTGAGCCAGAGTGCCATCTCCTGCATTTGCGGGCAAAATCATTTATCCAAGAACTCCTCCAAATAGCTACTACAAACCCTCATGCAAAAGGCTGCAATTCACAAAACACCAGGAACACACCACAGACAAGCCAGAAGTAAAAGCAGAGGAGACAGGCATTGACCCTGCTATTACAGGGAAGTAACTAGTTAACATATGCTCAGAAGATGCTAGGAAAAAGAAAAAGACCTCAGGCAAAACTCTCCAGAGTCCATACCAGTCTAGGAGGAAAATTCCTCTCTGAGCCCATATTTGACAACTGATATGACCCTGAGCAGAAGGTCAAGATCCTCTATCCAAGAACCTCTGGTTTGCTTGGGTTTTTTTTTGTTTTTTGTGGGAGTTTTTTGGAGGGGGGAGCTGTTGTTCTTGTTTGTTTGTTTTTAAGCAACAGATGGAGGATCAACATACACCAGCCAAGATCCACATCCTTAGCTGTGACCAACATCCTACTGCTTCATGACAAGGTAAGGTGTGGAAATCAAAGTAGAAGCCAACAGTATTCTTGAAAGGGAAGAGGGGTGAAAATCCTTCCTAGCTTCTCCAGGCAACCACCAAGAAATCTGAAGCATAGGACTGATTACCTACCACATTATAAGAGTTACATCTATAATCCAGTATGGGGATTTCAAATATATGAGGTCTGTTCAAAAAGTATCGAGACTGATGCTGTAGGAAACAAAATATTTTATTTACAGGGGTTTGGGCTTAATCTCCTTTGAAGTCTGCTCCTTCTGCAGCCATACACAACTCCCAACATTTCTGCCATTGTTGGACACACCTCTGATAAGCAATTTGTGGAATCGCTAAAAGCTGCTCAGTCACATTTTGTTTTCTAGTTTCCAAATCACGAAATCATCTTCTTCTCAAGGTTTTCTTTAGTTGAGAGAAAACAAAAAAGTCGCATGGGGCCATATCAAGTGAATATGGAGGCTGCGGCACTTGTGGGATACGGTGTTTGGCTAAAATTTGACTAAAAATTGCTTCACAATCTGTGCTGAGTGGGCAGGCACGTTGTTGTGGTGAAGCATCCAGGAGTCGGACAATCACTTTTCTGGTTATTTCATTCCCAAACCTCCAGTTAGAATTGAATGACATGAACCAGCAGAAATTCCAACTACTTCTGCTATCTCTCAGACAGTCAATCATCTATCATTTTGAAACAAACTGTGACCCGCAGCCACGTTTTCATCATTTCATGATGTTGAAGGCCATCTGGAATGTTCATCATTCCAAAAGGACACTTGCGTGCCTGTATGCAAATGCCAGGAGCTTAGGGAATAAACAGGAGGAAGTTGTCCTCCTGCGTAACAAAAATAATTATGATGTCACAGGGATAACGGAGACCTGGTGGGACTCCACTCATGACTGGGCCACAGATATAAATGGTTATACCCTGAACAGAAGGGATAGAGTGGACAAAAGGGGCAGGGGTATAGCTCTCTATATCAAGGAAAGCTACACGTCCCTGCAAGCCGCCATTGCCACCCATGGTGGATGACTGGAGACCCTCTGGGTTAAAATCCGTGGGGAACATGGCACAGAGGACACAATGGTGGGACCTTCTACAGACCTCCTGCCCAGGATCAAGAGCTTGACCAGGAGTTTGCCAGGGAATTGGCTGAGGCCACACACTCCCAGTGCATGGTTGTCATGGGAGACTTCAACTACCCAGACAACTCGTGGGAAAAGCTTTCATGCAAGAAGTCTATGGGCGGATGAGAGGTGAAGCATTGCTTGACCTGGTAATGGCAACTGGGGACAACCTAATCAGCAACCTAACGATCAAAGGGAAACTGGGTGACAGTGACCATGAGCTGATGACCTTCACCATCTGCCATAAAGCTGGCAAGTCAGTCGGCATTACAGAAGTCCTCGACCAGAACCCAAAGGGGAGGGGAGTTCAGGATGAGTGGTTGTTCCTTAAAGATGCAAGCCTGGATGCACAAGCAAAATCTATTCCAACTCAGAGGAAAGGCAGCAAAAGGGCTCTCCAGGAAACTAGCAGACCTCCTGTTTCCAAAAAGAAAGACCTACAAAGGATGGAGGACTGGAGCTACCACCAAGGAGGAATACTCTGCTCTGGTCTGGACCTGGAGGGAGCAAACCAGAAAAGCCAAGGCTGCAACGGAACTCCAACTAGCTACAAGTATCAAGGACAATAAAAAGTCCTTTTTTAGATGTGGGGAGCTGGAGGAAAAGCAAAGGCAACATTGGACCCCTGCTAAGCCAGATGGGACAACTGACAACCAATGCACAGGAAAAACCCAACTTGCTAAATGGGTACTTTGCATCAGTCTTTCACCAGTCCCATGGGACACCCCTGCCCATTATGGGACAGGAAGGCCCAGGTGAGGGAGATTCCTTACCCTCCATCACTGCTGACCTCGTGAAGGAACACCTTGAGAGGCTGGACACCTTCAAGTCAGCCGGCCCTGACAGTTTACACCCCAGGGTACTCAAGGAGCTGGCAAGCATCATAGCTCGGCCCCTGGCATGGATCTTCAAGAACTTCTGGTGCTCTGGTGAAGTGCCTGACAATTGCAAGAAGGCCAATGTGGTGCCTGTCTTCAAGAAAGGGAGGAAAGTGGATCTGGCAAACTATAGGCCCATCAGCCTAACCTCTATCCTGGGGAAGGTCTTAGAAAAGATAATCAAAGAGGACACTCTTAACAGACTGGCCCCTAGCAACGTCCTGAGGGATAGCCAGCATGAGTTTGTCGTGGGTAGGTCTTGCTTGACCAAACTTATTTCCTTTTACGACCAGGTGACCTATCACCTAGACAAGGGAGAAGAGCTTGATGTTGTATAACTTGACTTTAAAAAAGCCTTCAATCTGGTATCCCATGATCACCTCTTAGCTAAACTGGCTACTTGTGGCCTTGGCCTACCATGATCCACTGGCAGGAGAATTCGGTCCGCAGCAGGACCCAGAGGGTGGTGGCTAATGGAAGTCAATCATCATGGTGCACTGTGACCAGTGGAGTCCCTCAAGGCTCTGTCCTTGGGCCTATACTAGTCAACATTTTCATTAATAATGTGGACATTGGTGTCAGAAGTGGACTGGCCAAGTTCACCGACAACACCAAACTCTGGGGTAAAGCGTCCACACCTGAGGACAGGCAGGTGATCCAGGCTGACCTTGACAGGCTCAGGAAATGGGCGGATGAGAACCTGATGGTGTTTAACACCGAAAAATGCAAGGTTCTCCACCTTGGAAAGAAAAGCCTGCAGCACGCTTATAGGCTCGGCAGTGCTATGCTGGTTAGAACTACAGACGAAAGGGACTTGGGGGTCATGATTGACCACAGGATGAACATGAGCCTTCAATGTGATGCTGCAGCTAGTAAAGCAATCAAAATGCTGGCTTGCATCCATAGCTGCTTCTCAAGCAAATCCCAGGACATCATTCTTCTGTTGTACTCAGCCTTGGTGAGACCACAGCTGGAGTACTGCATCCAGTTTTGGGCTCCACAATTCAAAAAGGATGTGGAGAAGCTTGAGAGAGTCCAGAGGAGAGCCACACGCATGATCAGAGGTCAGGATAACAGACTTTATGAAGAGAGGCTGAGAGCCATTGGACTCTTCAGCTTGGAAAGGCGCAGGCTCAGGCTGGACCTGGTAGCCACCTATAAATTTATCAGGGCTGCTTACCAGGATCTGGGGGAATGTCTGTTCACCAGAGTTCCCGAAGGGATGACAAGGTTGAATGGTCACAAACTCCTCCATGACCGTTTCAGGCTGAATAAAACAAAGAACTTCTTTACTGTTCAAGCCCCCAAGGTCTGGAATAGCCTGCCACTGGAGGTGGTTCAAGCACCTATTTTGAACGCCTTCAAGAGATATTTGGATGTTAATCTTGCTAGGATCCTATGATCCCTGCTGACTTCCTGCCCCTGGGACAGGGGGCTGGACTTGATGATCTTCTGAAGTCCCTTCCAGCCCAAATGTCTATGAATCTATGAATCACTTTCGACCAATGATCATCCTTCTTTAAACTGACGATACCATTCAAAAATTTTTGCACAGCTCATAGTGTCATCACCAAAGGCTATTTTAAGTCATTCAAATGTTTCACTTGCTGTTTTCCTGATTTTCATGCAAAATGTAATTCACACTTGCTGTTCTGGACATTTTGCCCTAATGAAAGGGAATGCGAGACCCAAACAATCTCACTGGCCACAGAGAACTGGGGAAACACCATGAGCTGCAAATCTGTCCAGAGGAGTCCCAACATGCCCAGACATGTTCAGCAAAGCCATGCCTCCTACGCAATACTTTAAAAAAAAGCCCCCCACTCACTGGATGCTGCAGCAGCCATTGGGGCCTCTTAAGGCTTGTGACAGAGCTCCCCCATGGAGCGCAGGACAGTGGGGGGCAGCGGAGATTGTCCCCTTGCCTGGCAGGAGCTGGTGAGTTCAGGGCTTTTTTAGTGCCGGGACACTGGGGCCGGGTTGGGCAGCAATTGAAGGGGCTGGAAGAGCAGGTGGGGGATGGGACCTGTTCAATTTAGAGATTTGGCCGATTCGGTGGCAGCCGAATCTCCGAATCAGATTTGGTCGATTCAATTCAGGACACTGATTCACATCACCAAATCATATCACTGTCCCCTGAATTGGCCAAATCTAAAGTGAATACTAACCACTTTGCACAAGCCTAATAACTATGTATTACGCACTGACTGTCAAGCCAGAACATCATGTCCTAGCACTGTGGCTTTCAAAGTCACAGTACCCTTCTGTCACAGAACCTCTGCCCCTAACCCCATGGGCCACCTGAGCCAATGCAGAGTCAGGCGACCTCACCCAACAATAGCAGCTCACTGCCTCCCAGCCCACTCCACCATTGCCACCAGTCTTTTTACAGAATCCCTCATGACCTACTGTGGAATCCCAGGGTTCCTCAGAACACAGCATAAAAACCACTTTCCTAGCTGATCATCCCCTTCCATAAAGCTGTGCAGAAACTGCAAGCAATTCAGTTTCTTTACCCCCACCACTTTGCTAAGAAGACCATAAGAAAAAGAGACCATTTCCTTAACCATCTTAGTGACCATCCTTCAAGCTTGTTCCAGTTTAACTTCACAAATTTTAGACACTAGTGACCAGAACTGCATACAGTATTCTAAATAGGATTTTACCAATGCCTTGTAAAACAGCATTGTTATCTCTGCCTCTCTACTGGCTATTATCTTACCTAATAAACTTTAGGATTGCATTATCTTTTTTCACAACTGCATCACACTGACAGCACATGGGTGTCTTACAACAAACCAATAAATATACCTACATCCCATTTTCCTCCCCTCAGTTGTCTCCAGTCTACACACCTCCACCTTACAGCCGAAGCTCTTGGTGTTAGTTCAAGGCACATGATTTTGCACTTCACACTGTTAAATCTCATACCACCTGTAATGCTCCATTCCACAAGATTAGCTAAATCTTTTCTTAATCTCCTGCACAAATCTGGTTCTCTTCCATATTAGTGTCATCCACAGATTTCATAAGGACACATTTAGTTCTTGTACCCTGGATGCTGATAAAAGACATTGAACTGGATCAGTCCGAAGACCAATCCCTAAAGAATGCCTCTGGTAACTTTTATCTAATAAATTAAATAAGCTTTTAACATGACCTGCCATAGTTTCCCTTTAATCCACCTCGTTATCCATCTCCTGATTATGGCACTGTTCCCCATCCTCTCCAGTTTGGCCAAAAATGTCCCATGGGGCACAATAGCAAAAGCTTTCTTAAATCTAGATATATGAAGTCCAATGAATTACCTTAACCAT
The DNA here is from genome assembly GCF_052110815.1 of Crocodylus siamensis. NCBI lineage: Eukaryota > Metazoa > Chordata > Crocodylia > Crocodylidae > Crocodylus > Crocodylus siamensis. The sequence continues at coordinate 260,895,936 of NC_143395.1, read as the reverse complement.
GTTTTCCAGATTTCATAGACATTAGGGGCTGGAAGGGACCTTGTGAGATTGAGTCCAGCCCTCCCCCTCCCCTCCCCACCATAGGCAGGATGTCAGTTGGGATCGAGTGACCCAAGCAAGAAAAACATCCACATGTTTTTTGAAAGAGTCCAGAGTAGGTGCTTGCACCACCTCTAGGGGGAGTCTGTTCCAGACCCTGGACACATACACCATAAAGAATTTTTTTCTTATATCCAGTCTAAATTGGCCTTCCTGGAGTTTATGGCCATTAGATCTTGTTATCCCTTGGGGAGCTCTGGTGAACAGATGTTCTTCCAGGTCCTGAAGTACCGCTCTTATATAATTGTAGGCTGCTACCAAGTCCCCCCTGAGCCTTCTCTTTTCCAGACTGAAGAGCCTCAAGTCCCTCAGTCTCTCCTCATACAGCCTGCCCTCCAGGCCTTAAATCATATGAGTGGCTCTCCTCTGGACTCTCTCAAGCTTTTCCACATCCCTCCTGAAGTGGGGGGCCCAAAACTGGATGCAGTACTCCAGCTGCAGTCTCACCAGGGCTTAGTAAAGTGGGAGGATAACATCCCTGGTTTTGCTTGAGATGCATCGGTGGATGCACCCCAGAGTTTGGTTTGCTTTGCCAGCCACAGAATCACATTGGTGGTTCATATTCATCTTGTGGTCAATCAAGACCCGCAAGTCCCTTTCAGTCGTGATGCTAGCGAGCATAGCACTGCCGAGCCTGTAAGTATGCTGGAGGTTTTTCCTACTGAGATGCAGCACCTTACACTTCTCTGCACTGAAGGCCATCAGGTTTTGATCAGCCTACCTTGAGAGTGTGTCCAAGTCAGCCTGTATCCCCAGCCTGTCCTGTGATGTGATCACCCTCTCCCATAATCTGGTGTCATCCACAAACTTTGTCAGTCTGCATCTGATTCCCAAATCCCAATCATTAAGGAAGATGTTAAAGAATACTGGCCCAAGTATTGAGGTCTGAGGCACTCCACTGGTCACCCTGTGCCACATTGATTTAATCCCATCAACTAGTACTCTTTGGGTCTAACCCCGTAGCCAGTTATCTAGCCAACGGACCATAAAATGATCGAGGCCACAGTTCTCCAGCTTAACCGTGAGGACATCATGGGGAACCAGGCCAAAGGCTTTCTTGAAATCCAGATATATCATATCCATGTCATCTCCCTTGTCGAGGGCACGTGTTACCTGGTCATAGAAGGAGATGAGATTGGTCAGGCAAGACCTGCCAGTCACAAAGCCACGTTGGCTGGCATTCAGATGCTTGCCTTGCATTAGTCAGGTGTTGTTGTCTCTTACTTTATCATAGAAAGTTATTTAAATTGGTCTGATATAGTCATCCTCTGAAAAACCCAGTTGTTTTGTCCCATTTTCCATTTCCTTCCGTATTTTGTCTATTCCTGCCATTCAGTGTCTGTTAAGGCCTTTCATACTATTGAAGTCAGGCTAACAGGCTTGGAACTTCTCCCTTTTATAAAATTAGGCACATTGTCATTTTTAGTCATAAGGTGCTATCCTCGAGTTGCACCAATTCATTGAAGATTGAACTACAGGAGTTGCTATTTTGTATGAAGATTACTTCAGTAATAACCTGTACCCCTTCAATAATCTAGGACATTCTAGATGATCCACGCTTCCCAAATCTGACACAGTAACCAATCTATGTTCTACCTCCACCTTTGATATGGAAATTGCTGTCATACAATACCTTCCTCTAATGTCCTTAGTTATTGATGAAGTTATCCTTGATTTCTATCTTGTTCTCAGCAGGTAGTGGTTCCACTTCTTCCCTCCCATCTCTCTCTAATTATAACCAAAGCAGCTTTCACCATTAATCTTAATAGTATTTGCAGAGTTGAGCTCATCTTATTCCCTCATTCCTGGACCATGGAAAGATTCTCTTCCACTGAGGAGTATCATTTTCCCCCGCTTGTAGATCCTCTGCTTGTTAAGAGTCTGCTTCAGATACCTGTTCTTCCAGGCAGGTCTGTAGCTGTTCCTCATCAGTATTTTTCCCCTTTGGTTTGGGATATAAACACTTTATAATAGTCATACTTCTGCCTTAAAATAATACTGTGCTGTGTACACAGCCAAGTCAGTTCTCAAACCCAATCAACTTCCTAATTGCTTTAGTTTCTTAAAGCTAGCCCATCTAAAGTCTAAAAGCCTTGTTATAGACCTATTGTTGTTCTTTCTACAATTTAGTCTTAACTGAATCAATTCACAGCTGCTTGATCCCAAATTATTTTCCACAATCAGTTTTTCTACAAGGTTCTCATTACTAGACAAAACTAAATCTAAAAATAGCTGTGTCTCTCATTAGTATAGTGAGGATTTTGAAGAGAATCTATCAACTATCTCATCCAAAAATACCAGTACCCTATTATTATTTGATGTGTTTGTTACCAAATCTATATCAAGCAGACTGAAATCTCCTGTAATATAATAGTTTCCACTATTACTGAAATCTCCCAAGAGCTTCTGGATTTCCCTGTCCATTTCCAAGTCAGAGCCTGGGAGTTTATAAAAAATTCTCAACATAATTTTTATTATTCCTTCCTAATATGATTTTCACCCAAAAAGATTGTTTCATCTATGCCATGACATCTTATTTCACTGCAATCTACAACTTCATTAATACACAGTACTGACCACTGCCTTCATTATTTCTGTCCTTCCTAAACTGATTATATGCTTCAATATCCACAATCTAGTCATGGTTAATATTCCACCATGTCTCCATTATTCCTATAAAGTCTGGTTTAATGTCACAGATCAGGAGCTCTAGTTTCTCCATTTTATTGTCCAAATTCCTTGCACTGAGATAGAAGCATTTAAAGGTGTTTCCATCTATCATTAACTAAGGTTCTAGTTGGAATATCTATAACCATTTTGTTACCACTTACAACTGTGCTGTTGCCTTCCACAGGCCTTCCATTCATTGGTACCCTTCATTCCTAGGCCATCTCCTCATTTACCAGACTACTCTCCAGCTGTAGGTTTACTCTCAGTGTAAGTATTTCATAGAATTCTCCCAGCCTTCCCCCAACATTCTAGTTAAAGACAGCCTTGCTCCTGACATCATAGTTTCCTCACTTATTCAAGCAGAGCTCATTCCCTGGACAAAAATCCTATGGATAAAATGTCGAAATGTGTTGAAAGAGTGAAACAGTGTCAATGAAACAAAATGGGACAGTGCTTTGAAATGAAATAAAACAATGAAAGGAAACACTGTCCCTTCAAAAACAGCAAAGCAGACACCGAAACAAAATGATGGTGTTTTGCACAGCCCTACTGCAGAGCACTTTAAAAGTAGCTGAGTGTGTGACAAATTAACCCTTGTCTAATGAGAGATCAAGATGAAGCCACTCCACTTCTGCATGATGCAGGTATCAAATTTATCCTCAAGTCACTGCAAATCACTATATTTACTGTATAGTATGGGTATGCACGCGTAGACACTCACCCGTACTATGTAGTAATTCTGGTTACTGCCTGCATCATGAAGCTATCAAATTTACACTCAATTAGGTACTGAGCAGTAATACACATGTAGATGCCTTACTGTATAATAACGCTTCAGTCCCAGTCAGTCGACACACAGTGTTAATGTGCTTTAACACCTGCACATGACACCGACCTATTCCCCGCTTACTGCGCCATAACTTACTGCAGAGTAAATTTAAGCCAGTGTAAATGCACATGTAGACATGCCCACTCTGCAGGAATGCACTGCAAATACAGCCAGCCATTTGTGTATAGGCCACCACATTCATGACCTTCTCATCACCTTTTATACCAGGTGGTATAAATTCACAATCTTCTCATCACCTGTGGACTTTCCTACATAGTACACAAACACTTATATTCTGCTTGTGGACAATCAACAAAACCCCTTCATAATGATGTTAAGTGGTGCAAATGGCCTTTTGCCAGTCCTCCATGTCAAGGATGAATTTAATCTTAACCTCAATGTTTCAATAATATAGGAGAAATGGAATATGCCATCAGCAGAAATTTTTGCAAACGAAGAGGGAAAAAGGGAGAAAAGAAAGCTGAACAAACAAAACACAGGATCAAAAGGACATGTTAAGCAACATTTCTGCATTAGCGTAACGTGTACACTAAGATCTTCCTTTCACTCTCAATGAACAGAGAAAAATACAACCTAACTGCAAATATTGAACAGGAACCTCTCTTTGATTAGTAAAGTGCACAGACTTTACAAAGATAAAGTGAATTTTAATTTTGAGAATTTGACAAGTGATTTTTAATTGAATATTTAATGGGAAAAAATTCAGGGTTTGAAATGTTTTGGTTCATTACACAAGTCATCCAATGAGAGAATATAAGTGATCAATGCAGCACAAAATTTGTCACTAAATAGCTATACTGAAGGGCTTGCAAATATCATACAATGCAAGAAAATTTCCAAATAAACTTAAAAGGTTTCATTTCACAAAAAGTTTATACATAAATAACTCATAAAGAATTTCTACCCTGTTATATAAAAGGTTGATTATTTTTTCAAATTCTAATAAGCCATTAGTATCTCTGAATACATTTAACATGTTGATTACTATTCTGGATACCCTAGAATATCCAAAATATTTAATTGAGATATAAGATTAATATTATATTGAACAATTCCACATTAGGGAATGCAAGTAACCTTGGTCTTAAGAACAGTATAGCCCTGACCCAAGGACAGACATAGGTGCATTCCTCATAGGTGGTATAATGCCTAACATGACCCCCAGAGTGGCTTCCAAAGCCAAGACAGGTACCAAGGCTATAAATGGAGAAAATAGCTGCCTGAGATGGTTGATCCAAGAAATCTGGACACTGAGCAGGGACCAGCCAAGAGCTAGCCAGTAGAAAACAAAGTACAAAGTGGTGTCTGAAAATTTTTCTAGAGCTTAAACCCAGGATCAGGCACCTGAAAGAAGCACCTCCCTCAGGGAAGGTGCCTGCCTACATGTATGCTTTGAAAGACTGAGAAGAGCTTATTGTTTTTCAAAGAAAGGTGAAAATAATTAGGGGAGTGCAAAATGGGCCATATTCAATTTGGATTCAGATTTGGATTAGGCCTGAATTGGAGACAGTGATTCAATTTGTTTATTCGTATCACTGTCCCCGATTCATAGTTTCATAGCTGGTAGGGTCAGAAGGGACCTGAGCAGATCATCAAGTCTGAACCCCTGCCATGGCAGGAAAGAGTACTGGGGTCAAATGACCCCGGCAAGGTGTTCATCTAGCCTCCTCTTAAAGACCCCCAGGGTAGGAGCCAGCACCACTTCTCTTGGAAGTTGGTTCCAGATCCTAGCCGCCCTGACAGTGAAGTAGTGCCTCCTGATGTTTAGTCTGAATCTACCCTCTACCAGCTTGTGACTGTTATTTCTAAACAATCCTGGTAGTTCTCGGGGGAACAGGGACTCCCCCAATGCCTGCTGGTCCCCTCTGACTAGTTTGTAAATAGCTACTAGATCCCCCCTCAGCCTTCTCTTGTGGAGGCTGAACAGGTTCAGGTCCCTTAGCCTCTCCTTGTAGGGCCTGTCTTACTGTCCCCTGATCATGTGAGTGGCCCTCCTCTGGACCCTCTTGATGCTGGCCTCATCTCTCCTAAAGTGCCGTGCCCAAAACTGGATGCAGTACTCCAGCTGCGGCCTGACCAGTGCCACATAGAAGGGGAGGATCACCTCCTTGGACCTGCTTGAGATGCATCTGTGGTTGGCCTTCATGACTGCGTCCCCACACTGTCAGCCCATGTTCATTTTGGCATCAATAATGACTCCAAGATCCTTTTCTGCCTCTGCACTGATGAGAAGGGAATTCCACAGTCTGTAGGTATGGTGCCGGTTCTTCCTCCCCAGGTGCAGTACCTTGCACTTGTCAGTGTTGAAACCCATCCTGTTCTCATCCGCCCACCCCTGTAACCTGTCCAGGTCCAATTGCAACCTATTCCTCCCTTCTAGCGTGCCCACTTCCCTCCACATCTAAGTGTCGTCTGCGAATTTCAACAAGGTGCTTTTTACATCCTCATCCAAGTCGCTGATGAAGATGTTGAACAATGCAGACCCGAGGACCGAGTCCTGGGGGACCCCACTGCCCACATCTCTCCAGGTCAAAAATGACCCATCTACCACCACTCTCTGGGTGCAACCCTCCAGCTAGTTAGTGACCCATTTGACTGTGTAGATGTCAATACCACAGTCCCCTAGTTTTTTAATGAGGATGGGGTGAGAGACAGTGTTGAAGGCCTTCCTAAAATCCAGAAAGACTACAACCTGCATCTAAGGATTTGGTGACCTGATCGTAGAAGGCCACCAGATTGGTCTGACAGGACCTGCCTCTAATGAACCTGTGTTGGTTGCCCCTAAATATAATCTTCCCTGCTGGCCCCTTGTGGACATGTGCCAGGATAATTCTCTCAAAAAAGCTTACCCAGGATCAAAGTAAGACTAACTGGCCTATAGTTTCCTGGGTCCTCCTTCCTCCCTTTTTTGAAAATGGGAACCACTTTGGCCCTTTTCCAGTCCTCTGGCACCACACCAGAGCACCACGAGTGCTCGTAAAGCTGTGCCAGGGTCCCACAATGACCTCTGCTAATTCCCTCAGCGCTCTGGGGTGAAGATCATCAGGACCAGCTGATTTAAATATGTTCAGTCCCTCCAGAAGTTCCCTGACTAGATCCTTACTGACCCTAGGCCTGGGTGTGCCTCCCCTGGGGCCTACAGGAGTCCTGGGCGGGGGGGGTGTGACCTGGTCCCTGCTCAGAAAAATGGAGGCTGAATCTGAATCTGAAGATTCAATGCTGATTCAGAAAATAAGCCATTCAGCCCTAGACATAACTTGTTTTTTCTACATACCTCAACATACAGGGCACAGCTTGTGAACCCTGTGATACTGGGGCAGATGGAGCATCCTACAGGAGTGCAGGGCCCACCCCCCTGCACCCCCGCATTCTCAGGAGTGGACCTGGAAGTGGACCAGAAGTACTTCCGGTCCACTTCTGGGTCTGCTGGGGAACACACTGAGGGGATCCCCGGTGCCCCCTGGCTCAGCGTCATCCACAGGGAGATTCTGGGTGCTCCCCACAGACTCAGGAGGCACCAGTCACCAAACCGGGGGGTGTGGGAAGGCCCCCCAACATGCTTCCCCAGGGACGCAGAAGTGGACCGGAAGTACTTCTGGTCCACTTCTGAGTCTGCTGCTAAGCATGCTGGGGAGCCCCCCGTGTTCCTGTGGGACGCTCCATCTGCCCCAGCATCGCAGCATTCACAAGCTACCTGGTACCTTAAGGTATGTAGCAAAAACATATAAAGCTGTGTCTATGTCTGAATCTCTGAATTTCTCTCAGAGGGTTCTGATTAAATTTGAAGAAATTAAAGGGTCTCCTGATTTGATTCAGATTCAGAGATTCGGCCACCGAATCGGGCTGAATCTCTGCCAAATCGAACCAGTGACAAAAGCTTTGCACAGCCCTAAAAATAACAGTATGGTAATATCCAACTTCAATATAACTGACTAGAACAGGACCTGTGGATGTACATCATTTGGTCCATGAGGTGCACCTGACAGCAACCAAAGCATTAAATGCCACTGCTTCTCAACCCCACTGCTGTTGCTGCATGAACCACAGTGTCAGTCAGACCCCAGGGGGGCTGCCACAGAATTCAGTGTTTTCAGTCACCATCAATTTTAGTCACCAGCAACATTCATGCTCTGGCTGGTGGCCACACCAACACTGCAGCTCCAGCAGGCATTACTCGAGGTTGGGTTGTAGTGTCATTAATTCTTTGGCTGATGGCACAAACACACCAACAGTTGCAGCCAGGAGACTGCAGCCATGAGTCCTGGACTACTGATGACTGGTACTCACTCAGAAAGCAAGAGACCTGGGTATAAGGCTGTCCTCATTTTTGAAGATTCAAACTCACTTCTCACTTCCAAAGGGCATAGTCTAGCCAGCAGGCTATAGGCTAGTCTGAGGGAGAGGGGTACTTTCTGTCCCTTCAGTGGGAGTTGAGCCATTCTTTATCTTATTTACCAAAGAGGCAAGATTCATGGGTATAGAAGGAAAGCAAGTGGAAGCCTGTCTCTGTAGCTTATTTGTTAAGGCACTCCGCTGGTGGGGTGAATTCTGGATTCCCATGCCCACTGTCATGGTTACTATATATGCACTTAACATTAGTTTAGGAACAGTCCTCCTTCATAGGTATTTGGTGTAGAATGTGTAGTCAGTATGTAGCAGGTTTCTTTTGCACGTACCATAATACCACACTACCTAGTTTTTCAATCAGAATGGGGATTAGGAAGAATCAGGCACCTATGATGGAACTCGGAACAGAACAATCCCATGCACCACTACAGGCTGGGGACCAACTGTCTAAGCAGCAGCTCTGCAGAAAAGGACCTGGGGGTTACAGTGGACAATAAGCTGAATATGAGCCAACAGCACACCCTTATTGTGAAAAAGCTACCTGGGCTGCATTAGTAGGAGTGCTGCCAGCAGACTGAGGAAAGTGATTCTTCCCCTCTAGTCAGCACTGGTGAGACTACATCTAAAGTACTGTGTTCAGGTTTGGGCACCCCACTACAGAAAATATGTAGACAAATTGGAGAGGAGGGTGGAGGGTAACAAAAATGATTAGAAGGCTGGGGCACATGACTTCTAAGCAAAGGCTGGGGCAACTGGGCTTATTCAGTATGGAGTAGAGAAGACTGAGGGGAGATTTAATAGCAGCCTTCAATTACCTGAAGGGTGGTCCAGACAGGATGGAGCTAGACTGTTCTCAGTGATGGCAGATGACACAGCAAAGAGCAATGGTCTCAAGTTGCAGCAACAGAAGTTCAGGTTGGAGATTCAGAAAAATTTTCTCACTAGGAGGGTAGTAAAACACTGGAACAGGTTACCCAGAGAGGTGGTGGACTCTTCATCCTTGGAGGTTTTTAAGACCCAGCTAGAAAAAGCCTTGGCTGGGATGATATATTTGGGAATGGTTCTGCTTTGAGCAGGGGGTTGGATTAGATGACCTCCTGGGGTCCCTTCCAACTCTAACCTTCTATGATTCTATCAAAAGTCTAAAAAAAGAAGTGTAAAGAAATTTCAGGTCAAGAAATGGAGATACTTTGTAAATGTAAATATCTCCAGAGTTAGGGAAGCATTGAGCAGATTTGTTTTGTTTTAATCATAACTTTGGACCTGCACACCTACCACCCTGTTTTATACACTGAAGACTTTCTCTTTCCCTGGAATAGGCATATAAGATCAGATTTCAAAAAGTGATCATAATTATTGCAGAGCTATCAGATTTCTCCAAGAATACTCAGCATCTTCAGTCTGATAATGTTTAAAGTTATGCACAAAAACACCACAATAAAAAGGTACAAGCACTGTAATATCTTAGTTTTTTTTAAAGGTCATGTAACAGAAGAAACAAAATAGCTTAATATGACTAGGCTGTAGCTAACGAACAAGCAGTAAGTCATGAAAGAAAGAAGGGCACAAAGCAAACTCAGAAAATTCACTGAGTGATTTACAATGATAGGTCTAGCAGTTCTTGCTCTAATATAGTAATTGTCAATTAATCTTCATGAAACTTGCAAAATATATCTAGAAAGAGATCATTATGACATTCCAGTTCATTTCAAACTGATCTTCAGGATGTATAAACACCACACGTATTCTAGATATCTGGTATTGTACAAATGTACAGAATACTTGTCAAATTTTGAGCAAGGCCAAACTTCACTTTAGGAATCTGGACAGATACAAATCTTCATAAGAAAAAACATATTTTTCTGACTAGCTCTAATTATTACAAATCACCTGCATTTTCTACAAGATATTTATGTCTTCAGCCAGCATCTAGCAACAACATAAACCAATCCCTGCCATTACCACCTGCAGCCCCCTAAACAAACCAAACAAAATTAAATAGGCCTTTTCTTTTTTCAAGGTATCATCAAAAAAGTGGGTGGACTTGGGTCTTGCAGAATACAAGGAGTGAATCCCAGAGTCGGGGTTCCCTAAACCACAACAACATTCCAGTCAATTGCCTGACAAGAGGGCTAATCATGACTACAAAAGGCTATAAAAAAACCTTAAAATGTCAAGCTCCATAGAGTCCCAGACTAAATTATGATTATTTTTACATTAGCTGTTTCATCCTAAATTATTTCCACTTGTTTTCTCTTAGAGAACTGCTCATTCAGATACGTATATGTTCCTAAGATATGTACATGTTTGTTCAGTTCCATTCAAGCTCTGGAAGAAGATTTTCGACATGAATTACCAGCAAGAAACAGCATCAAAAACAAAGTGAGATGATAATGGGGTGTAAGGATGCCATTATTTTTCAGGTCCCAAAAATTAATATACACAATGAGTACAATAATTGGTCTAGGATAAGATAAGTCATCGCTGAAGCAAACACGTTCCCTGGCTGTAATCGCTGTCCCTGTCCATTCCTTCATTTCTGTTGCCTACTCCTGTCCTTACAGCTCTATACTATGCTTACCCTACTGTATTCTACCAGAACTCCTGCCAGTAACCAAAGGGATATCACCTTTGTGACACTTTTGTGCCTCCTGGCAACTACACTTTATCAGGTGTCCTAGCAGGGTTCAAACTGCACCTTGGGGAGATGCAGCTGTTCAAGTGGCTGCAGCAGAAAGCGGAAGGCATGAGTATATCTACTGCCCTCTTCTGCTGGGTTTTAGGTGGCAGCAGAAGCCTTCTTCCAGTCAGAAATATGATATTACTCTGCCAACAGAAGGGATTCTGCTGCCAAAGGAAAACTTTAAGTGTGGCATGCTCAATTTTGCCAAACAGAATTTGAGTTCTACTGGCAAAATTAGATGAGGCTTTAGAGAGCAACCTCTGCTTTCCATTTCCATTGCCTAGTAAAGCATCTAAGTATAATTTAGATCCACACAGTAATATTTTGCTACAACTGATTATCCTTTCCCCATGAAACACAGCATGAACACAATTAAAGGGTTTGCTACAGTGTTGTGATTGCCTAATGCTTGCTACATGCACACAGCAGACTGCACCAAGCCAGAATTGAGAGCATATGCCTGAGTGCTGATTTTTGGACTAACCGAGAAGCAATTTTAATCACTGAGAATTGCAGTAGTGACTTGAAATTAGAACCCAAGTCTTACCATAGCTATGGACACAACAATGAGCTCAATGCCCATTCTGAATTTCTACCAGATTTTAGGACTTTATGTTGCTGAGCTGCTGGCTCTAGTTTTACCAACAAAAATCATTTTGGAACACGTTGCACTAAAAAAAAAAACAGCATTTTTACTCTGTTGCTGAAGCATGGGAATATTTGCTTGTTACTTCAGCTTTATACGAAAGAAACTCCAGTGATGACAAAGTATAAAAAAGAGTAACTCAGTATTAAAGCAAATACATAACATTATCAACATTTCTAATGTAGCCAAGTCTAAGAATATACTGCATGAAGTTTATCCATTTGCCTTTGCCAAGAATGCTGTATTAAAGCAGTTTTCCCTACCCACAAGGTTTTTCAGTTCCTCATTATACCCTTCCTAAAACCTGATCCAATCAATTCTAGTGATGAAGACTTCCCTTTGCCAGGAAGTCCTCTCCAATTACTTCATAGCACCATTATAAAATTAATGCCATTAAAAAGATGAATCCCTGGTGGGAATGATTTTCATTTGTTTGGTTTTTTTCAAAGGAGCCCTCTAGGAGCCAAATATAATTTCTCTGATTTAACATGAATAACATCCAAAGACTATGGCTTAGATTATAGAAGGGTACACGACAATTTCAATAGGGTTAAGTGCCTAAATGCCTTTAAAAATCCAGGCCCATAAACTAAGCATTAGTGTCTATCATGGATCACATCCTAGCTGTACTGAAATCAAAGGGAATTTTTTACCACAAATTTCACTGGGTCCAGAATTACATCCTTTGTATGTAAGAGCCAAAGTCAGCCTCCACACTGCATTTTGATTTACTTTTCTAGTTCTATTTACCATTTTCTTCCAGTGCAGTCTCCATAACTTGAGAAAGTCTCCACTTGGGAGTCAGTGCAAACTGTAGATTCAAGACACTAACAGCAGAGAGTAAGCAGAAATGAACTGGCACAGAGAAGATCCTCCCTGGGGCCATCTAGGAGGGCCACCTCTAGGAAGAGACAACTCAACTTGTGCTTACAACTGTTCCAGTGTAGTACTACTCCTGACCTTCAAGGGCACGTCCAGATGAGGCAGGGCAAGAGGCATGTGCAGGAATGAAAAAATGTTCCCCGCACTGCAAACTTGCAGCGCGGGGAGAAAATTAGACCAGGGTCAAACAAAAACCGGGGTGGGGAGGAAATGGGTCAACAACTGGAGGCTCAGTCCTCCAGAGACACTCTGGCAGAGTGCCAGAGCATCTCTATGATTGGTCCTTTCCCCGGTCCTGAAGCACGCTGCCTGCCTGTGCTGGGCAGGCAGTGGTGCAAGTGGCAGGAACCCGGATCCAGCTTTTGCCAGGTAAGCAGGGGGGCGTGAGACTGGAGGAGGGGACCTTGAGAGGATGGAGACAGCAGGGAAACAATCGGGGGCTGAAGACCAGCGGGGGATGGGGATGGGGGAAAAAGCTGTCGCCCCTGGGGGGACCTGGGACCCTGCAGCCAAGGTAGTCCATTTGCTGGGGGGGGGCTCTGCCCTGTGTGGGGCAGGGGACCATTGACGATGCATAGGGGATGCACATGCACTCCCTGAGCATGGCGGTGCACCCCGCAAAAAAGTGCCACCAACACTGTTGGTGGTGCCTGTAAGCAGTTACCACTTGCCACCCCCCACCATCAGTGGTGTCTGCAGGCAGTCAGCGATCGCCACTGACCACTGCTGTCACTGCCAGTGGTGTCTGTGGGTGCTTGCTGCTCACCAACCCTCCCCCCACTGCTGACAGTGCCAGCAGCATCTGCGGGAGCTCCCTGCTTACCACTGCCACCACGCTCCCACCGCCGCCAGCGCCACCGTGCCCTGCCAGCCACCAGGGTCATGTGGTATTCATGCAGGGGACCCATCCCTCCTAAGCAGCCCCCACATCCCTCCACATCCTCCCACCCCACTTCTCACCCCCTCCTGCAAACCCCCCATTCCCTCATCACACACCCACCATGTGATAAGGAACCCAAAGCAAACATTAAAACATAAATATTTAGGATTTAGTTTATTATGATGCTAGAGACACTGATAGGCTTCCAAATTTCTTTAAGATTGTAAATATAACAATAAAATATTGCCCATCTGATCAATCCCCCTTTCTCTCTCTCTTTTGTTCTAACTGTGGAAGAATGTGGATTTTAGGGTATTTTAAAAAGTGAATTTGGGATGCTGCTTCAGCCGTCCAGTTGACACAAGGGGCTAGTGTCCCCAGGTATCAATTGCCTGGGCCCCAGAAGCTCCTGAGGTCAAGTAAGCCTGAGCTGCTGGCCAGGGCAGGTTTTTGTACTGATGGGGCCAGGGCAGGACAGTTTTTATACTGCTAGGGACAGCACAGATGCTGGCCCCAGGCTCTAGCTCCTCCTGGCTGAAGATCTGGGGAGGAGCCAGGCAGGGTTATTTTGCCCCAAGTGGCACAATTTGCTCAACAACAAAGTGCATGTCTGACCATGAGCACTGAGGTAAAACACTTTCTCAGCTAGTAGGCAGAGGGCACTCTGCAGCCTCATGGGGCTTCTCCACTGGTCAGAAATTTGACCATCATACATAAGTTATATAAAGAGCTGTTCGTTGCTAAAGTGCTGTAAAATACAGCACTTCAAATTTAATACTTCATTTAACAAATTTAATTTAAATTTGAGGTTAATTTAAAGTGCTGCACCCTTTTTTGAAGTGCCTTAAAGCTATGCACTTCTGTTAAGTCACAGCAATAAAGTGCTTTAAATGGCAAACAATACAACTTCTGTATACATCTTAGTCATACATCTCTCCAGTCAATGCTCACTTAGCACAAACTATGTGATCAGACTCCAAGGGGATGTCTAAGCCCTCTCCATGCCATGCCCAGGAGTGCTGCTGGGAAGCATGCCCTACTCTGCCTGTTCATTCCCCCTCCACTTATACCAGCTCCCAGAAGTGAGGCAACATAGCCACCTTAGCGCTGTTATGACCATGCACCCCAGCCGTGCTCCCAGTTCTGCTAGCTGCATGTCTGCTGGTATGTGCTCAGCGCCCTTTAAAGCAGTTGCCCCATTTCTAGCACTTGGTGCATGCAAAGTAGGAGCTAGTCAGCACGGCATAATTCATGGCAACACTCCCAAACATAACAGGCAAATGGCATAGACTTGCCTGACAGGAATAAAATGAGCTCCTCTCTAGGAACACATAGAGTTGTGTTAAAGAGACAACCACCTCCAGCAGGGCAGAAGGCATTATGTCCCTAGAAGGTATTTAGTTACCTAAAAATATCCAGTCTCCTGCAATTTAAAGCATACTAGTTAAATTTAGAGGTTAAAAGAAATTTCTGTACTCATGTTTGTGGGCACTCACATGCGTTCTCATCAAGGAACCCCAATTGGATGGGCTGAGGTTATTAAGGAACAAGGATTTTTTTTCCAAATGGGCTGTACATTGGTTAACAAAACAAACATGCAGAAAGCATACAGTTGGCTGATCAGATCCAACAGCTCCAGGCCAGATGATGCACCAGTTCGGCAACATTTTACAAGTTTAATCTTACTCCAGAAAGATGGTGTATTTTCTTGGAAGGCTGCATTGAAGCAGTTGTGCATTTTTCCCTACCCACAAGGATTTTTAGTTCCTCATATATTCTAGGAAGGAAATAGATCCAATCAGTTCTAGTGGCGAGAGCTGTCCTTTGCCAAGAAATCTACTCCAATTTCTTCCTAGCACCATTATGAAATGAATTATGATGAAAAAAAGAAGACAAAGAGGAAGGAACAGCAAAAATATTTCTGTAGTATTCTTTCAACATGAGGCTAAACACCTGACTCAAATCAAAGGAAGACCTGGCAGGAAGTCAAGCAGTTTACACACATGCTTCAGATTCCTATATCAGAATATAACCATACTGTAGCATATTTAAAGCATGTTAAATATGGGCATTAGGTTTTTTTTCCCCTAGAGTTATTTCTTAAGTAATACAACTGCACGCTACCTTAGGGACTCCATAAGTCAGAAACCACGTGCCCATAATCTGAGTCAGGCTGAGACAATGTAATGGATGAAGCTTAATAACAGAGATGGGAGAGAGTTATAGTAGAAAAGCATAACAGAGCAGGATCTAAAAAAGATAAGAGCTGATGGAGGAGATGATAAATTATTTTGATGCATGGAAAACTTCTCCAAATATAAGGGGCAATGCCATTGCTTAAATTCACCCCACACATACCTCTCTAGGCTCCAGGATGAGGCTCCTTATGTTTCACTTTCTCATCACTGATTGCCCATCCTATTCTTTTAGTTAGTTCTTAATGCCAAATAGATCTCTGACAGTATCCTCTCCTGTTACAGTGTATGACTGCAGTTAGTGTAAAAATTACTAGAGTAGTATTAAATTGGCTAGTTCATGTACCAGTAGCTGCTTAGCCATGGCAGCAGAGAGATCAGCATAGGCTCATTTACCCTGCCAAGAAATAGTGTAGACATATCTTGAGGGTAGCTTACAACAGCAGTTCCCCCATCATAGATTAGCACCCCAGGGTCTCTCTTTCAGTCATTAGCAACCCCCTCACATGGGGACATTAGGGGAACTAACCAGCTCCTCTAGGTCCCAGGCCAGAAGCAGTATGAAGCAGCCAGGAATTAGTCTTCTGACCATTCCCTGCTACATCCCCAAGCTGTCTCCCCTCATCCCAAAGTTCCAGTTCCTCAGACACAAACAACCCTTTAAATGTCTGTTGCCTTGGAGACTGCTTTCAGTACATCCTCAACTTCGCCAAATCCAGCCATCAGGCCCATTCTCTATAGACAAGTCCAACAGCAATCACATTTAGCTTCCTCACTGCCAACTTCAAGGCCCTAAACAAAACAATTCAGACTACATCCTCTGACACACTGTAGTTCACACTCAGGTCCTACTATGCTCAACTATCGCAGACTGTCTGTTCTTCTCTCTTCCAGTGTCTTCACAGCTGCCCTTTCCACTTCTTAGACAGGCAACCCCTGCTTAACGCTATTTCACTTAGTTCTATTTTGCTCATTTTAAATTGATGCCTGATTTCACTTAGCACTTAGTGAGTTTCGTTATAACGCTTATGGTCACCGTCTTCAGTCATTAAAAACAATTGCGGTCACCATCTTGGGTCATAAAATACTTTCGATTTCACTTAATGCTCATTTCGCTTAATGCTCAGTTTTTCAGGAACTAATTAAAAGCGCTAAGCGGGGGTACCTGTATTCCATATCCACCTGGTATAGTAATCAGGGATAATTGAACAGGGTTGGCTATCCCCATCCCTCATGGCCCTTAAAGAGGAAGATCCCTGCCCTCAGTTACAATCAACATGAAAAAAGCACCAGAGGGGAGAAAAATGATAGCACCCTGATATATTGCCATAGGGAATAAATTGCCATTAGAAAAAAATTCACTTTGCTGACATGGGAACAGTAATACTAGGTAGGTGTGCACTGTTATATCAGTTGGCTATTGGATTGGCATGGGTAAAAGGAAAAATTATGTGATTGACTATCAGTGTTTTTTGGTTGTTGTGGCTGGTAATTATGGCCGTGTGCCCAGAACACCTTGGTGAATTAAATCGGGTCCCCATGCCCTGCCACTGTCACAAGCCTATGGCAGACTAAAGGTGCTAATGAGCAGCAGGATTGGGACGGGGTGCCAGGGAGCTGTCACAGGGCACCACACTCAGCAACAAAGGGGCCGTTACCAGCTCCCGCTGCTGTTGCTGCCACAGCAATGCCACACATAGAGCAGGGGTCTGAGGACCAAGGCTGCCTCAGAGACATTGGGCTGTGCATAGGCAGGGTAAGGCGCCATGCAAGAGACATTCTGCTCCACCAGGCACCTTTGCAAAAGCAGTTTCTCCCCAGTGGCCACAGGAGCTTGGCTGCAGCAGGACCTGCCAGCACTAAGGCAGTGGTATGCCCTAGGGCTCCAAATGTGTCCAGCACCACTGTTCACATGAGCAGGGCTGTGGGTAGGAGCTGTAGGCAAGGGGGCAATGTGCATGGGTATAAGGTGGTCACGACTTTCCTTATCACAGACCAGAGCAGGCAGGAGGCATGTGTGGGTGTGGTATAAATGCAAAACAAACAAGCAAAAAAAGTTTACTTATGCCAGTAGTTTAAAAGGCCTTGCGCTATTATTAAACATCAGTTATCAGATCGGTATTGGCTGATATGCCTGATTAATCATCAGCTATTGGTATTGACCAAGAAAATCTTTATCGGTGCACCCCTAGTAATTACTGAATATGGAATATGTACTTTACAAAGTAATTACTATATGCAATCTGTTGCATTAAGTGAAGAAGATGGCAGACACACGGCTGACTAGTCATATACCCCATGATTAGGTGCCCTGCACTATGCTTCCTTACTGTACCTTGCTAAGAAATCACTCAGAGTAAAAGAGGGACAAATTGACCCAACTAATGTTGCCTATTATTTATTTATTTCCCTCTCCCCCATTCCACCCATATTGTTTCTCCCCTTTAATGTGCCTTCCTTTCTCTTCCCTCATGGCATTATTTTTTCTTTGGCTTCTTGGTCTCTTTATCTGTTCATGATAAAAGACTTTCATCTGAAGACTACTGCTCATTTTCCACCATAGCCAATGCAATCATATTTTTTATTTATATGCTGATGTTTAGGAAGTTTAAGTGATGAAATTACAGTCAAAGACTAGTTGTATATGGTTCTAAGAGTCATTCAATCACAGCAGGGTTCTTAAGTTTCCAATCTAAATCACTTACGTTATTTTATTCCTTTGCTGATCATAAAAAGAATCTCAAAGCCTGAATCTCATGGAGCTATTCACTTTCTTGACATTTTGTAGTGTTGCATGAATCTGGCATAAATAAAAACTATAACTTTGCTGAAAGAACCATTAAAATCCTTAGAAATTAATCTGCAAAAACTTCTGTATCTTTCTTGCATCCAAAAACATGTCACCCTGTGTAATGATATAGAACACTTTGGATGATATTAGAAGGGCTACAATATGAAGAAGTATGTTGATGGAAGAAAAAAATAAGGGGGCATGATTTTTTTTCTTTCCAAAGAGTAGAGATCTCTGTGAGGAGGCACGAGTGGGGTCCTTCTCTTAAGATGATACTCCCTTGCCTTATTGGCATGCACTACTGATTAAACTGGGGGTCATTCCTGTGAGTAAGAACTCAGCAGCATAGGAGAGCTTCACTCTCTGGTCCTTAGTGCAGGCACAAAACTAGCTACAGCCTTTCTGGAGATTAATTTTGCACTGTTTACAGGCTCTGTAGCCTCATCAAAACAGATGCACAGACTCCTCCATCTCCTCTAAAGCTGCTGAAGTAATTAGCTGAAGGTTCCACAAGAAGGAATTATTTTCCTAGAAGCGAAAATGGGGGTGTCTGACACAGTGTATTACAATAAAATACATATCACTATTACTGAAATACCGGGCTGGTCTCTATAATCAAAGACTAGTTGTGTATGGCTGTAAGGGCACATCTACACAAGAAGCGCTACCAGAGAAAGGGACCCCACCCCACGCTTCTTCCTGGCCACTGCATCCACTGGCAGCTCAGGGAGCCCTGGCCAGTGGGTGCCTCACACTCAGCACAGCCCTAGACCTGCCACAAGAAGCAGCTGGCACTGCCACTGCTGTCCAACAGCAGTGCCAGCTCCTCCCCAGGGTGTGGAGGAGGTTCCTGGCTGGACGCTGGCCCACCATGCACTGCAGGCCACAGACACCAGGCAGAACCAGTTGTTCTTTCCAATAGGGAGGCCTGTGCCAAGCCACCAACCTCACCAGCTCCAGTCACATACTAAGTCCTAAACTGGGGGGAGAGCACTCCCAGTCCCCACCCCTGCCCCTGTCCCCAGTCCTGGGCCCTGCACCTAGGCCCAGCCCCTGTCCCCACCCCCTACCTGGCCTGCCTGCACTCCTCTGGCCTCAGGTTTCCCCCCTACAGCAGGCAGAGAGGCAGGACACAATTCATAACTTTATTCAGCAGCCCACGTCCCTGCAGCTGGGTGGGCACGAGCTTCTCACACCCTGAGGAATGCCCTGATACCAATGGTAATGTCTTCCTCAGCGGCAGGGTACAAAGACATTTAGCTCTAAAAACACCAAGGGAGCCATCCAGGTGGCAGCAGAGGCTGTGGAGCAGCCCAGGCTTGTCCCCTGTACCGTTCTAGCTAAGGGTCCCAAACCAAAAGCTCAGGTGTGCCCAGGGCACCAGGAGGTTCAGCAGCAGCAGGGTGTAATGACTCAGGCACACCTCAGCCTGCACAAACAGCTCATCGTGGACTATCCAGGGCACATGCAGCAGGGGTATGCTTGGGGCACAGTGGTGATGTGGCAGAGGGGCCAACCCCAGGTCACCTCCCCAGAGAGGCCCCCAGCAGGGAGGGTGGAGGCATGGCCAGCCCCTCGCCCTAGTTGTCCAGGAGCCCTGCGTGCTCTGACACCAGGTGCTGCGGGCTGGGGGGCAGCACAGCAGAGCATGTGACCTGCAGAGACAGAGGGGCAGATGGGGGAAGTGGGGTCTGGAGCCATGGCAGCAGGTGCTGCCGGCAGCCTGGCCTGTCCTGCCCTAGGAAGGGGGAAGGAGAGGCAGGCTCCCTACAGCCAGCATCCAATGTCCCACCATCCCCTGGGGAGCAAGTGGAGATGGGGAGCCTGGCTGGTGGCTGCCTGTGTCAGGGCCTGCTCGGCTGACTTACCATGGTCCCTAGACACCCATGCATGGCCAATCGCTGGTCCCCCTGGTGCATAGCATGTTATCTCTAGAATGTTGCAAACTCTCACAAAAGGCTTCTGTCTCTTACCTCTGCAGGGCCTGCATCTGGACATGGGAGAACCCACCAGCCCCAGCAGGGATGCAGGCTCCAGGCCACTGTCACCAAGTGCCAGAGCCTTACGAACGTGCCCGCTGTGTCAGCAATGCATCCTGGATAGGACTGTCCTGCTCCAGGGGCTGGTGGCAGTGGCAGAGGAGCAGGAGGTGTGGGAGCAGGCCTAGTAGGGGAGGACATTGCCCAGGAGACCACCCGTAAGGAGGCATGGGACTGAGTGCAGCAGGAGAACTGGGTGCAGATGGAGGCCCTAGAGTTGCAGTGCCTTGAGCTGCTCTGGCAACAGGTGGCCCTCCAGGCCTGGGCAGTAGAGGCCAAGGACACCAACCACTGGACCTTGGATACCCTTCTGGGCCTGACAATCATGTCCATACACACCATTGCCCAGGCCCTTCCCATGGCCCCTGGATCCCATGCACTGCCCCGCAGCAGGCCCCAGCCTAAGCCTGGGAGGAGGTCCTCTAGTGTCTCCTGCCTGCCAGACCCCTAGCCCAGCCCCCGGCCCAGACCTGCTTCCACCTCCTGGGGCCCAGCCCTGCTGCTCTCCCCCACACCACATGCCTGGGGACACAGACTTGACTCACAGGGACACTGCAGCTGCACTGGAGCAGCTGGAGAGGGAGAACACCCTCAGAGAACACTATCCTAGGTGTCTGCAGCATGAAGGAGGGGGGAGAGGGCTCTCATATTGAGCAGGGAGAGGGGAAAGATGGGGCGAGGGTGGGTGTTAGGGAAATAACATTTTTTGTGTCAACTATATGCGTGTCCTGAGTGGTGCTGGGGGTGGCCAGGGGGTAGATAGTGTGTGGGCAATGGGGCAGGTGGCCTGGAGTGGGGAGTTCAGAAGGAGGGGGTCAGCTAGGGCCTTCCATACCCCTCACTGGTGGGTACACAGCTCGCCTGGGGGGGGGGCTGTTGGGGCCAACAGGGCCAGCATCATGGGCAGCAGGAGTGCAGAACACTGGCCATCACTAGCAGGGGCAGGGCTGAAGCAGCAGGGTGCTGGGCATCACTGGCAGGGGAAGGGACAGGGGCAGGGCAGAGGCTGGAGCAGCCATGGTGTGTGGAAGCAGGGTGGGCAAGGATGGAGCTGCTGCATGCCCCTGCACTGGGCACATGGCTCCTGGGCAGGGAAGGGGCTGGCCAGGGATCAGAGGGTGGGGCTGCATTTCCAAGATGACTGCCAAGTGCTGGCAGGTGTCTCTGGCTTCAACATGGCTGCCAGATGCTGGCAGCTATGTGGCCAGAGGCTGGAGCATCCCCCAGAGGCCACAGAGACACATGGCAGGACTGGAGGGACTTAGCACTAGATTTAGTGCCAAGTCCCTGCATGTGAAGACACCTGCCAAAAATTGCTTACTGTGCATTAGCTTAATGCATGACTAATTGTACATGCAACTAATTGCACATGTAGACATACCATAAGAGTCATTCAATCACAGCTAGGTTCCCAGCTGCATCTCCTAGTTTATATCAAATAACAAGCTCTTTTCCCAATAGTTACACCACATCCTGAAAACTCTTTTGCCAGCATAGGTTTAATCTATATCAGTGGTATCCAACCTTTTTATGGTAAAGATCACTTTTTGTAAGTAAAGGGCACCCCAGGATCTCTTGCCCCTGCCCCACCCACCGCACCTCACCCCACTCCACCCCCTGGACAAGCCGCACAGACTCTGACCCCACTCACCCAGCCCAGCCACATGCATCCTGCCACTCCTGATCATGAAGCCTCTGACAGACTGAGATTGATGGTCAGAGGCTCTACGATTGACCAGTCTATCGAGATCAACTGGTTGGTGAACCACTGATCTATATGCAAGGTTTTGCTGGCATAGCAATGTCGGTGTGGTTTTCTTCATGTTCTAATAAATACAGCTGTGGCAACAAGATTTTATAGCATGGACTTTGCCAAAGCCAACTATAGAGTAGAATACCAGTTCACATCACAACTCATAACAATATGAAGGAAATGTTCACAGAATTATAGAAAATGAGGGTTGGAAGGAACCTCAGGAGGTCATCTAATCCAACCCCCTACTCAAAGCAGGACCAGCCCCAACTACGTCATTCTAGACAGGACTTTGTCAAGCCAGACCTTAAAAACCTCTAAGGATCAATAGCCCACCACCTCTGTAAGTGACCAGTTCCAGTGCTTCACTACCCTCCTAGTGAGAAAGTTTTTCCTAACATCTAACTTAAACCTCCCTTGCTGCAACTTGAAGAGATGTTGGAAAGATCAGGGAAGA
Source organism: Crocodylus siamensis (assembly GCF_052110815.1). Taxonomy (NCBI): domain Eukaryota; kingdom Metazoa; phylum Chordata; order Crocodylia; family Crocodylidae; genus Crocodylus; species Crocodylus siamensis. Next base: position 260,873,644 of record NC_143395.1, on the reverse strand, counting down.
AAACCCTCTACAAAAAGGGCCATAAGAACTTTAATATCCACATAGGAGAGACAGATGAAAATAGTGAAAACAAAGAGAATATGTTTATATTTGAAACTAAAACATTTGAGGGCTGTTTGAGTAAGTGTGTATGTGTAAACCTGAAAACATTTTGTCTTTAAATATGCCATACTAAAAAATAACACACACACACATACACGCACTCCTCATCACTTTTAAGTCAAGTTTTTAATGAAAGCAGGATCTGGCCTGGATCTTTTTTTAGAAAGGTATTTAAAAAAAGGCAGGGGGGATGGAAATCATCCCATGATAGAGACGACATCTTACTATCCAGCTTTGCTAAGGGGTACAAAAAAAATGAACTGTGTGAACTCATGTGTTTTCCAGGCATGCCAAGAACAGACTAGTAAGAGGAAAAATGAATTAATTAGTTTACATTTCTCCCAAAAATAAACCAACAAACACAAAACCTGACAGAACACCATTCAGAAATACTGATAGCATAGAAGAAGCCTGCCAATAATCTGGGATTTTTTTTCAGTGATTTATTGCATTTTTTATTGCACAATGTAAAAAAAATGGCAGCAATCTGAGTCCTTATATTATTGAGAGAGATTAAAAGATTTTCTTATCAGGCAAATGAGGAATTATGATGATTCACACCTTCATTATTTCTTCAAACACTGCAGCTTCCTCCACAAGTGCACCAAAGGTTTTGCATGACTACATCCCTTAAACTAAACAGTACTAAATGTCATTTTCCCACGGTGCTCTGAACAAACTAAGGGTGAAAGAGTAACCCTTTCATGTCAGTTACCTCCCCCCGCCTTTCATTATTTTAAGATAATTGAAGAGGAGACCAGTTATTTATTAGTGCATGCCTGTATGTGTGCATTCCTTAACTAGGAGACATTTGATAGCCCCTGGAATTTTCCCTTAGCAGCTGTCTTCAAAAATAATTTAAAGGAAGGGTTATATATTGTACTACCTGTACTTGAAATATAGTATTTTGATTATCACAGTTTCAGACCTGTCATTTAACAAAGCATATTCTTTTTAACTCATACAAATAAGATATCAGAATATAAAATAAAAAGGCATCAGTATAAGTGATTCTAAACCTAGGTCCCATGACTTCCTTTTAAAGGTGCCAAGCAATATTAGCACTGTTAGGTCTAAAAATACCTATAAATGATTCACAAGATAAATGCAGCAGTTTCAAATAGGAACCCATAGTGTCAAAAACATTTGGACTTGTGATCTTCCTGAATTCTCTGCAACAGAAGAATTGCTCTGTTTTTTGGTAGTCAGAAAATGAGTGAAAGCTAAGAGCTGGCATTTTCTGAAGGAGTCTTAATTCTAAAAAGGTTGAGATACACTGATTTATATTTGCCAGAGGCTCTCCAAAGAGGATGCTCACTGACCTCATAATCTGCTTTAAGACAGTCTATATCTTTGCTGGTCCTGTGTTATGGACCAAACACAGAAATACCTCTCTTGAAGCTGATTCACCTTTTCTAGAAAACATATTTTTTCCAAATCACAGTCCACTCCTTCATTTTCATTATGCAGAAGGGTATTTCTTAGAAATTAGGAATAAGGACATCTGAATAAGGAAGGTCTGCTTCCAAGTTCAGTGACCACCTAAAGGTCACATATTAATTAATTAAACAGGTAAACCTGGGTTTTTGTGTCATTATACAACTTATCATCACTTGCCAGTTTCCTGGTTTTGCTGCCATTGTGGAAGTATATGCCATCCAAAGTTTTAGCTACATTTGGTTGGAATTTATTTTTCCAAAATGTTTAGCGCAATTTAGCCATTTTTCTAAAACAGGCATTTGTACAAAAATATTTCAGTAATCTCAAAGTTTTTCATTCTGTAACAAAATGTTTTATATGGATTCTTAATTAACTGGTGTGGCAGGGCACTGTTGGTGCCTGCCACTTTAACGTCCGAGTGAAGCAGCCAGCAGGTGCTTGATTGCAGTGGCCATTTAGAACCATGGCCACCTATATAAACAGAGCATTTCACTGCTGGCAGGCAGGCATAAACATTGCCTGGCTGAGCTGTTGTATGAGAACATCTGCAGGTAGGACCAGGAGATTCTTGGTCCTGGGCATGACCTAAAACTGCACCCTACCAGAAGTGGGTGGCCTGGTGGGGCTCCCCGTGGCATGGGAGCCTCCAGGAAAATACCAGACCAGTTACCACCCCAGTGGATGGCAGGTCAGGGCACCTCAATAACCCACAGCCCCCACATCACTGTGGGTAGCAGTTTCGGCCAAGCACAGCTATGTCTGCCTGAGCCCCCACCAGGGAAGGAGGCCCCATAGCCCCAGTGATGGGGTAGATGATGTGGAGCCCCAGTAAAGGTAGGCCTCAGTGAAGGGGTAGAGAGGTGGAGCTCCAGTGAGGGGGTGGATGTGGAGTCTCAGTGAGGTGGAAACCAGAGGGCTGGGAGCCTGGCATATCTGTGAGTTTGTGTAGAGTTGCCCCAGGAGGGGCCATGGCAAACTTGGCCCAGGTCAGGTAATTGGCTGGCCACTACCCTGGTGAGGGTCATGGGAGAGGCCCAAAAGATGGTACATCTGCCACCCAAGGTGTGCGCTAGATAAAGCCTATGGCTGAAGGGGCACACTCCAAAAGGGAGCAAGGCAGTATAAGTTGTCAATGCATGAAAGAGACCTTGTGAGAGGGGGTAGAGCATGAGAGTGGTGAGAGGAGGGCACTATGAATGCATGTGTGTATGAGGCCTGACAACAAGGGCTAAGCTTGGTCGGGAGTATTTGTGTCACCTGGATGCCATCTGCGAGACTTGGGCTGTGGTGTAGGGGAGGATCAGAGCCACAGATAGCGCCCCCTGGCACTGGGGCAAGAATGGGCAGCCTCCCACCTAATTAGAACCAATTATGAAACAAGAAGGCATGGCAGGCGAGTGAGGCGGGTTGTTTGCCCAGGAACAGGAGGGCGGGCCAACATCTAACTGGCCCCAGGAAGGCCCCCTGTTACAACTGGATATTCAACTTAAACCCACCCCCCACAAATATTAGAGGTAAAGTTGCAACACCATTTGGCATAGAATTCCCCAAAACAGACGAGTAAATAATAATACTCCAGAAAGCACTTTGAGGACATGTTTGGGGGTTCCTTAAATCTTCAGCAAGAAATGAGCAGCAAGGAACTGAGAGAGTTTCAGGGGAAAACCTTATAGTGAAGCAAGGGTAGAGGGAGAAAGGGAGAGAGAGGTTGCATCAACTTCAGAGGGTATGTCCTCAGCACGAGTCATGGACCTATTTATCTCAGTCCAGATCTTCGACTGCACAACAACAATACTGGTGTGCAATATATTGAACACCAAAATTCTAGAAAACGAGAATAATATTCTACTACTACTACAAGTTAGTTTAACACTGGAAATAAAGTTATATAATTTGCACAAATAAATAAGAGCTTTCAAACAGAGAATTCTGAGGTCACCGTGTTGTTCATTTAGTTATAACTCCTAGCACACTACTTGAGAATGCCACTGCTGGCCATTCTTGACCCAAGCTACCATTGTAGAAGTTAAAAAATTAATGGGAAGCTCACCTGCTATGGAGACACAGTGAACGAGTTTAACACACTATTTTTCCTACCTACTAGAAAATTAAGTAGTAAAATAATATCTTAATTCTTCTACTATATCCTATCTTCCCGGCTCCTAAATATATAACACAGCAGAAACAATGCATTTGTGCAGCATTATGGCAAGGGCAAAAACTGGAGAGCCCATACAGGAAGACTGTAGTATCCGTGCACCAGTCAGAATAGCTTCTCTAGGCCACAGGCACTCAGTAAGGAAGGAAAGGTAGGAACTGGGATGTGGTGAGAGCCAAACACAAAGAAGATTAAATTATCTCCATCAATGCCAGGAAGGCACTGCAGCTGCGCAATGAACGGTGGTACCAGTCACAAGTACCCTAGAGCAGGACACATTCTCTGATTTACCTACATTCGCTGAGACACCCAGCTCCTGTTAAAGTTAAAAACAAAACTCCAATTTACTTCACCGGTCCCGGATCAAGCTGTAAGGGAGTATGATGAAGAAAATGCATATGAAACTATTCAATTCTTTAGCACAATCAAACCACGTTTCCCAGTAGATATAGATTACACATTGGTGTATCATTACAAGCACCATACCAGAATGCTTTTAATAAGCATTTAAAGTGATGGCAAGGAAGCTCAGCAATGCAGAGTTTCAGTTTTATGTACTGCCAGAAACCTGACCTCACACACTTGTCTCCTATATGACCTGGCTAACCTTGCAAGTGACAGCCTTGTTATAAATATCCAAGAATCATGAGGTTGTCACTTTCCCACTGTCACAGCTAATTAACTTCTAGGAATAACTATGGGAACTATTTTATTTCAGCATCCCCAAACATGGACCTATAGGAACTGCACATACCTGCCCTGCCTGAGAAAAACTTCCCATCCATTACTCACATCCAGAGATCTGGGCTAGGTATTCTAAACACTGTATTTGCAACCCAATTTTTAATCATCAGTACATATATAGATAGCCAAAGAGAGCAGGATAAAGAATTCACAAATGTATAAATACAAAAAACCAAGCACACTCCTCAAAGAAAAGTTTTAATAAGCAACTATTGTTCCAGTCTAGAAAAATCCAGATTAGAAACTTACAGCAAAGAACAGTTAGACTGACAAGCAACAAACACAGCAAGAGTAAACTTATTATATTCAGTAAATTGACTTTAAGAGATTACAGGGTTGGTTTTTTTTAAGTGACAAAGGAATGTTGTAATGCAAATGCAAAATGTCATTAGGGGGTTTGATGCCAATACCTCAAACATACAAATTTAGGATATTTTCCCCAGAACTCCTGTTTCTCACTGACCTGTCCATCCTGCCAAATACTGGTTATGAGGAGGGGCCCTGACATGCAGAAGAGAGGGTTGCCAAAAACCTGAAGCCAATACCTGTATTAGGGACTGCAGGACCCTGTAAAATGACTGTTCATGGGGTAGCAGTTGTTTTGTGTTAATTGTCTGGTATGTGAGCATCCTGTTCCTGTTCCAAGAGCTTACAATGGATCAATGTACCACTAGTGTTTATTTCCAAATCAACCTGTGGTAGCATAGTTTAAAGATGTTTTTCAACTAAGCTACACAAAAAAGCCTAGAAGGGCATTTCCTTTCTCATCAAACAAAAACAGCAGCAAAAATCTCTCTCATTCTGCCTCTTCATATACTGTGAAAAAAGGGAGAACAGGACAGCAGGCAAACAAATACAAGCTGCAACAGAGAAGTCATTTATAAATTCTTTTTTTGCAGTAGCATTTATAGAGTCACATGGCTTCAAGCACATCAAGGGTGCTTTCCAGGAATTACAGGCTCAAATGCCAGTGTGGAGAAGTCATTCATTACAAATCGCACACACATGCACACACAGAAGCTTTGTCTTCACTGCAAAAATGGTGTGTGTGTGTATGGGGGTGTATGTGTGTTTATAGTATGATACACATATTCAAGGGCTATGGACAGAAGTTACACATTAACTGTTGTAATTGATCAGAAACTGGTTCAGATCTGTAACGCACCAGAAGTTCAATGCACATAAACCATCTTCAAAGTGGCTGAAGCCAGTTTAAGATGAACCTGGATGGATGTAGTATCAGGCTTAAGTTAAACTGGTTTATTAAACTTCTGCCCCAGATCCCCTCCAGATTGAAGTTAACTCAGTAGTCCCCCAGCATCGCAGTATGCTTTACACCTCCCCTGCAAGCCCCTCTTGCAGGGTGGGCAGGCCATACTTGGCCCAAGCTGTCTGCTCCAGCCAAGCAAGGAGACATACTCTAGTGCCCCCTGGCTTCTGGCCTGAGCCACTGCAGGCATGTGGCTTCATTTTCAGAATCAAAATGAATATTGTTCACCTGCTTATCAGTTCAGGCTACACAGCTTAGAGTAACCAGTTCAAATATTGAATTGATTCAGCCTCAGGCTTTTTGACTGTCTGTATTTAGCCTATATGTCCAAGTAAAGACAAGATGCAGTAAAGAGCGAGCTAAGCAAGGTCAAACACAGGCAGTAGTATAGAGTCCTCACATATGGTATAAACAACTAAAAATTCATATACAACAGAGAAAGGACAGAGTTAAGTGGCTGAAGTTAAAGTGAATCAAGGAGAGAAAGTGTTGCATACTGTATCCTAGAAACAGATTGCTTTTTGACAATAATTGCAAAAGTAAGGTTGGAAGAACTGATGTAGTTAATGTAGAAAAGAATCTGAATTATTCCCAACCGGTCATTAATCCCCAAAACCTCAATCAAATGTTCATTATATCAGTGCAGTGATTAGGTGCCCTGAATTGTACATCTGAAGCTTAGAATCAGATGTTTTGATTCAGCTGAACATTTAAGAGTGGGAAATATATTTTTCATGGAGGAGGGGAGCTATACCCAACCTTTCTCAAATACAGACATGAATATTTAACCCATGCAGAAGATGGAAACTGATGTACCTTAACGGTGATATAGTCTGCAATAAAATAGATGTCAACAAATAATCATAGCCTGACAGGGCACAGCATATTTTCTCCCTATTGTGAAGCAGAGATGGTTAGATTCTTTTCAAAGAGGAGTTTCCAATTGTTTGTTATAAATGGGAATGAATGAGGATTTTCTAATGGAGTTAGAAGGAGCTATATTTGGTCCAGGGAGATTTATTCCATGTACAAACATTCAGTTTCTATTGGGTGAGTGTTCTCCTGGTAGAAACCAGAAGTGTGCAGACATTCAAGCTTTCTCTCCTGGGACAAAAATGGCCACTCCAGGAAAAAAACTAACCGGACTATGATGAGGTAGAAACTGTTCCTGTCGCTGGGCACTATGGTGCCTGCTCCTTTAAGAGCAGAAACTGCCTGGGGAGAGAGCCTTAAGAGCCAGAGAGAAGCCCCACAGGTGCAGGTTACTATGGCAGCCTGCACCTGCACCCGGTCAGCTGACTGGAAGAAGGCAGGGCCCTGGGCATATATAAACCCCCAGGGCTGAGACCAGCAGGAGTGAGTTCTCTGGCAGCAGCAGAGGAAGGAGCCTCTAGGGAAAAATTGCCCAGGGATGCAGTGGCTGTTTGATATGCTGCATACAGGGCTAATGGGGCTCAACAGGTACCCTGGCCTACAAGGCATCTAGCGCTGAGCGGAAGCTTGACTTTTTAAAGGGACAGAGCACACCCTGAACTGTTTATATTATGTTATAGCCCAGGGGCTCATATTTTAGTTGCTGTTTTACTGGTGGATTGGGCTGAAGTTACTGGGGAAGGAGGAGGCCTCATCAGGGACCCACTACAGTGTGGGAAGCCCAGCCGCAGAGGGGGTGCAGTGACAAGGGGGTGAGCAGACCCCAGCACCAGGGGTGTGCTGAGACAGGGCTGTAGAGAGCCCAGAGCCAGGAGGCACAGAGAAAGATAAGGTGTGAATGCCATCTGCGAGGCTTGGGGCATGGTAAAGGGGCAGTTTGGGAGCCACACATATTGCCCATAAGGCTGAGGGTGCCCTGTGAGGCAACCATTTTGTGCAGGACCCAAAAAGGGTCCAAGAATCCACAGGGTTCAGTGGGGTCCATCAGGACTGTGTCCAATGTAAACTCAAGGGCAGCCTCCCTATTTATTGTTATTACATCAAGATGCAGCAGGAGAGAGAAAGGGTGCCCATTGGACAAGACTGGCACGGTCACAGAGCCCTAGGGGTGTTGTGGCCATCCCTGGGGACCCCATCCCGTGAGAGTTCCCAAGAGAGTTTTTCTAAGGAGACTGAACATCTATACACTTCTCCCCGGTGCAGCTGGGGGAAACATTGCCATGCCTTCCTGAGACTGGGCTCTCTAGAGAAGGCACAGGGGCAGCTGCTCTTGCACCTGCTGTAAACCAGGAGGGGAGGAGAGAAGCAACTTCCAGCTGCCCCCTACCTGCTTCTCACACCAGAGTCACTGCCCCTGCCACCCAGCTAGGTCATGCAGGTGGCAAAGGAAAGCCAGCGGGTCCTAGAAAACAGGCTCTCTCCACACCCATTTCCCAGCCTCCAGCTTTTTAAATCAGCAGAGATTTCCACCACTAGAAATGAACATTTGTATATAGCCTTGGGTAGAGTTGGGAGACAGAGTACCCACCCTAAGAGACTGAAGCACATACTGAGTCATAAACAGGTTCTATTTATAGAAAATACCAGGCTCCTTTCTTGTTCAACTCCCCTTCTCTGATCTCTGGCGGGGGGACCGGACTCAATGATCTCACGAGGTCCCTTCCAGCCCCTAATGTCTATGAAATCTATTAAATTCTTCCCCATCCTGCAGGCATATATGTAGGGCTTAACACTTGAAGTAGCACAAAACTTTCATTATGAAACCTGAAACCACAGGAAGCTCACCTGTTTCCATACTTCTCACAATCCTGAAGCTGAAGCCAAGATTTCTAAGAGCTTGTAATCTGAAAAACTGAATTTGGAGGGATTTCTGATTTTGTAATGATAGTCATGTGAAATAGTGATCTGACCTGAGTTGCACTTTTAGCTTTGGGGGTTTCAACCTAAAAGCGAAATTCAGAGTTATATGAATGCAGGCAAACCCAAAGAGAGGAAAAGAATGAACTCATTCTCCTTAAATTCAAAACTATTCCATGCAGCTCCAGTGTCTTTATTTAAAGCAGGAAGTCTGAGTGACAGATGATCTTGTGGCTGATGCACAGGAGTCATGAGACCCATTCTGGGTTTCTAGTTCTACCACAGATTTCCTGTGTGAAAGAGGGCAAGGCATTTACAATCCATTAAAACTAGAAATTCATTTTGTGCATCTAACCTGAAATCTATCTAGTCATCAGAGAAACTGTGGACCTGCAGTTTTTTCCAGTTTTCTCCAACAGGTATTGTGAATGCAAAGCCAATCTGAAAATTAAGCCTTCATCGTCTCAAGTTGGCTGCCCAAAACTGAACATACAAAAACAGTAGAAGCTGTAAAAAATGTTGGCCAAGGCACTCTTCAAGCTTCAGTCTTCCCATCTGTAGAATAGGAAAAATGTGTTCCCACCTTGCAGGGACACCTTGTAGGTTTAATTTATCTGTGTTTATAAAGCATTGACAACACATGTTTGGATTTAAGGAAATATACAGTATATGAAGCATTGGTAGCAATATTAACTCTTTTCAGTTGCTTCTAAGTCTGAAAAATTTTAACCATTGGAATTGGGTTGCAATTTTCCAGACTGGTTCTTAGCACCAGAATATTTTTTTCCTCCTTTTTAGAAAATCTAGCTCATATAGTTTTGAGAGAACAAAGTTAGGGGAAAATGCCTTGTTTTGCCCATGTTAAATATTCTCCCAACTATTTCATTAAAAAGCCCTGCAACCTCTGTGCTTCAGAACAGGGACTGAAAATTTGGCCAGAAAAAAGCGAGGCCACTCTGGTATCAGAAATGCATCTTTTGTTCTCCCTGTGAAAATTCAGCCAAATTTAATCAAGTTCCAAGCTTTTTAAAATCTCACTTTGCACTTGCTCAGTAGAGACTTGTTTAATTTGTCAGCTAAATTCTACAAAGATTCCATCTGTACACAGCATGTTGACTACAGGGGCTGAGCAGTGAAGAGGAGGAAACAGCCTGACTGAAATGTAAGAGAATAAAGAACTGAGAACGGGTTGTGGTGAGGACACTAGGAAACAAGATAGAAAAAGGGCTAGTAAAAAGGGATAAGGGAGACTGGGATTAGAATAGGGGAAGTCTGCAAGAGAGATAAGAGTCAGCTGTCATGAAATAACCGGGTGTCTAAAGCCAACACTAAAGGACAGCCTGTACCTACTGGCTGGCATTGCAACACCTGATATCAAAAGAAAGGCAGTGAGCCAAAAATAAAGATCACGACAGATGGAAGACCTCAGGCATCCATTCTATGGTCACACAGAAGCAACTAAATGGCTTAAAACTCAGAAGAGTTTTGTGACCAGTGTTGCATTGTTGGACACAATGGCTGACAGAGCATGACTGAGGTTATGGAAGGAAAGATTACATGCAATCAGGTGCTCCGAATTGGACTTGGAACCCCAGGAGGAAGCCTTCCCAGAGGGGCTGATCTAAACTGGCCAACAGACTGGAAGATCAAAAGCAAACATGATCTAATGACAGAAAATATATGCAAGTGCAGTGAAGTGCAAACTATGGAGCACCTGCTCATTTGCCGACTCCTTGGTGAGACCTGTGTGAAGGAGGACCTCACTGCAGCAATGGAAAGAGCCATTACTTGTGCATGAGTCTGGAAAGGTTCTAGTTTATGGCAAGAACATGAGGAGAAGAAGAAGGTTTGGGGAGGTGAGAATGGGACAGAGAGGTCTATTGCGTGCACCCCTCAAAACCTGAAGTAAAATCTATGATTCCATTGTCTCAACATTCCTATTTTACCAGCAAATAGTCTCAAAACCAACTGGCAAAACATGACTCAGCTCCCACCTGTGGCTGGCCTAAACAGCCGGTAATAAACCACTACTGATATCAGTTACTGTGTTAGTTTGAGTGGCAATGATCTGTGCTTTAGATGTAAATTTCAATCCTGCTAACAAACCATTCAACTTGAAGGACTTTGGCCTTTTTCCAATTTGCATTTTTTAAAAACTGGAAAATGTATAGAAAATAACTGCACAGAAAAGGAATGTTATGGTTGCACATGCACCATTAAACAATTAGGAAATGTGATGATTAAGACTTACTGTGTAGTTTTAACTTAGTAATAGTAGTTTATTTAGTTATTGGCAAAACAGTACAACAAAATTAACAATAAGATTATACAGATATAAATGTAGTGATTGTATTAATTTATCGTTCTTGCTAAAAATGTACAGTAAGATTATCCATTCCACCAGTTGACACAAAATAAAACAGAACATGGTATATGATGCTGTAAACAGAAAGTTAAAATGGAGCAGTGGACAATTAAATAGAACAGTTGAATTGTATTTGATTATAGCCCTTATTCTTTGCCCAGGTAATGTAAATACAACTAAGGACAGGCCCCCAATTGTTAGAGAAAAGCCAGGTTGTTTTCTCTCCTTTAGAGAATTTAAAATTTTAAAATATGCATTTAAAATTTCCCATTATTTGAAATTTCCCATTAATGGAGAAATCTACATTCTTCTTATTTCTTCAAAGAACAAACAGGACCACAAGTCATATCTCATTATTCCCACAAGAGCATATTGTATCCAAATGTGAGGTCTGACACCACCTGCTCATGGCAAATGCTGACCTCATTAGAGTGAATCTCAGCCTACTAATGGCCTCTCACTGTTTGTAATGTTGCACCACAGACAGGTAGGTTTCTAGGCCAAAGGAGTGCTTTATTCATCTTAAAAAGGTGACGTTCAAGAGAGTCTCACCACCAGCACAGCTGTCTGCATTCTGGCATCTTTAATTATTCAATTTATGTCTTTTTTTAATTATAGGAGAAATACTGGCTCAATGATTCTCAGTGCATTTCCCAGGCCACTTGTCTGGAAAATATATATGCCATTTAACCATCCAAACAAAGGTTTATTGGGCAAAAGAGAAGCTTCCTAGACTGCATTTCTGGTAAGTGTAAAAGATCTAATTTTCATCCAGTAGTTCATTCTTAATTCAGCTAAGCTGCTGACATTTTTCCATACAGTTCCAGAGCACATGCCCAACCCCACCTCCACCCCCTCCTCTATAGAATTAGGTAGGGATAAAAGCTGCCTTAAATAATCAAAAATGTTTTTAGTTTGTGGGTGAAGCATAGGGTCAGCTCCCCAAGTTCTACTCCATACAATAAAATGGACTCTACCATAGACCCAGTGGCATAACCCCATGGGAGAACAAGGGCGGTTCTAAGTGTAGGGGAGAGAGGGCAAGAGGTTGCAGGGGGCATGGGTTCCAAGCGGGGGGAGGAACAGCAGGAGAGAGCAAGGGAGGGAGGCAATACTCCTACCCACTCCAGGAACTCCACATGTTGCTTCTGGTACACATACTATGCCTGCCCCAGCTCTGTTGCTGTTTCAGAGTTCCCAGAATGGGAATGCTGCTACAGCGTGAACTCCAAATATAAGGGCAATTCTGGCACCCCCTCCTAACTTAATGTCCAGAGCAGTTGCCCCTCTTGTCCACTCCTTGTTATGCTACTGCTTAGATCTATAGACACTTAGTGCTGCCAAAACCATCTTCTGCCTGTCTTATTGTAGAAAAGCTAAAACTCCACCTAAGGCTCATTTTGCTCTAGTGTTCACATTTTCAGTGCCTTTATTCCAACTCAGATTTCTGCTAAACTAGATTCCAGGGTATTTAATAGAAGACACCACTTCTAATTTCTTTTCCTGTAGAAGCCAAACTTGTTTCCTCCTTCCATTTCCAAAAAACAATACAGTAAAAGCTGTGCTAACTGGCAGTTTATTAGCTGGAAAACTCTATTAACCGGCATCCAAGTGACATGGCAACAGCAAAACCGGAAGTACTACTTCCGGGGGACTTCCCATTTCACTGCCACAAGCTGAGTTTTTCTTCACCACTTTTTTGGCCCATGGCCCAGGGCAAAGCAGCCTGCATGGGAAAAAGCAGCTTGTGCAGGTCCCAGATGCTGCACATTAGATTAACCAGAATATTTGATTAACACATGTCCCCCATTCCTGGGAGATGCCGGATAACAGAGCTTTTACTGTACTTTTGTTTTAGCTGTGTTGATTTCCAAGCTACCTAAAGTGCAATACTGCTGAAAAGCATCTAGTAACCTTTTGAAACCTATCTGGGATTGTGACATTATTAATGCATCATCTGCATAAAACAAGAAAGTGAGGGTCAACTTTAAGAGCAGAGTCAAGCAGCCAGCAGGTACATGATTGCAGCAGCCATTTTAAAACACTAGCTGCCTATATAAATACAGAGTTTGCCACTGGCAGTGAAGGCAGAAACATTGCCTAGCTGAGCTGCAGCAGGAGGTAAGGGCAAGACCTTATGGGGATGGTTAGGAGGATCTTGGTCCTGGGCATGGTTTGAAACTGCACCCTGCTGGGGATGGGAGGCCTAGTGGGGCTCCTGGTGGCACGGGAGTCCCCAGGAAATGGCAAGCCAGCTATCACCCCAGTGAAAGGTGGGTAGGGGCGCCTTAACCCCTAGCCTCCACAACACTGTGGGTACAAGGGGGCCAGGAATGGCTATACCCACCTGAGCCCAAAAAGGGTGTAAGACTCAGGCACGGCTGTGGCCACCTGAACCTCCACAAGGGAGGGAAACCCTGGAGCCCCAAAGGAGGAGGTAGATGTGTAACTGCAGAGAAGGGGCAGTAGTGAGGGCCAGGAAGAGGGTTGAGTAAGGCTGAGGGTCAGCCTGAAGGACAGCCCAAGGGGGTGTACTGAGTAGGGCTGTGGGACATCATGAAGGGCAGCACATGGGCCAACACCCTGGAGAGCAAGTTGAAGGAAGTGTGGAGCCCCACAGAGGGGGAACACAGAGATGGAAGCCCGGTACATGGGGCCGGGGGCCCAGTGTGTGTTTGTGTATGTTTATGTAAAGCTGCCTTGAGCAGGGCCAGGGCAAGCTTGGCCCTGGTCAGGATCTTGGCTGGCCACTACCCAGGTGAGGATCATGGGAGAGGCCCAAGAGACTGTATGTCTGACACCCATGGCATGATCCAGATAAAGCCTATGACCTACAGGAGCCGCTCCAAGAGGGAGCAAGGTAGAACAAGTTGTCGATGCAAGAGAGACCCTGTGAGAGAGGGTGGAGTGCAAGGGGCCCTAGTGAGAGGAGGGCAGAGTGAATGTATGCGTGAAAGAGCCCTGACAGTGAGGACTCAACTTGGCCCGGCTCTGGGCTGGGAGTATAATGACACCATGGATGCCATTGTGGTGTTCAGGGAAGGTTCAGAGCTGCAGATGGCACCCCCTGGCATTGGGACATGTAATGGGCAGTCTCCCACATTTTACCACTGGTTTTGAGAACAGCAAAGTCATGGCAGGCAAGATTGGGCGGCCTGCCCCACAGACAGGTGGGCGGGCCAGCATGAGACCCAGCCCCAAGAGCTGCCGCCATCACAGTCATTCAATATCATAGATGGATGGAACTGATTCGTTGTTAGCACCTGTTTTAGATCATTCAAGAATAAATTCAAAATTAGTGGAGCAAGCACACATCCTTTTTGTACCCTGTTTAGTTGGAAAACTTTGGACAGGCCACCACCAATCCCATAACACACCCTGGATGCTATATTTGAACAATAAGTAACGATTACTTGTAAGAGAGCTTTCTCCATTGATTTTTGTTGTCAGTTTATGCTATAATTTTAATCTGCCTATGGGATCAAAAGCTCCCTTGAGACCTATGAAGGCTACCTACAAATGGTTTTGTCTTTTTATATATTTAGATGCTAAATAGTGCAACACCAAACAATGGTCCATGCAGGAACAGCCTTCTCTAAAACCAGCCTGCTCTTCTCCCAATGGTTGTAACTGGAGCCCATATATATATATATAAAAATATGCATTATGACACAGTCTTTATATCATACGTCTTTAATATATATTTGAACATATACTATTATTTATATCAATAAATAGGATTTTGTTTCGTATTGTAAATATTTCTGCTACACTAGTCTAAGGTTTTCATATAGATTGTATGACAAGAGACTGTATGTCTGACACCCATGGCATGATCCAGATAAAGCCTATGGCCTATAGGAGCTGCTCCAAGAGGGAGCAAGGTAGAACAAGTTGTCGATGCAAGAGAGACCCTGTGAGAGAGGGTGGAGTGCAAGAGGCCCTAGTGAGAGGAGGGCAGAGTGAATGTATATGTGAAAGAGGCCTGACAGTGAGGACTCAGCTTGGCCTGGTAAGTTGTGATAAAGTATCTGTAGCAGTGCAGCTTTGGTGCCTGCCACCTGAAGGGCAGAAAACAAGCAGCAGCCAGGTGCCTGATGAGGGCAGCCATTTTGGACCCAGGGATATAAACTGGGCTGCAATTTGCTGCAGGAGGAAGGAGGTAAGATCAGGCTGAAAGGCTGCTCTGGCCCAAATCAGGAGGTAAGGGCAGCAGCTATGGGGAGGATGTTAGAATTACACAGCTTGCATCTTGCTCTTGATAAGAAAAGAATGCTGCCCAAGGTTTCTCCCTCTCCCTCCTTAGTCTTTCTCATGCTGATTACAGAAACTGCATAGCCTTGGGAATGAACTGTTGATGAACCCTTGTGGCATTGAGCATGCTTAATTAGCTGTTGCATATTTACCTCTCCGCCCTCCCTACTCAAATGACTAATTATACTATACATGCGATGTATGTGATGATGTAGTTACATGTATGTTTGTATGAAACGGAAGTAAGCTGCAAGAACTGCTGTGTCTGCACACGCGCCCAGGAGATTTGAGAAGATAAATGCCGTTTGCAAACACAATCAAGGGTCAGAGTTAATTGGAGCATCTAGCTCTGCTCTGACCTTTGCTTGCAAGCAAATAGACCCTTAAGTGCCGACTGATGTCTGTGTGTCTGCGATCTCTGCACGCCTCCAGGGAACGAACCGCCGTTTGTGCAACAATTTGGTGAGCCAGGCAGGAGCCTCCTGGACCACCCCAGGACCCAGTGACAAGATCGTCCCTGCTGCCACGGGGAGTGCGCACCGAGCTGCCTTTTTGGGCTCGCCCAGGGGGTTTGAGACGTGAGTCGGGGTACCCAGGAGGTTAAAGGCTACCTGTGTAGAATTCTTGGTTTCTGAGGACGCCAGACACACATTCCGGCATTCCAATCGAGATCTCTAAGATACTTGAGTGAGTATACGAATTCCCTTGCCCAATTTGGTTTTTGGATCTGGGGACAAAGAGACTTGTTCGATTTAGTTTTGTTCCGGGGATTCTTTTGGCCCGGAGTTTGGTGTGTGTTGGACGCACTTTTGTGGACAGTCTTTGGCTCGGATCTTTTGGTGCATGCTTTCTGGTATTTGGTGTGCATTGGACGCACTCTTGTGGGCATTAAAATGGGTGCAGGTAGCTCCCGTGTAGAAAACTCAGGTACTCCTCTGGGTTGTGTTTTACGGAACTTTAGCAAATTTACAAAGCAGGCAGATTATGGGGTAAAGATGAAAAAGTATGATTTAATTAAGTTTTGTCAACTCGAGTGGCCAACATTCGGGGTCCACTGGACCCCAAAAGGATCCTTTGTAGTGAAAGGAGTGACGGCCGTCTATGGGGTAATTATGCAGGATGGACACTGGGATCAATTCCCTTACATAGACTGTTGGTTAGGAGTGGTCCAAGATCAGCCACCTTGGATTAAGAAATGCTTAGTAAAGTCTCATGTGATGCTTGTTAAAGGAAAGACCCGAGGAGGACCGCCTGTACTCCCCGAGACTAATGAGGGGCGGGGGGGATCCTGAATTAGCCGAGTATCGGGCTCGTTCTCTGGTCACCCCGACAGGTAGTGAGGATGAATCAGACACCTCCTCAGGACCCAGTCCTTCTGCACCACCACTCCTTCCCTCAGGGAAACCACCACCAGCATATCAAAATATACCTAATGATTCAGAGCGAGTGCCTCAGCCAAGTGCCTCATCTGAATCAGGGAATAAGGGCTATAATTTGCGCAATATTGTAAAATCACGGCCGGTACTGAACTGCCTGATGCGAGAGGTTATCGGAGAGGGGGGCGATGCAACTTTTGTCTACACCCCATTTAGTACTTCAGATATATTCAATTGGAAGAATCAGAGCCCCTCTTTTCGTGAAGACCCTGAAAAGATGAGGAACTTGTTTCGATCCATTGGGCAAACCCATCGACCCACTTGGGCCAGATGATGCTCCAAACCCTCCTGACCCCTGAGGAGAGGAGATTAGTATTGGGGACGGCAGAGCACATTGCAGCAGCCAGGGTAGAAGTGGAGGGAACCACTGGTCGTACCTTGCGTGATACCTGCCCTGTTGAGGAGCCGGGATGGGATAATCATACCGCAACAGGAAGAGAGCTGAGTGCACAGGATCTGGGGATTATAGTGGAAGCAATGGGGAAGGCAGTGCCCCGGGTTACTAATCTGTCTAAATTGTATGAAGTGAGACAGGGAAAAGAAGAGGATCCCTCAGCTTTCCTCAGGAGGCTGTATGAGGCGTTCCGCAAGTTTTTGGACCTAGATCCAGAAGCCCCAGATCAACACATGGTAAATCTTATGTTTATTGGTCAATCCACTGCTGATATTCGTAGAAAGCTACAGAAAACTGAGAGAGGTCCCGGGAAACCGATTTCAGAGCTCGTGGAAATCGCATATAAGGTATATGGGAATCGTGAGCAGGCACAGGAGCGCAAGGAGGATAAAAAGGCTCAGCGACAGATGGCAGTGCTGGCAGCTGCTATAACTGGAGGTAACCCTGGAAAGGCTGGGATACAGAAAGGGAAAGGAGAAAGAGTGGGAGCAGACGTTTGTGCTTATTGCAGGGAGAAAGGACGCTGGAAGAGGGAATGCCCAAAGTTGAAGGAGAAGAGAGAGGGTGAACCAAGAGGTCACCTCATGCAGGCAGAGGAAAAGGGTGAGGACACAGAATGAAGGGGACAGGGATCTAAGACCACTACCTGTCGGGCTGGAGCCCAAGAAGATCCCATGGTAATTATTAGGGTTGGTGGCAGAGACTTTGAAGCCTTGGTTGATACTGGGGCTACATTTTCAATGATTCCAGAAAAAAAAACCCATGCAGGAACTAGCGAACATCATGTTCTTGTGGAAGGGATTGAGGGAACGCAATCCCGACTCCCCATTTGTAAGCCACTCCTCACCAAAGTGGGGGACCATTTGCTTGAGCACTCCTTTGTATACTCTCCAAGTTGCCCGGTTGCGCTACTTGGGTGAGACCTACTCACAAAACTGCAACCTGAGATATTTTTCAGAGACAACCAGATGGTGGTCCAGTTACCTGTCAAGCAGAGCTCAAACTATCAGATGGCTCTCCTGGAGGACCGACGCCCTGTAGTAAGTTCTGAAGATCACATGACTGGAGTAGACCCTTTGGTATGGGCTGATGGAACCCCTGCATGAGCTAAGTCAGTCTCCCCGGTAAGAATCACACTCAAGGATGGGGAGGGGCCCGTTCGGGTAAAGCAGTATCCACTCAGCCGAGCGGCCAGGGTTGGACTCAAGCCGTTAATAGAGAAGTACAAGAAGTACGGATGGCTAGTGGAAGGGTCCTCACCATATAATACCCCCATTCTTGGAGTGCCGAAGGCAGATGGAGTCTCATATAGACTGGTCCAAGACCTGCAAGCAGTAAATAAGAAGGTTCTTTCAGACCATCCTGTAGTCCCAAACCCACACACTATTTTGACACAAGTACCGGGGGAAGCTTTTTCAGTGCTAGATTTTAGCTATTTTCAGTGCTAGATTTGAAAGATGCTTTCTTCTCCATTTCCCTTCACCGAGAGAGCCAAAAATTGTTTGCTTTTGAATGGGACCCAGATACTTTCCATAAAGCCCAGCTCATGTGGACGGTTCTCCCACAAAGATTCATAGCAGCCCCCCATATTTTCGGACTTGCCCTTCAGAAGGACTTGGAGTGGAAGGGATCACACCCCGCAGTGACTCTCCTCCAGTATGTGGATGACCTGCTGGTTGCAAGCCCAAATTTGCAACTCTGCGAGGAAGCCACCAGGTCACTGCTAAACACTATAGGGGAAAAAGGATATAAGGTCTCTAGAGAGAAAGCCCAAATATGTCAGCCTCAAGTTACATTTCTGGGATATAAGTTCTCAAAGGGAGTCAGAGCCCTGAGTGCGGACCGCATACAGGCAATCCAAGGTCTAGCCTCACCTAAGTCACCCAAGGAGCTGCGGGCATTCCTAGGGCTAACTGGGTTCTGTCGACTATGGATACCAGATTATGGTGGAAAGGCTAGACCACTGTACGACTCCCTGACTAAGGAGAGTCTCACTGAATGGAAGTGGACTAAAGAAATGCAGCACGCCTTTGATCTGCTTAAGGCAGCATTAACCCAGCCTCCTGCCCTGGCCATCCCAAATGATAAAAAGCCATATCGACTGTATGTTCATTAGAATCGAGGGGTTGCATCAGGGGTGCTGACGCAACCATCAGGCCCAACTTGGAGACCCGTGGGATATTACTCAAAGGTTCTAGATCCAGTTTCACTCAGGTGGCCAGCCTGTCTTCGGGCTGTGGCAGCCACAGCAGTGGTTGTTGATGAAGCCCAGAAGATAGTCATGGGTGCGGACATGGAAATACACACCCCTCATGGAGTTCCCCAGATTCTACGGACTGAGGGAAGAAAGTTTCTCAACCCCTCCAGACAATCACGGTATGAGATATTTTTGCTCTCTAATCCAGGACTTACTTTCAAACATACTACAGCCTTGAACCCTGCAACCTTGCTGCCGGAACCAGGGAGACCAACGCATGACTGCCTTGAGGTCCTGAATCAAACCACACAGGTGCGACCTGATCTTGCTGAGGACCCAATTGAAAACCCAGATGCTGAATACTTCATAGACGGCTCCAGCTCTGTCATCGATGGAAAAAGACGAACAGGATGTGCAGTGATAACCTTGGATAAGGTAGTATGGAGGAAGTCATTGCCGAGCTCATGGTCGGCACAGGCCACGGAACTCACTGCGCTCACCCAAGCATTACAGCTGGGGACAGGCCAGCGGGTTAATGTACATACTGATTCTCGCTATGCTTTTTCTACGGTTCATGCGCACGGATTATTGTGGAAAGAAAGGGGTTTCATTACGGCTTCTGGGAATAAAATTGCTAACGGCCCCCAGATTATCAAGCTACTAGATGCACTCCACCAGCCTAAAGAGGTAGCAGTCATTCATGTGCGAGCCCATGGGAAGGCTGCTGAAGAAAAGCATACTTGGAAACGCAAGGGCTGATGCGGCAGCAAAGGAAGCCGCATTTATTGGTGGAGAGGCGGAGGAAGTATCCAGGCAGGCCTTGTCCCATGCCATATGGCCATACATCCGGGATCTAGTCCCACAGTATTCCCCTGAAGAAGATAAATTTGCACAGGAGACTTGTGCAGAAAAGAACTCCCATGGGTGGTGGATAGTACCAGGAGGGAAAGTCATGATACCCAGGCCATTGCTTCGGGAAGTGCTGCATCAGCTTCATGCAAGAACCCATATGGGAGGCTTGGCTATGGGTGATCTAGTGATCCGCCAAGCAGTAGCCCCAGGGCTATATGTAGAAGCTCAGCGTATTGCTACCAGGTGTATCACATGTCAGAAAGTAAACCCTCGAACGAAACCTCCTGTGCCAATGGGAGGTAGACCCTGGGCAGCGTACCCTGGACAAGCATGGCAGATTGATTTTGCCGAGCTCCCACGATCCGGACATCATAGGTTTTTACTTGTCATGGTAAACCAGCTCTCCGGTTGGGTCGAAGCATGGCCCACCAGGACTGCCACTGTGGCTACAGTAGTGAAGTATCTGTTGCAGGAGATCATTCCCCGGTATTCTCTGCCCGAATCCATTGAGTCGGATCAAGGACAACACTTTGTGGGAAAGGTAGTTCAAGAAGTTGCACAAGCCCTCAAGATCACTTGGAAACTACACACACCACGGAGACCACAGAGTTCAGGACAAGTGGAACGCATGAATAGGACCTTAAAAACTCTACTCACCAAGATCTGTATTGAAGCACACCTTAAGTGGCCTCAGGCATTGCCGCTAGCTCTTACTTGCATTCGAAACACTCCCCGACGAGACATCAAATTAACCCCATATGAAATTATGTTTGGCATGCCTCCTTGGGTCTTACCTCCTGGGATGCGAGAAAATGTAACTTTTGAATTAGGTAATAGCGAGCTTCACATGTATGTTATTGTTTTGCAGTCTGTCTTGTCTTCTCTTCACAGGTACGCAGCCTCCTTTCAACGTCTGCCTTTAGACGTTCCGGTACATGAATTCCACCTGGGAGACTGGGTCTTGGTGCAGCGGTGGAAAAAGGAACCTTTGACTGAGCGGTGGAGTGGCCCTTTCCAGGTACTTTTAACAACCCACACAGCTGTAAAGATTGCCGGCCATGACCGTTGGATACACCATACCCGTGTGAAACGACATCCACGAGCGTCAGAGGACACCAGCTCCCAGGATGAGCTCACTCCGGAGGCTGAGCCGTCCTCGGAACAAGAAGACAGCAGGTGGAGCTGTGAACCTACTGGTGATCTCCAAGTGCGCCTGAGGCGGCTTAGTCAGAGTCTAGAAAATCAGATAAGGAAGTAACAAAGGAAAAGTTTAGGCTGTATTCAATCTCAAGAGAGGGAGGATATTGTGGCAGTCTTAATATGCCTTGTTGTTATCTATGTAGTAAAGGAGGCAGGATTGAGCAGCCCTAGCCGCCACCCTATATCCCCGTTCCCCCCAGTTGCTCCCCCAGAAGCAAAGTTGCATGTTGACATGATGGAAAGAATTGCAGGTACTTTCAAGAGGTCAGAGGCCGGTGGCCTTGGAGGGCTTTTCCTTTGGCCCCAAAGTGGTTGGCGAGTAGTAAGGCGAATGTTAAGAGTAGTAGTCAAGAATGGGAAGCAGAAAGCATCTTGAGGGGGGAATATTGTTAGAATTACACAGCTTGCATCTTGCTCTTGATAAGAAAAGAATGCTGCCCAAGGTTTCTCCCTCTCCCTCCTTAGTCTTTCTCATGCTGATTACAGAAACTGCATAGCCTTGGGAATGAACTGTTAATGAACCCTTGTGGCATTGAGCATGCTTAATTAGCTGTTGCATATTTACCTCTCCGCCCTCCCTACTCAAATGACTGATTATACTATACATGCAATGTATGTGATGATGTAGTTACATGTATGTTTGTATGAAACGGAAGTAAGCTGCAAGAACTTCTGTGTCTGTGCACACGCCCAGGAGATTTGAGAAGATAAATGCCGTTTGCAAACACAATCAAGGGTCAGAGTTAATTGGAGCATCTAGCTCTGCTCTGACCTTTGCTTGCAAGCAAATAGACCCTTAAGTGCTGACTGATGTCTGTGTGTCTGTGATCTCTGCACGCCTCCAGGGAACAAACCGCCATTTGTGCAACAAGGAGATGACCCCTTGTCCTGGATAAGACATAAAACTGTACCATGCTGGGGAAGGGTGGTCTGGTGGGGCTCATAGTGTTGTGGGAGCCCCCAGGAAATGCCAGGCCAGTTACCTCCCCAGTGAAAGGCGGGTCAGGGCACCTTATAACCCCAGCCCCGCATCCCTGGTGGTATTCTAGTGAGGAGGGCAAGCCCAGACCTCATCAAGGAGCCATGAGGCAGAGCTCAGGCTGGAGGAGGGACCTGGGGCTGTGCCCAAGCAGCAGGAGAAAACCTGGGGGTGCGTAAGTGACCCTGAGTGGGGGGGGGCAATGAGCAAGAGTGCCCCTGTGAGTGGGGGTGAGTGAGGAGGCCCAGTGGGGGCACAGTGGCCCAGCAAGGGGCTAGGAGCAAAATAGGCCTACAGTCATAGAATCACTCAGTTAACGCTCAGGTGAAGGTAGCAGAAGACACCCAACAGATTGTGCCAGGCTGACCAAGGAAAGAAGAACCCCGAAGCCAGGTGAGGCCAGGTGGGATGACTGTGGCCCCTGAGAGGGGGCAGTATGAAAGAGGCTGGGTGAGAGCCACCAGAGTGAGTGGGACCCCAGTGAGAGAGGGGGTAGCGTGTAAGTGGTCCTTCGGGGCTGTAGAAAGGAGCTACAACCGTGTGTCCACTTTGCTCCAGCCATAGGCCAGAAAAGTAACACTAGAATAACTTTTGTGAGGCATAGCACCCATGTAGGGGCAGCCAGAGCAGATATTAGGCCCTTGTCAACAGGGCAAGTAATGGGTAGCTTCCTGCCTTCGTAACAACTCTCATATTTTTCCATCCAGGTGTGGCAGGTGAGTGAAGCAGGCAGGTTACCTCAGGAACAGGTTGGCCAGCAAAGACTTGATGAGGAGGCTACCCTGTTACAGTATCATATGAAAATGAATTACCTATCATGAAAACACTACTGGTTCAACACCCCAGCCCACCCCAGCCTCTAAAGAAAACATGCTAGGAATGAACAAAGGAAACAAAAACAAAATAAACCACACTTTTGGTCTTCAGCAGACAACAAATATTATTTTCCATTTGCTTTACTGGTGGCAATAATTTTGAAACAATGTTCTAATACAAGACAGTCATAAATCATGAGACAACTAAATAGGAGATCAATGTACCCCTTCCATTACTTTTTGCAAATTTTTTCCTATGCTGTGGATGAGATAGGTTATGTATTTGCTGCCCTCAAGTGGCCCCTGTTTTTCCTTTCACCGTTATGATTCACAATGCTGCTTAGTCATTTTGAAAGCAAAAATATCAATGACTTTAGGAAGAAAATGGGAAGGTTGGAACAGCACAGTTCAGCATCCATTCAAGAAACATATTATTTAAAAATCTATTTTTTAAATGCTAAGCTCTTTGATAAGATTAATGCTGGACATTCTTCAATATTATAGCACAACGGAAGCGAAGGGTGTTCACACGCACACAAATGTAGATGCGAGAGGAAAAAAAATAAAAATAATATTTTTGATTATTCTTTTGTGTCTTTGTTTCAGGCCATTGAAAACAAACCAAGAAATAAAGTTTCTGGTGGAGCCAGCCTTAGGGGTGGGTGACCACCCAGGGTGCCATGGATGTTGGAGTGGGGAGTGGGAACACCAAACACACACACACATTTGCATACATGTACACACACACACACACACACACACACACACACACACAAAAGAGTGTTATACCTCTGCCATGGCCAATCCCTGCTCTCCTGCCCCCCACCTCAAACTGCTGCTTAGGAGCTAGGCTGGACAATGTGGGTGGCTGGAGGGGCGCGTTCCTAACCCCCAGTGGTGGAGTTGGGGAGACACCCATAGCACTGGGGACTGAGCCAGGGACAGGGCCACCTGCACAAGCAGCTGAGCTCCCTCTACCCCACCTGGCTGGGGCTGACCATGCAGCTGCACCAGGGGACACAATCACTCCGGGCCTCAGCATCAGCTCCACGTGAGCACTCAGGCAGCAGCAAGCCACCTGACAACAGCCAGGTGGCTGCAGCATGGAAGCTGAAGACAGAGCCAAACCAGGGATGGGACCACCTGCCTGGGCACCCACAGTTCTCTCCTTACTCCATGCCTCCTCCGAGACTGCCTCCCCACCTGCCTCCGCATGCATTAGAGTTGCTGACTTGCGAGGGGTGCCAGGGTGGGCACCAAAATACAAGTTTGCCCAGGGTACCATTTTCCCTAAGGCTGGCACTGGCCTCAGAAATAGTTCCTGCTCAGATGGTCAAATGCTGGTTGGGAAAATCTCAAGGGTGGCAAGTATTTACGAGGATCATGTTGAATCATCATCAAGAAGTAGAAAACATCGGGTAGGATGGAAATGCCCTATTAGTTCAAACGCAGTGGAGAGTTGTACCTGCTGACTTAAGAGATGATTCCGTTCCTGTTCACTTTAGTAGCAGCTGGGTCAGACTATAATCGAAATGAAATTAATGGTAAACAAAGAGCCTTAGACTAGATCAGATTTGAAAACCTCTCTAAAAATTTGAATCAAACATTACTGCCTGGTAATTCATCAGCTATCTGCAGAAATTGAAACCAATACCTTAAACATGGCTACTGAAACAATCACCTCTTATGAACACACAACAGTATTTGCTGCCTCCAGATCAGCTAAAAGGTGATACAGTTTGTTTTATTTGCCCTACAAATCCAGGAGTATTGAGGCACATACAAACAGTGATATTACATCAGACCATGATTTGTATTATGGTAGCACTGAGAGGCTTCAGCCAAATATCAAGGTCCTATTCTACTGGGCAGCAAACAGTATGAAGAAAAAAAAGTGCCCTTTTTTTTTTTTTTTTTTTTACAGCAAGATGCAACAGATGGACAGAAAACCAAAAACAAATGTGAGGATGAAAGGACAAACTAACAGTGAAAGCAAATTTTATACGAGTTTTCCTCTTGTCCTCCCCCACCCCATATCCTCCCATGTGTACATAAAGTAAGTGATAGAAAGGGTGCAAATTAAGGGGGAGCTCAGGAGAGCTGAGCCCTCCCATAAGAGATGAGAGCCCTTCTATAAGATTTGAAAATCATAACCTCGGAAATGTCTCCGATCAGATTGCTCCTTCACTTAGGATTAACAAGTTCATTGATTAACAAGTTTAATTTTTTTTTTGCAGATGCCCCCCACCCAAGAGTCAAAATGTAATTCAGATCCTGGTTCTTACTGCAGACATATTTTTATGTGTTCCTTGTTTCTCATCTTCCCCTCCCCTCTTAGATTTTAAATATACCAGAATTTACAATTGTAGCAAACCTATATTGGAAGTGCGAACATTTGGCTTAATGTTTTTTGCTCAGAGTATTCTAATCACACTGAGTTACATATCTTCTATTTTTTTATTCTGAAATATTCTCCGGTTAGCTCAGATTCCAAGTATTATATAACATAACTAGTTATTATTTTTTATGCATAAGTATTTCTAAGAGTTCTCTACCAATTGTGATTGTTTGTCAGGCAAAAAAGCTCCACCTTTGTTATAACAGTACATATTTTTCTGTAGGCGTGAAGTAGAACAGCTAACTGATGCCATGCGAGTATCAATGATTGAAAGTGAGAGAGAAAAAGCCTGTTTTCAATGGAAAGGTTTAACTATGCTAATCTCTGGAGCTGAAAGCATTGCAGACTCCATCCTAGGGACAGCTCTTGTAATTAAGACCTCAGCATTTGCATTGTGTATCAGTAGTGCTAAGGGAATAATCTATTTCATGGTACAGCATAATCTGACAAAACATACATATTAGTCAGAGGGAGGAATGACTAAAGATGCTTTTGATTTGTTTCTGTTGCTTGCGGTGTTACACAGAAATACATTAGAGAACCTGTAAACCTCAGTAAGAGAAACACAGGTATGCAATGGGCTCCTACTCAATATACATACAGAGACATTCCCCTCACAAAAGAGAGATAAAAATGCCCATAACAAAAAACAAATTAGTTATAATTTATATAACTCCAAGGTTCATGAAATTCTCTTTTTCTTGTATGCACAAATATTGCTGTCTTTTAATTCAAGCCTGGGCCAAGGTACAATTACTTAGAAGTATTCAGCTACAGAGAGCCCTGTCAGGGGAAATGCCCATATAGAAAAGAGCCAGTTGTAGTGTTATTTTAGTAGCCAACATGGTCCTGGGAAACAAGACGGGTGAGGTAAGGGAGCATCTTCTACTGGACTAATCTGTATAGATGCAAAAAATGGGAGACAAGCCTTTGGGCAAAGGCCCTGCATCAGGTCTGGGAAAGAAGCAGTCACAATCCAAGCTAAGTAGAAGTTAAAGCGATTGCTTTAGTTTTAACTAATTCTGTTAATGAATTTGACCACTTGATTCAAGAGTAAATTGGATGCTTATCTTGCTGGGATCCTATGACCCCAGCTGACTTCCTGCCCTTTGGGCAGGGGGCTGGACTCAATGATCTCCCGAGGTCCCTTCCAGCCCTGATGTCTATGAAATCTATGAAAGAGAAGTGACAGTTTTCACCTATAAAGCAAAGACAAGTTAGCAGAGGGAGATGCGAGAGGTAAGTTATAATGAGCCATAAAATCAATGTCTTGTTTCTCTCTGTCAAGTTCCCAGGCTAGCCCTCTGAAAGCATGGCGTGGGTTTCCTTTGCACAGCCAGCATGAACTTGGAAACAGAATAAATTCCATAAATTCATCTTTGGGAATTAGACGAACACAGAGTCTGATCACAAGGCACGAGAAAACATCATTGAAAATGCCATTGCTGATTTTACATAGACTATTACAACTCATTTTACTGAGACTTCACTCAGCACAATGAGATCAGATATCTCCTGGAAAAGACTTTTCTGATAGCAGACACCAAACATCTATAATTTTGGCAGTAGATGAAGTCTTCCATTTATGAAACAAAATTCTCAATATTCAATTTTGTCTGCGTATTGTCAGTTTTAATTAAAATATAGTGACCAGATTCTCAACACTGTGAATGGAGTACCCAGGCAATATATTTTTAATAACTAAATATAGCTTATCAGTAATTTTCTCAAAGGTGACAATGTCTGATGCTGCATCATTAAGGTTAGTTAGAGTTTTGATGTTGATATATAAAAAATACATTTAAGCACATAGAAGCCTAAAACCCAGTGATCTCCAATGAGAACAAGACTCCTGCATGCCTGGTTCACTATTGAAAAGAATACCTCCTGGGTGCCTTTGAAAATTTTAATTTTAGAAGCCTAAAGTTTGCTTTCCATATTTTTCTCCTTGGCCCAATTTTTAAATTAAGAAACTTGTTGACAATATAAATTATTCCTTTATATAAGTAAGGGAGAAGAGGGAAACAGATACAAAAACCCCCAACACACTGGGGTCTTAATCTTGAACGGAATCCCTAGATATACAATAAACATACACATATTGCAAGCTCACTTAAAGCAGATGGTCTCAAAATCATGATCTACAAAAAGGAAAAAATATAGTAAAAATGTTTGATCTTGTTAAGAACTTTTATATCCCAAATTGGGCTATCTCCTTGGCATTGAGTTAAACAGCCTGGACCCCAATCAAACCACTTGTTCTGAATTAGACAAGAGAGAAAAAAACTAATTTAAGAAATTAGTGTCAATATTTCCCTCCACACATAGAAGTCAGCTCTTCTGCACACAGAAGTTTCATGCCCATTTATATAAGGGACAGGAGACAGCTAGCTGTGGTCTTGGAAAAGTAAGAGGTATTGGGGAAAGTGAAGGAGGTGACTGCAGTGAACCAAATGCATAGGAAAAAAGCTAAAGAAGGAAACCATAAATTCTTGCATTGTAAGAATATGAAAACTTTTAAACACCAAAGCAGTGGAAAATACACCATGCATAAAGTATTTGCCAGAGGAAAGACAAGGAAAAGTTCTTCTTTCATATGAAACAAAAGAACTGTAATTACTTCAAAATAGATACTTAGTAAATCATTTGGCATATCCTACATTAAGGTTGGGTTTTTCTGTAGTTGCCAAAACCACCTATTCAATTGCCAGTTAGAAGTGGAAGGCTTTCCAATATTATGTAACTACCAATATAACATATGTTACCTTCAAATTTTAAAATCATGGGATATATTTTTCTTTGCATCTCCAGAAGCTTCCTTTTGGGGTGATTTTTTAAAGATATCCTGATGTATAATGTTATTCATCAGAATTACTGGTTGACCAATAATCACATACACAACAGTGACAAGAAGTGAGATTTCTCAGAACAGTAGCCTATTTAGCACTAGAATTTCAGATCAATATTATTTTCCAGATATCTTTCTCAGTAATTTTCCTCAGAAGAGCCCCCTTCAATTATTCTCGCCTTCACCCAATCCTGTATTAATTCCACTATTATTCTATATTTCTGTCTTATTTCTATAATTTTTCATGTTTTCAAAAGATAAAAATGGTAGTATTTGCTGTACTGACCTTTCTAAAAGTAAGAGGAACCTCAGTTTTACAGGTCTCCAATTAATATTCAAAATGTTTGTACAACTATGTTTATCTGGCTTTAGAAACTGTGGTACCAATTAAATGGCCTGGTTAATTTGCTGAGTCCAGTGGAATATGACAGACCTACTTAAGATATCAACATTAAAACCAAATGATTAATATAATGTCAGTGAAAACCAAAGAAATCTTAATTATTCGGCCGCTACTACAAAATACTAGTGGGAATGTAAAAAAATCATAGAACATTTCTGGGAGAACTTCATTCAAATTGGTCACTATTTGCTAAGGCAGTTGCAACATATCTTTCTTTGCCAATAACTATATTTCACTGGTTTCAACCACTACTATTTTCAGGCTTTTAGCCCCCACTGTCCTTATATTCCACAAATGTGGAGCGACTGAATTAGGAGGATTGCTGTCAATATTGGAATGCAACTGCCCCTTTGGCAACAGCACCTGCAAATTTTTAGGGATTCAGACTTCTGAGGGGGGTTCAGAATTGCTTTTCTGTTTCTTCAGGAGTGGTAGAATAACTGGATTCCTTCCATGCTGATGTAAAAAGATTCTCCAGCATTTCTAACACAGAGCTGGCTTTCTGAAAAAATACGGTATTTTCTTGCATACTGTGTACCATCAAATAAGATACACAACCTATTTTTAGAAGGCATAATGAGGAAGAAAAGATTTTTCCTGAATCAGAGATAAATGTGACGCAGAATAAGTCCTCCTGGAAACAGTGTCCAGGAAACTTGGCATCCCAAGAAACAGCCTATTTGAGGCAGCAGGAGCTTCCTGGTTTGCAGGACAACAACAAGGATAGGCCCAGACTCTTGCAAGAGCAACAGCAAGAATATTACTTCTTTACTGAAGATAGTCAAGATACTACAGACGGCATGCAGCAGCTCACCCACCCTCAGCCAGGTCAGTGGCTTCACAGCCGAAAGCGATTGCCTCACCAGAAACTGTAAGAGGGTTAACACTGGACTCTGCCCCTGCTGTTTGCAGTCCCAGAGGGAAGTGGCAACTTTCTTGGTGACCACGAGCCACAGGCTGCAAACAGACATCACCCTTGTGCCACTAAAAGAATTTTTATGGTGGCACAAAACCCAAACAAACTGATTTCCATGTCCCTTGTCACACCACAAATGCCCCAAATTCTGGTTGCTAAAATACATAGTAATAGTTTGTGCTGCCTTTTTGTGGTGGACATCTATTTGCTTATAGCATGAAAGCAGAGGCAGCCCAGGGCTGTGTGCACTCTCCAAATGCCCTGGGCAAGTACTCCCAAGGCTTCAGGGACCTTGTCCTGCATCACAATGGCCCCAAGCACCTGGACCTGACCTACAGCCCATGTCTGCAGGCACAGAGCAGGAAACGCCATGGGCTTCCCCACTCTGCATCTGCAAACATGCCTTGGGAATTATCTTGCAGGCATGGAGCGGGTTTCCTGCTCTGTTCCTGCAGGGGAATTTCTGAGGCATGTGTCTGCAGGCATGAAGGGGCCAGATGGGGCCCATGGGGGCTCCCCTGTTCCTTGCATGTAGACACATGCCCCAGTAATCCACCAACCGAGGATTCCTGCAGTGTGTGTTATCACCCTGCTATGACCTGACGGGCGAGCAAGGGAACCCCCGTAAGGGCAGAGTTTCAGACCCCATGGAGGTTCCCCTGCTTGCAGATGAACACCTTGAGTTAGGGGTGCTGCACCTGGGGCCATTGTCTCACAGGATTGGGACCTTGAAGCCCCAGGAGAAGCAGAAGCCTAACCCTGTGGGAAAATGGCTCCAGGCAACATCTGTAGATGCCAATGAAAAGGACCAGCTGTACCAGGAAACATCCTGACACAGGAGATCCTGGTCCAAAGACAATATCTGTTTATAGCCACAGTGTCCACTTATTCTATCCTACATACTTCGTCTATTCCAGTGGAAAAAAATCAACTTCCTTGCTAAAGATAGGCACCCCACTTTTTGAGGGCTGATTTTGAGTAAAGAGTGTATGTGACGTGAGTAAATACAGAATGTTCTTTGAGATTATCAAAGCAGGAATCTGCTATATTAAATAGTTTCTTTAGAGTAAAGAACATTTTTTCAATGGGATTGCTCACTTGAGTAAGTTAAGCATGCATGTAATATGTTGTATTATTGGGCGCTTAGTTTATATATGCACTTATGGAATATAGATGCTTTGTTAAATTGACTGGTAAGCAGAAGTTTCTTTACACTGCACCATACAGTACAGGAAAAATCAATAAATAAACCATTTTTATGGCAATGATTCTAGCTATTTTTATAAGATCAAATAATCTATTAACTAAGTTGTTTTAGGCTTTTCAAGGGTGCTCCAACAAGGTTTCAAGATGAAAAGTCATCTGTTTATAAAGTATTGTTTTATTCTTATGTTGACTCTAATCTTTTAAAATATTTAATATGAGGTAAATGTCTTGAGAGGACAAAGACACAGTCTCTTGATTTGAAGTTTAATCACTGTTGCTCCCTGACATGCAGCAGTTTTCTCATTAGTCAAAAAAAATATTGGGCTCAAAACAGAGATAAGTGAGTGAAATTCTACAGACTGTTGTGCAGGAGATCAGACTAGATAAATTATTGCTTTCTTCTACCCTTAACACCTATGGATCTATGACATTTTGGAAGAGTTGAAGATACCTTGTGTCTCCAGGCTGCACTAAACCTTATAGGGTAGTACAGGCCATTGACGAAGCCACGGAATCTATATTGGCGATGATTTTCTGTCTCCTTTTTCTAAGGAAAATATGCCTTATTTTCCTGAGAAGATATTGTTGAGATCCATATACAAGGAATTACATCGTGATGCAGAAATATAAACAAAACTGAATCTCCCATTTGGGAAAGATTATGGAGGTAGTTATAGCAAGGCAGCTAGGCAACACTGTCAGCTACTTCTGAAACACATTTGAAAAAAATCTGTATAATGATTTTTAAACCATAATGCAAACAAACTTGATAATGTTGAATAATCATATGGAAATAAACACACAATCGTGTTCTTCAAAAAATGTTTCTTAGAAATTCTTTAAACCCTTTGGAAAATAGGCAGTGTTCATGGTTACAATCACTTTTTAAAAGAAAGTAATGCATTTTATTCCAAATAATAAAGGTGCTCTTCCAATTAACTCACAGCCATTAATTTTCAGGACAGATTAAAGCAAGAAACCTTGGAGAAAGGGATTTTTAATGGAAGCATTCACCAAATCTTTGTTATTTCAACACTACTGATTCAGTTATAATTTTCAAGCACAAAATTAATTTACAAAATAATGCTGTTTTGGAATATCTATAAATTTTAAATGAGGTGGGAGTGGTCTTTAAAATGAAGTTCTCCAACCAAAATTGCTTTTGGCAGTGGGTATGCAGGAAGCTTAGAAGTACAGTATATACCACACAAGCAGCATTTAATAAATTCCCCAAGTCTGGTATGCAGGCTTCAGCCAGTTCCAAATATCAGCTGAGACAGACCCAATTTGCTTCCTCCCACTTTGCCTTGATGAAAAAATATTAAGACAAACCATATTCCTATAGGAAAATTAATACATTGGTATAGCTGTACAAAGGCTGATTATCCTCCACTGGAAAAGGATGTTACCACATTACCAACCTCTACTATTAAAATTAATCAGAAAAGCATGCAGAAATCTTAATCAGAGATAGTCAAATAACCCATGTAAAAATACCACTATGGAGGAGGTTTTCATCTATGGTTCTGCTCTGCTTGAAATTTGAAGAGTTTCAATTTTAGTTCTAAAAAATAAACTCTTCAGCTATAAAATATGAGGGACAGAAAAACTCAGCACTACTGAAGCCATTTTTTAACATTCATTTTCAACTATATTACAGTGCAGGAAAAAAAGGTTTCTCTCAAAATTAGCAAAGATGTTCAAACATGTCTGACCCCATGAAATTTTAAAGAGGCTCTTCAGGGGTTGCTGCTTTATTCTGGTTTCATAGTCAATTTGTTTAACTTTCTGGGGGAAAGTGAGTCTCTGACACCCACTACTTTTCTCATAGCTAATACTGTGCTCCAAAATCTGGAGAGACTGAAAAGTCCTACATTCTTGTTCTTTCTTCTACCTCTGTCTCACCAAGAATTAAGCAAATTGTTATCTTGTCTACAATATTCATCCTGGCTAAGACCCTCCCTTCCAATCTCCTTATTTGACAGAAGAACTCTATTTTGCTGTACTCCCATCAGTAAAAACCTTCAGTCTAATAGAGATCCAGAGACTAAAAAGAACAAAACCTTAGGAAACTGCCATGCTAGAACTGACCAATATTCCCCCGCAATATGGTGTCCTGTCTCAGACATTTGCCAACACCAGGTGTTTCCTAGAAAGGAATAACAACTTCATAATATAGTTCAGTGCTGAATAGCATACTATAGGATGGTGAAATGAGGGAGAAAACTACTTGTTCCTGATCCTTATCAGAATTCAATTTATAACCTGTAGAAAGCCAGGTATTGATACCCCTTGAAATTTTACCCAAGCTACTCCAGTGTAAATGAAGATGATGTTCGTTTCTCTTTAACTGTCTGTTTTTATTCAACTTGCCAAAATCTTTTACTGAATGTTATATCACAGCAGTGAATTCTTAAGATTGCCCGTTTATTGGAGTAGCATCCAACCTAAATCTTTCGTTAAACTAATGCAGTTGGTAACTTACTGTTTAGTTTCAGAGATCCCTTGATCTACTTTGGGCATGCTTCAACTGTGACAAAACACAGCATGCCAAGTGCCTCAAAAACTAATATATGCACATGCAGCCAAAACAAGACTCCATAAAAATTTGGCAGTTAGAGTGTAGAAAGTTTACTTCAGGGTTGTACTTCATGCATTTCAACACCATGTTGTACAGTTTTTAAGTGTCCCGTCTATCTGTACCCAACATCAAACACAGGAAGAATAATTTGAATCCATTGTCTTGTTCAAAGATATAAATCAGTAATCAGTTTAACAATCTCTTTTAAAGTAACTCATTGGTGATATTTTAAATGCTAAGAAGACACTAGTAAACTTTAGCACAAAAATCAATGTTTAAATATGTGTAGAACACCACAATGTGTTAAAGTACTAAATAAGTGTTTAACAACTAAATTATAATCTGAGTCACCTTAGCTACCTTCAGTATTTCTGAAAGAGATGTTGTTTCTCCACCTCTAGTAAGGAAAGTATCTAACTGCACATATACTTTTGAAGTATACTTCTAAAGCATAAAGCTACTCCACACACCGTAGTCAGGACTCATGTCTATAGTCACTAGTATCCCAACAGGTTTTTTCCCCTGTAGGTACAAGCTTCTATTTACCAGCCATGTTACAAGATGAATTGAAGACCAAGTTTTGAAGTAATGAATTTATCAGAGACACCTTAGTCCAAAAGAAATGCACATGCATTTATCAAAGCCAGCAGCAAGAGAAATTCCAATGCCTGCCATTCTTCCAGTTTCATCAAAAAACGATATTGCTACATGTTTGGGCTTGACATATTTTGGAGCATTTGCTATGTTGCTTCATGCTTCAAACTGAAGGAAATGGTTTACTGTTATCCTGGAGAGCAAGAGAATGCTGTAGAAATTACACCTAGACCTTCTGTGTGATGGTAGGTTGCATTACCATAGGGTTGCACCTTCCTGTATATGGGTTCTCTCTTTTTAAATCACCTCATTTTCACCAGTTTCCCAGTTCACGGCTGGTATCCTGAAGCATGATAGGTCATAGAAGATGTCAAATGCATTGGACAGATGTAATTTAATTGAATTTCTGACCTGTACTAGCAAACCAAACCTGTATCAGAGAGGGAATATGATCTTGCTTATAGCTTCTCTATGTAGATAAATTCCCTATAACAGCTCAGAAGAGTGTGTGCTAAACAGAAAGACAGAAAATGGAAACAGTTAAAAAAGTGCTGATTGGTAAGATTTTTTATGGATTAAGCATATTATTTACTTTACTTTAAATAAGAAAGATAAAATACATAGTACCTGACTTAAATGACCATTGATAAAAAGGTAATGTAAAGGTTAAGACCAACAACCAGATATTTAAAGTGCAACCTTTAGATGCCCAACCTGAGATTTCAATACAGCCTGATTTTCAAAAACTGCTGACCACCTGCCTCCTGTGAGTTAGAGTCTTAAGAGCTTTCCAGCTGAGCAGAAAAGCAAACCAACAGTCTCTTATAAAAATCTTGGCCGGTAAGCTTGAATCTGTGTGTAAGCCTCTAATTAGATCAAAAATCCCAGTTCTAGTAGCTGCTTTAGTCTGAGCAGAAAAGACAAACAACTCACAGGTGAGAGAATGGCCCAGCATTACTCTTCTTCTTTTCTCCTCTAAATTTAGAATTAATGGAGTCACCGTGAGTATCGGTCGCTTGGCAGAGCACTATCCTGAAGCACTATGGAATTTTATTTCCTGACAGTTCATGTACTTGCACACTACTGCATTAACCAGCCATTGTGGCCAAAGAGATAAATGTGTAAGATACAATGTCACTATTGATTAGTTACAAGCAACTCGCCTTTCTGTCTCTCCTCAGCAACTGGATACTTCGGACCAGTCTGATCCCTCGTGCACCAGGATACACTGGGAGTGCTCTTACTGAAGCTAAGTGAATGGCCTCAATGAAAAACAGATGGGACTAAAGAATCCCCACCCTTTGCATTTACAGTTTGTCATCCTCCTCTTCCTCCCCCAAGTCGAGAGTGAGGCTTCCCAAAATTATTAGATTACCTTAAATGCAAGGAGTGGGCTTTGTTTGTGTATTTATTATTTTTTTTAAGGTCAGGGTCCCTTAATTTTTGTGGCTGTTTTAGCCTTATGTATCATAATTTCCAGGTTTACTTTGGAGGCATGAGAGCTGAAAATATTTAATTTTTTATTTTTAATGAGAGGGGGTTTTTTAATTGATTTTATTAAGAGCTGAAATTCTCACATAATCACATGATTTCAGCTGCCATGGCTTCAAGAAAAGCAACAAATACCACAAGCGGCATGATAAAAGCATGTTGGCAACAAGAGTGCATCTATTTTAAACAGGTGTAGATGCAGCTGAAAAATTATGCATGTCAATACAATAAATACTTATTTTCTCATTGTTCAGGATTTTTTCTTTCCATTTTCTTTTACTTATACACATATTTATATTTTTTATTTATTTAAGCTTTCTGGTGTCTCCACATAAGCAAGAATTCAGATTATCTTGCATGGAACAGAGTGCAACTTCCCACTTTCTAGACCCCTTAGTTCAACTCTCAGATTATCATTAGACAGTTAAGAAAAACCATCGCTTGAAAAGAAAGCAAATTATTCCCCAAACATTTATGTTCAACCATGTCCTTGATTAACAAAATAAAATGGCAAGTAAGAAGAAGAAAAACAACCTAAAAGGTTTTTTTTTTTTTCACATGCAAATC
Organism: Crocodylus siamensis; assembly: GCF_052110815.1. NCBI lineage: Eukaryota > Metazoa > Chordata > Crocodylia > Crocodylidae > Crocodylus > Crocodylus siamensis. Next base: position 260,837,644 of record NC_143395.1, on the reverse strand, counting down.
AGAGCGCTTGCTTACCTGGTGCTCTGGGGGCAGCACTCACAAGCATGCCTTGCCTACCTGCTCCCACGCCACATGCACCAAACACAGAAATGGGGCAGCAGAACCACTCTAAGGAAATACCTCCGTCCTTGCCACTGCTCTCAAGTATGCTTCAGACAGAGATCACAAGAGCAGATATAGGGAGCAGCTTCACCTCCTCATTTCCAAGCATGGTGCACATGGAGATGGGGCAGATAGGTGAGGCATAAATGAACAGCACATTCAAGAATGCCCAGATACAGATAATTAGCATTCAGGTTCCTCACCCCTGAAGTTGAATCCAAACTCCTACTCTTTCTAGATGCTGACTGGGTTTTGGCAGGAGGTAGGGTGGCCACTGATGCATCACCAGAACACAGGACATCCCCTTGGTGAGGGTGGGGGACCACTGGCACCCTGAGCCAATCAGCAGTGAGAGTCAAGGCCGCCAACTACTCAGCAATGAGGGGTGGGGTCCACTGGGCCTCTTGGCCAATCAGCAGCAAGAAGTGGGGCCACTACAAAAAGGCCACATCCCTTCTTGGTTGGCTCAGAACCCTGCTTCTCCTGGCTGTGCACCTCCCTACCTCTAGGCACAGCCAACAATCGTGAGGACAAATGATTTACAAAGTCTTTAGGTACATAGGGAGCAAAAAGAAGGTGCATGGCAGCATAAGACCCCTACAGGACAGAATAGGACAATCGGTAATAGATAGGATGGACAAAGCTGACCTCCTAAATGAGTTCTTCGCATCTGTATTCCTAAACATGGATAAAGACCTCTCTCCCAAAGGGGCTATAGACAGGCACAAGAGGGACTCCAACCCACCAACACTTAGCACTGACCTAGTGAAGGGGCATTTGGAGGGACTGGACATGTTTAAGTCAGCAGGTCTGGATGATCTTCATCCAAAGGTGCTGAAGGAATTGGCCAGTGTAACTGCAGAACCGTTGGCGAGGTTGTTTGAGCACTCATGGTGTTCAGAACAGGTCCCAGAGGACTGGAAAAGGGCCAATGTGGCCCCTATTTTCAAGAAGGGAAGAAAGGATGATCCAGGTAACTATAGGCTGGTTAACCTCACCACTATCCTTGGGAAAACCTTTGAAAAAATTATTAAAGGTCACATCTGTGGGTGTCCAGTAGGAAAAATAATGATCAAGAGCAGCCAGCATGGGTTCATAGCAGGTAGATTCTGCCTGACTAACCTTGTTTCTTTTTATGACCAGGTCACAACATGCTTAGATGCAGGAGTTGAGGTAGATGCCATCTACTTGGATTTTAAAAAGGCCTTTGATGTAGGGTTGCATCCCATTCTAATAAACAAATTAAGCAATTGTGGCACAGTTTACTACATGGTCTGGTGGGTGGAGAATTGGCTTATGGGCCGCACATGGAGAGCGGTGGTAGACAGGTCATTTTGGACCTGGAAAAAATGTGGGCAGTGGAGTTTCCCATGGTTTGGTCCTTGGATGAGTGCTGTTCAATAGGGCTGTGCGAAGCTTCAGTCGGTGATTCAATTCAGCAGAGATTCAGCCCAATTCCGTGGCTGAATCTCCAATCCAAATTGAATCTGGAGACCCTTCAATCTCTCTATATCACCTTGGAACCCTCCAAATCAATTTGGAGAGATTCAGAGAGATTCGATGATTCAGCCATAGACACAGCTTTAAAAGTTTTTTCTACATACCTCAAGGTACCAAGCAGCTTATGAATGCTGTGATGATGGGGCAGATGGAGTATCCCATAGGAGCACCGGGGGGCAGAGGGGGAGGCTGTGTTCAGCAGCAGACCCAGAAGTGGACCAGAAGCACTTCTGGTCCACTTCCGGGTCCTCCAGGGAGTGTATGGTGGGGCTCCCTGCACCTCCCCCCCGCCTCAGTGACTGGTGCCTCTTGGGTCTGGGGGGGCACCCAGGGTCCCCCCCACAGCCAATCACCAAGCCAGGGGGGATATGGGAGGGGAGCACAACCCTTGGGGGTGGACCCGGAAGTGTACTGAAAGTACTTCCAGTCCACTTCTGGGTTCACTGCCAAGCACGCAGGAGGTCCCCCCGTGCTCCTATGGGTCGCTCCATCTGGCCCACCATCACAGCATTCACGAGCCGTGCCCTAATTCGACTTGGCCGAATCTGAATCAAATATGACCCATTTCACACACTCCTACTGTTCAATATCTTCATCAACTTGGATGAGGGCATGAAAAGTACTCTGTCCAAATTTGCAGACAACATCAAATTATAGGGCAAAGTAAACATGCTGGAGGGCAGGAAGCAGATTCAGGCAGATTTGGACAGGTTGGGAATGTGAGCAGAACAGAACAGGATGCAGAAAAAAGACAAGTGCAAAGTACTACATCTAGGGAAAAGAATCACCAACACACCTACAGGCTAGGAGGTGACTTTCTCAGCAGTACAGTAGCAGAAAGGGATCTTGGAGTCATAGTCGACTCCAAAATGAACATGAGTTGTCAATGTGATGAAATAATAAGTAAAGCCAACCACACCCTTTGTGTTTTGGGCACTGCACTTCAATAGGGATATGGATAACCTTGAGAGGGTTCAAAGGAGGGCCACTCATATGGTTATGGACCTACAAATAAGATCCTACAAGGAGAGATTGAAGGACCTGAATCTCTTCAGCATCCGCAAAAGAAGGTTGAGAGGGGATCTTGTAGCTGTCTACAAATTCATCGCAGGGGCAGCAAGAAATAGGGGATACTCTACTTACCAGGGAGCCCCTGTGGGTTACTAGGAACAATGGCCATAAATTAATGGAGAGCAAATTTAGATTAGATACTAGGAAAAAACCCTTTATGGTGAGGCTCGCCAAAATCTGGAACGGGCTTCCAAGGGAGGTGATGCTCTCCCCTACCTTGGAGGTCTTTATACAGAAACTAGACAAGCATCTAGCTGGGGTCATCTGACCCAAGTGCTCTTTCCTGCCCAGGGCAGGAGGTCAGACTCAATGATCTACTGAGGCCCCTTCCAACCCTAAAAATCTATGAAATCTATGACATATATTTCTACCAATAAACTGAAAAACAGGACTTTTTACAGTCGACTACTCATTCAGAAATGAACAGGGGACAAAGGATTTTAAAACAGAATGGTCTGGTATAAAACAGGACCAATGGCCACCTTAGCAAGAGGTAGGTGACTAGCTGCTCAGACCAAGTCAGTTCTTGGCCTACTCAGGAATACAACTGTAGAAACTTACAGAACTTTTATCAAACAGGAAGGTGCCTAATGAACTTTTAGGCATCTGCAAGGTTAGGTGGCTACTAACGAGGAATATGTTGGATTGCAGTTTTGAACTTAAGTGTCTAATGTCCATCTAAATTTGTACATAGGTATAATAGGTGTTTTGAGTACAAAAGGTAGTGCATTTCTATAAACCAAAGAACCCTTCACTATCAGTTAATGGATACATTTTGCCACCACAAATGTATTTAACTAAATAAACGCTGTAATTCTGTTTCTTTAACTCAGGCAAGCTAAAAATTGCCTGCCAACATCTACTGCTTTGTAAGAATCTCAAGAAGCCAATAACTATGACGTAAGAAATCTTTATGGATTTAGCACTCTTGGTTTGAGTACCACTTTTAAATTTGCTTTCTTACGCTTGGTTTGACATAGAGTTCTATTCTGTAGCACTCACATGCTTTCCAAATTGATTACATTAGTATGACTGATGGTGAAGGGACTGTGAATGTGACACAGGCATTAGTTATGCTGAGTAAAATTCACCAAAGGAGGATTCTGTGACACACCAAATGCTGAAGATACAGAATGCATAGTAAATTGTTGTGTCAGTTAAAGTTTTAAAGTTATGTTTTTCAAAATTATATCTAGAAGAGCCCAATTTCCAGCTGCCTAGAAAACTTCGGGATAATAAAAAGTCATTATTGGTATAATAAAAAAAGTACAGAAATATATATTACTTGGAAAGAAAAATATCTCTGACTCCCTTACCTTCTGAAACTCTCACACCAATTACTGCATATGTGCAACCTGGGGCCAGAGTCTGAGCAACGGCAGTATTGAAGAATGGTATTGAATATTTGCGTATGCGGTGCTATTTACTAGATTTCAGCTGCAAGCTGGTAATAATAATTTAGTTGTAATTAGAGTTTAGCTGAACTGCATGAGAAAAAGATTCTCTTAGCATCCCTATAACTCTATGTATTAAATGCTCCAGAAGAGGATTAAGTAGCATCTTACAATTTATAAATTAAATTGGTGAAAGCAAATTTAAAACAATGGTAAGCATGTCCACATGCAGTGTTGTATTAGTTTTACTATGTTAGTTTTACATCTTATATTTAACTAATCCAAAACAAAACTTTGTACTTATAGCAAGTCACATATTATTTCCATCCTTCTCCCACCAGGAAATCTAAAACTCCCAAGTCCAGAAAAAAAGGCTTCTTGTACTAAGAACAAAAAGCGTGAAAGCTACTCTCTGCTTTATAACTGCAGATTAGACACAGAGTTAAGATTTTTGCTTTTCAAGAAAAGAGACCCACTAAGAAACATTTTTAAAAAATTAGGATTTGAAGGAGGTCCCAGATTAAGCAAGATATAAAAAAGCAAAGATTCTGGAGGGAAAAATTTGTAATGAGAACATTTGGTTAATTCATAGAATCGCAACAATGGAAAACAATGGATGTCCCAATGACATCCAGCTCATCCAATGAAGGAGATTCCATGACTTGCTTAGGTGGGCTGTCCCAATGCTTCACTGCCCTCTGGAGTCAGAAACATTTGTTCTTCCTGCCATCCAACCAAAATCTTATTTACTACAAACCAAGTTGAATTCCTGTCCTATCCTCCATCAGTGGAGAATGACTGGTTTACTGTCCATTTTATAATCACCTGTAACAAAATGGTCTGTCCCCTTAATAGGAAACAGTCAGCCCTATTGAGAGAACCCAGGTGCAGGGCATGTGGATAGGCAGAAAGCGTCCTTCTAGGAGCTTTAAAAAGCTCCCTGAAGAATAAGCAACAGGACAGAACTAGTTGTGAACAGAAATGTTTGTGACAAGGAGGGGCCAGGCTGCTGTGCTAGGGCCAGAGCCAAAAGGTTCCCCTCCCAGTACCCCTAGGGACAGGGCAGAAGGGTTTGATTTTGTGCCAGCAGTCTACGTAACCCACTTAGCATCATGTTTTGCATACGGGAAATTGTTATTACATCTCCACTCAACAAACCCCATTTCTTCAACCTTTTCTAAACAAACAAACCCCATTTCTTCAACCTTTCCTCCTAAATTGTATTGTTCAAATCTATCCTTATTCTTGCTGATCCCCTCTGGTCTCTTTAATTTGTTTCTATCTTTTTGAAAGTGTGTTGCCCAACAGTGCCCAATGGAACAGAATAATTATTCCTTGTGTCTTCCATAAAATAAGCCTGTTAATAAGCCTGCCAGGAGCCTGTACACTAATGCCAGGAGCCTTGTACACTAATGCCAGGAGCCTGGGCAACAAGCAGGACGAGCTCGTCCTCCTGCTCAGTGCAAAGAAATATGATGTCATTGGGATAACGGAGACCTGGTGGGACTCCACCCATGACTGGACCACGGGGATAGAGGGCTATACCCTGTACAGGAGGGATCGTGTTGAAAAAAGGGGCAGGGGTGTAGCTCTCTATGTGAAGGAAAGCTACATGTCCCTGCAAGCTGATGTTGGCGACCGGCATGGCCAGCTAGAGACCCTCTGGGTAAAAATTTGTGGGGAATTCAGCACAAGGGACACAACGGTGGGAGTCTACTGCAGACCTCCCACTCAAAGTCCCGAGCTTGACCAGGAGTTCGCCCAGGAACTGACTGAGGCCACTTGCTCCAGGACCTTGGTTGTCATGGGTGACTTCAATTACCCGGACATCTCGTGGGAAGATCACTCAGCAAAATCTGAGCGGGCAAAAAGCTTTATCTCGTGCATGGATGACCTCTACCTGACTCAAGAAGTCTATGGGCCAACGAGAGGCAAAGCGCTGCTTGACCTGGTACTGGCTACGGGGGACGACCTAATCGGCGACCTAGTGATTGATGGGAAGTTGGGTGACAGCGACCACGAGCTGATCACCTTCACCATCCGCCGTAAAGCTGGCAAGTCAGTCAGCAACACAGAAGTCCTTGACTTCAGAAAAGCCAACTTTGACAAACTCAAGAGGCTAGTCAGTCAGGCCCTCAGGGACCATGACCCCAGGGAGTTGGGAGTTCAAGAAGAGTGGTTGCTTCTCCAGGAAGCAATCCTCAGTGCACAAGCTAAATCTATTCCAACACGGAGGAAAGGCAGCAAGAAGGCACAGCAGCCCCCCTGGCTCTCCAGGGACCTAGCGGACCTACCGTGGCTAAAAAGGAAAGCCTACAAAGGATGGAGGATGGGATTCACCTCCAAGGAGGATTACTCCGTGCTGGTCCGGTCCTGCAGGGAGCAAACCAGGAAAGCCAAGGCTGCAACTGAACTCCAACTAGCTTCAGGCATCAAGGACAACAAAAAGTCCTTTTTCAGATATGTGGGGAGCCGGAGGAAAAGCAAGGGCAATGTTGGACCCCTGCTAAACCAGATGGGGCAACTGACAACTGACGCCCAGGAAAAAGCCAACCTATTAAATAGGTACTTTGCGTCAGTCTTTCACCAGTCACACGGGATGCCCATGCCTGCTATGGGACAGGGAAATCTGGGTGAGGGGGATCCCCTACCTTCCATCAATGCTGACCTCGTGAAGGAACACCTTGAGAAGCTGGATACCTTCAAGTCAGCTGGCCCTGACAACCTGCACCCCAGGGTACTCAAGGAGCTGGGGAGCGTCATACCCCAGCCCCTGGCACGGATCTTTGAAAACTCCTGGCGCTCTGGTGTAGTGCCTGAAGACTGGAAGAAGGCCAATGTGGTGCCGATCTTCAAGAAAGGGAGGAGAGTGGATCCGGCTAACTACAGGCCCATTGGCCTGACTTCTATCCTGGGGAAGATCTTAGAAAAATTTATTAAGGAGGCCATCCTTGATGGACTGGCCCAGGCTAACATTCTAAGGGACAGCCAGCATGGGTTTGTTGCGGGTAGGTCTTGTTTGACCAAATCTCATTTCCTTCTATGACCAGGTGACCTATCACCTGGACAAGGGAGAAAAGATTGATGTCATATATCTTGACTTCAAAAAAGCTTTTGATCTGGTATCCCATGATCACCTCTTGGCCAAACTGGCTGGTTGTGGCTTTGGCTCCACCATGATCCGCTGGCTGGGAAATTGGCTTTGTGGTCGGACCCAGAGGGTTGTGATTGATGGCAGTCACTCATCGTGGTGCCCTGTGACCAGTGGGGTCCCTCAAGGCTCTGTCCTGGGACCCATACTGTTCAACATCTTCATTAACGATGTGGACATTGGAGTCAGGAGTGGACTGGCCAAGTTCACCGATGACATCAAACTTTGGGGCAAAGCATCCACGCCAGAAGATAGGCGGGTGATCCAGGCTGACCTGGACAAGCTCAGCAAATGGTCGGATGAGAACCTGATGGTGTTTAACACTGAAAAATGCAAGGTTCTCCACCTTGGGAGGAAAAACCCGCAGCACCCTTATAGGCTCGGCAGTGCTACGTTGGTTAGCACTACAGAAGAAAAAGACTTGGGGGTCATCATTGACCACAAGATGAACATGAGCCTCCAATGCGATGCTGCAGCTAGTAAAGCGACCAAAATGCTGGCGTGCATCCATAGATGCTTCTCGAGCAAATCCCGGGATGTCATTCTCCCCTTGTACTCGGCCTTACTGAGGCCGCAGCTGGAGTACTGCGTCCAGTTTTGGGCTCCACAGTTCAAAAAGGATGTGGAGAAGCTTGAGAGAGTCCAGAGGAGAGCCACGCGCATGATCAGAGGTCAGGAAAACAGATCTTACGATGACAGGCTGAGAGCCATGGGACTCTTTAGCCTGGAAAAGCACAGGCTCAGGGGTGATCTGATGGCCACCTATAAGTTTATCAAGGGTGACCACCAGGATCTGGGGGAATGTTTGTTCACCAGAGCGCCCCAAGGGATGACGAGATCGAACGGTCACAAACTCCTGCAAGACCGTTTCAGGCTGGACATAAGGAAAAATTTCTTTACTGTCCGAGCCCCCAAGGTCTGGAACAGTCTGCCAGCGGAGGTGGTTCAAGCGCCTACATTGAACACCTTCAAGAGTAAATTGGATGCTTATCTTGCTGGGCTCCTATGACCCCAGCTGACTTCCTGCCCTTTGGGCAGGGGGCTGGACTCGATGATCTCCCGAGGTCCCTTCCAGCCCTAATGTCTATGAAATCTATGAAATATATCCCAGCATCACAGATGATATTTTTTGCTACATCACTAATCTGTGATCTGCTCCTCTTCTGCAGTACTACTCTCTAGACCAGTGGTCACCAACCAATCTTGATTGACTGGTCGATCATGGATCCTCTGACAGTCAATCTCAATCTGTTAGAGGCTCCACGATCGGGAGTAGCAGGACACATGTGGCTGGGCTGAGCCATGCACCCTACCACCCAGGCTGGGCTGGGTGAGTGGGGTCAGAGCCTGGGCAGTTTGTCCAGGGGGGGCAGGGGCAGAGGGCACAGTGTGGGCAGGACAGGGGGGGGGGGGGGGGTAGATCCTGGGGTGCCAAAATGTGATTGTCACCACAAAAAGGTTGGAGACCACTACTCTAGACAGTCCCCATTTTGTATTTGTGCATTTTGCATACTTAAATCTCATCATGTTGACTATAGACTGTTTTGCTAATTTATCAAGATAATTTTCAATTCTGTTCCTGTTCTCCAGAGTACTTGTAAACCAGATTTGAGACATACACTCTATATTCCGTCATACAAGTCATTCATGAAAACCCTGCACAGAACCAGCGACAGGATAGACCCTTGTGGGACCCCACCTGAAAGATCCCTTAAATTCGACAGTGAACAACTGATAACTACTTTTTGAGAGTGCCTTTTCAATTAGCTGTGCTCTCACCATTATGGGGATCATATCTAGACCATATTCCTTCAGCTTGTTTCTAAAACCGTTATGTGGAGCAATGTTAAACCTGTTTCTAAAAACAAAACAAAAAAATCAAGCCATATCATATATACAGCCCTCCTTCCTCACTAAGCCAGTTGACATGATTTCTTCCTGACAATCCATATTGACTGTTTTTATCACCTTGTTATTTTCTAGGTGGTTATAAATTGACCATTGTACCATCTTTCTGGGTATCAAACTTAGGCTGACTGGACTATAATTTTAGTGGTCCTCTTTTTCCTCCTGTTTAGAGCTAGGCAATTTATTTGCTGTTCTCCATCCTTCATGAATTCTCAAAGAGGATTGCTTCAGCTAGTTCTGTAAGTACTCTAGAGCGAGTTTTAGGCTTTGTGGACTTTAACGTCTTGCTAAGTAGTCTTTCACCTATTCTTTCCTTATAACAACCTTCAGCCCTAATTAATTGTGCTAAGTATCTAGTCACAGTTAACAAAGAAACAAAGAAGGTATTGGACACTTCAGCCTTTTGTTTGATATCCATTATTTGCTTCACTTCCGTATTAAATAATGAACCTATACTTCTGTTTTCCTCTAACTTCTCAAGTATGTATACAGCCTCTTCATCTTATAATTAATAATGGATATAAAAGGTAACTCATTCTGTTCCCAAGCCTTTTTGATTTTTTCCAAACCTGTGTGTCTGTCTTTTTTTACAGTCAGCCTTACAGACATGTGCCCTTGCCTCCGGCTTTGACAGAATTCTTTTATGATTTTCAGGTCCTGATACTTTGCTACTATGCTTCTAATCTTTTTTCTGCATCAGCACATTTTGTCACTGCACCTTCAATATAGGTACTTGAATTGCATTATCCTCTGATTATCTTCTCCAGTCTCTCCACCTACCAGTCCCCTGAGTGTGCTGATGTCTACTTTTTTTAAAGTCCATTATCCTTAATCTGCTACTCTCACTCCTTTTTCTCAGCATACTGAACTTTGTTAATTTGTGATCACCTTCAGCCAAATTATCTTTCACTTCTAGCTTTTCAACTAGTTTCATTCTCTCAGTCAGACTGAAATCTAAATAACCATTCTTCTAGTAACTTCCTCCACTTTCTGAAGCAGAAAGCGGTCTCCAACACATTTCAAAAAAATTAATGGACTATCTGTGTCTTGCCATATTGCTTTTCCAACAGTAAATGAAGACCAACATTATGATCAGGTTCTCCCCTTTCCCCTTTGGATGTTTCTGGCTGTTACCCATAAAAAGCATCATCTGTTCCCTCCATTTAATTAAGTAAATAGTAAATCCTCAAAATGACTTTACTCCTGTTCATTCTCCCCTTTTTTCTCCATCCACTGAGATTCAAAATGTGTCATTCTAGGCTATTATTTACTCTCAAATTTACATGCAAGGTGAATATGTGAACTGCATATAATACTGAATACTTATATGAGTGCACCTGAGGAAAGCACTGGAGCTTTAACATTAATACCCAAAGCCAGCTGTGTTATGGTTGTGTTGTGCTGGCAAGAAAGTTGGTATTTCCAGTAAATTCTGTTTGCTGTAATGGTCTGGCTTCACTCTTGAGAAATAGGACCATGTCTTAATCTCTAGTAGAGTTGATTATAGTTTTAATTTAACCAAAATTTTTTAAAAACACAGTCAACGAAGCATGTTAGAATCTCAAAGGTGTTTACATTGGCAGGTCCTACCCTGATGAAATGATTCTGATTGTAATAGCCTCTAAAAATAACCTTTTCTAAATTACCCTTTTCATTGGTGTAATCCCACTCAGTAGCATAAGCAGAATGGGGTGACCAGGGCAGCCACCCCAGGCACCAACTTGGTGAGAGGGCAGAAAAAAACAGCTGCTGTTGCAGCCAGACGATTGCACGAACAGCACTGCAGCAGCCAGAAGTTGCTGCTGCCTTCGTGTGTCGCAGCTGTCTCAGGCGCCTAGCAGCCTATGATCCCACTGTACTGGCTCTTTTCATGAGTTCCCCACATCCACATAATTCAAAAGGAATGTTCTTCAATAATAAAATACCCTTTCTACTGTTAATCACTGCCACTAAACCTGTAACTAGTTTTTCCTTGGTTCTGGATATTCTGGTGGCACATGTGCAGTTTTGTTAAAAGAAACCCCTGCAACTACCCACAATAATGCTGCATTTAAAACTTCATAGATTTCATAGACATTAGGGCTGGAAGGGACCTCGCAAGATTATCAGGTCCGTCCCCCTGCCCCAAGGGGCAGGAAGTCAGCTGGGGTCAGATCACCCCAGCAAGATAAGCAATAAATGAGAGCCAGAAGAATGGAATCACTTTAAAATCGAATTCCAGACCAAGACTTCTGTTTTAGAATATTCTAAGCTTTGTATAAATATTGTGAATTCTCCGGCTTGACCCATATGCATGACCAACCACTCTAGTCTCAAAGTCTGAAGGAAGGATCAGCAAAAATTTCTGAAAACAAACAAAACAACACAATCCATGAGGTTCCAATTCTCAACATAAGATTTTTCTGACTCCCTTTTAAAGTCAGGTGTTAAAAGTGCCTAGTGACTCAGAAGCCTAAATCCTATTTTCAATTCTACCTTAGACACTTAGAAACTTTTATCCCGTTGACTTTAATCAAAGTCAGCCTTGGAGTTGTGTCAAAATGCAGGACTTCTAATCTGAAAACAATTTCAACAGTTTTAAACACAAATCAGAATAAAATATTCAAAGTTTCCAATGAAATGAATTTTTAAAAATTTGTCTTTCAAAATATTCTGTCTGGGAATTTTGAAATTTTGGTTTGGAATTTTGATTTTTGCAAATTGTATATGTTTGCTAGTATGTCATGATATGATAATAATAGTACATGATATGACATAGTTAAAAAAAATAATTTTATACATTTCAGATCTTAAGGGCAGCAGCTACTCAGTACTAATCAATTGGTGCTGATTGAAACATCTTATCTTGTTCTGTAGATTAACTATTTCCCTACTTAAAGTTTGATACTTTTACTATTACTTTTGACATGTTATAAAATAATCTTTAAAATACAAATGTAACAAAATACAAATTCAAAACAAAATTTCAAAATTCCCAAATGAGTTTGCAAAATTTCCTTAACAAACTTTTTTTGAAGGGGGGGGGGATTGAATGTTTTTTGTATGGAAAATGTTATTGAAATGGTGCAATGTAATCACCACAAAGATGGTACTCTCTAGAAAGGAAAGCAAGGCAGCTCTGCTGCTTCACTGGGAGGTGCACACGAAAATGAAGATTCTAGAGCTTTTACAATGCTTTGGTTAGCATCAATATACAATATAAAATGATAGACATATTTTATAGCAGGACTAAAACATTCTCAGAACAAAAACTTGCACAAATTTCATTTGCACAAAATTCATTTCATTATTTAAAATGTTTAAATATTTTTTTAAATGTCAAATGTTTATGCCAGATGGTGATAGGATTCATTCTTGTACATCTCTACTTCCGAGATATGGCAGAAACCAAAGACTGAAGCAAAAACATATAACAGGAGCTATTTATTTATCCAAGGAGTAGTCTGGGAGTTCATACTTGAAAGGACTAATTCTGACATGTATGCACCACCTTTTTGCTGAAAATCAGATCCTTTTAAGCAATCAAATGTAAAAAAACTCACTCATGCTCCCCAAAATGACAAGCCACTTTTCAAAATATCAGCCTGAATATATATCTGCACCAAACCAAACCTATAGGCCTATAATTGATTTCATTGAAACTAATTCACAAGAATGAACCTTGTAAGAACAAAGCAGGCAAACAGAATGAAGAGAGGGATGGTATGATCTGTACCAGCAAGGCAGCATGTCAACAGCTTCTTGTGGACCTAATGTACCAACCTTGGCAGTGTTCTGTTAAAGCAGTAAACTAGTCTTCCACCTCCTTCGCTGACATGCTACCACATAACAATATAAAACCTTGCAAAACAGAGATGCAGAAATGCTTTTGCTGAAATTAACAGAACACAACTGCCTAGAACTCTGGAAAGATATACAAGAGCTAAGTAGTAGTATTATTTCCCAAGGTTTGAAAATAACTTTGTTCAAGCCCTTTGTTCTTTAGATCTATCTTTAACAACTCTGTTTTCACTTTGGCATGCATAATCCTTTTTGAAAAGAAAATGGAAGGATTTAAGAAGACAGTTTAGTGCAGCTGAACAGCACCACCTCGTGGGATATGCATGCTGTAATCCCATTAGTCAAAAAAATTTACAACAATCTTCCTTTACAGAAGGAAAAGTTAAGAGATGAGGGTTTCAGATGAAAAATGCTACACATAAGCCTCTGTACAGTGTGCACTTAATTAAATTATATGATTTCTTGTCCCCAATTTACGTATCAAAACGGAGCCTCTCCACTACTTTGCAGTTTGTGAAGAAGTCAGAGCAAAAGTCATTGATGCCAGGATTTTGTCTAGTTCCATATTGTATCAGCAGTAAAATACAAAAAAACTTGGCTTTCTCCTCACCGCCTTAAAGAACAGGAACAGGTATAGGTAGGAGTTAGAAACCTATCCTCTTTGAGCACCCTAGAAACAGGTGGAAAGAATACCAAGTCACCCAAAGAACCCATCTTTGGGGACACAAATGTAGTGAAGAATATCGGGCAGCTGGATAAATGTGGCTGGATAATGGGCTAGATGGAGAAGGCTCCATAAAGCAAAAGGCTGGGTGTACAACAAAGTGGAAAAATCCTCAGACACCTGGGTGTGCACGTATGTACCACAGATGGGTGATGGGAACAGACAATGGTATGATGAGTGGCTTTTTGAGAATGCACCAAATAAAGCAGCTGTTGGGTGTTGAAGAAGGTAAAAACTGGCAGGCAGTGTGGCTAAGAGCTACCGAGCTGGAGAGAGAGTTGGGTCAGTTGGGTTAGTGATGTCTAGAAATCAGAAGCATACAAGTTGCCTCATGTTGAAAGCTGTGAAGGACAATTAGCTGCTTAGAGGGGCACCAAGAACAGCTGAGTAGAAAGGGAGGGTGATGGGTTGAATGAGGTAATGGAAATAAAGATGGTGGTTAGGGGTACAGGTTTCTTGGGCAGCTGGGCTGATGGTTATTCATGGTGGGTAGATATAGTATAGTGTATGAACTGTGGTAGTGCTTGGATCAGTTGAGTTGCAGATTAAGGATACAGGCTGGCTGAATGGAAATAGGAAGTGTTGGCTGCAGTGAACAGCTGAAGGAGGGACTGAGAGATGAGAAAAAAACAGAGGTTCCCTTGGGCTACTGCATTTGTCTATTTAAAAATCAAACAGGTAACACCTTGTACCGATGTACAAATGATTCATGACTAGAAGTTTGTTTTACATGATCAGTAAAATTAAGGTTTCAATGGTTTCCTAGTGAGTATATTTCTAAATAATAATTCATCATGCAAGATAAGAGTTTTTCCAAGAGAAGGATGCCACAGAGTCTGGAAATTTCATGGAGATGTTGGGGGAAAGTGCTTTGCCCACTCCACCACCACACCTATGCTGCAGACACCCAGTGCTGGATTATGACATGCTAAGGCATTAAGCTATGTCCAATTTAAGAAGCTCCATGAGGTAAAAATAATCCACGAAAATGGATTTTCATGAAATTAAGATGAATTATTGTTATTGCTGCACAAATGTATGAACTCAATATGAATAATAACTGTGGAGCCACATATATGTATATTTTTGTCATGTTAGAACAAAAATGTCCAGGTTTTTTTTTCTTATTTACAGGCCCCTCATGTTGTGAGGCCGTAAACTGGAGCTTAAGTAGCTTAAGCCTAATTCCAGCACTGCAGACACCACTTCTGCTCTCATGGCTGCTCATCTTGTCGTGCAGCAACCGCGATCAGACAAAAGGGGAAGGGGCATGGAAAGGCAACCCAGACACCCCAGGTGGTTGGAGGGGGACAGTGCATAAGTGGAACCACAGTCCTGCTGAATGCACAGAGATGTCTACACATTCATTAATGCACAGTAGTTACTGTACATTTAGCACTAAATGCACAATAGCTACAATTACTGCAGAGTAGCACTGGTGCATGATTTTTATGTGATGGTTACTGCACACTGACCTAATAGTGCACAGTAGCTTATTAACAGTTTTTGACTGGCACACTACTGAGCAGTGTTATTAGGCTACTGTGCAGCAAGCATCTCATGTAGATACATTTACAGTATCTCAGCTGGGCTGTAGGGCTGCCAAATACAAAAAGTATCAGGCAACTGGTCTGAGAGCTAGAAGCCCTAAAATGGGGATAAAGTGCCAACAACCTCCTCCAATAAATATTTACCCTATTTAAATGGAGTGAGGGGGCACTGGAGAATCAGGGCTGGGACTTGCACTGCTCCTGGGGAACCTTGAAGAGAATATATTTCTAACGTGTTGATTCCTCAAGACCCAGTTAGGCACTGTTCAGACATGCATCATGAATATAAGTTACACCCTAGAGAGCTCACAGCCTGTAACCGAGATGAATAAACTAACAAGTGAGGAGGAGGATGATGATAAGATGACAATGGAGGGAGGTGCATCTACAGAAAAGTAGTTCTGGTGCAGGCACTGAAAAAGAACAGCCCTCCTGCTTGAGTAGGGTGAAACTCAAGTCTCCTATATCCCAGGAGAGCGGTCTAGCCACCAGGAGTTACAAAGGGAAAGGGGAGCGAGCAGGTAGAGAGAGGGGATCTTTTCTACCTCCCAGCCCCTTCTGTTAAAGTTGTGCCCCATGCGGCCAAGAACGCAAGAGTCTTTGAGCCATAAGGAGAGAGCCTGGCTCCTTTGCAATGGCTGTCAAGTGGTAGCGTGGTCTTCTGCACAAAGTTATGGCAGTCATCAGAATTTCAATGAGCTCTGCAGCCACCAGGGAATAACTAGGAATTAGGCATTTCCCTATTATTCCTCCCTCCCCAGCACACTGCTGTATGCCCTTCTCATAGACACCAGACCAAACTCCTGTAGGAGCCTGAGATTCAGCATTCTCCAAGGATGTAGAGGCAGTGTTTGCTTGTGGCTTCCCTGCTTCAGTCTGGAAGGCATAAGGTGGTGACAGACCATGAATCAGGCCATGAATCATCTAAACAAAATCATTTAAATAGACAAATGCAGTAGCATTTTTAAAAGTCACACAGGTAACTCCCTGCACCTATGTCCAAATGATTCACATCTGGAAGTTTGTCTTAGATGATCAGTAAAGCTGAGGTTTCAGTTAATTTTCTAGTGAGTATATTTCCAAATAACATATTCACCATGTAAAGTAAGAGGGGGGTTTTTCCAGAAGGATGCTGCAGGGGTCTGGAAGACCAAAGTTTCTCCCATGTAGCTTTGAAGAAACAGTCACTGAAATCCAAACATATCACTTTGTGACTTCCTCTACTACAACTGAGCTTATCTGAGAAGCAGGCAGATATTAGCATGCCAAAAAGCCACAGTAAGATACTTCTCTTTATATTAGCCGGGGGCGGGGGTCAGATTTGTTAAAAGAATATTTTGTTTTGGCGTTTTCACATCTCTTTCAAAGACCTTGTCGAGTTTCACTAGAATCCAGACAGAATCCACTCTAATGAAATGGAACCCAAAATGGAAATTTAAAAAGTGCATCTAACCTTGCTAAAAAGTTGTCTTGACCCTTTTTTTTAGAATGATGTAAGAAACCTATGTGGACTCAAGAACATAATTTCATGCTACCCTGGACTTTTTTGAATGACATATTTTATTAAATACAGCATCAACAATCCGTAAAGAAGTAGCAGATACATAAAATGAAGACTGTATTAGATAATGAGCGTAAATGAGTTGGAATATTTTCTGTATCGTACCAAGTTTATGTAGAATGCCTCCCAGTGGCAAAAAAGAGCTGAGGTTGTTGGCAGTAACATCTCATTGTAAATTTAGCCTGGTAGGGGAAAATATTAAACTTGAGGGCTTTGGGAATCATAGGTGTTAGTGATTAAAGCGACTTGTGAGATAATTGAATCACTTGTATTGCTACTGTAAGAATTTTTTTGCTATTTATTTGATTTTTTACTTACTTTATTAATGGACTTTATTCATTCTTTGTCCAGTCAGGTTTTACGTGTTTTAAGTCTTCTCTTAAGATAGTGTTTCCCAATGTAACAAATCTATCTACCAAAAAAGATTTTCCTGATATTGACCCTAAATTTTTCTCTTTCTTAACATCACTTCATTCACAAAACTGATGTTTTCATATTACACACATTGCTAAATAGAACATCCAAGTCTGATGCATCCATGCCAGGTTAGAAAACCCAAATCAGCGAGGAAGTGTAATGTCCTGGCTTAATCATGAGACATTTTTCAGCTCTCCTATTATGTCATCTTACAGGGATCAAATTAAAACAAAAAGAAGAAGAAAGCACAGTGAACCATGTAGCAAAACACCACGGAAGTAACTTACAGGTAATACCCACAACAAAAAAAAAGCCAGGAAACATTTTGCAATTAAAGTAAGCCTGACAAAGTAACAGCAGAGCAGTTCTCACAGAAAGATGCAGTTTACAGCTAAGTGCAGACATTCAGGGGAGTTAGGGGGAAGTTGGCCACCCAATCGAAGGTAAATCAGTATGCTGGGGGAATAGTGGGGATTGTGGGGGGTGACGGGGGGAAAAGCGGGTCCATGGATGGATGGGGGGACAGGCAGCATATGCAGGAACAATAAGTGGGATCAGGGATTCAGGCAGCATCCATGAGGGAATGGGGCGGGGGAGGTGGAGGGAGGTGGCATCCACAGGGAGTTGCTGGGGTCCAGGAGGGTTTGATGGGAACAGAGAGGGCTTGTGGGGTCTGTGGGGGGTTGGGGTATATTTAGCTATTTTTAGCCCCCCAACCCTGCCCAACAAACCTACACCCCGATTCCTCCAGCCCCTCCCTGCATCTGGACTTATTTGCTGGGCTCTAGCAGCAGTGAACGCTGATAAAACTGGCATGTGGGATAGGGGTTGGGGGAGGGTGGCTGATCCACAGAGTGGGCAAAGAGTCAAAGGATTCAAAATAGCCTGGTGCCAGGCCAGAGGGTGTGAAAAGCACAGCCTCAGGTCTGGGGTGAACAGCTGACCTCTCTCAGCCCCAGGGCTGTGCAGGTAACTGTACAGAAGTTCCTTGCCCCAGTCTAAACTAGATCAAGTAATTCTGCTACTACATCGATCCAGGTCTGTTGTAGACCAGGTTCTGCAATTTTTAGGCCAGTCTGTGTGCACAGAACTTCTGCAGTTTACAGGTTTAAATTAATTTTCAATCACTGAGACTGGGTCTGAGTGTAAGGTCCACACCAGGGCAAACTAAGTTTCATCAGGTGGCCATTTTGAACCTCCCCCTAGCCCCTCTCCACTCCCTGCCCCCACCCCCCACCAAATGTCTGTACTTTGCCTACCTGTGCATTCCCACTTCTGGAGTATAGACAAAGATTTCTCTTTGAGACACAACCCCCAGATTCCAAACAATAAGCCTGAAAGGCTCAAAATAATTTCACAGAATGGACTTTTCTACATACTCTGTAAACAAGCTGTTCCAAAAATGATCAATTTTTCCTTTTTAAATGTGCCATGTCATAGATGACTAACTGGTGACTTTACCACCCCTAGTTATGGTCTTGTCTGACCAGTCTGGTCATTATTTACATGGGAGACCTCCAAGGAAAATATAGGGTGCAGCAGAAGTTGCAATGATGATTCAGTAGGTGGCACTCTTCCCTCTGAGTCAGTCTTGAATCATTGCCCACAGATGGTGTTCTGGAACACTATGTTACTGAAGGTGCTGGCTTCTAAATGAGATTCAAAATCAAGAATCTCTGTTTTTTACTGCTGGTGATAACAACAAATGACTCAGCTGCTTATGATCAAGTAACTGAGCAAATGCTGATATGCCAAAACCCAGTTATCCCCCATGCTTTAAGGTCTTCCGCTCTAACTTCAAAACATACATTTTTGGTCCATTGGGACTTTAAGTATAAATAATCCAAACTTTAAGGCTTAAGCAGTCATTTACATATAGAGGTTTAAGCTGTGCAATACATCCTGCCTACAAATGAAAAGAAGGTTAAAAAAAAATAGTTGGGTCACTTACATTCAAGAAACTGTAAATCCGATTTCAAATCCCAAAAGAGTGCTCAGCTGTTTTACTGGATGCAAATGTAAGCTCATTTGTCCTGGAAAGTTCTTTGAGGCAGAGTAGTAGTAGTAGTAGTAGTATTTACTAAGGATCAGCCCAGATATTGCATTTGATTGCCAGTGGTAATATCCAGCAACTAATATAATACCATTAATCATTTAATCAGACATTCCTCTAACAGCCAAGGAGAGGAAAGGCCTATCAAGATAGCACCACAGTGATCTACCTCCTAGAAAGTAAACAGCTTGAATTGTGGGAGTGATTGCTGCTCTTGAAGGATGCCCAATTTCCTATTAATTTCTGTAATGGTGCCTGGACCATATACATACAGATATCTTTTGCTTCCTTAGAGGCACACCTAAGATGAGCTTATGTTGACTGAAGCGCACACTCACTGAGCCACAGCATTACTTATTACTATTGTTGACTAGGAAGGTACCAAAGGAACATGTTTCTATTAGTAAATGTCAATTCCACAAAAACAAAGTATTCCCTGGGAACGTACTAATTCCATCCACATTTCTAATAGACAGTAGACATGTTTCCTGGGAAATCTGCCTCATTTCCTACCAAGGTACCTACCTCCCTAGCCTCTCAAGCTAAGAGGAATCTTAGCTTGTGAACCCAAGCTCTCTGGGCTTCTGAGTTCCCTGCAATCAACAGCTCAAGGATTCTCATCAATTTAAATTCAAGACATTTGAATGACGTTTCAGAGGATTTCATTCCAATGTGGAACCTAGAGGTTTTTTGATCTAGGTACTTCTCATGGAATAGGACTTCCAGGCTTTAATCAGCCCCACTGATCAAAAACAGTAAAGGTCCTCTTGAGCCTGGGAGTTAAGCAGATGTGTGTAACTGAGTCACACCTGTGTCTATATAGCAAAAAGCACCATCTTGACTACCCAATTCATTTATGGCTGGGTCAGCTGGGGGCAGTTTGGCAGGAGTCAAAAAGGCTTATCACATGCCACTTGGCTCATAGTGACACACCTTACCTTCTGTGCTACCATAACCCTAGTCCCACTTATCCTCCTACTGAACAGCTGCTGGAAGCAACAGTGGGGAGCATTCAGGTAAAAATCCCAAGCAGAAAAAGAAACCTTTGAAAAAACAAACAACCAGTGGAAATGTAAGTAAGGCACCTAGCAAGAGTGTTTCAGAAGACTAGCTTGGGAACAGACCTGGTAGAAAAACTTTTCTTCCCACCCCCAGAAAAGACCCTTAAACCCACCAACTTGCATTTTAAACCCCAACCTAAGAATATAAGAATAATATATGAGTTTATTTTGACTAGGAAATATCTTGAAAACAACAGTAATAAATTAATAACAGCTCCTAAGTAGAGCTTTTCATCCACAGATCTCAAAGGGATTTACAAAAGCTGCCATGTTACAAATAGGGAAACTGAGGTAGAGTCAAATGAATTGCCCAAGGTCCACCAGCCAGCCTGTGGTAGATCTAGGAACAGAATCCTGAGCTCTGCTTCCTTATATTATCCCCTAAATCATGCTGCTGAGGCCAATTTTGATTCAGCTTATCAAATATTCTCATCTACTCCTTCTTAAAAGTGGTTTGTGTGACCTCTTCTACCTTCAGAATTTCTTGTACGATGCACAGACATTTAGCCAGGTAATTCTTACTTTAAATCTCCTTTACAACAATGAAATAACCAAGGAATATATATTTGGTCTCAATGGTAGCATCCCCATGAGCAAGGGCATGTGGTTGTTGTGGGGAGAAAAGCAGCAGCACGAATTCATGCTACTGCTTTTTGCCCCAGGGCACGCCCCTGAATGTGGGGTTCGCATGGGGAAAAATGCTCCAGGTGAGGTAGGAGATGCTGGGGCCAGCACTTTGGCAGGCCCCAGCAGCCTTACCTGGGCACCTCCTGGTTCAAGTGGCAGGGATTGGGGTGCTTGGAGCCTGGCTAGCAGCTGGAATGTGGCTTTGCCTGGCCAGGCTCCAGTTTCAGGCAGTGCATGCTGCCATCATGTGCACTGTCCTGCTTTTTTCTGGTGCAGGCTTTTTTGACACTGAGATCTCCCAGTGTCAAAAAAATGCCAGCATGCTGCAAATTAGTAGTGTGGTAAAAGCCTGCATATGCAGCGTATGTGGTTTGTGAAGCCACAGATGTGTCTGTGACACTGCAAACAGCATGCGCGTGCTCATCTGGATGCGCCCAGTAAGTCTGGACTTTAACTGTAGCTGTCCTGCATGGGGGAGCAGAGGTCATTTGAATTCTAACAGGCTGCTGGATGAATTTGGTTTCCCACTGTTCTCAAAGTATGTAATGAGCAGGGATCCTGGATTTCTCTGATAAAAAAAATCCCTAATTTTCAGATTAAAAGCATAACCCAAAATCTACATTTTTTCATGATTAAAATGAAACACCACTAATGTATGAAACACCACATATGTATCTATAAATTCATTAATATATAAATATCTATATATTAGTGGTGTTTCATTTTAATCATGGAAAAAGGTGGATTTTGAGTTACTTTTTTTTAATTCAAAAACTGGGGGGAGGGGATATCAGAGAAAACCAGGATCCCTGGTAATGAGTTTTCATTGATATTCAGTGACTGATTCAGTGCATAACATCTGTCTAGAATGCTATACATGCTCGTACCAGAGGTCTGGCTCTGCCCTTCCCAAAGAGAAAAAAACCCAAAGGCAATGCCACATTTCTAAAAGAGGTGGCAAAAGTTACCGCCCCCTCGACCAAAACAAAAGGTGAGAATTGCAGAAGCAGCAAGGCAGAGCGAGCTGGAGAGCCTGAGAGATGCCTTGAAGAAGAAGGGCCGTGTGCTGATGGAGATGCCCCAGGACCTGATTTGCTGGGGTATCAATGAGCCCAAATTCTGGACAGAGTGGTACATGGTCCTGATGGAGCAGCGGGTGAGAGACCTCATCTCGGTGCTGGAGGAAGCCAAGTTCCTGGAGGATCCTTCCAGTAAGGAGCTTTATGTGTGGGTTTATCTAGAATCTGAAGACGAAACTATTTATTTGTGCCCACGATTCTGGGAGGCTCCAAGTCACCTTGAGAAAGATTCCCAGCCAGGGACTTCAATCCACGAGGCCTCTCACTTCCTGGGCACGTGTGACATCACCTACAAGCCAGTCAGCTTCTATGTTGCCTGCAGGGGCGTGATGGTGCAAAACAATGCAAGAAACCGAAACAAATCTGGGGGACTGTGGTGTCGACACCCACACAGTCAGATGGGTCCCCAACTGGCTGGAGGGCTGCACCCAGAGAGGTGGTAGACGGGTCATGTTCAACCTGGAAGGACGTGGGCAGTGGGGTCCCCCAGGGCTCGGTCCTTGGGCCTGCACTGTTCAACACCTTCATCAGCAACTTGGACGAGGGGGTAAAAAGCACCCTGTTCAAATTTGCTGATGACACTAAGATGTGGGGGGATGTGGGCATGCTAGAAGGGAGGAATAGGCTGCAATTGGACCTAGACAGGTTACAGGGGTGGGCAGATGAGAACTGGATGGGATTCAGCACCGAGAAGTGCAAGGTGCTGCACCTGGGGAGGAACAACCAGCACAACAGGCTGAGGAACTCCCTTCTCAGCAGTGCAGAGGCAGAAAAGGATCTTGGAGTCATCATCGATGCCAAGATGAACATGGGCCGGCAGTGTGGGGACGCGGTCAGGAAGGCCAACCGCACCTTGTCATGCATCCACAGATGCATCTCAAGCAGGTCTAGGGAGGTGATCCTCCCCCTCTATGCGGGACTGGTCAGGCCACAATTGGAGTATTGCATCCAGTTCTGGGCGCTGCACTTCAGGAGGGATGTGGACAGCATGGAGAGGGTCCAGAGGAGGGCCACTCGCATGGTCAGCAGGGCAGGCCCTACGAGGAGAGGCTACGGGACCTGAACCTGTTCAGTCTCCACAAGAGAAGGCTGAGGGGGGATCTAGTGGCCTCTTACAAACTAGTCAAAGGGGACCAGCAGGCATTGGGAGAGTCCCTGCTCCCCTGGGCACTGCCAGGAGTGACCAGGAATAATGGTCACAAGCTGGCAGAGGGTAGGTTTAGGTTAGATATCAGGAGGTGCAACTTCACAGTCAGGGCGGCTAGGATCTGGAAACAACTTTCAAGAGAAGTGGTGCTGGCTCCTACCCTGGGGGTCTTTAAGACAAGGCTGGACAATCACCTTGCTGGGGTCGTGTGACCCCTGTATTCTTTCCTGCCATGGCAGGGGGTCGGACTTGATGATCTGCTCAGGTCCCTTCCGACCCTAGAAACTATAAACTATGAAACAAGTACAGTCAGAGAAGACAGGCATCTGTGCCCAGCATCCTAAGAGACGATTTCACATTAAGTACTGTAATGTCTAGGCCTAGTTTGTAAGGTCAAGACGTAAGATCATGTTTTGGTGATTTGGTTGTAATAATTTACACAACAAACATAAGATTCTTTTGTGCCTGGTGTTAACGTCTGAGCTGACGGCTTTAAAGCATGTCAAGATGTTAGAAATATTATTAAAAATGCATTATCAATAGCTGTTAGCTCCCATCAATAGTTGTCCTTTGATTAAGTACGGCTGCCAGCCTTCCTTGTCTCCCTAATGAGAGAGGGAAGGGGGGGGGTTGGGAACTGAAGGAAAACTCTAAGAGCTCTCTTTGTTCTGCAAATTTACTATCTCTTTGTTAGAGTAAAGCATATACTCCTTAGCGTTCTCATGTAGATAAGAGTAAATTGCAATTTTTAATGGTCCTGTCCTTGGGGCAGAGAAGGTTTGAACTTTTGGTAACCTAAAATACTTTCTGAGCAGGCGCAATCAGCTAATACATATTAAGCCTATCCGCCCCGCATACTTAAGTAGTTAATTATAATACACATGGGATGCATGATCTGACGTATTCTCATGCATGTTTGTATGAACCGGAAATGAGTTGTAAGAGTTCCTGCTTCTGTACACGTGCCAGAAGAGAGGGGATAAAAGCCTGCTAATGATGGTACTCAGGGGCAGAGGGTTTTGATCTTTTGTCTTCTCCCTCTGACCCTATTTGCAAATATATACCTTTTGTCTCACCAACAATGTGTGCCTAAGAATTTGTTATTCAATGAGCCTCCAAAGAAAACGAACCGAGAGAGAGTTTTTTTTTACTTCAAAGAGATCTGTAAGAGACATACAGTCATACTGCTGGAATTTATGTGGGAGGCAAAGAGAAGCATCTACAAGCCACTGAAAAACAATTAAAGCCCTAAATAAGGAAGGCAATATAAAGTAATGGGCAGGAGGGTCATGTAGGAAGAGCAGGAGGACATGTGACTATTATCACTACAAAGTGATCTGTGCAGCCTGCAGCACTGCATTAGCAGTAAAGCTTTCAGAAACAATTCCAGGGGGGAAAAACAGCTACACCACTTTTGCTTGGAACACTTGTGCTCAGCATTTGTGGGGCAAGATGGGGCCTTTCAAAAAATGTTTAAACAGTGTTGGAAAAACAAAGCCCTGATTTAACAACAATATTGCAGAACCCGCTGCGACCAAGAGACTTGTAAGGAAAAAAAATCAGCTTTCTTGTAGCTCTGCCATAAAGGAAGGGGAGCTGACTACTGGATGTTGCATCTTCTACACAACAGTTGGAAAGTCCTCAGGAATAAGATCCAGGCTTTCTCGGTTCCAATTCAGTGTCCTATTCACTGGACTACACAGCCTCTCCACAGGCAGGGATTACAAGATGCCAGCAAAGATATTGTCTAGTACACCAGGCTTGCCAGAGAGAGACCATTTTAAAATGAAAACACAATGAGAGATTCCATCAGAGGATTGGCAGTGTCAACTCTAAATGTTTAGTTTTCTCCTTTTGGCTCAGTTCTGAGAGTACTGCTCTATGTAAATGCTGCATTTTGTTCTCAGTGGACATATCTACACGTTTATTAATGCACAGTGATTACTGCACATTTAATTTAGTACTTGCATAATCAAGTACTAAATAAATGTGCAATAACCACAGTTACTGCTCAGTGCTGCCAGTGAACACCTATTTTAGTGATGCTACTGTGCAGTAGCCTAATAATACTGCACAGTAGCATATTAGCACTGTTTGTGCTGTGATGCACTACTACACATTATTAGGCTACTAGACAGTTAATGTCTCATGTAGACACGCCCAGTAGAATCAAATTAGCCCACCCATGTCCTGCAGTAGAGATCATCCAAGCTAAGTGCAGACAGTCAAAAAGCCCGAGGCTAAATCAATTCAATCTTCATAGGTTAGTCTAAGCTGTGTAGATTGAACTAGTAAGCAAGTCAACAGACATTCACTTTTGATTCCAGAAATGCAGCTTCATGCCTGCAGTTGCCCAGGCCAGAAGTTGCATGCCTCCCTGCTCAGCTGGAGCAGAAAGCTTGGGCCAAGTCTAGCCCACCCACCCTGTGAGGGGGAGGGGGAAGCAGAGGGGGAGGGAAGGTGCAAAGCATCCTGAAATGCTGGGGGACTTTGAGGTATCCTGAATCTGGAGGGGATCTGGGACAGAATTTCAATAAACCAATGAAACAT
Organism: Crocodylus siamensis; assembly: GCF_052110815.1. NCBI lineage: Eukaryota > Metazoa > Chordata > Crocodylia > Crocodylidae > Crocodylus > Crocodylus siamensis. The sequence goes on along the minus strand of NC_143395.1, from coordinate 260,811,969 downwards.
AAATCAGTTAAGTCTGATACTACATCCATCCAGTTTATTTTAAACTGATTTCAGCCATGTTGAAAGCAACTTACGTACAACTGAACTGCTGTTGTTTTACAGATTTGAACTGGTTTCCGAAAATTAACACCAGTTTATGTATAATTTCTGTCCCTAGCTGCAGGATCCGAGCTAGCTCAGGTATTACTGCACAGCACAGCATTGTACAATATAGGTATCCCTGTAAGGCATCAACCTTACACTGGGATAGGAAAGTGCTTCCCTCCACTCAGGAGTCAGAGCCCTATGCCATCTCCTGGTGTTAGGCACCTAAGTGTCAACCCCTGTCTCGCAACAAGTGTTATGCTAGTGTATTAACTATTTAGTAATACATTAATGGGATTTATATTTACTGAAGCAGGAACTGGAACCTGGCCCTGAACCTAAATCCAAACGATAAAGTCATGCTCACTCTTGTTCTCTCTCTCCCTAACCCAATGAAAAATAATAATTAAGAGAATCCCACAAGACAGTACCTTCTAACATGTAGGCTAATATAATTTACTTGGGAGGTGGGAGATGAAGAGTTAATCTATCCTCTTTTGTACATACTTGAATTATAGGCACTGAACCTCAAATTATATTTACATGAATGGACCTTGATGCTCAAGCAGGGTTCCCTCTCTGTGGGTATACCCATAGGGAGCCAACTACAAGATAGGGGTTTTGTTTTGTATACTCTTTCATGCAATCCAGACAGTACTGTAGTAATTTACAGAGTTAAATGTTAACAGTTTTTTGTGTAAAATACCAGAATTGTAGGCAACATTATATTTCTGTTGCATTTAGAGATACATAGAAACCTATTTTTCTAGAAAACTAGCAAATATATATGTGTGTGTGTGTTTGTAGTCTTTCATAAAACATTTTTACTTGCATACATAGATTTGCTGGAATTTTTCTGGGAAAAATGTATTTTTATATACCTCAAAATACAACAAAAATATTGTATGTATGTCTCTGTGTGTGAATATAAGTGTAGATATTCATTCATATACCATATTTACTTGCATACAGTATGCCCAGAAATATAACATGTACCTTGTTTCTGGAAGGCAAAATGAAACTTTAGTTTGATTAGCTGAACCTCAAGACAATTCAAAAGGAGAGACAATCATTAATACTTTTAAAATGAAAAACAATGAGACTTTTAAGTCAATTGACTCACTCAGCTGCCTGAATAGTAATGCCACAGTTGCTGCCAAGTGGAGCAGGAATCAAAGGGTACTTCTGTCCTAGGCAGAAAAACAAATTCCCCACTAACTTTACCACATGCACCCCAATTTTTTGGGGGGGGGAAGTGTATGTGAGAAAATATGCTTTACCTGCCACATCCCCCAAAGCCTTTATGTACGCTTTATGTCCCCTAAATAAACTAAATCAGAATATTAATAGCAACAATGTGCCCAAATAAATACATCTGGCATAGAAAGGCTGACAACAAGCCACTTCTTGAGCCCATGAAATATTACAAAGACAAGAAAGTTACAAAACAAAGGCCAGGTACAGACATTACACTTTTACTGGAATAAATGATCGGACACTAGTGTACAACCATAACAAAACAGAAGTTCAGCGCACACAGACTGGTTTAAAAATGGTGGAACATGGTCTAAAATTGGCCCCCAACAACAAAGGGCAAATGTGTGCCCTGTTCACTACCAACTTAAACTAATCCGCCTACAGAAAAACACATAACTTAGATCAAATCTGCCTCAGGCTTTTTGAATGTCTGTACCTAGCCAAAATAAGGGGAAAAATTAAAAAGGAACTATGTCTTTTTACTCCCATCTGGAAATATTCCAGGAATATATATAACAGAGAGGGGAGGGAGCATTCCAGACACATCTGTCCTGAATAAAACCGTATTTGCTTTCCATCCCATCAACCTTTTGTGATATTCAGCAGGTTTAAACGTACAGATTCTGATCCAATAATAGGCCAAAAGGATAAGCCGGCTGTATTGTTTAGGGCAGACATGTTAGTAAAAACACTTAGAAACACATTCATTGATGTCTTGCTAACAAGATCTCTGAGCATCAGCCTCACTGACTTGTATGAGAAAAGAATCTTGAGGCCTGTTGCTACATTCTACATGAGCCTCAGACTCTGAGTGGTTTCCCTGCATATTCTGAACAAAACGAGGTGTAGTCATACAAAGTAAATGGCTTAAAATGTCAGCCTAGGCTGTATCCACACTATAATAGAAGTGTTGCTAGGCCTAGCAACAGAATATTTTTAAGCATATGGTTACAAACCAATCTAGATGGGAGTTTCTTTTTCCTTATAAGCACATAGTGAGTGTACACTCTACATTTCAAGGCTCATATCTCCCTCTCTGTTTGGGGAATATCTGTCACATTTTGGGAAGTTCTGTGGTATAAATAATATTCTCAACAATTACTTATTACCAATTTGACATGGACTTAAAAGCTTGAGTTGTATCACCTTAAAGAAATCTCAGTGATGCCAATTCTCAGTATTTCATCAGAACTTGTCATTGTGGAGTTTGGGGCTTTTTTTTCGCTTTTTTTTCTTATTGCCTATATGTTGACCAGCTACCCTTGTTCACAATAAACACCATCTTCCATTATTATAAATGGGGCTGAAGACAAAAACATGGCTCCAATTTCCCCAGTATGGAAATATGTCTATGAAACTCCCCTTAATAAAGATGGCTGACTTCTCCCACTGTTTTCAGTAAGCTTGAAATTACATCCCCAGGTAAAACAGCTACCACTCTATTGCTCAGGCAGGTAGATAGGACTGAGACAAAAAAATGTAGACCTCGTAAAAGGAACCTAGGTATAGTAAGGAAGAAGGCACTAGAGGAAGGGGAGGCAGATTTAAGATTTTTACAGGGGAACTGGATGGCAGAAGAAACGTTAAGGACATGCAGAGAAGAGCAGTGGGGTAGGAGCTCCTAACCTGAATGTACAAGTATCACATCTGAACAGCCTCTGAAAGGATATATTCTTCAATATGCATTTAAGGAATGAATTTTGCAGACTGCTCCCCCCCCACCACCTCCAAAAGCCTGAAATATCAAAAGGCAAATGAAATGCTTTACACATGTATTATTTGAAAAAAGCTCGTGATTTTTTAATGTTTACATTTAGCAGTATTGATACCAGTACAGATACTCACTAAAACCATACATTTATCCTGGTGTTTATGTAGTTATATCAGGACTGTACTGACATGCTCAATTCCCCAAGTGAAGGCAAAAAGGCCATACCAGTATAATGAATCTTTATACTACATCTGCATTGCTTTAAGAAAACACACATACACATACCCTTAACCACATTGTTATGCCAGTGCAAAACCTTTGTGTAGGCTAGCTCTTAAGATTTTAAATGAGGGTTAAGTGCATCATAGCCTCTACATGGGCTGTATTTATCAAAAGTGGGTATTTCTAATCACACCCTCAGAGACGCAGTTAGAGCAATTCTTGTTGTAAAAGTGAAATGTCAACATTCATCCAGGAATGACCTCCAACAGGCACTTGCACCTCACTTAATATCTGTCCCTCTAATCCCCTCAGCAATCATAAAGGTCTCTTTCTATGCTGCCTGTCTAGCACTATGCTGGATGAATCCTGCTGGAAGAACTGTATCCCACCATTGGTCAAGAAAAGGCCCTGGAAAGAGTCAGTTTAGCTGAAAATGGGTAGCTCAGAGAAAACCTTGAAGGTTTTTTTATTTCTTTTCTCCTTTTCACTTAAAATAAAGTCTCCTAAGGAAGGGAGGAGTACAGAACTTGTCATCCAGCAGATTCCAGTTGGAAGGAAAGCTCCTGAATCAAGCCAAAAGCCCCCTAAAAGGAATGAGTTTGATACATAATTCTCAAATGATAAACAAATGGCTGGGCCTCGTCGGCCTTTGATGCCTGGACACCAGATGCATAAAGTGTCTAAACAATAGTCGTGAAACCACACTTTTCCTCCTCACACTTATGAGGAAACAATCCTGGCCAGAGATGAGAAAAAAAAGTACGTCAGTTAAATAGACATGCCTTTAAAACTTAATACTCTGGTTCCAACAAAGACCAAAAATCAGGAAAGAAAGATTAGTATCTTTCCAGAAAGGACGTAACAGTGACTCACCATTTCAGAACTGCTTGTGAGTCACTTTTACAGTGTTACTGACGAGGTTGGCTAAGATCATGAATGACAAAACATTCCCTGTGTATTACAGACCATGGGCAAACTCCCAAATCTAGATTAGTATATGGGTGAAGTCCAAATCTGGATCAAGATGCAAGTTTCTCAGCTGCAGATCTTCTCAGTTTCCTTTCATGAATGTTATGATTGGAAGTAAGGAGGTGCCTCAGCTAAGAAACTCAGATCTGTATCATGGTTTTTTTAATAGGCCTGAAAAAAGAATTATCACTATGCCAAAGACCCTGCAAAGGCAGTTCCAAGTTTTCAGTTGTATCACCAAATTCATTTGCTGCCTTCCCAAATGAAGCATGTTACTTACCACATAGCCTACTCTGCCCTAGTGTCACATCTAATTTTGTTCTCAACAGTTCCTTCCTTCCCCTTTTTCAAGTCATCATAATTTGACCTACAGTGAATTTTGAGGTTGAAAACAGGCCTAAGAGGAGCGATTTTGGCCTTGTCTGCAACTTTTAATTATAATTCTGACTTCTTATAAGTTATGCTGCTGTAATCAAACTTTTCTGCTTAATGGGGACTTTGTGAAATGCAACCAAGAATCACCTGGTTTAGCTAATTAAGTGAGCTGTTGCCTGATTATGACCCCACAGAAAACCTGACATGCACAAACATTAAATATGAGAGGTGGAAGGTAAAATTCATTTCACCAGCCCAGGGACTGGCAGCTAGAACAGGAGCCACTGGAATGAGAGCTGGGTCCTGTACAATTTTGCACGTTAACATTTTTGCTGGACCTGCTCGTCTAGCCTTTACCCAAAGCGTCATTCACAGCAAAGTCTTTACTCACAGAAGAAAGCATTTAGAATTTGGTCATAATCTACTACACAAAAATCCATGTGCCTGTTTAAATACAGTTTTCTTCCCCATCTCCCCCTTTCTCTAATAAAATATGCTTCATTGATGCTCTGACTTTTTACTCACTTGCATGAGTCAAAGTGAAGAAATCTTTATAAATACTTATTTGCATAATTTGAATTCTAAGATAGTAGGTGACAGATTCTGTCTTTTGGTTCTCGTAGATATTCTATAACAGGCTATATCCCCATTGGGCTCCATGCACAAGTTGCACTCATAAGAAAGCTAAAAACTCATTCTTCCTAAGTTTGAGTAACAAAGGTCATTTCAACACAACATCTCAGGTCTAAGCCAGCCCCTCAGACAGAGCTGCTTCTGGAGTTCCCTTTCTTAAAGCCAACCAGTGAAGATACTCCAAACCATAATTTCCAATTCTTACGCAGAATGAAGTCTAATGAGCTACACCTTCCTAAGTATATCAAACACAATTAACCAGGAGCTCTGTTCCTTCCAACCCTTGTATCTGAGGACTTCTCCTGTGGTACCTCATGCATTTCTAAGGATCCAAGGAAATGCTGTTAGATTAAAATAAATTACGTCATTTGGTTCATTGCATAACATTACTCAGCATAATGCCTTGCAGTCAGAAAATTATTCTCCCTATATCAAGCACTGCACATTATGTCTCACAATTTCAGATGAAAAACAGTAAGAGCAGTAAACTACTCCCACTAGCGGCAGACTTACCTGGACAAGACTACCTAGGTATTTCAAGATGCCTGTGTTTTTACAAGCCATTGTTCACTTCTCTTAAAGTAATGCTGTTATAGGAAGGAGAAGAACATGGCTGCATGCATGAAAAAATTATGAATCAATATCAATTCCTCCAAAAGAAAGGTTTAAAAGCAGTCTGTTCACAAGAGCTGGATTTTCCAACTATGACTTTTACTTCATTGCTGCCAGACAGTCATAATTCTTTTACTTCATTTCCTACGTTATTAAAAGTAGAGTTAAAGATGATATAACGAAGAGCTGGTAAAAGCATTCTTTTTTACAATATAGTACATAATTGTTCAGAGAAAGAGGTATCCAAGCAACAGGTGTGAAAGGGGCAAAAATATTAAAAGATGTGTTCAATTATCTTAGCCTGAACAGGCTGTTAACAAACATAATTGCCCTTGCTGCAGAACACATTTTTTTCTTACAGTTATAAATCATTACAGTATATCAGAAAACCACAATATTAATGAAACCTAAAATCTCATCTCCCTCTCCAATGCACACATATATGCACAGGGAAATTTATACACACAAACACACAGAGCCTCCCTGTGTTTAAAAAGAAAAACCTATTCACTATTTAGGAAGAACTGAAAACTGTCATGTAGCGGAGCATTTTGTTCCTTGACTACTATAGCCAGAAATATGACTATATGAAAATGATATCTTTTTGCTCAACAGATCTGCTTTCCTATTGACCATGAGCTCCATGTCATATCTACCAGCTTCCAAATGACAAAAATAGTTTGCTACATTTTAAAAAATGTTAGCACCAATGAGCCAACCCCAGTGAAAACAGTGCATGGGATTCTATTCAGGTATCATCTGTAGAAATGATAACTAAGTCCCAGTTGCAGAGTCTTTAAAATGTCAAGGAGTGCAGAGCTGCACATATCAATAGCCCACTAACTGTTTCTTTATACAGCTGAGTAGAGGTTATGGGTAGTTATTTGTGAGTCAGTTTCCAGGGCAACAAGAAAATATAATTCCTGTAAGCTGAATGAATTTGATTAAAAGAAAACATTTTTAAATAGACATTTTGTCATGGGTAGGGACTGCTTTATGAAGTGAAGTGTTCTTATGTGCAAGTTTGCTGCATTAATTCCCAGATCACTGAAATCCTCCCAGATCATGTCTTTCACTTGGATACTGGGTATTTTGTTGAACCTGAAATGTTCATGATGCCATTCTGAAAAGTTCATACAATTCTGAAATCAGATCCAACCTAAGAAGCAAAACTGACAGTAAATAAAGCATGGGACTAATCATCTTAAGGCAGGTGTGTGGTTGGCAGGCACTATTTAAGTTCTCCACACAGATGCAATTTGACAGTGAACTACAGCTGTGTGATACATTTGCATCTAACCTCAAACCTATTACATTGACTCTTGGGTTTGAGGGTTGGATGTTCAAAAAAAAATCAGTCCCCATTTGGCCACTGCTTTTGGTGCCTACATTGGAAATAATTTCACATTTGTTTACTCCAGCACTTGCTCGCCCATCTGGGAAGGCAATCCAGTCTTGTCATCCTAAAGGTAGGATTGCCTAGTGATTAGGGCAAGCACTTTACGTATAATTTTGGACTGCCCAGTTATTGGATACATAGAAACAGGCTGTTTTAGTAAGACAGGTAAAAAAATGCTGATTTAAATTCACAGAGCACCAAGAAGACACTATGTTCACTAAAGAAATCACATTACTTTAGTAATATATTTCTACCACCACAGCAGAATATTTACTATTAAAATGCATAAGAAAGCATGTCTAAATAGCCCAACCTTGGTCTAGTAAAAAATAAAAATCCACAAAAATCCTTACCTCTTGCATATTTCCTCAACTATCATGGCTACATCCCTCGAGCTCTACTATTAAAATGGCAACTATTTGTTCCCCAACTAAATATACTACTAAATAAGGTTCTCTTCACTTAAAATGAAGTTTTGAGAATGTATGTATTCATATGATGAACTCCTGATTATACTAACGTAAGCCCATGACAACATTTTTACTAGACATCTCACAGATTTGCTAAATGACAAGAAGAATTCAAAGCATTCAACCCTAAACCAGTGAAATATGGAATACCATAAATGAAAGACTGAAAGATTTGAGATTGTGCTTCCTCTTGTTAGATGGTGCAGATGAGTGGCATCACTTCTGTTTGTAAAAAATAGAACATGCTATTAGGGCAATATAGAAAAAGACTAGAAAAAATAGAATGGCATATTATATTCTGTATGACATTATCTGCTAGATATTAGAACATCAATTTCAGGGATGTCCAACTTCTAAGCAGCTGAGGGCTGCATGCCCTGTGGGCCACACCACTGGAGGTCATGGGCCCCAAGTTCACACTCCACATGGATGTCCCCCATCACATTTCACTGCTTGCCTGCAGCATCATCCACCTATGTAAGCACTCCCCCTCCACCCAGACTACACACTGCATGGCCCCAGCCTCACCCTGAACATGCCATGCCATGCCACACCGCCCCCTGAAGCTGGCACAGAGCATGGAGGCTGGAAGAGACAGCAGAAACTCAGAGACTCCCACTGCTATTGCATCTGAAGCAGCAGAGGAAGTGGTGACTTGACAGGAACATGGAGGCTACAATTAAAACCCCTGTGAGCTACGTAAAGCCTGTAAGCCACCAGCTGGACAGCCCTGATCTATTGTAATAGTTTTCCTGATATGTTAAGTGAATGTGGTTTGGATTCTATACAAGAACATAGGGCATGGGGCTGAGAAGGACTTCTTAGGTTATTAAATTCACTTTCCTTCTATCACTGCCCCCATCTCATACAACCCCTTCCTAAACCAATCATGCTCCATCTTCAAAGTACCTGCAGTCTGATTAGAAGGGTGTTCCAGAACCTCACTGTGCTAATGATTAGGAGTCTTCTTTTACTTTCCAGCCCAAATGTATTCCTGGCCAGCTCATACCATTTAATCTTGTGCCAGCATTGTGCTTTACCTTTAAAAGCTCTTCACACTCTGTATTTATGGACAAACATCATGTCCCTTCCTAGGTTTCATTTTGCTAGGCTAAATAAGCTAAGTTCTTCTAGATTCTTCTCCTAAGACAGTCTGTGTATTCCCCTGATCATCCCAGTAGCCCTTATCTGTATCTGTGATAGTCTGAGTTTACCTTTCTTGAACATAGGTGACTGGGAGTCATAGATTCATAGATCCATGGAAAATTAGGGTTGGAAGAGATCTCAGGAGATCATCTAGTCCAACCCCCTGCTCAAAGCAGGACTGTCTGCAACTAGATCATCCCAACCAAAGTTTTGGCTAGACTGGTCTGAAAAACCTCCAAAGATGGAGATACCACAACTTTTCTGGATAACATGTTCAAGTATTTCATTATGCTCCTAGTGATAAAAGTCTTCCTACTATCTAACTGAAACTTCCCTTGTTGCAGCTTAAGACCATTGCTCCTTGTTCTGTCATCTGCCACCACTGAGAACAGCCCAGCTCCATCTTCTTTGTAAACCACCTTCAGGCAGTTAAAAGCTGCTGTTAAATCTCCCCTCAGTCTTCTCTTCTCTAGACTAAATAAGCCCAGTTCCCTCAGCCTGTCATTGTAAGTCATGTCCCCAGCCCCCTCACCATTTTTGTTCCCCTCTTTTGGACTGTCTCCAATTTCTCCACATCCTTTCTGTACTGAGGTGCTCAAAACTGAACACAGTTCTCCAGATATGGCCTCACCAGTGCTGAATAGAGGGGAATAACCACTTCCCTCAGTCTGCTGGCAACACTCCTATCAATGCAGCCCAGTATGCCATTAGCCTTCTTGGCAACAAAGGCACACTGTTACCTCATATTCTGCTTATTGTTCACTGTAACTCCCAAGTCCTTTTCTGCAGAGCTGCTGCCCAGCCAGTCAGCCCCCAGTCTGTACCAGTGCATGGGATTGTTCCATCCCCAGTGCAGGACTTTGAACTTCTCCTTACTGAACCTCATAAGATTTCTTTTGGCCCAATCCTACAATTTGTCCAGGTACCTCTGAATCCTAGCCCTACCCTCCAGCATGTATACTGCTCCCCCCAGCTTGGTGTCACCTGCAAACTTGCTGACAGTGTACTCTGTGCCATCTTCCAGGTCACTGATGAAGACATTGAACAAAACCAGCCCGAGAACCAACCTCTAGGGCACTCCACTTGATACCACCTGCCAACTCTTCCCGCTTACACGTCATGCCATTGATTACTACTGTCAGGGACTCTAACCCCGACTTCCCAGGTCCGTTGTCTGACCTCAAGAGACAGGCAACACCAGCAAGGTCTTATCTCAAAGCTCTTTATTGAAGCATGCATACAACGACAAAGAGCAGCCCATCTCCTCCAAGAACCAGCCCCCCCGATAACAAGTAAGCAAGTTTATATAGACAGTTTTGCATCACAGATTCTACACCTAATTGACTCAACCCCCATGGTTAGTTAGAAACTTCTAGTGCACATGCCTAGCTATGTTGAGGAGTCCATGACCCCTTGCGGAGGCGATTTATAGTTTACAGACAAGATGCATGCACAAGTGGGAATTTTCCACTGTGAAAGAAAACACGATATCAGGTCAGTGTGAGAAACTCCCTAATTAGTTCAAACTGGTTTTTGGCTACATGCTTGTTTTGAAATGCTAACTAATAGGGAGGAGGGCTACATCCTTGATTGCTTCAGACATCAAAGTGACTAGGATTTTGTCATCCCCCAGTCTTATCAGGCTGTCCTTGAAGTACTGAGTCTGCTTTGTGGTTAAATTCTACACTATTACCTATGGTCTTGTTAGTTAATTTCTACAGCTACACAATGAGAGGCTTTGAGCAGTTCTTACGCATAAGCATCTTCCTTATCATCAAACATGCAACTTTCTTTTCAGCACTGTTACTTATGTAGTGGATTCAAGGTGTGGTGACCCACTCTTGCTTATCAGCTCACATTCCTGTTGCTATGTTGCATCCAGAGAGCTTGTGATTATCCTTTTTTTAGCTTCTCAGCAGTATTTTTCTTTGTGGGCTTTTGGGCCTGCTCCCAAACATCCTATCTATCACTACCCTCTGACCCCAATGCTCCAGCCAGTTTTCTATCCACCTTACAGTCCATTTATCCAGCCCAAACATCCCATCTATGACTTTCCCTTGGTAGAGTTCCTAATCACCTTCTTCTCCTCCAAGTGGTTCAAAATGGATTCCTCAAGGATTGGCTCCATGATCTTTCCAGGGACTGAGGTGAGGATGACCGATCTGTAGTTCCTGTGATCCTCCTTTTTCCTTTTCTTAAATATGGGCACTATGTTTGCCCTTTTCCAATCATCCAGGACCTCTCCTGATCACAATGAGTTTTCAAAGATGATGGCCAGTGCCTCTGCAATCATATCAGACAACTCCCTCAGCACCCTTGGGTGCATCCCATCCAGCCCCATGGACTTATATATGTCCAGCTTTTCTAAATAGTCCCTAACCTGTTCTTTCACCACTGTTGGCTACTCACCTCCTCCCTAAACTGTGCTGCCAGGTGCAGTAGTCTGGGAGCTGACCTTGCCTGTGAAGACTGAGGTGAAAATGACATTGAGCATTTCAGCCTTTTCTGCATTTTCTCTCACTTGGTTGCTTATCCAACTCTGTAAGGGACCTACACTTTCCTTGCTCCTCCTCTTGCTACTGACATAGTGGTAGAAACCCTTCTTGTTATCCTTCACATACCTTGCTAGCTGCAACTTCAGTTGTGCTTTGACCTTCCCGACTTCATCCCTGCATGCCCAAGCAGTGCTCTTATACTCCTCCCTAGTTGTTTGTCCAAGTTTCCACTTCTTATAAGCTTCCTTTTTGTGATTAGTTTACTGAAGAGTTCCCCGGTAAGCCAAGATGGTCTTCTGCCATACTTGCTAGTCTTCCTGAGCATCAACATGGTTTGCTCCTGCACTCTCAGTAAGGCTTCTTTAAAGTACAACCAGCTCTCCTGGACTCCTCTCTCCCTCAGACTAGCATTGCAGGGGATTCTGCCCATGAGTTCCCTGAGCTTTTCTGAAGTCCAAGGTCCTTACTCTGCTGCTCTCCACACTTTCTTTCCTCAGGATCCTGAACTCAATCATTTCGTAGTCACTTCTGCCCAAGTCGCCATCCACCACTACATTCCCCATCAATTCTTCCCTGTTTGTTTTCCCTAAATGTGACCTCCCTGGGACCTTGTATGCCATTCAAGTTTCTCTCTCTACGGGAAATACCTCAACTGACAGATCCAGAACTGCATTTCCCTTGTCTGTAGCTATGTTACACTGGCAGCTCACAACAATGGCATAACTTTGCATGGGGACCAAGGGGGGCGGGGGAGAGAGGGACAAGAGGAGCACCAGCCCCAGATGCCAACTTAGTGGGGCACCAGAAAGGCAGCATCCCAGATAATCCATGCTACAGCAGCAGCAGCTAGGTGCATGGACTCTGTACTGCTGCTGTAGCAATAATAACCAGGGCAGGCAGACTATGCTGCAGTAGCAGGTGAGACTCCTGGAGCAGGTAAGGGCCCCCACCACTCTTGGCATCCCCTTTCCTCCCCCTCCACCCGCTTTCCAGCAGGGTTTCCGCAGGCTGCAAACCCTGTTAACTATGCCTGTGGCTCATAGTCATTTTGTGATCACCCAATGCACATGGGACCTTCTTTTCCTCAGCCATTTGCAAGGGGTGAACTCCCAGCTTGTCTTAGTTATTACTCCTCAAGTGCATGACTTGTATTCTGTACCCTTGAATTCCTTCCCTCATTTCTCTTACTCCAGACCTCAAAAGTCATCCAGATCTTTCTGCGTGGTATCCCCTCCACCTTTGCACTGAAAAGACTTTTGTGCCAGGAATGTAAATTTTAGCACCAGACTTCATCAGAACACTGGTAATTTTGGTGCCAAGAATATTCATGAGAACACTAAACAAGATTGGTCCCAAGATCAATCCCTGAAGGACTCTACAAATAACCTACCTCTAACTGATATTTTCCCTTTCAACACTAACTGTTGCTGCTTCCCTTTTAGTTCTGCCAGTTTCTCATTGATAAAACCATTACAACTAAAAATGCTTCTTCCACTCAAAAGCAGGTCTCATCAGACATCCCTTTCATGGTCAAAAGGAGATTTTTTGACCTGGTCAATCATAAGCATTTTTACCTATTTCTTTATTCTATCACAGTGGTTTTCAAACATCCTAAAGTCATGGAATCATTTCATATCACTCCTTCTGCCATGGAACTTTACCCCTATCCTGAAGACTGATGCAGATCCAGACAACCCTGCCTCCACCCACTACACCTTTACCTCCAGTTTCTTTGCAGAACCCTAACACAGCACCCTGGGGTTCCCAGAGCATTGTCTGAAAAACACTGTCCTATCACAACCTTTTCATTCTTAATTTGACCAGAAAGAATGAAAGTCTTGTCACTTTGACACAGAGAAAAAACAACAAATGATCTACATCAAAGATGGCCAGTCTTGGGCACACAGCTCACAAGGGGCACCAGCAGCCTCCATATGTATCATGTGGCAGATCAGGGAGGAGATAGGCAGGAAGCAGAAAAGCAGAGCAACAGCTTAGGTAGGGAGCGCAGGGCAGAGCAGCAGATGAGACAGGGGAAGAGGACTGGAGTAGTACTCAGGGAGGATGCTGGACTAAATTGTGGTACACCTACCACAAAGGTTGGCCCTCACTGATCTATATCAAATAAACTAAAATGTGTGTTACAGTAAGTGTCCCTCTGGACAGGGACTTGAATATTTTCTAGGATTATTTCTGATACCCAATAAAATGTATTTCATGTCTATGTCCAGTAGCATAACTTGGGATGAACAAGCAGGGCGCCAGCCCTGCATGCCAACTTAGGAACTTAGGGGGGTCAGTTTTAACTGAAAGATTTTATCACCAGATATCTGTCTGGGGATCAAATGTCAATTGAGTTGTTGATCTCAGTCCAATTCTGTGTCCACATCACAGTAACCAGGATTCCAATAAGTATCCTGAGTGTTTATTAAGTCAGTGTTGTCTTCCATGCCAGAAGTCAAAAGTTATGTCTTTATTCCTATAGTTTAGATTAAGGACCATCACTGCCCCAGGCTCACCTGTAAAATTTCAGTCTCAACATTTGCCAGTGCAGTATTTTTCATCAATACTGGATTTCCTTTTTTTCACAGATATATTCTGCGTGTGTATGTGTGATTTTTCTCCTCTACATAATCAAATAAAGCATTTTTTTCCTGACTGTTTTAATTCATGTAAGACAAGTTTTTGTGGAGTATATATTTCACAGCTCTTCATTTGCACAGAGGAGTTTACCCTTACACATTTTAATACCAGTTACTCTCCTGCTATTAAACATTTCCTGGACTTTTCTTAATCTTGAGGGTGTTGTGTTTTGTTTTTTTTTCTAGTACAGGCATACACCCTAAGCTCAGAAGGGTAAATGCAGTAAAGAAATATGATGCAGACTTAATATAGCAAGTCTCCTGTGATGATTTCCTTAGACCAATGATTCTCAACAAGGGGCATTTGTACACACACTCTGGGAGGTGGGGTGTGGGGAGGAGGCAGATTTAATTAAAGCACCCAGAGTGCCACTTGTATCAGTGTCCCTGTACTGAAAACTGGATGAGCTTTAGTTAAAGCACCCTTGCCGCTATTTTTCAGCATGGGGACACTGGGACATGTGACACTGGAATCTGATGGAGCACAGTGATTACCACGCTCCAGCAGACTTGATGAATTAAGTCTTCTCCAATGCCTTATGATTACAGTGCATTGGAGCAGCCTCAATGCACATATATAGGTGCCCAAGGGTTCTTTGATACTCTTTCAAGGGTACTATGAGGCAGTGCAACGTAGCACCGTTAGGTGTGCTAACATGATTCACTAGATAAACCTAGATATTTCAAATAGAAATCCATACTGTTAAAAACATTCTGAATTGTTGTGGTCTTCTTGACTTCTTTGCAACAGAATTTGTCTAGTATTTTTCTGTAGTAAAGAGTGACAAGTGAGGCAGCATTTTCTGAGTGGTACTTTGAGTCTACTGAGGGGTGCCTTGAGTCTAAAAACTGCTCTAAGGCAGTGATTCTCAACCTTTTAAAATTCAAGACACCCCTCATTAGGTCTGAGGCAGCACCCCTTTTTGGACTTGAGATACCTCTTGGAAAATGATCACTCCTAGTTTTCACTCATTTTTTCACTATGGAAAGATACCAGAGCAGTTGTTTCATTGCAAAGAACTCAGAAAGACCACAATAGGTCAGGCTATTTTTAGCACTATGGATTCCTATTTGAAGTCTCTGGGTTTATTTTGTGAATCCTGTTTGCATACCTAACCATGCCAACATTGTGTAGCACCGTGGGGCACCCTTAAAAGGATCTGAAGTCACCTCAGGGTGCCATAACATCTTGGTGTAGAATCATGCTTCTATCTAAAGATGTGCATCTGTACATGGCCACTAGAGGACATGCAAACCTCATCTCACTGCAAAAGTAAGCTTTTAGCATAGTTCAATAAAAAGTTTTACCGAAGTTAGGCTTCTTAGAATGCTATTCTTCTGAGCTAATCTTCCCAGCATGATGAGCAATTTCATTCCTTAGCTCCTTACTTCTTTCCCCCAGCCTTTTCCATGGGTTCTCCCTATTTCATTCTCAGATCTTCATCTTCACTTATTGCAGTTCTCTTTTCCACTGGTTCAAACTCAGTAGTGTGCTTTCACTCCACCTTCATCCCCTTGCTTCCAATGCCACAGGAAACATGGGAGTTAGAGACAAGGGGCATTTGTACATGCCACAGGGGTTCGCTTCAGTTTAAGTCTCCCTACATTGAAGTGTTGGATCTTTAAAAACACCACTTCAGTTTAAGGCGAAGTAAACCCCCATGGCACGTACACAAGGATCGGGCCCAACCCTTGCCTGCCTCTCCAGCAGTGGGGAGGGGAGGGCGAGCTGCTGGTAGGCTAAGCGATCCCTGAGCTGCGGGGAGGGGCTGATGCTTCCCTCTGTGGCAGTGGTGGCGCCCCCCAAGAAACACCCACCCACAAGCACCTAGCCCGAGCAGTCCTGGAGGGCACTGCAGCTGCAGAGGGAAGCACCAGGCCCCCACGCAGCTCAAGCAGGCAGGCAGGCTCCGGGGAGGGGGGAAAAAAACAAAGATTTCATAGATTTCATAGATTATCTAGAGTTGGAAGGGACCTGGTCCTACCCCCTGCTCCAGGCAGGAAAAAGCACTGGGGTTACATAATCCCAGCCAGATGCCTGTCTAATCTGCTCTTGAACATCTCCAGGGTAGGAGAAATCACCACCTCCCTTGAGAGCCCATTCCATATTTTGGCAACCCTTACCTTAAAGAATTTCTTCTTTATGTCCAGTCCAAATTGGTTCTCTTTCAGTTTGTGGCCATTATTTCTGGTAACCCTGAGGGACACCCTGGCAAACAGAGTGTCCCCTATTCCCTGCTGGCCCCCCTGATGAGTTTGTAGGTAGCCACAAGATCGCCTCTCAGCCTTCTCTTGTGGAGGCTGAAGAGATTCAGATCCCTCAGTCTGTCTTCATAGGGTCTTACCTGCAGGCTCTCACCATACAAGTAGACTTTCTCTGAACCTTCCAAGCTTATCCACATCCAGCTTGAAGTGTGGTGCCCAAAACTGGATGCAGTACTCCATCTGTGGCCTCAACAGTGCCTTATTGAGAGGAATTATCACTTCCCTAGACCTGCTCGTGATGCTCCTGCTGATGCAAGAAAGAGTGCAATTAGCCTTGCTTATTATCTCATCACACTGGCAATTCATGTTCGTTTTTGCATCAACCAGGACTCCAAGATCTCTTTCCACTGTCTACAGGTGTGTTGGAGTTTCTTTCTCCCCAGGTGCAATTTTGCATTTATCTTCGTTGAATTGCATCCTATTCTAATCTGCCCACCTCTCCAGTCTGTCCAAATCTGCCTGAATTCACTCCCTGCCCTCCGGTCTGTTTACTATGCCCCATAGGTAAGTGTCATCTGCGAATTTGGACAAGGTGCTTTCAACACCTTCATCCAAATCACTGATGAAGATATTAAACAGCACTGGTCCAAGGACAGAGCCTTGGGGGACACCACTGCCCACATCCCTCCAAGGAGAAACCAACGTATCCACCACCGCTCTCTGGGTGAATCCCATGAGCCAGCTTTTCACCCACCTTGCTGTGAAAAAATCCACATCACAGCTACTCAGTTTGCTCGTAAGAATTGGGCGTGACACTGTGTCAAAAGCCTTTTTAAAATCCAGGTAAATAATATCTACTTCCACTCCTGCATCTAAGCACTTTATGACCTGGTCATAAAAAGAGACCAGGTAAGTCAGGCAAGATCTGCCTGCTATAAACTCATGCTGGTTGCCCCTCACCATTGTGTTACCTGCTGGCCCCCTGCAAACGTGATCCTTTATGATTTTTTCTAGGGTCTTGCTGAGAATAGAGGTGAGGCTAACTGGCCTATAATTACCCAGGTCCTCCTTCCTCCCCTTGTTGAAGATAGGGACCACATTGGCACTTTTCCAGTCCTTTGGGACCTGTCCCAAGTGCCACGAGAGTTCAAACAGCTGTGCCAGTGGTTCTGCTATGTCATTGGCCAATTCCTTTAGTACCCTTGGGTGAAGATCATCAAGGCTCACCAACTTAATTATGTACAACCCTTCCAAGTGCCCATTCACTAGGTCAGTGCTAACCATTGGTGGATTGGTACTGCTCTCACTCCAGACTAAAGACTCATTGGGAGGTGCATTTGTATCCATGTCCAGGAAAACAGAAGCAAAGAAATTTTTTAAGAGCTCTGCCTTTTCCATCCTATCAGTTATGAGTTGCCCTAATCCATTCTGTAGAGGTCCTATGTTACCCTGTGCCTTCTTCCTGCTCCCTATGTACTTAAAGAAGGACTTCTTGTTATCCTTAATCTTTGTTGCCAACTTGAGTTCTGTATCTGCTTTGGCCTTTCTCACTGCTTCCCCTGCAAGCATGAGCCAAGTAGCTTTACTCCTCTTTCGTGGCTACTCCCTGTTTCCACAGCCTGTAGGCTGCTTTTTTCCTCTGAAGGCTCCCCTGGATTTCCCTGCTCAGCCAAGAAGGTTATTTGGCTCTTTTGCTTCCCTTGGCATGTACTGGGATGGTGTCCCTCTGTGCCTGTAGGATCAGTCCCTTGAGGAACTCCCACCTTTTTTGGACATCTCACAGATGTGAATACCCCTCAGTCCCACCCTAACCAATCTCCTGAGCTCATTGAAGTTGGCCTTCTGGAAGTCTAGCACTAATGACCTACTATTTGTCTTTCCCACCTTACACCGGATAGTGAATCCTATCAACTAGTGGTCACTATCCCCTAGGTTACCTTGTACCTGTAGCTGCCCCACCAAGTCCTCCTCTGAGGCCAGCACCAAGTCAAGTAAGGTATCTCCCCTAGTGGGACTGCATACCTTCTGTGTTAGATGCAGGTCCTGTATGCAGGTTAAGAACCTACATGAACGGGCAGACCTGGCTGACTGCTCCTCCCAGCAGATGTCCATGTAATTTAGGTCTCCCGTGACAGCTAGGTCTTTTGAGCATGCTGCCTTTGAGAGCTGTTTGGAGAATTCTAGATCTAACTCTTCCCCCTGGTGTGGGGGGTCTGTAGTAGACCCCACTACCAAGTTCCTTTCACTCCTACCCCCTTGTAATCTGACCCATAGGACTTAGATTTGCCCACCTCTGTCTCCATCTTTATTACAGAGGATGTATAATGTTCCCTAACATATAGAGCAACACCCCCCGCTTTTCCCCAATCTATCCTGCCTGTATAGCCTATAGCCTTCAATGCCCACTGCCCAGTCATGGGTAGGGTCCCACCAGGTTTCTGTTAGACCAACCAGGTCGAGGTCTTTGTTTGAAAGCAGGAGTGCAAGTTCCACCTGCTTGTTTCCCATAGTTCTAGCATTAGTATAAAGACACCTAAGCCCCCCGATAGGTGCCCTTAATATTCCCCTATCCTGATTCTTAGTGGATGCTTAGATCAGGCTCGCTGTTTTTTTTTCCCCCTTCAGTGGAGCTTACCTGCACAGGCTGCCACTAGGCTGCCTACACAGGCTGCCTGCACAGCCCCTAAGATGCACAGGCCCCAGTGCTTCTCTCTGCAGCAAACTAAACCACCTTGAAGATGTTTTATTTTCCTGCATCCCAAAATCCCTTAATGTGCATTACGCCACCGACACCTGCAAATAGCCCACCATTAAAGCACTGCCAACACATGCAAATAGCTGCACCATCGAAGTGGTGCAAAAGGGCAGTAAGCCATTTTAAAGGCCAATTTTGTGGTGTGTACAAATGCCCAATGAAGTGTTAGTGCACTGGTGAGTTATCCTCTGCCATAATGGGTGCATCTACGCATGACACTTTACTGCACAGTAGACTAATCTACTAAACAGTAAAGTGTCATCAGCTACACATTCACACCATTTACTAAGCAGTAAATTAGTCTATGGGATGGTTAGCTACTACCTGTAAATATAGGTAGTAAACTAACTGCATAGGAAATACCATGCAGTAACATTCATGTAAATGCTGACTGGGAGCAAATTTGCTCCTGGTCAGCCTAGGCAGCAGGAGGCCATAGAAGACAGGAGGCTCTCTGTCCCCAGTCCTGGACCAGGGAGTCAATCAGCACCAAGACTGGGGAGGTCTCTGTTCCCTCTCCTGGCTCCCAGCATGGGGCTGACAGCTCTGAAGGGTGAGCAGGGGCTGGAAACCCAGCCCCTGCCTGTCCCCAGGAGCAGCCAGCTCCAGGCCAAGCACGGAAGCTGCCACTAAGTCCCATACTCCCCCTCCCCCTTCCACGCTTGGCAGGAGGCTTGCCAGCAACTGCCCCAAACATGGAACAGCTCCCAATGAATCCCATGCTGGGCTGGGAAGCGCTGCCCAGCAGGGGGCTCACTGACAGCTGTATGCCCTGATGGACATGGGGCCAGGAAAGCTTACCCACTGCAGGAACAGCTGTCTCCCAGCCCAGTGCACATCAGGTCCCCTCCCAATGTGCATGGGGCTAGGAGACAGCTACTGCTGCAGCCAGCAGAGCTCTCCTATCCCCATGTCCACTGTGGCTGGCCATGTGCTCCTTGCCAACCCCAGACTAACACTTGAGGGAGCCTGGAGTGCCCCCTGGGTGCTACAGGGGGGTAGAGCAGGGCTGGACCAGCCCCGTGCCAAGTTGCACCCATCGGGAGTAAATCTGCTCCCAACAGGGAGCATGTGCAGACATGCTACTGGGAAGGTTTACTGCACAGTCAGCCTACTGTGAATTAATAGTGCATGTAGATGTACCCACTGTGTACAATTCTGCTCATACATGTTCAAGAAAGATGAACTCAAACTGAGTGGTTGCTTCTCAAGGAAGCGATCCTCAATGCACAAGCTACATCTATTCCAACACAGAGGAAAGGCAGCAAGAAGGCACAGCAGCCCTCCTGGCTCTCTAGAGACCTAGTGGACCTCCTGCGCCTAAAAAGGAAAGCCTACAAAAGATGGAGGACGGGATTCACCTCCAAGGAGGATTATTCTGCACTGGTCCGGTCCTGCAGGGAGCAAACCAGGAAAGCCAAGGCTGCAATTGAACTCCAACTAGCTTCAAGCATCAAGGACAACAAAAAGTCCTTTTTCAGATATGTGGGGAGCCAGAGGAAAAGCAAGGGCAATGTTGGACCCCTGCTAAACCAGATGGGGCAACTGACAACTGATGCCCAGGAAAAAGCCAACCTATTAAATAGGTACTTTGCATCAGTCTTTCATCAGTCCCATGGGACGCCCATGCCTGCTATGGGACAGGGAGATCCGGGTGATGGGGATCCCCTACCCTCCATAAATACTGACCTCATGAAGGAACACCTTGAGAAGCTGGATACCTTCAAGTCAGCCGGCCCTGACAATCTGCACCCCAGGGTACTCAAGGAGCTGGCGAGCATCATAGCCCAGCCCCTGGCACGGATCTTTGAAAACTCCTGGCGCTCTGGTGTAGTGCCCAAAGACTGGAAGAAGGCCAATGTGGTGCCGATCTTCAAGAAAGGGAGGAGAGTGGATCCGGCTAACTGTAGGCCCATCAGCCTGACTTCTATCCTGGGGAAGATCTTAGAAAAGTTTATTAAGGAGGCCATCCTTGATGGACTGGCCCAGGCTAACATTCTAAGGGATAGCCAGCACGGGTTTGTTGTGGGTAGGTCTTGTTTGACCAATCTCATTTCCTTCTATGACCAGGTGACCTGGACAAGGGAGAAAAGATTGATGTCATATATCTTGACTTCAAAAAAGCCTTTGATCTGGTATCCCATGATCACCTCTTGGCCAAACTGCCCAGTTGTGGCCTTGGCTCCACCACGATCCGCTGGCTGGGAAACTGGCTCCATGGTCGGACCCAGAGGGTTGTAATTGATGGCAGTCACTCATCGTGGTGCCCTGTGACCAGTGGGGTCCCTCAAGGCTCTGTCCTGGGACCCATACTGTTCAACATCTTCATTAATGCTGTGGACATTGGAGTCAGGAGTGGACTGGCCAAGTTCGCCGATGATACCAAACTTTGGGGCAAAGCATCCACGCCAGAAGATAGGCGGGTGATCCAGGCTGACCTGGACAAGCTCAGCAAATGGGCAGACGAGAACCTGATGGTGTTTAACACCGATAAATGCAAGGTTCTCCACCTTGGGAGGAAAAACCTGCAGCACCCTTATAGGCTCGGCAGTGCTACGTTGGTTAGCACTACAGAAGAAAGAGACTTGGGGGTCATCATTGACCACAAGATGAACATGAGCCTGCAATGCGATGCTGCGGCTAGTAAAGCAACCAAAATGCTGGCGTGCATCCATAGATGCTTCTCGAGCAAATCCCGGGACGTCATTCTCCCCTTGTACTCGGCCTTGGTGAGGCCACAGCTGGAGTACTGCGTCCAGTTTTGGGCTCCACAATTCAAAAAGGATGTGGAGAAGCTTGAGAGAGTCCAGAGGAGAGCCACGTGCATGATCAGAGGTCAGGAAAACAGATCTTACGACGACAGGCTGAGAGCCATGGGACTCTTTAGCCTGGAAAAGCGTAGGCTCAGGGGTGATCTGATGGCCACCTATAAGTTTATCAAGGGTGACCACCAGGATCTGGGGGAATGTTTGTTCACCAGAGCGCCCCAAGGGATGACGAGGTCGAACGGTCACAAACTCCTGCAAGACCGTTTCAGGCTGGACATAAGGAAGAATTTCTTTACTGTCCAAGTCCCCAAAGTCTGGAACAGTCTGCCAGCGGAGGTGGTTCAAGCACCTACATTGAACACCTTCAAGAGTAAATTGGATGCTTATCTTGCTGGGCTCCTATGACCCCAGCTGACTTCCTGCCCTTTGGGCAGGGGGCTGGACTCAATGATCTCCCGAGGTCCCTTCCAGCCCTAATGTCTATGAAATCTATGAAATCTATGAAGCAGGAGCAGCAAAAAGCCACTAGAATGATTGGGGGAACAGAGAGCTTATGTAAGAAGAAACTGAAAGCTCTTAGCTTGTTTATCTTAGCACAACAAAGACTCAGAGGGGTAAGGCTACTGCCCATGAAGGAATGAAGAAGAGCAATTTAAACTACAGGTCAATGCTAGCATAAGAATAAATGGGCATAAACTAGTTTTGAATGAATTTAGGCTGGAAATTAGAGTGAGGTTCCCCACCAGCACAGGAGCAAGGTTCTTGCACAGCCTTCTAGGACAAGCGGTGATGGCAAACAATGTAACCATTTACAAGATGGAGCTTGATCAGGTTTTGAATGGGATTGTATGGTGTGGGTGCCTACAGCAGCAGGACACAGAATTCAGTGATCAAGGAGCTCCTAAGGTTTAGGTCTGTACCAAGAGTCCCCAACTCCTGGAGTCGCAGGGTTGCATTAGAATCTTAATGTTGTTACAAAAGTGTGATTCTAGTCCTTGTGTTGATGTAAAAAAAGCTTGAAAACATGATGATGAAATGTCCTTCTGAGTCTGCAGATACCTTGAGACCATAGGAAAGCCAGAAAGACCCCATGCATCTTAGTGGAGCAGAAGGGCAACTGGAGACTTGTTCCACTTCTTTTGACTGTAGAAGACAAGTAGAGGACTCCAACCCTTCTCAAATGGGGAAGGGGTGGATACGGACATGTTGTTCATGTTTAGGGCCCCAAACTTCATTAAGCTGCCCCATAGGCTTTATGTTGCTGACCCCTGTACTTACTTCTGTGTCTCTGTTGTGCTTCTAAGCCTCAAAATAAACTAAAATAAAATACATGTATGTCTAAGTTCTGTGGTCTGGACCTCCTGGCTCTGTTGTTTATTCTGAAGTACTTCAAACACCTCAGGAAAGAAATAAACAGTGGGGTCCCCCAGAGATCTACGTTGGGACCAGTACTGTTTAACATATTCATAAATGATCTGGAAAAGGGAATGAGTAGAAAGATGGCCAAATTTGCAGATGACAAAATTATTCACAGTGCTAAAGACAAAGGTAAACTATGAGGAACTACAGAAAGATCTGACATTAGTAAGTGAATGGGCAACTCAATGGCAAATGAAAGTCAATGTAAATAAGTGTTCTGATGCACATGGGCAAAAATAACCCAAATTACGCCTACAGTATGATGGGCCTTATGTTGTCTGTTAACAAAGAGGAAAGGGAATCCTTGTGGACAGTTCACTAAAAAGCATCTGCTCAATGCTCAGCAGCTGCAGTCAACAAAAAAGGGAAGCAAAATGTTAAGGATTATTAAGAAGGGAATTGTAAACAAAAGTGAAATATCATTATGCCACTTTATAAATCCATTGTGCATCCACACACTGAATACTGTGCCCAGTTCCGGTCCCTACACCTGAAAAAGGATATAGGAGAACTAGAGAAGGTACAAAGATGGGAAACAAGGATGATTAGTGGCATGGAGGGGCTTCCATATGCCATTTACTGGATCATAACCACAGATCCATCTTGCCCAGTATCCTGTGTCACCATGTTAGAGAGTGGATGCTGAAAGGGAGAGTGAAAAGGGTCTGACCAGGGATTTTTCCATGGTTCCTCTTTCACTTGCAGCATCCATCATTTTAAGGTCTAGGAAGTTCTGATTCAACAGCTGTGTCCCTAACTCCCATAATCCACTGGTGCCCTTTTCCTCCAAGCATTTGTCCAATCCCTTTTTGAATCTGATGAAACTGTCAGCTTCCACAGCATCCGGTGGTGGCACTGAGTTCCACACTTTAATTACAGGCTGTGTGAAAAAGCATTTCCCTTTGTTATTTTTAAACTTACTACATGCTAGTTTCATTTTGTGACCTGTAGTGCTTGAATTGTGCAAGAGAGTAAATCATAAATCCCTTTTAACTTTCTCTTTATCATTTAGTATTTTATATACCCTTAACACGTCCCCCTCAAATGTCTTTTTTCTAAACCGAACAGGCCTCGACTTTTTAGTCTCTCCTCATGTGGAAGCCTCTTCATACTCCTAATCACCCTTGTTGCCCTTGTCTATACTTTCTCTAATTCTTCTGTACCCTTTTTGAGGAGCACTGAAAGTCTGCTTTCTTTCTCTACATTGTTAATAAAAGTTAGAAAAAGTAAACTTTACATATAACACAATTCCAACATACTCCAACCCAAGCTTACCAAAACTACGTTCCATTTAACCAAAAGGAATACAAGTTTATGCACAGTAACAGTAAATCAACCTATTTTCATAGTTTAGTGCACATGAATTCTTACAATTCCTTTTATCCCTTTTAGTTTCTTTCCAATTCCTAGTTTGGCTCTATGGGATTCTTTCACTAAACAAGGACAATACTGTCTGGGTCATGGTTATCTAGACAGAATTACATCTTTTATTGTAACCATATATCTAGCTGATTTGTCCTTTCACTTTGTGGCTCCACTTCTTGTTACTGAAAATAAAGAATCTTCTCACATAAATAAATTAAACACTATGTCAAACCATTTCTATCACCTGTACTATAACTTAGTATCTACATATTTAGTTTCCAGTTAAAATAGCAACTAGAGAAAAGAAACATCATCAAAACCAGAGCCTCTGCAATCTCAACAAGAGTCAAATTACTTAATTGGTAATTGATTTATTCTCAGTTCTCAAATGCAAATTAGTGAATGTGGATTTTAGATTGATTCATTTGCAACCTTAGGCCATGTCCATACAAGTGCACACATGCATTTTGCAGCGCCTCAGAGGCCTCTGAGGCACTGCAAAACACACCCCACACATGTGATTTGGTTCTCCGCACATTTGCAGTGCAGAGTCAAATTTAGATACAGGCAGTCCTTGGTCATCTCCTTCTACAACCAGGTGACACATCACTTGGACAAGGAAGATGAGATTGACATTATATATCTTGACTTTAAAAAAGCTTTTGATCTAGTATCCCATGATCGTCTTACAGAAAAACTGGCCATTTATGGCCTCGGCTACATCACAGTCTGCTGGCTGGGGAGTTGGCCTTGAGGTCAGACCCAGAGAGTGGTAGTTGATGGAAGTCAATCATTGTGGTGCTCCATGACCGGCGGGGTCCCCCAAGGCTCCATCCTTGTGCCGATACTTTTCAACATCTTCATTAATGATGTGGACATTGGTGTCAGAAGTAGACTGGCCAAGTTCGCTGATAACTCCAAACTTTGGGGAAAAGCGTCCACACCCAAGGACAAGATGGTGATCCAGGCCAACCTTGACAGGCTTGGATAAATGAGTGCATGAAAACCTGATGGCTTTCAACTCCAAAAAATGCAAGGTACTCCACCTTGGGAAGAAAAACCAGCAGCATGCTTACAGGCTCAGCAGTGCTATGCTTACTAGCACCACAGCCGAAAGGGACTTGGGGGTCATGATTGACCACAAGATAAATATGAGCCACCAATGTGATGTTGCAGCCAGAAAAGCAAGCAAAACTCTGGCTTGCATCCACAGATGCTTCTCTAGCAAATCCCAGGATGTCATCCTCCCTTTGTACTTGGCCTTGGTGAGGCCGCAGCTGGAGTACTGTATCCAATTCTGGGCTGCACAATTCAAAAAGGATATGGAGAAGCTTGAGAGAATCTACTGGTGAGCTGCGTGCATGATCAGAGGTCAGGAAAACAGACCTTATGATGAGAGGCTGAGAGCTACGGAACTCTTCAGCCCGGAAAAGCACAGGCTCAGGGGGGACCTGGTGGCTGCCTATAAGTATATAAGGGGTGTACATCAGGATCTGGGGCAATGCCTGTTCACCAGACTGCCCCAAGGGATGACAAGGTCAGACAGTCACAAACTCCTCCAAGACCATTTCAGGCTGGACATAAGGAAGAATTTCTTTACAGTCCAAGCCTCAAAGGCCTGGAACAGACTCCCTCCAGAGGTGGTGCAAGCACCTACTCTGGACTCCTTTAAGAGTCAATTGGACATTTATTTTGCTGGGATCCTGTGACCCCATCTGACTTCCTGCCCCTTGGGCAGGGGACTGAACTCGATGATCTTACAAGGTCCCTTCCAGCCCTAATGTCTATGAAATCTATGACTTACAACACAATTGGTTCCCAAAAACCACATCTTAAGTCGAAACATTGTAACTTGGAACCAATTTTCCCATAGGAAACAATGTTATAAATGGGGGATTGGTTCCTGAACCAAGGCCAGATACTCAATTTTCATCAAAAATAACCCAGAATTTTTTAATCAATTAATTATAGATGAGTAATATAGCTACATTAATGTATTTATATTTTGAATAGCAATCGTATTGATTTGAAAGGACTTCTTTGAGGTGACTTTGCTGGACTTTTTGAGGGACTCTTGCTTGGACTTTTTGAAGGGTTCTTGGCTGGAGTTTTCTCATGAGTCTTGGCTGCAGGTCTTTCTGGAGTCTTGTCTGCTTTCTTAAAGAAAGTATACAAGGAAGTTTGGACAGATGTTCTCCAGGGAGATAGGCAATACAGTGAACTTGTTCAGTGGCATGGTGTTGCATTGGATCAAGCATTGTAAAGTTGAAACCAACATCAGAAAGTTGAACCAGGGTGTCGATTTATAAACATGGTAAGTGCAAAACCTTGCAACTAAAAATGTTGTAAATCCCGGTACCAAAAAACAGCATACCAAAAAAAAATTAGCGGAGCAGCACATGTGGCAGCAGCATGCACTGCCCAAAAATGGGAGCCTGGACAGCCAGAGCCATACTCTGGCTGCTGGCCAGGCTGTGCACACATAGATCACCACCACTGGAGCCCCAGGAGGCCTCCAGGGCCCCAGGTAAAGCTACTGGAGCCAGCCCAAGTGTTGGCCCCAGCCCCTCCTTCCCTGGCAATTTGCCCTGTGCCAGAGTGCATGTGCAGGGGTGTTCCCCAGGGACAGCTAGCAGTTGTCCCCAGGAAAACAGCCATTGCACACTCATCTGGATGTACCCTTAGTGTTCCAAAATGTATTTTCCCACTAAAGCAGGCATATATCTTCTTTCCACTGTAGCTGGATTGTATCTTCCCTTTCCACTAAATGGTTGATCTTTATCTTTGATAATCCTCTAAGAGAAAGTCAACAAGCATCCACCGTCACCAGTGATGGTATACACTAGCTTCACAAGTACCCTCAAAATTATGGAAACTAAGATTTATGCAATAATATTATTTGGAAGAGATCTGTCTTAATTCATAGCTTTTCTATCCTAAAAAGCACAATTCAGTAGAGGGAAAGGCAGGAGTTGGGTCTATATAGCAAATAACAATAACAAGTTACAGTTAGTGGGTGTGTCTACATGATATGCTTTCCTGCACATTAGACTAATATAATATGCAGTATAGTATCAGCATCTACATGTGTGCAGCAACTGCTGCACAGTAAATTAGTCTAATAGGCTGTTTTCTAGTACCTGTAGATACAGGTACTGGAAATCAGTGCATTAAACTAATGAGCTGAAGCACATATGTAGATACCGACAGGGAGCAAATAGTCCTGCTCAGCCTAGGCAGCAGGGGCACTCAAGGGACAAGGAGAGCTGTCCCATCTTGGCGGGAGCTTCATCCCAGCCATATGGAGATCAGGACCAGCCCCTGTGCCCCCTGCCAGCCCTAGACTAACACCTGTGAGAGCCTAGAAATCCCCTTGGATGCTTCAGGGGGACAGAGCAGGGAAGGAGACGCCCTAGATTGAACTGTTCGCATCAGAAACAAATTTGCTCCTAACATATGCACTTTCAGAAGGAGATGCAGTTGAATGCACCTGTATTTTCTGCCCAGAAAATTCAGGCACATTAATTGTACATGTAGGTGTGTCCACAGAATACATTTCACTCAAGAATCGCAGTGCATTAAGCAAACCTAACTATAGCGTTGCCATGTTGGGATTAGTCTAGGTATTAATGAAAATCCAGATGAAAAATTAAAAAAAAATAGCCTTTGGAGAAGAACTCATGAGATGTGACATGCAACCAGGTGTCACGTGCACCTAGGTATTTTTTGCATTTTGTTACTCATCAAGGCTTCTGAGGCAGAACTTTGTAACAAACTACTGCAGCCAAGGCAGACGATCACATCTGCAAGATCACAGCAAATCTATTCAAAAGCTCTATAAACATACAATGATACAAGTTTGCAGAGATGAATAACTAAGGTTACTACAGAGCAAATTTCAAAGACGGAGACATAGAAAATAGAACCAGCTTGAATTAAAACTGGTTTTAGCTGCTGTACTGAGCAGGAGGATATTTAGTAATGCAACAAAATTAAATCAGTATCGGTTGAAGCTAATTATTTTGCTGTATTTCTTTTGCATTGTCTAGGCTTCATAGTAATTTAGTTAGTGGTAATGTAGTAAGTTAATGGGAGTGTCACCCAACGCCAGGCTTTTTGATTGGACTCGTAACTAATTGTTGTATTCAGGCATCAAATTATATTTTTTGGACCATAGCCTGACATACTTATCTGGGTTCTAATAAGGCAAAATTTATATTAAAATATGCATGAGTTAGAGGTTTGTAACATTAATGCAAAAGTTTCCTTGTGCCCTAGGCACTTTGATCAGACTTTCCAAACACCCCTTTACATTGAATCATAGAATCATAGAAAATGAGGGTTGAAAGGGACCTTGGGAGGTCATCTAGTCCAACCTCTGGCTTGAACTATCTCATCTCAGCAAAGGCTTTGTTTAAAATATTAATCCCCCTAGAAGAGTTTAAACAAAAATCTTCTCAGTTGAGCTGTGATTCATGATCAGCTGAAAAAAGACTTATTTCTGCTTTTTTATTCTGTATTGCTTTCCTCCAAGCTTGCTCTGTGCATGCCCATAGCACTGCTAGTCTTATTTAGTGTTGTCTGTATACAGGCAAGAGCTAGATATAGGATCTGGAATAAAAGATTGGACAATTCATTCAAAAAAAATCTCTGGGAGGGAGGGGGCATCCTTTTTCATTTTCAATTACTGTCAGCAAACTTAACAGGTGCCTGATTTGTCTTGCAGCTGTATCACTTGAGGAAGACAGCACTTCCGATGTGCTATGGCTTGGCTCTGTTGAAGAGATAACAAGCCCTAACAGAGGTACCAGTGTTTTCAAACGAAATTAAAAAAATGTGTATAAACTGTGATGTTAGCTAAACTAAAGGATATAACTTTGGTTAAACTCTTCAAGTCCAGAAGTGAAAGCTGTGAGTTATGACAAATCTTTTCCAAATAACACCATTGTGTAAAGGGATGTGTTTGAAAGCCGTGTGGGTCTGAGAGGTAAAGAAATGCAAATCTCTAGCACTCTTGATGCCTTTTATTCCTCCCTGCCTGTCTGGCATCTGACCCCACCAGGGAAGCAGTCCTGCCTTCTCTGCACATCAAAGAGCAGCTCCCAAAGACACTCCTATGGACCCAGGGGGACAGACTTCCCCCTTCAGCCCCCTCTGTGCAGAAATGAAGTTTATTTTAGACCTATAGGAACTTTTTACCATCTTTAATTTTCCCTGAGCCTGAGGAAGGGCGTGTGCTCCACAAAGCTTACAGGGGAGGGAAAAATTTTGTGATGTCTTAGTTGGCCTACTAAAAGGCACCATCTCTGAACCAAGGGTTCTGCATAGCTTCTACAATCCTGAGGGTGATGGGGCGAAGAAGGAAGGCGCTCTGGTCCTCCGGAAGCAGCTGAACTGGAGTAGGTGCGAGTGAAAGCAAGCCCCGCAGTGATGCCTGCACAGTGAGGGGTCTGCAGCAGGCAGGCATTGGCTCTCCCCGGTACAGCCCCTGCCCTTCCCTCTCCCTGTACCGCCCTGGAGGGCTCAGGACCCCCGCGCAGGGCAGCGCCCCGGCCAGCGCGGCCTGACCCACGTGCTGCGCCGCCCCGCGCCGCCCGAGGGCTGTGTGCCTGCCGGCATGGCCCAGGCCGTGGTCCTGTCAGACACGGACAGCACTGAGGACCTGGAGGAGGGGCAGGCCAGCCTGTCTGACATGGGTGAGCTAAGGGAAGGGCTGGAAACGGGCGGGAGGTGGGGGGGGGTCAGTGTCCTCAGCAGGAGCTGCCCGCACAGGGCGAGGGCCCGCGCTCCTCCCGCTCCGCCTGCTGCGAGGCCGGAGGCAAGGCTGGGATCTGAGCGGGGAGCCAGGAAAGGAAAGGCGGTCTCAAAGGTTAATTCCTCATTAGTGAAGGGACGCAGGCAGTGGGGGAGCTGCAGCCCTTTCACGGGTTGCAAGAACATATGAAAGGGTCGCAAACAAACGTTTAACATGGACCGACAACGTTTACAAATGGATTCTCCTCTAGAGGAGGAAACCTTTTCCCTTGCAGGCTGGCGAAGTTCCCGCTGTGCCCCACACCCTCTCCTCACCCCACACACCCACCCCTGGCCTGGGGGGCCGCAGGTCAGGAGTGAGGGATGCTAGGTTGGGAGTGGCCATTGATGTTTACAAATGGGTCCCTGTACAAATCCACTGCTTTAAAATACACACTAGCCCCCAGGATACCCTGTGCCATTTTACACATTGGAATAACAGACTAAATCCCTTTCAGCTAATCTTGCATCTGCCAGGTGTTTGAGGAATGCAGGGGATCGTGGTACCATGATCTAAAGGGATGGGAAAATCAGTAGCACATGGCTACTTGTGCATAGGTCTAGTTCCCTTAGAAAGAAGCAACATTATTAGTAGTGGAGTCACTGTCCAGCAAACTTAACAGGTGCCTGATTTGTCTTGCAGCTGTATCACTTGAGAAAGACAGCACTTCTGATGTGATATCGCTTGGCTCTGTTGAAGAGATAACAAGCCCTAACAGAGGTATCTGTGTTTTCAAAAGAAATTCAAAAAATGTTAACAATTCTACTATAGATAGCCTATCTACTGTTGCAATGCTCTGACCTGCAGCGTCAGCATCATGTCTGCATTTTAAAAACTGGAGCCATGAGACACTAATATGCACTGAAGGTTTCTTATTATTATTTTATACTTGTGTGCATGAGTCAGTGACATTATTTATCAACCAAAAAAATGAAGCACAGGACCAAAAGACCTACCCTTAAAGCCTGCTGCATGCAGAACACACAGGCCCTCTGCTGGAATTTTCCATGTGGAAGAGTTTGTGCAGGATTAGCTCCTACATTTGTCTTAACCTCGTTTTTGCATAGGAGAAAGATAAGCTGTGCCAGCTCTTAAAAGGCGTTTCTTTCTCATTTTTAAGAAAATCAACAATTTCACTAGAATCTTGTTCTTTTTCCCTAGACCATATTGTGCATGAAGTTATCAGAAACCAGAGAAGTATTGAAGGTGAGTAATGCAACTATCTGATGTAAAACACTAGGTGTATTTAGCATGGCATCTAAATTTCCAAATATTACAGTATATATTTGCCAACATGAAAAAAACTAAGCATCCAACTTAAAGCAATAATCAAGCAAAAATAATGAGTAATCAAACATAAAACATACATTTAGAATAATTGTTTGTCATAAATTACTAATCACGGTCACTTTCACTTCAATTCACTAGTTTAAATCTCTTCTAGGTTGGTAATGCCTGAAAGATATTAATATCCAACAGTTCTTTATTGTCCTCTGGCCTCTGGTCTTAGATCATTTTTAATGAATAGGGGCACACAACACATCAATTGGCATTACTGATGCCATTTCAGAAAGGAAAAAGAAATCTGAATGGACATGGAGACAGAGCTGGCTTGTCATGGCTAGCAGAAGTCCTTCCAGGATCATTTGGGAATAGACTGTAGCAGTCCTCAGAACATGTGTTGTGTGATGGTGAATAAATCTGAAGCCAAGAGAAACATGATTGGCTAAAAGACTCTTACATATTTTTGTTTGTTGGGGATCCTTGTTGAACATCTAGCCCTTGAAGACCAAATCCTGTGAATTTTGGGAAGCTGAGACAAGTGACATTAAAATAAAACTCTCAAAAGTAAAGAATTGAACATTTTTAACATTATTTATCTTATCAATACAATACTTCTTTGACTTTTTTAGTAATGTTGACCCTTTCTCTATATTCCTTCAGATGTACAAACTAGAACTATATTTTTAAATATATAGTTTCTAAAGCACTGAGGTATATTCTTGTTCCTGCTTTTCATTTATCATAGATATGTTGAGCAGTATTGATGAGAGATACTAATCTGGAAGCTTCTGTTCTTTAAGGGCATTTATACATGTGCTCTGAGAGGTGGGGAGGCACTTTACTTAAAGTGGCTCCAAAAGCTGCTGTAATTAAAACGCCCAGAGCATCACATGTATCAGCATCCCCATGCTGAAAAATGGCAGCAAGGGTGGTTTCAGTAAAGCTCTTTAAACAAGCTGCCATTTTTCAATGCAGTGACACCAATACACATGATGCTGGAATCTGCTGGAGCACTGTAATTACCACACTCCAGCAGCTGCTCCAATGTGCTGTAATTACAGTGCGCCACAGCAGCCACAGTGCACATATATAGACACCCTAAGTATCAAATCTATGTATGTAGAACCATTGGCGATGCATAGCGGGTGCACTCAGATGTAAGTGCACCCCCTGAGCTTGGTGGTGCACCCCCTGCAAAAAGCGCCGCCAACACTGCTGGCAGTGCCTGCAGGCAGTTGCCACTTGCCACCCCACCACGCTGCACCACCAACACTGCTGGCGGCTTCTGCGGGCAGTCCCTGATCACCGCTGGCCACCACCAATGCTGCTAGTGGCATCTGTGGGTGGTCGCTGACTGCCGGTTGGTGCCCACTGCCAGCACCGCCGTGGCTGCCTGTGGGAGCTCACCATTCGCTGCCACCACACTCCCACCACTGACCACCACTGCTGCCTGAGGGAGTTCACCATGCCCCCGCAGCCTTCTGGAGCATGCGGTATTCATGTGTAAAACTGTACATATTAATGGCACAGGGAGGAATAGGTAAGACAGAAAAACAAATTAAAAGACTAGATATTCTGCATTAAATTATTTTTCTTTCACAGAAATCTGCATCTGCTGTGGCAGTTTTAAGGTTCATACCCAGCATCCCTTATTTCATGGAGGGATTTGTTCTCCATGTACAGTAAGTAGTTGCTGCAGCTCAGTACAGCAGCCATACTCTTTTCATCAGACTTCTGCCTAACAGTGACAAATTTAAGAAGCCTAGTCTAGATAGTTTCCAAGAGGAAAGCAAGAGAAAGCTTAGAGGTGACCTGATCCCGGTCTCCGGATTCTTACAAGAGGAACAGTACAAGATCTTACAAGATTCTTACAAGATCTGACAGTGTACAGATCTTTAATTTGGCATTAAAATGCTTAATAAGAACCAGTATTTAGAAGCTGAAACCAGACCAACTGAAATTAGAAATAAGCTGCACCTTTTTAATGCTGAAGATAATTAACCCATTGGAACAACTTACCATGGCATGTAGGTATGGATTCAATATCATTTTAAGTATTTACATGAAACCTGCATATCTTTTAGAAATGCATTCTATATTTCAGACAAAAGCCTATGGCCTTGATTAGAAAATACTGTATGAGGCTCTAAATCCTGTGTTATTCAGCAGATCAGAAGAGGTAGTCATAGAGACCCATTTTGTCCTTACCATCTATGAGTGAATTACCAGCTATCAACACTCACCTCTATGTCTCACCTCACACCCTTTAGTTCAGCTAACATCACAATTTAACTATACACAAATACAAATAAGTAATACATTTTACAAATTGGAACTAATGAGACACATGACCCAGCTCATGTAGTTGCTCATATTTCTTTTATGTTACTCCATATTCTTCACCATTCTTTGTCAGTATCCAGTAGACATTTCGTTTCACATTCAGCTTCTAGAGCAGTGGTACTCAATCTTTTTCCTATTGGGACCCATTTCCAAAGGTTCATGGCATGTCCCCACCATCACCTCCAACCCCGTCCCTGCCCTTCTCCCCTCACTCCCCGACCATGCTGGTGTCCCTCACTCCCATCCCACAGCCCCTGCCTCCCTAGTCCTGCTGGTGCCCCTCACTCCTGACCTGCAGCCCCCTGTCCTCCCAGCCTTGCTGGTGCTCCTCATTCCTGAACTGCAGCCCCTGCCCCTCCCCTCTAGCCCTGCCAGCGCCCCTCACTCCCAACCCATAGCTCCCTGCCCACCCATTGCTGCTGGAGAGCCCCCAGCTGCCCCATCCTGCTCAGGCAAGAGTGCAGTGGCTGCAGTGGCTCCAGCTTATGCGGGCGGCAGCAGAGCAAGCTGGAGGGAGGAAGGGAGGTCTGTCACAGCCCCTGCCCTGGGCTGGGCCAGCCAGCCTGATCACAGCCCATTCCACCCCCTGAGCAGTATCTCCTGGCCGCTCCATGCCTGCGAGCATCCAGCCTGGCCTTGCAGCTCTCCTCCACCCCATTCCCCCACCACTATGCCCTTGCACAGTTTCCATGCTTTCTTGGGATTGGCATTTCTCAACACATGACTCACAACCCTCTGAAATCTTCTTGCAACCCACTTTTGGGTCACAACCCACAGGTTGGGAAATGCTGTTCTAGGGGATGGAAGCATATCTTGTCATCTGTTTGCAAAGCTCCCTGCATACAAATAGGGCTACCTAAAAAAAGACAGAATACAGTATATCAATGAAGTAAACACCATTATATTTTATAAAATAAATATAGGGTTACAACTATATTTTGATCTTTTTTAAGGAGAACTTTCTGGAAACATTCTTCCTGTATGATGATGATGGCTTGCAGTCTTACTGTACCATCTGCTGCTCAGGAAAGATCCTGCTCATGTGTGATGAACCAACTTGTAACAGGTAAATAGTTTGAGAACATTCAAATTCAGTTCCAAACTTTAACAAAGCCTAAAGGGGCACTTTTGAGGTATGTAGGGTGTAAGGATTTAAATCTGGACCCACTAATAAGAGGAGAGCCACACGCATGATCAGAGGTCAGGAAAACAGATCTTACGATGATAGGCTGAGAGACATGGGACTCTTTAGCCTGGAAAAGCGTAGGCTCAGGGGTGATCTGATGGCCACCTATAAGTTTATCAGGGGTGACCACCAGGATCTGGGGGAACGTCTGTTCACCAGAGCACCCCAAGGGATGACGAGGTCGAACGGTCACAAACTCCTGCAAGACCGTTTCAGGCTGGACATAAGGAAGAATTTCTTTACTGTCCGAGCCCCCAAGGTCTGGAACAGTCTGCCAGCAGAGGTGGTTCAAGCACCTACATTGAACACCTTCAAGAGTAAATTGGATGCTTATCTTGCTGGGCTCCTATGACCCCAGCTGACTTCCTGCCCTTTGGGCAGGGGGCTGGACTCGATGATCTCCCGAGGTCCCTTCCAGCCCTGGTGTCTATGAAATCTGTGAAATAAGTTCTACGTTCATAATCACATTGTTGAAGGCATGCAGGTTCTAAAATGCCCTATGCTCATATGGTTGTGTAAAAGTGATGCTGTAGCCATAATGGTCCTGAAATTATGCAAGAGGCCAGGATTTCTATTGCTTATGTGCATTTAAAACTCACTGTTAGACAACAAATAATTCCAGCGGCATGGTAAGGTTTACTTGCAAACCCTTCACTTACAAACACTTAGCTGTATAGCTCAATAAAGAAAGAAAAACCTGTCAACAAAAATGTGAAGGAAACATTTGGATCACTAAAGAATAGTATATATGGAGAAATGCAAGGCGCTCCACCTCAGGAATAAAAACCCGCATCACGCTTACAGGCTCAGCAATGCAACACTCGCTAGCACCATGACCGCAAGAGACTTGGGGGTCATGACTGACCACAAGATGAATATGAGTCACCAGTGCAATACCACAGCTGGCAAAGTGAACAAAACTCTGGCTTGCATCTACCAATGCATCTCGAGCAAGACCCAGGATGTCATCCTCCCACTATACTTGGCCTTGGTGAGACCACAGCTGGAGTACTGCATCCAATTCTGGGGTCCACAATTTAGGAAGGACATGGAGAAGCTTGAAACAGTCCAGAAGAGACCTATGCACATGATCAGAGGGCAACGGAACAAGTGTAGTGAAGAGAGGCTGAGCGCTATAGGACTCTTTAGCCTGGAGAAGCGCAGGATCAGAGGCGACTTGGTGGCAGCTTATAAGTACATAAGGGGTGTGCATCAGGATCTGGGGGAACGGCTTTTCACCAGAGTTCCCCAGGGGATGACAAGGTGCAATGGTCACAAACTTCTGCAAGACCATCTTAAGCTGGACATAAGGAAAAATTTCTTTACTGTCTGAGCCCCAAGGCCTGGAACAGACTCCCACCAGAGGTGGTGCAAGGACCTACTCTGGATGCTGTCAAAAAACATTTGGACGCTTATCTTCCTCGGATCCTTTGACCCTAGCTGACTTCCTGCCCCTTGGGCAGGGGCCTGGACCCTATGATCTTATGAGGCCCCTTCCAGCCCTAATATCTATGAAATCTATATTTGTACCAATGTATTACATTTAAATTAGTCAAGAGAATAAATTCTCTAGACGTGGCTAAATGATGAGCAGACAACAATGGGAGGAAGGGGATGTTACAAATTCACCAACTATACGTAGAGGAGCCATAGGTAAACTCCTGACCACACTGAAGTCAATGACAAAACTCCCTTGCCTCCAGTATATGCCGTGATTGCAACCTACAACATTTTGCTGAAGTGCTCAGCCCCCAATGTTAAGGCCACTCTTTGGCATGACCTGCTATGGAAGATGTATTTCTAGAAACAATAATCCAGTGAAAAGAAAAACAGGTCAGTTCCCTCCACACAACCAGCAGGAGAGAAAGCCAAATATTTGCCCTTCTTACTAGTTGGCAGCTGCCACTCTTTGAGGTTACTGTAATGTTCAGGGATGTCCTTAACTTAAAAGGGAGGTTGATTTGCTCCTTAGATTTGGTATTAAAATAATATGTGAGTACATTTACCAGACATATCTAGCATGGATGGATATTTCATTGAGAAACCAAATTCCTAGCATTTTGAGTCCCGCCACACAGTGAGTTTTGCATGAAACCTAGAGTTGTTTCTTTGACTCTTTCTTGATGTTGGTTGATTTAAAGATGTGGACAGGGTTGCAGAGGGGATTGCTCACAGATGGTTAGATGCTTTATTGACAGCAGATAGTATCTCAGCATACTCAGTAAAGGATTTCCAAGGGATAATTATTTGGGGTACAACTTTCACAAACAGAAAAGAAGCAAAGCAGTCAACATGAGCCATTGGCTGTGTTAGGGTATGTGGAAAGATAATTTTATGAATAAAGGAATGACATCATTATTATTATTATTATTATTATTATTATTATTATTATTATTATTATTTCCTTAGGGGTTATTGCTTCAAATGCTTGGATGTCCTTGTCAGCCCTGGCACTGCAGAGAAAGTGAAAGCTATGAATACCTGGCTGTGTTTTATGTGCTTGCCTTTGAGCTCTCATGGTTTACTGCAGAAGAAACAAAGATGGCGTACAAAACTGAAATGCTTCTACGATCAGGAGTCTGTAAGAAGAATCTAAATTGAAATATGAAATTAAAGAAATGGGATATCAATACTGGCACAGATGCAACTGCCATCTTATTTTTCTTTCTATATGTCTTTCTAATTGTACAGATGCCTCAATCCTTTTTTTTTTTTTTTTTTTTTGCTAAAATAACTCAAAACTTGGCAGTCCTGACCTTTGAATCATTTAAACATTTTTTTCCACCAAAAGGTTTAAAAGTTGGTGGGGGGAGAGAAATATACTCCTGATTATCCAGTAAGCACACTGATCCTTTAGGGCTTAATCCTATCCCACTTGATAGGCACCTAAATGAACTTAGGTGATCCTATTCTACCTTGCTGCAGTCTCTGAAAAGCGGTTAAAACAAAAGGTGCTTCCTCCTCCTCTCTACTGCTTTCTGTGTAATTTAGTCTTAAGACTAAGATAACAGCAGCCGCATCCACACAAGTAGCAGACTGCACAGTTGTTACTGCACAGTCATTCAGTATTTGCATAACCAAGTACTAAAGTATGCAGTAACCAATGTTACTGCACAGTAGCATCATGTCACAGTTAGTGCCCCCCAAAGCTACTGCACAGTAGCTCATTGCTACTGCACAGTAGCATCTCATGTAGACATGCCCAGCACGTTGCAAAAATAGATGCATTCGTTTTCAGAAACTCAAGAGATATGGAGTCCATTAGGCTTCTAATAAGTGAGTATGATCTGACCCCAAGTGGCCAGCACACACAACACAATAGGCCAAAAGAATGATGGGTTTCATTGATTGTAGAACCATTATAGAAACAATTTCATTTGCAACATAGAATTCAGAACTAGGTTCACCTGTAATGGCTTGCCTTGTTTCCTTTGTACATAAACATTTAAAATGCAGTAGGTGAACCAGGCTCTTACCAATAGAAACAGCTCTAGGGTTTTTACATATATCCCACATTTTTCTGTGCCTGGGCTACAGTTTTCTTCTAGCCAGATGGAGCCATAAAGTACTTACCTCCTTAAAGATACCATCACTTTGGATGCGTTTTGTGTCCAGCAGATGGAAGCAGAGGTCTATCAGCTCTACGGTTAGGGAGAATGTGAAGCTTTGTCATGCAGAAAAAGAAATTTTGAGGGGCCATATTACTGGCCGTATTCCTGAGCAGAACTGCATTGATGTTTTTTTCTGCTGCTGAATCCAAATTAACTTTGAGTTGTGTGAAGTGTTTTTTTAAGAAACAATATGTAGTTACTCATATTGGCATTGGCAATTAACGTAGTGGGATTTCATCCTTATTATCAATTATTCTTACCCTTGATCATACAGTGTTAAAATGTTCGCTGAGAACCTGATCCAAAGAGTACTGAAATCAGTAGAAGTCTTTTTTCTCTAGGCTGATTTCCTCTAGAGCATTAAAAAGCAGGGGTCAAATTTTTGGATCAAATTGGCAGAAATCACAGAGTCAAATATCTACTTTCCTCAGCCCTCCACATTGCCTGTGTTATGTTTCTATGCCTGAAGTACACTGAGGGATTCTGAAACTTGCCTCCTGAAAGCTTTAATAAAGTGCCAGTCAGCCTGGGCTGTAAGTGCTGCATTGTATACTCATGAAATCATAGAAAAGTAGGGCTGGAAAGGACCTCAGGAGGTCATCTAGTCCAATGTCCTGCTCAGCACAGGATTAT
This sequence comes from Crocodylus siamensis, assembly GCF_052110815.1. Lineage (NCBI taxonomy): Eukaryota > Metazoa > Chordata > Crocodylia > Crocodylidae > Crocodylus > Crocodylus siamensis. The sequence continues at coordinate 260,772,591 of NC_143395.1, read as the reverse complement.
TCCTAAAACATCCTAAACATGTGTTTATCTAATCTGCTATTAAAAACTTCTAAGGTTGGAGATTCCACAACCTTTCTGGATAGCCTGTCCAAATATTTAAACCTTCACTGTGAGAAAGTTCTATGAATATCCAAACTAAATTTCCTTCACTACAATTTAAGATCACCATCCTCTGTGGCCACAGAGAAGACTACTACCATCCTGTTTATAACCAACCTGCAGGTGTTTGAACACTGTTATCAGATCACCCCTTGCTCTTCTCTTCCCCAGACCGAATAATCACAGGTCTTTCAGCCTTTCCTTCTAAATCAGATGTCTCAGACTCAAAGATCATATTCTGCAGCACTCGTACACCATGGTAATCTTAGGCCATGTTTATACTTTCTATATGATGTAGCAGTTTAGGGTTTGAGAAGAAATTGGTACCAATTAAAACTAGTAATCAAAATTGGATGCTTCCCATTTGCCTGCCATGCACCACTTTATCACAGCAGAGGGAAGTGCCTATCCTGCTTTAAATTGTAAATATTGAAATTGGAGAAAAGGAAGTTGAGATTAAAAAATAAAATGGAACACGTGCATAAAAGAATATTTACAGTATCCTGGAAAGTGATATCTAGATACATGGCTAGATCTAGAATTTTGTAAAGGGGGTGCAGATGGTTTGGTGCATTGTTACATATAACACAGTGCATATGGTTATCAAGTTAAGAAGAAACTAGAAGCTTTACTAATAAGCTAGTGGCCTAGGGATGTATTATTCAGTTTATGATTGGAGCAAACACCAATATAAATGTATAGGAATGAGCATCAATTTGCTATATCGTGTATTATGTATAAAAAACACATCAAACTAGGCAAAAACAATCAAAAGATGTTTAATTGGCCCTGCAGTCATTATAATTAAATGGACATCTCTTTTTTTCAGATTCATAAAACAAAATGTAGTCTTCTTGAGTATCTTGACAGTGCATGGAATGCTTCACTGAAAGTTATTTTCCGACATGAGTTAAGGTTTCCTAGAGTTAAAAATAGTTTGCAAGGCTGTGAAATATAAGCTGAATTACCAGGAGCAGCTAACAGACAGCAAAATTGCAGAAGAAAGGCTAGCTTGGTTAGCTGAACATCAATGCCATTAAAAAGGAAAGAGGGTCAGTAATATCTATGAAATGAAGAGTTTAGAAGAAATCAGGGAGATTACAGTGAGCCATGAAGTCAGTTGACTCCCTCACTGCTGCCTAAACAGAAATACTGCTGTCTGTGCCAAGCAGTTGATTTTCAACTTTGGGTGAAACAGGAATCAAAAGGACACCACTTGGATTCTTGAATCCACCTCTATCTAGGTATGTATTTGCAGTGTACTTTCAAATCAGTATTCTCCCAGGATCTGAAGAACTATAGTTGTTTTATGTAACCGCCTGAAGTTTGGGGACCATGAATGTCCAGTGAAAGGAGGACCCAGTTGGATCCATTTAAAAATGACAGATTATGCACACACGTACATTTCATGTGTAAAAATGAGTACATTCAGTCAAGAACAACATATGAAATTGTCACTTTTCTTCATGCAAAATTACACTTCATGCCTGTGATGCTATTAGTGTGATGATGCATTTACATCATAAACTGACTGTCAGATAAACATAACCATGTGCTTCTTATCCTTAATTATTAGTGCACAGTTTTGACTGTTCACATAACTGAATAGCTTGTGCAAACAAGGATTTTTATTTTATATATATAATAGAACCACTTCAAAATTTATCGGCCTGTACCTGCATGGGACCGAAAACCAATCAGCATTCTCTCCCTTTTTGATAATATTACACCAGGTAAGTGTATATATGACATCAACAATTAATTTTACTCCTTATCATTCAATATGATGTGTGCGCGCACACACACACACACACACACACACACCCTCCTACACATTAAAGATTTATGTCTAGCTTTAGAAATTTTCAAAAATTTGTGTTGAATATTTTTTACAAAAAGTGACTTTAAAAAAGAATGAACTGCTTAGGAAAGACCTTTTCAACATCTTTTGCATATACATTTTTAATAATGTTAATTATATTTTCTCCTTTACATTTTTCCTTGAAACATTATCAAAACAGCCATCAAAATAATGTATTGGTGTTTTCTATTACATTTAGATATAAAAAATAACAAAACATTGTGGGAAAAAACATAAAATCTGGTCCATTTCAAAACCTTTAAATTAAAGTTTCTTTCATTTAAAAAGTGGTATCATCATTAGAACCAATGGCTACACTCTGCATAGGTTTGTTCAAAATTCTTCCATTCATAGTTCATCCAGATGTAGCCATTTCTAGAACACTGCATAATGTTTAGATAGTTTGTTCTGATATTTACAATTCAGCTTTTGGCATGTTCTTTGCTTCAACGCACACACTTCAACAAATTCTACTCACCTATGCAATGTCTGCAAATGTAAATACCCAGCTCTATCCCATAAGAGCTATCTGCTTAAATTTTAATTTCCACAATGTTCCATAAGACCCTGATCAAGCAAGGTAATCAACTATAGGCTTAACTTGAAGCACAGAAATAATCCTACTAATCTCAGACTTAAAGTTAGACATGTACTATAACTCCTTGTAGAATGAAGACCGTGCTCCTAATGCCACTACTAAACAATCTATTTCTAATCTCCACTCTTTAGAGATGAAAAGTATTGGATTTTTGGATAGCAGCCTGGGGAACGGCAGGTTGAAATATTTACATGATGTCACCAATATTCTAAGGATGAATGTAAGTACAATGCAGAAAACCCCTTGAGTTAACAATGCACTACCCCGATTATTGATTGCTGTGTTATGTTTTGAGGGATGCTGCCCCACTCATACCCCTTACAGAGGCTTGGGAAACATTAACAGAAGCAGAACCTTCATCTTTCCATGGGAAGAAAGCAGGAAGGATAAAGAAAGTCTGTGCAAGGGATCCTTGCAGTCTCAGCTGGATTTCTGTTCAAGAGTTGTCCTCATCATCATGACAGAGAGGGGAACTGATAGCACAACAGGAAGAAGCTGGGTTTTGGAGACTGTGTCTGCAAACTATGTGGATCCAGCGGCTAAAATCTTCCTGAATTGAATATGAAACAGGTTCTAGACACTGCCACAGCTATGTGCTTCAACTATCTAAACTGGGTGATGGCTGAGTGATACTACAATGTGGATCCAAGTTGAGAAGTGAAAGCATGAAATTCTTGGATTACAGCCTTCTTTCTGAAGGTCTGATCAAATGTCCACTGGAATCAGTGGGAGCTTTTACATTGATTCCAACAAGCACTGAATCAAGTTCTTAAATTTTAAACTCTTGAGAGTGGATATCCTGCCTTCTTATGTATTTGTACAGCACCTACCATTAGGTCCAGTGGGCTATACACTTCAAACAGTAAATAATTCCATTGCCCACTGCCTGGAGAGGGTCCTACTAGAAGATCTTCTGGCTTGATCCATGTGGGCAGAGAATGGAAATCTGGCCTCATGGTTATCAAGCCAGACCTAATATAATATGAAAAATGTAGAATCTCTTTTCATTTAAATATGTGACTCAACCAAGAACATAGTGCAAGGATTTAGTCAAGTCACCGTAACCTCCCCCGCTCCGGGGATCTGAGATACTCCACTTAACATCAGTATTTTCGTTTGCATCAGCAGAATATCAGAGTGAAATCTTACAGAAATCCAAGTCAGTCTGGAAGCACTTCCGCTCATGCAATCCTCACTTGCATGCAGAAACCACATAGCCAAAGTGTATGTAATTTCAGTAATGAACAAATAACGTAACTCACACCGCATTTTGCATGTCATAACCCTGCCCATTCATAACACTGCCATTGGCTTCTCCACACTGTTAGCTCTTATAACATTTTGTTCTAGGGTACTATATAGCAAAGCCTTGCACTCTGCCCAGGCCAGTCTTTTCCTGTATTATACCAACTTCAACAGAAGGGCAGAGACATAGAATAACATTTTCTTTCCCATTTTCGTGGAGCTAACTACATTAACCCCATGTATTTGCAATTTCCTCACTGCCCCATGACTTTCAGGGCGGCACACAGTCCTTGTTAGCTGATACACTCTCTTCAAACTCCTGCCTCTGGATTTTCATTGAGTTGCATATACAACAGTAATGTGAAAAATTTCACATAAAAGTGACTAGAGCACCAAATTGCACATGCACCAATAGAGATAACATCTGGAAAATGCAGCCTTCCATAATCAGATTTCAAACCATCGAAGTCAGGTCAGAAGTGAGAGTTGGTCATTTTTTCCAAGTGTGTAGAGCAGCTACTATTATTAAGCAAGAGCGTTGGGGAAGCTACAGAAGTTACACATCAAGCACCATCTTGGAACATGGTTGTCTGAACTGACGGTTCTAGTCAATACCAAGAGTCTGGTTGTTCTTCTGTGAGAGCAAAGTAATGACTGTACAATACTAATGTAAATGTTAAACATAAGCTCTCCTTGCGATTATAAGACTATGTAATATTCTGTGACTGGGAGGGATTCCTGGTGATGTTCAAACTATTTTTGCATGGCACTATCCAGGTGAGAAACTACTGTGGTGTGGGGGCTACAGATCATTTTAGGTTGTCTTGTATTTAGAGTCTTACCTTATGCCTATCACCTTGGTATGTGAATGTCCATAAGCAAGTACTACTTCCATTTCAATGTAAAGCATTATCAGAATATGAACATTTTAAAAAACAAAAAGTTTTGAAATCTGTACAATTTCATCAGGTAAAAGAATGGGGTCCTTTTGATTTCATATTTGGTTCTACTCCTCCAGTTGGAAATTCATATGATCATCCTCCCGGTAAGAAATGCAATGGGTTATAAATTGGTATGTAAAGCATTAATCCTATAGAGTTAGATCATCAGTTGTACTGCTTATGCCACAATTGAGGAGATGGGGCAGGAAAAGCGGCGATTATAATTCCCAGACTTATTGAAAGACAAGTTTGGTATCACTATAATTGAGAGATGTCTGAGGACAGCTCTAAATTACACTAGCGTCTGCTGTGTCAGCCAGCCTACAAAATCACAGTACAATCTGACTATACTTTTTAATATAAATATTAAAATATACTCTGTGTTACAGGGCTTGGACGTAGGAGTTTTAAGGAAGTGTACACCAGTCAGGAATTTCAGATGCTTTGTGCTGTTATGGCACAAAGAGGTGACGGCACAGCCCACAAGCTGTCAACTCTGTTATGGCACGCAACCTTATATTTTCCTCCTCTTTTATTGTGTAATGCTTCGAGAGAATTTACTATAATATCTGATTAGCACTTCGCCTGTTTTAGCATGCTCACAATTTGTACGTTTTTCTGCACAGTGATATGTAGTTACAGATTTCAAGAACTGTGTTCACTAGCTGTGTCTCTTCATCTAGTAATGTAGACGTGTTTCCTAAAGGACTCCCCTATCTCAGCAGTAGAAGCCGGATTCTGTCTCCCTGTTACATAAGGCAGGTGTGCAGTTAAAGCTGTGGGAGTCGGTAGCTTCCCCACGTAAAGGCTGTCCAGCCCTTTCTGAACAGGGCTGCATTTCAGAATATCTGTACTTGCTAAGACTGCTCCTAGGGGAAACAGAAACAGCTTAAGCATCCTAGAGTTGTGGTGGATGGTGTCATGAGGAGAAATTATGTGGCACCCTATAACAACAGGTGTATCAGCCTCCACACTTCCCTGAGGTACAGCATCTTTCTCTTAAGTGGTGAGGAAGTCTTCATACGCTGCCCAGAACAAAGATTATGTGCCATTTGCTGAACTGAATCCTTTGTCACCAAAAGGATCATTAATTATTTGCAACTCAAACTGGCCTGTATCCCACATGGAAACTGGTACCAAATGCAGACCTGGTAGAAGCAGTTGCAGATTCATATCAATGACCTTGAACCTGATATGAAATCTGGCCCCTGGAATCTCTCTCTGCTGTACAGTACTTCCATAAAAGAGCTAATGTTACAAAAAAACTGTACAGTTGAGTGCAGAAGTGGTACTCATGAGTGTGGTATTCACACTAGTTTTCAGTCTTCCTGTGCTGCTTTTTATTACGCTCACACAGAGGTTCTCAGCCTCTGTTCTGGGGCTGCAGCGTCCATATGCCAAACACTGTAGGTTGAGGGCCAAGTCTATGCTCTCTTGTCATCCCCTCTCCTCTCAGCATGGTACTTCTATCAATATTACCGGATTCTACAATATGGGAAACCCCTAGAGAACAGTGAGAGGCCATTCTTTTGGATGTTTGTGGATAATCTGGTGCTGACAGAAGAAGACAGAGATACAGCATCTCGATTCTTTAAGGTACACAGAAAATGCATTTCCTCCCCACATAACTGTTGCTCATTATTGTCATCATTATTGCTCATCATTATTATCATATTTCTCCTTTGTGTTTAGCCAGTGGGTCTCTTCATATTGCAACTTATATTGTTTTTCAAGAATGATAACGCACTGCCCTATGGAAAACCCAACTTACTTCTTGAGCTGTGCCTGTAAAGGAAAAAAGGCAACTTGTGGAGGAAAAGGAGTGCTTCATGCTATTCAAAATGTATTCCATCCTATCTGATTAAGGAGCAGAAATAGGCACAATCCAAGACGTTTGGATTGGGCTCTGAATGTAAATTTGAAGCAAGGGTACAGAGGAGAAGAATGGTTAAGAGCCCAGATTCTGACTCAGATCCATCTGCTTAAGATTATTAAATCCAGATCTGAACTGCCTAAAAGTCTGCAAGAGGCTATATACACAATTCTAGATTAGACTTATCTCTGTTAAATCCTGGAAGTGGACGTTCCAAGAAAGGCATGCATGCAATCGAAATACTTGTGTGTACCACAAAAAACGGAAAGTTTCTCTGCTTGTGCTGCCCATACGAGCCAAGAAACCACTAGGAAAGATGTTAGTCAGATGTTAGTCAACATGTTTTTCAGTTCTGAGTTTACAGCACAGCTCATTCAAGAAGCTCAAACTTTTACAACCCATAACTGATCCACACATCTACAGTCCTTCAAAACTGAGGAGATCTGTAGGATGCAATATGAGCAACACTATCAGCCATCCAGGCTGCCTTGCCAATTTCTGATGAGAGATGGATTATTTATAGTCTTACAGTATTATTGGCTGAAGAACAGCAACATATTCATCACAGTCTTCTTGATTATAAGAGGCAAGGCCTGATATATGAGGACCCGATGGTCAGAAAGGATGAGCACCAGCTGATCCTGCTGACTACACTAGAAACTGTAGCTGCTCATCTTTGAAAAAAAATCAGGAAGCAGTCAGCACAGAACACAAACGGTACCCAGAAACAATGCCACCTCTTAGAAGTAGCCAAATAACCAAAAACGATGCGAGTGAAAATGGCATGTACAATAGGTGTATTTGCTGGAGAGATGTGAAAGCTGAATATGGAAGGAAAGTACCACCAATAATAAAACTCAAACTATGTTAAACCTCTTGCAATTTCTAGGTAGCCTCACACAATACTTTTAATGAGTTATGAGTAACTTGAAGGTCAACAGTTCTGTTCCCTTTTCTGCATTGTAATTTATAAAAATTAATTTCTTTCTAGAAATACTAGTCTCTCTTTGTCCAATACACAACTGCTTGTTGCCATTCTAGAATGTATATAGAGGGAGAGAGAGCACAATCCTTACCCACAAAAGTGAATAGGACTACTGTGTAAGTACTATACTCACCAGAGTTGGCCAGAAAAGGGAGGAAATTGTAAAAAAAAATCTGCACCTTTTTAATTCAAAAGCTCTTGACCAGCTCTATAACTTTAGGGAGACAAAAAGTTATAAAGTTAATCAAACAACAGGAAAAACTATCAAAAATGTTCTGATCTATTTTTTTGTTTTTTCAAAATTAAAATGTTATTGAAATTTCAAGTTTGCAAAGTTTAGGCCAGCTTTTCTGCTTTTCTACTCAAACAAAAGGCTGTCCCAGTCTAACCCAAAATTAATACAATAAAAAATGGAAAGCTAACTAGGTATGTATCCTAACCAGTATGTAAAATCAGATTAATACTTGACAGATGTTTAGCCCTAAAACATTCACACAGTTTTCTCTTTAAAAAAAGACAGAGGCAGTGACTGTGCACAGGGAACATGGAGAAACTATCCAGAATGCTGTGATCATATGGAGTAACATACCATCTGTTAAGAGGTGATGTACCAGTTTGTTTTCCAGAATTTTAAGGAATAGATTATCATTGATTGAAAGAAAATGAAGGCCTCAAGGAGTTTCTGAACATGTCCATCCTCTGACCCTTCCAAAGTTTCAGTGACCTATAACTGTGCATTATCCTTCCACTCTCTTTCCATAGTTCCCACATTGCCACATCTGCAAGCAAGCCAAACTTGTACCGTGAGTTTGGAAGACATTCAGACACAGATGAAACAGGTTCCATTCACTTAAGTGGTTTAATTAGGCAATATCCTAAGCAGCAGCCACTCCTAAAGCCCAAGTCAGCAATTTGGGAATGGGACTTCAGCAAAAAAAAGAATTGGAGAATTCTACCTCTCTTCATGTAAACCCTCAGTTCTCCAGTTCAGCTTGTTTGTATTGGCCTCTCATTCTCACTTTTTAAGAGCTACATACATTATCCTCCAGATTGTGAACATATGCCAATGTTAGGGTTGACCCTGAGATGCACTGAATACCCAAAAACTATTGTGGGTTTGTTTTTTTACCTTAACGTTTGCAGTCAGGTAGGAAACTTATTGATACAGATTTCATGATAAAAATACCAATGAAACCTCCGTTTGATCTATTGAGCTATAAGACACTGGAAAATCAGTTATAGAACCCACACAAATGCTAATATTAGCACTTCAGAAAGTACTCCTAGGAGGAACACAGATTTCTCACAGATTCTGACTTAAAACCATCTCATATTTTCTGGCTTTCCCAAGTGTCTTTCAGCAAAATTGTCTTCTGAGAACTGTATCACTTAAGGCATGAACTCCACAATGATGCTGCTAGGGCATATCCACAACCCCACCTCTGGTCTTGCATATCAAAAACAGTTCTTTTAGACAGTTCTGAACTCTATAACGAACCTGCTTTCTTTCAATACTCATTAATGACACATGAGCCAAATTTTTGGTTAATTGACTCATCAGCACAGTGGTGCCATTTCAGGCATATTGAGGTCTTAGATATATTTCCACCTATTACAGCATCTGTGAAGAGTTGCTACTGCTAAAAAAACAATCTTCAGCCTTTGAAAATGTTTCAAACCAGTGGGGGTGGTTTTCATGTCATTAAGTGAAATAAAGTTATCCATTACTTGTTTGGTAATCTGGAGCCTAGTTCCACCAGCTTATTCAGCAGCCCCATTACATAGATGGCACTAACTGAATGGGTTGCATCCGTGAGGGCTGGAGAAAACGAAAGTTTCACCAACTAATGAGCAGTTCATAACCCAACACCCTTTGGCCCTTATCTAGCATAGACAAATACACATTTTCAGCATTAAGCACAGTGATAGACTCACCAAAACTGGTGACAAGCTTAAAGCTTTTTTTTAAAGTATCAAGGCTTTGCTGGACCAGGACCAGAGTGCATAGCATCTTCCAGGATTAAACCCATGCACCAGAGATATTTTGGAGAACATTTTGTGAAAGGAACTTTCTGATATTTTTAATTATTTTTTTTTAAAGCAAATATTCTCTCTCAGACTTAAATGTGGACTTGCATCTTCTGGCCAAGAACATCATCCGAAAAAGAATTCTCTCTCAACAACCAGCCACTCTAGTGAAGAAGTTTTTTCTTCCCCTGAAGGAGTATTTTAAATGTTTTTCATAAGAAGTTCTTCCCATGCCATATCAATGACCCAGATCATCCCCTAATACTAAAAAGGTTTCTATGCCATGTAAAGATCATTTATGGCCTGATCCAAAGTTCACTGAAGTAAATGGGATTTTTTTTCACTGGCTCTTATGGGCTTTGGCTCAGGCCTGTATTGGAGAACTGCTCATTTATATTTATTTGTTAATGATGTATAATTTTCTCTCTTGTCTTGCATGGGGCTATTACTTGCTTTTCCTTTGTTATTTGGTAGGTTGCTGAAGTTTCTATTATAATATTTAGTTCTTCTGAATGAGAGTACATGCACTATTTTTTGACATTTTATAATTAACAGCCCACTGCAGCCATGATTCTTCACATGCAGAGGCATATCTGATTCTTTTCTCAAATGAGCATCCCATTAAACTACACATCCTTAATAATATTCCACCTTGATTGACAGATCAGTAGAATTATATTTAAAGACACCTGATTTATATTGCTTTTACTTTAATACTAGGTCTAAACACATCTCCTACCTAACTGCTAACATAATAGAAAATATCGGAAGGGTTTATGTTTACAAATTGTGACTTAAATGTTGTGGACTTAGGCCTAACCAGTTTGATGTCATTAAGAGAAAAAAGGACTGTACAATATAATGAATCTGAAGGAAGCAAAATTCATTAATGTAAAAATACTAAACATTATTTTGAAGAATAATAATAATAAAAGATTCAGCATGTTGGAAATACACAATAATATTTTTATCTTGTTTTAAAACTTGTATATTTAAAGTAAAGCTGTTTTATTAAAAAGTTAATAGAAAATAGGATCCAGATGATAATCAGAAAAAAACATAAATCTCCTCAGAGTTTAAAAGAGAAAATAAAGCAAATTTGGCAAATGGTGAACTGTGTGTTATACAGTAACGTTAAGTTCTGAATGACCTCAGTTCATATTAGCCACAGTAGAGGTTCAGGGATCTCAGCCCCTGGCAGCGCTGCAAGGTCAGGTTCTAAATGAGCAGCATGGAATCTAGCACAACTCACAGCATGCAAACACTTGGGAACAGAAATCTTCACATACAAGCAAAATGGACCTAGATACCAAAGAACCTCTGCACAAGGATATGTACAGTCCAACCCATTTACTACTGTCCATAAGCAGATTGGAAAGGAGCTACTGGTAATGATCACAGAGTGGTTCTGAAGCTTCATAGATTTGATAGATGTTAGGGCTGGAAGGGACCTTGCAAGATGGTTGGGTATAGCCCCCTGCCCAAAGGGCAGGAAGTCAGTTGGAGTCAGATGACCCCAGGAAAGTGAGCATCCAGGCATTTCTTGAATGTATCCAAAGTAGGTGCTAGCTGGTAACTTTTGTGGGGCCCTCCCAGTGGGACCTCCATTTTCAGGAGCCCTTAACTAGCCAGCGGGGGCTCCCCTCCCCTGTGGGAATCCTTTTGCCAGGCAACGGATGGCCTCCAGGCCGGGAGGGTGCTCCTTGTCCTCTGCACCAAACTGATCTCTCACCTGTGGTGGGCTTTGGATGGGGGGGGGGGTCACTGTCCCCTGGAACAGGGCTCCACCATGCAGGGCTTCTGGAGTCTCTGGCTTAGCCCTGCCTGCTGGCTCAGTAGCCGAAGCACCATCTGGTTCCCTGGACTCAACCTTTTGCTATGGGTTGGAGGCCTGGGCCGCCTCATGCAGCACCAGGCTCGGTCCGCTCCCAGACCCTCCATGCAGCACCTCCTGCACCAAGCTCCCAGCCTTGTTCCAGGGGTTGAGGACCTGAGCCACCCAAGTGCCCCAAAGACCCTGCTCCATGCACTGGCCTGTGCACCATGTCTCTGGCTGCACACCAGAGGTTGCAGACCCGAGCCACCTCATGCAGCTCCCAGGGTCTGGACGCCGTGCTGTGCACCGAGAGCCTAGCCACTGGAGCCATCCGCCGTTCCCTGCTGATGGAAGCCTTCACAGGCACTTCCAAGCTACTGCTTCGCCCTGCTGAGCAGCTCTCCTCAGCTCTTCTAAGATCCACTTTTCTCTCTTCTCTGTCCCAGATGCATCTCCCTTGTGCTGGGCATGCAACTCCTTTTATACGCTCCAGGGCTCCGCCCCTGAAGTCTTCCAGACCTGACAGTGTTGCAGTCTTCAGTCAGGTCCATGGGGGGAGGGAGCTCCTCTTCCCCTCCCCTCAGGAAAGGGGCCTGACTTAACTCCTTTTGCTGCCTCCTGATTGGTGGATGGGCTCCACCAATCAAACAACAAAATTTCAAGCCTGGGACTCAACCCAAGCTCTGAAAGGCAAGCCTGCTATGCATGCTTAACTTTACAGCCCTGAGTAGTCCCACTAACATTAAATGTGCATATGTATCTTGGTCAAACAATATTATTTTCAGGGAGACTATGAAACCACAGAGGAAGGTTCAAATAATGACCTTCATTACCATTAAAATTAAAAGCAAATGCACCCCTGTGATATACTTCCACTGAAGGATAGTTACTGTCAATAATTCTTGCAAGTGATCTGATGTAACCACTGAGAGTTTAGCAAGACATTTTCACTTAGTACAAATTTAGTATCATTAACTATTTGCAAGTACTTGATAGCTGGCATGAAATCTGCCTAATTATTTCCATTGTGTCATACAAATAACTCTTACACCATCTTAACCTTTGGGTGTGTGATACAGCTGCTTCTGCTTTTGTGGGTGCGTGGGCTGGGCAGGCATCCATGGTTCCTATGAGTAGGCGTAAGAGAAGCGTAAGCATCTGCTGATAAGCAGAGGAAGTAGCTATGCATGCATGCATGAGTGAGACCCTTCCAACTGTGATTCCAGGAAAATCCTTCACAGGGCAGTCACGACAGAACAAATATTCAACTGGTGAAATAAACATTCAGAGGAAAGTGGATTATATGGCTGCATCTCCTTCTCAAACTTACCAGTCCACTAAACTACAATCAGGTTTCAAATCTTCATAGACATGCCAGAAATAAAGTAGAAGGGGGAAAAACAGCCTCTTGACCTTGATACTACTTCAGTAGTGGTGAATTGCTGAACAGGCTCCCATGGTTTCCTTCCCTCTCCCCTTCATTGTGTGCCAACCTCCTGTGCCTGAAGGAGGCAAGGGCCTGGAAAGAGAAAGATGAATGGATAAATTTACTTAACAAAAATGCAAACTTGCTCATGTGCCATTTGTCTGCTGGACATAGTTAGATGGCTTCTTACCCCCTATAATATATTGACTGTTAGCAGAAAACAATCTCCAGTTCCAGGGTTTCCTCCCCAGAAAATGTATTTAACAGTATTCTCCAATTCATGTAATTTGGTACATTCCAAAGGCAAAAACCAAACCCAATTCTCAAACTATTTTTGTGAACCCTAAGGGTAATTTTCATTCCTGGCAAGGATGATTTATCAGCACTGAGAGAGAGAGAATGAACTCCATTAGAATCAGGGAAACAACCCCAACCTTTCCTTCACCTGAATGGTAAGGAACCCTACCCACCCTTCTCCAACACATCCTTGATCAACCAGGGGCATCTGTTCCAGTGGATGGACCCCTGGGGCTAGATTTAGGGTTGGGATGCACAAACACAGGGCCCATACAAGATTCACACCAGCATTATTTGAGGGGGTCAAATAATCTTGTTGGCACTATATAATCCTTCCATCTAGAGCAAGGATGGAGAATCACCTTTATGAAGAAGAAGTGGAAAACCAGGACTGACTTCTATTAAATAGGTTCAGATTTGCTCTAGCGAAATTATATGTTTTAGGTGCAAGTTACAACTACAGAACTGAAAGTCCAGACAAACAATTTGTTTGTTTGTCTGCACTGTTCTGTCAGTATTGAAAGGAAACACTTGTCTTCAAAAAAGCATTTTCTTGTTTTCATTTAGACATTAATGAACTATCTTTGAAAAGATGGTATAGTCCCAAAATAACCTAAACCTACTTATTTAAGGCATATTTACTTTCATAATTACTGTCAAGATGACAGAAGTGTATATTCTCTAATATTAAAACAAAGAAGCGCTGTACAATTCTGTGTAAAAGAATAGTGGAATTGTTACCAGTATAACACATACATGTGATTCAAGTGTAATGTGAACTTTAGCGCTCCTCTGGTTCTTCTGAACCAACAGCAAGGAATTTAGTCTGGATTTATTTTGGAATGGTCACCCAGCCTAAAAGCTGAGATTTAGAAATCGTTGCAGGCCTCTTTTTCTTTTTCCCATTAGCCAAAAGAAAATTTGAGTCATAACTGTGCTTTTTGGGAAAAGGGGTTATTGAATTTTGGGCTTATAAACTGTATATTATGTTTTATATTCACATTTGCCTCATTCTGTTTAAATATATGTATTTGAACAGAATACACACACATATATACATATAAATCTTGAAGGGAAGAAAATGAGTGTAAGACAAGAACCACCCAAAAAGGCTAGACCAGGCCTGCAACTTGGAGTTAGGCACCTAGATGCTTTATACAATACATAGCAAAACAGGGCACATTATACAGGATCCATAAGAACCAATGCACTGAGCAGAGAGCGGCCTAAGGTATCTGCAGTGGTATCTGCACTGCTATAATTTAGAGATGTCCCCTAATTTAGAAGAAGTTAGGGATTGGGAGATGGTCCCTCAGTGAGTAGCTAGTTAATTAGAGACACAAAGGCTGCTTACAGAGGTCTGGGGGAAAAAAAGTGCTTTACTTTAAACAGGGTGCGCTCCCACACCAAACCCAGCACATGCCCAGAAGAGGCATCACATTAGCTGGACTCACTCAATGTCTGTATAGATCAGGTGCTGTAGTGGGGATTTAATCTAACAGCTGACTGAATTAGCTTTAGCTAAAAGCACCAAAAAGTCCCACTGAAGTATCCAACCTATACAGATGCTGCAGAGCCAGGTCAAACTACTGCGCTGCTTCTTCAAGTTAAACCCTGCCCCTCTCCAAGATATAGGTGTCTTCCTGTGAGCTGCAAGGAGTTATCTGTCCCTAATCAGAACTCACATACCTGACCCTTTCCTGAATTTAGGCACCTAACCCATCCTTTGGTCACAAGCTAGGGCCAGAAGAGGAGAGAATGGTGGTAGCAATGCCATTTTACCCAGCGCTTCATTGATCAGAGTAGTCACCTGGGATGTAGGATACCCAAGTTGTCTAAAAGAATATGAACCCTCACCTCATGGGTGAGTGCTCTAACTACCAGGGCATGAGGTGTTCTTGGTGAAGTGATCTCAATCCTTCCCACTGAAGCAAGGAATAACTAAATACACATTGGGCCAGTGACAGGGAGAGAAAGCGAGTATGACTCCCTAGCCTGACGGTTAGGCACTCACTGAAAAAAGGGAATGCCTGAGTCGGTCACTGCACCAGTGAAAGCTGAACATAACATACTTAAACCTTGCTGAACAAGGGGCTGTATACAGGTGAGCATATAGAGCACTTTTTGAGCTTGGGTCAGGCTGCAAATCTGCATAGAAACAAAAAGGTGACCCTAACCACCAAGGACATTCTCTCTCTCTCTCTCTTCCCCACCCACTCTATGAATATGTAATCCCCTCTATTACCCCATTGCACAGGATCAGGAGCTCTACTGCCAGACTGGCCCGCTGCCACCTCCCTTGGCCCTGCAACACAGGATCAGAGCCCAATTCCACTTCCTTAAGATCTGTGCCATCAGATCAAGGCCCCGTGCTGCCTCTGCTTGAACCCATGCTCCAGCTGGCCCCTGTGGGCCCAGATCAGGCCCTCTGTCACCTCCACACTCTGATCCAGTGTGTTATCTGGCCCACAGAGCTCCCCACTGGTCCAGAAGTTTGACAGTCCCTGTCACTGCCCTCCCATCACCAAATTTTGGTCTTGTGCCAAGCCCCTTCCCCCACCCCCCTCCGGCTGGATAGCATTGATCTGCAGGCTGAATCTGGCCCACAGGCTGGGGGGTGAGCACCCCTAGTCTAGTTAATGTCAGAGGTAGTTCTGGGGATAACTCAAAACAGACTTTTAAGTGCTTATGGACTTTAAGAGTCGCTAAGATAAGACGGCAGCTGAATGGGGGAGTTGCAGCAGTACAAAATGGGAGATAGGTCATCAGGTAGCAGAATCTGGGGGTTTTGGTGAATCACAGTCTCATCATGAGTCGGGTGTGACACAATCATAGAAAAAGAAATGTGATTTTGAGCTGCAACAGCAAGAACATTAAATGTAAAACACAAGAGGTGATAGCTCCACAATGCTGGTTAGGACTCCTCCAGAATACCATGTGCAGTTTTGGGCTTCACTTTTTAAGAAGGATGTGTAGAAGCTGGAGAGAGTCCAGAAACAGAATAAAAATGATAAAAGGTTGAAGGGCAAGCCATAGGAGGCAGACCCAGACACAGGCATGGGCAAATCAGGTGGCCGCCCAGGGCCTGGACAGAAAGAGGGTCCATGTGATATAGACGTTTGCAACAAAAAAAACAACATTATCTCTGATGAAGGGGAGCCAATACTAAAAGTTTGCCCGGAGCCACACTGCAGGAAGAGAAGTTGAGAGAACTATGTTTAGTTTGGGGAAAAGGACATTAAAAGAGGCATGCTAGAAGTTTCCAGATACAGTATTTGAAAGGCTGCCATAGAGAAAAAGTAAAACAAATGGTCTCCCTTATAGCAGAGGGCACGACACAGAACAATGGCTTTAAATAGCAGCGAAGTAGATTTAGAATAGATCTCAGGGAAAACTTCCTTACTGCTATATCACCTATAGGTTAGGAGTGACATTCTTGTGGGGGTTAGGCCAGATGATCCTCAAAGTCCCTTCCAAGCCTATTATTCTGTAATTAGAGGATATAAATTATGAACTTTGGCACTTATGGGGGTGTTTCACATGACTTCAGCACCTAAATCCCTTAGAGAACCTAGCTCTTAAGGGCGTGAATCACTCAGTTACCTTAAGAGGATTTAAACACATGTGGAAGTACTTTCCAAGACAGCAATGGGATTGGTCACATACTTATAATTAGACATGTGATAAATCAGGACTGGAATCATTCTATGCATTGTCTTTGCTTTGACTCAAGCTTACACACCAAATAATGTGTGTAATTTCCCCCAAGCACTACCAGGAGTGACTAGAAATAACAGTCACAAGCTAGCAGAGGGTAGATTCAGACTAGACATCAGAAGGCGCTACTTCACTGTCAGGGAAGCTAGGATCTGGAACCAACTTCCAAGTGAAGTGGTGCTGGCTCCTACCCTGGGGGTCTTTAAGAGGAGGCTGGATGAACACCTTGCTGGGGTCATTTGACCCCAGTACTTTTTCCTGCCATGGCAGGGGGTCCGACTCGATAATTTGCTCAGGTCCCTTCCAACCCTACCAACTATGAAACTATGAAACTATAGTGTTCTGGAAATAATATTGCATGCCTAAAATGAACCAGACAATCGTATGATTAATTCTTCAAAAGATGGAATGATAAGGAAAAAATGAGGGGTCATAGAATCATAGAATCATAGAAGTAGGGTCGGAAGGGACCTTGTAGATCTTCAAGTCCGACCCCCTGCCAGGGCAGGAGAAAAAACTGGGCTCAAATGACTCCAGCCAGGTAGGCATCAAGCCTCCTCTTAAAGACCCCCAGGGTAGGAGCCAGCACCACTGCCGTTGGAAGTTGGTTCCAGCTCCTAGCCGCCCTAACTGTGAAGTAGTTCTTGCGGATGTCTAATCTAAACCTCCTCTCCAACAACTTGTGGCCGTTATTCCTTGTTATGCCAGGGGGTGCAAGGGGAAACAAGGTCTCTCCCAAACCCTTCTGTTCCCCCCTAGTGAGTTTATAGACTGTCACCAGGTCTCCCCTCAGCCTTCTCTTGTGAAGGCTGAACAGGTTCAGGTCCCTCAATCTCTCATTGAAGGGTCTGCCCTGTAGTCCCCGGATCATGCGGGTGGCCCTCCTCTGGACCCTCTTAATGTTGTCCAGATCTCTCCTGAAGTGGGGCGCCCAGAACTGGACACAGTACTCCAGCTGCGGCCCGACCAGTGTTGCATAGAGGGGGAGGAGCACCTCCTTGTCCCTGCTAGACATGCACCTGTGGATGCACAAGGTCCAATTAGCCCTGCCAACTGTGACCTCGCCTTGTCGGGCCATGTTCATCTTGGACTCAGTAATGACTCCAAGATCCCTTTCTGCCTCCGTGCTCTCAAGAAGGGAGTTTCCCATCTTATAAGTGTGCTGCTGGTTACTACTGCCCAAGTGCAGCACCCTGCACTTGTCAGTGTAGAAGCGCATCCTGTTTTTGCTAGCCCACCCCTGTAACCTATCCAAGTCTTGCTGCAGTCTTTCCCTCCCTACTAGTGTGCTCACCTCACCCCAAATTTTGGTATCATCAGTGAATTTAAACAGGGTGCTTTTCACCCCGTCGTCCAAATCGCTGACAAAGAGACTGAACAGCGCAGACCCAAGGACCAAGCCCTGGGGGACTCGTCTGCCCACTTCTCACCAGGTTGAATATGGCCCATCCACCACCACCCTCTGAGTGCGACCCTTCAGCCAATCTGCAATCCATCTGACTGTGTAGGCATCAATGCCACAATCACCCAATTTCTTAATGAGGATGGGGTGGGAGACAGCGTCAAAGTCCAGAAAAACTACATCCACAGTGACACCTGCATCCAAGGCTTTTGTGACCTGATCATAAAAGGCAATCAGGTTGGTCTGACATGACCTCACCCTAATGAAACCATGCTGGTTGCCCTTAAGCATCATCTCTGAGGCCGGCCCATCACAGATGTGCTCCATGATGATCTTCTCAAAGAGTTTCCCTAGGATTGAGGTAAGACTGACAGGCCTATAGTTGCCTGGGTCCTCCCTCCTCCCTTTTTTAAAGATGGGGACCACGTTGGCTACCTTCCAATCATCTGGCACCTGGCCCGAGCACCACGAGCGCTCGTTAAGCCGTGCCAAGGGCCCTGCAATAACCCCTGCTAGCTCCCTCAACACCCTGGGGTGGAGAGCATCTGGACCCGCTGATTTGAACACATCCAGCCCCTCCAGAAGCTCTCTAACCCGGTCCTCCCCAACCTGAGGTCTGGAGGCGTTCCCCTCGAGTCCATCTTGCATCACAGCAGGGAAGTCCCGGTCCCTACCCAAGAAAACAGAGGTGAAGAATTGGTTTAAAAGGTCTGCTTTCTCCTCTAGCGCAATCAACAGATTGACCAGAGGATGTTGCAGGGGCCCCACATTTCCTGGTGCTTTCTTCATCCTCCCTATATATTTGAAAAAGGACTTTTTGTTATCTTTGATTTTGGACGCAAGTCCTAGCTCTATGTCCGCCTTAGCTTTCATAGTGAAGAAACAATTGAAGCAACATGAATTTCCAGTGGTATGTTGTAACCAAAAGGAGTAAAGAGATCCTTGGCTATACAAAAAATAGAGTACTAAGTAGGGAGGTGATTTTACTTCTCTATACAGTATTGGTGACATCAATACTGGAATAGTGTGTTGAAGTACTGGTAACCAAAAAGTGTAATAACAATAGGAGAGAGTGCTGAAAAGAACTATAGAATACGTTTCAAAGGCTTGAGACATTGCCTTATGGTGAGATTGAAAGAGCTTAATCTGTTTAATTTACCAAAAAGAAGACTGACCAATGACTTGATAACAGCATAAAGTTATCAAGGGGTTGATTGATAACTGATTGTTAAAGGGGTTTTTAATTCTTATATAATAAAGGGCTTAGTTCATCTGTCTGTCTGTCCATAATGCTCTTGGAGCACTCTGATTGGTTAGTGAAACAACCAATCAGAGTGCAGAGTGCTGCCATGAAGGCAGGAATGGAGGGGATGGAGCCGGGGGGGAGAGGGGAGCAAGGCCCTGCTCTGTCCCCGCCATCATGATGGTGCTCCACCACCTCCAAGGAGCAGGGCCAGGGTTAGAAGGGGGAGCAGGGGCAAGGCCAGCTGTGCTGGAGGTGGCAGTGGTGCAAGGTACTGGTGGAGGGGGATGGAGGGGACAGCGGGGCAAGCTTCCCCTCTGCACCCCCCCGCCCCTAGGAGGCGGCAGCTGCACAGGGTGACGGGTGGCGGCACTCCACCCCTTTCTGTGCCCCCCCCCTTCATTCTTGATGCTCAATTGGCTAGTTTAGTAGATAAATGCACAATAAGAATGAACAGCTGGAAACAGAAGTGAGGCAAATTAGGAATAAGTTGCACATTTCTAACAGTGAGGGTCATAAAGCATTCAAACAAAATACCAAGGGAAGTGATAGATTCTCTCTCTATTGATGCATCTGTATCTTGTCTGGAGGCCTTTCTGGAAGTCATGCTTTAGCCAACCTTAAGTTACTGAGATCAGTACAGAGGCAACTGGGTGAAAATGAACAGCTTGTGATACATTGTAGGTCAAACTAGAGGGTCTAATCATTCTTTTTGTCCTGACTAAATTTATATAGATAAGACATACCATCTATTTAAAAAGCTCATCGTTATTTTCTATTTTTGCAGCAAAGAGACTTTTAGTGTAGCATAATTATGAAAGCAGAGCTGCCCAGTCAACTAAGGGTTGCCATATAATTGAGTTCCTATATCACTGTTTGTGAAATTAATGATTAACCAATCATGTTCTACCCTGTACTACATCTATAACTGCCACAAATCAGCTGTTTCAAAACTAGCTCCCCTATTTACGAAAAGACTGGACTTTTAGGGGAATTCAGCAGATCTATTAGTGTTTTATAAATAAATTTTTAAAAAATTACAGGCCACATCACTGACTTGATC
The DNA here is from genome assembly GCF_052110815.1 of Crocodylus siamensis. Taxonomy (NCBI): domain Eukaryota; kingdom Metazoa; phylum Chordata; order Crocodylia; family Crocodylidae; genus Crocodylus; species Crocodylus siamensis. Next base: position 260,751,997 of record NC_143395.1, on the reverse strand, counting down.
TACACACTGCAGTATCATTGAAATCTCAAGAAACTTGTGTGAATGGCTTAACTATGAAAAAGTAAAGTAATTTCACTGAACACAAAACAGATTTCAGTTCTTGTTCCCAAGTGCTTGGCACTCATATCACATCGTGTTGCGGTACATGGTCTCCTATTTTTTTGTGCTTTTTGGAGCAATATCCAGGGGTCTAAAAAAACCACTCCGCAATACAGGTTCAAGACCATGCCCAGAGCCAGTCCTCCAAACGAGATGCTGTAGTTTTGGCCAGAGCATCTCTTTTGTGTTTCTGCTGCCCCCGGCACTGTCTGAGGTAAGTTGGGGGGGGGGGTGTTCATGGGTTTTGGGGGGGTGAGGGGTGGCAGGGGGATGTGGGAGGGGGGTTTGGAGAGTGGCGGGGGCTGAATGTCCCTGGGGCTGAGTGGGAGGTGAGGACCTGGCCCAGATCCCTGAGGCTTGCTAGTCTGGCTTTGCACTGGAGCAGGATGCCACACTAGCTCCTGTCAGCATGGGCCGGGCCCCAGAGCCAGCTCCCACCTCTGCCCCCCATGCCTGCAGGGGGATGAGGACCTGGCCCAGCTCCATGTGGTTCGCTGGTCCGGCCTTACACTGGAGCGGATCACAGGGCTCCGGGAGGTGCTGCTCCTGTGCACACCTCCCAAAGCCATGCTATCTGCTCCAGTGCAAAGCCAGACTAGCGAGCCTCAGGGATCTGGGCCCAGCCCAGCTGGGCTCCAGAGGGGCCCCAGGACCTGGCTGGGCCTGACACACAGTCCCTGCATGCCACACTGGGTCCTGTCACCATGGGCCCAGGCCAGCTGGGCTGCAGAAAGGCCCCAGGACCTGGCTGGGCCTGGCACGCGGTCCCCATATGCCACACCATGTCCTGCTGCCACAAGACCAGCCTGGCTGGGTGGGGTGGCAAGAACAGCCCCAGGGCCAGCAGAACCAAGCTGGGCTTGGCACATAGTCCCCTTCCTGCTGCTGTTAAAGGTTAGTTATGGGCCCTGGGCAGTGAGGCTGGGACCCTGTGGGGGATAGGGGCTGTGTCCCTTCAGGGGGGAGCTGGGACCCTGGGTGGGGGGGGCATTACATGTGCTGTGGGGGGGGGATATACCTTGTGGAGTCCAGGGGACCCACCCCTCCTGAACAACCCCCACACAAGGTCCCCCACACCCACAGTGCCCCCAGCAATTGTCCCACTCCTACCCCCAGACCAACTCAATTCCCTCCACATCCACCCACCTGCCTTCCCCCACACCCCTTATCACCCCCTTTCTACAAACACCACATCCCCCCATCACACACACATCATGTATTAAGAAAACCAAAAGCACAGATCAACACATATAGCTACTTAGAATTTATTTTTTCATGATGATAGAGACATTGGTAGGCTTCCAAATTGCTTTAACATTGTAAATATAACAATAAAGCATTACCCTGTTTATCACTGTCTCTCTCTCTAGATATATGGGTGTGTATGTAGAGTGCCTTTTTTGTTTTAAATGTGGAAGAATATGAATTTGGGGGTATTTTAAAAAATGGATTTGGGATGCTGCTGCAGCAGTCCAGTAGGCACAAGAGGTAGTGTCCCCAGGTACCAATTGGCTGGGCCCCAAAAGCTCCAGAGAGCTTTTTGTATGGATGGGGCCAGGACAGGGCAGCTTTTTATACCGCTAGGGACAGCACAGGTGTTGGCCCTGAACTCTAGCTCCCCCTGGGTGCAGATCTGGGAGGAACCAGGCAGGGTTATTTTGCCCCAAGTGGCACCATTTGCTCCACACCAAAATGCATGTCCGAGCATGTGCACTGAGGCAAAAAGCCCTGGCTCCGCTTCTATTTGAGCTGCTGCAAGCGCACATGCTTGCATATGTGGACATGCCCAGTGAGTGCATTATGTGAAGTTCTGAGTATTGCATTTTAAGACGAGCACCCAAAGGGAAGCAACAAAGATGATAAAGGGGGCACAAAGCCAAGCTGTCTGAGCAAAGGTTGAAAGAACTTGGTCTGTATAGTTTGGAGAAAAAGAGATTAAGGAGGGGGAACATGATCATAGTCTTCAAATGTTTGAAAAGATGCTGTAACAAAGAGAGAGGACAAATGTTCACCCTCGCTGCCAAGAGCAAACTATGAGGCAACAGGTCTGAGTTGCAGCAAAACAGATTTAGATTACATCTCAGGGGGGAAAAAAATCTTCCTTACTCTAAGGACCATAAGATAATGGAACAAACTGCACAGGGAAGTTAAGGAATCTCCTTCATTAGGTTTTCAGATAAGGGCTGGATAAATATCTGTATGTGATGGTTTAGGAAAAAAGCACACTGCAGCTGTGCAGGGGGTTAGATGACATGGCCCTTGAGTTCTGTCTTAACCCAGAGATTCTATAGCCTACATCTGTGGTCCTTCAATACATTTTAACTGGAGGCTGTTCGTATGTTCATTTGTGTTTGGACATACCTTGTTCTATCACTGACCGCCAACGTGGTTTTCAAGGCTTCTGTGCCAGGCATTTCACTGAGCCCCTCTAACACACCACACCCATTAAAATCAGAGATGGACTTTAATTGCAACACCAACTCCAAAAGCCATTGAGCTCTGGGAAATTCAGATCTGGATTCAGATTTGATAGGTCCTAAACACCTGAAGCAGTAGCTGATAAATAAAGGGTTAACCCTCTTTAAAGCAAGGGAAAAAACAACAAATCTGCCTACACCCTATGAAAGGAACACCAGGTATCTCATCTATCAACTAAGTGTTCATGGGCACACCTTAATTACTCAAAGGAAAGAGGTGTGTTTCAAGGAAGTATGGGCAGGGTAGCAGGGCCTGGCATACTGACATTTGCAGTCAGAGATGATTATCTTAATGATTGTCTTATCTTCTTGTCCAAAGATGGCTGATGTGGCCTATCTAGGATCAACAGACTCTACTGCAGCTCAGAATGTCAAAGAAAAATCTGACCCCTTGTTTTTCCAGGCTCAGGAACAGATCACTTGACCTATTGAATATTGTTATTGAGAATGATATTCTGGACACAGCAAGCCTTGCTAGGGCTTATCTATACCTCAGCAGTAGCAGGGCTCAGGGAGTGCACAGCTGAGCACACCCTGACTATGTGAGTCCATTGATACACTCCAGAGTCAAAAATTTATCAGTGAGGCAGCTGGGGACTCAACCCCATTGGCTGCTTTCTGTCCTACAGAAGACCAAGAGATTGAGAACAAGTATTAAGAATGAGCCCAGCGTAGCTTTAGGTCCCAGGCAAAAGTTACACTCAAGATGCAGTTAACCAGTTAATTGTGTCTTAAAGTGTTAACGAACCACACGTTCAGGGTATTAATGACCTTATAAAACGGGAAATTGGCCACAAAGTTATTACACAAAATGTGTAATGATTTTGTGGCTGATTCCCATCCCACCTTAAATTGAACATGTGGCAAGGTGGACCTCACCGGGGTTTCCAACTGGCCCTGACACTGTCCCACCTGCTGACAATGAGCTGATTGTTGGTTCGAGCAGGACTTCAGCAAGCAACTCTGTGCAGTTCCAATCCTACTAATGATCAGCTGATGGTCAGATGACAGGAACCACACCAGGGCCTGAATCCTGGTGTGGATTATGCCAGCTGTAGGACCACACCAGGGCTACAACTCCAGAGCAGTCCCAATCCCGCTGACGACAAAACTGATTGGGGCCACCCTAGGGCTTAATCCTCAGGGAAGTTCCGATCAGCTGATTGTCAGCAGATTAGGACTGCCCTGGCAGTCCCAATCAGATACTGCTGGCAGATCAGCTGATTGGGACTGCTTTGGGGCTGAAGCCCTGAGATAGTCCTGATCTAACAATCAGCTGATCATGGGCTGGCTCTGGGAACTGTGACTACCAGCCCCTGTGGCATGGCATGGAGCACAACTGTTCTGAGCACAGATCTGATTCCATTGCACCCTCAGATGAATGTCTGTCAGTGGCCTTCTTGACAAACTTGTGGCTCTGGATCCTGTCAGCAGACTCAGGTGTGTGAGGACATTCCAAGGCTGCTGGAATATACATCATTTTGCTATATCATGTATTGTGTTAAAAAAACACAACAAACTAGGCAAAACTAATTAAAAGATGTTGTTTCATTAGTCCTACAGTCATTTGAATAAATTGTATATTTGTGTTTCAGATTCATAAAACAAAATCTAGCCTTCTTGATCATCTTGAGGGTGCATAGTTCTTCATTGAATGTGATTTCCTCAACTAAGTAAATGTTCACCTGAGCTAACATTTCCACTGCCAAGTTAATGTTTTTAGCTGGAATCAGAAACAGCCTGCAGAACTGAGAAATAGGAGTTACATTACCAGGTATATCTAACAGCAGAATTGCAAAAGAAAGGGTATCTTAACTAGTGGAGCACCAATATCATTAAAAAGAGAGAGGGTTGTTAATACCTGTGGAATGAAGAGTTTAGAAGGAATCAGGTAGATAATAATGAACCATGAAATCAATTGACTCCATCACTGCTGCCGGAATAGAAAAAATTAAAGCTGGTAGTTGGTCTTAAACTCTGGGTGGAGCAGGAATCAAAGCAGGGATCAGACCCTCCACCCGACACTGGATCTGCCCTGGCCACATATGTATATATTAATTATATTGTTGCTCTCCACCGACAAAGGTGAAACATTCCTTTTCTATCTGAGTATAATTTTGTTACCTTCATGCCCTCACTCTTTACCACTACAATTACAGACTGAAGTGTCTATTTGTTTGTTTTCCTTGTAGTGTTTTGTTTTTTCTTCAATGGTGAGAGGAACCTCCACAGTTTTGGAAGATTTTTGTCTAGATTACTGTTTGAGTACCACCAGCTGCTTTTCCCCCCACAGTTCTTATGGAAGTGCTGTGATTTCTACAATCCAGGTATACATTTTAATAGGCAGGTCCCAGTCCCAGATCTGGCTTACCTTCTTTAAGGGAGCTAGGAGCTTTTGACTGGTTTATCACTTTTTCTTTATTAAGATCAGGTCCAGTGCTTCTCTTTTTCAAGAGGTGCCCAAAGTAATTCTCTTGCTCTGTGCCAGAGGTGTTCAACCCTTGGCCTGCAGGCCAAATTCAGCCCATGGAGGTCAGAAAATTCAGCTCACCACAGGTCAGAAAATTTGGCAGTAGTGGAAGAGTGGCAATGAATACCACCCCATTGCCAAATTCCCAACCCCCACACAGGCAGATCTGGGCCAGACAACACCACCTTCCCTCTGCATGGCAGGGTTGGGGCCAGGCCATGTCACCTCCCCACCATATGGCCAGATGGGAGCCAGCCCATGTCTCGTTCCCTACATGGCCAGGTTGGGACTGAGCCACACCCCTGCTTCCCAGGCAGTTGGACTGGTGCTGGGCCACACTGTCCAGCACCCACAGCTGAATCAGGCCCAGCTGTGCCCACCCCACACACTGGATGGGGCCCACCAGCCACATCCAGCCTGGAGATGGACCAGGCACTGCCAACAGAGCAAAAAGATGGAGCACTCCTGCTCCATGTTGTGGTTCAGTTTTCAGTTGCACCATCTGAACCTTGTGAGTAGTGCTATTTGGTTTCTGCTGTGCTCCTCTCTGGTGCTGTCCTGCACAACAATATTACTGATAATCACATTGACTCCTGTCAGTGCTTCTGGTAGTTTTACGTACTTTCTTCTGAAATACCTTTTGTGAAGATGATTCACTGAAGGGCATCCTCTTGAAACACCATATTTCAAATGGGCTGCCTATACATGTGCTCAGGAAGAGGGGCAGGGGTGGGGGGAGGGTTAATTAGAGCAATTCCAAGACAGCCACATATTAAACCCCCATGCATTTTTAAATGTCTGCGGGATGCTTTTTGCTAAAGCTTATTTGATGAGGTTTAGATAAAGCGCTCCTGAAGCCATTTTAAAACGTGTGAGGGCTTAATACTTGTGACAATGAGGTGATGCTGGAGCGTTCTAATTGGAACATGAATGAGCATGTGTATAGGCAGCCATGAAGTCTTAATTTACTGCTCTCTTTGTCCCATCTAACCTTTCAGTATCAATATTAAATCTTTCATATACTAAATGCATTAACTGCAGAGAAGTGATGACACACAGAGTGATAGCCTGACAGGCTTTGCTTGATGTTTCAGCTTTTTTGTTAGGTTCAGTCTAGAGGGTTTATGCCTATGTAGATCACACCAGTGAGTTCTTTTCTGATGCACCAAGCTAACTTATTTCAATCACTCCTCTATTTTTCGGTTATATCTACATCAATTATATTTGCTAGGGGTCCTTCTCTACTTTGGACTTTAAAATTAAAGCTATCAGGGTGAATGCACAACTGACACCTGAATTTGAAGCTTGATTTTGCAGTCTCCCAATAGATATCCCATGCCAACTAACACAACAGGAAATTTTAATTTCCTCTGTTGTTAAGGAAAAAAATTCCTCATGTCTTTTTATGAATTCCACCACCATGAGGATTTTTGTAATGATTTTTAAGGCTTTCAGTTTGACTACTGGTTTTACTGGTATTTTATTGCAAAGAAATCTAGATTTTAATATTTTTGCTTATATTGGTATTTAACATTGCTATCCACATCCTGCTTACAATCTCTGATGTGATTAATGCAGTCAATGTCAGTGCTGTTATGTGTACTGGACTTTTCCGATAGTCTATCTCCATGATAAAACACACTTGTGCCCCAGTGTCAGTTTTGAATGTTATAGTTATTTCTTCTGGACTTATTAAGCTGGTTACGTATGCCTCATTACTATCCTTCTCCTTATTCTGAACTATATGCAAAAAAGTAATGCATAATTTTTCTAGCTCTGACCCCTGGAAGTGTTCTCCAATTGTAAGTATTATGTTCTGTATTTTTCTGTTTGTTTGTGTGGCATGCTGACATAAAATGACTTACTTCATGGTGTTTTGTACATATCTTCCCTAGTGCAGGGCATTCTTTTTGCAGGCCATGTGTATTATAAACCTGCTGTGTCTTGGCTTTTACTACATGCTTTCCTTTTACTGTTGCTTGTGGCTGGCATCCTTGCAATCAGGTTTCTTTGGTGTGTGTATTTCTTATGGTAAGTCATGCCTCTGCTTGATTACATGCATATCATTAGTGAGACTAGTGAGAACATTTTCCTGCTCTTTGGGTGTCTCCTGGCTACTCTAATGGCTTTGCTCTACTCACCGTTTGTAATTTTTTCTTATATTTCTTCTGAGCTTGATCCTTTAAGCTTCTCTCCTTTAACATGCCACCCTCCTGTGTGAAAGTACAACACTGAAAATGAATTGTAATTGGGTAATCCATTCATAGTTGCCTTAAGAGCCTGTGATTACTCTCTCATCAGGTTTTTTTTCTTTTCATGAAGATGTTATCCTTTGAAAAAGAATGGGCTTCAGGTAGCTCAGCCCCTGGATTTTTCTTCTTTTGCTTCAGGGAGATTGCCACTAGAGACCCATGTTCTGCAGATATACCATCCTTTCACCTGATACACATTAGAAAATGAGAACCTTTCTGAGTGGGAGACTACTTACATGCCTCGAGTTCCTTGAAGATGAGTTCCGTTAAATCCTTCCACCTTGTCTGTTCGCACCACTGACCAGCAGATAGTGATTATAGATCATTAAAACACACTTAACCATTAAATGGAACGTGAAATATGAACATAAACAACTCAAGTGTCCTAAAATCAAAGTTTAACTTGATTAGTACAACAAGTATTATCTTAGCACTTTCTATATTCAGAGAGAGAAAAACACTTAGTACAATGATCTCACCCAATCCCATATATTACTTCGCTTCACAGAAGAAATGGCCACTCAGTTCCTGAAGCAAAGGGTGCGTCGTTGGCTGGGATGATGCAAACACGTCTTGAAAGCTGGATTCACGATGAAAATGATGATGACGACAATGACACAATTTTCTTGCTCTCCCCTTTTGTGCTTTTCTTTAACTTGACTCCTTTGATGACTTCTTGCTTTTGGATTGGTCTCTCTTTACCAAGTCCCACTTCGGGCCACGGTCCAGGGCAAAGCAGCCTGCACAGGACCCTCCTCCCTGCCCCCCAGCACACTGATGCCAGGGAAGGGGCGATTGCAGTGCCTATCTCCCAGCACACTGGCACACGGCATGCAGCAGGAGGGTAACCAGCATATTTGGTTACTGGCATCCCCCATTCCCCATGGGTGCCAGATAACAGAGCTTTTGCTGTAATAGCCAGAGAGCAGGAACTTCAAGGCACTTTCTTGGTCTCTCTTAAAGAGACTGTGGACCAGTTACCTTACTCTGCTTCACTGCAACACATATGAATAAGAACATAAGAACTGCCATTTCCTGGGTCAGATCATAGGTTCATCTTGCCCAATATCCTGTGCCACACAGTGACAGAGAGTGGATGCTGAAAGGGAGAGTGAACAGGGCATGACCTGGGGTTTTTTCCCCACTGTTCCTCTCTCACTTGCAGCCTCCAACTTTTAAGATCTAGAAAACTCTGATCCAGAGGCTGTCCCCCTAACTCCCATGCTCAGTAGCTACTGATGCTCCTTTCATCCAAGCATTTGTCCAATCCCTTTTTGAATCTGACGAAATGGTCAGCTGCCACAACATCTGGGGGCAATAAGTTACACACTTTAATTACAAGCTGTGTGAAACAGCACTTCCTTTTGTTAGTTTTAAACTTACTACCCACTAGCTTACTTTGTGATGCCTAGTTCTTATATATTTTAGAGAGTAAATAATAAATCCCTATTTATTTCTCTTTGCCTTTTAGTATTTTGTAAACCCTTATCATGTCCACCCTCAAGCATCTCCTTTCTAAACTGAATAGGCCTAGCATCTTCAGTCTCTTCTCATATGAAAGCCTCTCCATACCAGTAATCATCCATGTTTCCCATTTCTCTACATTCTCCAGTTCTCCTATATCCTTTCTGAGATGCGGGGACCAGAACTGGGAAGGTAGGGGAGAGTGAACAGAGGCATAAGAGGCAGTTTGCAGACAGCTAGAGCCATGGGGCTGCTGCCACCCAAGCTGATTTCGCTATAGCAGGAGCAGCAGCAGCAGATGCCTTCAGTGTGTAGAGAGCCCAGGCAGGGAAAACTTCCCTGCCACTCGCTACGCCAGCACCCCTCACTGCTGTGGTCAGCAGTGATCTACAGTGGTCAGCCACCCTCCCCCTCTCCCTTCCCAGTCTGGGCACTAAATGAGCTTGCTGCATCTCTGACTTCAGTTCCTTGCCATCATGTAACAACTGTGTTACACACATTAAGAAAAGAACAATAATTTGAAAAGAACCTGTTTACCAATGCTTCATGTCATATGACTTATTAAGAAATATCTGAATGGAAACTGTAAAAAAAGCCAACTCAAACAGTGAGTCGGAACAGGATTCTAAAGGGAAGTCTTGAGAAACTAGGAAGGGACGCTAGTTTCACATTGGCCTGTCTGCATTGAATCATTTCACAAGAGAACAGATATTTACAGACCGACAATCTTAGTTTATACTGCATGGAGAAGTAGGAAATATAAGCTCCCACAAACACCAGGGGAGTTGATGTGACAAGAAAATTAGACTGTTCTGGAGTTGGGTGCTTCCCAACTATGGCAGTCCCAAAACTACATGTAGAGCTATGAATCTATGAGCTATTAAAAATTACAATCTGTCCAAAATCAAGTCTGCTTTCATGATAGCATGGTTAGTGCTTACATTTGTGCTGGGCAGAGCCTGGGCTTGGTCCAGTAGTTTGTTGAAAGCAAGGTGGCGAGTGAAATCCATTCACCGTCTGTGCTATGAGCCCATCAAATACCTGGGAAAAGGTTCCTTGAACCTGGTTTATGGTGTCCTAAAAACCACTGATCATCATTGTTGCCCATACATATATGTCATTTAAAGGAATGGCCAATGGCAGCTGCAAAACTACATCTTCACATAGCTAGACATCCAATACAGAAACAAATTCAGTTGTATATAAGTTCAAATAAGATTCAGTTTCAACTAGGGAACCATGACTCTGTGGCAATAGATGAAATCACAGAGGCATGTTTCATGTTTGCTCTGCAATACACAAAGCCAGGTTCTGGTCATTTTATGCAAGACAGGTATCCCATAAACCCAGTTTTCTTTACAGAAGGTTATTTTGTATCGGTTTAGTAGAGAATCTCAGATGTGGTAATGAAGTAACAGTCCTTAGTCTTTTGGATATTGCACTGAACTTTACCCAGCATATGACATAGATATGTCAAAAATCTTACAGTAAAAACAATACTGGCTTAGTTTTTGCCACAGTTCCCGCCAGTTGAGGATATACCTGCAGGTCAAATGATATGGTGAATTCTGGGTCTCTGCTACCTGATGGTCACTAGAGAGACCTAGCATTCTCTTCGTTCCCCTCATATTGCTACCAGCTGTTAATTGTGATAATTGCAAAAGAGATCTTAGCAGCAAGGAACCAGTATGCAAACATGCATTTCCAACTCCGCTAGGACATGGATTGATATTGACCAACAGTTTCTGATAACCGATATCCTGGTATCATCACTTATTATGGTCACATTCCAATTCATTTTAACATATTTATTAAATGCTCATACATCAATAACCACCTATTCCCCCTACCCTGCCCCTCAACCCTCCCCTCCTCCCCCTGCATCTCAGGATCTGAATTTACTTATCTTATCTAACCTAATATTATGAACTTTTAAAAAATGACCCAGAGAAAACATCTACAGTTTTGCATGCAATTTCACTTGAAATTATTATTCTTTTCCCATAGCATAGGACAATTACCTAAGAAACAACAGTGGAAAACTTAATATTGATCCAAGTACTGTATTGCTAAAATTGGTTTTGACACTAAACATAGGCTGATTTCATTTATCCCACTCCTGACCAATGACCAGAAGAAAATCTTAGCTTTCAGTACTATTACTTTAGATTTATTTAAACAAAAATAAGGTGGCCATGAGCTTTTTTAAATATATGCCTAAAGCTAATCTCCTAATGCAATTAGACAAATCACCTGACAGTAAAATACTCTTATTACCCAGAAGCAGCCCTATCTTCTCTGGGAGTAGCAGGTGCTCAAACCTTTTGAAAATCAGGTCATATGTTCTGCTGCCTATAAGTAACCATACAGCCCCCACTTGAGCCTCTTGTTTTTTTAAAAGCCTTGATCTGTCTGTGCACAATGATATCCACACAATAAAAATACACTGCATTGCAGAGTTAACAATATCTGCTGCAATGAGCCCTCACAATCTCTGCTGTTTCTTTTGTGGTTCTGCATGGGTGTGTGTAAATGGATGTATGAGGGCTTCAGTGAGACGTTTGCATGTCTCGAAGCAGACACTGGGTAACATACTCTTTCAGTAGAAAGGGGACATAAAGTCAAATAGCTTAAGGTTATTATTACAGCTTGAGTTAGTTAATAAGAGACAGAGAAAATACTTGCAACCCCAAAATTAAGTGTTCTACACTGTTCCACTGCACAACAGACCTTTGTAAGGGGAGAGGGAGTAATTGAGGGGAAGAGGAAAAAAGAGAAAGAGAGTAGCCAATAGGTCAATGGACAATGTATTCATTTGGGTTATGGGAAACCTAGATTCAAGTCCATGTTTTGCCTGGTGCAAACCAGTGCCTTTAAAGGTCTTTGACTCCTATGTCCCTAGCTGATAAGCTATTGCCAATTCTGGAGAGGGCAAGATTTTTTTTCCCCAATTTTGACCAGAAATCTCATCCTCCCAGAAAGAAGCTGTTCCTGCACATTGTGTATCACCACAGTAGGACAGATGCATCAGTAAGACCTGGCCAATTAAATTATTAGAACATTAGAAGTTTAAAATGAAAAAAATAACATTTATAAATCTAAAAATTCAAGGTTACGCATCAAACACTTCGAGTCAAGAATTGTCCAACTACAAAGGCCCTTAACACTGGCCCTATCTATATCCCTGCTCAACATCTCTGTTATGGCATGGTATCTAAAACACTTCAGAAAGTTACAAATTATGTGGGTATCCCAATCTATAGATATTTGTGGAAATGTAAGTTAGGCCCTTTGATTTATGCTGGAATAATTGCCAGGAGAATTCAGTTTCATGCTGTTTCTTGAAGATATGTGCAAAAATAGGAAAAGGCAGACAGGGTTCTTTGGGTGAATCTGATATCTTTTATTAAACCAACGTAAATAGTTGGGAGAATTTTTTTTCCATGTCCTTAGACCAACAAGCTACAATCTACACCCCTGTAGAATAAGAAAAGGTAATTTTTCTTCCTCTCAACTGTCAGTGGAAATAGTATTTAGATTGACAGCCCTTGCATAATTATGATGGCAATGTTCATTCAGTGTGAAAGTAAGAAGGCCAAGGGGGGATTTGATAACAGGCTTCAAATATTTGAATACAAAGGGGTGGAGATGGGCTTTTCTCTCTGGCTGTAGGGGACAGATTAGAAGCAATGGTCTTGAGCTCCAGCAGGGGAAATTGAAATTGGAGATCAGAAAGCACTTTCTAACTGTGAGGGCGAGCAAACATTGGAATAGGCTATGTAGGGAAATTGTGGAATCTCTGTCCTTGGAAATGTTCAAGAGCAGGTTAGACAGACACTTGGCTAGGATGGTTCAGCTAGGGATGTTCCTGCCTTGAGCAAGGGACCGAATTAAATGACTTCATCAGGTCCCTTCCAACCCTATTCTCCTATGATCATCTTTTATAGCATGGTACATCACTGGTTTTTACAGTATCAATTAGAGCCCAAACAGTGAGCAATTACTCTAGAAAACTTACAGCTTCCTGGGTTTTTTTTTAAATGTTTGCACTTTATTTACCATGTGGTAGTGAAAGCCTTGTGGTCCAGTACAAAAACAAGGATGCTGCCCAGGAATAAGGGACTGTTAGTGGACATATTTATATGAGAGAGGCACTGATACAAGGTCAGAAATAAAGTTGCTTGTGGATCAGTAGCCATGACTATCAAATGTTTACTTTTTAAGTTTGGCATCTGAATGTCCATGCTGTCCTACATCTGGTTATCTGTATCTATCACAGTCAAATCATGTTGGAAGTTAATTGTTCTTAGGTAACTTAAAACTAATTTAAAGTTTTTTTATTAAGAACATCTTTAGTTTCTTATAATGGCTGCTTGTACATGCCACTGGAGTTTAATTTGGTTTAGTTCTCCCTAAATTGAAATGATGAGTTTTTAAAAACCCACCATTTCCACTGTTTCAATTTAGGGAAAATATCTGCCCAGGTGAGCTCCAGCAACCCTGCAGCATCCCTGTCACCTTCCTGCTGCATGGGACCACCCAGGAATGGCTGCCTTTCCCCTGGGGCAGAGTGGCAAGATGGCAGGAAGACAGCTGGGTGTGCTGGTGGTGGGGACGGTACACAGGGTTCTGGAAGCCCACCAAGCCCGAGCTGCCCCGAGCAAGTAGGCTTCCAGCGCCCTGTGCACTGTTGCACTTTGTTATGTAAAAAACTAAAACACCTCAGAGGTGTCTTATCTTGCTACGTTACAAAGTCATTTAAATCAGAATACACCGCCAAGCGTGCAAACAGCAACACCATTAAAGCAGTGCAAAAGGGCATTTAAGCTGCTTTAAAGACCAATTTTGTGGCATATACAAAGGCCCTATATTTTTAAAAGGTTTGCTCTTCAAAACTAAATGCATTACAAAATCCTGTTTGTCTCTAATGTCCATGAAATGAAGACATTAGAACTGAACCCTGTGTCTCTTTCCAAGGTTAACAGGAAGGTACTGTATTAATACTCATTTCATTGTCATAAAAGAAATTCTCCCATTTAGGGAAACCAGAAACACTATGATTAACAAAAACCATGCATTATGCACACATAAGAACTGCCGTACTGGGTCAGACCAACCTATAGGGTCAGCAACCTACAATCCACAGGCTGGATCCAGCCCATGAAGAGGTCTAATCCAGCACATTAAAATCAGGTGGAGGAAATCAGTGGCGCAGAGCTGCACTGTACGTCCCATCGCCTCTGCAGCACTCCCTGCACTATGGACTCTACAGCTCCAGTGCATCTCCGCTCTCTTTTTTGCAAAAAGACCAGGTATCTGTAGTGAGTGTGAGTGCTAGCTGCTAGTGGATGGGGGTGGGAAGGGGCCAGATACTTATGCCCTACCGTCATGGGCAGGTCACAAGTTCTGGCCCATGCCCTTAAGAGGCTGCTGACCTCTGCTTTAGAGGGAGCGATCTATCCCCTGTGATCTGTCTCCCTGGTAACCACCACCATTGGTTTAAAGCGGTGTTTCTCAACCTTTTAGACACAAAGCACCCCCAGTGGATTGAAGGCAGCCCTCCATAACCCCTCCAAATCCCATTTAAAAAATTAATGTACCATACTTACCTCCTTGCATAGGAGCGAGGCAGTGGCGGAGTGGGAGCAGCCATGCAGGAAGAGCCTGAGTTAGTTCACCTCCTCACAACTCACTTATCTCCTCACACTTCCTGTGGCACCTTCAAAGGATGTTGCAGGACTCCCAGATACCCCATCATCCTGAGTGAAAATCACTGGTATAGCGATAACAGAGGATGCATCTCTGACTACCCTGTTTAATAGTTATTAATGGATCTATCATCCATGATCTTATTTACACCCTTTTTGAACCAGGCTATGCTCTCTACAAACTCCTATGGTAATGAGCTGCACGACTTAACTGCACAAAAAAAGTACTTCTACTTTTACACCTGTCTCCTGCTAATTTCAGTGAGTGCTCCCTAATTCTAGTATTCTGGGACTTGGGATTTCACTTTGCCCACACACCTCATGATTTTGTAGACTTCTGTCATATCCCCCCTACCCCACAACCTTCTTTCTCCTTTCCATACTGAAGAATCCTAGACTTTTTACTGTCTCCTGAATGGCAGCTACTCAATACCTCTGATCATCTTGGTTGCCCACATATATATATCATTTAAAATCTTTTTATAAGAAAGCATGGGACAGTGCACTTACAGTACTTCTATCTGAAAATTGCATATGTAAAATCTCAAGACAGAAGCAATTATTGTTGCAGATTTTTCACATCTTGTCTTTATGATTTTTAAATAGTGGAATGACAGATTCACTGGATTTGAACTAACTTATTTTATTAACATGAAGCAAATGATCTGAGCCTTCAAGAGGCCGAGAAGCGATTTACTACACAAGTTTAGTAACCCAGGAACATGTGTGGTACAGTATCTGTTTTCAGAGCTAGGTACATCTCATATAATCTAAAGCATCTTTTAATGCAAGATGGAAGCCAAAACCAAGAGGATCTAACACTACAGACACAGGTAATGCTACAGAGGCCACCACTTGGGGTCTGCCCTCACAAGTACTTAGATACGAAATGGAGAAAGGATTCATAAAATCATAGACAATTAGGGTTGCAAGGGATGTCAGGAGGTCATGTAGACCAACCCCCTGCTCTAAGCAGGACCAGCCTCAGTTAGATCATCCCAGTCAAAGCTCTGCCTACCTGGGTCTTAAAGCCTCTAAGGATGGAAATTCCACAGCCTCTCTGAGTTACCTGTTCCAGTGCTTAATGACCCTCCTAGTTAAAAAAATGCTTTTCCTAATATCCACCTAAACTTCCCCCTCTGCAATTTGAAACCATTGCTCTTTTTTGTCATCTACCACCACTGAGAACAGTCCAGCTCCATCCTCTTTGGAGGATCAGGTAGTTGAAGGCTACTAGTAAATTCCCACTCAGTCTTCTCCCCTCCAGATTGAATAAGCCTAGCTTCCTCAGCCTCTTCTCAGAAGCCATGGCCCCCTGCCCCTTAACCATTTGTGTTGCCCTCTGTTGGATTCTCTCCAATTTGTTCACGTCATTTCTATAGTGGGGGCCCCAAAGCTGAACACAGTACTTGAGATGAGGCCTCACCAGCGCTGAATAGAGAGGAATAATCACTTCCCTCCATCTGGTGGCAACACTCCTACTAATGCAGCCCAGTATGCTGTTAGCTTTCTTGGCAACAAGGGTACACTGTTGGCTCATGTTCAGCTTCTTGTCCACTGTAACCCCCAGGTCCTTATCTGCAGAGCTGCTGCCCAGCCAGTCAGCCCCCAGCCTGTACTGGTGCGTGGGGTTGTTCTGTCCTAAGTGCAGAACTTTCTACTTCGTAAAGGTCTGCACTTACCTGCACTTAGGTAAGAAATGGAGAAAAGAATTAAGAGCCCCAGAATCAAAACTCACTGATCCAGACTGATTTTTATAAGTAACACTCATCAGTGGAAAGGTCAAGAGGACTTTCTCCTTAAAAATAAATGGCACAATCTGGCCCCCTGATATGTATGTAGGAGGATTTTAACATGTCTTTGAGAAAAATCAGAAGCTTGCTAACCACAGAAATGATCTGTTGCACCAACAGTCAGTTGTTGTTTTGAACATTTATTACTAAGAGTGATTTTAAGGGGATTTTTGTTAGACGAACAGGTGCTGTGGTCAAAACTACCAAAGGGTATCTCTGATGTGTCAGGCATTGTGCCTGGTAGTTGCAAGTGAGGGTTGTTCCTGAAGTTTGTGACAATAGGCTAGATCAATGGCTCTCAACCTCATTAGAGTCAAGATCCCCCTCAGGAAATGCCAGCTCTTAGCTTTCACTCCTACAGGAAGGTAAAAGACCAATTCTTCTGTTGCAAAGAACTTAGAAAAAAAACACTCAGACCTGTTGTGGTTCAATGCTATGAACTCCTCTTCAAAATTTCTAGGTTTATGTTGCAAATCACGTAGATGTTTGCACACCTAATACTGTGTGACAACTCATGGCACACTGAAAAGGATCTCACATCATCCTGGTTGAGAATCATTGGGTCAGACAAATGCTTATCTAGCAAGTTTAGACATGGACAACCCTGCCTTGTACACCCTGCAATGCCACCTTTCTTGTAGACAAAGATCCTACACAGGCTCCCAGAGAGTGCGTCTAAAAACAAATGACTGATCTTCCTCAGGGCATAGCAGGTAGTTAGACTTGATGACTGACTGAGGTCTTTCCAGCCCTACTTTCCCATGAGTGTATAAATTTTTCAAACTTGAGTGCATACAATCAGGCACTTGATTTTTCAAATGGTGCTGCCTGGTCAGTGCAACCTGCTGGTTCTTAGCTCCTGGAGACAGTAAGTTCACTGCAAGCATAAGTCAGTGTGTGTTTAGGGATTTGTGGGGGAGAGGTCAGAGCTGCACTGTATGACTGTGCACACTTTATTCTGGTTCAACAGTATGCATATGCTAAGCTCAGTGGTTTCACTACACAAACCTCACACACCATGGTGCTGCCATTACTGTAGCAGAATCTCTTAGGCAGGCATTTAGGGAGTACTCCTAGGCTACAAACAAATGACCCACTACCTCCTGTTCCCCATAAAATCTTTTCTTCTGGGACCCTATAGACTGGAGTGCCCAACCTCCACCCTGGGGGTCAAATGTGGCCTGTGAAACCATGGCATCCGGCTTACAAGGCTCCCCGTAAGTCAGGAAATTTGGCAGCAGGGAGCAGTGGTGATTAATACAGCTACTCTCCCGACTGCCAAATTCCCAACCACTAAACTCCATGCTGTGAGTTGGAGCCAGGTCACACCCCTTTCCCTCTGCACAGCCAGGTTGGGGCTGGGCTGCACCGCCTTCCACCCAGGGAGTGACCAAGCTAATTGTGCCATCCTATGTACCTGTGAAGCATCTGAATTAACAATACCTTGCCGCCACAATCAAGGCTGATTCAAAGTAACTGCAATTCAAGTTCTATCTAAAAGATTGTCCTGGAGACTGGGTGTATGCAAGTCAAAACCTGGGACAACTTGCCCCTAATTAAATCAGTCATCTGATTTTAGCCCTAGCCTGTCACCATTCAGTAATTAGCGTTGGGCCATCTAGTGGCAAAGGCATGGAGCTAATACTGCATTCTGAGCCCCGTTATTCTGAAGCCAAGGTTGAAGCAAAAAAAAAAATACAAACAAATATCACATCACCAGAATAAGTTAACAACTATCTGCTGAAGTGGAGCTTCATTACCAGGAGCAGCCAACAGAAGAAAAGCTTGCTTGATGGCTGGAACATCAAGACCCGGCTAGACAAAGCCAGGCTGGGATGATCTACTTGGGACTGGTCCTGCTTTGAGCAGGGGGTTGCACCACGTGATTTCCTGAAGTCCCTTCCAACCCTCATTTTCTATGATTCTATGATTTTACAATCAAGGCCAAGAAAAAGGAGAGAGAGTGGTGAACGGCTGTGGAAGGAAGAGTTTGGGAGGGATGGGGTAGATAAGGAGCCATGGAGTCAAGCAACTCCCTCAGCACTACCTGACTAGATGAGGCAGCTGGTGTTGCATAATTGTTATGGTTTATAAGTGACAGTGATGGGAACGTGGGTGCATGGTGCACTTGTTGTAGCGGAACTAAGAAAGGTGTAACCATAAACATGTTTAGGACTGTCAAGTAAACCGCAGCAGTCACAAGACAGGTTGGTAGAGGAGAGGTACAGTTTATATATATATCAGAATGTAGAATGCATTTATATGTGTGTGTGTGTGTGTGTATTTTATTCTTATATAGAGAGAATACTATATATTTATTATATAATATGTGTATATGTGTGTGTGTCTATATATGCACACACTTTTAATATATACAGGGTGTTTCTAAAGTACTTGTGCAACTTTAAACTTTACAAACTTTGGATATACACATGATAGAAATAAACTGTAAATGGTGATTGAAATCATAATCCCTTAAGTTCTTCAATATTATGTAAGTTATGCATAGGGTAAAGGTCACCAGTGGAATTCAAGAAATCACTCAGCAGCAGCTGGAAAATGTTTTCTAGGAGTTGGAAAATCGGATTGAACAATGTATCACAAAAGACTGCCGGCAGTTCTGTTGAAGTCTGGAAATGTGAACTGTGTTCTGTTTAAAACTTAATGGGTTATGCTTTCAATTGCCACTTGCAGTTGGCTTCTATCATGTGTATGTCTGAAGTTATTGAAGTATGAAGTTGCACAAGCAGAGAGCTAGATATTGGGTGGAGCAGGGATCAAAGGGGGCGCAGCTCCACCTCCACCCCTGTCCAGGCGCCCTTGAAGTGAGGCAGTCGGGCTGCAGGCTCCCGAAAGGCAAGGCTGCGCGTCTTGGGGCAAACGCGTTGTGTCTCTGTCGCCCCACAGCGCAGCCAGAGTCTTTGGCCGGTGCCCAGTGATGCCCCCGGGGACGCCCAGGGCTGTGAGGAGATGGGCAGCCGCAAGCCGGCGCGGAAATCCCCGAGCTCCGACGTAACTGGGGGGCGCGGCCCGGAGCTAGGCTTAACCAGCGCGGCCGAGGCAGACACACACAGCAGTCTGCGGCACTGCACAGCAGCCCTGCCGTCCGGGATGGCGCTAGCGAGGTGAGCCGGGCTCGGGGTGCGCGCGGGGCCGCCTGGCCGGGGGGAGGGGTTGTCGTGTCCCCTGGCTCCGCTTGCTCCCAGCGAGCTGCCGTGACAGGCAGGGCTGGGAGCGAGGCGTCAGCTCCGGCTGGCGGCCGCTGTGCTGTGTGGGGGGAGGAAGGCGCTGCAGGTACAAGACAGGAAGCCCTCTTCTGGAGCAGGCTGCCAAGGAGGCACCAGTGGGGGTGGGCATGTTTGGCTTTGCCCTGAAAATGCCCTTTCGGTACCCCCCTCCAAAAACCCAACCAACCCCCCAAACTATCTCAGGATTCCCCCCTATCATCGCGGCAACAACAGGAAACTGTCCAATTCATAAACCCAAGGGGTGGCCACGGCAGCAGCTCGCACGAGGACGGTTGGCGGGGGGTGGGGGGTGTTACAGGTTACTGTCCTTGCCTTTGCCCCAGGAGCGGGTACAGTGCCCCAGGTCGTACGGCTAGGGGTAGCCGGGTCACACCACCACCTCCCCCTTCCTTGTTTTGCATAGGGGTATGGTTTGTGGCTGGTGCTCATATGCACCTTTCATTGTTGTTTCTCTGATTTTGTTACCAAATGAAATTGCATCCTGCTGAATAGGCTTTGTCCAAACCAAAGCACTTTTTCAGTGTTTCCCTTTCGTGGCAAAAACTGAAAACCTTTTTTCCTTTTGGGTTCTCCAGCCCAAATAACAGGTATATATGCACAGCTGTAGCTGGCAGTACTTCTCTTACTAAACTATCTTCCCTGACATGGAAGAGTCAGCAAAGCAAGCTAATGCCAGTCTCCCCTCAGCACTGACTGGAGTCCCTAGGGTCAAGGCGGGGTAAAAAAGCACTTTCCTTTTTGCCTGGTGAGCTGGATGGACAGTGCCCAATCCATCTATGGGCCTGCAGCAAATATGGGGGGGGCAGGGGGCAGCAAGCAGCCCTGCCTGGTTTGAGCCACACAAGGAACAGGGCTTATCCCAACCCAAACCCAGTCCTGCAGGGAGCAAAGATGGGAGGGGGCAGGATCTGATCCTGATGCCCCTTTCCTTCTGTACAGCTGTATAGCCATCCCCGATCTAACTGCACAGGAGGAAAGGGCATGGCCTGGCTCTGACCTGCTGCGTACAACTTGGGAATTTGGCATCCAGGGAGGGTGGTGATATTACCTGCCACTGCTCCCCTGCTGTCAAATTTACCAACCCAAGGAGCACTCCATGTGCTAGATGCCATGGCTCCATGGGCCACAACTGGCCCACAGGCCAGAGATTGAGCACTCCTGCTATAGATGAAGAACTCAGCTGATGAACTGTATGCAGCAGCACCTTGTTACTGCATCCAGAACTGAACTTCCCAAAGAGGTCAAGTTTTACAAACCTCATCAGTTGGGGCATCTCTCCTAGAGGCTGCAGCCTTTGTGGGTTTGGCCAATTCAGTAAGAGTGTTTTGTCTGCCTTCTGAATTCTGAGAACAACACTTCCTGAACATTCAAATGCTATCAAAGCCATATTCTGCCCCTATGTGCCTGCATAAAGGCCATTCCTACTGAATGAATTTTTTCCCATAACCCAAATTTGGTTTAGGAGACACCAGAAAAACTTCAGCAATCATATCACAGTTTAATATAAATCATATCACAGTTTAATATAACAATATTTTGGGAGATATTATAAAATAATGGGGGGAAATTTCATTAACAAGCAAAAAGATTTAGGGAAATTGAATTCTGTATGACACATAGAAGGCAATAGGTACTGTTGCAAAGGGAGCTGTTCTTAATAAAAGTTAAGGCATAAATCAAATCCAGTTCATCTTGACTGAACTGAACTGTGAGAATTTGCTTTTCTAAGTGCATCAAAAGATAAAAGAAAAGTACACTTGTTTCAATTGCATCAAAATCTACTCTAATGAGCAGAAGGTAAAAATCATGCAGGTAAACTTTAAGATGCAAGTGGGATTGATGATCTCACCAGATGAGTATGTGTAAAAGAGGAAGTACAACTTTCTTTTCTTTCAAAACTGCTGCCAAAAAAAAAAAAAGGTTTGGCGGGGAGAGATGGGGGAATAAATGGGGAAAAATATTTCAAAACAGACCAAGGGACTGACATGAATCATAGTCTAATAATGGAAGTCTTTTCTATTTCATTGGGAGGAGGAATGGATTCCTAAGGGGTAGCCTCTGAAGTCAGTGACAGTAGGAATTTTCAGTTGTAGACCACTGTAGTTTCCAGAGCAGTGCAAGTTCCTCCATTTAGGGACAGTGGTCACTTCCTGGACCTGTGTAATCTAAATTCTATACTGAGACACCAACAATATCTTTGTATCTCCACCTGCACATTGTTTCGATTAACTAGCAGGAACAACAACAAATGCAAGTGCAGCTCTCATTAAATACCAGCAATAGGTCCTGAGGGGAATTCCCCAAAAGGGCCAGTGGAAAACAAAACAAATCAAGCATTGTTCTCCAACTGAGTAAAAGAAATGGGGAAAAAAAGTTGGACCCATCGTGTAAGACAGGAAAAGCCACGGGGTTTTAAAATAGCACCAAAGTAAATATTAAAAGGAAATGATTCTAGAGACTAGCACAGTGAGATCCTTGAGTTAGGCTCATACACACTGGCAACGTGAATATAAATGGACAGAATACAGGCACCAGGTGTCTGTTTCAGGATGGTTAGAAATAATTTCAGACAAAACTAGTAAGCCATTTCAACACATATGACTAGAGAAGCGACACATTCTTTTGCCTTTTGCCTATGTAAAAAAAAATCTTGTAACTTATTTGAACAATCTTAACACCCTCATGCTGTGGAGCAGAGACTTTGAATTTAGCAGGGAATGAGGGAGGTTGGGGCCTGTGTGCATCAAGAATATGCCTTATGCCTCCAGGAAAATCTACTTAAATTTGCCTGAGTTAAAAGCCTTTGAAGGAAAAAAATACAGGTTGCACAAGTTCAGTAAAGACTTTTTCAGATTTAGCACTGGACTGCCCAACAATTCCATCATCACGTCTCACAAATTCATTTGAAATCAGTAGATTCTGTTTAACAAGCACTCCAAAAAATAGATGCAAGGTGTCTTAATTAGGACTTGCAAAGTTTGTTATTACTTTTGACCTTCCTTCTCCATGTCCCAGCTTCACATCTGGGAAGTGAGATGATGCAGTCCTCACTCCACTGGGATAGTGTGAGGATAAGTTAATATTAGATCCTGTGGAAATAAGCATAAAAAAAAAGAAAGCTCACAAGGGAATAAGTAATTCTGTCTTCAGATTTGGTTTAAATACTATGCAGTAATTAAAGGCCTGCAACCATAGTTCAGTCCTGATCAAGAGGAGTTTTGGTAGATGTATAATACATGACCCCTCTGAGGAGATACTAATGGAAGCATTATGCCAAGGGCAAAGGACAGTTCCTCCCTTTCAAACGGCACTGGCCCAAACTAGTAGACTGTAGAGTAGCAGTACGGTTGTGCATAGAAAGGCTGCTTTAAAATGGGTTTTGGAAGTTCATTATTGGTTTCCATACCCCTCCTCCTCCTCCTAAATCTTGCAGAATAAAGTCATGATAATTAAAGCACCCAGGCTCTACAGATGGACAGAGCTTAAAAAACTGGGACTTGCTGAAGCATTCCTAAACTAGTTTTTCTGGCAATATCTGACATCTGTCCAATTCCCATTTTGCTTTGTTGTTCAGGCATGTGACTGTTTCAAACTCATTCCACTAAAGCTTTTAAACTCCTCTCCCCAACTCTCTCATTTCCTATATTTTTGCAGATTTTATTTACCTTATTTTTTTACAAATCATACTTGCCTTTTTACCTAAAATTAATTATTGAAAATTGTGTCTTAAGTAAGGAAACTTATTCTGAACAGTTTGGTTAAAGAAGATTATTTTTCTTCTTTCTGCCTTCCCAAAACAAGGCATGTGTCTTATTTGAGCATATGTGATATGCAAATAAATGGTAAATAAATATAATTGCACACACACATCACATCAAAATATTTTATCAACCTGCCACAGATAGTTCCTGTTCTTTGTTAAATCAGAGGTAGCACTAGTTGACAGGCCTTTCGCTTTCATTCTAATATAATATATTATGCTAGTACTTATTGCCTTTTTTCCTGCAAAAAGATACAGAAGTTCAGATACTTATTTTGAGTCTACATGATATCAGTGTCCAATTGCTCCGCTTCTGCTCTTAAGTTATTACTCTAAAAAGTATTATATGATGTAGTGTGCACAGCATTAATGATATATGATTTCATTATATTATGTTGTCTTTTTATTTTAGCTCTGGAGTTTTACTTCTGTTTTTCTATGTTCTGAGAACTGGTAAGTCAAGAAAATGTTATGTTCATTGT
Organism: Crocodylus siamensis; assembly: GCF_052110815.1. NCBI lineage: Eukaryota > Metazoa > Chordata > Crocodylia > Crocodylidae > Crocodylus > Crocodylus siamensis. The sequence continues at coordinate 260,728,244 of NC_143395.1, read as the reverse complement.
AATCAAATTTAATATAAGCCTCTGAATATGCAGAGTATGTTATGTTAAAAATTGAAACTGTAATGTTCCAACAGCTGTCATAGGGCTTCCTCAGTATAAGGCTTTTGTAAGATTTGTATTCAATTTCACCCCCCAAAAATTGTGGACCCAAAACTAAATTATTTCCTCAAAGTCAGGAAATTTGTGGCAGAGAAGAGAATAGATCCTTTGTCACAATCCCTGGATTGCCCTCTTGCTCATCTTTGATGGAACTAAAATCAGTGTAGTCATAAAGAAAAATAATAATTCATTTACAGCAATTATCTTGCTTTGACAATATAAGTATTATATTTCATATCATCTGGTGTAAAGGATACTTGAAAGCAGCGACTTAATTTACTAGATTGGGAATTTTGTAACTTTTTTTTTCCCTCTCTCTTTTCTACCTCTATAGTTATTGCAGTGGAAGAGAAGGAAGTTACCAGTATTGTTGGAAACACCGCTGAATTGCGTTGCATCTATTCAAAGGAAAATATAGACTTAAGTCAGCTACGAATTTATTGGCAAATAGCTGATGATCTGAAAACCTGTCCAGTAGTACATGCATTAATTCTTGGTGAAGACAATCAAAGTGACCAGTGCAACAATTTTAAAGACAGGACTCGGTTACTGAAGGATAAACTTGAAGATGGTGATTTTTCCCTGCTACTGTTAAATATCACCCCAAGAGATGAACACACATACAGATGCATAGTGCAGAAGAAGATGGACAGAGTTTTCAAGGTCGACTACGATACAGCTGTGGTTCTCAGGGTAGCAGGTAAGGAATGGAATGCTAAAAAAACCCAGGATTTACATAGATACCACAGAAGGGCCATTTATTATATAACACATTAAAGATGAACTCTTCCTAGGCCCCAGATGTTGATAGCGGTACCACTACATAAACTTTGTTCCTTAGAAGAATCCAAGGTTTTGTAACTCAAATGTTGTATTGCTTGGGCTACAAACAAGCATCACATTTTGTCCTGGGGCAAAAATGCAATCATTCAGATGTCCATGCCCATTGTCCTGGGATAAGTCCTAAAAAAGTCTGCACAAGTGATGTCCCTGAATATTTCTGTTTCAGAACAAACACAGGCACAACTTGTCTAGGGACAAATATAACATCTGTTCCCTGCCAAGAAGCTATGTAAAACAAATAAGAAAAAATACACGTACATCCCTAATTCTCCATCTTTGAAGTACAAGTTTTTGGCTTTTCCTTCCCTAAAATCTTCATGTGGGGGAATGCAGAAAGCTTAGGATAGTTGCACAAAATTTATGCAAGGTTAGTAGCAAAGATCTGTTTCAAACTGGTATATTGGCCAAGTGCCAGCTGCAGATATTGATATTTATTATCATCAGAGGACTATTCTCTTTAGTGACCTTCCAAAGCCAGGTAATACCACCTGTGGCATGGCCAGCTCACCTGCTTCCCATCCGTCTTCTCAGAGCCAGCTGTGATACAAACCAGTGTACGTTGGGGTGGAGAGTAAAAAAAAAAAATTCCTTTCTGAATCAGTTGCAAAGACTTCTTTACAGAAATCAGTTTTAATAAGGATATGGGTAGGAGAAAATTCCAGTGTATATACAGAAAGAGCCCAAAGTAATGATCTTCAGTTGTCTTTTTACTTTATGACAACTGCAAGTTTGTAACCAAATAAAACAAAAAAATAATATGCCCTCCTTTGGGATTCTGACTTGCTACTGATACGTAACTTTGTAAACATTATACTGTAATGGATCATTACAGCAGATTTGCCTTCATTATTTAGTAGCTTTACTGATGGTGGATTTCACGCAAATACCATTTTCAGGTATGCAGTTTAGCTCCCTTTTAACTGCTGAATCAAAGTCTATTTGGTAAAATGAAAAAATAGACACATGGAGAACTCTTAATTTTTGACTGTCAAAGAAAAAGCAGCTATTCTGATTTTTCCCCCAATATTTTTCATCTGCTTGGAATATTGAAAGGATCTGGTTATTTTCACTGGTATCAGTTTTGAAACTTCCTATCTCCTGCTTTATCTATTTCATTTCCACCATCATCTCCATCCTAAAAAACATCCAGTGCAGTAATTCTGGAACAAAAAGCTATTTTAGCTCTCTTAACTGACTCTTCATCCCTGGATTTTTTTCTTATATAACATCAGCTTGGGAAGACAGTGTTGTTCATTGCTCACAAAATTCAGATGCAAGGAAATGCAATGCATTTCCCTTAGCTTCTACCCAAAGTAAGAAGGGTTTATTTTTTTTAAAAGCCCCTAATTATAACTGTCCCTAATCCTACCATGAGACATGTGAAAAGACACCTCTCTCTAAGCAGAGCTGATTTCAGGCTGAAATCAGGCTGATTTCAGCTGGGCTTAACTGAGTGTCCATATAGGCAGATATGAAGGTACAAGTTAGGAGGAGCTTAAAATCCCCACAACCTGTGCTCTAGAATCTGCATCATATCTTTGTCTTTGCAAAAGATAAATTATAAAGTGCTGATATTTCCTTTTCAGCAAATTACAGCCAACCAGTACTACATGGACCAACAGAAAACAGACCAAACATTGAGGAGGAGATTACATTTACTTGCAAATCTAGCGGAGGCTACCCAGAGCCAAAAGTTTATTGGACAAATGAAGACAACATCTCCCTCCCCAAACCAAATATGACAGTCATCCAGGACCCTGATGGCACATACAGCGTTCTCAGCACACTGAAAATTAAATCAACTTCTAAGATGAAAATAGGATGCTCCATAGAAAATAGGGTACTACAGCAAAATCTAACTACACCCAGTAAGATCTTTAATAATATTTTACATGCAAGAAATGTATACACACATATGTATAAGTATATACACACATAGGTATATTAATTTTCATTGAGAAGCAAACTTATTAACATAATAATCTAAACTAGCCTGATCATCTGGGCTACTAAAATTGTTTTGTTTTTATAGCCTGAGTTGGTATAGGATTAAAGTATTTCTGTGTCATCACTATTTTCTTTAAATGCAGCTAAATGCCCCTTCAAGTATTTTGAACCATCCCAATTGTAGAAGCTCTTGGTCTCTCTGGCATATTTTGGAGTCACTCTGGGTTTTTTGCCTTCACCTCCCACAAAACCCAAAAAGACAGTGCTGAAACATGATAGATGGTTGCCAAACCAACAACATTTGAGGAAGCTTTAGAATATGTTTCTCTAGCCCACATTAAGATTCTACCATGTTTTACAACCACTCTCAGATTTGTTCCTTCTGTGGCTGATTTTAAAGTGATGTGTTCAATCCCAAAATCTCATAACCATACAAAAATACACCATTTAAACTAAGTCTGTAAGAGAAGTCCAGTCATATTTAGCCAAAAGAACAATAAATCATGGATCACGTAGATGATGGACTATTTATGGCAAATGGAAGCATTTAACAATAAGAAGAATAATTAGCTGTTTAGTATCTCACAAAACAGGGAAACAAGTGGCAGTGCAAGAGTACAAGATGAGCTGTCCGTGAGAAGGTGGGGAGAGGATACAATCATTGTTGCATGTGGGACCAGAAATCACTGCAGTCTCCTTATAGCCCCCGTCTTACTACACCCACTGGGCCATCTTCAGTACCTGCCCTTTAAAAGGCAAAGGGCAGCAGCAGCCAATCTGTTCATCCTAGCAGGTCCCATGAGGAAAGGATGGCACTTCTTATAGCACCCTTCTGTCACAGATTTTGGCCCACATTCAACAAAGTACCCATTATTAACCAGAATCCCAGAGATGGCCCTAGATTTAAAAGCATTGGGAGTTAAAAATGGGACTAATTATTGCCATCTCCTAAAGAAGACAACTCTTTGCACTGAAGATGCCTTAAAACAGGATTGTCCAAGATCTGGTCCATGAGCTGCATCCAGGCCATGAAGCTGTGTCATCTGGGCTGGGGGCTGGCCACAAGGCCAGGAATTTGGCAGCAGTGCAAGTGAGAGAAGCATTAATTGCTGCAGTTCTCAGAGCTAAAGCAGCCACTACTTGTCTCACTGCCAAATTTTCAACCCACAGCCTCTTTGCCATTGCTTGACCCACCACCAAATTTCCAGTCCTGCAGGCAGCCCCATGGGCCAGGTCACAGCCCCAGCTCCAGATCTGGCCCATGTGCCTAGATGAGTTTTGACACCTCTCCTTTAAAATTTTGGATGTGGGTTTCATTACAGCTACAGCAAATTACTACCACCAAGGATCTCATCTTCATTTCTGTCAGGAGAGAGGGTGGGAGGGGGTGAGTAATTCAAAGTATACAAGTTACTCAAACAAAATCTTCAAAAAATAGTTCAGTAGGTTCCTGCTTCAGAAAAGCAAATCCAAACTAGTAATCAGTTTTTTCAGGGTTAGCAATTTTTTTTGTCCCTTTTAAGATGATAATCCTGCATGTATTTTATAGAAGTTGCATCACTAGTACCTTCTACAGAAGGAAAATGTGTTCCTATTATTGTAATAATAGTAATAATTTCAAAAATCAACCACTTGGGAAGAAATTCTGCATCGTTAAAAACCACCAGGGGGGACTGGGACCAAAGTTGCATGTATGAGTGGCATACTAGCCTAGAGACATTATTGTTGTTGAAGTTTAATATATAAAGCTATAATAATACTAATCATCTTTTGTTTATCAAATGGCATTGAAGTTTGATAATTTACTACGTTCTGCATTTTTTTTAAATTCCATTTCAGACTTTGAGAAGATAAACCAAGACCCAAAAGAAATAAATGAGCCTGACCCCAGTCCAAGTAAACCAGATGCTAAAGTTATAAGCATCGTCATTATTGGCACGTTGATAGCTGCACTAATTGGTTTAACTTGCTTGCTTTGGAAAAGGAGGTCCTGTCGACGGGCATTATATACAGGTAACTAAACTGCTAATCTGTTTGGTCAAATCTGAATAATTCTCTTTCATTTGCTAAAACTCTGCAAGTCGCACAGTCATTTATAACAAAGAGTTCTCTATTTTTTAGTGGAACCAATTCATAAAAAGTGCCAAATTGACAAATCTTCTCATCTATTTAGTCTTTGCTTCTCTGCAAGATTATCCATTGGAAAACTGTCATGATGATATGATGAAGTGGAGTAGCATTAGGTGGACAGTATTTCATTATGAACTATGCTGAGCTTGCCAACTCATTTAACTGAGAACAAATCAAACCAAAATTAAAAATCAGTCTTGGTAGGATTAGAATCAGTGACTCAGATTCAAGTTTCTAGATCCTAATACAGGTTTCCAGAACAACCAGTTTCATACAGTATCCTAAGATAGCAGCGGTCATTTCTGACTGTAATTGTGCAGCCACACACACAATTGCTTGTATTTCTGTAGTTGCCCCTATGTGAGCCTATCACCATTTTACAATATGGAATAAAAATAGCTCCAGTCATGGTCTTGAGATCTAGACAGTATATATACTGGCATTAGTGTATATATCAGAAATCTGATTCTGGTTCCCCCAGATCCTGATGAGCACCCCTGATAAACTTACAGGTGGCCACCAGTTCACCCCTGAGCCTGAGCTTTTCCAGGCTGAATAGCCCCATTGCTCTCAGCCTGTCATCATAAGGTCTGTTTTCCTGACCTCTGATCATGCACGTGGCTCTCCTCTGGACTCTCTCAAGCTTCTCCACAGCCTTTTTGAATTGTGGAGCCCAAAACTGGACGCAGTACTCCAGGTGCGGCCTCACCAAGGCCGAGTACAGTGGGAGAATGAAGTCCCGGGATCTGCTTAAGAAACATCTATGGATGCAAGCCAGTGTTTTGCTAGCTTTACTAGCTGCAGCATCACACTGAAGGCTCATGTTCATCTTGTGGTCAACCGCGACCCCCAAGTCCCTTTCAAGTGTAGTGCTAACCAGCATAGCACTACTGAGCCTATAAGCATGGTGCAGGTTTTTCCTCCCAAAGTGGAGCACCTTGCATTTTTCGGTGTTGAACACCATCACCATCTCATTTGCCCATTTCATGAGTCTGTCCAGATCCACCTGGATCACCCTCCTATCCTCAGATGTGGATGCTTTACCTCAGAGTTTAGTGTCATCGGCGAACATGGCCAGTCCGCTTCTGACACCAATGTCCACATCATTGATGAAGATGTTAAACAGTATAGGCCCTAGGACAGAGCCTTGTGGGACCCCACTGGTCACAGCACACCAAGACGATTGGTTCCCATTGACCACCACCCTCCTACCACAGAGCCAGTTCTTCAGCCAGTGGGTCGTGGTGATGGCAAGGCCGCAGTTAACCAGTTTAGCCAAAAGGTGATCATGGGATACCAGATTGAAGGCTTTTCTAAAGTCGAGATATGCAACGTTGATCTCTTCCCCCTTGTCCAGGTGATAAGTCACCTGGTCATAAATGGAAATGAGACTGATCAAGCAAGACCTACCTGCAACAAACCCATGCTGGGTATCCCTCACGATATTGCCTTCAGCTAGTCTGTTAAGGATGGCCTCCTTGATAATCTTTTCCAAGACCTTCCCCAGGACAGAGGTCAGGCTGATGGGCCTGTAGTTTGCCAGATCTACTTTCCTCCCTTTCTTGGAGATAGGCATGACATTGGCCCTCTTCCAATCATTGGGCACTTCACCAGAGCACAAAGAGTGCTCAAAGATCCGTGCCAGGGGCTGAACTATGATGCTTGCCAGCTCCCTGAGTACCCTTGGGTGTAACCCATCAGGGCTGGCTGACTTGAAGGTATCCAGATTGTCAAGGTGTTCCTTCACAAGGTCAGCTTTGATGGAGGGCAAGGAATCTCCCTCACCCAGACCTCCCTAACCCATAGTGGGCAGGGCTGTCCCATGGAACTGGTGAAAAACTGATGCAAAGTACCCATTTAGCAAGTTCGCTTTTTCCTGGGCATCAGTTGCCCCATCTGGTTCAGCAGGGGTCCAGTGTTGCCCTTGCTTTTCCTCTGGCTCCCCACATATCTAAAAAAGGACTTTTTATTTTCCTTGATATTTGTAGATGACTGGAGTTCAATTGCAGCCTTGGCTTTCCTGATTTGCTCTCTGCAAGTCCGGACTAAAGCAGAGTAATCTTCCTTGGTGGCAGTTCCGGTCCTCCATCCTTTGTAGGTCTTCCTTTTAAGATGCAGGAGGTCTGTCAGTTCCCCAGAGAGCCAAGGGGGCTGCTGTGCCCTTTTGCTGCCTTTCCTCCAAGATGGGATGGACTTTGCTTGCGGATCCAGGATTGCTCCCTTGAGGAGCAACCACTTGTCCTGAACTCCCCTCTCCGTTGGGTTGTGGCCTTTTAGAGCCTCTCTGAGAAGCCTCCTTAGCATGTCAAAGTCAGCTTTCCTGAAGTCGAGGACTTTTGTTATGACAGAGAAGCTATTGGACAGGAAATTTGCAGAGTCTTTATTTGCATTTGTAGAATAGTCTTAATACATTCATGCTAATGAGGCTAGGAGGGCAACACACTGAGACTTCTGCTAGCTGTGTGATATTTTACTTGCTTTCCTGTCACCCCATCCTCTTCTTCCATTGGTTTTGCCCACCTGTTGCATCTTGTCATAACCTAGACTGTAATCAGGGACTGTCTCTCTACTGTTTGCCTGCCTAACTCCCTGGAGTGTTGGTCCTTAACAGATCTCCTGAAGCTCAGATAAGTGGGAAGAGACACCTCACATACCTAAAATGCTGTATTTCTTTTAACAGATGTCCAACAAAATGAAGAAGGAGCACAGTGCAATGGTAAGTAGTAAAAAATCAGACACACCATTACCATAGATGCCTTCAGAATTACTCATCTTCAGAGCTTCAATTCCCTACAAAACCTTTGAATATTCATTTTTAAATCTGTACAGAATTAAACATCTGAATAATGTACAGATTTACATTTTTTCTTAAATTGATAGTACTACCACCCATGCTATACTTACAGAGTTGGCAGAATTATAGCAAAGCTGGTTGGAAATAAAGTACAAAGATTTGCAGTGTAGAAAATATATGCTGCTGGAACAGCACACAGACACCTACCACCATACATACGTGTGACTTGACCTATCACAACATAAAGTGCTTTGCTTTTTATTTCTGAAAAATACGAACCAGCTCATCAGGTCAGATATTTTCCCAGGTCAGTTGAACCAGCTGTGTTTGTTTAATATTGACAGGCATTAAGCTATTTCCTGTTTAGTATCCATTTCAAAATAATGGGTTTCCTCCTTCAGATAGCAATAAATCAGTTATATAATATAAGCAGCCTACTTAAGAGTCAACTTTGTCCTCTCCTCCTGGCAAGTGCTCTCATTAAACCCCAGGACCTGGTCAATAAGTGAAAAATGACTTTCACCACACTAACCCCATTAATGCCAGAAACAGGAAATATTTCTATTATTTTTTTATTAAAACAGATCTCCTGCCCTAAAGTCTGAATTCCCTTTATTCAGTTTGCAGCACCAGCTGCAGTAAGAAAGGTGGTACAACACCTGCTACAGGGTTCAGTGCTATCTCAAGCTCTTCCTAGGCTGAGCTGATGCCCCTATGCCTGGATCTGCCAAATCCACCAGTGTGCATCCAAGAAGCCCTAGCTCTAGGTTTTCAGTGTAGATGCATAATGCAAATGCAACACTCAAGTGGAACAACAGTGTGGGCAGAGAAGACTGGCAATTCCACTTTTTGGTGTTAAAGCAAAACATGTCTGCTCTAGCAATTTAATTTTCATCTTTGAGGACAGTAACCCATGAATGACATGAAGATAAGAGTCTTGGCTACACTGTAACAGAAGAGAATTGTGAAAGGCTTTTTCTTTCCATTTCAGAGAAGGCTGAAACTAAACAAGGGCAATCTAGGCCTCTTTTTGGGGGAGAAGGAGGGAGGGACCTTTCATGTTTGTAGACAGGGATATAGATTAAGGCTTTGATTCTGTGGTGGGATGTGCACCAGCTGGCGCCACTGAAATCCTAAGGCTCGATGCAAGTTCAGGAACTCACCCACGGGATTCAGTTGCAGCATCACCTGAACAGGACCATAACTTCTATCATCCTGTTCCATTCACCAGTGATGTAAATTAAAAATGCATTAGTAGTTTTGTTTTGTAATAAAGATAATTTTATCTTGTCTTTGAAGCACCTGTGTAAGCAGAAAAGATTGAAACAACTTGAGTGACCAGTGATGTGTCAAGGAAAGCATCATTACTACCTTGAAGCCATGGATGACAGCATCACCTGAAATATGAGTGGCACATTGTTTCCTTAGCGTGGACTAGCAGTGATGGCAAAAGACAGCTTCAGTGGAAGAGACAGTGAAATCCACCTGCGTTTGTTCTGCCACTTTTAATCAACTGTAGCATGAAAACATTAGTGAATCATTGCAAACTACTTGGAGATAACTAGAGTTTCAAGCACATGTGTTGGTGAAAGGAACAATGTTGACACACAGGAATTGGTGCCAAAATGGTGAAAAAACATTCAATAACAACAGACCATTTATATTATCTGTCTCAGAGTTCTTTGTGAACAGAAGCAGCCATGTTCAGCAATGCTGAAGTTCTCCCTGTCCCTCATAAACTTCTCAGAATGACTACTGACCAGGAAGAGTGGCAGCTTGGAACAGTAAAAACTGCAAGACTTGTATAAAAGCAAACTTTGTTGCCTCTTCTATTTTCACCCTTTCTTTGGTGCCTCCTTTCAGGAGAACTTCATTGTCTGCATGTGGTTCTGTATACAAGTATACAAAAAGCTTCCAGCTTCTGCATGCAGAGCCAGGGTTTGCTGTACCTTAGGAAGCCTTTTTTAAATTATAAGAAATGTTTGCACTCTGTTTTAGAGAGAATTCTGTCAAAAAGGGAGTTTTCCAGTTGACTGAGCACAGATATCTCATCCGCTTCACAAGAGTTCAGACAAGCAGTGCTAAAGGAGTACCATCTTTGCTGCATTGATGTCAACAGTTGTCTGTGCAGATGGGACAGAAAGCCCAAGCATGACTGCCTTCCCTTTGGTCCTGTCAAGATCCAACCACTTTCATATTGGATTCTAGGACACTAGAAAGTTAAAATAGACTCTTTCGTCCCTCCCCCTTCCTCTCCCCCTCCCCCCCCAAAAAATCCAGAAGTGCAAAAAATATTGCATTGGCCACTGATATAGCAAGAATATTAATGACCAAAATAAGTGTATGGGGAAGATCCAAAATGATGCTTTGACTTGTACTGTGCAGAATCCAGAAGGCAGAAGTTGATCACATGACCCCTGTCATGCTGCTAGAATCAGGGGATCTTCCAAGTGCAGGATGCAAAAAGGCTTTAAGGTTTTGAAGAAGGAGTCTTTTCTACAAGTCAGTTCACTTGGTTAGAGCCATCCTTACTTTTCACAAAGCCTTTGTAACTATTTTCTAGATATTTGCTAGTCTGTTTTGTACCATCTTTGCCACCTGAATGAAGTCAACCCAGACTCATTTTGTCCAGGCTCCTATCAGGATACAGCAGATCAGCGCTCTGGTTTTTCAGCTTAAAAGCAGACTTCACTTTCTAATTAAAAATGAAAGCATGAGTGATGATCAAATTCCATCACTGTGAATATTATAAAAACACTCAATGATTGTATGATGAGTAGTTTCTATTGAAGCAATACCCAAAACTAGAATAGTGCAATAACTGCAAGTTAGAACAGCTCTGGTCTGCTCTGAATGTACTGAAGCCACAATTTAGCAGTCATTTCAGTGCAAATGAGGCTTATTCCATCCCTGTTAAAATCTGAGTTTTTGTAAGACATTCTGTGCTGCAGTTACAGTGGGAAGAACAAAGGTCTTATGTAGAAAAAACTGATTTTTTTTAATCCACGTTGTATATGAACTGTGAGGAAAGTGTAATGCATATCTTCTGCCTAATGTACATGAGTAAGTCTGACACATTTGTGACTAGATAGAAAATGCTTTCATTTTGCCACCCACCTCTCAGGTTACAATATATCCTCATGCCTGGGGTTTTGGACCCAGTTTCAGTATTTTGCAGGTAAGACTGTAAGAGTGCCTTAAACTACTTTTGCTCTTATACCTTAAAATAGACATTGGGCATTTTTCGCAATCCATGGTCTATTTGCGTTCCATTTTACTGACTTCTAAATATAATGTGTTTGTTAAAAACTGTAGCCTTGCACTAGACTCCCTAAAATGTGAATCATATCTATGCTTCTGTGGAACATATTTTCTTAGTGGTTCAGAGAGTTGGTTTGTTTTTGTTTTGTTTTGTTTTTAACATCAGCCCCCATAGTGCGATTATTGACATATATGTGTACCATTTCTAATAGCAGTTTTCCTCTCTATTCTTTGGTCACAACAAGCTACACCTTGTATTTGGGGAGGTAAGGAATGCATAAAGCAATGCTCCTGGAATATATTGCTACACTAATTCAGACTATTTAATTCTATTTGATTAGTTTACAACATGTAAGAGGTACACCAGAATGTGACAGCTTGCTCTCAGTCTATTTTGCTGTGGATCTTTGTTCTGGATTCTGAACAAATTCTGTTCTGGCTCTGGATTCCATCTTATTTTTACAAGGCAAATCCCAGGCTATAATTGTCTGTTACAATCTAAAAGACTAGGATGACTGGCAGACTGTACCAACATTGTTTTTGTTGTCCATGTCTGCATTTCAAATAAAACATACTTTGGTTTTGAATGTCATATTTAGCCAAAAGTCAGCGTCTGAAAGACAAATGTTTCAATTTCTAAGGGCTCTAATAGAGCAACAGGCTCACCTGTTTCTGTTTTGAAAACCACTCCACAAAAGCACTTTAATATTGCTTTCTGAAGTCACCAGGCATGGAGTGATGAAGACAATGCAGACACAACAAAGCTTCCTCTATTATCCGTAAGGAGCAAGCTTAATTAAAATAAGAATTTAGTTTTAACTGCATGTTACAAGCAGGTTTCTGTCTGATGTTGAAATCATTTGACTGAGGGACAGTGAATAGGAAATGCAAGAAATTCTCACCTGAAACAGCTCTTAAAATTTATTCTAAGAAACTGTTTCCATTTCACAGAAAATGAAAGGGTTTTATTGTGGGCTGACTGGTAAACCACAACTGGAAAGCCCCTTGAGAAAGTGAGCATTGCTACTCAGTGGTCCAAATCCATCCTTCCTCTAGTCAAATTCATTATTTGACTGTTTACCTATAGATCTGAAATAACTTTTTAACTCAAAAATTATTTTTCTTCGTCCCCCTTTCACAACCAAGTGTCTAAAGATTGTCAGTAACTTTATGCAGCATGCCAGAAGGATTACAACTTGTTTTTCCATTGTAAATCCTCTGTGTACTTGCGCTTGATGTTGCAACAGAACTTCACTAATTTCACAGGGTGCAGGATCAAACCATTGTGCAGAGTGTTTCATTAGAAACTCTTAAAAGCACTGACCATCATACCCATTTTGTAACAAATATCTATCACTGCGCTTGTGTTCATTTAACTTAAACATCCAATGTACTCCATATTCAGTTACAGAAGGATATATAAATGTAATGGCTGTAGGAGTTCTGGTTGTAGTTATGCTAAGCTATAGTAAGCAAAAGGTGCCAAAAAGGAGCTTGGCAAAACAGGTCTCATGATGGCTGGATGACCTGATAACAAAGGAAAAAAGTAAACACATACTATTGAGCAAAGAAACACTGATTCAAAGAAGGGAATAAGAAAAGAGTGGGTGAAAAACTCAACAACAAATATAAAAAAGTAACAACTCACCAATGAGGCTTCTGTAACAAAAAAATGAAATGTAGGTGTGTAAACTTTGCAAAAGAAACAAATTATAGATGGACATCTCAACAGAGAGAGGGGTAAGAATTGATGGGATGGGGGAGGAGGCACTCAGGGCACTGACAGAAGTGACGTTTTGTCAGGAGATCAGCCCTTGAAAGTTCTCTACAGCCATGCCCTGACAGAAGTACAGAGCTGCAGAGCACTTTATAAGTGCCCAATTGTGCAGTGTAGCCCAGTCCTGCCCCTAGTGCTATCTTCAGAATGGGAGAGGGAAGGAGCTGCAAATTGGGGTTTGCCCAGCCTGTGCTGGGTGGATTGGAGCCCCTGTCTTGGGGCACCCATGGGTGGCTCCAATCTACTGCCCCCCAGCATAGGCTGGACAAACCTCAGTCTGCAGCTCCCTCCCCATCTCTTCTCCCCCTCCCATCCTGCAGACAGCACTGGAACTGAGTGGGGGGGGGGACAAGGCTAGTGGAAAGGCTGTAGATCGGCAACCTTTCAACTGGATCAGCTCTGAAGTGGAGTTTAATACTCCTCCCCACCAAACAGTGAATGTATATTGGGGGGATGGGAAGGTGTTACTGTAACTCATGGTGCTTATGAAGATATGCAGAGAACTGCGTATCTGTCAGCACCTTCAAGTATAAATACAGGCACTATGAAATTTGTCTTGCATAGCTTTGAAACCCTTTGTAAGCATTTGAAGAGTAGCTCCCATGTAAAGTAGTACTGTTGCATAGCACTGTTGGCACTGATCACACAAAGCACAAATCAGTGTAAACAATTCAAACTTTTTCCATTAATCACATGCTCAACAGTTTTGCTGGAGCAGAGACTTAGTTACCTACTTTAGACCCTAGTCCACCAGTTCTGCTGTTGTGCGCCTTCATGTCTGTACAAAGCCCAACTATGCTCTGAACTACCAAAAAGACAGTATATATATTTACTCTTTATCATAGTATCCAAGCACCTTGCTCTCTTTAATGTAGTCTCCTAAGCAATTAGAGCATCCTCTAATCCCCTTTCACAGTCCTAGAAATAAGGGACAGAATGCAACAGTAGTAGAGCAAGGACTTGAACCCAGGCCTCTATACACGTGCTCCAGGGTGAAGGGGAGAGGCAGGGGCACTTCAATTAGAGTGGCTCAGAGCCACTCTAGTTAAAGTGACCACAGGGTCATGTGTATTCAGCATCCCAAGCTTCAAAATGGCAGCGCGGGTGCTGCAGCTAAAGCTCGTTCGATGAGGTTTAGTTAAAAGTGCTCCTGCCACCATTTTGAAATGCAGGGATGCTGAATACACGTGAGGCAGAAGCTGGTGGAGCAACTTGACTCTATTAATCAAGTCTTCTCTGACGTGCTAATTAGCACATGTTGGAGCAGAGCTCCTTCACGTATATAGATGCCCCTGAAGCTCCAAGCTAGTGCTGAACCACTGAAATATCCTCTCTCTCTGTTTGGACAGGAAGGCAAGAGAGGCATTTCATCAGAAGCTACAAGTCAACACAGTATTGCCAAAAAAGCAGGGTGGGGTAATGCTGCCAAAGAAACTATACTGATCTCTCAGTAAATAAAACACTGCTGTGGTTTAAGAAAAGAAAGAAAATACACACATACCCCCCGTGTAGGATGTGTACACACTCACACTCTTTCATAAATCTCCATTGCCCTTGCATCAGGGGGGTGCATGTGTACACACACACACACTTCAGACTGTGGCTTAACTGTATAGTTACTGAAGCTGGATGGGAAATATTTTTTTCTATCCGGTAAAAATTTTTGAAATTTAAAAAATATTCTTATTCTTCATTGGACATACTAAAGCCTTTCAAATTTTAATGCAAACCAAAGAAAGGTAATTACCTCCCTCCCCCCTCTCTCACACACTCCCTCCCCTGGTTAGGGTACTCATGGAATGTGGGGAGATTCCAATAGACGAGGGACAAATTTGCATCTCCCGTATCCCAACTCGAAAACCAACAGGCCATTGGATAGTTTGGTGCAAGTCCCTCTTTCCACTCCAGAAATTCCTTTGTAGGCTCAAGAAATTATTTCTCAAAAAAAGTAATCAGAACTACTACTTGGCCCACAAACAAGAGGAGGTTGTTTAAACAAATTTTCTGGCAGAAAAAAAAATATTTTGTTTTAGCCAGCTATTAATATAAAAGTGTTCATATCTAAATCTTTTCTGGAGTTCAAGGGTAAAAGGGACCGTGACATCACTTGGTTTGGCCAGCTGGGTTGTCATTTTGTTCTGTTTTGGTTGGCTTGGGTTTGTTTCTTGTTTTGTTTTGGGGTTTGTTTGTTTGTTTTTGGGGGGAGCTAGGGGGGAAGTTAATACAGCCTTAAAGAATGTCACCCAGCTACCAGTGCGTTGAGCCCAGTAACTTGTGTTCAGCTGATGCAACACTTGCCTAGAGCCATCCAATCTTGATTTAGAGACCCCCCCCCACAGAGGTACAGCTGTTCTCTTGACAGATTGTTCCAATGGCCCATCAGTGTCCCTTATAAACGTTTGGGTCTGTTTCTCATGTCAACTTGCCATTGCTACCATTCACCAGCCATTGGTTCTTATTATGCTGTTATTTCTGCATTAGAGCCCTTTAGCATCCACTATATTCTCCTTAAATGGGCACGTACATGCTGTAACCAAAGCACTGCTCATTCTTTTTTCTGGATGTTAACCAGATGAACATCTTTAAGCCCCCCTGTAAGACTTTTTTTTGTCCAGCCCTTGAAACAATTTTGTGGGGTTTTTTGTGGGTGGGCGGGTTTTAAACACACTTTCCCCAGAATTTCCCAACGTCCATTTGGAGATCAGAACTGGGTGTAGTCTTCTAATACCACTCTCACCAATACCATAGGCAAGATAAAAGCAGAACCCTTCCCACGCTCACAACACCCTCATTAATACAAGGATAGCATGAGCCCCCCTTGGATACGGCATTTCCTGGAGGTTGTGTTCAGCAATCCATCTATTAAAACCCTAACTCCTTTTTAGTCCCCCATTCTATAGGTACTGGTCTTCAATCCTTTCCCTAGATATTTACCTTTGTGTTTGATTTTTGAAAGATGTGCTGTTTGCATTGGTCCAAATTTCCAAGGAATCAGTTTTTACATTCATCATTCGCCATTCTGTCAGCAGTGATTTATATCAACTCAGATCACAAACACTCAGATCTTCAAAAAGGTTGAGTAGCATCAGGCCAAGTCCCCATAAAAACACCACTGGCTGAATGATGTCTCATTACAACTATTTATTTAAGAGCTGTCAGTTAACTAGTCCAAAATACAGTTAACACATACTTTTAAGCTTGGGACTAAACAATATCAGCACATCATGCATTACTAATTCAAGTGACTTAAAATGTAGACTACATCTACAGTTACTTTTAACAGTGAAATCTGTAGGTTCAAAGACTTAAATCAGTTTTGTTAGAAGAGGTTTATTTTCCATGTTGGTTGAAGGTAATTATATTCCTATTTATTTGCATGTATCAGCATGAATCATGTATCAGCCCTTTCATTATTTTGCCTAGGGTTCAGAATATGCTACTTAATCATGGTAAGACATGGCCACACATGAATAGGTTAGGATACAGAAGTGTAAATATTTGTACTGCTTCAAAACACTGCAGTGACATTTTAAGGCTTAAGTATACAAACAAGTGAGGGTATCAGTACTCCTATTGAATGAACAACTCCAGCTGCTTTGACAAGTCATACAATTTCTATTTACATGCTAATGCTGTCTATAGGCAGGCAAGGTTCTTTGGGTAGATGTAATATCTTTTATTAGACCAACTAACTAGCTGGAAAAAATGTGCTTTGAAAGCTTTTGGGCAAAAACATCCTTCATCAGCACTGGGAGGCTCTGCTGGTGTTATGTGTTCTCCAAGGTAGAAAAGCAGCTAATTTAAAACATGCAGGTCTGTGAAGATCCAGTGGAAGTTTGGAAGATGATGGGTAGAGACAGGAGGGGAGGGGGGAAGAGAGGGAAATGTGGAAAGGAATGCAAGTGGTCACCTGTAGGCAGGTTACCTGAGATATCAGATGTCAGGCAGGTTGTAATGCATCATGAATCCAATGTTTATATTAAGTCCATGATTTTTTGTGTCCAGCAGATTTATGAAGTGAAGCTGGTAGGCTCGTCTACAGAAGGTGTTTTGTAAATTTCCACTGAGGATTAGAACTGAGAGATCAGAGAGGGAGTGATTGTCTTAGGAGTGTGCACCCACACATAATTGGATATTTTTATCATTGATGGATTTTCAGTGTTTGTTCATTCTGGTGCACAGTTGTTTTTTTCTACATATTTTCCATCTGGGCATTTGGTGCACTGGATGAGACACGTTACATTTCTGGAGGTACAGGTGTAATATCCAGGAATGGTGATGGTTCTGTTGTGGGGTATACAGTGCTGTCTATATACAGCCTTCATTTTGTGGAGTTGTTTCTACTGTTAGCATCTGCAGGGAAAAGGAGATTCCCCATTACTGACAGTGATCATAGAGAGTCACTGTAAAAAAGGACTGATAATGCAGGTCAGCTTGCCTATGGAATATTTTTTTATCCTTACTTCTGTTCAGGTTACTTATGTTAAAACAAACAAGCAAGCTGGTGAGAAAATGGTAAAAAAAAAATTATCCCAGTTTAGGAGAAGAAAAGTTCAACACTGAAGGAAGAAACATTCAAGGGAAGAAATGGTTTCACAAGAACTAAAGTGGAATTTTGCAGCTCGCTAGCTGCATACTTGGTGGGTAGGCCACCCGGCTCCCTATTTCTTGGCCTCCTTTGCTGCCAAACAGCCCAGAGTCTGCCAGGCAAGGGACCAGCGCTCAGGTAGCCAACTTACCTGAAGAGTTATCCACTCTCCCTGCACGCTGAGACGTTATAGAGAGCCAGTAATTGAGACAGAGTAGGTTGCCAGAGATCCCAGACTGCTGACCGCCCAGAGAAGCTGATTCTGAGAGTGTACCCACAATCTGGGCTGGCAGGAAACCAGGCAGTAGTCTGCCCTTTTGATGTTAAAAAAAAAAAAAATCAATGTATTCCCACAGAACAAGTCAGATGTGTTGAATCAATCTTTTCTTTCAAGATAACAAATACACCTTCCCAACAGCTGTCAGCATCATTCTTGATACTCCTGCCAGCAGTTGTGCATACATTTGTTTGCTATGAATTTAAAACACTCTAAAGCAAATATCACTGAACTATTCCTGCAGCTTCCTTTTAACTTGTAGTAAAAGGACAGTGCTCTTTCCACCAGAACTCATACTAGCTGGAAGAGCAGCTATGGTTACAACAAGAGTGATATTTGTTTGTAAGGTTAGACCTCACGGGGCTTAGCCAAGCAAGAACAAGGAAAGCAAGGAGGAGGGAGGGGCAGAAACCCAACTCTTCCCTGCTATAAGAAGTATTGTAGTTTATTTTAAACACCTTCAGCTCTGATTGTTTTGCACCACACTGCTGTTGCTACAAGGTAAAGTTTCAGATAAAAAAAAGCCCCTAGGAAATTACCTTTTTCCTTTTTTGCATGAACAGATTTGATTGCCTGGAGATATTACCACAGATCCCCGGGCATGTAGCAGCTGGGTTTGATGTCACATTTGTTAATAGTTGTGGCATCAATACAAGCATTAGCAGATGGTGTTACAAATGTACATAGCCCCAAAGCTTCAGAATTGCTCAAAAGCATGCTTGGAGTGGATTTTGGAATTTTCCTCTGAGATACAGGACCTGGTAGAAGACATTGCTGTTGTTCTGGACTTTGCTACTGAATTTACCACCAAAATGTCCCTTCAGTATAAGACAGGAAGCCAAAAACAGAGTGCCAGACTCATCTCTTCCAATGATTACTTTTAAACCTCTGCACTCACCAATCCTTAAGCAGCATTGCTAGTTCTCACAATTATCCTTACTCTTTTTTTTTTTTTACAATACTTGATGTGTTTCTAAGAACTGGTTTTCATTTTTATAATGAGCACAGTTGTGGGCCTCAGGATTGTGAAGCACAAGTTCTAGGTGCTGGATTTTCTGTGCCTCAGTCTTTGTGCACTTTACAAGACACATTATGACCTCGGTCATTGCTCTGACAAAGAAGAGCATGCTGGCAGTTGGTAGTCAAATTCATAATCCTGTACAACAAGCGAAGAAAAGCCAGTACTTTACTGATTTCTGATTCCTCCCCACTAAAGGGCAGAGCTTAATAACCGAGGAGATAGGCCTGTACCATTTCTGCAGCACTACAGGGATTGCAGTTCTCAGGCACATCATGCCCACCCAATAGTGGAGGTCATTGGGGTGGCTTTACTGCCTCATTTCCAGGATTGGCATACGCTGGACAGAAAAATGGGCATGCTGTACTTGACAGCAGCATTCTTTGGGAGCACTTCAACAGCAGCATACACAAAGAAATGCTTTCAGGCCTCCTAGCAGGGGAAATGCAAAAGGATTTGGTTCCAAGAGAGGTACTGTGCTGTTAGAAATATTATTAAAAATGTATAGTAAATAGAGTGTTGTTAGAACCACACAGCTGGCATTTCGTGCCTGGTGGAGGGGGGGGGGAGAAACTACCAAGGGCTCTTTGTGTTAAGGTATCACTCCCTTTTCTTTGGCAAATTTACTATCTCTTTGTTACACTAAAACACATACTCCTTAGCTTTCGCATGCAGATAAGAGTAATTGCAATTTTTAATGATCGTGTCCTTGGGAAAGAGTGGGTTTGAACTTTTGGTAACCTGGAGAGCTTTTCTGAGCATGCGTAATTAGCTAATGCATATATGCCTATCCGCCCCGCATACTTAAGTAGTTAATTATAATGCACATGGGACGTATGAAGCGACATGTTTACATATATGTTTGTACGAACCGGAAATAAGTTGTAAGAGTTCCTGTTTCTGCACACGTGCCCAGGAGAGAGGGGATAAAAGCCAGCTGAGAGTTTTCCTCACGGGCAGAGTGTGGTCTTTTGTCTTCGCTCTGACCCTATTTGCAAATATATCCTTTGTGTTACTAACAATGTATGCCTGAAGGATTATTATTCGTGAGCCTCCAAAGAAACGAACCGTGATTTTTATATCAGTGCATTGAGAGCCTGGTGCTGTAGAAACAAACAACATAATTGACGCAGGTTTTAATGCAAGCAAGGCTCAGCACCTCATTCAGATGTTTTTCCTTTCAGAAAAAGAAATCATTCAGCATGTTTATTTCCTCTCCACCACTGGACATAATTGGCAGCACGATCTGTGGTTTGCCATCGACGCAATGCATATTTGTTCTGCTCTCTTGAGACCCTACATGTGTGTGTGTGGGTGGAATGCCAGAAACATGATCACGTAGATAGCAACCACACATGAGCCTGAACCTGCACAAAACAAAATAGTGTCCCCTTGCATGTAAAATAACTGAAATTCCCATGTTATACTTGCCCAAAGCAAATTCCTAGTTTTCTAGTGGTAAACTTCATTCCTGCGAGATCAGAGCTGAACTATTCCCTGCACCCATTGTTACCAGATTTGCCCATCACTTGGGGGTGTGCTTATTTATTAGGGGTACATGTTTGGGGTCTCTGTAATTCTAGCAATGTGCTGCTTGTGTTACTTGTGTTTCTATATGGAGCTGTATCTCTCCCTCCTGCAGGTCCTCACCCCCAGTGGAGCTATGTTGCAGGGCTCAGGGTCAAATGGGGCTGAGGTCCTCCAGCCACCAAATCAGTCAAACAAATATAGGCACACACACACACACATGCGCACACACACACACACACACGCACTAACAGGGCATGCCTGAGTCAGGCTGGATTATTCAGCATTAACAAACCAACACCCTCATGTGCCTTGAACTCAATTCATCCCTTATTTCAACAGGACAATAATAAATGTAGTTAGACATACACACACAGTGACAGAGTACATCTGAGCAGGCTGGATCCAATCAGCACTTTCAGCTCATACCCTCATGCACCTCAAAACTGAGCATGTCCCAATCTCTTGTCACAAAGGTCCCATTAGTAACTCGCTTGATGAGCAGACCCCACCACAGTTTTGGGCATTACAGGGATCTTTGGCTTAGGTAAAAGAAGCATTGCTGCAGAGTAAATGGGGAGGTGAAGTCAAGGGGAAGGAAGAGTAAATGAGGTTCAAAGACAGAGTATAGCACCCAGCTTGACCATAAAACTTAATTGTTGCCAGACACATGATCTTATGATGATACCAGTAGTAATAGCTATACAAGAGAGACAAATAAAATAATTACAATATTACATTATTTCAGTTGGGTATTTGGGGAAGTCTAGCTCAAGTCTGATTAGCAAAAGTGAAGTTTAGAAAGCTGTGTCTGGAGTAAGAAAGTAAAAGTCAGGTTCCTGGAGTCAGAGAGGGAGATGGAGTTGGGGTCTCACCAGTGAGCAAAGCTCGAACTAGTCAAGGTTCCCAAGTGTTTGCTGGAGCTTGCAGACAGACAGAGCCCTCAGCATGATCGATGAAGGGATTTCCAGGCAGAAAAGCAATAGAACTGATGCAGCTTTTGGATCCAAGCACCAGGACAGAAACTTGAGCTTGGGTTGGGGTTTTTGTAGAGAACTAACAATGGCTCAAGGGAGAACACTAGGTTTGTTTATGAGTAAACAATGGCTCCTATGCTGGATAATAGGATCTGATCACTCTTGGATATGGGTGGCATTATGCTGAGGGAGCTCACAATACAGACGGACAGCTTCAGTGTTTTGGGTACCAATAAAGGAGTCATTACTAGAATTGGTCTAATAAGTGTTGAGCTGGGTGTGTGTAGATCTGGATTGATTAGCATTTGGAGCAGGGATCCCTCATCATGCAGTGTTCCCCTGGTCCCAGAATTCAGTGCAGTCCTTGCCTTGGAATCTCTGTTCTCCATCCTGAAGGCTAATGAAGGTGAATTCCTGTCCCATCTCCCATGTAAATGAGACCGGGGGGTTGGTTCACTCCTATCAACCTTGTCTGGAGGTCTTTAGGTGCATCAGACAGGCTATGTACTGTGCCAGCATTCCCCAAGAACACAGAGCTGAGAGGTAACACCATGGCAAGTGTGGCATTTTTTGGAATGAATGCCAGCACACTTTGCAGGATACAGGCATTTGTTCATGGTTGCAAAGAAGCCATTTTAAATCTTTTGTTGGCCAAGGCTTTCCAAGGGTGCCCTGAGGCCCTTCAGAACATCTCTAGCTCAGAAAAAATATCAGAAACTGAGTTAAGGTATGCTTCTGCTTCCATTCTTCTGGATCTGGCTGCATTATTTGCAGCTGTATTAAATGGTAAGGGGATTAGCTAGAACAGCTTGGCAGAACTGTTAATGTGACCAGTAAATCCAGAAGGGTCAGACAGCTCAAGGAAGGGGTAAGGCCTCCTGCCGGAGACTTTTTTTATACATTAACACTCTAGCTAAGAGTTAGAATAAGGCCTGATAAGAGGGCAGAGAAAAGGGAAAGGTATACGTGTCTTAAGAGAACTGGTATAAGCTTCATTTCAGCACTGCCTTGAATAGGCAATAGTAGGGCATTGGGGGATTCATGTCATAGGGATGGTTAGTAGTTAAGTAGGACTCAGGAGGCCTACATGGCTTAACGATGGACAGTATTAGATGCATCACACATGCAAGGCAAAGGAGGTTGTTAAATACAGTTTACTCCACAGAAATCACATCAGAGCTTCTAAGTGTTTGCCTGTAGGCAGCTCCTGTTCAGTATCATTCAGAGAGAGTGAGTGAGAGCACACGTCATATGGGGGCCCCTAAGAAGCTGCATGGGCACATACCTTTACTATCCCCAAATTTCAGCAGTCCCAAGTTCTGCTGAACTCAATCTTCTGGAAAGGACAAGCTTCTGAACTCTGCTTAATGCAGGTTTTTCCCCTTAGTTTCTAAGAGAAAACATGCTGGGTATCCATGAGCACAAAGCTCTGCAGCTGCATTTGTCATAAAGGCTTGTAGGCAGGACATAACTGTTGTTTAGTAAAGGATGCTCTGCAGTTCCCAAGTGGTCCTGCCCTCAGCAGAATGGTGCAGTTGGATGGTTGACCTTACATGTGCACCCACCTCAAATGCTTCCACCAAGTCAGGGAAAGAAATGACAAACATGGACTATATCCTAAAACCTGGGCCACTTTATTTCCTGCTGGATAAAAACTAATTCTAAGCTTGGGGAGAAGACTAACAAGCCACTTTTTTCACTCCCCCCCTCCCTCCGATACACAGCCCTTTACAGTTTTCCTTCCCATCACACATCATTAAGCAGTTTGCCCTTTAGGGGCCGAAGTCTCACACAGCTTGCTTATCAAGCATGAAAATACAGCCACACTACACCCTCCACCCAGCTGGGCTCCCGTCCTCCATCTTTCACCAACCCTGATCCAACATTTAGTTTTTACTGCCTGACTCTGCTGGTAACAGATACCAAATATCCATGCAAATATCAGCCACCCATCCCCTGAAAACTATAGCTCCAGTAAAGGGAGAGGGTCTCTGATGCCATAGGAGCAGGGTCACATTAGTCCCACCACACACAAGTATGGAAACTCATATATCCTCGGAGGGGCAACCCTTTCCAGCACTAACAGTCAAGGAGAATGGGGATTGAAGAGTATCCCCCACCCCAATACTCCTACTTATCTTGCTCAGAAGATCCCAGATAGAGAACAGTAACCCTACTCTGCATTTCTATGGGCAACCTATGAATTTCAGAGCCTTTAGAAGAGTCAACATTAAATAGAAATGTAACTAAAGCAGAGTTGGCTGTTCACTGTAATACAGACAGACTGAAAACAAGTGCAAGCCTGTATCCTTAAAGCCGCAGAGGCAGATCCAGAACTTTATAGTGCCTCAACTGTGATCAGTTTTATCAAGATAATAGCACAGTGGAAAAAAAAAGGTTACATACTTATTAGTTCTGAGCAGCAGCAGCAGTGACCACTATGTCAGTAGCAGTGCAGAGGGGCAGCCCTTTACTGCCTCATTTCCAGGATCGGTGTATGCTGGACAGAAAAGTGGGCATGCTTTCTGGAAATTTTCCAGGCAGCAGAAAGGAGACAGAACTCATGGTAGAAGCGATATCTTTTATTAGATCAACTAGATATTTGCAAAAAAATTCTTTATTTGTAAGCTTTCAGGCACACTCACCCACCTTTCTTAAGGCATAGGAGAATGCAAAGATCGTAAAATTTCTCCTAGGTGGAAATGATAATTCATATTTCACAGGAGAGCTGAAAGTGTTGTAAGATCTCCTGGATGGAAAAGTTCATTTTGTGTCAATTAGGCTCAGAAAAAAGTTAAAGCAGTCTATTTACCTCAAAGTTGTCTGATGGCAAGCAGGATGTTGAATTAGGTTTTTCTTCTGGTTATGTTGTTTCATATTTCACAAGAGGATGGGGTGATGAAATGTTCTCCTGGGCAAGGACTTTTTCTTGTGTTGAGACAGCTCTGACCTCTGTGAACATGCAAATTTAGCTTGAAAACAAAAAGCAGGAGCAAGGGTTTCAGGTTTCCAGGTGTTGAGTTTTGCTTCCTTGTTGTAAAATTATGTATGTACCAGAGCTAGGAAGAAAGTAATTCAGAACCAAAACAGCAGCCAGCATAAGTACATTAAGAATGGATGGAGAAGTGGTATAGTACTGGAGTACAATCGTCTTTACAGCAGCAAAACCCTCTGGGATAGGGAAGAAGAACACATGGAGAAGACAATTTTTGTTTACACAGCTGCAACAGAATTCAGGGTTGGGGTTTCACCAGAGAGCAGTTAGCTTCCCGCTGGCCAGCTTCCAGTGGGAGGATCTCAGCTACATGCTGACTTTATGGAAGTGGGAAACTCCTCCTTAGCTTGCTTCTGTGTCCAGCAAGTCTTCCTCTAAGGAGTAGCGGTCCGTGAGTGCACCGCTTTGGTCCATGAGCGCACCCTTTCAGTGCAGCGTGGGACACTTACCAAAAGGTAAGCTCCTCACTCGGGGCAGGCAGCGGGGGCTGGGGCCTGGGGGCCGGAGCCTGGTGCAGGCACCGGGAAACTGCTCTGCTCTCCTGCATCACCTCAGGGAATGAGGAGGCACGTGGCATCAGGGCTGGGGAGTGGAGCACTTCCCAGGAGCCAGTGGAGCCTGTGCCAGCCCCTGCCCCAGCCTCCATCCCTGCGCCTTGTCTCACCTCAGGGAGGAGCCACTGCCTGCCCGAGTGAGGCTCTGCCGGCTCTGGGGACCTGCTGTGTGGGCTCCGCCAGCTCCAGGTAAGTGCTCCACTCCCCAGCCCTAACGCCACATGCCTCCTTGCTCCCCAAGGCGATGCGGGGGAGCAGAGCAGTTCCCCAGAACCAGCGGCGCCTGCACCAGGCCCCCACCTCCACCTCGCCTCAGAGAGGAGCTTACCTTTAGTAAGTATCCCATGCCGCAGCCCAGCTCCTCTCCCGGCAGGTGTGTGGCCTGAAAAAGTTGGTGCACGGCCAGCCTTTCACTTGTGTGCGGCCGTGCACATGCGCACCTTAGAGGGAATCTTGGCCTGCAGCAGCGCACTGTAGCCTCCCTGAATATTTCATCACTGACCTCAAAGCATCCATTCTTAAATAGCAAGAATTTAAAAACCAACTTGAAAGCAAAATTGCAGAGCTAGAAGTCATCTGCAAACTGAATTACATTACATATGGTCTCGCCATAGACTCTGGACTCTTACGCCATCACCTGAACTAACTTTTTTTAACCCCTAAGTTCCCAATGGGTTAACTACTTTGGTTTTCCAGTTTATCTTTATCTTTTTTAACCTGCCTTTACCACTCTCAGCAACACCACTTCCCCAGGCCCTTACCCTGTTCTTTGGGTTTAAATGACTATATATTCTTTTCTACTTAGTACTCTTTTCTATTTAGTACTCCTGCTCTCTGCAAGTCTGTTTATATCGTCTGACAAAGTAGGCTGTTATCTACAAAAGTTTATGCCTTTCTGAATGAGTCTTCAGGGTACCACCTGCCCTGCCTTCTACATCTTAAAATGCTACATACATGTCATCCTCCTCTTCTCATCACTGAGCCATATGCAATTAGGCCCACATATTCAAATGTGGCCTTTTATTTTGAATGCCCAGTTTGAGTTATGGGCAAACTCTTATGCAATTGTCACTTCTGTCTGTATCTTAAGGCTCAATTTACTCTTGCCTTTGTATTGTAACTATTAAGAACCAGATTGCCTGCTGTCTTTATGCATCAAGCCTTTTCACTAACTCCAATGGGAACACCAGGTATGCAAATGAAATGTGTCCTTTATAGAAAGTCCACACTGAGCTAAGCCCTGCCTGAATTCCACTTAAGCTGTAAGGGATGGACAGCCGTTGTGCTGACCTTTTGAATGGAGGGACAAATTCAGGTGCAATTTACTCTGATGCAAAATGCTGCATTTTATTTTCTAGCAAAATTCTGCTAGAAACCTGAAAAAAGAGACATGAGTGGGCTGGATTTTGGAGGGGAGGAAAGGATGACAACTTGCAGACAAACTTCCTGAATTTCACCTTGTTGAAAGAAATGACTAACATCTAGATTCTGTGTCAGCAGCCCTGACTTCCTCAATGAATAAGACCATAATAGAGGAGGAGAAAGGGTACAACCCTACCATGTTCCTTTTTCTAGGTAGCAGGTTGGATAGAATACCATCTAATATTAATACTATATAAGGGGAACCATATGGGATTTCTACATTGTAAAACACAATCCTAAGACAAAGCCAGAGCAGGTTCAAACTCTCCCACTTTTATAGTCATTAGACTCCCTCAGTCTTCTTCCCAGACTTCCCAGCTTCTACTTGTGGAACTACTCCTGGCCAATATACAATCTTGACCTACCTTTGGATGACAGATTCTGATGATTTCACTTAGCTGTAAAGTCTTGAGTCAAGTGCATACAACTGATTTGATTTCCAGAGTAAGTGCATTCAACAAACAACTGCAAAAATAAGAATTCATATATTCCTCACTTCAGTCTAAACTGGGAAAGAGTTCAGAACTTGTAAGATATACTACTACTATGTTTAATGTTACTACTACTACTAATAATAATAATAAGCAGAAGACTTGACAAAAAGTATAAGCAATTCTTGGAGACTGAGCCAAGCTCTTGAAATTAAGTAAATAAAGCTAGATTCCCTGACCATCTTTTCTAAGAAAGAGCAACCAGTCTTCATGGCTATTTACAGTGGTTCTTCTTTGTCACAGCTATAAACTTATTTTTGTGGCCAGATCAGGCAAAGTGTCACTTCTGTTAGCACCTCTATAGTTTAAACTAAAATTAGGGTCTGGGATTAAAAATAGGATTTGGCCTGTTGCACACGCAAACAACAGGAGAGAAGGGATTCCTAGAGAATCTCTGTAGGGGGAAACCTCCTATTCTTCACATGGGAATCAGCATGTTGATTTACTTCTATGCTTGACTCTAATTATGAGCAGCAGAGATGGAAGGACAGGTGTAGAAAAGCCACAAGTCATGCTCCTAAGAAAATTGACAATATAGCCTTCCCCTCACTCTTGGTTCAATCC
This sequence comes from Crocodylus siamensis, assembly GCF_052110815.1. Classification (NCBI taxonomy): domain Eukaryota; kingdom Metazoa; phylum Chordata; order Crocodylia; family Crocodylidae; genus Crocodylus; species Crocodylus siamensis. The sequence goes on along the minus strand of NC_143395.1, from coordinate 260,700,980 downwards.
ATAGCTCAAGTTTTGCCACTCTTCTCTCACAGAGCATGGAGGCAATCAACTAAACAACAGGTTCCAGAGTTCTTAAAATGCCTTCTGCAAGCTGGTATATATATGAGTTGTAGTAGATATGAAGGACATAAAAGTGAAGCAGAGAAAAGTTCAGGCTAATTCCTTTTTCTCTAGCTATGGAGGTTTTTTCTGCAGTGGTGGCAGAAAATAACGGACTTTTCATCCTTACCATAGGGCAGGTCTAACAAATCCCTATCCTCACAAGTAACTGAGACAGGCAGATAAACTGGCATGGGGTAGACAAAACAAATGCCAAACAGGAAAGAAGTTTAAAGTAGTAAATGGAATATTCAGAGTAACTGTAGCATCAGACATTTTCCTTTCCCATGTTGTGGTCATCGTGGAAACCAAGATCTTTTTTCCTGTGCTACAGAAATCTAAAGCAGCTAAAGCTCTCTAAGCAGTAGTAAACAACCTGGTCATCTGAACTATTTGTTTCCAGAAACCAAGCTTACTGCACTAGTGAACGACCTGTGGATTGAGGGGAAGCTTGGTGACAGCGACCGTGAATTGGTCAATTTCTTAGTTCACCAAAGAGCAGACAAACCCCTCAGTAAAGCAGAAGGCCTTAACCTTGGGAAAGCTAACTTTTGCAAATTGAGAGAATTGGTCAGTCAGGCAATTAGAGGCCATACCGCCTCCCCCCTCTTCCCCCCCCAAAAAAGGGAGTACACGAGGAATGGTCATCTCTCAGAAACATAATCCTTGAAGCACAGGGCAAAGCCATACCATCTAACAAGAAATGGAGTCAACAGGCAAGGAAGCCCCCATGGCTGAATAAGAAACTCTTGGATCTTATTAAGCTCAAAAGAGTAGCCTACACCAACTGGAAAACAGGGAGCATTGCCAAATATGATGACTCTGCATTCGCCCACAGCTGTAGAGGGTGGTCAAGGAAAGCCAAGGCAAAAACTAAAAACTTAAGCTAGCTACAGGAATAAAGGACAACAAAAAGTCCTTCTTCAGATGTGGGAAGTTGGAAAAAGAACAAGGATAGCATTGGGCCCTGGAGAGATCCAATGGGGCAACTGACTTCGGATGCCCAAAAAAGGGTCAATCTCCTAAATAACCTTTTTGCATCAGTTTTTCACCCTCCCAGGAAGATCACGTTGTCAGGAATGGTACAAACCAATCTGGGAGTGGGCCATGGACCTAAAAAACCAATGTGGATCAGGTGAGGGAACACCTTGAGAAACTGGACATTCACAAGTCCGCAGGCCCAGACAAAATGCACCCAAGAGTCTTGACTTCATTGCATCTCCCTTGGCAGAGATATTTGAAAAATCATGGTGCTTGGGCGAGGTCCCAGATGACTGGAAAAGAGCCAACGTGGTCCCTATCTACAAGAAAGGGAGGAGGGATGACCCAGGGAACTCCAGACCAGTCTTACGTCCGTCTCTGGAAAAATCTTTGAGAAAATTGTCAAGGGATCCACCAACACCAGCCTGACAGAAGGCAAGCTTCTGAATGCCAGCCAACATGGCTTTGTGACTGGCAGGTCGTGCCTGACCAACTTCATTGCCTTCTACTACCAGGTAACATGTGCCCTGGACAAGGGAGATGACATGGATGTCATATACGTGGACTTCAAGAAGGCCTTTGACCTAGTTTCCCATGATGTCATCATGGTTAAGCTGGGGAACTGTGGCCTTGATCATCATACAATCCAATGGCTATGCAACTGGCTGTGGGGTCAGACCCAAAGAGTACTAGTTGAAGGGAGAAAATCAACATGGCACAGGATGACCAGTGGAGTCCCTCATGGCTCATTACTTGGCCCAGTAGTCTTTAACATCTTCATTAATGATCTGGATTCAGGACTCAGATGTGAACTGGCCAAGTTCACAGACAATACAAAATTATGGGGGAGGGCAATCACACCAAAGGATAGGTTGGGGATACAGGCTGACTTGGATACACTCTCAAGGTAGGCTGATCAAAACCTGATGGCCTTCAGTGCAGAGAAGTGTAAGGTGCAGCACCTCAGTAGGAAGAACCTCCAGCATACTTACAGGCTCGGCAGTGCTACACTTACTAGCACCACGACCGAAAGGGACTTGGGGGTCTTGATTGACCACTAAATGAATACGAGCCACCAATGTGATATTGTGGCTGGCAAAGCTAACCAAACTCTGGCATGCACCCACCAATGCATCTCAAGCAAAACCAGGGACGTCATCCTCCTGCTTTACTCAGCCCTGGTGAGACCGCAGCTGCAGTACTGTATACAGTTTTGGGCCCCCACTTCAGGAAGGATGTGGAGAAGCTTGAGAGTCCAGAGGAGAGCTACTCATATGATCCAAGGCCTGGAGGGAAGGCCATACAAGGAGAGGCTGAGGGACTTAGAACTCTTCAGTCTAGAAAAGAAAAGGCTCAGGAGGGACTTGGTAGCAGCCTACTATAACATAAGAGGGGTCATCAGGACCAGGGAGAACACCTGTTCACCAGAGCTCCCCAAGTGAGAATAAGGTCTAATGGTCATAAACTCCAGGAAGGCCGATTTAGACTGGATATAAGAAAAATATTCTTTACAGTGTGTGTCCAGGGCCTGGAACAAACTCCCCCCAGAGGTGATACAAGCATCTACTCTGGACTCCTTGAAAAAACGGGTGGATATATTTCTTGCTGGGGTCACTTGATCCCAGCCGACTTCCCAGGGGGCTGGACCCGATGATCTTGAGGTGCCTTCCAGCCCCTAATATCTATGAAATGGGCTATGTTTGGGGCTCTTACCATGTGGGAGGAAAGGGGAGAAGAATGGAAGCATTTCACAAACAAGCCTGGGGTGCACTGCTGCATGTCTCACAGTTTATAGGTTCTAGACTCTCTATCTCCAGCCTCCTCGTCCCCCATCGTATGTTGGGCTTTAAACTAAGTATGATGGGGGGATGGGAGGCAGGAGATGGAGAAAGTCTAGAACCTACAAACCGCAAGACAGGCAGCAGTACACCCCAGGTAAGTACCAAGGGGCCCTTTGGGCATCAAAATGGTAAGGCACCAAAGGCACCATTTGAAGGACTCAAGTGCCTCTACACTAATGCTAGGAACATGGGGAACAAGCGGGAAGAACTCACACTCCTGCTTGCAGATAATAACTTTGATTTAGTGGGGTTAACAGAAACCTGGTGGGACCCTACCCATGACCGGGCGGTACACATTGAGGGCTACAGGTTGTACACAAGGGACAGAGTAGCGGGGAAAGGGGGCAGGGTTGCTTTCTATGTAAAGGAGCATTATACAACTACCCTAATCAAAATGGGATCAGAGGAGGAGAAAGTTGAGGCATTGTGGTTAGGATACATGGAGGTTGAGGGGAAAGGGAGTTGGTGGTGGGAGTCTGCTACAGACAACCACACCAAGTGGCAAAGCTAGACTTGGAATTCTTAAGGCAGCTCTCAGAAGTCATAGTCTGGGGACATGGTTGTCATGGGGGACCTAAACTACCCTGACATCTTCTAGGAGGAGCAGTCAGCCAAATCCAACTGTTCACATAGGTTCTTAACATACATGCAGGACCTTCACCTAATGCAGGAGGTATACGGTCCCACTAGGGGGAATGCCTTACTGGACTTGGTGTTGGCTATGGGAGAGGACCTAGTAGGGGAGCCGAAGATTCGTGGTCACCTTGGGGACAGCGACCACCGATCAATCGAATTCACCATACAGCAAAGGTTGGGTAAGATAACTAGTAGGGTGGAAGTGCTTGACTTTAGGAAGGCTAACGTCAGTGTGCTTAGGGGTCTAGTCAATGATGCACTGCAGGAGAAGAGTATTGGTGAGATGGGAGTCCAGGAAGGGTGGTAGTTTCTAAAGGAAGTGATCCATCGGGCGCAGAGGGAGACTATCCCAGTACAAGGGAAAAGGGGGAAAGGAGCCAAAAAACTTCCTTGGCTAAAACAGGGAAAAATCCAGGGGAGCCTAAGGGCAAAAAAGAAGGCTTAAAGGCAGTGGAAGCAGGGGAAGCTACCAAGGACGAGTATACTTATTTGGCCCGCACTTGCAGGGAGGCAGTTAGAAAAGCCAAAGCAACTACAGAGCTGAGGCTGGCGACACAAATTAAAAAAAGACTTTTTTTGTTGACTATAAGGTATGTGGGGAGTAAAAGGAAGGTGCAGGGCAGCATAGGACCCCTACTGAACAAAAAGGAGCAATTAGTGGCAGACAGAGGGGGCACAAGGCTGAGCTATTTCAATGAGTTTTTTGCCTCGGTGTCCTGAACAGGCATCAAGATAAGTCTCTGAATGGGTTCTTAGATGGACAGAGGGACACCAGCCCACCAACTGTCGATGCTGACTTGGTGCAGAGTCACTTGGATGGACTGGATGTGTTCAAGTCTGATCTGCTCAGGTCCCTTCGAACCCTAGAAACTATGAAACTATAAGTCAACAGGCCCAGATGAGCTGCATCCAAAGGTACTGAAGGAATTGGCCAGTGTCATAGCAGAACCACTGGCACAGCTGTTTGAGTGCTCGTGGTGCTCAGGTCAGGTCCTGGAGGACTGGAAAAGGGCCAATGTGGTCCCCATTTTCAAGAAGGAGAGGAAGGAGGATCCTAGTAATTATAGGCCAGTCAGTCTCACCTCTATCCTTGGAGACGTCTTTGAAAAAGATTATGAAGGATCATATTTGTCCAATGGAAAAAATAATGCAGCAGGAAAACAAGCATGGATTTGTAGGAGGTAGATCATGCCTGACCAATCTCATTTTGTTTTATGACAGGGTCACAAAATGCTTAGACACAGGAGTAGAGGTGGATATCATTTTCTTGGATTTTAGTAAGGCCTTCAATATGGTATCTCATCCCATTCTCATAAATGGATGAAGAGGCTGTGACATAGATGTTTACATAGTTCAGTGGGTGGCAAATTGGCTTAGCAGTCAAATCCAGAGAGTGGTAGTAGACGGGTCGGTATCAGCCTGGAAGGATGTGGGTAGTGGGGTCCCACAGGGTTTGGTCCTTGGACCGGTCCTCTTCAATATCTTTATCAGTGACTTGGATGTGGGTGTAAATAGTACTCTGTCCAAGTCTGTGGACTAAACTGTGGGGTGAAGTGCACACTCTGGAGGGCAGAGAACAATTGCAGGCACACCCAGACAGGTTAGAAAAAGTGGGCAGTACACAGTAGGGTGCAGTACAACAAGTGCAGAGTGCTGCACCTAGGGCGTAAAAATATCCAGCCCATCTACTGGCTGGGAAATGACCCTCAGCAGCACAGAAGCAGAAAGGGATCTCAGCATCATAGTAGACTCCAAGATGCCCATGAGTAGTCAGTGTGACAAAATCATTAGCAAAGCTAACTGCACTTTATGATGCATCAGGAGATGCATGACAAATAGATCCAATGAGGTGATACTTCCCCTCTATGTGGCTCCATATGAGCCAGCAGTGTGTGGGGGGAAGGCAGGTAACAGATTTAAGACAACCCTCAAATAAATAGATATTATACATGGGGGAAAAATACACGTTTTCCATCTATAGAATCTAATTAGTGGGGGATGGTTTTAAAATTGGAGTCATCTTGAATTCAGGTAGCATAGGACAACAGCTAAAAACAGAGGCCACAACTGAAGGTGGTGAGGAAAAACAAATTTTGAGAGTTTTAGAAGGGTTTTCCTGTGATTGACTGAAGATGCAGAGTAGTCTGGGTATTGACTGGTGTCCTTTTGTGCATTTATCAGAAGCAAACACCAGGTAAAAAGTAAGTAGGGAATATGGGAAGCAATGGCGCCAGCCCTGCATGTAGCCAAAGAAAGATTATCTTTTCAGGAAATTACTAAACTAGAAAGGCTGGCTTTGAAACTATGAGCAGAGAAACTACTTTCTGATTACTCCCACTGTGTCCAGGGAAACCGGGTTTTGTGTAAAGTCTCTGTGCACAAGTCAGAACACCCGACTTGTTTAAAAAAAATAAAAAAATCCTCGTAGTGGAAAGAACCTGGCTGAGCCCCAAACTCTAGCTAAATAACATGGGCCAAAAAGCATGAATACTTTTAGAGGCATCTATGGAGAGATGATCAGATCAGACTGGTAGATTTCAAAACTTGATATTACTGTTGACAATGACAGCATCAATCTCTCAATTTGCAGATGATCCCTACCACAGGTCATTGGCAGGTCTTGAGATGACTTAAGAATCTAGTCCTTGAGCCACAAATTCATCGAGAGAAGTCGCAGGTCTTTCCGCAGGGGGGAAAAAAAAAGGCTGCAGGCTGGGATTCTGCCTTTCTTCCTTCCTCTGCTCTGAAGGCAAGACATTTTACCTGAAAAAAGAGGATACCACTTGGTTGAGGCTGCAGTGCCACTGAACTTGATTGGCAACCAGATACTCACAGCTCTTGATGTCAGAATCCTTTTTTTGATAAATGCCTCCAATGTATCCTTGTAACACACCCTCTGGCCACCATGAAATGTCAGGCCATTACTAAGCTGGGAGTAGAGCACTTGTTTTTGGAACTGAGAGTCAGGCATCTGCACACAATGTCCAGTCCAGCAAAGTTGGTGCTCAAGGGTCATCAAGTCAATGCTGGTAACACTGGCTTCAGCAAGGATACTAGTGTTTGTGCGGCGATTTTCCCAATTGATGTAGAGGATTTTCTAGACACATTGTTGGTGATACCTCTCCAGACTCTTGAGATGATGATGGTAGTTACCCACATTTCACATCCACAGAGAAGGATGGAGATGACTGCACTGTAGACCTGCATCTTGGTGTCTTCCTGGAGATTGCGATGAATAAAGACACACAAAAGCAATTTCCCAAAGGAGATATTCGTGCACTGGATCTTGTGCTGGATCTCCTTAAGGTTCACTCTCTAATTTGGGAAGGGGGGTGGGGAGGGGTCATATCATGGCCTGAGGCAAGTTGATTGCGTTCTTTGGGCCTTGCTCTCAACATCAAGAAAACTGAAGTCCAGTAGGCTTATCCAAGAAGATCCAGCATGGCCTAGAGGTTTTCCTCTGTGTGTGCAAGGATGGCACAGTCATCGGCATACTGAAGGTCAAGGATGGCTGTTTTGAGTACTTTGGGAAAATTACTTAAATTGAATACTGAACAGATGGAGGGCTTCTCAAATGTCAATTTTAAAAGGAAGGTGGTCCTTAAGGAAAATGAGGATGACTATGGGGGGGAGGAATGGAAAAAAACAGAGTTGGAACAATGATGCATCCTTGCTTGACCCCAGTTTGTATGACAAATGGCTCCCTCTCCAATCCACTCCATAGAATGGTCACAGTCTTCCAGTCATGGAGAAGGCTCAGGACCTTGACATACTTTTCAGGGCATCCAAAAGTCTGGCCAGTATTTTCCTTCATTGACCTTACTAAGCCTCATGGACATACACAGATCCTGATGATGTTCCTGACACTTTTGTTGGACCTGGAGGGCAATAAAAATCATGCTAATTGCCCTGTGGGATGGTCTGAAACCACAGTGATATTGTTGCTGAGGAAGTCCTGTTTCAAGTAGAAAATTGTTCAGAAGGATGCAGGGAAGTATTTTCCCTGCTGTGAAAAGGAAGGTAATACCTCTATAGTTCCCACACACAGTCTTATCTCCTTTCTTGAAGATAGTCATGATGTTGGCATTCCTCAGGTCCTAAGGGAATCCTCTGTTGTTCTAAATTCAGAGATGAATACTTGTAGTCTTGGTACCAATTCATCGCTGCAAGATTTCAGCAGATGCGCCATCTGGTCCAGTAGCATTGTCATTCTTGGTTTCCTCAATGACATGCCAGATTTCTTCTAGTATAGGAGGGTTGTCAAAGAATCCCCTTTCAGGGTGTTGGGAGATGGACTCGATAGTAGTATGTGCCACAGTCAAACTCACAGTTTGGGCAAGCGCTCTTTCCATCTATCTTGGATAGATTCATTCTCTTTGAGAAATGTCAAGCCATCCTTCAATCTCAGAAAAGTAGGACCATGGGAAGCTGGGCTGTAGATAACTTTCATCACTTGAAAAAACAAAAAAAACGAAAAAACAAAACTATGCATGTCACATTTGAGCTGGATCTCCTTGGCTTTATCTTGCCACCACTGATTTTTGATTTCCCCAGATATTCCTATGAGTTTTGTCTTTGAGAAGCTGATATCTCGCCTTTTTCTGCTGAAATGAGATATCAGTCTTGCCAAGCAGAATGAGTTTAAGTCTCTTCTGGTCAAGGAGGGCTTGAACCTCCACACTGCTCTCATTGAACCAATCTTGGTGTTTGGCTTCAGCACAGGCTGTATGGATGGCAGTTTTAAACCCCTTCCAGAATTCCTCAATGTTGCCTTTATTTGTGGACAGGGTAGAGAACTTTTCATAGAGACACCTACAGACCTTCAGGTCTTGAAGACATTTGGCGTCAAGAGTCCTTTATATTGTTTTTGGCTGGTTTTGGCGTTTCCAAGCAAGCCAGATGTTCATAATGGATCTGACAAAGACAGTGATCTGTCCAGAAGTGATTGGTTCCTTGTATGGCTCTCAAGATATAGACATCCATTCAATCACAAGCTCTAACAATAATATAGTCAAGGAAGGGCCAAGTGCTTAGAGCCCTGCCACTCCTCAAATGGTGCGTCTCAAGCAACAAGCTACCTAACTCCCAGAAGCACCAGAACATGCAACAGACCAAAATGCCTTCTGTGCCCCACATCAATAATGACTACCTCATCGCTGAACTGAACAACATAGGTTATAACATCCAAGGTTCATTTACCTGCAACTCCACCAATGTCAAATACACTACCACCTGCTTACAGCGCCCCTCTGCCATCCACATCGGACAGACTAGATGATCCCCATGTGACTGATCGAATACTGTTCTGACTTCAGCTGTAGAAAGACATGCAAGCGTGTGACAGAACACTTTAACCTCCTTGGACACCACCTTCTTGACTCAAGCATGGCTGTTCTCAGGCAGCAAACTTTAAAAACTGATTTGAACAGGAAATTGTGAAACAGGAAATCATCCACAGGCTGGACTGTGTTAAGTATCATTTAAACAGGACTATGGGTTCTTATCCAGAATACCTTTCGAGACTTTTTGTTCCTATGGGTTTACTGCTCATTTCTCCCAGCAGAATACCCTGCCCTCCTTCACTTGATTTTTGTATTCTAATTTCTGTCTCCTTCTTACAGTCGGCTTTCTACATGTCCTTTCACAGCACCTGATGATGGGAACTTCACCTCAAAACAGCTTGTGCTATAGACTAACCAAAGTAGATATATATAAGGTACAAATGTATCCTGCATTCCTGTTAGTCAGGATCTGCTTAACTGTACAGGCAAGATATTGCCTCATACATCTTGCTTTACTCATCAACACTTCCTCATTTAAAACAAGAACTGTTTTCAGCTCTCACAAGCAGAGGTTCAAGAGTCACAGACATGTCAGTCAGTTAAAGCTTTTGTATCATGCTGAAAACTGTCAGTACTAAAGGATCCTGGATGTGGCAGCCTCTTTAAACTGTTTCACAAGTCTTGTGCGTCTGGGAACAAGGCAGTGAGGAGTGAAAGCTTTTTCTGCTGTAAGTGGCATTATACTGGAGAGAAAAGAAAGAAAGCAACAGTCTCCAGATAAAGCATTTTTTTGATCCCACTCCTTTTAGGTTTTGTTCTGGAAAAAGACATCATCAGACAAGACTGCTGGAGAATCAGTTGCAAGATCAAGCCACTGAAGCACAGGTAAGATATAATGAGACTTCACCATAACACCAGAGCTGTCGCAACTATTTGCTCAGTTAACTAAAAAAACGTACCTAACCTATATTTGCTCTCGGTCTTTTAAATGTACCTTGATCATTGAATCAGAGTGCTTGCAGGACTAATAGTTGTAAAAGTGTAAGGTTTCGATCAGGTTTGCAGAAAGCAAATGCTGAATTCCAGCACCTATTCATGCTGAGCACATGTGGCTGGGATCTTTTTTCTCCCCCAACTAGAAGAATGTAAACAGCATCAGTGAACAGACTGCCCCCATCAAAAATCAAACACTGTACATTTCAGATTGTAAATGGTCACAATTGACTGATTCTTTTTCTTGCAATAGTCTCTGTGGACCAGTCAGGGGCTGGGGTTCCTATTATACTAAGCAGCTGAGAGGAAGACAGTCTGTGCTACACAGAGCTCACAACATTAGGTTTACTGTGCAGCTAGCATACAGATAAATAAGAGAATAGGAGACAAAGAAATAACAGGGGCAGGAGTGAGGGCATAGGTTGTTGGTCATAAATCAGGGGTTTTAAACAGGTATGTAAAGGCAGACAAAAGAGATTTGTAGATGCTGTGGCAGGGGTTAGTTTGAGAAGGGATTTAGGAGGAAACTGTTCAGGCTTTGAATTTATGTTTATGAAATAAATTTGCTACATATGGTACATTCCAGTCATGAGTAGGCTTGGCAGGATTTGATTTTTATCAGTAAACATTGATAAACAGTTAGTTCACCTCACAGTCACAGACCGACAGCAAAATATTTCCATTGGTAACAGTCAACATTTATAAAAAAGGGACAGTAACAGGCAACCTTTGCCCTGGGATCCTATGACCCCTGCTGACTTCCTGCCCCTGGGGCAGGGGGCTGGACTCAATGATCTTCCGAGGTCCCTTCCAGCCCTAATGTCTATGAAAACTACTGGACAGTGGAGAAAGGAGAGAGTGAAGGACTGAATGGAAAGGGGTTCAAGAGGAAAACAATAGACAATCTAATGACTCAGCAGTTGAGCATTTAGTGTTAAAGCCTAATGACTTATCAGCTAAGCAATTAGCTGCCGACTCACAGGTGGGGGAAGGTGGCTGGAGGGAGGAAGCAGGCTACTTAAACTAATCCCTGCCCAAAAGTCAAGGGGCATGACTGGGGAGAGAATAGTGGAGGCTCCAGCCTGGTGACAGCAGGATACTCCCCTGGCCAGCTAAGCACAAGGGGCCAAGGATGACCATCGCCTCTCTCTGCATTCCCAGAGCTCTGAGAATGCCACTCCTCTTCTGGTCCCTGCCCAGCCCAGCTCTTCCCTGGTGATGAATGAACAGAATAAATTTAAAGTATGTATGCTTTAATGATTTATGAATATTTACATTTTATATTTTGACATGTGATTTTTAGAAAGCTTTTAACAGTATCCTGTCATTACTAAATTGTCTGCCCCCCACACTACTAAATTTGTGCAATCCTGATCATTTAAATCAATAAAAATTGGCATAAATGCTTCAAGATGCACATTTATTTTAGCCATCAACATTATTTAAAGATTTAAAAAAAAAAAATCAAATTCTGCCAAGCCTAATAAGTAATGGGGAAACAAGTCTGCAGATGACACCAAGCTGGGGGGAGTAGTAGATACTCTGGACGGTAGGGCTAGGATTCAGAGTGGCCTAGACAAATTGGAGAATTGGGCCAAAAGAAGTCTCATGAGGTTCAACAAGGACAAGTACAAAAAGTCCTGCACTTAGGACAGAACAACCCCAGGCACCAGTACAGGCTGGGGGCTGACTGGCTGAGCAGCAGCTCTGCAGAAAAGGCCCTGGGAGTTACAGCGGACAATAAGCTGAATACGAGCCAGCAGTGTGCCTTTGTTGCCAAAAAGGTAACAGCATGCTGGGCTGCACTGGTAGGTGTGTTGCCAGCAGATAAAGAGAAGTGATTATTCCCCTCTATTCAGCACTGGTGAGGCCTCATCTGGAGTACCACAGAAAGGATGTAGAGAAATTGGAGAAAGTCCAGCGGAGGGCAACAAAAAATGGTGAGGGAGCTGGGGAACATTGGATGCTTATCTTGCTGGGATCCTATGACCCCAGCTGACTTCCTGCCCTTCGGGCAGGGGGCTGGACTCGATGATCTCCCGAGGTCCCTTCCAGCCCTAATGTCTATGAAATCTATGAAACATGACTTACGAGGAGAGGCTGAGGGAATTGGGCTTATTTAGTGTAAAGAAAAGATGACTGAGGGGATTTAATATCAGCCTTCAACTACATGAAGAGGGGTTTAAAAGAGCATGGAGCTGGACTATTCTCAGTGATGGCAGAAGACAGAACAAGCAGCAATGATCTCAAATGATAGCAAGAGAAGTTTAAGTTGGATGTTAGGAAGCATTTTCTCACTAGGAAGGCAGTAAAATTTGCTGGGATCCTATCACCCCAGCTGACTTCCTGCCCGTTGGGCTGGACTCGATCTTCCGAGGTCCTTTCCAGTCCTAATGTCTATGAAATCTATGAAAAACACTGGAACAGGTTACCCAGAGAGGTGGTCGACTCTCCATCCTTGGAGGTTTTCAAGACCTGGCTAGTCAAAACTTTGCCTGGGATGATTTAGTTGGAGATGTTTCTGCTTTGAGCAGGGGGCTGGACTAGATGACCTCCTGAGGTCCCTTCCAGCCCTAATTTAATGTGATTCTATGAAACACAGGAATGAACAAACTAGAAAGAGATGCATATTTCAGAACATGTTTTAATATAGAGAGAGTTATCAATTGTGTCCAAATGGTGAACTATGCAAAGCTGGATAATTTGCCTTCACTGTTCTTCAGAGCAATTGTTGTCCACCTTTTTGTACAAGGACCCATTTGTAAGCATCAGTGGCCAGTCCTGACCCGGTACCCCTCACAAAGTGTGGGGCAGGGGCCCCTCAAGCAGCCCCTTGCAGGCTGGAACTCTGCCAGCCTGCAAGGGAAAGCCATGGTTTCCCACATTTTTCTCCTTTAAAAAGGAGACTCCATTTTGAAAGTTTGTTTGCAATCCTTTCATATATCCTTGCAACTCACTTTTGGGTCATGACCCACAGATTGAGAAACACTGCCTTAGAGAAGGGATGGGCAAAATATGGCCCACAGGCCAGATTCAGCCCACCAACTGATTGGATCCAGCCAATGGAGGGGGTGCCCACAAATTGATAAGATCCAGCCTGTGGCTATACCCGCAGGGCTCCACATGAGGCTGAGACCACCCAAGGCAGCCCATGCTGCACTCCAGCTAGGGTGGCCATCATAGAGGACAGTCCGGTTGTCCTCTGTCCTCTACTGATATAAAACCTGACGCCTTTCTCTTGAAGAGAAAAATAGAGGGCATAAAGGCACCAGGTTTTGTATCAATAGAGGGCAGAGTAGCAGAAAACCAGACTGTCCTCTGTGATGGCCACCCTAACTCCAGCCCAGGCCACCAAGTTGGTGGAAGGCAGCCAGGAACTAAAGCCAAAGCCCCACACACTGGGGCAGGAGCCACCTGGCTGAAGCTTCTTCCTAGCCCACAGTGGCCCAGCAGGAGTATGAGATGGCACTGCTGGAGGCAAGGGGAGCCAAACACCAGCCACACCAGGAGCAGATCCACTGAAAGCTGTGCATGCTGACCAGGGCCAGGCATTGTGTAGACTTCCCAAGGCAGGGCTCAGCCCCCTACAGAGTGCCATGCGGGCAGCTGTGGACCACACCACCTGGGTAAGATCTGCTGCATGAGCCCCTTGCCCCCTTCTCCTTCCCCTCACCCCAGCCAGCTGCCAGGACCTAGCACCCAGGCAGTTCCCTTCCCATCAACTATATGTCTTCCCCCCCACACACCTTCACAGGGCAGGGGCTGCCCCATGACCCCATTCTGTGATCCCAGCCTCACCCACCCATCTTGCTCCTGAATACACCCACTCCCTGCCTGCCTGCAGCCCCATCCCACATAGGGAGTTTTGGTTAGTGGTTGCAGCGGGGGGGGGGGGGGCAAGGATGCTGACCCAGCCTGCAGTTCATCAAAACTGTGGCCTCTGGGCCCAAATAACTGTCTACCCCTGCCTTAGGAGGCAAGCTTCATCTAAATTTAGAAGGGTTGTTGATTTTTTCAAAAGCATTTGAAGTTCCTGAGTCACTCATTCAAAAGCAGTCTGGGAGCCTCAGTCTTACAACAAGTCAATAGACCTCGGACCCATAAGACAGGGAAGTGATTTAAAATGGGAGTGCCCAACCACCCAGTCGCAGACCAGATCCAACCCCTGGCACTGCATCATCTGGCCTGCATGGCTTCCAACAGATCCAAAAATTTGGTAGTAGGGGAACAAGTGCTTGCTGCTAAATTTCCAGACCCATAAGGAGTCCTATGAGCTGGACAGCATGCCCCTACATGCTGGATCAGGCATGGAAGCTTGGGACCCAGTCCCGAGGTGTGGGGTGGTGCGAGTCCCAATCCTGGCACAAGGGGCTTCATTCAGCCCACTCTGACCTGCGGGGCCCAAAGGTCAAGCACCACTGATTTAAAACGTTTAACTAAAGTTCTTGCATCATTTCAACAAAATTGTGAGTTTTGAAAGTTTGTTGAAACCACATGAATGTGCAATTCACTCATTCTGAAACCCAAAGACTTGCAGTGACTGAAAAAAAAAAATACAGGATATACAACAAACTCAGGCTCTTAGTTACACAGGGAATGTAGCATATGCTCTGGAACGATACAGCTGACCTCTCTCAAGAAGCTAAACAATACCTCTTGAGAAACAACAACTGCCTTCTCATATTTGGGTTTAGAGCACTGAACTATTTACAAAAATGAGGCCTTTATAACTTTTTTGTCTGCAGTTAGCAGGGTTCCAATACAATGCTGCACTAGTGAAAAAGCTCATTTAATAATGTAAAGTACTCATTCATTCTTGTCCAAACAGAAATGCATGTTATGGAGATTTAATCTGATAGCATGCATCTGCCCTTATTAAAAAGGGCCACCCCAAAAAAGAGACAGCTTTTTACAGTTTTAGAACAAGCCATTGATTGTTTGGTCTCACTGTGCTACATTCACTATTTCCATATAGTATTTCCCAATTCCTTTTTTAAAAATGCTTTAATATTAGCATCAAAACATTGTAATAATAGTTTGTTTTTAACGTCACTAATACTTAACAACAACATAAACAATATCATCAGTGTTGACAGTATTAGCCATAGCTGATAGTGTTTTTATAAGTCTTCAAATACCTAAAGAGCAATGGTCACTAATTACAGAGAAGATGGAGATGGGCTTTTCTCTGTGGTTTAGGGGACAGGACAAGGAGCAATGCCCTTAAGATGAAGCACTGAAAGTTTAGGTTGGTAATTAGGAGGAACTTTCAGACTGAGGGTGGACAAGCATAGTCATAGTCATAGTCGTATAACTTGCAGCTCTTGCGTCATGTCATTTCACACACTACACACTGCAATATGACCTGTATTTGCCCTCTCCCGAGAGTGTTATTGCTTGTGTTCTCACTTTTCTTGCCTATTTTCCCTCTAAATGCTCGGTTTCTTGTTTTGCATCATCTCCAGTTTCTCTTTATGCGTTTAGCTGTTTATCTGTTTAAACCCTAGGGACTTGAATGTGATGATTTTCTCTCTAAACTGGGATTTACTCCTCAAATAGTTCCATAACTATTTTTAGAACAGTGTTACACAAATAAAGCAAGGAGGTAGGAATCCTAGTTCTTCAATGATTTACAGAGTAGCTTTGAACTCTTCCTTTGTGAAACCTCTATGCCCAGATTCTACCAGTTTGTGCAAGATTATTGAAATAAACTGAACTCTGTAGATGACACCTACTTATATACACACACACACAAATGTTTGCAGGAGCTGGCCCTAGGAAGTGGCATTGTTTCACTCCAGAGACAAAGCAGTGGGTTGTGCTGCAAATACTTTACATTTTTTTCTATTGTACTTGTGTGACTCACTTAACCCCAATCTAGTCACTTGATCTCAGGAGGGAAGACCTTACTATACTGTTACTTTCACACTAATTATTAGAAATACACTTATTTTAGAAAATGTCTACAGCCCACTCTGCCCCTTTATTCTTCAAGTCTCTCTTCCATCTGCATTTCCTCCTCTGTAGCATCTGCCAATTCACACCATGATGGGCCAACTTTCACACCCACCCCTTCCCAAACAAATTGCTAAAAGTGATCACACTGAAAAAGTACTGCTAACATCCAAGCATTGGGCTTCAGAGGCAACACCTAATGAGACTAATGAAGGTGAGGAAAATGCATGCCTTTAAGTCATTCTTTCAGCCTGCCCAATTCAGGAAAGCAGCTTTGTACCAGCAGCAGTCACTCATATTTGGCATTTTGTTCACGCAGTCAGAGTTAGAAACCTATTTCTTTCTTACTGAAATCTTAGCTTACTGCAACATTTGAATATGCCTGCAACTCCACTGACAGATGAAGAAAGGCTGAGGAATCTGGGACTCTTCAGCCTGAAAAAAGAAGGCTGAGAGGGACTCAGTAGCAGCTTACCGCTACATCAGAGACGTGCATCAAGGGCTTGCTGAACAACAGTTCACCAGGGCACCCTTGGGGAAAACCAGGAGTAATGGTCACAAACTCCTGGAAGATCGATTCAGACTCAACATTAGGAAAAACTTCTTCACAACTAGAGTGTCAAGACTGTGGAATAAGCTCCCTTCAGAGGTGGTGCAATCACCTACCCTGGAAATCTTCAAGAGGAGACTGGACCATCACCTTGTTGGGGTCATCTGACCCCAGTCATCTTTCCTGGTTGACACAGGGGGCTGGACCCGAAGATCTTCTGAGGTCCCTTCCAGCCCCTTACAATTTATGACATGACAGCACATTTGACACCCCTGGCTTAAGAGAGGTAGTTAGTCATGTAAGTCTGAAGTCAGGCAGAAAGTAGGGAAGGGTTCAGGAAGCCATGACCTTTTATAGGCAGCAACCTACTAAAAAGCTTTATATAGAAAGGAAAGGGATACAGGGCACTGCTAAGAGAGGCAGAGTGGGTTGGCTGAATCAGCTGAGATGAACAAGGCAGTTAACAGAGAGAGACACTGGAGTTAACAGCATATACAGGTAGCAGGATAAGGATCCATAGTCCCTTCTGAGACCATCAGGTCTGGGGATGATTTCTTGTTGTACAATTTTATATTCAGGCTGTTTTTTAAAGTTCTTTTGTTTAAAGGCAGCTATGCTGAGGTTAACAGCATTATTGTCCCTCACCCTTCTCTACAATCACTTTCTTTTCTATATAAAGCCCTTTCTTTCTGCCAGACCATTCATAGTGTCTGACTTAGCAGGTCTATGAGAGCCTGTGTCTCACTGAACCAGGTAGTCTCTGCCTTGTCTTCTGTCTGATATAATAGCTATTCTGCTGAGAAGTGCTTTGTCTTCTTATGGCCCAATAAATTAAACCCATACTGGTTAGACCAAAGTCATCAGACAGTTCAGACATGAAGGATTTGCTTATGGACCCTGTTTATTTAACAGTGTAAATTTCTAGAATGCATGTAATCCCACTGCACTTTAGCCAGCTTTTTCCAAATAACCTTCTAGTTCCAAATAAC
This sequence comes from Crocodylus siamensis, assembly GCF_052110815.1. Classification (NCBI taxonomy): domain Eukaryota; kingdom Metazoa; phylum Chordata; order Crocodylia; family Crocodylidae; genus Crocodylus; species Crocodylus siamensis. Next base: position 260,683,654 of record NC_143395.1, on the reverse strand, counting down.
TTAGGAAGTTCTACAACTATGACAGTTTATACTGGCACAGCTCAGTAAGCCATATGGATAACGTCCTGGAACAGACTATTGTGACAGAAAAAGTGCTGCTTTGAAGATAAGAATTTAGCCAAGTATCTAACTCACATGCGTCATCTTCTAGATCCTACCAAATACAAAGTCATGAGTGCATTGATCTGCTCAGTGTTGGTGGCATTCCACATCCATGTCTTTTGTACAGATCTCCCCCTCCTAAATCATTATAAGAGAGCATAATAAAAATGTAGATGAATAAACAAGATAGCGATAGCAGGAAGTTCTGTTTGTATACACGCACATGATTTGGAAACAATTAAGATTGAACATGTTTCAATTTTTTTTTCCAAGTGTTTTAGCTGCTATATTGCAGGGTAATCATATATTAATTGAACAGTGCTGACGTTAAAGAAAAGCAAGTCAATGTCTAACAGTTACGTGAAACTAAAGAGATTTTACCTAGCAGGAATTCACTTGTGCTTTTTATTTGGTTTTAGTCTTGGCCTTTTAAAACAGTTTCAATTTGTATTTTGTTTTGGATTGGAATGAAATTAAAAAAAAAAAAAAGATACTATGCACACCTCAAGAAATGTGCATATGAAGCCAACAGCTTTTGATGGGTTGTGGGTTAAAAACTCAGCTTTAAATCAAATGCAATGCAGAAATAGTAGCTTGACCAAGGGCCTTACTCAATAAGCTGAACAAATGTTAATCAGCTTAATGTTGTTCAGCTTAGTGGAACAGTTGCACCTTAACTCAAAAAAAATCTTTGACTGCCCTTCAGCTACAGAGTTTTGACTTGCCACTAGAGGCTTGGTGAGCAGAGGCATGTCTAAGAGCTAGGGGCAGGACCTGCATGTTACTTGAGCTCCAGGCAAACCCAATGATTTTTTTCCTCCAGAGCCTGCACTTCCCCAGCCTGGGCTGCCAGCCAACCAGGCACCACTGGAACTTCAAAAAGGATTGGGCCCCTTAGTGTTCAGACAGAACCCAGCTGGCCAGCAGCTCAGCTAGTGATGGCGAGCTTCGAAGTTGGGGGAAGAATAGCAAGATCCTTCCCCCCAGGATCTGGACATATGCCCCAGCAGGGCTAGATGGCTGGAGCAGGGTGAAGCTCAGCAGCTGCAGCACTGCAGCTCAAAGCTGGCTCCCACTGACCCCACATGCCACCAAGCTGTGCAGGCAGTGGATGTGGTTGGTAGGTACCCGATGCCCCTGAACCCCCTGTAGCAGCCTTGCAATTCTGGGCATGGGGGTCAGGGCTGCCTGTTTGGCTTGGGGCTGTACAGAGCAAGCAAAGAGGCTGCACCACTCCCACCCACCTCCCAAGCCAAGTGGGAGTGGGAACTCCTGTCCCTGTACACCCTTCCCTCTCTCCTCCCCCACTAGGGGGTTCAGGCGCCTGCCAGCCATGGTCACTGTTGGGTAAGCCAGGCAGGGGAAACCAGTGGCTGGACCCTGCACAGCCCAGTGGAGTGCAGGCCATGCTGCAGCCACTGAGCTCCACCCTGCTCCAGGCACCCTGCCATACCACAGCATGTGTCTAAGTCCCAGGGCTACAAGCACCAGGCAGGAGACATGCCACAGTGGAGTACAGGACTGGGTGCAGGCTCACCTGCAGGTCAGGGGGAGGGGAGAGCACCAGTCTGCCACCCCTGCATGCACTGCAGCCTGAGTCTGGACTGGGCATTCAAAGCAGCAAGCCAATCTGGGAGGTACTGCAGTTGCCAGGTGCTTTAGGGCTGCAGTGCTAGCTTTGCCCAGTGGAAGCAGCAAGAAAGAAGCACTGTGTCCAGCTCCACTGCCTCCCAGCATACCCACTCTGAACTCAAGCAGAACCACTATATTCTGGGATGCTGGAGGACTTCAACTTGGGTGGAATAGCTGCAGAGAGTGGCTACACCTTAATAGAACAGAAGCAAAATCAGGTGAACTAGAAATAATCCTGTCCTGGAGTGACATAACTTTAAGCCAAATAATGAGTGCTTTAAGCCGCTTAAAGGGTATTAATGTGCAGCCAATCCAGGGGTTTGGAGCTCCAGAAGCCACCTAAAATTATCATGTAACAATGGCCCTAGATTTAGTTGGAGACAGAATCTCCAACTTGACTGAAATGGTTGAAAAACCCTAGCAACTCTTTTGATATGCAGGATATTAGTTAAATCATTTTCTAACCTAAACCCAGCTAAGTGTTTCATGCAGTTATTTTTTCAGAGCTTCCCTGATCAGCCTTTATTTTCATCTTATAGAGAAGTCATACACCATCTGTATTATTTGTTTTCTCTTCCAATTTCCCTTCCTGGGCAGCTGGCAAGACTCTGCATACTGAGCTGGAGAAGGCAGGAGTCACACTTGCTTTTCCCAAGTCACTGCCTGAGTTGGTTATCTGCACAGTCCAAATCCATATCATAGGATTTGGATGTTCAATTCCCTCCCCTCCCCCGGGAATGAAATCTTCTAATTTCAGCATGTGAAAACCTGTGGTTTCTCCATGCCCAATATTACACAGCACCAAGTGGTGAAAGTCCTGAAACAAAGTTGCGTTTCTGTAGACAGGAGCTTGATTTGGCAAGATCTCTTTTGGCATAGTTCCTGATAAGAATTAATTGCTGCTGTGTGAAATATTTTTGAGCTGTGCCTAAGAAACCTTGCGCTACCAAGTCTATGGAACACAGTCTTACTCAGCTTTAGACAGAGGGAAGAACAGCCAGAAATAACAATGCATTCTCTCTTCCTTGCATCTTTTTTAAGCATGGGTATTAGCAATACATGTTTGTAGCTTTACTAACAGCCATATTCGGCAACTGAATACTCACATTCCTCCACAGCTAAGGACATTCATTTGCAAACTCTCAAATTCAGTACAAAAACTGAGAGCAGAATCCACAGGAAACAACAGATGCTGTTATCAACATAAACACTGGTAACTTCCCAAAGCACAGACGTTATTTTAAAAAGCCTTCTGCTCTTGTTCTAATTATGACAGATACCTTTTACCCAAAGTGTTATTGCTCTCCTCTCTTCCTCAATGACCACCAAAGAAACAGCTCCCTTCTAGTGCAGGCCTATCATCACATATATCTATCTACATGAGCTTCAGCAGACACTCTTCAGGCCTCATTGTGCTGGGCTGTGTGAAGTCTGCACTTTGGGCTCCAGAATAATAAGTGTTTTGTTATAGTAACAAATTGTTTGCATGAGCCAAGGCCAAAATCATTCCCAACAGGTGAGATTTTAATGATTTGCAGAGAAAGAGGGAGGCAGGACTGTTGCTTCAGATGCAGTGAAATCTTCCTTCATCACCCTCTCACCAGCTGTAACCAGGCTGTGCTCTGTCTCAGCTATGTTCCCATGGTCCTCTGCCCACGAAAGAAAGGTTCACAGGGAGTGCAGGGTTTCTGTTGAAGAAGAAAAGTTTGAGAAGCAGCTGTGACAAGATGAAGCAAGTCTATGAGGCAGAAAGTGGCAAGTCATTTTGTCCATAGTTCAAATAAGGGATGGATCAAGGATTTCCCAAAGGGAGGTACAGGAGCAGCAACCCACGTTGCAGGGCTAGCTGCCCCACCCTGCTTCCAGCTTCTCCTGTCCCCACCAGTGTGGGCAGACTGAGCCACAGGAGCCTCCAAGAACATTAAGTCCCTAAAGCAGGTGAAAATCCCCCCTTTCTTTTCAAAGGCAGCTCCCCTCCTCTCCCCTTCCCACTCCCCTGCCTGCTCCAGAGCCAGCCAGGCTGAGCATGGGCTAGGCTCAGCTGGGGAGGGGACAGCAGCAACCACGCAGCTAGAGAGTAGGTCTCCCCCACACTGCCAGGTCCTGGAGCAGGTACTGCAACTGTCCCTGTCCCAAGCTGAGCCCAGCCCCCACACCATAGGCGGGTAGGGCACTGGAGCTTTCTTGGCCAAGGGACAGCAGGGAAAAACAGGCAGAGTGGGGAGGGCAGAAAAGAAGTAAGGAGAGAGCTGGTCTTTGAGCAGGAAGGGGGAAGGAAGACAGATTTTCATATGCCATGGGGACTTCAAAAAGTCCCTAGAGGCTCCCTTGTTGTGTTCCAATCCAACCAGGCAGTGCGTAGCTGCAGCACTGCACTCCCTCTGAGTCCTCCCTTGGTTCAGACATTATTCCAACACTGATTGTAATATAATTGTGCATCTCTCCTTTTACAAAAGGGATGGGGAAGAAAAGAGGGCATTAGTTGCATTTATTATGGAAGAGCAGATCCTCAGAGAAGTTATACACTGGGGTCCCAATTCAGCATAGCATTTAAAGCAAGCACTTAAAGGCCATCCTCTTCAGCCAAAACAAGCCTTAAACCCATTTTAAACACATGCTTAAGTCCCATTTGAGTCAATGGAATAACACAGGCCTTAAATTAAGTGCAAGATTTAAGTGCTTTGCTAAATCAGGGCCTGAATAAGGCTGCAATATTGCCAAACAAAAACAAATGTTTTTAATAAACATCTGTTAGGAAACAGCTCAAAGCTGGAGTGTTCTTGCATCCTTTCACAGGGAACACATTTATATTCTTTTCCGTTCAACCATCTGGATCCCATCCAAGTGAAAAATCTTTCAGTTAGTCCAAGTGATTTGGGGTCGTCACAGCTATGTATAGGAAAAGATGTATTCCACTCCCAACTACTGCACACATTGCTCTTTTAAACATAAGGACAGAGGTATAACTAGCACTTCCAGCTATAACTCCACTTCCAAGTGGAGTCAAACAAGTGGGCAGAGATGCTGTTGAGCACTGGAGAGCTTGAAATGAAGACAGCAGGATACCGTTTGTGCCCCCTCTACATTGACACCCAGCTCACCCCCACCGTAGTTACAAAGGAGCCTCCCCATTTTGTATAGAACAGCTGCCCACGTGGTTCAGTTCAGGTGCAGTATAGCATCCACACAGCTAATAATCTGTGCAGCTCCATTCATTTGCAGCTTGAAGAGGTTAAATAAAGGGTCACCCACTAGCCTTTGCTGAGGATCTGACCTATTCTTCCAAGAGCAAACACTGTGCCTCAGCTGGCTCAGAAACCACATGAGCCATCCCCGACAGCCACAAGCCACAATAACAAACACTCCTGAGTGAACTGTGGCCAACCAATTCCAGCTCAAAAGAAAAAAAAAAAAGTTACCATGCTTCTACAATGAGAGAGAGAGCGAGCACTACATTATTCACAGTTTGCAGGGAAGACATGCCCAGAGCACACTGTTCACTCTAGAAACATTTTCTGGGAAGAGTCACAGATGATAAACTGAAGAGCCAACCAGTTGTGGCTCTTGGGGGCAAACACTACAATACCACTTCTGTAGACAACTTATTCTAGGCAACTCCATGTCTTCACCAGAGATGAAACGTTGTTTACATGCATTACATTTATTGCACAACACACAATAAAATTGTTTTTCCTTGTTCAGTTAGATATCTCTGGTGACTCAAAGGAGAAAAATTGGCTTATCCTGTTACTGAGTTTCCCACAAAGGGGAAATCCCCAACTATAACTAATCCGTGGCTATGTCCCTTGGGCTGTTCTAATTTATGCCAGGGACTGCAATAATCCATGGCTGGCCCCAGAATTTGAGCAGCTACCGAAAAAAAAAAAAAACCAGCTCAAAGTTCTGGTATCTCTTAAACCAACTTTATGTAGCTCAGAAAAGGTGATCAGCATGTGACAGTATTAGGATCACTTCCCACAGCAAAGTGTGAAGTAAACAGATTACCCCATTTTAACTCACAAACAACCTTGCTTTTACCACAGGTTAAATTCATGCACATAGGCATTTGCTATGATAACAGTTCACGCCCTAGCTTCCCTCGTCATAAATCACTCCTGGAACAAGATCCTAAGCAGCCACGTGGGATCCTGGGCAAAGGAATTGAACAATAAATCGTGTACAAGCAGCAGCATGCCAGCCCAGTCTGTGGACCTATTTATACAATAAGGAGCAGAGCTCATGGACTAATTTGTGAGAGGTAATCTTGAGGCATCTGCACCAGATAGTGTATCTTAGTTATCTTTGAGTGCTGTATGTAATTTGATATGTTGCACTTAAGATAGGTGGCAAGTCAGCCAGTGCCTAGAAGAGTGATTCTCAATCATGGTGCCAGGACACCTTGGGGTGCCACCAGATCTTTTGAAGGATGATGTGGGAAGTGTAAGGAGATGAGCAGATAAGGGTAAGCTCAGCCTTCCCCTGCCTTGCTGCTCCCTCATCCGCATTACCCAACCTCTCTGCAAGGAGATAATCATTGTAACGCATTAGGATTTTGAAATGGGGTGCTGATCAATACAGAAAAAAGTTATGAAGTACTTCGAGTCTACAAAGGCTATGAATGACCGACTGGCCTAGAACAACACAGGAATTACAACACGGCTGTCTGTAGTATATTTATGCAGTCTCTTGCCTTGTTGGCAAAGTCTGCTAACTACAATGACTCTGATTTCATTACAGAGGAGGAACTTGATGTTCTTCATGTATGCTCCTCAGTTCCACATATTATCTCCCAAGGGGTTTCAGAGTGCTCTAAAAATTAGATAGACACTTTGCCCTAATGTTGTACAGCCTGTGTCAGGGTGGCAGGCATCCAGTAAACAAGCTTATGACAAGACAGCACAGGAATTGTCGATGTCAAATGAAGGAATATCTTATCCAATTACTAAGTACTTTGCATTTAAGTGCCTTTAATGTGAGAATCTCGAAGTACTTTCCTTCTATGAAACAGGCAGATGTCATTGTCATCATCTGACAAGTAGACAAACTGAGGCGCAGAAGCTAAGTGACCTACAAGTCACACAAAATCCTTTTTCCACTCCAAGTAAAACATAGCAAGTTTTAGGCAAGTGAAGGCTAGTTCTCTCATAGAAGTAGACCTACCTGAGACTTGTGAAAAACACTAGTGTTTTAAGTATTGGAATCTGTCAAAAAAGAAAACAGAGAAATTCTCAGAAGTCATGAAGTTTGTATTTTTTAAGAAAACAAAATATCCTTTTTTCCCATAAATTACTGATTTTGGTTATTTTTTAGTAAGCTTCATTGGGTTTTCAAGTTCTTTGCTGAATCTGGGCCTTAGTTGCCAAAAGCACGCATAATTTAACTCTCAATTCAACACTTTCAGTCTGATATCCTGAGGCTAGCACGCTACTGTTGAACCATCAGTAAAAACATGCTGTGGTTTTGGCTATCTGCAGAACTCTGCAGTAAAAGTTCAGTCCCAAGGAGGTAAGGCACAGTTCTCAAAGCCATTTGAGTTTCCATGAATTTAACCGAGACTATGCAAAACACTGTTGTGCACTTCTACCAGATTATGAAAGCAAGCAATTTAAATAAATTAAAAAGTAAATTAAATAAAGTAATAATCAAGTAATAGAGTGCTTCACAAAGCAACTCCCATTGACATCAATGGGGCCACCATTTTTTGCATATGTTAATAACTTCAGAAGTAAGCATTTGCAGGATTGCAGTGCTAATAACTGAAGCCTTACCTTACAGCTCTATAAATGTCTTAAAAATATCCAGGGGAAGTTTCCAGTTAGCCCAATTCATCCCTCAGGTGTTTTGACTGCACTTACCATATGCTGGAAATCAAACAAGAACCCTAGTAAAATATCACAAAGTTTGTATGTTATTGACTTTTACCTGTAAAGGGCAGTGGGACCTAGAGAATGAATCTCTCCCAGACAAGGGAGCACTGGACATCACAGCAGGTATTTCTGTCTACACCAGCAGTTCCCAGCCTGTGGCACACGTAACACCAGTGCTACACAGACAACCTGTCAGTGGTACGTGTTAACAGACTAATTATAATTACCTTATATGACAAAAATTTGCTAGTGGTATTTAAGGTTGTGCCATTTTTAAATTGGTGGTGCGCAACCTGTCAGAGTTTGGGAACCACTGGTCTACACCATGTCAGTAACAGGTTTCAGGGAGAGCCCCTGCCAACCCAAAACTTCCTTAGTGAAACTTCTCCAGACCCCTCCCCAGCATGCACTCCCATCGTAGGTGGGCCAGATGTGCTCACCCCTGTTTCCTAAAACCAGCTGCTGATATGAAGTAGACAGAGCCCTAGCAGTTGCAAGCCTTCTTGGGAATTTTTATTTGAGACACGTTACTCCCCTAAGCATTGGCTTGGACCAGTCAGAAATACAACACATTAACATTACCAGTTTGAAAAAGAATAGGAATAAAAGATTTAAACCTACTGTCAGGGGTGGAAAGGTGTTTCTGTAGATCTCAGCAGAAGCCCACTTGACCTCTGTTGTTTTTTGGTGGCATAACGTGAGCAAAACCACATCTTTTCATACTGCTCCATTTTATTTTGAGTCACTCCTTGCTCTCTGTCATGCTGCCTACTGATTTCTGGAGTTCCAAGGCTGAGTTTGGTGTCTTTACTACTTTTTGCTTTAAGTACAGTGATCAAATTTGTAAATCCTACTTCTTATAAAAGAGTCACTCAGAGATAGTTCAGGCATCCCTTTGCACAGCTCTACAAAACATGCTGAGCCTAATATTATAATTGGGCATAGGCCTCAAAGCAAAGGCTACCAGTTGAACCTCCTTATAGTTCAAGCAGTCTGAATCACTCCAATACTTGGTACAAGACTACCTCCTCTGCTCTGCAGCCTCTATGGCGTGTCACCTGTTATTTGGCAATAGCGCATGTTTTATAAGCACAAGAGAAGATGCAGACATATTTACAGTAGACTCAGTGCAACTAGACCTGTCACCCAGTTGGTTAAGGCCCAAGTGTCCAGCAAAAGAAAAACTGAAGCCAATATTTTGTCCTTCTCTCAGTAAAACTTGGTCAGCATGTTAAAAGAGTAGAAAATCTCTAAGTGACTACTGCATGCTTCCTGTCAGACATTATGAAACAGAGACTGTATCCAGAAAAGACAGTATTAAGTCTTTTGACTAGATTGCATCTGATGACAGCAGTTTGTCACAGACACAATAAAGTTTCCCTTCCATTTCCTAAAAAAGTCCCAAAGAATTTCCCTTTTTTCCCCAGTAACCAGGCTTTAAACAAGATATGGATCTGAGAGTAGAAAGTAGGATTTTTTTTCCTCTTGCCTTCTTTGGCCTGATGACATTTGCCAAGGGGGTTTTGTACTCTAGTAGATAATTTTAGCATCAAGCTCGTCTGAAGACATACTTGTTTAACGGATAATTAAATGACATTTTAATAGCATTACCGGTCCACGAAGGCAAGTTACAAGATCTGCAAGCTAATTACGACAAAATAGAAGCAGACATTTGCCTTAATGAATATTGCTCTGACATCAATTGCAGGAAGACGCACAGGCCTCTGGCAGAACAGTTTTAACCTCCCTGGACACTCCATCTCTGACCTGAGGGTGGCCGTTCTCAGGCAGCAAGCCTTTACAAACTGACTCATACAGGAAACTGAGGAACAAGAAATCATCCACAGACTGGATTATATTAAGTATGTTTTAAAAAAGTACAATGGATTCTTATCCCATTACCCATAGTAGCTTTTATGATCCCTTTATTGCTTGCAGATTTCCTTTTCCTGACACTCCCTCCCTACCCACTCCTTGCCCCCCTTCTGCTTTTGTATTCAATTTTTTCCTCTCCTTATGCACAGCTAGGTGCACATCCTTTCACAGCATCCGATGAAGTAAGCTTCAGCTCAAAAAAGCTTATATTATACATGTACTTTAGTTAGTCTGTAAGGCGCAAATCTAGCCTGCCTTCTATTTGTCCCAATAGCCACCATGAAATGCTCACAGTTGGAATGAATTTGTAACATCAAATTGTGTTGTTAGAGTCATCTACTGTCCTTCTTTTCTCATGCATGTGAATCTAGAGAAGTAATTCCATTTACTCCATTGCACAGATCCCAGATTTATACTGGTGTGATATTATTTGCCCTATGTAACTACAAGGTTTGCTGGAAGATGACATACTAAAAAACAAGTGGAGTCAAAGTCTCTGCAACCCCTGTAATATTCAAATGATACCTAGAACTGGATGTGGCCTCTCTCCACCCCAAACGTATTTGCTGAAAAGAGGAATTTCAGGGGAACAAAAAATATTTACATATTTACGTCAACTTAACAAGTAGTTTCAACTGAAAGAGAGAAGAAAAAGCTTTCAAAACAAAATATCAATATTCTCGGGGGGGGGGTGAGGGAAGAGGGGGAAAATAAAACACGCTGACCTATTTTTTAAAACAATTTTTCATTTATATTGACCCAAACTAAAAAACAACAATTTAAACAAAATATTTGAAAGTTGATTCTACACGTTTTCAATTGTGCTGAAAACCCCCCCAAAAAATTCTGGTTTCAGTTAAACTTGAACCCAATTTCCTGTTTGGCCACTAGGCCAAAAAATACTGCAACTAAAACAGGCTGATTAATGTATGTGGTTTCTCCAAGCAGACAAAAATCCCAAGTAGGTCATTTTTCTAAAAACTAGCTGGCTGTCTTCAAACTAACAATGGCATCAGTGTAGTTCAGTTGTACTGTAACATGCAACTGGACATATGAGTTGGAGAAGGCAGGTAGAAATTTCATTAATGCAAGTTTTCAGGATTGTCATAAATTCTAAGTAGGATACAATTAAGAAAGTTACCTCAAGTATATATAGCTTCTAACCTTTTGAGGAACAGAAAAAATAAGGTTCTTTTCTGCAAGCATTTAAGCTTGTGTGCAACTTTGCTCTCATGAACAGTCCTGTTGAATCGCGTGGTTCTTCCCTTTTTAACTTGAGTTAGGCTCAGGCTTAAGCATTTGCAGAGCAGAAGAAAGTAGGACTGGAAAAAACTTCGCAGGTTAATCTATTGACTAGATTCTACTCCAACCCCCTGCTCAAGAGAGGAGCATCCCTGACTAAACCATCTGCCTAACCTGCTCTTGAACACGTCCAAGAATGGAAATTGCATAGTTTCTCTATGTAGCCTGGTCCTATGCTTGACTAGCTCATAATCAGAAAGTTCCTCCTACTCTCCAACCTAAATTTCCCCTGCTGCAGCTTAGGACCATGGCTTCTAGTCCTGTCCACCATGGCCACAGAAGAAAACCTGTCACGCTTCAAGTATTTGAAAACTCTGCAACTCCGGTTCCCCAGCTGGTGCTTCCAGGGGGTGCACGGCCAATCTCAGTGGGTGCATGTGCACGCTCTACGTGTTGCCAATGGCATTCCTAAAAGGACCTTCCCTCCAATCCTGTGGCCACTTAGTTTTGGGTGTTTTTGTGTTGGTTGGGGGGGGGGGGGGCGGGGGGAGGGGGAGGAGGGGATTAAGACCTTTTGGGGAGGGACCTCATAAAAAAAATTTTGAAAATCCAAATAGACTATATCTACTGGATCCTCTATGCCCACATCCTTGTTAACACCCATAAAGAACTTTTCATATTAAGAGGAAATAAAATAATAAAAAAGTTCTAGAAAAATGAAGGGGAATGCCTTCCAAGAAAAAAAAAAAAAAGAACAATTCCAGTGTAAGAAATATAGAATCTGTGAAACACACGAGGCAGGGACAGTGGAAACTCTCAGGGGAAGAGAAGGGAAATCAAAAGAAAGAGGAACTGTTGGCTGGGTTGCCAGAGACAGACACCACAACAGGGAACAGAGTCCACTCCTGGTTTCTCTTGAAAGTTTCACAAAGAGGCATAAATAAGACTACCCCACATAATAAGTATCAGGATCCAAGTCTAACCTAACAGACATGAGACAGGGTTTGGGAGAAACTATGTGGTGGAATTCTATTCGCAAGATGATTTTTTGCAGGGCCCAATTAACCATTAAGGGTCCATGGCTTTCAGAAACCTAGAATTAATTATAATCAGAAGTGTACTGGTAGCTGGTTTGAGGACACGCTAACCTATACCTCTTATGCCACATGAAGGTGCTCAAAAGTAGTTTCTCTCTAAAGGAACAGAAAAGGGACTTCTTACCATGTTTTTTCTACAACAGATAGCAAATCTAGGAGTTATGTGCCAGATGTAGCAAGTCTGCTTAAATGTATATACATATATACACACACACCTGTATATATAATAAAAATATATGAAGTGTATTAAAATATACTATATAATTAGTGCATGTGTACACTGTAAAATGGACAGAACCCCATTTTAAAATGATTTGGCCATTGCTCATAAAAGGTAAAGGATCAAGTTAACCTTGGAGACAGAAGTCCAGGACAGGCAACACCAGCTTAAGGTCCCCTATGCACTCTTATTCTCAGAGAGAAAGAGCAGTTTGGTATCCATGTCCCTTTAAGTATTTGCATTTCATTTGAAATCCTCTACAACTGGCATTTACATAGTGATTTTCACAGGCTCTGGGTGTATTGAAAATTAGACCCAGACCAAACATTTTACAGAAGTGACTGAACAGCCCCAACAGCAGCAACATTTGATCGCCACCAGTCAAGGCTGCCTTACAAAAAGACTGTCATATTTGGACAGAAAATACACAAAGAAATATGTGTGCACGCAGCCGGCGATTCAGAAAGTTACTCAGATAATTTCAAAATATAACAAACCCTCACTCAGAAACCCAAAAGCATGACCCAGGAGCTAGAACAGGATGATCTCTGTGAAGCATCATCAGTTCTAGGATTTGCTTTACCCTCACTTTGGTTTGACCTACCTAGATTTTGTTATCCCGAGTACAAACCACTTTCCCTAGTTTTAGGGACTGATGTGCAAAGCATCAAATAGGAGTTTTAAAAGCAGGGAGAAGTTTAGTCTAAGGTTGAAAGGAAAAGTAAATTTGAGTTCTCTACAACAACCCTGCCCAAAAAAAAAAAAAAAGTCAGTTCATGTGATAGGCTCTGTAATAGCTTTGAAATCTGTGCAGAATATAATTTACTGCTTACTTTGTTATTCCTTTTCAGTTAAACATCCGCTTTACCACACTGTTGTCTGAAATAGTCTCCCTTATAAGTGACCTTTTAGAGACAGAATATAGTGCAGACAGTTTGGACCACAATTAAGTAACTGGAAATTCCAAGAGCATGGGGAAGTCCAGCAAGCACCTCCACTTACTCCATATAATTGGCTATGTTCAGAACAGACTGAGGAAGAACAGAAGTTCGAACAAATTATGCCAGCTGGGTACCCTCACAGCTTAGCATAATACCCTTTTACAAGGCTACTGAAAACCAGAGCAAATTTAGACTTGAAACTTCAGTAGATTATATCAAAAGTTAAACCAGCTTCTGGGATTGTGGGAAAGGACAGCATAGGAGCACAAGCCCGTTCATCTCACAGATGCACCAAGCTCTGCTATAGTATACGTGAAGATTCAATCCCCAATCTGGAGTTGACCCATCAGCTGGTTACATTCTATAGCAGTGATTCTGAGTGAGGATGCCATGAACTCTGGGGTGCCATGCAATATTAGCATTGTTAGGTGTCCAAACATCTACATATGGTTCACAAGAAAAACCTAGAGGCTGGACCCAGACACGCAGGCACATGTAGTTTGTGGCACTGCAAACCTCTTTGTGGCACGACAAACTTCATGCCCAGCACATTGAAACACGCCCTGCGCTGCAAATTTGCAATGTGAGGCCAAAATTTGCTACCGGGAAATCCCAATAGCAAAAAAACCTCACAAAAGAGTGGCGTGGTGCATGCGACAGGAGCCCGCACTGGCAGACATGGAGGTTCAGTCCTCCAGGGAGTTGCTATGCCAGCAGCCAAAGTATCACTCCTCTTCTAGCTCTACCCCAGCTCCTTCAGCGCATAGCCATTTCCCCAAAGTAGGGCATTTTGCCTCACACCAAAAGTCATGTACAAGGGTGTGCACAATGGCAAAAAGTAGCGGCATATATTTGTGCTGCTGCTATTTTTGCTGTGACAAACACATGCCCTTGTATGCAGGAACACACCCAGAGACTGCAAATAGGAATCCATAGTGTTAATAGCCATCTGACCTGCTGTGGTCTGAGTCCTTAGCAACCAAGGAACTGCTCCATTACTTTTCTATAGTAAAAAATACGAGCAAAAGCTAAGAGCTGGCATTTTCTGAACTGTGCCTCAAGTCTAACAAGGTTGACAATTACCCTTTTGTAGCATGCAGCTCAAGACATATAGCAGCGATCACTCTGGAACTGGATAGCAGCTTGTTTGCCAAGGCTCTCAGTAGCTGAAAAATTGAACTGTGCGATAGGTAGTATAAATAAAGCAATATCTGCCAAAGCCCTGCCCACAACCTGGAACTCCCCAGAAAGTTACCTCCAGATTAGTTAATCACATTTAATCCATGCTCTCTTTTTTACTTTAAGACAGTATGATCTCCTATCCTTTTGGATTTTGCCCCCTGTGTCCTTCACATGAGGCGCACCTGGGCCAGCTTTGAACTGTTGCAGAAGCCACTCAAAGTGAATTTATCATTCCCCTTATAGGTCCTCTGCGTAGAAGTGAAGGCTGGGAATATTGCCAGGTTTCGGTATAAATTACTGAATCATCATAGCCAAGAGGCTAGATCTTGAGCTCTATTTGTGCATTTAGCATTCATGTTCCTCTAGTTAGATCTCAAGGTAGGATGATTGCACAGATGAGGCAAGCAGAGGGGGTTGGAAACCAAAACTAAATTTCTTTGCTCTGTCATGTTAATTGGAGTGTAGAAGTTCAGTATCTAAATCTTGCTGTTAAAATTAGGAGAGAAAGAAGTACCTCAATAAGCCAAGGTGAATATTTTAGTTAACTTTCTTTTTTCCTTTTTTTTTTAAGTGGAAAAAGGTGAGTTACAATGGCCAAGAGGAAAAGCTCTGGCTTGAAAGCCAAATCTTCAAGAAAATAATTCACAGTTCTTTCAGATTTAATCCAAAGAACTGCGCTGCCTGGTACCTAACAGTTTCCTTCTACCCGATTATCCTAGTCCACCTGCTAGTAGTTTTAGATTAACCATTTTGGTAGTGGCAGCATCTTCTAAGCCCAAAGTCTGTTCAGAATTCCATGACTATGCAACGAGCTGAGGAACCTCACCTTGCTGTGACTTTACTTACGTTAATCAGCACTGCAGTAAGTGAGGAAGTTGGTAAAACTATCACCTTGCTTAGTGGAAGCTAGTGCCCACCCTGCATTAAAGTTCATCTCACAGCTTTCAAGTTACATAAAGTCCACAGCAATGTTTAAGGCAGGACCTTTGTACTGCAGGGCACAAGGTCAAGATGGCATCTGAAGGGGTTTGGTTCTCATCAGTGGCACACTTAAGCTAGAGTGCCTTTTTACTGAGCTGGGGATTGCTGACATTTCAAAAGCCTCATGTAATCTATTTTAAGATAATTTTTGAGCTCTAAACATGAAGGAATCTAGACTTTGGCACTTACTCCCCTCTCCAGTATGAAATAGCTTGAATCAGGCTACCTCTAGGATATAAAACAAAGCACATTTGTTTTCACAGGCAGTTGGGATGTTAGTTTGCTAACGTGGTTAGTTGGTTGACCCAGTTTTTTTGCAAGATTGGACAAATGTGTTTGGTTCGAGGAATCTTCCCCCCTTTCCCTTTATTCTATTTTTTGGTACAAGGTAAACTTTAAATGCTATAGTAGTGCTTTTCCATTTATTAAATTAAAACAAGCAGCCTCCCTCCAGTTACATAATACGGTAATACAAGAAACTGACTTGCCTTTATGCTTCTTTGAAAATGCCACCCAATTTTTAAGCCTGTGTTTAAAAAGTCTCAGAATTCCTTTATTAAGCTAAAACAAAGAAAACATTGCTCCATTTTGCAATTTGAAGAAACATCAAGAGGAAGTGGAACAAGGGACTTAAATCCAGAAGCTTGTTTGTTTCATTTTATGTGACGTTTCAGAAACAAGTAGAAGCAAGTAGGAAACTTCCACTGTAATCTTGTCTAATTACAAAAAAAAATACTACCTGAAATATCCTCCTAAGCCTGCTCTAGGCAAGAAAGTGACACCATCTTAACTCATGAGGTTATTTTAAATTGATTTAATGAAACCCCCTTACTTAGAAACGTATTCCAAAGACTAAGTACAGACCAATGCAAAAACCCTGATCCAACCTTCATGAGTTTCTCTAAGCTACAAAGACCATCAAAAGCAAAGGGAACTCACCGTCACCAGGAGAGGGGAAAGGGGAAGCAGGGAGCAGACAAATGCCTGCCCTGGCCAAGCCAGAAGGCTCAGGGTGCCCTGCATGTCTGTCATCTTCCGGCATGCAGACCAGCCAAGGACAGCTGAGCAGGCCCATCCCCAACTGGCTGTCAGGCACATGCCCCCCAACCCCCTGCAGTCACCAGATCCTCCCCTATACACCACCCTAGCTAGGTGGCATGGCAGCCTGGGGGGCAGCAGGCAAGGGTGGAAAACAGAACCCCCTTGATCTGCCCATGGCTCCCTCTAGATGGGATCTTCATACTTCAGGGGGCTCTACAACACAGCCCGCCCCCAGCCCTGCAGGCTGGCTCAGTGATGGTCTGAGCCCCAGTCTCTCAGCTGTGTGGGTTGTCTGTTCTCCCCCGCTCCCCCCACCATTGACTGTAGCCGAGGGGCCTGGTCTGGTACAGGGATGGGGCTGAGACGATCACTGAGCTGCATTGCGGAGTGAGGAAGCTTTGCCGTGTGGGCCTCCAGTGTTGTGCAGACCCCAGGTCTGTTGCGAGGTTCCCTCTAAGCTGCACACATGTGACTGCACACAGTAAAAAATCTTGCCTCAAGCAGGGGCGGGGACTGGGGCAAAGTGCGACCACCTCTGTTTTCTTTAAAATGGACAAAAGGAAATATATGGTACTTTCTGATATAGCACAACACCCATGTGATGTGACATCTCAGTGATGTCTTGATATTGGAACGTAATTAGAGGAGGCATAAAACAAGCTCTGAAAAGGACTGACATCCTGAAGTCTCTCCCTCAGTGCACCTACATGGTCATAAATTCTTAGCAAGGGTCCTATATAAAGTGGAGTCCTTTACTGTGGGAATGGGAGGCTGTTCGCATGCTACGGTACACTCAGCAATCTTCAGCCTCATTGAGGGGCCTGCCACAGCTTGGGAAGAGGCTGTGATCTTCCCCAGGGCAGTGTTGCTTTTTCTATCATTCTAGGAAGGCCAATATTTTCCCTGCAGCCTCTGTAAAGCATCATCTTTATATTCATTGCATACAGACCCATCCCTTTACTGCATCTTCTAAGTTAAATGGACCGGACCATTTGGGAACAGACCAAAGCGGCACACACACGGACCTTTTACCTTAGAGCAGGAGTGGGCAATTATTTCAGGTGGAGGGTTGCTTACTGAGTTTTGGCAAGTCATTGAGGGCCGCATGACAGGCAGCGAGGGTCAGATAAATATTAATTTTCTAAATTTTTTAGGGGCCCTGAGGGCCGGAAAGAATGGCGGCTGCATCCGGCTTGCGGGCCTCATTTTGCCCACCCATGCCTTAGAGGGAATACTGCAGCATTCCCCCCTTGCTGGCCCCCGTGTGCCCTGCCAGCTGGGCTGAGGAGCAAATGCTTTGCTGCCTCTGGTCTGTGACAGCCTGGAGGTAGGAACAGCTGGCTCACTAACCCATCTGCCCTGTGAGGCAGGGTTAGCAGGGAGCTGGAAAGCATCCTGGGATGCTAAGGGACTGTGAGATAACTCAAATTGGGTGAGAATCTGGAACAGAAGTTTGATAGACTCTTGTAACCTAAATTGATTAAGTCTGATACTAGATTATTCCAGTTTTAAACCAGGTCCCACCATTTTGCAATTGGCCTGCATGCACTGAACTTCTGTTCTGTTACAGGTTTAAACTAGTTTCCAATCACTTTATACCAGTTTACGTGTTACTGGTGTCCCTGGCCAAAATGTCTTCTTTCAATTTAATTGATCTAGGAAACCATTTAAATTAAACTGGAATAAATATGGTTTAAACAACAATAAAAAGATCCATGCATCAGTTTGCACTGTCTTAGTTGAAACAGTGCAAAGCCAATTTAAGTTTAAAAAAAGTAAGAACTAGAAAGTACCTTTAGGTAGGCAACTAGACTACAAAGTGATGGATACCTTTCATGTGCTTAGGCTTGAGTAGGCCAGGGCTAACAGGTCTTAGTACTCCCAAATGTGGCTCCACTGTGCCAGTACCACCACCATACCCTGCCACCACAGCGCCATACCCAGTACCCCTCAACAGGCCTGCAGGAGGAAGGGCTGCCCCCCCAGCCCCAAATAATAGTTTCTCCTGCCACCACTGGAGAAGGCTTGCATTAGGAGGCTCCTTCTCTCTCATGAATATGAATAAACAAAATTGGGGAAAAGTCCCAAGAGGACTTTTCACAGAAGCAAACCAATTAGAGCTGTAAAGATTCAGAAAAAAGATAGCAAAAGCCCAGGCCTTAGAAATACACTGCCTTTGCATTATATGGCATGATAAATGGCAAGGTTGCCAAGTTTCAAAACTCACTGAAGTCATCAGGCTTTGGAAAAGTGCCTAGATGAAAAGAAAGAAAAATAAATGGCAACTGTTAAAACAGTACAATCTCCTGTAGACTGTACAGTTGTATCCATTCTAGCAGATCTTTTTGTTCTCAGGAGTCTGTTTTCTCAGCTGCTACTACCCTTTTGCAGGGACTTGCCTCCTGTAAAGTCCCTCCACAGGCACAGAATCACCACCATCCTTGGCCTGACCTCCCGTGGCTTGGTGCCTTTACCAAGACAACAGGGGGGGAAGAAAGGGCAAAATGCTCAGGGAACATTGTCCTTGTATTATTTTACATGTAAGGGAAGGCCATAGCATTCACAAACGGGAAGGCAGGCACAAGAATCCAACTATAAACATGCACAATAGGACATCCAAGATGGTTACAAACAACAGTCTAGGTCCACATACTCAGGATGGGGCTTAAGGAGAAAGGAATCCAGTCAGGAAAGCTGCCCAGCCCACACCTAACATGGACTTGCTTCCCCCATAACAAAACAGAACAAATGGCACTTGTATTCAGTGACTGTTAACAAGTTACTCATGTTGGGCACGAAGAGTTTTTTCAAGGCTGAGGAAGGAAGCTGCTCCACCCTCTCCGCACTTTCTGAGCTCCCCAGCTTACTTTGCCTTAAGGAGGGTGTCACAATCCCTAATTTAACTACTAACATTTTGCTTCAGCTTCAAACATTCTGCACCAAGGAACTTAGTTTCCCACGAGTCAGCTTTCCCTGCAACCCAGTCTATTGTCATGCAGAAGGGGTGGTGTAAGGTAAGTCAAAAAAGATTTGTGGATGGAATCAATCCCACTTTGCCTCTGAAAGATGAAAATGCTTCTCTCTCATAATTTGCCTCAGCTCTTTCTACTGCTGGCTTCCGCCTTCAGATCAGCCCAAGCAGCCACAAGAGACAGGTGACAGCCACAAGATTCAGGACAGAACATTGCAATAGTGAAGAATATATTCCAAGTACTAATGAAATGATGCATAGTTAGGGTTAGCAAAACAGAGGAGGGAGAATGGTAAAATCAAGCTGCTCCTACAACTCATCTTTGGAGCACAAGTACAAGAACACCAATACCAGTACCCGTTTGTTCACTACCTCTTTGGAGGTTTACTCTAAAGGCAATGTCTGCTCTTGGAAGTCACAGGCATTATTCACCAGCAGCAGCAGATGACAGTGTAGTTTGTGGCAGGCTTTGACCCCATGTCATTGACTCACCAATAACTGCTCCAGGGCCCTCCCTGCCCTAGCACCACTGAAGAACTACTATGCATCTAACATTTGCTCCCCCTTGAACCATAAAGGTCCGGGGGGGGAAGTGCGGCGTCTTCTCTTTGGTGGGGTTGCAACCACCTTGAGAAAGGAGGATTGGTCCAATTTAACCATTACAAAAATGGGAGGGGGAGGGGAAAGGGGAATATACTAGGGAGTTCCCTTAAACTGAAGCAGTTCATGCAGCTTTACCTGCACCTGCAGATGTGCAGCTGGTACAGCCCTTGGCAGTCATTTAGTCTGAGCAGCACGCTAAACATGGCGGTTAAACTCTAATCCCAGGTGGATGTCTCATAGGTAGCCCCATTATGGGCTGAAGATCCAAGCTTGGGCCTCTGGAGAGTTGTGAATCTTCCCCATGCTTTATGGTGCTAAAAGGTTAACACTCCTTCATTTTATTTGTAAGGGAAGGAGAGGAATCAAAACATAGTAGTATAGCAAATTATGATACCAAGAATTTCCTTCTCTCTCCTTTGACTTAAAGTCCTGACTGCAGAGAACATGTCTTTCTCACCTTGTTATTCCATAGAGGCAACACCATTCTCTGAGGAGGCACACATGGAGAAGTTAATGAAGTGAGAGATTTTGCAGCAACTGGTGCAAAAATGAAGAGGTAACCTAATAACCCTTTTGATGCATTGCAACTGGTCAGGTGGTGGAAGCATTTGCAGAGTTAGTTAAAAATAATAACAACAACACGTGGTGTTTCAGCTTTGATCAGACAAACACAACAAAGATAAACCAGACTGGGTGCACCAGATTTCCCCCCAACAACAAAATAAAACCCACAATGTGGGAAAGTTTAGGTCTAGAAAAAAAAACCATGCCCGACACCTTCCTCCCCACCCGCAACCCCAGTTGTAAAAGAATGCAACTGAGATTCTACGCTATGACATTTATAACAGTTTGTATAAGGATAATAGCAATATGCATGATGTAGGCTAGAGGCACAATTTAACAAGTATCAGATTTATTAGATTAACAAAGCAATTGTCCGAGTAGCAGAACCAAGACCATTCTAAATTTGTTTTCTCTTGTTACACAGGGCAGGTGTCCTTCACTTGATCACTTGCTTACTACTGTGGTTTGTACCTGGTGGTAAGTATACCACAACCTGCATTACTGAGTTTTGTATATGTACCCACAAAGTGCAGATTAACGTATTTTTGGTTCTCAGAGTATTGTTAAGGGTTCTGAATGTACATTTCATAGTCCAACGAAGTGCAGGGGATCAGGACCCGATGATCTGTAAGGTCCCTTCCAGCCCCTAACATCTATGAAACCATTCTTAATTGCACTCCATAGAATCAGCTCTTTAATGAGGAAACAGATCTAAGAGAAGATCTGGGAAAAGACAGGAGCATGCGGCACTTCAAAGATTAATTGATTAGATGCCACCCTACCGTGCCTTCAGACTAACATAGCTCTAACTACCTCTCTGATTATTTCAAGTGTTCACCATATCAAGTTATTGGACTCAGTAGAGGGAATAACAATGAAATATGAGTGCTTGAGCCAAAGGTCCCTGGCACTTCATAATTTATGACCCTATATAAATGCAGTGCATCATACTATTACAGGATTGAATTATTGGTAACAGCTAGGTGGCTGTTTGGAAGGCCTAACCCCAAACATGAAGAATTTAAACTTTAAAAAAATTGTTATCTGAAAGCTAATTGGCATATGAAGTAACTTTTCTGTTTGGAACAATTATAAAAAGGCTTGCCCCATTATTTTCCAAAGGCTTTGCAATAGGTCAGGGGAGGATTTCCTCATACAGGTTTGATCTGTGTCACCATGCTAAAAACACAATTCTAATTTTGAATGCACTTTGTCAGTCCCCATGTTGTGAGGCGAGAGCGTTTCTTTTGCCAAATAGATACCACCTTGATTGATGCATGGGTCATGGCAACCCACCATTAAGACACTGGAAAGTTCAATAAAACTTCTGATTCACTTTTCCTTTGAAGAAGTCTGAGTTCAGTTCTTCTGAATGAGGTGCTAAGCCTGCAGATACTCAGAAATGTCACATGTCCCATGTTACATTTAAGAGTAGCATATGGGCTTTTAGGGAACTGAGATATTACTAACCCTCTACATGACGCAACTTAAACAACCAAAGAGACAAGAAAGAAGTGCACTATGCACTACTTTTAGCACTGAAATGGATTGCTGTTTTGTCGTTTACTGCAGGTGTATTTTTTCTGCTTCACTAACCTCGTGAACTGTTAGACGCATTGCATCACAGCCTATTACATCCAAAAGGAACATTCAACATTGCTCATTTCTAAAACCTTTCCTCTCCCCACTTCCCATGCTTATAGTCATTTGCTTCCCCATTTTCTACTGGATTTTAAGCTTCTCAAAGAGTATAAACTATCATGATATGCATCTAAACAAACAGATACTATTTTTCTTAGTCAAGATTATTCGTCACATCTTCTGAAGTGAGACTTTTAGAGCCTGGTTTTACCATCCTTCACACTGACCAATATCCAAGCAATTCTGAAGCATCACTAGGAACGAAGCTCTTAAGTTCTTACTGTAAAAACCGCATAAGTTCTTACTGTAAAAACTGCAGGGGCCCAAAAATAATTACAAGATGTCCAAACAGTGAGACCAGCCTCCTCTGATGAAAGGTAGAACAGCTGTTTAGTATAAGGGATACAAGCTTTTAATTCTGTTGCAGTCAAATGCCCAATGGGGGTGGGGTAGAGGGTCAGTTAAGTTACTTGCTAGGTACACAAGAGCAATTCAGTGAAAAAATAGATGCTGCAGCTAAGCTAGACAAATAGGTACCTAACAAGAAAGGTCCTGCAAGAACATACAAATTGCCAATTTGAGAGATTTTGATGGAATACTTAAAGTTGCTTTGCATTGTCACACAATAGTGAACCAGAGGACATTCATGCAGTACTGTAATGCTTATGACAGAAGAGGAATCCCAGAGGATTATGCATCAGAATACATTAATAAAAGCATAACAAACTCATCTTCAACTTGACCCATTAAAGGTCTCACTAGTGTTAACAACAACAACTCTTTTTTAAAGAAGTAAGATTCTTATCTGGAAAAACTGCTGAATCCAAGTGTAAACACTATATCTCTACATCCACTGTTTCCAGGGTTGCAAGTGGTATACAATGTTTTTTGCATGTAGAGCAAAGAGGACAAGATGGAAAGGACGGGGATGAGAGAAAACTGTAGTCTAATAGGACACTACTCACCCCACCTCAGTGCCTCCAGCACTTCGCTACTGTCTGTTCCAGAATTCAGGGCAGAAGCACCATCTCTCTCTTGGCTATGAACTTCTCCAGTTTTATTCCTTCCAGGGGACAAAAGACCCAGAATAAGAGGGAAAAAACGAGGAACTCAAAATAGGATCCTTTGGAAAGTCTCTGGCAGGGTACCACTCTTTTACACAGACCCAATCTTTATCTAAGCAACGTTCAGGCAGTCTCTGAAGAAGTAGCCATCCTCTCGAAGGAGACTTGCCTACCAGCAAAACAGCCAAGATTCCTGGCTACAGTGAAGCTTTTCCTAGAGGAAAGCAAAAGCTAAACGCTCATCTTCCTGGTCAACACCCACCTGAGCACCTCTCTCTTAACCCTTTCTCTGACACCAACTGCAGGTGCAGCAGGGCAAAAGTGACTGGACCCCCTGCCTCCTATCATCCCTGTCCTAGCTAGTAAAGGGCTTGCACACTTGATGACAGGAGGAACAGCAATCAGGAAATGTTCAAGTTTGACTGACCTTTGCATGCATTTCTCATAACAAACACACCCATGAAAATTGTAATATATTAAAAAACTAGAAGACAAGGTTTAAAAAATTAATAGGATCAGGAATCAGACTGGGCAATTCCCCCTTTCATTTGTTAAACCCACTTAGCATAGTTTGTCTCAGCTTTGGACTGCATTTGCATTTGGGTGTGGAGATTCTTTTCTACAGTCTCTGCTTGAGTCCATCACCCTTAGAAAGCACCATATAGAAAGGACAGGATTTCACTCGCTCACACTCCTTCAGATATCCCCAAGGCAGAGGGCACATCCCTAAATACATAGACCTGCTAAAATCCCAGCCTTCTGGGGTTTTCATAGGTCCTATGAATAAATGTAACAAACAAAAACAGAGTGAACTATTCTGGACTCCCCCTTTCTACTCTGGGTCCTTTGGTTTATCGCAGCCCTACCTCAGAGAGACCCTAGCAAGAAGCAGTTCTCAAATGATCCAATAGTTCCTAACCTCAGTTCTCTCCTTCCTTGACTGCTGCATGCGTGTCCTCAGCCTAACACACCCTCTCCACCTGTCCCAGATGAGGTTAATGAAATTCCCAGGTGTTCATCGGCTCCTCTTCAGCCCCCAGTTAATCCCTTTGTGATCAATGAAGAGCAGGGATCCTGGTTTTCTCTTCTGATTTCAAAAAATCCCCAATTTTCAGATTAAAGTAACCCAAAATTGACCTTTTTCCATGATTAAAATGAAATGCCACTAGCATATATATTGGTGGCATTTCATTTTAATCACAGAAAAATGTGGATTTGGGGTAACTTTTTTTAATCTGAAAAATGGGGAATTTTTTTTAATCAGAGAAAACCAGAATCCCTGATGAAGAGAAATACAGCCCATCTTACTGGGTTTATGCAAGCTGTCTAGCCCTGATCATTACTTGGGGCTAAGCATGACTGTAATTAAAATGCCAGTGAGTAAGACAGCTGCTTGCTTTCTACAGCACCAGAGTCCATGTCAATCCTTACACAGACTGTTTCACAGAGAAGGTTTAACCTCTCTAACCAAAAGAGCGTCATTATCTTTAAACATGCAGGCTGTCTACAACAACAGCCTCTTCTTGCACTGAAAGACAGACTGTAGAAGGTTGTATATGTAAGTGATGAGGCCCCAATTCAGAAGTCTGTCCATCTTCAGCAAAATACTTGAGCACTTACTTATTTTAGGTAGACACTTGACTTCAGTCGGGCTGAGGCACATACTGAAATTAAGCACAGTGCTTGAATGCTTTGCTGAATAAAGCCAGATGTAAATCCCTACAGTCATTTTTTGCTGAATCAGAACTTGAGTCTGAGAAAAATGCAAATATTGAAGGCTTGACACCATCAAATGAAACGATGATGATGTATGGCTATGAACAGAGAGCACTGTTTCAGATTATGGATCTCAACAAGAAAAAACTAAGGATTTGTTTATATCTGAAAGTGAATTCAGGATAGTGTGTGGATTTAGAACATGACTAGTTGTTCCTAAATAACTGTGTAAACAATTCCCCAGCAGTAATAATTTAAAAAATGGCTACCTCACAGTATGGATGCAGAAGCCTTTGTAGGTGCCTAGGATGTAGCACAATTTTTTAAAGGCTGGTCACCTAGTTAGCTCTACTGACCTGGTTTTTTCTATTACTGATTCTCAAATGTGGTCATATCACTTCCAGATAAATAGCTGCAATGAACTCCAGTAGTGAGCAAACCAACAGATATTTATCAGGACAGTTAGCCCTTCCAGGGGCCATCAGTTGCCATAATCCTATTCAAACTGTAGGCCAGGCCCATGGAGAACAAGAAACTCAATCCCCTGTATCAAAAAGGAAGTGCAATAGCTATCTTTACCTTTTGTTAAAATTCGTACTATATCATAGAAAATAAGCCTGAAGACAGATATTTTCCAAATTTAGTAGCTAATAAAATTTATCAAGGATAATTCCATTAAAAAGTATAAGGCACCCAGGTGCTGCAATTAGTAGGAGATATAAAAATACCTCAGATAAACTTAGAAGGTACAGTAGATTCCTCTTATTGGGATCACTTTGGGACATGGTGACTTGATTCTATTAACCAGCTGATTCCATTAAAAGGAGACCCGTTTTTTTAAGACGACAGATACTCACTCCTCCTCTACAGTCCCCTGGCCTTCCTCAGGCCTCTCACAACCCCCCTCCAGTCCCCACAGCCCTGCTGGTGCCCCTTGCCCCCACCCATAGCCCCCTGGCCCACCAGCCCTGGAGGGGGGCCCCAGCTGCCAGGGATATGGGGCCAGGGGCCCAGCTCCACAGCCCCCTTCCCCTGGCAGGAAGCGACGGTTGCTGCACTGGAGCAAAGCCCAGCTCCCCACCTGCTGCTGCTCGCTGTGGGCTCGGGTCAGGGGGGTGGAGCCAGCTCCCCAGTGAGGCGCACAGTCCCGGAGAGGTAGGGGGGGAGCTACGCCCCTCAAATCTGTGTGTGGGGTGGGGGTAGGCATGGGCAGAGAGAGCAGTGATGTGGGATTGCAATCCTTAAAGCTACTGTGTACACAGGGGTTGCATTGCCAGGGAGCCTGGCACTCATCCCACTTCATGCTGGGGTCCCAGCCCTGCCCAACTCCATCCCTCCCTCCCTACAGGGGCTCAGTTCCCTGCCCCTTCCACCCCACCACACTTACCTGTGGGAGCTGCTCTCCAGGCTGCCTGGGGCCATGTGCATGTAAAGTACATGCCCATGGTGCCCCCTGCTTGACTGCCCTGTTCCTGCTCCCACCCAGCCCCCTGCAAGCTGGAACTCTGCCAGCCTTCAGAGGGCTCCTCACAAAGCTGCAAAATCCCCAGGCTTCTCCGGTAAACTGATCCTAAAATTCCAAAATTGTGATTCTAATATGAGTGATTTTTACATGTAATAATATACAACTGGTTTTGGTTTGCCCACGTTGATTCAAATAACCGGATGATTCTATTAACCAATGATTCTGTAAAGCGGATTCCACTGTATCTACTACTGTTGGCAGATAGCTTCTGTTTTCAAGGTGTCAGAAGTTGGTACACTACCATTACAGTCAGTGATAAATTTAAAGCAAAAATTCTGAGTGGTAAGAAATAGAAAGTTCAGGTGCTCAAAAGTTCTCAGGATTTTTCTCTTGACACTATCAACTTTTTTCACACTCAGCATTTTTATTATTACAGTGGTTCCTCAACCAACTTTGTGCCAAGCAATCAATGGAGACACTGCTATTCTGCCTTGTGCCAATCAGACATCTGAAAAACTAAACATGAAGAAGTATTCAGTATACTGGCAGGTTGAGTCATCGGTAGTGCATTTTTTTCATAATGGGGCAGAATCACTGAACAATCAGCTTAAAAGATATCAGAACAGAACCAGGCTCTTTCTGGATCAGCTGGAACATGGTAACTTTTCTCTAATACTCTCTCAAGTTCAGCATGGTGATGAAGCTGTGTATACCTGCATCTACAGAAATGGAGAGACCAGAGCAATAGGGAAGCATGCAGTTAGACTGAATGTCTCAGGTAAGACTATTAAGAGTTGAACTTAAAGGGAGGGAGTGAAGAGGGATGATTCTCCACTGAGCTTATTGTAATGATGGAATTGCATGTTGCTTGTGCTAGGGATGATTACAGTTTTTCAAATTTAAGTTCCTCCAAGTTTTAATCTCTCCAGTCTGTGATTTGATTGGAAGAATGAGATATGGGATGAGGAAGGCAGGATGGAGAACCTTTGGGAAGCTTCAGGGTTGCACATCTGCATAGCATCCAATGGTCTGAAGAAGGATCCCACCCACTTTCCCCTCTTTAATGACACTGACAAAAAAACATGCCTCAAACTTTTTCCAGAATTTGGAGATTGATATTTACAAATGCTACTGAGTACACCCTTTCCTTTTGCTACTGGAAGGCATGGAGAATAACAGTCAGTGAAGCAAGATTAGCTTGACCTGCATGGGCCAGAGAGAAAGCCCAGTGGAGTTGATGAAAAGACTCACTGATTTATTTATGAGTGCAGAAAAAGGGTCTGTATTCTTTCAGATTAATTATTAATTACCTTTGCACCTGTGACTTTATTAGAGTTGCTGAAAAGTAAAGAGAAAATCCATTGTACAGAAAAGGAGGCAGCAAGGTCAGTCTATCTCAATAGCTCATGGGACACAGACTTATTAAGTATGCAATAAAGATCTTTTCTTCTGTATGAAAATAAGTGAGGTCATGACAAATACTTGAATAATGCTGGCTACTTATACTGCATAAAGATTTAGTTTCTAGGAGCAGAGCTGGGAAAGATAATATTTTTTGGTAGCTGAATACAAAAATTGTGGGGGTGGAGGAGCTAACATTGGGAAAAACAAAATACAGTTGCTTCAGTGTTTTATATAACACGATACCTAGAATTTTTTCTTCAAAGATTATATAAACCATCCTAAAACTTATTTTTAATTAGATCCATTTTTCAAGGGAAAATGATGTTTTGAATTAAAAAATCTAAGTGTAATTTGGAAAGTCGCAAAATAAAACATTTTGCAATTTCTGTAGTGAGCCATTTTGTTTGTTGAAATGTAAAAATGAAATATGTTGAATTTTAAAACTATTTTATCCCATATCTTTGGCCAAACCTATATCAAAGTTGACCTTATTTTGTAAGCTGTTTTGCAATGTCCAAAAAAAGTCTGTTTATTGGCAAATATACAGTTCATCCAAAAAATCTTCCCAGCTCTATCTAGGAAACATGTTTCTTCATCTTGCTTACATATACATGACTGACTTGAATGTTGTTTTCTTTCAAATTCAAGATATCCAGCCAATAGAAGGAAATTCTCTTTACCTTGGTAAGTTATGCACTACTGAAAAAGCCATTGGGTACACTAGGGTTTCCTTCACCCCTTATTTGTATGACTCATTGTGAGCCCTTCTAAGCAAGGGAAGGCCCAATAAAGATTCAGTTTTGTCTGTCATTGGCAATACTCCGTACTGATCCCAACAAAATGCAGTTAGGAAGTACATGGGTTCAGCATGGGAAAAAAATCCTATTTGTCTCCTAGATGAGAACACATCTACCACTAGAATAGTCCAAACTCATAATAAAAAGAATTACAGTGCCAGCAGCCACTACTTCTTTTTTGTTGTTGTTGCTAATATGGCACACGTGTGTACACACAAGTTCAAGCAAATGGGCAGCCACTGGGGTTTTACAATGGACAAAAGAACTTCTCCATAAATACCCTTAGTTTGGATGAACTGTTAAATCAAAAGGTTTGGAAAGGCACTTTGGTAATATATTAATAGATGCTCTAATAATACTTAGGGCAGATGGCTTCATGTAAGTCCTTGCAAGAAAACCTGAAATGGTTTTCAGTTTTTCCTGATACAGTTCTGTAGTACAATGCAGCTGCTAAATTCTAAACTTATTTACCTTGTATAATTGGCTGCACTAGGGTCCTTTGTAGAAACTTCTTGATCATGTGAATTATGACCTCAGAATCTGAGTTATGCAGATACATTAGTTTTATAACAAGAAAATTAAATGCTTCAACCCTTGCATGTTTGTTTCCAAGTACTTCCAGAACATCAAAGACAAGACAGGGTGCTGAGTTTCTAGCATAGGAGAGCTAGTGGAGAGTAACTGTACCCTATATTCTTACACCCCCCTACCCCAAATAGCATGCACCTTCTTTTTTGAAAGACAGAAAGAAGAAAAAAATATATTTTCGTAAGCTATGGCTGCACAGAGCAGGGACAGGGCCTAATCTTTAACTGACTCACTTTCCCTTTCCTCCTTAACTAAAGCTGAAGCCTTAGCTGCTGCTGAAGATTAGTCTCCATGTGTGGATCTAAGATTTTAAAAAGAGATAAATAGTCTCCAGGGCTGTGAAATAGGAGGATAGAGGCCATGAGCAGCTAGCAGGCAGCAAAATTGCCCTAAAAAGGTTAACTTAATTAGAGGAATATCAAGACTATTCAAAGGAGAGATGATCTTTAATCATTAACACCTCTGGAGTGAAAAGCCATGAAACATTAAGTCAACTGATTTCCTCAGTTGCCTGGGTAGTAATACCACAGCTGCTGCACTGTGGAGCAGGAATCAAAGCAGGGTGCTTCTATCCTGGGCAGAAAATTAGCTTCCCTGTTTACTACACATACTCTAATTTGGAGATGCTGATTTAGGTAGAAAATGCATATTGCATGTTAGGAAACATGGTACATTAAGCAAATGTCCTCCAGTTCTGAGCTGTCTTCCTCAGTAAATTCTCTGCTTCCCATCCTAATTATGGCCTAAAGAAGGAGTGGCAAACTTGCAGCTTGGGCAACTAGTGTGTGTGCCATGCAACAGATAAGGAAGGGGACAGACACAGCAGATAGGGCAAGAAGTGGAAAGAGCAAGAGATCATACAGGGGAAGCAGAAAGCATAGCAACAGATTGGGAAGGGAGTTCAGAGCAGGAACCAGAAGAGAGAACAGGATGGCAGGCAGAAGAAAGGGAAAACGATTAGCGTGGCACTTGAGGATGATATGTGACTAATTTATGCCACATCTGCCAAAAGGGTTGGCCCCCACTGGCCTGAAGTATTGATGTTAGCTTTCCAGATTCCTAATTTGCTTCATAAAACTATTGCCTTTTGTGAGGTATGCTTACTGATTTATTTTAGATCAACAACATAGTCAATTCTGGAATCAGTAGCCCTGAACTTCTACAGCTGACAAAGCATGCACACATACCATGACATCACTGTCAGGCCACAGAAAAAGAGAGAACACCAAAATCTTAAACAAACGCAAAAAAATACATTGTTTTTTGGTCTCGTTAGAAGTAGCAGCTCTCAGCTTAGTAGGTCACTTGCAATAAGCATCTTTAAAATTGCAGGAAATGGCCCTCTCAAAATTTAAAAATCAGCAAAAACTACAAAATGCAAAGGTGCTCCTGACCCAACAGCCTCTCAGAGGACAATGGGGTAATTTCAAAGTGCTGATTTCATAGATTTCATAGACATCAGGGCTGGAAGGGACCTCGGGAGATCATCGAGTCCAGCCCCCTGCCCAAAGGGCAGGAAGTCAGCCGGGGTCATAGGAGCCCAGCAAGATAAGCATCCAATTTACTCTTGAAGGAGTTCAATGTAGGTGCTTGAACCACCTCCGCTGGCAGACTGTTCCAGACCTTGGGGGCTCAGACAGTAAAGAAATTCTTCTTTATGTCCAGCCTGAAACGGTCTTGCAGGAGTTTGTGACCGTTCAACCTCATCATCCCTTGGGGCGCTCTGGTGAACAAACGTTCCCCCAGATCCTGGTGGTCACCCCTGATAAACTTATAGGTGGCCATCAGATCACCCCTGAGCCTACGCTTTTCCAGGCTAAAGAGTCCCATGGCTCTCAGCCTGTCATCGTAAGATCTGTTTTCCTGACCTCTGATCATGCGCGTGGCTCTCCTCTGGACTCTCTCAAGCTTCTCCACATCCTTTTTGAATTGTGGAGCCCAAAACTGGACGCAGTACTCCAGCTGTGGCCTCACCAAGGCCGAGTACAAGGGGAGAATGACGTCCCGGGATTTGCTCGAGAAGCATCTATGGATGCAAGCCAGCATTTTGGTCACTTTATTAGCTGCAGCATCGCACTGCAGGCTCATGTTCATCTTGTGGTCAATGATGACCCCCAAGTCTCTTTCTTCTGTAGTGCTATCCAATGTAGCACTGCCGAGCCTATAAGGATGCTGCAGGTTTTTTCTCCCAAGGTGGAGAACTTTGCATTTTTCGGTGTTAAACACCATCAGGTTCTCGTCTGCCCATTTGCTGAGCTTGTCCAGGTCAGCCTGGATCACCCGCCTGTCTTCTGGCATGGATGCTTTGCCCCAAAGTTTGGTGTCATCGGCAAACTTGGCCAATCCACTCCTGACTCCAATGTCCACATCATTAATGAAAATGTTGAACAGTATGGGTCCAAGGACAGAGCTTTGAGGGACCCCACTGGTCACAGGGCACCACGATGAGTGACTGCCATCAATTACAACCCTCTGGGTCCAACCACGGAGCCAATTTCCCAGCCAGCGGATTGTGGTGGAGCCAAGGCCACAACTGGGCAGTTTGGCCAAGAGGTGATCATGGGATACCAGATCAAAAGCTTTTTTGAAGTCAAGATATATGGCATCAATCTCGTCTCCCTGGTCCAGGTGATAGGTCACCTGATCATAGAAGGAAATGAGATTGGTCAATCAAGACCTACCTGCAACAAACCCGTGCTGACTATCCCTTAGGATGTTAGCCTGGGCCAGTCCATCAAGGATGGCCTCCTTAATAAACTTTTCTAAGACCTTCCCCAGGATAGAAGTCAGGCTGATGGGCCTACAGTTGGCCGGATCCACTCTCCTCCCTTTCTTGAAGATCGGCACCACATTGGCCTTCTTCCAGTCTTCGGGCACTACACCAGAGCACCAAGAATTTTCAAAGATCCGTGCCAGGGGCTGGGCTATGATGCTCGCCAGCTCCTTGAGTACCCTGGGGTGCAGATTGTCAGGGCCGGCTGACTTGAAGGTATCCAGCTTCTCAAGATGTTCCTTAACGAGGTCAGCATTTATGGAGGGTAGGGGATCCCCATCACCCGGATCTCCCTGTCCCATAGCAGGCATGGGCATCCCACGGGACTGATGAAAGACTGATGCAAAGTACCTATTTAATAGGTTGGCTTTTTCCTGGGCGTCAGTTGCCAGTTGCCCCATCTGGTTTAGCAGGGGTCCAACGTTGCCCTTGCTTTTCCTCCGGCTCTCCACATATCTGAAAAAGGACTTTTTGTTGTCCTTGATGCTTGTAGCTAGTTGGAGTTCAGTTGCAGCCTTGGCTTTCCTGGTTTGCTCCCTGCAGGACCGGACCAGTGCAGAAGAATCCTCCTTGGAGGTGAATCCCATCCTCCATCCTTTGTAGGCTTTCCTTTTTAGCCACAGGAGGTCCGCTAGGTCCCTGGAGAGCCAGGAGGGCTGCTGTGCCTTCTTGCTGCCTTTCCTCCGTGTTGGAATAGATTTAGCTTGTGCATTGAGCATTGCTTCCTTGAGAAGCAACCACTCTTCTTGAACTCCCATCACCCTGGGGTCATGGTCCCTAAGGGCCTGACCGACAAGCCTCTTGAGCTTGTCAAAGTTGGCTTTTCTGAAGTCAAGGACTTCTGTGTTGCTGACTGACTTGCCAGCTTTACGGCGGATGGTGAAGGTGATCAGCTCGTGGTCGCTGTCACCCAGCTTCCCATCGATCACTAGGATGCCGATTAGGTCGTCCCCCATAGCCAGTACCAGGTCGAGCAGCGCTTTGCCTCTCGTTGGCCCATAGACTTCTTGAGTCAGGTAGAGGTCATCCACGCACAAGAGAAAGCTTTGCGACCGCTCGGATTTTGCTGAGTGATCTTCCCACGAAATGTCCGGGTAATTGAAGTCACCCATGACAACAAAGGTCCTGGAGCAAGCGGCCTCAGTCAGTTCCCGGGCGAACTCCTGGTCAAGCTCAGGACTTTGAGTGGGAGGTCTGCAGTAGACTCCCACCGTTGTGTCCCCTGTGCCGTATTCCCCACGAATTTTTACCCAGAGGGTCTCTAGCTGTCCATGCCAGTCGCCAACATCAGCTTGCAGGGACATGTAGCTTTCCTTCACATAGAGAGCTACACCCCCGCCCCTTTTATCAACACGATCCCTCCTGTACTGGGTATAGCCCTCTATACCCGTGGTCCAGTCATGGGTGGAGTCCCACCAGGTCTCCGTTATCCCAATGACGTCATAATTCTTTGCACTGAGCAGGAGGACAAGCTCCTGCTGCTTGTTGCCCAGGCTCCTGGCATTAGTGTACAGGCAGGCAAGTGTCCCCTTCATCTTTAATGTTGCTCCTGACCTTCAACTAAGATACAAAGTTACGAGACCAAAAAAATAAATAAATAAGCAGCTAAGCCAACAAGACCTCTCTTGCCAGTTACATTCCACATGAATTATGACGAGTCACCCAGGGGTCAAATTCATTTAACAGGAAGGGAAGATTTCTTGGCAACAGCAAAACTAAGATACAGAAACAGGGAGGAAGAAGAGTAGAAGTTCATGCTCATATTCCTTTATTTAAAAGGAGAAATATGTAATAGAGCTGGTCAAAAAAAGTCCTGACAATTTCTCCTCCTCCTCCAAAACAGAAGCATTTTTTTTTTCAGATAGATTTTTTTTTTTGTGAGAAAATTTTGGTATTTTGTAACAAAGTCTCTAAATAAATAAATAAAGCTTAGCAATTGTCTCCGATCAACAGTACACGGTATCAAGTTTTATGGCAGAAGCCTGAAATGTCAAAAGAAAGTTGAGACAATACAAATAAAATTCCTGAAAAATGTTGATGAGTACAGAAAAAAGTTCATTCACTGGCTTCAATTTTTATATTTCCATCAATCACAATTAGCCCTATTTGCTGAAGCCTGTCTGGCATTTGTACTCTTTCCGGGAACCACCTAGTATAGTGAGATGCCTGATAAGAACCACAAAGGCACCCTATGTGTTCATATGCCTGTACTTTTACTTTAGTTACCAAAAGAGTTCAGGCAGCTATTCACTGTTTCATGTGGGGGAAGAGGCCATAATCAAATCAAAACAAACACATACCTCCCCCACTCCAAAACATCCTTTTGTTTTTCTTTTATCATTTTTTTAAACTCTCCAAGATCCTCTTCTATTCCTAGGATGGTTGTATTGCCACTTTTGGGCTCAGAGGACAGCCTTTGTAGTCTAATAACAACTTGCTTTAAGCTCCAGTCTGGATAGAAAACTCATTACAATCTTATACCTACACACTAAAGATATATTGAGGATAAGCAGAAATTAAAGAGTTGTACACAGTATGTTTGTACATAATATGTCTTCTGGGAAGGGGATGGGGAAAAAGAACAAACTGTATCTGACAGTTGTAAGTCATGTTACTTAACACACTATTTTGAGGTCCTTTGATACTATAGCCACAAGATCAGCGTATAAATCTATATAGAATACAGCTTGGTCTTTACAGAGAAGGTCTACGACTTAAGTGGGATAGGGTAAATGCCTTTATCCTCTGGAATTTGTTTTTAAAATGTGCTTTTTGAGGACTGTAAATAGAAGTACTTGATCTGGGACCCTAAGCAGAGAGAGGCCATTTGTGCATTTTATATTTTTTTTGTTTTAGTTAATGTTAGCCCATTAAAGTATAAACAAATATTACTGGTGTGGAAGTGGAGAACACTTTACTGTATATTAAAAAAATCCAAAGCATAAAGAAATTACCACAACAAATGTGCTTTATACATTTATATATGTTGTCTTCTACATCAGTCTTATGGAGGGAAAAAAGCTTCTGCTGGAGTCCTATATGCTGTATCTTTACTGATGAACTCCAAAAGCTGTATGGAATTTTTCAAATGAGTTAAAATGCAGATGAGCATGCAAACTTTAAAAAAAAAACCTCCCTTCATAAAAAATAGCTGTTTCAAATTAACAGTGATTTTTTTCTATCAAGTACTTATTTTTAAGAGCTGTTATTAAACACCCGTTTGTATTTTCGGAGGGAAACTATCCCTACTATTCAAGAATGACTAGCTTTGTCCAGAATAACTGAATCCAGAACTACTACAATATACTTCCAGTACCTAGGCAGCAAAGGAGCAGGCTGTTGACCTTATTTGTATTTCTCCATCTGACACGAATCTGAACTAAAAAGGGGGCAAACATCTTAAGTCCTAGGAAGTCTTTAAGTAGGGAATTATTGACTACTGATTGTACACACACTTTTTTTTTTGCTCTTAGGTCAACCTTTGCATCATCGTAATTGCAGCAGCAATGCAAAGGACTCAGATATGTTTGCTTTTTCTCTTCGCTTCCTGGTGGTAATAGTGGCTTGGATTTTACGACTGTGAATACAAACTTTCATCTTCAACGTTCTCCCAGTGAGTGACTTCAAACTGAACCCTTCTGTGTGGGTGACTATCACTGTTCCAGAAGCCACAAATGAGGCATTGATACTTGAGAAAAAGGTCAAACTTTAGGCACCTGCATCCATATTTTGGTGCTCAAACAAGGGGCCTGAATCTTCAGAGACAGCAAGCATTAGAGATTATGAGCATGGCTTTTCTTTCACCCATATTTGGGAGCCTAACTTTAGCCAATCCGCATGTGAAAAAATTGGTAATGGTAATTCACTTGTGCTTTTGTTGTAATTACTATTTCAAATTACTGAGTCTTACAACACTGTCACATTATAAATTTTTTCCTTACTGTGGTTATTTTG
Source organism: Crocodylus siamensis (assembly GCF_052110815.1). NCBI lineage: Eukaryota > Metazoa > Chordata > Crocodylia > Crocodylidae > Crocodylus > Crocodylus siamensis. The sequence goes on along the minus strand of NC_143395.1, from coordinate 260,647,934 downwards.
CATAAGATTCCATATGTTTCGCAAAGAGAGAAATGAAAGAGTAGAAAAGGTAGCTGCTCTGCATGTCAGATAAAAAAGTGGAAGTAGCAGAGTTGGTTGCGAAAATCAAGAGTGGAAACACTGTCAAAGGAAATTTTGAGGCTGTACAATTGTAGCTCATATTTCTACTCTTTTATGTGTCTAGGTTATCTATGATCCCTCCTTCTCCTTCAAAAAGAAATACTCTATTCACGCAATATGAAGAGAAGTGATGGTGGAAGGCAATGAAACATTTAAAGCAAGTAAGTGCAGAGGAAGAGAATCCCACCAACAGATCCGCCAGACTTTAAGAGACGTAACCTGGCATTTTCACCCCCTCTTCCTCATAGAACATAAGTTAAATACAACCAGTTGACAAAAGTCTGAAGTTCTACATGGTCTGGACGCAAGCAATCCCATGACCATCAACACCTGGTTACTAATTCATATATGATGTATTTAAACAAACAAAACAGGAATACAGAATGATTTAAGTGTCTGCAGTTTAGGAATGGTAATTGTTGTCTGAATTGGACTGATCTGTTCTTTGGAATGCTCCATGCAGGAAACTAAAGAGGATATCTCTCCATGTTTAAGGTCGAAATTAACTTCCTATTGATTAACTTCCTATTTGGAGCTGGACTGTTCTCAATGGTGGCAGATGACAGAACAAAGACCAATGGTCTCAAGTTGCAGCAAGGGAAGTTTAGGTTAGATATTAGGAAGAACTTTCTCAAGAGAAGGGTAGTAAAGCACTGGTACAGGGTACCTAAAGAGATTGTGGACTCTCCATCCTTGGAGGTTTCTAAGACCCAGCTAGACAAAGCCTTGGCTGGGATGATATAGGTAGGGATGATCCTGCTTTGAGCGGGGGCATGGACTAGATGACCCCAGAGATCCCTTTCAATCCTAATTTTCTATGATTCTATAATATCAAGAAAAATGCATAACCTGTAGGACAGCTTGCTACCATCATGACTGCAGTGCTGGATGATTTCTCACCAAGGTTGGAGTAAAGTCAGAGCATCTCAGAGGGAAGGAAAAGTAGCTCACAAGAATGTACTGTGAGTAGCTTAGTTTTGGATGAAGTCATTCTACACTTCTTTACAAACAAGACACAGCTGTACTTGCTGGAAAGGAAAAAAAGGAAACAAGAGACCTGCTGCTCCTTCCTGCAGCCTTTGAAATGAATGAGATCTTCAGTGGACAGAGACAGATACCCCTAGTGTGGGGAAAAAGCTCACGAAAATCTCTGCACCTGAGTCACTGCTGGAGTCAAACCGAGCCAGTATGTACATAGACTGAAATGATAGAGGAGTAGTTGGGTATAGAGGCTATGTATTGATTTAACAGAAAGATTCATTTTAAAATATGTACATATTTGAAAAGTCTTCTATTGTCTTATCTTCCACAAGTTGTTTGTTGTCATAAAGCATAAGCTCTTCAAAAAAGAAGCTAGCCTTCTACTAGAAGGTAAATAATAAATAATGCAGTCACATGCCATACCAGCTCTTCTCTGGCAATCTCATCAGTTTCCGTAGAACTTAAGACCTGTTAAAAAACACCACCTACCTCTTCTGGGTGTAAACATAACCTTCAAAAGTGGAACCACTTCAGGACAGTCTTCCTGTGTCTGCTAGCATACAAACCACAACTCAGAGGTGTGGGCTGCTGGCTTTCACCTCAACAATCACGTGCCATGTGGCAATATCTTAAAGGTCAAGCTCTTTAAAAAAACATTCAGTGCAAGAACATAAAACGTGACACCCCCCCCCTCCCCCAATGCAGATGCAATTAGTATCATTTTGTACTTGTACGGGTTGCTTGGGCAAGCAAATAGACAGACACCTAAACAGTGGTTTGCCTGTATAATCTACCATGCAATCATAACAGCCTGAGCAAAGTGTAGACAATACAAAGCTGCAAGAGTTTATGAAGCTAAGGGGAGCCCTTCCCTTTTCTTTCTTAAAATTATCCCAAAGCATTGGCTTTGCTAATTACTTATCTTCTGATAATAGACTGCCAATGTCTTCTGGCTCCACAGGCTGCAATTTTGGGATGCTACAGTACCATTCCTAGTTTTTCTTCAACACTATGTTGTAGCCAGGGTTTGAATTACACTTTGACTCTTGCGGGGGGGGGCAGGGAACAAAAAAAAAGGGCTGCCCATCACAATGCCCTAATAAAATCGGAGACCCCTCCCAGGTTATGATTTTCAAATCTTACTGGGGGGTTCTCATCTCTTATGGGGGGGGGCTCAGCATAATTCAAACCTGTTGTAGCCTGTCTCTGGACCAGCATGGCTACATCACTCCTACACTAAGAGACCCTTGTACATTTTTCTGGTAACAAGTCGCTAAGGGGTGCGTAGATTTCATAGACATTAAGGCTGGAAGGGACCTCAGAAGATCAAGTCTAGCCCCCTGCCCCAGGGGCAGGAAGTCAGCTAGGGTCAAAGGATCCCAGGAAGATAGGCATCCAAATGTTTCTTAAAAGAATCCAAAGTGGGTGCTTGCACCACCTCTGGCGGCAGTCTGTTCCAGGCCTTTGGGGCTTGGACAGTAAAGAAGTTTTTCCTTATGTCCAGCCTGAAACTGTCTTGGAGGAATTTGAGGCCATTTGACCTTGTCATTCCTTGGGGCGCTCTGGTGAACAGGCATTCCCCCAGATCCTGATGTACAGCCCTTATATACTTATAGGCAGCCACCAAGTTCCCCCTAAGCCTGTGCTTTTCCAGGCTGAAGAGTCCCGTAGCTCTCAGCCTTTCATCATAGGACCTGTTCTCCTGCCCTCTGATCATACACATGGCTCTCCTCTGTACTCTCTCAAGCTTTTCCACATCCTTTTTCAATTGTGGAGCCCAGAATTGGATGCAGTACTCCAGCTGTAGCCTCCCCAAGGGCGAGTACAGTAGGAGGATGACGTCCTGAGATTTGCTAGAGTTTTGCTCATTTTGCCAGCTCCAACATCACATTGGTGGCTTATATTCATCTTGCGGTCAGTCATGGCCCCCAAGTCCCTTTTGGCCGTGGTGCTAGCAAGCGTAGCACTGCCGAGCCTATAAGCGTGCTGTGGGTTTTTTTCCCCTGAAGTGGAGTACCTTGCATTTTTCAGTGTTGAACAGCATCAGGTTTTCATCCGTCTATTTTCTGAGCCTGTCAAGGTCAGCCTGGATCACCAGCCTATCCTCTGGCATGGATGCTTTATACCAAAGTTTGGTGTCAACGGCGAACTTGGCCAGTCCGCTTCTGACACCAATGTCCACATCATTAATAAAGATATTAAAGAGTAAAGGCCCAAGGATGGAGCCTTTGGGGACCCCACCTCCCCTTATGACTTTAATCATTGTAAAATGCAAATGAACATAACTATCGCCAAATAGCAGTTCATTTTCTTAGCTTTTACATTATTCTATTTGAAAGAAATTTGCCTATTATAACTAAACGGTCACCAGAGACTTAAGTTTCATTGTGACGTGTAAAGAGTAATGCATAAAATGCACTAGCACAAAGTTAATGCAATTATACATCAAAGTGTGGGATTTTCATCATTATTTGAGAACAAACTGAGGTCATCAGCATATGCAATTCTCTCTTTTTGCAATTACCATCCAAGCCAAGCAAGTGAACTGGAAAGTTTTAAAAACAGATATTAAAAAAAAGTGGAAAAACACACACAGTGACTAATCTCAAACCATAGCCTTGTTCCATTTGGTTTTACTTCCGGAACCGTTTTAAGCTCTTCCCATTTCTTCCTACAGCAGATTACTTCCGCTTACAGGATTGTGACAACCCAAGCTATCATGGGAAAAATGACTTAAATGTAACTTCCTTAATTCTGCAAGAGGATTAACAGCAAAATATATGACCTTCTTTTCAGCCAATGGAGACCTTTGAAGGGGGAAAAAAACAGAGACTGGGAATCAAACCAAAGACCTCTATGTATCCGTAGTAATAAAAAAATGCACTTTTTAAATGTGGGATCTGCCTTCAGATGGCTGCTAGGGTGTTTTGTTTTGTTTTGTCTTTTTTACTTAAGTAACGTTCGTTTCTATTTTTTCTTAATGTGTTGCTTTTTGGACACTTATGTAAGAGTTGCACATCTGAAAAATAGCTGACCTTTAGTTGAAGAAAATCTCTGTCCTGGAAGACTGTTCAGAAAGTGCCCCCTGCTGGTAAACATTCTGAAAATGGTTTTCACACTACAAACTAGAGAGAAAAAAATGAGAGGAACCCTCCCTCCATCCTTACTCTCATTTCTACTTTAAGAAGCAAAGCGCAGTTCCCAAATATGGAACTAAGGCATGCCAAAGTTTCTAAATGCAAATAAAATGTTATCCATGGGCTCAGGCTGGCATACATTCTCCAAGAAAACATGATGAACATTCATGCAGGACATATGCAGAAAATGCATGCTAACATTACACTAAGTCATCCCCTTCAGTCTTTACTGAAGACTTCATTCTGTCCAGGGGCCAGTCATTGCATATATAAAGATAACCCTTCCTGTAGGAGCAAAAAGAACAAGTATGTATATGTGTGTACTGCTTGTTTCTGATACTATCAGATAATAAATTGTATTTACTACAAACTTAACTTAGGAGCTATTTAACTAGTGGCCAAGCTTCGAACAGCCACAAGTTCACGGAGAGGGGAAAACCCATCCTACAATTAAAAGAAACATGTTCTCTTATTATTTTGCAAAAACATGTGGAATTTCCATCTAGTCAGTGGCTGAGAGCCAAAAGGAAATTAAAGCCTGTGCCAGCAACAGGTTTCAGATCAGATCCTACAAGATCCAAGGCAAGAAAAACTATGTGTGCCCCCACACACCCAGTTTTGTGGTGTGCAATTAATTAGGATGACAAGCAAATAAAATTAACTTAATTCTTGTGTATGGTTAATTCATCCTCAGCCCCATGGGGCCATTTTAAATTACAGCTATTGCTGAGGGAAAGCTGAGGTATCACAACAAGTTGTCTTTGAAATTCCATACATACCGAAGTCCTAGGAAAAGTGTCATCCCCAGACACTACATGGATGGCTCCATTGTTCCTAGGCACAAAAAGAGAATCATAGAAATGAAGGGCTGGAAGGGACCTTAAAAGATCATGAAGTCCAACCCACCTGCTCTGGGCAGGAATATAGCTGAGATCAAATGATCCCAGCAAGGTGTCTGTCCAGTCTCCTCTTGAAGACTTCTAAGGTTGGGGATTGCACCACCTCCTTGGGAAAGTCTATTCCAGATTCTGGTTGCCCTTACCGTAAAGAAAGTCTTCCTTGCATCCAACCTGAAACCATCCTATACATCTCGAAGGCTTGATCACCGAGGTGGTTGTTTGGGTAGCAAAGCCCCACCTTGTGAGAGCCTTGAAGAGGCTGTCCGTGACCTTGAACTTCTCTTGCTGAATACATATTGGTAGGTATGTATTTAGAGACCTACCCACCAAGGGAATATGCACTTATTCAGCGCTGTTTTTCAGAATGTAGCAATTCAATACCAGCTTGGATTTTTTAGGGGTTGTGTGTTTATTCCCTGATACACAGCACAGTAATTCCTCCAGAAAGCCACAAAGACAGGCATCACCCTGTTTGAGACTCTGACTGACCAAAGAAGGCATAGGTGGGCATTGCTCCAATTTGGGTGACTAGGGTTAGTGAAGACTGAGAGGACTGCAAGGACAGACACTGTTTTGATGACCAGTTATCTCATTCTACAGTAACAAGTTACAACGTGATACTAAATTTTTATTCAAAACACTTTCCCCTTTCTTAGGAAGGCCTTATCTGTCTAGCCATAGGAAAAAAATGTTTTTGCCAGCTGAAAGACTCCCTGCCTCTGTACTACAGCTATCACCACCCAAACCGTACCCACTACAAGTCATGTATGTAAAAATATCCTACTGTAAGTGCAACTGTAGTTAGTAGTACTGAATGCCTCCACTCAAAGTCAGCCTCTGAGGACCAAAAAGTACGAGTAAGTCCAGGTTACAGCAGTCTTGTCGGACAGTGGTTCTCAACCTTTTTCCTACCGGCCTGTCCCAACCTCCAGTCCCCTGAATGCCCAAGACCAGGCTGGTGTCCCTCACTCCCAACCCATAGCCCCTGCCCCCCTCAGCCCTGGTGGAGGGGTCCCCAGCTGCCCCCATCCTGCTTGGGCTGGAGCACAGTGGCTGCAGCAGCTCTGGCTCATGCAGGCAGCAGCAGAGCAAGTCTGGCCCCAGCACAGGCTGGAGGGAGGAGGAGAGGTCTGAGGCATGCCCTCTTCCCTGGCATGGGGCTCCCATGCTGTGCCAGGCAGCTTGGTCAGGGCCCTTCCCGTCCCCAAGCAGCATCTCCCGACCACTCTGCCCTTGCAAACACGGGCACCGGCCCCAGTGCCACCAACCTAGCCATGCAGTTCCCTCCACCCCATCCCATTGCCCCTCTGCCTGCTGCAGCTCATGACCCTTTGAAATATTCTTGCGACCCACTTCTGAGTCATGACCCACAGGTTGAGAAACACTGCTGTAGGAGATAATATAGCAGTATATGTAGATGCAGATGTTCTCTCACCAAACCTGGGGTCAGGCCATGGCCTCAGACCTGGGGCCTTGGTCTGCCTGGCACAGCCACACATCCCAGACTGCTACCTCCTCAGCTTGAAACCAGATTTTTTTTTTTGTTAAACTAGATGGGAAGCAAAGCAGATGGAGGCAATAAATAAATGGCCTCCCCCAAGAAAATGAACTTGTATCACTGCTAAATAACTAGGGACCTACCAAATTCAGGGTAGCTGCCTCCCAATTTCACGGTCCAAGCGCAGCACTGGTCACCATTTTCACATCAGAGAGCAGCAGGTCCCCCCACACTCACTTCTGATTGGCTGAGGGGCCCCAGAAGTCCTGCTCCTTCCCGGAGATTGACAGATTCATGCTGTCTGTCAATTGCTGGGGAGGGGCAGGACTTCTAGGGCCCCTTGGCCAATCAGGCATGGGGAGTCTGCTGCACTCCGCCATGAAAATTCTCTGCCCCCCTCCACCAGTGCTTCAGGACACTAGTGCTTCCCACCCTTTTGTTTCCAGTTCCCTCCCATTCCCCCCCCCCACACACACACTCACTGGTTGTGTGCTTTTTCATGGGAACCTACCAATGTTGCAGTTTCCGCAAACACTGCCAATTGTGTAGGTCCCGATTTATAACATCTGTACAAATGACCAACCTAAACCAGCCTAAACAGTGTGCATCTGCTGGCTGGCATTGCTCTGCCTGACATCAGAAGAGCAGTGGCTAGCAGGATAGAATGATCAAGACAAAGTGAAGATGTGAGACACCCACTGATGCCCATCCCACAGCTCACAAATGTCTGAAGTCATGCAGGAACTTCTTCACCAGCACCCAACCTCTCAATGCCACACCAAGGAGACATGACTACAGATGTGGAACGAGAGGCTGAAGAAAATCCCTGATAGCAAAAAAAATGGACATTCCAGCACCCAAGTCCTTACCACCAGGGGCTGAAGAACCATGGCAAAGATGGCGATGTCTCAACCACTCACATACCAGAGCTGGACGCTCCAAGGAACTAATGAAGAAGTGAGGCTATACCATTGGTTTAACCACCAATGACTGCGGCACAAAGCCTCAGACTATGCAACACCTGCTTGAAGGCACACGTGCCACCTGCTGCAATACCCACCACTTGCAGTCACATATACAATGAAAGATCTCACAAAGTACAATAAACCAGCACAAACATGTGTAACAAAATGGTCAAATGTGGTGTGGAGCCACGAGAAGATGGCCTCCTCAGCTGAACATTGGGGTGGACATAGATGGTCAGAACCCATCTGGGCTCAACCACCCACCCACTCCCTACAAGCTAAGTGACCAGTGAGGGTCAGGTGACCTTTTACCCCTTCCTAAAAAAAACCCCTGACTTGGAAGAGGAAGTGTCTGAGCAATCAGGCTCAATCTCTTACCCACGCTGCTTCACCCTTAGCTTGTGTCTCCACTGCCTCTCTGGAAGATTCTCTGGCTACCCATCCTGGCTTGTCCATAGACTCTGAGTCTGGCCTGATCCTTTGGCTTCCTGACTCAACTCTGGTTTGAACTTCTGGATAACTAACCCAGCTGGCCTCCTGACCCCATGCTCTGCCTGACCCTCTGGATCTCTGACTTGGCTCCCCAGATGGATCTTCTAGCTTCCTGGCTTCCCCGCACTCAGATGCTGCATGTTCTCCTCAGATCATGGTTGCTTCTGACCTTGGGTGACCCCAAGTCCTGGCTGCCTGTGGCCCAGTATGACACCTGATAGTTAGCTACCATCTACAGGCAAATAGTGTTTTTCAAGAGCTTTCCAATGCCATTCATATAGTATTTCTTTTAACTTCTTACAATGTAAGACATACATTCAAGACCTACAAAATAAATGAAATGCAGCTCCTCTCTCCCCCCAAATGCACTCACTGACTCAGGATCTAAAGATATTTTGAACATTCTGTTACACTTAATAAGGTTCAAACCTCTCCTTCTCCTCATGGAGTTAATCATGAAATAAGGTAATACCATAATAAATTCACAAGACAGACATATGGAAGCAACTTTTATTTGTCATCATTTGCATGACAGTGATTTATTCTTCATTTCTTGCTCATTTGATAGCCAGCAGTTTCCTACAAAATCTTCTGCACACACAAAGCCAGCATTGTACAAATCAATGCAGTAGGCAGTTTATTCTACACACACGCATAATATATATTCACTCAGTGATACAGTCTGTATGTAGCTCTTGCTTTAGCTGCATACGTGCTAATGACAGAATCCCTATGAGAGAGAATACTATCTTTTAAAAAAGATCACAGTTTAAATAATTAAGGTAATCAATGACAATTTTGCATGTTCTTGTGGTCCACTCAGAACCTCCAGCTACACCAAATATTTGCTTTGGAGACAAAAAGGATCTGTTTTTTTAAAAAGGAAAAGCACCTCGCCCAAGGAAGTGCCTATCTTTTCTTCATCTGAGGATTGGTTAAACAAGATTACAAGCCAAAATCTCTTTTTTTGGTAAAAATAAAAAAAATAAAAGTCATTTTTAAACAAACTGTACTAAATCTTTGTTGATTTCCAGTGAAGGGCAGAGAAAGCATTTCAGCCCAAGATCAACATATAAACTCTGAAGTCTGATATAACTGGAAACTAAATGAGGCTTACTGATTTATGAGACGCACAACTAAAATACTCATTAACCACTGGCATTTCACTGAACATGACTCATATGAGTTTTTGTCACTTCTGTAATACATCAGCCAGCAGACTTTTGTGGACAGGTCAAAACAATTTTTTTTAGTTTTCCTAATTGGGGCAGTAGAGAAAATAATTAGTATATATACTCAGCTTGTCACATTAGTCAGTCACCAAATTAAATAGAGTATATGGAGGCCAAAAATTTAAAAAAAATCCTCAAAATCCATTCTGTGATCTTTGAAAATGGTCATCCTAGGAATTGGGACTTCTGAAAAAAATAATTTCATGTATATGACTTAAAATTCCTGTTGAAGATGTAACTCAGGGCAAGTGTGTTTTAAAGATGGCATTTGTCATGGAAAAGGGCGTAATAATTAAAGTTAAGCCAACATTATTTGCCTGTGAATAGGGAAAACAACTCTTTTGCCTTCTAGCTTAGTTGTCTATGGAAGAGAATGTGGTTTGGGCTCATATGGAACAAAGTTAATGTTCATGAAGACTGAAAAAGAAATAAAAGCAGAAGCAAATGGAAAAATGTAGGGAAAAAAGATGGAAATACTATAGCATCCGACTGTACGAACACGTCAAGTGATTTCAAAATGCAAAAGGTCCCATGATTAAACATTGTAAAAGGATTATTGGACAAAAGTTAATTTATTTAGCCATCATTCTTCCTACATTTGACTGTATTTCTCTGGAAGAGCTCTGTTATTCTGGTGAGGGGAACATGGTAGCATCCAGTGTTCACTGCTAGGCAAATAATTACATTAGCATAGGCGATGTCTTTAAAACTTACAAATTACTGCAGCAGTTTGTTTTTTTAAATTTCCAGGCCTGTTTTATGCAGGAGGTTTACTGTGCAATTAATCATGGTTAGAGTCCTCAGAATCTATATATTTATAAATAAAGATATGTCCTGCTCCTGAAATTTAGTTTATTCAGATTGGAAAGAGCAGGTTTTTTTAAAACAGAAAAAAGCCCTGAAAGAGTAAAGAAAGGGGAAAAAAAACCTGAGCAACACAAAGCTAACAATGCACTAAGACTTGGAAAATGTGCGATTCTCTTAGTTAAATCAAAGCAATCTTGGCTTTTAGCTCACATACATCTGCATAAATAGCAAACTACAGCAACCCTGCTTGAAACACACATAAGTGTGTCTTCCCCAATACCTTTGTGATTCAGATCAATCTCTCTCTCTTCAAACCTGAGCAACATCTGAGACAAACCAGCAGGCTCAGGAAAGTAAAGGTAATAATAGCCGTTTTAACTAAACTAGCCAGAGGTGAATTTTAATGTAGTTTTCCAAGAGCAGCAGCCAGAAACTCCAAATGGTGTTAGCCCTGTATCTCAAACTTAGCCATTAGCCAGAGTGGCAGTCTGGACTACTGGACTAGTAGTCCAGACTGCCACTCTGGCTAATGACTCTGTTGCTCATGCCATTCAGTCATCATGTGAATCTTTAGTATTTTCCTCAGGAATGTTTTGTCACATGCTGGCTGGCTTCAGATCATTCCCATGTAACCCTACCCAGAAGCTTAAGTCCAAGACAAGACTTTAGGATTTAGGACACACTGCCTCTTCCTAATGAGACATTCTGCAGAACTTTCTGCTAAGAAGTGCTTGAGAATCACTGCAAAAAAAACCCCTACTACATAAAAAGGCATTATCTGAATAGAGCTGAATAGATCATCAGTTTCATCAGTGGCTTACAAAAGAACTGATTTTTTATTTCTGGTGGTGTACTCCGAATTCAAACCTGTGCTAAAGCTTGTTTTATGAAACACCACTATATTTGCCAGTTAATTTCAGGACATTCTTTACCATGGCCCCAATGCCCTCGAAGATGTGATGTAATTCTGTCTCACACATAAAGGCTGGGGTAGTGACCACCTTGTTTTTCAAGTCCACATGAGCTTCGTGGAAGAGAGTTAAGGAAAGCATAACCAACCCAGTACTGATAGACACGGACTGCAAAAAGAAACAAAGTAAATAAAAACAATCCCAAATATCTTCCTTTACACACAGGCAAAATGAAAGCTAGTTCCTATGAAAGGAGTGGTTTTACTTACTTTGCCAGAAATACCTGAATCTCATTGAGACTACAATGCTAGTATTGTATTACAGATTACAAGAAAAAATGAGAAACTCCTCATCTAGAAGTTAGTGGTTCGGAATAAAGCTTGTTTGACTACTACTTTATCTTTTTGGGAAAAGAACTGAGGCTCAAAGAAAACTTACTAGTTATGGGTCTGTATGAGACCGTATGAATGGGTCTGTACATGTATTGCACACAGCACCTCTGAATTAACTGTGGTGTTGGCTATGCCAAAAGAGGTGAGCATTATACATCAGGAATCACACAGCTATTGTTACAGCCAGGTGCTTCATGTATGGCTATACAATTGGAAGAATTTGGAATAGAAGCACATGTATGTGCTTCTATATGGCTTTACAATTGGAATAATGTATAAACCAAGAGAATTCACTGCTTCTCAACTCTCAATTTCTCAAGTGACAGTCACCAAATGTTAATGAGAAAGGATATGGTTACTTCTTTGACACAATGTTTTGCTCCTAGTGCTTTAATGGCACCTGCAGTTCCAGCATAAGGCCACTTTCCACCTTCCTCTACTTCATGTCCCACAGTAACTTCAGCACCAGGGAGTACTTTTGCCACCAGGACTGGTGAAATGCAGCACAGCCTGCAAGAAAAATAGGAAAGGGAAGTCCAAGAAAGCCCCTTCTTTAAAAGGATGAATTGTATTTATAAAGATTCTAGAGTCTGTGCTCTTAAAGATCTGAAAGACAAATGTGAAAAGGTTATTTCTTCTGTCCAGTATCAAGGTTTTTCCTGCCCGACAAGTAAATGTGGCTTTTTTTCGTAACTGCTTCTCTCTACTCACACAAACTTGAAGGATGACTTTAAAAAAAGCCATGCATGCAAAACACACACGTTTTTTCTACCTTCCATGCCAACCTCTACATACCTACACAGAATTAATTTGATCTCCACTCTCAAGCTACCACTCCACAGCAGTATTTGTAAGGGCCCAGCTCCTATTACGTACATACCCAATAGGTTTGCCTGCTTTGTGGAACTCCTGAAGGACCCGTTCGACTTCTTTGTGCACTTTGCAATCCTTCCCGTCCACAGCAAAGGTGGATCTGTCACAAGAGACAGTCATGAACACCTCATTACAAAGCTAAGCATTCAGATGTGCACTGACACTCAGAACATCCCTCAATGGCCACCACAAATTAGAATCCGAACTTCAGTGAAGCACAAGGGGCAGCTCCTTGATACAGCAAAAATCTACAAAGCAGTAGAAAATGTGGAGGTGGGAGGGTGATGCAGGCAGGGGTGTGCAGGCAGCAGACTGCAGCTCCGCCCCAGCTCCAGACCATGCTGTTACCGCTGCAAGATCCCAGCCCCGGCCCTGGAGCAGCTCCCTGCCTAGGCGTGCACCCTGCCTATGCTGCTAGGGCCTGTCTCCATGGAAATCCTGGCCCCATGCTGTCACGGCCCTGCTGCTGCTTGGATTTCCATGGACACTGGCCGCAGTGATGCAGACAGGGGCTACTGGGAAACAGAGTCCAGCCACCAGCCAGATCCATCATTTTGCCTGCCCCCGTTTAAACACATGCTGCTCCAAAAATCAAAAGAAATGTCCCCCTGTGTTGACAAGCAAACTTTCTCAAGATAAATACATGCTATTTTTTGAAAGAAAGTTATTTAATAAGTTTACTGACACACAGATACATTGTAGCCAAAACTAAGTACCAAGAAATAATCTGAAACTAAACATTTTACCTTCACTTTCCCCACTGTGCCCCAAGAAACCACAGCTTCAGCGGGAAAAAATATTTTTTTATGTAACATGCACTGTTGACTAATTTTAAGGGGAATTTTTAGTGAGACAAATGGAGAGAGACTTAGTGCTGTTATCCTGCAGCAACAGGAATCATATGGGAAAATCCCAGCCTATCTAAGCACTGCACTGAGAACATTATCCCAAGGCAATCTCCAAACTCAGTAAATTGATGCATTCTATAAAAAGGCAATTAACTGTTTCTTGTTACTACTGTGAGTTATGCATAAAGGATTTAAATTACTGCTTACTTAACTTGGCACTCACAGGTTTTTAGCAGCTCCAAAGCCACCAGGGAAGATCACAGCATCATGGTCCTGTGTAGTAAGTTTAGCCAGGTTTGTGATTTTACCACGAGCAATCCTTGCTGATTCCGTTAAAACATTTCTTGGAGAACCAGAAATAAAACAGTTAGAAGAAAAAGGCTTTGTGTGTGCAAGGGTGCAAGTATATAAAGGAATTACGTCATTTTTGAAGAGTAAGAAACCATCATGGCTTTGAATAAACATAGCAACAGTGACTTCTGAAACAAAACTAGCAGGAAATACAGTACCCATTTGAGATAAGGGAGACTGCATATGGTAACAACAAGAAAAAGCATCTACTTAAACATAGCTTTTACCTCGATTCAGCCTCAACAGGCTGTCCTTTGGTGTGGTCAATAACGTGCATCTGAAGAATATCTGGAGCATACATCTGAACTTCAGCTCCCTTGCGACTCAGGTGGAACAGTATGCTACAACACAGGCATAAAATACATTGAAAACCTTCAGAGAGAAGATGTCATAATGGCAAACAAATTACGGCAGGACTTTTATTTGCCTCTAAGTCCTGCTAGAGGCATATTCCTTGTTTTTAGAGAAAAAAGAACTGGTAAAGTACCATCAACTAAAACTACACATTGTCAGCATTAATAAAATGCTTACAGTGTAATAGTTGGCCAGCAGGGTGGCTGATAAACTGCAGGCATTACTTCAATCTCTTTGGCTGTCTATAACTATTTCAGTGACCAGTTGGCCTTCCTTCAAAAATGACAGCAAAAGTCACACCAAGAGACATTAAGATGAATACGCCTGGTGTACTATTCTTATAAGTAAGTCTGGCTCAAAAATGAATGCTCAGAAAGCTGGCTATAAAATTTAATCTATGATTCACGTGGCATGAATGGAGGAACTAGAGGTACTGCTCAAGAGAGCAGGCCTGTCTCTCAACATTTCACTACTCTGGTTTAGTAGTTGGTAGCCTTACACTGTGCCCAGTCATTTCCCCCTGAAAAACTGTGATTTAAGAGCGTATTGAGGAACATAAAGCTGGGACAAAATAGTGGCATCCCCTGGCTGTCAAAAAGACCCCAGAGGGGAACCACCTGCCATCAAGACTATTTCAGGGTAGTACTGAGCAAGCTGAAATTAATTTGATATGATAAAATGCTCTAGTGTGAAGGAGTGTACTTGGTAGCCGTGTTGGTCTGAGCCAAAAAGACATAAAAACTAGAACTCAGAGGGAGCTGAAGATGGAAGTCTGTCCCTCTGGGTCCATGAGAGTATCTTTGTGAGCTGTGTTGAGTAGCTCTTGCCATTTTCCAATGGTCTACTAAAAGGTACCCTTTTGGAACCAAGAGTTCTAGTTTTTTGTATGTCTATTGTGAAGGATACATTGCTAGAACTTGAATTACACAAAGCTGCTTACGCGGAGGCTTCGTGGATTTCAGTACCATCATAAACACCACATCCAGACAAGACCTGCAGTAAAAAATAAAATCAAGACCTTAGTTCAGACAAATTATCTATTTCCCACACTACGCTTTGAGGTCTTTTACAAACACTTGGGAATAGATATAACAAACATGGATATTGGCCTTAGTGCTGATGTTTAACCTGCAGAGAGGAAATGTGCTATTGATTGTAGCCTGTCACATTGCAAATAGTTCCACAGTTCCCACCGACTTAAACGGCAAACCATATTTGCTTCTGCATTTTTTCCCACACTTCAAAAACTGAATGAATATCAGAAAATACTTACAGTTATAAAAAGTGTTTAAAAACACCACTATGAGCTTTCATGTTCCCAAATCACAAAAGAGGGTGCTTGTACGTTACATGAAACACATTCCCATCTTGAAACACATGGAAAGGAGGGGTGTAAAGGTGCACTTTAAGTAGAATTTACTATGCTCTTTTGCTTCTTAGATAAATTTTTGTCTGAGGATCCTTATCTGAGTTGGTTTAGTGTCCCTTCCAACCCTGCTATTCTATGATTAGAGGTGAATGGCTACGTTTTTTGAAAAATTAAGCAAACTACTCTCAGCTGAATTTCCCTTATAAGCTGATCTGAAAGCAATACTGCCAACATATCTGTCCATGTCAGCATCCGGACTCCACCCTAGTTATCATTGGAACTAAAAGAAAGTAAAGAGAGCAAGAGGTAGAGAGAAAAAGAGCTACTGTACTTCTGTAGCGCTACTTTGTTCATTTGATACCACCATGTATGTCATCAACTTTTCCTGTTTGTGAGGGTACATATTGACAGAAAATAGAAAAAAATATTTAAAAACAGGAAAGTATGAATCTAAAACCTAAATAATCCAAGAGGATTGCCAGTTCCCGAAACTATTATAAACTCATGTTTTAAAAAGTGACTACAATTCCAGTTGGCAATGACGCCATGCACTCAATAACTTAACACCTTAACTCTGACTCTCTACTCTTATGAGAAGATTAATGAACACTTTATCAATTACTTATTCCACAGACGCACAGAAAAATGCAGGTGAAAGGGACCTCAGCTGGTCATTTAGTCCAACCTCTTGCTCAAGGCATGATCATCCCTGTATACACTCTTTCACTTAAGTATTTGTCTAACCTGCTCATAAAAATTTCCAAGGCTAGAAAGTCCACAACTTCTCTGGATAACTTGTTCCAATACTGAACAACTCCCAAAGTGAGAAATTCTTCCTAACATTCCAGCTACATTTCTCTTGCTACAAAAGAAGAGTACTTACTGCCCCCTGCCCTGCCCCATCCCACAGCTGCAGAGAATAAATCAGCACCATCCTCTATAAAACTATCCTTCAGGTATTTGAAGACAGTTATAAAATGCACCCTCAATTTTCTCTTCTCTGGACTGTATAATCCCTGCTCATTCATCTTTTCCTCCTAAATCTGTTTCCCAGGCTTGAATCATTTTGGTGCTCTTTGCTGGACTTTTTCTAATTTGTCCACATCTTTCTTGAAGTGTGGTGCCCAAAACACGTACCCTGGATTTTGGCGGTGAGCCTTGCCCCCACTCATCTTGCTCCCCTGCTCCTAGTCCCTCCACAAGCCCTGCAGGCCAGACAGCATGGCTCCTCAGACTGCATCCTGTGGACACCTCCTCCCAATTAGGCACTGAACCACTGGTAATGACAAACCTCTTCGCACAATGATCCAACCAGTTATATACCCATCTGACAGTACTTTCTTCTAGACCAGTGGTTCTCAACCTATTTGCCACAGCAGGCCACATTTGCTTCTCTCAATGTGTTACGTGGGCCAAACTCGCACAACTTACTTCCTGTGTATCCATTTAAAACATGTTTGGTATCCGTTATCTAACAAGTCAATATTCTGTAATACCTCTCATTTTTACACTGTCAAATGTCTTTACTCTTTTTTTTTTTAACAGGATGTCACATGGGCCACAGCAGTGTGCTGGGTCACATGCAGGCCACGGGTTGAGAGCCACTGCATAGACTGCATTCCCTTCGTTTACTAATGATATTACTTACATGCATATATATTTGACCTTTCATATAAGACTTTTCATAAATTTACCAAGCTCAATTTTAAAACTAGTTACGGTTTCTACCTGTACTACCCCAAAAGAGAGGCTATTCCAGAATCTCACTGGTCTGATACTTCGAAAACTTGATTTTCAGCCTGAATTTACTCTCAGCCAGTTTATAACTGTTTGTCCTTGAGCCAATCTTGCCCTTTGGCTTACAGAGTTCTTCTCCCTTTCTAGTGTTTATCTCCTGATGTAATTCTACCAAACAGTCATATTTGCTTCCAGCCATCATTTTGCTCTGTTTAGCCTAGCAATCCCTTTCAACCTTCTCTCATAAAATAGACCCTCTTTCCCTAGACTTCCTAGTAACTCTTCTTAGTACCTGTTGCAGTTTGAGTTCCTCTTTCCTGAACAAGAAAACGAAACTTGTATGCAGTATTCCAGATAAGTCTCGCTAGTTAACACTTCCCTGCATCTACTGGAGCTGCAGTAACACTTCCCTGCATCTACTGGAGATGCCTTGCCTAAAAGTGCATTTGCCTTTTTCACAGTTGCCTCACTGGCAGTCAGAGTGATCCTGCAATCAACTGATACACACAAGTCTTTCCCTTCCTCTTTTATTTCCAACCAGTGAGCCCCAAATTGGCTGCAGGAAATATTGTAAGAAGTCCCTGAGTGCATGAGCTTGTACTCTGTGCCACTAAATTTCATGTTTTCTATCACTCCAGTCCTCAAGGTCATCTAGTTCTTCCTATATAAAGCATCAATGCTCCCCCCCACACCGATGATGCCTCCCAACTTTGGGACATGAGCAAACTTCATGTACCATATTTTCTCACATTCCACAGGCCCACAAACAACACATGCCCCTTGGTTTGGGGAGGCAGAATGACGAAAAAAAGATTTTTTTCCAGACTTTTAACTGCCACAGCACAAGCTCACAATGGCTGAATGCTGGCCATGTACAGAAAGAGGAGACTTACTCCCCAGTATCACTTACCTGTGTTCTGTAGTTCCACAGCTACAGTTTTAACCCTGTTACAGCTGCTGGCAAAAGCTACTGCCATTCCAGCATGGAAATCAGCTCCCTTACTTAATGAACATAGCCGAGTTTTGGAGAGTTTTGGTTTTTTTGGGGGGGTTGTTTTTTTTGGGTGGGGGAGGGAGTGCATGTGGTATGCAAGTAGATATGGTAACTAGTTTCTGTACTGAGGTTATTCATTAAAATATTAGATTACATCTGTCTCAAGACCTGAAGTCAAAAGTAAGCTTTCTCCAACTTTTTATTACACCTGTTTTTTTTCCTCTTCAGCCATTTCCTCTCACCTTACCATTTTTCTACTAACCCTCATCTTCTCCCATATAACTAATAGTGTCTCATGTGGTACTCCATCAAGTGCTTTATTCTAGTCAAAAATGTGTTTTAATAGGCTTGCACCACATATTAATTAAACAGTACTTTAGTGGTGGAGGAATAAAAACTATATTTGTTATTTTCCCACTACATAGTAATAACCTTCCCCTTCAACATCGCCACTACTGGACCTGTGACTTCGTGTGTTACTTCTTCCAGATTTTTGGAATGGAGATTATCTGCTTCCTCAAATATCTGAATTTTGCTTCTACTTTGGCTAAGGCAACTTCCATTTCCATACCCCATTCCCTTAGCCATCCTGTCTGTCTCTACCCTGTGTTCAATATCATTGATGTTACCAAAAAAACAGCATTAAAAAAAACAGTAGCTCGCCTTCAGCTGCTACCCCAGGGATGTCCAACTTCCAAGAGGGTGGGAATGTATACCTTGCGAGTCACTCCAGGAGTGAACTACATGTTCCCAGGCCAGTGCTGCACTGTGTGCCCATACAGCCATACCCCTCACTTTGTGCCCATGTACGCTTTCTGCTCCCCCTCCGCCACTGCACTGTGTGCCCACATGACCCCAGACTCGCCATCTGCTCCCTGGGCTGCACTGCCCAAACCCCAGAGGCTGAAGGTGGCAGCTGGAGAAGGGGGAGCCCAGAGCCCCTGGATGCTACTGCAGCCCAAGCAGTAGGGGAAGTGGTGGCAAACAGGGGCAACCTAATCTCTCATGGGCTGCCTACAACCTATGGGCCACTAATTGAACAGCTTTGCTCTACCTCATCCTCAACACAATGTATCCTCACTTCTTTCCTTTTTCTGTCTTCAGATGGCTAGAAATCCTTTGCTATTTGCTCTAAGTTCACCATATCATCTAACAAAGCAGGCTGCAACCTACAAAACTTCATGCCTGCAAATGAGTTAGACTCTAAGATGCCACCCTTCCCTGCCTTCTGCCTAACTTCAGACTAACACAGATACTCCCCTTTCTCCTCTGTAAAGGCTTAAATGCTGGCAACTGTCTTCATCCCTAATCTTCCTGACCTCTAGGACAGCTTACTTTGCTGATCCATCCCTTTTCTCCAGGCCTTGTGGGCTCTCCTTACTCCTACTTTCCTTTTTGTTTTTGCCTTTTAAATTTTGTCCAGTTAGGTCTGGAGCCATTCTCTACAACTTTTTTCCTGTTTGCTTGGGATACAGGTTCTAGCCAGTTTTTACAACCTGACTTAAAGAAATGCCAAGATTCCTCCTCCCCATTCAAGCCTGAGAGCTCTTCAATCCAGTGACTGCATGAAGCTAATTTTCCTACTTACTCAGAGTTTGCCCATTTGAAAAATGACAGACCTGTTGTTGTTAATCCTTCCATAAAACTTAAAAGTGAATCAATGTAGGAATGCTTGATCCAAGGCTGTTTTCTACAATCAGCTCTTCTATGTTCATACATCAGCTCCAGCTGGTTCAGTGACTTGATGAATACCTGAACCCAACCATTATTAGTAACCTTTATTTTACCATTTGTAACCAGAAATTTAAGATCTTTCACAATTCCAAATTTGCATTTCTACCTATATAGCCATGCTACTGAAATCTCTCTAGCCTCATACAATCCAACCTTTGAGTCTAATGCCCATGCCAACCTGCCCCAAATGATTCTGGCCTATACACATTCTGCACTATCCCTACAGATCTTTTTTGGGGGGGTTTCTTTTTATAGTCTATTGCTGTCATACATACAACAAGCAAACCCCATCATTTTAGCTTTGTTTCTATAAGAGATGTTCTATGATATACAAGCAGCCTGTCAGTCAACTTCCCCTCAGTATTTTTAATGCCTTTTGGTTCCCCCCCCGCTTTTTTTTTTTACTTAGTACCTCATTATAGGAGCACCTTCATTTCTGCTGCACATTTCACATTTCAGCAAGTGTCAAATTCCCTATTCCTTTGTACCATCCTTCTCTTGATGTTCATATTTGCTACAGACATCATTTCTACCTCATTGACATGATTAGGTCTTATATGTTCTTGATCCTAACCCTACTGAAGCTATCAAGGGAGAAACTAAGGAACTTTTGACCTTATTTACTTCCTAGAAGTCGTTGCTACAACCCAGGTTTCCCACTCCCTACTGTGTAACCCACCCACCCTACCAGTAATGCCTATCATGTCCGAGGGAGCTGCACTGGCATGTAAAATTAGATTGTGTATGAGCATGCACGTACACATGTGCATGTATGTGTGCATGCCTGTGTGCGTGTGCAAGTGTGCCTGCACACGTGTGCCTGTTTGCATGTATACGTGTATGTCAGTGAGTGTGCATGTTTGTGTGTAAAGTATTGCGTGCATATACTCATGCATGTACTGCATGTGTACATCGTGTCTACGCATGCGTACTGTCTGCATGTGCTTCTGTGTATGTGTGCACGTGTATACATGCAAAAATCTGTGTGCGTACATGTGCTGGTGTATGTGTGCACATGTGTATACGTGTGTGCACATACTTTAGGTGTGTGGGCCCCATGCACATGCGCTTACCGTGTATGCATATACTCTGCATGTGTATGCATGTGTGCGCATACCTGTGTGTGCATGCAGTGGGTGTGTGCGTATGTACATGTGCACGCAGTGGGGGGGTGCCTGCGTGAATACATGTGCATGCAGTGCGCGCGCGTATGTACCTGTGCACGCAGGGTGCGTGTGTGCGTACACATGCGCCCTTGCGCGCGCCGCGGCGCTCCCCGGGCCCAGCCGGTCCCGCGGACTCACCACGGCCACGCGGGCGGCGGGGCGGCGGGCGGAGAGGTGCAGGGCGGCGGCCCGCAGCGCTGGGCGCAGCAGGGGCCGGCAGCCCGCCAGCATCGCGGCGCTGGGCCGGGCCGGGCCGGGACACACGGGAGGGCCGGGCCGGGCCGGGCCGAGCTCGCAGCGGCGCCTCCCTGTTCCCGGGGCAGGGCGGGAAGCGGGCGGGCGCGGCCGCCGCAGCAGCTCCCGCTAGAGGCCGGAGGGCCACAGTCGCCGCCCGGGCGAGGCGCTGGGGGCGCTGCGGCGGGTGCAGAGGCCAGGGGGGGAGGGGCGCCGGCCAGAGCTCCTCTCCGCCACAGCCGGGCCCCCAGGCCCGGCCCTCGAGTCAGACTGCCCCACACGATCCTGGCCCGAGCACTTTCTGCGCCACTGGGTTTGTTTGAGGGGTTTTTCCTGTCATACATGCAACCCCCACCATTTTATCCTTGGGTGCAGACAGAAGTGACCATTTTCACCTGACCTGGCCACAGCTTATAGCTGCGACCAAACACAAGCGCATGGCTGCAGAACTCTTCAAAAGCAGCGGGTCTGGTGAAAATCTGACCCCTTGTTGCATGAGGTGTCAGACAAAGATATTTCAAAACGTAGCGTCTTTTGCAACATGTCTCTGTGAGCTCTGTTTCTATAGGAGGTGCTCTGCAGCCTGGCAGCCATCTTCCCTCTCAGTATTTGTAATGCCTTCTGGTTCCCTTCCTGTAACTTAGTGTCTCATTACCAATCTTGGCTACCAGGAGGCCCTCAGGGGGCGAAGCTGCTGTTGGGGAACATGATCTGTAGCATTGTCACCTACGCCAAGCACAAGGCTGCGACCACCATGGATGTGGTCTAGGCACTGCGGTGCCACGGTCGCACTTTGTACAGTTTTGCACCTTGTATGGACTCAATGTCAACTCTCCACAAAAAGCCTTGTACAGACTCCATGCCATCTCACCTACAAAACTGGAGTAACTGCACCTGAACAGTGAGCACCCCCAGGCATCCCCTTCAGCTTCGCCCTTCCCCTTCTGCAAAGCAAGGCAGTAGCTGGAGATCCCAGGCAGGGGGAAAGTCCCTCCCGCTCTTCCTCTGGTGAAGGGAGAGGAGATGCCTCAGGCTGAAAACTCCCTGCAGCTTTGTTTCTTCCCAGCTCTGCTGGCCCAAGCTCCCCAGAGGGGGTTTTACTTTCAGAGGGGAAACTTGGGAGAAAATGGCAAACTTGCAGCAGTTTTCCTAAAAGGCCCCCATGTCATCTGTGTTCAATGCAACCGTGTCTTAATGCAAGGCCTGTGTTGAAACCAAATTAGATCCAGTCTGATGACAAAGGGGCCTGTAGATGTTGGACTTTAGCTTTCAGCTGGCCTGTTGTGATTTAGCGCAGTGGAGTTCTCAAATCTTTTTGGATTTGAGGCCCCCCTCACTTGCAACCCCTGGCCCTGCCAGTGCTTACTCCCAGCCCCTGTTGGTACCCCTCCCTCCCAACCCACTGCCCCCAGGCCCCTACTGCGTGGGGCAGGAAAGATGTGGAGTGGAGGGGGCATGGCCCAGCTCCCCTCAGGCCACCCATGCTGCCCCCCAACCCACCTGCCCTCCAGCAGCATCCTTGCACTGGCACAGCCCCCGGCTGAGCCAGTTGAAGCCCAGCACAAAGAGCATCCATCTAGAGCCCCCCACCTGGAAGCAGCCAGTGCTCACATGCCACACTTCCGCCTCCTCGTCCCTCAGGCACGGACCCCCTGAACCCTGTTCACAGCCCCCCAGAAAGCTGCAGACCCCCATTTGAGAACTGGTACTCTTTGGGCCCACACGGTGAACCATCAATCAGTGTTAGCACTAGTTTCAGTTTGGAGCAATTATGCATTCAGGCCAGCAGGAGCCTGGAGGGCTGAAAGTCACCCCTCGCTTCATTCCAGGTTTCCCCCCTGCCACCCACTGGCTTACTTGTGGCCACCTGCACTCTGTCCTGATGGAGCAGGCAGGGATAGCTGCCTGCCCCACACCACTGCTGCCAGGGTGCTACTCTTGGGCCCCTGGCACTTGGGCACCCAGGTTAACACTTCCTGCCTGCTTGCTGGGGACAGACAGCTTGGGAAGGCATAAATAAGATGGGGGGAGGGCAGTGAGGAGGGATCTGGGGTGCTCAGGGCAGTTAGTTGGGGGGGGGGATATACTAAAGTGTAGCCTAAAGTGGCTACCCCTTAGCATAACACAGGATGGGTAACACAGATCAGAGATAATCCTGCCTTGGCGTGGCATAACTTTAGACCACCTAATGAGTGCTTAAAACTAGTTTCAGGTCCTAATGTGAAAACAACCCAGGTGTTAAGGGCCTCACAAGCCACCCACAATTATTAAGTAACAAGGCTTTCAGAAGAGGACTGAGGTCAAATGAAAAAAGACATTGAAACAAAAGCAAATATGTTTATTCACTAACCTGCAGGGGTCTAAATAACTAAATAACTCATAATGAAATAGACCTTTTGTTAACTAGGTGTAGTTTTGTTTGCAAAGAAGGCCGGATCCTGCAAAATGCATGCAAGGAGGTAATCTTCAGTTATACTGTCCACAGCTATAAAATTGAGTATGGATTGTTACAGATTAGGGGCCTTACATCTGGGCTGCCTGCATTCAGAACTTCAGGGCCCTTTTTTTGGGGAAACTGCAAAAAGAAAGGCGTGTTTTCCAAGCCAGTGTTATCTGGGAGGCTAATCAGTGAAGCCCTAAGGGACCATGACCCCAGGGAGATGGGAGTTCAAAAAGAGTGGTTGCTCCTCAAGGCAACTATCCTCAATGCACAAGCAAATTCTATTCCATCTCGGAGGAAAGGCAGCAAGAGGGCACAGCAGCCCCCCTGGCTCTCCAGGGATCTAGCAGACCTCCTGAGGCTAAAAAGAAAGGCCTACAAAAGATGGAGGATGGGATTCACCTCCAAGGAGGATTATTCTGCACTGGTCCGGTCCTGCAGAGAACAAACCAGGAAAGCCAAGGCTGCAACTGAACTCCAACTAGCTTTGAGCATCAAGGACAATAAAAAGTCCTTTTTCAAAATGGGAGCCGGAGGAAAAGCAAGGGCAACATTGGACCCCTGCTGAACCAGCTGGGGCAACCAACGCACAGGAAAAAGTCAACCTATTAAAGGGGTACTTTGCGTCGGTCTTTCATCAGTCCCATGGGATGCCCATGCCTGCTACAGAACAGGGAGATCTGGGTGAGGGAGATCCCCTGCCCTCCATCAATGCTGAACTCGTGAAGGAACACCTTGAGAAGCTGGATACCTTCAAGTCAGCCAGCCCTGACAATCTGCACCCCAGGGTACTCAAGGAGTTGGCGAGCGTCATAGCCCAGCCCCTGGCACGGATCTTTGAAAACTCCTGGTGCTCTGGTGTAGTCCCCAAAGACTGGAAGAAGGCCAATGTGGTGCCGATCTTCAAGAAAGGGAGGAAAGTGGATCCAGCTAACTATAGGCCCATCAGCCTGAATTCTATCCCAGGGAAGATCTTAGAAAAGTTTATTAAAGAGGCCATCCTTAATGGACTGGCTGACGCCAACATCCGGAGGGATAGCCAGCACGGGTTTGTTGTGGGTAGGTCTTGCTTGACCAATCTCATTTCCTTCTACAACCAGGTGACCTATCACCTGGACAAGGGAGATGAGATTGATGTCATATATCTTGACTTCAAAAAAGCCTTCGATCTGGTATCCCATGATCACCTATTGGTGAAACTAGCCAACTGTGGCCTTGGCACCACCACGATCCGCTGGCTGGGAAATTGGCTCCGTGGTCAGACCCATAGGGTTGTAATTGATGGCAGTCACTCATCATGGTGTCCCGTGACCAGTGGGGTCCCCCAAGGCTCTGTCCTTGGACCCACATTGTTCAACACCTTCATTAATGATGTGGACATTGGAGTCAGGAGTGGACTGGCCAAGTTCGCCGATGACACCAAACTTTGGGGCAAAGCATCCACGCCAGAAGATAGGCGGGTGATCCAGGCTGACCTGGACAGGCTCACAAATGGGCAGACAAGAACCTGATGGTGCTTAACACCAAAAAATGCAAGGTTCTCCACCTTGGGAAGAAAAACCTGCAGCATCCTTATAGGCTCGGCAGTGCTACGCTGGCTAGCACTACAGAAGAAAGAGACTTGGGGGTCATCATTGACCACAAGATGAACATGAGCCTTCAGTGTGATGCTGCGGCTAGTAAAGCAACCAAAACGCTGGCTTGCATCCATAGATACTTCTCAAGCAAATCCTGGGACATCGTTCTCCCCTAGTACTCAGCCTTGGTGAGGCCGCAGCTGGAGTACTGCATCCAGTTTTGGGCTCCACAATTCAAAAAGGACGTGGAGAAGCTTGAGAGAGTCCAGAGGAGAGCCACGCGCATGATCAGAGGTCAGGAAAACAGACCTTACGACGACAGGCTGAGAGCCATGGGGCTCTTTAGCCTGGAAAAGCGCAGGCTCAGGGGTGATCTGATGGCCACCTATAAGTTTATCAGGGGTGACCACCAGGACCTAGGGGAACGTTTGTTCACCAGAGCGCCCCAAGGGATGACGAGGTTGAACGGTCACAAACTACTGCAAGACTGTTCAGGCTGGCCATAAGGAAGAATTTCTTTACTGTCCGAGCCCCCAAAGGTCTGGAACAGTCTGCCAGTGGAGGTGGTTCAAGCACCTACATTGAACACCTTCAAGAGCAAATTGGATGCTTATCTTGCTGGGCTCCTATGACCCCAGCTGACTTCCTGCCCTTCGGGCAGGGGCTGGACTCAATGATCTTCTGAGGTCCCTTCCAGCTCTGATGTCTATGAAATCTATGAAATATATCACTCTGCAGGGAGGCCCAGATTGCTTGCTTGCATGCAGGAATGCACGCATGTACACACAGACACAGAGACCCACAATACAAAAAAAAATCACAGCAGAAGACAGGCAGATATTCACAGCAGAAGACAACAGACAGAAAGCACACAATTTTTATATAACCCTTAACACCAAAGCAAACATTCAAAGAGGCCTGTCCACGCACACAACAGAGAATAAAATGCCCAATACAAAATAATTCACACACAGAGAACTTTTGTAGCACAGGAAAGATTAATATGAAGCGTGCTGGAAAGGCAGGTGCCAGGTCTTCTGGCAGGAGAGGGAGGGTGGGTAGGGGGAGAGCTGGAAGCCCTCCCCACCACCAACACAGATGCATTCTATTTCAGAGCAGCCATGGCATCAGTGCTGGCAGTGGAAGCCAGAAGGTGGAAGCAGTGTCTGCACTGACGTCCCTGCACCTGCACCTGCACCACCTCCACTCAGCCCAGAAGTGGGCTCCAACAGTGGAATCACTGCCTCCTCCACCCCAATTTCAGCTCTCAGTGTGAGCCTCCCACTGCCAGAGGAGGAACTGGAGCTAGAACCAGGGATGCTGAGCACGCTGGCTCAAGCAATTCTGGGGACTGAGGGGGAGTCAGAGTTTGTGCTCCACACTCCTCTAGTTTCCCCTAGACCCAGCTCTTCTCCGGAAAGCAGTATCTCAGAGGAGGCTGAGGTTGTGGAGGCAAGTGGCTCAGCTGAGGCAGCTCCTCCTGCTGTTCAGCCTCAGCCTGCTGAGAAGGGGGAAAAGCCAGGATCCTTGCCCTCAACCCAGAAGCGGGGGAAAAGTGTAGTGTGGGATCATTTTCTGGTGGCAGATGATCCCAGGTTTGCCATCTGCCAGCACTGCCAAAGGCACATGAGCCAAGTCAAGGACATGAAACACTTCTCCACCTTGGCCATGCTGCTGCATCTGAAGAGGCAGCACCCCCTTGCCCTTCTTCCTGCTCAGCCTGGCACGAGTGCGAGTGTGCCAAAAGGGAAATCCCCTGCTCACTCCAAAGCCCCCTTAGCTGCAGAGCAGAGGCAGGCCACCCTGGACCAGTGAGGGAAAGGTGGACAGAAAGGGGGGCGCATTCCCAAGGCGAGCGAGATCACCCAGAGCATCGGGGAGATGCTTGCTCTGGATAGCCAGCCCTTCTCCCTAGTTGAGCATCCAGGGTTCAGGCAGTTTGTAGCACTTACGGCCCCATTTTACAAAGTGCCCACATGCACCACCTTTAGCAGGGCTCAGTCAAGCCATTGGTGGGCTTCACTGCAAGCCGAGGTGCTGGATGAGTCCCACATGGCAAGGGAGATCATGGGGGCCATGAACCACATGGTGCAGGGGTGGCTTGTTGGGCAGGCTGAGCTCACCCGCAGGTTCACGGTCACCGACAACGGGGCCAATATGGTGAAGGCTGTCCATGATGCCAACTTTGTTGGCATCCACTATGAGGCAAACAGATCTGTACCTAATAGTGAGGGATGCCTTGGAGGGGGACAGGGCTGCCGGTGACGGCGCCGCCACCAATACTGCTACAAGCCAGCTGATTTTGAAATGTGGGAAGGTGGCGGGCTTCTTCCACCACAGCATCAAGGGGAACAAGATGCTGTGGGAGAAACAGGCAGAGCTGAGCATCCTGCCGCACAGACTCACACAGGAAGTGGAGACTCAGTAGAACTCCACATACCTGATGCTCAAGAGGCTGGTGGAGCAACAGAAGGCCATTCATGAGATGGCCTTGCTTGGAGAGATTGGGATCAGTGCCCCCTTGAGCAGAGCTGAGTGGGGTACCATCTCCCAGATGTTGGTGGCCCTCAAGCCCTTCCTCAAGGCCGAGACCCTTAGCACTAGTGAGGTGGCTGAAGGAGGGCATCAGGTGACGGCTGGATCCCTTGCAGTCCAGTACGGTCCACATGATGGCGGGCATGTGTGACCCGAGGGTGAAGGGGAACATGTGCACTGGCACCCCAGCCTTGAGCAGGTAGCGTTGAAGCTTCCGTGGCAACCTATCTCACTGGGGATGTGGAGCCACTGGACTGCAACCCCTTGGCCTGCTGGGCAAGCCGCAGCCAGATGTGTCAGGATCTGGCCAGAGTTGCCCGGCAACACCTGTCCCATCCACTGACCAGTGTTCCAAGCAAGAGGGTGTTCACC
This sequence comes from Crocodylus siamensis, assembly GCF_052110815.1. NCBI lineage: Eukaryota > Metazoa > Chordata > Crocodylia > Crocodylidae > Crocodylus > Crocodylus siamensis. The sequence continues at coordinate 260,619,916 of NC_143395.1, read as the reverse complement.
ATTGCTGCAGATGTTGTGACACCCCACCATACCTGCTTGGGTCCTACGTTGGTGGAGCAGCTGGTATTCCTAAAGGTGAACCTCCCACTGCTGAGGTTCCCCAAGCTCCACCTGGAGATGGACTGAGTGCCACCCTCCTCACTCTGTCTGCACCAATTTCCTTTTTTGAGGTTCTGAAAAGCCGAGTAATTCCCCACTCTCAGCTGGAGGGGGCACTAACTGCATCACCAGCCAGCAGGGGAAGAACATGTCCCTGCTGAGCTCATTACCCTGCCAAGATGAACTTGGAGGTATGGGATTGGGGCTGTGGGGAAGAAGGAAGCTAAAACTGCACCCTGCCAGGGTAGGGAGGCCTAGTGGGACTGCTGGCGGCGCAGCAGCCCTGTAAATGCCAGGATCAATGCTCCCTGGTGAAAGGCAGGTAGGAGGTGCCATAGCCTCCAGCTAACTCATGCCCGCACAGCGTCCTGGCTGGTGAACACCCAGACCTGTCACATCTTTGACAGGCCTAACACTTGCTGGTTGCAGTGAAGTTGTGAAGCTTCCGGTGAGCTCAGCTTAGCTGCCTGGGGTGCCAGCTTTAGAGTTAAAAACCCCTTTGTCAGGCTGAGGACGTACCTGTAGGTGGTCCCGGATGGAAGGAATAGTAAAGAAGCTAGAGGCTGGCCTGGCCTGCAATGCAGGCAAGAAAGCCTACACAGTCAGATGGGTCACTAATTGGTGGGAGGGCCACACCCAGAGGGTGGTGGTGGACAGGTCTTATTTGACCTGGAGGTATGTGGGCAGTGGGGTCCCCCAGGGCTCGGTCCTGGGGCCTACACTGTTCAACATCTTCATCAGTGACTTGGACGAGGGGGTGGAAAACACGTTGTCCAAGTTTGCTGATGTGGGGAGAAGTAGGCACGCTCGAAGGGAGAGAGAGGCTGCAATTAGATTTAGACAGACTACAGAAGTGGGAGGATGGTAACAGGATGGGGTTCAATGTGGATAAATGCAGGGTGCTACACCTGGGGAGAAGGAATCCACAGCATACATACAGGCTGGGGAGCTCCCCCCTTGCAAGCACAGAGGCAGAACGGGATCTTGGAGTCATTATTGACTCCAAGATGAACATGAGCTGCCAATGCCAGACCACAGCCAGAAAAGCCAACCACACCTTGTCATGCATCCAAAGATGCATCTCAAGCCTGTCCAGAGAGGTGACACTCCCCCTCTGCGTGACATTGGTCCGGCCTCAATTGGAGTACTGTGTCCAGTTCTGGGTGCCGCACTTCAACAAGGATGTGGCCAGCCTTGAGAGGGTTCAGAAAAGGGCCCCCTGCATGATCAGGAGGCCAAGGAGGTGATCCTCCTCCTTTATGCGACACTGGTCAGGCCGCAGCTGGAGTACTGCATCCAGTTCTGGGCGCTGCACTTCAGGAGGGACGTGGCCAGCATCGAGAGGGTTCAGAGAAGGGCCACCCATTTGGTTGGAGGGCAACAGGGCAGGCCCTATGAGGAGAGGCTGAGGGATCTGACCCTGTTCAGCCTCCACAAGAGAAGGCTGAGGGGGGATCTAGTGGCCTGTTACAAACTAGTCAGGGGGGACCAGCAGGCATTGGGGGTGTCCCTGTTCCCCTGAGCACTACCAGGAGTGACAAGAAATAACGGTCACAAGCTGGCAGAGGGTAGATTCAGGCTAGACATCAGGAGGCGCTACTTCACCGTCAGGGCGGCTAGGATCTGAAACCAACTTCCAAGAGAAGTGGAGCTGGCTTCTACCCTGGGGGGCTTTAAAAGCAGGCTGGATGAACACTTTGCTGGGGTCGTTTGACCCCAGTACTGTTTACTGCCATGGCAGGAAAGACTTGATGATCTGCTGATCCCTTCTGACTCTACCAACTATGAAACTATGAAGCCAGTCAGTGAAAATGGAAAAGTAGGCGTCAGGGGGTGAGGGACAGGCTGGGGTGGGGGTCAGGGGGGAAAGCGGGATGTAGCAGTGCAGGTAAAAGTGCAGAGGTGCCTGGGGTGTCAGATGTCCAGCAGGTTGCAATGTGCCAGAATCCCACTGTCAGTGTCTATATTGAGTTCATGAGTTTCTGTACCTACTACCTAGAAGGCTGATGAAATGCAGTTCATAGCAGTTTCCCAGCACTCAGGCCTGCACTAGGACACACAGCTGGCAGGCTTCATGGCCTGGCAGGGCCCAGCACTCAGGCCTGCACTAGATTTAACCCCAAGACAGACACAGCAGTCACCCAAGCACCCGCCCACATGACGAGTTTTGCCTGTCAGCAGCTTGGGGTGCAGTTCCCCCCAAAACCCTGCACTGAGCTTCTTGAAACTTGGCAGGCTTTGTGGCCTCACAAGGGGCTAGCAAGCCTGCAGTTTTCAGCCCACTGTGGTGAAACACATAGACCTAACAGGAGTTTTGCTTTCATGAATTTGGGGTGCAGTTCCCCCCAAACCCCTGCACCGATCTACTTGAAACTTGGCAAGCTTCATGCTCTCAGCAGAGGCTACCAGCCCTGCACATTTCACCCATATCAGACCTAAATTAACAAAGTTATAGCTATTTCATTCATCCTCCATTATATCCTATGGCCGGATCTCTGAGGCAGCTCCGAAGCGGCGAACTGATCCGGAGCTCCAGATTGGATCACGGACATCTGAAGCGGCTGGATCCACAGCTGGATCGGATCACTGCTGACTTGCACAGGCCTAATCACTATCTTCTCAGCCTTGTTATCAACAGCAATGCCATTGGCATTTTTGGCTCCAGGACACCATAAATAAGGCCAGAACAGGGATGTGGGCTACTTAGGCATCCAGCTCTTCAGCATTCATAAGAGAAGGCTGAGGGGGGACCTGGTGACTGTCTATAAACTCACTGGGGGGACCAGAAGGTTTAGGGGAGACACTGTTTCCCCTAGCGCCCCCTGGCATGACAAGGAACAATGGACACAAATTATTGGAGAGTAGGTTTAGATTAGACATCCACAAGAACTACTTCACAGTTAGGGTGGCTAGGAGCTGGAACTAACTTCCTAGGGAAGTGGTGCTGGCTCCTACCCTGGGGGTCTTTAAGAAGAGGCTTGATGACTACCTGGCTGGACTCATTTGAGTCCAGTCTTTTCTCCTGCCCAGGCAGGGGTCAGACTGAAGATCTACAAGGTCCCTTCTGACCCGACTTCTATGATTCTATGATCCTCTGAGAAATAGCTCTTCCCCTATCCTGTGCGTTGTGCTGCCCATGGGGTGGGCCTGCTCACTGTGGGATAAGTGAGTGACCTGCACATCTTACCCCATGGCTGTGGTTAGGTTACACTCAAACACACTTACCTTCCTGCAGTTAAAGTAAGCTCCATTAAACACCATTTCCCACTCCTCCACCAGTGCATACTAATGTGGATATATAGGGAAATGACTGATCTCCCAACCCTCAGAACGTGCACACAGGAGGTGTCCGGATAAGGGTCACAAAGGTTGCCACACAGACACATTGGCATGGTTACACAAATAACCAAGTGTTTATGCATGACTTCTTTCTTTCTTTACTATTTTGTTCCTCCATTTGTAGCAGCCTGGGGTGCAGTGTTATGACGACATATGGTGGGGGGCAGACACTTCAGCGCTCAATGGTTCACCATGGAGTAGGTGTGCGGCTGTCCTCTCTGGTAAAGGATGTCTTCCAAAGGAAATCCTGATGCTGGTAGTGGGGGTGCCCCAGGCCAGGGAGCAGAGAGCCCAGCAAGAGTTTCACGGTGCAACCATGGTGTGGCCAGGTCACATCCATGGTCCCCTGCAGGCCATGCAGGCTTTCATGACAAGCTCTAGGATAAATCAGGTGAGAGTTAACCATCATACTGCAAGAGCAGTGACATCCCCTGGGCATAGAGAGTCTGAGCCCTTTAGGGCCTTGAGCCCCAACAAGGAGGGCCCCACCTGGCCCTCCCAGCCCCTGGACATGGCCCACTATAGCCCAGAGGTGGGACCAGCTGGGGACCAACTTTCTGCAGATGAACATATTTGGGGTCACTCTTGGGCCTGGCTTATCAGGGATGGGACCCTGTTAGGGGCAAGGACATGGAAGTCAGAACAAGGGACACTGCCCCACATGCATGCACACACACAGCAACCACAAGCATGTGTTCACAAGCACATGTACCCACGTACATGTACTGCTCTTTCCCACACACACACACATACGCAGCAGGTACTGCCCCAGTGCACCCTTTGGTGCCCAGGGGCCACCAAAAGAATGTCATGGGCTGGGGCAACAAGTATTACATTGGGTGCAAGGGACTGCCAGCCAGTTTTTTGGAGAACCCAACCTGGCAGCCCCAGCTTCCTGACACAACCCATCCCTGCCCTGGAGACACAGCCAGTGTGGGGACCTACCACTCCCAGCACAAGCAGCCAGGGCAGCTCATCCCAGTGCCTCAGTGGCTCAGGATGGATCTGTGTGGGAGGGAAGGAAAGTGGGGTCAACATGAACGTCAGAAGTGAGGGTTGGGGATACAACTCCACACCTGTGCATGCACATGAAAACCACCAGTGCAGGCTCACAGGCACACATACACATGTACACACACTGCTGTCCCACACACGTACATACATGGCACATGCACTAGTCCAGTACTTAGGCACACAGGCCACCAGAGGCTGGGGCAGCAAGTATTACATGGAGCACAAGGGGGTGCTGGCCAGGGCACAGCCAGTCCTTCGATCTTTTCAGGCTGCAGTGTTGTGGGCAGGGTGCTGGGTCTCACTGGCCCACAGATCTCATTTCTGTCACCTTAGCCTAGCCCGTGCTCTGGGGGCTTCTGCTGAGGCCCTGGGATGGAAAAAGAGTGGACAGTTACCCTGCCAGCAGGGCCCTTCCCTGGAAACCATGGGCCGAACTTCTCAAGCCTCTGGGTCCCATACGGCAGGCAGCCGTGAAGGGGCTGCACCTGGCAGCCCTGGCCTGTGGCCATGACCCACCCCTGCCTGTACACATATCCATGGCAGCTCCTGCCTGTGCCTCAGTGATGTCGGGTGTAGCAGCTGTGAGACAGTGGGAGGGAAAAATGGGGAGTCCGTGTGGGGAGCAGCGATCGCCAGCTGGGTATATGGCCCCACACCCATGCATACACATGCCATTCTCTGTCAGACAGAGAACAGAGGTCCGAGTGCTTAAAGGTGCTCACAGTCACGGGGCACAGGAGTCCCAGCCTGGGCTTTCAGGCCACTTGGGCATGTGGGGCCCTCTGGAGAGGTTTGCAGGAAGCTCAGCTGGGGCAGAGCACAGGGAAGGCTGGGAGGGACTGGATTTGTCCCCATGGACAGGGCACGTGTTTCTACATGGCAGGGCGCAGGGTGAAGCTGTGGCTAGCAGGGCCCTGCTGTGGCAGGGAGCAGGCAGGAGCAGAGAGGGCTCCAGCAGCCCCGGTCATCCTTGGCAAGCAGCTCATCCCTACTCTGTCCCAGGCACCGGGCACAGCTCTGCCAGTGCCTCACAGCCACTTACCTGGGTCTTGTCCCTGGGCACATCCACTGTCTTCGCATCTTTGCCTTCTTCTTGGTGGCACGGTAGGTGCAATCTGAGCGGGGCCCACACCCAGACCGGTCTCTGGGGTGGCCTAGGGCGGATGGGAGGAGGCTGAAGAGCCGGCAGCACCTGAGGTCCTTTCTGCGTCTGCAGCTGAGGGAACTGGAGGAGAAGACATATAATAAAGTTACATTTAAAGATATGTCAGTGTCAGAAAAAATATTAAATACAAGTCTAAACAGTTACTTACTGAACAATTAAAGGCTTATCAGCAAAAATAAATGGCTTTGTTAGCATAGCGGATATTACATGATGCTTTGCTATTGACTTTAACACTAATCCTTGGTCTCCAGGCACTGAAGAAAGCCCCCTGGGACTCCCAGCAGCCTGCAAGCCACTCCATGCACCCACAGGGAAACTTCTAACCCTGTGCTGACTATCTGCCCAGCTCTTGGCACTTTCAACCCCGACCCAGCGGTAGGCGCTGGGGGAAAGGGCCGCTCCGTCCAAGTCTTCCCCAGACAGCAGAGCTGAGAGCATGGGGAGCAGGGAAAACCATCACCTTCCCGTAGTGCTAGCAGACATCCCCCTCATGCCAGCAAGACACCAGAGTACATTTTGCTACGCCAGCCTTTCCCCTCATTGCCAAACCCCAAGGTGTTGCTGGGCCCTTACCCACACTGGGCAGTGTCTTGGGCGTCCCCCCGTGGTGTCCAGGTTGGAACAGCTGCTCTGAAATGGAGCGAGATGGAGTGAGCAGTCAGGTGCTGGGACTGCGAGGCTCTGTGGACCTGCACTCCAGTCTGCGCAACAGCATGCGCCGCCTCCGGCACCAGGATGACGCTTCCCTTTGGGGCTGGAGCTGGGACGCGTCCCTCCCATCGCTCACCCTGCTGCTCAGCGGGGGCAACTGCCCTCGGTCCTCCTTACTTATCATTCCTATAACCTATCACCTATTCTATCTACGTGACTACTCTTCCTGCCTATCTATACTGTATCTACTCCTAGCTGCTCTATCTACTCTATCTCTAACCTATCACCCCTTCTATGTCTAACTCTACGCAGACAACTAATCCTGTGTCTATGGTGCTTGAGTCTCTCAGGTTGCGCTGAGACTGGGCAGAGAGCACGGGTGGCTAGGATTTATTCCCTGCCCACCCCCGGTCTCCATGGCGAACGAGTGACATGGGGCCTAGGTCACAAAGCGGCCTGTGTGAGGCCCTGCACATGGCTGTTGGGCAGGGAGCCCGGGCCGGCCCCTGCTGTGCCACCAACAGGCCTCTCCCTGGGCCCAAGGTGTCCAAGCACGAGCGGCTTCTGTCCCGCAGTGTTAACGCCGTGGGGGAGCCCCGGGTATGGGGCTGCAGCAGGCTGGGGCGGGACCCCCTGGATCTCGCTGTCCTGGCAGGGTCCTCAGGAGGGTTCATTTGGTGCAGCGCTTGTTCGGGGCAGGATCAGCCCTGCCTGAACCCTCCAGACAAGGCCAGGGAGGAGCTGGTCAAAACCTGCTCTGCAGCTCCGAGGCAGAGAGGAGACCATGCTGCCACAGCTAAGGAGGCCACCCGCGCCCCTCACTGCAGCCTGCGCTAATCTGAGTGGGGCTCAAACCCCTTCGTGACCCCCAGTGCATCATTGGACAGACCTGAGCAGAGTCCCAGCACAGCTGAGCATGTTCCTGAAGAGATCAGTGATCTGTCAGGCTGACGTCTTGCTTAACTGCAAAAGAGTAGCACGAAAAGCCAGCCGGTTCTGGAAGGTGCTCGCAAGATCTGGGATAAATCTGGACCTGTGCTCTCTAGAGCTGCAGGGGAAAGGCTGGACACAAAACGTGCTGGGCCTGGGGATGGGACTGGCAAATGTTCAGAGTTGTCACATGGTCAAGGGATGGCTGCCTACATACAGTCTACTCCTTCCTCCAGCCTCTTTCCATGGAGACAGAGTAACAATGCAGACCAGCAGGGAGAATGCGAGGCAAACCCTGACCGTCACTCACTAGATTTCTTCAGGACAGATATGCCATCTGACTTCACATCCCCAGTTCTAAAGAAGCGGGAGGATCTAGGATGTGATTAGAATAACAGAGGCTTGGTGGGAGCTTGCATGACTGGAGCACAGTCATGAATGGGGACAAATTGTTGAGGAAGAACAGGCAGGGAAGAAGATGAGGCATCCCTAGCTTCCACTGCGCATACTCCTCTTTTTTCTTTTTTAAGAGGACTTGCCAGCCCTCCTGCTACCTTTCTTCCTTGCAGGAATGGTGTTTTTTGTGCTTCGAGGATTGTGTCCTTGAGCAATGACCATTCTTCAAGCACCCCTTTAGCCTTCCCTTTCTGGTCATGCATCGCCTCCCCTACTAATGCACTGAGCCTGTTAAAGTCAGCATTCTTGAAGTCCAGGACTTCAATCCTGCTGGTTGATTTGTTGACTTTGCGGTGGATGGTGAATCTGATAATTTCATGGTCCCTGTTGCCCAGGTTACCCTCAATATTCAAGCTACACACCAGATCATCTCCCTTGGCCAAGACCAGGTCTAGAAAAGCATTACCTTTGGTTGGCCCTTGCACGCAGTGCTGATATCCCTGGCTTCAGAAAAGATTCTGGCATTTCTGCAGTGATCTTCCCATTTGATGTGGTGGATTTTCCAGAGGCTTCATTGGTGATACCACTGCAGGCTTTTGATATGATAATAGTTTATCAGTGTTTCACATCTGAAGAAGATAGTCAGCGTGATGGCTACTTTCTAGACCTGGATCTTGGTGTTTTTTCCAGAGATCACAACGCATAAAGACATCTAAAAACAATTGTCCAAAGGAGTCATTTGTACACTGGATTCTGTGCTAGATCTCCTCATTAATGTTCACTCTCTGAAAGAGGTGGCTACTATGGTAGATCGGCTTGGCTAACTCAAGGGTTTTCTCTCCTATGGTAATTTGGGGAGGGGAATCACATTCATAGATGGGGACAGGCTTACCATAGACTTTAATCTTCTTGGTGTTGAGGGAAAGGTGCAAAGTTCAGCAGGCTTCCTCAAAGGGAAGGTGGTGTTCTCATTGATCTTCCCAGTCTCCGGCTACAGAATGAGGAGGGAGAGGAGGATCCAGATAGTGAACCAAAGACTGAAGCACTGGTGTCATCGGGAAGGCTTTGGCTTCCATGACCACAGTCCGCTCTTTGGCGAGAGAGGCAGTGAGCTGCTGGGAAAGGATGGCCTCCACCTCTCTCCACTGGGGAGGAGGCTTTTCTCTGCCAGACTGGCTGACCTGATCCACTGCACTTCAAAATAAGCCCGCCAGAGGATGGGAGGACTACCGCCACTGCTGGCCCGCTGAGCAACCTTTGCAAAGCCAGCAGGCCAAGGCACTTAAGGGAGAACACCCCTGCCTCAGCCCTGGAACGAACTATAGGCAAGACAAAGGCCCTCAAGGGGACACTTGCGTGCCTACACAAATGTCAGGAGCCTGGAGAACAAACAGTAGGAACTAGCCCTCCTGCTAAACGCAAGTAACTATGATGTCATAGGGATAACGGAGACCTCAGGGGACTCCACCCATTACTGGACCACAGGTATGATGGCTGTACCCTGTACAGGAGGGATTGAGTGGACAAAAGGGGTGGGGGTGTAGCTGTCTATGTCAAGGAAAGCTACACGTCCCTGCAAGCCAACCTTGGCACCCAGGGTGGACGAATGGAGACCCTCTGGGTTAAAATCCATGGGGAACATGGCACCGGGGACACTATGGTGGGAGTCTACTACAGACCCCCTACCCAGGATCAAGACCTTGACTGGGAGTTTGCCAGGGAATTGGCTGGGGCCACGCGTTCCCAGTGTATGGTCGTCATGGGAGACTTTAACTACCCAGACATCTCGTGGGAGGAGCACTCAGCCAAATCTGAGTGGTCGCAAAGCTTTCTCTCATGCATGGACGACCTCTATCTGATGCAGGAGATCTACGGGCCAACAAGAGGTAAAGTGCTTGTAACTCGGGCAGTACTCCAAGAGGTACTCCCTCTCCAGTGGAAGGGATCAAAGCAGGTGCACAAGCGCTGTGGGAGGTGTAGGGACTCTCCTCCCCCTATAGAGAAGAGCCAGACCACCAATGGGGACTTAACCATATACCTTTTAATGAGAGAACAGTGCTGGGAACATAACCAGTAAAAACCAGGGCTATGGGGGACACTACAACGCCGCAAGGGGCAGGATTCAACAACGGCTAGACAATTACAATCATAGACATGTTCATCCAGTTGACAAAAGACAGGGTTAACCAAAATGTAAAACACAAACAGCAGAACAAACAATACTGGTTGGGGAAATATAAAAGGCATAACATACAAAATGTCAGATGACAAGGAATATAGGGCCTAGGTACCTGGATGGGGAAAAGGGAGGGAAAACACAATGGCCCCTTTCCACTGCAAGAGGATATTCTCCCTGTTAGCTCACTCACCCCCAGTCACCACAGCTAGGATTTGAACTTGGATCTCCCATATGGTAAGCAAAAGCTCAACCACACAGCCACTACACCAAGCAGCTAGGGGTGTTTGCTTTCCAGGAACCCCGGCCTCATGTCAAGCTGCCTGGCCTCTGATTGGAGGAGCTGGAAGCAGAGCTGGCAACCTCTCAGGTCGCTGCTCAGATCCTTGCTGGAGCGGGGGAGCCTCTCCTGCTGGCTGCAGCCTCTCGTAGGGGGTCCTGGAGCCCAGCGGGGAGCCTCTCCTGCCGGCCACACGCCGCGCTGCTGGAGGTCCAACTGCTGCCTGCAGGTCCTGCTCTTTCAGGCTCTTCTGGAGCAACTGCTCCCACCCCACTGGCCCAGCTCTTTGAAGCTCCTTCCTTGTGGTCCCTCGCTGGTCTCTCCTGAGTCAGCCGCGCTGCCCCTTTTATCCCCCTCCAGGTGACCCAAGTGGTCAATTAGGGGACAGGGAGGGTGAGTCTGTGGGGCCTGATTGGTGAGGAAAGGGAATCCCAAGTCCTCCAATCATCTTTTTACGCTTTCAAAACCCCTGCGCTAAGTTACTGCCAGCTAGCCTGTCACACGCTGCTTGACCTGGTACTGGGAACTGGGAACAACCTAATCAGTGACCTAATGATTGAAGGGAAGCTGGGTGACATTGACCACAATCTGATCACCTTCACCATCCACTGTAAAGCTGGCAAGTCAGTCAGCAATCCAGAAGTCCTCAACTTCAGGAAAACTGACTTTAACAAGCTCAGGAGGCTAATTAGTGAGGCCCTAAAGGGCCAGAACCCAAACGGGAGGGGAGTTCAGGATAAGTGGTTGGTCCTCAAGGGAGCAATCTTGGATGCGCAAGCAAAGTCTATACCGACTCGGAGGAAAGGCAGCAAAAGGGCACAGCAGCCCCCTTGGCTCTCCATGGAACTAGGGGACTTCCTGCATCTTAAAAGGAAGACCTACAAAGGCTGGAGGACTGGAACCACCACCAAGGAGGAATACTCTGCACTGGTCTGGACCTGCAGAGAGCAAATCAGGAAAGCCAAGGCTGCGATGGAACTCCAGCTAGCTACAAATTTCAAGGACAATAAAAAGTCCCTTTTTTGGTTATGTGGGGAGCCAGAGGAAAAGCAAGGGCAACATTGGACCCCTGCTAAACCAGATGGGACAACTGACAACTGATGCCCAGGAAAAAGCAAACTTGCTAAACGAATATTTTGCGTCAGTTTTTCACCAGTCCCATGGGACGCCCCTGCACACTGCGGGACAGGGAGGCACAGGTGAGGGTGATTCTTTACCCTCCATCGAAGCTGACCTCGTGAAGGAACACCTTGACAGGCTGGATACCTTCAAGTCAGCCGGCAATGATGCTTTACACCCAAGGGTACTCAAGGAGATGGCAAGCATCATAGCTCAGCCCTGGCATGGATCTTCAAGAACTCCTGGTGTTCTGGTGAAGTACCTGATGATTGGAAGAAGGCCAACGTGGTTCCTATCTTCAAGAAAGGGAGAAAAGTGGATCTGGCAAACTGCAGACCCATCAGCCTGATCTCTATCCTGGGAAAGGTCTTGGGAAAGATTATCAATGAGGCCATCCTATACAGGCTAGCTGACAGCAATATTCTGAGAGATACCCTGCATGGGTTTGTTGTGGGTAGATCTTGCTTGACCAATCTTATTTCCTTTTACGACCAGGTGACCTATCACCTGGGCAAGGGGGAAGAGATTGATGTCATATATCTTGACTTTAAAAAAGCCTTCGATCTGCTATCCCACGATCACCTCTTGGTAAAACTGGTTAACTGCGGCCTTGACCACATCATGATCCACTGGCTGGGGAATTGGCTCTGCGGTAGGACCCAGAGGGTGGTGGTTGATGAAAGCCAATCATCATGGTGCACTGTGACCAGTGGGGTCACACAAGGCTCTGTCCCAGGGCCTGTACTTTTTAACATCTTCATCAATGATGTAGACATTGGTGTCAGAAGCAGACTGGCCAAGTTCGCCAATGACACCAAACTCTGGGGTAAAGCATCCACACTGAGGACAGGAGGGTGATCCAGGCAGATCTTAACAGGCTCATGATATGGGTGGATGAGAACCTGATGGTGTTTAACACTGAAAAATGCAAGGTTCTCCACCTTGGGAGGAAAAACCTGCGGCATGCTTATAGGCTCGGCAGTGCTACACTGGTTAGCACTACAGATGAAAGGGACTTGGGGGTCATGGTTCACTACAAGAAGAACATGAGCCTTCAATGTGAGGCTGCGGCTAGTAAAGTGAGCAAAATGCTGGCTTGCATCCATGGATGCTTAACAAGCAAATCCTGGGACGTCATTCTCCCCTTGTACTCAGCCTTGGTGAGGCCGCAGCTGGAGTACTGTGTCCAGTTTTGGGCTCCACAATTCAAAAAGGACGTGGAGAAGCTTGAGGAGGAGAGCCGCATGTATGATCAGAGGTCAGGAAAACAGACCTTATGATGAGAGGCTGAGAGCCATGGGACTCTTCAGCCTGGAAAAGTGCAGGCTCAGGGGTGATCTGGTGGCCACCTATAAGTTAATCAGGGGTACTCAGGATCTAGGGGAACGACTATTCACCAGAGTGCCCCAAGGGATGACAAGATCGAATGGTCATAAACTGCTCCGTGACCAATTCAGGCTGGACATAAGGAAGAGTTTCTTTACTTTCCGAGCCTCCAAGGTTTGGAATAGACTTCCGTTGGAGGTAGTTCAAGCACCTACGCTGAAAACCTCCAAGACACTTTTGGATGTTTAACTTACTGGGATCCTATGATCCCTGCTGACTTCCTGCCCCTGGGGCAGGGGGCTGGACTTGATGATCCTCCGGGGTCCCTTCCGGCCCAAATGTCTATGAAATCTATGAAAGAGAACCAAGGCAGTCTGGAGGTTGGCCTCAGTGTGCACAAGGATGGCTCAGACAGTTGTCAGTGTACTGAAGATCTAGGATGGTTGTTCCGAGTACTTTGGTCTTTGCCTGAAAATGGCCCTGATTGCCATTTCATCCATTCAGTCTGAAATGTCAATTCTGGAAGGAAGGCAACACTTGACAAGAACCAGGATGACTGAAAAAAGTTGACCACAGTGTTGGGATTCTGACACATCCTTGCTTGACCCTAGTTTGGGCAAAGGGCTCCATCTCTGATCTGCAACAAAGAACAGAAAGTCTTCTGGTCATCCAGAAGCCTCAGGACCTTGATGTACTTCTGGACATACAAATCTGGCCAGAACTTTTGACAAGGCTTCATAATTGATGGACTATTTCATGAAAACAATAGATGCAATTGTTCTTATTTTGTTATGTTTTGTTTTCCTTTTCCTCTGCCTTGTAATACCCAGTGGACCAGAAGAGGTGTGGGGGAAGGTATGGAAGCTATAGAGCAGAGTGCTCATCACCCTGTGATTTCTTCTCTGGTTATTATTTGGTTTAAACCTTTCCTTGGTTTTGATGTGGTTCTTTCTGGGAGGGTGGTTGGCACAAGCCTCAGATAGGCCGAGGCCAAGAAAGGGGGCCAGACAGACCAGGATCTCAAATGAAGGAAAGCAAGGGGGAGACCATCCAACGGCTGAGGCCCCAGCCAAAGACAGAGAGGACTAGGGAAAATGAAGGCCAGATGACTACATAGACTTGCTAGACTAGTAGTCTGAGGACAGGTGGGGAAGCAAGGAACCCACAGCTGGCCCCCAGTTACCCGAAGGCATCCTCCTGAAGCAGCATATCAAGTATAACATCAAGGGGTGGCGGGCAAAATTGAGCCAGATGCGGGGCCCAGGGAGGTTATGCTGAATTTTCCATGTAGGGCTGAAAGGGACCTCCACAGCTCGTCTAGGCCAAGCTCCTGCTTGAGACAGTTGCCCTTATCCAAACCATACCATAGAAGTTCCTGCCTTACCTACACCTAAAGCTACACAAACAACCCTGTGGCACAACTACAAGGCACATCGTGCAAAACCACCAAAAACATGCTAACCTACCACAGAGAGAGCAGGGGAGCAATGGCAGTACATGTCCTTATGATGCAAGGCGGGGTTAAACAGCAGTTGAGAGATCAGTACATTGTACATTTAGAAGATTTTGGAGTTGAAAATCAGCTTTGGTTACTTTTGACATACATTAACAGCAGTTTGCTTCAGGCTTTTTAGCTGGTGCTGCTGATCTGCTCATATTTCCCAGAGCCTCGCTGGAAGAATTAGCATCACCTTAAAGTCCCACATGATTTAGCAATTTTTGATAGCCCTTGAGCCCCCTTCTCCCTCACAGGTTTCTGCTGCTTTTAAATGAGGGGCAGACGGGGCCAGGTCAGCAAAGTCCTGTTGTTGTATGCCTGCCTAAGACGAGGAGGCTGTGGGCAGGTACCGGGTGAAAGACAGGTCCATAACCTGGCCTAGATGCAAAGCCCATCCTGGAGCCAGGCGGTGAGCAGGAATGTCTCGATGTGGTTGGGAGGAAGAAAAGAAACATTAAAAAATGTTGTTGGAAGGCAGTCAAAGGCCATGGCATGAACTCCAAACCAGGCGGCAGCCTCTAGGCTCCTCTCTGATGCGGTGAAGGCAGCACCTGTCCTTAGCCCACTTGTCCTGTGCCACAGGGGTGAATGCCAGGGAGTCCCTGTGTGTGTGCTGGCTGATCTACCCTGGGAAGGAACAGGTTAACTTCCTTAATGCAGAGCAGAGGGAGCCTGCAAGGTGCATTAGCAGATGGGGCGGCCCCTGTGGTGGAGGAAAGGTTGTCAGGAATGGCGCTAGGGCCGTTCCCCTCTGGAAGGATCCTTGAGGACACAGCAAGAGCCCCAAAATCAGGGAGTGTCTGCAAGGACAGATATACCAAGTCTGGGGATCCAGAGAAATCAGTGTCAGGAACTGACTTGAAAAAGGGACGGACACAGCTGAGACCAAGACGGGGGCAGACTGGGTCCCAGAAGGACATGGCTTCTGAACCTGCCTGTCTCCAGAGACTCACCCTCCGTGTCCCCTGATTGGCCCCTTGGGTCACCTGGAGGGGGATGAAAGGGGCAGCGCGGCTGACTCAGGAGAGACCAGCGAGGGACCACAAGGCAGGAGTCTCAAAGAGCTGGCAAGAGCTGGGCCAGCGGAGCAGGAGCAGTTGCCCCAGAAGCACCTGAAGGAGCGGGACCTGCAGGCAGCAGTGGGACCCCCAGCAGCGCGGCGTGCGGCCGGCAGGAGAGGCTCCCCGCTGGGCTCCAGGACCCCCTACGAGAGGCTGCAGCCAGCAGGAGAGGCTCCCCCGCTCCAGCAAGGATCCGAGCAGCGACCTGAGAGGTTGCCAGCTCTGCTTCCAGCTCCTCCAGTGAGAGGCCGGGCAGCGCGACGTGAGGCCGGGGCTCCGGGAAGGTCAAATCCCCTGACTTGGCACAATACCCGCACTGGTGATTTCCTACTTAAACATCTCTAGTAAGGGGAAGGAGAAGGGATCGGTTGCCTGTTTCGTATGGCAAAAACAGTGCCACATATTTACCTGTGTGCACCCTGGCCTTTTTCTCAGTTTGGGAGCTCTTGCCCGTCAGGGATGTTACCAGGGATCACTACGTGAAAGTGGCTCTCACTGATTCCCCCTGCATCACGGAAATGTAAGGAGTGGCTACGCACACCTGCCCGCACAGCACCGACCTGGCCAAACTGTGTCACGTCAGGATCGCACAGTAGCAGCTCAAGGCAAGCGCTCTGGTTTCCAGATCCCCCGGTACAGGGCGGTTCTGAGCGGAAGTGTGGGTAGGAAGCAGGGCAGGGAGATTCAAGGCGCGCCTGAGGACAAGTCCTCCGACAATGCTTTATCCAGCTTCCTCCCCCTCACTCACCCACAGCTCCATCTCCCCTCCTGGATGTGGCAGATAAAGCCTGGTGCGGGACCTTGATATCCTGTATTAGGGAGTGTATAGATGGTGGTAATTTCACCCCTCGGCACCCACTTGGGACTGGGAGAAAGGATCCAGGTGACTCAAGCATTCCAATGAGGATACAAGGGAAAAGGAAAGCAAGGCATTTCGGATAGAAACGAAATCATTACAGGCAGAAACGTTCAGTGGATCATGACCTTTGTCTCCAAAATAAAGTGGAAGAATGTCATATGAAGTATAAAGCATCAATCCCTCAGAAGTAGGTACAGGGTAAAAAGCTCAGAGGGGCACCAAGGAAATGAGCAGCGATTCAGTGATCTGTGATGCACAAAAAGGAAGACAGAGAATGCGTCTGTCGGCTTTTGAGATGCTGATTTGAAGACAAAGAGCGTAAAGCTACTCATGGCCACCCATACACCTGATCCTACTATGACGGGCAACTGGGGCCTCCTGATCCTGGGGTGGGCTGCCAACCGGGGGTGGTCCGCCAGCAGCCAATCACCACCATCGTTGCTTCTCTCGGTGCCCCCTCCTTCTCGGGGCGGGGGGCACCGGCCATTGCCCCCCCCCCTCCCTGGCTGGCAAGGGCCAATCTCAGGGGGAGCACGTGCACCCCCACTCCTCCCCTAGGCGTCTCCAGTTGTAATTCCAGGCAAAATAAAGGGTTTATTTTCAATAATAGCTTGCAGTGATGAGTCTTGGAAGTCCCCTGCACCTGTGAGAAGATCGGTTCGGATGAAATGCTCGAGAAAAGAAATATTCGCGAATCAGTTCTCAATCGCTTTGTCCTAGGAAACTGCCAGGCCTCCACTACGTTTCGCTGCTCTGCTTGGTACATGTCAGGAGCGGCTTGGCTATCAAGGAAGTTGGCGGGGGCTGCGACATTCAGGAATTAGCTGTTTCTTCCCACCCTAAGGAGCCCTAGCCTGTCTCCCGTGATGGGAGCACAACAAGAGTGATTAGCCCCCTTCACAGTCCCAACCCAAAGTGGATGCGACTGCGGCGGGGCGCTTGTTCCATGGCTTCCTCCAGTCTCCTCAATGCCTCTGCAGCCCTGGCCCGGCTGCAGGTGCCAGCCAGGGTGAGTCCCGTGACTCCCGGATCTGTGAGCAGAGCCCCACCGTGTGGGTGAGCATTAAACTAAAAGAGCCCCGGTGCCCGCAAGCAGGGCCGGGGAAGGGGAAAGACCCCTGACATGAGGCTGGGGAACCGGAGCCAGTGAGGGCTCGGCTCCCATAGCAGCTCCCTGGGTGCCCAACACGGGGCCCGGGGCCCAGAGGGAAGAGCCCTCAACTCGAAGCCAACGGCTCCAGGGGGCCTGAGAGGTTGTGGGGACCCAGAGGCCAGATCGACTGCGCCCAGAGGAAGGACCGTGCGTTACTGGAAACCCGGGTCGTGCGGGGGAGGCGCCTCCGGGCAAGGGACCCTGGGAGGAGTGGGCCTAGGGGGAGAGGAGCCTCTCCATTCGTAGGACCCGGCGGTTGGAACCCAGATAGGGTGCGTCTAATAGCTGGTTTAGTTACGTTTCCTATTCGGTACCTATTCTTATTGTTGGCGTTGGAACTAGTTGGGTGTACTAATTCTGTATGATGGGCTCTGTAAGGATGTCTTTATTAGCTAGCCCACTTGTGGTGTAAACCTGCTGAACTGACTGTCCTGGGATCCACCCCTCTTCTGGGCCTGAAGCACAGGTACTTACCTGAATGCCCTCCCTAAGGCGACTTCCTCCAGCTGACAGACTAGTATATGTATACTTGTATTTATATCTGTAACGATAGCTATCTTAAAGAGTTATATATATATCTCTGTTGGTAACTCAGTAAATTGCATACAGTTAAATACTTTGGGCTTCGGCTAACTCTAGAGAGGAAAGAGGGATCCGCTCGAAATTCTGGCATCCCTCTCACAGCAGCCTCCTCCTGCCTACCCGTCCCACCCGATTGAGAATCGGGCACACCCTTGGGCGTACCCAGGTTACAAACCTTTCCTTGCTTTCTCCCGACCACATCAGTCCGGTTTTGCTCCTTGGATTTGTAACCTGGGTGGTACTGAATCAAGGTACCCCCTCTCCAGTTGGAGGGATTTAGCGAGTCCTAACCCGGCGTGGGAGGGGCAGCCTCTTCCCTCCTATCCCCTATGGAGTAGAGCCCAGACCATCTGGAACTCACCCGTAGACGGGTTTAATGGAGAAAGAAGCAGGGTAAGATATGCGACACAGGTGGTGGGGAGGGGGCAATGGGTGCAGGAGAAGTAGAGGGGACTCAGTAAAGGTAAGGCACACATATACATCTGATAGAGGCAAATCAACAACAAGCTTGATGCACAGGGTTTCACAAAATAGAGAAGGCACAGGCACCCTGGAGAGGGCAGTGAGGGGTGAAACCTTCAACCAGGGGGAATTCCAGATTCCCTCTCCCCGGCACCTCACTCCTCTGGTGCCTTAGCCAGGGCTTGAGCCGAGGTCTCAGACAGGGCAGAGGAGCACCCTACCCCTGAGCTGTCGCTGTCTGCACAGCTGCCTGTGACTCCAGATTCAGCCCTCTGGCTTGCTCCACATGTCATCTACACACCCAGCTCCCAACCTCCCTGCCGGGGGTCGGATGCCGGAGCTGCTGCCTGCAGCTTGGACCCTCTGCCGGCT
The DNA here is from genome assembly GCF_052110815.1 of Crocodylus siamensis. Taxonomy (NCBI): domain Eukaryota; kingdom Metazoa; phylum Chordata; order Crocodylia; family Crocodylidae; genus Crocodylus; species Crocodylus siamensis. The sequence goes on along the minus strand of NC_143395.1, from coordinate 260,601,434 downwards.
TCAGGACTCTTCTGGGGCAAGCGCTCTGCCCCGGCTGGTCAGCTCTCACCAGCTCTATGGGGCCCTGCTTCTTCATCCCTTGGCTATCTCCGCTCCCCCGGGCCAGGTGCACTGCCCCGTTTATCCCCCTCCAGTTTGCTGGCGGGACCAATCAGCCCACATGAGCGATGAGACTACTCTCGGGTCTGGTTTCCTTACCTGGCCCCAGGGGAGCCACTTCTCCTTTTCTGGGGCCTGATTGGTGGGGAAAAGGAAATCCCCGTCCAACACCAATCCTTTTTGAACTCTTCAAAACCTCTGGGCCGAGCGCCCACTGGCTAGCCTGTCACAGATTGGCTCGAGTACAGCTTTCCATCAAGGCCACGGCATAGCTGAAAAATGATGGTGGGAGCGCTTTAATTAAAGCTCCCTGAACGAGCCCCCACCACCATTTTTCCATGCGGGGACGCTGATCCGCGTGATGGTGGCGTCTGCTGGAGTGCACAGCCTGCCCTGACAAGCTGTAATTACAGTGCATCGCACCAGCCCCCCTGCACATGTATAGGTGCGCCAAAATCCTAGGAAGGGCTCTTTGTGTCCTGAAATCACCTGCCTATGCCAGAGTTGCTTGTGGAGGCTGTTTGGGGTGTGGGGAGCCCCAGGGTGACAGTACAGGCAAACTTTCCTTCTCAGTTAACCTGCCCACAGCAGGGACAAGAAGTGGAGACAGGGGCTGGGCAGCTTTTGTTTTGGGAGATGTGTCCTGATGGGAAGCGAGCCTATGTCCAGCAGCCCGCTTTGTCCAGGAGCAAATGGACAAGGAGTGGTCCCCTCCAGTGATCCAGAGGACAGAGAATTCAGCATACCCTAGCCGAGCAGGTAAGGGTGGCCTGCTTCAGGATAGCGCCTTCCATCAATCATAATCTCCACCTACCTTGGTAACCTTACAACAAGGCCTAAAAGGGTGGGACGCCATCTGAGCCCCTGACTCAGAAAGCAGCATACCTTCCCCCATCTTCTTGCTTGGCAGCTTGTCAACTACGGTCATGAAAGCAGCTGGGGAAAGGCATTCAGATAGTGCCTGCATCCCTCTGAGAGACAAAAGAGCCCCCGGCCCCGGGAGCTGGCAGGAGGGACATAAGCCAAAAAAATAGCTGAAACCCCTTTTGCTCGTTCAAGAGCTACTGGAACTAGCGGACCCCAAGGCGCACCACTAGCTTCTCGGCCTCGATGGTGCGCGGTCCAACGCCAGGGCGAGGGGAACTGTGCAAGCCCCGGAGAGACGACAGCCGCACCAGGGCAAGGACTGGAGCCGACGGTGGGGAGCCGAAGCACGAACCCTCAAACGCAAGCTGACGTACCGCTTTCCTTACTCACGTTCTCTTGGTGGCAGTTATCGCACACGGACGGGACTGTACTTTTTTTTGCTTTTGGTTATTGAGTATGAGTGAGGCTATTGGGGGAAGGAGGCGGCCTCATGTTTGGGGCCCACTACAGAGTGGGGACCCTGGTGCCAGTGAGAGCGTGGCTTGTGGGGGGACCTAGTCCCCAGGGCCAGTGGGGGTGCAGGATTTTGGGTGCACTGACCCTGGGGCCTGAAGGCACTATCTGAAAAAGGCTAGAGAAGTCTGGTGCACCTAGAGTACAACTTTATTTTATCTTTTTCCCTTTCGGCTGGGACAGTACAAGCTTGGGGCTATCTTCTGGCCTTGAACTTGCAACCCCCGGGCTGTGGAGCTGGTGCACAGCCAGACCTTGGACCTCTCCAGGCGGTGGTTTTGCAGGCGGGCCGCTAGTTCCGCCTGGCTCATGGATCTCTTTTCTGTCACCTCAGCCTGGCCCCTGCTCTGGGGGCTTCTGCTGAGGCCCTGGGATGGAAAAAGAGTGGACAGTCACCGTGCCAGCAGTGCCCTCCCCTGGACACCACGGGCCGAACTTCTCAAGCCCCTGGGTCCCATAGGGCAGGGGCCGCACCTGGCAGCCCCGGCCCCTGGCCATGACCCCCCCCTGCCGTGGGGGCACGGGTGGCCAGGGGACCTACCACTCCCTGCACACATATCCGTGGCAGCTCCTGACGGTGCCTCAGCGATGTGGGCTGTCGCGGCTGGGAGAGAGTGGGAGGGAAAGATGGGGAGTTGGTGTGGGGAGCAGTGATTGCCTGCTGGGTATATGGCCCCACACCCATGCATACACATGCCAGCCACTGGCATGAGCTCACAGGCACATGTACACATCTGCACAGTTGACCGCACTAGACACAGACATCCCACCTGATGGACAACGCTGCACCCCCAAACTCCTCCCCAGGGCACACGGGTGTGTCCACACTACCACCCCCAAGCACCGACGTGTGCCCAAAGTAGGGCCCGTGGAGAAAGCCCTCCACAGCGTGGGCCTCAGTGTCCCCATTCTCTATCAGACAGAGAACAGAGGTCCGAGTGCTTAAAGGTGCTCGCAGTCACGGGGCACAGGGCTCCCAGCCTGGGCTCTCAGGCCATCTGGGCATTTGGGGCCCTCTGGAGAGGTTTGCAGCAAGCTCAGCTGAGGCAGAGCACAGGGAAGGCTGGGAGGGACTGGATTTGTCCCCATGGACGGGGCACGTGTTTGTACATGGCAGGGCCAGGGCGCTGCGTGCCCCCGGGCTGCAGGCTGAAGCTGTGGCTAGCAGGGCCCTGCTGTGGCAGGGAGCAGGCAGGGGCAGGGAGGGCTCCAGCAGCCCCGGTCATCCTTGGCAAGCAGCTCATCCCTGCTGTGTCCCAGGTACGGGGCACGGCTCTGCCAGTGCCTCAGAGCCACTCACTTGGCTCTTGTCCCTGCGCAGGTCACCTCCTCCCACATCTTCGCCGTCTTCTGCCTGGCACGGTGGGTGGAGTCGGAGCGGGGCCCGCACCCAGACAGGTCTCTGGGGTGGCCCAGGGCGGCCGGGAGGAGGCTGGAGAGCCGGCAGCACCCGAGGTCTTTTCTGGGTCAGCAGCTGGGGGAACTGGAGAAGAAGACATGCTCAGCAGAAAGCCCCCTGGGACTCCCAGCAGCCTGCAGGCCACTCCATGCACCCACTGGGAAACTGTGGGCCCTTCTAAGCCTGCGCTGACTCTGTGCCCAGCTCTTGGCGCTCTCAGCCCCGACCCAGCGGTAGGCGCTGGGGGAAAGGGCCGCTCCGTCCAAGTCTTCCCCAGACAGCAGAGCTGAGAGCGCGGGGAGCGGGGAAAACCATCGCCCTCCCGTAGTGCTAGCAGACGTTCCCCTCATGCCGGCAAGACACCAGAGTACACTTTGCTACGCCAGCCTTCCCCCTCATTGCCAAACCCCAAGGTGTTGCTGGGCCCTTACCCACACTGGGCAGTGTCTTGGGCGTCCCCCCGTGGTGTCCAGGTTGGAACAGCTGCTCTGAAATGGAGAGAGACAGATGGAGTGAGCACCAGGCGCTGGGACTGCGAGGACCCGCGCTCCAGTCTGCACAGCAGCCTGCGCCGCCTCCGGCACCAGGATGACGCTTCCCTTTGGGGCTGGAGCTGGGACGCGTCCCTCCCATCGCTCACCCTGCTGCTCAGCGGGGGCAACTGCCCTCGGTCCTCCTTACTTATCATTCCTATAACCTATCACCTATTCTATCTACGTGACTACTCTTCCTGCCTATCTATACTGTATCTACTCCTAGCTGCTCTATCTACTCTATCTCTAACCTATCACCCCTTCTATGTCTAACTCTACGCAGACAACTAATCCTGTGTCTATGGTGCTTGAGTCTCTCAGGTTGCGCTGAGACTGGGCAGAGAGCACGGGTGGCTAGGATTTATTCCCTGCCCACCCCCGGTCTCCATGGCGAACGAGTGACATGGGGCCTAGGTCACAAAGCGGCCTGTGTGAGGCCCTGCACATGGCTGTTGGGCAGGGAGCCCGGGCCGGCCCCTGCTGTCCCACCAACAGGCCTCTCCCTGGGCCCAAGGTGTCCAAGCACGAGCGGCTTCTGTCCCGCAGTGTTAACGCCGTGGGGGAGCCCCGGGCATGGGGCTGCCAGTCTTCTCCCCAGGAGAACCTCCATACAACTTCTACCTTCCCCTAAAAGCCCCGGTCTCCGGGGTGGCAGTGGGGACAGCCAGCCCGGCCCCATAGAGCTCCCATGCACCCGCTCACCGCCCCTTCCCTGCCACCTGCTGCCGCTTTCACCACTGCCCTGTCTGCCTGCTGGCATCTCCTGTGCCACATGGCTCCTGGCTGCAGTGCCAGACCGCTGAAGTATGTGCCAGTAGCCTGGAGCCAGGAGTGGGAGACTGGGGGGCGGGGCGGTGCACATGCGTCTGTCCAATGAGGAAAAGAGAAAGGGAGAGAGAGTGAGTGTCTGTGTGTGTAGGGCAAGTCCCATGTGCACACCCCAGCATAGACGTGCACCCACACCCACCTTGTTTTGCCATACATGCAGACACCCACACCCCATCACATAGCCTAGGCACGCTCCCCCCACACACAGCCCCCCACAAACCTGATACCCGCAAACACCCCACATACACACACACACACACACACACACACCCCCACGTGCTCCCGCACCCCCCCACACCGATCCATCCCCCACAAACTTCCCCCCCCAACAAACTTCCCCCACACACACCCCGTGTGCCACACCCATGTCCATACACCCTCAGCTGGGTCTGGGGATGGGACTGGGAAATGTTCAGAGTTGTCACATGGTCAAGGGATGGCTGCCTACATGCAGATTTCCTTACCGTCTACGCCTTCCTCCAGCCTCTCTCCATGGAGACAGAGTGACAGTGGAGACCAGCAGGGAGAATGCGAGGCAAACCCTGACCGTCACGGACCACATTTCTTCAGGACAGATATGCCATCTGACTTCACATCCCCACTTCTAAAAACAAGCGGTTGCACTACTTGCCAAGCAGCCCATCCACACTGCACCCACTGCTGGGGATGCCAGATGAGGCGGGCGGGTGGGCAGGCAGGGTGTGCCAGGGGACTGCGGCAGTGGCTGGGCCAGGGTACTCACTAACCTGTGAGGAGGGCTTTGAATGAGGTTCACCGGGGGATGGAGGCCAAAGCTCTGAGGCAAGTGGGGAAGCAGGTGTCCTGGAGGACGTGCCAGCAAGAGGGGGCAGCAGGGGAGACCTCGTTCTTGCTGAGAAAGTAAAGGAATTGGCGAGTTACCTCAGGTGTCTGTACGTGAATGCACGGAGCCTGGGAAAGAAGCGGGAGGAACTGGAAGCCCTTCCACAGCCCAGGAGTTAGGATGTGACTGGAATAACAGAGACTTGGTGGGAGCTCGCGTGACTGGAGCACAGACATGGCTGGGGACAAACTGTTGAGGAAGAATAGGCAGGGAAGAAGATGAGGCGTTGCGCTGTATGGAGAAGATCTGTACGGCTGCTCCGAGCTCCAGTATGAAACCGGAGATAGGCATGTTGAAAGTCTCTGGGTTAGGGTCAGAGGGGAGAGCAACAAGGGGGATGTCACGAGGGTCTGCCATAGAGCACCAACCAGGAGGCTGAGGTGGAGGATGCTTCCCTTAAACAGGTAGCAGAAGTTTCCCGATCCCAGGCCCTGGTTCTCATGGGGGGCTTCAGCCACCCTGACATCTGCTGGGAGGGCAACACAGCAGTGCACAGGCAATGCAGGATGTTCTTGGAGAGTCTTGATTGAGTTCAGGCTCCTGAGGAAAGGAAGGAAGGAGAGCAACAGAGTATGAACCTTGGCCTGTGGGGACAAGGGCAAGTACTGTTTGCATGGCTGAGGTGTTGGGGTTGCCCCCTGAGGCGATCCCACAGACCTGGGTTCAGTACACCACGCCGACTCCCTCCTCGTTGCCCCAGGTCACGGCTATGGAACGGCGGACAGTGCAAGAACAGGACCCGGATGTGCGACAGGTGCCGCACGCCCAGAGGTCAGGGAATACCCACCCCGCAACCCTTAATAATGCTGCCCCAGTAGCCCACCTCCTGGTGAGGGGGTGGGAAAGGCTTTGCTTGTTTGATGGAGTGCTACATCGGGAATTACAGGACCCAGAAGGACAGAAATATTGGCAGCTGTTGCTCCCTCAGAAGTATAAGGCCCTTGCGTTACAGGCCTTGCATGATGACTTTGGGCACGTGGGGGTGGAGCGCACCCTAGTGCTCGCCTGTGAGTGTTTCTTTTGGCCCAAAAGGGCTGATGATGTAAGGACTAAATGCTCAAACTGTGGTCGGTGTGCGCGGAAGAAGACCCGGCCTGCTCGAGCTGCCTGTCTACACACCATCCAGAGCTCAAACCCCTGGAGCTCGTCTTTCCTAGCCATAGAAGGGGAGGGGCAGCGAAAGGGGAATGTGCTGGTTGTGATAGGCCACTTTACCCGATACACCCAGGCTTTCCCTACGCGAGATCAAACAGGAAGAACGGTTGCCGAAGTTCTGTGGGAAAAGTACTTCTCCGTGTTTGGGCTGCCCGCAAGAGTCCACTTGGATCAAGGGCGAGGGTTTTGAGAGCCGGTTGTTGCGCGAAGTAGTGACAGTGGCTGGCATAAAGAAATCGAGGGCTACACCCTACCACCCGCTAGGGGATCCCCAGCCCGAGCGCTTCAGTCGCGCTCTCTTCAACATGCTGCGTACCCTCCAGCAGGAACAGAGGACCGCATGGAGCCAGCATATCGCATTCCTGGTGCACGCCTACACCTCCTATCACTAGGAATGATGCAACGGGGGTCAGTTCGGGAGGGAGCCCCGGTTACCCCTAGGTTTGTGCTTTGGGGTAGAACGAGCCTACCAACAACATTTGACTCACGGTCAATACGCACAACAGCTTCGGGACCGTCTGCGTCATGCGTACTGACTGGCAGCCAAAACTACTGGAAGAAACCAGCAACGCCATAGGCAGCTTTATGATGCTCGAGTCCGTGAACAAGCATTACAAGAAGGGGCCCGAGTGCTGCTGCGAAACTTGGGGCCAACTGGGAGACACAAAATCACTGATCGGTGGTGGGCTGAACCCCATAGAGCGGTGCGACAACTGGGAGACCTCCCAGTACACGAGATCTCCCCTGAGTCGGGACGGGGTTGAAGTCGCGTGCTCCACCGGAACCTCCTGCTGCCTATCAGCGAGTTGGTGGGGCCCCCTCCGCCCAAGAGAGAGCCGCGAGAAGAGAGGCCTAGGTCTCCCTGCAGAAGGAGGCCTCCCGCCACCCAGCCAGCCGGTGTACCTGCAGCTCCCCCGCAGGACTCGGACTCGGACTCGGACTGGTGGTACCCTGCTGACTTTCACCCGAGCTTAGGACCTGCCAGTCCTCAGGGCGAAGGGGAGATGGGGACTGCTGCTCGTGGGGCCCCTCCTGGCGAGACCGAAGGAGAAAACATCCCCCAGGCTGCGGCCTGTGCTTCACCGGGGACAGTGAAGGGTTCTGCGGGGGAGGACGTGACGGGCTAGCTGGCAGTGACCTGGCCCAGGGGTTTTGAAAGGGCAAGAGATGATGGGAGGACTTGGGATTCCCTTTCCTCAGCAATCAGGCCCCAGAGACTCACCCTCCGTGTCCCCTGATTGGCCCCTTGGGTCACCTGGAGGGGGATGAAAGGGGCAGCGCGGCTGACTCAGGAGAGACCAGCGAGGGACCACAAGGCAGGAGTCTCAAAGAGCTGGCAAGAGCTGGGCCAGCGGAGCAGGAGCAGTTGCCCCAGAAGCACCTGAAGGAGCGGGACCTGCAGGCAGCAGTGGGACCCCCAGCAGCGCGGCGTGCGGCCGGCAGGAGAGGCTCCCCGCTGGGCTCCAGGACCCCCTACGAGAGGCTGCAGCCAGCAGGAGAGGCTCCCCCGCTCCAGCAAGGATCCGAGCAGCGACCTGAGAGGTTGCCAGCTCTGCTTCCAGCTCCTCCAGTGAGAGGCCGGGCAGCGCGACGTGAGGCCGGGGCTCCGGGAAGGTCAAATCCCCTGACTTGGCACAATACCCGCACTGGTGATTTCCTACTTAAACATCTCTAGTAAGGGGAAGGAGAAGGGATCGGTTGCCTGTTTCGTATGGCAAAAACAGTGCCACATATTTACCTGTGTGCACCCTGGCCTTTTTCTCAGTTTGGGAGCTCTTGCCCGTCAGGGATGTTACCAGGGATCACTACGTGAAAGTGGCTCTCACTGATTCCCCCTGCATCACGGAAATGTAAGGAGTGGCTACGCACACCTGCCCGCACAGCACCGACCTGGCCAAACTGTGTCACGTCAGGATCGCACAGTAGCAGCTCAAGGCAAGCGCTCTGGTTTCCAGATCCCCCGGTACAGGGCGGTTCTGAGCGGAAGTGTGGGTAGGAAGCAGGGCAGGGAGATTCAAGGCGCGCCTGAGGACAAGTCCTCCGACAATGCTTTATCCAGCTTCCTCCCCCTCACTCACCCACAGCTCCATCTCCCCTCCTGGATGTGGCAGATAAAGCCTGGTGCGGGACCTTGATATCCTGTATTAGGGAGTGTATAGATGGTGGTAATTTCACCCCTCGGCACCCACTTGGGACTGGGAGAAAGGATCCAGGTGACTCAAGCATTCCAATGAGGATACAAGGGAAAAGGAAAGCAAGGCATTTCGGATAGAAACGAAATCATTACAGGCAGAAACGTTCAGTGGATCATGACCTTTGTCTCCAAAATAAAGTGGAAGAATGTCATATGAAGTATAAAGCATCAATCCCTCAGAAGTAGGTACAGGGTAAAAAGCTCAGAGGGGCACCAAGGAAATGAGCAGCGATTCAGTGATCTGTGATGCACAAAAAGGAAGACAGAGAATGCGTCTGTCGGCTTTTGAGATGCTGATTTGAAGACAAAGAGCGTAAAGCTACTCATGGCCACCCATACACCTGATCCTACTATGACGGGCAACTGGGGCCTCCTGATCCTGGGGTGGGCTGCCAACCGGGGGTGGTCCGCCAGCAGCCAATCACCACCATCGTTGCTTCTCTCGGTGCCCCCTCCTTCTCGGGGCGGGGGGCACCGGCCATTGCCCCCCCCCCTCCCTGGCTGGCAAGGGCCAATCTCAGGGGGAGCACGTGCACCCCCACTCCTCCCCTAGGCGTCTCCAGTTGTAATTCCAGGCAAAATAAAGGGTTTATTTTCAATAATAGCTTGCAGTGATGAGTCTTGGAAGTCCCCTGCACCTGTGAGAAGATCGGTTCGGATGAAATGCTCGAGAAAAGAAATATTCGCGAATCAGTTCTCAATCGCTTTGTCCTAGGAAACTGCCAGGCCTCCACTACGTTTCGCTGCTCTGCTTGGTACATGTCAGGAGCGGCTTGGCTATCAAGGAAGTTGGCGGGGGCTGCGACATTCAGGAATTAGCTGTTTCTTCCCACCCTAAGGAGCCCTAGCCTGTCTCCCGTGATGGGAGCACAACAAGAGTGATTAGCCCCCTTCACAGTCCCAACCCAAAGTGGATGCGACTGCGGCGGGGCGCTTGTTCCATGGCTTCCTCCAGTCTCCTCAATGCCTCTGCAGCCCTGGCCCGGCTGCAGGTGCCAGCCAGGGTGAGTCCCGTGACTCCCGGATCTGTGAGCAGAGCCCCACCGTGTGGGTGAGCATTAAACTAAAAGAGCCCCGGTGCCCGCAAGCAGGGCCGGGGAAGGGGAAAGACCCCTGACATGAGGCTGGGGAACCGGAGCCAGTGAGGGCTCGGCTCCCATAGCAGCTCCCTGGGTGCCCAACACGGGGCCCGGGGCCCAGAGGGAAGAGCCCTCAACTCGAAGCCAACGGCTCCAGGGGGCCTGAGAGGTTGTGGGGACCCAGAGGCCAGATCGACTGCGCCCAGAGGAAGGACCGTGCGTTACTGGAAACCCGGGTCGTGCGGGGGAGGCGCCTCCGGGCAAGGGACCCTGGGAGGAGTGGGCCTAGGGGGAGAGGAGCCTCTCCATTCGTAGGACCCGGCGGTTGGAACCCAGATAGGGTGCGTCTAATAGCTGGTTTAGTTACGTTTCCTATTCGGTACCTATTCTTATTGTTGGCGTTGGAACTAGTTGGGTGTACTAATTCTGTATGATGGGCTCTGTAAGGATGTCTTTATTAGCTAGCCCACTTGTGGTGTAAACCTGCTGAACTGACTGTCCTGGGATCCACCCCTCTTCTGGGCCTGAAGCACAGGTACTTACCTGAATGCCCTCCCTAAGGCGACTTCCTCCAGCTGACAGACTAGTATATGTATACTTGTATTTATATCTGTAACGATAGCTATCTTAAAGAGTTATATATATATCTCTGTTGGTAACTCAGTAAATTGCATACAGTTAAATACTTTGGGCTTCGGCTAACTCTAGAGAGGAAAGAGGGATCCGCTCGAAATTCTGGCATCCCTCTCACAGCAGCCTCCTCCTGCCTACCCGTCCCACCCGATTGAGAATCGGGCACACCCTTGGGCGTACCCAGGTTACAAACCTTTCCTTGCTTTCTCCCGACCACATCAGTCCGGTTTTGCTCCTTGGATTTGTAACCTGGGTGGTACTGAATCAAGGTACCCCCTCTCCAGTTGGAGGGATTTAGCGAGTCCTAACCCGGCGTGGGAGGGGCAGCCTCTTCCCTCCTATCCCCTATGGAGTAGAGCCCAGACCATCTGGAACTCACCCGTAGACGGGTTTAATGGAGAAAGAAGCAGGGTAAGATATGCGACACAGGTGGTGGGGAGGGGGCAATGGGTGCAGGAGAAGTAGAGGGGACTCAGTAAAGGTAAGGCACACATATACATCTGATAGAGGCAAATCAACAACAAGCTTGATGCACAGGGTTTCACAAAATAGAGAAGGCACAGGCACCCTGGAGAGGGCAGTGAGGGGTGAAACCTTCAACCAGGGGGAATTCCAGATTCCCTCTCCCCGGCACCTCACTCCTCTGGTGCCTTAGCCAGGGCTTGAGCCGAGGTCTCAGACAGGGCAGAGGAGCACCCTACCCCTGAGCTGTCGCTGTCTGCACAGCTGCCTGTGACTCCAGATTCAGCCCTCTGGCTTGCTCCACATGTCATCTACACACCCAGCTCCCAACCTCCCTGCCGGGGGTCGGATGCCGGAGCTGCTGCCTGCAGCTTGGACCCTCTGCCGGCTTCAGGACTCTTCTGGGGCAAGCGCTCTGCCCCGGCTGGTCAGCTCTCACCAGCTCTATGGGGCCCTGCTTCTTCATCCCTTGGCTATCTCCGCTCCCCCGGGCCAGGTGCACTGCCCCGTTTATCCCCCTCCAGTTTGCTGGCGGGACCAATCAGCCCACATGAGCGATGAGACTACTCTCGGGTCTGGTTTCCTTACCTGGCCCCAGGGGAGCCACTTCTCCTTTTCTGGGGCCTGATTGGTGGGGAAAAGGAAATCCCCGTCCAACACCAATCCTTTTTGAACTCTTCAAAACCTCTGGGCCGAGCGCCCACTGGCTAGCCTGTCACAGATTGGCTCGAGTACAGCTTTCCATCAAGGCCACGGCATAGCTGAAAAATGATGGTGGGAGCGCTTTAATTAAAGCTCCCTGAACGAGCCCCCACCACCATTTTTCCATGCGGGGACGCTGATCCGCGTGATGGTGGCGTCTGCTGGAGTGCACAGCCTGCCCTGACAAGCTGTAATTACAGTGCATCGCACCAGCCCCCCTGCACATGTATAGGTGCGCCAAAATCCTAGGAAGGGCTCTTTGTGTCCTGAAATCACCTGCCTATGCCAGAGTTGCTTGTGGAGGCTGTTTGGGGTGTGGGGAGCCCCAGGGTGACAGTACAGGCAAACTTTCCTTCTCAGTTAACCTGCCCACAGCAGGGACAAGAAGTGGAGACAGGGGCTGGGCAGCTTTTGTTTTGGGAGATGTGTCCTGATGGGAAGCGAGCCTATGTCCAGCAGCCCGCTTTGTCCAGGAGCAAATGGACAAGGAGTGGTCCCCTCCAGTGATCCAGAGGACAGAGAATTCAGCATACCCTAGCCGAGCAGGTAAGGGTGGCCTGCTTCAGGATAGCGCCTTCCATCAATCATAATCTCCACCTACCTTGGTAACCTTACAACAAGGCCTAAAAGGGTGGGACGCCATCTGAGCCCCTGACTCAGAAAGCAGCATACCTTCCCCCATCTTCTTGCTTGGCAGCTTGTCAACTACGGTCATGAAAGCAGCTGGGGAAAGGCATTCAGATAGTGCCTGCATCCCTCTGAGAGACAAAAGAGCCCCCGGCCCCGGGAGCTGGCAGGAGGGACATAAGCCAAAAAAATAGCTGAAACCCCTTTTGCTCGTTCAAGAGCTACTGGAACTAGCGGACCCCAAGGCGCACCACTAGCTTCTCGGCCTCGATGGTGCGCGGTCCAACGCCAGGGCGAGGGGAACTGTGCAAGCCCCGGAGAGACGACAGCCGCACCAGGGCAAGGACTGGAGCCGACGGTGGGGAGCCGAAGCACGAACCCTCAAACGCAAGCTGACGTACCGCTTTCCTTACTCACGTTCTCTTGGTGGCAGTTATCGCACACGGACGGGACTGTACTTTTTTTTGCTTTTGGTTATTGAGTATGAGTGAGGCTATTGGGGGAAGGAGGCGGCCTCATGTTTGGGGCCCACTACAGAGTGGGGACCCTGGTGCCAGTGAGAGCGTGGCTTGTGGGGGGACCTAGTCCCCAGGGCCAGTGGGGGTGCAGGATTTTGGGTGCACTGACCCTGGGGCCTGAAGGCACTATCTGAAAAAGGCTAGAGAAGTCTGGTGCACCTAGAGTACAACTTTATTTTATCTTTTTCCCTTTCGGCTGGGACAGTACAAGCTTGGGGCTATCTTCTGGCCTTGAACTTGCAACCCCCGGGCTGTGGAGCTGGTGCACAGCCAGACCTTGGACCTCTCCAGGCGGTGGTTTTGCAGGCGGGCCGCTAGTTCCGCCTGGCTCATGGATCTCTTTTCTGTCACCTCAGCCTGGCCCCTGCTCTGGGGGCTTCTGCTGAGGCCCTGGGATGGAAAAAGAGTGGACAGTCACCGTGCCAGCAGTGCCCTCCCCTGGACACCACGGGCCGAACTTCTCAAGCCCCTGGGTCCCATAGGGCAGGGGCCGCACCTGGCAGCCCCGGCCCCTGGCCATGACCCCCCCCTGCCGTGGGGGCACGGGTGGCCAGGGGACCTACCACTCCCTGCACACATATCCGTGGCAGCTCCTGACGGTGCCTCAGCGATGTGGGCTGTCGCGGCTGGGAGAGAGTGGGAGGGAAAGATGGGGAGTTGGTGTGGGGAGCAGTGATTGCCTGCTGGGTATATGGCCCCACACCCATGCATACACATGCCAGCCACTGGCATGAGCTCACAGGCACATGTACACATCTGCACAGTTGACCGCACTAGACACAGACATCCCACCTGATGGACAACGCTGCACCCCCAAACTCCTCCCCAGGGCACACGGGTGTGTCCACACTACCACCCCCAAGCACCGACGTGTGCCCAAAGTAGGGCCCGTGGAGAAAGCCCTCCACAGCGTGGGCCTCAGTGTCCCCATTCTCTATCAGACAGAGAACAGAGGTCCGAGTGCTTAAAGGTGCTCGCAGTCACGGGGCACAGGGCTCCCAGCCTGGGCTCTCAGGCCATCTGGGCATTTGGGGCCCTCTGGAGAGGTTTGCAGCAAGCTCAGCTGAGGCAGAGCACAGGGAAGGCTGGGAGGGACTGGATTTGTCCCCATGGACGGGGCACGTGTTTGTACATGGCAGGGCCAGGGCGCTGCGTGCCCCCGGGCTGCAGGCTGAAGCTGTGGCTAGCAGGGCCCTGCTGTGGCAGGGAGCAGGCAGGGGCAGGGAGGGCTCCAGCAGCCCCGGTCATCCTTGGCAAGCAGCTCATCCCTGCTGTGTCCCAGGTACGGGGCACGGCTCTGCCAGTGCCTCAGAGCCACTCACTTGGCTCTTGTCCCTGCGCAGGTCACCTCCTCCCACATCTTCGCCGTCTTCTGCCTGGCACGGTGGGTGGAGTCGGAGCGGGGCCCGCACCCAGACAGGTCTCTGGGGTGGCCCAGGGCGGCCGGGAGGAGGCTGGAGAGCCGGCAGCACCCGAGGTCTTTTCTGGGTCAGCAGCTGGGGGAACTGGAGAAGAAGACATGCTCAGCAGAAAGCCCCCTGGGACTCCCAGCAGCCTGCAGGCCACTCCATGCACCCACTGGGAAACTGTGGGCCCTTCTAAGCCTGCGCTGACTCTGTGCCCAGCTCTTGGCGCTCTCAGCCCCGACCCAGCGGTAGGCGCTGGGGGAAAGGGCCGCTCCGTCCAAGTCTTCCCCAGACAGCAGAGCTGAGAGCGCGGGGAGCGGGGAAAACCATCGCCCTCCCGTAGTGCTAGCAGACGTTCCCCTCATGCCGGCAAGACACCAGAGTACACTTTGCTACGCCAGCCTTCCCCCTCATTGCCAAACCCCAAGGTGTTGCTGGGCCCTTACCCACACTGGGCAGTGTCTTGGGCGTCCCCCCGTGGTGTCCAGGTTGGAACAGCTGCTCTGAAATGGAGAGAGACAGATGGAGTGAGCACCAGGCGCTGGGACTGCGAGGACCCGCGCTCCAGTCTGCACAGCAGCCTGCGCCGCCTCCGGCACCAGGATGACGCTTCCCTTTGGGGCTGGAGCTGGGACGCGTCCCTCCCATCGCTCACCCTGCTGCTCAGCGGGGGCAACTGCCCTCGGTCCTCCTTACTTATCATTCCTATAACCTATCACCTATTCTATCTACGTGACTACTCTTCCTGCCTATCTATACTGTATCTACTCCTAGCTGCTCTATCTACTCTATCTCTAACCTATCACCCCTTCTATGTCTAACTCTACGCAGACAACTAATCCTGTGTCTATGGTGCTTGAGTCTCTCAGGTTGCGCTGAGACTGGGCAGAGAGCACGGGTGGCTAGGATTTATTCCCTGCCCACCCCCGGTCTCCATGGCGAACGAGTGACATGGGGCCTAGGTCACAAAGCGGCCTGTGTGAGGCCCTGCACATGGCTGTTGGGCAGGGAGCCCGGGCCGGCCCCTGCTGTCCCACCAACAGGCCTCTCCCTGGGCCCAAGGTGTCCAAGCACGAGCGGCTTCTGTCCCGCAGTGTTAACGCCGTGGGGGAGCCCCGGGCATGGGGCTGCCTCACAAAGGTTGCCACACAGACACATTGGCATGGTTACACAAATAACCAAGTGTTTATGCATGACTTCTTTCTTTACTATTTTGTTCCTCTATTTGTAGCAGCCTGGGGTGCAGTGTTACAATGACATATGGTGGGCGGCAGACACTTCAGCGCTCAATGGTTCACCATGGAGTAGGCGTGCGGCTGTCTTCCCTGGTAAAGGATGTTTGAAAACTGCAGGGGTGCAGGCACTGGTGAGGCCAAAGCCTGCCAAGTTTCAAGAAGATTGGTGGCGGGATTTGGGGGGAATTGCACCCCAAGGCGCTGACACAAAACTCTTCATGTGTGCGGGTGACACTGTGTGTGTGAATGCTAAAGCATCCGAAGCGGCTCCAGATCCAAAGCGGGATCCGAAGACTAATGCTCATTGGCCAGGCTAGAACAGGGACGAAGTCTCCCAGCGCAGCAGCTGGGGAGAAGGTGGAGGTAGAAGCAGAAGGCACAAGCAGGGGGTAAGCTGTTTGACCTCCTTGCGCTACCTGCCCCCCCTGCCTGCCCTCCTGCACTGGTGAGAGGGATGAATTCAAGATGATTCTACAATTTCGCATGGAAAATTATAACAATTACAAATTTTCCATGGATAGAACCTAATTGTTGGGTGTGGTCTGAAATTCAGGGTTGTCTTTAGATTCGACTAAATTCCAATATTATAAAAACCTAAGTCTCTGTCCGTAACGCTTCATTCGCACTCTGATTGGCTGACAGAGACAGCCAATCAGAGTGCTCCAAGCATGGGGGCGTACCGCCATTATTCCGAAGCTGCACTGAGGACCAGACAGAGGGCGAGGGAGCAGAGGCCAGCAGCTCTGGCCTCGGCTCTCGCACCTCACTCCCTGCAAGTGGTGCCAAGGACCGGACACGGGGTGGGGGAGTCAAGGCCAGCCCACTCCGCTTCCTGCAAGCTGCGCAGAGGACCCGACAGGGTGGAGGAGCCAAGGCCAGCAGCACTGGCCTCAGCTCCCCCACCCATCCTTGCAAGAGGCAGAAGAGCGGCAGCATGGGGCTTTAGGTGGTGGCACTTGGTCCCAGCCCCCTCACTCTCCCGCCCCCCCTTGTTCTTGACAGGCAATTGGCTAGTACAGTAAATAAAAGCAGCAGTAATGAAAAGGTTTTCAAATGTTGTACCACAACTAACTTAACCACACCATCAGGATCACCAAAGCATTCTGACAGTCAATATACGACCAGAATCTCACTGTCTTAGATAAATAATGGAAGGGAACAATAGTTTGTCTGTACAGAAAAAGGTTTTGTACTACTATATATTCATTTTACACTTTTAGTCCAGGGGCATTAAACATATGGCCCACGGAGCCCCACCACATGGCCGCAGTGCTGCCCCTGGGTCTGATCAGACTCGCAAAGGGCAAAGCACGCACCCACAGCACATGGCTGGCCCCCAGGCTGGATTCGGTCCAGGGACGCCCTGCCCCTTCTCTAGCATACCTGATCTGGCAGCTGCTCCAGCCCATCTAGGACTCTCACTGCATGCAGCACAGACCCGAGTGACCAGAGCAGTATGGTCCGGTCAGAGCAGCAGTTGCTGCAAGCGGTGACCATTCCAGCCAGAAAGTGGCACATGGTCCCTGCTCTAGCCAGTCCAGGAGCTATGCGACATGCAGTGTTTTTAAGCATTGTGGTGTGACATGGGTCCTGGACTACTTGAAGCAGGTGCTGTCACATGGCGCAGTCCCAGAGATGCTGGCACAGCAACTGTGTGAAAAATTGCTACTCCTCTGGAATGCAGGCTGCACACAGCATGGGTCCCAAACCAGTTGAAGTGGCTTCCAGATGAGGTATACTGGGGGAACAGAAGGGAAAGGTGGGGGGGGGCATGGTGGGCTGTAAACCTAATCCAGCCTGCAGACCAGCCCTATACCGCTTACCCAGCCCCAGGGCTGGATGTGTGCAATACCCCTCGTTTAGTCTGAAACGATATAATGCAGGCAAGAATTCAGTGTGTAAATGTGTATTTTCTCAGTAGCTACTAATAATACATTTGCCAAAGGGCAGGCAGGAGGTAGAAAAGTAAACCCAACAACAGAACACAATGGCAAATAATATCTGAATCAACCTTAATGTGAGCAATGTAACAATTAATAGATTATCTTTTAATAAGGTGCACAGGAGTATCATAAGCATATGTTTTCTCTATACTCAGGATCTCAAAAAGTCATTATTAAATTATTCCTATGTTCTCTCATGTTAACAGAGACCCAAACACACAAACTGACACCCTAAGGAACTATTAAAAAAAACCAAAAAAACAAAAAGCCAAACGCTAATATGTTGTTCTCTTACACAGTTACCTGTAATACAAGTTCTACTATTTAATAGGTGAACAATGTTAAAAAAATGTGTGTAATGAACCCATGTTCATTAACCAGTTCAATTCTCTGCAGAAGCTGTATTCCACAGCCTTTTCACTCACATATTCTATTTATATAGAACAACAGGGGTTGTCAACCGGGGGTACGTGTACCCCTGGGATACTTGGTCCGGGGTCCTAGGGGGTACGTGTGAGTGGGTGGGTAGGGACAGAGTGCCGCTGCCTCCCAGGGGCAGGGCTGGGGCAGGGCAAGGGCAGCAGTGCTCCTCTGTGGGGCAGGGAACCTCACACGCAGTGGTGGCTGCTGCCACACACCAGCCGGGTGAGTTTCCCCACCTTGCCTCTGCTCCTGGGAGGCAGTGCTGCCCTATCCCCACCCACCCGTATACTGTCCCCGCCTCCCTGCTCCGTGTCCAGCTGCGCGCTACTCCTGCCCCACTCCCCTGCTCAGCCTTGAGCTCCACACTAACCCCGCCCCCCCCGGCATCCAGCTGCCAGGAGTACTTAGACTAAAAAAAGTTGAAAACCCCTGTAGTACAACATTTACCCTAATTGTCCTTAACTTTTAGTATTCAACTTAAGTTGGATAATTTTAGAATTGAGCAAAGTTTCTGTTTTAAAAACTACATTCCAATACTTGTTGCATTAAATTAGGTAAGATAACATTTCAAAATAAGGTGAAGTCAATACAGAACCTTTCAAATATTTATTTAAAAATGGGATATATAAATGAATAAAAAAGGAGTTTAATCCAGAGATACAAACATTTTGGAAACAGGAGAGGCTAAAGAAGGGTGACTTACAATATCCAATTTTCCTGTATATTAATATACATTTCTAAATATACATCTCCTACGTATTTATATACATTTTATAAAAAAAATGCAGAGAACTATTTTCCACCCATGGTTCTATCTTTATTGACAGATGAACACAAATGTCTTGTTTTGATTCAAATGCAATAAAAACCAAGCTGATCAGCTTGGGTCCCATGACTTCAAGAAGGAGACGACACACCAGGCTATATTTTAGGTAGGGTATGAACAATACTTTTGCTGTCTTAAGTTTAAATATTTTCTGTACCTTTGCAGGTATCTCACTCTAACTCACAACAAACAAAGACACTATGAGGGCCACTCAGTCTCAGTGAATACCACTGCATTACTGCTTCTTTCTGTAGGTCCCCTTCTGCACAAAATGAAACTATAACATCAAGGTACAGTAAGTTGTCTTTATGAATCCACAGCTGAATGTTCCATTAGATAATCACTGTCAGACTCTTCCATCTCCTCCTCACCCACTGATGTTTCTGCTGAACGTTTCATGCCACGCTGCTGTGAAATGGCCAGAGCATATTTAATGTTATAGCGATTCCACTCACAGCTGTAACGAAACAAAAAGTAACAGAACGACAGCATTAAAAGCTAGGCTCCACGTTTTAAATATCATCAAGTATTCTATAAAGACCTATATATTCTATAAAAAACGCAGAAAACAAAACAAAAAACCCCCGAGAGACAACTATACATACAGCTTGGAAACATCCTCAAAGTGACGCTGGAGGCTCTTCTGAAGGTACTGAATCGTGGGCAGCAGTTTTCCTGACCTTAAAAGGAGAAAATGTGCAATTTACTGAGCAACCTTGAGTTACACATAAAATTCTAGAAAACCCTTCCTGCATGATTCTTCAAATTTTAAAATATAACTATACTGTTAACCTATTTTTACATAAATGAACTTTCTTAAATATTATACAATAAAAGCAATTGACTTTGCAACTTTGTGCCATATCCACAAATAATTATGTATAATTTTAAGCCAATACATCATATACACACAGTTTATCACTCCTGTTCCTTCATCATGGCTAATCAATTGCTATTCCATCCCCATCACAAATGTAAATGTCAACCATAAAAGACACTTCATTGTAAAGTTAAATTGCAGCTTTATAAGCTGATTCTTCTTGCCATAATCACAAAGATGACTCCAGATATAAGTACCTCTCTTTGGAAACGGAGATAAGAACCTGGCTTCACCTACGATCTGTCTCTAGTTTAGCAGTTAACTGAACAGAAAAATAAATGAATTTGACATTTGAGATTCGTTCACACATACCATCAGGCAATAAGGAGTTATTCTTCAAGCCACAGCAGAAAGGAAATGAACATATAATGAATTCTTCCTCCAATTTAGATGATTCAAATAGCAACTGGGAGTAGCTATCCCATTTCTAATTTGCCAAGTGTTCCAATTCCCTTAGAGAAGCAGGGCTGAATGCATCTTTTAGATATCGTCTAATTGCTGCGTACTGAAATCATGGCAATGTGAACACACCAGCATCTGGCACACTTCAGCAGGAAGCATTTTCAAAAGTCTTTTTTACAGATTTTATTTACATATTACCTATAAGCTAACTGTTCACACAAAAATCTAGCTACAAATCTGGGAAAGACTCATCTGCAACTTAACTGCAAGAATCAGTCATGTCTCCCAAGCCTCTGCATATATTAAGTCACTGAAAAGTAGTTATTGAATAATTTTAAATGTCCTGTAAGTTTCAATTCAGAATCTCAAGCTGCTAAACTGTCACAGTGTTCTGAAATACCTACTGTTCTGTCCTTAATGTTCAAGTTCACTTACCTGGTTTTTAATTTCTGTCCATATAGCATGAGCAACCTCCGAGTCCAAGTAAGATAGAATTCTAAGTGACGAGATTTTTCAAAGGCAGAGGCGAGAAATTCCAGCACCTTTTCCACATACACCTCTGGTAGTGATGAGCAGACTACATCAACTGTGGGTTTGTTAGGGTTTTAAAAAAAGGTAAAATTATCAATTGGAATAATATTATCAATTGGAATACTCTCCAGCCTTCCAGGAAGTCTCCACTCTTGAGAACCTGAAAATTTTTACTACCTTTATAAGCAAGACCATCACATGTACCTCCAAAAAAGAGGGTTTGCCATAATATTTTTTCTCTCAATAAATCCTTTTCCCCTTCCCATTTTCCCCACCACTTTCATTACACTCTGTCTTTCTGCACAGACTGGCAAAATCTTGCCATTCCTTGCTTTAGAGAAAGTGGCATACTAAATCAGATTAGTTCTCTCCATCTGCCATATTGTACAGAACTCTGCTTCTCCTTCCACATATCATTTCCTCTCCTTCTTGACTTTGAACCTGAGCCATACACTCAGCATGTTATCACTCCCCTTGTGAAACAACCTTCCTCTCCCCTACCCCAGTCAAATCTGCATTTTTGACCACTGTATTCTTCTTTCTTGTCTTGCTTCCCTAATTTAAAATATCTGAATTTAAGATTCATTTTCTATATAATGTTTTTATTCAAATACTCTTCCCAACTCTTTCATCTATCCCCATGTTCCTGTGTTTGTCTAGATTTTAAACTCTGGGACAGGGAAATCATCTTTCTAAATAACTGTTTAGTAATACTAAAGCATTACACACTTTGTTATTTCTTTAGGCCAAGCTCATAGCACAGACTAGGGACTACTTGCACTCTTCCCCAAGTCCCCAGTATGCCTCCCAACCATCCTCCCATTTCAGACATTCCCAGCAATTCACAAAATCATAGTCATATTTCAGGACTATTTTATTGTTGCCTTTTATGCCTCGTGTTAGTTGCAACTAATTTTGTCTTTTTTATTTTACCTCCACATGCTTGTGCTCTTCCTTTCTAGTCATCTTAAATTATATGACCTCCCTCGCATTTTTTGTACAATTCCTTTGTGATGTTCAAGTCCTTAAAGAGCTCCTGTTGCCACCATGCTAACCTCTTACTTTGTTTCCTAGCTTTCTTCCAAGTCTGACACAGCCCCTGGCCCCAGCCCACAGCTACAGCTACAGCCCCAGCCCAACTCCCTCCCATACCACAGGGACCTCAACCTCCACCCCACCCCCCATGCCCCTTCCATTCCCCCACAACAGACTTACCAGCCAGTCACTGCTCTTCAAGCTGCTGGGCTGCGTATTGCAAATCAGATTGGTATCAGCTGATAATGCCTCCTTAAAAACGAGCTATCAGTACCAGCCCAAAATAATCTCTATTGGCGCACCCCTAGTGATATGGTATCTTTCAGTAACTGCCAACTCTCCAGAACTCTTTTATCCTTTTGAATAGCTTCCTAAGATATGCTGCCTACCAATTCCCTGAATTTGTTGCTTGATTTTATTCTGCTACTCCCACTCTGGTCCTCCCTCAGAGCAGTGAATGCCATACTCATCAGATTCCTTTCACTCAAATTAGAATTTCCCTATCTCTACCCTGTACAAGGGGTTTTATGCACTTGCCCATCTCCATCCTGAATTAACATACATTTCAACATGTAATAGTTTTGCTGTACTGCGAAACATTTGGTAAAACTTTAGGGAAGCGCTGCTTACCTTCATTATATGGCACCGTCTCCATAACCTCCTGAATTAGTTTTTTCTCATTCAATCGGAAGGCCATAATGATGCCCTTGGCATACTCCTTCTGATGCAGCACTTTACGTATGCTGCTGGGTGTGATGTCAATGTCCAACTCAAAAGGATCAAAGACCAGTCCAGAATCTAGAGAGTAGATGAGAAGGCCTTCCGTGGTGGTTGCTGCCCAGCTCCGTCCTAAAAGAAAAGCAGAAGTTGCTATTTAAAAAAAACCCTTGGTACATCAGGGAAGGAGTCAGGGGGAAGAGGTGTTGTTAATTAACAGGAAGATTCCTTGTCATTATTGCTTGGCATGATTTGGGAAAGGTGAAAGCCCCCCCCTCTCTCTTCCCTCACTCCCTCCCCATCCCCACCCCTGCCAGAGCCCATGATCCTGACTGTGGCAAGGCGCAAGCAGAGCTCCCTCCCCCTCTGTTGGAGCCCCAGGCAGCTGACTGTAATGTAACACAGTGTGAGCGCCCCACTACTGAATGCTACCAAAGCATGGGTACATAGGTTGGATCCAAAGGCTCCACAAACCAGATACAGCCTTCAGGCCATAAACTGGAACCCCCTGCTCTATATGATTTTTTTTTAATTGGCTACTATGTCCGAGAGGTGCCAGCTGGATACCAGAATATACACATAACATGGGAAACAAATCCACTAACACACCAGTATAACCATTTCTGCAAGTCAACTCTAGGGGGTACTTGCATCTCATCTACTGCTCAGTCTTTCCACATGTTGCATGTGGAAAGCACCCCTCCCTTACATTACTGATAAACAACATTCCCTGTCAATACCCACCAGTAGGAGAAAAGCGGACACTTGTTACTCTTATCTCTGGTTTAAAATGCCGAGAACTCATGTCACCTGAAACAAAAGTTTAAAAGTGATTCACGAATATATCCAACTAAATAGGCACACCATAGATTCCCAATCCTTACCCTGGAGTTACTGTTATCAAATCAGTGCCAAAAAAACTGACAAAGAGAACATCAAACCATTGAGTGACAGAATTCAACATGTTTTAGTAAACATGTTTTTGAGTAAATAAACTTGAAAACTATCCTGGTATTCCCATCAATGGGAATCTTTTTTCAATGCATACAGACTCAGAGCAGAAACCTTCTACCCCACAAAGCCAGTTCAAAAAGCAAATGACAAATTACTGACACTGGGTTTAAGAGCTGAATTACCTCTCTTTACTCCAGGAAGAGCAATGGCAACACCATCTTCATCCCCAGCTCCTTCATCAATCAGTGCCATGCTGCCAAACTCAGTCATTTTTCTACGATCCAGGTACTCCTGAAAAATATTGGTATTTAATTTGCTTCAGATACAAAAATGGAGGTTGTGTTTGAGAGAAAAAAAATGAAGAACAGGATTACTCAATAATTCCTCAAACATTTGAGTGGACTAGTCCAGTTACTTAAGAATTACTACTTTGTAATTTCACCCAATAGGTGTCACTGAAACTTGCAATACTGTGGGATAATGCTCAGTCAGTGGTGACAGTGCCTGTGCCACACAACTTTACAGTACCCACTAGTCCGTGGTGGCCAATCTGTGGCACACATGCCACAGGCAGCCTTTGTCTGTGACCCACAGCAGACTAAAGAAGGGGCAAGCAGCCCGGCGGTAGATCAGGCAGGGAAGAGAGAGCAGAGCAGGCAAGGGAAGGGGACCAGAACAGCACGTGGGGAGGGCACAGGGCTCAATCGGGCAGGTGTGCCTGCCAAAGGCTGGCCCCACTGCACTAGTCACTTTATGAGCAATTACTAACAGGCTTCAAAGAAAGTCTCAACCTGGAATGCCACGAGACCCTATGAAAAGTGCTGCAAGGTGTGAGGAGATAACTAGATAAGTAGAGGCTCATGCTTGTCCCTGCCTGGCCAATCCCCCACCCTCACTTCCTGGCTCATCTGCAAGGAGATAAACACTGTAGTATATAAATTAGTTTTTAAAATGAAGTGCCATTCAGTTCACAAAAGTTATGGAGGGCTGCCTTGAGTCCAAAAGGTTGAGAACCACAAGTCTAAGTTAACATTCTTGAAAACAGTCACTTCAATGCAAGAGAAAAGAGATTAAGAGTTTCTAGTGAGTTAGTAAGAATGATAGAAGGTATTGTAAGAATGCCGTTTTTCAAATAAACTCAATTTGAAAAGATGACTTTTATAAATTTGACTTTTAACAAAAGACCCCTTAAAACTGCAGCCCTTCTCAGACACAAACCAGTGAGCCACAAAGAAAACAGCTCAACACAAACTGTCAGCAGTTTTAAAGTTTCACATTCTTGCAATAATTAAACTTAATTGTAAATTATCCTAATTACTGGGGACTTTCAACACCAAAACATTTACAACCTGGCTGACTGGGTCTGATTTGAGTGACCCGGAGTAAAAGGTTTTTTTTCTTTTTTGGTGGTTTCACCTGGAATTGACTCCAACCAAATGAGCCCCCATGTAGGTAGGATTTGTTCATGAACATTTTATTAACTGACACTGCAAAGACGTCTTCAGTGAACAAAATCAACTGCGAGAGTCACTTGCCTCCATTGCATCCAAGGAAAGATTGCATGAGATTTCAAATTTTTTAATCAGAATTTGTTCCTTGACGTGGTAAATGCAGACAAACTTTGACAATCCGCCTGCCAAAACAGACTGGCCATCTGCTGAGTAACACAGAGTGGTAAAAGATCTGAGGGGGGAAAAAAAACAAAAACAAACAAACTCAACATTTTGTTAATTTTAACCTGGCCACTCAATTTTAGCAGCAGACATAAACCCCAATACAGTGCAGAATGTAAACACAGTAAACTAATGCACTGTTAAAAGATGGAAACAGCTTCTGATTTAATATCCCAAAGGAGCTGTGTTTAATATATAGTTAACATACAAATTACTTTATTTCTGAACCCGTCAAGTATTTTACTATGAATCACAAATAGTTTAAGACAAATTACGTGGAGTAATTTACTACTTGATAGGATTGTGAAAGTTTATGTAAATCTATACAAGATTTTGAAGATGTAATGTTCTTGTTACATCTTTACTTACAAAACAGCCTTTTCAACTCAAAGACAAAACAATACGGGTGCACCAACAGAGATTTTTGGGGCCAATAGCGACAGCTGATTTTTAAGGAGGTATATCAGCTGAAGCTGATCTTTTTTACGATACCAGCCTGGCAGCTTGAAGAGCAGTGTCTAGCTGGTTGGTAAGTCTGTTGTGGTGGAAGGGGAGGGGGAAAGGAAGGGGCATGGGGGGAAGGGGGTCAGATCGAGGCCCCTGTGGTGAGGGAGGGAGTGGGACTGGGGCAGATGCTGCCCAGCCGGGGAGTGGCAGAGTACAGGACAGAGCCATAAGCAGCTCATCCAAGGGGCATGGGGAGGGAGGGGAGAGGGGGAGTACCCAGCACTGCACACACCCCAGGAGACCATAGGGAGGCACGTGCCCCCAGGACCTGCATGGGGTGGGGCACCTGCCGCTGAGGGCAGGGGCTGGGGCTGCGCCGGGCTCTTCCCAATGGGGGCTGGGCCAGGCTGCACTTGGGACAGGCAACAGTGGTGCTGGGAGGGAGCTATGGGGTGGAGAAAGCTGTAGCCACCCCAAAATTTGCCATAGCCCCCAACCCCCTCTCCCAGCACCACCACTGCCTGCCCTGAGCACAGCACAGCACAGCCCAGTCCCCACTGGGAACAGCCCTGAGCAGCCTCAGCTCCAGCCTGCCCTGTCCCATGCAGATCCAGCCCCAGCCTGCCCCACCGCTGCTTCCACCTGGACAAGCAGTCGAAGCAGCAGCAGAAGCCACCGAATGAGTGAACGAGCAGTTTCCAGAGAAGCAGCATGCAGCAGCAGGAGCTGCCTCCTGCTGGACAAGCCATGGTTCCATCCTGCACCTGCCCTGCCCTGCCCTGGCTGGGCAGCACTTGCCCCAGCACCTGCCCACACCCTCCCTCACTGTGGAGGCCTTGATCTGCCCCCCACCCCCTACCACACCCCTTTCCTTCCCCCTCTCCCCTCCCACCGCATCAGACTTGCCAGCTGCATGCAGTTTTCCAAGCTGCCGGGCAGTACTCCTTGCCACCTAGTTGTGTGCATGCATGGGCCATTTATCGGCCAATTGATCAACCATAACAGGCCGATTTCCAATACAATTTTCTTTATATTGGTGCCAATCCAATATCAAACCGATGTATCAGTGTACCACCTCTACAAAACAATTCTCCCAGACTTTCCTGAAGGTATAGCCTGCCTTCATTTCAGACAGGCAATTTCACAAGTCCTCCAGGCTTATACCTCCTTTAGGAAAAAACCCCATCTCTGCTTAACTTTCTATTGGTACCAGGGACTTCCACAAACAGACTCGCTGGATGGGTATGTATTAACATCTGTAAGCAACAAGACAAGCAGGAGACTAATAACTACTGTAAAAGTTTCTTTCTTTCAGACTTAGCCTGCTGAATTTCAGCAGGCTCAGAAGAGCCAGAAAAGAATGATTAAATGAAGAGTGAACAGCTAATTGGAGATCGCCACAGAAAGAGTAGTTTCAAAAAGAGCTAATGCCTCTACTTTTTTTTCCGGGGGGGGGGGGGGGGGGGGGGGAGAGGGGAAGAGGGGAGAAGAAAAAGGATATAAGGATTCTCAGCTCAGGTTTTCCAATAACCAAATATACTCACTGCTTTTTAAAAAATTGATTACCTCAATAGGATATCACAGATTATATATTCTAAAATAGCAACTTTCTATTTATCAGTTGCTTACAGGACCATAATTGTAAAAAGGTGTTACTGTTGACCAAGAAATGATGTACAGAATAGCATAAAAGCTTCAGTGTGATGTAAATGAATCAATGTCATCACCAATGACAAAATATACACACCCAGGATTTATGAGTGAAAGTGACCTACTGTGAAGGTGCCAGGGAAAGAGAAAGGTTTGGAACTAAAGTACCACTTGCCAAGTCAGAAGATACCAAATTTCATAATCAAAATATTTAAGTGACAGTTAAATTCTGAAACCATCGTAAAAAACTCAAGAGTCAGGAAAACATCATACAAAAGGAAAAAATGAGTATAATAGAAACAAGTGAGTATAGTCAATCTCTTGTCATTGTCACAAGACTATTTTACATACTTTCCCTTAGCAGCTTGCTTGGCTGTTATTTTATCCAACTCTTTTCTTCCCATTTGAAGGTCATGTCTTCCCTCAATTGAGCCAGTCTGCACTGCATTTTCAGGATCCCAGAAAGTTATTTGTCCATCCAGGGCTGCAACCGCAAGCTCCTTGCCATCAGGTCGGAAAGCAACAGCAAGCACTGCACAAAATTTGGTCAATGAATAAAAAAGTAGCCACACCTTACTTTAAAACCACTTTGTGTAACACTTTTGTCTAGATTCTCAGAAACAAGATTTAAAAGGATGAGGTAAATAGAATTTTTTTGGACAAAATGTAATGTTAAACTGACTATAACATTATATTTTGGGTAGTTAGTACCAAACACTTATTGTGCTGCTGAAAGTTTCCAGATTGTATGGAAGAGCAAGAATGAAAACTTCAGCTTGTAATAAGTAAATAAAATTCTAACAGACCAACGGCATCAAATACAAACATTTACAGAACATCTGTGAAAGAGCAGAACCACTCCTGCCTAGTGCAGGGAGGCTGGACCCAATGATCTTGCAAGGTCCCTTCCAGCCCTTACAATCTATGAATTTATGAAATTTGTATCTGGCTGCCTCCAAATGATAAGTTACATAACATGAAATTAAGTTTACCATCTGAGTTCAGCGTTAGGGTCTCCTTGCTTCTCCAGCTGTCAAACATATCCCATAATCTGACTGTTTTATCCCAAGAAGCACTAGCTAGGATACTCTTCACTGGGTTAAAACAAAGACTGCTGATGGGGCCTTCGTGGCCACAGATGACCTAATGGATGTAGAAAAGATAATAAGGAAATAATTATGTGAAACTGAGTTCAACATATAATACTGTAGCAAAACTGTAAGTAGGTCCACCGGCCCCATCCCTACTACATTTAGTTCTTCGCAACAGATGGAATGCAGATGTGTACCAAGATATCAGTTGCATATTGGATTGGCACCAATAAAAGGAAAATTAATATCATTGGCTTTTTTTGGCCAGTGTAGCTGATAATGTTCACTGATAAATATGATATGACTTCCTACTCAAGCCCCTGCACGTCATGCACATGTGTGCAGCTGCATGCATACACGTGGCAAGGAACACAGTTGAGCAGGTAAGTCTTTGGAGGGAAAGGGGTGGGGAGGATGGGGGTGTGCAGATTGAGAGAGTGGAGCAGGGGGCGCTGCCCAGCCAGGGCCGTGAATGGGATCCAGGGCCAGGGCAGGATGGAGTCATGGGTGACTTGTCCAGGTGGTGCAGGAAGGGGGAGGGGGTAGCTCCCCACCACCGCATGCACCCCCCAGGGGAGGCATGTGCCCCATCCCCAGATTTGTGTGTAGGGCAGATGCAGGCTGCTTGCCATAGGCTCAGGGCTCTCTGCACTACTGCCTTTCCCTTAGGAGCCCCATGTCAGCTGTGTGCCCCCTGCTCACCCACCTTCAGGCACATACACTTTAACCTAGAAGGTACTTAACAAAACATACTGTATGTTAACTGCAAGGATTCAGAAACCAAATCTCAGTCCCTTACATCTAAGAGTCTGCCACTCTGCATTGACCAGATGAAGATTTCAAAAGTGTCCTGGGAACCAGCTGAAACAATCTCACCACTGGAGTCCACAGCTAAACAAGAGAACTGGGTCAGTCGTGGAGAAGTGAAGGTGCGGAAATTGCGGTATCTATCATAAGCAATATTAAGAACAATTTTAGAAATGTGTAAGTAATTAAGTCTTCAAGAAAGCATTACAAAAATGAATGTGTTTAACACTTTAATAGTTCGTTTAAAAAAAAACAATTTTAACCAAATGCAACAATTTAAATCTAAAGTACATTTTGAATTGCTACAATATACAAATTAGAAATTAAAACAGGTATGCAAATATGTATTTTTTTGTTCAGCCAGTAGAGTGTGCTGGTCATGACTTTGATACATGAGTCCTAGACTGACTCAGAGACATATACCCATGCTACAGAAGCAAGAAATTTTTTGAGGCTGCAACTTTTAACCAATACAATTCACTTTAATGTTTGAGGATGTTTGTTCCATTACATATACTATGTCACTGTATGGATAATGGAGTAGTTGCTGGGTGTGTGTATACAACTAATTGCCTTCTATGATGAGATGACTGGCTCTGTGGATGCAGAAAAAGCAGTGGATGTGATATATCTTGACTTTAGCAAGGCTTTTCATATGGTCTCCCACAACATTCTCACAAGCAAGCTAAGGAACTATGGATTGGATCAACAGATTGTAAGGTGGATAGAAAACTGGCTGGATTATTGGGCTCAGAGGATAGTAATCTATGGCTTGATGTCTAGTTGGTAGCCAGTATAAAGTGAAGTGCCCCAGGGGTTGGTCCTGAGGTTGGGCTTGTTCAATACTTTCATCAATGACCTGGAAGACGGGATGGAGCGCACCCTCAGCAAGTTTGCAGATGACATCAAGCTGGGGAGAGTAGCAGATACGCTGAGGGGGCAGGGCTATGATCCAGAGAGACGTAGACAAACTGGAGGATTGGACCAAAAGAAATCTCATGAGGTTCAACAAGGACGAGTGCAAAGTCCTGCACTTGGGATGGAACAGTCCATGAACTAGTACAGGCTTGGGACTGACTGGTTGAGCAGCTCTGCAGAAAAGGACCTGGGGGTTACAGTGCACAATAAGCTGAGTATGAGACAACAGTGTGCCCTTGTTGCCAAGAAGGCTAATGGCATATTGAGCTGCCTTGGCAGGTGTGTTGCCAGCAGACCGAGGGAAGTGATTCTTCCCCTTTACTTGGCAGTGATAAGGCCACATCTGGGGTACTGTTCAGTTTTTGTGCCGCCTACTACAGAAAGGGTATAAGACAAAATGGAGAAAGTCCAGTGGAGGGCAACAAAAATGGTTAGGGGACTGGACACATGACTTCTGAGGAAAGGTTAAGGGAACTGGGTTTCTTTAGTTTGGAGAGGAGAAGACTGAGGGGAGATTTAATAGCAGTCTTCAACTACCTGAAGGGTGGTTCCAAAGAGGATGGAGCTGGACTGTTCTCAGTGGTGGCAGATGACAGAACAAGGAGCAATGGTCTCAAGTTGCAACAAGGGAAGTTTAGGTTAGATATCAGACAAACTCCCTCTCCAAGAGGGTAGTAAAGCACTAGAATGGGTTACCTAGAGAGGTTGTGGTCAGCCTTGGAGGTTTTTAAGACCTGGTTAGACAAAGCCTTTGTTGGAATGATCTAGTTGGGGTCAGTCCTGCTTTGAGCAGTGGGTTGGATTAGATGTCTCCCGAGGTCTCTTCCAACCTTAATTTTCTATGATTCTATGATCTTCTGCCTAATGGTCTACACCAGAAATTTTCCTGTTTTGTTAGTTTCCTTTACTGAGCAAGTTAGAGCATATGCTCCTCTACCTAGATATCTTAAATCTCACAAGCCTGTTTCCTCTTACTGAATTTTTGGCCTACAGCAACACGTATAGTGCACAATTCACTGCATACAGAACCCATTTCAGAAGGGGTCTGTGCATATAAAGCAATTTGAGAGACAAGCGTGGAGAAGAGCAATCCATAATGGGTAGTGGAAATTCTGTAAGAGGGTCTATTATGCATTATATGAATATGGATCACTTATAAGGCACATATTCTTATTGTACCGGTCCCCTACATTTAGTGCCTACGCCATTCATTCCTTGATCCTGGGAAGAATGCAAGAGACAGTTTGGTAACAACTAGGTAACTAGAAAATCCTTTTCTTTATATTCAGGGGTTTATGGAAATACAAACTATAAATCATCTAAGCATTAAAAAAACCCTAAGAATTATTTGATTCCAAATGCAGAACACAGATCTAAAAATACATAATGTTCTATCTGAAGAAAAAAAAAAGACCAAGGAGGAATTTGATAAGTGGTGAAATATCCGAAGGGTAGCCATACAGATGATGGTAACAGAATGTTTCTCTATGGCACAAGGAACAGGACAAGAAGTAACTGCCTTGAATTACAAGGAAAACTGACATTGGACATTGGGAAGAACATTCTAACTATAAGGGTAGTTAAGAATTGGAACAGGTTATCTAGAGAGGTTGTGGAACTGCCATCTTTGGAAGTTTATACAGGAGCAGGTTTAGACAAGGATGGTCTTGGAAGAGGGTTGGACTAGATGATTCTTGAGGTCTCCTCCAGGACCTTGCATGCTGGCTGGGTGGCCTGTTCATATTCTCTAAGCCATGGGTGTTCAACCTCTGGTCTGTGGGTAAAATGCAGGCCACAGAGTATCTGGCCCACAGGGTTCCCCAGAGACAAGGAAATTTGGCAGCAGGGGTGAGGTGGCAATAAATGCAGCCACCCTCTCCCGCTGCCAATTTTTCAAAACCTAAGCCCTGCACAACAAGTTGGGGCCAGGTCATACCCCATCCCCCCAGCACCATGGCTAGATGAAACCAAGCCATGTCCTTTCCCCCATGGGGCCAGGCTGGGGCCAGCTAAAACTCCCAACCCAGCCCACCCCTGCATGCAGGGCGAGGCCAGATCCCCTTCCCGCCCCTCCACAGGGCCAAGCCATGCCCCCTACCAGCACAATGAACTGAGCCATGTCCCCTTCCTCCCCCCAGGAGCTGGGTTGAGATTGGGACATGACCCCTTCCCTCTGTGGGACCTAGCCACAACACCTCCCTCCTCCCAAAGAGGCCAGATTGGAGCTGGGATGCCTCCTGTCGCAACTGCACCATGTCAGATCAGGATCACCAGCTGGATCTGACCTGTGGATGGCTTGGGCACTTCCCATCTGACCCACCAGCCAAAAAAGCTGAGCACCACTATCCTAGATCACTGCTTCAGCAGTTCTGTCACTTTGTCATAAACTGATAAATACACCATCAATCAGTACAGCAGCACGCAGACTTGAACAAATTGGTCTTAAGATCGCTGAGCACTGCAGCAGGCAGCTCTTTGGAGTGTTGGGATGAAAACACAAGATTTAAAAAAATGGAGAGTGGGGACAGAGTGCGTGACATTTTGATAACTGTACCATGGCTGAAACCAATGTAATAACCTGCTAGACAAAATTAAGCAGTACAGAGAGTCTTAAAGGGGACATACCTATGAAGGTCAAAGGCTCGCACTGTTCCATCCAGCGAAGCGCTCAAAATAACATAACCAGTAGACGTAAAAGTTACAACAGAGACACTGCTGGTGTGTTCAGTAAATGTGACAAAACAGAAGCCACTACTGGTGTTCCATACTTTTACCTGCACAAGAAATGGGAAGAACCACTAAAAACCTGTGCGTCATAAATGGGGGGAGAGACAGAAGAGGGAGAGAACATGTTGAAACCTTTCTTGTTCACAACAGATTTGTCCAGGTGGATAAAAATCAACGATTAAAAAAAACAAAATAAAATACATTGATTTTTTATTTAAATCTGATTTTTTTTTATTTAACAGTATTTTTAAGATGCTTTTTAAACAATACACTTATAAAAAGGTAATTTTAATTTAAGATATCTTAAAGCTCAAATATATCATCATGGAATGGGGATTATAACTTCTAATATACTATTTGAAACAATATATTCATGTAACATTTTTAGAAGTTTTATAAATAGGTCAGAGGCCATGAACTATATTAGGAGCCCAATCTTATGGGGTTTCCAGAGGCTCCTCTATAGATCAGTAAAGATTAAAGAAAACCACACTACCCAATGGGACTCAATGCTCAGTCTAGAAGATCCCATTAAGCATCTCTATGATGCTTAATTTCAGTTGTCAAACTGTGGATTTGTCTCTCCAGAGATCATAGGCAGACAAGGTTCTTTGGGTAGATGTGATATCTTTTATTTGACCTCTTTTATTAGACCAAGTAAATAGTTAGAAAAAAATGTTCTTTGCAAACTTTTGGGCACAAACGCCCTTCTTCAGGCATGGGGAGAGTTTGCTGTCTCCAGATGTAACATCCTTGTTAACAGCAGTATATGAGAGAGACAACAGACCAGATTACCCACCTATCAGCCCTACTGTCGCTCTGCAAGTTTGTGTACACACAGTTAAGCCCTTACCTTTCTCTAAAAGTGCAAAGTTTCAAGAAGTTAAATGAATAAAGGATATCAAACAACAAAATGCATTTCTTGCAGAAAACAATTAAATCAAAGCTTTCTGTCCAGTAATTTAAATCAAATCCACCCTGAGATTTGTCATTTCTTTCAACCAAAAGCCTAGTTCTGCATGCCTTAATCTCAGCCAGAACCCCTAATTCTGTCAGTTAGCACTCCATTAACTGGAGACTGGGCCTTTCATTTCCAAAGTGAAAAATACTTGGAGCTGGTCAAGAATTTTTTGCTCACATACCTTGCTAAGGAGCCAGAAGAGTTCTAGGTTCCCCAGAAAATGAATTTTCTGTTGCACAATCATTTTAGCAA
The DNA here is from genome assembly GCF_052110815.1 of Crocodylus siamensis. Lineage (NCBI taxonomy): Eukaryota > Metazoa > Chordata > Crocodylia > Crocodylidae > Crocodylus > Crocodylus siamensis. The sequence continues at coordinate 260,568,085 of NC_143395.1, read as the reverse complement.
AAAATTCCCGACAAGCTCTACTCTGCTTCAAATTTCAGATGGGGGGGGATATTTATTTATATTATATATATAAGTTTCTGGACCATAACTGAAGAAAAAATAGGGTCCATGAAAATCCAGAAAGTGGTTGTACTCTATAGTTCTAATGTAGAAATCACCCATGACAGACACATGCTTTTCTTTTAAAAAAGCAATGGTACAGCAAAGAAAATGTTGTTTGGAAATTAAATACTTTTTGTAAAGTTGATGTATTTTATTCTGAGGTAGGTACTTCCCAACTACTGCAAAGGCTTGGCAGATCTTGCAAAGTTTGCGGTAATAATTGTACATCATTAGGCTCCCATAAACATTTATGCATTAATGTAGATAGATGTTAGGGGCATACAACCCCCTCCAACGTTTTTTATCCTGTACCTGCAGTTGTTCCAAATGCAAATTCCTAGCTGCTAAAACAGGTAGATTAAGGGAAACAATGGATCCCTCAAAAACATCCCTACGATAACCACTCGAATGATGTATAATTTTGTAGAGAAAAAAAATACTTCCAAGACACATTCAAGGGCTCTGAAGATAAAAACAATTGTGCAATTATATAAAATGTAATTTACAGTAATGGAGCTTTCTACAATGCATTCAGACTTATACTGCTTATTGTGCTCTTGAGATTCATAAAATGAGATTTTAATGGCCCACTTACTTTCCCATCATCCCCTCCAGTAACTAAGTATTGTCCATCTGGAGAATATGCCAGCGAGACCATACTGTTGAAATGGCCCTGCTGCTTCAGTACATAAGACTCACTTTGCCATTCCCACACCAGCAGCTGACCCAGACCTGTAAACACAATGAAGAAAGACTGACACAGAATTTTGATTCAGTGACAGGATTCATCACATAAAACCTACTAAAACTCATATCTGAGCATAACATCTTTCCCATTTATTAAAAATATAAGCATGCTCATACAGATAAGCTGTATTACATATACGTGCATCCTGATAAAATACATAGTGGCTCTTTGAAAAATCAAAGCAACAGAGACTTTCTGCAAATACCAGCAATCATTACTTGGCCTAGCATTCTTGCTTCTATCTCAGAACAGTATTGACTGGTCTTATTAGAAGAGTGAGAGGTGTTGATGGGCAGCTAAAAGCAGATAGAGGGGAAAAGTAAAACTAAAATACACTCAGCTTCAATTGTGCATTTTTATGTGAACAGATGTTCTTTAAATCTCACCATTTTGAATGAAGCAAGGTTATGCCTAAACAATAATGAAACAGAACTAATGTTTATTTACCTTATTTTTAAGTAACCAAAGCAGCCACTTCGCTTCTGGAATACCTAGGGGCATCCCGTGGGGTTCACCCTTGAATCCAAAGATGTATTCTAAAGATACTATTATTTTTGAGGGCGGCAGGGTCCAGCTTACATGGCAATTAGTTATGGATCAGCCCTGCCACCCAGATTTGGAAGAGGGTTGTTGGTATATTCAATCACCTGCAACTTGTTTGAAAAATTGTACTACATTGCAGAGAGAAACATTTTATTAGCATGGAGAGGGAAAGGAGAGACTGTCCAGAAAGAAGCGAACACCAAGACTATTGCCACTGCAATACAAGCTTTCTTGCCAAACAGCTAAGTCACAAGGATGGTTTTACAAGTAACAGGACTGGACTGAGACTGGAGCCTACATCTACATTGCACAATGCAGCACTATGTAAAGATACCAATGTCAGCTCCAAACAACCTGGTGGTATGAGATAAAACATAATGCAGTGCAGCCCAATATACTGGCCTGGATCCTAGAACCTATTAGACCAAGAAGAGTGCTGAGGCAACAGTTATACTGCTTCCAGCTCCAAACTTAACTCACATCTGTCCAACATGGCTCTGCATTATGCTGTGTACACATACATTGAAAAATCTAGCTTCTGTTCCACATTCTGCCACAGCCTTCACTTCTGATTTGAATCTAATGACTGTATTACTCTATATCGGGGTGGCCAATCTGAGGTCCTGGAGGCACATGCAACTCTTCAGAAGTTGATATGCATCTCCTTGGATCTTCGCACAAGCACACGGTGACTAGCTTCCATTTGAAATCAACCCACATTTCTTGGAGTAGCAGGAATTAAACAGTCACCATCAGTGAAGCTGCAAGGCGGCATACATGTTTCTTATGCCTGTAACTTAAAATTACTGTTTTTTTGAGGAGATTTCATATAACACAAAAAAAATACCATTCCTGATTTAACCCATGGCAGATGGAGTGATATTTGGAAGCTGGTCACCATGTGCTTGTGCAAAGATCCAAGGCAACACACTAACTTCTGAAGAGCTACACGTGGCTCTGGAACCACAGGCTGGCCAACCCTGCTCTATATCATAATACTTTTATACAAGCAAATTTGTTAATAGGCACAAAAAGCTGAGAGACTATGATAAGTCAACAACAACAAAACTTAAGTGTACCAGGGCTAGCTGAGACAAAGGAGAATACACACCTGCATACATGCAACTTGTTTGTCTGAAAACAGTTCTAAGTCCTACCACTCACATACTTCAACTCAGTTCACACACCTGAACATCCAAAGGCAATCCAGTCACCAGTGCAGTTGATAGAAATAGATGCAATCCTCTGGTCTGAAATACTAAGAAGAAAATGTCAAGAAATACACAAAAGTGTTGAGAGTGAAGATTTAAGGAATTATTTAAAATTCAAAAATTGCATTTTAATTGCCTATATTCAAATATATCCTTTAATTTGTATGCTTTCTATAGTCCTATAAAAATCAAGGTTATGAACATACTTCATTCTTTTATGACAATAAGGACATAAAAATGGCCCTACCAGGAAAACAGTGATTTGCTTTGTTATAAATGGAAATCCTGCATTTACTTTTTGTATATCACCTCTTACAGCTACTACAATACAATATGTAATTTGATTACCACAAAATTAAGCATAACTATCTATAATACCAAGAAAGTATGTATCATTTTTGAGGTGGTTGGTGTAAGGACATAGGCAGACAAGGTTCTTTGGGTCAATGTGATATCTTTTATTAGACCAATTAAATAGTTGAAAAAAATGTTCCTTGCAAGCTTTTGGGTACAACCACCCTTCTTCAGACACAGGGAGAGTTAATTCTTGCTGTCTGTGCTTTCCTCAGTGGAATGTAAGGCATTATGCAAAATCTAGGTCTGTTAAAATGCAAATGCACAGCTGTGAGGATCAAAGGCCCTATGAGACAATGGGTGAGAGACAGGTGAGGGAGGTGTTGAGGTGGTGATAGAACGTGGCTGGTAAAATGCAGACAGGTTACCTGGGCTTATCAGATGGCAGGCAAGGTAGGTTTCACAGATATTAGGGATAGAAGAGACCTTGGGAGGTCATCAGGTCCAGCCCCCTGCCCAAGGGGCAGAAAATCAGGCTGGGTCAGATCACCCCAGCAAGATAAGCATCCAAGCATTTCTTAAAGGTATTAAAGTTTGCAAAGAACAATTTTTCCAACTATTTAGTTGGTCTAATAAAAGGTATCACATTTAGCCAGAGAACCTTGTCTGCCATTTTTGACGCACTTTACAAATACTATTTATTCCTACTGTTTTGGGGTAAACACTTTTGTAATCTCATTTTACACAGAGAAACTAAAACAGGAGGTGAGCGACATGCTCAAAGCCATAAAGGGAGTTTGTCACAGCAGGGATTAGAAGTTGGGAGTTCCTTGCTAAGATCATGCCCCTCTTTAATAAGAATAAGGTAATGGAGTTAAACAATATTATTAATTGGTCAGAGATCAATGTTCCTCTTGAATCAGAATGCTTTCGCAAACCCAGCTCATGCCAAAAATGTACTTACAATATCCAGTAGATGCTCATGCTGAAGACTTTCATGCCTTGAACATTCCTTCCTCAGCATTATACACAAGAACAGAGAGAGGCTTACTCAATTAAACTAACCTTAAGGAGTGGATCAAGTTGAACTCTGGAAGGTCATGGAGATGAAAAACTCCAGAAGCAAATCCAGTGACAAGGAGGTGTATTTTTTTGTGATAAGCTGCAGATGTTAATTTATTAAAATCTCCCTCTTTGTTGAAAAAATACCTACGTATCAAAGAAAATGCACAGAAGTTGAGAAGAGACAACTGTGTTACTGAAATGACAGTTTTGTCAGGCAAGTGTTTCAGAGGTAACAACATAATAATTCAAGCTAAAAACAGCAGTTCTGAAGCCTATTTAACATTTGCATTTCTCCTTATTCCATTAGCTGAACTACTAAGCCTTTTTTTCCTCCTGACACATGCAGCTTCTAATAAATTAGGTTAACATGGCAGTTGTAAATTATGAGAGCACACAGTAAAAGGCACTTAAGGTTATCCTCAGAGGAATTATATTGTGGATTTCCCTCTGGTCACCTAATGCTAACAATTGTGGTTTCTATAAATTAAGTGGTTACCCTTGCATTTAGAAATGCCTTCCAGAATTAATAATTGAATCATTAAAATTATATCTACACCGTGCTCCTGGAGTTGAGATTTCTCTTTGCAGCTACGCTGTTCATATATTTGACTCCACGCTCAGTTAGATATGCATTTGAAAAATATCCAACAATTGCATATTTCAAGCAAAGTTCCCTTACATAAAAGGACTCTGCATTCCAGACTGCAGTACACACTACAAAAGGTCTTCTTTAAAAACAGAGAAATAAGAAAGGAGCTCCTTCAGGGAAAAAAAATAAAAATCACCCAATATTCTGATGTCATCTTAAAGGATGCACATTTTCAACATACACTGTTATCATTTTTAAAGCCAAAATGTAGTATTTTGAAACCAAACCACATTTCTTGCAGTAGCAGGAACTAAATAACCACCAGTGAAGCTGAAAGATGGCATACATATTTCTTATGCCTGTAACTAGAATTACTGTTTTTTAGGAGATTTCATATCAACATAAAAAAAATCATCCCTGATTTAATCCCTGTCAGATGAAGAGTGATATTCTAAGCATTAAATCACCAATTTCATCACTCTCAAGATGAAGTCATGACCAAAGGTGCTCTATTAAGGACAGAAAAAAGAGGGCTTTAATGGCTGGCATCCAGAACACCTGAAACCTGGGTAGGGTTGTACATTAGCTTCACATAAGACTGAAAAATGTGAAAAATGAAGAATAAGGTGAAATAAACAAAGAGCACATTATAGTGAATGCCTGTTATACCCTTCTTACCTTCGGAAAAAAAACAACAATACTCACTTAGCAACACGTGAATATTTCACTTTCTCTCTGTTCTCTTGTTTATTTGTACTGGCTTTTCCATGGATCTCCTCTCCCTTACACTGTTCAGCAAAATCATTATCCAAGTCTATTGTTGATTTATTCTTGTCCTTGGCTGTGTCTTTAGGAGGCCTAGGCTTCAGACCATCCAGACCTGTATCACACTGCCACACACAGAGAGCCCCATCCTGACTAACTGTGTATATCTGGAGTAAAAATACACATGCACCCGTTATGAACATCGTATTATACAAGCGATTCATAACCTGCTGAATTAAACTATATTGAACTGTTATAGAACTGCATTCAGGAATGCCACTGCATACTCCTTCATTAAGACTGCAGCTAGCTTCTACTACAAAAGCATAATTCGAGTGTCTCTAACTTTTTCTTGGAAAACTCTTTTGGCTTGAAAATTACAAGCTTTACTTGGAAGAGAGAAAATTACTGCAAACCTTGAAATTTTGACATGAAATTTCCTTGAGTCCTTCTAGCTCAAAAACAGCTTGCTTTCCTATAAATATCGTTTCAAAACAACATCCAGTGAAAACACATTATAATTAGGCAAAAATAGTAGTCCCCTAAACCAGGGGTGGCCACCCTGTGGCACAGGCAGCCTCTGTACCCACCACACAGACTGGGCAAGTGACAGGCAACACAATGCAGAAAGGGTAGGGAGCAGAAAGCAAAGCATCAGATAAGGCAGGAAGCACAGGGCAGGGAGCAAAAAGAAGAGCAGCAGCTTGGTGAGGGAGCACAGGGCACAGAGCAGAAAGCTGAAGAGCACCTTATTTATGGGAACAGGATCCAAGTAGCTCTAGGGGAAGGTGCAAGACTAATTAGTGGGACACCTGCCAAAACAGTTGGACCCCCCACTGTCCTAACCACTGTAACTTGTACTTCGCTTAAGCCATCTGTTACTTTACAAAGCACCAGGAAATAAATGTGCATTAGCAACTAAAGAGACAAGCAGGTTTTTCCATCTCTAATTTCCATGAACATATTATTTCAAATCCAGGACAAAAAATTAGTCAGAGTGGTTATTTATGGATAAAAAAATGCTACCTCAATTTTAATAAGTATAATAAAAAGTCATATTGTGATTTACATACATTTAGACTATTCTCTTCAAAAAAACAGCCTACAATTGCATCCTTGTGCCCTCCCAGCGAGTAATAGATCAGGTTAGCCCATCGCTCAGCTCCAAACACCCATGTTGACATGTCTTTACTCCCTACTGCAAAACACCTACAAAAGAAAAGAAAAGGTGGTCCAGATTAGAACACAGGTTTTCAACATTTTCACTGCATAGACTGCATTTTAACACCAATGGACACAACTCGACATATAATTCATACTAGACAGATGCCCATACTACAAATGGTAGGTTTGACAGAGATACCAAGGATCAAATAGGTATGAAGCAGCTTTGTTTGTACTCCTAGATGTTCTCTTTAGGGGCCAACCCACATATTTTAAGGAAGAGTTTAGTGTTTGCTGCCCAAGATGTACATTACATAGATATATATTTGGGCAGCTTAAAAAAAAAAAAACCCATGAAATTTTGCTTACCGAAGAAAAAAAAATGGAGAAATCAAAAAAACTTTTCAAACAACATGAAAGTGCTGAAGCCTAGAAACTGGACTAGAGCATGAATAGAAACACAAATGAATTTTTTACTGGAACAAAAATCTCACATTCAAGCATATACCCTTGTGCAACAAACACAAAATGAACCATATAAAACACACTGGGTATAACAGATAGGAACTTAAGTGTCATCAACCTCTATAACAACTTACTTGGAATCATCGGTCCAGTCAATACATGTTGTTTCATCATATGGACCATAGTACGTTTTGTCCAAAACAAAGGCATTAAATTCTCGCTTCCTCCCAGGAGCATGGTACATAAGAGCAACATTGTCTTTTGTGATCACAAATTTCCTATTATACAAAAAAAAAAAGAGTAAAATTACAAACAAAACTGCAGAATCAGACAGTCCTTCACTGCCAGGAATACGACAATGAAAAAAGAAACAACTGCTTATTGTGATAAGATGACATTGACATGTTAATGTTGCAATGGTAAAAAAAAAGTCTTGAATTTAAAATCACTTGCAAATATAGTGTCCTATGCTCCTACAAATACACATACAAATAGTTTATGGCAGGGGTGTCAAACTTACGGCCCACAGAGCTGTGTCATATGGTCCACAAGGCTGGTAGAGGGGCCAGGAATTCAGGGGCAAAGCCTGCTGTCGAAATCAGGACAGCTTACCCAGATCTGGCCTGTGAGAAGCCCCACTGTCCAGATCCAGCCCAAGCAGTGGGTTCAGTCTGACATCCTTGGGTTACTGTATTACTCCCAGGAAGAAAAAATCTTTACTATAATCAATTATGGTTGCTCAAGGGAAACATCCATACGCCCACATGCTAAAAGGGAAGATATCTGATCTGGAAGACCAGATGGAGTGCACCCTCAGCAAGTTTGTGGATAACATCAGCCTGGGTGGGAGTAGTAGATATGCTAGGCGGTAGGGCTAGGATACAGAGAGACCTAGACAAATTGCAGGATTGGACAAAAAGAAATTTCATGAAGTTCAAAAAGAACAAGTGCAAAGTCCCGCACTTAGGATAGAACAATCCCATACACCAACCAGTACAGGCATCCACAATAGGAGACATACAGTCTAGGGACTGACGGGCTAAGCAGGAGCTCTGCAGAAAAGGACCTGGGGGTTACAGTGGACAATAAGCTGAATATGATGAGCCAACAGTGTCCCCTGGTTGTGAAGAAGGCTAACAGCATACTGGGTTTCAGTAGTATGAGTGTTGCCAGCAGACTGAAGGAAGTGATTCTCCCCTTCTGTTCGGCACTAGTAAGGCCACGTGTGGAGTACTGTGTCTAGTTTCCGGTCCCCTACTACAGAAGGATGTGGACAGATTGAAGAGAGTCCGATATAGAGCAACAAAAATGGTGAGGGGGCTGGGGCAACTGGGCTTATTCAGTATGGAGCAGAGAAGACTGAGGGGGGATTTGATAGAAACCTTTAAATACCTGAAAGTTGGTTACAAAGAAGATGGAGCTAGACTGTTCTTAGTGGTGGCAGACGACAGGAGGAACAATGGTTTCCAGTTGCAGCAAGGGAAGTTTAGGTTGGATATTTGGAAAAAAACTCTCACTGGGAAGATAATAAAGCACTGGAACAGGCTACCCAGAGAGACTGCATAATCTCCATCCTTAGATGGAGTAGACAACTTGTCTACTTAAGACTTGAGTAGACAAAGGCTTGTCTGGGATGATCTAGTTGGTGATGGTCTTGCTTTGAGTAGGGGATTGTACTAGATGACCTGTTGAGGGTCCTTTCTAACCTTAATTTTTTTTTATGATTCTATGATTTAAATTGCTCTTTTTCAAAATATTTTTCAAAGGCTCCATCTGTCTAGCCATCATTCCCCACACCTCCATCATCCATCCCGACCCTAGAATACTGTAGAAATTAAGTGTCAATATTGTAAAGTAACAGTATATGCATGTCTGTTAGACACCTGTGTATTATGGAATAGCATGAAACATGACAGGAAGTCAGGTTTAAGTTTCTAACACATAGCCCCACCAGACAAGTGTACTGGGAAAGAGAATGGTAAGAAACTGCAACATGCTGCCTCATACACACTCAGGTCTACAGAAACTGGTCCTGATCCAGCTTATGCATTCACTGGGTACCCTTCACACAACAGATTGTCATCAATTCCTTTTGGGTCTGTTTACATTAATTAGAGCCTGTTTTAGATTTTTCTTTTTAAATGTGATCCTACTTACTTGCCGTCAGGGGAGAAGCAGACGCTGTGCACTGGCTTCTGAAAGTGGAACTGATGTATTACTGACCTCATGATTAAGCTGACAAGCAGAGCAGCTCCCTCTGTAAGGAAGAAAGGAAGAGCTGAAAAATGACTTGCAGCAGATGCCACAGACAACAGACAATTTTTTTTTTTCCCAAACCAAGGGCTTTGGTAATCCTTTTTGTAAAACAGCTGAAACTGCAACATCCCAACATGAAGATGAACAAGATGCAAGCAGCTCTGGCCTGCTTCAGAAGCTCTGAAAGAGACCTTGATGCTTACAGAACTGAAGTTTCATCCCACCGCCGCTTGTTTACATTGGGCCAAGCTTTTGCCTACCTAATAGTGCAGGTGTTCCCGACAGACTGTGTTGCCATTATACTCCTGAAAGAACAACACCCCTCCCCCATACAATCCATCACCCCCCTACCCCTGCAAATACCTTCGTCAACAAGTATGGCAAGGCTTCCATCTGGAGACAGCCCCACACACGTCACGTTGAGCCGTGTTGCCACAGGGAACGTTTCTGACTTATTGCTGGAGGCAGAAGAAGGCAGACCAAACCATGTCAGGCACCTGATAGAACCGGGGGCACCGTAATTTTGCCCCACTCCGGCTGCTGGCTTCCCATGGCCCAGGGGAAAGGATGAGGGGAAAAGGAGAAGGGTCGCAATCCCCACACAGGGCCACAGCTAGGCAGTTGGTTACTGAGAAAAGGGGAAAGCTCGAGGCCAGATCCCAAAGCAGCCAGCCCACCTACCTAGGGCAGTCTTCCCTATCTGGCCTGCCACAACTTGGTTGTAAACTTGATCTATTAAGTGGGAGGCTGCCCATATTTTTTCCCAACGCCAGGGGCTCTACCAGTGGCTCCGAACCTTCCCTACACAGCAGCCTATGCCATACATAGTTTCATAGTTGGTAGGGTCAGAAGGGACCTGAACAGATCAAGTCTGACCCCCTGCCATGGGCAGGAAAGAATGCCGAGGTCAAACGACCCTGGCTAGGTGATTATCTACCCTCCTTTTGAAGACCCCCAAGATAGGAGTGAGCACCACTTCCTTTGGAAGTTGGTTCCAGATCCTAGCCACCCTGACTGTGAAGTACCACCTCCTGATATCTAGCCTGAATCTACTCTCAGTCAACTTATGGCCATTACTCCTGGTACTGCTTGGGGGAACAAGGACTCTCCCATTGCCTGCTGGTCCCCCTTGACCAGTTTATAGACAGCCACCAGATCCCCTCTCAGCCTTCTCTTGTGAAGGCTGAACAGGTTCAGGTTCCGTAGCCTGCCCTCGTAGGGCCTGCCTTGCTGCCCCTGACCATGCGAGTGGCCCTCCTCTGGACCCTCTTGATGCTGACCAAATCCCTCCTGAAGTGCAGTGCCCAGAACTGGACACAGTACTCCAACTGCGGCCTGACCAATATCACATAGAATGGGGGGGGAAATCACCTCCTTGGACCTGCTTGTGATGCATCTGTGGATGCATAACAAGGTGTGGTTAAGATGCCCTTACCTGCCTTTCACCAGGGAGGTTAGCAGTCCTGGCATTTAGTTGAAACTACCCAGCCATAGGCAGTCCCACCAGGCTCTCCTACCCTGGCAGGGTGATGTTTTAGGTCATGCCCAGGACCAGGAGCCTCCATGCCATCCACATAGCTCCTGCCCTTACCTCCAGGATGTTCCTGAGCCATAGCTCAGCCAGCTGATGTTTCTTTCATGGCCACTGGTAGCAAACTGCTGCCTCCCCCTATATAAGCTGGGTCCTAAAATGGCCACTCTAATCAGGCACCTGCCAGCTGCCTGCCTCAGCCTTTAAAGTGGCAAGCACCCAAAGGTGCGCTGCCACAGTTACCCAGAGACAGCAGCATCCCCATCACTGATTTTAAGGTGGACAGGTGCCCTGGGGACCCAGGCTTTTGCCTGGGTTTTACCACTCAGCCCCGGGGGGGCACTCCAGAGGTGGCATGGAGGTGCTCTCTCTTTCCCAACACACATTCCCTCTCCCCCTCCCCTCCCCACTTAAACAGGGATCCAGTGCAAGCCTGCCTGGGCCAGGGGCTGCATGGGGGCTGGTGGAGGGGCTTAAACCCCCACTGCCACCCCTGCAGCAGCCTGTGGGACAGGGCCACACTCACTCCTTGAGGTGGAAGAGGGTGACACGGTTGCCAACAGGGCTGAGGATGGCATCGCCATTGGGGGTGAAGCTCAGGTTCCCACGGCGATAGACAGCACCTAGCAGGTTGGAGAACTGGGGGAAAGGGAGGACAAATAGAGCCATTAGCAAGCAGCACTTTTTTTTTTTTAATTAAAAATACTCAAGATAAATATATATAAAACAAGAAAAACAAAACTACCACTCCGTATATCATTACAACTGAATGTAATATCCCAAAATCCTAATCTCCTCACCTAATCCTAATCCCATCTCCTAATCTTCTAATCCTAATATCATAGTAAAAAACATATATCACCTTACTTAAGAGATCACCCATAAAATACATACAAATACCTATATCTAACAAAAAGGACCATCATTACCAATCTTAAACAAACAAAACATATTCCTTTTAACCCACAGAGATTTTTTCCTTTATCTCCCCCTACAGTCCATAAACAACACATCCAATTTCCAACCCCCAAAACCCCCACATTCACATGGCTTTGTTCTGCCAACCTCCCTCTTGTGTATATATATATGAAATAACCAAGTCTCAATGTACAAACAAACCCAAGATAAAGCCAAACAAGAGGGAAAACAACTCTTCTTTAATCAATACTGCACATTACCCCACCTTTCCTTTTCCCATCTTCTTAACCATCACCCACCTTCCCACTTATATTAACAACCGTTTCCCATCTGCTTTTATACAAACAAAACCTGCCAGTCCACTTTTCCCCACAGCATTTCCATGTTCCTTCCTCCTCTATCTTCACATAACGCTTCACTTCTCAGTGCTACCTGTCGGCAGGCTCTACACTTCCACGTGGCAGATTTAACACATCACCCAAACCCTAATACTCTACTCTGAGATCCCCCGCTATACACAACCATTTCATCCCCGTTGTTTGAAAGAATCTCTGCACTTTTGCCCACACCTCGCTGGCGGAAGGGTGCTCCCAGTGCAAGTACTCCTGCCTCTTCCCCATTAGTTTCCTCTCTGACACTTTGCAGTCCTCAGTAACCCCCTGTATATTGAACAGCTCTCACCAGTAGTACCCTCCTCACCACTTTCCATACCATCTCCCTATGTTCCCCATTCAGTCATCTACCCAAAGTCCCTTTCCAAAACTTCCTCATCTGCTCAGTGCTCAAATCTCCCACCTCCATTAGCTTGTCATTTTCTTCATCCCACAGCTGCATTTGTGCCTTGATGAGGAAGAGTGTGACGCAGCTGCCCACAGGGCTGAAGATGGCATTGCCATTGGGGGCAAAGCTCCCTTTCATCACCCATCACTTTGTCATTATCACTCTGTTTCTTTCCTGGAAGCTCATTAAACCCACCCCTTGCTTTCATCACTGCCATTTCCTTGAACCCCTCTAAACGCAACCCAACTGGTGCGCCTGTAGAAATTTTCCGAGTCTCCTATAACTCAAAGGTATTTCCCACGCTCACCCTTTTTTCCACCCCACTCCATACACAGCATCACAGAACTGTATGACATGAGGATTGGAAGGTCACATCTAGTTCAGCCTCTTGCTCAAAGCAGGAGCAGCCTCAACAGTGTTGCCAACTCTCACAATTTTCTGTCATTCTTAAACTCTGCATTTTGGGAATGTGAAAAAAAGGAGCTCTTTATCTATGAATAGGAATATAGAGAAAATAAAGAGCAAAGTTCTGATGCCTAGCTTAATTAATGGAACATGAAGATGATGAAAAAACAGTGAATTAACATCAGTGAAGAGCGACTAGGAAGATGATAACGTGCTGGGAACGCCAAAAATCATGAGAGTTGACAATACTACAAAACGACATTCCACCTGCCCAAAACCGACAACTTCCCTCCTACACCTCCCCCTCGTCCACTGCATAAGTAAACCTTCCTCCTCCACCTGGAATCACCTCCACCCCACTGCCTCATCCAGCTCCTTCCTCCCTACCTGGTTCCCTCTTGCAAACAAACCCCATGCGCGCTTGTCCTGGCACCTTCCTTGCCTGAACCCCGCCCCCAACAAGACGTGTTGGAGACCTGGAAAAGCGCCCCCCAGCATGCTCCCCACTCGGTTCCCCCACGCCTCCCCCTTTAACGAGCAAGCGGCCGTTACGGCCCCTCCCTCACCCGGTAGGCGAACTTCATCCCGGCGCCAGGTCAGGTCCCGGCGCACGTGGAACGACACCAACACCCCCCCTCACATCAGCATCCACTTCCGGGTCATTTTCTGAAGGCGGCGGAAGTAAGCGGAGGTGGGGGAACCGTCGCTATTGCCCCCTAGGGTGTGGGAGGAGCAGGGGCAGCGGGGACTCGGAGTGCGCATGCACTCTGTCGCTACCGGAGGGGCGGGGCGGAGCGGAGCTGGCTCCCTCTGTTCCCCGCGCAGGCGCGTGTGGGGGATGGAAGGTGGGGCGGGGATAAAGCATTCAGTGCAACCATAAGAACCCCTTCGTAGGTAATGTGTGTACACATTTTGCAGCCCCACAGGTCGGCTTTAGTTCTAGCTAAAACCGTTTGCTGGGGTGTGGCAATTTTAATCTGCATGTACACTGACTCAGGTGTGCAACTGACTAAGAGCAAAGTGTTGAATGCACCGTCAAGGTACTCTAGAAGGCCGTATTGTGTATTAGCAATCCAGGTAACTTGATTATAGTGACTACATGACTCACAAGAACAGTATCTTGTAACTATTTTTGCTTAGCTCGTAGTGGCTTTTTAAATCTTAAAATATACTCTAGCACAGTGGTGCCCAACCTGTTTGTCCAGCAGTCACTGCCAGTTCATCTACAGGCTGGATCCAAGCTGCTGATCCCAATCCAGCACCCAGAGGAGGTAGAGCAGGACCCCATCCAGCCATGCAGAGGGGAATGGGGTCCAGCCTGGCCCCAATTCAGCCACACAACGGAACAGGGTTTGGCCCAGTCCCCACCTGAGCTGAGGGGGGGTGGAGAAAAGAGAGGGTACATGGCTCTTCTCCAACCCACCACAGGGGGTTTAGGAATTTGGAAGCAGGGGAGGGCAGCAGTATTGCCACTGTTCCCCCACCACCAAAATTTCCCCAACTTATGGGGAATTCTGCAGGTCAGATGTCAGGCCCATAGGCTACACCCAACCTGCAAGCTGACAGTTGAGCACCTCTGCTTTAGCAAATTAGTGCACATTTGAATAAAGCTGTACTCAGTACAAAGCTTTGCACTGATCTTAAACTGCATAGTATACTTTTGGGCACCTAGAGAAATTAAAAGACTTCTTAATATGTTAAGTGGAGAAAAGTGTGTGCTGTTCTGATGCACCACACTACCTGCAACCTCATTTTCAAAAGCCTAGATCTACTCTTGAACACATTAAATAATTTTGTTACCTAAACCGCAAAGGCTAGGTGAGAAATCATAGCAGCACAAACTGGTTTTCTTTTTAAAACATGTATATTTAGAATTATAATGCTTACATTTTCATTAAACAATCTTAATACAATTTGTGTTTAGTCTAACAATATATTACAGAACAATGTGAAAAATGATCTTTAATAATAAACCATGAAAAATGGAATTAATCATAATACCTGCAGTGTCAAAGTCACTAACTTGTCACCTTTTCCAGTCAAAGAATCCTAGCAGCCATCCATACTAAATGATGCTTTGGGTTTTATCCAGAATAAAATGAATTTCACAGAGAAAGGGCATTCCTTCACAGAAAGAAGCAGCAATAAAGATAAGGTTTTGTACTAGCAGATCTACTTACATTTTAACAACCTTGATCTAAGTCAAATAGTTAGCGTGATACACCATCTTAATTCATTCTCCAATTTCTTTTCCATTCTCATTCAGAGAGAATGGTTCTCTCTTTGCTTACACTCTCAGAACCTGATTTTTTTTTAAAAGAGAAACTTTCTGGAAATCCTTTCCTCATTATTTCTCTTTTATATCTTCATTGACAAATATTTAATAATGGGATAGTTTTCCTCTGTGGAGCATCTTGACAATAGGACATTATAGAACTGCAGGTAAAAAAGTCAATCTTATGTTAAGTGAACAATTTCCATATCAGAAGCAGGAAATAACCAAGGAGAGTTATAATTTTTCCAGTCACAGGTAAACCCGTGACATTCACAAAAATTACACCTTGGATTTTTCTTTACATTTGCTATATTTACATGTTTGACAAGTATCTATAAATATTTTAATTCTTTAAGTTACACATTTTAAATTTTGCTTCACAATTATTCTACATCCGCCAACTTTCCTAAACATAAAACCAACCTGTTTCCTCCATCTTATATGCAGAAGTCTTGCCTCTAAATAGTAATATCTAGGCTGTCATAGCAATGAGGAGTTAATTGTTTAAATGGAAGAGGAAAAACACAAACAAAATCACTCAAATGCTAATAAAAAAGCTCTCATCTGGGAACTCAAAAAACAAGTAGCTTACATTAATGTTCCAGGCCCTTGCTTCAGTAGACATCAGCGCAAATTAAGCTTGTTTAGTAGTTTAGGTGATATGATAACCTATGCTTTTCCCCCTCAGTAAGAAAAAACAAAACACACACAAACATCATTTGGAGGATTTATTCTCACACGTTGGTTGTGGTGACCCTTCTTCCATGAGTGTTAAAGAAACGATGGACTGTAGTTACCAAAAGGCTTCAAGTAGAAGTTTTGTGATGCTAAAGCAACTGCTACCTTCCAGTTTTAAAAGAAATTGAATGCATTTATTAAAATTTATATTATATGCAGTGTAGATCAATCACTTCTGGCAGATGTGGAAAAACCAATATGTATTTACTTCCTCCCTCTAAAAACAAAAAATAACAACATACTGATGATTACATTCTCCAAATCTGAGTGAATTCTAAAGCATAAAGAAAGAAGTGATGAACACACAAACTTACTGAAAGTTTGTACACGGAGAAAAACAAAAATACTTCAAGTGTCTGTAAATTCTGTTCTGTGCTCCCCCTTATTAAGAACCTATGGAAACAACTGCAGAGGTTTTTTGTTATTCCTTTAAGGCTCACATTGTAGAAGTTTCTGTCATTAAGAGGCCACATATCTGCTGGAATTATGCATCAGTTCACGCTGATTTTTTTTCTCCCCCCTCCAAAGACTTCACCAGTGAATTTCAGAGAAATACATTATATATATATATATACAAAAATACATAGCTTTTGAGAGCTGGAAAAGGTTTAAAACACTACACTTATTTACAAGCTGTGACTTTCACACCAATAAAAACACACATTTATTTTGTCCTTGATTTTTTGGTGCAACTTATACACAGACATTACATCAGTTAGTTTGGACTTTTTAAATAATCAACCATATGTACAATAAAATTTACAACTGAAAAATAATCAGTTGGTATGGTTATGACTGCAGTTTGCTGGACCAGAAGAGGTTCAATACTAGGACTTTAATCCTTCCCCATATGTAGACTGGAAATAGTCAAGTAATCTTTATTTTAAATTACATTATTTTTTCAGAAAACTCTAGAATCAAGGTGCAAAAGCATATGGCTCTGTACATACACAAAGCACGCACTAATTGGGGCTAGGGAGAAAACTATTTAAAGAGTCAAGCAAGTTAGTGTTTAGTAATACATTACATATCTGATCCAATACTAATAGTATTTCTCATTTTTTTAAATACCTGTTTGGAGGAAAAACCATGGTTGCATGAACACTTATTCCTAGCTTAACCACTTATGTGCCATGCCTCTGGTCATATCAAGGGTCATGTTTTGTTTTGTTTTTTAAAAAGGAGTATGAGAAATTAATGGGCTGCTATGTGGTATCCTTCTCAAGGGTCTAAATGTAATTCATATGTCCCAAGGCACAAAAGAGATTAAGCAAGTCTTCAAGAGGAAAAAAAATATAAAATCTTTTAGTTGCTGTGGGATTCAGAACCATGCACGCCAATCAGACGTTGAAAGCTATCCTGGTCCAGAAAACCAAACAGTCGTGTGACTGGAAAGGCACACACTTGAGTCATTAACAGCCACATTGCAAGGCTTACTGTATATGTCAACCTGAAAAAATTTTTGAGAACAGAAATCTAACTACTTTAAAAAACAGCAAATCTGAAGGCTGCTCAAGTTACATAAATAAAGGACCAATTACAGCAAGCATCTTTATCAGCAGGATGTGATCAAAGGGGAAAAACAGAAAATCATTGTACACAAACATACTGAAGTAGCAATATAAACTAGTGGACACAAGCTTCACTGTACATTTAAATTGTCTGAGGCTTCCATGGCCAGTAAGTGCTGAGATGCCATAAGTCTGGTTAGGGTTAGAATGTTACAATGAAGAATAAGCAGGTCACAATCCTTTAAAGTGCATTCACAGCCAGTCTTCAATGGTTTTTGTTTTTGTAATTTGTTTATACTGATCTGTCATGTGACACTGACTTCCAGAACATGGTCATCCTTGCTTGGAATGACAAGTATTTGCATGCCAGTGCTGGAGTTGAAAACCTGACCAGATGAAAAGGATTGTAGACGGGGCATCGGCAGACCTTTGTGTTCCCCACTAGTTGTTGAATGTATGCTGCCTCTGCTCCTTATGCTGCTGCTGTCAGCTTGATCATCCACATTCTTGTCCACAGATAAGTTATCATTTTCAATCCAGCTATCTGTGGGTGGATTAAAAAAAAAAATAGATTTATTCTATATAAACAACATAATTTAGTTAAAGCATTACACCTTTTTTATCTCTATAGCTACCTGTAGTTGGGATGATTTCCCCACCAAATCATTGCCCTTTATCATCCTCCTTGGTTATCCAAGTTGTGTGATTTTTATTTATTTTACATATAATTTTCCAACGCTACATTTTGGTAGTGCTCCCATCATTTCTCCCCCCTCCAATGAACGCCACCACTGCATTTTCGTTTCAGTAGTGGTGGTACTCACTGGGAAAAAATAATGCAAGTGGCAGGGTACACAAGACTCTATGTGGCTGTGATTTTACATGTATACCTGATTAGAGCTTGTGTAAATGCCAATCTGCCTAGACCTTGTATACTTTACTGTTCCCACCATTGGGAGATTTTTTTTTTTTAAAAAAAGGCTGAGGCAAACAAGAAAGTCAGTAATCTGTTTGCAATCTAACAGCATAGGATTTCATCTTTTGAGGACCATAATTAATTTGCAAGCGAAGCTCATTTAATTCCATTATAGCCAAATCCTAAAACAATCAATTAAAATAATTCTGCTCAACTTGACCCGCCCCACAGGTTAAGCTAGTTTCAATTTAATATTTCAAAGCAAAATACAATATTTTTGTTAAAGCAGCATCTTGATTTATGTTGCAAAAAACTATAATTCAAAATTCAAAATAAAACTAACAAAAAGAGCATATTTAGAATAGAATTACAGTATTTTCTCATATGCAACCCAAACTTTCCCCCCGAAAGTCAGCCTCCTAAAACTGGGCTGTGCATTTTAAGCAGGAAAGATGTTTTCTTCACTGGAAAAGCAGCAAGCCTAGAGACTCTGTGCCTGCCATGCAGCTGCTAAAATGACAGCCTCCCATGATAACCCTCTCATGGCCACAGCTGTTGGTTAAGCACTGTACTCTAAGCCAAGTGAGCTGTTGGTAGTATTTTGATGAGGATTGTGATGTTGAAACTACACTTTATTTACAAGAACTTTTATACAGAGAACTACTTACAGTAAAGAACTTGGTCTTACTGCTGCCTCTGCACTGGTCTGCAGCCTAACCAACTACTGCTTTCCAGTGTAAACCCCCATGCAACAGGAAAATGGGGAACACAGACTGCCATATCTACAAGTCACCAGTTTCTCTATGCCACACAGTTAAGACAACTTTACCAGCATCAAGTTGCATGGAGTGAGCAGAATGATGGGGGAGGTATTTATATAGTCGGACATCAGGAAATGGTAGGTATCCAGCAAAAAGTGGCATCACTTCCATGTGCACTTTGTGAGTTGCTCGGGCTGCTACAGGCATAGATATTACCCCAGAACTTTTCCCACAGACTGCCCAGTTACTGCTGTTGTCAACAACTGCAAAGGAGGGAGAAATTTGTCTTTGAAAAGAACACAGCTATGTTTATTTGTAAATATATGCATACACATTTTTATACCATAATAGTGCCCAGGAGTACAGGGCCTTTTTCTGCCCTGAGCAATGCAGAGTAAGAGACAGCTTCTCTGAAGTAACTGCAACTAAAACAGACAAGACAAAGGATGGGAGAAGAGATGGCCACAAACAGAGTGATGACATAAAGGTCAATTTTAATTCAATTTTCTCTTGTTCGGCATCTCTCCTCTCCTTTGCTTTTATTTACTAAAGGGTGGAGTAGGAGAAAAGCTAGAGATAGTAGTAGTAAAGCTGTAAGGTCAGAGATACAGCCCATTTGCAGAATATTCTGATAAACACCTGGGGAACATACTTGTGGCATTCATGTCCAAAGATACACTAAGGATATCTTCTACATCTTTAAAAAACAGGGCTCAAGAAAATATCTAACTAGTTTGAAAACTGAAACAATTTGTGCTCAATTTTAAAACAAAGATCAATGTAAAAATGAGACATTTGCAAACAACCAAGTTGGCAAATGTTTGAATATTCACTCATGTATACAATTCACAATTAAGATTACAGGAAAAATTGGCAGATAGCAATAAATTCTAAGATGGAAACAAAAGTTATGAGACTTGCATCATTCTGAAAAATTACAGGAGAAAAGTGAACATCCCTACCTTCATACATAAGTTTTGTTGTGCAGTATCCATCTGATTCTGTTAAGGCTTCATCTTTATCTACCTCTAAAAGGTCAGAAAGTCGGGTGATTGACACCTCCAAAGAGCAGAGTGAGCCTGTTTTACAATACTCTGCCCCCAACGGGGGGAAAATCTCAGCTTTCACATTATACAATGTCTGGCAGGAGGGAAAAAAGTAATGATCTGTAAATACTATATTTTTTTAATTTTTTTTAAACACAAAGCTAGCCAGCAGATTCAATGCAAGTCACAAATTCATATTTAATGGCCATACCCCACTACAATCAAACAGGTGGAAATTTGTTACAATGAGTGTAAAAAGTGTGCTTAAATTTCATTCTATAGAAAAACATTTTTAAAAACATGGTTTATTGTGACAATGATGCTGAATCCTTCCACCATGTTTCCTTTTTCCCCACCTGGAATCTCTTCTTTTCACTACTTTCTTGTCTTCCTATTCTAAGTCTGTTCCCCCTGGCTGCAACAAATTATTACTGCATTTTTTTAAATTTGTGTTTGCAAATATTTGACATTAGATATTCTTTGTTCATTGTAAGAACACACTGTTACAGGCACAAGGACTAAAAAGGCTTTTATCATACTAAATTTTTCATAGTAACACAAATTCTCTTTGGTAGGAATCCATTTAGCAATATGACTGTGGGCCATTAGCCACAGCCTAGAAATATCCTCTTTGCACTAACTTTTGTTGAAATGCAGGTGGAGTCTCATCACAAGATTAACGTAAGTAATGATTACTTTTTATAGTACTACTTTTAAACTCCAAACAGTACATGAAATGAAAAAGGGTATTTCACTGTTTTTGCCATCAAGATCCTTTAACAAATGTGACCATATTTTGAGAGTTAATTCTAAAGTTACTTACTACAAAATTTAGGGACTCCAGAAAGTTTTCTAAAAATGTACTATTGTGTTCATTAGCCTACTCTCCTTAGCTAAAATGAATAAGTCAAGACATCAGTGAAGACTAGGTACACTGAATGTGGGTAGACTACACTTGCACCTAAAACTATGTTCCAAGCCAGTTTACCCAAGTAGGTAAAGAACACAACATAATATTCTGAGAGCAGACTGTGCCTACTTCACCATTTAAATCCAGGAAAAGTTCATACATAGAACTTGCCAGTTTATCCTCAATGAAAAAAGAGAGGCCCACGTCTCAAAATTTAGAATAAAGGTTAAAGAACTTAGGTCAATGCCTTGTAATTTAAATTACATCTGGTCAGTAAACTTGCTAAGTGATCAGGTGAACAATTAATATAAAAACTGTGAAGGGAAAAATAAAGTATTTAAAATGAGAGCCAAAGAACACTTAAACAGTTCATAAAAATAATGAAAAACCTCAGTAGCTACAAGAGAAATGCCCGGTTTTTAAATAGAAAGCCAGAAAACAATTTAAAATAGGCTTTTTAGTCAAGGTGGTGTCAAGCCAGTAGCTCAGTACCCTTCTTCAGTCCAAGAATAATAGTGGGAGTCAATATATAGGGCAGGAAGCAAAGTATGGACAATTAATTTTATTATTAATGGTAATGATATGGCCTCTTCTTTGTTTTTATGGTTTTTACCACCTTGACAGTCTTCCAGTGCGGTGACATGAATACAGTATCTGCTAGTGATTTATCACCAGAAGTATAGTTAACAGAGACCTCAGCTTCTCATTTATCCTAATATGTACTATATATAGATTTAAAAAAATGTACTTACAAAAAAATTTTCCACTTGGAATTCATAAATGAATGGCTTCAGGGAGAAAGACTGCTCTTCAGAGGTAACCGGACAAAAGCTAAACAAGAACTGGCACTGCAAAGATGGGGGAAGCTCTTTCATCCACTTCAATTCCCATACAAAGAATACTGACTGCTTGCTGTATATGAGCTGAAAGAAAATTATTCATCCATACCATAAGAACAAGTCTTCCTACTGGAAGCATTTTAAACTGCTGGCCTACTGAAGTCAAATTTTTACTGAAATCTTATTATATACTACTTCCAGAGTTTATGCTTCTTTAGAGTTTATAAAATACATTATATACACAATATAATATAAATCCACAGAACTAAATCTACCATCTAACAGTTTTAATTTCTTCTTATCCCTCAGATAAGTATGCTAGGGCTTAATCGTGTTGGAATAAAAAGGAAAATAATTTCATGGTCAACATTAGCATTTCAGAAATGGTATCTTTTTAAGGAAAAATAAGCATAAGTAACCTGTTTATCAACAGTTAGGATTAAACATGTTTTTCAAGTGCAAGTTTGCACATCATTTTCCTGGATACCAAACAGCACTGTGTTCAAACCAAACAAAAGGAAGCTGAAACAAATTTCAGGCCTCTGCTTGGTGAATGTACCTTAATTTGTTTTTTTACACCTCAGCTGTTCTGGTTTTTGGTTATTCCTGAACAGACTCCTGTAAAACTCTGCTAAACTACATAGCGGCTTTGAAAGTGGTGCAAGAAGGGATTAGAAAAAGCCCCAAACAAACCGAGTAAATCAACTGTAATTCTTGTTAAGACAATTTTGGGCCTGCAAAGGTAAATTTATTATAGTAAGCAGCCTACCTTCTAAGGTACCCTTAATAGTTGACAGTTGTTCTGACACACTGTGCAATAATTACAACCTTCTGACTTTGTGGATCTGGGTGTGTCAGTCTCTGATTCCCTTACACAGTTCATATTCCTGGGTGATAACAATTTTAGCAATGCAAGCACCAAATTTGAAAGAGTCCAAATGTACTGTGGAGTGCTCATCTTATTCCCCAGACTTAAGAATTAATAAACCACATTACCTGTTGAGATTCAGAATTCAGAGGTACCAGCTGTAGATCTGTGCAATTACCAGAATTTTTTAGATTGCTCTCCGAAAGCTCGAAGCAAAGCTCTGACATATTCTGTACACACACTTGTACATATTTCCTAAAAATAAGCAAATTAAAAATAAAATGAAAATTGTATACCAACTTTGGCTTTGACGTGAATTCCAATATTTAAACAATTTAATCAGTACTACCAAGTTTTTTTTCCCTAACTGCATACCTCAAGCAAGATTAGAAACAATGGCCAGTATATATTGCATTTCTTTCCTTGTCTACTCAGTAGTTGTAATCTACAAGTCTGCAAAAGCAGGGCTACAATACACTTAATTTTCTACACAGATTTGTTTTTACTGTCTCAACTGAAATAAGAGCAAAAGGTGGACCAGGTTAGCTTATGTCTGTGTGACTAAACTATACTACCGATCTGCATTTGTTCTATTGCTGATGGTGTGGGAGGGAAAAAGGCACAAACCTTCAGGTGGGTATTTTATAAAAGATGGCAAAAAAAAAAAAACCCCCACCATCTTACAAAACCACCATCAACTTACAAAATCAACCCCACACACACCTTGACGATGACACACAGAATATCAATGGAATATTAACTTCTACAATTTGCAGGGGGAAAGAGACCATAAATATTTTACAAGCACATTACCGTTTGCCAGCTGACAGTAAGGAATGTTTGGCATTAAAGGGTATACTGAATGTTAATGCAATAATGGTGGAGTAGATTGACCAAGGACAATCGATGGTTACCTGGAGAAACAGAAACAAAAGATCTCATTTGTGCTGTTCAACTGCAGATTTAAGTTTGCCATTTTCCAAACATCCAAAGACTTATTGGAAAACTTTGATCTTGATCAGTGAAATTGAATGCATCCAAAAAAGAAAAAAACACCCTTTTATTTCAAACAAAAATCCAAAGAGAACTGGAGGTCTGAGGTGTATTGTTGCTGTTTTGGCATGAAAAGCAGACTTACAGCTTTGTTTCTCTCTAATTCCAACTCCTAAGCTAGTGTATCTGGGGAACCTATTACTTCACACGAGACTGAAGGCTGGCAAATATCAACAGCATCTTACTGCAGTAATTGGAAACTTTTTTCCAATATCAAAATAAATTATAATGGTAACATAACCAATAACCATACGCATGCTGTAATGGGTGACAGACTTGTATTATAAACTTGAAGCACAGAGGTTCAAGGCAAGTGCTTTTCCTGAACTGATTGCCAATTTTTCCCAAACATATAAACAAACTGTATGCCAATTAAGTGAAACAATACTCTTTATACAAGTCCATAAGCTTCTTTATATAAGTCGATTCTTCATCACACCTACCATTTATGAAACCCAAAACAACCCCTGCCTTCTGCCACCCTGCTCTCCAAACACTACAATTTGTGAAGAAGCTCACCCATCCACAATTTATTTAACAGACTGTCATCCTTCACATGGCCATCATAGCATACTGTGCTGATTTTTAGTTACAAAAATAAAGTGAAAACATGAAACAGAACCATTCAATTAACTCTGTGCCATTTCAGGAAATGGTGTTAATGATTCAGCAAGGACACATTCTCTCTTAGCTAATAGGGAAGCAATATCCCAGTAGGGTGCAGGCATGCAGTGCAGACAGAGCGTCTATCTGATGAAATCAGGAGAAACTATAATTACTGGTGTTACTTATGACCAAATTCTTACTTGGCTTGTGGACACAATATCTGGATAGGACATAGTGTCCTGAACTGGCAAGTATTTGGTGATGGAGAACCATTCATGTGTTCAGCACAGTGTACCTTTCGGTGCATACTTTTGATGATCTGTACATCTCTGCTTATTTTCTATAGTTTGACTTGCATTTACACCCCTTAAGTTGCCAGATGCTTATACTGAAGGCAGGGTAGATATGCACCTTACAGACCAAGAGCATAAGCTTTCATGAACTCAAGCTCACTCAGTGGAAGCTTATGCTCTGGGTATATACCATGTTTACTCAACTCCAAGACAAAGTCTCCCCCCTCCATTCAACATGGGGAGGGGGAGGAACTCTTCATCTTGGATTAGAGTATAAAGAGTGGGGAGAAGAGGGGTGGGGGCAGGCAGCCCCTGCAGCTACAGCTCCAACCCTGACAGAGCCACTGCCCCCTACTGCCCTCCTGCCTCACTTCAAACTAACATTTGAATGTTAAGAGAGGTAGCAAAACTAGCTACCTCTCTTTGCTCATAGATGCTTACATTTTAATCTATATAAGACCTTGGTCATTCATTTACTTATTAATAAAAGAAACATGTCACCTTACTTTTTGGTCAACTGTTGCCATACAGTTGTCTGCTTTCTGCTTCTCTTTGCTTTTTCTGTGCAGGTCTTTATTTATCAGATTTTCTCTTTCCATTGCAACTACTGGAGCTGATGGCAAATACATAACTTCTAGTTCAAATTCAATCACGTGATATGCAGGAGCCATTGGCAGCGCAATGCTTGTGATCTTTTCAGAAGATTGGATCGTTAGTGTTGACTGCGAAACTCTCTCTACAACAGTGTGAGTAACGAGAGAAAAGTAGTTTTAGACTCAAATCTTTCCTCTGCTGTCTCCATTTTTATTCTCCAATTATTAAATTATAAAGCCATACACTGAACAATTAGAAATACCTTCTCAGATTTAACTGGAACCCTAAACTTAAAGGTATCTGTAGTATCTAAGAGCTATATCTGTGCAGATGATGCTTATAAGGCTACCCTGTAGAGCTCAACAGTGACTTCCCGTGATAAAGCCTGATCTCACACTATGGAGGACACAGACTGAAACCTGCCTTGGTACTCCAACTCCAGTGTTCAAGAAAACACTGATATTAGTCATAAGGGGTTATATAAAGATAACTCCTCACATAATAAAGAAATATTCCTCACATATAAAGTATGTCCACCTGTCAAATTTAGCATTCCCTAATTACTGCTTGTCTCACACCACTTCTTACATCATTCTTTTCATTTCAGAAAAAACTTACATTACTAATAATATGAGGCTGTGTACAGACATTAGTAAGAATTAGTATTTTAGTAACATACTGCAATACAGCATTACACTCAATGAGACTATACACCTTACTTGTAATCTCTCCCCTATTTGGACTATTAAATCCATTTATGCTTATACATATAAGCTTCAGAAGCTTTGGAAGAAGACTGAGAAGACTACCAGAGCTTTGGGACAAGCTGGGATATCACCTACTTAAACAAAAAACTATGGCTACTGAAAAGCAAATATTTTCATTTTCTTGGGCACTAACATTATTTGTAGCATGTAACCATTCTTTTAAAGTGAAATAATAAATCTACATTTGTTACAGTACAGCCTGAGTATTGGTAATGCCTCACACAGGCAATGCAAAAAGTAAATCACAATTCACTTGGGAATCCCTCACTATTCCTCAGCTATGCCCAAGAACACTGGCCTCTACTCAGAGGGTGTGTTTACATGTGCCCCTGACTGCATTTGGTACTCCAGTCATTTAGTACTTGCTTTGCAGTCCCGACAGCAGTTATTTTTAGATGCTACGGCGACATAGCTTGTCACTACAGCAATGTAGCACTGGCACCACGGTTTCTGCCTGCTAATGTTTTTTACTACAGTGAGGCAGCATCTCATGTAGATGCTCCCAGAGAGCCAAGACAAATAACAGATGGAATAAGCTTTCAGTTCATCTTAAAGGAGAACAACTGCCTCAAGAACTCAACCACTCACAATGAAAGCTTAATTCACAGGTGATGGAGGCTTGAAAGAAAACTCAAAGTATGCCAAGTTAGAGCTAGATAGGATGAGGCAAACCCTGTAACGTGAATGAACTACCATGTCTGATAAAAGATGATCTACTGAAAAGAAAGATCGTTGTACTTGCTACTAGACTTCCTTTGTTGTGCAGCCCCACATAGGAACACTACTAGAAGTCATCTGTTAAGCAAATTACATTTTCCAGTGATTAGCCAATGGTGTATAAAATAAGCCCTCTCAGAGTATATTTAGTCTTCACTATAGTGACAAAAAAAAAACCACACCTGAAAAATCTAAAATGAACTGATCACATCTACAAGCTATTTCCAAAAACAGAGATGGCAGGGATGGACTGAGACTTTCTAGAAGCTTACGTGCACAGAATTACGAGTTGCAGTCTAAAGCATACCTAATTGATGATGGTCACTGAATATTATGGCAGTCCTGTTCTTAAGTTTCAGAAACCACTACGCTGATATGCACTGCTATACGTAATATTTTAGAGGATTCCTGCATTTTCAGATTGGTTACAGATCATTAAATGCTGGCTTTGTTGCTCACCCCTGGTATTGGAATAGATCGCTGCCTTGCTCTCTGGATGGTACAAAATAGGCATGGCATCAGCATTACTAAGTTGTAGAGTATCGCCATTCTTCATGGTATAATGGCCAGTAGTCACGGTGAATTTCACCTTCTGAGGAATACCAGCCAAAAGGCTGTCTAAATAAAATCAAAACAAACATTGTTAGTTTATCCCAGCCCTCTTATTAATACGGCTAAAGTTGTCTGTTAAAAGTTATCTGTAGATATCTACAAATAAAATATATTTTTTTACTTGGGCATGTTCATTTTGAAGTCATCCAAAAACATAAGGAGTCTCAGCCACTCAGTTTGGGGCAATTTGCTCTTTATCTGAGAACAAAGTCAGCCACTGCAGTGAGTCTGGCTCATGTAGACATATACCGAAGCATAAACTATCTAGTTTGTGTTCTACTAGTAGTAGAGCTGTCAGAACAATTTGGTGTAGCAGTGAGCCACCCAAAAATTTTCCCAACTTCTTGGACAGGCTAGATGGTGCACACTATGCTCTATCCTGCTACCAGTACCTGAGCTACCTAGTTTAAAGCTAGTTCCGACATGTCTACATTAACTGCAGTGACAATATCCCCAAAGTGTTTGCAATCAAGGAAGTTCAGTTGAGAATATGCTCTCAGAAACAGGCAAATTAAGCTTTTAAGATATTCCTCTGAGAAAGTTTTCCCACAATAATCCGAATAGGGGGGTGGCAGGGAGAGCTGTGGGAAGAAAGGGAAAACTAATGCCTTATAAAAGAGTAGAACCTAAGAACAGCCTCTTATACAAGAGAAGATAATTAAGCAGATAACTTCACAAACCCTTCTAGGGATTTCACCAGTAAAATCTCTCATACCTGGAAAGTTTTCAAACATTGTGATGGCAAGACCTGTATTAGATAATTATTACTCTCTCTAAATTCAATAGAAATATTCCATATTGATTTTAAGAACATTAGATCAGGACCTCTCTATTGACTTCTCTAAATGCCAAAAGATTAGCAGTGGCACAAAGCAATCAGTAAGAGAATCAGAGTCAATGATGCCCTTAGATCAATATTCAAGTCTCCTAATCAACAGCATCCAGTGATGCAGAATCATACTCCAGTTAATCATTTGAAACCACATAAACATTCCTCACAACTAATCCAGACTCTGAAATGAGCCAGTACTTGCTGTCATTTAATTTCAAGAATGCAACTGATAATTTGAGGAACAGTCAGATATAAATTTCATTCTCACTATAAGTTTAAAAAAAGCGAGGGCCATAAAAGAGCAAGGTAACTCATTTTAGAGTAAATGAAAAATGAAGTACACATCATGCAGTGAGAAGGCAAAACTGACATCAACACAGTCCAAGCATTCCAAGTCTACCTACCTGTCAATGGCTCCACTTTTAATTGAGGCTCTTGAGAATACACATCATACTGCACGATTGGGTAAATATGAGGAAGGACAAACTGCACTTTTCCCACTGACATGCACAGCTGCCTGAGTGTGTACGTCCCAGGTTCTTTGGCCTTTGAAGAGAAAATATTTTTTAAAGTGGAGGTTTCTCAAAGCTAGCAATTATGACTTCACATTTCTAGAGTAAAACCTCTCTTTTCAATGAACTTATAACAGTTGGGGGAAAAAATTCTAAGCCCATTAAGTCCATCCTTGTAGAGATTAATAGAAATTAGAAGTGAAAGAAAACATTTCGTGGATTCTTAAGAGATCCCTTTTTTCTTTTTTTTCAAATAAATATCTATTGAAATGTTTTCAACAAAGGGCCCGCTTACTAAGGTGCAGCTGTAGGAACGTTACCCATTTGATTTGGGAACAAATGTACAGAAATATCAAGCTTTGTTGATTCAAATAGACAAAGAGTTATTTGAAGGACCTATCAGAGCAGTCACAGTCTACAGTGTTTTATGTATTTATATCTATGTTTTAGATGCATTGAGATGTAAGTTATACCCATTATTATGGTTTTTACCAGACAGTGATAAGAGTGTTAGTTTCCCTGGCATGAATAAAAACCCACAAAGTCTGAGTTAGGCACAGCCTTTAATCAAGGTATGCACACACTGGTTTCTCTCACTTTTCCCCTTCCTTCATAGAGGCACCCATGCCTGAGTAATACATTTATCTCAAAGTATCCCAATTCTTCAACAAAATGTGGGATACTTTATATTTATAATTGGCAGGGCCCAGATGGGAGGAGATGGGACAGGATGGGATGGGACACTATAAAAAAAGAAAGCTGTACATTAGTACATATGCTTTCAGATGATATCTGTTCAATTCTTGATGTGGTCTGTCTTAGCAGCCTTTTTGAAACATCTGGGAACGGGAAGGTTGTTTCCCTTTCTGCCTCCTCTTTCCCTCACCACTCTTCCTGTGAGGAGGCTTCTTACTTAATAGCGCAGAGAGTGTATAGATATTTGTTAGTATTATTCTGCTCTTATGGCAGAATTGAACTTTTGGGAAAAGTGGAAAGAAAACCTTAAAGAGCTGAAATGATCCACCTATTTATCCCTCAAAAAAAGAACTAGAGCACTTGAACACCCAAATGGTGTCATGCTAACAGGAAAAAAAAAAAATGTTAGCCTCTCAGAGATCTACAGTATTTTGAACACGGCTTTTCCAAATTACTTTGTATAATGTTTAAGAAAATTTGGCAAAGATATATTATCTGTTCCATATCACACTATATCAGTTGTGAAAGCAACAAATACACAGTTGTATCTGTAACTCAAAGCACTAAAATACACAGTCACAGTGAACATGTCACAGACAGTGAAAATTCAACTTTTCATCTAGAACTCAGCGGTACTGTTACTTGCTTTACATTACCAATCCCAAAGCCTTATCAGTTTATTAACTTACTTCGGTTGTAAATATGCATTAATGCTTTTGCCTATTATCTACTAAGGTAATGATAGATTTCATATAATTTAAATCACAACCAATTTTTAGCAGCCAAAGCAGAAATAATCTCCATAACACTTGGACAAGTACAAGTACATTTAAGGAGGTTCATTCTGTAAGCTGGCTAAAGGAATCACTGCAAAGTTGGCTTGATATGTTAACGGCCAGCTAAAGATTCTCCCCTGGGCTAATTCCCTCTACATCCCATATGAAGGTAGACATTTCCTGTCCTTCGTTAGTGCAACTGAATGCTGTATCTACAAACATAAGAGAACTATTTCTGTAATCCTTTCTTATTTCTTTCACCTCTTACATAACCTAGCAAAAGAGATGTCAACATCTCAAAATACTGTGTTATTTTAAAGTCCAATATAGCCAACGTATTTTAAGGAAGCTACGACTCTGCTATCTAAGTAATGTGACATTGCTGAGGAAGTTCTAGAAACTGAAATTCTCTCAAGAGAAAGTAGTGTTTGCTTTGTGCAACTCTAAAGGAAGCTGGGATTTCTTCATGCTAATGGATCATAATTTCCTTTTAATGTTCCCTTACTAGGGGGAGAGACTGCAAAATTAAAGAGAAAATAGGCTGTCCTTCCTACAATAATGACCATAAGAAATGTATGCCTGTACTGTGAAGATCTATCTAAACAATTTCAAATCGTAAATTATATGTTCATTTATATTACATCTTGAAGCAATCTCCTGAACTGTAGAAGCAGCCTTACTGACAATGCCAAAGAGATCATGTACATTAAGCCCCTAAAAGCCTTCTCCTCATCAGATTCTTTAGCCTTGGATCCAATTTTATATTTACATTCAGTTATATTTGCAGCGGTCAGTCTTCTAAAACCCCATTCTGTAGTCTCCATCCACATGACCCATATTCTGTGGGAACAGTCTTCTGCTCCCTCCTAGGAGGTATTAAAAAAACAAAACAACCCCTAATGATTAGGTCCACAGGCAGTGCAAGGATCACACAGATGCCAAGGGTCAGGTAAAGCCCCTGCTGTACCAACATGAACTCCCATCTTCAGTAGGTTGAGCTCTACCCATACAAGCTGGCACAGTGGCAGCCTACTCCACAGTGAGCATCTATAATGCTTCCTACTGCAGGAACGTAAAAAAGAAAGGCAGAGAGCAGAATAAGCTTGCATTTACTAACAGGCTTCACAGAAAATGTCACAGTTTGAGATAGAGACAGACAATAAGAAAAAAGGGCAACAGAAATGTGAAAGATTTAAAATCACAAGAGAAGTGGAAGAAATGAAATATGCACTGAGAACACTGGAAGAAATTTCATGACTAGCATTGCTAACCTTCTGGTTCTTAGGCATCACCCACATACCTAAACTTGATGCTCCTTCTCAGGCATTTCTATATAAAACTTTGCAAAGTTAAGTACCAACAAGTTAGGAAATGCCAAAACTAAAGTGTGGGGTTTATAAATACAAAAATCAGTTTTTCTTCACAATACCCTTTCCCCCTTCACTTTGCATCTTTTCCTTGTACTTTCTTGCCTCATTCTTTGTTCACTGCATACCATCCAGATGCTGTGCTGAATATAGCTCTCTCTTTTTAGCACTGTTCTTCCTATAGCAGCACCCCTCAGTTCGGAAATTACCCTAACCAACATTAACAAGGACACCTCTCTAAGCAGGTATGGAGCACTTGGAGGGTTTTTGTTTGTACTGAAGCACACAAGGGCCATGTCCACATGGGCAGGGCTATGCACACAAAGAGCAGCAGCACAAATTTGTGCCACCACTTTGTACCCCAGTATAGCCTGCTCCCCTGTCTCAAGGCACCCTGCGCCCCAGCCAGCTGGTCTGTGGCTGGCTGGGCCACAGGGTGCCTCAGTGCAGGGGCTCCACACTGAAGCCCATGCTGAGGCACACAGAGACGGAGAAGCAGCCAGCCCAGGGCTGCCTACTTCCCCTCTTGAGGCACCCCATAACCCAGCCAGCCAGGGAGCAGCTGGCTAGGGCACAGTAACACGGCACGGGGGCTCCACAGTACAGGGAGATGGGATCTCTGCATTTGTCCCAGTGCTTGCCACTTCGGTGGGGGTTGCACTGCTTTTTTTCCCCCCCAGGGCTTTTTTTTTTTTTGCTACCAGAAAATCCCAGTAGCAAACTTTGGCTTTGTGTTGCAAGTTAGCAGTGCATTGATTAACGTGCAACTTGTGCGGTTTGTGGTGCTGCAAAGAGGTTTGCCTGCATGTCTGGATCCAGCCAAGGTGATTAAAGCTAAAGATTTGCAGAAGTCCATGCACTGAGTGCCCAAAACGGAGAAGCCTATTTTTCAGAATACCTAGCATTTTGTATAAGTATTTTAAAATCTTTAAAACACTGTGCAGTTACTTCTGAGGGGATGTGGATTGGGAGAAGTGTGTCTAAGTTACCGCACCCACTTTATGACAGATTTTTAGACGAATGGGTAGCACTTTCAGTCCTCATATGGTTATCCCATGGGTCCATAGTGCCTTACTGCTAGAAGGCATGTTTCCACTACAAAGGCACTAGAACCACAATTCTACCTGCAGTTATGAGTGCTTCGAATGTCTGAAAGTCAGGCCCAATTAGTCAAGCAGGACACCCAAAAATAAAGCACACGGGAATAAACAACCTTACGTAATAATTGTGCTGTAAACAACTTCCCACCATCAAAACCACAAGGACATAAAACAGTGGCAGGGCCAGAAATACAACCCCATTCTCCTAGGCAGGCACCCATTTGTCTTAACAGCATTATTTCTCTTCTTGCAGGTCCCTGCTTAATTCACTACACACCATGCATCCTCTGCAGTGAAAAAGCCAGGGTCCTGTGAGGAAAAAAAAAAAAAAAAAAAAAAGAAGAAGAGGTATGCAATACAGGCAACCCCCGCTTAACGGTCCTAATTGGTTCCGGAAAAACTGAGCATTAAACGGAACCGTGTTAAGCGAAAATCATTTCCCCATTGGGATTAATGTAAATAAAAATAATTGGTGACTACTGCTTCTTACTATCGCCGCTGCCTCTCCTCACCCTTCCGCCTGCCTGCTGGCTGCACCATGTGCCAGCCCACGGCCCGCATTCCTGCCAGCTCTGGCACCACAGGGACCCTTCACTTACTGCTTCTCCCTGCCGCTTCTCAGGCCCCATGTGCTAGCCCACAGCCCACACTCCTGCTGGCTCCGGCACTCTGGCAGGGGCCCCACACTCATGCCTGCCCCCCACCCCCACTTGCTGCTTCTTGCTGCCCCACTTCTCCCCATGCCCCCTGCCCCGGGCTCCTGCTGGAGCCCACCCACTCACTGTCACTCACCATTTCTTGCCACCACTGCTGCTTCACTGAGCGCTATAGCAAAACTGACTCAGCACTGAGTGAAATTAGGTATTAATTTTAAATGAGCACTATAGCGAAATAGTGCTAAGTGAAACCACGCTAAGCGGGGGTTGCCTGTAATGTCATTAAAGGCTACTGTAATGATCAAAGTTGCAAAGACAATTTCAGTTCTGGCATTTTTCAGTGGCAAATGCTTAACTTTGCAAAGGCATTTATTTATTTTTAGTCTGTTATGCAATAGGTTTGCTATAGCTACTAAAAATCAACAAAATCTCATCAAGCTCTGGAATGAAGCAACCAATAACAAATATTTATTTGCTCCAGTTAAGTCTAGCAGATGCTACAGAGAAGATTACCCGCAGGAGGATTACATTACAAAAGATGTCCCCTTCTTCCGAATCTTTCCAGGAAAGCTAACTATGAAACCAGACCACCTTACTTTTAAGGATTATGCTTGACAATGAACATTGCAGTTGGGAGAGAGATTCAATATTTGCCTGAATACTAGCCTCTACTAGCCTGAATACTAGCTGCTGGTTTTATTTTTATGGAAGCAATAACCAGATAAACAACATGAATTTGATGGGCTTTTAGCTCCCATGTGCACTCCTTCAAGTTACCCATTTTTGGCAATTATCTTCTCTTCAGTCTAGAAAAACAGGAATGAAGGCTGGAAGATGATGTTGAGCTGCATCAGTAAAGCTGCAGCAGAGATGCAATACTGATACTACTTGTCCAGTACTATGCCCTTTTCTAGACAGTACTTTTATTTCTTCTTTCATGAGTGTTATATTCACTCAACTGTAAAAACATACCTGAGTTCTGAATGTTATTCTATTGATCCCTGGTTCCAGTATTAAGTTGCTACATTTTAACATGTGAGCCCCATCCTCCAGGGTCACTCCTGAGGACATTTCCAGAGATGAGCTGCTCTCTTGCCTTCTTAGTAGCATGTGCACATTTTTGCAGATGATTCCCGTTGTGTTCAAAGAGTTATCCGAGGGACTCCTTTCATACATTTCATATAATTCCAATGCTGGTAAGTTATTTCTTGATAAAGGAAAGCCTACAACCTCATTTGAGAAGCTGATAATACCATTGGACGTTTTGTGCTTGGTGAGCCATTCAGCCGTTTTCCGGTAGCTATTTTTCTCAATGCTGAAGTGAACGTTGATAGCAATCTGATCCACTTGGACTGGGATGGGCATTTGGCTCAACAAAGTCAGCTCAACAGATAATGTTCCGCCCACATGGACCACAGCATTTGGCGGGTCAAAATGTAGAGTTTTCAACTGTGCAAAGGAATGCATAGACAATATAACCTTTTCACCTGGAAATACAGAAAAACAGGTATTTTATTCTACTCTGCCACTGACGATGTTCCATTTACTTTTTTTAATTTAGAAATTTTAAAAATGCCCCCATGCCAAAACTGATACAAATGCTTATAATTTCCCTCCACTAAGTGGGACAAGATCTATTGGGATCTTTTCCCCCCTGGGGAAAAGGGGGAACTGTACGTGGAGCTGCAGCCAGTGGGATGAAAAGGCAGACACGCAAATCAAGCAAAAAAGATGGGGAAAAGGGGAGTTCTTAAATTACCAACAGCCTCCAGTCAGCCAATACTTCAATATTGACAACGCTGCCATTAAATATAATCATGATGCGGGTTGTAGCAAAAAGACTGTCCCATCTACACTGCAAGGTCGCCACAGATACCATTCCCAGAACTGTTCCCACTGTAAATCAGTTACAAGATACGACAGGGCAGATATAGCTACAGCACAGTATGAGGGAAGCACTGCAGCCAGACACCTCAACCACCCTTGAAATCTTTTCTGGATCCCAAGGAAGAAATGGAAGAAGATTCTCTGGTGAGCCAAAGTAAATTAATAATACTTGATTACTGTGGTAAGAAATGCTGTAATGTTAGTCCAGAAGCTACATATGGAGCAAGAAATAAGCTATGATCAGAAAGACCCTTTCTTTTGAGGGGTAGAAGGCAAAAGACACATACTGGAGCTGAAGTTTTATTGTCAAGTATTTAAAACCAGTCTCACCTTGGCCCTCTGTCTGTTGATTGGCAAAATTTAGTATTTCTTGGCAGAAATGTTTACGTTCATCTTCTGTTAAGTGATTATCAGCAGCTAAAAGGCTACTTGTTTGAAGATAGCTGACACGTCAAGTTAAAGAAATGTGAGGATACAGCAGTATATTTAACAAATATTTTAGTGGAAAGAGATCTGCAATTGCTTTTCTAAACTCTAGAGCTGTTTCACTATTAACCAAAAGTCCTGCTATAAATAAAAACAGTAAAAGGTTTACTATCACTGAAGCTTATTACAGAAACATCTTTTCATTTGACTGAAGATCATTTAATAACTGTTCTTTTCATTATCCTTCAGATTATATTTAATCTGCATTTTGCTATATAAAAAAAAAGCCAGCCTGTCATATAAAAACCTATTACTGAGTAGGAAATAAATCTTTTTAAACCAACCACAGGAAAAAAAAACCTGAATGACCAAAATAGTGATGCATTACATTGCCCACTATTTAAAATAAAGCCCTAGCATTTTATTAGAATCTAATTTATTGGTATGCACTACACATTTGGTGCACAGAACTCCAGCCTGCACAGATCTGGTTACCATAACTAGATTATATATGTCTGTATCTATATACAACTAGTTACAAATATAGATACATTTCTCCCCCGCTTCAATGGATATAAAACTTTCTCCACTGTTTACCAAGACTGCATTATTACTGGTTAAGAAGCATTTTCATAAAAGTATGCTTTGAAACAGAGTAGAGTTTTTCAAAAGCACTAACATGATTTGGAGACTTATTCACTTTAGCACCAGGTCTAACCAAAAAAAAAAAAAAAAAAAATCACCTGGGCCTTGACATCAGCTTCTAGGTCTTATTTTCAGAAGCAACTTCAGTAACTAAGTACCTAAAAAAAACAATATCCAGAGGTGACAAAAATACTGCACTCATTTCTGCAGGTTGTATGAGGATAGCCTTGCATAAATGTTCATGTACCAGTACTACCAAACTCCTCAATATCTACAAGATGACTGCATTTTTCGTTCATGGGTACTGTTAAAGAGATTAAGTTGCAGCCCATTTCAGTAAGTGACTATAGATAGCTAACTGAATTAACCTATTCAGTTGTGATTGTAAATGCTAATTCAACTATGGATATATAATCGTATTGTAATCTAAAATATATACATATTATTTTAGATCAAAATTATTTAAGACATGGATTATGATATACGTATATCAGATTAAAGTGACATTACTCTGGTCTACTCATTAGGCTACACAGGAACATACTGTGTTAGCACAACAAAAGCCATTTAAAATCTACTTTTTCTGTTGATAACTTGATCTGTAACCTTATGGTTATAATAGACAGGGAAGTACCTCATGGCACTGTGAAGCCAGAGAGTTTAAAGAAGAAACCATCCTGCTCTCAAAAGGAACTTGTTTTTGCTCACAGCTATAAAACATTAACAAAATATGAACTAGATTAAGATTTGACTACCAGAGGTTTAACTGTAGGAAACGAAAAAAAACAAAAACAAAAAACCAACATGAAGTGGTAAGATAAAAAGATATAAGCTTTGTCCAAACTTCAGAGATCGTTCTGCTTTCTACACCAGATATCACAGTACCTTGCAATTAATTAATTGCATTTATGTAGCGCCTTTTATCTGACGATCTTGGTCAAATTAGAAATATGAGGCAAAGAGATTTATACCATTTGTCAAACAGCACACAAAGGCAAAGCTAGGAATAAAGTAACGGTCTTAATTCTCATGCCCAGGTTTAAACACCAGACAACATGTTATATACTGCATCTTAACAAAACATATTGTAGATTAGATGCAGGAAGGGGCCACTGTAGGAGGACAACCCACTAAACCCAGACTGTGTACATTTATATGCAGTAAGCATATCTAATGCAACGTTTATTGGCTCAAAAAAGTAAGCAACATAGGGCATTTGTACAAGTTTGCACCACAGCACCAGGTGCTTTTAAAAGAGTCCAGTGCTGAGGCACATACAGTTGTATAAGTGGTGAAATGTGCATCAGTGCCAAGAAAATGGTGGCAGCCCACTTCTGAAGTAAAACACATTGGAGGTGGTTTAGATCAAAAGCACACTGCCATCATCTTCTGCATGCTTATACAACTGCACGCTGTGGCACAGTACACATCTTACACGTGGAGCAGACTTGATTAATTGATTCTGAACTCTGGTGCATCACAGGATGAAATGGTACGTGTATAAATGCCCACAGGGCCAGAATATCCTTTCCACGGGCATCAACAGAAAAGACCATTACATTTTACAGTTTTTACACTAATAAAATGCTTCATATTATCTCTGCTTTGTCAGTTCTTTTTCAAAGACTCAGGCATTTAAGTGGAGAACAGGTCAACTGAAACCCATAAAAGAGGTTTTAAAGAAAGAATGGATTGTAGAAATCTCTAATGGTTGCGTCTCATTGTTTATGGATTGGTCTCCGTCCTAAAACTGAACTGAAAATTAACCTAGAAAATAGGTTATCAACCTCACTCCAATGAGTCTTCCAGGTTTGGCTGACAGAGGATACTTTTCAATTTGCCCAAGGTGTTTCTGACATTCTGCCAACTGCTTTCTTGTATGTGTGATAAGCAGTGCCCAGCCCTCAGCAAGGTAAGTTTTCAAAGCTCCTTGAAGATAGACTTCTGCCTTCTGTGGGCCTTTCTTCCTCCTTAGAAAATACAGGGGGAAAAAGAAAGGTTTACAAATGATCTAGTGCAACTAACTGACCATACCCACAAAACCTAATGCATGCTTTCAAAAAAGGCAATGCTAGCAAATTAACAAAAGTAGCCACTTTTCTCCAAGTGCTGCCATATGCACTTCACAGATCATGCTGCTAGGAATGATCATGTCATTCATTTTGTGGATAATATAACATTGTTGGTAGGGGGCTGTATATATACATACACATATATACACACACACACACACACATATATGTACGACTCAGGTTTTTGTCTAAAGGCAATAGGGGAAACTAAGACATAATACAGAAATATTTTGTAATTAAATGATATTTTCTCTCAAGTATTTTAGTTTTGATGTTCTTAAAACTTGAACAAGCACATTTTTAATAAAATATAAGAAATTTGAGACAAAGTTACATTGAACAACATTAGAGAGAGGAGAACCTGGTCTTGTAATGTTACGTTGAAAGCAGATTTGAGTATAGGGCCTTCTGTAGGCATAGTATCAGTAGCATCACACACACACTTATTGCAAAGTGTATGTACATTCCCCCCCAAATAACCAATATTTATATATCAATGGATATATCTATTACACACACACGGTAGTCATTTATACAATTCACCCAAGCAAAGAGAGCTGTAGTTAGTAATATTAGACAATGCAGAGGTGTCATTAGCAACTTTTGTGCCATGGACAAAATGCTGCTTGGAAAAAGGAGATGGGGGGGAGGGGGGGGACGGGAAGCAGCCCTCAAAGTTAATAGATACTACTGGCATGGAGCAGTCTGCTCACTCCTGTCTATTTTGCTGCTACAGCAGTGGCATGAAGTCCCCACACCTGGCAGCTGCTGCTACGGTTGGTTTATGAGGCACTATGAGACACCCCCAGAGCTGCTCTTCTGCCACCCCCTTTAAATGGGTGCCTGGGACTGGTGCCCCTTTTGCCCACCTTTTGTTACGCTATTGATACTATGCCTACAAAAGGCCCTATACTCAAACCTGCCTTCAGCATAAGACAAAACAAGGTTCCCCTCTCCCCAATGTCATGTTATGCAACCTTGTGTCAAATTTCTTGCATTTTATTAAAAACGTGCTCGTTCAAACTTTAAGAACATAAAAACTCAAATACTTGAGAGAGAATATCAATTATAATTGCAAAATAGTTCCATCTTATCCCTTACTTTTTCCCCTATTACCTTTACACAAAAACCTTGAGTGACTTGCTCAGCCTTACTTTATAGCTAGGTCAGATTGGCTCTGGTGGATCTCCAGGGAGAACAAGTTCCAGAGTACTAGAATCCAAATGGGGAAAAAAAAATCCCAAACCCCTACTACCCCCTTCAACCTCCTGAAATATAAACCTGGGAACCATTAATGAAGTCTCTTCAGCTGAACTCAGCTGTATTACCATGTCTGCTTTAAAAAGGTAGTTTCTAAGGCAGGCAGGACCCAACCACAAATTGTTATATAGATCAAAAGACACATCTTAAATTGCATCTGCAAACAGAAATCCAATACAACCACTGGATAACAGCTCACAGATGTTCTAAATTGAATTTGAAGCAAGGAGACAGCTGTCCATTGCATTTCCTTTACCTTCAATGTATAGTTTACTCAAAGCATTGGTTTATCTGCATACTGCAATTTGTATCAATAGCTAAAATAAATGAATTTTATATGCTTGAGATTACATTAGAAAACAAACTAGCTTAGGTTCAAGAGATACAAAGGTTATCAGCCCCATTTAAAAAAAACAACCAAGGAAAGCCAATTACTTATTAAGCACAGAGTACTTATCCAAATAAGGAATGTCACCTATCCAGTGTTCTAGTAATCCCTGATCCTGTCAGACCAACCTGGTGGCCTTTTACGATCAGACCACCAGATCATTAGATGCAGGGGTAGCAGTGGACATAGTCTTCCTGGACTTCCGGAAGGCTTTTGACACTGTCTCTCACCCTGTTCTCATTAAGAAACTGGGGGGCTGTGGTGTAGACACCCACACAGTCAAATGGGTTGCCAACTGGCTGGAGGGCCATACCCAGAGGGTGGTAGTGGATGGGTCCTTCTCAACCTGGAAGGACGTGGGCAGTGGGGTTCCGCAGGGCTCGGTCCTCGGGCCCACACTGTTCAACATCTTCATCAGCGATTTGGATGAGGGGGTAAAAAGCACCCTGTTCAAATCTGCTGATGACACTAAGATGTGGGGGGACGTGGGCACACTAGAAGGAAGCAACAGGCTACAATCAGACCTAGACAGGTTACAAGGGTGGGCGGATGAGAATAGGATGGGATTCAACACAGACAAGTGCAAGGTGATGCACCTAGGGAGGAACAACCGGCACCATACCTACAGGTTAGGGAACTCCCCTCTTGTCAGCACGGAGGCGGAAAAGGATCTTGGAGTCATAATCGACTCCAAGATGAACTTGGGCCAGCAGTGTGGGGAGGCAGTTAGGAAGGCCAACCGCACCTTGTCATGCATCCACAGATGCATCTCGAGCAGGTCCAAAGAGGTGATCCCCCGCCTCTATGTGGCACTGGTCAGGCTGCAGCTGGAGTACTGCGTCCAGTTCTGGGCGCCACACGTCAAGAGGGATGTGGACAGCATGCAGAGGGTCCAGAGGAGGGCCACTCGCATGATCAGGGGACAGCAGGGCAGGCCCTATGAGGAGAGGCTATGGGACCTGAACCTGTTCAGGGGGGATCTTGTGGCCTGTTATAAACTAGTCAGGGGGGATCAGCAGGCATTGGGGGAGTCCCTGTTCCCCCGAGCACCGCCAGGAGTGACCAGGAATAAGAGTCACAAGCTGACAGAGGGTAGGTTTAGGTTAGATATCAGAAGGCGCTACTTCACAGTCAGGGCGGCTAGGGTCTGGAACCAACTTCCAAGAGAAGTGGTACAGGCTCCTACCCTGAGGGTTTTTAAGAGGAGGTTAGATGAACACCTTGCTGGGGTCCTTTGACACCAGTACTCTTTCCTGCCATGGCAGGGGGTCGGACTAGATGATCTGCTCAGGTCCCTTCCAACCCTAGAAACTATGAAACTACAGACTCCAAAAGCATTACATTTTTTACAACCTAAATAAGTAGCTATAAAGAAAGCTTTGAATTTATTTACTTTGCAGGCTCCTGAACTAGCTCCCCTCCTTCTCCTAACAGACCATGGGAGGATTTTTTACCCTAGGCTACTGGCAAAGTAAAAGGGTGAACAAGATAAGTTGGGTGATTTAATTACTCTTGGAGTATATTGTGGCTTGGTATGAATAAGTAAATCAGTGTATCATTCATTGTATTTTTTTATTTATTGCTGAAAGGAGAACCTGAGACTTAAGAACACTTAGCACA
This sequence comes from Crocodylus siamensis, assembly GCF_052110815.1. NCBI lineage: Eukaryota > Metazoa > Chordata > Crocodylia > Crocodylidae > Crocodylus > Crocodylus siamensis. The sequence continues at coordinate 260,526,506 of NC_143395.1, read as the reverse complement.
AATTATGTATTTTTTTAAATTCTTTTCAGAATTCTGCTTCTCTCTCTTACAACCCAAACTTTTCAGTACTAAAAAGGCTTGGTTTATTTGTTTTATAGAAAAGACATTTTAGAGATTTACTTACATATAAAACTCTGCCAAGTCCTTTCCAACAAGTTTAGCTGAACGAATCCTTCCAATATTTGTATACATTTCAATGGTGGCATGGGACAGATCCTGTTTAAAAGGTAAAAGAAAGAGTAAGTGCAAAATAGGAAGTCTTTCTTAGAATCCTAATACACAGTTTAAAGTTTAACAAATCACTAAAATTATGTGCAATATTTTTTGTAGTTGCAAAGTATATCATGGTATACAGAGGAAATGCCACAATAACTTATAATCATGCTATTTTATTTGATATCACCTTGGATTAAAATGCAAGTTTGCTGGAAAAACTTACTTAACTTATTAAACCAGAAATACCTCTATTCTTTCATTTTTTTAAACATCTGACAACATTTTGCATGTAGCCAGTTTCACTAGCTACATTTCTACTGTAGTCAATGGCCTTCAGATTGGGAGCTTTTCATACAAAATTATCTTACACAAATATAAGTTACCGTGGCTTCACAATAAAAGAAGGGCAAGGATCTTTTGTGGCATCTTTTATTGAATACCTTATAATGAATAATAAATAAATAAATAAAAACCCTTCCCTCATACATTTCCTAGATCATCATGGCTACAACAACACTGCAACCCTACTAATAAAAGCAGAGATGCTATGGCATGAACCAATAAGTTATGGTTATCTGACACACAAATCTTTATCTTTCGATCAGAAACACTGGCTCCAAACAACACGTCACTGAGTCATCAGCTCAACTAGGATTTTACCTTGAACTGTCCACTTGTGGAAATAATTTCACTGAAGAATCTAGGACTAAGAAAAAGTGTCCTAGTGAGCTGCACGCATTTCCTGAAAAAATTCAACTCCCAGACTCTTAAATGTATGGTTTCTGAAAAAAACAGTTATATATGCATATACACTTAAGATGCATATGTCTATCTAGCTCTATGGTAACAGGCATGCAAATTAAGCTTGTGCACCTAACTTTATATGGGGCATCAAATACGGGTGCTCATATTTGAAAGTCAGATTACTTATTTAACATGACAAAATTGAAGATTACCACTATGTACTTGGGGTTCAAAATATTGGCCTCAAACACTCTGAATATACATAATATATTCTTTTTCTACACATTATTTGTTGGTTATATGATACTCTTCTTGATCTACAATGTAAACAACCAGAGCACCATACTTACTAAATAGTGTTTTTCAAAAGTTTCTACAGATGATAAGGCCTCCTTGAGTTTCTTATAAGGGCTCTGGGCTGTGTTAGCTTGAAAGAAACAAAGCAAGACAAATATTTACTTACCCACGCTAGAATCTGCAGTGGAGAGAACAATTTAAAAATGATTTGACGTGCTATATTTAAAAAGTTCAAATGTGGTCATGTAATTTTATTTAAAATTCTAAGTCAAGATGAAGAAAGGCCCAATTAACATGGTTTAGGATCACAGGAAAGTAGGTTGAAGGGGTCATCTAATCTGGCCTCAAGGCTCATGGCACAATCATCCCTGACTACAGGAACCTAGTCAAGTTTCTTTTCTAATCCGTTCCTAAAATTTCCATGAATGGAGATTCCCCAACCTCTCTAGATAGCCTGCTTCAGTTAACCATCCTCACGTTCAAAGTTTTTCCTAACCGCCAACCTAAATTTCTTCTGCTGCAGTCAAGCCATTGCTCCTAGTCCTCTCCCCTATAGCTACAAAGAAAAGTCAATCTCCATCCTGTAAATTGCGCTTCAGATATTTGAAACTGTTTTTAAGGGATTTGATAACAATCTGCTTTACTGAATGCTATGCTTGATCCTTTATAAATTCAAATGGCTTACAGCAGCTCTGCAGGCTTTCCAATATAACACTATTTTTTAAAAAGGCACTACCACAGTCAACCTGCACAGCCATGATTGTATTTAGCATTCTCAGATCTCTTGGCAAAGTTGCTATTTGTCAAGCTTCCCCACTAAAGGATTTACACAGTGTCAAGGAAGTTTATTGTACTCTACCAAGGTCATCTGAATGAAGTAATACACTGTGTGAAGTATCGCACTATATTGGAAAGAAGCTTGCAATTTTACAATTTTTCTGAAGAAGCTCCTTGGTTTAGCACCTTCATATCAGCGCAAGTACGTGCTAAAATGAGCAAGTCAACAATTATGAAGAAGGGGGAAAAACCTGCTTTGAAATGAACATGCAAGTATATGTCCCATCTGTGGATTCCTTTCTATATACAATCATAACTGAAAAGCAGGATCAAGTCTCAGCCTACCCTTAACAGTTCAAATACGCAAACTGTTCTAGAATAGGGGTTGGCAACCCCCGGCAGAGTGTGGCACATGAAGGCATTTTGCTCAGCATGTGCCTCTTGGGGTGGATAGCAGGAAAGAGGCCATGTCTGCACTCCCACAACAAGGATCAGGTCCCTTGCAACTCCCCTGCCATCCACCCTTGGCACACCAACACCTTCCAATTTGAGGTTGGGATGTTTCTGGCATTCTACTCAAAAACGTTGCTGACCCCTATTCTAGAATATTCAACCTATGGTATTCTTTCTTTCTTTTTTTAAATGAATAAACACCTCAGACTGACACAGAAACAAAGTCTTGGCCTGCCTGTATTGATTAATTATGTCACTATATAGACCTTGTAACATGGCACATGTATTTTTTTTCAGATGAGACTGTTTCGTTCTCAGCTTGTCTTAGGAACCATGAACAACTATTACTCAGAAACTTAGAGGGGCGATTGCTGGGGTACCTCACAGTACTTAAGGAGTGCACGCTGAAAAATCTATATTTCGCATCAAGGGGAAATTACTTTTTTTTTTTTTGTTTACCATTTTAAGTACTTAAAATACTTATTATGCCACTGAATGATGATCCTACATTTTTCTTCTTCTCAGTATCCACTGCATGTATATGAACACAGACAGACAAACGCATACACTCTCCCCTTGCTGAACACTTTCCCCACCTAATGATCAAAACACAGAAGCCACTGTATATATAATCATGGCAAGTTATTACATAAAATATGTAAAATTTTAGTGTACCTGTTTCAGGGCGTTCTGCTCCCAACCCTGCTAACAGATCAACTGTTCTGTTAAGATCTTCTGAATTGGGTCCCTTTTCTGATACAAGTCCACATAAGTAACCCAGGGACTTCAGCTACGGAAATAAACACAAGCCAGTAATGTGCTTTTCAGCAAGTTATAAAAATCAATATTAAAAGCCTTGCTAACTACTTTATTCCACCACATGATTCACAAAAGATCAATGCAAGACATTTAACTTGAAAAACACTTGTTGTCATAGCACTGTGCTTGTAAAATTCGCATTAAAACTGCCTCCAGGGACAGACAAGAGAAACTGCTAAAAAGAAATGGAATAATTTCCTTGAAAAATTAAAACTGTGACAGCTGCAAGAATGCTTATGTGACAGCATCTCAAGTTACATTAATATATAAGCTCTTTTTGAAAACAAAAAAATGTCTACTAACATATTCATATAAAAATTCTGAGTTTTAAAGAACACCATTTTTTTAAAAACACTTTTGTATAAAGAGCACCTATAAAGAACACTTTGTAGATAAAACACTGCTCTTCCAGCTGAAAACTCTGAAATGCTGACATGATCAGGAGGGCTGTCTTTAACATCATGCATTCATTACTAGACTGGATTTGGGATATTTGCTGCATTTTGAATCTCAGATGCTGTTTGACTGCAGCTCAAATCTGACTGATCATTCTGTGACCTAAAGAATTAGCAAGCCACACATTATTTCAGAATAACTATGATGTTATTAATTATCACCAAGTTAACCAACATTTTTATAACAGAATCTCATCACTGGTCTTAATCCACCACACATTATGATCTAGCTGTCTTTAGACACCTCTGGTTTGCTGTTTTGTTATTACTGCTATTTCCCCTTGATCTCCTCCCTACTCTATCTTTCTTATGCCCACTAGGCTTCTTATCACCCTATCCTCCCTGCTACACATCTTAGTCAAATTTGAAAGGGCAAGTTCTAAAAACAGGCAACAGCAATGGCATGATATTTTTGTCACCAACAACCTGATCACATTGTTTAGGTTTTTCCCTTTTCCTGATCGTATTTGGTGGTGGCAGCTGTAGGTCTTTTAGAACAAACTCTCCTAAGTTTGAGCATCATTTAGAATAGTTATGTTCTAATTTTGATTAAAAATGCTTAGGACTGCTAGCATAGAAGCAAACCAAAAGCAAAATAAATAAGAAAGAAAAGTGAAAATGTATTATACAAAAAGATAAAACAGAAAGAATTATTTTCAAGGCCTTTCAAAAATCTTCCATACTTTCAGCAAAACTGTTATTGCTTCTTTCCATTGCATCTGAAGGTTCTTATCATCTCTGGGCTGTTTTTCAGGCAGGTGCATTCCCAACTAGAGAATTGCACAGCATTAAGGACAGCTCAAAATCTTGTGTTTCATTTATTCAGAAGATGGGAAATACCTAACAATCACCGATTCTGACAAGGGAAGCAGTTTTGTAGGAAATTTTGTAGTTTTGCAGATGACACCAAGCTGGGGGGTAGTAGTAGATACTCTGGACAGTAGGGCTAGAATTCAGAGTGACCTAGACAAATTGGAGGATTGGACCAAAAAAAAAAAATCTAATGAGGGTCAACAAGGACAAGTGCAAAGTCCTGCACTGGGGATGGAACAATCCCATGCACCGTACAGGCTGGGGTCAAGGAAAGTGAATATTTCCCTTTATTCAGCACTCGTGAAGCCACATCTGGAGTACTGTGTTCAGTTTTGGGCCCCCCATTACAGAAAGGATGTGGACAAATTGAGAGAGTCCAGTGGAGAGCAACAGAAGTGGTGAGGGGGCTGGGGCACACAACTTATGAGGACAGGCTGAGGGAACTGGGCTTGTTTAGTCTAGAGAAGAGGAGACTGAGGGGGAATTTAATAGCAGCCTTCAATTACCTGAAGGGAGGTGTTAAAGAGGATGGAACTAGGCTGTTCTCAGTGGTGGCAGAGGACAGAACAAGAAGCAATGGTCTCAAGTTGCAGCAAGGGAAGTTTATTAGGATAAACTTTATCATTAGGAGAGTAGTAAAACACTCAAACAAGTTACTCACAGAGGTGGTGGTGGAAGCTCCGTCCTTGGAGATTTTCAAGACCTGGCTAAACAAAAGCTTTGGCTGGGATGATCTAGTCGGAGATGATCCTGCTCTGAGCAGGGGGTTGGACTAGATGACCTCCTGAGGTCCCTTCCAACCCTCACTTTCTATGATTCTATGAAATGTGGTTAGGGAAATATGAAAGGTGCTGGGAAGTAAACAAAGGCTTCACACTGTCTACCACCCTCAAGCCTCAGACTAAGCAGAAAGGAGGAAATAAACCCCAAAAAAACAGAGCTGAAAAAGGCTGTGAACTTCACAAGAAACCAGCTGGAATGAACTCTTGGCCTCAGTAACCAACTCTGTGCCATGAAACATCTGGCACGCTGAGGCATAGTTAAAACACCCAATCAACACCTCCCACAAGTCCTGAAGACAAAAGTGACCCACTATTAAGAAAAATAATATCTAACGATATGAAAAGTAAAGGGGATGTTAGAAAGTACCAGAACAAATAATAATGTAAAACGCAGCCCCTTAACATGCTTTCTTCAGAGCCGCATGGCATGGCCAACATGTAGCCATGAACAAATTAGATCCTGCTGTATACTGAGTAGACTTGAAAAGACAACAGTAAGATCATACCAGTACAATTAAAGCTCATGAAGTAAATAAGAGAAGCAATTGTTTTTCTTCCCTTTGTTTTGCAGGAAATGGAATGTTTCCGGAAGTGGCACATAACCCTAAAGCTACTATTTGTATCCATTCTTTCAAATGAAGTAGCAAATTCACCTGACAACAACGTTTACTAGGCAAATTCTAAATACGGACTCCATTACCACATTTGATCAAAACTGAACAAAAAAAAAAAATCACAGCAGTCACAAACCAGACCCATAAGAACGGAGCAGAAGTAATCCTGGGATGTGAACTGTATGGATTTCAAAAGTACCAAAGAATTCTAAAAACCTCAACATGGGTCTTCACCAAGGATAACAACCAAGACACAGAAAATAAAAGCTATGGTAAAATGCACCAAATCTGAGCCTTATAAAGCTAACTTACCAGTTACAACAAGTAAACTAAAACACAGAAACTATCAATATTGTTGGCAGGGCCGTCCCGGGGTGGGGGGGTGGGGCAGCAAATCAGGGTGACTGTCCTGGGCCCCAACACTTTAGGGAGCCCTGTGGAGCTGGGCAGAGCAGCTGTGGCGGCTCTGCACTGCCGCCACCAGCTTTGCATCCAGGTGCTTGCTACACTCTCCTTCCCCCTGCCGCCGGCAGTGGCAGTGGCAACTTGTTTGGGTTCAGGACACGTGGGATCGGAGTGGGGGCAGGGCCCCACATGGGCTGATCTGCCCCGGGCCCACACCCTGCTCGGGTCAGCTCTGGTTGTTGGCAAGTGAACATGCTTTCAGGCAGAGACTGTGAAGAAGGCACTCGATTAAAACTCCTACACACCAATAAAGTGCCATTAGCAAGCCCTGGGGAGACTGAGGAAAACAAGAGAACAAGAATGTTGTAAACAGATCTAGAGAGAGCCCCAAACAGCCTAGAAGTAGTATATGGATTGGTGAGTGAACAAATAACATTACGTATAGCCAGTATAAATTTTGATATAAGAATAACATTTTTAATACAATATTTCCTTGACGCATTAGCATTATCATTTGGTTGGTGTATATAATTGACTTCCTTATCTAGATATAGATATATATCTAAATATCATATACTGACATACATTACACCCCGCCTCCCGATAAGCAAGTCAATTGGATGCACCAACCAAATGATTATGCTAATACATCAAGGAAAAGTGGTTGAGAACAACATAAACCACTCTACATGGTTTTCTGACCTCACAAAAACCTTCAACTGTCAACTGAGAAGCACTGTGGAGGATCCTTCCTAAAGTATGGATACCCACTAAAATTAGCCACCATTCTTTGCTTGCTCCATAACGGTACATGAGCGGTGGTTCTCAACCTCAAAGTGATCTGTGATAGATCCATTATTAAGACAGGAGTTAAACAAGGCTGTGTCATCGCTCCAACACTCTTCTTGATATTCCTTATTGTGATGCTACATCTGATCACCAACCAGGTTCCAGTCAGAATGGAGCTAAACTATTGAATGGATGGTAAGCTGTTTAATCTCAGCCAACTCCAAGCCAAGACCAAGACCATCCTAAACTCAATCATCAAGCTCCAGCAAGCTGATGATGCTGTAACGTGCACTCACTCAGAAGCAGACCTTCAGGCAGTTGATGTCTTTACTGAGGCATCCAAGAAAATGGGAAAGTGACACTTAACATTTAGAAGACTAAGGTCCTCCATTAACAAGCTCTTAATAAGCAGACTCCAACTCCAGTAATTCAGGTTCATAGTGAGACTCTAGAGAATGTTGAGCATTTCCCCATGGTTCAGAAGCCATCTCTTGCAGAAGGCCAAGATTGATGAAGAAATCCACTATCATCTCAAATGTGCAAGTGCAGTCTACTGCAACATTAAATCCAAAACCAAGCTCATGGTTTATCAAGCAGTCATGATCCACATGTTACTGTACAGAATTGAGACATGGACAATGTACAGGAGACATCAAGCCAATGGAAAAGTACTATCAGCACTGCCTGCAGAAGATCCTTCGAATCTAGTGGGAAGACAGACACAAGTTAGCATCCTCTCACAAGCAAACACCACAAGCATTGAGACGATGATCGTTCATCTGACATCAACTTCACTGGGTCAGCAATGTCCTCTGGATGTCTGACTCCAGACTCCCAAAGCAAGTTTTATTCTCCCAGCTCGAGAAGGGCAGAGAAAGCACTTCAAGGATGTCCTCAAGGCCAACTTGAAAAAAAATGCAACATCGACATCAACTTGTGGGAGAATATCACCCAGGATCACTTCAAATGGAGGAAATATGCTGCAAGGATCTCAGTAATTTCAAACCTTACTATGACAACGGGAGAAAAAAAAGCAGGAGTGGCAGAAACAGCATGTTGCAGGCCAGTTCAAGAACCTAGAGCCACCTACCCTACACTGAAACACATGCCCAAGCTACACCAGAGTCTGTCAATCCAGGATAGGCCTTGTCAGCCATCTTTGGACCCAGAGATGAGACAATTTTGGAAGGCAACCATCCCTGACTGCAAAGGACTGCTGCTGCTGATGATGATGATACCAAAGACCACGGTAAGTTTGCAGTGAAAAATGTACGTAAGGGCAGTGGGAAATGCAAGTAACTTATGAACAGTAGGAATCCTTGGAATGCCTCTACTAAAATCTCCAGTTTAACCTCAGAAGACCAACCTAGCTGTGTGGGAACCACAGAAGGAAAACCTAGGGCAGGAATTTGTTATTATATCTTAAAAGATATAAGATCAGTTACTTACCCTGCCCCTGCAGCTACTCAAACAACTAAATTTCACCTCTTCAATTCGTAAGTGTTCAAGAAAAGATTGAAAGTCCCTGACCCAATTTAGAACTATGTCTCACTAGTGGGATCTTCCTGCACCCCAATGAAAAATGTGGGACAGACGTATATTCCATTAGCTATAGAATTTACTGAGTACATGTTATCCAATCAGAGCCCTTTCCCATATCAAGAGCACTATAAAGAAAATTAAAATGGAAGTTTATGCATGGCATAATTGGGCAAAATCCTTTAAACTGTCCAGAATTAAGAAAGAGACACATTTTAGACACACTAATGGGAAGAACAGGACTGGGAATGTCTGTATGGAACTCTACAGCTATTGAAGGTCTAGACTTAAGGGTTAATAAACTAACAACTGGACTGGGTGAGGGCATCAAAACACAAGGAAAAATGAACAGTATATTAGTCAAATCACCACTATTATTTGAAATACACATTTAAATTGCCAGTAATTTAAAATGGATCATTGTTACTGTTAATGGTATTGTTCACAGTATAGAAAACAATGATGTATATTTAGCTATTACTGGTGTGATTTATGGTAATCAATCACTTAATCATCTAAATAATGGAATGAGATTCAGAAATAGGATGACTATCATGCTTAAATCAACAGTGCTTGGGTTTCTAAGCAAGTACAAAGAAAAGAAGTGGAGCATCTTCCCTTTCTGGAGGGAAAGCATCTACAATTGGCTAAGCTGGAAAGTATATCTGATAGCCAGCCTGCTGAGGCCACAACTGCTGTAATGTTGGGAACTCCCCAATAGGAAGTTAAACCCCAAAAGGGTATTTTATGCGAAGTGTAGGGGATAATAGCCAATCATACATATGTTCAACACTACAAGTGTTAAGCTGGTCACTGAAGATAGCCTCAAAATTAAATCAGGCATTTTGCAGAAGAAAAAAGGAAAAAAGAACTCATCATTACTGGTTTTGTGAATGTTATGCAGAAGTGCCAGATAAAAGTAATGCTGAAAGATTGGGCTCAACTAGAATAAATACATCTGGTCAAGGAGGTGGTACAGCCCAAAGACACTACGTTCTTTGGAATCCCACAATTTCACCATAGAGAGAGAAACACGCCTAGGAACCATGTAACCAATGTGATTTACATCAGGACTCATTTTCTGGCCTAGTGGTAACATTAACACCCTGCAGGAGCAGCTGGCCAAACCAACAAATTCATCTAGACCAAAACCTTATGACGGGGCAGAGTCAGAGATGCATGCAGATATAACCTCTTTGATAAATAATAATAGGAGACACTGTTGCCAAAAGCTAAATGTCATCCAGATGCAAAAAGGAACAAGCAGAATGTGCGCAAAATGATGGAACTATACCCTGGTAGAATATTTTTGAAAATGTAAGCCTCTACCCAGTTGTTAGGACACTAGGTTTGGTTTTCATGGAAATTCAAATCACACTCATGGCTAGTATAATACACTGTTAGTTAAGGTGACTCAAGACAACAGATGCAGAATAGATTTCAAACAAAGCATGCTTGAAGCAACAAATGAAAATGTTAAATAGTTAGATATATGGGCTGTAAAACAGGCCAAATGTTGTAAGAATTAAAACCTCCAAGTCTTTAATTCTGTGGAAAGAAGAGTGCATCAGAAGATTTGAAGTCCGGTCAAGAATATCCTGGAATGGACAGACTCAGTATAACCTGGCACAGTAAATAAGAAAAACGTGTAGGACAATACAACTAAAACCTGGTACATACCTGGGAAGTAGGAACCTTATAATTTAAAAAAAAAGGTACATTAAATCAGCAAACTGTAAACGTGCCTGGCACCAGACGTGATCAATCACATACGGGTAACAGTGCAGGCTTGACGTAAACACTTCTAAATGCATAAAACGCATTGAACAGAAATGCACCTGGCAATCTGTGGGGCATACTTCTGGAAACAAGGAAAGTCAGAGACTGTGGGAGCATGTCTCTGAAGGCAAGGAACCCTGACTTTCTCTACTTTGAGATGCAAGCACTTCAGAGATCCTGAGGACACATGTCTGGAAGTAGGAAAAGCTGGAACACATATGCTGTCTTGGGGCTAGGGGCCCCAGTCAGCTGGTTAGCAGCCTGAGCCTTGGGATGGCAGAGTTTTGAACTTGCTCCAATGTGAGATCAAAAGACATTCTCCACTTCCAGAGGTGCACCCCCACATTCCCAGAAATTGCCAGGGAAGCATCTCTGGAAGTGGGGAACACATCACCCATTATTCCAAAAGGTTGATGGGGAGGTGAGGTGGGGAGGAGAAGAGTGACAAACAGGCAATGTGCTCTTCACCCAATGAAGCAGATCAGCTGTGCCAGGACATTACTGCACAAGCTACAGCATGTTGCAATTGAGGCCCTCATTTGAAACACATTATAGCTTGGTTACCTTTTCAGTGGCATAGCTCCATAAGCCAACTGTGTGGGACACATTGGCATCGATCTGAGTCCGATCACAGCAGCCTTCTATTCTCTGCAGGACTTCCAAACAGCTCAAAAATACCCAGCAATCCAAAGCTCCAGGAGGAACAGATACCTAAAAATGAATAAAAATCTGATGAAGAAATGAATAACTGTTTGATCTGATCAGGGCATAATTTGGCAAAAGGAATTTCAAGACTACACACTGGAGCTTCTTAGAACAACTTGTTCCAAGCACACACAATGACAGACCAACTTGATGCCTTCCTGAATAATACATAGAAAATTAGTTCAGGAAGCAAATGAGAATCAGCCACTAAGAAAATATGGCCCACTCTAATTAGAAGGGGTAGACTCACCAGAATGAGATGGAGAGAAGGAAATAACACTAATAAGTGCTAGTACTGAACTTCAAAAAGATTGTTTTTCCCAAACAAACAAAGTTAGAAAAGTTGTGAGGGAAGCAAAGTTAAGAAAACAGAGTCTGAAATCAATACAATCTTCTTAAAGGATGTATCAGGCCTAACTAGCTAAAGAAATGTATAAGAATACTAACCATCATGAGACCCGGGGGGGGGGGGACTGGTTTTTCAAAAAGGCTGCTTGTAACTCTGCCACAAACACACAAACCAAAACAAATCTGCCAGGGTAAGCAGTACAGTCAGGTACAGTCAGTCAAAGACAGCTAGTTAAAACAGAACAGCAAGGACTAAGAAAGAATAGGCATGTATAGGAAGCAGTTAGGGTATTCCAAGAAGCAATGTATTAACAAAGATCGGGAACACAGCAAGAAGGATCTATCAAGACTTGCTGATAACACAAAATTATTCTTATTAGAGAAAACTGAAACTCAGAAAAGACGTAACAAAACTATTGCCATATTTACCCAAATACAAGATGACCCTGAATTTAGGATGACCGCACCAATAGTTAGATTATATACATAGAAAAATTATAAATTTATTATAAATTTGCCATATATGGAATCCAATTACTGGAGGAACATCTTAAATTTGTCCCCTCCACTACTACAGGTAATGAGGCAGGCAGTGGGAAGAAGTAAGGGGGGCATGTGGGAGGACAGGCAGTGGGGGGGCAGGTGGTAGGGGGCAAGCAGTAGAGAAGCAGTATGGGCAGGCAGTGTGGAGGCAGTGAGAGGCAGGCAACTTGCCCCCTGCTACTTGGTTCCCACCCCACAACAACTTACTCCCCATTGTGCCTGCCTTCCACAGGGTCAGGTCCCTGCCCTTCCCCCTCCCCAAGTCTATACCCACCCACCCCCAACCTGGTCCCCCCCTTACCTTTGCTGCATGGTGGCAGGTTCCATCCCTGCTGCAGCCTGGGACACTGGGGACAGCTCCAACTTGCCCCACAGTAGCAGTGCAGAGCCAGCACTGCTGCTACAGGCCAGGCTGAAGCAAGCATTATGGGCTCCAGACTGCAGTGAGGACAGAGCCTGCTGTGGGTGCAGCAAAAAGGCAAAGAGGAGTGCAGCAGAGAGGAACCATCAGCAGTGCTGTAGGCAGGAGGGCTGAGGCTAGTGAGGGCTTGAGGCTGTGGTGGAGGAGTGGCAGGGAGTGCAGAGGTAGTGGGGGCCAGCAGCAGCTGCATTTCCAGCCCCGATGCTAGGTTGAGGACAGAGCTGGAGCCGCTGCCTGCCCCCTCCACCTCATATTTTTTTCTAAGGCAAGGGGGGGCTTTTTCCCCCTCCTGCAGTGTTAAATGGGGAAATACCTCATCTTCTAATCAAGTAAATATAGTATTAAGAAATGACAGGCAAGTACACAATATTGGAAAAATATGAAAGACTCGAATTCTGAATTAACTTTTAGCCAAAAGACAAGGAACACTGCACATCACTCAGTTTAGATATCTGCTAAATGTGCAGTGGCTGTTAAAAAACACACAGGTGGATACACTATATTAAGAGGACCAAACAGGAGAAATAGTATGGCATGTCCTTAAATGCTACTGTCTCACCTTGAACACTCACACTGAGTTTTGATCACCTCATCTCAAAACGAATGCAGATGCACTAGGAAAGTTTCAGAGAAGGGCAATAAAAATTAGAGGGCAAGAGTGGCATGGGGTGGGATTTGAGAAGTATAGTGTAGGAAGTAGCTCCAGTTTACAGAGATTTAGCAAAATAGATTTCTACATTTTGGAAAGAAGAAAGAAAATATGAAAGTATAAAAAAAAAAAAAACAAATGGTACAAGTGTACAGAGAGCCCCTGAATATTGTGTATTAAAATACATGAATGACATGGACTTTCAAAATTGAAAGGCAAAACACTTAAGCCAGAAGAAGAATATATATAATGCAATTCACAACTTAGTTATGGAACGTACTGCCACAGTGATTTAAAAGACAGTTAGAAGGATTCTTCTTGGCAACCATCAATCCTCTGGATCACAACATATGCAACTATCACACCAAGACCTTCAGCGCATACTCCTAAGCAAGTGTGTATGGAGGAGTAAAGTCTACTCTAGACCTGCCACTCCCCCTTTACACCACTCAAGACAGAATCCAAAGGCCAGAACTAGTTCAACTGTGCAGTGCCTCAATAGTTGGAGATTCTGCCAGAGAGCAACAGGTTAGATTTGCTACCAACTGCCTAACACCTCAGCAAGGGCGTGTTTTTGTCAGGGTGATGTTAACCCATAGCCTCTCTCCAACCAAAGGGTATCCACAAGGCAGTGAGGGGGGCTAGGGTTTTGGGGCACCCTATACTTGCCTTACTCTAGAGATTGCAACGTTTTGGTATTATAGGAGCTACGCCACCATCAGTAGCCCCACCACATTGCTACTAAGCCCTTCTCGTCATACCCAGACTAAAATGAGTATCTGCAGTTACAATGCATGTAAAACTAACAAAGAACCAGAAATTCACAGCATTCAGTACCTACACAAATCATCACCTGGAGTCAAGAAGATGTTTTCCCACCATGATATAATTGCTGTTTCTGAAAACTCTGAGTTTGACAATTTAGTAATAATGGAATCTGGTCATTTGTTATACACCCAGGTACAAGATGACCATACTGCAATGGAGAGATTTACGCACAAAGAAAAACCTGCTCTGAAAAATCTGCAATAGGAGAACACCTGTATATGCAGTTGCTTGCTTCAACATGCACTTGTTGCCACAAGTTGATAGAGATAGCCAAAGAAAGGAGGTCTATATAAAGATGTTTGGCACCAAATGGAAAGAAAATAAGAACTCCAACAGATGGTCAAAAAGAATGCGACTAAAGTTGGCAATAACAGAGCACAAGAGCAGAAACTGTTTACCATGCAGAACTACATTTTGTAGCAAATTGCTCTATACAAAAATGTTGGCTTCCCCACCTTAATGCCTAGAGACCTCTGTATTGGTTACTGCATACAAAACTAATGTTTTGGCAACACATCAAGCCATTTGTAATAAATTCAGAAGAGTAGTAGATGAATTACTTCACTTATTTCATGGTAACCTTCATTTTTCAGATAAATGCCCAAGCATTTTAAAAACAGTATGATCAACATACTACATCCAAAAAAACTAAGCCTTTCATGAACTCCAGGTTATCTTCCAAAGGGCAATACTCATGTTTATTTTTAATCACACAGGTTATCTGAACTGTAGCATATTATAAATTTAAAGTGCATCTATCTATAGCATAAATTTAGGTACTATACCATCAGTGTTTAATAGCAATGCTCTCTGTGACCACTTCTTGGTCGTTAATTAAGAAATACTGGATGAGAGATTACATCAACTCACTTCAAGCAGCTTGAGCTCCTGCACACAGTTGTGAAGAAGCTCCAATGCTCGCTGTGATACCTCCCACGGTCTCTGCAAGAAGATTAGCAGCGTACATTGTCGAGAAAACAGATAACTACGCAAGTCCAACAGAGTGGCTTCTTGATTCTGAATGAGCTCCCGTTTCTCCATATCTATTGGTTTACGTAGAATCAATCCATTCCAGCTCCGAACTGGCTGGCAGAAAAATGTCAGCCAATTTGCTCCATCTAAATAAACAAATATATACACAACATTTTGCAAACTAAATCATTTCACTTAACTAAAGCTTCTTTACCCACTACCATATTGGGGCCAAACTTTCTGAACTTGCATCACCAGATTTAGGCATATGAATAAACTGGCCTAAATTTTAGAAGTGCTGAGCTTCCACAGCTTTGATATAGTTATTTGCTGTAGGTGCTTAACATTTAGACAGCAGAATTTTCAAAATGTTGACATAATTACATATTTGATCTTTATATTGTGGCCATGGGCGACTGTTGCTGCTTTAGTTGTGTGTGTGTGGGGGGGGGCATATGCCTCCCCAGGGGCCAGTCAGTGGGGGGGGGGGTGTTCCCCTGCAGCTTATCCTGCCAACCGCTGCAGCCGCTTCTGCTCCACTTCCTGGCCACTGCACTTGCAGGGGAGCATCAGCACTCCCACCTGCCCCCGCTGCCTGTCACCTAAGCAACAAGCATGGCCAGTCAGGGAGTGCACATGCACCCCCTATGCATCGCCACTGTGGCCAACTAAATAAGAAAACTGGCTTGCAGTGTATTTCTAAGCAATAGAACTATTACTGTACATGTAAACAGAGAAAGGAATTTGTACTTGAGGATAACTTAAATATTAAGAAAAAATGGAGACACATTAACTAGGCTCTGGGAACAGTTAAAGGTCTAGAACCAGATGAAGACACAATATTATATAGCAAGAAGGGGGGGGGGCTGCAGCAGTGGAAACTTATGGAAAAATATCAGAGGGAGCCAGCACCCCTCAGTGTGCTGCAGCAGCCTGGCAGGGCAGCAAAAAGCTTGAGGGGCACTGTCTACTTGAAGGACTGTGGGCAAGATGGCTGCTGCTTTGCTACTCCCACCCTTTGCCACCGATTGGCTGCAAGAGCTGCCTGTCATGTGGTCCTGCCCCTCTCCATCAACCAGCAGAGCAGGGCTGCATGATGGACAACCCTTGCAGCCAACCAGTGGCAAAGCCACATGACATGCAGCCAAGGGGTGGGGCCACTGGGACCCCTCAGCCAGTGGCATGGGGGAGGGAGGGCGGAGCACAAAGGAAGAGGCCTACTGTGCTCTGCCTGTGAAATGTCAGCCAGGACTATGTTCTACCTGCAAGCTTGGGGGCAGCCCCTGTGAGTTAGGTAGGTCACTACTAATAGGTAGACAGCAAAGCTTGAAGCCACAGCCTGTGTGCATCTGTAACTCATGCCTAACAGAGTCAGCAGGCAGAGTGGAAAAACAGTCCCGCTCTAGTTCCAGAAGTATAATGGAGAAGAGGGAAGACCATGTTTAAAGCTCTGGCATATCTTAATCTGAGTAGGGCAGGAAATGCAATGAACTGCCCTAGGGCACACATTCCCTTCCTGATTTAAACATGCTTACCACCAGCACCAAAGTTGACAACATATTGAGAGAACAAGGCATCCAGTTCATCATATTGCACCAGAGCATCCTCAAACTGCTGCAGCATCTCAAAGACAAAGGCCAGTTCTTCCTTTTAACATGTAACCAAAAAAGGCACAGGTTATCAAGAGTGTTGTAGTCACATTTATATTTTAAAAACAAAACACAAATAAACAAAAGCAATTCTGAAAAGGACTTTCCCCCATACTTGACCCTGAATATTTGAGCAAATGCACAGTACATTTCTGCTGCAGTTATATCACCAAATCCCTCTGTGGATACAGTTTTTCCAAAAATACTGGTCTTTCCACAGGAGTTACACTGGTATAATTATACTAGCAAGTTTCCTGTCTATTCAAACCCAAACTCAGTACAGGACAGAATTCATAAGATCTCTAAAACAAGCTAGGAATTCTCAATTGCAAGAAAGCTCCTGAAAACTAGAAGAGGTTATGAGAAAATACTGGCTACTTCCATATATCAAATTCACCCTAATCCGAGATTATTTCAAAGTTAGATTCTATATATTAAAGGTGCTATAATTTCCCATAGAAGAAATTAACTAGTGGAAAAGTTGTCTTAAATTCATTCCCCTACTGCTGTGATTGGGCAAGTAATAGCAGAAGTTGAAGGGCTAGGCCTAGGGTGGTCAAAATCTGTCCCACAACCCAGTTCAGGCCCAAGGCAGACTCCATTTTCCAGCAGGTCATGCCTGCATTGCTGCAGCTGGTTTCCATGCAGACACCAGGAGTGGCAGGGCTGTGACACTGGGGCCAGGGTTTCAATGGAGACCAGCCCGAGCAGCGCTGGCAGGGTGGGGAGCTGCTCTATGGCTGGGGCCAGGATTTTTGCAGTGGTGACGGTGTGGTCCGGAGCTGTGGCAGAGTTGCGATCTGCTGCCTCCACATCCCTGCCCAGAGTGCATGAGCAGCAGACTGCAGCTCTGCCCCAGCTGTCACTGCCGCAAAATCCTGGCCCTGGCCTTGGAGCACCTCCTTGCCCAGCCTCTGTGCCCTGACAGCATTGCTTTGGCCATTCTCCATGGAAACCCCGGTCCCACAGTGTCAAGGCCCAGCCATTCCTGGGGTCTCCACAGAAACCAGCTGGAGTGACGCAGACAAGGACTGCTGGGAAATGGAGTCCGGCCACTGGCTGGACCAGCCATTTTGCCCACCCCTGAGCTAGACCCCCCTCCTTTGCTCTCCCTGACTATCACCCCTGCCACTTGCCCCTCCTGGTACCTACCACTGCTAAGCACCCTCTGCCACATGCCCACCTTCAGGCTGCCCCCTAAACTTCTGCCATCCCCTTTGCCTCCATGCCTGTCTTCCAACTCCCTATCTCCCTCCACCTTGCTCCCCCGTGCTGCCTCCTCTTCCCTCCAGCTTACCTTCTGCTGCCCCAGAGCCAGAGCAGAATTGTAGTCAGTGGCAGAAACAGCCCTGGCCCAGCCCAGCCAGATCAGGTCAGGAGGACCAGGGCCAGAGCAGAAGGTAAGGGGAAGAAGGGGCAGCTCAGGGGGAGGGTGGGGAGAAGCTGCATGGTTTGCCCTGTATTCTTCCCCGCCAAGCCACGGACATTTGTTTCCCCTCTTCTGCCATCACCCCGCAGTCTTCCACAGCAAAGCCATGCTCCCCTGGCTCCATGCCCCCTCCCCCACCAAATGAGCCATTCTAGCCTGGGGCAGGCAGCAGCTCAGCTCTGGCTTCAGCCCCAAGGCCAGAGCTTAGCCCTTGCCTGCCCCAGGCCGGTCCTCGAATACAAGACAAAATTTTCTTTCCCCCCACGTTGGTTGGGGGGCTGCAGGGGAGGGCAGCATGCAACAACTTCACCTTGTATTTGAGTAAATATGGTTGTTTATTCATCTATTTATGGAGGCACCAATTGCCACTCCACAGTTCAGATTCAATTCTGCACTTAGAGGATGACTTCAGCCTCTTATGAAATATTCAGATCCTTTTCCAAAATTCTAGCACTTACTTGTAACTGCTCAGAGAATTTATAGGGCAAGTCTGTTAATAGGTTTAAGGGGTAAAATTAGGTAAAAAATTAGCAGCTGGTGTCACCTTTTGAAGATAATTTGAAAGGGAAACTAAGACTCTCTGGTCAGATAAGAAAATGTTTATCATAAGTTAAATCTAATCTGGAACTGCAAAAACAAAATTAAGACATTTGACTCCCTTTAGTTCCCCTTAATGTTGTTATAAGGCATAGATAAGGACATGTCATCTCTGTTAAGGCAAATCATATAAATCAGACAATTTCCCATGCTCAATGCATTTAGTTTGAGGGAAAACACCACCACATCCCTACATTTTAAATTACCAGTGCAGGTTGCCCAATTTTAAGGCACATTTCTGGAGAGTTAATCTGACCAAATCAGTTTTGCATAATAAGCAGAACCTAGGGGGAGGGTGTGCACAAACAGTTAGAGGCTTAACAAAGACCACAAGAAATGCAGAGATGAATCTTGCAAATCACAAAAATCCAACAACAGACTCAGATGGAGACAGAACCTTCTATTCAGTTTTAGAAGTGACTACTCCAACAAAAATTAGCTTTCGTTAAAAATGTGAACGTTCACAGTAGTTCTTTAAATAAATAGTTAAAGAAAATAGATACACTTAGGATCACCCAGACCCAGAATTTTATGAGTTCTGAAAAGTTACATTACTTAAATTTAATCTTAAAATCATTTATATTCTGATAATAATTTAAGCAAATGAAAACTTAGAAATATGTACAGCATACTGAAAGAATAGTTTAACTTTGAGGATTTATTTGAATAGTGATAACAATGCATTTCAATTTAAGAACAACTCTCACCCAAAGCCCCGGAGAAACTAATAAAAGACTTTCTAAAGGACTTTGTACTCACAACTAAAATATACAACAGCACATTCATTGAGGCTCTTAAGGCACACAAAGAAGTCTGAGCAGATCTTGCAGGTTAGCAGAATACCATACACAAGACTGCAACCAAAATGGAACCATTTCCTTAACATAAATCTTCATAGCTTTTTTAGGAAGATAGACAGATCTGAGGACATGCAGGCAACAAGAATATCTTCAAAAGGACTACAACAAAGCTAAAATCTTTTAATACTCTTTCTTTAAAAAAGGGTCCATACCTGGACCATGAAATACTCGCAAAAACTCCACCCTGGTTCAGTCCTTTTTTCTCTCAAAGTTCTCATATCATCTTCAAACTTGCCTAAGTTTTTGGTAAAAGACATAAGAAGCAATGTCCTGAGTTTTGTCAGGAAGGCGTTCCAGGATTCCTGAGAACGGGAAGAGTCTTTCAAGGGATCAGATAGTACCACACATCTGTAAAGAGATTGATAAAAACTATTTTTGGAAGATAAAATGCAACATGCAGACACAAATATGTTTATATCTCCTTCAGATAAATATATTGTGAATACTGTCAACAAAAGGTAAGAATTTTGGACAACATCTACTCCTAACTCTCTATGATTCTAGATGGGACCCCAGGAGATCATCAATACCATCCCCCCCACTTACAGCAAGATTATCCCCAACTACATGATCATATGTAACTATTTGTCAAATCTATTCTTAAATCTACATAAACAACCCTGTGTCACAATTACCAGACAATGCCCATAACTGCCAAGAACCCCTTAACCTGCCACAAGTAAATCAGGAGGACAAGAACATTATAAATGTTCTGCTACAAACACAGGACAAAGACAGGAAGTGGTTGTTAAAATACACATGAGAAAACCATGGAAGAGGACCAGGCCTCCTGCTATAGAGGAAACACTTGCCTCACTTTCCCCCCTCCAGTACATGCTGATCTGATCATGGGCAAGATTCCTTCCATAGCAACCAGTCTAACTCTGGGACACAACCCCTCTAATCAGGAACCTCTGGGTTCTTTAAGTCCAAGCAGGAGCACAGGCATATCCTGGTTAAAATCACTAGCCCCAGCTACAGCCAAGACCCAATGCCTTTGAGAAAGGTGGAAAAATGACAACTTCTGTAGCAACAGGGGAAAGAGATTCTTTCCTGGTTCCATGAGGCAACCAGCAAAGCCCAGAAGCCTCGGAAAAGCCAAACACTGTCCATCCAATTTGGGAACTGCAAACATGACTCCATACATGCTAACTGGAGAGCCAGAACTCCTTTTCTGTCATCCTATCCTCTCCATACATTTACCCCAGCTCCTTTAATCTTTTTTCATAACTAAACTAGTTGTGGAACTCTGCTTCTCATTCTCCTGCTGGTAAGCATGGCCATCTCTGATTCCCACCTGCTCTGGGCTGCAGAACTCTTCTTGCAATTTCCTAGGAAGCCTGGCGCAAGGGCTTCCAATTGCTGCTCTTCACTGCTCACTCCAGATACTACTACTTCTAGATCATACCTGATAAATGCTTATCCAAAATCTTATGGTCCATCCCTTGCAGAATTATTCCCCATAATAGATTTGCACTAGGCTCCAACTTATTTCAGACACCCAGTATGGAGAGACTTCTTATGTTTCTTTAAAATGACTACACAAACTAGAAATATTCACCAGAATGACATGCAGCTCTCTTTTCTGTCACCGCAAATTGTCTCTGCAATTTAGCACTATTCCCAAATAACTACTCTGCCAACAACATGGAAATCCCTTGCTCAAACCAAACACTACCCCCAATTAAAAAAAAAAAAAGTTATTCTGATGTAAAATGTTAAAAGAAAAAACTAGACAATTGCATATTGAACAACACTGGTTATGTTTGATTCCAACTGCTTGCTGAAATCACCCTGTACTATACTGATGCTATCCAGACACAAAACAAAGCATTAACAGCATACAGCATGCTGTAATATACCAGCTTGCCAGTCGCTGTCAGTTTAGATTTATGATCTGGGATTCCCTGGATTTACCCCTTGAGCTTCAAATGCTTATAAAGGCTGACAGCTCTTCCACTTAACCTCTTGAAATAATGGAAAACATTAAAAAGGTACAGTATTCATAACAGGTCCAGTGAAGTATTCTGGAAGGAGGAGGAAAAGGAAGTTAACTCATCTTATTAAAAGCTGGCTTCAAACTGTGATTAAGCTATATCCCTGACTTCTATTTTCCCAGCCATTGCAGAAAAAGAAAAAAGTCAGGAAAATTTCACACTTTTTAACTCTATCCGTCTTAAAATAAAAACAGCTGTAGAACTGGGCTTTAATGCAGTGCAACACTGGGAGAAGTAAATCATATTCTTGCAAAGACAGTAGTAAAAATTAAGCCTTTCATCTTATAAACTGGTTTTATTATTTTGGTGGGCAGTAATAAGCAAATTTTTAGTTTTTCCAGATGAAGTTGACAACTTATTTCAGTCACTTCATTCATCCTGACTCAGTGTCCCTAAGATTACTTCAGTTTGTTTTAAAGCTTTTTACCTTCCTTCAAGATACTCCCAAAGCCACCTCTACTCCAGAAAAAAGGTAAGTTATGTTCTTTTCTTTATTGATTATACCAGAAAATAGCTTAAAATATTATTTAAAAAATTCTTACCTGTCACTCTGCTTGTTACAGAAGTCATTTCTTATTTTATCTACAATCGACGTCCGGGGGAGTATGTTGGTTTTGTTCTTTTTCTTGGCATCACTCTCAACTACCACAATTAGCCAGTCCACAGAACTGTGCGCTTTTAGAACATTCTGCCACTTGGTGATGTCATCCTTTACAGTAGCTTTGTATACTTCTGTGTCCTAAGATTATAAAATCATGAATCACCAAATCAAAAGTCAGAGTCTGGACACGACTGAAAGACATATTTTGTTATAATAGTGAAAAATAAAATCAATTATACCAAATGGAAGTAGTAACAGTAAGATTTTAATGACCAATAGAAGTTGGACAGGATATTAAAATAAGTCTTTGTTCTTGCTCACAGCAATATTTTAAAGTAATGCAAATGAAAGCGTCTCTTAAAACAGTTTTGGGTTTTGCTTTTTGTTTTTTAAAATGTGCCATTTTGCTTCAACTTGGACAACGAACCTTGAAACGTTAATTAGCCGGTTTTCATTAGATCACTAACTGACGTACATTTCCCCAGTGCTGCCTGAAATTATGGTTTTTAGGTATAAAAGTTTTTAGAGTTTGGGGGGGTGGAGGAAAAAGAGAGAGAGAGAGAGAGAGAGAGAGAGAGAGAGAAGAGAACTTTAAAAAAAAACAAACCAAAGACAGCTCTCATTCAGCAAGAGATAGCAGATAAAGTGCATTAGGGAATTTTAAATCTTTCCCTTTTTGACATGCTGATCTTTACTAAAACAGGAGACTTAAAAAGGCCAATTTTTTCTAAGATGTATTGGTTAAGTGGAATGAAATTGCCATTGTATTACATCTGCATAACATAACAGTGTGCGTGTGCACTGTGCTTTTGCCAAAGAAGACATGAGATCCCTGTACACTTTACCTTCCCACGTGCTAGTTCTCTGGAATGGGGTTTAGAAAAAGCCCTGTCCTAATGGGTCAAACAACTTCATTATAAAAGTACAGCAGGGCAAATAAGCAGACAAGTTTCAAATTTATTTTTCATGCAAGTAAAAACTTGATTGCTCATATGTGCATGAAAATCAAATAAGATCAGTGTAGCAGTAATGCCAGAATAATGTAATGTTTAATTAACAGAAATACTTAAACAAAAAAAATTGATGCCAGTTACACGCCTTTAATTTTTCTTGAGTCAATCAATGCCACTGAACCCGTCACCAAATCACCTTTCCACCTCCAAATTAGCAAACCAAGACTCTTTCCAGTAATTACGTACTAGACACCCAGCATTCCACATTTTCCGTTTTTACCTAATTTTACTGATAAAATTGTAGTCATTTGGTTATTACCAATTTACACCCTTTTTCAGTTCAAATTCCTGTTAACAGACATGGCCCATTCCCCATTCATGTTGGTTAACATGGATTTGAACTGAAAAGTGGGTGGAGCTGGCAAACTAAAAGTGCCTGTTACCTGGGCCACAGGTTTCTGACGAGGGGGGGAGGCTGGAGCTGCTGCCTTAGGGTGCGTGCCTCCTGGCTTTGGTGCAGCTTGGACCCACCCACCCTGGGAGCAATTCCTGTGGCCCCGCTTGAGGTCAGATCCGAGAGCCATGCACCCCCAGGCAACAACTCCAAGCAGGGCTCCAAGAATTACTCCTAGGGTGGATGGGTCTGAGCTGCACTGGGGTCAGAGCCAGGAGCCGGTTGCTGGGAACTGCAAGCCCCACAGTGGATGGGGAAAAGAGGCAAGTGAGAGAGCCTAGCCCCACTCCTGGCTGTGACCCTGGTACAACTCGGACCCGCCCGCTGTAGGAGCAATTTCTGCGGCACCACCACCCAGGGGCATGGGGCTCCCAACTCTGATCCTGGGCAGGGTAGGAGGTGCCAGTGCTGGTGCCAGGGTCAGGTCCCCCCCACCTTGCCTGGGTGTCTGGCCATGCACCATGTCCTCCTCCCTCCAAATGCCAGGGCAGCCCAGCAGAGGCAACTGTCAGTGGCTGCAGGGGTGGGGGGGCGTGTCCCTGGATCTGCGCACAGGACAAAAGCAGGCTGCTGCTGCCAGCTGGAGCCAGCAGAGGCACTGGGTTCTTCCTAGCGCTTGGCAGCCTGCTCTCACTGCACCTGCTGCTGGCTGGGGCAGGCAGTGGCACCAGGCTTTTCCTGGTGCTTGGGGCAGGCAGCAGCCTGATCTCATTCCACATGCAGATCTGGAGCATGCATTGCTCAGGAGGGCTGCGGGTTGCGGGGCTGTGCACCCAGCGTTACTCCCTCCCTCCCCACTAATATTTCTCTGATTTAAACCAATTTTTTCCCCCCTTTTCTTCCTTTTATACCAATTTCATGTCAGTTTTTGTTTTGAATGAAAGAAACATACAGGCTGTGGAGTTCCCCAAGGTTCAGTCCTTGGACCAGTACTGTTCAATGTCTTCATCAGTGACTTCGATGAAAATGTGGAGAGCATTCTGTCCAAATTTGCAGATGACACAGAATTATAAATTCCCGGATTTTTTTCCCCAGCCATAAAATAAGAACCGAGAATGCGGAACACTATAGATACCTCATTATTAAATTCTAGTTGTGAGTGTAACCATTCATTAATACTTAATTTTTAATTGAGAACTTCTGCAAACAAAACCGTGTTATGTTAAAATATAATGCTAATGAAATCTAAAGCTTTAAATAAAAGTGTAGTTAACACATGTTTTTACCCTTCAAGAACTTTAAATGCTTAGTAATTTGTTAACCTTTTTATCTTGACAATGTATAATTAACAACTTGTATTTTGTTGTTGTGCTTCTTCAGTTCTTCTATCACGTCTAAGTTTTCAGATTTTCTGTCACTTTTTAAATTTAAAAATACTCACAATGTCATTAATGTACTAATCTGCTCATAGTGTACTGCATATCATTTCACTTTGTTCCTTCCCAAAAAGTGCAAGAAAATATCATAAGGTTCTAGTGATTTGAGAATATCAAGAAGGCCTACAGCTGCATCCTTTCCAGTGTCATCTAACTTGCCTATTATAGTGAAGCAAGTTAACCCCTCAGTCTCCAGTGACCCTTGTAGTAAGAAACAAAGCAAATATGAATATAAAAAAAGAGAGCATGTGGGAGATACCCATCCCAAATATCAAAATTAGGAACAGGAGTGCCATAATGGGTCAAACCAATTGTCCATCTTGTCCGACATCCTGTCTCCAACAGTGGTAGGAGTGGATGCTTTAGAGGTAGAGCATTAAACTGAGTATATCTAGAGCAACTTATCCCCTGTTCATTATCCTCCCTGGCATCCAGCAGCCAATTGGTTCAGAGATGGCACAGAAAACATCTCCAAATAGTCTGTGCTATTTAACTGGGATATGGCAGAATAAAAGGTAACTCTCTTAGTTTGCCTCCAATCCCAGACATGCCCACTACCCATTTTTCATACTTAAATGTTTTCCTAATACTTACACAACATTCTGTCCAGTAAATATGAAGAAAGGGAAAGGTCAAAAGAGCCTTATTCCCTTCTTTGGGTAGCAGCTCTTCTTTAAATTGAACAAAATTAGATTCTAAGTGAATCATCTTAGGAGCACGGCCGTAAGACCTGTAGAGTTTTAAAAGAATTGAAATTAGTGATTAAGAAATAAGTAGAAAAATTATAAGAAAAAGTGACAGGATGAAAATGTATGTTGGCAAAGAAAGGCAAGTTTAGTTGTTATTTTTTGGAAACTCAAAAATCTTGAATAAGCTTGGTCTGATATGCCAAAAGTCAGCTCAAGAACTCATCAAGAAAAGGAACTGGAAACACTTCAGCTGACATCCCTTTACCACTCAGCTTCCACATCCAATTCAATTCACAGCAAGAACCTGTTATAACATGCAATTACATCAATATCACACTAAGTCCAATGACAATCAAAATATGTTGCTATAAAAAAAAAAGAATACTCTACCGTCTCCATTCCATGGGATCTCTTGGCAGCTGCTGAGAAAGCATGGGGTATACGGATGTAAATAAATTCTGATCTCCAGCACCTAAAAGTTAAAGATACCCACTTTTAAAAACAAACCCCCATTCAAAAGTAGAACAAGATTTAAGAATTAAACATTTATCATTGGTTTAACAAGTAGCTATTTTGAAAGCTCTGCTGAAACTGAAGTCCAGGGTAGATTTTTTGCATTCAAAATTACAAGCACACTATAGCACTGCAGAACATAGGTTTCTTGAAGATTCAGCTGAAAATCCTTCCATGTGGCAATATAACCATGCACCCAACATAAAAAAACAAAACAAAACTAACAAACATGCGATGGTTACCACCCACACAAATACCAACATGGCTAACCCAATTTCAAAGAAGCTACAAGCCAGCAACTTTTCAACCACAGCCAGAGGTCCAACCCAGGGCTGGGGGGAAACTGGGAATGAAGGGAACAGCCTTCAAAAACTGACTGCCACAAGTAAGCTTCTATCTTCCTCCTTTTAAAAGCAAAGCATTAGTCACTTATGGATGTCTTAAATCAACTGTTCATCCTCCTTTCCCTTAAGCATTATCTTTCCACTCCTAGTCCAAAAAGTGGGCATGACTAGTGTTCTATGTTTCAAGAATAGTATTCAAACTATATGTTTTACAGGAAAGCTTAGATTTTAGTTATAATAATTGTGAGGGGGCCAGGACCCTGAGGGGCCCGGCCCGAGCGGGGAATCCCGGAGTTCCGCCCCGCTTCCGGGTCCGGGCCCGGAAGCCGGGCGGGGAACTTAAGGTTTCCCGGAACTGGAACCGTGCCGACGCGGGACCGGCGCGGGGAGATAAAAAGGAACCGCCTACCCTGAGCAGGGGAGGACGGAGGCTCCGGCGGGAGCCTGCCCCGGGAGCCGCGAGCTACGAGGACTGCAGCTGCGGAGCCGGGAGCGGCAAGACCGGGAGCTGCGGAGGCAGGTACAGCCGCGCCGCGTGCCACGCGGCGGGAGCCAGCAGCGGCAGGGCCAAGTGCCGGGGAGCCGGCGGCAGCGAAGCTGGGAGCCGGAGGTCCAGAGGCAGCTGGGCCGGGTGCGGTAAAGTCGGGAGCCGGGCGGCAAGGACCGGCGGCAGTGAGGCCGACCGCCGCAGAGCCAGGAGCGGCGCAGCACCAGCCGGCAAGGCCGGAGGCGGCGGAGCCAGGGGGCGCAGCGGGCCCCGAACGGACGGAGGTACAAAAGGGACCGGTGGCCATTGCACCGGAGGAAGCCGGGAAGGGAGGCTGGGTCGGAGGGACCCTCCTCCGGCAGCTGCGGGCCGCTTGGCCGCGGGGAAGACCCGCGGGCAGGGGAGACAGAGTTGTAGTTCCCCCGGGTCGAGAGAGTGAGACCCTGAGTTAGGGACGCCTCAGGACGAGTGGAGCGATCAGCACCAGGGAGACTAGGTGCTGATAGGACTCCTGGGGAGGGCCCAGCGGTGTGGGGTAAACCCCCCCCCCCCTTGTGGAGCCAAGACGAAGACAAGGGAGCCCCAACGGAGGCTCCCCACCCGGAGGACCGGGCGAGGGTGTAGGGCAGGAGGAGCCCTCAGGACCCCTGGACCTTAGAGGTACTGTACCCCACATGGACCGCCAGCTTCCCAGCAAGGGTGAACCCCATATTTCCATCAAGTCGTGGCAGGCGAGAGCGGCGAAGCGGGACAGTCCAACGCGTACCCCTCCTTTCCAGGGGACATCCGGGGATCGGGGTCCCACGGTAAGTAGCACACCCCCATCCCCTTACAACTGGTGCATTGGCCGGGAAGTGAGCCCGGCCTAGCTCGGAGAGCACTACAGCACCATGGAGCTCCCTACGAGCGCGGATGTGACGCAGCAGACGCTGCATCTGATGGCCCAGCTGCTACAGCAGCACCAGCAGACTGCCTTACGGCAAGCGAGTGTGCAGGAGCATTTGCTCCAACAGCAGCAGACAAGGGCTGGCCCGTATAGCGGGGAAATGAACATGCCCCGCATGAATCGGGAAGACGACGTCGAGGCCTTCATAGAAACTTTTGAGAGAGCGGCTCTCGCCGCAGGCATAGACCGGACGAAATGGGCCAGTAGGCTGCGAGTCCTGTTAACCGGCCCGGCCCAGGCAGCCTACCGAGCCCTGACCCGCGCCGAGGCCGGCAACTACGAGCGGGTGAAGGCCGAGATTCTACAACGCCTTGACATCACCCCGGAAAAGCACCGACAGGCGTTCCGAGGAAACAAGACCAAGGGCGAGAAAAGCCCCAAGATGTTGTGGCACAGTCTTAGAGATGAAATGATGAAGTGGCTGAGGCCGACGGAGACCACGAAAGAAGAAATATGCGATCAGGTCCTGCTAGAGCAGTTCCTGACGGACCTGGAGGATGACACCCAACAGTGGGTGAGGTGTCACGGCCCCACAACTTCCCTACAGGCTTTACAGCTGGCGGAGCAATATACAGCAGCCCAGGTAGGGCGGCGCCCGGGCCGGGGAAAACCGAGGGCGGAAGACTCCACCCGAAAGGGCAGGGGAAGTAAGGGGGAGAAGACCCCAGGGAACCCGGGTGTTAGTTGCTTCCGCTGCGGCGGCAGGGGACACCTTGCCCGGTCCTGCCCAACCGAAGCCGAGTACCCCCCCGGTAAGGGGGCCCCGCTCCCCAGAGGTAGCAGCAGAGTAGGGGAATACACTCGGGAGGAACCTATGGACTGTGGGGTCGGCGGCAGGGAAGACACCTTCCCCAGGCCCCTGCCGCGAGTAAAGGCCTGGGTGGGGCAGCGACCACTCATGGCCGTAATCGACACCGGATGCGCACAGACCCTAGTCAGACCATCGCTGGTAGAATGGAGGCGCGCCCCACGGTGCACAGGGATCCACCTAGTCTGCCTGCACAATCAGAGGACGCACTTCGAGCGGCGGATCCTAGAGGTCCGGCTACATGGAGTTTCGAGACGCCTGCCCGTGGGGTTGAAGGAGGATATTTTACACCCCATGATCGTGGGGAGGGACTGGCCGGAGATATACGAGGTGCTGGCCGCTCTCCAGCCTCGAAAGGAACCCCCACAAGGCCTAGCCGGGGAAGAACCCGGACCGCCTTGGCCGGGCGAGCTGGACGGCCTGGCGAACAGTGACCAGTTCCGGGAGGCGCAGGAGGAGGACGCGGAGCTGAGACCCTTCCATGAAGAGGCTCTCCAACGGGAGCGGCAACCGGTAAGCCCCACGGCGGATCGGGGACAGGGCCCCCGGGTCGAGTTAAGACAGGGTCTGCTATATCGGATTAAGCCCGACCCACAGACAGGGCGAGAGGGAAGTCAACTTTTAATTCCCTGCCGCTACCGCACACCCTTATTACAACTAGCCCATGGGAACCCAATGGGAGGCCACTTGGGAAAAAGGAAAACAGAGGCCAGGCTGATACGCTGGTGCTTCTGGCCCCACCTATATGAGGACGTGGAGAGGTTTTGTAAAGAATGTCGTCACTGCCAGTTAGTGAACCCCCACAAACCCCCGCGCGCCCCCCTTCAGGTGATGCCCGTTATACGGGAGCCATTCACCAGGGTGGCGCTTGACGTGGTGGGGCCTTTACCACGAAGCACCGCCGGCCACCGGTTCTTACTGGTGCTTATTGATTACGCCACCCGGTTTCCGGAGGCGATTCCCTTACGGACGGTGACGGGCTCCAAGGTGGCCGAGGAGCTTATGAAGTGGGTTGCCCGCTTCGGGATCCCGCGAGAAATCATGACTGACCAGGGAAAGAACTTTGTCGGCTGTAATGGCAGCCATGTGCAAGGTGCTCCACGTCACTCACCTAAAAACGTCAATTTATCATCCCCAAACGAATGGCTTGGTCAAGCGTTTCAACGCGACACTGAAAGGGATGCTCCGGCGCTGCACACAGGAAGATCCAGCCAGGTGGGATTTGTTGGTACCACCCTTGCTGTTTGCAGTACGGGATGCCCCACAGGCCTCCACGGGCTACCCCCCTTTCAGCTTGGTCTTTGGGCACCAACCCCGAAGTTTGTTGGACATCCTAAGGGAGAGCTGGGAAAGCGGCGCACGAGGGGGTCGCCAGGTGGCAGAATACGCACAGGAACTGCAGGACAGACTCCACAAGGCCCAGAGAGCAGCCCACAACAACCTCAAACAGGCCCAGAGACAGCAAAAGGACCGATACGACCAGGGAACCCGGGAGAGAGAGTTACAGCCCGGACAGAAGGTGTTGGTGATGCTGCCCAGCTCTCATAGTAAGTTCGAGACATGGTGGCAGGGGCCGGCCCGGGTCGTTAGACGAACCGGCCCGGTCAATTATGAAGTCCGAAGGGAGGGCCATCCGAGGGCGTCCCAGGTCTTGCACATCAACCTACTGAAGGAGTGGCAGGAGCCGCACGGGCTCCTTCTAGAAATGGACCGAGAGCCGGTAGATGGGGAGTGTCAAGAGGGGGAGACTGGGCCGAAGACCCGGGACGGGGGACCACTTGGGGAAGAGACGTCCCTGTCCCCTTCCCAACAGAAAGAGTTACAACAGCTAATCGCAGAGTTTGGGGATGTGTTTTCAGAGACCCCGGGGAAGGCTAGAGGCGTGGAGCATAAGATCCTGACGCCACCAGGCCAGATTGCCAGGGAAAAGTGGCGGCACATTCCTTTTTTTCGGCGCCAACTGATTAGAGAGGAGCTTAATGGCATGCTGGCCCAAGGAATCATCACGCCTTCCCGCAGCCCCTGGCGAAGCCCGTTGGTGGCGGTGACGAAGCCGGACGGCAGCTTAAGGCTGTGCGTTGACTTCCGGAAAGTGAACGCCATCACCCAGTTTGACGCATTCCCCATGCCTCAGATAAGTGAACTGGTGGAACGTATCGGGCAAGCCAATTACATCTCCACCCTGGATTTAGCAAAGGGGTATTGGCAGATTCCCCTGCGAAGGGAGGATCAGCCTAAGACCGCCTTCGGGACCCCCTGGGGCCTCTATGAATTCAAACGGATGCCGTTCGGGTTGAATGGGGCCGCCGCAACCTTCCAAAGGTTAATCGATTGGATACTAGCACCCCACCAGGAATATGCTGCCGCCTACCTCGATGACATCGTGATCTTTACCAAGACGTGGGAGCAGCACCTCCAGGCCCTGAGACAGGTCTTGCAAGAGTTACGAGGTAAGGGCCTGACGGCCAACCCAAAGAAATGCGCCCTTGGAAGGTCAGAGACTAAATATCTCGGC
Source organism: Crocodylus siamensis (assembly GCF_052110815.1). Lineage (NCBI taxonomy): Eukaryota > Metazoa > Chordata > Crocodylia > Crocodylidae > Crocodylus > Crocodylus siamensis. The sequence continues at coordinate 260,495,340 of NC_143395.1, read as the reverse complement.
TTCCAAGTAGGCAAAGGGCTGGTAAGACCTTTACGGGATAAGGTGGCGGCACTGCGGGACTACGAGGCGCCGGCAACCAAGCGGCAGATGCGAGCCTTTCTGGGGCTCGCCAGCTATTACCGGCGGTTCATTCCCCGGTTTGCGGAACTGGCGAATCCCCTGGTAGACACCACCAAGGGGAAGGAACCACCACGTACCAACTGGACTCCAGAGAGACGCAAGGCGTTCAACGAGCTCCGACAAGCCTTGTGCCGAGGAACGGTACTCCATACCCCTAACTTTAACGCCCCCTTTATCCTACAGACGGATGCCTCAGCGTACGCCCTGGGAGCGGTCCTCTCGCAGGAGGTGGAGGGAGTCGAACGCCCCGTGGCATTCGCCAGTCGCCGTTTGAACGAGCACGAACAGAGGTACTCTACAATTGAACGGGAGTGTCTCGCCATCCGTTGGGGTATAGACTATTTTCGGTACTACTTATTGGGCCGAGAATTTCGTTTAATAACTGATCACGCCCCGCTACGGTGGCTCAACTCAGCTAAAACCGAGAATGCCCGGATAATGAGGTGGGCCCTGGCACTCCAGCCCTATCAGTTTAAAATCGGGTATAAACCCGGTCGCAGCAACACCGTGGCAGACTTTTTGTCTCGGTGGGGGGAGATAGAGAATACCCACGAGCCCTTGGTACCGCCCTGTGCGGACGGGGAGAAGCCCTTGGGGGGCGAACATCGCACAGCAAAGGGATCGCCTAGCAGCGTCTCGAGGGGTGGGGTGTGTGAGGGGGCCAGGACCCTGAGGGGCCCGGCCCGAGCGGGGAATCCCGGAGTTCCGCCCCGCTTCCGGGTCCGGGCCCGGAAGCCGGGCGGGGAACTTAAGGTTTCCCGGAACTGGAACCGTGCCGACGCGGGACCGGCGCGGGGAGATAAAAAGGAACCGCCTACCCTGAGCAGGGGAGGACGGAGGCTCCGGCGGGAGCCTGCCCCGGGAGCCGCGGAGCCAGGAGCGGCGAGACCGGGAGCTGCGGAGCCAGGTACAGCCGCGCCGCGTGCCATGCGGCGGGAGCCGGCAGCGGCGGGGCCAAGTGCCGGGGAGCCGGCGGCGGCGAAGCTGGGAGCCGGAGGTCCAGAGGCAGCTGGGCCGGGTGCGGTAAAGTCGGGAGCCGGGCGGCAAGGACCGGCGGCAGTGAGGCCGACCGCCGCAGAGCCAGGAGCGGCGCAGCACCAGCCGGCAAGGCCGGAGGCGGCGGAGCCAGGGGGCGCAGCGGGCCCCGAACGGACGGAGGTACAAAAGGGACCGGTGGCCATTGCACCGGAGGAAGCCGGGAAGGGAGGCTGGGTCGGAGGGACCCTCCTCCGGCGGCTGCGGGCCGCTTGGCCGCGGGGAAGACCCGCGGGCAGGGGAGACAGAGTTGTAGTTCCCCCGGGTCGAGAGAGTGAGACCCTGAGTTAGGGACGCCTCAGGACGAGTGGAGCGATCAGCACCAGGGAGACTAGGTGCTGATAGGACTCCTGGGGAGGGCCCAGCGGTGTGGGGTAAACCCCCCCCCCCCCCTTGTGGAGCCAAGACGAAGACAAGGGAGCCCCAACGGAGGCTCCCCACCCGGAGGACCGGGCGAGGGTGTAGGGCAGGAGGAGCCCTCAGGACCCCTGGACCTTGGAGGTACTGTACCCCACATGGACCGCCAGCTTCCCAGCAAGGGTGAACCCCATATTTCCATCGAGTCGTGGCAGGCGAGAGCGGCAAAGCGGGACGGTCCAACGCGTACCCCTCCTCTCCAGGGGACATCCGGGGATCGGGGTCCCACGGTAAGTGGCACACCCCCATCCCCTTACAATAATAATAAAAAACAATCATCAGCAGCAGAGAACAGAACCAACTAGACAATAGTTCCAAGTGGGTTCAACTTCAGAACTAAAGAATAATATTATCCAAAACTCAAGGAAAGCATAGAATATTTAAAATAAGCAACATCTTTTGATTACAGTTATCTAAAATGATGCACTCCCCTATTCCAAGGTATTATCAGGTTAATTAGGAAGATCAAAAAAGAAAGAAAATTTCTATGTTTACAAATAAATGCCTTCTTTAACTTGTCTTCCCGTCTACAGATAGGAGAACAGTTCCATTTTTAAATGTTTCAAAAACAATTTTTCGATTGGAACTGTTGCTCCACAGATTTTGGGCAAATTTGGCTCAGTTTATTTTTTAGTAAAATGCATAAGAAAGCATCAACCACCATCATCTACTATAGAAGTAATCCCAGTAATAACAATCCAAATAGGTGATATTTGAGTCACTTTTTTTGGGGGGGGGGCGGGGGGTAGAGGAGGTGAAGATGCAGGAGAAGAGGGTGCTTCTTCAAAAGGGAAATAGCAAAAGTATACTAAAGAGATGTAAGAGAGAAAGACAGAATGAGTGTGAGAGAGTGAGCGAGTGTGTGTGTACGTACACACGCATGTACTTTATTTAAAATTTTAATATTGGTTACTTTATGTGATGATCTCAAGTGACATCAACATACAGGCAATGTGTCTTTATATCTGGGGCCACAGAACAGTAGATGTAAACCAATGATGGCTAAATGAAATCTGGAAAAAAAAAATCACTTATTACCTTGATTCCAAATCCCAGTGCCTTTAATATGGGATTTATCTGACTGTTTTATATTATGGCTCTGGTCTGCTGGCACTTTTATACAATTTTAAGTCAGCATCAGTATAAAGCTAAAGCCATGTAACTGCAGAAAGTGATAAGCTTTGCTCTTTTAGTCCATTTTCCTTCCAGCAATCTTTGCAGCAATCTAAAATATGAGTGACAGCAATCATGTTTAGAGGGAAGACATGTTGAGCAATAAGGTCACTTTTCACCCTTTCAAATTTTGTTTAGGCTACAGTATTCCAGAGTGTTTTGTTTTGAAAATTCACAACAACACGTCAAGATTTTGATCAAGTAACAAGGACCTCACATTTTCCTCAGATAGCATTTTCAAGCATGATTGTCAAGATTGGAAACTGCATAGATAATGACAGTAGCCAACATCTCCCTGGCAAAGTTTTTAACAGCTGTCTAAATAAGCTGGTTATCTACAGGACTTCCAGCTCTTTAACACAGTTATTTGTGTGTTTCAATAGATTTTACGTTCTCTTTAGGAAGGGGAGTGAGGTGACAAACAGAAAAAAAGCACTGAATTCCTTTGGCCGTAACTATACAAACAGGGCCCTACTTTAAGCCAACCACAAATCTCTGGAGAGGCTTCCAAGACTACAGAAAAGGATGCAGGCCAACTGAACTGAACTGAAAGAAGCTTGAACCAAGAGAAACCTCCTCCTTGGAAGGTTTTAAGGCCTGGCTCAACAAAGCCCTGGCTTGGATGAACAAGTTGGGGATGGTTCTGCTTTGAGCAGGGGGTTGGACTAGATCGGGGTGGGTAAAATGTGGCCCACCAGGCCATTCTATCCAGCCCACAGGGCCCCTAAAAAAATTGAGAAAATAAATATTTATCTGCCCCTGGCTTCCTGTCATGTGGCCCTCAAAGGCTTGTCAAAAAAACTCAGTAAGCAGCCCTCCACCTGAAATAGTTGCCCGCCCCTGGACTAGATCAATGGTCAAGGGTTTCCCTGTGTGGGGGCAAATCAGGGTAACCACCCTGGGCCCAGCAGAGCCGGGAGGAGCAGCAGCAGCTCAGAGTTGGGTAAAGTGGCAGCTCCATGTCCAGCCGCTCACTACCCCTCACTCCTGCTGACACTGCCATGGCAGCTTCTTTGGGTCCAGGATCAGAGCAGGGGCAGGGTCCTGCATGGGCTGATTTGCCCCAGGCCCCGCACCCTGCTCAGGTGGCCTCTCTGTCAGTGGTTCTCAACCTTTTTGTACCAGGACCCATTTGCCAACATTGATGGCCAGTCCCAACCCAGTGCCCCTCATTCCTAACCTGCTGTCCCCTGCCCCGCAGTGTGTGAGGTGGGGGGTGGCAAGCACCCCCTCACAGGCTGGAACTCTGGCAGCCTGCAGGGGAAAAGCCATGGTTTTTTTCCTCCTTTAAAGTAAAATCCATTTTTAAAGTTTGTTCACAACCCTTTTTTATATTCTTGCAACCCACAGGTTGAGAAATGCTGCACTAGATGACCTCCTGAGGTACCTTCCAACCCTCACTTTCTAGGAATCTGTGCCTCAACTGATCAGAACCCAGAGATTCACTCAAACTGTTGCTCAAACCAAAGGATCATCACCCTGTCACAGCCGATACTGGCTGGAGCAAGAACAACCCTCTCTTTAGTCTTTCAAGGAGAGGTAGAAGTCAAGGTTCCCATAGCACCTGTACTGCTAGAGCAGCAGTTCTCAAACCAAGGTACCTGCTTTGGAGTAGCTGAGATGTGTTTAAGGATGTTGTGGGGTACAGACACTTGCACATGATTCACAAGATAAACCCAGGGATTTTAAATAAGAACCCATGGTATCTATCAAAAGCATTCTGACTTGTTGTGGTCTAAGCTCTTTGCAAAAGAACTGCCCTTCTATTTTTCTGTAGTCAAAAAACAAACAAACAAACAAGAAAACCACCCCCACACAAAAAAAAACCCAAACTGTTTTTTTCCCCAAGTGGGGCCTAGGGTCTAAAATACTGGGAACTACTGCGCTAGAGCATGATAGCGAAGAGAAAAATCTTTTTCTTTACATCTTTCAGTCTGGGTAAAATCTTTCCGTTTGGGATCTCTGTTGTACAGAAGACAGAAAAACCTATCGGAGTGGCAGCCAGTTCCAATACAGAAGAAAAGTGTGGCAAGAATTGCAATACTTATCGCTGTAGCACTGAACAGCAATATTAGAGGGGGGGAGAAGAACACCATGTGCAGGCAGAGGCAATTTGTTAAGTGCTGGTGTGGAATTCTAACAAGGTCTGAGAGGTGCAACTGTGACCAAAATAACAGTGAACAACGTTTTTGAACATTCAACATATTAACTAGAGAACCTGATGAAGAGAACAGGATTTCTAGAAATCCAGGGTTGACCGCGGGGGCCAGGGCAGCGCACAGCTCGCAGTAGCAGGCAGCTTTCCTGCGCGACTACTGTTCTTTGCAGTGCCGGATCGCACACATTGGGCTGAGGATCAATTCAAAATATCATTTGAAGTTTCATTTAAAGTCAGGCTGTGCACATTGCACACATTTGAACTCATCTGCAATATGGCTGGCAAGTATAGTATAAATTAAGCAAAGGTGGGGGAAAAAAAAAAAAAGAGGCATTACTACAAGGCCATAAGTCTCCAAAAATAAATTAAAGGAACTCTAAACCATGGGGAAAGTATTGACAAAATCCACTTTTCTGAAGTAGCTTAAATGCATCTATTCTTGAAACATTGTAGTGATTTATTAATAAGGGGAAAGTTTTAGAGATTTCTTAGACATTTCTCAATACTCATCCGAAGTTTCATGTGCAACTGAGGCCAAATTTTATTGCTTCAGTGAGATCACGCTCTGAGTGTTAGATTTAATTTCCAGATTACTGTAGTGGAAATAAAGAAAAGTATTACAGGGCTGATTCCTTACTCCAACTGCACCAGAAAAAAAAAGGAACCAATGATAAAAATTAGCGTGTGGGCATAGGTGGGTATACTCTGTCCTAAGATATATATTAAAAGGTTAATGGGAGAAAAAAAAAATCTCTTTGGATTTGGACTCATCTCACTTATTTTTGAGATCTGAAATTTTTGGTCAATGCTGCATGCTCTATGTCTTCTTAAATCTCTTTGCACTTAGCCAAGGTAGAAGACAGAACTTCACCTATGTATTTAAACCAAATCTTATATTATAGGAAGCACTACTATTCCACATGTACCATTTCACAAAATTGGTTATCACTTATCAGTTTTTTAGTGGCCAGGAAAAAACATGGGTCGTAGTTTCATAGTAGCTAGCGTCAGAAGGGACCCGAACAGATCATCTAGCCTGACCCCCTGCCACAGGCAGGAATGAATGTTGGGTTCACAAGGCCCCAGACAGGTGATCATCTAACCTCTTTTTGAATTTGCCCAACGTAGGGGCAAGGACCACTTCCCTAGGAAGTTGGTTCCAGACTGCGGCCACCCTAATTGTAAAATATTGATTCCAAGATCCCATTCTGCCTCTGTGCTTTCTAGAGGGGAACTCCCCAGCCTGTATGTATGCTGTGGACTCCTTCTCCCAAGGTGCAGCACCCTGCATTTATCTACGCTGAACCCCAACCTATTCTCATCTGCCCATTTTTGTAGTCTGTCTAAATCTACTTGCAGCCTCTCTCTCCCTTCAAGTGTGTCCACCTTGCCCCACATCTTAGTGTCATCAGCAAACTTGGACAATGTGCTTTCAACCCCCTCGTCCAAGTCGCTGATGAAGACATTAAACAGTGCGGGCCCAAGGACTGAGCCCTGGGGGACCCCACTACTCGCATCTCGCCAGGTTGAGTACGACTCATCCACCACTACTCTCTCGGTGTGCCCCATCAGCCAGTTTTTGACCCATCCAACTGTGTAGGCATCAATGCCACAGTCGCTTAATTGATTAATGAGAAAGGGGTGAGAGACAGTGTCAAAGGCCTCCTTTAAGTCTAGAAAGACTATGGCCACAGTGACACCATCATCCAAGGATTTAGTTACCTGGTCATAAAAGGCCATCAGGTTGGTCAGGCAGGACCTGCCTTTGATGAACCCACACTGATTGCACCTGGGCATGATCTCCCTTGCTGGCCCCACACAGATGTGCTCCTTGATGATTTTCTCCAAGATCTTCCCGAGGACCGAAGTAAGGCTTACAGCCCTATAGTTACTTGGGTCCTCCTGCCTCCCTTTCTTAAAAATGGGGACCACATTAGCTAGTTTCCAACCCCCAGCACCTGGCCAGATGACCATGAATGCTCATACAGACAGGCCAAGGGCTCCACGATGACCCCTGCCAGCTCCCTCAACACCACTGGATGGAGGGCATCTGGACCTGCAGATTTTAAAATGTCCAGTCCTTCCAGAAGATCCCGAACTACATCTGCACTGACCCAAGGCCTGACAGAGCTATCCCCAAGATTGTCCCTACCTCTGGTAGGAGGGATGTCCCGGCCCCTGTTCAAGAAAACCGAGGCAAAGAAACTATTAAAAATATCGGCTTTCTCGTTTGGCTTAGCCACAAGGTTATCATTTGAGTCTTGCAGGGGCCGTACATGGCCTGGTGCCTTCTTGCTTCCAATGTACTTGAAAAAGGGCTTTTTCCTCATCAACCTATGGCATAAACACCATCTGATAAGGAACGGAGCTGAAAGCTTTATATATATACACACACACACACACACAGTAATACTCGGCAAGCTTAGTTCTTGTGACACAACTAAGCTGAGAGAGGTGGGTTAACCTCGTTAGTCTCTAACTGGTGCTACTCTGCCCTACCATCTGCTCGACTTCAGACAAACTGCTTCCCAGAAGCATAACCTTTCATAGGCAACAACCTACTTTGTCAGAAACAAAGTGTTTGATATAGAAAGGAGGAAGGGTGGGGGGAGGAATAGGAAACAGTAATATGGCTAACCTCAGAGTAGCTGAACCTAAAGGAACTTTAAAATCAACTAGAATCCTATTGCCTGGATTACCTACTAACTCCATGTTTCTCAAGGTGTTAACTGCCTTGTTCAATCTCAATTGATCTAATCAACCCACTTTTCCCCCTTTCTTACCAGGGCCCTGCTGTCCTTCTCTGTTCTGTATAAAACCCTTTCTTTCTATCAGTCCATTCAGAACATCTGACAAAGCACACTGTTCCCTATGAAAGCTTAGGCCTCTCTGAACCAGTAGGTCTCCAAATGTGCCTCCCAACCCTACCCTGCACTAGGGTAAATTACCCTGAATTAACACACTTAAAAACTTCTCATCTCTCAGCAAGTATGATAAAAAACATTTTTTTAACTTCAACAACACTCCTGGGAGACAGTCTGGGGCTAGTTCCAGTACCTACTAGGGTCTCCAGAACTTTTTCAAAAGGGCAACATCAAACTTACTAAACCAGACAATTAAGTGCACTAAGAGCATGTAAATCATGGTCACAGACCGTGCTGTGGTATTTAGTAACCTTGTATGATAAGGAAGATTGCACTCACAGTTTAATAACTGAAAATATTAAGGATTTCAATATAAAATGGGGACTACTTAAATTGCGGTAAGAAAGGGCTTTTCACGACCTGCATGCAGACCTGATTTCATGGGCATTTGGTAGTGGCCCTGCCCCTCCACAATGATTAGCAGAGAGGCCCTAGGTGAGAGGATGAATGAGGGAGCAGCTGCCAACTTGACTGCTGCCTTCCCCCCCCCCCCCACACCCAGCTGATTGGGGAAGAGGCCCCTGGTGGTGGGGGGGGGACGACAAGGGAGCAGCCACCATCTTGTCTGCTGCCCACCAGCTGGCACCTTTTCCCAGCAGTGAGCTAGCACTTTACTTTTATTAATTTTGTTGTTGTTTTGTTTTGAGTTTTGCTTGCTGTCTTGGTCAATCTCAGATTCCACAGTTTCCACAAAATCCACAAAACTGTGAATTAAGTACGTCCCTAAACACAAAAATCAGTGATGTAAAATTCCACTGAAGGGTGTTGGTATTTTAGAACAAAAACTGGACAAAATACATTCCTAACACGCCTTGTGCAATATATGAGCAACAAATCTCTAGCTATTCAAGGAATGCTTAAGAAGAATCAAAGTGATATATAAACTACAAATATTTTACACATAAAAGTTGGAGGAGGGGGGTTAGTAGCAAAAATAGCTGTATAAATTCAAACACTTAAAATAAGGATGTTACTGCAGAAGCCAAAGGGCTTCAGTGCAGTACACCAACCTTAAATGTCTGTACAAAGCTGCATTGGTGAAAAGTAGATAAGGAGGTAGTTCTTGGCAGCAATGTTAGACTTGTTTTAAATAACACTGTTTCAGGGGAGGGGGAGATTTTTTAAGTCTTTACTATAAAAATATTAAAAACAAAAGGTGAAAGTGCATAAGAGTGTGGCCCTTTCAAGGGCTGAACATAATCACAAGAGATTGAAACCCCTCCTCCCAAAAACCCTTCATGGGGTGCAATACAATTGTAATAAGCCTTTTCACAAATCCATTATGAATCACTGGTGTCAAGGTTTGAAGTATTAAATTATACTGCAGCACAAACATATAGCACTTAAGCCGGAAGCAAAAGGAGACCCATACCAGAAAAATAGTGAGGCTATATACCTTGTCCAAAAGTAGCTGATGAGGACTCAGACCTTCCTACCTCTTCCACACACCCCCACCCTCCTAGTGCAGTAGTTCAGAGGAGTTCCTGTGTAGAATATGTGCCTTCTGCTTTTTTGAACTCCAGAAAATAAATATTCACTGCTAAAGGTCCCTGGGGAATTCAACTGTGACATAGAAAATAGGGATTCTTTTAAATAATTTATAAAGTTCAGCCATACCTAGACATAAAGGACTTTCCTAACCTAAAATGGTCATACTCAGACGAAGTAGGAAAAAGCAGAGGGGGTGGGGAAGGCATGATGCTTATTCTTCTATAAATACTTAAGCATATAATTGCAATTTTATCAAAATTATCTAGCTCATTGATCTTTCAATTACTTTGATCTATTTCAACTAGGACTAAAACTTCTGGCAATGTGGGGTTTCAGGAAAACTTGTTAGTTAAAGATAGCACACAACACCACTTTTTGCCAAATAGACAAAGATGACTAATTCTGTGTCACAGGAGTGCAACGGTTTTGTCAGCAAAATATTCACCTTCTTTGACACACTTACTCAGTTATAGTATGGGTTCCTAAAATAACCTGGAACAGACTATAATCAGTAATCTAATCTCAGATCTGTAGTTATTTAACTAAAAGCAGGGATTTTGCTATTCACTTTTCACCGTCACCCTGCTCTTCCTGAATTGCAAAGTGATGCACTAAACCCTACAGACCTACAGGTTGGCAACCTACAGCTCATGGGTTGGATCCAGACAGCAAAGCAAGCAATTTTATCCAGCCCACAAAGCTGAGACATCACTGGCAATTCAGCAGCCAGTCACATACGTCAGGACTGGCTGGTGGCTGAGGGAACTCGGAAGCAGCAGCCAGGTGAACATAGTGGCCCACCTTTGGAGGCAGTTTCACTTACATGGCCCAGTGATTTTAAAAGCTTGCCAACCCCTACTACAGCCCACTTAGGCTGCAGTTAATAGGATTTTCTATAAAATGATCACCCTTAATGTTAACTGCATTGTGGATTAATTTATCACACATCTAGATGAGTTAAACTCTGGGAGAGAACAACCTACATGCAAAGCATAATTATCTATAGAAAGATACTACATCCTGGTGCCTGATTAACAGAATGGTAAACTAAGACTAAGAATAGTTCAAGTTCCATGAATTAACAAGGAGCGGGGCAGGGAAGAAGCCCTCCAAACTTCTTTTGGGTAGTGATATAAAAACCCTGAATACATTACACATTGCTTCCTACCACAGACACCTGAAAGTTCCAGCATTGAGCACAAAAATCATTAAGTCTGGCTGGCTAGTCTTGCGGGCAACCATATCATATTATCCATTTCCTAAAACAATCAAGACCCATCCTGGAACTTATTAGGGGGTTGTCTCCCAGTACTTTTATTGCAAGTCTGTTCCAGAACCTCACTCTGAATGAGGCTTTGTACCTTTTAATAAATTTATGAATGGTTCATACATACTCATTTGTTCTTACACCAATTGTTTTTTTTCCTAAAGAGGATCTTCTCCTTCCCTAGCATTCAGTTTCCGGATGTAGTTATAGACAGCAATCATATCCCCTTCTCAATTTTCACTTTGCTAAACTAAACAAAAGTGTGAGTCCATCTTTCCTGAGCAAGTGACCAGAATTACACACGGTGCTCCAGGTGAGGACTTACCAGTACATTGTACAACTCTTTTAATATATCCATTTCTCTAATGAAAATACCTCACCTAATAAATCACAAGACTGCATCTGTCCTTATCACAGCTACACCACATTGCTAGCTCAGTAATCTGACAAAACAACTAGAACACCCAGATCTTTCTCTTCTTTTATTCTTAACTGATAAATCATTCCATTTATAATAGAATTTCTTGTTATTGGTACCTTGCACTTTTTACAATTAAATTTCCCCCATTTCTATTATGTCAGGCCCAAAGACAATTAACTCTGCTGGTACAACATTCTAGTTCTCCTCTGTATTGATTCCTGCATCCAAACAATTATCAGAAAATCCCATTACCAAACCTTCATCACCAAACTTATCCAAGATATTCATGAAAATATTAAGTGAGATGAGACCCACTGCTGTTCTTAAGGAACCTCCAACAGCAACTTCTCTTCCTCCCGGTAAGACTCTATGCAGCACAGCGATATATTTCCATGCCACTTGTGGCACATGCCACGGGTTGGCCACTGCTATACTAGAACATCAGAAACATTAATTTGCTCCCTTGTGCCAACCATAAAGCCTCTTCACAAAAGCACCTCTTAAGAGTCAGACTTCTCATTTGACTTCCAAAAAGGGATCTTTACAAAGGAGATAGGGATGGCAGCATGTACTTTGCTCCCAAGGGGAAGAGGCAGAAAAGTATAGAGAAGCAAATCCCAGTGTTATAATTCAACCTTTTGTTTGCAAGAATTTTGTTTGGGATGAACAGACATCATTTATGTCTTTCACTTTCTTGATCCATCAATTGCATCAGGTGTTTAGGAAGTTCAAAAGGACCTTATATCAAGTTATAAACAGACTGTTATTGTACCATCTGTATGACGAGCTTAAAAAAAAAAAAAAACACTCTTTTCATAAAGAGGGCCTGCACCAGTACCTCTAATCTATACTCTTCCCAAGGAAATTTACTAGGTTTCAAGTCAGATACGAATAAATGTAATGCCTTCATTAGAATTAATTTTGCAGGTTGGAAGCCAGGTGCACATTTTCAAGAGTAGCCTACAATTTTGAGTAACTTGATATACTTTGAGATGGCAAGGAATGTTTTTCTGCTAAAGGCACTGAAGACTTGGACTCATAAAATTAGACTTTAACTTTTGATAACCAGCACAAACTTCTAGCTATGAATGCCAACATTTTGCACCACTTTTCTCCTGACAGTCAATGTTCAGACAAGCTACAGCTCTACAGTGCCTTTATCTTATTGGCCTTCAATTTAAATCCTACCCAAGTTGGTGGGTTAAGTAAAAATCATTCCAAATATGCAGGTATCTGGTGGTTTACCAACCTAAACTGGATTTTAATCAGAGACCAAGATATCACTTTTCACTTGGGCTACCTGACATAAAGGTTTATTCTTATCCCTTTAATAATAGTAATAACAGCTTAAGGTGTTTAGTGGTATATGCCACTTACAGCAATTCAAGTTGCTTAAAATTTTGTCAGCAGACTTAAGTTACCTAAAATCTAGAAACCTTTCATACCAAGTGCCAATGAAACACAATAGCTACAATTTTAGAAAACCTTAGCAAAACTGAAGGATTGACTGCAGGGAAGAAGGAAAAAAAAAAAAAGGACCTAGACTCAACTTTATAAAGACAAATGCTGTAAGTGGCGATACTACTTCCACAGTAAAATTAGAGTGAATAAATGAAAAAGAAATAGTAAGACAGCCTTTTTATGACCAGGGCAAAAAGAGTAAGCATGAAAGGAAAGTAAATCATTGACCACAAGATGAACATGAGCCACCGATGCAATGTTGCAGCTGGTAAAGCAAACTAAACTCTGGCTTGCATTCATAGATGCTTCTCAAGTAGATCGCAGGATGTTATCCTCCCGCTGTACTCAGTCTTAGGGAGGCCAGAACTGGAGTACTGCATCCATTTCTGACCTCCACAATTCAAAAAGGATGTAGAGAAGCTTGAGAGAGTACACAGGAGAGCCACGCGCATGATCAGAGGACAAGAAAATAGGCCTTATGAAGGGAGGCTGAGAGTCATGGGACTCTTCAGTCTGGAAAAGTGCAGGTACACTGGGGTGTGCATCAGGATCTGGGGGAACGCCTGTTCAGAGTACCCCAAAGATGCAATAGTCACATACTCCTCCAAGACTATTTTATACTGGACATAAGGAAAAACTTCTTTACGGTCTGAGTCCCCAACGCCTGGAACAGACTCCATCCAGAGGTGGTACAAGCACCTACTCTGGACTCCTTTAAGAAGAATTTGGACACTTACCTTGCTGGGATCTTTTGACCCTAGCTGACTTCCTACCTTTGGGGCAGGGGGCTGGACTCAATCTTCCAAGGTCCGTTCCAGCCCTAATATCTATGAAACCTATAAAAAAAGCATCTTTTTTTCTGTGAAACATCTGCTTCCTCTTTGGGAAACAAAATGCAGCTACCATGCAATATAATTACTCAAGGGAGTATAAATATTCCAGACTGCCTTTGGCCAGAGGCTCCTGTTAGTCAGCTACTTATGTCCAACTCCCATTAAACACCATTGAAGGTTACTTTGGAAACAGCACCTGCAGAATACTTGCCTAGTGGGTCAGAGACCCTGTATGTAAACCAAATAACCAGGACTGATAGGAGTAAATTTACAAAAATAGAAAGCATTAAGACAGACATGGCATTTTTCCACATGCTGTGGGACCATGGAGTTAGGTGCTTCAATTAGCAAGCCATGCTAATTAAAAGCACTTGTGTCACATGCAGTGGTGCAGTGCATGCCGGGCTGAAAAATATGGTGGTGGGGCACTCTGAACTAAAGCTAATTGAATGTGTTTTATTTCAAAGCACCCCACTGCCATTTCTGCAGTGAGGAGACGCGCTGTGCTGCTCTGCTTATACAGGTGACACAGAAGACTGCCAGAGAGTGTCAATTTCCACATGGAAACTGACGATTGAGTCTGCTCTGACATGCTGGATTTCTAATGTGCCGGAGCAGGCTCCATGTATGTGTAGAGGAGCCCTGTACAAAGGCCAGATGTAACAGGTAGAGAACTATCTGCCCTGTAGTACTACAGTAAAAAGTTGTCCCAAGATTTAAAACAAAGCTGAAAGAGTAATCCTGAAAAGCAAAATGGAGAAATCCCTAATTTTGCTTCTCTCAAGCATATCGCATAGAATACCCAGTCTCAGGTCTTAGCACAAGCCATCACAGAAGTTTTCTGTAGCTCTGAAATCAATAAGCTGTGGAAGACGAAAGCGGAGGAGGACTGTGAACATGGGAGTCGTTATGGACCCCTCCTCAGGACTAAAGGAACACCCACAGGCTGCCTCCTGGCAAGAGAAGTTCTTTTTCTTTCTGTGAGTCTTTACTCAGTTCCAGAAGAACAAAAGAGAACCAAAATGAAGAATTCGTTCTGTTTCAGAACTTAAAACAGCACTAGAAGAAAGTATATTTTTGCTTTATCCCTTATACTTGACTAAACAGAAACTAAGATCATAACTGGAGGGTTTCTTCCCCACTTGGTTGGACTTTATAATGGCAGAACTGATAACCCACTAGCCCTGGATTAGAAAAACTCTTTCCTAGGTCCCTGAAGCATTTAGTATATACTAACTCATCTATACTCTCTCTCTCTAAAAACCTCTCTCCAGACAGCACTATATTTTAGAAAATATAGGCTAGTCTCTCACTTGGCATAGCACCTGTTCACTCTAAGTCCTGCAAGCAGTAGCAAAACTAGGAAATGTTAATTCAGAGAAAATGACCAACCAGGGACACCCCCAGAACACACAAACTTCAAGGAATTGGAGGTTTGGCAAACTTCTTCTCACCAACTGGTTTAAGACTTCAATAGCCCTCTGGCATTCATCAAAAGGGAATGCAGATGTGCATCAAGACAAACCAGTTTACAAATCAAACACACAATCAAGGCATATCAAGGCCTCAGAATGGAGACCATGGCCCAAACCAGGTCACCAATATAGTTCACTTGAAAATAAGAATCTAGCAGGCTCACACACAAGATTGCAGAGTTGGCTGCAAGACCCATTACAGAAGAGTGGAAAGGCTCAACTGCAGGACATATCTTTATAGTGGAGTGCCTAACCGTAAACCTAACCCCAGGATGATGCTCTAACTTCAGTCTCAGAAAAATAATCCAATGTGCAGCACACATCTATTATTTTTGCCTTATGCATGTTGTCCCAATGTATGCTTGGGGAACAAGGATGAACTAACACGAAGTTGGCAAACCAACCCACAGTTGTCTTCTATCTACAGCTTGGAGGTGATGCAATGATCAGTAGCTATCCTTCCGGCCCCAGGGATCTTGTCGCCTTTTAGCACTACCTGCAAACCCTACGTCAGGGGTAGGCAAAGTCCAGCCTACGGGCCCAGCAAACTAATTTCCCAGCAGCCTCTGCAGTCTCTTCTGGCTGCCACTGCCAGATCTAGCCCCAGTGCTCAGGCACCCTGACCCATCCACCCTACACCCACTTCTGGGGGCAGTACCTATGCAGGTAGGGTATGCCACCAGGTGGCTGGGACGGAGCCACAGTCAGCAGTGAGACAGGTGGGTGGTGCATGGGAGACCCCAGGATATTGGGGTGGTGACGGCATGGGGTTGGGGCCAGGGACAGCTGCAATCTGCTATTCACACATTCCTGCAACGAGTGCAGGTTCTGTAGGCAGGGGCATGCAGGGAGCAGATCACAGCTCTGCCACAGCTCTGTGCCATCATGACTCCAAGATCTGGGTCCCAGAACAGCTCCCCCACCAGCTGCATGCCCTGTCCACACAGCTCCTGGATGGTCTCCACAGAAACCCTGGGAGTGCCGGGCTGCAACAGCATGGGGCCAAGGCAGAGCTGTGGTTCTGCAGCCCTACAATATCATGGCCCTGCTGCTCCCAGGGTCACCATGGAGACCAGCCAGGAGCCACATGTGCACAGGGCTACTGAGAAATGGAGTCCAGACACTGGTCAGATCTGCCATTTTGCCCACCCCACCCTAGGTCAACCTGAAGCGGTCTACAGCTGTACCCAAGTTGTTCCTACTTAGCGCAGAGGCTGTGTGATACCCCCTCCCTCCCAGCTTCAACTGTGGTAAGAAAAGTTGAAGTCAATAAACTAAGGCTCCTGTGTGGTGGGAAGAAAGCAGCCTTCTGCACAAGGCTAGATCAGGGACTGCAGAGCCCTTCTCAGGAATCAGCAGCAAAGGGATTAGCCAGCCATTAGCAAACTGCAGAACAAGTAATATAGCCCAGATCCAGCCATTAGGCTACAACAGGGGATCAGGGTACCATTTGTAACCAAGCCTGAGATCCAGTCTGCATTTTACTGTCTCCTTAGGGGCTGGATGTGGCCTGTGGACCATGGGTTGCTGCTGAGCACTGATGCGTGATACCCTTTAGCTCCAATTGCCTCCTCCCTCCTATGCTGTTCTGGCAAGATGGGATAGTCAATCCCTAGCTATGCTAATCTCACACAAGCACACCACTTCTGCTGGAGACTAGTAAAGGGGCAATTTAGATGTTGTTCTGGGAACTCTACACCACAGCACTTCCAGGCACAGGGGAATTTAAGTGACCAACTACCTTTACTGACAAAGCTGGCCACCAAAGGCTGACACTCGACTAAAGTACCATTTCAGAGGACTGCTGCCTTAATTAGACTATTTTTTAGAAACAAGGTAGTCTTGAATAGTTCAACCGTAGGATGTGAATGCTCCTGAGTCTAACATTTACTCTTATAGCTCTCCTGAGGCAGGGAGGTACTATCACCATTTTATGTTTGGGAACTAAGACAGAGAAAGGGCAAATGACTTTCCTAAGGACATCCTAAGGGAGTCTTTGGTACAGCAGAAAACTATCTTGATTGTCCTCCAAGTCCTATCTTAGTGTCTTAATCACTACTTAGCCTACCTCTCCAGAAAACTTTTCTCCTGAGTAACTGTCACAGCTTTAGAGTGGTGTCAAAACTTCCTTGGGAAACAAGTCTGCCTTTCACACGTAAAGAACTGGGATGCAAAAAAACCGAAATTCAGCCAGCCCAGGCTTATCCTACTCTGAGGGTGGGAGCCTCATGATCATGAACTTTCACACTCAAAAGCAGGTTCTGTCTCTATTCTCAGTAAAATAAATAAAATGTATGAATAAACAAAGCTAGTTGTCATCTCATTGGGAAAGGACAGGAAACCATATATCAACAAACTGTTATTTTGTAAGGAACTCTGACACCAATAAGAAGAAAAAACCCTACACCAGACTAAACTAATGCATAAGTTTTCCCTTCCTAAACTGATTTTTTTCCTCTGACCTCAGATTTTTCATTTATATGGGGGGGGGAAAACCATCAGGAGCTGCTTTTTGGAAGGACACTAGATTGTTATAAATATAAATCAATGATTTGTCTCAGTATTTTTTGGTCATTTTCAAACCTTAGGCTTAAAACTGATGCCGGGAAGTCAGTGAATCCACACATAAGGCTTAGCTGATTTACTAGAAGTTTGCAGAAGGAAGGTCTCTATGACAAGTCAACTTTTTATCCTTTCAAGTTGTGTGACAAACCCCCTATGATCACTTTTAATACTTTAACACCTAGTGCCTTTTTATCTTTGTATTTTCAAAGCAGTATGCAAACAAGTAAGACTTAGAATAATTTAAGAGAATTAAACCCTAAAATAGAAAATAAAAATCCATCTTCAAAAGAGGGATTTTTCCCCCCCGTTAAGAAAGTTTTGAAATATTTTGGGCATTTAAAAAAAAAAAAAAATGCCATGCCTTAGAAGTGTATGCCTAACAGAAACTGCCCAGCAAGTAAAACATACTGACTACAGACTAGATGAGCGGTTTTCAAACTTTCTAAAAATCACAGAACCCTTTCATATCACTTCTGCCAGGAACCCCTAGCCCTGTCCTGAAGATTGATGCAGACAGAGCCAGGTGACCCAACCCAGCAATGGCAGCACAGCAACTCCTAGCCTGCCCCCCCCATCAATTACCTCCAAACTCTTTGTCGAAAGCCTGATGACCTATCACATAACCCAACGTGAAAACCATTGAATTAGACCAGCCAGTCTTAACTAGGGTGCCATCTGCTCTTTGGAAGGGCACCCAAAGGTATGAGAAGATACGCAGATACACTAGGCAGGTAAGTGCAGGCTCAAGCTCATCCCTGCCTGGAGGATCCCACACTCCTAGTGACTGGCCCCTCTGCAAGAAAGAAGGCATTGTAATATGCAAATAATTTCTTAAAATTGGGTGCCACAATTCATAAAAGTTATGGAGGGGTGCCTCAAGCCATTGGACTAGACTTTAGATTCTATAGTTTGAAATAGTGTTTAACACCATTTATATTGCAATAGCAATGTGTTTAACCAATCAGTACTACAGAAAACTAAGAACATTCTCAGAAAGATCCCTTGTTATCAATTCAGCTGCAACAATTAATATAGGTGAATGGCAAAATAATGCTTTTATTGCAAATAATTTTTTGTTATAGCCATGCCATTTACTTAATAATAACAACTAGCACATGTCAGACTAAGTCACTAAAGATGCACATATTCAGACATGGTGAGGAACACTATAAAACTATTCTACAAACAACATTAATGCCAGAAGAGAAGAGAGAAGGAGAGCAAAGAGAAATGGAATAAGATATTGTTTCCTATTAACAATTCACAGGATAATGCTTGTTTGAAATATATGTAAAATGTAAAGTACGCATATTATGAGGGACCAGGTCCATCTTCTAAAGGTTTCTATATCCACAAAGTACCTTTTCTATTTAGGACAGGAGGAAACATAGTCTAAGAGCAGGATACTGGAAGCCAGAAACCCTAACTTTAAACCCTCCTCTGGCTCCACGTACAATGCAATTTCCTTACCTGGAAGAACCGGATATTCATCTACTTCTCATAAATTGCTTTGTGATCTTAACGAGATTACACTACATGAAAGTCACCTCAAATAAGGCAAAGTATATTTTACAAGATTTTAATCTGAAGGTAAGAAGACACATATGACTCTCTCACAAGATGCTTGTAAATTATTAATTCTCTAATAAAAACTGTGAGAACACCTTCCAAAGCCCATAGAAATTGAAATTTGAAGTTTCTGCAAGCTACCTTGTTTATTTGACTACAACTCCCCAACTATCAAATTATAGATTTGATAAATTTTCTAGGTACAGAATCTAATTATTGGAGGTTTGCCTGGAATTTGTCCTTCTCCTACTACTACAGCAGGGAAAATAAATCTGAGGGGTCAGGTAGCCCCCTTGACCTCTGCCCCTTGAGCTTCTTCCCACAAAACTCTTCCCCCCTCTTTACTAACAGACCCTACTCTCCCTGAGCACATGGAAGTAAAGAGCAAATTTGAAAACATACCTGTAGTCATCTGAATATAGGCAAATTTGTATATAGGCAGATTACTACAGGTACCCAGAGACTTAGTTGAGCTAGAATTTGTGTCTTTTACTTTTTTTTGACACTGCTGCACATTTTAGCAGAGGTACTTCATAAACATACTTTTAAGCAACACTTTTGTACCTACTTATACATAGGTACAAATGAGTCAAATCAGTTCCAAATCCCACCCACTGAACACAGCACTCAGTCACTCAGGTGCAAGTATCCTACCTCCCAGACTCTTCAGCAAAACTATGGCAGGCATCCTATGTGCAAGCCTCAAGCCCGGAAATCTTGGGGTTCAGATGCCCCTCGAGTCTCACTTGCACTTAGCCAAAAGGGTCAAAGGAGCAAATTAAGGGGAAAACCACCATTTCCAGGAAAAAGTATGCAGCCAATATCTTCCCATTGGGAAGCCATAGTAGACTCTCAAAGGGGTGCCTGCCTGCAGTGCAATGGACAAGTCTCTACCCTCAACTATACAAAGCCATTACAGGTCAGGAAGGGTTTTCCCTTTCCAGGTACAGCAAAACCACCTGGACCAATACTACCATACACTGTGGTGGTGATCATGGCATCTCCTCTGCTAGGTAAGTACAAGCTATGCACATTAGTCCAAAGTCAAAAAAAGGCTTATGATTGACTACATAGTTCATTGGGCTGGGCACCACTAGAATCAAAAGTCTTTCAAGCCATGGTGACCCCACAGCTTAGCATGTGCGTATATTTTCCAGATACAGATACTTCAGATATATGCAGATTAAGTGCTAGGCTACCTGGGCCAGTTCCACCTCATGAAAAGCAGCGTTACACTAATCATACATGACAGGCAGAGACGGGAAGCGACAGAGGGATTCTGGGAGAACTGTTTGGGGCCCAATTTGGGGATGTCTGCCAGACAAAGCTGATGAAAAAATAGGAATCACTAGAAATGGGAAAGAAAGGTACAGCTCAGCTGTGGGAGTGAAGAGGAAGTCCAAATCTATTCAGTGTAGTGGCTGACCATGTCTTGAAAAGAGACAGTGCTGAGAGGGACTGCAAGCAATGGACACTACCATGCACATTACTCAGATGGGTTGCACTAACCTATCCTTGTAGTGGATTCCCATGCAGAATCTTGGCCTTTTGGGATACAATTAAATGTCAATTTTAACTCTGTGTGCTTTAGGAACCATTTCCCTACTCAAATGCAGTGTTGTTGTGCAGGGTCTTCTGTCAGTTCTTCACTGTCTAAGCATCATGTCCCCTTTCTCCCCTTCTCACTCCCAGGCTTAGGTGGCTGCATATTTTATATAACTTAGTTACATCCATACCCCTACTCCTATCCTCTACTACAGGGGCAGGCAATTATTTTGGGTGGAGGGCCGCTTACTGAGTTTTGGCAAACCATTGAGGGCCGCATGACAGGCAGCCCAGGGCAGATAAATATTAACTTTCTAAATTTTTAGGGTCCCCACGGGCCGGACAGAACAGCCTGCCGGGCCGGGCCACATCCGGCCCACAGGCTGCATTTTGCCCACCCCTGCTCTACTACATAGCACACCTGCTTGTGTTTCCTGTATTTCTTTGTGCCTCAAACTTTGTCATCTTGAGCATTAACATTTTCTGGCACCAAAGAAAGGGTGCCAGGGCTGGCTCTGGCCCTCTGGATGCCAGTTCCCCAATGAGGGAATATCCGCGTTTGTTTGGTTTTGGGGGGGTTGTTGTTGTTTTGTTGGGGTTGGGGGGGGTTGGGGGGGAGGAGCATTTTAATAGTTATGCTCAATGTTGGTTACATTTAATCAGCTTCAGAGTTGGTTTCCATTACTGAGGACAGAATGCTTTTGGTGGCAGTTTAATGATAGACAGCGTATTTAATGAGGTCTCTTTGTATGCAAGTATCAGATAAGAGGCTTTTTTACTCCCATGCTGATTGGGGGGAAAAATTGTGCTTGTATTTAGGAGTAAATATGGTAGGGAAAGAAAGTTAATATGTAAAAAATATACAAACTTTTTTTGTAAGTGAAAACACTCAAGTGTATGAAATACCAAGTCATTCACAATATACTCACCTGAGCCAACAAATATAAACCACACATTCTGAAGCAAAATGTAGTTAATATTTGTAAATGACACTGAAGAATACAAGCACCTCCCTACTAGTCTGCAAACAAATATGCTAGGCAGAAGACAAACTAATAATCCTTTATTATTTGTAATGCTCTGTTATCATAATAATACACCAGGAAAACTAGAAGCCATTGAGGTTAGAAGTTATTTTTTCTGAAAATGCTTTAACAAGTTAGCATTAATTTTCTACTGGCATCATAGTAGTTAACCTTTTTCACCAAAGCAGTTAGCTAGTATTTGAAGTCTTATGGGTTATTTTTTATAAAGAGAAAACAAACTGATGATAAGGGTCTGGTCTCTTAATTGCAATTCCATGTATTTACAAAGAATGGTGTGTGTGTAAGAGTCCTGTTTCCCTAAACACAGTAGGAATCAAACAGGAGCCGCTCCTTGTTCAGAACGCCAAGTCTCTTTTCAGCCAGTCCTTCACCCAAAGGCTCTATCAGCTTTCCCCACACTTCCACTACAAGCCCATCTCTGGGGCCTCTGCTACCTTCCATATTCCAGTCCCTTCTCTCATGCATACAGCTCCAAGCAGTGTATAGGCACTACACGAATTTGCTTTCATGCTTCAGGGAAAACCCTTCAAAGACCAGATGGCTCAACTTCTGCACAAGCCTTGTATGTAGCCTCCATTTAGGACAATAATCTGTACTGTTTCAGCTGCCTGTTCTAGTAACTGCTTATTAAAGTTATCTTGAATGAAGTGGGGTTGTTGAGCTCACCAGCTTCAAAAGGGTTTTGCCCAACCACAATACAAATACTATGGACCAGCATAACTTTAAAAAAAAAAAGCTCTCTCTCCATGGTAGTTAAAAACACACACAACGAAAAAGGGAACTATAGTAGAGCAGCAGTACTTCTGTTTACATTAACCGTGTCGATCTGTTTATACCAAAGTAATTTAAATGTTTTGTATAAAGCTTTATAACCCTAGCATAACAGTGTACTTAATTCAAGTGTGAGAATCTCTTTTCAAGCGACCACTGGACAATCTGAAAGCTTTTTTCCTGATCTCAGGCAGTTTTCAGATTGTAAACAGATACACTTGGAGCCAGCAGGTATGCTAAAAAACATGTAAAATATTTGCTTTGGTTCATGTTAGCAACTGTCACAGAAAGGAGTAATAAAATGCAAAAGTACAAAATGGCAATGTTGGCTAGACAGTAGTAATCAGCTAACACAGATATAGTCGCATTTAGGGAGAGGAGACCCACATTTATACTGCATTTTACTGCAAAAGTCTTGTTACACTGAAAATCATTTTAAACTACCAAAGAATCTAGCAATATGATCCACCAAAAAGTAATCAGACTCTTTCTCCTGCACACTTGTAATTGGGGTTGCACACCCTTTTTCTGTACATCTTGCCATTCTAACACTAATTGGTATTATATACTACAATATTGATGGGATATGTGCTAGACCCCTCCTGTCCCAGTACAGTGCTTGACTACAAGTGCATATTTCCATCCTAGATATGCAGACCAACAGCTCTTATTCATTTTTCTGTCTCCTCTTTCTTGGTCTGCTCATATTTCTTCTAGCAGCTACTTCTGAATTCTTTCATCAGACATCTTTTCTCCTTCCTCTCCCTTAACTTAATTTGTTTCTCTTAATCTTTCTCCCATCTTCTGCATAAACTTCTTCCATCCTCAGCCCTGCACTTGCAGTGATGGTGCTAATACTCCTCATGCCAGGGGCGGGCAATTATTTCGGGCGGAGGGCCACTTACTGAGTTTTGGCAAGCCATCGAGGGGCGCATGACAGGCAGCCAGGGGCAGATAAATATTAATTTTCTAAATTTTTTAGGGGCCCCGCAGGCCAGATAGAATGGCCCAGCTGGCCGCATTTTGCCCACTTCTGCCTTATAGTGCTTCCTTGGCAGCCACAAGGATAAAAGGAAGCTGGCATAAGCCTGTTTCTTCTGCTGAGAGGAGACTTGTGCAGTTACTAAGTCTATTGGGATCAAGTAATGTCTGTGAAAATACCACAAACTTAATGGGCTAACTTATGACAGGAAAAATTAAAATGCCTCATGATAAGAGCAATTACTGGAGAACAAGCTACCAGGGAATTTGCCAACACACCATTAATGGAGGTATTCCTTTCATAGGGATGGTTTCCTAAAAGTGTAGGCAAGCCCCAAGGATATAAGAGGTAAACTAGAAGATTCACTGAAAGGACACTGTCAAACAAAGCACTTTTATGAATAACATGGATAACAGCAGTAACTTCACTACAAGTCAACTACAGAGCTAAGCCATATCAGAGCACTCCGTCTTATCATAAAAACAATCAGATGTGCTAGGTACATGAACACCTGGGGAATCTCTATTCAGACAAGCTGGTCAAACTAACTAGGAATTACAGTGACAGGTTATGAAATTATAATCAAATTATTCATTTCTGCTTTAAAACAGGAGCTACTTATCAAAGACAATCATCAGATTTTCAGTAATTTCATCATGAGGCACCAAATTCGCATTTAAAATTTTGAGAGACGTTGTCAGAAGTGAGTGCGAGAAAACCAAGCTTCACTTAGAAAAGAGATGGTCCTCCAGCACTTATTAAATCATTAACTGCTCAATACATTTTTTCAGTGCAGAAAAATATTTCCGAAGGCAGGAGGAGCTATTTCATGGTAAGTGTTTACTAAATCAAGTGAGGCAGAACACAGGAGGAAAGTGTCCAAAAGAGAGCCTACTGTTCAGCAGGGAAAATCTTAATTCCAGTCATGAAAACGTCCCAAGATAATTTTCATGTTTTAGAACAAAACAGGACTATACAAAGCTGAATTTCTCCAGCTAAAGTATTTGCTGAATGTGTTCTAGTATCACAATCCTGCTCCTAATTAAGTCTTGAAATTTAAAAAAAAAGTGCAATTCAGTCTCTCTCCCAGCCACAAGGATATTCCTTCATGGCACGTAACATTTAGTACAAAACAGTTCATAGGAAACAGATAAGCTATACAAAACACGAGTAGTGTGACAAGGTCATAAACCATTCAGGCATTATTGTCATGGTTACCATGACCTCATCAGATCAGAGATATTTATGTATGTAATGCTATGGCTCAAATGCAAGTATCTTTATGAAGTTGTACATAGAGCTCCTGAAAAATCCTTTTACCCCAAATTAAGTTTTTGACACTGTACTTTTAAAGACTCAGTGTGACTGGCTAACAGGACCAGAGAAAACAGGTAAAGAGAAATCTCTGCTAATGAAAGCACTGGATTTGATTTAGTGATGGATCTAGTTTCTTGTCAGTACCAAAACCAGTGGTCACAGAGGTTAACATTTTAGAGATATTAAAAAGGCCCCTGATGAGTTAGGATCTCAAAAAGCATTTTCCAAACTCATCTAGTCATAGATTTTGCAGGATTCTTTCTAGAGTCCCACTAGCTACCACTAGTCTTGCAACTAAGACCTCTCAAGTATACATACCCACAATGTATACCCTAACTCCTAAGCTCCTTTCACCTGTTTGAAAGACTCTGGCCTCTAGAGACTTTCTACTGACTTCTCAGTCCAAGTAGAGATGCACCAATACACTGGTCCAATATCAGATCAGTACTGATATAAAGAAAATTGACTGCATCAGAAAATCAGCCCAACGGGGCAGATAATTTGGCCAATAATGCCCATGCATGCGTGCAGCTGCAGCACAGCATGCAGGCAGCAAGGAACACAGCCCAAAAATGTGGAGAGCTGCCTCCAGTTGGTAAGTCTGTTGTGGTGGAAGGGGAAGGACGGGGGGGGCAGAACAATCCCTCCCACCCCAGCTGGGCAGCACCTGCCTCCTCCCTCATTGCAGGGAGAGGGGGGAGGGTTGATTTGCCACCTGCATGCCCCTTCCCTCCCCCTCCCCTTCCACCACAATGGACTTACCAGCTGGAGGCAGCTCTCCACACTGTTTTGGAAATCAAATTGGTATTGGCTGATATCCAATTTTTAAGGAAGCATACCGGTATCGGCCCCAAAAATCTCTATCAGTGCACCCCTAGAAGTCAGGATTCAGAATCAAAGTATATCTCACTATTTAAGAAAATAAAATAAAATGGGAGCTGGGACAAGTTGGGAGAAGCATCTTTGCCAGCTCAGGGTAGTAATGACCAAAAGTCATCGCCAGCCAGAGCTGTCTGGTAATCAGTGTAGAATGAATTACTGTCTCAGTCCAACTCACACTGGTCCAACTCACAAAAAGCACTACAATAATCAAACATTTTGATAGTCTCAAAAGCAGCTGCACCTGTTCTGAGTTGAGGCATGTACAAGATATGGCAAGGTAACCTGGCTGTGGTTCATGTCACATCTAGATAGGTGAGACTTCACAGCTGTAACCCAAAACACTTTTTACAAGCATGATGTTCACTTTTGCTTTGTAAAAAGAGTTCATTGTTAATACTAAATGACTGAACACAGACAAGATCTGACAGAATGCCAAGTTTGGTATTTTGAAGACCAGAAGGTTTCGACTACAAAATGTATTCAAAAATATTTTAAAATTATTCTTTCAACTAAAAATGGTTGAAACAATTTCATCAAACTTGACAGACAAGCAAAGATATTTTGGAATGGGGATCAAGCTAAAAATATTTCAGCTAGAAACACACGCACACTTTTCACTATTACCAAACCTTGGCAAAAACTAGAAAGTCTGTAAGCCCAGCTTTCCCAGCCTTAATGTATGCATGCGTGTGTGCGTACAATGAAGGAGTGAGGGACAGAGTGTGTGCGCACAATTTGGGGGTTTTTTTTTAAACTTTCAGGATATGCAGGTATTTCCTAACTTAAAGTCAGTTTCACTCCACTTTTAGACAGGAGGTGATGTAGGTAGAAACTGATGATCCCACATTCCACTGATTTCAGCTTGACTTATGTCAAACACCACAAAACTACAAGAGAGAGATAAATGAACAAGCACAGCCTAGTGTAAATGTTCTGGAAAAAATCCATGCAACTCCAGGAATACCTGGGTAACCCTTTTCAGAATTATAGGTCAGAGTCTTCTCTAGATATCAGATAGGCCTGTGAAGACAGACACACTTTATGAAACAGTGAAATGTAGCCATCACAAAGATGTAAGTCTTGCTTTGTTAAGAAAAAACAGTGTGTGCTCCAAGGACTTGGGGTTGGAGGGGGGGGCGGGGGTTTGCATTTGCAGATGACTTGCAACTGAACACAGCATGGACAATTAAAGCATTTGAAG
This sequence comes from Crocodylus siamensis, assembly GCF_052110815.1. Lineage (NCBI taxonomy): Eukaryota > Metazoa > Chordata > Crocodylia > Crocodylidae > Crocodylus > Crocodylus siamensis. The sequence goes on along the minus strand of NC_143395.1, from coordinate 260,468,687 downwards.
TGCTAGAGCCGACAGACTTTTATGAAAGTGAATGGGCCAATTCTCATGCCAATAGCAACTTGGGCCTGGCAGAGGCTATAAGCAAGCCTGCTTGCCTTGGACTTGACAGACCCATCTAATAACAAACAGGCTCTATGAAACAGTTTAGCCAAACACCGCCCCCCCCACCCCAGGGCATTCACTGAGAAAGTATTAGAGGCCTTCTGGGGGTGCTCTGTGTATCAGGGTAACTCAGCTGAAAGGTCTGTATCAATTTTGTCCAAGTGGGAGAGAAGGAAGCTAAATAAAAAAGTAGTCCCTTAAACATTAGGGTCAGTTTAAAAATAATACACCCAAGAAGCTGAGCAGGAGCCTCCAGACCTTTCAGGCCTCTGCTACAGATAATTAACAGTACACAATTTGCTGGTGAATTGCATGCTGGATTCAGAACATCCGTATGTGCAAAGTACCAAGAATCACAGAGAAGCAAGGCTATAAAGGACCTCCAGAGGTCACTGAGTCCAGCCCACTGCCTGAGGTAGAATCAGCTCTAGCCAAACCATTCTATACAATCCATCATCTAAACTGAACGTAAAACTACCATCCACCCTGATGTACAGGCTTAACACCCCAACCTGCCACAGGTAAAGCTGGGGAACCACTGCAGCCAACATCCTGCTTCTATGAAATATTGTCAATATATGCTCAAGATCCCAGGTATCCTGGATTATCTCAATCCATCAGTGAATCGTACAAGAAATGTAGACCAGTCATATATGCAAAGGACTTATCACACAGTTCACAGACTCTTATGAAAGGTAGAGTTGGAAGGGACCTCAGGAGGTCACCAAGTCCAACCCCTTGCTCAAACCAGGACCAGCCCCAATTAGATCATCCCAATTAAAGCTTTGTCTAGTCGCGACTTAGAAGCCTCCAAAGACAGAGATTCCACCACCTCTCTGGGTAACCTATTCCAGTGTTTTACTATCCTCCTAGTGAGAAATTTTTTCCTAATTTCTAACTTCCCTTGCTAATTTCTAATTTCCTTGCCACAACTTGAGACCGTTGCTCCTTGTTCTGTCATTTGCCACCACTGAGAACAGTGGCTCCATTCAACTTGTAACCTCCCTTCAAGAAGTTGACAATTACTATTAAATCCCCTCTCAGTCTTCTCCTCTGCAGACTAAATAAGTCCAGTTCCCTCAGCCTCGCCTCATAAATCATGTGCCCTGGTCCCTGAGCCACTTTCATTTGCCCTCTGCTGGACTCTCTCAAACTTGTCCATATCCTTTCTGCCGTTAGGAGCCCAAACCTGGACACAGTACTCTAGAAGTGGCCTCACCAGTGCAAAATAGAGCAGGATAATCACTTCCCCTTGCTCTGCTGGCAACAGCCAAGCTCCCTCGTCTTGGGCACCAGTCTCATACAATCAAAAAGAGAATTTTTCGTGTTCCGATCCAAATCGGCCAAATCAATTCCAAATATGTGAGTCAGTCAAGAACCGTAAGTGGCCCTACTACCAGCAAACATCCTCCACCCCACGTGGGGCTTCAGATGTTTCCAAATCCTTTGGCAGGAATCTTATGTGCGGGCCCAAGGCATAGATTTTGGATGCCCGCAAGTTTCGCTTGCCCTCAGCCACAAGGTCCCAGGGGCAAGCTAGGGAGGAGTCTTCCATATCCATGAAGTGAACATAAAGCCAGGGCAATGAACTAGACATTACTTCCACAGGTACTACCCCATGCCAGAAAAACAGTTATCCCTGTGTGTGACTAGGAAAACCACCTTAGTGGTCCAGCCTTATGCAATAAACTTAAGAGCAGCCACATGGGCTAAGCACTTACCCTACATCTCACTCCTCAAATCGCACAATGTTCATACAGACCAGCCTTGAGGGGCATGCAACTTCTCTCAACTCACTCATCGGCAAATGTGCCATCACCAGAGGTCCCCTGAGTGAAGAACCTCCCTTTTCACTCACCCCTCAATCCCACAATACGCGGAGTGGCCATACAGCTAAAGCGCAAGCGCTTACCCCACAACTCCCTTGTCAAACGCAGGACAAACTTAACAGCACTAGGCACCATCCACCAGCAAAATCATGCCATCAACGCTGACACTGGCCAACTCAGCACACAATTTGTTGCCCAGCAGCCTAAAAGTGGCCACACACATGAGACAGCTATCACAGGATAAAACTACCTCCCCCCCACAAAGTCAGCGCTGGGCAGCATGGCCAGATATATGATAATTATAGTAGTTGTAGAATAGTTTCAACCCTTGCACAATAAATAATAATCTGAGAAGCATTCAAAACATACTATCGCTTGAGGCAGCACATCAATTCACAGCCTACACAAAACCCAAGCCAGTCGCCCTCGGGGAGCCTTAACCAATGTTGGGGCTGGGGGCCGGCGCCTGCCCCGAAATAAAGAAACACTGCCACTTTGAGGGCCCAGCTGTCACTCACTCCCTGGCTGCAAACTTATGGTGAGCAATATGAAGTCAGAAAGATGTAGACTTATTTGCAGAATTAGTCCCAGGCTTATTTGCATCATTAATTGCTTATTTCTTCAGCGTCTGACAGCTTTTCGGCAAAAAAAAGATCATTCAGAGCTTCCAATGCAATCATTTCATATTGCAGACCTGGCCACGCAGTCCCCCCGCCCGCACCAACGCCTGCCTTGCGGGGAAGGAGGGGAGCACCGACTCACAGGTGACGATAGGCTTGTTCTCCATGGTGTAAATCACCGGCGGCTTCTCGGCGCCCTCCTCCTCCTCGGCGGCCGCCGCCGCGGCGGAGTCCATGGGCAGGCGGGGTCCTCAGCCCCGGCTCCCTCCCCTGCGCCGCGCCATGGAACCGTCCCGGCCACCCGGTCCCGACCAACCGTCCGCTCTCCTTTTCACCTCACCTCACCTCCCCCCGCCCCCGCGCGCGCTGGAAAGGGCTGTTCCACTCCGGGGTTCCACCCCGCCCAGTCAGCTCCTCGCTCGCTGCCCCTCCCCCCACCCCCGCCCGCTCTGGGTCCGCAGCCCCGCGCCGGAGCCAGGAGCGAGGCTCCGCGCGTTCATCCGCTTCCTGGATCACTAGCTCTGCATTACCGCTTCCGGGCGGAGGAGGAGCGGGGAGTTAAGGGGGAAGGCAAGAAGGCCGACGACAGAAATTATATTAAAGGGGAGGACGTAACGGGAAGAAGAAGAAGAAAAGGGGAAGCAAAGGCGGAAGGGGTGCAGGAGTTTGGCAGTCTGTGCGCATGCGCGAATGTGTCCCAGTTTACATTCGTCGCTGGTTTGGGAAAAGGGCGTGGTTGGGCTTATGCACGGTGCGCGCAGAGGCGGGCCGTGTAGGTGCAGGTGCGCCTGCTGAGTGCTTCCTGGGGCTAGGGACCACAGGGTGAAGAAAATGAGGGGTGCTGCTGGAGTTCTTCCCACGCAGGGGCTGCCCCCAGGGGTACCTGGAGAGCCTAGCCAGGGGGCCAAAATGCACCCCCGAGGTTTGTCCCTAGGAATCCCTGGGGTTCAGCCCATGTCCAGCCCTTGGAGGCCCCCTGCCCACCAGTTGTGGGATCCTAAGGCAGGTCACCTAGTGGCAGGGCCCCCATGACGGAAGCACCCCAGCCACATGAAATGATTTGTGTTGAAGTGATGGGATGTGATGCCATGAGAGTAAAGCAATGCAAAACTCTGGAAATCTTGGTTCAGAGATGATACCTTGTATTAGATCAATTATCTTTTTCTGCAGCTTTCAGGTGCATGCACCCTTCTTTGGGCTCAGGAAAAATTAAAGATGGCACAGAGTCCCACAGGCAGAAAATAAACTTCATTTTTGCACAGAGGAAGTTGAAGGTGGAAGTCTGTGCCCAAAAGCTTACAGCAAAAGATAATTTATTTTGCAATTTTTTTTGTTGGTCTAATAAAAGGCATCGTCTCTGAACCTTGGGTTGAAGAGTTTTGCATTTCTTTTTATCTTGGGCTGACACGGCTACCAAATACATCCATGGGAGTAAAGCAGCGTTGGAGAGGATAATGCCCAGGGTTGTTGGCTGTAGCTGTGTTGATCCAAGGATATAGGCAGACAAGGTTTTTGGGTAAATGTGATATCTTTTATTTGACCAGCAAAGTTGGAAAAATTATTCTTTGCAAGCTTTCAGGCACAAACCCTTCAGGCATATATACCAGCAGACTATATATGCCTGAAGAAGGGTGTTCATGCTTCAAAGCTTGCAAAGAACAACTTTTCCAACTATTTAGTTGGTCTAATAAAAGGACCTACCCAGTATACTGTAGGAGTAAGTTTAGTCGGCTTCTGGCCTATTTGACTAGAAAAACAAACAGAGACCAGAAGTGCTGATACTGCTTATTTCAGTTATATGTTCTGAGATAAGGAATCTTGCTTACCATGGTCTGTCTTGATATATTACCCTGTGCACAGATGGTTTGTTTAAGTAACCTTCCTAAATGTCTGTATAATTTACTATTGTCATATTTTTTCCTCTTTCTCTGTCTTAAGTATAAATATGTATAAACTTAGTATAAACTTAGAGAGTGCAAGAAATCCTTTGAAACAGACAAGTGGGTGATTCCCCTTACTGCATAGAATTCTCCCTGTGATCACAGCCCTAAATAAAGAAAAGCTGGCTCTGTCAGTTCTGATTCAACCACAACGCAAAGTTTGATTTCTTCCACAATATAGTGCCGTGACTCGGATAGAGATGCCTGGAGTGATCAGTTGGGACACAGACATCTCTTCACTGAAGCCCTGGCACCAAACCAAGGTAATGGACCTTTTGAAATCTCTATTGGGGCTTTTCGGTGAGAGGCTGTCTCTGTCTTCCTGATTCACTGCTTGAGGCTCACCCTATCCAAACTTTTTTCTGCCAGAACTGCCAGACCCATTGTGTAAATAGTAACTGTGAGTAGAAAGAGTTAAGGTTAAGGACTCTGTGTTGCTGTTGTCAATGAAAGTATTTCCCCGTGTGAATTGAGTTAAGTTCTGTAAAGAACTATGAGGTCTCTCTGAGGCCAGGAGTGGAAACCTTGTGCAGCCGCCCCAAAGGCAACAGATTTGTTCTGTGTGCTCTTCGAAAGCAAGGGTACAAGGTGGAAACTCTTATTGTGTGAGTGTTTTTCATGATAAGCGTCGACCAAGGCTGAGACTAAAGCAATGCTCTTGAACCTTGTGCCTCAACGCAGAAATTTCCTTGTGTGAATTGAGAGTATGAATTGAGAAATATGAGCCACTGACCAGGTCTGAGACTAAGGTTGGGTTCAGCTGCCCCAAGACTGTCTGGAAGAGCAGTTTTGAATGCAGGGGGGCCCAATTGGAACCTCATGACCCAGTGGACAGGTTTACCCTTTCCCCACCCTCATAATGAGCCGTGTCTAACCGTGAGTAACTGCATTGTGTGCTGTTATTGTAGTGGAGTCTTGTCTTTGGACATTAGCCACAGCATCTCTGTGCTGCTAGCAAATCTCACAACCTGACCGGACACCCTGAATAAGCCATTCCTGTGTGAATTGAGTTTAAAGATATGGGGAGCGGAGAGTCTAAAGACATACTGGCTCCACCAAAAGGGATTGTACATGTATACACACTATGGCCGTAAAAGTTGTAAGTTTCTAGACAAATGGAATTGGTATACCTGAGATGATTTTAGCCTGCAGTTTCCCCTGGAGGGAACATTTGATTTAAGTAAAATTGTTCATCTCTGCAGAGACCTTGAGTTAAGAAGTAGTAATATACCACAGACTCAGTGGGACACATTTTTTGATAGGTATGAAGAAGCTTTCCAAAGACGTCAAGAATCTCAAGTTTGGAGCCTTAAGGACTCCCAAGACAAACTGAAATCTCAGATAAAGGAATTAAAACAGAAAAGTGCACCAAAAGGGGGGGCCCCCATCAATAGTACCATCAGCACCAAAACAACTTTATCCACAAATAACTGAGAATGAATCTGCAGAAGATGCAATAGATTTTCTTAATGTGCCACCCCCATATCAGTCCCAGGCACAATTTGAACCTGAAGAAGTCCAAAGTAACCAAATAGGCTTTTCTGGCAAGATTAGCCCACCTCATCAGGAAACTATCACTCAATAACCATCACCTGTCCCCGGGGCATACCCACGTCCACCGGAGGCATGGCATCTGTCTCCTAAAATCTCAACCCCCTACTCTTGTTTAAGGTCTGGTACCCAGTATGGTCCAGCCCCTTCTTTAAAATCTAAAAAGACTCAGCTTATGCTTTTAGGCCAACTTACAGGGCAAGGTGCAAATGAGGAAACTACAATCACATTCCCTGTCCTCTGGACCCCAGGAGATCTTCTAAACCTTGTTAAACAATTTCCCAACATCAGGGAGAAATCCCAGAAATTTAGAGATGAATTGGAAACTGTAATCCATTGTTATAATCCAACATGGGCAGATTTGAACCAATTAATGAGAAGTGCTCTGCCCTCTGAGGTCCGCAACCGCCTCATCGCACAGGCTACTTGGCCTACTCAAGACCCCGGAATTGGAGATCACTTAGCAGATGCCCGAAGACACCTCCTTGAGGCCGTGCTTAAAATTTGCCCCAGGAAAACTGACTGGGCCAAAATACATAATTGTAAACAAAATAAAGGAGAATCCCCAGCAGACTATGTAGACCACTTGAAACTAGTATTTGAAAGACATTCTGGTATTGAAAATGCGGCTGAAACTGCCCCAGAAGCAGTTGCTTCCGCTTTTGTCCACGGACTTCTTTCTAAAGTCCAGGAACAGTTGTGCATAATTGCTGTAGGTTGGCAGACTAAGCCACTTGCAGAACTAGTCACCATTGCAAATCATTGTACAACCTGCCAGGAAAAGAAAAAGGAATCCATAGAAACTAAGCTAATGTCATTACAATTACAGACTTTAGGCAGGGGCAGAAGCCAAGGTTTCCATCAAGAACAGTTCAGAAGCAGGGGACGTGGTCATGGGATGGGACGAGGAGGATTTCAGTCCCAAAATAATGACAGTTGTCATTATTGTGGCCAACCAGGACACTGGAAGGCTCAATGTCCTCACCGGCCTGGCCAGCCAGGGATGACATTTAACCTGCCCACCTCCTCTCGCTCAGTTCTCTGTCCCGAACCAGGGAGCCTCCTGTTAGGCCAGCCTGAGGAATAGTAACATCATCACAGCCCCGCTTCTCCCGCTTAATCAAGACGATCGCTTCGTTTCCTGCGTGATAAATGGCATCTCTACAAAATGTTTAGTAGACACTGATGCAAGCCACTCTACTCTTTGAGCTGAAGAATTTTCCACAACTCCCCTCTCCTCTGCTGTTGTAAACGCTGTAGGAATTTCAAATCAAATAGTTCCTCATCCTGTTTCCCAACCATTACGTGTTTCTCTTGGTCCTGTTTCTGATCAACATGCCTTTCTCCTTAGTCTTTGTTCTCCTGTTACTTCATTAGGCACAGATTTGCTTTGTAAACTCAGCTGTACTATCTATTGCTCTACTAATGGTGTTTATTTAGATGTCCCCTGTGATAATGAGATAGCAGTACTTGCCACTTTAGCTAGCTCACCTCCTGAGCCCGAGTTCCCTAATCTTTCTGTGTTGCAAGAAGAAATCATAAAAGCTGTCCCTCCGTTTCTCCAGCATGTTAATGAAGTAGGACAAATCCATAGTGCCCAGCCTGTAAAAATTAGATTAAACCCAGCTAAACCTTTACCCAAAGTTGCTCAATACCCTTTACGTCCAAAAGCTGAAGAAGGGCTACGCCCTGTTATAAGTGCCCTTTTAAAGCAAGATATCATTGCCCCGACTAAGAGCCCTAGTAATATGCCTATTCTTCCTGTAAAAAAAACCTGGAAAGAATACCTATTGCTTTGTACAAGACCTTCGTGCAGTAAATTCTGCAGTTTTACCTATTTTTCCTGTTATACCAAATCCAGCTACTATCTTGGCCTCTATTCCTCCTAATGCTCATTTTACTGTTGTTGACTTGTGTTCTGTAGTTTTCTCTATTCCTATACACCCTGATAGCCAGTTTTTCTTTGCATTTACCTATCAAGGACTTCAGTATACCTGGACACGATTGCCCCAGGGCTATACTGAATCCCCTTCTCTTTTTTCTCAAATTCTGAAGAAAGATCTAGATGACATAATATTTAAAGAAAATTCTGTGCTTGTGCAATATGTTGATGATTTGCTCTTGGCATCTGCATCTCTTGAAGCCTGTAAAACTGATTCTTTAACTCTCCTCACCTCTCTTGCCCTAAAAGGCCGTAAGGCATCTAAAGAAAAGCTACAACTTTGTCTTCCTTGTGTCCACTATTTAGGTCGATATTTCTGCTGGAAAACAACTGCTTTCCTCTTCCAGAATAGAAGCTGTTCTTAAAATCCCTAAACCAACTACTGTGTCCCGAATGCGTACCTTCCTTGGCATGGCTGGCTACTGTCGCCAGTGGATACTTGGCTATGACTCTATAGTCAAGCCGTTGCAAAATCTGGCTCTTGTTAATACACCTGAGCCTCTACCCTAGACTTCAGAGATCGAAGCTGCTTTTGCCTCTATTAAACAAGCTCTGTCACAAGCTCCTGCCTTAAGCCTTCCCGATTGTACTAAACCTTTTATTCTTTCTTGTCATGAAAAGGACGGATTTGCACTTGCAGTACTTACTCAGATACATGGAGACAAGCACCGTCCCATTGCTTATTATAGCTCTGCTCTTGACCCTGTTGCAGCCAGATTTCCTCCATGTCTCCATGCTGTAGCTGCAGCTGCCATCACTGCTGAACTTTCCTCCATCCTTGTGTTAGGTTCTCCCCTTACTGTTGCTGTCCCACATGCTGTAGCAGCCCTTTTATTAAAAAAATAAACCCAACACTTTTCAAATGTTAGATTAACTAAGTATGAAATCTTGCTTCTCTCTGCTGGAAATGTCACCCTAACTAGGTGCCCTGTTTTAAACCCTGCTTCCCTGTTACCTACCCCTTCAGATGGTGAACCCCATGATTGCATTTTGTCACTGCTCACCTAACAATGCCCCGCACTGTAAAGGACAGCCCCTTGCAAAACCCAGATCTGGTATTCTATGTTGATGGATCATGTCAAAGAAATTCAAAAGGTTCCCTTGTTGCAGGATATGCAGTATGTTCTCAATATGATGTTATAGAAAGCCATCACTTACCTAATGTGTATTCGGCTCAAGTTGCCAAGCTTGTGGCCCTCACCAGAGCTTGCACCCTAGCCTCTGGTGCCTCTATTAATATTTATACTCATTCTCGCTATGCGTTCGGTATTGTACACGATTATGGTCAACTTTGGAAACAAAGAGGCTTCCTCACTTCAGGAGGTGCCAAGATTAGTAATGGTCCATACCTAAATGACTTGCTGAATGCTTTACAATTACCTTCTGCTGGTGCTATTATTAAATGCCAAGCTCACCAGAAACCTTATGATGATGTTACACGTGGGAATGCTCTGGCAGATTACGCTGCCAAAGCTGCGGCTATTTCCACTCCTCAGGCTACGCCTGTGTTTTTGTCTATTCCAACTGACCAGTCTCCATTGGCAAGTCTTCACAATGTTGCCCTCCTCCAAGATCAGGCTGCAGAACCAGAGAAACACACATGGAGACTGGCTGGGTGTTTGTTACACCCTGACCATTTGTGGCGCTCCCCGGACAGCGGCCTGGTGGTCCCAATGGTCCTTCTTCCTCATTTTGCTCGCATACACCATGGCATGGCACATGTGAGCAAAGGGGGGATGATAGAAGCTGTTAAGCTTGATTGTTTTGCTCCAACTTTTCCATCCGTGGCTCAACAGTACTGCCACACCTGTCCTATTTGCCAAGCCCATAATGTGGGAAAGCCTGTAAAAACAAAGAAGGCAGCACATCCCCCACCTTGGGGACTGTTTGTAAATTTACAATTAGATTTTATTCAAATGAAGAAATGTTCTTCTTATGAATATGTTCTTGTTATTGTATGTATGTTTTCGGATGGGTAGAAGCCTACCCATGTGCAAAAGCTGACACCATCACTGTAAGCAAAAAGTTGCTCAGAGACTTTATTCCAAGATTTGGCATTCCTTTATCCCTAAACTCTGATAGAGGAACTCATTTTACTGGACAGGTGATAAAAGAAATCTGCAAAGTCCTGCAGATCCAACAGAACTTTCATTGCCCATACCATCCACAGGCCTCAGGCCAAGTGGAACACCAAAATGGCATTCTGAAAAATAAACTGGCCAAAATTTGTGCTGAGACTCACCTAAAATGGCCAGATGCGCTTCCCATAGCCCTTATGAGTATGAGATCTACCATCCACCGAAAGACTGGGCTTAGCCCACATGAAATTCTAATGGGAAGACCCATGAGGCTCCCCGCCTTGCCACCTGTTCCCTCCCACTTTTGTGATATACATTCACTTTATGATACTATTCTGGACTATTGTAAGGCATTAATGAAGTGTGTTAAGGCTTTTCATTCACAGGTACAGGCAGCTGTCCCCAAAGAACCAGATGAGCCATGCCATTCTATCCTGCCTGGAGATTGGGTCCATATAAAAGTCCATCAACAAAAGTCATCGCTGGAACCTCGCTGGAAAGGCCCATTCCAGGTACTCCTGACCACCAACACTACAATAAGTGTCAAGGACTCCAGACATGGATCCACGCTTCACACAGTAAGAAAACATCAGTCCCGTTAGACCCAGAGTCTCCTCCATATCAATCTTGTAGTCAGCCTCCACAGACTGGTAGTGAGCCTAGCGTCTGCCAGCAGGAGAGCTCAACACCAGTAGTGAGCCAAGTGCCTACTGGCAAAGAGGATTTGCCACTACAGAGGATGTCCCCCAACGACACCAATATGCCCTTCGGAACAGGAAAAAGGTCTCTACCTAGTTCCTGGTTCCCAAGGTGGAGTTGGTTAGTCGTGATTTGGGTAGTTCTCAGTATTTCTTTTTGGGCCATCGTATATGAACTTGACTCATCAGTTGTAAGAAACTCTGTAAACCAAACAACACTTCTGCACCGACAAAGAAGATCATTTCATGAAAATATGTTCTTATAGTTTCATAGTTTCTAGGGTTGGAAGGGACCTGAGTAGATCATCTAGTCTGAACCCCTGCCATGGTGGGAAAGAGTACTGGGGTCAAGCGACCTCAGCAATGTGTTCATCTAACCTCCTCTTAAAAACCCCCAGGGTAGGAGCCTGCACCACTTCTCTTGGAAGTTGGTTCCAGATCCTAGCCGCCCTGACCGTGAAGTAGCGCCTCCTGATATCTAGCCTAAATGCACCCTCTGCCAGCTTGTGACTGTTATTCCTGGTCACTCCTGGCAGTGCTCAGGGGGAACAGGGACTCCCCCAATGCCTGCTGATCCCCCCTGACTAGTTTATAACAGGCCACTAGATCCCCCCCTCGGCCTTCTCTTCTGGAGGCTGAACAGGTTCAGGTCCTGTAGCCTCTCCTCATAGGGCCTGCCCTGCTGTCCCCCGATCATGCGAGTGGCCCTCCTCTAGACCCTCTCCATGTTGTCCACATCCCTCTTGAAGTACGGTGCCCAGAACTGGATTAGCGGCGAGTAGGAGTCAGACAGCTTGAAGCGTATTGGTTATATGGAAAGTTTATTGTACTTACGCCACCGATGGTCGCAGCGTAGGCAGGATAGCTGGCTTGTTCAGTTACAATGCATAAAACAGAACAATCTAAAGGGGTCTGTTGGTTCACAGGGTTCCTGAGCCGAGCCCTTGCTTCCTAACCCGGAGGCTAGGTGCGGCTGCCCAACTCAATAGTCCCAGAACTGGTCAACAGCTCATGCACAGGGAAAACTATAATGCACTTTCGATCAGTAAACTTCCGAGAGCTCTTTGACGAGAAGGACAGACAAACCGGTGAGAAACGAATATGCCAAAATGAAGGTCAGTGGTGGGGAGATGTCTGCAGGTGGCCAATCCGCTGACTGTGTCTCCTTCATGTGCACGGAGTTCTCCAGCTTTTGGCGGGAGTCTGCTCTTAGTTATAGTCAGCAGTGACCAATCGCTACATGCCAATTACGTTCTTACACTAGCGACCTAGATACATATTCATCTGACCTAGATACATTATTCATTATTCATCTGACCTACTTTACTGCCCTCAGCGGGTTCAAAAGGTCAAACATGTGCTGTGCACCTGCAATCTTTATCATTGCAGTCAACAAGTCTCTAAAACATGGAGAACAGAACTTTTAACAAACTCCATGCATCTCTCAGTGGAAAAATAAAGGCCGCTAGTGCTGAGGGGTTTTTTATGGCCTATGTCCTTACTAAGTTATTATAGTCTTTTGCTTTGCTGGCATCGGCACTTTAACTGACAGGTTGAATTCAGACACGACAGATGCATGACAAGGTACGGTTGGCCTTCCTGACTGCCTCCCCACACTGCTGGTCCATGTTCATCTTGGAGTCAATGATGACTCCAAGATCCTTTTCCGCCTCCGTGCTGACAAGAGGGGAGTTCCCCAACCTGTAGGTATAGTGCCAGTTGTTCCTCCCTAGGTGCATCACTTTGCACTTGTCTGTGTTGAATCCCATCCTATTCTCATCCGCCCACCCTTGTAACCTGTCTAGGTCCGATTGTAGCCTGTTGCTTCCTTCTAGTGCACCCACATCCCCCCACATCTTAGTGTCATCAGGAAATTTGAACAGGGTGCTTTTTACCCCCTCGTCCAAGTCACTGATGAAGATGTTAAACAGTGCAGGCCCGAGAACCGAGCCCTGCGGAACCCCACTGCCCACGTCCTTCCAGGTTGAGAAGGACCCATCCACTACCACCTCTGGGTACGGCCCTCCAGCCAGTTGGCGACCCATTTGACTGTTGGTGTCGACACCACAGTCCCCCAGTTTCTTAATGAGAACGGGGTAAGAGACAGTGTCAAAAGCCTTCCGGAAGTCCAGGAAGACTATGTCCACTGCTACCCTTGCATCTAATGATTTGGTGATCTGATCGTAAAAGGCCACCAGGTTGGTCTGACAGTTCTTGTCTTTAGTTAATCAAATTGAAATAGATTTAAATGTCTCTCGTTGTTGGATATGTAGTCATGTCCCTGTCTATTCTACCAGAGGAATACCCATAATACCAATACCCATGAATGCAACTCAGATGTTAGCCCCTTACTATTCAGATTTTCATGGAAACAAAACTTGGCAGAATGTAAGTTGCAACCAGTCTGACTATGTACAATTAGCTTATGACACCCCTGGAAAGTTCTGTTGGACCTATAATGGATCTCGTGTTGCAGTAGGAGTCAGTAAGTGTAAGGTAGAATTTAAGATAAATGGTTCTTGGTTTTCTGATGGTTCCTGGATATCTAACTACTCCCCTGCAGGTCAATTTTCAGGCTATTATTCACAATAGATGATGTCCCCATGGTGTAATACAGGTGGATATACTGCATTAGCTGGTCACTATTTTGTGTGTGGAGATAAGGCCTATAAAAATCTTCGCTCCGGTTGGAGAGGAGCGTGCTGTGTCTCCGCAGCGTATCCTGTCTTTACTATTAAATCTCACTTACCTAAAGGAAGAATTCGCAATGTTCGTGGAATTACAGAAAATCAAAGATTTTGGGGTATAATGTTCTCCAGCAATGGCGCAGGCTTGGCTATGTCCGAGACAAAGAAAGTTGCAGCACCTCTGGAAAAGATTGCTAATGCTACTGCTGATAATTTTGATAAAATAAATACAGAAATGAAGGAAATAATGCAAATAACATTGCAAAACCAACTAGCGTTAGATTATATACTAGCCATCAAAGGAGGAGTCTGTGCTTTAATAGGTAAAGAATGTTGTACTTATATTCCCGATAATTCAGAAGAAATCCAGGATTTAAGTAAACATATTCGAAAAGAAGCAACTAAATTGCATGAGTCAGATAGTTGGAATTTGAATTCTTGGTTTAGCTCTATTTTCAGTTCCTTAGGCTCTACCATCATTTATAGTTTGTTGATATTGTTTATTGTTTTTATTGAAGTATGCCTAGTGTTTATGATAATACAATGTTGCTTAAGCTGTGCTGCCAAGCAAATGAGGAATAGCCCATCAACCAGAAACAAAGTATATAATTTGTATGTTAAAATAGCAGAAAGTAAAGAGAAAGAAAAACTAGAAGTTGAAAGGCTAATGGCTATAAATATCTAACTTGCTGGAAAAAAAATTAGGAAATGAGGAGTAAATTTAGTCAGGCTTCTGACCTACTTGACTACAAAAACAGAGACCAGAAGTGCTGATACTGCTTATTTCAGTTACATGTTTTGAGATAAGAAATCCTGCATGTGTTATTACCCTGTGCACAGATGTCCAATTAAGTAAATTTGTTTTAGTTTTTCCAAGGTCGTATTTTTTTTTCTCTCTTTATGTCTTAAGTATAAAAATGCTTGAAAACTTAGAGAGGAGAAGGATTCCTTTGAAACAGACAAGTGGGTGATTCCCCTTGCTGCATGAAATCCTCCCTGTGAACACAGTATAGCATTAAATAAAGAAAAGCTGGCTCTGTCAGTTCTGATTCAACCACAACGCAGAGTTTGATTTCTTCCACAATTCCTTTCAACTCCTTACTCATTCAGACTTGTCAGATTAAGACTTCATCTATCACAGAAAATAGCATATCTGTACAGCTATTGGCTGTAAGGATTCAGAGTGTCTGAAATTAAAAGCAAAATAAGGAGAGCTAATGTTTGGTAGTATTATGAGCCTTCATTACAAGCTTATTGTGAGTGCATTGTGGATTTTTTTTTAATTGCCGCATAAAGGTAGTTTCAGTTCTTCCCCTATTCATCTTCTGTGGGCCAGCCCTCAGCCTACCCTGCCCTCCCCCCCACACAAATGCTGATCACCTGTAGCTCACATAGTCTGAGAGAACTGATCTGAAAATGAAGCCTTTGATTTTTATGATAGCTAACCTAGAGACTTCCACTCTTTCTCTTTTTAATTTTGTCACAGAAAAAGTGGGAACTTGTCCTGTTTTCTGCTGACCACATGAAATCAAGTCATGAAAGTTCAACATCTGTGTTTTGTACCATGTCATTAAAACTAGTGGAAGGTTTCAAAAACCTTATCAAAGGGTTAGAGTTTTTAATTATGCCAGTATGAGTAAAACTGCTGAAAGATCAGCATATACCTTTTCGGGGGAGGATATTTGCCACTTTAACTGGAGAGCCTTGTGTTTAAGACCATGTCTGTACTGTTTTAGTTCTGTAGCGTTTTAATCCTGTTTGGCACAATCTGTTTGAAACTATATTTTTTGTAGCTAGACTTAAATCAGTGCCCTTGTACAGGTAAGACTAGATTGCTGTTTCTGTGTAGAGAGTATAAGTCATAGATGGCTAGTTTAGTTTAGCATTTGGGGACCCATGCAGCAGAGATACTGTCAAAGTAGCTGCACCGAGCATGACCCAGGTATTAAGAGATGGGCAGCTCAAAGAACATGGAGGTGGCTATTACCTGCTTCTGGAAGGGTAAACAAGAAGGAGAAAGCTGACTTCACAGAGTTGGTTTTGCCATTAAGAATTAACTCATAAACCAATTCAATGAGTTCCCTATTGGAATTAATTAGTGCCTCATGACTTTCCATCTTAAACTGTCTGGGAGCTAATATGCCACTGTCATTGGCGCATATGCCCTGACTCTTGGCACCGCTGATGAAACCAAGGAGGAATTCTATGCCAACCTTGACCAAGTCCTTTCTGATATTCTAGAGGGAGACAGATTTATTCTTCCCCATGATTTCAATGCCAGAGTCAGAAGGGACTCTATCCTTTGGAATGGAACCATCGGCAAGGAAAGAGTAGGAAAGGTCAACTCCAGTGACATTATCCTCTTGACCAAATCTGTGGAACATGGACTCAACATCATCAACAGCCTGTTCCACCAGAAAAACAGGCACAAGACATCATGGCAACACCTATGTCACTGTCCATGCCTGGGACTGGATAGGTGTCTACATCACCCGAGCTATGCTAGGAGTTAATGGTTGCTGGACTGATCACCTACTTATCTGCTATGTTATCTCACTCAAACTGGCTCCCAAACAACAGCTGTGGCAGAAACAATGCCAACAGAAGATCAGCACTGAAGGATTCAAGGACCCAAGCAAGCGAGACTTTGTCCACCAGTGCCTCAGTGAAAACCTGAATTCCAATCAATAACAATAGGATAATATCAACAGCATGTGGGGTTCTGTCAAGGCCACCATTTTTAGTGCCTGTGAAGAGACCATTGGCGATGTGTAGGGGATGCACACGGGTGCATGTGCACCCCCTGAGATTGGCCGCTCTGCCTTCTTTGTATCTTTGGTTAGGAATAACCCCTGGCTTGTTGACAGAGGACCCAGCTTCCTTGATCCTTCTTTTCTTGCCAACAGACTTAGAGAACATCTTCTTGTCATCCTTAACTTCCCTTACCAGGTGCAGCTTGGTCTTTCTTTTTACCTTCCTGGCTTTGTCCCTCCAGGTTCTTGCTATTTCCTAATCCTCATCCTTGGTGACCTGCCTGTTCTTCCAATGCCTGTTCACTTTCCTTTTGCTTTAGAGACATCCTGGAAGCTCTTTGTGCAGCCACATTGGTCTCTTGCTATTCTTTTTGTGCTTCCATCATTTCAGAACAAAAGCTCCCAGGCCTTCTGGCACAGACAGAAGGGTAACTTCAATCTATCCTCCCATGACACCATGCCTATTAGCTCTTTGAGTCAGATGAAATCCACTTGTTTGACATCTGACATCCTAGCTTTGCTAACCTCATGTTTTCCCTACCTCAGGATATGGAATCCAAGCATATCCTGATTGCGTCCTCCCAAGTTATCTATCACCTACATATTCTCCACCATTTCTTCCCTGTTGGTCAGGACAAGATCCAAGAGAAATGATCCCGTAGTTGTATCCTTCTCTTTTTGGAATAGAAAGTTGTCCACCATACAAGTAAGAAGCTGGCTTGACATTTTATATCTGGCTGCATTGTTCTTCCAACAGGTCACATCTTGTCCAACTCCTGCATGAGGCAGGATCAGCCTTGTCCAAACCACCTCAGACACATCTGTGGTTCAGGCTCTGAGCACCACAATGCAGTCACCCCAGCATGGAACACAGGCATCGCTAGGCCCAGTGAGACCCTGGTCATTGCCATGGGTTGCAAGAGCTCCCGGCCAAAGCTGCAAAGCCACAGGGATGATTGATAGAGCCACAGATTTTATGAGAAAGGGGACAAGCATGGACCACAGTGGGGTTTTGTCAGCCCCTGAGGCTCTGTCATGAGGCTCCTTCTGCCCCCCCACAAAGCAGGCCCCTTGTATTTCTGCTAGGCCTGGTGTGTGCTAATTTCTTTTTTTCTACCACAACACATGGAAGCTGCCATGGGCCCCAGAACCAGTGGCAAGGCTCTGGGGTGCAAATGTGCAGGCCTCGGCGTGAAATGCCAAACCCCAAAGGGCGCCCTTACAAGAGTGATCCTCTGACCAACATGTCAAATTCTGCTTGTATATAAAGGAGCTAATGCACATACCTCCCAGACTTGTGTGCAGGTTGGGGATGGATGCAGGCTGCGGGCTAAGCACACCCCACCCTACTGCCCCCCTGCCTGTGCAGCAGCAGCAGGGGTAGGGCAGCTTGGAATTGTGTCTCCTGAAGCTGCCAAATGGGCTGGGGGCACACAGCTGGTGTGGGACTCCTGGGGGAAGGTCAGCAGGGTGGGGACCCCTGAGCCCCCAAGAGGCAGCCCACATCCCCTCCCATGCAGAAATGTGGGGGGCACATAGATGAGTACAAATCTGGGGGTATGTGGGGAGGGGTGGGCAGATGTGCCGTCTTTACATTTAAAAAGGGTGGTGACACTAAGGTAGACGTACACATGGGATGCCGTGCATCATCTGAGTAAATGTCACCATGCAGATCATAGAGAACCCACTCAACTGGTGAAGAACCACACTTGATTTTAGCCTACAAGAGGCCAAGAGGGAATGGAGAAGGGCTGGAAGAGACCACAGGGGTTTTCACTGGTCACCAAAGTTGTGGGTGATTAGTTAATAGGTTTTCTCCATTCCAGGGTGGCCAGCTAACAATGAGTCATGCCATAAACATAGTACCATGGACTTGACTAGACATAGGGGCACATAAATCTTACCCTGAGTGAAGAGAACCCCAGCCTGGACTTGAGACAGGAGTCATGTGAAGGCAGCCTGCTCTTCAGGACAGACCTCTTCCAAGTGGCGGCACAGACAGCAGAGCCATTGGCAAGGTGATGTGAGGATGTTTTGTGGCTTCAAAATGGGGCTAGGTTCCAATGATCTGTGCCCAGTAAGTGTCATATTCTACTTCCTGAGAAACAGCACCCACCTTCCCATTTCTACATCATCTGAAATTCAAAGTAGGACCAGGAAAACAGCCACCCCAGCAAAGCTGCCTCTAGTTGAGTGTTTTGGTCACACACAAATACTCTAGTACAATGTGCATGTAATGTGTGTGTAACTGCAAGAGAAACCAAAAGCAGTCTGCAGAGCTGTACTCAGTGGGAATCTGGACTACAACTCCCAGAAACCCCTGGGGCTGGGGGAAAGGAAAAATGGAAGAGGAAGCTGGAGGCTTAAGTAAAGGGGAAAGAGAACAGTGTGCCATGAAGCCTGGCCAGCCCTACACAGAGGAGTGTGCAGTGGAGCTGGAGATCTCACTGACTCAGATAGCCAAGATGGTAAACTGAAGGAGCTGCATTCAGACCCTGGGGCAGCTGCACGTTTGATTGATTGCTCTTGGGACTAAAAGCTTGTTTAGGGAACGCTGCTGGTAGGGTTAGGGGGTGGCAGGGAATTAAGGCTAAGTGTATGGTACCACAGTGTTGCTGTTTCTTGACCTTTTACTTGTTCCCGCTTTGCCCATTGACTTGTGACCCTAACCCCTGTGATTTTCTATGTACAAGTGGGAACTGCCCCCTTGCTTCTTGTGCCAGTTTCTGGTGATGCAGATTGACAACTAGGTTTCTGTCATCTGTAAGAACCTGTACTTTCTGCCATGGCTTTTCAAAATATTGCCACCACTTCCCCAGAGCCACGGATGCACATAAGTTAGGTCAGGATCTCAAGTTTTCTTTTTTCCTGAGGTGAGTTCGCAGGAAAAGAAGATGCAGGGGTGGATGCAGGATTTGGTCTGGGCCCTGCCACTGTGAGACCACACCTTTTACAGTGCTAGATGCATCCATTTCTTTCACAGATGACCAGGTGGGGTCTGGACAAGCTAGCAAAGAAGCAGGGGTGAAGGCCCATTTCAGATATTCAAAGGGTCCCTGGGCTGCCACAGGCCAGTAAAACTGGAGGCTTTACTTTGTTGGGTGGGATGAGGGCTATCAATAGATAGCAGTAAACCTGACACTGGCTGCCAGATGTGGGAAGTGCAGCTGGGCTCTAAATTTACCACCTCCAACTTCACTTTCCTCAGCAGGCCGTTGGGGCTCTGGAATCTGAACCATGGGAGGAAGTGGAGGCCTGACCCCATCAGCAGGGTCAGCTGCACTCTCCCATGTTCCCAGTCACTTGCTGGAGCTGCTGTGGGAGAGAAGCAGACATCTGGCTTTTCTCTTGGCAGCAAATGAGGCTGGCTGCATCCCCACATAGGGCCTGACCCATTTTGGAGAGTGGGGGCCTTTGTGGACGTTGGTGCCTCCCTGTGCTCCTACTCAACCCCGCTTAGGGCCCCAACAACATATGCTTATGCATCAAATGCTTATGTGCCACTCTCTTCTTCATAACACTATGTCACAAAAAAGGGGAAACTGTATGTGGGAAGCAGGCTTTGAAGTCAGGCCTTCTGAAGAGACATCAGGGGACCTTAACTGATCTGCACCTGATGTTCACCTCTTGGAAAGGGATGGTTTGGATTCCAGTTCTTTGATGCACGCTCCTCCACCTACACACATTGCCCCCACCACCCCTTAAAAATCAAACTCATTCCCTCCCTTCTTTCTGCGGCCACCTCCAACAAGACACACCAACCCTTCTGCCAAACACCTGAGGGTCATTCAAAAGTCACAAGTTTATTTTCTTAAACACTGTTATGTAGGGAAAGAGAGGAGGCAGATTTATACACTGGGGGGAGGGTATCAGCAGACAGGACAGTTATGGAGATGAAAGACTGTGCTCCAGCATCATAGAATCATGGAAAGTTAGAGTTATGAGGGACCTCAGGAGGTCATCTTGTCCAACCGCCTGCTCAAACCAGGACCAGCCCCAACTAGATCATCCCAGCCAATGCTTTCGCAAGCCAGGTCTTGAAAACTGCCAAGGATGAAATTTCCAACACCTCTCTGGGTAAGCTGTTCCAGTGTTTTTCTACCCTCCAACTGAGAAAATTCTTCCCAATATCTAACCTAAACTTCCCTTGACACAGCTTGAGACCATTGCTCCTCGTTCTGTCATCTGCCACCACTGAGAACAGGCTAGCTCCATCCTCTTTCATGCCCCTCTTCAGGCAGTTGAATGCTGCTATTAAATCCCTCGCCAGACTTCTCCAGACTAAACAAGGCCAGTTCCCTCAGCGTGTCCTCAGAAGTCATGTCCCCTAGCCCCCTCAGCATTGTTGCTGCCCTCTGCTGGACTCCCTCCAATTTATCCACATCCTTTCTGTAATGGGGGGCCCAAAACTGGACACAGTACTCCAGATGTGTTCTCACCAGTGCTGAATAGAGAGGGATAATCACTTCCCTTGACCTGTAAGCTGTTACACTTCTTGGCAACTAAGGCATACTGCTACCTCATATTCAGCTAATAGCCCATTGTAATCCCAAGAGCCTTTTCTGTGGGATCGGTTACTAACCACTTGTAGTAGCTCCTACAGGACACTCATGGAGCCAAAGGGCTTTAGCAATAGCAGAGAAGCCTCAGTATTCCCAAAGGGAGATTACAACATGCTGCGTTTCACTCAGAGGATGCTTTTATATTGTCCCCACTCAGAGAATGGCATGAAGGGAAGGAAGGCACAGCGGGGCGGGCAGAGTACGGGAGCAGCTCACACTTGGCGATGCAGTTCTGATGAGGGGCTGAGAAGCAAAACCTGAGAAACTGGGCTGATGGGGTGGCAGTAGCAGTTTCCTACAGACCCCGACAGGCATTTGCAGGCCTGGGAGAGGGGTGATGCCATGGGGAGGAAAGGTATGGTCACGGTGGAAGGTAGGGAATGGGTCCCTAGCAATAAATGTCATCCCTCCTGTAACTCGAGCCTCACATACAAGAAACCTGGGACCAGGCAGAAAGTCGAAGCTGGGAGTCAGCCAAAGAGTCCCTGGATCTTATTTGGAGTCAGCTGTGTTTGGGAGGGCACCTGTTGTGAAGGCCCTTCTCCTGCTAGAAGCACTGGCTGCTTTTAGAGAATGAGGGGAATGGTACAGGCTCCAAGGCTGATGGAGAGATCTCCTCAGAGGTTTCCCCAGCATCTGGGCTGGTCTCTGCCTGAGGTGTTTCCTTTTAACTCCTCACCTGCATCTAACCTGGGGGGCCATCCTTGTTTCCCTGGTTGCAGACACTGCTAAGTGCTAGGCAGGTATGCATCCCCAAGCCCTTCCAGTACTGCATACAGAGTTATGGACAATCCCGGATAGGGATACACTGGTGCTGGGCCAGTTTGGAGGCGTGAAGGAAGCACTTCCTGCACTCTGAGCACTGATGTGGTTTCTTCCTTGTATGGATGAGCTGGTGCCGTGACAGGTCAAAAGATCGGGTGAAACTCTTCCCACACTCAGAGCACTGATATGGCTTCTCCCCCACATGGGTGAACCAGTGTTTGGTCAGGCTGGACAAAAGGATGAAGCTCTTCCCACACTTGGAGCACTGATGTGGCTTCTCCCCTATGTGGATAAGCTGGTGCTGGACCAGATTGGAGGAACGGTTGAAGCTCTTCCCACACTCCGAGCACCGATGTGGCTTCTCCCCTGTGTGAATAAGCTGGTGTTGAGCCAGGGTACAGGATCGGTTGAAGCTTTTCCCACACTCTGAGCACTGATGTGGCTTCTCTCCCGTATGGATGAGCTGGTGCTTGGTCAGTTGGCAGGATTGGGTGAAGCATTTCCCACACTCCGAGCACTGATGTGGCTTCTCCCCTGTGTGGATAAGCTGGTGCCGGACCAGAGAGGAAGACAGAGTGAAGCTCTTTCCACACTCAGAGCACTGATACGGCTTCTCCCCCGTGTGGACAAGCTGGTGCCGGGCCAGGTTAGAGGATCGTTTGAAGCTTTTCCCACACACCGAACAGTGATATGGTTTCTCCCCCATGTGGACAATCCAGTGTTGGATCAGGTAGGAGGATTGTGCAAAGCTCTTCCCACACTCCGAGCACCGATGTGGCTTTTCCCCCGTGTGAATAAGTTTGTGCTGCGACAGGGCAGAGGAGTGGGTGAAGCTCTTCCCACACTCTGAGCACCGATGGGGCTTCTGTCCTGTGTGCATTAGCTTGTGCTGACCCAGGGCAGAGGAGTGGGTAAAACTCTTCCCACACTCTGAGCACTGATGTGGCTTCTCCCCTGTGTGGATAAGCTGGTGCTGGGCCAGGTAGGTGGATCGGGTGAAGCTTTTACCACACTCCGAGCAGTGATATGGTTTTTCCTCCTGGTGGACGAGCCAGTGCTTGGTCAGGTAGGAGGATTGTGCAAAGCTCTTCCCACACTCGGAGCACTGATGTGGCTTCTCCCCCGTGTGGACAAGCTGGTGCAGGCCCAGAGCAGAGGATCGGGTGAAGCTCTTCCCACACTCTAAGCATCGATGTGGCTTCTGCCCTGCGTGAATAAGCTTGTGCTGAGCGAGGCCGGAGGAGTGGGTGAAGCTCTTCCCACACTCTGAGCACTTATGTGGCTTCTCTCCTGTGTGGATAAGTTGGTGCCGGACCAGGTAGGTGTATCGGGTGAAGCTTTTCCCACACTCCAAACATCGATATGGTTTCTCCCCTGTGTCGACTAGCTGATGCCAGGCAAGGCTAGAGGATCGTTTGAAGTTTTTCCCTGCCCCTTCTCCACTCTCACACTCAACCGGAGATGGTCCCTGGTTCTTTGCTGTGTTCTGCTTTTGGGGCCTCTCCTGACTCTTGTACCGTTGCTCCTTCTCAGGTCTCAGGTAATCCATCTCATCGAAGTTCCCTGGGGAAGTCTGTATTGGCTCCAGGTCTGCAGACCCTTCCACAGGATGCTGATCCTCAGCTCTGCTCAACAGCCAGGCACTTCCTGCATGGGGAAGGGAAACTCCAAATTAGTCCCTACCCTGCTGGCAAAGGGCACACACTGCTATTCCTTCTGCTGGGATGGGCTTTAAAGCAGGCACGGACCTTCCCATTTGTGTTCTCTTAAGAAAGCAAGGTCTTCCTGCCAAAACCCCAAGTGTTGGGGGTGAAGGAGGGGCAGGTCCCCATGCTGAGCTAATGTTCCCTACTCAGTGGAGTTCAGAGCCAGACTGAGTTTCTGGCCCTGTCGTCCGTACCCTGTTGTCTGTACCATGCCCCCATGGAGCTTTCCTCTGCTCACGGGATCCAGGCAGCCTCCATGTCACAGCAGTCTTCAAAAGGTCTTAGGTTGTGGCATAAACCTGAACCTGGACTCTCTGCTGAGTCTCAGGCTTTGTGACACTGAAGGCCCCAGAGAGGAAACAAGAAGGGGGCAATTCTCATGTATACCATGGGGAATACACTTCCCCCACAACCTGAAATCTTGTGAATCCCATCCATGCCATGGAGCCATTTAATGTAGCCTGAAACCATGCTGAAACTCTTCCTGGGTTCCAGGTCAACCTCAACCTCAACAGAAGCAGCCAGAGACAGCCTCAACTTCTTTCTTGTCCAACAGGAATGGCTACACAGAGTCTCTGTATATCATACTGATTTCAGCTGGGGACTACAAATCCCATCATACCCTGGGACAGCGTGTTACAGAGGTATGGCTACCTTGAGCTGGGGAACGAACTCTTACATTCCTGAGTGAAGAAACTTAAGATCACGGCAGCCCAGAGAAGCCATATATGAGATGAAAAACCAAGACAGCAAACCTGATTATCTCCTAACATTTGTCATTAGATGGAGAAGAAGGGAACAGCTGCTTGTCTCCCCATCACTGAATATCGGAGAGTGGGAACAACCTGCCTGTACGCATAACAGCAGGAGTGGGGAAAATACAGGCCGCAGGACTGATCCGACCTGCGGAGGACTTTTGTCTGGCCCGCGGCAGGTTCCTGGGTTCTGCCTGGCCGAGGCGTGGCCCAGCTCTGGGCATGCAGCGAGGCAGGCGCGGCTCTGTAGCTGGGTTGTATTTCTAGGCAGTCTGAGTGGCAGCTACTCCTTCTGGCTGCCGCCAGCCCCATGGCAGCAACAGCACACACTGCCCTGACCCTGTGCCCCCCACGCCAGCTGCAGGCTCGCCCGTTCGGGTTGGGCAGAGGCAGCACAGGAGAGAAACTGCTGCTCAGCATGGGGCAAAAGCAGCTCCTCCCACTCTTGTCGCTGGTGCTTCCAGGGCTGCCAAGTCTCCACTGCATCACCACCACCTCCGAGCTGCCCGGGGGGCAGCCGTGGCAGCACAGAGCAGAAGCAGAGTGGCCCAACATGAGCTCCAAGTGGTTGCACCAGAAAGCACCAGCAGTGGGACTGGGAGGGACTGCTTTTAGCCTGTGCTGAGCAGAAGTTTCTCTCCCATGCTGCTACTGATGAGCCTGGGCTGCAGTGCCAGTTCTGGGCTTGCGCCTCGGGGCCGAGCAGCAGCAGCAGCAGCAGCAGGAGGAAGAAACTGTTGCTCATTGTCAGCCAGAAGTGGTTTGTTTGCTTTTTTGCCACTAGGCAGTTTTTGGTGTGGCCGCCTAGACCTTGCGCCATGCCAGGCTGCCCTGCAGCTCTGTCACCACTGCCTCTGGGCTGTCCTGCTTCTGCCTCACTGCTGCTCATCCCAGAGGGAAAAACCCACAACTGGCACGGGGCACGTGGCGTTCGGGCTGCAAGCGCTGATCCCTATGCAACTGCAGGGCTAGGAGCAGTAGCGTCAGCAGCCGGAAGGAGCTGCACGAGTCACGCTGCATGCCCAGGGGTAGTAGAATGCTACAAGGCTAGGCAGAACGGGCACAGCCCGCGCTGGGGCTGCACACTGTTGGCAGTGGGAGGGAAGGGACCACAGGGTGCACAGGCTCTGGGCTGTTGTGGGGTGAGGGCTCCCATGCACACCCCACATACCCTTGAACCCATCCCTGCAAACCCCACAACCACCCCCCCGCCCCGCACACACAATCACACATGCCACAAATACCATGTCTACACATACTCACCCCCCACACTCTCACCTGCATGTCTCCGGGAGAAGCCCCACTCACTGCTCCACGCGCACGCCACGCGGAGCCCACAGCTCCCCATACCCACCCACACCCCCCCAAACTCCACTCACATGCACACAACCCCAGTGACCCTCCCCCATCCACACCTCCCACATACCGACGCACACATCCACACATACCCCAACACCACACAGCACCCTGGAACGGTGACACAGGGCAGCCCTGCAGTTGGAGGGCATGGGGCTTTACTGACAGCAGTCGGGTAGAGCGGACAGCTACAGCTCACCTGGCAGCAGGTCCTCTGATCTTGAGAGTTCTCCACGGTCCTCATCATCACAGACCCAGAGCTCCACCTGTCCTTGCTGGATGCTGCAGATTAGGGCAGGTGCGAGACCTCGATATCCTGTTTGGGCAGTCATTAAAGAGTGTTTGTGTCTGGGTACTGGATGCAAAATAACTACCTGAGATTTGGGGAAGGGATCCAATGAACTCAAGGTATTTACTACAGCCTGGATGGACAAGGGAGAAGGGGCATTTAAGGTGAAAGAGACGGCACTGCAGGGACAGGCCTTCAAGAGATAATGGTCCTTGTCACCCAAGGATGGATAACTTCTATCTTATCAGTGGAATTCCAGGAAAAGGAGTGGAAATGAGCTTACTCTCAGTGAAGGTTTAAAGTGAGGACTTGAGGCAGTGGAAAGAGTACCTGAGAGGTAGCTGACAATGAAACTTTTTCCTGGGAGACAGAGTCATTCGTCATCACCAGGATCACAAAAGGATGATTTCCTGATAACTGTAGCTGCAACTGAGCAATCATCCCATCCACTGGGAGGATCATACCAGGAGGGGAGATGAGTGCACAGGTTGGCAAGTACTACAGGGTTTAACATAAAGATCCTGGCAGTCATGGATACAGACAAAGGAAGACCGAAGGAGACACATTTCACATCATGTGAAAGGCCATAATATAGAAATGGTCTATATGGTCTTTGCTGAGCTCAAGAAAACACTGAAGAACTTTCCTAAGAAAATCTTCTGGGGGAAAGGGAGGGAAAAGAAAGCATCACAGAAGTAAACTGACCGGGTAAAAGGTAAGTACCTCAACCCAACTCACAAACCAGAACAAGCCCCTGTTCTGGATATCCTCTGGAAATGAAAACATGTTTTTACTAGGTCCTGCAGCTAGCCCACTTCTTTTTTATCACAGTGATGGATGGGCATCTGATCTAGACAGAGATTTTAGCAAGAGCACAAGAAAACTTGAGAATGGCAGCAGGAACTTGAGAGCACAGGTCTTAACAAAAATACAGCAAATGAGCTGAGGTGAGGAATTGCACCATCCCCTTGTTGTAGCAGCAGAGGCTGACAAGACTTTCTAGTAATTTCTCCTGGATCTTAACGAGAGGTGAAAGGGGATTTAGATATCACAGAGCCAAGCACGCTAGGGTTGTTAATGTGTTTGGAGAGGACACGCTAGGCCAGACCGGGAGGAAATCAGAATTATTCCCCAAAGAACAACTTTAGAGCATTTATGTACAATGAACTGGAGATGATATGAACACGCTGAAAAGGAAAAGGGAGATCATATTGCCAAGTAACTGCTGCATCTTGAAGAACCAGGAGTTACACGAATGGGGAAGACGCAAGTGAAGCTGGCTGGATCAAATGAAGGCGGACATATCAGTATGAAATGCGAGAGTGGTCTGATCACTGACAGAGGAGTGGGGAGGAGGTGGATTTAAACCTGCAGGCAAAGTTCACAAGGATGAGACTGGTGATACAGGGAGATGACTATAAAACTTGAGTGTTCACATAGCCACAGGGAGAAGCAAGAACCAGATCTATACCCAGGGAAATGAGAGCTTGGTAATTCTTCAGCATCTGGTCCTGGTAAAGCACCTTGTCTTCATCTTCCAGCAGCTCCCATTCCTTCCGTGTGAAATACACAGCC
The DNA here is from genome assembly GCF_052110815.1 of Crocodylus siamensis. Lineage (NCBI taxonomy): Eukaryota > Metazoa > Chordata > Crocodylia > Crocodylidae > Crocodylus > Crocodylus siamensis. Next base: position 260,441,479 of record NC_143395.1, on the reverse strand, counting down.
ACGTCCTCAAACGCCTCCCAGACCTGCAGTAAAACGTGTCACGCCATCAGTATCTCCTGTTCCAGCTGCTTCCAGCCCCTACAGCCCTGTCTAGAATCACTCCGTTCTCCAACTAACTGCAATCTTAGCCATGACAGGTAAAGGTGCACAGCTCCCCAGTCTTCAGCTGAAATGTGATGCGGATGCAGCTGGGGATGCAGGAGTTCGCGTGTCGGCTCTAGCCTAGCTCATCGCGTTTTATTTGCTCAGGCATGCAGGCAGGGGATTGTGGCCCTGCCCCACCTCATTGCAGCGGTAAAAGCCTGGGCTGAAGCAGAGGCAGAGCCGCAATCCCTGCCGGGAGCATGCAGGCTATAGATTGAAGCTCTGCCCTGGTTCTGGAAAATGCTGTCAGCATCGCAAGATCCCAGGGGCTCCTGAGCAGCCCCCTCCTGTGCCAGCATGGCTGGGGCTGGTCTCCGTGGCAACCCCAGCCTACAGCTTTCACAGCACAGCTGTGGCTGGGGTCTCCATGGAGACTGGTCCCAGCCACGTGGGCAGGGGCTGCTGGGAAATGGAGTCCAGCTGCCGAACGGATCAGCTATTTTGCTCACCCCTGTGCTATAGCCAGCTTGGTGTGTTGGCAGCCTCAGTCACCACAGGCTTGATGCTCTTCAGGTCTCTCCACTCCCCAAGTTCTTTACGGCACTCCTGGCTCCTCTTGTGCTCCCCGCCAACTGTGCTTCCAAACCCACCTGAACCAGGTGCCTTGCTTACCTCCAAGCTGGCCTCCTGCTTTGGAGGCCTGTCCTGCCGCTTCTGCACTTGAGCTCCATGATGCTTGAGCCAGGCCCCCTGCTCCAATCTCCCTGGGGAAATGCTCTGCAGCTCCAGCTTTACAGGCCCCTCCTTGGGAGCCTGCTGCTCAGCTCTACTCACGGTCCCAGCAACTACAGGGTAGGGAAGACAATGTACAGGTTAGCCCTGGTGCTGCTGACATGGGGAATATCCTCATAGCCGCCTGGACTGGCTTGGGACTAAGGCAAATGGACGATTCAGCGTGTGGAAGAGGGGGAGAAGGAAGACTCAAAATCCTCCAGCTCTGTCTAACAGACCTCCTCAGGCAGGCAGCGGGAGATAAGCCCCAATAACTCTGTTCCAGAGTGGGATGGTGATCACAGCATCATGTCAGAGCCTTCAGGGACATCGCTCCCTGGCAAAGCAGCTCGAGGGATGTTGGAGCTGTATCAGCAGCACAGGTTAAGGGTGGGGGAGGGGAAATGCAAGGTCAGTCTTCTCAAGGGCACGTGAAATGATTCCAGGCCTGCTGGGAGATCAAGAACCGCTCATCTGTGGGGCGCTGACCCCATCAAAATGGTCTGCAAGACAGCTTTCTCCACTGAGGGATGGTGCCTCCTGCTGCTGGAAAGGGGACAACCACCGCTACTTACCTGCTCCTGGGATAGGGCCTTGTCTGGGGCACCACCCTGAGGAGCTTTCAACTACTGACAGGTCCCAGGTCCCCTTGGTTTCAGGACACTCTGCAACAGGACAGAGCCCTCCGTTAGTTGTACTGGAACCAGCGAGAGCACACTGGGAAGTCTCATTTCCCCGTCACCTGCACCAGCCCTTTATCAGGCACAGAGGACTCACGGGGGCATGAGAAAGGGACCAATGAACGTGGACTGTTGGAACGTGAATCATAATCACTGATTATGACCACGGCAGCACGACAAGGCCCAAGCAAGACAAAGCCTCTCTGCGCTGGGTGCTGCACACACGCTGTGAGGAAGATCAGGGACCCCCAGCCTGTCCCAGCCTGACCACAGCTCTGTCCCAGCCCAGCCATGTAATTACAAACCTTGAAGCCCCGTCACGGGCAGGGGCAGATATTCAAGCCTCTCCTCCTGCACGCAGGGCAGACACTCGGGCACCCAAACCCATGTGGAGGCTTCCACCCTATAACTCACTTGACTTCTGGTGGGGCAAGGGCTCTTCTCGGGGGGCGTCAGGTGGCTTGTCCAGAGGCCTTGGGATTTTCATCTCTCCTGACTCTTCCAGAGGCCTGTCCACACAAGGGGCATTTGGCTGCTCTGGCCAGGAATGACCAGGTTTCTGCAGTGTCCCAGTGGGCTGCATCTTGTCTGTGAGGGCAGTTCCTTCACCGTCCCACTCACTGTAACCTGGGGATCAGATAAACGTGTCACTGGGGAGCCTGGATCTGGGACAGACAGGGCTGGGAAGGAACATCTGTCCATTGCCCCCACAGCACCCACTCCCTCCCCCTCAGCACCTGGAGGGTGCACAGCTCCTCCTGCCCAGCCCCACACATCACCCAGGGCCTCTTCCCACACAGACCCCCATGGACATGGGGCAGGGCCCAGAGCCCCGTTCCCAGCTGGGACTCGGCTCAGGTCCCAGGACAAAGCCCCGCTGACCCCACCCCACCTTCCTCCAAGCGGCCCCGCACAGGCTGCAGAGAAAGCAGCCCCAGGCTCTGCCCAGCGCTCCCATGACAGGCTGACCCCAGCCCCGTGGCACTCTGCCCCTGCCTGCCCCCAGCCCCAGGCCCGCCCCGCACCTCCCCCTGCTGTTGCGACCTCCCCAACCTGCCTGGGTGTCCCAGGGGTGAGGGTCACCGGCCAAGGGGAAGGGGCACACACACAAGTGCACGGGGGTCCCGGGAACTTCAGCGTACACTTGGAGGGCAAGTGAAAAGGCAGCGGTCAGTACCGCTGGGGCGCAGACCAGAGTCCCCTGCCCGCCTCCGGCGGCGTCCCCAAAACCAGCCTTCAGCGCAGAGTCGCTCGATGCCGGGCTGCGGGTCGGGGCCCAGGTGCCGTCGCTCCGGGGCTCCTCTCCCCAGCAGGCCAGCACCGAGCAGGCGCCATCGCCTCCACGTGTGTAGCCACCTCGTCCTCGTCCTCCTCCCCCAAGCTGCTCTGAGGTTTGCAGCGCAGGGTGTCTCATCACTTCCTCTTCCCGCGCCTGGGTGCCTCTGGGATTTGTAGTCCGTGGTCGGTCAGCCCAAGGCTGCTCTCCTCCTGCCACACACCGCGCATTACGTTACACACTGCACACGCTACTCTCGTTTCTCCTCAGGGGCCCGCAGCTCCCTGAGCGTCCTCTTCCCCCCGGATCCTGCAGCTTCTGTGGCCAGGCCTCCCCCGTGCCTCAGTTTCCCCCCCCGAGTCCTCCAGCCCCCCTTGCCGGCTTACCTCCGAGTCCTGCAACCCCCGTGCCTGCTTCCCCCAGTGAGCCCAGCAGCTCCCTGAGCCTCCGGTTCCTCCCAGCAGCCTCCAGGCCCGGGCCTCAGTTCCTCAATGAGCCCGCCAGCCTGTGCCTCAGTTTCCCAGACCCAACCACCATGCCCCAGTTTCCCCGGGTCTCAGGTCCCCTCCCTACCATCCCTCAAGGCCTCGCGCCTCCGTTTTCCCTGAACCCTCCAGCCCCTGTGCCTCAGTTTCCCAAAGGGCCTTTCAGCCCCCACACCTGTCTCCCACCCTGCCCTGCTTCCTCGTGCCTGCCCCCCCCAGGACCCCAGCAGCTCCCCGCACCTCACTTTCTGGCTGGGGCTGGCGTCAGCCCGGCAGGGCGTTGGTGCTTTTTCCTTGCGCTCTCCTCAGTGCACCAGGCCCGCTGGGACCTCTGGAGCAACAGGGCGTGAGCAGTGCGTGCTCGGAGCGGCTGGGAACATGGACGTTCCATCCCCATCGGGCCACAGCACCGAAGTCCTCAACGTTGAAACGGCACAAACTGGACGTGCGCTGAGGCGCCCGGGGCTGGGAAGGCCCTGCCTGCTGTCACGCACTAACTGAGAAAACTGACTGTCCCCTAATTGTGGGTCTAGGCTTGGAGAAAGGGGTCCCGCTGGCAGACAAGCTGTGGGGTCTTGCCTCTGGAAAAGGCTGAGCAATCCTGGGGGAGGGGTAACAGAGCAGGGGCTTGTCCGGGGCCAAGCAGGAGGGAGACTCAGGCCACAACCTTGTTGCAAGGGAGACAGTGTCTGTCCTAGGATGACAGCTTTGTAGGCCGGCTGATTGAGATGGGACTGGAGGCAGGAGCGTGGGATGGGGAACCCCAAACAGTTTTACTCTGCGCGTGAGAAGCAGATCGAAAGCACAACCCTTCCAGCCCTGCTGCTCTGGGGCTCGAGAGCCTGCAGATGATGCCAAAAGGGCCTTTTCTAGCGTCCCCTCTCTCCGGAAGGAGGCTCCAGCAGAGCTGGGAAGCAAAGCGGAGGTGGGCCCAGCACCCCGAGGAGAAGCACTGGGCAGCTAAGACTCGAGAAAGGGGATTTTGCTCCAAGCTTCAAACCCACAAATAAGGGGCAGCCAGATGGGGATTTGGTACCCCCTATCTGCCACCAAGGCCAGGGCTGGGACTTTCTGTCCGCAGATGGTGGTGCAGTGCCGGATCGTGCCTGGCTCTGCCAAGGGTCTGTGCCATTCCAGGCACAATGAAGCCAGTCCTAACTGGGCCTCTGGCTTCCCCAGAGTCCAGGGCTGATGACATCTGTTCTTCTTCCTAGATGGCAGTGACTGGTACCAGCTTAGTCCCAGGCTTCTGGCAGGTGTTGAGATGAGAGATCTGCTGCTGCATCAACTATCACTCTCTGACTCCAACCACGGAGCCAGTTCCCCAACCGTTGGACTGTAAGGCTGTTGAGGCTGCTGTTCCCCAATTTTACCTTGAGGAGATCATGGGAGACCCAGTCAAAGGCCTTTTGGAAATCCAAATATATGATGTTGGGAGGGTTTCTGAGGGGAAGGGGGTTGTGGGACCACAAGGAGCAAGTTGGGGGTGCTGTGCCCCAAGGGGCTGTGAGGGAGGGTGTGGGGTTGTGGAGGATGCTTGGGTCTGTGTGGTAATAGGGCGTTGAAGGTGCTGGCACCAAGACAGACTGGGGTAAGTGAAGGGTGTGGGCCTGCAATGAGGTGCTGAGGATGGCTCAGTGGGGTCCAGGGTTAGGGGCCTGTGCTGATGAAGTCTGCTGGTGGGGCCATGAGGAGCAGGGTCAGACTCTGTGTGGAATGAGGGGTGCCTCAGGCTCAAGCATGATGGGATGGGGCTGAGCGCTGGGATAGACAGGACAACAGGGGTTGGAGTAGAGCTGGAGGCAGCTGCGGGGGCTGTGTCCATGTGCATAAGGCAGGGATGGCACCTGGGCAGGAAGAAGGGGGCATCTATGGCTTCCTGTGGGGCTGCAGTGGCAGGTAGTCTGTGGCTGGCTTGGGGTAACAAGTGCGGTGCCCTGGACTAGGTGCTGCCCGCCGGAGATGGCCACAGCTCGCAGTTCTCCTGGACTTTCTGGGCTCTGAGACCACAAAATGGAGCCCCTGGCCCTATCCTAGCAATGAGGCTTCCTGCTCCTGTTCAGCACTGAGGATTAGGCATCACGTGATGGGATGATGCTCCCACTTCTGTCCACCAGCAATCCCACAGCCTGGGTGGTCAACCTCACCCCTTGGCAACTGCTCAGCTGCTCTTTTACCCTATTCCCAGAGCTGGGAGAGAAGCCAGGTGCCCTGGTCTCTGGCTTACCTGCTCTGACCACCCTGCCCAGCTCATCACTGTCTACCCAGAAGTCTGTTGTCTCAACTGAGTGGTCCCATAAGGAACCTGTGGGGATTGTATGGAGGTGCCTGGGTCTGCACAGAGATGCAGCCAGCTCTGGGGTGCAGCAACTGGGAACAGCCCCAGCTGGCGCAGCACAAGGCAGGCTTATGGGGTCAGGGATGTGGCCAGCACTGGGGCTTTTCAGCTCGGAGCATGGCCAGCGGGCCTTCCAGCTCTGAGGCCCAAGACCCTTGATCCCAGCCTACACCTCACCCCACAGTCTCCGGGGGGGCAGGTCTGATGGATGGCAAACTTGGCCGGAGCCAGGTCCCATGCCCTGACCACTGCCCTTCTGCCATTGGTGTCCAGCTCTTGGGCTGCCTGCTGCTCATCACACCACTCTAGGGTGGGAACAGGAGGACAGATGCTTCATAGGCCCAGAATGAGCTTGTTTGGGCCATGAGCTGGAGCAGTCCACCTGGCAGTCCCTCAACCACTGCAGCATCTCTGCTGCATCTCTAAGAGGTGCCTAAAGGAGATCCTGTCCCCCTACCCCAGCCAATAGACAGCTCATTGTAAAGATCTGTCCTGCAGCCAGCTTAGACCTGGGATGGAGCAGGGCCTGTTTTGTGGGGGGGGCAGAAGGAGCCTCATGACAGAGCCTCAGGGGCTGACAAAACCCCACTGTCCTCCATGCTTGTCCCCTTTCTCGTAAAATCTGTGGCTCTGTCAGTCATTCCTGGGGCTCTGCAGCTTTGGTCGGGACCTCTTGCAGCCCATGGCAATGATCGGGGTCTCACTGGGCCTAGCGATGCCTGTGTTCCATGCTGGGGTGACTGCATTGCGGTGCTCAGAGCCTGGACCACATGGTGTCATGGGAGGATAGATTGAAGTTACCCTTCCGTCTGTGCCAGAAGGCCTGGGAGGTTTTGTTCTGAAATGATGGAAGCACAAAAAGAATAGCAAGAGACCAATGTGGCTGCACAAGGAGCTTCCAGGATATGTCTAAAGCAAAGGGAAAGTGAACAGGCATTGGAAGAACAGGCAGGTCACCAAGGATGAGGATTAGGAAATAGCAAGAACCTGGAGGGACAAAGCCAGGAAGGTAAAAAGAAAGACCAAGCTGCACCTGGCAAGGGAAATTAAGGATGACAAGAATATGTTCTCTAAATCTGTTGGCAAGAAAAGAAGGATCAAGGAAGCTGGGTCCTCTGTAAGAAGTCTGGGAAAACTCCTAACCAAAGATACAAAGAAGGCAGAGCTACCCAACAGCTACTTTGCTTCAGTCTTAACAAAGAAGTGAAGCTGCAGCCAGACACTTAAGAAGGATTATTTGGATAAAGAAGGGGGCAGCTGAAGGAGGAGAAAACAAAAGAGATGGTCAGAGGGCTTTTGTTGGGTCTGAATAAATTTAAGCCAGCAGAGCTGGATGAGCTCCATCCCAGGGTCCCAAAGGAACTGGCAGAGATTTTGGACCCGTTGGCAATGCTCTCCATGAAGTTGTGGGAGACGCAGCAGGTACCAGAGAACTGGAAAAGGGCCAATGAAGTTCCCCTCCTTAACAAGGCAAGGATGAGGACCCAGGGGACTACAGACTGCTTAGTCTCACCTCAATACCTGGGAAATTAGTGAAGCTGATCAAGGAAGGCCTGGGGGAGGAAAGGCTGATTGCAAGCTGGCAGCATGGTTTTATGAAAAGCAGATTGTGTCAGGTAAACCTGATCTCCTTGTTTCACAATGTAACTACTTGAGTAGATGTAGGGGATGCTGTGGATATCATGTGTAGGGATTTCAGCAAGGCTTTTGATGAGCTCCCACATGACCTTCTAAACAAATTGGAGAAATGTGGGCTTGGTACAAATACCACAAGGTGGATAGATAACTGGCTCAATAGCTGTAAGCAAAGGGTAATCTTAATGGGTCTATATCAGAACAGCAGGTTTCCAATAGATTGCCACAGGGGTCTGTCCTGGTCCTGGAGCTGTTCAGCATGATTATTAATGATTTGGATGCTGGCATAGAAAGCTTCCTGAGCAAGCTTGTGGAGGAAACATGGAAGGATTGTGAACACTTTGGAGGATGTGAGTGCAATTCTGAAGGATCTAAACAGATTGTAAAGTTGGGCTGCATCTGGCAGGATGAAGTTGAACGCAGATAAATGCAAGGTGCTACACCTCAGAAGGAACAATCAAAAACACAAATACAAAATGGGGCACATCTGGCTGGATGGCAGCTCTATGGAAAAGGATCTGGGAGTCTTGGTAGATCACAGAGTCAATACAAGGCTTCAGTATGATACAGCTGTACAAAAGGCCAATGCAGGTTTGGGCTGCATCAATAGAAGTATGAAGTGCAAGATGTGGGAAGTGATAGTGCCTTTCTACTCAGTACTGGAATGGCCTCATCTGGATACTGTGTGTGGTTCTGGGCTCTATATTTTAAAAGGGACATGAAGAAGTTAGAGAGGGTCCAGAGGTGGGCAACAAAGATGGTTAAAGGCTTGGAAAGCAAGTCATACGAAGAGAGTCTGAAGGAGCTGGGCATGTTCTGCTTGTGGAAAGGGCACTTTAATAGGGGATGTGGTAGCAGTCTGCAAATACCTGAAGGGCTGCAATGTAGAAGAGGGAAAGCATCTTTTCTATCTCACTGAAGAGAGGATGACACAGACCAATGGCCTGAAGTTGTAACAAAGTAAATTTAGACTGGATATCTGGAAAATCTTCACTGTGAGAATAGTGAGGCAGTGAAATAGATGCCTAGGGAAGGTGTGCACTCTGCATCACTGGAGATGTTCAAGAAGTGGTTGAACAGGTACTGGTTAGGGATGATCTTGGTGTAGAGATGCCTATTTTCTACCATGAATATTCCCCAGGCTTCTAGGCTCTGTTGGATGCTGCCTCTCCCCTCACCACCTTTTTTTCTGCTATATGGATCAGAGGGGTTTTAAGCCTCCCCAGAGGCATCGGGTGTTGGCTAAAGTTAAGGCTGGGACTTTAACTGGGGCTGGCCAATCCTCTGCCTAGGGTCAGACAAAATGCCATATTTGGGGTCAGGAAAGAATTTTACCCCATGTTTAGATTGGTATGGACTGTGGGGTTCTTGTCTTCCTCTGAAGTGGGAGGGGGGTCTGGCCATCTGCCATGGAGCTCTTCAGTATACAGTACAGCAGCAACATTTTAGAGGAAGACATTGGCAGCCATGTCTTCCCTGCTTTACCTGTGGCAGATCAAGGCATCAGGTCTACATTGTATCAGGGTTAAGGACAGTCTTATGTACAGTTCAGATGATGCTAGTATGGGATGGTTTGGATAGGGCTGATCCTGCCTCAGGCAGGGGGCTGGACTAGGTGACCTCTGGTGGTCCCTTCCAGCCTTGCTTATTTATGACTATGACTCAACTCTTCGAGCACTGCAGTCTTGTTCATGATCCTAGGGATAGCCACCCTATTGACTATTCCTGCAACCCTTAACAATACCATTGTTAAATTAATCAAAATCACAGACTGACTCCTGAAACTGCACATGCCGGAAGGCAGAGACTCCTGTGATGGACAGCGGTCATGCAGTACTCAAGACCCACATGGGACAGTGATCTCTGGATTGGGCAGCCAAGATGATACTGGGGGATCACACAAGTCTGCCAGAAAGGGATAAAAGGCAGTGAAGCATGACCCCTAGTGGCGCCCTCTCATCCAGCACCTGACCTACTGAGACAGAGAGACAGAAGCACAAGCAGGTGACCCCCTTCTGAAGACATCACCTTGGAGGAAGGTGACCATTGACAGCAAATCCACAGGGCCTTCGATAAGTAGATATACTAACACCAGTGCTCTCAGAATCACTACAGCAGTTACTATACACAATACTACACACAATACTACATGGGTTTGAATGAGTGTATGTGTGTGCGCACTAAGGTGACAAGTACCACTCATAACTAAGTTTGCATTTATGATTTTATTGGTAACTTCGCATCCTGTCCAATAAACTAGAATTTATGATGATCCTGATAGTTGGTCCTTTATAGCCAACACTTCTTGTGCCAGTTTCTGGGGATGCGGATTGGCAACTAGATTTTTGTCATCTGTAAGAACCTCTACTTTGTGGTCTGGTTCTTCAAAGTATTGCCACCATTTACCCAAAGCCGCTCATGCCGACGTGTTGACAGGTCAAGATCTCAAGATTTCTCTTCTCCTGAGATAAGTTGCAGGACAAGAAGATGCAGGATTTGGTCTAGGCCCTGGCACTGTGAGACCACACCCTTTACAGTGCTAGATGCATCCATTTCTTTCATAGATGACAAGGTGGGGTCTGGACAAGCTAGCAAAGAAGCAGGGGTGAAGGCCCATTTCAGATATTCAAAGGGTCCCTGGGCTGCTACAGGCCAGTAAAACTGGAGGCTTTACTTCACTGGGTGGGAAGAGGGCTATCAATAGATAGCAGTAAACGTGACACTGGCTGCCAGATGTGGGAAGTGCAGCTGGGCTCTAAATTTACCACCTCCAACTTCACCTTCCTCAGCAGGCCGTTGGGGCTCTGGAATCTGAACCATGGGAGGAAGTGGAGGCCTGACCCCATCAACAGGGTCTCAGCTGGACTCTCCCATGTTCCCAGTCACTTGCTGGAGCTGCTGTGGGAGAGAAGCAGACATCTGGCTTTTCTCTTGGCAGCAAATGAGGCTGGCTGCATCCCCACATGGGGCCTGACCCATTTTGGAGAGTGGGGGCCTTTGTGGACGTTGGTGCCTCCCTGTGCTCCTACTCAACCCTGCTCAGAGCCTCAACAAGTGTGGGAACTGCATGTGGGAAGCAGACTTTGAAGTCAGGCCTTCTCAAGACATCAGGGACCTTAACTGATCTGCATCTATGTTCCCCACTTGGAAAGGGATGGTTTGGATTCCAGTTCTTTGACACACACTCCCACACCGACACACATTGCCCCCAAACTCCACCACCCCTTAGATATTCAACAACAGATACATTCAACATTTGTAAAAAAATCTGCCATTCCCTCCCTTCTTTTTGTCAACAAGACAAACCAGCCCTCCTGCCAAACACCTGAGGGTCATTCAAAAGTCACAAGTTTATTTTCTTAAACACTGTTATGTAGGGAAAGAGAGGAGGCAGATTTATACACTGGGGGGGGGGTATCAGCAGACAGGACAGTTATGGAGATGAAAGACTGTGCTCCAGCATCATAGAATCATGGAAAGTTAGAGTTATGAGGGACCTCAGGAGGTCATCTTGTCCAACCGCCTGCTCAAACCAGGACCAGCCCCAACTAGATCATCCCAGCCAATGCTTTCGCAAGCCAGGTCTTGAAAACTGCCAAGGATGAAATTTCCAACACCTCTCTGGGTAAGCTGTTCCAGTGTTTTTCTACCCTCCAACTGAGAAAATTCTTCCCAATATCTAACCTAAACTTCCCTTGACACAGCTTGAGACCATTGCTCCTCGTTCTGTCATCTGCCACCACTGAGAACAGGCTAGCTCCATCCTCTTTCATGCCCCTCTTCAGGCAGTTGAATGCTGCTATTAAATCCCTCGCCAGACTTCTCCAGACTAAACAAGGCCAGTTCCCTCAGCGTGTCCTCAGAAGTCATGTCCCCTAGCCCCCTCAGCATTGTTGCTGCCCTCTGCTGGACTCCCTCCAATTTATCCACATCCTTTCTGTAATGGGGGGCCCAAAACTGGACACAGTACTCCAGATGTGTTCTCACCAGTGCTGAATAGAGAGGGATAATCACTTCCCTTGACCTGTAAGCTGTTACACTTCTTGGCAACTAAGGCATACTGCTACCTCATATTCAGCTAATAGCCCACTGTAATCCCAAGAGCCTTTTCTGTGGGATCGGTTACTAACCACTTGTAGTAGCTCCTACAGGACACTCATGGAGCCAAAGGGCTTTAGCAGTAGCAGAGAAGCCTCAGTATTCCCAAAGGGAGATTACAACATGCTGCGTTTCACTCAGAGGATGCTTTTATATTGTCCCCACTCAGAGAATGGCATGAAGGGAAGGAAGGCACAGCGGGGCGGGCAGAGTACGGGAGCAGCTCACACTTGGCGATGCAGTTCTGATGAGGGGCTGAGAAGCAAAACCTGAGAAACTGGGCTGATGGGGTGGCAGTAGCAGTTTCCTACAGACCCCGACAGGCATTTGCAGGCCTGGGAGAGGGGTGATGCCATGGGGAGGAAAGGTATGGTCACGGTGGAAGGTAGGGAATGGGTCCCTAGCAATAAATGTCATCCCTCCTGTAACTCGAGCCTCACATACAAGAAACCTGGGACCAGGCAGAAAGTCGAAGCTGGGAGTCAGCCAAAGAGTCCCTGGATCTTATTTGGAGTCAGCTGTGTTTGGGAGGGCACCTGTTGTGAAGGCCCTTCTCCTGCTAGAAGCACTGGCTGCTTTTAGAGAATGAGGGGAATGGTACAGGCTCCAAGGCTGATGGAGAGATCTCCTCAGAGGTTTCCCCAGCATCTGGGCTGGTCTCTGCCTGAGGTGTTTCCTTTTAACTCCTCACCTGCATCTAACCTGGGGGGCCATCCTTGTTTCCCTGGTTGCAGACACTGCTAAGTGCTAAGCAGGTATGCATCCCCAAGCCCTTCCAGTACTGCATACAGAGTTATGGACAATCCCGGATAGGGATACACTGGTGCTGGGCCAGTTTGGAGGCGTGAAGGAAGCACTTCCTGCACTCTGAGCACTGATGTGGTTTCTTCCTTGTATGGATGAGCTGGTGCCGTGACAGGTCAAAAGATCGGGTGAAACTCTTCCCACACTCAGAGCACTGATATGGCTTCTCCCCCACATGGGTGAACCAGTGTTTGGTCAGGCTGGACAAAAGGATGAAGCTCTTCCCACACTTGGAGCACTGATGTGGCTTCTCCCCTATGTGGATAAGCTGGTGCTGGACCAGATTGGAGGAACGGTTGAAGCTCTTCCCGCACTCCGAGCACCGATATGGTTTCTCCCCTGTGTGAATAAGCTGGTGTTGAGCCAGGGTACAGGATCGGTTGAAGCTTTTCCCACACTCTGAGCACTGATGTGGCTTCTCTCCCGTATGGATGAGCTGGTGCTTGGTCAGTTGGCAGGATTGGGTGAAGCATTTCCCACACTCCGAGCACCGATATGGTTTCTCCCCCATGTGGACAAGCTGGTGCCGGGCCAGGTTAGAGGATCGTTTGAAGTTTTTCCCACACACCAAACAGTGATATGGTTTCTCCCCCATGTGGACAATCCAGTGTTGGATCAGGTAGGAGGATTGTGCAAAGCTCTTCCCACACTCCGAGCACCGATGTGGCTTTTCCCCCGTGTGAATAAGTTTGTGCTGCGACAGGGCAGAGGAGTGGGTGAAGCTCCTCCCACACTCTGAGCACTGATGTGGCTTCTCTCCTGTGTGGATAAGCTGGTGCTGGGCCAGGTAGGTGGATCGGGTGAAGCTTTTACCACACTCCGAGCAGTGATATGGTTTTTCCTCCTGGTGGACGAGCCAGTGCTTGGTCAGGTAGGAGGATTGTGCAAAGCTCTTCCCACACTCGGAGCACTGATGTGGCTTCTCCCCCGTGTGGACAAGCTGGTGCAGGCCCAGAGCAGAGGATCGGGTGAAGCTCTTCCCACACTCTAAGCATCGATGTGGCTTCTGCCCTGCGTGAATAAGCTTGTGCTGAGCGAGGCCGGAGGAGTGGGTGAAGCTCTTCCCACACTCTGAGCACTTATGTGGCTTCTCTCCTGTGTGGATAAGTTGGTGCCGGACCAGGTAGGTGTATCGGGTGAAGCTTTTCCCACACTCCAAACATCGATATGGTTTCTCCCCTGTGTCGACTAGCTGATGCCAGGCAAGGCTAGAGGATCGTTTGAAGTTTTTCCCTGCCCCTTCTCCACTCTCACACTCAACCGGAGATGGTCCCTGGTTCTTTGCTGTGTTCTGCTTTTGGGGCCTCTCCTGACTCTTGTACCGTTGCTCCTTCTCAGGTCTCAGGTAATCCATCTCATCGAAGTTCCCTGGGGAAGTCTGTATTGGCTCCAGGTCTGCAGACCCTTCCACAGGATGCTGATCCTCAGCTCTGCTCAACAGCCAGGCACTTCCTGCATGGGGAAGGGAAACTCCAAATTAGTCCCTACCCTGCTGGCAAAGGGCACACACTGCTATTCCTTCTGCTGGGATGGGCTTTAAAGCAGGCACGGACCTTCCCATTTGTGTTCTCTTAAGAAAGCAAGGTCTTCCTGCCAAAACCCCAAGTGTTGGGGGTGAAGGAGGGGCAGGTCCCCATGCTGAGCTAATGTTCCCTACTCAGTGGAGTTCAGAGCCAGACTGAGTTTCTGGCCCTGTCGTCCGTACCCTGTTGTCTGTACCATGCCCCCATGGAGCTTTCCTCTGCTCACGGGATCCAGGCAGCCTCCATGTCACAGCAGTCTTCAAAAGGTCTTAGGTTGTGGCATAAACCTGAACCTGGACTCTCTGCTGAGTCTCAGGCTTTGTGACACTGAAGGCCCCAGAGAGGAAACAAGAAGGGGGCAATTCTCATGTATACCATGGGGAATACACTTCCCCCACAACCTGAAATCTTGTGAATCCCATCCATGCCATGGAGCCATTTAATGTAGCCTGAAACCATGCTGAAACTCTTCCTGGGTTCCAGGTCAACCTCAACCTCAACAGAAGCAGCCAGAGACAGCCTCAACTTCTTTCTTGTCCAACAGGAATGGCTACACAGAGTCTCTGTATATCATACTGATTTCAGCTGGGGACTACAAATCCCATCATACCCTGGGACAGCGTGTTACAGAGGTATGGCTACCTTGAGCTGGGGAACGAACTCTTACATTCCTGAGTGAAGAAACTTAAGATCACGGCAGCCCAGAGAAGCCATATATGAGATGAAAAACCAAGACAGCAAACCTGATTATCTCCTAACATTTGTCATTAGATGGAGAAGAAGGGAACAGCTGCTTGTCTCCCCATCACTGAATATCGGAGAGTGGGAACAACCTGCCTGTACGCATAACAGCAGGAGTGGGGAAAATACAGGCCGCAGGACTGATCCGACCTGCGGAGGACTTTTGTCTGGCCCGCGGCAGGTTCCTGGGTTCTGCCTGGCCGAGGCGTGGCCCAGCTCTGGGCATGCAGCGAGGCAGGCGCGGCTCTGTAGCTGGGTTGTATTTCTAGGCAGTCTGAGTGGCAGCTACTCCTTCTGGCTGCCGCCAGCCCCATGGCAGCAACAGCACACACTGCCCTGACCCTGTGCCCCCCACGCCAGCTGCAGGCTCGCCCGTTCGGGTTGGGCAGAGGCAGCACAGGAGAGAAACTGCTGCTCAGCATGGGGCAAAAGCAGCTCCTCCCACTCTTGTCGCTGGTGCTTCCAGGGCTGCCAAGTCTCCACTGCATCACCACCACCTCCGAGCTGCCCGGGGGGCAGCCGTGGCAGCACAGAGCAGAAGCAGAGTGGCCCAACATGAGCTCCAAGTGGTTGCACCAGAAAGCACCAGCAGTGGGACTGGGAGGGACTGCTTTTAGCCTGTGCTGAGCAGAAGTTTCTCTCCCATGCTGCTACTGATGAGCCTGGGCTGCAGTGCCAGTTCTGGGCTTGCGCCTCGGGGCCGAGCAGCAGCAGCAGCAGCAGCAGGAGGAAGAAACTGTTGCTCATTGTCAGCCAGAAGTGGTTTGTTTGCTTTTTTGCCACTAGGCAGTTTTTGGTGTGGCCGCCTAGACCTTGCGCCGTGCCAGGCTGCCCTGCAGCTCTGTCACCACTGCCTCTGGGCTGTCCTGCTTCTGCCTCACTGCTGCTCATCCCAGAGGGAAAAACCCACAACTGGCACGGGGCACGTGGCGTTCGGGCTGCAAGCGCTGATCCCTATGCAACTGCAGGGCTAGGAGCAGTAGCGTCAGCAGCCGGAAGGAGCTGCACGAGTCACGCTGCATGCCCAGGGGTAGTAGAATGCTACAAGGCTAGGCAGAACGGGCACAGCCCGCGCTGGGGCTGCACACTGTTGGCAGTGGGAGGGAAGGGACCACAGGGTGCACAGGCTCTGGGCTGTTGTGGGGTGAGGGCTCCCATGCACACCCCACATACCCTTGAACCCATCCCTGCAAACCCCACAACCACCCCCCCGCCCCGCACACACAATCACACATGCCACAAATACCATGTCTACACATACTCACCCCCCACACTCTCACCTGCATGTCTCCGGGAGAAGCCCCACTCACTGCTCCACGCGCACGCCACGCGGAGCCCACAGCTCCCCATACCCACCCACACCCCCCCAAACTCCACTCACATGCACACAACCCCAGTGACCCTCCCCCATCCACACCTCCCACATACCGACGCACACATCCACACATACCCCAACACCACACAGCACCCTGGAACGGTGACACAGGGCAGCCCTGCAGTTGGAGGGCATGGGGCTTTACTGACAGCAGTCGGGTAGAGCGGACAGCTACAGCTCACCTGGCAGCAGGTCCTCTGATCTTGAGAGTTCTCCACGGTCCTCATCATCACAGACCCAGAGCTCCACCTGTCCTTGCTGGATGCTGCAGATTAGGGCAGGTGCGAGACCTCGATATCCTGTTTGGGCAGTCATTAAAGAGTGTTTGTGTCTGGGTACTGGATGCAAAATAACTACCTGAGATTTGGGGAAGGGATCCAATGAACTCAAGGTATTTACTACAGCCTGGATGGACAAGGGAGAAGGGGCATTTAAGGTGAAAGAGACGGCACTGCAGGGACAGGCCTTCAAGAGATAATGGTCCTTGTCACCCAAGGATGGATAACTTCTATCTTATCAGTGGAATTCCAGGAAAAGGAGTGGAAATGAGCTTACTCTCAGTGAAGGTTTAAAGTGAGGACTTGAGGCAGTGGAAAGAGTACCTGAGAGGTAGCTGACAATGAAACTTTTTCCTGGGAGACAGAGTCATTCGTCATCACCAGGATCACAAAAGGATGATTTCCTGATAACTGTAGCTGCAACTGAGCAATCATCCCATCCACTGGGAGGATCATACCAGGAGGGGAGATGAGTGCACAGGTTGGCAAGTACTACAGGGTTTAACATAAAGATCCTGGCAGTCATGGATACAGACAAAGGAAGACCGAAGGAGACACATTTCACATCATGTGAAAGGCCATAATATAGAAATGGTCTATATGGTCTTTGCTGAGCTCAAGAAAACACTGAAGAACTTTCCTAAGAAAATCTTCTGGGGGAAAGGGAGGGAAAAGAAAGCATCACAGAAGTAAACTGACCGGGTAAAAGGTAAGTACCTCAACCCAACTCACAAACCAGAACAAGCCCCTGTTCTGGATATCCTCTGGAAATGAAAACATGTTTTTACTAGGTCCTGCAGCTAGCCCACTTCTTTTTTATCACAGTGATGGATGGGCATCTGATCTAGACAGAGATTTTAGCAAGAGCACAAGAAAACTTGAGAATGGCAGCAGGAACTTGAGAGCACAGGTCTTAACAAAAATACAGCAAATGAGCTGAGGTGAGGAATTGCACCATCCCCTTGTTGTAGCAGCAGAGGCTGACAAGACTTTCTAGTAATTTCTCCTGGATCTTAACGAGAGGTGAAAGGGGATTTAGATATCACAGAGCCAAGCACGCTAGGGTTGTTAATGTGTTTGGAGAGGACACGCTAGGCCAGACCGGGAGGAAATCAGAATTATTCCCCAAAGAACAACTTTAGAGCATTTATGTACAATGAACTGGAGATGATATGAACACGCTGAAAAGGAAAAGGGAGATCATATTGCCAAGTAACTGCTGCATCTTGAAGAACCAGGAGTTACACGAATGGGGAAGACGCAAGTGAAGCTGGCTGGATCAAATGAAGGCGGACATATCAGTATGAAATGCGAGAGTGGTCTGATCACTGACAGAGGAGTGGGGAGGAGGTGGATTTAAACCTGCAGGCAAAGTTCACAAGGATGAGACTGGTGATACAGGGAGATGACTATAAAACTTGAGTGTTCACATAGCCACAGGGAGAAGCAAGAACCAGATCTATACCCAGGGAAATGAGAGCTTGGTAATTCTTCAGCATCTGGTCCTGGTAAAGCACCTTGTCTTCATCTTCCAGCAGCTCCCATTCCTTCCGTGTGAAATACACAGCCACGTCCTCAAACGCCTCCCAGACCTGCAGTAAAACGTGTCACGCCATCAGTATCTCCTGTTCCAGCTGCTTCCAGCCCCTACAGCCCTGTCTAGAATCACTCCGTTCTCCAACTAACTGCAATCTTAGCCATGACAGGTAAAGGTGCACAGCTCCCCAGTCTTCAGCTGAAATGTGATGCGGATGCAGCTGGGGATGCAGGAGTTCGCGTGTCGGCTCTAGCCTAGCTCATCGCGTTTTATTTGCTCAGGCATGCAGGCAGGGGATTGTGGCCCTGCCCCACCTCATTGCAGCGGTAAAAGCCTGGGCTGAAGCAGAGGCAGAGCCGCAATCCCTGCCGGGAGCATGCAGGCTATAGATTGAAGCTCTGCCCTGGTTCTGGAAAATGCTGTCAGCATCGCAAGATCCCAGGGGCTCCTGAGCAGCCCCCTCCTGTGCCAGCATGGCTGGGGCTGGTCTCCGTGGCAACCCCAGCCTACAGCTTTCACAGCACAGCTGTGGCTGGGGTCTCCATGGAGACTGGTCCCAGCCACGTGGGCAGGGGCTGCTGGGAAATGGAGTCCAGCTGCCGAACGGATCAGCTATTTTGCTCACCCCTGTGCTATAGCCAGCTTGGTGTGTTGGCAGCCTCAGTCACCACAGGCTTGATGCTCTTCAGGTCTCTCCACTCCCCAAGTTCTTTACGGCACTCCTGGCTCCTCTTGTGCTCCCCGCCAACTGTGCTTCCAAACCCACCTGAACCAGGTGCCTTGCTTACCTCCAAGCTGGCCTCCTGCTTTGGAGGCCTGTCCTGCCGCTTCTGCACTTGAGCTCCATGATGCTTGAGCCAGGCCCCCTGCTCCAATCTCCCTGGGGAAATGCTCTGCAGCTCCAGCTTTACAGGCCCCTCCTTGGGAGCCTGCTGCTCAGCTCTACTCACGGTCCCAGCAACTACAGGGTAGGGAAGACAATGTACAGGTTAGCCCTGGTGCTGCTGACATGGGGAATATCCTCATAGCCGCCTGGACTGGCTTGGGACTAAGGCAAATGGACGATTCAGCGTGTGGAAGAGGGGGAGAAGGAAGACTCAAAATCCTCCAGCTCTGTCTAACAGACCTCCTCAGGCAGGCAGCGGGAGATAAGCCCCAATAACTCTGTTCCAGAGTGGGATGGTGATCACAGCATCATGTCAGAGCCTTCAGGGACATCGCTCCCTGGCAAAGCAGCTCGAGGGATGTTGGAGCTGTATCAGCAGCACAGGTTAAGGGTGGGGGAGGGGAAATGCAAGGTCAGTCTTCTCAAGGGCACGTGAAATGATTCCAGGCCTGCTGGGAGATCAAGAACCGCTCATCTGTGGGGCGCTGACCCCATCAAAATGGTCTGCAAGACAGCTTTCTCCACTGAGGGATGGTGCCTCCTGCTGCTGGAAAGGGGACAACCACCGCTACTTACCTGCTCCTGGGATAGGGCCTTGTCTGGGGCACCACCCTGAGGAGCTTTCAACTACTGACAGGTCCCAGGTCCCCTTGGTTTCAGGACACTCTGCAACAGGACAGAGCCCTCCGTTAGTTGTACTGGAACCAGCGAGAGCACACTGGGAAGTCTCATTTCCCCGTCACCTGCACCAGCCCTTTATCAGGCACAGAGGACTCACGGGGGCATGAGAAAGGGACCAATGAACGTGGACTGTTGGAACGTGAATCATAATCACTGATTATGACCACGGCAGCACGACAAGGCCCAAGCAAGACAAAGCCTCTCTGCGCTGGGTGCTGCACACACGCTGTGAGGAAGATCAGGGACCCCCAGCCTGTCCCAGCCTGACCACAGCTCTGTCCCAGCCCAGCCATGTAATTACAAACCTTGAAGCCCCGTCACGGGCAGGGGCAGATATTCAAGCCTCTCCTCCTGCACGCAGGGCAGACACTCGGGCACCCAAACCCATGTGGAGGCTTCCACCCTATAACTCACTTGACTTCTGGTGGGGCAAGGGCTCTTCTCGGGGGGCGTCAGGTGGCTTGTCCAGAGGCCTTGGGATTTTCATCTCTCCTGACTCTTCCAGAGGCCTGTCCACACAAGGGGCGTTTGGCTGCTCTGGCCAGGAATGACCAGGTTTCTGCAGTGTCCCAGTGGGCTGCATCTTGTCTGTGAGGGCAGTTCCTTCACCGTCCCACTCACTGTAACCTGGGGATCAGATAAACGTGTCACTGGGGAGCCTGGATCTGGGACAGACAGGGCTGGGAAGGAACATCTGTCCATTGCCCCCACAGCACCCACTCCCTCCCCCTCAGCACCTGGAGGGTGCACAGCTCCTCCTGCCCAGCCCCACACATCACCCAGGGCCTCTTCCCACACAGACCCCCATGGACATGGGGCAGGGCCCAGAGCCCCGTTCCCAGCTGGGACTCGGCTCAGGTCCCAGGACAAAGCCCCGCTGACCCCACCCCACCTTCCTCCAAGCGGCCCCGCACAGGCTGCAGAGAAAGCAGCCCCAGGCTCTGCCCAGCGCTCCCATGACAGGCTGACCCCAGCCCCGTGGCACTCTGCCCCTGCCTGCCCCCAGCCCCAGGCCCGCCCCGCACCTCCCCCTGCTGTTGCGACCTCCCCAACCTGCCTGGGTGTCCCAGGGGTGAGGGTCACCGGCCAAGGGGAAGGGGCACACACACAAGTGCACGGGGGTCCCGGGAACTTCAGCGTACACTTGGAGGGCAAGTGAAAAGGCAGCGGTCAGTACCGCTGGGGCGCAGACCAGAGTCCCCTGCCCGCCTCCGGCGGCGTCCCCAAAACCAGCCTTCAGCGCAGAGTCGCTCGATGCCGGGCTGCGGGTCGGGGCCCAGGTGCCGTCGCTCCGGGGCTCCTCTCCCCAGCAGGCCAGCACCGAGCAGGCGCCATCGCCTCCACGTGTGTAGCCACCTCGTCCTCGTCCTCCTCCCCCAAGCTGCTCTGAGGTTTGCAGCGCAGGGTGTCTCATCACTTCCTCTTCCCGCGCCTGGGTGCCTCTGGGATTTGTAGTCCGTGGTCGGTCAGCCCAAGGCTGCTCTCCTCCTGCCACACACCGCGCATTACGTTACACACTGCACACGCTACTCTCGTTTCTCCTCAGGGGCCCGCAGCTCCCTGAGCGTCCTCTTCCCCCCGGATCCTGCAGCTTCTGTGGCCAGGCCTCCCCCGTGCCTCAGTTTCCCCCCCCGAGTCCTCCAGCCCCCCTTGCCGGCTTACCTCCGAGTCCTGCAACCCCCGTGCCTGCTTCCCCCAGTGAGCCCAGCAGCTCCCTGAGCCTCCGGTTCCTCCCAGCAGCCTCCAGGCCCGGGCCTCAGTTCCTCAATGAGCCCGCCAGCCTGTGCCTCAGTTTCCCAGACCCAACCACCATGCCCCAGTTTCCCCGGGTCTCAGGTCCCCTCCCTACCATCCCTCAAGGCCTCGCGCCTCCGTTTTCCCTGAACCCTCCAGCCCCTGTGCCTCAGTTTCCCAAAGGGCCTTTCAGCCCCCACACCTGTCTCCCACCCTGCCCTGCTTCCTCGTGCCTGCCCCCCCCAGGACCCCAGCAGCTCCCCGCACCTCACTTTCTGGCTGGGGCTGGCGTCAGCCCGGCAGGGCGTTGGTGCTTTTTCCTTGCGCTCTCCTCAGTGCACCAGGCCCGCTGGGACCTCTGGAGCAACAGGGCGTGAGCAGTGCGTGCTCGGAGCGGCTGGGAACATGGACGTTCCATCCCCATCGGGCCACAGCACCGAAGTCCTCAACGTTGAAACGGCACAAACTGGACGTGCGCTGAGGCGCCCGGGGCTGGGAAGGCCCTGCCTGCTGTCACGCACTAACTGAGAAAACTGACTGTCCCCTAATTGTGGGTCTAGGCTTGGAGAAAGGGGTCCCGCTGGCAGACAAGCTGTGGGGTCTTGCCTCTGGAAAAGGCTGAGCAATCCTGGGGGAGGGGTAACAGAGCAGGGGCTTGTCCGGGGCCAAGCAGGAGGGAGACTCAGGCCACAACCTTGTTGCAAGGGAGACAGTGTCTGTCCTAGGATGACAGCTTTGTAGGCCGGCTGATTGAGATGGGACTGGAGGCAGGAGCGTGGGATGGGGAACCCCAAACAGTTTTACTCTGCGCGTGAGAAGCAGATCGAAAGCACAACCCTTCCAGCCCTGCTGCTCTGGGGCTCGAGAGCCTGCAGATGATGCCAAAAGGGCCTTTTCTAGCGTCCCCTCTCTCCGGAAGGAGGCTCCAGCAGAGCTGGGAAGCAAAGCGGAGGTGGGCCCAGCGCCCCGAGGAGAAGCACAGGGCAGCTGACTCGAGAAAGGGGATTTTGCTCCAAGCTTCAAACCCACAAATAAGGGGCAGGCAGGGGGAGGTGGCCTTGATCTGCTTACAGCTCTGCCAGCATCTCTCGCTTGCAAGGAAGATGTAGATACTGCCGTGCCACACGGAGCTCAAGGCAGGACATGCTGCTGCCACAGGGGCAGGGAAGTCGCCTCCCAGGGTGGCTCTGTGGGCTCAGGCTCTGGCCTGTGTGCAGGCATCACTGCCAGCTGGAGTGGCAGTGGGGAGAGAGGGCAGCTGAGGGGGCACTGGGTGGTAAAGCCCACTAGCCACGACCCTGTGGGTTGGTTCCAGCAGGAGCATTGGCCCAGCCTGGTCCCCAGCTCCAGGCTTACCAATGAGTGTTACCCACAGGCAGCAGTTCTTCTGCAGTGGAGTCCTCCCATTCTGGGGATCAGCTCTAGTCTCTGTGGGAGAAAGACACAGGATGAGTGCTGCCCACACAGACCTGGGAAGAGAACCCAGGCATCTGGTCCCCAGCCCCACAACCCCCTCCCACCCCAAGGCTCCCTGCTCTCCAGGGAAGCTGATGCCCTTTGGTCACTGGCAGCCCTGCTGTTTCATCAGGAACAGGCCTCATCCTGCTGAGGTCTCTCCTGCTGCACAGGGGATATGAGGGGCACTGGAGCTCCACCCTAGGCCCCAGGGCAGGTAAAATGGAGTTCTCTGGGTTTTCACCCCCTGCTGGACACCTACTGCCCCCCTCCCTTGAGACCCCACTACCACTCCCCCGCAGCCTAGAGACCCCCCCCCAATGACCTGGCCATCCCCTTAGCCCTCCCCAGCCCCATATCTAGGGCCATGACTCAGTGACCCCTGACCCTGGTGCTGAGCCTGGGAGCCCAAGCACAAGCAGGGGTGAGAGAGGGCTTTAGGTCAGGAGTGAAGGGTCCCCAGTGCTACTAGCTTTGGTGGGATCTCATGGTCCCCCTGCACATAGGTTGGGGGGGATGTCTCAGGGGTTTCTGATGCTGCCAACTCCCTGGGTCTCTCTGCACCTGGTGGTGTCTTGGGGTCTCCCGCTGTACCCGGGACTGGGGTGGTCTCAGGGTCCCCCTGCACCTGGCTCTGGGGCAGGGTCTCAGGGTGCCCACTACTGCTGGCTCTGGTTGGGTCTCAGGGTCCCCCTGCACCTGGGTCGGGGGGGGGGGGTCTTGGGATCCCCAATGCTGCTGGCTCTCAGGGGGGGTCTTGAGGTCCCCAGTGCTGCCAGATTTGGTGACGTCTTGGGATTCCAAGGCATCTGGCTCTGCGGGTGGGTTTCAGGGTCCGTGGCATCCAGGGTTGTGGAGGGTGGGGGCGGGTCTCAGGATCTCCAGTGCTGCTGGCTCTGCAGTGGTCTCAGAGTCTCCCACCCCTGGCTCTGTGAAGATCTCAGGGTTATTGACGCTGCTGGCTCTGAAGCGTCTCAGGGACCAAGGGAGGTCTCTGGGTTCTCCATGCTGGTAGCTGTCTTGGGGTCTCGGGGTCCCCTGGCACTGGCTCTCCAGAGGTCTGGGTTATATAGGTAATATATATTACCTATAAGCCAATTTCCAAAACCAAACCTTTAAATACCATTTCTAAGCCAACACAAGGTGCCAGTTGCAAAACTTGTTTTTTATGGTTCTTTGCTGCAGGAGCACTTGAGACCTGAGGGGAACAAAGTGGGTGAGATGAAAAGCAAGTGCCCAGCTTTGTTGCTGGAAATACCTGCCCGGAGAGGACAAGGAAGGCTCACCCTGGTAACAAGCAGGAGGGCTCCATGCCATTCTGCTTCACAGGGGCCTATGGAGTGTGGGGTGGGGAATCAAAACCTGCCTTCCCAGACTGAGAATTCAACCTGGTCTGTGGTGGTAGAAGTGTTAGAAATGGAATATTGTTAGAAATGGAGTATTGTTAGAAATGCACAGCTTGCATCTTGCACCTGATAAGAAAGAAACACTGCCAAGGACTTTTTTCCTTGCCCAGCCTTGCCACAGCTTTTCTTATACTAAATCACAGACTCTCCCCCAGCTTCTCCCTAGCCTTTCTCATGCAGATTACAGAAGTTGGAATTCAACTGACTGTGTCCTTGAAAGGGGGGAGGGTTTAAACTCTTGGTGACCTATAGTAGTCTCTGAGCATGCTTAATTAGCTGATGCATATTTACCTCTCCGCCTTGCATACTTAAGTAGTTAATTATACTATACATGCGATGTATGTAGTGATGTAACCACATGTATGCTTTTATGAAACGGAAGTGAGCTGTAAGAGTTCCTGTTTCTGCACATGTGCCCAGGAGGAAAAAGATAAGTACAGCCTGCAAAATTCCTTGGTGGGTTCAGAGTAATCTGAGTTCTTGACTCTGCTCTGACCCTGTTTGCAAATACACCTTTTGTGCCATCTAATGAGTGTGTGTCTGTGATTTTGGTGGCCTCCAGAGAAACAAACCGCTTTAAGCATCAGAAGTGCCACATGAACCTTCAGGGAGGAGTAGTTAGGAGGCAGAAGTGCGAGCCACTCAGGCATTAGCAAGCTCCCCATCCATGGCAAGGAATGGTACAATTCCCACACTTCAGCAGCTGTCTGTGGGCTCTGGTTCCCCCACAGGAAGGCTCTTCATCGCCTGGTTAGTCCTCTCTGCAATGAATAGGCCACTGGATTTGTGTGGAAACTCCATGCATTCTGCACGTTTGAAATTCCCTCCTCATCACCAACCTCAATCTCCTCTAGTGGAGCTGGAGACGGGGGCTCATAGTCATGTCCCATCTCCATCGTCTCTCCAATAACTCTTCAGGGCCTGGAGGACTGAGATCTAATCCCCCTCAGTCTCCTCTTCTCCTGACTCAATTGCCCCAGCTCTTTCAGCCTATTCTCATCAATCTTGCTTCTCAGGCCCCTAAGCAGTTATGCCACTTTCTACTCGACTCTTTCCAATGTGTCCATATCTTGCTAGGTGTACATTCAACCCAAAACTCAACCCATTGCCCCCATGAGGCTTCCCTAGTTCTGAATCAAGCAAGAGAATAACTTCCCTGGAAGTGATCTGTTAATGCCAACATCTCTGTAGGATATTAATAATTTGGGGACATGGTAAAGTCCCTTTCTCTTCTGACCAGTTCATTAGTTAAGATTCACCCACAATTGCCATTCTTGCCTCCCTGGCTCTGGTGGAAGTCTCTCCTACTGCATTCAAGGAATGTAGGACTGGAGGAGAACTTCTGGGCCAGACAGTCCAGGATCTTGCTGTGGTTCTTTGCATACCACTCCTACCTTTCTCCCAAGAAATTCAGCCTTCCAAAACTGGGATGCACATCTTAAGTAGGGAGCACAGAGCATGGTGCAAAAAACAAAACAGATAATGGAACAGAAGTACAGGGCAAAAAGCAGAGAGCAGAGCAGTGCAACAGATGGGGCAGGGAGTTTTGGGCAGGGGTCATAGGGCAGAAAGCAGTGAGGTAGGCTGTGGGCCTGGGGTGAGTCACCTTTGCCCCTACTTCTGACTCCTCCCCTTAGGCATTACCAGAGACATGCGCCTTGCTTGCCTACCCCATTCTACAGTAGTGGATGTGACCTGATCAGGGCTGTTGCACCGTCAGGAGGAGGCTCTTTAGTGTGAATCAGAAAGGCAGCACATACAGGAAACAGCGTGTTTTATGGCCCTCAAAAGCACTGACATGCATCAAATGGTCCCTGCCTGTGGTCTGACCCTCCCCCGCATCTCCGCTCTTTTCAGAGGGTGTCCAGCTTATCCCCTGAGGAACAAGCAGGTCAGTAGGGGCTAATGGGGTGTCACTGCCTCAAAGCTAGAACCAACATCCCCAGAACGGAGGGGAGACCCGATCCTATTATAATTAACCCATCCATAAACATTTCCTTTTATCCGTAGAATCTTTCAACTCATATTAATGTCGATCGGTGACGGTACCAGTGGGGCTGAAAATACCTTACACCTCAGGCCATTTCACTTAATAATCCAATTAATATGAAGCTGTCTGCCTTGAACTCATGCTTACTTTTACAGTTTTATGTAACAGATTAAGTTGGAGTTGTTGCCTTATTAGCCAGCTTCTATGACAGCACCTACATTGAACGCCTTCAAGAGATATTTGGATGTTTATCTTGCTGGGATCCTATGACCCCAGCTGACTTCCTGCCCCTGGGGCAGGGGGCTGAACTCGATGATCCTCCGGGGTCACTTCCAGCCCTAATGTCTATGAAATCTATGAACACTGCATTGACTGCAGGTTGCATAGATATACAGGAACCAACTTTAACTCAGGTACAGGCAGCATGGAGATCAGCACAAGCTAACTGCCTGAATACCTATTTTCACAGGCAGGTTTTGCAGCTCCCAGTAAGCTCTGTGCTATTATACAAATAAGGGCAACTTGTAAGAGACAGCCAAATGCACATGTACAAATACATAGTTTAGTGTCACCACCCAGTGGCCTTTCTATGAATCCTTCTCTTTGCTTATCCATAAAATGGATAAGCCCTAGTAGTTAATTTAGTTAGTTTATGGTAATTTCTATTCAGTGTGACATCTGGCAGAATTAAATTCAAAGTATGTGCCCATATTGAATAAACTCAGCCATTCTCTTTTCTTTGGTAACCACACTAGCTGAAAATTCACATGCCTCAGGGATTTCACTGCTCTTTCTCATGACCTCGGTCCTCTTTGCTCAGGCTTTTCTGTGTAAGTTTTTATGGTTAGGATACTGGCTATTGTGTACGTCACTTAATCTTAGTTAGCACTGGCTTTCCACATTATTCTAGTGCCAGTAGTTTATTTTCCATGTGCAGACATGTCTTTGAAATAGAAAACATTTTCAGGTTAACATTATAGCTTTCACTATGCTAGAAGCAGTATTAAGTTTGTGTTACTTCTGAGCCATCACAGAAAAACGCTAATAAGTATCGATAGACAAGGATGAGTTGATAGACAAGGATGGAGGTGGAAGATCTGGGAAGAGAAATTGGGGTCCAGAGCAGAGGAGAAGTGGGAGGCAGGAAGATGATACGCGTGCAAGCCAGGCTCCACAGGTTGATGGTGAAGATAAAGAGAGGCCGGGGTAAGTGTTGGTCCTCAACATTTCAAAACCAGGTGCTGAGCTCTGAGACCACACTAGTATGGGTGCCCTCATCAGGAAGAATGTGTGCTTCCCAGTACTGTACAGGGTAGCAGTCAGCATTAGTATGTCTGTTGCTCTGGTCAGAGCTGTAGTACTGGTGTCCAGCCTAACGTTTGTGGCTGAAACGGCCTATTACACACCCTTTGCCAATGCCACTACCTATGCAGGCCACTTGGATCAATTGAGTCATGCATCCCACTATAGACATATGGCATCTAGCTCCTCCATTCTAATTCTTCCATGTTCCAGCACTGCCTGCAGTCCTCTCCAAACCCAGGTTTATAAACCCAGGTTCAGGTTGCACTGGCAGGCATTTACAAATGTACTTCAGCTCAGTAGGGTGTGTAACAGTGTGCTGTATCCTTTAAAGGATAAACCTACATTCTGCCCATTCCTATTCCAAGTTCTGGCTCAGAATAGAAAGATGCTGGTCAGATCAAGAGACACTGCAGTAGCTGGAGCTGTGACAGTGAGAAAGGCTGGAAGGGTTGCCAGGGTATAAGAAACAACATTCAACCTGACTGAGGCCTTGAGAGAATTACAAGTGGATGGCTGTTGAGTCAGTCCTGGCAAAGGGCCTAGAAGGGGTTTGCTTTTACTTCCCTTGTTTGCTTGCTATGGGGAAACAGACGGTGGAAGGACAATGGAGAAGGGGAAAAGTTTCATGTGGTAAAAGACTGCTTAGATGCTTAGACATGCTGTTTCATGAGAAGAAAGAGGTTAGTGAAGGTAGTTAGCCATATTTGTCTGAAGTCAGGCAGAAGGCAGGGGAGATTTGCACCTTCTAGACTAACTAAAACCAGAGATGTGTAAGCTTTCATAGGCATCAGCTTACTTCATCAGGTGCTAAGACGGGACCCTGGGAAATTTAGGCATAGCAGGAGCTAAGGCAAAGGCCACACCTTGCATGAGACCAGGCTGCATTCCAAATTCTTATGTATGATGGGTGCAGGCTCGCTCCTAGGGAGACAATGGAAACGTGCTATATAGGATGCTTGAAATCCCCTCTAAGACACCAAGGCCTGAAGGGAACTATTCTTAGTATTATATTAATGCCAAGAATCCCCAGTTATAATCCCCCATTCCACCGTACTGGATAATGTACAAATATGGACCATAAAGAAGGTTCCTTTCCCAAACACCTTACAATTGAAGGAAAGAGACCATCTGGTCATCCTTGTCCACATTCAAATGCTAGAAAGTAGAAACAGTCCTCTACAGAAATTGCCTTTGGAAGGTTCTCCAAGCAGTGCTCCACAGATAAATGTAAAAAATATATATATATTTTCAGGGTGTAGCATATGCAATCTCCGATCAAATGTGTATTTTTACATATATTGTATTCCTTATTCCATTCAACACTTTCCAGATGTCAAGATAAGTGAGGTTACTGAGTGAAAATGTAAAGTTGCTCACTTGCTAGTTTATATTCTGGGAAACTGCATCTCCATTTATTCATCCCACCCATTTCAGAAGAACAGGAATCTAAAGTATAATTTAAAATTGATGGGGAGGGGGAGGCAGGCAATCTTATACAGTGTTACACCATTATTTAAATGCACCCTGTGGAGTTCATTGAGGAAAAGTTCATTTCAGAATTAGCATGTTTAAAGCTATTAATTATGAATTTAAAAAATTCCATATTAATTAGTAATTATGTTCCCCGGTAAGTATAGCTTTTGCAGCCTTCAGTGGTGTAGCCAAACAGATGCATAACCAGTCTCCGCAGCTCCTAGTTTCTGCAGAAAAGTTAGAGTTGGTGGAGAGAAAATAATTGAATCAGAAATCCAGGCTTCTAAATTAAATTTTCCTGTTCAAGGACCGATTAGTCGTCAGCAGCATATTCTGTAATTAACATGCCAGATAAATAAAACACAGCTACCTTGTTCTTTGGGCCCACGGAGGTCATTTTTTAAACGTGCCCATGTCTTTTTAGGGAGATGCCCATGACACTATTATTATACAAAAAGGGGCATGGAATGAAAGGGTGGGGGAAGGGGCCAGAAGCTGAGCATGGAAAGATTATTGTCTCCATAGGCTTGGTTTGTGACAATAATATAAATACCAGTCTTCTCTCAGGAACACAAGCAGCTTTTCTTTCCTGAGTCTTGTGTTCTTAAAAATTTGCCCTCCGGTGTTGCTCTTAGATGGCAGTACCAGTTAATATTGCCAGTGCAAATCAGAAAAGTCAGCATTTTTATTACTATACACAAAAATCTTGCCTCCTCTTTAACTATCACTGCATGTCTGTGATACAAGAGCACAGGAATAATTTTATGACAGCAACACAGCTGCGATTTGCCATGAAGGAGCTGGTGGCCCTGCCTCTTAAGCATCCCTCACTCCTGTAGGATTCACCTGATAAAACATTGTAGAATCATTACTTTATATATGAGGTTCTTCCAGAGATTAAAGGAGTCATCATAGTCAGCAATTTAGCTTCCAGCCCCATCTCCACCTACTTCCTTCCTGCAACAGGGTCTGATCCTGAACGTGTGCCACACTTCCCTGAAAGAAGAGGACGATGCCGCAGATTTACCCTGCTCCCCCTTCTGTATCCCTTTAGTGAAGTCCACCTGACTTTGTTCTCCTCTTGCAAAAAAAGGGACAACTGGAGGTCTGTATTAGAAACATGCTGATAACATGCTTTTAGCACTGTGATGTTATTATCTAGGCATACACCTGTTGCATATCCCTGTAGTAAGTCCACAAGGCTTAAAAGTTGCAAGATCCTAGAAAACAGTTGTGGATTAGAAGATGACTTTGTCTACTGAGTATGGGTTTGACCACTTCTTTCAACAGTGCTAAATAGCAACATATGTTAGGTAAGGTTTGCCTTCCACCTATGAAAGTTTTGGAAATAAGGAACAATATCTGAAAGGTAATTTTCTCAATATCCCTTACAGATGCTGAAATTACCCCCCAAAACTGAAAAACAAAAACAGGATAGAGGGGCAGAAGGAAAGTAAGACAACAAGAACACAGCGATGTGGGTTTTTAAAAAGGGGTAACCCCCCCAAATGTTTGGAATTAAGAATAACTTTTATAGCCTCTTTTTAAGAGGCAAGAAGTGAGCCAGAGGGCTCAGGGTCTGTATTAGGGAAAGCTCGCCTTAGAGTAACTTGACAAAGAGGCTAGATGGGTGACTCAGAGTCACAAGACTTTAAGTGGGAAAGCAAGCATATCAGAGCAGTTGAGAGGGGAAAAAGGAAAAAAGAAAAAGAAGAGCCATAAACAGATGTTTAGGAAGTGGTTGTGATGGAAAAAAACAGAATTTTAGGTGGTATTTTGCAGGAAAAAGTGGACTTGATAGTTATGAATATTCAACAGCAGGAACATGGTAGGAAAGTAGGTAATTATTAAACCAATCAAAGGTGGGGGCCTCAAAAGGAGAGGTGAAGTCAAGGTAAGGCAACGTAAGGGAAGGAAAGTGCATCAGTGCAAATACATCTTAGCAACGTGATATAAAATCAGGGCTGTCCAACTTCAGAGCAGCAAGGGGTGGCACACTGTATATGACATTTGTTGTGGAGCTAGGCTCCCAGGTCCATTCCCCCTGCCCCCCCCCAATTGGGCTACACAGACGGCATGGGCCCATAAGCCATACGCTAACACCTTTTGGCCTTCATGGGGCCTGTGGGCCATGAACTGGAGAGCCCTGATATAAAATAATATTTCCTGGCATAATGCTGACAGGGAAAGGAAACGTCAGGATGGTGCCTATCTATTGATATGGAGACACTAAACCCATCTTACTTGCTCCAGAAGTCTCTTCCCCATGGGACCGAGTAAATAACAGGGATGCTAATAGTCTTGTGTTGCTCCTGTCTCACCAGTAGGCTGTATTTTTGTTGTCATTCTGTTCTGAATTACACCCTCTCTAACATAGCAAGTAGCAGGCAGACAGATTATTGCAGGCTGAATTCTCATTGGCACAGGTAATTCAATTCATTAGGTTGCAATACTAACATTTGCACTGCCTTCAAGTAACAAGGCCTCTTTTTCCTCAAGTTTCTGCTTTCTGGTCTAATCCTTCTGCCATAGAAATCATTTATGATGCTTCCAGTGATACGCTGCCAACTCAACTGTAAAACTTCCACTGACTTCTACAATAGCATGACTGGGCCTTTGCTGTCTCTATTCTCATGGCTCCCCTTTGGAGAGGTGCTCCTGGGAAAGGTAGGTTCCTCTTTGCTATTCAGGGTGTTTCTTTTTTACAGATTGATGATGACATTAGTGTTATACATCCTGTCTTGCTGATGTACTTGTCCTGATGGACTGATAAAAATACCCTGCAAGCTGTCCTCGCAAGTACATGGCACAAGCACGTGCAGACTGAGACCGTCTTACTGCAAAAAGGATAGCTAAAAGCACAGCCAATACCCTTTAATTTATGCGCAAGGGGAAATGATGACACCCTGCCTTGATTTAAAGGCTGTCTGACAGCTTCCTGGAAATATGGAGGAGATTCTTCACATTCAACCCTGTTTCTGTTCTAACCCAAACATACCCATATTGAACAGAACCAGTTTGGCTTTAGATAAATAAAGTAGATTAATCAAGTTGCCAGCCTTTACAGTATTACCTATTATTCCTTACACTTACAATACTAAGAAGCCCACAACTATAGAAGTAAAAGCTATACATGCTTTTGTGCAATCCCAGTATTTCTAATGTTTGCCAAATGGAACAGGACAATATTTCTAAATGAAGATACTATTTATTTCTCAAGCTTCAGTGAAAGAATTGCAAACCAGTAACCATTATTAAAACTAATTACTTGAGGCTGCTTAACAATATCCTCTTCAGTTATGATGAACACAGTGCTTATGAAGGTGAAGCACCTATAACACTGCCCACTGAGCTACAAGTAAGCTTCTTTACTTAAAATCCTTAGAGCTAACAAGGTTGTCCCTGTGTAAATGAGGACAGAACTTGCATATTTTTCTCTTATTAAAAAGGGCTCCCCCCTGCTTTAACCAAGATATTGCATGAAGTTGGAATAGCAATCTTTTTAAAAAAACACATAGGTAAGAAAGCAAGCTATTTGTGATAAATTCCTACAACGTAGGTCACCTTCCACTCTCTAGGAAGACCATTTGCTTTTCTAATAGGGTGGGTTTCTTAAAACCATATTGAATATATAAGCCTTCCTTTTAGTCTACTTATGAATGGTCCATCTGAGAGAAAAACAAATATTGCTGCAATGCAATTTGCTCTCCCTAATCATATCTCAGTGACGTTAACAGGGATACTTCGTGATTTGTTATGTACAGTACTCCATTTAGGAAGGGCCAGCACCTACTTGTACAGTTGCCAGTAATAGGGTGCCTCACCTCATGAAATAAAATAATTTCTTCTTTCCCCCTGGTACTGTAATAGATTTTTTTCCCTCAGCATGACATGAAATGAATCCTTTACTGTAGACACCTGCTTCTCATAAACATATGTAATATCCCACATGACATATAGTCATGCCTGCTCCACATCTTGCAGCCAAATCTTCAAACACTGAACCGTTTTTAAATGCTAAGTGGGAAGCCTTTTTTCCATGAACTGTTAATGTTAAACTGTCCAGACCAAACCATCAGTGCAAGATTCCCCAGGCTAACAGCTACATCACACCCATTCAATGGCTTCTGTTCAGCACACAGCAACACCTTGAGAAATATGACAATGCTTACCCATCTCCACCCTGACATATTTGGCAAGGAAGTGTTTGTCCATGAATGTTGCCAATACGTGCTCAGTGCTGTATGACAGGAAAATACGGTGGCGCTTATATTTAAAGTATATTATGAAAAAAAAAAAAGAGCAACTTTTAATATACTGGAGATTTTGGGAATGGGGATTTGTGAGTTATAGGGCTTGCATCTTTATGACTTGAGTTTAACCTGGAACAGATAAGGCAGTAGAACAAGAGAGGAGAGTTGGCAAAGGAAGCAAAACAACTTCATCTGCCTGTTTAGCATTAATTGCATTCTAGTTACCCACTCATCTCTGTGCAGCTGCTCAAATTACTACCTTACAGTGGAAAGAAATCCCAGTTGTACATAAAGGAAAGTTAGTTTTGTATTTATATATCATTTCTCACACATGTACTCAAAGGGCCAAATACTGCATTTCTGAAAAGCCTCAAACTGGCTCTGTTCTGAAACACATGCGGTATGATACTCTGTTTTTTCTGTGTGGTTTTCCTCCAAACTAAAGAGAAGTGTAGGTTCAAGGGTAAAGCCAGTAAGTCAGCTGTTCTGTTGATCCACTGTCCACCTTTGATCTTCTGAATGGACAAGTGTGATTTTTGTATGGACTAGTATGCGGCAGCCACAAAAGCAGCTCCATCATTTTGTAAGAGAGAATTTTACACCTCTCAACCACCACATGGGTTTCATGGGGTTCAGGATTTGGCCCAAATGGATGAGGCCAGACATTTTCAAGTTTCCCTAGCTTAAGTGAGCTGCAAGGTAGTCAACTGTGAGTGATAAGCATCATATTCTGGTTGCATTATGATACCCAAGGTCTACATAAAGGGGGATTGGGTACAATGTTGTCCTTTTTTCTGAATTTTACGGTGTAAGTATTCACGTATATGTACCTAGTATCTCAGCAAAAATCTAATATATAAATGTAGCTACCGAAAATCCCCAGATCAATACAAAGTTAGCTCAGTACTTAGGAGAATAATGTGCTGCCTCCTTCAGCTGTCCCAAATTCAGGTGATTTGAAACAGGAAGCACTGATGTTTTGCTAGGTCCTCTATCCATTAAAGCTTGGAAACATGCTTCATTTTGTGGGAAAGGGGAGAGTCCCAGCAGTGGGAAACACAACTGTTTCTTCTAGTACCATAAGGTCTGATTATATCAGATGAGGAATTTTCAATATTTTTAAGTCTAGGAAAGAAGTACATTTTGGCATGCTCAGAAAGAGTTTCTCATGGTCTCCTCAAAGGCTTGTGTAGTTGGACTCATATGGGCCCCTGCACTTCAGAGGACAAACAAAGTGAAAATAATCCCACTAACTTCTTTCTCTCTAGAAAAATTCCAAATGATTGAGATAAATTTTTCTGCAGCCGGCGTACGAAAGGTTGGCCCAAGGTTTTTGTTAATACTGGTTTGGACTATGTGGATTTGCCTTTTGCAAGTACAATGGCCATTACAAACTTATGCCAACAAAACCTGCGTATCATACTGTACAGTTGGTATGTCTGTGGGTGATAGTTTTCCAGTTTAGTAGCATGCCATCATGTTAGTATGTTACTCAGTGAATATTCCCATTGAAACATATGAGACTGTTCATCCAGAAAGGTGAACATAAGACGGCAGAATATGACCTAAAATTTACTTGAGAGAAACCAGGTAGCTTTTGAGAGTTACCAGAACCATGAAGGCCTATATAAAAATATAGCACCCAGGTGTCCTTATAACTGTCACACTCCCTTCTCAGCCTCCTCATGTAATTATTACTAATCATATTATTACTAAGCACCAAAGATGTTAGGCAATACCAAGAAAAAAAATGAAGAGTTTGTTTTATTTGCTCTTTAAAGAGTCTTGACTGGTTTGTAGCACTGTTAAATAACTACCAAAGAATATATGTATAAATACAAGATCACTTTTTGTAATACTGCACTTACACTCAGCACTAGACCTATATAATGCTAGAAATAAATCAAGTTACAATCTGAGTAAAAAAGTCACTGTTTGTCATTAATTTTTTACTTCCGCTATCATAAGGGTACTGACAATGCATTTTTGTTTGTTGATGCTTCCATTAAAAATTCATAAGCAATAGGCTGAAAGTACAAGTGAGGTTCATCAGAGATAAAATGCCTGCCTATCTTTAACAAAAATTAATTAAAACGTTGCAGGACAGTGAAGTCTCAAGATTCAAATAGCATAGGCAATAGGGCTCAACTAATGAGAAGTGGAAAATAGAACACCTCTAAACCCTGTAGCATGTGCACTGCATTGTAACCATGATTTTTAAGATGGGAGGGGTGGGTAACTTCTTTTAACCCTGTCTAGTTTCAGTCTATTACTGATCTCAGCAGTTCCAGAAGGAGCAACTAGCACCAGATAGCTACTTATTACTTTATTGGACAAGTAAATAAGAGAGGTGTTGTGAGATAACCAGGACACTGCTAAATTCAGCTTCTGGCAAATGTTTCCTTAAATCAGCAAGATTTATACACAAGACCTGGATCACAAGTGCCAAGCAGCCTTTTACTAGAAAAGAAAAAAGCCTTCAAAAAGAATCAACCTTCACTTACCACGTTTCTTTTTTGTGATCTATCCCCTGGAAATCTGCTCATTTTACCCTGATTCTATCTGTAATGTTTCTGCGTGGAACTACTTAGCACAACTGGCAAGATATTTTACATTTCTGATACTCTGCTTTACAGCAAGTGCCTTTCTCTTTTCTTTTCTTTGCTTTTTTTAAGTCTTACACATTATTCTACCTCAGCAGAAAATGTTCTACCAAACTGAGCACAAATACCATCTACAGTGATGCTAGCTAGATTACAATTATATGGATGATCAATCCATATACTCATAGGCAGAACATGAGCAACAAATAGATATTAAGAAATATTTTTCTCCTCTCAGAAAGTCTAGTATTGTATAATTAATATGAACTGGGGCATCACTTGCCTTTCTCTGATCTATCCAGAATTGGCC
Organism: Crocodylus siamensis; assembly: GCF_052110815.1. Lineage (NCBI taxonomy): Eukaryota > Metazoa > Chordata > Crocodylia > Crocodylidae > Crocodylus > Crocodylus siamensis. The sequence goes on along the minus strand of NC_143395.1, from coordinate 260,405,758 downwards.
ATAACAATACTACAGAAAGGATTCTGGACAACTGATCTATTGCAGGATGGTTATTATGAATACTAAGACCATGCATGACCTTGAAAATGCACCAAGGATTAAATTTGTGAATGAAAGTAGTCCCATTGAACTCAACAGGGATAAATAGTGTTTGAAGCAGGGACTTGTTGTTATACATTTTCAGAGAACCTGGCACAACAGGTTTGCTCTGACATGGTTGAAGCCTTTAGGCACTACTGCAATATAAATATTAAGAACAAATAATGCATTTATAGGTCTCTACACCACCTTAGGAAATTACAATTGATCAAAAGCTACAGATTTTTGTAACTGCTATGTAGAAGCTTTGTCTTAGGAAAAACATAATACTGTTATAGCATCAACTGAGGTGCAACTGGCAGATGGGGATAGGTCCCCATTCAGTCTTGGCTCGGAGTGAGGAGGGCAGAGAAGCACTAGCAGCACACCATGCAGAACTGGCAAGAGGTTTGCTACTGTGGTACTGCAGGGGGGAACTGTCACCTTGACATGCTTATGAAGTGATCAAAAAAATCAGCTTTGGGGGCAAAAAAGGGGGTGACCTCTTCCACCATGGTAGCAAACCTCAGCTGCTCCTCCACCATGTGCTGCCACCACTTCTTTGCTTTCCTTGCTGCCGTGGATGTAGCCATAAGAGAGAGTGGAGGGGAGGGTGGGAAGGAATGGGAGGATGAGACACCATTCTGGTATCACTCCATCCCCACTCCCCATTCAGCTGCCCATTGTTACCATGCAATGGTAACATACCCCTTATGCTGGATTTATGTAACTCCTCAGTAATTTTGGAATGCAAAAGAGTAACTGGATTTAAATTATATTTTAAGTGAATTTAGAGCCTGTACAAGATGCCAATTAGAAACCTACAGATCATGAATAAAAATGCTGGGTTATTCTGCTGACTCACCCTAACAGGCAGACTAGATGAGTGTTTTTATATCCAATGAAGAAGATGACTAGTCTTTCTGCCAAGAGATTTCCTAGGGAGTAGGAATAGAGGGTTCTAACTCGAGAACCTCATAACCAACAAGATCTGACTAGCGTTCATATTTATTCTTAATGAACAATAAAGCAAAACTCTAGGCAGTAACACATTTGGATTTCTTTTGCTAGAAGTAGTACCGCATGCTTGATCTTACTGGCCCACCAGTGACTACACCACTGTACGCAGGAAGCATCTTGAGTGACTAGGACAGTGGTTCTCAAACTTTTTAGACTCTGATTCCCATACTCAAAAATGCCAGCTCTTAGCTTTCACTGATTTTTTGACTATGGAAAAATAGTAGAGTAAGTCTTCTGTTGCACAGAACACAGAAAAACCACAGCAGGTCAGAATGTGTTTGATGCTCTGGATTCCTGTTCACAATCTCTAAGTTTATTTTGTGACTCAGGTGTAGGTATTTGCATACCCAAGAGTGCTAATACTGCGCAGCACCCCATGGCATCCTTAAAAAAAAAAGTAAAAAACTCATGGCACTTCAGGGTGCCATGGCATTCTAGCTGAGACCCACTGGACTAGGAGGGTAGTTCTTTCCCTACACCAGTTGCTGGTGACAAAGATGACTCAGCTGTCACATATAAATGCCTTTGGATTACTGCTGATTTGCTCTGGAATTCAAGTAGCAACATAAGAATTATGTCCATAGGACTAGGACGGGGGCTGGTGCATGGTGTGTGCAGGTCCAGTCCAAGACCAGGGGCTGCACTGCAGGCCAGATGATAGGGCCCCATGGCCATTATCTTGGTCACCCCTGAATTAAAAGATACATTGCTTCCTGTATTAGATCAATAGAAATGAGTCAAATGTATCTTGTTGCTCCATAAATTATCAGGATGTAAATATACATCAAAGTGATGACAATATAGAAAATACATATGAAAATATATTTATGCATATTTTTATATAAGAAAAAATACCAAGATGCTGGGTCACATCTTTAGATGATGGAAATCAACATGGTACCACTGAATTCAACTAGTGGAGTTCTTCTTGAAATGGTGCTTACCCCCAGAGCAGCGTGTAACCTTCCTTTTGGGAAAGAACAAGTATTAGTGCCTTTAACTTGCAACAGAAGAGATGTAGGACAGAAGTTAGGAAAGCTTTCCATGGGTAATGACTAATAAAGAACCAGGATTACCAAGTTGTGTTATGGAATTTCCCTAACTAGAGATTTTCAAGAACAAGTTAGAAAACCATCTGTCAGCAATAGCCTAGGTGTACCTGAACTTGCTTTTGAGCAGTAGAATGGAATAAATCAGCAGTGCTCAACCTTTGGACCATGTGGGCCAAATAAATGGCATGGGTCCAGTCTGTGCCCCATGCCACTTATTTGTCTGTGAACCTATGCATCACGTTCAAGTCCTGGGACCCCATACTACCTCTGCCCAGCCCTGTATGCTGGGATCAGGGCTACAGGGCCCTGCAGCACCTCTGTCTGGCTCCATATAAGGGGATTGGGGTGCCAGGGCCCCACACTGCCTCTGCTGAGCCCCACATGCCAGGACTGAGCTCCACACTGCCCTGTGTGTACCAGCCCTGAATCGAGCTCCATGCTGCACAACAGTGCACGGGGTCACAGCCCACATGGCTCCTGAATCTGTGGGGAGCCCTGCAGGCTGCATGATACCGTGATGGGGGCTGATCTGGCCTGTAGGCTGGAGTTGAGCACCCCTGGACTAAATGACCTCTCAAGGTCCTGTCTAGCCCTATTTTCCCTGATACAGTAATACTATTGAAAGTTGCAGCAAAGTAGGCTTGGATTGCATATCGGGGAAAATAGTCTTTACTGTTAGAACAGTGAGGCAATCAACTCGACTGCCAGGGGATGTTGTGCAATCTCCATCAGAGGTATTCAAGAAGAGGCTGGACAAGTGCTGGTCAAGGATTATCTAGGTGCTATGCCTATGGTCTACTATGGGTATTTCCCATGCTTTTGGGCTTTGATGGTTGCCACATGGGGCCAGGAAGGAATTTTTTCCCTCCTCTTGTTGCTACACATCATGGGAGGAGGGGTGGTTTTGCTGTCCTCAGAAATCACTGGGTGTTGGTCACAGCCAAGGTTGGGGCTTGGGACTGGGGTGTGCCAGTGCTCCTGGTGAGACTTAAACCCAGAGGTTCCTGCTAAAGGGTTTTGACCCTTGGCTCAGGGTCAGACCCATTGCTGAGTGGGATCAGATTGGTATGGGCTGTGAGGGGTTTTTCCTTCCTCTGTAGTGGAGGGTGTGGCCCTCTTCCTGGGATCTCTTGGGCATATTTCAACAACCCTCAGTGTAGCAGGTTGTTGGCTGCTGTGGCCCCCTGCCTTACCTATGGCAGGTTAGGGTGTTATGTCTTGTGTTGTGTCAGGGTTGACTGTAGGTTTGCTAAGAGATTCGATAATGGATCTGTATAGGATGATTTGGATAGGGATGATCCTACCACTGGTAGAGGGTTGGACTAGATGATCTCCCGTGGGGGGGCTGGCGTCCCCCAACCCCCTGGCCTGCGGGAGCTGCCCAGCAAGGCCTGGGGGGGGCAGGGACTGGGGACCCCCACACCTGTCCTGCAGGCGCCTGCCTTAGGGCCCTGGAGGCGCAGGTGAGGGAGCTCCAGGAGGAGGTTAGCAGGCTGAGGGGAATCAGGGAGGCAGAGGAAGAAATTGACAGCTATTTTCTTTCCCTGCAGGGTTGTACGACCGAGGAGGATGCACCTCAAGATGAGCCCTCCACTGCTAAGTGGCAGACGGTCACCTCCCGAGCCAGGGCTGCTTGAGACACAGCAGCACCAGTTCCTACAGTCCAGCTGGAGAACAGGTACGAAGCTCTGGCAGCCCTGGAGGAGAAGGATGGAGAGGACAAAACCGGGGAGGAGGCAACTCCACGCTCACCGCGTCCCGTGCAAGCTGAAGGAGGCAAGAAAGCCAGGAGGAAGCAGCATCGCGTGATCGTCATTGGTGACTCCATCCTGAGGGGTACAGAGGGCCCCATCTGTCGCCGGGACCCCTCGGCACGTGAGGTATACTGCCTACCTGGAGCGAGGATTCAGGACGTGAAAGGGATGCTCCAGACCATAATCCAGCCCACTGATTATTACCCCATGGTCCTAGTCCATGTGGGTACTAATGACGCGGCCAGGAGGAGCCCTGATTGCCTGATGGAGGACTACCACGCTCTGGGCTGCATACTGAAGGAGATGGGCACGCAGGTGGTTTTCTCTTCTATCCTGCCAGTGAGTGGATGAGGCAGATGGCATGAAACGAGCATCGCAGAGACCAACTGGCGGCTACAGGAATGGTGCTTCAAGGAGGGCTTTGGCTTCCTCAGCCACGACCGGCACATCACGACGAGAGACATGCTGGGATGGGATGGGCTCCACCTTTCCCCTAAAGGTAAGCATGTGTTCTCTTCTAGGTTGGCAGACCTCCTCCGGCAGGCTTTAAACTAGGCTTGTCGGGGGAAGGGGAAGATGAGGGCGGAGGAAATATCAGACTGCCAGACCAAACAGCACCCACAACTACAGCCCAGCCCAACAAGCAAAGCAATCAAACAGGTAAGAGATAGGGGCCAGGGTAACGCTGGGACTAGGGGGTCAGCACACACACCCACAGGAGGCTTCAAATGCCTGTACACAAACGCTCGTAGTATGGGCAACAAGCAGGAGGAACTCACCCTCCTGCTGGCTGACACCAGCCCGGACATAGTGGGGATTACGGAAACGTGGTGGGACGAAATGATTGGGAGGTCAATGTCAAGGGCTATAGGCTGTACAGGAGGGACAGGATAGGAAAGAGAGGTGGGGGCGTGGCGCTCTATATTAAGGAGGAATACACATCCTCATTAATTAGCAGAGTCAGGGGAGGGGCACTCTGAAGTGCTTTGGGTTACAGTACAAGGCAGTCGAGGTGAAAGGGACTTAATGGTGGGAGTCTACTACAGACCTCCCAACCAGGGAGAAGAGCTTGACCAGGAATTCTTGGGTCAGCTCACAGAGGTAGTGAAGGCTAAGGATGTGGTAGTCATGGGGGACCTGAACTTCCCGGACATCTGCTGGGAAGAGCAGTCAGCCAGGTCTGAACGCTCACGTAGGTTCTTGGCCAGAGTGCAGGACCTCCATCTAGCACAGCCCCACCAGGGGGGACGCCTTGTTGGACCTAGTGCTGGCCACGGGTGATGACCTGGTGAGGGGGCTGCGGGTGTTCGACCACCTGGGCGACAGCGATCATCGCCTGCTGGAATTCACCATCCAGCGCAAGGTGGCAAAGGCATGCAGTAAGGCAGCAGCCCTAGACTTTAGGAGGGCAGGCTTCAACGAGCTAAGGAGGATAGTTGGAGAAGCGCTGAGGTCCCAGGGGGGTGGGGAGCCAGGTACCCAAGGAGAGAGGTCGCTCCTTAAGGAGACGATCCTCCAAGCACAAAGGAAGGTAATCCCAATGAGGATCAAAGGGAGCAGGAGAGCACACAAGCCTCTGTGGCTCACCAAAAGCATCCGGGAATGTCTCCTTGCTAAAAAGGAGGCTTACACCCAATGGAAAGAAGGGGTCATCACCAGGGAGGACTATTCTGTAGTTGCTCGGGGATGTAGGGGGGTAGTTAGGAAGGCCAAGGCAGAGATGGAACTGGGGCTAGCTTCCCAGATTAAGGACAATAAGAAGTCCTTTTTTAAATACGTAGGGGGTAAAAAGAAGGTCCCGGGTAATGTGGGGCCCTTGCAGGACACATTGGGAAACTTGGTTGTTATACTGGACGGCAAAGCTAACATGTTTAACGATTTCTTTGCCTTAGTCTTCCTAAGTAGGGACCAGAACAGCCACCTCCCTGCTGGGCCCCCCTCGGGCCCCGGGGGAGGCACACCTGGGCCACGGATTAGCGAGGATTTAGTTAGGGAGCTTCTGGAGGGGTTGGACGTATGCAAGTCAGCCGGCCCGGATGATCTCCACCCTAGAGTTCTAAAGGAACTGGCCGAGGTCATTGCAAGTCCCCTGGCACAGCTTTACGAGCACTTGTGGTGCTCTGGTGAGGTACCGGAGGACTGGAAGAGGGCCAACGTGGTCCCCATCTTCAAAAAAGGCAGGAAGGAGGACCCGGGAAACTGTAGGCCGGTTAGTCTCACCTCGATCCTAGGCAAGCTGTTCGAGAAAATTATGCTGGCACACATCCAGGAGGGGCCAGCAGGGGACTGCATGCTTAGGGGCAACCAACATAGGTTCATCAGCGGCAGGTCCTGTCAGACCAACCTGATGGCCTTTTACGACCAGATCACCAGAACATTAGATGCAGGGGTAGCAGTGGATATAATCTTCCTGGACTTCCGGCTTTTGACACTGTCTCTCACCCCGTTCTCATTAAGAAACTGGGGGGCTGTGGTGTAGACACCCACACAGTCAAATGGGTCGCCAACTGGCTGGAGGGCCACACCCAGAGGGTGGTAGCGGATGGGTCCTTCTCAGCCTGGAAGGACGTGGGCGGTGGGGATCCGCAGGTCTCGGTCCTCAGGCCCGCACTGTTCAACATCTTCATCAGTGATTTGGACTGTTCAAATTTGCTGATGACACTAAGATGTGGGGGGACGTGGGCACACTGGAAGGATGCAACAGGCTACAATCAGACCTAGACAGGTTACAAGGGTGGGCGGATGAGAATAGGATGGGTTTCAACACAGACAAGTGCAAGGTGATGCACCTCGGGAGGAACAACCGGCATCATACCTACAGGTTAGGGAACTCCCCTCTTGTCAGCACGGAGGCGGAAAAGGATCTGGGGGTCATCACTGACTCCAAGATGAACATGGGCCGGCAGTGTGGAGAGGCAGTCAGGAAGGCCAACCGCACATTGGCATGCATCCACAGATGCATCTCGAGCAGGTCCAAGGAGGTGATCCTTCCCCTCTATGCAGCACTGGTCAGGCTGCAGCTGGAGTACTGTGTCTAGTTCTGGGTGCCACACTTCAAGAGGGATGTCGACAGCATGGAGAGGGTCCAGAGGATGATCTACCTAGGTCCCTTCCGACTCTAGCTACTATGATACTATGATACTAGGAGGGCCACTTGTATGATCAGGGGGCAGCAGGGCAGGCCCTACGAGGACAGGCTACGGGACCTGAACCTGTTCAGCCTCCACAAGAGAAGGCTGAGGAGGGATCTTGTGGCCAGTTATAAACTAGTCAGGGGGGATCAGCAGGCATTGGGGGAGTCACTGTTCCCCCGGGCACCGCCAGGAGTGACCAGGAATAACGGTCACAAGCTGGCAGAGGGTAGGTTTAGGTTAGATATCAGGAGGCGCTACTTCACAGTCAGGGCGGCTAGGGTCTGGAACCAGCTTCCAAGAGAAGTGGTGCAGGCTCCTACCCTGGGGGTGTTTAAGAGGAGGCTAGATATACACCTTGCTGGGGTCGTTTGACCCCAGTATTCTTTCCTGTCATGGCAGGGGTCGGACTAGATGATCTGCTCAGGTCCCTTCCAACCCTACAAACTATGAAACTGTGAAACTATTTATGGAGGTTCCTTCCAGCCCTACTTTTCTATGATTCTATGAAACAGTTTAAACAAAAGCAAAATGTGGTACTAACATGGCATTCACTGCTATCATGCACTCTGCCTGTGTATCATGTCCCTTTCTCCAGCTCTTTTTTTGCCTGTCTAGACTGAAACCTCTTCAGGGCCGAAGGCGGCCCCATTTTAGGTTTCTACAATGCCTCGAAAAATGGGACCCTCTTCTCTGTTGACCTTAATAAACATAATAAACAATAAATAACAAATATAGTCCAGGACAGATACGGCTTCATATTAAAACATTTTACTTGCAGCCTCACTAGTGCTCATTAGTTTAATTACATTAACAGTAGCCAGCTCAGAAAACCTAGTTATGGTGTATAATAAAAGTTCAGATTAATTTGTTCTCCAAATAAAGATAAATATTCCTAACTAATTGCATTTCCTAAGGTATTGTTCCTGTCTTTCTCTCTGGATTCCCAAGAGGTGTTTCCTCAGGATACCATTAATCTGGAGCATATGATCACAAAAGGCATGGAGCAGAACATCAGACAGAGAGCAAGTTGTCAGGCGGATTTGCAAGGGTTTGGTTCCAGGTCTGTCCATCATAGTACTTTTATCTTTGTTGCAGGTTCTAAGACTCTAAGCTGTGCTTTATTGTTTTGCCTCTACAAGAGATAACTTCCTTGTCATTGACCTGGTGCTATTTAAATTGCTATATCCCATTTATTATGATTATATACAACTTTATACATGCATATACAGAGACAGGACCTGATTTTTAGAAGGCTGAATGCTGTCAACTGTACTTACGTCAGATACTTGGCATCTCCCAAAATCATATCTACAGGCAAGGTTTTCACGTGGACAAAAAAAAAAAAAGAATTCGAAGAGAGGGTTATTTCTATTTGGGAACACAAATGAATGTATGCAAGCAAAGAATGGAGATCCCAACCTCATTTAGTTCCAGCATGTACTGGTACATAATATCCAATTAGATCAGTGGTTCTCAAATTTTTGGGGTCCTTTTAAATACCTCCAGGATTCATGTTACAGATAAGGGATTATAGATTAGCTTTCAGCAGCAGGAGGACAAATTAGTGCTCCTTGATCCTGAGGCAGGCACTGCTGCTGCCTTAGCTGCTGATTCCCACCATGTCGATTCACCTGCTACTACTGTGCCAGCTTCCAGCTCTAAGGCTCTAGGTTGCTGACTCCAGTTAACAATAAGTTCCACTCAGTCACTACAACCAGCTAAAAGAGATCGTAGAGTACTTCTTTTTTCTCTATTTCCCCTTTCCTTCTCTTTCCTCATTCCTTCCTCTGACCACACCATCTAGAAGTTTGCTGCATACCCTAGTTTAAGCACCACTCCTTAGGCAGAATACACAGCTACAAGACACCCCAATTTCCAGCAAAAGTGTTAGGTTGTTCAGTCACTGGGCAGAGCACCTCCCTGACCTTGTTATATTCTTGTTATAACCAGACTTAGGTCTCCAGTCACGTGCTTTGGTCAATGTAAACCACCCCTGGATGTTGTTCCTGCTGCACCTATAGCTTTGCAACTCACAATGAGATATAGTTGGGGTTAATAACCTTCCCTATTAAACTCTTACCTGTTGTGAGCACCCATTGCTCACTGAATTGTTCCATGCACTCCATTTGATACCAAGCTTGGTATGCTGGCAGCACTCTTCCTGTTGGTTTCCCATCACCATAGGACAGAAATAAACATCCATTGCAGATTTTTGCCACATAAGTTTCTAACTTTTCAAATCTTCTCTTGCTGGAGCTAATTTTTCCATGGAGCTCTTGGATAAAGACCCTGTAGCTTAAAAGTGCATTTCTGAAGCATCAGCTCTGCATCAAAACTGACAAACTTATGATACGTTTGACATTTGTCCTAAGCATTTTTCTGACAGGTTGAAAATTTAATTCTGTAAGGAAAAGCTGAAACTTCCTCAAGTCAGCAGCCACAATGTAATTAGTTTTATACTACTATTCGCAGGGCACATCTACATGTGTGATTAATGCACAAGAAAAGACTCCACAGCTTATTGCCCTGGAGTTTATTCACACACAGCACATGGAGCCCAGTAGAAGCAGCCCAGGCTGGCATGAAACCTGGGGCCGGCAGGTCAGTCTGCCAGCCCAGGGCTGTTCTGACAGGGCTCCACATACTGCAGAGGGGCTGGCTGGGGCTCCAGCTACCTACACTGAAGCACCCTTGTACCTCAGCCAGCCCCTCCACAGCAGGTGGAGCTCTGTTGGAGCAGCACTGGGTTGACTGCTCCAATTGGGCTCCATGTGCTGCAGAGTAGTTGGCTGGGGCACAAGGGTGATTCAGCGTGGGGGCTGCCTGTCAGCTAGCCCTGCACTGACACCCTGTGCCCCAGCCAGCCAGGACAGTGTCTGCAAGTGTCTTGCTCTGCATCAAAAAACTGCAACAAGTTAGGACTTGTATTTGCAAGTCCTAACCTGCTGCAGAGCTTATTAGTTTCATGTACACTAATAGGAGCACATGTGTAGACACTGAGATGTTTGCTGTGCAGTTAATTAGGCAACTGCACAGTAAACATCTCGGGTAGACGCACCAACAGTAACACAGTACTTTCTGTTTGAAAGGAAGTGTTGTGTTGCATCTTGTGGGAATATAAGATCACAGGAAAGTAGGGCTGGAAGGGACCCTCATCAAGTCCAGCCCACTGCTCAACACAGGACCATCGCCAATTGAACCATCCTGGGCAAATTAAATGATTTGTGTTGTGGCGATGGGATGAGATTCTGTGAGACTAAAACAATGGGCACAAGGATAAAGTGCAGGACCTACACAAAGTTCAGGACCTACACAGCACTCTACATTTGCATGTAGCAAAACAGTCACTTGTAGCTAAATCTGGTAACAAGGAGCTTGATAAAACCGAACTTTGTTAAACTAGCCATTAGGGGCTTATAAGCAGCAAGTCCCAGCTGCACAGAAACTACCAACAGCAAAACCACAAGAACTTTGTAACACATCAGTTGCATCTTACTGAAAAGCCAGCAATATTCACCAGATCACCAGGTCAGCTAGGTGTTTGCTGCAACGCTTTCACGTGAAATTATCAGGACTATTGTTATTACCTTTTTTTTTTTCCCACCCTCTTCCCATAGATCTTCCTTTTAGCTGAGGCAACTACTTCCCATCAAAATGTAAGGACATAGACTAGATTACTCATTTAATGCAAATCACATTACCCCTTTGGGTATCCACAGAGAAACTGACTCCTTGAAGTACAGTTGTAATCCTGTGCAAGATTGCACATGACCCAGAAAAATTTAATCCCATCAACACAGCATTTAAATGTAAATCATGTATATACTTTCCATCCTATTTACAAATGTTGTAAAAAGGTGCTGTGTTTCCTAAGTGTATTTTATGAGCACATTCTTATTTGCATGATTAATGCATGTTAGTTTGTTATGATGACTTGTTGAAGATTAAGTCCTACACATAAGATAGCAGTCACATTTTTAAATTTAAACATCAGTGTTTTACGGCAAGTGTGTCTAGCTGATGCTGTTTTCCAAACCAGGCAATCTCGCACTTGAAATTTTAGTGAGACAATTCAAAACCGATTTTGATTTCCGACTAGAGGGCCTCCTGAGGGTCCTTTCCCACTCTAATTTTCTATGGTTTTATGATTTCACAAATGTTGAGTGTCTCCTATACAAGTCCCATGTGAAATGATATTTTGTCTTAAACACTTTCCTGTTAGGGACAGGACTGAGAGTTATCTTACCCTCAACACAGATCTCATTCCCTCTCTGTCACTTTGGGGAACTCACTGAGCCTCACTGCTTCAGCTTCTCCATCTGCAAATCAGGATCCCTCACCTGTCTCAGAGGACACTGGGGAGATTAATTCATTAATGTCAGTAAAGCGCTTTACAGTTCATAAGCACTGCGTATAACACTTACAAAAACAGAGGTGAAATAACATGCAAGTATCTTTGCATGTGAACTGCTTGTTTGTTTTTATTTCTTAACCTGTATTTTTTGAAGCAGCATCTGCAGCAGAGATGTGAGGGAGGGGAAGGGCAAGTTTAAAAGTTAGCCAGTCAAGCCAGAAGATGGTTTGCATTCTCCGCTTAGTTAGAGATTAAGACTGGATGGGGCCTTCTGGATTACCAATTCTGCATTAACATGTAGTGTTCTCTGTGGTTCAGCTTTCCCCAGTATCACTTACAGAAAAGCATTTCCTGTAATAGGGTGGAGGAAGAGAGACAGAGACAAAAAGAGAGAGACAGAGAATACCATGTATGTACTGGCTTAAAGCAGGCAGGAGACCACATTTCTGTAATGAAAGTTCAGGATCTGAAAACAACCTAGAGAATGATCCTTGTTGGGTCAAGAGAGCATCATAAGCAGTCGCGCTACCTTCTACAGATCCTAGATTATTCAGACAGCATCAAAATGCTGGAGAGATTTTCCTGGCCAAGGATCTTGATTGTACAATTCCTGTACACAGACAGGGTATTAAAGGGAACTTCACTGTACTGCACCAAGTTTTCATATAAGTATAAAAGTTTAATACCTTTTAGGCACATCAAAGAGTTGTTTCATAAATATATGGATATAGTCAGTCAACCACTTAGAGCTGGATTCCTTTTTTTTTTTATTATTAATAAACACACGCAGTAGTAGATGCATCAAATGATCTGGTGCTGCACTTATCTCCAACACCATTATAGCCATTTTCTTTGAATCCACAGCCCACAGTGTTGCAATTCTGGAACGGAAGCATAAACCTTGATTTAGCACTTGGCAGCATCTCTGTTGTTGGTGCCAAATTGCAATGTTAACATTTGATTTCATACTCTTGGTTTTCCTTGCCTAATCCTGATACAGCATTCACTGTATTGGAGGCAAATGGGAGGATAAGTGATTTTCCTATTAACTTGGTAAGGCACCAGGACATGTAGAGAATAGTAGGGTGAGTGAAGTGATTTGCAATATATAAGGCAAGGAGACTTTCACTCTTGTCTATCACTAGATGAGATCCAAATAAAATGCTAGTGGCCAAAAGTCGATACCACCAGAAGGGGCTATTTGACTGCTCATGTGACATGAGCTAATGGTCTTACACTCATTTCAAGACCACCAGTGTCTAAAACTAGAGTTAGGATTTGGTGGTCTTCAGCTTTTCAGACAACTGAATGTCTCAGTATAAACCTCAGCTTTCATTAAAAAAAATTCTGTGCCCTTTTTGTCATGAACTAAACATTTGGCTGGGAAGTTGTATTTTCACTTACTAATATTTGGGCAATGGCAAATTAGAGCTGCAGTGTCTCTAATGTTTCCCCTCTGCAGCTTCCATAGTGACCTCCAGACAGAGGACTGGACAGCTAGAGACTGCAGAGTTGGTGTTCTTTGGTTCTGGGGGTTGTTAACTGTGGGGTACGGAAAATAAGATGATGCTAGGGCCATCCTGAGAAAGAAGGAAGGATGAATCCCAAGCGATAAAGTTTTAAAATTGTAAGGAACTGACTAGCTCAGAAGGGAAAGAGATTTGAAAACCTCCTGTAAGTGGGTTGGTTGTGCCTGGTGCTCTGGACACTGGCTTTGCTCCCTGGGTTGTCTGCTGCTTCATAGGCTGGCTTTGCTCCCTTGGGAGCCCTTCAGCCAGTCCTCCTAACAGAAACAATAGTCTTGGCACCAGACAAACAAACAACCCAGGCTCTGATCTTCTTATAGGTGGAGAGGAAAAAATTATTTGGGAGGGGGAGTAGGACAGAGCAAGAGGCTTGTCTGGGAGTTGCCCAGCACAGGGAGGGGTTGGTGGCACACAGCATGGGGAGGGTATGGTGGCTGCCACCGCTGCACCCACCCCAAAAGACCATGGGCAGGGGGGCATGTGCCCTCAGATCTCCATGGGGGGAGGCGGGCTGCAGCTGTGGGCTGCACCAGACTCTTCCCAGTCTGGGCAGGGTCGGGCTGCACTGCACTTGGGGCAGGTGGTGGCAGCAGTGCTGGGAGGGAGGGATCAGGGGAAAGGGGGCCTACAGCAAATTTTGGGGTAGCTGCACCCTCCCCCATAGCCCTTCCCAACATCACTGCAACCCACCCTGAGTGCAGCCCAGCCCAGCCCAGCCCCCTCACTTCCCCACCAGGAAGAGCCTGGCTTAGCCCGAGCCCAACTCCCACTGCCAGAAGCCCGCAACTGGGCTGCCTTGCAGTCCTACCACTGCCCTGCATTTGGGGGGGCTAAGCCTTGTTGCTCCACCTTCCCCTGGCCCAGACCAGCTGAAGCCCCATTCACCCAGTGGCAGGGGGCATGCAGGGGGATCGTCCCACTCACCTGGCCTGGCCCCGGCAGCAGGGGGCATGACTCAGCCCAGCCACGTGGGTCCCACTGCTCCTATGTCCCACCACTCTTAGACTGTGTCCCGGCCACTCCTCACATGCATCCCACTGCTCCCAATCGGGGAGCCTCTGATAGCCCCCTCTCCCCCCCACAGACTGAGATTGACTGTCAGAGGCCCTCCCATTGGCCAATCACAATTGACTGACTGGTGACCACTGTGCTAAACTGTTAATTGAAAGCCTCTCCCCAGTGTTGATACCTGGGCCTAGATCCCAGCACAATTAGTTGTGTTCCTGAAGTAAAGGAAGCTGCTTGCAACTCCTAGCAAGGCCAAGAGTCCCAGGACTGAATGATCATAGGACTCCCACTCATGGTGACCTTCTTCAAGTCAGGTCTAAGGCATGCTACCAAAGTGCTGTAGGGAAACGTAGGCTGCTTCTGACAGGGCTGAAACCCATTTTTGGAAAGGATGACAAATCCAGCACCTTGGACAGATACAAAGTTTACACACAATCTTGATTTTCTGCAGAAACTGGTAAAACTGACTGATTGACTGTGATAATAATGAGCAAGTTACTGACAGGACAATCATACAACTGGAGGACTTAATTTCTACAACTGAAGCACAAGAAATCAACCCTTTTCCCCCAGTTACATTTAAAAACTAAGCTATGGCTTTAGATGGGTTTTTTTTTGCTTTTGTTTCAAAAGACAGAGGTTACTTGTACCTGACATCCTTTCTTCCTTTTGATGACAGACTTTGCTGAATATGGAGTGGTCAAAACCCAGGACAATAAAATATGTTGAAAGGATTCCTCAACAAGAGTCTAAATAGGTTTTTGTGTTGGTTGGATGAGGACAAAACAATACAGTGATTAGGAGCTTTTGTCTTAATGAGGAGCAGGAATGCAACCCAGAAGTACAATTATCAGAGAAAAGTGGGGGGGGGGGCACACAAGTTAGAAGATGCAGAAGAAAAGCTGCTGAACAGAAATTCAAACATAAAATCAGACCAAGCCCCAGACTATCAGACGCTACCTGAAAGCAAGCACAAAAAGGATTGTGAACTTTTGAACTCAGGAAGATGGAAAATGGAAGAAGGCAGCAAATGTGCCATCACTTGAAACAGTCTGATGGGATCAAGTGTTATCTCACTCATATCATCATGTGCTCTCAGTCCCATGCACAGTCCATGGGAACATCAATCCTAGGAAAGAATCTTTCTGGCTTTATAAACAGCTTTGGTCGGTTTGAAAGCGTCCACCTCCTCCACACACCCCATCCATGGAATGGTTTCATAGATTTCATAGACATTAGGGCTGGAAGGGACCTCGGGAGATCATCGAGTCCAGCCCCCTGCCCAAAGGGCAGGAAGTCAGCTGGGGTCACAGGATCCCAGCAAGATAAGCATCCAATTTGCTCTTGAAGGTGTTCATTGTAGGTGCTTGAACCACCTCCGCTGGCAGACTGTTCCAGACCTTGGGGGCTCGGACAGTAAAGAAATTCTTCCTTATGTCCAGCCTGAAACGGTCTTGCAGGAGTTTGTGACCGTTCAACCTCGTCATCCCTTGAGGCACTCTGGTGAACAGACGTTCCCCCAGATCCTGGTGGTCACCCCTGATAAACTTATAGGTGGCCATCAGATCACCCCTGAGCCTGCGCTTTTCCAGGCTAAAGAGTCCCATGGCTCTCAGCCTGTCATCGTAAGATCTGTTTTCCTGACCTCTGATCATGCGCGTGGCTCTCCTCTGGACTCTCTCCTTTTTGGATTGTGGAGCCCAAAACTGGACGCAGTACTCCAGCTGCGGCCTCACCAAGGCCGAGTACAAGGGGAGAATGACGTCCCGGGATTTGCTCGAGAAGCATCTATGGATGCATGCCAGCATTTTGGTCGCTTTACTAGCCGCAGCATCGCATTGCAGGCTCATGTTCATCTTGTGGTCAGTGATGACCCCCAAGTCTCTTTCTTCTGTAGTGCTAACCAACGTAGCACTGCCAAGCCTATAAGGGTGCTGCAGGTTTTTCCTCCCAAGGTGGAGAACCTTGCATTTTTCGGTGTTAAACACCATGAGGTTCTCATCTGCCCATTTGCTGAGCTTGTCCAGGTCAGCCTGGATCACCCGCCTATCTTCTGGCATGGATGCTTTGCCCCAAAGTTTGGTGTCATCGGCAAACTTGGCCAGTCCACTCCTAACTCCAATGTCCACACCATTAATGAAGATGTTGAACAGTATGGGTCCCAGGACAGAGCCTTGAGGGACCCCACTGGTTACAAGGCACCATGATGAGTGACTGCCATCAATCACAACCCTCTGGGTCCGACCACGAAGCCAATTTCCCAGCCAGCGGATCGTGGTGGAGCCAAGGCCACAACTGGCCAGTTTGGCCAAGAGGTGATCATGGGATACCAGATCAAAAGCTTTTTTGAAGTCAAGATATATGACATCAATCTCTTCTCCCTTGTCCAGGTGATAGGTCACCTGGTCATAGAAGGAAATGAGATTGGTCAAACAAGACCTACCCGCAACAAACCCGTGCTGGCTGTCCCTTAGGATGTTAGTCTGGGCCAGTCCCTCAAGGATGGCCTCCTTAATAAACTTTTCTAAGATCTTCCTCAGGATAGAAGTCAGGCTAATGGGCCTGTAGTTAGCCGGATCCACTCTCCTCCCTTTCTTGAAGATCGGCACCACATTGGCCTTCTTCCAGTCTTCGGGCACTACACCAGAGCGCCAGGAGTTTTCAAAGATCCGTGCCAGGGGCTGGGCTATGACACTCGCCAGCTCCTTGAGTACCCTGGGGTGCAGGTTGTCAGGGCCGGCTGACTTGAAGGTATCCAGCTTCTCAAGGTGTTCCTTCACGAGGTCAGCATTGATGGAGGGTAGGGAATTCCCCTCACCCAGATTTCCCTGTCCCATAGCAGGCATGGGCATCCCATGTGACTGATGAAAGACTGATGAATGGTGGTTTGGTGAGACAGAAGGCACCCAACCAGGCAAGGAAGAGACCTGGAAACTCATGTTCACCTTTTCTAAGTTTCTCAAAGTGAGAGGTATTTGAATTTTCAAAAAGATTTGGTTTAGCTCTAATGAGATCCATTAAGAACCATTTTGCTAGGGCTAGTCATTCGTTTCGCAGTGAAACTCTATAATTTGACAATTTGATTTCAACTAACACAGAACTTCCTTCTGTTGTCAACAATATTTAAGGAAAAAATATAGTCATGGGAAATGAGCAAAACTTTTACTTGTTAAACTTTTACCATAAGAAAAGTAATTTCCCCAATCATCCTTATATTCTATTTTCTCCCAAGCTTTTTTTGCCATTAAAAAAATAAAAACCCCTCCCCACATGAATCAAACACCACAAAAAGTCACTTTTGAAAAATTCTAGCATATTACTAGTGCTTTGTGTAGGTGCAGGTGTTAACTGATGAGTTTGCAGTCAAAGCGGCCTTCATTTTCAGAGTGTAGCAATATGTACCCCCCCCCCAAACAAATACACGTCTCCCTTTTTAAGGTGCCTTGGGTTGAACAACTGGACAACCACTAATCAGTCACATTTGAAAATCTTGGCCATAGGTATTTGTGCAAGGAACTCGAGACAAAACCTCCAGGGGCCAATGAAAGGCTCATCCCATTGTCCCAAGTGCAATACACACAATGCTATTCAATAAAGGAGGAACAGCTTTGCTGTGTTTTCATATTAGTGATAGATGAAAACAGATGAAAGCAGCCAGAGAAGGTACCCAAATATTCCTCTCTCAGTGTTTCATCTTGCAATAAGGATTTATTCTTTTCTTCCTTCCCCCACAATGGATTTTGACTTTCATTTTTGTTTTGTCCCCAAAAGGAAGTCCTTGGCTTCTACACAAGCCTAAAAGAATTTACTGAACATTTGGAGAGTATCTTCTAAACGCATTTTAAAATAAACTTGCTGAAAAAGATAGAGTTCATGAAGAATAATTACAATGAAAGTTCAAGAAAATATAGAACAATATGCTTCAAGACCTAGTGTTTGTTGTATTTTTCTGAGACTCTTGACAGACATTATGCTTAAGATGTGATAAACTAGTTAATCATGTTTTAAGTAGTGAGCTGGCCACATATTCAATCAATTAATGGAGTGATAAAATGCACAGTAAGTCACAAAGCTATTATACAAGATATGTGTAATCACTTTGCAGCTGGTTTCTAGCATACCTTTAACTGAACATGTGGCCAGTACTCCCAGCCTCTGGAGCACACTGGAACCTTCAAGACCCCAATATCCTCCAGAGGCTAGAAGTGCCCATCAGCTGACTGAGTTCCTACCTGGAAGAGCATAGGGAGCCATGCTTGTTGGTGCACGGGGAGCCTGGGTCATGATCCCAAGCTCCCCCTGCACCAGCAACATGGCGTGATGGGATCTAGTGCTTGAACCCCGACACCTGGCGCCAAGAGGTAAAGTAAGAACATCCTTGAGTTTTGTTTTTTGTTCAGTTCCAGCTGCTCTATCTTTTCCCCTACTGCCATGTGGAAGAAACTAGTCTGAAAACACTGCATTGTTTGGAAATATTCTGCAATATACCTGGTTCAGTCAAAAGCTTGAAGTTTTGTATACAAATAACCAACTACTCTTAAGGAATAAGGCCATGACACCATGAGAGAATCTGATACAACTAATGGTGACCAGAAGCAATACATTGCTAGGTATCCATGCCCAGTATAAAATAGTTAATAAGCTGTATGTTTTCACAATAGTGTACATCTCTCTCCTACACATATGACTGATATCTATGTATTTTGAGCCAATCAATATCTGTTCCCTGCTTTCTGAACCATTGACATTGGGACTTTCTTACTCCTACCTGTCATGCTCCAGCTGCACTCTGCCAGGTTTACCCAGCAGCAGATGCCGTCAGCACTCTCCTCACAATCTGGAAAGCCCCTATTTGGCTTGCTGCATGGCCATGGCCATGTGCTGGGGAAACCCTGTCCCCTGTGGAAAACCCCGCAAACATTTTGGCACGAATATGTGACCAATCATGGCTTAAAATTGTGCTTGTCATTTGGCCTATAAAAGCTAGGGTTGAGTTTCCGCCCAGAGAGAAGCCAGAGTGTTCACTTCTCAGTGGGTAGGCCTGGCCAGCTTCCCATGGCTTCTCCTGCCTCTGGAACCATAGGCAATCGTTTGTGCACTTGGGTATCTTGTACATCAACCGTTCGTCCATCGTTGTTTTTGGTCTCGGATTCATCGCTCTGTTTTCCGTTCGTTCATCCCTCACCTGAACCGGGATAGATCCAAGTGTAACCACCTGCGCAGCCACATCCACACCGATGGTGTGTAAGTAAGAAATCAAATAAAGATTTTTTGGAACCTTTACGAGTCTACCTCTCCCTCTCGCAAACTAACATCAGGGGATAAAACCCACCGGGGCTATAGTCACAACCTGGCTCGCGCCCTGAACACTACCAGCAGTTTCATATAGTGTAAATTAAAAATAATGAAAACTCTATTTAAGTTGTGATTGGAAGTGGGGAATCTTTACCTTCACATCAATACAGGACCTGATTTTTTCTGAATCTCTGACTCGGTGGCATATGCAGAGTGCACGTCTTTAGTGAAGAAAATACATATCTCCCTTGCTACTTCATTACATGGGAGCAAGCAATGCTAGAGTCCCAAACCTAAAGCCAAAAGTAACATTTAAACCTTCATTTTCTTTTCACATTTCCCCTTTTGTCCTTTGGCTTGGGTTACACTGTTGTGTCAACTAAACTCATTTAAAACAAAGTATGACTAGCCATTGGGTTTATTGCTGGTGGAAACAGATGCTTTTCTCTAGAAGTAGACGGCCAGTGTAAAATGTCACACTGGGTTATTTTTTTAGGTGCTTTTCGTTTTTGATGTAACGTTTTGTCCTCCGCAAACTTTTATTAGGAAGCTTTATAATTGGATTCGAGCTATCGTAATATCTGTTACTGACCCTTTTTTATTGGTCTCAAGAATGAAAAAATTATTTCCTGAGATAAGCCATTTTATTTCAATTTCAGATCAAAATCAGCCTTTAAAGCTGAATTGTGAAGTTGAAGAGATTTAACAGAAATGTCAAGGACAAGGAAAGATGGAGCAAACTATAAGAAACAAAAATGGGATTTTGCTTTTACACCATGACCAGTTGAAACCATCTTTTTTTTTCAGTAAGATTTTCCTATTGCAGCACTACAACTTCAGATGAAAAATGGAAGCCTCACCAATGTGCAATTAAAAAATTATTTTAATCTCCAAGGTCCACCCAGACAGACAGCTTGTAAACTTCCACCTACGGAGACATAACTTGTTCAGTTACACAGCTCTGCATTTACTTGAGAAGTTCCTTAACAAAATAATATTTCCCTCAGTTTCTTCCCCTCCTTCCCCCTCTGCCCCCATCCCTCCATTTCCTTGTTTTGTTTTTCTTCTTGTTGTTTTCTTTTCTTACTTTTGAGTAGAGGGACAGGACAAAAACACTGCACACTGATGGCGTTTACGCTTTACTGTGAGTTGACTAATTAGCTGTGTACTAAAGTGTCACAATCTATACATACACCTGTATTAGGGTGTAGTAAATTAATTCCACTGTAGGATAGTATTGCCCGAGACAAGCACCATCTTACAGCAGAGTAGCCAAGTGCACTAAAATGCATATGTTGATGGTGACCAGGGTTGGCTGTGGTACAAGTGTGCTACAGTGTGGGGGCTTCCTGTTGGTTAGCCCCACATTGTAGCACCCTCATGCCCCAGCCACTCCCTCTGCATGTTGAGCTGGAGTAGAGCAGCCCCAGGCTGGAAAGCTGACCCCCACGTTAATGTGGTAGTTATACTTAGGGTCCCACATCCTGCAAGATGATCTGCACAGGGGAATCCCCACTGAAGACAACAGAGTCTGACAATGGTGGAGGAGTCTCATCTGCATGGATCAGCTCACAGGATCAGGGCCTAGAAGAAAAAGTGACAAATTACCAAACAAAGCAACTAAAAGGAAACATATTAAATATATGCATCTCTTTGTAGAGCTGGTTAGTCAGCCAAATAAAAAAAAACAAACCATGGGTCTTCCATTTAAATGTCAGATACCCTATACAGTAACAGACCTGAAAGCAAAATGGTACATGACTGTTCCCGCTTTTCAATAAGCACAAATGCAAACAACTGTTATATACAGAAAGTCACTTACAAGAGTTAAAATGAACTAAAACCATAAATGAGGTTCTAATAGATGATGCTTCCACACAGCCAAAGCTATTTTATTTTACAACAAGATGTGTCTTTTGCATTAATAATTTTCTGAAAGCTCAGTAAAAACAGCCATGAACTATTTAAGCAAATTTAAGAGAAAACTTACAATGTAATATTTGCATAGCACTGTAAATCTGTGCACTAGTTTGGGACAGTTTTTCAGAAATGATAGTAGGAGAGAGTGTTTTACTACTAGATTTTAACAGACTGAAGTGTAGCTTTTCTGAATCGCATAAAATTGAGCGTAGGAAATAACTGTAAAAAAATGTACAAAAATATATACACATGCACAGTAAATTTGTACCCTGTATACAGTTTTATTACTCAGTTGTTTTGGCTAATAATGATGTCTGGTAGTTAACAAAAATAAATCACAGGTTTGTAACAATCGATTAGATTAATGATGGTTAGCTTTCTCAAAGAATGTTTTTTCATTAAAGCTACAGTACTTGCTGGTGATCT
Organism: Crocodylus siamensis; assembly: GCF_052110815.1. Taxonomy (NCBI): domain Eukaryota; kingdom Metazoa; phylum Chordata; order Crocodylia; family Crocodylidae; genus Crocodylus; species Crocodylus siamensis. Next base: position 260,384,191 of record NC_143395.1, on the reverse strand, counting down.
TTATGACTAACATGCCAGTTTACAGTACCTTACTGGCTTTCAAGCAAGTAGCATTCAGATGTCACAACTCACAGTTCTGAGACAGCAGAAGCAAGGAATATATTGGGTACAGTACTTGTGTGTGTGGGCGTGTGCATGTGTGTGCGCGTGTGTAAAACAAATGAAAGCTGAGTAACAATTTCGTGCTTCTAAAAATACAATTAAACAAAGACCCCCAAATTAGACATTAATTTAAAAAGAAGGTTCATAAATTAAGTTAAAATTACTCTCTTAAAAATATATCTTGACAGAAAATTTATAAGTGAAATGAGACTTAAATAAGATTGAAAAGTTGTAGCGTTCTCCTCCTCAAGGGACATTGACGACCTGAATTTAATTGATTTTTAAAATTCCAGTCTCTGACAGTCCTTGTTAAATCATATATCCTGATTTTTTAGCATATTCCCTTTAAAAAAAAGGTAATATATTTTTTTTTTACTACCTCACCTTTTCTAAAGATCTTTTCAGCAAAGGACAATTGACTATACAAAGTGCTCTCCAAAGTCAAAGTTAAACTAAGAACTGTTTTGCTAACTTTCCCTCAGTAGTAGAGCTGAGGTGTTACACGTAATTCATGTTTAAAAAGTTATACCTACAGGTGTGATTTTCAAAGTTGTGTTCCTTAAATTCAAAACCAGAGGTCAGCAAAAACCAACCTGCGACGTGCTGGTTTATGGTCAGCAATTCACTATCTTGCCAGGGGATTCCTTACGATACAAATGACCAGATTCCAAGAGATGCATCTTCTAATGGCTGGCAAACATTGCACAGGATCTGCCACTGTCAGGCTTTCGGAAATCCCAAAACATGGTGGCAGGCAGAAAAGTTATTCGACTCAGGTATGAAATGAACTGTTGCACAGAGTGTTGAGAAAGTCAGGTAAATGCCTGGTCAAGAAAATACGAACCTAGATTCCAAGACCAGCATCTAACTATGCTAAGGGGACAGACACTTTTTGGGAACAAATTTTGATCCCAGTCACATCAGTGTATCCAGTTTCTCTACTGATTGCAGTGGAATTATTGAACATTTATTCTGACACAACAATGATGAGAATTTGGTCCTTTACATGCTTACAAAACTAACTCTGTTTTCCAAACTTTCTGTCAGTTGTTCCAGTTTCCCAGATGAATAATTCTGTGATACCAGTCAGTGCCCTTCATTCTTCAGCTCCAACCCTTAACATGGCCCTTATGAGCTTCAAAGCCCAGCTTCATACAGCACCAGGGCTTAGAGCAGTCCAAGCTCCATTGTTGCTAATAGAGAAATTAGCAAATGAATAGGAAGGGAGCATCTGTGGCACAATGAGGACAAAGTTACTATTAAGGTCAAGTAGATGAGCCTATACTAAAAGCCACAACCCAGAACTAGTAAAACATAAGCCACCGGTTCCCAACAGTTGCTAACTGGGTACATCTACATGCAACTCTTAATGCGATGAAATAAACTCAGAAGCAGTTTACATACGCACCTGGGACTGCAGCACGTTGAGCCGGGGCAGAGCAGCCTGGCAGCCCAGGGCTGCTCCTGCCTAGTTCAACATGCCTGCAGAGGGGCTGGCTGGAGCATAAGGGTGGTACAATGCAGGGCTAGCTGGCAGGCAGCCCTGCACTGTAGCACCCTCATGCCCCACCCAGCCCCAGTCACCATCTACATGTGCATTGCAGCGAAGTAAATAACTCCACCATAGAACAGTACTTGTTTCAGGCAGCACTATCTTATGGCAGAGTTAATTAGTTTGCTCTGGCCTAATAGCACCACTCGTGTAGATGGCGAAGCTTTGCTGCGGGGCTAATTAGGCAACTCCACAGTAAGTATCTCATGTAGATGCACTCACTGTGTGTGCATCTAAACTGCAAAGGGAAATGCACTGCTACCAAGAGAAAGCCACAATTCAATCTGCATGTTTAAATTGGCCTATTTAGTTAAATTACAGTTATTTGGGACAAAACTATTTTGGATGTGTTTGACACACATCTGGCTAAGAGACAGCAAACAAAGCAGGTATTTTATTACCTGACTTCTTGGAACAACTCAAAGCATTCTGACCAATTTGAACTCAGCATAAAAAACACCATTTGTTAAGCAAAAGTGCCTAAAATCAAAACAGAAAGCTTTTTGGATACTCCCCACCAGAGACTGCCCCCTCAACTACAAGAAATCCACCCTATTGGTCTGTTGGTTAATGACACCCACACCAAGTAATAACAAACTAATGCCCTCATATTAGTCTAGTTCATGTCAGAAGGATCAGGTACTAAATAATGATAGACTTATGTGAACAGACTTCTTAAATGACATGCTTTCCTGCAACAGGCCTGTGCTCTGTATCAGTGATGTTGAGTTATCAACATACTTAAGACTCAAACACACCTATTTCATACTTATCGAACTTGCTAAACAATCCTGAGGGACAGGAAGACACAAATTCACAGCTACATATAGTAACTTTTTACAAGAACATGTGCTGAAATGCAACAGGTATTTTGGAAAGTCCCTGAATTTGACAGGAGGCATCAGAATAGAGCTGTTGACTTAGAGTGCACACAAGCAAACTTGCATAAGTTGGGAGATGGAGACAAGATGACCAACAAAAATGAATATAACTGAATGTCAGGGTGCAGCTGTTCACTTTCTCCATGAATGCTACACAACTAAGAAAAGGGATATAAGCCCATTCATTGACCACAATTAAGTTTAGAGCCCTTCAAGGTAGTTTAGAGCAGAACAAAGACATTGCCTATGCTCTTTGTGCCTGAGAGAAACACTTGACTCGGTGGGACACAAAGCCAGTTGCAAGAGCACAGTCTATTGACCACAGTTGGCCCATGGTCAGCAAGAGAGAATCTTGAGAAGGCTGCCAAGAGGGTCAGCATCATGCCATCCCTTAACTGCACTTGAGAACGTGAGAGGATGTGACTTCTCCTTGCATGCCCAATGATAGGAGACTGTCATAGCCCAGCATCTGAGATCTGTCCACATTTTGTTGAACTATGTGTCTTTTGAATCATGACTGAGCTCCAAAAAAGTCAGCATAGAAAAAGCTCCACTGAGCCTTCATGTTAATAACTGGAGAATTTGAAATTTAGTCAAAAAGTACAAACAACAATTAGAGCTTTAAATAATGAATGGGGTAGGAGGGAAAGACTTCCAGATTCCTAAATGTAATTACAGTGTGGACCTCATGGGTGCAAATCAAAGACAAAAAAATTTCATGATATATTTTTGTTTATTATTGCTCTCAGAGGGCTTGGTAGTCAAATATACAAGCTATATTCTATTAAACCAGAAGAGTGTAAGATATAAAATCTATGCTCACTTTTCCAATTCAAGCCACCTGCTACTCTTCATTAGACACATTTACTGCAGCTATTTCCAATCATGTTAATTTATACACATTCTGTATATTTAGATATAGATATATAAAAAACTTACTTGAAGAAACGAAGAAAGTTCAATGAAAGTTTAGGTTTTTTGCGTGATTTTGTGTCCTGCTCTGTGCACTGTTGTACATTTCAGTTTTCCAAATTGTTACCGATATGTCTGCTTACAAGACCCAAAATTTTGTAAACAATATAATATTTTTATTATACTTTCAAAACAAAAGCATGGCCAATATGTTATGATAATAAAAAAGGAAACACATGAAACATGCCTATTTTCCCCTTGATGTACATGCACTAATCCCACTGGATCTAACTTGGAATTATATGCACTAAGAGGAGACAAGTCCCCCAGTACAGAGAAGGGAATTTTAACGTTTCCTCCTTTAGACTGCATCTCCCACCTTGGCCCCCACCTCCCCCTCAAAAAATTATTAAGAAAGGGAATTACGTTAGGTTCTGCTCATGGGTACCTGAAAAACATAGCCAGTGGTCTTTCTGCTTTGCAAGCCCTACTTTGCTCATTACCAAGCAACTGCAATTTAAATATGCTCAGTAGCATCTTCAGAAAGCAAGTGTACAGCATCTGTAAAATCTTCCTAACAAGCAAAAGTTACAGCTGTTACCCAATTACCTAAAATAATAATAGCAAGTCACCCTGTTTTGGTCCTCTGGTCAGAAAACATCAAATAAAACCAGAGACTTCTGTTTATCAGCATTCAGTGTTCTAATTTTGTTTAAAAAGTGAGTGCACAAAGTGCCCAATACAAAAGAAAACCCCATCCTCCATCCCCAAATCACAGCTGGTTTCTGCCTCTTTGAAGCACATGTTCACTTCACTTTCCTTGCCACTAATAAGAGTTGTGCACCATTACTCCAGAGCAGACTTATTTGCTTTGGAAGCATGACATACTAACGCAAGCACTGCCAGTGCAGTGCTGAACTCAGTTGGATAAAAGACCCTGCAAAAATCATCTCATTAAGAGACCCCCAAATGGACAGTCAGGTGCATGACAGGAGTGATAACTGATCCTCCCCCTCAACAAATAAACGACTTCTCTAAGCTAGGAAATCACTTGTGTAAAGCTTGAAGCTAAAAAAAAAAAATCCTTGTAGGCAAATCCCTGTGGGAGAAGAGATTCAGCTGTTAGAAAATGTGAAAGGGGTAAAATAGCACCTGTCTTTTACCCTTGGCTACTGAGCAAAGGAAAAAAACCCAGCACTTTAATGAGACCCAGTCTTTACAAAAGTAAGAGAAACTTTCTAACAGAGCTTGGGGTATGAGAAGAGCAAATGTCCCACTCACAGACCTTCAGGACCATCTTCTGCCCTCATTTATACCTGGATGGGACTCCCGCTGACTTTACTGGAGTTCAGCCAAGGGCAGAACTTGACCTTCAGACTTGAAAATATATGCAAAGGTTTCCATATATTTATGAATGGCCACAAGGTTGCTCGCACAGCAGCAGCCTACAAGACCCCAGGATGTGCATTTGGACAAAGGTAAGTAACAGCCAAAGTTCTGATCTTTAGGTGTCAGCAGTAAGTGATCATAATTGGAGATATTAAAAATTCCTGAAGATACCCAGAACTCACTCTAGTGGTTTTCAGTTCTAACAGCATAGCTCACCCAACAAATACTTCACAATGTTTCCTAACAAAGTCAGCTAAGAAACACAACACAGACCACCATACAGTTAGCACATATAAGGTGAAATCCTGGCCCTGCTAAAAAAAATGGCAGAAACTGCCATTAAATTCAGAGTGGCTGGGATTTGAATCCTGATTGCTGCAGACCCTTCCTTTTCAAGTTGTTACAAAAAGAAAGGAAAGACCTTTTCAAGGTTGCTCCACAGTTTATGCTGGTTATCTCCTGCAACAGTCTCCTGAGAAAAAACAGTGAAATAGGAATTCAGTGGTGATAAAACACAAACAGAAATAAGGAGGACCTTAGGACAACTAAGTTAATAGCTTTCTTAGCACAGGTCCAAATCGCAGGGTAACAATTCACTTGAAAACAAAAAGCAAACAAACAGAAAACCAAAACAAGATCTGAGGCAAAAACATACGCAAAGTGTGAAACAGGGCAAACCATGCTCAAGAACACAAGTAGTATGTTGGGTATTATGGAGTTTTGTGCGACAGGTAGTGTGATGCTGGGGGAAAATTTAAATTGTATTAATACTAGTTAATTTGATCTACAGTGTGTGCTTATCAATAAAGTACAGTTCTCATCAAAATTCCATTATCCATTTTCGTGTGGTACAGACATTAAAAGATGTTGCCTGAAAATAAAAAGCACCTTCAGTAAAACATATACAAATGGGATTTTTGTCTGTAGCCATAAAGAAATGGCTTTTCCAGTGGCTTTCACCTAAGAAAGAGCCATCAATTAATTTACAATGGGTTGTCTTTTCTGGATTATCCTCACCATTAAAAAAGAAGAGATGTTGGAAAAAAATAACTACTAAATTGGCTATAGCAAGAGGAAACGTTCAACGGCTCCTGTTGCCAAGTGAGTGAGATAGATCATCTGAAGAAGCATGTGGTAGCATCCAATATGCACCCCCAAACACAGACAAAGCAAGGTTATCATTTTTTTAGCCCAGATTTTCTGTCAAAGTTTGAATACAATGCTCCTTAAACAGGCAGAAAAGTTGATGTTTTCTCTTCTCTTGATTCTTCCATTTTTTTTCACTCTTGGCTCAAGTTTTATTCATTAATATTAGTCACCACTTATTAAGGAAAAAAAAGATAGTTTCTAAGTGTTTTTTTTTTTAATGAAGTTAATTTGATACCACAGTCTGGCTATATGTGCTGAGCTGCAGCTGTCAGTTATTCCTTTTTCTTGAATTCTTGGTTGCCATAACTGGAGCCTTTTTCTATTTCAGTTACTCCTATCAGTCTACGAACTCCAAAGGAAGCTTTAAAACATAATAAAAGAAACAGGAGGTGTATTACAGCCGATTTAACAATGACAAAATTTACACACACGTGCACACAGAACAGATTAGGTCGCATGCAGGACTTTCAGATATTGAGGACAACAAATTCAGAAGTCAGTGGTGTCTACTAACAATATGTAGCTTTGCTCCATGCCTGCAGCATCCCCTTACTGAAACTGTGAACCAATTACGTGGGCTAAAGATCATTAAAACCACAGGCCAGACCAGATTTAAAAAATTAAAATGTAATCAACACTTATTTGTTAGAAAAAACTGTCCTGTCAGCCTCAAAGTTGAGGTAATCAATTAACCACAGAAAATACATGGTCAGGACTAGCAACAGCAATGGAAACTGCGGCACTGTTCTGACAATGTGTAACTGCCCTCATAAAGGGGCAATTGTGTGAATATTAGTACATTATAAATATAAAGAGTACTTCAAAAATAAAGAGACAAAATTGCCTGGATTTATGTTGCGTGTACAATGCTATGTACAAAAAAAGAAAAACAAATCAACCTGGGAATGGGCTCTGAATATCAACCCAGAACACATTTCTGTAAATCCCATGGATAATAATTTCACTCAGAATATATTTAGCTAATGACCTGCATTATGTCTTATCGTGTTTTGGGATCCTCTCAACATCCATTACCTGCTCCAACAAATCCCAAGAATGCGAGGATAAGAAGGGGTGATCCACTTGCAAAAATTCCAAAAGCAAATGTGAAGAGAGGAGAGAGGAGGACCGTAGCCCAGAAGAGAAAGTTTAGAAGTGTCCATGGTCTTCTAGGAGGTTTAAACTGTTGGCCAGGAAAAATGCCTTCTTGATTATACATCTCTTGTAAAGCATCCTGGAAGGAAAATTTAAAAAAAAATTATTCAAGAAACAAATGCAGCAAAAAACAAAAACCCAGCACCATGAGCTTCTTGTGCCATATACCTAGCTGCTTGCTGTCATTTTCTTCATAATTCAGGGAAGACCTAACCCCAAAAATCTTCTCAGAACTAATTCCCACCTGTATATTTGTGGCTGCTCCCTTCCTGTGAAAATAATCATACAGAGACCCAAATAATCTAATCAGAATTGCAGAAGTGCTCCATGTAGAGCCTGTGGAAGACCAAGAACAAGCAAACCACCAGGGTTGAAAAGTTCCTATAAAATGAAGACATTGAGGCTCATTTTGCACTCAAAAGCTTATACACTGAAGCCACAGCCATGGCAACAAAAAGCCCAGGATGAGTTCTTGGAAAAGTGTAGTACTGAGAACCATCAACTAAATTATATCTTACCTTTAAAACAAGGATTGATAAGCTGCACAGGAGTATCAAAAATGGTTATTTAACTAGCTGTTGTTTTTGCTGTTGTTTCTAAGAAACAACAAGATCAAGGCATTCCCTCTAAGTAATAACCCTTTTGGGGGAACATACTTTTTGTTCAAAATGAACACTTTAGTGATTCCAGTTACAGCAGATTCTTGTCACCCAGTGAGGTCAATTTGTGCAAAGAGACTCAAACAATGTTTGACTGTTTGACTCTAGAGCTGAATGGAACTACAGCCAACATAAGCAAGAAATATCACATCCTCTACTACAACTACAGCATTTCAAAGAACAGAGCCAAGTGAAATAGCATGCTATAGGCTGTGGCTGCTTAATTTTATAATACACCAAGAAGAGAAGCACAGACAAGAAAGCAAAACTAAAAATGTGCATCAACATCCATTTACCAAACCAGGCCATTTCATGAGGGATGATCACATACAAGTGTGTCCTCATATCAGCTGACTTTTCAATATGACACATTTACCACAGAGGTCAGGAGGAAGGGCAAGACTACTCGTACTGTTTGCAAACAACCTCACCCTCCCAAAATTTATTTTAGATCCTAAATACTCAAAACACATACATTTAAAAGAACAAAATGAACCATGGAAGGAGACCTCCAAGAACCTTATGAACAATCTGGTGTCTACCTACAGATTAAGTGTACCTTTGGAAATGTTGCAGTACAGGTCACACCAAAGCAGAAGAAAGCTAGGAGTGCCAGGGTTTCTGTACTCCTCTACGTTCCACAACACAAGCAGCACAAAAATCAAGATATGTATTTCAAAACAGAGGAACTTAAGTATGCCAGTCCAATCTGTATAAAGGCTGGGCAATTCTACATATAGTTCTCTCCCCCTCTCTGCAGCTATTAAATCTGCAGACAAGTAATTTACCAGCTAGGAAAAAAAGTTATGAGCATATAGTCTATACACTACTTCTATGCTCCGACAGAAAATCAAAGGAACTACGTATATCTTATCCAATGTGGCAACAGAGCTCTGAGAGGGAGGCAAGTGATGAAAGGCAATGTAGTGATGATTCTCAACCAGGGTGCTGTGGCACCCTGGGGTGCTGCCAGAATCTCTAAGGGTGTCAGGAGGTAGGAAGAAATAAGTAAGGTAGCAGATAAGCACAGGCTCAGGCTTGTTTCTGCCCCACTCCCACTGCCCAGCCCCTCTGTAAAGAGGTAAGCACTAAAATATATAAATTAGTTTTTGAAACAGGGTGCCACTCAATTCACAGAAGTTATAGAGGGGGTCTCAAGCCCAAAAAAGACTGAGAACCCCTGCAATATAAGATAGGAGACCAAAGAGCTGCAAAACAGTTGTGCTCCCCAGCCTCACTCCAGAAGGATTGGTTATTTCTAATCTAGAATTATCCTGCATCTGTATTTGTGAATGGGACCCAGCAGCTGAAGCACAAAACAAAAAGAGAGCAGATTAAGCATCTTCTTCCCCCTAAGGGGTGCAGGGGAGGGGGCAAGGATGACTCCGTATGTCTTTGCAGAATCCCATAGCACTTCCTTTCACTTGAAACCTACAAAGTAGATACTATTCTGAGGTCAAGGAGGAAGAAATGAGGCTCTTTTTAGAGCCTACCAGCAGTGCTCCTGACATCAGGATGAGGGGTAGCTGCCAAGTTATACACAGTATTCTCATTTCCGCTTTCCTTCTGGGGGTCAAGTGTGCACCACTCAGCTTTGCCATACAGCTCTTAAAACACTACTTCGCAAAAGTTCTGAAAGAAAGAAAATCCATTTACCTTTTCTTGATAAAGTTTATGAAGCCAGTTTGCAGCTGCCTTTTCATCTTGAGGGATATCTTCAAGAGGAAATCTCCTGGTTTATTAAAGAGATTTAAAAAAAGGAGTCTTAAAAGAAAACCTAGGTATCTATCTTAGTGTAGAGCTGTTCAGGCGAAATGTTGCCATTCAATACACAGCACAAACTGAAATTGGAGTTTGTCTTAATACAGATAAGAACTGCATGTTAAAATTTCAGTCTCTGCCTTAAAATTCATGTCCCTAAAAAGAAAGAAAGTACTTGTACATTTTGCTATCAATTTCAGGTCACCTCAGTGAAACAAATATTATACACACTTACCCTTCCCATAGTTGAATCCCAGTAAAATCTAGGGCTGGTTGCAGACGTGAAAACAAATAAACTGTGCTTTACCACAAAAAGCAGCACGTAACTTGAACCCAGTTCCACTGTGTCTGTATAGATTGGGTGCTTCAGCATGGCTTTTTGATGCTTTTATCTAATAGCTGATTCAAACAGGTATTAGGTAAAAGGACCAAAAAAGCCCCGCTAAAGTGCCAGATCTATACAGACTTTGGGCGAGCTGGGTCCAACTAATGTGCTGCCTCTTCTAGGCGTGCACTGGGCTCGATGCAGGAACATGTTGAGTTTTAAATTAAGTGCCATTTTTGTTGCTTTTTTTTTTTTTTTTTTTTTAACATAAACTGACACCAGATTTTCAGGTTTAATTTTAGGAAAAAACACCTTTCCCTTCCTGAATATAAGTCAGCAGATACAAATCTAGACCACAAACCATGACTGTCCTTACAAAAGCCTACACGAGGCTCAAATACCAAATAAAAGATCCAAAGAGTTAAATGCACTAAAATACCAAGATAAAACCTGCACAGAAAAGAGCAGGGTTTTACTGCACACACAAAGTTACCTGAAGTACATGACTCAAGACTGTTGGGGCCTGGTTATAGCTCAGCCCTGCATATAAGTGTGACTTCTATGGTTCTTTTGGAAGTAAAAAGGTTGGAAAGCAGAACAGCATAATATTAATGAACTGAAATGAAAAACGATCTTCTTTTAGCTTAAAACAATTCAAAAAATGTTACCAGCTCTACAAAACATTTCTTCTCTTTATCCCTCCTCTTTGGCTTCTGGCAAAAATCCAAATTTCCTTCCACTCTTCTGCCCTCCCAATCATTCTGCTTTGTATCAGTCACCAGGCCCAAAATATACCCCATTCTAGCACCATGCTGCTTGGTTTACAATGTATACACATGCTCTGGGACTATTTGCTATTGATTTGCAGGCCAAAAAAAAACTGAACTGCACCAACTTTGGTAGGCTCACAGCAAGCTATCAAATTCTGGGTACAAGACAGGATTAGCTCATTAAATATTTCTGAACGGTACCCTCAGCCCAACCTGAAATATTTTAGGGTTCTCATTCAAGGAGTGAACAGCCAGCCCTAGTCTTGTAAACCACACAATTCAGCCTATTAGCAGCTTTCACCATTCCTTTAAGCTCTAAATTGAACTTCATTACATTCTTTAAAACAAATGATGCCTCTTTAACACTACCCTGCAGGTCTGTAGAACCAAGCAGAGGCCACAGTTACCCCCTCGCTTTACCCCAGATAAATATTTCATGGGTAGCAGGATACTATCTGACAATCTACACAACAGGGCAAGAAGAGTTAAGAACCCCCCTTTTTTTGAAACACTCTAGACCAGTGGGAGCTAACCTTTTTGGCAGGCATGCCACACTCTCCCCGAGTGTCACACCAAATCCCTTTCCCTGCCCAAACTGCTGCGCTGCTCACTGTTCCTTGCCTGCTCTGCTCTCTGCTTCCTGCCCTATCTGCTGCTGTCCGGCCTGCCCCCCCCTTGATCTGCTGCATGCCACTCACAGAGGTTGCCCACCCCTGCTCTAGACCACAAGATCAGCTGAGACATCACCTGGCCCCTAATGTTCTATAAGAAAGTCAAACTGAATAATACATTTGGGTCAAATTAACTAAGGCCTATGCCTTTGCTGAAGCAGGAGTAAGGAAACTGAACAGGGCATTCTGAGAAGGATCACTGCTTTGGGAGTGAATCAACTGGTACTGGTCAGACACCAAGTTCTGCAAATGGATGCTTTGCAAGGCCCAGTTGGCAAAATTAACACTATGGATGACTGAATCCTGGCAATTTATGTAGCATCTTTTGGAGGGATAAAAGTTATAGTAGTCTGTACCCCTTTGGGTGAGCAGAAAAGGCACTGATGAAGGAAAAAAGATGGTTTGTCCATGACCAGGTCAGCTATTTATACATGCATCAAATGTAAAAAAACAAAAAAAAGGAGGAAAAAAAAAGGTGTTTTCCCTGAATGCCACAAATCATACATGAGCAGCCTTCCTAAATCAATCACTAAATACTGTTTAGTTTTCTATCCTGAGTGGGGTTGGGGAGGGAAAGGAGAGGTTGCACAGTTAAAAACTTAACTTTTGTTGGAAAAAATTCTTTCACAAAACCACCATTGTTCTGAAATCATCACTACATGGTGTCCCAAAAAGAACACCTTGGTAATTTCTATGGATCCAATTCCATGGACTCAGTTACAAACAAATGACCTGCCAAGTTTGCAAATAGGTGCGTCACACCTATGTAGATGGAACAGCACACTGTACTAAAAGCATGAGTGCATCTGTCTTGTTTTCATTTACCTAAGCCACGTCTGTTGGCACATCACTCTTTTAGTTACTGGATGGAAGCATGTAGCCTATGACCAGATTCATATCAACTAAACTCTACCCATCAGTGTTTACCAAACTAAGTGTGACAAATGTGAAGAATGACATTTTCAAATTGTCTAGTTATAAGAATAGGATCTGAAAAATCTTCTGAACTTGTTCCTGAATGTAGCTATGCTCCTATCCATCCTCAACTCTGGGCTCTGAACAGATGTACAGAAAATTCAGAGAAAAAAGTAAATTTTTGTGCGAGTTACCGAAGTACCTGGGAATAGGACTGGAATGAAAGATCCTCCACAGCTATGGCTTTAAGCATTTGACCCACCTCTTGGATAACAACTCTATAGTTAGCAAAACTGCTGTAGCTAAATCAGTGTTGAAGGTACCCAGAGTTTCCCATGAAGTCGTCTCCATCAGTATTAGATATAACACAGCTATTTTTAGCAAAAAGAAAAAATAAGCTATGCCAATGATTTGCTGGTTACAAAAGACTCAAGGGATGTTTAAAAAGGGGAAAAAAAAGGTGCTTCAGGTTTTGCAGCAGCAGGATGTCCATCAGAGCATTTCCTAAAGTAGAAGCAGCATTACCTGGGAAGCCCAGAGAGCTGGCTGTGGGGGGGCAAATGGACAACATGGACAGACCTTTCAGTCACTCTCCCAAGTCTTAGCTTTTTTTCCTTTTCTTTTTCTTTCATAAAAAAATCCAGTTACAGTTCCGGGTTAGGAAGTTGGAAGGCAATAGCTGAGAGACCCCTTCTGAGTTAGCAGAAGGCCTGAAAAAATAAGTGAAGTATGAACTGCCTCTTATCATTTCAGCAGCTGCTAACTGAAAAGCTAATGATTATGTTATACAAATGTCACTGCTTTATTGCTAACAAAAACAGGTGAGAGGGGAAACAAGCAATATTTTCTTACATAAAATATGGCCCAGAATGTAATATTCCCCTTGTTTTTGAAAGCCAAAATGAAGGGAAAAAAAGCTTTTTCCCAGAGTCATGGCTCCCCAGAACAAGTACAGAGCCTAATCTTCAACTCACTCATCCTCCCCTGTCCCACTTAACTAAAGCTGAAACCCAGGAGCTAGTCTAATTAAAGTGCCCTCAGCACCTCATGTAGTCAGCATCCCGCACCTCAACAAGGCAGTGGGGGCACCTTAACTAAAGCTAGTTCAACAAGCCTGCACTGCCATTTTGAAGTGTGGGAACGCTGACCTGAATACACATGATGCCGAGGCTGCTGGAGTGTGCTAATTTTGAGTCTGCTCCAATGCGTTCCAATTAGAATGTGTTGGAGCAAGTGTTGAACATGTGTGAATTTGAAAAGAACTGGAGAGTCTCCAAGGCTGTGAAACAGGAGGAGAGAGACCAGGAACACAAAAATCATTAAAAAGGAAAGAGAATCGTTAACACATGTGGAATGAAAAACAATGAGCCATTAAGTCAACTGATTCCCTCTGCCTAAATAGTGATGTACTGTGGAGCAGGAATCAAAGCAGGGTGCTTCTATCCTGATCAGAAAAATCAGGGAAAATCATCTTCCCTGCTTAATACACACACCCCAATTGGAAGAGAAGGAGGTGTGGAGGGGAGGGTTGATTTGAGGGAAAAGGGTGCAAGAAAACACAGTCTTCTGAAGTTCTACACAATCCACAAGATATGCTCTGCTAAGCGGACACCACAGGGACACGGTTTTTTGATAGGAGGAGATGCCCTCACTTTTTAAAAGATGGCACGTACTGGTTTAAAGGACTGTTCATGCCCTGTCTTGAAAGTTGCATGATGATGAAAGTCTAGCCCGTCACCAAAGTTCTAGGTGATGGGCAAGACCTAGGATCTTTAAAAGAGAGAACAGTTTGAAGCACAGGACATGGTAAGCTCCTTGGGACACGCAATGGAACCTGAAGGACACAGTGCTGGGGTAATGATGAAGAGTAACATTTCCGTACCAGACCTGGAAACATTTTAGTATCCAGAACAAAAGCCCCTTGGGTCTTGCACCAGTCATTCCGTGCTCACCTCACACACATATCTGCTTCGTATTTTTTTCCATAAAGGATTCCCAGTAAAGAGGGGTTCTTGTTTCCTCGGAAGTTTAGTGTTACATCATACACTGCTGAAACTGTTGCAAGAAAAAAAGAATACAGACATTATCTTAGCCTTCCATGCATCCAGCTTGCCCATGTTCAAACTTTAAATAAAAACAAACTGAAGCAAACACTGCTTTAATGTCAGTTAGCCAAATACTGCCAATAATTTAATTCATAAGGTGTAACTAACCAGACTGCTACTTAATTTATCCTATTTTGCAAATGCCTCACAAGAATATAGCAAGAGCTTGGTGCATGTTCATTTATTGGTACTTTAAAAGGTGTAAAATATTAATTTGTGCAAATTAAAACTAGAATAGTCATGCATTTTAAAGATTGCTCATCAAGGAGTCAAGTGCTTCAAAGTAATATTAATGATGTCAAATTGCTGTAATGAGTCTGTATTTTCAGCAAATATGAGTATATTGAATCATCAGGTACTACACTTGATCTGAGCCTGCAAGAGGCCAAGAAGCTAGTACTGTTAAGAACAAAGGAAAGCTAGCCCATACCTGTTCCCCTGAGACACTGGACTGCAGTGGTGAAACCTTTGGTTCTGGGTAACAGATGATATTTGAGTTTAGGCAATCCCTTGGATGCAGCTACCTCCATGCTGATACGATGCTTAGTCTCTGTAAAACGAGTTCCTTCACAATACAAAAGAAACTAGCACACAAAACAAGAGGAAAAACAAGAGCATCTCATGATAACAAGCAGAAATTGAAGTGGCTGTGTAACAGAACAAGGCAGAGGATATGGTACTTTTATGGAACATGCACACTTTTTCTTTATTTGTTCTATAAGCATCAAAACTGCTTCATGAGTTTTGGCAAGTCATCGAGCGCCACATGACAAGCAGTCAGGAGCAGATAAATATTAATTTTTTAAATTTTTTAGGGGCCCCACAGGCCGGATGGAATGTCCCAGCGGGCAGCATCCAGCCTGTGGGCCGCATTTTGCCCACCCGAGTTAAAGCCCAGTCTCAAAGAATGCAAGGCTACAAATGCAAACATTCACAGAACCACTTAAATGAAGGGCACATTTTTTGGATCTCAGTCCACCCTCCCCCCCCTTTATCAAACAAGTATATACACACAGACTTACATTTAACATGCATAAAAATATCCATTTTGATTCCAGCTCAGTCACTGCTTCCTCTAAAAGCTATAGGAGGATTCAAAACTGGATGAAAGTAACTTCAACCCTTCAGTAGCATAACTGTGGTCAGAGGCTACATGCCACACAGGCTACACCAGCAGGAGTTGATGCCCTGGGATCTGCACCAGTGTGAGGTCATGGGGCAAGGGCAGGAGCAGACAGTGAAAGCTCATTGAGGGGGAGGGCCTAGGCTAGGGACAGAAGTTGCACAAACTGGTTTTAGTGATCAGAAACTAGTTTAAACTTGTAACAGAACAGAAGGTCAGTGCACATAAACCAGTTTCAAAAAGGCTGAAACCGGTTTAAGATAAGCCTAGTTGAATGTAGCATCAGACTTAACTGATTTGGGGCAAACCAGGTTATGAAACTTCTGTCCCAGACCCCTTCCTGGTTCAGGTTAAATCAGAACCCAACAGCATCCCAGCATGCTTTCCAGTCCTGGCCTGGCTCCAGCAAAGGGGGATGGGGTGAGGAGTAGCTGGGGGGGAAGGAGGAGAGGCAGGGACTGCCCCCCCAGGCAAACCCTGAATGGAATCTGGGGCCAGGGAGTGGGCATTAAAACCCCTTTCCCCCAGTACAGAGCTGCCCTGCTACACTTAATGAAAGTTACTGCAAGCTGCAACTGTGGGCTACAAATCCCAGAGGCACCTGGGAGCAGGAAGAGGAAGTTATAAGTGACCTTGCAGAGTCTTGATGTGGTGATGCTGGACTGCAAATCCCAGAGACCTCGGGGGCAGCAGGAAGAGGAAATGCCAGAGAGCCATGATCTGGCAATCCCCCACACCCATCTGGTGTCCGTCCCCACTCCCCCCTGGCTTCTGGCCTGAGCCACTGCAGGCATGTGGTTGCACTTCCTGAATAAAAGGTAAATGTGTGTCCAGTTGTTTCTCAGTTTAATCTTTGCATATTAGACTTAGACCTGCAAAGACTGAATCAATTCAGCCTCCAGCTTTTTGATTGTCTCTACTTAGCCCTAGGGACTGTGGCTGCAGCAGCTGGAAAAATAAAAGGCCGGTGTTGACACATAGGAGGTCCACAGGGGTGCATATGCAGCCCCTGTCAGGCCACATTCCCTGTTTAGCTGGGGCAGGGGCCAGGCGGGTGCAGCGGTGCCCCCCCCCGTGACTGCCGGCCAGGGAGTGGGGCCACCAGCAAAAGTGACCACGCCACTTCTGGAAGCGTGATCGGCTGTCGAGGGACCCCTCCCCACCCAGTCAGTGAGATGGGCCTCTGGGGGACCTGCCCCCCCGCCCAGTCACTGCCTAGTATCAGGGTGGGGCACGTGTTCCCCCTGACTCAAGAGGCACCAGTGGCCCCCATGTAAGAGGCAGCACTGTGAAAGGTCCAGAAGCTGCACATTAACCCCTTGCAGGCTGCTGGTTGGACATCCCTGTTCTAATATACCTGCCAGCAATACATGATTTCCAAGAAATTCTGCTTTCCGCAACAAAAATGTAAACACACTGCAGATTTATCTGTGATGAGAAGCAATTTTAGCCCAGGTGCTGCAAAAGCTTTGAAATATTGGTACCAAATTTAAGATCTCACAGGGCCTAAGAGGTTACTGTTGTAACTGATTATAGTTTAAAGAGAAAGACAGGAAAAAAATCCTGAAAAAAGTTTAAGCCATAAACTGGCTAGTAATGTAAGTTAGAAAGGGAAACCCACACTAACATACCCATTGCAAAGGAAATGTATTAGACATGAAGGACCAATATTCCAATCGTATTCCACCTAGGTGGAATTGGGTGCCTAAGAGTGCTCTTATTCCGTATTGCTCAAGACCCTGACAAAAAAACTTGAATGTGCCTACTTCCGTCTCTCACGAATCACAACAAGTGGGGAGCAGGAACAGTATCTATCCATTTCTGCATTAAATGCTTCTCAGGGACTTGGGGTCAGGAACTTGGGAAGACACTAAGGTGACTGACAGATGGTATAAGATCTGGCCCTAATTACCATCTACATTAAATCTGACTGCACTCCAGGTCCCTACTAACAAAGCGCAAAACTTCTATTGCTTGCTTTATAATAGCACAATGTAGGACAGACAGCTCTGCAGTTCCCCAGCCACCATACCACATTCTCTCCTACTGGAAAGGAAGCAAGAAGCAAGAAGCAAAGCAAATCTAAGACTGGACAACAATGGATATGTGTTCTGAACTCCACAGGGGAGAACTCTGTGGATCCCTGGTCTTCTTGACGCCTGGACCCTATCTTTCTCTCACCTTCCTTTTAGCTCAGTAATAGTACCTCATTCCAAACTGTGCAGGCACACAAGTTTCTTCAGCGTAAAAACACTATAATGACCTCTCTCTCTCTTTTGAAAGTTAGTAGTCAAATGTACAGAAGGGAGAAACATCAAAATGAAACATGACTGTACAATCTTTGTATGACCTCCTTGTGTATATTCATTATGAAAGTGTTACCCCAAAATCACAGAAGGTTGCCAGTGGCAGAACCAGGAACAGATGAACTCAGCTTTCTTGAATCTCCATTCAGTACTGTACACATTAGGTAACAACCTTTTCCTATTTAAAGTATCTGTCCTTTGCAGAAAATGAAAGAGGTCCCAAACTAATAGTATCTGACTATATAATTAAAGACTATAATGCATACACAAATTGATCCACAGAAGGTTGTACAAACAACTTTAAACTTGACATTTCCAGGGTTTACTGATTTACATAAATAACCAATTTTGATCATCCAATTCAATCATGATTTAAAGTCTCCAAGAATCTATCATGATCGTAACTGAGAAACCTATTTCTGATTTACTAGATGCTGAATATCTTACTATAGCTTTGTCAAGGTGATTTTGAATGAAAATTTGAAGCTATTTAAATGCGCAAACATATTTAATTTTTTCATTAAAGAAAATTTCTTATAAATTCTGGATACCAAAGGAAAAAAAAGAGTTATGTTTTGCATTCAAAACTAAACGCTTTATTAAAAGGTATTATCCATCATTCATAAATTGTTTGTTATTGCTGTATTCTTCAAGATTTTAGAATTAATGTATGTCATCTTCATGTATCTAGTTTTTATTTCTAGACTGAAAGAGGAAAAAACAAGTTTTCTAATCCCACGCTGTTTAAACTTTAAATGAAGTAATAATTGATCAGAATTATCTGAATGAAGTAAAGTACAGAAAATCTCTCTCTGCACCTGCAAAAGAGGTTAATTGCCAAATGTTGCTTGAGAACTTCATACAACTCTGGCTCCATATTTTTATCAACGAAGTTTTACCAGTACAATGGTTTGGTTCTTTTTAAAGTTTTGGCGAAAACACTCTATCCAAATTCACTGATGACACAAAACTATGGGGCGAAGTAAACACACTGATGGGAAGAAACTGAATCCAGGAGGACCTGGACAGGTTAGAGAAGTGGGCAGGGAACAACAGGATGCAGTTCAACAAGGACAAGTGCAAGGTGCTGCACCTCGGAAGAGGGAATCCCCAGCACACCTATAGGCTAGGGGATGACCTTCTCAGCAGCACAGCAGGGGAGAGAGATCTCGGAGTTGTTGTTGACTCTAAGATGAATATGAGTTGTTAATGTGATGAAGTAATTAGCAGAGCTAACCGCAGTTTGTCATGCATTAGTAGGTGCATCACAAACAGGTCCAGGAAGGTGATGCTTCCCCTCTATGCAACATCGGTCAGGCCACAGCTGGAGTACTGCATCCAGTTTTGGGCACCACAATTCAAGAGGGATGTGGACTACCTTGAGCGAGTCCAGAGGAGGGCCACTCGTATGGTTAGAGGCCTGCAGGGAAGGCCCTACGAGGAAAGACTGGGGAACATAGACCTTTTCAGCCTCTGCAAGAGAAGGCTGAGGGGAGACCTTGTGGCAGTATACAAACTCACCAGGTGAGGGCAGCAGGAAATAGGAGATGCTCTGATTACCAGGGCTCCCCTTGGAATAACTAGGAACAATGGCCACAAGCTGAGAGAGAGCAGATTAGGTTGGGCATATAAAATAACTTCTTCATGGTTAGGGTTGCCAGAATCTGGAACAGGCTTCCAAGAGAGGTGGTGCTCTCCCCCATCTTGGGGGTCTTCAAGAAAAAACTGGACAAGCACCTGGCTGGGGTCACATGACCCCAGCACCTTTTCCTGCCATGGGCAGGGGGTTGGACTTGATGATCCATTGAGGTCCCTTCTGACCCTAGAATCTATAAATCTATGTTTTATTTTTTCAATTTAAAATTAACTGATAATTAGGTTCTAGTAAGTTTAAACTGTCATATTTTCAAATTAAAATACAAATAGGTATATTTAAAAAATAAACTAAAAACTCATTTAAACTATTTTTTTGTATTTAAATATCAATTTTTATCCACCTTTCTTTTATATGTTTGACTTTTCAACCTGAGCCTTAGCAACTGCATCATATGTAACCATGGTGATCCCAAAGACACCAACCGGGTAGAAACCAGGACCATTGGTTATGCAGCACAGAACTGTACCACTTGAGTTAATGTAGTAATCAGTAGCAACAATGCCCCGTTCTCCTCTCTGCAGGCTATCTGTTAGACAGGAACAGATTGCAGACCTTCCCAGAGGTTTATGCAACTATTTCTAGACAGCAGAGAAACACTGGAAAAAAGGAACTGTTATACAGTATACGACTCAAGAAGAGTATGATCTAGTGGTTACAGAGAGGACATAGCCAAGGACACAGATTTTATATATTTGTTTTGAATGACAGTGCAGCTAAATGGATGACATTTGTCATAGTAGAAATTTAATCAAAATTGAAAAATCTTCCAGAAGTGACTCTTTGTTGCTCCATTTGTGAAGTGAGTGATACATCCCCATATCTTAGGAGACCCTGGCCACTAGCAAGCTATGAAGCTTACATATTTAACAAGATGAGCAGAAGAACTCATTGTTTCCTTGAGCCTCCCAAAGATGAGTATCTTTCCCAAATACAAGGAGGAGGAGCTAACTGCTGTTGTTGAGCCCCCATCTCTAGACCTCTAGCGCAACGTTCTACTACAGGCTTGGTATGAACCTAATGTAGTTTTAAAGGCAGCTGGAATCTTGCTAAATATTTTTCCAGATTTCCTCAAAATCATGCACAATTTTACAGATCAAAGATAATGCATCAAAGCAAAAACTTCCCATTGCAATCTACAGCCTCTCTCATTCATTTCATGCTTCCTTGTTCCTACATCGAAAACATGTCTTCCTGGCCTTAAAAAAAAAAAAATCTCTGTATTATTCTTGCATACAACGCACACTTTCCTTTCTCCAAAAATCAACTGCTGGAAATTGGGATAAACATTGTAAGTGAGGAAACACAGTAAGGTAGTTTCTGTATCTTAAGCTTCTGCCAGGGGGAGATGAAAGTACCACTGTAGATGCTCCACAAGGATCAGCCCAACATGCAATTTTATTCAGGGCATATTGTATGTGAAAAAATATAATACATGTAATCTTTAGAGTAGCTCAGAAAATTAACCCTCAGCTCATTTAAATTCAGCATTCAGTCCAAATGGATCATTTATTTTTGTATAAAAAGACTTGAGTCCCATTCTCTTTCTCTGCCCTGTGACTTTTGTGGGGGGAGGTTGTAATCGAGTCATATAAGCCTAATTTCAACTATTAAATATTTTAAGAAATACCTCTAAAATTGTCCAACAGCATTCAAAATGGGGTTCTTTGTCTACAACAGACCATTGTGGCATCACCCTGAAAGCAGGCATGGCTAGTATGCTCAGAAGCTTCAAACAGGCCTTATCCCTTCATGCTACAAGTTTTTGTTTGTTTGCTTTAAGGCATGTTTTGTGTTCCAAGTCAAATCAGCAAAATTAAGTCCAAATCCATGAGTCAGTCCAGAACCATAAGGGGCTCTACAACTCGCAAACATCCTCCACCCCCACCAGAGGCTTCAGATATTTCCAAAGTCTTTTGGCAGGCATCCTATGTGCTGGCCCAAGCCCAGAGGCTTGGGGTTCAGATGCCCCCAAGTTTCACCTGCCCTCAGCCACATGAGTGCAAAAGCAAGCTAGGGAGGTCTTTATGCTACAAGTATAAGTCACAGGAAAGAGTGTGCATCTTCACTCTTAAGTCTCAGGTTGACGCACAGCAGGAGCCCAAGATTCATTGTTCCACTCCCAAAATAGGATGTGCTATATGAAGGATCATACACTTACCCACATGTATTCAGGATAGTCAGACAAACGTTTTAGTCCCTCAATAACTGTATCTCTGTCTTCTTCCCATTTTCTTTTGCAGAAAACTATCTCAAGGAAGTACCATGTCCAGCCAATCAGGGGAACATACAACAGTTCTCTCTTAGCAAGAACTTTGGAACTCTGTAAGAAACGCCCCCCAAAGATAACACTTGATTATTTATATATTAGACTCAAATAAAAACACTACCTTGAGATTTTCAAAAGTAGTCAGCATTAGGTCTGATTCAGTACCTGAAGAAAATGGAACTGCTTCTGAATATCACCCCATAAAGAAAAATGCACAAGAGTTCAAAACCAACTTATACACCTGGTGGTTAAAGGACATTTCACAGAATTACTCACCCCTAACACTCCGAAGCGTTCAGTCATAGTCCAGCCACACAAGAAGTCTATTTCAAAGTTGTGATTCAAGATGATGATGACATGCTCTTTTCCAAATTTATCCACTGTGGCCTGGTCTGAGAATAAAGTACATTCGGTGCCTGACCACCATTCCAGCAACATTACTAACTCTGAAGGGGACAAGAAAGACATTATAGTACATGTCAGGTGTTGTGATGTACCTCAAGATTTACTACTCTTTCTCTGCTGTGATCTCATGCCACGTGCCCTGGATCATAATATTTATTAACTTTTTAATTCAGCCCAATGAATTATAGGTAAATAGATTAAATATGATCCTAGATGGACATACACTAAATTACGAGCATGTATATTTATACCATCACCTTTATGCAGAATTTGGGCCACAAGATAACTACTTTGTTGATAAAGGATCTGGAACCAGTTTCCAAGGGAAGTGGTGCTGGCTTCTACCTTAGGGGTCTTTAAAAGGAGGCTTGATAACTACCTAGCTGGGGTCATATGAGCTTAAACTTAGTAGGGGTCATATAAGCCCTGTATTCATTCCTGCACAGGGCAGGGGGTCAGACTTGATGATCTGCTAAGGTCCCCTCCAACCCTACATTTATGAATCTATGATAATGAACACAAATTTAAAACAATTAATTTAGCCAATGAATATTACTGCTCTATATAAAAGCCCATTGGATCTCACTAAAAATTCCAACCAAACAAGTATTTATTCCCCAAGGCAGCCAGAAATGTATCCTTATAGGGCTGGACACTGAACAAATTTACCTTCTATCCCTTTCTAGATACTACTTTTACTATATTTCTTGTACTTAATTAAACTCTACTTTTAAAAATTTTCCCATTATTTAAAACAAAAAAGGGGAAAAAAGAGCAAGAGAGACTGAACCTGCGCTCTCTGCTAATGAGCAGAAGAAGAAAAAAAAAAAAAAAATCTACCGAGCCAGGTGTGGAGAATCTGATACAACATCACTCCCCACAATTTCCTCTGAAATATTGGTGGCATTTTTTCCAGAGATTCTTTGTTACAAAGTTCAGTTTGAGAAATGAGGCAGGAAGCAGGCTGTCCTTTACAAGTGCATAGATACAAAATGTGAGTACATCAGGGGGTGGGCTTCTGTTTGCGTTGGCAGTTTAATAAAATATTTAGTATTTAGTTCTTTAGTATCGTACTTGTGCCATTAATGCTACAATCAGCCTAATCTCCTAAGGTTTTGCTTGCTCTTTATAATGATCCATTACATATTTTGCACACTTTATACAGAAAGCTGCCACCATGCCTGCACAGCAATATTTTGCTTTAACAACAGCTTCTTGCCACCCCCGAGTGCTGATTCAGAGTGGCATCAAATTGCCACCTCTGTGCTGCTTCCACTACTGGTGCTGGGGGACCTTACTACAATGCAACCGCCATGGCCTGCATGAAGAGGGAGGCATTCCTCCCCCCCCAGCCACCAACCCACCTGCACCAAAAGTTAAAAGTTATATCTACCTCTTGCTCTAAAGCAGTAAGTTCTCAAACATCACAGGCTGCATGCCCCTTTTAATGTATATTATTGCTGTGCCTGACCCTCAGGGTTCAGCGCTATGGATAATCAGAAAGTAACACTGCATCACTGTTCCCACTGTAACCTCTTCGACCACCTAAGAATTATTATAAAACTGTTCTTCATTTTGTTTTTCTTTCTCCCTTTCCTTCCATTTATACTTGCCGTTTCCCTTGGTCTGTTATCCTACTACTTCTTTCCACATATTCTCCACAAGTCTGTCACAAAACCCAAAAAGCACACATACCTCAACTAGAGAAATACTGGCCCAGAACACAGAGGATATTAATTTCAAGACACTAAGGGTGCCTGTAGACATGCTGGGAGGCTGCTCCAATGCACTTTAATTGCAGCGTGTCAGAGCAGACTCAATTAATCAAGTGTGCTAAATGGTGCGCTCCACCCAGCCACAGCGTCTCATGTACCAGCATCCCTACACTTCAAAATGGCAGTGGGGGCAACCGCCATTTAATGAGCTTTAGTTCAAGTACCCCCACTGTGATTTTGAAGCGCAAGGATGCTGATACATGAGACGCTGTGGCGTTTTAATAAGAGAGGCTCTCGGAGACACTCCACTTAAAGTCACCGGTGCCCCCCAAGCACGTGTAAAAATGCCCTGAGATTTTAAGAGATTATTTTTTTACAACAGGGCTAAGCTAAACCTATTGCACTATTAAAAAGCATGAGTCACTTGAAGAGAGATGACATGGGAAAGCTGTAATACAGATTGCCCCTTGTGAATTAAATGTGTTATGAAGTGTTGTCTTGGTATAGGGAGTCTTAACGGACACCTTCAGTACCACTTGCCAACACAATGGGGATTTTCACAGAGGTACCACACTTATAATTACAGTAAGGAGACTCTAGCCTCCTGAAATTATATATGTTTGTGAATGATTCCCATCACAATTAATCTTCCAAAAGGACAAATACCACAGCTAGCAAGATTTGGTTAAAGAAAAAAAAAAAGAAAAAAAAAAGAAAAAAAGGTAACTGTTACATCAGTGACAAAAACCCACCAAAATAAGAAAAATAAATACATATTCAGCTGACCCTTTTCTAAATTCACTGGAAAAGCAGCCAAGAGCTAGGACAGGGATGGACTTAGCTCTAACCAATGGTTGTACTCTGAAAGTGATTCTGTACACATGATGCTATGGTCTTATGTACTTATTGCCTCAGTAATAATCCAAGCTGTTCTTTTCTCAAGTAAAAGTAGTTTTTCTCCTAGACACTGACCTAGCAAAGTAAAAATGGGACTTTAGAGCCAACAGCTGGGCTCTTCCTGCTTCATCACCATTGTTAATTATCTGGAACTGCCTGAACTACATCATATCTTGTATGTGAGAGTTTCTTTGATGACCTGTCTGATCCACATGGCATACCACTCACTATGGACAAATATAGCAATACTAAGTACAGATCAAAAGACCAAAAGAAGAGTTATAACAAAAGCAAAAAGGTGTGTGGGTGGGGTGGCTTTCCAAATGCTGCTTAAAAAGAAAACACAACACAGGCTTTGAGATGAAATCATGCATGAAAAATAAGAGCCTTAGGCTCTGGACAGACAAGCCTGTTTACACCAGTGTACATTAAATTGATTCTGTACACCCACATAAATTACACCGGGATCTGGAATGGCTAGCTATGCAGCCACTCTGGGGAGGATACACTTGGAAGGCTGCAATAACAGACTCTTGCCAATATGTGGTAGGTGTACAGGCACTAGTCTGTTTGCCTCAGGCAAATGGCTACCCACCGGAAAAGGTGCAAACAGATGATGGTGCACTAGAGTAATTTACAACAGTTACAGAAAGCAACCTGATTCTTTTCTGAGTAATTCTGTTCTGGATGGAGAAACATTACTCCGGTATTAGTCTTTGCATAGTCTGTCTGCTCCTCTTTTATATCAATATAAAGATCAATCATAACAAAGCAAACGTTGCAACTGTCCAGGGCTTAAATGGTATACTTCTCAGTGACCACGACTAAGGATCTAGAATGAAATTTGAGCTATAACTCCACTACCAAAATGCTTTACTACAATATTCTTTATTTATATAGTCAACAACACTTGCACTGCTACATTTATAAGATAATAGTTTCTTTCATTACATAAATCACAATTAAAGCAAACACTCTGTCAAGCTTTTCACTACACGCCATTAGCACTGTGCAGACTGAGATAACATTTACATTATAAACTTAGTTATTCATTGCTTAAATTTCTCACTCATTTTAATTCAAGTAGGCTACAAACTAAGATGCAAGATGTTATCACCTTTATTCAGCTGCTGTGTGTCTTTTTGAGCAATAATAGCATATGGTCTATAGATTCAATAGAGATTTTTTTAAAAAAGAAATCTGCTTCTGTGTTAGACAATGGATAATACTCCATGCACCATATTAAATTGCACAAAACAACAACCTGAACAGATAAAGCTGCTGTCATGAGTCACAAGTCAGCTGTATTCTCAGCAAAGTCAGTCAGATAACTTGTATGAACAGAGGTTTGGAGGCCTGAGCTCTGGCTTATTAAAAATGGACACAGTAAAATGTAAAAAACAAAACAAAAAGCCTGAGGCAATTTTGAAATATCCTCCTCTGAACATTAAAATATTTTTCCCCTAACAATTTGCTTCCCCCAACACACACATACACACACACATACACACACACACACACACACAAACCTCCCTTTGATTTGGTTTTCCTTTTAAATCTTAGGAAGCAGGCTGACAAAGGGAAGACACCGAGAGGTACAGGAATAACAAGTAAGTGACTTTCAGATTAGCTGCTGAGTTGCATATGCAGATTTTAGATCCTTCAGGATATTTTTATTTATAATGTTTTGAGTGCATGGTTTTTAAATGGCTGATGAAGTAGGTGCCTAGAGATGAATCTAGGAGCCTACAGTTAGACACTCATTTTGGAAGTATTATCCCACATTGAACAGCCTGAGTGAGTGAAGAGACCTTGGATGCAGGAGCAGGGATCAATAAAGTAGTCTGAAATTAAGAAAAGGGAGTTTAAGGGAGGGTTTTGAAGGACGAGAGCAAAGTAGTACCATTCACAAAGGGAAAAAGCAGAGGAAGACTGTATCCTTTAATGATGCATTAATATAGATTATCATTGAAATACAAGAGGTAATTTCCCACAAGACAGTACAACAGAGGCTGTGAACAGCTTGATCTAGTTGTCCCTTTAAATAACAGTCACAGGAACATGACTATTTTCTAATATTTCAAGAACACTGCTCCCAATTTACAAAATCCCTTTATCTCTTTCTCTCTCTCATCCTCAACAGTGAATACTCACGGCTCCAAAGCGAGTAGGAGAGACGACAGTTTACTCTGCGATAAAACTGCTTGTTTATTGGCCAGAGGACTAGCGTGCATAGCTGGATGAAGTTAATGATCAATCCGCTCACAACAAAGACGAACCCAATGAGGAGATGAACTATAAACTGGGTCTTCAGAAATGCAATTAAGCCCATGATAACCACTTAGTAGCGCTTGCAGGGTCCTTCACTCAGAATAACAGTCCTGAAAGAGAGGGGGAAACAAGAAAAAGAAAAATCTAGTTGAGACTAAAATGATGAGACTGGAAAAGAATGCTAGACTTATTTCTCCATTTAGATAGTAGCAGTAGCACCAGAAAGGAAACTATTAACATATTGTAAGTTTCCATGCAGATTTCATTCAGGCCTCTTTTTGCAGTGGGGTAATTGTTATGTGGCCTATGGTACCCACCATTTCTGAGCCTCAGAAATGGTATTATTAACGTCCTGTAGCTTCTGGGGAAATGCTATTCTGTTTTGCTGATGATCACTTATACAAAAAAATAAACTCCATTCAGGAAACAGGCCGCTCTATCAACATCCCCAACACTGCTTATTCCTTATCTGTGAGCTGGAATAGTAGCTGTCACCAAATAAGGTGGGGATCTGTGCAAGTGTTAGAAATGGAGTATTGGTAGAAATGCACAGTTTGCATCTCGCACTTGATAAGCAAGAAACACTGCCAAGGACTTTTTTTTCTTGGCCAGCCTTGCCACAGCTTTTCTTAAATCGCAGGCTCTCCCCCAGCCTCACCCTAGCCTTTCTCATGCAAATTACAGAAGCTGGAATTCAACTGACTGTGTCCTTGAAAGTGGGGGGGTTTAAACTCTTGGTGACCTAAAGAACTTTCTGAGCATGCGCAATTAGCTGATGCACATTTACTTCTCCGCCCTGCATACTTAAGTAGTTAATTATAATGTACATGGGATGGATGTAGTGATATAACCACATATATGTTTGTATGAAACGGAAATGAGCTGTAAGAGTTCCTGTTTCTGCACACGTGCCCAGGAGGAAAAAGATAAATACAGCCTGCAAAAATTCCTTGGTGGATTCAGAGTAATCTGAGTCTTTGACTCTGCTCTGACCCTATTTGCAAATACACCTTTTGTGCTGCTAAATGAGTGTGTGTCTGTGATTTTAGTGGCCTCCAAGAAACGGACCGCAATTTTTTGCAACACAAGTGTGGGTTCATAGATGCCTCCCTAGCCTGCCCTCAATCTTTTCCTCTGCAGTAGCCCATTCAGAACAACCACAAAAATCATCCCTTGCTGCCAAAGGCAGATAGAAATATTCAAAGCAAGGCCTCCATGTTTTCTCAGGTGCTCTGGCTCAGACACAGAATGGGTTCTCCATACTACAGCAAATTTCACTCTGGAAGACCAATGTTGAACACACTGAAAGCAGACTAAGTCAAGCAGACTAGGTCTATCAGACTAAACATGGAAAGGGAATGTTTGCTGAGTAATCAAGTGCAGTGCACTGAACTATGTGACCTTAAGGTCCTTTCCAAACCCATGACTCTCTGATTCCTAAATTCAGGCAGTTCATTTCTCATTTTTCCCAAAAGGTAAAAGTGTTACCATGATTTTATCATATTGTGTAAGGTTTGTTATAAAGATCAATTCTGTAGACAATTACATTCAGAAAGTCACTTATGTTTGAGGTTAGGGACAGAAGTTACACATAACCTGGTTTAAGTGATCAGAAACTGGTTTAAAACCCGTAACAGAACAGAAGCTCAATGCATATGAACCAATTTCAAAATGACTGAAACTGATTTAAGATGAACCTGGTTGAATGCAGTATCAGATTTAACTGATTTGGGTTAAATTGGTTTATGAAACTTCTGCCCCAGACCCCCTCCTGGTTTAAGTTAAATCACAGTTCTCCAGCATCCCAGCATTTTGCAGCCCTGGGCTGGGATGTCTGCTCTGGAGAGCAGGGCTGGCCCCACTCCACTGCTCCCCAGCTGGAGCAGTGAGGGCTGGCTGACAAAGGGATGAGGGGGAGGGGACAAGCCCAGCTGGGGATGCAGCCCAGTGTGCAGGGGTGGGGACTGCCTCCCTCTTGGCTAACCCCAGCTGGGGTCTGGGGCCAGGGAGTGGGGTTAAACACCCCTTCTCCTGCTCAAACTTACTCCTGGCTGTGACTATGGACTACGAATCCCAGAGGCACCTGAAGCAGAAAGAGGAAGTGATGAGCAACCCTGTAGAATCCTCCTGCTATAAGTCTGGACAGCAAATCCCAGAGACCTCAGGGGGTAGCAGGAAAAGGAAGTGAACACATAGTAAGAGAGCTGTGCTCTAGCACACCCAGCTTCTGGCCTCAGCCACTGCAAACATGTGGCTGCATTTCCTGAGTCACAGGTAGATGTCTGTTCACTTCTGTTTCAATTTAATTTGTGCAATTTAGACTAACCTGCAAAGACTGAATTGATTCGGCCGCAGGCTTTCTGACTGTCTGTACTTAGCCTGAATGTTTGGACAACTGAAGCCTCAATTATTAAAAGTAATGTATACTTCCAAGATGTAAGGAGGCAGGTTAGAAGATCTGGTGCAGTGGCTGGTAATCTTTTTAGATGCAAGGTATCCCTGGACAGACTCAAGGCTCATGCTTGGAAAATGCAAGCTCTTAGTTTTCATTCAAATTTTTACTATGGAAAAATAGTAGAGCAATTCTTTTGTCACAAAGAACTCACAAAGGCCCCAGCTGGTCAGAATGTTTTGACACCATGGATTCCTATTTGAAATCTCTGGGTTTATCTTGTGAATCATATTTGCATGTCCCACAGTGCTAACATTAAACAGCACCTTTCAGCACCCTTACCCTGGTTGAGAATAATTGCTCTACTAAGTTCCCAATGAACAAAATGTATGTGCAAATTCTAAGAACTGAAATATCTGAGGTCCTGGAGGGGAGGGGAGTCAGGTGTCCAAGAAGAGTAGTTGCTCCTTAAGGAGACGATCCTCCAACCCCAAAGAGAGGTAATCCCAACAAGGATCAAAGGGAGCAGGAGGGCACATAAGCCCCCGTGGCTCACCCAAAGCATCCGGGAATGTCT
The DNA here is from genome assembly GCF_052110815.1 of Crocodylus siamensis. NCBI lineage: Eukaryota > Metazoa > Chordata > Crocodylia > Crocodylidae > Crocodylus > Crocodylus siamensis. The sequence goes on along the minus strand of NC_143395.1, from coordinate 260,354,236 downwards.
CCTAGCAAAAAGGGAGGTGTACACCCAATGGAAGGGAGGGGCTATCACCAGGGAGGACTATACTGTAGTTGCTCGGGGATGCAGGGGGGCAGTCAGGAAGGCCAAGGTGGAGCTGGAACTGGGACTAGCTACCTGGATCAAGGACAACAAGAAGTCCTTTTTTAAATACATAGGGGGCAAAAAGAAGGTTCCAGGTAACGTGGGGCCCTTGCAGCACACGCTAGGAAATTTGGTCATCACACCAGATGACAAAGCCAACATATTTAATGATTTCTTTGCCTCCATTTTCCTAAGCAGGGACTGGAACAGCCACCCCTCCGCTGGGTCCACCTCACGCCCCAGGGGAGGCTCACCTAGGCCAAGGGTTAGTGAGGAACTACTTAGGGAACTTCTGGAGGGACTGGATGTATTCAAGTCAGCTGGTCCAGACGATCTCCACCCTAGAGTACTGAGGGAATTGGCTGAGGTCATTGCAGGACCCCTGGCATGGCTTTACGAGCAATCGTGGTGCTCTGGAGTGGTGCCAGAGGACTGGAAGAGGGCCTACGTGGTCCCCATCTTCAAAAAGGGGAGGAAGGAGGACCCGAGAAACTATAGGCCAGTTAGTCTTACCTCGATCCTGGGCAAGCTTTTTGAGAAAATTCTTCTGGTGCATGTCCACGAGGGGCCAGCAGGGGATATTATGCTTAGGGGCAACCAACACAGGTTCATTAGCGGCAGGTCCTGTCAGACCAACCTGGTGACCTTCTATGACCAGATCACCAAATCCTTAGATGCAGGGGTAGCAGTGGACATAGTCTTCCTGGACTTTCGGAAGGCCTTTGACACTGTCTCTCACCCCGTTCTCATTAAAAAACTGGGGGACCATGGTGTCGACACCCACACAGTCAGTTGGGTTGCCAACTGGCTGGAGGGCCAGATCCAGAGAGTGGTGGTGGATGGGGCATTTTTGACTTGGAGGGATGTTGGCAGTGGGGTCCCCCAGGGCTTGGTCCTCAGGCCTGCACTGTTCAACATCTTCACCAGCGACTTGGACGAGGGGATAAAAAGCACCCTGTTCAAATTTCCTGATGACATTAAGATGTGGGGGGATGTGGGCATGGTAGAAGGGAGGAATAGACTGCAATCGGACCTAGACAGCTTACAAGAGTGGGCGGATGAGAATAGCATGGGATTCAACACTGACAAGAGCAAAGTGATGCACCTGGGGACGAACAACCGGCACCATACCTACAGGCTGGGGAACTCCCTTCTTGTCAGTACAGAGGCGGAAAAGGATCTCAGAGTCATCGTTGACTCTATGATGAACATGGGCTGGCAGTGTGGGGATGCAGTTAGGAAAGCCAACTGTACCTTGTCATGCATCCAAAGATGAATCTCAAGCAGGTCCAAGGAGGTGATCCTCCCCCTCTATGTGGCACTGGTCAGGCCGCAGCTGGAGTACTGCGTCCAGTTCTGGGCGCCGCACTTCAAGAGGGATGTGGACAACATGGAGAGGGTCCAGAGGAGGGCCACTCGCATGATCAGGGGACAGCAGGGCAGGCCCTATGAGGAGAGGCTACGGGATCTGAACCTGTTCAGCCTCCACAAGGGAAGGCTGAGGTGGGATCTAGTGACCTGTTACAAACTAGTCAGAGGGGACCAGCAGGCACTAGGAGCACTATCAGGAGTGACCAGGAATAATGGTCACAAGCTGGCAGAGGCTGGATTTAGGCTAGATATCAGGAGACGCTACTTCACAGTCAGGGCGGCTAGCATCTGGAACCAACTTCCAAGAGAAGTGGTGCTGGCTCCTACCCTGGGGGTGTTTAAGAGGAGGCTAGATATACACCTTGCTGAGGTCGTTTGACCCCAGTACTCTTTCCTGCCATGGCAGGGGGTCGGACTAGATAATCTACTCAGGTCCCTTCCAACCCTAGAAACTATGAAACTATCTTCATTTATGTTTTCCTTATATTATTTTAAATATTATATCACATCAATTTGAATGCTGAAAAGCATTATTAATAAGGAATGGTGGTTTTCCTATTAAATGCAAATTATTGCAGGTCCTACCAGTTAAGAGCCTAAGATTTTGTCTTGTGTTTTACTGTACAAATGAGCTAAATGTTTTTAATTCTTTACCCATATGGACATTTTAAAAACATAATACAGAACACAGACAAGCATGGCAACCTGACTGCTACTACTATAACGCTTTTATATAGCGAGTATTACTGTGCTATCACTCTACGCTAAATAAAAGGAAACTGAACTAACAGCTTTAAGAATAACCATCTTGTTTGTCCCTGGATATTTCCTATAAGACAAGGTTGAATTCTAAAATGAAATGATATTTTCTATTTAATGTGATTTTCTTTCCTAGCAATAATTCTTAGAATCTGTCTAAAGAACAATGTAAATTTTAAAAGTATCAGGTTTCTAGGATACTGTAGCCCGTCACAGTCCAAATATTGCAATCTGCTTCACATGTACTGTATCTTCATCTTATCTGCTGAGCTGTGGCATTCAGATACCAATCCCCTATGAACTAATGGATTCACATCTTTCTGCTGAAAATCTTTCAAATTTAGTTTACTAAATTTAGTTTAGTTTAGTTTAATTACTGCTGCTCAGAAGCACATCTCCATTTCCAAGATTATGGCAAAAATCAGCCCATTCATCTGCTGTCTTTCAAAAAACAGTACAAACACACATACAAAATCTCATTTTTTCCTCTGCAGAATCACTTCTAGAGTTTCTATCTGTATTTCATAAAGGCATATGGAGTCAGCTTTGCTGATGAGTGTGTCTAACATATGTATTAATACAGTAATAATTACTTTTCAACATCCAATATGACTCCCTTTGGCCATGCGGTTTAAGATGAGAAGTATGCAACAAACTGCTATTAGAAAGTGGAAATGCAAAGTAATATCTGCCAGAAAGTTTTACCTGCTAAAAAGAGGTTAAGTTTTATGCTTCCTCTGTTTTGCACCAAAACTCAAATACCATAGTAATGATCAGTCCAATGAGAATCTGAAATACTACAGACAAATGCTAATGCCAGCCGAATGGCTGCTGGGAGTCTTGGCCAATGTGGTTCAGCTGCCAGCAGAAAGAAAGATTTCAAGACTTTGTTCAGAGTCTCTACCATGCTGCTGGGGTTCACTATGCCCCTGGGGTAGGGACAGACATTCAAAAAGCCTGAGCCTAAATTTTGCAGGTTAGTCTAACCTGGATAGGCTGAACCGGTTAGTAACAGTACAGACATCCCCTCTGGGCTGGCTGGGAGCCGGGGGAGTGCTAGAGCAGCCCTCCCTTCCCTTCTACAGTGCTGAGCTGGGAGGGGGGTGGCCAGGCCCACAGCAGGATGCTCTGATTAGGGAGGGGTCCCCCCCACTCCTGACCAGAGAGGGAGCCAGCAGGGAGTTATACAGCATTTACTTACACAGCAGGGAGTTACACAGGGAGTAACACAGTGTTTATCAGCCCAGCAACAAAACAAAAGCTTCTCTCATTAGCTCAAGCTCTTCTTTCAGATCCAAAAAGCCCTGAGCACACACTGTCCTGTCTGCCTTACACAAACACCTCTCAGCATTAGCTAGCATAGCACATGCTGGCTACATCCATGTTGTGGGAGAGGGGAGGGAGGAATCCTTGCTTGAGCAGGGAGTTGTTGGGGTGGGGGACAGCACAGGGGAGCCAGGCAGATGCTGCTGTGCCTGCCATCTCTGTGGGAGCTCCAGCCAGAGATCAGAGGGGCAGGACCAGCCCTGCTATGGAGCAGAGAGCCCCACCCAGGGCTGCAAAGCATTTGGGATGCTGGGGGACTCTGGTTTAAGTCACAAGCTGGCAAAGGGTAAATTCAGATTAGACATCATGAGGCGCTACTTCATGGTCAGGGCGGCTAGGATCTGGAACCAACTTCCAAGCGAAGTGGTGCTGGCTCCTATCCTGGGCGTCTTTAAGACAAAGCTAAACAATCACCTTGCCATGGTCATTTGACCCCAGTACTCTTTCCTGCCATGGCAGGGGGTCGGACTTGATGATCTGCTCAGGTCCCTTCCAACCCTACCAACTATGAAACTAAGTTAAACCAGGAAGGGGTCTGGGACAGACATTGCATAAACCAGTTTGACCCAAATCAATTAAATCTGATAGTACATTCAACCAGATTCATCTCAAACTGGTCTGAGCCATTTTCAAACTGGTTTATGTGCACTGAGCTTCCATTCTGTTACAGGTTTAAACCACTGATCACTTAAACAGTTTCTGATCACTTGCACTGGTTTTATGTGTAATGTCCGTCCCAAAACTGCAGGGGCAGTAAATGCAACTGAAGTCCTAAAGACTGGACAGTAATGAAAGAGTTTTCCTTTTCTCCTGAGTCTTTTGTGGGAGTGTTTGCCCCAGTGCTTTGCAAAGCATAATTGTGTTACTTGTACTTCATCTTAAAGAATAGGTTGCTAAATAAAATCTGAGTAATCCTATTGTTTCTCCTCCCTGATAAAGGCTTGCTGCAATGCTGGATATAGAATCTTCCACCAGTATCGTATTTCCTCCCTCCTCACATGCACACATCACCCTAAAATTAATAAATAAATAAATGCAATTAAAAACAAACCCTTGCTGCCTCACTGGTGTACTTTACTGTAGGCAAGCTAGACAATACAGTTTAAAACTATCAGGGAAAAGTTATTTTGATAGCCTTTGTTTTTTCATTGAAATTCCCTGATGATCAGTTTACGCTGGGGAGAGGACAAGGATGATGAGTTACAGCAATGAGGGACAAACCTGCCTTTAAATCTCTCAATCAAATGTTTTAACAATGGCAAAGTACAGCAAATACTGAGGAAACAGTTTCCCTCATAGGAACTTTTAGCAATTTTCAACCCTCCTTACTTTATAACATGAATAAAGAATACATGCCTCACCCTGCTAGCAACACAGCCTTTTCTCTCCATCCTAAATCAATTTCTGCAATATCAGACTATAGATTTTTTTTTAACTCTGAATATCTCATTTTCCCCCATGCAGCACTAATAAGGACTGGTCTAGAGGCTATGGATTTTATACTTCCCTGTAACAGGACAGTCTGACCCTTTAAGGGAGGTGGACAGCTGTGTAGTAGGAGCCCATGATTAGCAGGCAGTTAAAAGCCAAGCTGGCCAGAAGCAAACTAAAAGCTATGGGAGCTTGCATTTAGGAAGGGACAGAGCTAAAAGGCCTTCTCCTGCCATCTGGAAAAAGGCTAAAAGTCTGCTTTACTCATACTATTCCATCCCAGTTGAGCACAGACCAACTACAGACACTTCCTCAGCCTGACAAAAGGGTGTTTGTACCCAAAATCTTTCAAAAAAGAATTTTTCCAACTATTTTAGTCAGTCTAATAAAAGATATTGGATTCACCCAAAGAACCTTGCCTGCCTATGTCCTTAGACCAACACGGCTACAACCAATACCCCTGCTTTACTTGTATATCTCTTTGTCTGCACCAAGGATTATTGTTTAATATTATGAGGACTGGCTGAGGGGCTCCCAAGACCAAAGTTAGACACCGAAGCTGCAGGCACCCAAATCTACTCACAGACTATTGTTTTGAGTTTTGGAAGGACTCTTAAAGGGGAAAAAACAACCCGCACAGCAGCCGGTGCACCAACCCACTTCTATCAGCCTTTTTTTTCCAACTCACTGCCAACTGCTAATATCTTAAAAATTATATCGCAGTGCAGCATCCAAGAAAAGGCCACCTTAAAGCTAACAGAACAAACAGCTTATCTTGGGCACAAAAATGCAAATATCGTGTGGGATTAACTGTCTTCCACAAAGTAACAGGTCACTTCCCAAGGAAGTTAAAGAGAAAAGTTGACTTCTGGTGTTTTTAAATTCAGAAGCAAGATAACTAGGTTTCTGACTTTCTATGTTTATCATCTCCTCTCCTAATCTGTTAGCAAAATTTGTTGCTACAATATTATTTCCTAAATTCTCAGCTTTTGTGAAAAGCTATATTCTATTAAAACTTGAGAACCAGATACATAAATGCTATAGTCAATGTCCAACTGGGAAAATTGAGTGAGCTGGCAGGTGTGAACTCCTTCTATGGTTTTTAAATCTGAGCTGAATGTGGTTTCTTTTGAATTACATCTCCTGTTTATAGCTGTAAGTATTGTAAATAATTTTTGAGATGTGTTTAATCAGAAATGAGAAACAAGGCAAGCAGGTTATTTTTAGTAAAATAACTTGTATACTAGCAAATCAAAGAAAAAAGGAAGAGGAAAGTGTACGAAGTAATTGCTTCAAATTGCTTGTCCAACTTTGTGCACTCAATGTGCGGGGCGGGGGAGAGGTCAGAAAGAAAGAGAGACAGAGGGGATGGTACCTTCTTTTGGTAAAGCATTTGAGCATTGAGTACTTTCATGCTTACAATATGAGTTGTATCTGATACTCCTTCATAGTCCCTCATAAACTCACGTCTCATATAACAGAAGTGGCCAAACTGCGGATTGGGAGCTGCATGCCGCTCGCCTGTACGGTACTTGCAGCTCTCCGGAAATCAGCTGAAGGCCCGCTTGCTTTCCCTGAGGCAGCTCCAGGGGACAGCGCAGCCCGGTACCTCCTGCCGCTCCAACTTTCCTTGCAGGGAGCGTGCCCCAAGCCTGCCCTTCTCCCTCCTTTCCCTCTGGGACTGCCAGCTCAGGTTCAGTGGCCAAGCTGCAGCCAGGAGGCTGCAGGGGGGTGGGGGTCACCTCCACTCCAGGTCACTCAGCACCCTCTCCCCTCCCCAGCTCTTGAACTTCGGTGGAGGATCAGCTGCGGTTCCCAGGGTGAGTAACTCTGGCCATCCTGTCATATAACAAGCTTTGCTCCCTTCTCCACTTACAGGGACATAACTCTAGTTCAGCCATTCCTCATTTTCCACACTGCTGCTGATTGGAGTACACAGGATCTGGATCTATGGTCAGATTTAGTCAGGCAAATACTATGTTCTTAATTCAAAATGATGCAATATGCCCACTGTTTCTACCATCTTGGCAAGTTAACGAAGCAGGGACCATCATGGCACATACATTTTTGCCATACAGCTATTATTAAAATGTGGGGGGATGGGAGTTATTCAGTAATATTCTTCCTCAAGTAATATTCTTTTCTATTGATAATCATATTTATATTATTGGGCCTGAAGCCACTCTCAGAGACAGTCAAAACTAGTCTAACATTTCACACTCCAACAATGGACAGTTGAAGCCAGCAGTGTCAAACATTCTGCCCATGGTCTGGATGCAGCCCAAAGCCCTCTTCTCCAGTCCCTGGTGTTGCCCCTGGGTCTGATGAGACCCACATGGGCATGGCATAGGCCCATCATAAAGGGCTGTATTGGGTCCAGAGACCTCCTCCTCTCCCTGTCTCCCAGCATACCTAACCTGGTGGCTGCTCCAATCAGTCTGGGACCCATGCCACGTGTGGTATAGATCCTGGAATGGGCCCAGCACATGGCACAGTCTGGCTAGAGTGGCAGCCACATCCCAGGCTGGCTGGAGTAGGCACCGCAGTCCTGGAACTGCCAGGGCAGCCACCCTACACAGACATTGCTGCATGCAGCATTTGTTCCAGCGTCTACACCGCAAACAGTGCGGGTGCCATACCTCCAGCTGGAGCAATGTCTGAATCAGGTATGCTGGGGAGGAGGAGGTCTGTAGGCCTGATCCTGTGGTTGGACCAGCCTTATGCTACTCATCTGGCCTGCAGGGTTGAATGAGTTTGACACCCCTGGTCTGAACAGTGTGATCCTGCAGTAAAACTTCAATAATGATGAACAGGAAAAGATATCAGTAAGTAGCTTGGCTATAAAACCACTTCAACAGGGTTCTTACATAAGCAAGGAGCTTCAGGCCAGACTGCCCTCAAGTTGTTTCAGTCCTCCCTTTGCCTCATCCTTGTTTTCATTTTGATTCAGTACTTCCTTTGTGTCTCTTTTATAGAACATATGAAAAATATAGTTTGCAAACCAGTGGTTCTTGCAATAGCCCCCAAACACAATCCTTAAATTGTAGGCATGGGCAGATTTTGTCAGAGATGCACAAATATGCCCATCAGGTAAGTACAGCTATTGCTACAGCGAGATAGATTAAATCCTGAAAACTACATACATGCTGTATTTAGCTATTTAATCTGGTTATTGTTCATCATTATCTTGACCTTTCCAAACAGCAAGTGCTTCCAGAACAGCCATACATGGGGACCCACACCGACAGAATATGCCATCTCTCTCAACTATCTGCCCAAGAAACCCTAAAACCTGTTATCTCTAGAAAGACTCTTATCAAAGAAGTTAGGCAGAGCGCAGCATGGTTGGGGAGAGGTTTTTAATGTAGGTTATTTCATTTTATTTATTTCTGTTCTTAAAAAGGTTGACATAAAAACCCACTCATGAACAGCCATCCCTACGATGACCTACAGGACTGTGACACCCACCCCCGCCCCCAATCTCCCTCTAAACTTCCCATGTCAACACAAGCTTCAGCCCCCTCCACTAAGCCCTCTTGTATTTTGTATTTTCAGCTGAGCTCTGACATTTTTCTAGAATGAGCTTTTTAAATTAAAAGTAAACATTTAAACTCCCTTCCATGAGTTCTTAAGCCATCTTATTAGTAGTGGAATGTTAATACAACCAAACAGTACTGTTAGTGATCCCCAAAGCACAGAGCCAAAGCAGGGATTTAATTCATAAAGGTGGGGGATAATCTTGAGGTAGAACCATTGTATGTACGATCCCTTGATGTGCCCTGAAAGAGAAGGAATGTCCTTTTAAAGGGATGCATCTTGTGTAAAACTAAGGAAGTGATACTCCCACTGTACTCGGCACTGGTGAGACCACAGTTGGAGTACTGCATCCAGTTCTGGGTGCCACACTTCAATAAGGACATGGAAAAACTTGAGAGGTTCAGAAAAGAGCCACCTGTATAAATCAGGGACTTGCAAGACAAGCCATATGAGGACAGGCTGGTGGACCTGGGTCTCTTTAGCCTAAAGAAGAGAAGGGTGAGAGGGGACTTGATAGTGGTTTACTGCTATATCAGGGGAGTGCATCAGGAGCTCGGTGAACAACTGTTCATTAGGGCACCCCCAGGGAAGACCAGGACCAATGGATATAAACTCCTGGAAGGCCCCTTCAGGCTTAATATCAGGAAAAACTCCTTCACACAGTTAGGGTGTCCAGCCTGTGGAATAAACTCCCTCCAGAGATGGTGCAGTCACCTACCCTGGAGGTTTTCAAGAGGAGGCTGGACAGGCACCTTGCTGGAGTCACTTGACCCCAGTTGTCTTCCTGGCTAGAGCAGGGGGGCTGGACCCGATGATCTGCAAGGTCCATTCTAGCCCCTACAATCTATGAATTTATGAATCCTGCCATGGAGGGCATGCCCCATGAGAGGCGGCCTTCTGCAGTTCAGTAGGCCCCAAGCAAATAGCATTCTGGGACAATTTCCCCTTCCCTCCCATTTCTGTGCCTTTGAAGTAGACACAGAACAACATATGCTATTTTGAAAAACAGAAAAATACACATAGATTTCACATATATAATGTATAAGGCACTTGTAATAATTTCAAACAATAAACAATCTATGAAAAATATCAGTCTTTTATAACTAAACAAAGGGCAAAGCTATAAACTAGATTCATGATGAATAGCTTCCCAGTTCTAATTCTTTGTCTTTGAACTATCTACTGCTCTCTTACACATGTATAGTCAGCCAGAAGAAGCCAATGAGGTCAATACATGATAAGTCTTTTATCATCAGTACAAGTATATACAAATTAAATTAGAATTTTGCCAACTGGTTTTAGGACATCCAGAGTTAGGGCACCTGTACACATGCAGCAAGGCTGCTCCGACCTGCTGCAATTACACCATGTTGGAGCAGACTTGATTAACCAAGCCTGCTGGAGTGTGGTCTGTTAGAGTGTGGTAAAAGTATGTGAACACCCACACTAACAATTCAAGGGGGTCCGCACCTTTATTCAAAATTTCCAACTGGGTCCACACTGCCTTTCAAAATTCTTTAGGGGTCCACAAATGAATATAGGTTGAAAATCACTGGAACAGAGGGGCACCGAGCTACCATCCCACTCTTAAAAGGTGGCTGCTCTGGTTCAGAATTGTCGTGAAAAACTTTTGCTGCTGCTACCAGTGCTGTATTTGATCCACATGTAAATCAAAGCTGCATTCACCCTTCTTCTCAGTGCTATGATCTTCAGGAGCACTACATAACCAAAAATTGGAAGAAAAATCCCCTTCCTGGAGAGGTAGAGTTTCAAACCATAAAAATATATTATCTTCTCATGAATTATATTAGCCTTTTACAAACATCTCTCAGCTATCTTTAAATAGCAATTCTCACCAGCTACAAGAACCATGGCTCTTACAGCACAAGAGGATAATGGCTAGCCATTTTCTAAAAGTTTTAGTATCTTGACATCAAAATACTCACAACAGAAGTACTTGGGAAAAACATGGGATTGACAGGTCTCCTGCTTTCTCTATTAAACTTACCACTCACATCATTTTTTAAAAAGTTAGTGCTTGACCAAATGATATCTAAGGACCTATGAGAACAACCTGGCAGAGTCCTTGCTACCTTCAGTTATCCCACCAGCTTTCTAAGGCTTGAAGGACTGTGCCTGTAAGGTCATAAGGCCCAGCCACAACTTCAGAAAGGGTCATTTACTCAAACCTACTCTTTACTAGAAAAAGTTTTATCCACAAAGCCATATTGGCAAACCCTTCTGGGGGAGAGGCAGCTTAACAAGTAAGTGCCAGTAAAGCTAATACCTTATTTCATTTTGGGAACCAGTATATCAGGAAAAGTACTTTTCTGTCAATGCATATGCATCCATATTAGGGCTTTTTTCAAATACAGAAATATTGTGGGAAACAAAATTTCATGCATGATGAACAAATTAGTAGAAGCTTCTCACGTATATACAGTGGCCTAATTCCTGATCTAAACATATGAGAAAGATCCAATTAGTTTCCTGCACAATAAATTGGATTACTTAAGGTCTTATATATCCCTCAGTGACATCCAAGACTCTGATAGAGTTGGAGGACATTGCTTATCACAGTTCTCTGAGAATTATATTATAGCAGCTCCTATAAAATATCACAATGTTGCAACCTCCAGAGTAAGGCAAGTATAGGGTGCCTCAAAACTCTAGGCCCCACTGCCTCGTGGGTACCCACTTGGTTGGAGAAAGGCAAACGGACATCACAAACGACCTCGCTGAGGCATTAGGAAGTCAGTAGTAGTTTATCTGTTGCTCTGCGGGAGAAGCGGCAGTCATTGAGGCACTGAATGTCTGGACTTGCTCTGGCCTTTGGATTCTGTCTCAATGGTCTAAAGGGGGAATGGAAGGTCTTGGGCAGCCTCCACTCCTCCATACTCTTGCCTAGGCATATGCCTTATATATACACACCAAGATCCAGAGGATCAACGGTTGCCTGCCATGTTATATGGAAGAGTACCTCAAGTCCAACTTTAAATATATATATTTTAAAAATCAAGTCTTTCTACTGGATATGCTGTCCCTCGGTAATGAGCATAACGATGGGCAGAATTTTCTAATCTTGACTAACAATAGGAACTCTTATGCCAAATATTAAGACTGAAGAAGCAGCAATTCCTACACAAGCAACAGCACTGAAGACAACCACCATTTAGAGTATGGTAACCATTCTGGTTCTGATCCAAAGCCCACTGAAGTCAATAGGAGCTTTCCACTGATTTCATGGTCTTTGGATCAAAGTCTGTCTGTACAGCTGGTGTGATGAATTTGGTACTTCCCACCCTAATACAGTTTCTTGCTTAGACCATCATAATAATGATACAGATATTTGAAGGTCACAGACGTATCAGTTCTACAAGCTGCTCTTACATTTATTCTTGTACAGACAGTCCTTGCACTTATGGCAGGTTATGTTCCTGGAAAAGGCTGCAAGTCAAAATGATGCAAGTTGAATCTGATTTTCCTATAGAAACAATGTTATAATAGGGGGTTATGTTTCTGACCAACGGCCTGATGCCCAGCTTTTTATAGAAATGACCATAAACACCATATTTAAATCAACCATTTATTCAACTATAAATTATATACACTGTACAGTACAAAGCTTTCTAAAGTGTACTGTATATAAATTGATTAAACTAGGCAATACAGTAACTAATCAATTAACATTTTATTTAAATAACACCTTTCATCAGGGTCACAGAATTCAGAAGGGCTTCTCTGGGGAGATTTTGAGGAGACTTAGGGCCACTTGATGGCTTTTTGAGAAACTGAGACAGGGATGTTTGTTTTGCTGCCCTCTTTTTCTCATTGTAAATTCCCATGTAGTGCTAAGTGTGAGGATCTAGCACCGTAAGTAATAACATGGGTGTAAAGGGTGGAGTGCCACAAGTGCAAATCGCTGTAAGTTGAGGACTGCCTGTATACTTATCTATAATTTCACAGAGAAGAGAGTTCAGTGTTGCTATCTACAAAGAATGGTGATGTCAGAGTCACAGCAAAAGGCCTCTCATACAACATCCTCAGCTATGAAAAGTGTAAAACATAAACCACCTGAACAGGAATCTAAATGTGCATTATTATACAGAGAGAGAGAGAGAGAGAGAGAGAGAGAGAGACCTCAGGAAGGGCAACTGATGCCTGAGAGCTTGTCCAACAATTCTCTCAGCACTGCAATGGGTCCAGAAAATGGTATCACAAAAAAAAGCCCCATCTCTTGGACATTATTATGAACATACATGTTTTAAAAGTACTAATTCTTAGACATGTCTCCTGCACTCTCCAAAAGAGTTCAATTTTAGTACTCAGGGCTACAAGATACCTTTAAGAAAATAAGTTATTTTAAATATTTCTCAGATCTACAATCCACAGCAATAAAACTAAGCAAGAATGAGCAGCATAGTTATGTACAGTGTAACAGAAGTCATCCTTTTGGTCTAGAAACAAATCCAGCAACTCAAGATCAAGGTTTTAACCAGTCTGGATCTGGCATTATATATACTCATAGCTTAATTTTCAAAACTGCTGAACAACAGAACTCCCACTGAGCTGGCATAAGGAGAAGGCAGTCTCTTAGGTATGTAGGGCCCAGACCTTTTAGGCTAAGTACAGACATTCAAAAAGCTGGAGCCTGAATCGATTCAATCTTTGCACGTTAGTCTAACCTGATCTAAACATATGAACCATTCATAGATTGAACCAGGAAGCTAGTGAATAGACATTCACTTTTGATTCTGGAAATGCAGCCACAAGCCTGAAGGCTAGAAGCCAGGGGGGAGGGGAAGAAAGGGGCAGAACTGGAGCACACCTCCCTTTCCTTCTGCAGCAGCTGCAAGGCAGGAAGGAAGGTGAGCTGGAAAGCCCTTCCTCTTTGCCTTCCCTTCCCTGTGGGCTTCCTACAGCCATAAGCAGTGGTTGGGGCCCTTCCCCTCAGCTCCCCCCCTCACTGTGTATTTTGAAGGGCTGGAGGGAGTGAGAGGGGCCTCACCCGCACCCTGGACACGCAGGGAGGAGGCAGAAACTCCTTATCACCAGGCTGCTATCTCTTTGAGGGTGCCTGGCATGGGGGTGTGGCTGTCTAATCTCTGTGATGCAACAATGGGGAGAACATGGGGAGTTTGGAAGCAGGCACCAGACCCATGGGCACCTGCCAAGTGGCTTCTCCTCTTGCAGGGGCCATGCCCAGGCCCAGGCCCAGTACAGGGTGGGTGTCCCCAGGGGAGGGGAATGTGGTGGCACCAATCAGGAGACAAGTGGGATGCCCACCCTAGCCCCTGCTGCCGACTCCGCCTGAGTCACTGTTGCCCACCTCCAGGGAGCCATGGCCATCACTAGGGAAGTTGCTGGTGCTTGCCTGCAGAGTTACTGGGCACTGCAGCTGCCTGATCACAGCCTCTTCTTTCAGACCACCCAGCCTGGCGGGTGGGGGACAGCACCAGGATCCTTCCAGGGGCATCTCTCCCCATGCCCACCTCTCCTCTGCTTCTGCCTACAACAACAGTGACTGGGGCCCTCCCTTCCCCCCTTTGCCTTAGGCACGGGGCTAGCGTCTTGCCACACCCCCCTGCCCGCACCGTTCATCTACCTCCACCCCCTTTCTCAGCAGGCCAGAGCAGTGCCAGTGCTCTGGCTAGGGATGAGAGGGATGAGGCCAACCCTAATCCCTCAGCCTAGCCCAGAGCGGCAAAGCATCCTGGGATGCTGGGGGACCGAGCGTTACCTTAAACCGGGAAGGGGTCTAGGACAGAAGTTCTGTAAACTGGTTTGACCCAAATCAGTTAAGTCTGATACTACATTCAACCAGGTTCATCTTAAACCAGCTTTGGCCATTTTGAAAGTGGTTTATGTGCACTGCATTTCTGTTCTGTTACAGGTTTAAACCAGTTTTTGATCACTTAAACCGGTTATGTGTAAATTCTGTCCCTAGCCTTAGGGTCTTCTAGGTCAAAAGCAGCACAACTGCATTGCACCCAGAAGGCTACTGGAAGCCTGTGCAGACTCTGGGGCACGGGAGTTCTGTGTTCCTGGCAGAAGGCAGGATGCCATATTCTACTCCAGCTTTTGGATGGTCTTCAAGGGCAGCCTTGCATAGAGCCACTGCACTGCAGTGGTCTAGCCTTAAGTTTACAAAGGCAAAGATGATGCTGAACAAATCAAAATCTGAAATGAAGGGTCCCATTCTTCTCACCAGATGAAACCAATAAAAGGCACTCCTAGCTGCCACCACCACCAGAAAATCCAGTTGCCACAGAGCTTGAGTAACAAGGGGAGGTTGAAACCCCAGCTATGACAGATTTCCCAGTCCTCACCTAAGTCAAGCAGTCTGCCTACTACCATCAGCTTTCTTAGTGAAGTTTCCATTCACCTGCATCCAATCCCCAACTGCAACCAGGCATTGGTTAAGGACTGAGATTGGAAGAGAAGAAGAGGTAGAGCTGAGTGTCATCAGCAACAAGCGATGAGTGATGGCACCTCACTCCAAATCTCTGCACAATCTTACCCAGTGGCCTCATACACACATGGAACAGGAGCGGTGACAAAATGAAGCCCAGGAGGCTCCAAAGGAAAGGTATTGAGGGGAAACAAGCCCCACCCCCTCATCATCACCTTCTGGGACCTTTCTACTAGGAGAGAATAGAAACAATTTAGGGTGGTTCACAAATACCCATTAGGTCACGTAAATGTTTTATCAGCATTTGGCCTCATGGCCAACTGTGCTGAAGGCTGCTGAAAGATCGAGTAAGGGCAGGGCACAATGTCTCCTGTCAATCTCCAAGCAAAGATCACCGACCAAGGCTGCCCTGTCAGTCTCTATCCAAGACAAAAGCCAGACTGACAGGGCAGCCTTGGTCGGTGAGCCGGGAGCTGCCAAGCAACCACCTGTTCAATGACCTTCCACCAAAAGGGGTCTGAAGACAAGTTTGCATATTCTGTGTTTGGAGGCAGAGATTCACAGCCCCTCCCCCCCTTTCCCTCTCTCTCCATCTTAGCCAACTGCCCGTCAGGAATTACAGGTATGTGTGGGGGGGCAAGGGTGGGGATGGAGCACCACCATCCAGTGCCCCACAATACCACCACTCTGCCTCTCACCCCATGTGCCCCTGCCCCCAGGAACAAGGTGGGAGCGGAGTTTGCACGTGGCGGCAGCCACCGACACATGCCGTTGGTCTGCATCTAGCTGCATGCAACATCCTCCCCCTCCCTGCCTCCTCCCTCTGACAGCTGTTGTTGGGGGCAGGTGGTGGGGGAGGGGACGCAGCTATGGCAGCAGGGGTTTGCTGCCACTGGAAAATACTCCCGTTCCCCATCCTACTCCCCTCTGTCCTTCCCCTTTTCCCCACCGCCTCCCCCTCCCTGCCAGGGGGGAGGGTGGGGGCGGAGCACCACTATCCACCATACTGCACCACTGCCGCCCACCAGGAGCAGGGGGTGGGGGGGAGGGGTGGAACTTGCTTCACCGTCCCCACTTCCCGCACCCCAGCCACTCCCACCTCCCAGGAGTGGGGGCAGGGAGGGGAAAACTTGCCCCGCCATCCCCCTCAGCCAGCACCCTGTGCCACCACCACCTCCAGGAAGCAGAGCTGCGGCGGGGGGTTGGGTGAAGAGAGGCATGAGGCCCCCCCCCGCTCTACCCCTGCTGTCATGGAGGTGCTGCACTGTGCCACCTCTTGCCCAGAATGCTCTTGGAGCACTCTGATTGGCTGCCAAGACAACCAAGCAGAATGTGAATAAAGCGTTAGGGACAGACTGACAGACTAAGGCTTTTATAATATTAGAACACACACACACGCGCGTGCAAACACACACACACACACGCGCACACACACACACACACACGCACGCCCACATGCGCGCCAGCTTTCCTCTCTCTTTCCCTCCCTCGCCTAAATGGTACAGATATAATTAAGTATCATTTGTGGTAGTAAATGGAGTACAGTACTCACAGCTCAACACCAGGTACAGAGATACTAATGAAATCTTTATTTTTCCTAACCTTTGTTTATGGTACGAGCAAAAAAACCCAGCAAATTCTAACATGATGATTAATTTGTCAGGTATAATATTAACGTTATCCCTGCTACATGCTTACCAAACAGAAATGAAAATGGCAAATGTGAATAAAATTCCATGGCACCTAAAATACACAGAGTGAACCCAACCTCTATTTAAATTCTAACTAAAATAAAACCTAGATAACTTGGAAGCTTGCCAAACAAGAAGACACCCTCCCAGCAGAAGAAAGCAAAAGCATCACTCCCATGTCAATGATTTCAGGCAAATCCATATCCAAGATGAAATATTATAACTATTTTCTGTGACATTATTTCGAAGTAGGTGGGCAAAAAAACCCTGATACTGAAAATGTATATAGTGACCAACCAGGACATCAAGCTTTCCACAGAACAATTCCCTTGCAACTACAATGCACTAAAATAATTTGGGATTCTTCATTTTGCTTCACTGTATTGGAGTTTCATTAGCTAAAATGAAGTATCCATGCATGTGAACTCTATGAACTACAGGCACAGTGTGCAATGTTTCATCTAAAATTTAGGAATCTGAATGACTTTTTAAGATGGAAACCCTTATCAGTTGCTTATAACTGAACTGTTTTCTACCTTTCAGGTTCAAATTGAGCAGGATTTGTGTTGGCTTGCTTGCTTGTTCTAGACAGAGTTGGATTCAAAATGATTCTTCAGCCATTTCTGCCAGGAATGTTTTCAAAAAATCTCTTTGAACTGCAAGCATTCATGCTTAACCTAAATTGGGAAGGTTAATTTGGAAAAGGTTTAAGGTTGCCTCACGCCAAAAGGTTAAATATGAATGCTCCTTTCAAACCCATGTCTACAGGCAATAGAGTGACCTCTAAAACATAAAGCTTAAAGACCCTTAATCTACACTATTAATCAATTACAAGGATCTAAATACTTGCGAGTACCCTGCAACTTATATATCTTTCTTTGGCCTGCTTGTCATGAAGCAAAAAGATTTCTTATTATGCTACACCTACATCAGGCCTCAAATAGCCTTATAGGTTTGGGTTTTTTTTCTTAACAGATTGTAAACGTGTCTATTGATTTATCTGCATTTGTATCACAGTGCTGGATTTCTATCACCAAACTACAACAACACATTTTCAAGAGACTTGTTTGTAGAGAATGCCCAAAGTTTCGCCTTTAAATGGAGGAGGAAATTGTAACCATTTTGGCCACTAATAAAAGCTATCCCATTTCATTTCTGGTCACCACATCAGAAACTTCACTGTGGATGACAAAGCCCTGTCATTACACCACAGAACTAAGCTAAGTTTCAAGCTGACATGCTCATTTTACTTCCTGCATTCATCCCCCTGTTTGGAAGACCTTTTGCTACCCTGCATCCATTTCTAGCCAGAGGACTTGAGGCTCTACTTTTACTGTAGAATTAATGTCTAACGTCATCTCATGGGGAAAAGTTATCCAGCAAATGAGTTGTCAAGCAACCTCTGTAGTCAAGCCTAGAGAGCCAAGAAACACCTGTCCAAAACAGACTCATTTACTTCCTCAAGTGGTTTCACAAGCATGTGATTCGAAGCTCCTCAGGGAAATGCCTCCCTATTTCAGTCAACAGACCTGCTGCCAGGCACAGAGGATTGGAGGTCATTTACCATGTCCGTTGTAACAGAAAAAAAAAATCTACATGTCTGGTGTTCAGCCCCCTACAGTCAATAGTGAAGTTTCCAAAATATGCCTGTTAAGTGTCCAGTTTTCACAGGCTTTGAGGGGAAAAATCCAAGAAGCTACCCTTGAATGATTCAACACTCTACACGATCTAAGCATTGCACTTCAGTTTTTAAAGGAAAAGCCACATGCTTTCTGGCCTCAGTTGCTCTCTGCAACTTGACTTTATAAGCTGAATATCTGTTCTTCCTGATTTCAAGCTGAGAAACTGAATAGGGACACTGTGAAATTATTTTCCCCATCCCCACTGTGAAACTTCCTACTAGTATACTCTTCGCAGACCATTTTTTCCATGTGTAAAATCCAACTAAAGATTAAACAGCTGTATCAACTTCTCTGTCCAGCAAGGGAGATTTAAAAAGTAAGGAAATACATATGTTGTGCATGCATGTGTGCACACACTATATATCCTCTTACGAGAGTCAGACAAATGACATAATACCCATATGGCTCTGCAATTCTTTGGGTATTTTTTTGTAAGTTACTGCACCTGCACTCTGCTCACTAACACATCTTTTAATACAGCAAAAACTAAGGCGGTTTGAAGAGCTGTCATTTAAACCTAAGTGCCATACACATTTGTTTTCCCCCTCCCCTCACAACATCAGACTGTATAGAGGCCTAAGACAAGCCATAGACAGCCATGCATTATTTAAAGGTCCGATAACTCATGATCCACACCGAACAGAAACGAAAAGTTTATACCACTGGGATGAGAGAAATCAAGTCTGTCCATGAGATGTGATACACTGAGACGACTGGTTGAATCCATGTTCCAGGATACTCACACACTTTTAGAAGCCCTGGGGTCCTACCCAAAGGCACTGATATTCTTGGGTTCTGTTTAAAAGGGGGATTACATCTTTTCCTTGTACTCTTTTTGTAAAATTGTATAAGCTCTTTGCATCCTTTCTTTCCCCTCACACTTTATTCTACAGATCACAAGGCAGCAATATCAGTCACAAGTATGCACCCTCTTCTATCTTTGCTGTTGCTGTTTCAACAAAAAAACAGTTGCTCCTATTTTTAAGCACATGAATAGATTTAACACTGAGGACACTATTTATGCTGAAGGACAGCTCTGATGACACAATGTTTCCAGCTGCTAGAAAACAAAAGGAGTTCAGATGGAATGATTTGAAGTGTAAGGGGACAGCACTTTGTCCACAAGGTCCTAACTGGTTTCTGCTGATCTCCGCTTAGATTTGCAGGAGGGTGAATAAACACTTTTAAAACAAATTTATGAAGATTGCATTAGGCTTTAACATATTATTCTTTTAAAAATAACTTCTTGTAATATGAAATGTAAAAGCTACTCTAAGGCTTACACTAATAATCATTTAAATAATTTTTAAAAAATATGTTGCATCAAAGATGACTCCACAAACTGGAGCAAGTTAGTGTTCCTTCTTAATTAAGAATTAGGAGAAAACATTTCTATTGAAAGGCTTGAGTTGACCTTGAAAATATGTCTGAATGTCATGTTCTGCAGTTAGCCACTATTGCTTTGTCTTTCCAAAGGAGTAAATGCTGGTACAGTGTATTCTACTAATATGCATACTGGACAAGTGAATAATTTGCCAATATGCACAATACATACCTGGTTCTAATATTTGGTCTATTGTTTACATTCTACCAAACAACAGTTACCTGCCTACCTAAGTCAGGACAATAGGGCTCTGCAGGCTGGATCTGGCACTTCTGGGTTAAGTGGATAAACTTCATAGGTACACAGATAACACCTTTCAGTCTCATTGGGCACGTCTACATGAAAAGCTTAATGATCTCTGGACTAATTCTACTGCACATTAGACTAATTCTACAGCTGGCAAAAACTATTAAGGGTCACACAAAAAATATCTGTGCTAATGTGCACGTTCTGCTCCAATTACGGCATATTTAGTACTTGTTATAAGAGGTACTAAATTAATGCACCATAATTATGGCGCATTAATGAACGTGTAGACATGCCCACTGTCTATTTGATAAAGTAGCTCCACTCTACTAAATATGTAGCTGCACTCTGTTTAACTGCATAATCAGTGCTAGGAAAGGGGGAAGGAGAATTAGTTGTCAAAGGGCTGCTAGAAGAAGACTTGACATTGACAGAAGATAACTAGGTCCAGGGTTGCTATTATTAAAAGTCTTAGGGACCGAAGCTGGTCAGGTTCGGAGCTGCTACTTCTGCTTATTTTCCAGACTTCTAATCTCAACCCAAAATTAACTAATAGAAGCCCTTAAAACACTGGGAGCTATTCAGTTCCAAGGCTATTAATGCCACAGCTTTTACAGTATGGTATAGATAGTGAGCACTGTTAACTTTAGTTTGAATAAGTGCATACCCTGAGTAAGTGCATAGCCTTTTTTCTGCCCAAGGCTGTATACTTAAAAGGAATGCACTGTATTTACATTTTTCAAAAATGTAAGTATATTCAGTTTCCTAAAGGAAGGAAAAAATTCTGCCTTAATTACTTCTGGTTTCAGTGTAGCTAGCAGGTGCAGCCCCCCCCTCCCCCCCCAATCTGAGGGCTGTGGCCAGAAGGCTTATTATATTTCTCGGTTAACATTGGCCAAAAAGAGCCAATAGCTGATAAGGTTAATTTTCCTTTTATCAGTGCCGATCTGATATGGAATCAATATATTGGTGCACCTCTATTTTCTAGTGGCACAAGTTTCCCTTTTACACTCTCTCATATTAGAGTTTCCTAGTAGCTATCCATGCTAGCATCTCACTTTCCTTGACATAAATGCCATTTTCATATCCATATCTGACGACACTTTGGTCTCCTTTCCTGCTCCTAACCTACATCAAATTAGCCTCCTCATTCTTTCCTCAGATGACAGTTCCTCTAAATGCTTTATGAATCCCCTTGCATTTCTCAAGGGTTTCCTATCAACTTACAGTTTAATCATCTTTTTTTTTTTAAATCTCAGCATACCCAAAAATGGACAGAAAAGCATATATGGTTGAGGAATGGAGAACTGTACCTTAGTAATGGCTACTGCTGCTTGTTTTTAAAACCAGAGAAGCTGGTGCTGGAAAGGAAATGACAGTGCAATTACAGAAGCAGTCTTTCATGAGGTGTTAGCGTGTGCAAGGACAGAAGTGCAAACACTCCCATATTAACTTAATTTTTCTCTGCTTTCTGAAGGACTGAATTGTCAGCAAAAGACAATGTAGGGACTGCTTTTGATCTTACAGAGCAGAGATGGGCAAAATGGCAGATCCAGGGCATGCAGGCAGTAGATCGCAGCTCTGCTCCAGCTCCAGACCACGCTGTCACTGCTGCAAGACCCCAGCCCTGGAGCAGCTCTCTACCTACCTGCACACCCTGCCAACACTGCTGGGGCCAGTCTTCATGGAAACCCTGGCTCCATGCTGTCACAGTCCCACCCGTCCTGGGATCTCCGTGAAAACTAGCCGCAACATGGGCAGGGGCTGCTGAGAAATGGAGTCTGTTGCGGGCCCAATCTAGCCCATGGGCCAGACTTTCCCTGCCCCTGTTACAGAGGATCTTGATACTGTTCAAAAAGTTTCCCCAAACTGAGCTTGCAAGTTGGTTCCACATTTCTAAATTAATCCCTCTTAGAAAGTACATTAGGAGTGATGTGGTAGCTGTGATGATCCAGAAAATGATAGCTGCAAGGTTTTTTGTGTCCATCTTTTGCCAGATTTTCTCTCCTTGAACCTGAAGAATACATTAAATTCAAAAGGTTGTCCAAGTCTAATCATGAAGCTGACCAATAAAAAGATATCACCCACAAAAATCCTTGCCTCTGTCACACACACCAACTTCCACTCCCCTTCAGGCAATGCCTAAAAAGGCTGCAGACAAATTCATCCCTAAACCTGCTGGATATACTTCTGGGCCTCACACCAAATCCAACCTGGGAGCTCAAAACTCAAAGTACAAACCACGGCATTGCCTCTTTCATCCACTCATTATTAGTTTTTGGCTGCATTAACAGAGCATGCCCAATTTGGCATTCAACAGCTGCATCTGATATGCATGGGAAGGCCAGAATAAGTTTGCTAATTTGCTACCTGGACCAGGGCCTTAAGCTGTCATGGCATATTTGTTCAGTAACATTTCACAAACTTCAGACTTCAAGAGTCTCCCTGCTGAATATAACCACAGCCCTTGCACTGACATTCCTAGCACTTCTTCTCCTATTGAACCAGCAGAGCTGTGGACTTCTTTTCAAGGCCTTATTTACCATTTTTAAATTTATTTAAAAATGACAAGACATTGATCTTAACCACTTCATCCCCTACTGGCTGTGTAAGCATTGAAAAGGTTTCTTCAAACACCTCTAGATGTACAAGTCTTAAATTATTTTATCACACATAAAATTACATCTAGAACTCTTAAGTGATCGCACAAACCATTTGAAGACTATTTCCAAATGTGTTTCTGTAGGTAAAGGCAGAATCAATGAACTCGTAATTAACCCACATAGACACTCTTATCACCCAAATACTTATCTAGTCTTCTGAACAATTTTGGAGCCTGTGCAAAGCCTCATACTGCCAGGACTACACTGTAATCAGTATCCAAGCTAACCAATCAGCTAACTCAACCACAGCTTCATTTCTTCACTATCTCTGGAAGTCAAACCTGAGATTTAGGAGGAAATTTGGCCACTTTGCTTTAAAAGACAGATGATCATGAAGTGGCAATCATTTGAAGCATTTTGTTTCTTTATTCTCCAATGCCTCCACTACCATTAAGGGGACAAGACTACTTTTCCTTGGTTAACTTTGAGAAAAGTTGAAATTCACTGTGCATCTCTTAATTGTAATGCAGTTCTTTGTATAGTATGCATTCAACAGCTAGGATTTCCACTGATCTAGGTTCATCTCATGCTTTACACAAAAGGATTACATTTCCAGGAAGGAGTTACAGTTCAACAATGATGTGTTTTTTCCACTGAAGCAGAATTTGTGCACTGTTTTCTAACTGGAATTCTCAGTGATTATGATATAATCTACAAGAAGACGTTATAAGAACTCCTCATCTAAAAGACTACTTCAGAGAATTTAACCTGTGCCTACAAAATAACCACCCCCTTCCGTGCGACCCATTTCTTGCTAATTGCCCTCTTAAATGTTGCTGTATTTGTACCAGTTAAAAGAGGTTTTGAAAATTGTAATTCTGACATTGCTTATCAACAGGGATCCGGGTTTACTGTTTGCCATGGAAAAACATAGCAAAACGCAGATTTTCTCATTTTAAGGAGAAAAACACAGATAAAAACATGGGAGCTGGTGGGCTTCCCCATGGAAGGAGCTGGGGGGTGCGACACGAGGGCAGTCAAGCAGAGGGTGCCACATGTATGTGCACGTGCACACATATATGTGACAGCCAGCCAGCGTGCAGAGCAGCTACCCTCAGGTAAGAGGGTGGGGGGATTAGGACCCAATAGTAAGGGAGGGAGATGGGCAAGGCTGGGCGCACTGCCCAGTCAAGGCAGTACATGGGACCTGGGGCTTGGGCAGGAATGAGCAGCTGCAGGGCCCAGCTGGGGAGTGGGACAGATCCATGGACAGCTCATTTTGGGGGGGCTGGCTCCCCACCACTGCTGGGCGTCCACTCTGGCAGGGCTGGGAAGTCAGGAGGCTATGGGTGAGGAGTGAGGGGCACCAGAAGGGACAGGGGGCTGTGGGTTGGGAGTGAGCGGTACCGGCAGGGCCATGGGGCTATGGGTGGGGAGTGTGGGGCACTGGCAGGGCCGGGGGGTGGCGGCTGTGGGACAGGAATGAGGGGCATCAGCAGGGCCAGGGGGCTTTAGGTGAGGAGTGAGGGGCACCAGCAAGGCCAGTGGGCTGTGGGTCAGGACTGATGGTCACTGGCATGGCTGGGGGCTACAGGTCAGGAGTGAGGAGCACTGGCAGGGCTGGGGGTTGGGAGTGAGGGGCAATGGCATCAGCAGGGCACCAGCATATCAAGGCTGCTCGGTGCCACAAAGGCGTGGGGGGGATGAACAGCCACAACTGGACCCATGTCCTGGTGAGCAAAGGGGGGAGGGGGAGCTCTGATTTTCCATGTTTAAAAACCAAAAATCAAGTGCCAAAATTTATTGGTATTTCAAATTTATTATATAATAGTGATTGAGGCACTGGTAGGCTTTCAAACTGCTTTAAAAATGTAAATATATCAATAAAATGTTGTGTTCAATTAATACATATATAGATATAGATATATATATCTATGGAGATATATATATATATATATATAGAGGGAGAGAGAGAGAGAAGCATTTCATTTTAATTGGGGGGGGGGACAGATTGGGGGGGGTAAGCAGAGAATCTGCAATTTTTAAACAGAGAAAACCAGGATCCCTGCTCATCAATAGCTACTCAAACCAAATTTAATTGGATTTGCCAAACAAGTAAAAACTGTTCAAAGCTCCTTAAAAAAATCTATTCGAGACTTAATGAGATGCAGTATTAAATGGTTTACCAGAAAACAAACAGGATCTCTTGTTTTCCTTTCACCCCTAAACTCTAATTCTAGCAAAACATTGGTGGATCTGAAACCCTGAGCTAATGACCTGAAAATTAAAGAATGTCATCCCTTATTACAACAATTATGCTGCAATTACAAAAAGCCTAAAACAAAAAGAAAAAAAAAAGTAATGTTGAACTGTTCTAATTTTCTAGGCCAGTTTCATGTGTACCATCAGATCTTGTCTATAGTGGGAACCCCCAACAATCTCAGTCAAAAGGAACCAATTGTTTGAGTGGCTCCCTTTTCAGAAGCTATTAACACAGACAGTAGGTGCTATTTGGGCTGAGAGATCTCTTATCTCATACAGTGGAAATAAGAATTTCACTCATTCCCCATAGAGGTTTGTAAGACAGAGGACACAGCAATGGATGTGATCAGGAAAAGAAAAATACAGATAACGGCTTGTAGTACAGCCAGTTCCCACACTTTCATCTCAAACTCACAATATTCCATCATTATCTTAAATTCTATCATCTGGAGCCAGGGGAAATGGGGGAATCTGCACTCCCAGGTTGCAAAGAAAAGCCTTGAAAATATGACCCTTAAAGAACTATTCAAAAACAAGAACCCACAGTTTTTCAAGCAAAATACATAGTAGGGCTGCAGGAGGGGGCAAAGAGGGCCAAATCATAATTTTTGAATACTTGTGTTATGAACATTGATTTGAGCTAGTTCATGAAAAACCCACATTGTTGTGCTTGTATCTTATTTGTGTACCAAGAGGTGTTAGTAAAGAGTTTTCAAATATAGCATCATTTTCTAAATATAAACAGATCCTTAAAGATGGTAATGGAAGGGAACCATATCCTGAAATATGAAATGCGAAAAGTTGCCCAAAGCCTCAGCTTTCCTGTAAACAGTGGTTGTGCTTGTATTTAAGTACAAAAATCACATGGTACAAGACTACCTCTAGGTTCTTAAAATGATACATATCCACATAGTTTCCTGATACTAGTGACCTATCTAGGGACTGAGAACCATGGCTCCTGGTTTCTGAATTCATTACCACCATGAACCTGTCTGTCCTCAGACAAGACATTTATCTTGCTGCATAACTTTAACCTATACGAAAGGAGTACTGAACACTGTTTCAAACTAGAATTATCAGCTTTATTATTATTTAAAGTACAGATATTTTCAGATGATGGGTCCTACAGAAAAGCACAAAATACATTACATTTTGTATCAGTGACTAACCAGAGCAGGGAAAACTGACACTGAATTAACCACTCCTCTGAAATCCTTTCCTCCTCCTCTGATCCCTCAACTGGATGCACACATGCGTATTACTACAGCGGATGGATGCATTCTGTAAGATCAATCCTGACAGAGAATTTGCACACCTTATAAACCTAGCTTTGCACCATCAAAGCTAGAAGGTGGTAAAGTTGTCCTAGGTTGCTCTCGAGGCACCCCACTGCTGCTCTCAACCTCCAATGGCAGAGAGGGGGAAAGAGCCAAAATTTCCCTGTCCTGAAATACAAGTCGTCAAATATCAATTGATAGCAAACTTTAGAATAAAATCCCAGCAAATCAGACAAAAGGCTCTAGAGGCAGATGACATGCCACATCACTGTTTCAAATACTAAGGTCAGTCAAAAGATAAGAGTGACATGACATCCAGTACAAAGGCTGGTCAATGATATTCCAAGTGTTACACGAGCAGAATCTGGTGGTGGTTAAAGCTACCTGAATTTCAGGCTATTACAGAAAACTTGCTAGAGAGATAGAGCAAACTTAAGCAACTAGATTTTCAACACAGCCAAAATCCAAGGGCACTTTTACACATGCTCTGACATGTTCTGATTAGATCACGTTGGAGCAGACTCAATTAATCAAGTGTAGTGGAGCGTGCTAATCAGAAAGTTTCAGCATGCTGCAGGGTTTCACGTATTCAGTGTCCCCTCATTTCAAAATGGCAGCAGGGTGCTTTAACTAAAGCTTGTGCAAGCTTTAGTTAAACCGCCACTGCTACCGCCATTTTGAAACATGGGATGCTGCTCCTGAGAGGCCCTTCCCTCACCCCCGGAGCACGTGTACAGATGCCCCAAATGCTTAAGCAAACCATTTGAGATTCCTTAAAAGCATATTAGAAATCTAATGAAAATTATGAATATTTCAGTCCTTTACTGATTTTTGTTTACTTAGTTTTTCCTTCAAATCCCTGCCAGAAATACCTCAAAATAACTTGTATGATCACATTTTGGTACTCCATGGTCCAATTCAGGGTAGGCAGTGAGGATGGAAAACAGAAGACATTTATCTGAACACATCAAAAATTTGGAATGGCTCTATTCCAAACATTTTGGCAATAATTTTGAGCTGTATTTTTACTTAACCTAAATCAGTTTGCCCACACATATACCCCTTCCCTTAACTAGTCTAGAATAAGCATGTATGTTATTTATATGTTGAATGTTCTTATGACCACTAATCAGGGAGATGTGTCTGCACAGAGGCAATGAATGAGCACTCACAATCCCCTGCACACTGTGGCTATGTACAGCGTTTTGCCATGTTTTCACCTCCTGACTTGGACCCCAGAAAGCAGCTTCTGTAGTAACTTACAGTTAGCTAAAAAAGGCAACTGAAAAAAGGCTGAGCCACATGGTTAAAAGGGTTTTTTCCAGTCCAAGGAAAGCAAGAGATCATTAATGGAATTATAGCAAAAACAGAGTAATTTCTCAATATGCAAAGTTGACTCACACCCACTTTGTGAGCACCTTGGTCTTAATCTGTCCAGCCTTGTTTACAACATATTCCATGGGAAATACAGCACCCAGACAAGTAATTTGAAAAACCTTTTTTGGTCTTTCATCTCCCAGAATGTCTCAGGGCAAAAACAATCATTTAAAATACTTTCCTTGGGTAGAGTCTTAATTTGTAGAACTGTTCTTTTAAAGAACCAAACCACTGAATAGGGCAATATTCAGGGATCTTCATAGAGCAATAATCTTCTCTATAGCTAGTATGTTACCTATCTTGCTTTTCAGACACCTTTGTTGAGGTAGAACACCAAGAAAGCTACAACTGCCAGGTTCAAATGAGGCTCTGACCTATTACTAGCTAGATAATTCCCCGCTGTGCACAGATTTGTAATCTGCCCTGCAAACCAGATCTGGCCTAGATGCAAATCAAGAATTTTAGACCCTGAGCAAACCACACTGCTTTTATAGCAGTCCCAGATAAAAGAGGAATACAGGAGATTTCAAATATTTTTTTAAGTCTCCTGGAAGGCAAGAACAGATAAAAATCTTTTAAGAAAAACATGTATTGCCTTCCAAAAGCTTACTCCATGTATATACAATATGTTATATGTATCCTACTGTATAAAGGCATACACTTTGAAGTAAGAATAAGGTTACATTTCAATTCTGTAGAGTCGGAAAATGAACAATTTGGTATTTGCACAACAACCTTAGTTTATTCAAAGTGCATGTATTTTCTTTGCTGAAGTATATTTAACAGTACAACTAGCATTCCCACAAATTCTGAAATGTGCATTACTTCTCTTTAGAATATCTAAAATGGTTATATTAACACAACACTCATGCAAGTGTTGCTGTTTGTTTATTTCCCTGGATATGTTTAATAAAGATGCTTCAAAACTAGCAATTTATACAGATTTTAGTCTGCACTTCCCTGCTGAACTGCATAGCTAAAAGCAATACAGCTGTAGAGATACACAAGTACGTGATACTGATATTTCATTATCTTAGTTGGTAGTACTTTAGCTAGCTGCCTAATAAAAATTATTCTCATAAAAGGATACCACTAATTTTCATTGACTTGTCTGTCTTTTTCTTAAAGCAAAACCACCACACACAAAATTTATTTTGAAGACTTCCTCAGTCATAACAGTAACTTGGAACAAAGTCTTAAAATTCTGACCCTATGAAGAAAGGAGTTTAGATTAGGTTAAAATTAGGGCTCAGTTCCATATTTGGCTCTACTGCTAGCTGCTGCTACATTCTTTCTTCCCTAGTGGTTAATGGACTATGCTATTTCCATTACAAAAGAGCCTACTCCATCCTATTCCCATGGTCCTATACAGTCTTCTCTGTAGGTCCCAACTCTACTCTCTCTCAACAAATCACCACTCTTGTTGGCAATGAAGCCAACAAGTTGCATGATGAAAAAGATCATGCCAGCTGTTAATCTGTGCCTGTGTGAATCACACCCAACTGCAGCACAAAAGGTACAATTTCCCATGCATGTCTATATATTTATAGACACACACACTAGTTGTGAGGCAACCAGTCACAGCCAACCTTCCAAATTAGGAGGAAGACAGCTGCATGGGTAGAAGCAGGAGTGCTGAAACCAAGAAGTGTGAAAGGAGTTAAAGTTGTGCCCACAAAGAAGTAGTTAGATTCCCTTGATTTCCAATACCATTTATAACATCCTTTTATGACCCATCCAAAAGTAAGGAAGAAATAAAAAACCTCATGTAACAAAACTAATTTTGGGAGGAGGGAGCACAGCCATAGATGGTCACAGACTAGTAGTTACGTTCAGGAAGGAAGCAATCTTCAGAAACTTACAACAATATCTAAATATGTTTATGGTCAAAAAAATAAAACTAAGCAGATACTAAATCTCACTTACCAGTACGAGTAATAGGCTAAAGCCAGTACAATCAGTGTAACACAAATTCCAGTTAGCAAACATATCCCTGGCTGGTTTACCAACATCTTCTTAATGTATTTGTTTCTGTTTATTAAAAAAGGAGAAAGGAGGAAGGAGCAGGTAAACAAAATAGGAAAAACAAAGACAATGCAAGCCTGCTTGGAGAGTAAATCAGCATTGGCAAGGAGAAGGGATTATGATGACAAAAGCACATCGAGGTAAATCTGGAAGCCTCACAATTACTAAAATCTACCTCCTCAGCAAGAGCAGAAATTCTCCTACAGATAAAGAGTGGCACCCAACAGTTATGCTGAGTTTACAAAGCTCCTTTTACTCGAAGGAATAAAAAGGCACTGATAATAAAGAGGTGTTAAAGTTGACTAATATTAAAATTGGAAAAAAACTCTTCTATAAAAAAATATTGTCAGACCTTGTTGCTATAGCCCTCTGCCCTAATCCAATAATCTTCTTACGACAAATTACCATGCTACAACCAACTAGATTCGCTTGCACTGTGTAGCACACATGTTTCACGCTGTTTTTTTGCACTTTTCTCCCTCCACCAAGTTAGTGAAAGATATATCTGAGCATTTAATAAAAACATGTTCTGCCCACCTAGCAAGTCATACTTTCATTGATATCAATAGAAAGCACTTAAAAAGTTTGAGGACACCAAGCACTAGAGAAACGAGAGAAGAAATTTGGTCTGTCGTTGGCAGAGTAAGTGCTTAAGGGCCATGAAGACTTCAATAACTGTGATGGGACAAGAAGTACCTTATGTTTCCATAGGATACAGAACTGGATTTTCATAAAAACTGGGGAAGAATTCAGATGCCATAGGCTGAAGGGAAGTTAAGACCCTGCTGTCTTTAGGTCTCTGCTGTGACTGATTCCCTTACCCTTCTCCCAAGAGTAAGGACAAATGAACATTATAGTAAAATAAAGGATGTGGAGATTCTTACAGAGCAGCTGGCACACAGAAACTGTGCATGTGTATTCCCACGCCATAGTAAATAGTAAAACTAATCCCTGCTGGATCTGGCCCTCCTTCACTGAGAGTAAATTACAAGGATTCTAATTTTACAGGGAAAAAACAGAAACATTAATGACTGCTCTGAGCAACTGATGCACAGTAAGTACCCATTCCCACTTACCTTGCTCTAATTTCTTTTTGTGACTAGCTTAAATGAAGATGCTAAGGGTAAGAAACATTAACATGACAAAATAGGGAAGGCTGCACTACATCTTAGCCATAGTAGGTCAAAGGTGCCAAGCTTCAGGGCCACGGGCCAAATCCAGTCTGCACAACTGTTCCATTTGGTGTGCTGGTACTCCTGAAGGCCACTGGAGGTTAGGGGACAAGGCTAGCAAGGTGTGGCCTGTCACAGAACTTGGGGTCCCTGAACCCTGAAGGACATGGACATCTGTGGCAGGGGGACAAATGGCTGTTGTGCAGATACAGACATTGCCTGCTCCTGGACCTGCGGATCTGGCCTGAGACGAGTTCCCAGAGTCCAAATCCAGCCAAGGGCAAGTCTGACAGACCTGCTCTAGATCTTCTGTGGATTAATAAAGGAATCATTTAGAGACTAAGGAGAAGAGAAAAGAAATCTAAGCTCATTGCAGGAGCAAGCAATGCCATGCCAAGGTGTGGTTAAGGTTCTGAGGCCCATAGCTATCTAGACGTCCAAGATTAGAACAAACACAGAATTAAGTCCATGTCTATACAGTTTTTATATTTGGATGTCAGGGAAGAACGTGTGCTGAGGTGGGGCTGCTTTTCACTTTTACAGTGAAAGTACAGTGTTTAGCCTAGATACAGTTATACCAGTAAAAATACCTTTAGATCATTTTACTTTATTCCAGAATAGGAGTGGCTGAAGTGGTAAGACTCACCTAAACCCACAAGTTTTAATAATTTAGGAGTAGTATCAGGAACTCTGGAAAGCAGCAGAGTTCAAACTAAGTATAGTTTGCAGGCCAAACTGTAGCATCAGGAGGAAAACCAGCTAATAGTATGCTAGTTATACTTTATACGTCAGTGACTGTACAAGTCACCAGTGCCTACAACTTTTACGATGTAATTAAATTGAACAGATACAACATAAACGCAGTAAGTAGAATGGAGAGATTTCTATACAGGAAAGGGACAAAACTGGAATTATCTGAAAATATGAACCAAAGGGGGGAAAAACGGAACTATTTAGCTATAGTTAAAGACCAAATCAGATATTTATGAAGTTCAAGAGAGCTAGCTGTAGTAAGAAACCCATGCAAAGAAACATTTCAGAAGGACTAGTGAATTAGTCACCTAAATATATTGTCTGAGTATAACTCCATAACTAAATAGGAGTTAGGTGCTGAAATATTTACATGGGCTGAGACCAAGGTGGAACAGAATTCTAAAGGAGGTAACCGCATCAAGCACCATTCATGCATTTCCTCAAAAAGGAAAAGCCTGATTTTCAAATGTCCAAGCAGGTGCACATTGGCATTAATTTGAAATGCTCACACTTGGAGACACAAACATTAACTTGTGCACTGTATGTGCTTGTATTAGCATTTATCAAACCCACACGCTCAGAAATCATGACTTTTTTGCAATCACTTCAGATAGTGGAAAATTACTCATTGACCTATACAGTCATGAATTATAGGTAGATCATCAGTAAATTCCATACTCTGGAACAGATAGGTGCCCTTCCTGTGGGCCACAAGGGAGTTTTTACTGATCATGTTTTCTTGGCTATGTTGTTTTTGCCCTCCACTGGTATAAAAAGATGAAAAAAACTTTAGGAAAAAAAAAGAATACACAACATAAAGATGGTATAAGAGACCTGCTGCTCCAGATGTAGAAGCTTACAAACCACATTTCATCCTACAACGTTTCAAATAAGCAGGTATGAAATATCAATCTTCAGGACCGTAAATCCACATTTTTTAGATGCACAATACTAATTTATGAAAATGTATTCAGTGAAATCTGACAAATTATCAGACAGCCTCAGAACACTGTAAACTAATACAAAAACAAAGATAAGCAGCATTTAAAAAAGCTTCATTACAAGATTTTTTTTAAAATTAGAAATTTGCAATAATTGCCTCCATTTGAAACAGGCTTATTTGGCCTGCTATAAAAGCAATTCTAAAATTACAGTCCTGGTATTCAAACAGTGATTCTATAATACCAGCCCTTACATAACAGAAGCAAAAAGGAGTTAGATAACAGAACTGCTATTAGTACAGAACGGCTTCTGAGTAATAGGTTTCTTGTATAAAATAAATCAGTTATATAATTATATAGTGTTGCCAATCTTATTCTCTGGAAATAAAATATTTGCTAGTGTCTCCCCAGCTCTAAGACTATGCAGAGTTCTTCTCTCTTCTCCCAAAGTACCCTTTTTTTTTTGTTGAGGGGGGGAACAGGAATATATATACCTTTTTGCTTGGAAATCAAAATAAAATACATAGAAAACTTGAGGACTGAGTGCAGGTACATCAGGCAGATACTCACTATAACTAGGAACTCATCCAACAGTCTACCATTAAACCCACTCAAAAGTCTCTCTGCCTCTGATTCTGTGTGTAAGATACAGATTGAAAAAGAAACAGAAAAACCAAAGCCTAAACTATCTAAAAGGAACTGAAAATGTTATATAAGGATAATAAATTTCACTTTGTGAATAGAAGAAATATGCAAAAAAAATAGCCAGAAATGAAAAGCTATTAGATTGCAATATACTCTAGGGGAACAAGGTCATGCCTTAACTGCTTTGAGCAGCAGGTGTGTACTCTGAGCAGCCGGTGAGTGCTGCAATCATCACATGCAGAGATTCTTCAGTGCAATCAAGGCTGTGTATGGGCCAAGTTCTTGTGGACTCACCCTGCTTAGATCTGAAGATGGCAAAACACTCCTAAAAAGACAATGAGTACATCCAAAACTGCTGGAAGGAACTCTTGAACCAAGAGCTCTTGAACAGAGAATTAACAATGACTAATGAAATCATGAAATCTATCCCCCAGTATCCAGTAAAGGAAGTACTTGACAGTCCACAAAACTCTGAAGAAGTCCACCAGGCAATATGACAGATGAAGAACAACAAAGCTTCTAGCCCTGATGGCAGATTGAATGAGGTCTTCAAAGTTGGTGGGGAAACTACGACCAACAAGCGCCACACAGTTTCTCAAAATTTGGAATACTGAGGAAATTTCCATGGACCTAAGGAATGCCAATATTGTCACCATTTTTAACCAGGGAGATAAGTGTGACTATGGAAACTATCAAGGTATCGCCCTCCTCTCCATCACTGGGAAGATCCTTGCTCAGATTCTGCTGAACTGACTACTCACTCTCACTGAGGAAATCCTTCCCAAATCTCAGTGTAGCTTCAGACCATAGAGAGGACATGATTTTTCCAGCCCAGCAGATCCAGCAAAAATGCTGAGAACAACACCAGGAACTACATATGGCCTTCAGCAGTTTAACTAAAGCCTGTGGCTCTGTTAACCATGAAGCTTTATGGAAAATCTTATCAAAGTTTGGCTACCCAGGGAAATTTATCACCATACTAAGATTCCTTCAAGACCAGATGACTGTCTCCATCCTATACAGTGGCTCTGCTACAGAGCCCTTTGCCATTTGACCTAGCATCAATCAGGGCTGTGTGATTGCACCAATTCTGTTTTCCATCTTTCTTATGGTCATCAGGATGCTCCTCAGTGACTGCCTGCCACATGGTGCACTAACCTAGTGAGGAGGGCTTTAAATTAGGTTTGCTGGGGGATGGACACCAACACTCTGAGGTAAGTGGGGAAGTGGGTGACCTGGAGGAAGAGCAAGTAGGAAGGGGGCAACAGAGGAGGTGCTCTCATACTTCCTGAGAAATCAGGGCAATCGAGTAGTTACCTTGGGTGCCTGTACACAAATGCATGGAGCCTGGGAAACAAGCAGGAAAAACTGGAAGTCTTCACACAGTAACACAGCTATGATGTGACTGGAATAATGAAAACTTGGTGGGAGCTCACATGACTGGAGTACTGTCATGGATGGGTATAAACTGTTCAGGAAGGACCAGCAGGGGAGAAGAGGAGATGCACTTTATGTAAAAGAGCCATATGACTACTCAGAGCTCCAATCTGAAACTGGAGATAGGCCTGTTGAAAGTTTCTGGGTTAGGGTCAGGGGGGAGAAAAACAACAGTGATATCATGGTGGGGGTCTGCTACACACCACTAGCCCAGGAGATAGTGGTAGATGAGGCTTTCTTCAAACAGGTAGCAGAAGTTTCCTGATCACTAGCTCTGGTTCTCATAGGGGGCTTCAATCACCCTGACATCTACTAGGAGGGCAATACAGCAGTGCACAGGCACAGATGTGGAGTGGAAAATTTTCCAGTGCTTTATTTTTCCATATGAAATTTTTCTTTTCTAAAAGTTCATTATTTCATAAAATTCATTAGTACCAATGAATGGATGTCAATACAATATTAGGCAAGCTTGGCAGTTTCAAAGTTGTAATTAATGTTTTTCAGGTGATTATTCCTAGGAAGTGTGTGAGAGAGTACATATATGTTTTATTAATTTATAAACAGGAGGGTAAATTCACTGACACAATAATCCAAACCAAAAATCAAGTTATGAATTCACCAAATTGGCTGTGCAGGTCAAATCAAAACCAAATGAACGCACCACTAAGCTTGTTTCTAGTTCTCAAAATCTCTTACTTCTGGAGAATCAGTCAGAAGCACAATTAATGAAGAAGATGCAGTGTGATGATAAGGTGCCCTTGTCCATAGACTCATTGATAAAATCATCCTTTCGTGAAGGAGAATGTGGTTCAAGTAGTTCTGAATCAGATTTGCCTCAATCTGATTCTGAAATGGAACTACAAAGTAGTGCAGGGGACTCTACAGATAGACAGTGAAACTGGAGGTGCCGCAGTGACCTCAACGGAAGAGAGTTAAACTCTGTTGAAGTAGATGAGTGGACAACCATGGTATATCACACACAGTTCTTTGGGCGTGCTAAAATTAGTGTGTCCGCAGTTTTCAGTGCCTTTGGGATTTTTTTCTTAAATTTAAACAAACAATGTAAGGGAAGTACATGTTATTGTGTATTGTCTTTACATTTTTACAAGTATTCCAATAAAAAATAATTTCTTTCCACATAAAGCTTTGAATTTCTTTTAATATGACCTTTAAACCACATTAAGTGTACTGTATTTAATTTTTTTCCTAATCAAATATTTGTTTGAATACTTGTGAGTATTGGGACTAAAAATTAACATGAGGGTACTTTTGAGTTTTGTTTACTAAACGTAAGTCAAATAAACATGCTAAATCACATCCTGCTCTATTTAGGACATTGGAAAATTTTCCAGAAAACCCATATCGCTGGACACAGGCAATTCAAGAAGTTGCTGGAGAGAGTGGGGGACAACTTCCTGGTACAACTGCTGGAGCATGCTCTTCTTGACCTGCTGCTCACAAACAGAGAAGAACTGGTGGGGAATGTAGTAGTGGATAGTAACATGGGCAGCAGTGACCACAAGATGATCGAGTTCAGGATCCTGAGGAAAGGAAGGAAGGAGAGCAGCAGAGTAAGGACCCTGGACTTCAGGAAAGCTGATTTCCGCTCTCTCAGGGAATTCATAGGCAGGATCCCCTGGGAAGCCAGACTGCGGGGGAAATGAGTCCAGGAGAGCTGGCTGTACTTTAAAGAAGCCTTACTGAGAGTGCAGGAACAAACCTTCCCAATGTGCAGGAAGACTAGTAAGTATGGCAGAAGACACAGCTTAGCATGGAGCACTTCAGTAAACTAAATCACAAAAAGGAAACTTATAGGAAACCGAAACTTGGACAAACAACTAGGTAAGCATATAAGAACATTGCTTGAGCATGCAGGGGTGAAGTCAACAAAGCCAAAGCACAACTGGAGTTGCAGCTAGCAAGTGAAAAGTAACAAAAATGGTTTCTACAAGTCTGTCAGTAGCAAGAGAAGGATCAGGGAAAGCATGGGTCCCTTACTGAATGGGAGAGGCAACCTTGTGACAGACAATGCATAAAAGGCTGAAGTACCTGATGCCTTTTTCACCTCAGTCTTCACAGGCAAGGTCAGTTCCCACACTATTGCATGAGGCAGCATAGCTGGGGAGGAGGTCGGCAGCCAACAGTGACAAAAGAACAGGTTAGGGAGCATTCAAAAACACTGGACATAAACAACAAGTCTATGGGGCCAGATGGGATGCACCTGAGGGTGCTGAGGGAGTTGGCTGATGTGATTACAGAGCCACCTGCCATCATCTTTGAAAACTCATGGCAATGGGAGAGGTCCCAGATGATTGGAAAAGGGCAATTATAGTGCTCATATTTAAGAAAGAGAAAGGGGGATCCAGGGAACTACAGACCAGTCAGCTTCACTTCAGTCCCTGGAAAAATCATGGAGCAGATCCTAAAGGAATCCATCTCAAAGCACCTAGAGGAGAAGAAGGTGATTAGGAACATCAGCATGGATTCACCAAGGACAAGTCATGCCTGAACAACCTGATTGCCTTTTGTGATGAGATGACTGGCTCTGTGGATGCAGGGACACCAGTGGATGTGGTATGCCTTGATTGTAGCAAGGCTTTTGATATGGTCTCCCACAACTTTCTGATAAGCAGGCTAAGGAAGTATGGTTTAGATGAATGGGTTATAAGGCGGATACAAAACTGGCTGGAGCATCAGGCTCAGAGGGTAGCAATCAATGGCTCAATGTCTAGTTGGCAGCCAATATCAAGTAGAGTGCCCCAGGGTTTGGTCCTGGGGCCAGTTTTGTTCAATACCTTCATCAATGGCCTGGAAGATGGGATAGAGGGCACCCTCAGCAAGTCTGCAGATGACACCAAGAGGGAGGGGGAGGGGGAGGGGGAAGGAATAGTAGATATGCTGGAGGACGGAGCTAGGATTTGGAGTGACCTAGACAAATTGGAGGATTGAGCCAAAAGAAATCTTATGAGGTTCAGCAAGGACAAGTGCAAAGTCCTGCACTTAGGACAGAACAACCCCATGCACCAGTACAGGCTGGGGGCTGACTGGCTGGGCAGCTCTGCAGAAAAGGACCTGGGGGTTACAGCGGACAATACGTTGAATATGAGCCAGTAATGTGTCCTTGTTGCCAAGAAGGCTAACAGCATACTGGGCTGCATTGGGAGAAGTGTTGATAGTAGGTCCAGGGAAGTAATTATTCTCCTCTATTCAGCATTGGTGAGGTCACATCTAGAGTACTGTGTTCAGTTTTGGGGCCCCCACTATAGAAAGGATGTGGACAAATTGGAGAGAGGCCAGTGAAGGGCAAAAGAAATGGTCAGGGGGCTGGGGACATGACTTACGACGACAGGCTGAGGGAACTGGGCTTATTTAGTCTACAGAAGAGGAGACAAGAGGGGATTTAATACCAGCCTTCAACTGCCTGAAGAGGGGCATGAAAGTGGATGGAGCTAGCCTGTTCTCAGTGGTGGCAGATGACAGAACAAGGAGCAATGGTCTCAAGTTGCAGCAAGAGAAGTTTAGGTTAGATATTAGGAAGAATTTTCTCACTAGGAGGGTAGTAAAACATTGGAACAGGTTACCCAGAGAGGTGGTGGAAGCTCCATCCTTGGACCCATCTAGACAAAGCTTTAACTGGGATGATCTAGTTGGGGATGGTCCTGCTTTGAGCAGGGGGTTGGACTAGATGACATCCTGAGCCCTAATTTTCTATGATTCTATGGCACTGAATACAGGATGAACAGGAACCTTTCAATCACTCCCACCTCTGTGTCAAAACCAAAGTTATATTACTCTTGATCGCGGAATATCAGTATGCTGATGATTGTGCTGTCATTGCACATACAAGGAGGATCTACAAATGGCCCTTAGCTGCTTCTCTCAAGCATATCAGTGCCTGGGACTGACCCTTAACATTGGAAAAACAAAGGTGCTTCCTCAGCCCGCTGTGGGCCAATCAACTTCCCCAGGAAAGATCCTCATTGACAGACAAGAGCTGCAGAATGTTAAGCACTTTGCAAACCTCAGCAGCCATCTTTCAAAGACCAATAACAATGAGGAAATCCAGTACAGGATCTGATGTGCCAGCTCATCAAAGACTGAGCTGGCCCATAATCATGCCAGCCTTTGGAAGACAGAATTATTATGTGTTTGACAACCATGACATCAGGACTTCAACAAAACTCCGACTGTATAAGGCTGTGGTAACCCCAACTCTTCTCTACGGCTGTGAAGCTTGAGTGACCTATAGGGACCACCAGAAATCCCTTCACCAGCAGTATCTGGAAGATCCTTAACAAAGTGGGAGGTTCGTCACACAAATGCCAGTGTCCTCACCAATGCTAACACCATCAATATGGAAGCGTTGATTACTCAACCTCAGCTGTGATGGAGTACAGGGCACTGTGTGCCACGTGCCTGATGTACACTTAATAAAATAACTGCTATACTCTCAACTCAGCCAGAGGAAATGTTTTAAGGAGACCCTCAAAGTAAACATTAAGTGTGGCACTAACATTACAAACTGAGAAAAACTAGCCCGGGACAGGACTAAATGGACACACCTTGTGAGAGAAAGTACATCTTACTTTGAGGAAATCCATTTTACTTCTGAGGCAGAAAAATGACAGAAACGGAAAGAAAGGAAACAAGACCAAGAAATCCGTGGTCTAACCTTTCCTTTAACTACCTGTGGCACTTGATAGAGAGTGCGAGGCTCTAGGATCGGCCTTCTTAGCCATCAATGGACTCAGCTACAATCTTTTACGTGGTCTGTGGGAGTGATCATCCTCGACTGAGGGACGGCTGCTGCCACTGACTCTAGCTGAACTATGGGCATGCCTTAACTGCTTTGAGCAGTTGGTGTGTGCTGCTAGCTGAATGATTGCTGCCTGTCTGAGAAAAGCTGAGGGGGATGGGGCTAGTCCAGGAGAGAGCATCTATGACCCCTCACCATGACCAGGGAGCAGCCAACAGGGAGGAACAAACAGGGCAGTTTGCAAGCAGTTCACAAATCAGTTCACAGGTCAGTTTGCTGCCCCTCAACCTTTGAAGGGGAGCCTTCAAGGTAAGTTCTCTCTTTAATTAAGAGTACCGAACTTAGCTATCTAGCTGAAGTAGCTATAGCTCAGCAGTTAGATCAATACTTAAATCCCTTGTTTAATATTTAGTTGCAATTAGAGAAGAGTTAGGCTAAAAAGGTCAAACCGTAAGTTCACAGTTTCTAAGGACCCAAATAAATCAAAACCTTCTTAAAAGGCAAAACTCAATTTTAACACTTAAAAATGCAGATAGAAGTCCATCTGAGGAGTGGGAGCTACCCAGCTTATTGTACCGAGTACACCTGTCCTTGGGGCAGGTTTCATATGAGTGCACATCCTGCCTTGGAGAGAACAAGTACATTCTCTCAGGAGTACAGTGGCACAGCTGGAGCAGCTAAGGGAGGCAGAAAGGTTTACAGATGAGGTTTTCAGGGACATTGCAGTCCTACCTCCACTGTAGCAATTCTCATGCTGCTGAGGAAGATGAGAGCTTCTAGGATGAAGGGCTTCAAGTTGGACAGAAATTATCCCTTAGACATGACCCACCTTCCACCAGATGTTATTGTGTCCTTTAGCACCATGAATACTCCTCCAAGGGAGCCCCACAGGATAGAAAATAGCATGTGGTGGTACTGGGGAGTTATTAGCAGGGATCCTGTTTTTTTCTGTTTAAAAATCACAAATTCTTTAATTAAAACTCTCCAAAATCTGTATTTTTCTGTAATTAAAATGAAACACCACTATATATAAAGGTATCAGCTGAACACAATGTTTTATTGATATATTTACAATTTTAAAGCAATTTGGAAGCCTACCAGTGCCTCAATCACTATAATAAAATAAATTCTAAACACCTATACATTTTGGCATTTGATTTGGGGGGGGGGGGGTTATCATGGAAAATCAGAGCTCCCCCCGACCCCTTCATTCACCAGGACGCAGTCCAACTGTAGCTCTCCCCGCTTCACTGATCTGTGGCACTGAGCAGCCATGATATGCCATTACCCCTCACTCCCCACCCACAGCCCACTGGCCCTACCAGTGCCCCTCATTCCCCACCCACAGCCCTACCAGTGCCCCTCACTCCCCACCCCACCAGCCCTGCTGGACGGGGCCCCCACCTGCTAGGACTACAGGGCCAGGGACCCAGGTCCACAGCCCCCTTCCCTCCCAGCGGTGCCTGTAGGAGGTGGTGGCTGCTGCAGCAAAGTGGAGTGTGGAGCTCATGGGGGAAGGAGCGGATGCAGGCTGCCCACTGCGGCCTCAGGGCTTCCTGCCCTACTGCCCTTCCCCCTGGCACTCTGCAGCCCAGTGAGTGGGACCTGGTACACCAGGGAAGAGTGGGTCAGGGAGGCTCAGTGCCGCTGCCAGGAGCAGCACACTGCCATGACGAGGCGCTCCATGTCCTCCCAGGAGCACACACAGTGGAGGTAGCCAGCCTCCCTCCTGCCCCCCCCAAACGAGCCGCTTGTTGCGCCGTCCCACTCCCCACTCAGGCCCTGTGGCCACGCATTCCAGCCCCAGGCCCCAAGCCCCACGCAACACCCTTGCTGGGCAGCAGCTTCAGCCACAGCCCAAGCCGCAGCACTAGCTCTGCTGAGCTCTCTCCATCTTTCATTATGTGGGTCTCCATTCCTACCCCGTGTATGTGTGCATATGCACATGGCATCCCTTGTCTGATCACCCTCCTCCCACTTCTTCCAGCCTCTTGCAAGCTGGAACTCTGCCAGCCTCCAAGGGGAAACCCACCATTTCCTGTGTTTTTCTCCTTATAAAAAGAAAATCTGTGTTTTTCTCCTTAAAATGCGCATTCTACCACATTTTTCCATTGCAAATAGAAAATCCAGATCCCTGGTTATTAGACACACAGGGGGTGCAAAAGTAGTGGATCTGTAGCTAGGCTGCTAGGGAGGAGCTGGTGGTCATGGTCCATGTGGGTACCAATGATGTTGGTAAGAGTAGCAGAGAGGTCCTGGAAGCTAAATTTAGGCTGTTAGATAGCAGGTTGAAGTCCAGGACCTCCATGGTAGCATTCTTTGGTATTGTTTCAGTGCCACACTTAGGGCCAGCAAGACAGGCAGAGCTCCAGAGTCTCAAGGCATGGCTAAGATGATGGTATAGGAAGGAAGGGTTTAGGTTTATAAGGAACTGAGAGACCTGTTGGAACAGGGGCAGCCTGTACAGGAGGGATGCATCTCAAGCAGATCCAAGGAGGTGATCCTCCCCCTCTATGCAGCACTGGTCAGGCCACAGCTGGAGTACTGCATCCAGTTCTGGGCACCGCACTTCAAGAGCATGTGGACAACATGGAGAGGGTCCAGAGGAGGGCCACTCGCATGATCAGGGGGCAGCAAGACAGGCTCAGTGAGGAGAGGCTATGGGACCTGAACCTGTTCAGCCTCCACAAGAGAAGGCTGGGGGGGGCGTGTCTATGAAACTATGATGGTCTTTACCTGCATCAACTGGTGGGGGAATGGCCATCTACATCAAAGACTCTATCAAATCAAATAGAGTAGATTTTTTTAATGGATAAGAAAGGTACCATAGAATGTCTGTGGATAGAAATTCAGGGTTTCAATAGAAAAAAAGTACATCTAGGGACATACTATCAACCCCACAAGCAGGACAGCAGCAGTGAGCTAGAAACGCTATGGGAGATTAAAGAGGCTGCAACAGCAGGAAACACAGTAATAACGGGGGACTTCAACTATCCACAAATAGACTGGGTCAATCTAACATCAGGCTTGGATGCAGAGACCAAATTTCTTGATGTTATAAAAGACTG
Organism: Crocodylus siamensis; assembly: GCF_052110815.1. NCBI lineage: Eukaryota > Metazoa > Chordata > Crocodylia > Crocodylidae > Crocodylus > Crocodylus siamensis. Next base: position 260,311,982 of record NC_143395.1, on the reverse strand, counting down.
TTCCCTGGAGCAGTCAGTCCTGAAACCTACAAGAAAAAAGGCTATTCTTGACCTAGTCTAAGCAGGATTTGGTGCAAATGGTAAGTGTTACTGAACAGCTCAGCAGTAGTGACCACTATGCAATTGGGTCTGACATCCATGCAGGAGAGGAGAAGAGAAGAAAATCTACTACAGTCATCTCTAACTTTAAAAAGAGAGACTACACCAAAATGAGAAAGCTAGTTAGACAGAAGTTAAAGAGGCTCCTGAGGAGGCAAAGAACTGTCAAGCAGCAAGGACACCACATTAGAGGTACAAACCAAACGCAAATAAAAAAGACAGAACGTGGACAAAAAGAAAGCCAGCATGGTTTAATGGCACAGTTGCAGAGGCAGTAAGCAGAAAAAAGGCTTCATTCACGAAGCAGAAGTCAAATCCTACTGAGGGAAACAAGACAGCATAAACTGGCAAATCAAATGTAAAACTGAAATAATAAGACAAGCTAAGAAAGAATTTGAGGAAAAATTTGCTAGAGACATAAAAGGTCACAATAAAAGTTTCTTTAAGTACACTGGAAGCCAAAGACCTGTCAGGGAGTCTGTTGGGCCATTAGATGATCCAGGAGTAAAAGGTGTGCTAAAGGTGGGCCATTGCCAAGAAACTAAATTCATTATCTATATTCACTGTGGAAGATGTTAGGGAGATTTCCTCACCAGATCAATTCCTCTCTAGGGACAAGTCAGTAGAACTGACCCAAATGGAGGTTTCAATAGGTGACATCATAGAAGAAATTGATAAACTAAATTGTAGCAAATCACCAGGACCCAATGGCATTCACACTAGGGTCCTGAAGGAGCTCACATTGGACACTGCCAATCTCTTAACTGCAGTATGCAACCTATCACTAAAAACAGCCTCAGCACCAGTGGATTGGAGGTTTGCCAATGTGACTCCAATATTTAAAAAAAGGCTCTAGAGGGGATGCAGGGAACTACAGGACAGTAAGTCTAACTTCTAGTCCTACAAAACTGATAGAAACAATAATGAAAGAAAAAAATAGTTCAGCACATGAATGAACAGGACTTGCTCTGGAAGAATCAGCGTGGCTTTGTCAACAGGAAATCATGACCCACCAACCTACTAGTTCTTTGAGGGTGTCAGTGGTGGACTTGAGCAATACATTTATCATAGTATACTTGGACTTCCAAAAAGCCTTTGCCAAGGTCCCCTATCAGAGGTTCTTAACTAAGGTAGTCAGGGGATTACAGGGAATGTCTATTTGTGGATTAGAGGTTGGCTCAAAGATAGAAAGCAAAGAGTGAATATAAAATGGGCAGTTTTCAGGATAGAAAGAAGTAAACAGCAGGGTCCCTCAGGGATCTGTTTTGGGACCAGTGCTCATTAACATATACATAAATAACCTGGAAAAGGGGGTGAGTAGTTACATGGCCAAATTTGTGGATGGACAAGATTATTCAAAGTGGTCAACACCAAGGCGGACTGTGAGGAACTACAGAAATATCTGGTACTATTGAGCAAATAGGCTACTAAATGGCAAATGAAATTCAACGTAGATAAATGTAAAGTGATGCACCTGGGCCAAAATAACCCAAACTATACCTACACTTATGTTAGGCTCTACATTACTGTGACCACCAAGGAAAGATCTGGGAATCACTGTAAACAGTTCACTACAAACATCATCTCAGTGCTCAGCAGCCATAAGAAAGGCAAACAAAGTGTTAAGGATTATGAAGAAGGGAATTGTAAACAAAATGGAAAGTATGATCATGCCCCTTTATAAATCCATGGTGTGGCCACACCTTGCCCAGTTCTGGTCCCCACACCTCAGAATAGTATAGAAGAACCAGAGAAGGGCAACAAGTGGTATGGAGGGGCTTCCATACAAGCAGAGACTAAAAAAAGGCTAGGCCTATTCAGTTTAGAAAAGAGATGCTTGGGGGGGGATATGATAAGGGTTTACAAAATACTAAATGGCAAAGAGAAAGTTGATAGGGATTCATTATTTACTAGCAAATTGCCGGTCAAGAATGACCGGGGTGGAGGGGGTGAGCAGGGATGGAGCCCCCACCCTGCTGCTCCAGGTCTGGCCCCGCTCAACTCCTGCCGCTGCTCCGGGTCCAGCCCTGCTCAACTCCCCCCTCTACTCCAGGTCTGGCTCTGCTTTACCCCCACCCTCCCTGCTGCTCTGGGTCTGGCCCAGCTCTACCCACCACCTCCCCACTGCTCTGGATCCAGCCCCACTCCATGTCTGCCTGGCCCACATCCATTTCCTTCACTCCCTGTCTGCTGCCTCCCTCTCCCTGTTGGCTGTTCTGGGGCATGTCAGAGCTGGGGGGTTGCCACCACGATCCCCACCTTTGCCCTCAGGGAGAGAGGCAGAGGGGGAGCCCTGCTGTTTGGACAGCCAGGGCTGTTTGCTGCCACCACAAACTTCCCCAGCAGCAGAGCAAGCTTGGAAATGTGCAGCCCAGGCCACGCAGCCACTCACCACCCACATTCTCGGCAGTGCAGGCACCCAAAAGTGTTACAGACACCCACACTAAGCCTTTTATTATAATAGAATTCTCTCTCACAATATAAGAACTAGGCATCACAAAGTGAAACTACTAGGTAGCAAGTTTAAAACTAACAAAAGAAGGTTGTTTTTCACACAACATGCAACTAAAGCATGAAATGCATTGCCACCCAAAGTTGTGGAAGCTGGCAGTTTAGCCAGGTTCAAAAAGGGATTGGAAAACTGCTTGGAGGAAAAAGGCATCAGTAGCTATTGAACATGGAAGTTGGGATACTGCCTCTGAATCAGGACTTTCCAGTCCTTATTAGCTGGAGGCTGCAAGTGAGAGAGAGGAACAAAGGTGAAAAAAACCCTGGGTTATACCCAGTTCAGCATCTCCCTTTTAGCATCCACTTTCTACCCCTCTGTGACATGCCTATTTGATGTGCCACTAAATTCACAAAATATTTTGAGATGGAAATGCAAAGTATTTCGAGAGCTTTCTAAGCTTACTAGTTTCTTCACTGTTAAAAAGCAAAAGGAAGTCAACCCACCATTTTTATTCTAGAGCTATGACCTCAGCAACTCACCCTTGTGCTAAAATGCCAGAGAAGCAGAGATGGTATGAAATGTCCCTTGAGAGACTGATTCCTCTGCCACATGAGCAACTGGTGCCTCCTGAGTCTGGGGGGCACCCACAGAAGCCAGTGTCAGCAGTGGGAACAGGGATGGCAAGTACTCGCAGAAGCTGCTGGCAGAGTTAGCGGTGGGGATGGAGCTGGCAAGCACCTGTACAAGCTGCCAGCGGCATCAGCAGCAGGGACAGAGCTGGCGAGCACCCACAGAAGTCGCCGCCGGCAGCTAAGACAGCCCTGTTGGGGGGGCATGTGCTCCCCCGCATGCCCCCTACCAGTCGTCTATGCTCTGCCATGTGTTGCGAGTCAAAAAGCACCAGAGTTATACCAATGATGGGGGGGACGGGAGGGGGAGAGACTGAAAGCGGGGCAAAGATTAAAAAATAAGTTACAAAAAGGATACAAAGATTGAAAGATAAAAGATCACAGAGATACATCCAGGCAAGCCAACATCATACAGGGTTGTATTAACAGGAATGTCTCTTGCAAATCAAAGGATGTGCTTCTTTTACTCCATTCAGCACTGGTGAGGCCCTCATGTGGAGTATTATGTCCAGTTTTGGGCCCCACACTTCAAGAAAGATGTGGACAGACCAGATGGTGCCCAGTGCATAGCAACAAAATGTTTAGGGACCTGGAAAGATGAAAGAATTAGGCTTATTTAGTCTGAAAAGAAGACTATGGGGGAATTTGATAACGGTCTTCAAATTCCTGAAGGGTCATTATAGAGAGGATGGAGATGGGCTTTTCTTTGTGGCTACAGGAAACAGGACTAGGAGCAATGGTCTCAAGCTGCAGCAAGGGAAATTTAGGCTGGACCACCCTCTAAGAAGGTGATTAAACGCTGAAACAGGCTACCTAGAGAAGTTGTAGAATCTCCATCCATAGAAATTTATAAGAGCAGGCTGGACAGACACTTGGCTGGGATGTTTTGGTCAGAAATGATCCTCATGAGGTCCTTTCCAGTCCTACATTCCTAAGATCCTAAGTATTTTAAATTCATTCTGGAATCTATTTCTCCTCCAAACCTTTTCAAAGTTGTGCTCAGTCAATTTCTGCTGTCATAGAGCTCAAGTCCCAGTGCTGCCTGTGCTGTCCTTCTTTGATGTTCACAAGTGTCTCATCCAAAATTCACAGGTCTGACCTCATACCAGATAACTAGCAAACAGTACTACTTTTTGAGAAAATTAAAGTTTCAAAAAGTTTTTTCTCTCCCATTCTTTTATGCCCATTTGAAGTTCATATTATGCAGTTAAACTGCTGTTCTTGGGGCTTCTTTGCCTCTACCTAGTCATCAAAAGGTTCATAAGTTTCTCAGAACGAGGCCCTTGTGATTTACAAACATGTCAACCCACTTAGTAAGATCTTTTTTTTTTATCACAGCAAAACAACTGCCAAATTGCATAACTATTCAACAGAACAAAGAAGGGAAATTCCTGTAGGAATTTTTTTAAAAACTTTTCATGATGACACTGTAATAACATCCTTTCATGAATTCTGAGAAGGTAGCAGAAAGGGAGAATACTCAGTATAGAGATAAAAGCTCATCTTGCTTCTTGCAACTCCTTACAGTCATAAAACATTGAGGCCTGCTTCCATCTCTTCTCTGGAAGCAGCCTGTTTGTGACAGCGTTACCGACTTGCTCGAGGTAGACAGGGTGCCAGACCCTTACATATGACTACATGCTACCATCAAATATTTTAGTGTGCCATCTCCATCTGCTGGTTGGAAGCCATTATAACTCAAGTACCTGAACATTACAGGAGATCAAGATAGTGAAAATGTCTGAACAAGCCTACAGACTGCACACTGAATGCTCTTTGCACATTTTCTTGTGGAAATACTGACTTCAGTATAATATGATCAGTGAAGACCAGTGCCAGAAGTCAAACATGGCCCTTCCCAAAGGGTCCTTTTACTAGGGAGGGCAGCATCTCTCTAGTATATTCACCCTCCAGGTCTGAAGTCACATTCTTCTCTCTGGTTTTTATTATTTACCCCAGGCTGGGTAGAGGGCACCACTAATCACAAATTTGGGGATCTATATTGGCTGCCATCAAACATGGGGAAAAAATAACCTATTTTTGTGAACTGATTTCTGTAATAGTCACAAGTGTCTTAAGGAACTGGTGTGACCTGCTAGTGCATTTTACTTAGCCTTCTTGTGGATTACCTCCATGTCCATTTGTCATGAAACAACATCCTTGTGGCATCTAAACTAATTGCTTTTATGCACAAGAACCATCAAAGAAAGATTTAATGCATTGCTTGAGGTCTTCAATTCAGTGACGAGCTTGTACCACTCTAAAAGAAACTGGAAGCAAGAGGAGCCAGTAATATCCAACTTAACAGATGGCAAACACACCAATTTTAAAACTGCTGTTCTAAGGGGTATGTTAGGACAGGGCATGCCAGCCAGCTTTCAGTTTTGGAAAATATCAACTGGGGCCATGATGAGGGCATTACAAATGGATACGAGTGCATAGACATATAGACTTTCTATTGGATGACAGATCACCACCTGGCTGAATAAAAACAGAAGTAGCCTACTTGTGTGTTGTCTGTTATTTGACACACATGAAAAAAAAGACAGGCCAAACCCACTCAAGTGGGTAGGTAAGTAGATGCAAAACCCAAGTAGTTTCTAGATCAATTCAGTGCACCTGCAACACCTTTTTCCCAACAATATGTGCTCAGCACTTTCAGTCGTAGCAAGGTGACCACAAATGGATATAAAAGAAAGGTTAAAAAACTAAATAGCAGAAAGTGAACTAATCTGCTATTTGCCCTATGGGCAAAGCAAAGGCAACTGAAACATCTATACAGCAGAAAATGCTGCAGAATGAGAGAGGGGATGCAATATATGTCAGTCTCCCATATGCATCTTAACTTCAATAACTCCCATGTATATCTGCAGTGTGCCATTTTCAAAACTGCCACCCATACATTCAATGATGGAAATTACAGGAGTGCTTCACTTGGATTTGTGCCAGCTGACACTAGGGAAGCAATTTTATTCCTACGGACTATCAAAATGGTGGAAAATTAGTCTCACTTTCACCCCCGTTCAAAGTCAAGCTGAGACAAGTTACACTACTTTACAACTTCTGCTTCATCTTGGACCAGCTTACACCTAACATGGAGTACACGTCCCTGTCAATTTCATCACATGAATCTAACTGAAACTGAACTATTTGAAAAGGTAAATAAAGGCTCAATTCTGTTAGGTGCTGTTACAAATAAACTCTTTCCAGTACAATAAGGATCTTCATACAGTACTTCAATATACAGAACAAAAGCAGCCTAATTTCACTGACAGATGTTTAGAAAAAGTCATTATCAGGTCACTTTCAAGGTCTGGACTGATAGTGATGCTGATGTCCAATGTTTTAGAACAGTCATAGTTCAAATAGGAGTCATGGGCTAGATCTAAAAAGAAAAAATTATTCGATAAGGTTCTTTGCCCTGTACTTTGCAGGAGTTCCGATTAAATGGATTATGATTATCACTTTTTAGTAAGAAATCCTGAGCTGAAAATAATGCTAAAATCTGTGGCCATATAGCATTTCCATCATAAACCTCTTTCAAATTGAAACTAGAAAACAAGTACTTCTCCCTATAAAATTTGGCATTTATAATTTGTTTTTAAGGGAAAACACTGAAAGAGAAAGTGTGCGCTAAAATATATTTTATAAATACAACTAGGAAGCACGGTAGTAATTCAGGAACCCAGCTAAACATAACTCTTTTTCATAGCGACTGTAAAACTCAGTTTGTTTTTTTGAATTCAGCTGAGAAGCAGAGCAGAAGCTACTCTGAACCAAGTCCATCTGGTTTGAAGCTTACATAAGGGTAAAACTCAAATGAAAGAAAATGAAAGAGTTGTAGATCTTACCAGTTCTTTAGATTGCTCATTGGCTATCAGTTTGGCAAGCTATTGATAAGCTGTTTATAATAAACAGTCAATTCAACTCATTACACATTCTTTAGGGGAGAGGATCCTTCTACCGGCTGTCTCTGAAAGTCATTCCCAGTAGAGATGAGAAATGCAAGATCACTTAGTACTTTCAGGATTCAGCTTCCACTTGTCGTTTGTCATGAACAGTAACCCTTTTACATTGCAATGGAGAAGGAAATACACTAGAACAGTGGTTCTCAACTTTTTTTAGACTCAAGGCATCCCTTGGAAAATGCCACCTCTTATTTTTATGTACTGAGAAAATGAAAGAAAACTTAGAGAGTCATTCTTCTGTTGCAAACTCAGACCACAATAGGTCAAAAAGCTTTTAAACACTATGGATTCCTATTTGAAATCTCTGGGCTTAATCTAAAAATGATGTTTGCACATCTAACAGTGCTAATGTTATGTGGTACTATGCATCACCCTTAACAGGCTCTCCAGGGACCCTAGGATGCTAGAATATCTTCATGTTGAAAGGCTGACAGGCATAGACTAAAGATTACTTAAAACAGTCAAGCCCCAGCCACCTAGGGCCTCATCTACATTGGTAAAATTCAGATTCCTAATTCTGCACTAGCTAACATCCACCTGTGACAGCACAGACAGGTGTCTAGTATATTTACCTCAATCTTATCTAAAACTATTCAGAGCAGCTTTAGATGACATGAAAGTAAATATTCACTGCCCTGCATATAGGACAGTACTACTGGCATTGCTGCAATAGTGGCAGATTTCTAAAAGGCATCCAAGTGTGAACTAAGCCAGCAAATACATGTGCTTGTATCCTAAGCCTTCATATCATATGAGTTTTTCTTGGATGTGAAACATGGTGTGATTACTGGAGCAGGGAACATGTTTTATAGCATGCTGTACAATTGCAAGCATAGAAAAAGGTATCATGAAATTACTATAAAGCTGATAGCCTTTTTCTCCTGGCACCATGGCAACTTCAGAGAGACAAGCTGCAGAGTCAAAAACAGCTCAAAATTAGAAAGTTTAAAGCTTAATAAGTAAATGCTTGTTTTTACTGCACCAACCCCCCACAAGTATTTTGCTCACCATACCCAAATTCTGAATTTAAAATGACAGTTGGCTTAGCATTGCTTCTTGTGAACTTCACAATAAGGAACTTTTGTGAGTGACATTTTTTATTGGACCAACTGCATGGCTAGGATAGACTAAGAGCAGCTTTCAGGTATCACAGCTGATGGCTAGAAACATCATAATGGAAAATTACTAGACACTGAGTGTTTTCTGCCCAGCAAAAATAACCCTTCGTTTACTTGCAATTAAATACCAATAAACTATACATTTTGCAGATTATGTATTGAAAATACCCTGATTTCAAATTGACACATTAACATGAATTACAATTTTAAACAATAATTCTAACATGCCAATATAGTATCGTTAAAAAAAATGGCAGGTCTAATTATCAGAATTAATTTAAAAGAATCTGTATTTCCCATTCAAGATTTATAACAAGAACCTTCATGCTATTTACCCAATGATGTGCCATAACCACTTGTTAGGTCTGCAAGCTGTGCTGTTCACTTTCAGGCCCATTAAACATGAACTGCTGTTCTAATGATTTATTCTTTTTGAACTTCTTTCACCTTTAATGCAATAACCAGATTTTGGAAACATCAGGAAATCTAAAATTATTTCAACTTTGTTTCACTAATGCAAGTACTGCCTATAAAAAGATTTTCTTTCCTCTTTAGACAACTGAATTTACATTACCTAAAAATTACCAACACTACCATGGTCTCTAGATATTCTGGTGACAAGTTTCTTCTCTGGCATTTACTGCTACATTTGCAACAGTAAGCAGCTGCAGCAAAAGAAGCTAATTCGCGCTCTTTAAAAAAAGTGGCACAAAAGAAGGTGAACATGACTATTTATCTTAGGGGCTTTTATTTCTGTGCTTCATCACACAGTAACAAACTGAAATGTTCAGAAGATCTACACCTTACTGAAGAGGACAGAAATTTATAACCTTGGTTAACAAACACCTGTCTTTACAGCTTTCCATACAGAGTCACAAAATGGGCCAATGAATTACTGCAAGGAAGTTTGTAGGGCAAGCAAGCTGCTTGAACCATAGAAAAAAAGTAGTTCATCAGATCTTGGGGTGCAAATACATTAGGTTTATTATGGAGCAAGTTGACTTTACTACGTAGTAAATGTAGAACAGCCACATACACACACCCTTAGTCTACAGGGCTTGGAAAATGCGTAGCAACTTTATTACCTGAGAAAGTTGCTATATGATAGAAGCGATAGTAGTGGGTAGACCACCTGACCTGGGGAGAGATTACAATACCTATCATTGATGGTGTTCAGCCTGCCCTTGGCACTCACTTTCACAGCCCCGGAGGTCCCTGGATCCTCTATTGTACCTGCATCTCCAGGTGGTGGCAGTGGCTATGAGCGCCTTTCATCAACTTCAGTTCCCTCCCTCTTAAAGCCTGCCAGAGCCCAACCCTGGACACTTTCTGGTAGCTCTATAAGATGCTTCCATTTGAGCAGCGTTGAGCAAACAAATCTAGAATGGGATACTGTTTAGTGGGCTTCTGTTTTGTTTTTTATTTCAATATTCTACTTGCTTTTAAAAATTACTTTGTTCTCCTGTTCATTCTCCTGTTTTATAAGTTATTTTGTTCTCTTCCTGTAAAGCTCATCCTGATCCTTCGGGGAAGGGTGGCATATAAATCTAATAAATTTATAAATAAATGTGAAACATACTACAGGTCTACTGGGAATGTAAATACCAATTTTAAAAAATATCTATCTGTTGCAATTACAACTGTTAATTACTCAGTTTGGGGGGGAGGTGGAGTAGTGTCTAATAGTTACACTCAACGGACCCTAATGCAGCCGCCTGCAGCCTCCCCACAACCTGTGGTGAGCAGCCTGGGGTCTGTGGCAGGTAGCAGGAGCCTGCCTGGAGCCCAGACTGCCCATGGCAAGCAGAGAGAACGCTGCAAGCAACTGTACCCAGGTCCACAGAGCTTAGCTATAGGTACTAGTGTCCATCTGTCCCCTGTCCTCCCCTCCCACATTTACACCTTCCCTGCCACCTTCTGGGTCCTGCTGGGGCACCGCATGGCTCCCCTTCTCCCCTTTCCCTTGCAGACTGCACCCTGTCCCACACTAAATGATAATCAGTAAGCTAAAACTGGTTATCCCTGGGTTTATCTGTTAAATGATTAATCACATAATCGTTCGCACTCCTACTGTCTACTCACTCAGCCCATTTCATCCTAGGGTAGCTATTTGTTCAATGAAAATTTGCTCCATCACCTAGTGGCCAGATATCCATTGCAGGTAACTTGGGAGAGCTGGTCTCATGTCTGCTCCTTACTGTAGAGCAAGATGTCAGGAAAATTATTTCATAGCAATCATCCTGTGCACCTGAAAAGTCTTTTTATTTAAATGTAAACCCCGCCCCCCCAACAAAAAACCCAACAGCACAGAACAAAAAAGCCAATTTCACAAATAGCCAGCAACAGAATTAGATTCATGCTAAGCCTAACCTAAATCTTTTATCTTTATGTAAAAATAAGTGCTGGAGTAAAGAGTGCTCCCTCTATTTTCAGAAAAGCACCTTTTCCATTCAAGTCATCTTATTCACTATGAATGAAAATAAATAAGATTGAACAGACTCCTTAACTGTGAACCAGATCTGTTCTCATACAACACTGTAGCTGTCCAATTAAACTTGATCTCCCAGACAAAAACAAAACAGAGACTCAATCTTAAGGGGGAGAAACGCTGTACAGAATGTAGATAAGTGGATACTCATGAAGAAGTTGTGACCTGATTTATAAAACCTAATAAATACTTTGCCAAAATATCCAATGTGGCAACACTTGTAGTTCTTGTATTCACTTTTGATAACTGTACATCTTTTTTCCAATGCACTGCCTTTACAATATAGATCCTATGTGGAAATAGTCCTATCCCCCTCAACATTTACGTTTCAAAAGCAATCATAAGGGTAGTAAAAGGTCTCACACCTTTTCACAAGGCATTTTTAGCATAACTTATTTTCTCTCAAAATAAGTAAATACTCATAATGGGAGATTTGCCTTCAGAGGTGGGAAAGGCAGAGAAATTTGTCCCAGGGTGATCCATCTTCTAGAAGCAGCAATTTTTTGATGAAGCAGGTTGACCGATGAAAGGTTTAACAAACAAATTAAGCCTTACAGAGGGTAATCTAATGATGATGGCCAGATACAGAAAAATACTTTTGCACCTAAAATGGGATATAGGTGGATTTCACATGATTAAGTATACCAGTGTGATCCCTAAAATCTCTGCCCAAGCTTGTAGGTATCTCAAATCTGTCAATGCCTTGTTTTCACCAGTGAAACCCACTAGGTGCCTAAAGTTCTGCTCCCAGGCATGTCTAGAATTACTGCCATCCCTGGCAGGGCTGAGCAGCTCAGCACCTTTCAGAACAAAGCAACATCAGGATCCCCAAACTGAAGCTGGAAGGAAGGCAGGGGGGATGCGTTGTGCAGGTTTGAGCTCTACACAAAACACACTAGGCATGCCCTACTTATGAATGAAAGTGGCTCAGAAGAACAAGTGGTGTCCTTCTCTCATGTAAGGAGTTGGTGGCTAGATACTTGCCCAAAACATGGAAGACCTGGGTTTAACATCCTCTGTAGCTGGAGGGAATTCTGAACCTCCTCTACTTCCCAGGAGAGTGCCCTAATCATTAGGCTATAGAACAGGCATATTCTCCATGCTTCCTGTTGGGGCTGTGTCGCTGTGCAGCCAAGAATTCAAGATCCTTCAGGCCAAAGAGAGCTTGTAAAAAAGAAAATGACTCTTGCCTTGTGCTTAGGGCATCTAACCATTTACATTAAACAGTCACAGTTTGAAAACACATAAGCAGTTCTTGAAACAGGGGACTACAACCCAGGTCTCCCCTCTTCCCAGTGAGGCTGGGTTAGAGTAACATTCCTTACCTTGCTTTTTTCCACAAAATTAGCACAGCTTACTCTCAAGAACAAATGCCTGCCACAGGGGAGCCAACATCACCACTAACTTAATGGGAGATGTAAGGCAGTCTCAGATTCCCCAAGGACACTGGAAGGCTGAGGGTCCCAGGCAAGTGCACCTCTCGGGAATCCGTGACAAAGGTGTTGCCATCATACCAGTAATGAAATACATTGTCACATGCTTCAATACTAAGTGACCTCAAAACCAGTCCTTTCCCATTTTCTAAACTTTACTGAAATAGGATCATTTCTAGTGAAAGAGTTAGTTGAAGACTGGTGTGGGGGCAGGGGGAAGAATAAATGTTATGTCCCATAGAATCCAAATTCTCAGATTTAACTGACCTGTGCAGAACACAGATCCGCCTTAGTTTCCTAGAGGCTATTTGCATGTCTCCCTTCCTGGGTTCTAGGAAGCTCTTGTTGTTTCTGGTTCTCCTTAACTTTTCCAGCCCCTTTTCCAATTAGAGTGGAAAGTCCCAGTCAAAAAATATGAGTTTTGCAGGGAAACCCATGAAGATTTTAATAAATCCAGGCTTTAGTCACTCTTCCTATTGCTAAGACTCTTTATTTTAGGAAACTATCTCCAGCCCTCATATGCTCCATAGTGGGCTGTAAGATGCACTGCCTCTGAGAAGTCTAAATCTCTTGGTGGATGATGGATAGAATTACAGTTCCTAATGTGTCTAGTTTCTGAGCCATTGAAGACTGTGGCCAGGGACTTGGAATTGGCAGTAGTTGTTGACAGGGAAGTGAAGGTCACAGCACTCAAGGATGATGTATTCATAGCAGCCTGGACTTCTAAGCTCATGGACTCCCCTCTTAAATTTGAACTGGAGATTTTGCATAGCTTCCCTCTCAGGTAAAAACAGTTGTACATCATTGCCAGACACTGTTCCTACATGTGGAAAACTATAGCCTCTTCTGATTCAGAGAAGCTTCCTAGGAAGCTGAAGGTAGAAGACCATTTTTTCTATGGATGCTACCAGATTTTAAACTTTGTGGTTAGTCCAGCAGATCATCAAGACTTTATATCTGTTTGACAAACCAGGAGTGGAAGGAAATAGAAGGAGAGGTTAATGCCAAGCTGATTCCACAAAATCTTTCCTTCTTTCAACCGTAAGCAAAGCACTAAAGGCATCGGCATAAGTGCCTTCATTTTATATATATCTAACATTAGATAAACATCAGAACTGTTTGTTGTTGCTGTAAAAGTGTAACTAAATAATAAATCCTGGGTTAAGCTACAAAAGCGCGACTAAAAGCAGAAGACCACAAAAGTCTGCTTCTGAGCAACTGCAGTGCAAACCTCTGCAAACAATTACTTTGGTGAGCAAAGGAAAGAAAGCAGTTAACATACATACAGCTGAATCACATCAGATGAAACAGAGTACAAGGCCTTAAGTTAGATATCCAAACATACTAAAACATAGCTTATGCATGTTAGTAGGAATAACAGATGTAACCAAATATATTAACACTAAAATACATCTAAAGATGTATTTGTATTAGGTTTCTTAGGTTGTGAAAACAAAGCAGACTTGCCAGTGAAAATCATATAAATAACAAGCAAACTAACTGGTGGCACTTAATACTATGCTGGTAAAGGAAGGAAATATAGAATTTTTCCTTCCAGAAATGTCGCTTTCACAGGCACATAGGGAGCCTGCAGAGACACGGGATACAGCGCGGCGAAGCAATTAATTAATTGAGTCTGCTGAGGCGTGCTAACTAGCACACTCCAGCAGTATCAGCGTCTCGTATAGTCAGTGTCACATGCTTCAAAATGATGGCAGGGGCACTTTAACTAAAGCTCATCACACAAGCTTTAATTAAAATGCCCCATCACCATTTTGAAGCATGGAAAACTAAATACACAAGACATTGCTGGCGCTTTAATTAGACTGGCTCTCAGGAGAGCCAGTCTAATTAAAGCGGCCCCTCTGGAGAGCCTCTCTAATTAAAGCACCCCCTCTCCTCCAAAGAATGTGTGAAGATGCCCATAAATCCTAACTAATTCATTTTTTCTATGTCAACAAGAGAACTGGTTCAGTCCAATTCCAAAAGTTCCAGTGAAACAAATATATTTGAATATAACCAACCAAAGTGTAGATAAATACATATAATTAATGACTGTATATCTGTGTCTGTAAACTTGGGCAGGCTGGGGAATAATGGAACCGAGTTGTTGGGGAAAATCAACAACTAATGAGCTCAGAGATCCTGGAGTCCACCTTATAAACATCCTCCCAGGAAGCAAGTGTTTTGCATTTCTGATCTAAATGCTAGCTAAATTTATGTTTAGCTGTCCAATCAACTGATTCTCTTAAGAAGAGACAGGTATGCTCAGTCCTCATTCCAGGGTCCCTCTTGTCCTAATGTGGGGACACACGGCTTCCTTTCATCAACCAACATCAGCTTGTTCTTGCCCAAGCTCAGCATGAGCCAAGAGAGGCTAGCAAGTTGGGCGGATCAGAACCTGATTAAGTTCAATATTGAGAAATGTAAAGTGCTCCATCTTTGGATGAGCAACCCCCAACATACCTACAGGCTTGGCGGCACCAAACTGACTAGCACCACAAATGAAAGGGATCTAGGGGTAATAATAGAGCACAGTATGTATATGAGCCAGCAGTGCGATGCTGTAGCCAGTAGGGCAAATGACACTTTGGCATGCATCAATCAATGCATCTCCAGCAAAGCCAAGGAGTTGTTTGTTCTGCTCTAGTCAGCACTGGTGAGACCACAGCTGGAGTACTGAGTCCAGTTCTGGGCACCACACTTTTAACAAGGACATGGACAAGCTAGAGAGAGTCCACAGAAGAGCCATCTGTATGATCAGTCTTAAAAGGCAAACCATACGAGGAAAGGCTGAGGGATCTGGGACTCTTCAGCCTAAAGAAAAGAAGGCTGAGAGGGGACCTGGTAGCAGGTTACTGCTACACTAGGGGAGTATATCAAGGGCTTGGTGAGCAACTGTTCACCAGGGCACCCAAGGGGAAAACTAGGAGCAATGGCCACAAACTCCTGGAAGATCAATTCAGGCTCAACATTAGGAAAAACTTCAGGGTGACCAGACTGTGGAATAAGCTCCCTCCAGAGGTGCAATCACCTACCCTGGAAATCTTCAAGAGGAGACTAGACAGTCACCTTGCTGGGGTCACCTGACTCCCAGTTACCTTTCCTGCTTGGTGCAGGGGCTGGACCTGATGATCTTCCGAGGTCCCTTCCAGCCTTACAATGTATGAATCTAAGTACTGATTCTTAGGTGATGGTATCTTATACCCTAGTATCATTTTAGTGAAAGCACTAAATACATTGAAAGAAAAAAATATACAACTTTGTCTCATCAGCATAGTGTTGGAAGCAGCCTGCAGGATCTTACCACCTCTCCCAGTGGACATTTTATATACAGACTATTGAACAGGCATCATATGGTAACAGCTTCTCGGGCACTACTGAGCCGTGTAAGACTCATGCCAACAGAGGTGAAAAGCTGTATACTGCATGAATAATTCCCTCCATTACATGCGTCTTAAACCACCCTACTACCACTACTTGATCTAGCTCCCAGAAATAAACAAATGGTAGCACTCAATAGTAGGTTTACCATATGTCCGGGTTTTTCTGAATGTGTGCTTTTTGAGTCCTCCCATCTCTGTCCAGGCAGGGTTTTTTTAAACATCTGCAAATGTCTGGGATATTGCTCTGCCTTTGCTTTCCTAGCTTGTCCCAGCAAGTTGCTGCTTGGGGCTGGAGAGAGCAGAGGAAGGCAACTGGAGGCCTGAGCATCATGCATCTCTGTGCACACCTCTGCAGCTGCAGGCACACACCTCTTAGGGAGCAGGGGTTGGAGGGCCAGTGCAGGCGACTGTCCAGAGGTGTGTGTGGAGGGGCAGGTGCCTGCCAGTACTGGGAATGCAGCAGGGCAGGGAGGCAAGGGAGGTGGTAGAAAGGGGTGGGGGGGTCTCTGGAAGCAGCAGGGAGCTGCTTGGGTAGTAGAGCTGTGGAGGGTAGAGGGCTGTGTGGATCAGGAATGAGGGGCAGCAGCAGGGCTGGGGGGACTGTGGCTTGGGAGTGAGGGGCAGGGGTAGGGCATGGGCATATCACTGCCCCCCCCATCAGATACCACCCCCCAGGCATCCTCTTTTTTTTAAACTGGAAATATGGTAACCCTAGTCAGGAGTCAAGGAGCACCATACTCAGTAATATCCAGGAGCCAGATAGAATCATGCTTCTTCTCAAGGCAGAAGGAGAAAAATTGAAGTCTGAATAGCCTGAAATTTCACAAAACCTGTCCCTGAATACCAGTTAGCTTCTCAGCCAAGACACTAAAAACTCTTTTCAGGCTGTTTAGAAGTGGAAAATGGGGCTCCATACTAACAGAGTAGTAAACAGGTAAAAAAAATTCAAATGCCCAAATTTTATAGCACTGATCTTCTATTAACAGGAATATACACAGGCAAATCCATTTTGGAAAAAACTTCTCTGAAAATTATTACAGAAGATTTAAAGAGTCTTATTTCCTCCCCTGCCCTCCTCTCTCCCCTCCCCCACTCCACTCCATGCTGGAGTACAACCTACTTTTTCCAGAAACCAAAATCTTAGCAGACAAAATTAAATCAGGCTGTCAGAATATTAATGTAAAAGTGCAATTTTAGTAAAAGAGTATTTTGAGCCTGCAGAACTCTACTAGTCCAAAATGGCTGGGGTAAGTGTTTTAGTTCCCTCTAAAGCTAAAAAGTTTATGCCTTTCAAATGGGACACAACTTCTTACTCAAAATACATCATCTCAGCCAACTGCAGCTGCTCCAGTACCTATAGCTGAAACAATGAAATAACATAGACATTATTTAATGTCTTCCAGGAGTTAAAGTTTCTTAAATAGAAATGAAATGAAATAGACCTTGAATAGTTATTGTAACATAATGAGGAACTATAACAATATAATTTTGCTCCTGGGTAAGCCGATCACCAATCAATGGTCAAAAATAAGGGTGTGCAAAACAGGCCATATTCAATTTGGATTCGGCCCAAATCAGGGACAGTGACTTGATTCGTTGATTGGGATTCACTGTCCCTGATTCGATACGACCCAATTCGAATCTGAAGATTCGCTGCTCATTCGGAGAATCAGTGATTCGGCCAAAGACACAGCTTTAAATGTTTTTTCTACCTACTTCGAGATAGCAAGTGTACACGTGAATGCTGTGATGGTGGGGAGGACGGGGGGGGGATCCCACAAGAGCGCAGGGGGACCCTTCGCATGCTTGGCGGTGAACCCAGAAGTGGAACGAAAGTACCTCTGGTCCACTTCCGGGTCCACTGCTGAGTGCCTGGGGGGCCCCCTGTGCCTCCCTGGCTTGGTGGTCAGCTGCGAGGGGATCCCAGGTGCCTCCCCCAGACCTAGGAGGCACCAGTCGCTGAGTCAGGGAGGTGTGGGAGGGGGGCCACCAGGCTCCCCGGCAGACCCAGGAAGTAGACCGGAAGTGCTTCTGGTCCACTTCCAGGCCTGCTGCTGAGCACACTGGGGACCTCCCACGCTCCATCTGCCCCAGCATCGCAGCATTCACAAGTTGCTGTGCCTAAGTCCGAACTGTCAAATCTTTCCAAATCAATTTGGAGGGTTCCAACGTAATTCAGAGAGATTAAAGGGTCTTCTGATTTGATTCAGAGATTAATTGGGCCAAATCAAATCAGGGACCGAAGCTTTGCACAGCCCTAGTCATAAACATCAAATTATTTTTGTATCAAAAGCTCTCAGGCTGCTTGCAGACGTTAAAAAAAACAAACAATAAGTGCTTTACCGGAAGCAGCAGAGCGTTACTTTGACCCAGTTCTGTAGCACCTGTACAGATCAGGCGCTTTTAGCTAAAGCTGATTCATTCAGCTATTAAATAAAAGTGCCAAAGAAGTCCCACTAAAGCACCCAATCTATACAGATGTTGGGTGAACTGGGTCCAACTAAGGGTCTGGGCACACGTGGGGCTTGGCACAGGAACATGCCATGTTTAAAGTGTCATGTTTTATTGTTTTTTTTAAATGTCTGCAAGCAGCCCCAGAGTACAAGAAAAGAGTAAGATCACACAAAGGTTACCATTAAGTCATCAATATTTGGTAGCTCCTAATTTAAATTTTACATTTCCTTCTGATAATGCTTTTATCATTTCTATGTCATTGAGTAACTTCATCAGTTGTTTCCTCCCTCACAAACTATCAGGTTTTATTGGGGAGTGATGTGAAGCAAAGGGAAGAAAGATAAAGGGAAGGCAAAGATGCTGTAATTTGTTAACTTACCTATCAAGTTTCTGAACAGATTTAAAAAAATATTTGGGTGGAATGAGATGACTGTATTATACATATTAAGATAACTTTCCTTTGGCACTCCTGAAGATATTATAAACATTTAAGGTCACAGTTCCACTTTTAATATTTCAATATTTATTGCATGCTTTTTATATAGTTCCCAGGAGATTCATTTCTAGCTAGGCTTTGCTGTATTTATTACTAAGAGTGGAGTATTCAAGAAAAGCAGGGAAGAGAGGGGAGAGAGCAAGTGAATGAGAGAACACAGCTGAGGCAGAGGAAAGTTTTGCTTTTTTTTTAAATTTACTAAGATTGTGGGACAGAATTTAAAATGCCCACCCAGGGATTCATAAAGATCACAAACAGAACAGCACAACATTGGCAAGACCCCAGCCACACCTCAGGGGACTTTTAGTTTTGAAAAAAAAGAGAGAAAAAAAGGACTAGGAAGATGGTGGCTTTGTTATCATGATCACTGTGAAACACTGCTCAGACGTAGCAACAATCAGAGTAACGGGAGAATTCCAGTCTCTGCTTTCCTGGAGATTTGCCATAGTTTGTTTAAGCATATCTTCAGTCTCACTGGTCTATAAGCAAAGAAAATTTCCAAGGAATTAAAAGAAAATACTGTTTTAAAAAAGAACAACTTACAAGGAATCAGAGAGGTAAGTAACTGTAAACTCAGGTTAGGAGATTATCAAATTACAAAGTGATAAAATTTGAATGTCTTTAAAAATTAAACCAAATATTTTAATTAAAATTCTATCATTCTGAGGATATGTCCATAACTTGGAGTTAGTAAATTAATCATTCATGATTTTTGTGTTTAAGGAATCCAACATTTACAAATTTACATTTTAGTTCATTCAGTACTAAACATAACAAAATCACACAGGTTCATTTATGACGCAGTGGCTTGTTTAAAGGAACTGACTCCTTTCAAAAGTTTCTCTTGTCTCCACTACAATAACCCATCACAGAGAGACACCAGAAATGTTATATTTCACCTTTCTGGATGAAGCATCTATGCTTTTATTTCTATGTTTTTGGAAGGTGGTATCACTAAGTTCTGACCCACAATGGAGCACATACATTAAGAAAAAGAAATTACATCAAGTATGAAAAATGGATGGTCAGCAACCCGAGTGCACTTCCTGACAGACCCCCATTCATGCAGGACTAAAATAAAATTTAAAAATATTAAATGGGCTGCTGATAAAGCCAGGTGTGTCACAAGTACTTACAGACAACATTTAGTTAATCTACAACTGCCTCCAGCAAAGCTGAAAAGCCAGTCTGACATTTTATTTTTAAAAAAGACACTATTACACATGCTGCCCTCAAATAAATGACCCCATTCTAACTAACTGTAACAAAATATACAAGGCTACAGACAAATAAGTTTCAGAGAAAAATCCAAGCAGAAGTTTGCCATAGTCCTGAAAGTTATTGATATTCCACTGGTTGAACACTGATAGCAAGGACTGATTGCATTTATATCTGTGGCATATAAACAGAAGAAACTGGCCTTCTAGTCCAACTTTCTTCTAGTGCAGGTTGTTCTTCACACTGGTCCTGGCTTAGCCAAGCACTCAAACATGTTTAATTCCCATAGACTTGAACCAATATATTCATTTAGATAAGGCAATTGCTACATGTTTGTTTTTAACTGTATTAGTGAATGTTGATCATTCAGTGAACTATCTTCCTCAGAGCTCATTTTGGGTACTGATGGGGGTAACTGTCCAAAGAGTCTGCCTGGACTGACAGACTTCCAGGAACAATATCACACCAAACTATGCCTGCTACTTTCTGGAGTACGAAATATCCTCCCCCAGCAGTCCTAGTAAAGCGATGCAGAAAAGATGACCAAGAGCTCTCAAAAGGTAAGCTTTTCCTGGGAATTCATCTAGTAACAACTGCCCAATGAAGTAGAAATGCTGAAGTGGAAAACATACCAAAGTCTGAATTAAATTCAGCTATTTGTACTCATCAAAGGAAGCTTAGATAACTGGAAAGGTCATAAAAGGTGACCCTAAAAGTCCCATTATGATCAAAACTGACAAGAGCCATAAAACTCCACATAGCAGTTCTTTCATCCCATGGTAATCTGTTCCAATGGTTATTTGCTCTCATTGTTAAAAACATGTCTTATTTCCTGTTTGAATTTTGACTTTAAACTCCAGTCCAGCTCACCTGACTAGTTGCCAGAGGCCTCTTGTATCAGATCTGTTCCCCCCGTACAAGTTTCCACAGGCTGCGATCCAGTTGCCTATTAACCTTCTCACTATACTGAATTGATTAGCCTCTCATTATAAAACCTGCTTTCCACAGTTCAATTCATTTCTGTAGCTCTCTTGTCTAAACATTTACAGAGAAGTCTCCCAACTTGCTGTCAAGCACAATTTGCTCCTAAGGCCAAAGTGCCAGTATTGTGGGTTAGGGAAAGCAGGTAGATCAATGGTTGGTGTTGTTGTTATGGTATACTACAAAGCAGTAATGGTTTTATTTACTTACAAATTTGAGAGGTGAGGAAAAAGAGAAGGATGTAATTAAATGTAAATATCTAATGGATAAAAGAATAGTTCTGGAAATTTAAACTTAAAAATTAGCCATATAATTATGTACATTATTATAAATTAATATACATGTAATAGGACGGTAAGGTGTTTGTTGTAACTGCTTGGAATGCCATGTAAAGACTACAATCCCAGTCCCCAGTATCCTAGATTAGAGGCAAGTGTAGAACCAAGACAACAAACAAGACTACAACAGGTCACCATAAACTTGATTGCTTCTTGAAAAACAGGGCCAGTTTCTGGTCTTGAAATGACCTTTGAACTCTGCCATCCTAGCATTTTGAAAGGATCTTTGCCTTTTTACTGTGTATGTATGTAGCTTTTCATTTACAAATATTTTAGCAGAACTGATAATACCAAGGGCAAAGTCCCTAAAAAGCAACACAGCTGCTGGTGGAGCAAGCAAATCTAGTTACAAGTGCAATCGCTGCACTTTTAGTCAAGAAATCAAGTTCTGACAGCAAGTTACTTTACAGCACTTTCCTAGCATTCAAGTTGAGATGAGAACTACTTGACTTCCAAAGAAAGGAAAGGAAAAAGGGAGGAAAAATGTTTTTAAAAGACGCTATTTATATTTAGGCCCCAACTTTCTAAAAAGGAATTTTGAAGTAGTAGCAATAGCTTTCTGATATGAATCAAGATGGAACGAAACTCACTTACTAGCACATTAAGTATGAATAAGTGTGCGAATGCTTTTCCATTTCAAATACATTTTCAATGAAATATAAATGCTTGTGCACTCAAATGTTTATGCGGTTTCTTTCTGGAATAATATCTTATATTGTATTCAATATGATAAGCTTTAAACCATGCTTCCATTAGCTTTTTTGATACCATCACTCTGAAAGTGTTCTCAGCATGCCAAGAATTTGGGTGTACCATACTCAAGAGCAGCATTCATCTGTTTTTCTTCTGCAACATCACATTCCTAAAAGAATGTTAGGCTTCCTTTAAAAAAAGTTTGCAGACCTCTCTCAAAATAAAAGATAAATCTTTTTTTTTTTTTCTTTTTTACCTCTCCCATTCCTTCCCTCATCTATAGTTCAGCCAGAAGTCTGCAGGTTATACCTTTGCAGAAGCATCAGACCACAATAAAAATTCTCTAAGCATGCATTTTCCATTTGGTAATTCCCAATTTTAGGAAGAAAAGACTAAAATAAGATGAACAAAAGAGGAGCTAAAAACTTATCTTGCCATTTAACCACTGAAATAAGAAGCTATGATTCCTTGCGACTGTAATAACAGTTCCTGTTGGACCTCTATGACAGAAAGACAAAAAAAAAAAAGAAGAGCTTTAATAAGTTTTCTGGTTCTATAATAGTAGTAGTATCATCATCACCATCTGTTCCTAAAAAAAAGGACAACCTCAATACCTTAAACTGGACCTCTTCTGCCTATTAAGTCACTGACAGATGTTCAGTTAAGTGTGATGGGAACTGATCCCTGATCCCAACAATCATACCTCCTGCTATATACTACATGTGCATGGCAGGATGCACGATTTGGGGATCAGGGATAAGATCCCAGCTGCACCTTACTTGCCAGTGGGGTCATATTCCTGGTCTCCCCCTGCACCAATAAGTTGAGATCCAGGTGCCCAACAATCAGCAGATTGTCAACACCCCAGCTGGGCTGTGACAAACTTTTAGTCATCTCAGCACACTGGGACCCCAGGATTGGGCTGAAACCTATCTGGGCTACCCACCTGTTTTTTTACATAACTCTGTACATGGGGACTTTGGCATCTAGGAGCCTCTCCCCAATCTTGTGGTCCCATAATGCTGGGACCTTTAAATTCTGCACCCACAGCTGGCTGGGCTGCACATGCTGTTTTCTAACATTCCTGGTGTACAAGGACCTCAGGATCAGGGAAAAGCTCCTTGATCCTGGGGTGTCACTGATGTCAGAAAACCATGTGTGCCATCCAGCTGCACATGTAGTTTTTAAAGGTCTGGTGTACAGCGAGCCTGAGATCAGGAGGACACTGGGGATCAGGTGTGGGTCCCAGGTCCAAAAACTGGTTCTGCTCCAAGCTGGATCCTGATACTCAGCTGAGCACTGGGATCTGTCATGAGCCAGCCCCAACTTGCCATGAGTTTAATTTCAGGCATGATACAAACAAGCCAAAGTTTTGACACATTATACGTGGAATAACTTTATGGCTAATTTTCTGTATTATCAAGCAATACATTGACTTGAATGTGTGGCCATGTTACTATTTAAGGTGTGATTAACAGGTTAATCATGTCTGAAATGCAATGCGTGTCAGAGGTCTTAGGTTGAACTAAAGAAATTACTTCAACAGGTAAAGAGCGCTCAATGTTTCTTTGTTGTCACACCCAGAAAACCCTAAAAAATGGCAGAAGGCAAAAAGAAAATGGGAGTTTAGCAGTAGGAAGAAAGTACACATGACACCAGGACAACTGAATAAACTTAATGCAAAAAAACTGTATAAACAACTGAAGAAATCCACACTGACAATAAAATTATTGCGATTTGCAAGGTCTATAAGAAAGATAACTAGCATTGTCACACATAGTACTGTTTTTCCTCCTCTTCTTCAAACCATTTATATACCACAAAGAACTTTTGTCCAGCTATGCTCCACTTCATCTGCCATGAAGAATAAAGTTAAAAAAGAAAAATAAGCAATGGCAATTACAGGGAAAGTATTTGAATGCATCAAGGAATAACTGGGATGAGAGTTAAAATATACTGTTATATACTGTGCAACTGAAACTATTTTCCCAAAAATAGTTACAACTCCCCCACCCTCCATGTTTTAGGTGTTCTAAGGTTTCTTTTCCTTCCCAAACAATGAAGGAAGAATAATAATAATAATTGTAGGGAAAACCCTGGGCTCCAAAATCTGCTGAATTTGGAAACTAGTTTTTTTTTGGTCCACACCTCCTCAAATTTTAGGCCCACAAATGTGGCCCCCTTACTGAGCTATTCAAGACAGGAGCCCTAACCCAACTCCAGGCATTCTCTGGGACATTCTAATTCAGGCTCATTTCTCATTTGCAGCAGTAGAGGGGGTATGTCTTCACCAGTACCAGCACGCCCCAAACACATACTGCGATCCAAGGGCGTGCTACTGTTGCCATGGCCAAGAGCCCAGAGCAGCACACTTTTGGCTGGGGCCTAGGTATTTTCTGGAGAGACAGGCCAATCACGAGAGGCCAGTCTCAGCACTTTTAGAATCAGCTGTTTGCAAACCACGGATCATGATTTCAAGCAGAGTTGCAGCAGTTACAAAGCAAGGTTGTGTGCCCAACAGAATTTCAATTACTTATGAAAATATTGAGGGTCATGAGCCTGATAGAGGTAGGGTTGGTTCACAATTACGTGAGGCGGCTACCAGAAATGTTGGCAATTGCTGATTTAAACATAAAATACTCCCTCCGGAACAGGCCCACCTTCTATCAAAATGCAGGTTAACAGTTCACTGACAGAACTACACTTAGTGTTTGAGTACAGCACTCAAATATTTTAGTGAGGGGTGCGTTATAACATTTACAGAACTTATGCAGGTTTCTTATGGCCCTTAGCTGCATACTTCTTTCATCTTTCCCCCAGTTTCCCAGATACTACATTTCGTGCCAAATTTCTTTGTTTTTATTTGATTGACCTTTAAATTAGTAGTTTCTTTGATTATGCTGTATTTCAATTTCTCCAGCGTGCAAAACATCCTATAGCTGGGGAAGCCTTCAAAACACAGCTTCATTACATGCAGGGTCAAAATCTGCCCCTTGCATGCAGAACACAGTTGACTGAGGCCGTCTACTTCTATCACCCCAAGGTTTTATTTGCCATGCAGCATGCATTATGAAACAAAACCACCAAAAAGGTAGCTTTTGTAGATTTATTGATAGCTCTTAGAGATGTAGGTTTTAAATGGCCTTCAGTAAACTATAAAAAAATTCCCTGAACAGTTTTTCATAATTATCCACTGATAAAAAGCAACTGATCATTACACCCTGATCCTACATAAGATCATTTTACAGCTGCTATCTATTAATCATTTTCCTGTGTATTTCTCAGCTGCTAACACTTCAATCTTTTCACAGGATTTTACAAGGAAACCCATTTTTAAAAGAAAAGAAAAAGAAAAGAGTAACAGCAGGATTAAAGTTTCAAGAGCTGCAAGTCCCTCTCCCTAGGAACAACATTCACTCCAGGAACTCTATCCCTACAGTTTTTGTGAGGGCTTCTATGTATCACTCTCCTGTACTACCTAGAGTTTATCTCCACGTGCATTTTGCCTGTGGAGGAGAGTATAACTAGCTCAGGGACACATTCAAAGGAAGAGTGTCAATGGGAAAACAACACAAACTTTGCTGGGGAGAAGATGTGTCTTGCCATCACCACTCAGACAGCATCCTCTGTTTCATGGTAAGTCCCTCTGCATTGAATAACAATAGCCACTAAGGCAGGGGTGGGCAAAATGTGGCCCGCCAGGTCATTCTATCCAGCCTGCTGGGACCCTAAAAAATTTAGAAAATTAATATTAATCTGCCCCTGGCTGCCTGTCATTCAGCCCTCGATGGCTTGCTAAAACTCAGTAAGTGTCCCTCCACCCGAAATAATTGCCCACACCCCTGCACTAAGGGTCCCCAACTCCTCCACCACTTACTGAACAGCAGCAAGAGAAATTCATCTTAGCTCAGGTACTTGCTTAAAACATCCAGCACTGAAAATCAGAGTCCCCTTACTACAGGCAGTCTGCCCCATGCTTTCTTGGTATTTTAATCTGGAGCTCCTTGGGAAACAGAGCAAGTCCTCTTAAATGTCTGGAAAAATGCTTTCTATAATATCACTGATACCTCCAGCAAACAACAGCAAAGTTGGCCAGGTCACAGCCATGTGCCAGGCTTGCAATTAAAATGTTATCACAAAGGAATGAAATTAAGACTATTAATGTAAATTAGTGTCAGTTTAAGTATACAGGCATACTATGAAAAGACTTGCAGAATTAATATTCCCTGTATACAGTCTTCTGCATTTAAGAAAATAAAAATTGTTTATACAGAATATGGAATTAAAAGCAATTCTAACTAAAAAAGGTCTATGTCCTTTTCCGTTTCCTTGGAGTCGCAGACCAGCAGAGACTCCCTATGCCTGAAGAAGGGTGATTGCACCCAAAAGCTTGCTAAGAACTTTTTTTCCAACTACTCAGTTGGTCTAATAAAAGACATCACATCTACTCAAAAAATCTTGCCTGCCTATGTCCTTAGACCAACATAGCTACAACCAAAATCCTGTGCTTCTGCTACTCGCTATTGCAATTCATCCCAAAATAAAAGTATTGGTGAGATATAAATCAATCATAAAAAGAACAAAACAAACCCAAAACATTTTCCTCATTATATGCAGGTAATCTGTTTATAATCTCTCTAATATAAAGATTCCAGTAACCCTTGCTCACATAATTCACACAAAAAATTTTATTTTTTCAGGGGGCCCCCCAAACTTAAAAGACATTCCACATCCAGCTCTCCCAGAGATTGAGATACACTAAACTTGGAAAACTACCTTTGATAATCTATAGCACAAGTGTTAATATTTAAAAAGTGGGGAATTGGCTTATCTTTGCCAATACAATCAATGTATTGAAATGAATGCAACAAGACAGACAGACAGACAACAGTGATCTCCCAAAAGTCTTGACAAAAACGTTTACAAAAAACTAATTAGTAAGCACCTCCAGGGACACAACATCTTATTAGAAAAAAAGTGAAGAAGTTTCTCACTGCCCAGGCACTCTATAATATTATGACATTCAATAATATCTAAATCAGGTATTTTATTTTCAAAATGCTGAATCAACATTAATATCCAGGCAAGACAGTTAAATATTTCTCTCCCCCATTTTATAAATGCAGAAATTCAAAGTGAAGTGATTTGTTCAGGTTGCAACAAAAGACCCAGAAGCCCAGAGAAGAAGTTAGAGTAGATACCCATTATTGAAGTGTCAAGCCTTTTCATCCTATTTTTCCCTGATAGCAGAATTTTGACAAATCAGCCTGTTACAAATTGTATGTAAAAATGACTGGGGAGTGAAAGAGAGTGATATGACAGCCTTCAACATTTCAACAGGTACTCAGTGAAGTTTAGTTAAATCATCCATCAGGCTCATTCCTCAAAAAGCGTGATTATATCTACCGTAAGTGCCCCACCTCTTCTATTTCAGCACATGTAAGATGTGTTACGTTGCACAGCTGGTCCTTGGGTTGCTGCATTTTAAAAGGTTGCAATATATGAAAGAAAAAAGATGTAAGAGCCATCATACTGTCCCCTGAGGCATAGTATAAATGTCTAAACAGACCATCAACAGAATGTTTTATTACAGGAAAAGAAAGAATTACACAACCTTATCTGATGTTTAAAAGTAGGAAGAAAGGCAAGATGAGGCAAATGCCCGTGGAAAGCATATTCCACGCTCCAAGAGCTCTCAAAGTGATCTAGAGACAACATAGGTCAGGAATGGTGGGGTCCCTAATGAAATGGGTTGACCACCATGATATAAAAGAGAACAGCCCTCAAGTCAGGATTAGAAACTCAGGGTGCAAGTCCTGAACCCACACAACACGAGTCAATCTCGTAAGCCAACTTAGCTGACTGTCTAAAAACAGAGAAAAGGGTGGGAGCAGGAAAGAAGAGCTACAACATCCAAGAAAAATAATCAGGGCAGGAACAGGCATGATTTTAATTTATGCTGCAAGGGTCCCACATATGTCAGTAACAATATGCTGTGAAAGTTCCTCCCAGAGGCCTTTGCATTTACCTGCTGAAGGAGAGGATGCTGGGCTCCTGGAGTTGGACCCTCTGGGCCTATTGTGGAAGACTGCAAGGTTCACCTCAGGCAACCTCAACTGTATACATAAAAATAGCTGTCACCTGCTAAACTAGAACTTACATATTCAGAGTTACCAAGTTCAAAAGGTAAATTGGCAGCATGCCACCACATCGGCAGGCACTTTAACAGGGTCACAATTCAAAATAGTAAATGGGCTCCTATGCTTTGTACCCTGGACACAGAGTTGAAAAGCCAAAACAAAAAATCTTGCTAAAAGGAAACTGTGTGTCCCTTTGCCTCACTAGCATACCTTATGTGTTGGGGGAGCTGGTAGATAATGTGCTTTTTATTTGAACATTTCCTCTTTTAGGTGGTTTAGTTGGCTGATCTCAATACTGCTGGACAAAGTTTGTATAACAACTCATGATTTACAGAGATTAAATCAAGCTAGAAGTCCCATGCAGTAGGTCAACAGGCTCTGTAGTAACAGTGAACAGAGATAAAT
This sequence comes from Crocodylus siamensis, assembly GCF_052110815.1. NCBI lineage: Eukaryota > Metazoa > Chordata > Crocodylia > Crocodylidae > Crocodylus > Crocodylus siamensis. The sequence goes on along the minus strand of NC_143395.1, from coordinate 260,283,687 downwards.
TAATCTAGGATTTATTTATTAGGTCACCAGTTCATTCCCAGAACACAAGTCTGAAAAGACTATACCGGATATAATTAACAGCTCACTATGCACTAGGATCCTATCCATGATAGGAAACCTGTAATTATCGACAGCTACTTTAAATCTGTTTACATCATTATGCTGCTCTGAACATCTCAGCCTCTTAAGATTTTAAATAAATATAAAATAAACTATTTCAAAGACCAGTAGCCTGCCTCATACCCTCTGCAAAGTCATTGCTGCCAAAATAATACTGATTCTGGACAGACATAACTTTACTATCCAAGAAGCCTTTATTAAAAGAGTCAGATGTTAAACACCAGTGGATGTTTTTTGTATCTTGAATTGCTCTAACGTATAGAGGCTACATGCATTCTTTAAATCTATTTAAAAACATTTCAAATAGAGAGAAAAAAAAGATTCACTGCTCTCCCAGAAGAAAACACAAGCATAGAGATGTTCAAGATTTTTCTCCCACAGCAAAAATGGCCACCCCAGGAGAAAAATAACAGGAACAACCAGAGTTAAATCACTCCAAATTTTTTTTCCCAGGACAGCAAATATCTGCGCAGGTTCTAAAAGGTCCACACAGTAGAATGGCTCATGAGTTTTGGAGAGACTCTTAAAAGACAGTTGTTGGGGTTTTTTTTAAATTATTACTAGTCACAAACATACGCAACTTAAAAAACAACTGAAAAGGGAGAGGCTTTTTCCTCCTACTAACTACTTTTGTAGTCTTTTTCTACTTCTGTACGTGAATTTTCTTTCACTTGTAGAGTCTTTCATGTAGAACAGACTTATTTTTTTAAATAAGAGTAGAAATCCACAAACATCAGCAAGGAAATCCCAGGGCAAATTCTGTACATTAATATACTTTTAATTCGCTCATCTCACACTTAGAAGGATGCCTGTATTTATATATTCTTGACTAACCAAAGTAACTTTCACACTGCCAAATCACATACAGTATACATACATAGCATAATCTTCCATCAAGAACACCTTTATAAAGAAGACAATATTTCAATCTGATGACCCAGAAAAATGCTCATTACTACATAATTAAGATTCATTTTTAAAAGTAGGATGAAACTGTTAAAATTATGTCCAAATACAACATTAAAATTGGGAAATAAATTAGGCTGGTAAAAAGTCAAGTTCTCAGATAAGGTTCAAAGCCTTTAACAGAAATTCCTTCCAGACACGCTCCCCATACAAGCTAGAACTGTACCATCCACACATATTTCTGAACACCTTTCCCACTGATGCACTTGGGGCTTTAAGATATGTGGATGAATCTGCTAATCCCAGACTTGGCAACAATAGTCCAGCGAGGGAGTGAAGTCAACATTTCACACTTCAGCAATGCAGTTTGCTTAGTTTTTCTTTAAAAACATTCCCTGTGCTCTTTTGAAGGCACATACACTTCAACTTCAGGAAGATTTAAGAAACTTTGGAGGCCAAAAGATTTCAGTCCAGGTGAAGGTGTGGAATTTGCAGAACAACCCCAGACTCTAGGGAAAAATTTCAAAAGCATCCGCACCTTTAGCCACCAGAGGATGCACCTAGTATCCCTGTCGGTTCTAAAGGGGATTATTTTTTTAAATAAGAGTGGAAATCCACAAACATCAGCAAGGAAATCCTGGAGTACATTTTTTTCTTTTCTTTTTATCTTGTTCAAGGCCAAATTGTTTCCAGATCCAATTGGGCAAAGCCAAATAGCTGAGTTCCAAAATTCAACTGAGCAGAGCTCAGTCATCAAGTCTGTGTAGCTCTATCACCAGGCAGGTATCCTCCCTCCCACACCCATCAGTCTGGGGCTTTGGATACTCCCTGAATCCAGGCAAGCATCTTATATGCAAGCCCAAGGCCTGGAGGCCTTGGGGTTCAGATGCCCCCAAGTGTCACTTGATGGTAGCCGGAAAAAGTGGCAGCTTCATTGCTTTTCTGACCAGAACAGAGGAAGCTAAGAATCCTTCACCCTGGGCTAAAGATGAAGCAGTTTTGCAACATTTGAACTGTTCCCAGCTCATTCACACCTAACAGTTAGAAAGTACCAGCTAGTGCCCTTGTGAAATGTTCCCCTTTTGAAAGGCCTCCAAGTATTAGTGTACCACCCTTAATTTGTCATGTAGACATACCCTCATCCCCATTTTTAAAAGGGACTTGAGCTCCAAACTCTTTACCTCCCGCAAAGTGCCTAAATCACTTTTGAAGGGGAAATGCAGGTTCTAAGGCACCTGGGTGTTTTTAATTTCATTTAAATCATTTTAAAAACTGTTTTAAGAAAAATGAAATCAACCCCTTCATAGAAGACAAAAAAAAGCAAAAGAAACCGTTTGAAATACTTCATGGCAAGTCCCAGGCCTCAGGAGGAAACATGAATGGTCTAATAATTATAGGTGGCGTTGAAGTGATATTGTAGTCATGATGGTCCAGGAAACGTACAAGAGGCAAGACTTCTTATGTGCGATCTCTTTTAATGGATCATCTGTGTCACGGAGTCACAGAGGTGCTCCGTGATTGTGAGGGTGATTGGCAGAGCTGTCAATCACCCAGGCAGCTCAGGTGCCTGGTTGCCAGGACAACCAGGTGGTCACATGGCCGGAAGAGGGCAGGGCCTGGCCTTTATAACCAGCTGAGGCCAGAGCCTGAGACACAGTTCTCTTCTGGCTGCCGCAGGAGCTCTGCGGCTTGAGTGAGTGCTTGCTGCTTTACCCCACTAACAGGCCGCGATGATGCAGGGAACAAGATCGCCCTGACTGGAGGTAGGATGGAAAGCCCTGGTGGGGCTTGGAGTTGTTAGGCGTGTGGAGCCTCTGTATTTATGTTATAGCCAGATGGCTGGAGTATTACGTTACAGTTTACACCGGAGGACCGGGTGAGGCTGTAGGGGAGCGAGGAGGCCTCAGGGGAGCTCCTCAACAGCTTGGGGGTTCCCAGTGCCCAGTTGAGGCACAGTGCCAGGGGCACTAGTGTCGGTGCTGCTGGGCATTATATTGCGCCAGGGAGGCGCGGTGTGCGGGGTTACAGACCCCAGCCCATAAGGGCGGTGTCTAGCCCCGGAGCAGGGCAGGGACAGGGCGCAAGAGGCGCGGAGTCAGCCCCGAGAGGGCAAGGCCCTGGAGCGGGGCAGAGACAGGGCGCAAGAGGCGCGGAGTCAGTCCTAGAGAGAGCAAGGCCCCGGAGTGGGGCAGAGACAGGGCGCAGGGCGTGTGGCGTGTCGGCCCCAGAGTGGGGAAGCCCAAAGGGGCGAAGCGCAGGGAGCGCGGTAGAGGCCCCTGAAGGGCGAGGCCCCAGAGAGGGGCCGAATAGCCAGGCCTAGCTAGCCGGCCCAAGGGCGCCGAGACTAGGGCGGCGATAGCGCCGGCCCAAGGGCGCCGAGACTAGGGCGGCGATAGAGCCAAGGCTAGCGCGCCAGGCCTAGAGAGCCGGCCCAAGGGCGCCGAGACTAGGGCGGTGAGAGAGAGCCGGCCCGAGGGCGCCGAGACTAGGGTGGCGATAGAGCTAAGGCTCGCGCAGCGAGAGTGGCCTAAGCTAGCCATCCAATGGCGCCGAGACTAGGGCGGCGAGAGTGAGCCGGCCCGAGGGCGCCGAGACTAGGGCGGCGAGAGTGAGCCGGCCCGAGGGCGCCGAGACTAGGGCGGCGAGAGTGAGCCGGCCCGAGGGCGCCGAGACTAGGGCGGCGAGAGTGAGCCGGCCCGAGGGCGCCGAGACTAGGGCGGCGAGAGTGAGCCGGCCCGAGGGCGCCGAGACTAGGGCGGCGAGAGTGAGCCGGCCCGAGGGCGCCGAGACTAGGGCGGCGAGAGTGAGCCGGCCCGAGGGCGCCGAGACTAGGGCGGCGAGAGTGAGCCGGCCCGAGGGCGCCGAGACTAGGGCGGCGAGAGTGCCGGCCCGAGGGCGCCGAGACTAGGGCGGTGAGAGAGAGCCGGCCCAAGGGCGCCGAGACTAGGGCGGCGATAGAGCTAAGGCCCGCGCAGCGAGAGCGGCCTAAGCTAGCCATCCAAGGGCGCCGAGGCTAGGGCGGCGAGAGGGAGCCGGCCCGAGGGCGCCGAGACTAGGGCGGCGAGAGGGAGCCGGCCCGAGGGCGCCGAGACTAGGGCGGCGAGAGGGAGCCGGCCCGAGGGCGCCGAGACTAGGGCGGCGAGAGGGAGCCGGCCCGAGGGCGCCGAGACTAGGGCGGCGAGAGGGAGCCGGCCCGAGGGCGCCGAGACTAGGGCGGCGAGAGGGAGCCGGCCCGAGGGCGCCGAGACTAGGGCGGCGAGAGGGAGCCGGCCCGAGGGCGCCGAGACTAGGGCGGCGAGAGGGAGCCGGCCCGAGGGCGCCGAGACTAGGGCGGCGAGAGTGCCGGCCCGAGGGCGCCGAGACTAGGGCGGCGAGAGTGCCGGCCCGAGGGCGCCGAGACTAGGGCGGCGAGAGGGAGCCGGCCCGAGGGCGCCGAGACTAGGGCGCCGAGAGTGCCGGCCCGAGGGCGCCGAGACTAGGGCGCCGAGAGTGCCGGCCCGAGGGCGCCGAGACTAGGGCGGTGAGAGAGAGCCGGCCCGAGGGCGCCGAGACTAGGGCGGCGATAGAGCTAAGGCCCGCGCAGCGAGAGCGGCCTAAGCTAGCCATCCAAGGGCGCCGAGGCTAGGGCGGCGAGAGGGAGCCGGCCCGAGGGGCGCCGAGGGCGCCGAGACTAGGGCGGCGAGAGGGAGCCGGCCCGAGGGCGCCGAGACTAGGGCGGCGAGAGGGAGCCGGCCCGAGGGCGCCGAGACTAGGGCGGCGAGAGGGAGCCGGCCCGAGGGCGCCGAGACTAGGGCGGCGAGAGGGAGCCGGCCCGAGGGCGCCGAGACTAGGGCGGCGAGAGGGAGCCGGCCCGAGGGCGCCGAGACTAGGGCGGCGAGAGGGAGCCGGCCCGAGGGCGCCGAGACTAGGGCGGCGAGAGGGAGCCGGCCCGAGGGCGCCGAGACTAGGGCGGCGAGAGGGAGCCGGCCCGAGGGCGCCGAGACTAGGGCGGCGAGAGGGAGCCGGCCCGAGGGCGCCGAGACTAGGGCGGCGAGAGTGCCGGCCCGAGGGCGCCGAGACTAGGGCGGCGAGAGAGAGCTGGCCCAAGGGCGCCGAGACTAGGGCGGCGATAGAGCTAAGGCCCGCGCAGCGAGAGCGGCCTAAGCTAGCCATCCAAGGGCGCCGAGGCTAGGGCGGCGAGAGGGAGCCGGCCCGAGGGCGCCGAGACTAGGGCGGCGAGAGGGAGCCGGCCCGAAGGCGCCGAGACTAGGGCGGCGATAGAGCTAAGGCCCGCGCAGCGAGAGCGGCCTAAGCTAGCCATCCAAGGGCGCCGAGGCTAGGGCGGCGAGAGGGAGCCGGCCCGAGGGCGCCGAGACTAGGGCGGCGAGAGGGAGCCGGCCCGAAGGCGCCGAGACTAGGGCGGCGATAGAGCCGAGATCCGGGCAGAGGGAGCGTGCCGGCCCAAGGGCGCCGAGGCTAGGGTGGCGAGAGCGTGCCGGCCCAAGGGCGCCGAGAGCGCTCCAGACTTAGGGCAGAGCCGGCGATTAGCCAGGCGCCGGCTAGAACCCGGCCCCGGGGGGAGCCGGTAGTGAGCGGCGCTGGTGAGCCGACCCAGGAGGCGCCAGCAAGTAGCTGGGCGCCAACATGATAGGCCCAGGGCGTGGGCAACGGGACAGAGAGTAGGGCCCGACCCAAGGAGGCGCCAGGTGGGCGAGGAGCCCCGGTGCCCAAGAGTGAGACAAGGGCACCCGAGGGGCGAGGGACCATACAAGCGTCCCCCAGAACAGCTGCGAGGCTTGGGGCGTGCTGAGGGGGAGGCTTGGAGGCACGCATTGCCCTTAAGGCAGGACGCATATAGATACCCCAGTCTGGAATAGGGACGAACAACTAGACCGTCCATTAGGGAAACTGGCAGCCTCCACATTATATATTTTACCATCAAAGTCGTGGCGGGCGAGATTCTGAGGGTGCTACGTCACCCTAACGTGACGGTAGGCGGCGCTAGGGAGCTCACGGCCGCCCCTAGCGCGCGCACCCTCACAATCTGCATGGTTGGGATAGCCACAGAAAAGCTTCTGGGTATCACGGTACCCCTGCTCAGGCCTCTGGGAGTAAAGTCTGAGGCCTGAGCAAGGGTTCTGCAATACCCAAAAGCTTTTCTGTCTTTCCCAACCATGCAGATAGTCCAATACAAGAGATCACCCACAAGAATTCTTTCCTCTCATTCTGGAACTGTAGAATCAATTATGCTAATCTTGAGCTGATGGCTCATTTACATGTTAAACAGGCTTATATTACATTTGTATTTCACTCTGCAAGTGAATGAAGTAATTCTTCAGTCTTAACTTTGTTTAGCAAGCTTCTTTTAGGTCTTCTACCTCTCATTTGGCTCCCCCTATAATATTTAATTCTTCACTAGTTAAATGTAACACTCTCCCATCAACGGTTGCACTTACCTAATGCTATTTGTAGTCAACTATAAACAAAGAAGGAACTTAATTCAAGAATCCCTTCCCTTTGGCTATACAAAGTAAGGAAATTCCTCTTCTCCCAAAGAAAGTTCTTTGACAGCTGGAGTTACATAAAACAGGTTTTTAAAAAAGCCATCACACATTTTTCTTCATTATCATTTTTACTTATAAGCCTGTTTATCCAATGTCTTTTTTTACTGATTAGTAAGACAAGGGTTTCAATGGGATGTTTTTCATTAACTTTGTTTTCTGAATTAAAGTACCTTAAACTCATATGACTTTTTGTTTTTGTCTGCATTATCTAGGCATTTATTATGAACTGGATAATTCTCTTTGAAATCAGTTAATCCAGGATGACTCACTCCAGAAAAAGTCATATATGTTTTGAATCAATTTTTCTATCTCTGGCAATACCTCCCTTCCCATTACAGTTGTTTCACACCTGGATTGATCTGTCTGCTTGACTGTGTGCCCTCTTCTACTCTGAGGTCAAGTTGGGCAGATGTAACTTTCTTGTTTAAATGCCAAAACAAAGACAAGGGTGTTTGCAGAATCTCACACTCTCACCATTGTAGCAAGCCTTGTGTATCTTGGTGTATCCTCCAAGAAATCCTGGATTTACTTAGGGGCTCAAAACTACCTTAGTAGCAGATACCCAAGTGCATATTGAAGCAAGTGCCAGGCAGGGGTATGTACAGCTATGCCCACATAGTAAATTTACCAGCCAGGATGGCAAGTGCCTTAAGTACATTGTGGGCTGCTTTTCCTAAACAGAAAGCTGCATGATTGCCTCCAAGCAGTGCCTGGGTGGGCTAATTATTATTGCTGAGTAAGAGTGCTGATTAGTCCACCTGCATGACTACTCTGTATTACCTTAAGAGACAGCCCACCCAAATCCATACACCATGCTTAAGGGCACTGCTGCCAGGGATAACAAATTTACCATACAGATAGGCAGAAGGTAGGGAACCAGTTAGGCTGCCGATACACATGCTTAAGGGTGGGGGAAGGCATTTTAATTAGAGTGGTTCCTGGACATCTGCTCTAATTAAAATGGTTTACTGTCAAGTGTGTTCAGCTCCTAAGCATTTCAAAATGGCCAAGGGGTCACTTGATTTAAACCTTGTTGAATGAGCTTTAGATAAAGTGCCCCCCGTAGCCATTTTGAAATGCATGAGGGCTTAATGCACACTGGAGCATCCCATTTAGAACTTGACCAAGCACATCTATAGGTACGCACAGGTGCCACCCAGCCCTGTCTTCTGCCAGATTTCAAACTAACACAGCTAACCACCTCTCTGTATAGGTGGAAATGCCAAGGACATGCCCTGATGCTCCAATGAAGGAAAGGTGCTCCAGCAGGATAGCAAAAAAGAAATCAGGTACAGAAACAAGGCCACTGGCAAGGCTGCCAGCACTTGCCCTGATGACTGGCTGTTTATTTGATCTGGTTTGGTTTTTTTGCTGCCAACAAGGAGGCCATCACAGATCTCTGTTCTTTATAGACAGTACCAAAAATACCAATAAAGACTTCTCAGAGGAGAAGGAAGATTCCCAGGAAAGCCAGGGCTTCTTCTGCATGCAGCAGTCATGAGACTGCTCCCAAATCCCAAGCAGACACTCAGCTTTACAATATTGGAAAAGACCGCTTCCCCAGCCAGTATATTACAACACAACAGGATGATGTTAGAAAAAGCATAGTTCTAGGACCCCAATAGCAAGTGCTATCTTTTGCACATAGGAACTTAGCAGTCTTTCCAAGCCTGCTACACTTTAGCTGCTCTCACACACTCTGTCCTATGCCCAAAATGGCATGCCCAACAGGTAGAAGTTCTTGCATCTGACAGCCACTGGACACATGGCCCTTTCCCTCCCATTCCAGTCTAATGCAATTCCCCACTCCCTCCCACACCTGCCTGTTCAAGTTGGCAGAACCAGGGCGATTAGAAGACACACACATTTGTTACGACAGGCCTGCTTATCAAAACAGTAGATAGAGAAAAAGAAATTGCAACATAAACAGTTCATGGGTCCATGGTCTGAACAATGCCCTAAGCTCTCAGATGGCATAACACTGTATGGTGGCATATTTCCCTCAAGGTGTGACACTGAAAAATGCAGGAAGATGATAATGCACTGGGCTACTTTTAAAAATTGAGCTTTGAGCATCTGAACTTCCTGGGTTCGGAACAAATTGCTGAGAACATCCATTTAATTTGAAGCAGACTGTGCTGAGCTCTAGGCATTGCATGAGAGAATCTAAACAAAAATTATGCTTTATGTTGGCATGAACAATACCAGGCAGAGTAGCCTTCTTGTATCCTTGCAGTCACAAAGCAACTGTGGGAGGGGATTGTTCCAGTGAATAACAATGCTAGGTGTCTTACTGGTCTGCCCAGGACCTCTGAACAAGGCCTTTCTCCATCTCCAGGCTACATGCCCCACAGTAGACTCTTCCAATGTAAGGACATCCTACAGAAATACACAAAACAACAACTAACCTGCTGTTCCCCCACTCAGTATTACTCACTCAGGAGTGGTTGAAGATTCCTATGTGAAGGGGAGGAAGGTGGAAAACAGCTTATCGTATCCAAGCTCACCTCACTCTAGGAAAAAAACCATGGGAATGATATTCCAAAACTGAGGAAGAAGCAACATTTTATCCTTGTTGCCATGGAGACTGGAATTAGCACAATAACGGCTCATTCCGTTTTTCAGCTCCCCCAGCTCCTGTACCGGATGTGCTATGGCCTTCCCCAGACAGGAGTGTGAATCAACCTCACAATGCTTGGCAAATATCTGGGTCAAAAAAGGAAAACAAGAGAGTCAATGTTTGGGGATCAAACAGCTGCCTCCCCTAGGAAAAATAAGAAAAAGGACTAGAGTGAAAGTCTATGACAGGACTCCATGGAGGAGCACAGGGACCAAGGAACAGCCAGCCTTGTTTTGGCAAAAGGCAGGCAGGAGGAATCATCAGCAGAGATTCCGATGTATTCTGAGAAAAAAATCCGAAGTTCTGATTTAAACTTGCCCCATCCATATTGTTCCATTATTAAAACAAAACACAGCTCTGTGTGTGTGTGTGTGTGTGTGTGTGTGTGTGTGTGTGTGTGTGTGTGTGTGTGTGTGGATAGATAGATATCTCCATCTACAGATATATATCTATATAGATATATAGTCAAAGCCATTCACCCGGCATTGCCTGATGATCATCGATCCTGATTTTTTCTGACTGAAAATATTCAAAGTTTTCTGATTTAAAAAAACACACAAGCCCAAATTCCACATTTTTCCATGATTAAAAAAAATGCCACTATATATATATTATTTCAGTGGATTTTAGTTTGTTTGGTTTTTTAATCAGAAAATTGTGAATATTTTTAATTAGAGAAAACCAGGATCCTTGATCATCAGGTGAATGGCTTGGACGACTACCAGCTACAGCAGGGGTATCAAACATACAGCACACAGAGCCCCATCACCCAGCCCCTGGTGCTGCCCTTGGGTCTGAGCAGACCCACATGGGAGACAGGGTGCACTGGACCAGCCCCATGGGCAGGCTCCAGGACGCATACAATATACAGCACCTACCCCTACCACTCCAGGACTGTGCCACACAGGTGGGTGCAGGCAGCACAGATCCTGGAGTGGTTAGAACAAGTGCTGCATGCAGTGCAGTCTAGCCAGGGATGAGAAGCACAGATCCAGCCTGGCCAGAGTGGGTGCCACGCTACACATGTGGAATATATGTGGTGCCCACCCCAGCCAGACTGTGCCATGTGCAGTGCCCACTCCAGAACACATGCCATACATAGTAGGGCTGTGCAAAGGTTCGGCAGCCGATTCCATCCAGAAGAGATTCAGCCTGATTCGGCAGCCGAATTTCCGAATCAGAATTGAATCAGGAGACCATTAAGAGGTCCGAATAGACTCAGAAACCTCCGAACTGATCTGGAGAGATTCGGGGCCAATTCGATAGGCTATACAGGTTTCACTTGCATAAAGCGAACCCATTTTATAATGTAATAGATAGGGATAGGTTCCCAAGGCGGTGAGAGAGGTGGGGAATGAGGCTGGGACTAGAGAAGGGGCAGGAGGAGGAATGCCATTCCTGGGGCTGCACCGTGCTCCATCTGTACCCCCATGTCTGGGCTCCACCTGTCCCCACTCACCCCAGCTCCTGGGCTGCACTGTGCCATGGTGCAGGCAGCTGGTGTCAGCTGCTCCTGGGGCCTCTGCAGCAGAGGCTGGGGGGAAGCGGCAGCAAGCGGAGCCCCAGGCAGTGCAGGACACGGCGCAACTTGTCTGCACTGATCCTAGCCCCCATTCCAGTGGCCCTAGGAGTGACCAGCACCACCTGCAACAAGAACTGTTAGTGGGTGTGGGGTGTGCCCCTTCCTGCTCCACTGGGGGGGGCTGAGGGCTGGGGGAGCTGTGTTAGGCTCTTCCTGGGGAATGTGTGCCCCTGGATCTGGACATGGGATGACAGGAGGCTGCCACTGCAGTCTGGGGCTGGTGGCAGCAGTGGGCTGTTCCTGGTGCTTGGTATGCCTGCCCCAAGCACCAGGAAGACTCAGTCAGGTGCCTCCGCTGACCCCAGCCTTCAGTGGGCAGCTGCTGTCATCCCACATGCAGATCCGGGGGCACACACCCCTGGGAAGAGCCCAACACAGCTCCACAGCCCGCAGCCCTCCTGGGGGTCTTGGAGCAGCACGAGGTGCACCCCACACCCACTAACAGTTCTTGTTGCAGCTGGTGCTGGTCACTCCAGGGGCCGCTGCAGTGGGGTCTAAGGTCAGTGGTGACAAGCTGCTCCATGTCCTGCACTGCCCAGGGCTCCACTTGCTGCCACTCCCCCCAGCCCCTGCTGCAACAGACCCGGGAGCAGCCGACACCAGCTGCAATGGGAACTGTCAGTCAGTGCCAGGGGGTGGGGCACACCTCTTGCTGCTCCGCACCCCCTGGAGGGCTGCAGGCTGGGGACCTATGTCGGGCTCTTCCTGGGGATGTGTGCCCCTGGATCCATGCATGGGATGATAGCAGGCTACCACTGCAGGCTGGGGCCAGAGGCAGCACCAGGCTGATTCTTCCCAGCGCTGAGGGCAGGCGGGCGCACTGAGCACCAGGAACAGCCCAGTGCCCCCAGATCTGGACACGGGATCACAGCAGGCTGCTGCTGTAGGCTGGGGCCAGTGGTAGCACTGGGCTCTTCCCAGCACTTGGGGTGGGTGTGATGAGCACTGGGAAGGGTCAGTCTGGTGCCACAGACAGCCCCAGCCTGCAGCGTCAGCCTGCCGTCATCTTGTGCGCAGACCTGGGGGCACATGTCCCCTGGGACAGCCCTACAACACCAAAGCCCACAGTCCTCCTAGTGGGCGTGAAGCAACAAGAGGTGCTCTTGCCCCCCTACCCCATACCCACTGACAGTTCTTATTGCAGCTGGCACCAGTTTCTCCCTGGGCCTCTGCAGCAAGGGCAAGGGTCAGCGCAGACAAGCTACGCTGTGTCCCATGCCACCCGGGGCTCCGCTTGCTGCCACTTCCCCCCAGCCCCTGCTGCAGAGGCCCCGGGAGCAACCGACACCAGCTGCCTGCACCACAGCATGGTGCAGCTCAAAAGCTGGGGTGAATGGGGACAGCCCCCACCCACCCCAGGTGAAGCCCACGCATGGGGGACAGGCGGAGCAGTGCACCCCTAGGAAAAGCACCCCTCCTCCTGCCCCTCCCATAGTCTCAGCCTCCCTCCCTCACCACCTGGGAACATATCCCTATCTGTTAGGGCTGTCCGAAGCTTTGGTAGCCAATTCAGCAGCCAAATCTCTCAATCCAAATCGGCCTAATCGAATCAGGACAGTGTTTCGAATCACCAGATTGAATCACTGTCCCTCAAATGGGCCGAGTCCAAGTCCAAATCAAGTATCTGCTGCTTCGCACAGGCCTAATGCACAGCACCTGCTCCAGCACATTGGAATCTGCACCACACATGAACTGGCTGGAGGGGGCACAGCATGTGGCGTTACATGTGGTGCAGTTCAGCTATGGTGAGCTAGACAAGTCTGACACCCCTAAGCTAGAGGATAATAGAAGAAGGCCCTGATCCATTATGATGGAAGAGAGGGGTCTGCCATGAGTGAGAAGCCCTATAGGGAGCCCTGGGCTGAGGAGACCCTGATAGGGGTCTGCTTTGGGAAGCAGGGCAGTTATGTAGTCCAAACATAAAAGGAAAAAACAAGAAATGGCAATGAAATGAGACTATAAGGGCCATCTTGACTGTAGCTGATCACTACCTCAGCTGGAGAGTCCAGCTCCTAGCCTACATATTCTCTGCTCTCACTGCTCCACTTCCCTAGGGACCAGCCACAGGCACTTTCAGCCTCTTCCATACTCCAGTGGATGCTGAGATCTTTCCTGCCATAGCTACAAGAGATGACAGGGAAACACACTATACTACACCACAGAAGCCAGGAAACCTGTAAATCAAGGAATACTTATTAGAACAACACACAAAAATGTAAACTCAGCACTTTCAAGCAGGTGTGCTACATCTAAATCTACGTCCCCTAAAGTTTGCTCTGTATCATGATTTACAGTCCTCTAATTTCAAGCTTGTACTGCTATATTCAATAAATAAAGGCTTTTTATGTGCATGGCTTGATGTTTTTATTGACATGGGTTCAAAGTTTCATAGTGTCATGTCATCCAAGAAAAGACACTTCTATAAAATCATTACACAAAGTATATAATTATAAATTATACTTAGATTTCTATATATTTATACACAGTAAAAGACACAATAAAATGTTCGCTATTTCAGCTCTTCAACTCAATAGCAGAAACATACCAGCTCCTGTGACCCTGACAACTCACTGCAGTTTGCAGAAGCAGTTTTTCCAACTATATGTAATGTTCCAAAAGCCCCTGAAGTATTGCTTCTCACCCGTTTGCAGGGCTTTCTCCTTTGTTCTCAAGAGATGTGAGAAACCAAGCAGTCAGTTCTCACAAGAGATGTGTACTAATGAAGTATCCAGCCTTGCCATAAGGCACCCTCTTACTTACCTGCCCCTTCATTTTACACACACATGCACACACTCCATTATTAATCTGCAGCTACTGAAAGCAGTTAGGCAAAGCCTCCCACTTAGCTCTCCAGCAGAAGGCTTTGTAAGCCAGGGAAAGCTGGTTCTTCCAGAATGACAGCAGGAATCACAACTCCATTAGCATTCAAAGTGGTCTTAGCAGCACGTTTACCTTTTCATTTCACAAAGACAGACCTGTGGGAGTTTCTAAAGACCCAGCAACCTGAACCTTTCTGGGTCACTCTGCATTAATATGAGTGAAACTTCCATAGTAACAAGCCAGGCCTTACAGAACCATGGAGGAATACCCTTTTATGTTTACGAACTCTAAGACTGGGGCAAAAAATCACATTTAGGGTCTATGCCCTTGTCAAGGGCTCCCAACGTGATTCAGAAACCACCTCTGTGGAAATCCATCAACAGCCCCCTGTACAAAGCCAAATTTTATGGCCCAGGTCACCAGCACCCTCTTTATACACTGAAGCGATTAGCTGCTGAATGTGGGAGGAAAAAAGAGAAAGTCGGGGTGAGCTGAGTGCCCAAAAGGCAATGGACACACACTTCTTTGCACTCAAGCTCACTGGCATCTTTCAGGCCAGTGAGCTACTACTGTAGCTCTTTGTGAGCTCTGTACAGCTCTCTAGGAAAGTGTAATTTGTCAATGCGAAAGTGAGTCATCACTGTTGGTCATCCTAGGTAGCCACTCAATTTTCCCCTCCTTTTTCTTCCTCCCACATCAATTCAGAAGTACATTAGCTGAGCCCCCCTACAGCCAAAGCTGTCTTGATCTGCATGACTGCAAAAAATATACAGCTGCCTCTGTGGATTAATGACCTACCTAAATCGTGGCAGAAGTTCACAGCACAGCGGTGCATTTAATATCTCTCTTTTCTCCATGTACCCCCACCCTTGCTGCTGAGTGGTTGAGAGGCAAAAACTGCAGCCTTAATTGCCTTTTAGCCACTCAGTGGCAGGGATGGAGATACATGATGAAAAGAGTAAAACTGAAAGCACTGCTGTGCCACAGATGTCCGCCATGATTTAAGTAGGTCCCTAACTATCAGGATAAATAGCGTGGGGGGTGATGTTATAGCCATAATGGTCTAGGAAAAATACAAGAGGCAAAGATTTCTGCAGGTGATACCTTTTATTGGACCAACTGTATAGCTGGGAGGGACGTAGACAAGCTTTTGGGTACCTTTGTACCCTTTCTCTCAGGATTCAAACCCAAGGAAGGGTACCCAAAAGCTTGTCTGTGTCCCTCCCAGCTATACAGTTGGTCTAATAGAAGATATCCCCTGCAGAAATCTTTGCCTTTATCAACACTGTGGTACACAGCAATGTTCTCTCCAGACTGGCTTACAACAGTCTGAAAACTGAGATGGCTTGCAAAAGACAGATGAGTCATAGGATTGTGACCCCAAGTCCCAAAATACCTGTGTCTTCTGGCAGATATTCCCCACCCCAAGCACTGTGACAAAAATCCCACAACACATTACTCCCCCAAAAGGAGAACAATGATCCAGAAATATTTGGCCAGGTTGTCTCACACTTTTTCCCCCTTTGTTGGGGGGGGGGGAGAGGAGGGGGTAAGAGTGGGAAGGGAACACACCTCATTGTAGAGATGCACAGACTCAAAAAGGAAAGTAGGTTAAAGCCAGCTGTGTGGGTGCAATTATTTCAGTTTCATTATTCTACTAGAAATGTATTGGTGGATACACATTCTGCAAAAACAAATACTCCTGTATAAGTCATCCCTTACTGAAATGAGGTGAAGGCCCTCAAATGGAAGACCAACACCCAAACTGCACAAACTAGCATTTTCCAAACATTGCACAACTTAAGCCTGCAAAGCATTCTGCCTTTGTCTGAAAGGCACTTGCACCACTTTTCAGCTGATTTTATCAGTCAGAAAAATTTGCTCAGACCCCACCCGAGCCAGGTAGCCCTTTCTTTCGTAGATCAGTTAGGTTAGCCACATACAATAACAGATGACTTCAAAGCTCTTTGAAGAAAGATGTAAGGGTTCTGTATCTCCAAGTAGCTTTAGCGGAGGGAACAAATACATATAATGAAAAAAAGTTCTCTTTAAACTCAAAGGGAAAAAAACAAAAACTTTCCACAAACGACAAATACAAAATACTTCTGAAGACAGACAGCTCCCCCTAAAATACACACTCACCATGTACTATACATACACCAAAGCTATAGATCATGCCTCAGTAGAAACAATGACTTGTGATACAGAAATGAAAAATTTTCAGAATAGACCTCAGATACCAATCACAGACCTCAAGAAAAGAGTGCTGGCAATTCTTCAGTTCCTTCTTGGAATGGCAGATTCTTTCCCTCCCTTTTTTTTCCCCTTTTAACTTATCTGACCTCATTTCTACTGGCTCAGAGAAAGTCAACCAGCAGTAGTGAAGACTACAGGTAACAATGGCTTTTAAAATATAATGCATTAAAAAAATTAGTTACTGAAATACTAAGATTTCTTTAATTCTCCTCTTTCTTAAAATTATAGGGAAGAAACGCTTGCAGTTTGCACGCAAGGTGATACTACTGACTCTCAACGAGCATTTCATTTATTGTGTGCTAAAACATCTTCTCCCACTGGGGACTGGAGACTCATTCACTATACTTCTGTAAAGACAGGTATATAACAAGATACACCAACACATCTTTTATTATATCTCTGGACACCCGTTTCTGTTTCTTTATGATGTTGTTACTGAAATATGTGAGCGACCTTTCAGAACCAAACAACAGTTTTTCCAACACATACCTCAGTAAGACTGTCTAACCAGAGGAAAAAAAAATCGCACTCCCTCCTCTCCAAATATCTTAGGATGTTACCCTTGCAAAGCAGACAATATAAACAGCTCTAACACAGCTCCTAGTAGCCTTGTCATCAGCAAGATTCAAAACAAAGCAGGACTTCTCTGAGCAGCACAATACAGCTATTATGCTTGTGTGTCAGCCTAAGTTTTAATACAGCCTTGCTGCTGGTCTCCTTGCAGTCACAATCATTTCCCACTATCTGCTGCTGTTCCAGAGTACACCAGAGGACTGAAACTGGTAAGAATTCGGCACTCTGAAGCACTTGGAAAACAATGTGCTTGTATGGACCATGCTGGGCTGTAGTATGTTTTCTATTTGGAAGAACGAGTACTGGAAAGATGAAGGAGAAGCACAATGCACACGTTTCCATTCACTAATACAATAAATAAGTCACGTATCTATACTTGATGGTGGAAGTCATAAGTTACCAGTACTCAATGTAGGTGATTAAATGCAGGCATCAGCTGACTACAGTAAGGCCACTTAGCATATACCCACAGTGCAGCACTGCAGGAGTAAAGGTCAGGAGAAATTGTGATGAGTCAGAAGAGTAAAAGCAGCAGCAGCATAGGTGGAGGGAGAAAATAAATTGGGAAGGCGGGGGGCTGAGCATGCATACACATGTGCGCATATACCCCCTCCCACCCCCGGCAGGAAAGTCTGCGAGGGAAGGGGTGGGGGAAAGGAGCGGGCTGGGATCGGGAGGGAGCGGAGCCAAACCAGGCCCAGAATTGGGATCGGGGCCAAGGCCCGCTGCGCCTGTGCGGCCGCCCCTTCCCCCATGCCTGCGGTTGTTACCCGGCACCAGCACCCACACACCCTGCGCCAATGAATCCACTGCACCAGTCCCAACTGTCTCTCCACACTGGGCCCCACACTGCCCAAGGGGCCAGAGCAGGGCCAGCCTCAGCTGCACTGCCAGGCCAGGCAGGATGGAGCTCCCGGGGCCCTCGCACCCAGCTCACCGCAAACTGTTGTTGTTCTGCTGCTGCTGGGGCAGGCCCTGTACAGCCAGGGCAGGGCACGGGACAAAGCTGTGGCTCATCCAGGGGGCACGAGCAAGAGGCAGTTCCTGCCACTGTGTGCATCCCGGGAGGCATGGGGGGTATGTGTGCCCCTGGTCCTGCACAAGGCATTGGGCTGTTCCTGGCAGGGGAGTGGGCTGCACTCAGGCTGGGCCAGGTCGTAGGGCAATCAGAGCCCGGCAGCTCATCCAGGGGCGTGGGCAGGGGATGCAGTGTAATACCATGTGTCCTACTGCTTGGCCTGCCCAGCAGTGCAACGCACATTGTGCTGCGCTGTGCTGCACTGCGCCACACTGTTTTCAAAGCAGCAGCAGCAGCAAATCGCACAGGCAGAGAGCAGAGCTCATCTCACAGCTGCAGCCCGCCCTTGCCCCATGCCTAGGGGGCCACGTATCCCCTCCCTTGGCTCCCTGGAGCTGTGCCTCTGGAGGAACCGCCAAGCTTCAACTGTCCCACGACCTGGCCCAGCTGGGGTACCATTCACTGCGAATGGGGCCCCGGCTTGGCCAGGTTGTGGGGCAATCCCCACACTGCAGCAAGGAGAGGAGCAGGAGCAGGAGTGAATGGATTCACCCCTGCCCCTACACCACTCCCTCCTGCACTGTAGGGGTCTTGATCTGCACCTCCCACCCCCAAGCCCAGGCCATCATAAAGAAAGCAGATTAAAGAAACTTACCTGCCCGCGGAGCTGGCTGCAGTCATGGCTGTGCAGGGTATCTGAGTGTGCATACCCCTCCCCCCCCCAGCAACAGCCTGCAGCCGGGTTGCCCTCTGGCCATATCTGCTGCCCTGCATTTGGGGGGATGAGCCCTGTTACCCCCCCTTCCACTGCCTATGAGAAGAAGAGATGGAAAAGGTACAGAACTCAGAGAGAGAAAGAAAAATAAACAGTCAAGGAACAGAGAGAATTAATAAGAGAAAGAGTGAATCCAGGGTTTGCTTTGGCCAAAAGATACAATACATTCCATCTATATATAACAGGAGAATAAACAGACAGTGTAGGAATGTTATATTACCTCTGTATTAGACACCAGCGCAACAACCCCTACTGCAATGCTGCATCCAGTTCTGATGTCCCCAAGTCAATTCATAGATTCATAGATGCTAGGGTCAGAAGGGACCTCAATAGATCATCGAGTCCGACCCCCTGCATAAGCAGGAAAGAGTGCTGGGCCTACATTACCCCAGCTAGATACACATCTAGCCTTCGCTTGAAGACCCCCAGGGTAGGGGAGAGCACCACCTCCCTTGGGAGCCCGTTCCAGACCTTGGCCACTCGAACTGTGAAGAAGTTCCTCCTAATATCCAATCTAAATCTGCTCTCTTCTAGCTTGTGGCCATTATTTCTTGTAACCCCCGGGGGGGCCTTGGTGAATAAATACTCACCAATTCCCTTCTGTGCCCCCCTGATGAACTTATAGGCAGCCACCAGGTCGCCTCTCAACCTTCTCTTGCGGAGGCTGAAAAGGTCCAGTTTCTCTAGTCTCTCCTCGTAGGGCTTGGCCTGCAGGCCCTTAACCATACGAGTGGCCCTTCTCTGGATCCTCTCCAGATTATCCGCATCCTTTGTGAAGTGCGGCGCCCAGAATTGCACTCAGTACTCCAGCTGCGGTCTGACCAGCGCCCGATAGAGGGGAAGTATCACCTCCTTGGACCTATTTGTCATGCATCTGCTGATGCACGATAAAGTGCCATTGGCTTTTCTGATGGTTTCGTCACACTGCCGACTCATGTTCATCTTGGAGTCCACTAGGACTCCAAGATCCCTTTCCACTTCCGTGCCACCCAGCAGGTCATTTCCTAGGCTGTAGGTGTGCTGGAAATTTTTCCTCCCTAGATGCAGCACTTTGCATTTCTCCTTGTTGAACTGCATTCTGTTGTTTTCTGCCCACTTGTCTAACCTGTCCAGGTCTGCTTGCAGCTGCTCCCTGCCCTCCGGCGTGTCCACTTCGCCCCATAGCTTAGTGTCATCTGCAAACTTGGACAGAGTACATTTCACTCCCTCATCCAAGTCGCTGATGAAGACATTAAAGAGTATCGGTCCAAGGACCGAGCCCTGCGGGACCCCACTGCCCACACCCCTCCAGGTCGAAACCGACCCATCCACCACGACTCTCTGGGTGCGACCCTCTAGAAATTAAAGCCGGAGCAATTTAGGTTACGCATAATGTAAAATTTTAACAGTAAGGGTCACTGACAACTGGAACAGCTTACTAAGGACGATGGTGGATTCTTCATCACCAACACTTTTTCAAAACTAATTGAATGCTCACAGATAAGTCCTGTGGCTCATATATAATGCAGGTCATCAAAATAAAGCAGTGAGGGCCAACCTTTTTGGTAAGCATACCACAAATTAGCCTTGCATTCTCCCCAAGTACCATCCTCTTCACTTGCCCAATATGCTGCTCTTCTTTCTTCCCTGTGCTCTGTGCCCCATCTGCTGCTCTACTTCTACCACTGTGGTGCTTGTCCCCTCCCTGATTTGCCATGTGCCACACAGACAAGCTGCCCATGCCACTTGTGGCATCCCTGCCAGAGGTTTAGCCACCCCTGGACTAGATGATCACAATGGTCCTTCATCAGCCATATATATGAAAAACTAAAAATGAAAAAGGAACAAGCATGATATAAAGGGATGGTAAGAGATAGAACAGAGAGTATGGAAAAGATGGATATAAATATTCAATTAGGATGAATAAGGATTGACAAAGTAGAGAAAGCAAAAAACCAAGATGCAAGTTAGAATTTGTTAGTCTCAAATTGTATTTCTTTTACTGGGAGGGGTAGGGAGGAAGGATTGGAGGAGTTGAAAAAGCATCAAGACATAATCAACTTTGCACAAGAATATCAGGAACAGGAAATAGATGAAGACATAAGCAGGCCAAAATTCGTCTCTTCCTAGTAAGCTCCACTCAAATCCATGACAAGGGGCTTTCATCCCCTTCTCCCCAGCTAAATGGGGGAAAAAACCCCTTGTCTTAGATTCAAGTAAATACAGTAAAAAGAGAGAGAGAGAGAAGCAAGGAAACAAACCCAGATGGTTTTTACTTTTTTAAAAACAGATTTCTGGGCTGCAATAGAGTCAGTAGCATAGCTAAAGAAAAGCAACCAAGACACTAGCCCAGGGCACCGTGTTGCAGGGGATGGGAGGGGAGGACACAAAAATGGTTACTGTGCCGCCATCCCAGCCACCACTGTTGCCCCTGGCAGTGCAGCCACTGATGCTGCTCTGTGCACTGCTGCTCCCCATGACACCAAAGTGCCTAGGTATCCAGTACAGCCATAGTACTGCATCCAGCAAAAGGAGGGAAGAGGGATCCCAGAGTGGAGCTAGCATTCATACCCAATAGTCAAAGACATCTATGGACAAAGCTATGCTTCCTCTCTTCACTAGATTTGAGCAAGATGCCACAAGAAGCTAAAATGAATACCATAAAACTGTTTAATATTCCAATGGGGAACTAACACAAGCAAGCAAGCAAGCAAACTGAAGAATCCACACACATAGATAAGAGCACATCTTTTATGCAACCAAATCAATGTGTTACAGGCAACAGCAAAAGATTCTTGCTTTCCCCATATTTTTAGGTGAAAGAAAAGTACAGGTATAAAAATAACATTTCCTGAACATAGAAGTCTGAAAGAGAGACTCATTGTCTCAGGAACCCGCAAAGGGCTGCAAGAATATAGAAACTCAAAGGCTGCTTTCATGGAATATGGCAAAATAAAAACACATCTTGCAGAGCCCCACATTTAAAAACAGCTTATTTAGGGGACACAAGGAATGGGGGAAGGCATCTACGGATCCAGCAGGGATAATAAGCACCTTATTTTCCTTTAGCACACAAACTTTCAGAAACCAAGCAGATGAGCACATCTGAAAACCCATGTAACATCTGTTGAATGTCCTGCCTTCTGACCAATAGGATGCCAGCAAAAAGGGCTAGTGTTTAGCTGTCACAGCCACAAGAAGCCACAGTAAACCCAGATGGTTTTGTCACTATGCTCAATACTGTAACTATATCCATACCCAGCAGCCTCTTAGGCTTTGTGGGTTGCAAAAGCAGCTAAGTCTACACGTGTATTCCCCCCTTTCCCAAAAGAGGTTTAACAAAAAGCAACATTACATTCAATCTGACTGGCCCAAAGAGACCAAAGATTGTGGGTTTACAGCTGCAACTGCTTCTCATATGAACCAATGCTATCAGTTACAATGGCAAAGACAGTGAGAGAGACAGCCGGGCATATGGTCAGCTGACCATATATCTATGCACTCTGTTATTGCTATACCTGAAAAACACCTCCATCTGTTCCTGCCTCTACTAAATGTTAGTGATATGCTGAACTTAACTTGAACCACTTCCAATCATACCTAGAAGACAGCAGTAATTATGTATGGCCACACAGTTACACGTCACCACTGAGAAACAGGATGTGAAATATTCTTCATGGATCTGCCCCAGAGGCGGGCAATTATTTCAGTTGGAAGGCCGCTTATGAGTTTTGGTAAGCTGTCGAAGGCCACAAGGGTAGCCCTGCCCCTTGATGGGTATCCCGCCCCCTGGCTGCCATCTTGGGACCAGAAGTCCTGCCCCGAGGCCACTGACCTTTGCCACCAGAAGTCCTTCCCCTTGCCCCTAAAAGTACTACTTTTGGGAAAGGAGTTTGTCATCTTGGAACTGAAAAAAAGCCAAATTATACACTAAAAATCAAACATCTTCAACAACATATTTTAATTTTATATCAAAAAATATTTTTGTCCTAATTTGTGCATGTTTCTGTAGTGTATATAGAGGCAATCGAATAATAGCTCAAAATGAAGTCTTATTCTTGTATATTGTGGAGGGGCAGGTATAGAAGGGTATGGGGTTTGTGGGGAGCTTTGGGTATGTGTGTGCGTGTGTATGTGGGGTGTGGGGGAAGGTGTGGGGGTGTGGGCATGTACGCGTGGGTTTTGTGGTGGGGTGTTAAGGTATGGGGGTGGGCGTATATGTGGGGTGTGAGGGAAGGTATGCATGTGTGTGCATGTGGGGTGTAGGGAGGTGTAGTTGGGTGGGGGGGTTGTGGAGGGGTGTATTCATGGGGATGTGAGGGTGTGTGTGTGGGTATGGGGTTTGTGGAGGGCTGTGGGATGAGTGGAGGGAGGGGTGAGTGGAGGGGGAGGCTGGGTGGGGGTGTGAGATATGTGTGTATGATAGGGTGTGTATGCGAAACCCCACCATACAAACATCTCTACCAACTTTTGTGCACAGCCCCTGCCACCAGCAGCAACAGCAGGCCCTCAGGGCATTCACAGCCCGCAGCAGCACATGGTCCCAGCGAGTCCCAGGAGTGCACATGGCTGGGCCACAAGTTCTATCGCATGGGGCTCAAATGCCTAAGCCCCATGCAATGAAGTGGTGCAGGTCATGGGGCTCAGCTGGGGTGGCAGGGAGAGCAGCAGAGCCAACCTGGCTCCATGGCACAGAGATCCCCACCATTTTCCAGGACCTGTGTATAGCAGTGAAGGGGACAGACCACCAGCTTCATCACGTGGGGCTCCCCAGAGGTGTGCAGCTTGAGTGGAGAACCTGGGAACTGCATGCAAGCCATGCATGATGGAGCCAGGAGGATCCTGTGCCCCACTGGCAGGGCGCCACGTTCCTGCTGCCCCAACCCTGAGGCACCGGCGTGGGCCCCACACTCCCACTCACCTGCTTCTTTTACACATTACACTGTCAGCACCACAAATGTTGATTGGCTTAATGCTAGCTTGCAGTCACACCTTCCATTTGAGCAGCACATCTGTGAGGAGTGGCTGTGCTATGCTCATAGGTTATGCGGATCGATAGATAATCTTGCCCTTAAGCGGAGTAACTTTGAGTTGCGTAACCCATGCTTTAAGCCACTTAAAGGTGTTAATGCAGACAATCCAGGTGTTAAGAGCTCCAGAAGCTGCCTAAAATTAATATGCAACAAGGCCCTTAGTATACTTATAAAGTAAAAACCATATGCTCTTCAGAGGCATCAGTGTAATTGAGGATTAAGGGGAAGTTTAAGAAGGATTGGGTACAAGTATGTCTGTGGAAAGGATATAGATACAAATGCACACATAAAAAACTACCATATTTAATCAAATCTAAGACAATCCTGAATTTAAGATGACCCCTCCCTTCTTCGTCACTCACTCTTTCCTTTACTTTTGCAAGTCTTTCCCCCCCTTCACACACACTATTCTTCTCCAGTACAAATAGACAAAATGTCCTAATTCTTACACTTACCAATCCACTGTCTTCCACTTCTACCTCTCTCATCACCATGACTTCAGTCCAATGTTTCTCCCAATACCCACCACCATCCTGTCACTCCATTTGTACCACCTATTTAGTTATTCACATCTTTGCATCTGTTCTCACATTCACTTCTGCTTGCGATCTCAAATCCACCCCATGCCACTGGCATGCAATACACACCTTCATGCCCACCACACTCAGCAGCAGCCTCTGACTGATCCTTACCTAGCCCTGCCATCCTGCGTAAGTCTACTGCCCATTCTGAGGGGAGTAAGAGAACTTCAGCCAGCATTGCTTCTTCTGTGAGACCTAGCAGATCTTTCCACACCACATGCTCCAGACCGTAATCCAGCCCACCAATTATTACCCTATGGTCCTAGTCCATGTGGGTACTAACGATGCGGCCAGGAGGAGCCCTGACCGCCTGATGGAGGACTACCATGCTCTGGGGCGCGTGCTGAAGGAGATGGGCACACAGGTGGTTTTCTTTTCTATCCTCCCAGTGAGTGAACAAGGCAGACGACATGAAACGAACGTCGCGGAGACCAACTGGCAGCTACAGGAATGGTGCTTCAAGGAGAGCTTTGGCTTCCTCAACCACGACCGGCACATCACGACGAGAGACATGCTGGGGTGGGACGGGCTCCACCTTTCCCCTAAAGGTAAGCGTGTGTTCTCTTCTAGATTGGCGGACCTCCTCCAGCAGGCTTTAAACTAGGCTCGTCGGGGGAAGGGGAAGATGAGGGCGGAGAATATATCAGACTGCCAGACCAAACAGCACCCACAACTACAGCCCAGCCCAGACCAACAAGCGAAGCAATCAAACAGGTAAGAGAGAGGGGCCAGGATAACGCTGGGACTAGGGGGTCAGCACACACACCCACAGGAGGCCTCAAATGCCTCTACACAAAAGCTCATAGTATGGGCAATAAGCAGGAGGAACTCACCCTCTTGCTGACTGACACCAGCCCGGACATAGTGGGGATTACGGAAACGTGGTGGGATGAAACGCACGATTGGGTGGTCAATGTCAAGGGCTATAGGCTGTACAGGAGGGACAGGATAGGAAAGAGGCGTGGGGGCGTGGCGCTCTATATTAAGGAGGAATACACATCCTCCTAAATAAGCAAGGAGCCAGGGGAGGGGCACTCTGAAGTGCTTTGGGTTAGAGTACAAGGCAGTCGAGGTGAAAGGGACTTAATGGTGGGAGTCTACTACAGACCTCCCAACCAGGAAGAAGAGCTTGACCAGGAATTCTTGGGTCAGCTCACAGAGGTAGTGAAGGCTAGGGATGTAGTAGTCATGGGGGACCTGAACTTCCCGGACATCTGCTGGGAAGAGCAGTCAGCCAGGTCTGAATGCTCACGTAGGTTCTTGGCCAGAGTGCAGGACCTCCATCTAACCCAGGAGGTGCACAGCCCCACCAGGGGGGATGCCTTGTTGGACCTAGTGCTGGCCACGGGTGATGACCTGGTGAGGGGGCTGCGAGTGCTCGACCACCTGGGTGACAGAGATCATCGCCTGCTGGAATTCACCATCCAGCGCAAGGTGGCAAAGGCATGCAGTAAGACAGCGGCCCTGGATTTTAGGAGGGCAGACTTCAACGAGCTAAGGAGGATAGTTGGAGAAGCGCTGAGGTCCCGGGGGGGTGGGGAGCCAGGTGTCCAAGGAGAGTGGTCTCTCCTTAAGGAGACGATCCTCCAAGCACAAAGGAAGGTAATCCCAATGAGGATCAAAGGGGGCAGGAGACACACAAGCCTCTGTGGCTCACCAAAAGAATCCGGGAAGGTCTCCTTGCTAAAAAGGAGGCTTATACCCAGTGGAAAGAAGGGGTCATCACCAGGGAGGACTATTCTGTAGTTGCTCGGGGATGTAGGGGGGCAGTTAGGAAGGCCAAGGCAGAGATGGAACTGGGACTGGCTTCCCAGATTAAGGACAATAAGAAGTCTTTTTTTAAATACATAGGGGGTAAAAAGAAGGTCCCAGGTAATGTGGGGCCCTTGCAGGATGACATGGGTAACGTGGTCGTCACACCAGACAGCAAAGCTAACATGTTTAACGATTTCTTTGCCTCCATCTTCCTAAGTAGGGACCAAAACAGCCACCTCCCTGCTGGGCCCCCCTCGGGCCCCGGGGGAGGCACACCTGGGCCACGGGTTAGCGAGGATTTAGTTAGGGAGCTTCTGGAGGGGTTGGATGTATTCAAGTCAGCCGGCCCGGATGACCCTAGACTTCTAAAGGAACTGGCCAAAGTCATTACAAGTCCCCTGGCACAACTTTACGAGCACTTGTGGTGCTCTGGTGAGGTACCGGAGGACTGGAAGAGGGCCAACGTGGTCCCCATCTTCAAAAAAGGCAGGAAGGAGGACCCGGGAAACTGTAGGCCGGTTAGTCTCACCTCGATCCTAGGCAAGCTGTTTGAAAAAATTATGCTGGCACACATCCAGAAGGGGCCAGCAGGAGACTGCATGCTTAGGGGCAACCAACATGGGTTCATCAGTGGCAGGTCCTGTCAGAGCAACCTGGTGGCCTTTTATGATCAGATCACCAGATCATTAGATGCAGGGGTAGCAATGGACATAGTCCTCCTGGACTTCCGGAAGGCTTTTGACACTGTCTCTCACCCTGTTCTCATTAAGAAACTGGGGGGCTGTGGTGCAGACACCCACACAGTCAAATGGGTCGCCAGCTGGCTGGAGGGCTGCACCCAGAGGGTGGTAGTAGATGGGTCCTTCTCAACCTGGAAGGACGTGGGCAGTGGGGTTCCGCAGGGCTCGGTCCTCGGGCCTGCACTGTTCAACATCTTCATCAGCGATTTGGACGAGGGGGTAAAAAGCACCCTGTTCAAATTTGCTGATGACACTAAGATGTGGGGGGACGTGGGTACATTGGAAGGATGCAACAGGCTACAATCTGACCTAGACAGGTTACAAGGGTGGGCGGACAAGAATAGGATGGGTTTCAACACAGACAAGTGCAAGGTGATGCACCTCGGGAGAAACAACCGGCATCATACCTACAGGTTGGGGAACTCCCCTCTTGTCAGCACGGAGACAGAAAGGGATCTGGGAGTGATCATTGACTCCAAGATGAACATGGGCCGGCAGTATGGAGAGGCAGTCAGGAAGGCCAACCACACCTTGGCATGCATCCACAGATGCATCTCAAGCAGGTCCAAGGAGGTGATCCTTCCCCTCTATGCAGCATTGGTCAGGCCGCAACTGGAGTACTGCGTCCAGTTCTGGGCGCCGCACTTCAAGAGGGATGTCGACGGCATCGAGAGGGTCCAGAGGAGGGCCACTCGTATGATCAGGGGACAACAGGGCAGGCCCTATGAGGACAGGCTGCAGGACCTGAACCTGTTCAGCCTCCAAAAGAGAAGGAGGATCTTGTGGCCTGTTATAAACTAGTCAGGGGGGACCAGCAGGCATTGGGGAAGTCACTGTTTCCCCGAGCACCGCCAGGAGTGACCAGGAATAATGGTCACAAGCTGGCAGAGGGTAGGTTTAGGTTAGATATCAGGAGGCACTACTTCACGGTCAGGGCGGCTAGGGTCTGGAACCAGCTTCCAAGAGAAGTGGTGCTGGCTCCTACCCTGGGGGTGTTTAAGAGGAGGTTAGATGAACATCTAGCTGGGGCCATTTGACCCCAGTACTCTTTCCTGCCATGGCAGGGGGTCGGACTAGATGATCTGCTCAGGTCCCTTCCAACCCTACAAACTATGAAACTATGAAACATACAACAGGGTAGAAGGCACAAAGGGTGCTCTCTTCTTCAAAAGCAATGCATGAGAGGCAGGAGAAAAGAAAATTGTTGAGATTTGTCTCATGAGAGGAGAGAATTATGTAGCAAAGAATAAGTTTTATGCTACATGCAAACTGTATTCAAATGTCATACAAATGTCTTACCCACCACCCTCAGTCTATCAGGTGTTTTGCTGAGGCCACAGTGGTAAGCCTGTCCAGCCCTTATGGGTTTCTCTGAGCATTTACTTGCTGGTTTCAGCAAGTACTACACACTTACTCCATATACTTTACAACTGAACCTGCCACTTAATGCATCATTATATGGATCAAATTATTTGGACCTTAACAATGCAGGTCCAATTATAAAACTTACGACTTTTGGAAATCCTTTCGGAAATCCCATCAAAAGAAAGATGACTCAAGGTTAACTTCCACCCCTATTTTTTCCCTAAATGGCAGATATAATTTTTAAGTAGTTAGGGAAAGGATTTGTTTTCCCTGAAGTAGTACACCACAAAAATTAAAAGTCAGCATGACCAGAATAAGTGTGAATCTTCAAGTCTGATATGATTTATGCACCTGTGTAAGTGCTCTGCTTTACTGAAACTTACACTGTTGAGAACAGAGAGACACAGATCATTTACAGCAACTCCCTAATTATGTGGGTGTTGAATATTTTTTTTAAAACCTGGAACTACTTTTTAAATAGAATTTGAGGTATTTTTTTAAAGCAGTTTCACATTTATTACCAAAGTATTATACAATCCCTTTTCCTAAGGCACGCTTAAAAAGAATGTTACTAGGCAATGGTGGGCAACCTAAAACCCACCACAAATTCATCCATCACTTCCTCCCTACATCCTAGACATATGCTAGCAGCAGAGTCACATCTTTTTTTTTTTTCGTTCATGCCTATTTCTCCTCTTTTTGTCAGTACTTAGGCACATGCTGTCTGAAACAAGACCGTTTCCTCTGTGCCATTCTGTCCTTTCTTTTGGCTGTCTGAGTTGTCAGCCTGCGCTACAACATTTATTTTCATGGCACAGAGCCTCTGCTCTGTTCAGTTACTTGGAAATTAGTTTTTACATATTAAGGACCTGATCTTACAAACACTTTAACTATAAGCACAAGTAGCACTTAAAAAGAAAAAAATCTAACTTCTCACATACATAAGTGCACAGATATTTGCAAGGGTCTCACAATAATCCAGCGTTATATATTACCATTATCATATATCCATTCAAGACTGACCTTTAAATACACAAGCAACTAAATCCAAAACAACATTATTGTTATGGGGAACAAGTCACTTAAAATGTGGGTCAGACACCAAACAATGAATATATATTGGACTACCATTAGATTAGAGAAGATTTTTTTACTGTACTTATTTTATGCATTTAACAAATAAATTAATAAGAAACAACTGAAGTTTTGGAATGTCTCTTAAATTTTGACAGCCTCTAGACAAAAACAGGCAGTTAAAACAATGTGTCCTTTTAAAAATGTCAACCAGTGCTTAATCTCCATTCCACTCTGTCAGTCACTCATTATAAGGAAGGCTGGACTTGTTATACTATACAGTAACAAGGAGGAGAAAAGACAGTTTCCTCTTTAAAAAAAGAAAAGAAAAAAGAAAATGGTATTTGTAACTTCTGAGATTTTGTGCACAATCCAACAAATCTTTCTGACAAATCATCACATGAACTTCCAGGACAGCAAAAGGGTTAAACCTGAGCCACTGCATGAAAGGCTAATAGAACTCAGCACATGAAAGACTAAGAGGTGGTTCCCAGGGAGCTTTAAAACATTAAGTAGTCAAAAGGTTTCTGTGCACATTTCTCACCATCTCCACATAATAAGGTTTCTATTTTTATTTTAAAAGCTAACTAACGCTTCCAAAAGCTAGGCTCTAATCTGGCATACCCCACATTCAAAACTACTGTTATGGTTTGTACTAAAATGTAAAGAGTAGTCATTTAGGTACTAAAAATGCAAAGCTGCAGTTTTTATATCTGAATGTGACTAAGCTCACCAAGTCTTCTCCCAAAGGCTACCATATCTACATGATTGTTATAGGGCCAATCATGGATGGGTGCCTGAACACAAGCGCAGAGGCTGCTCCAACGCTGTAATTACAGTGTGTGAGCACAGATTCAATTTAATAGAGTCTGCTGGAGCGTGGCAAATACAGCAGCCCAACAGCCTTCCACGTCTTGTGTATCAGCGTCCCCATGCTTCAAAATGACAGCAGGGGTGCTTAAACTAAAGCTCATCAAACAAGCTTTAGTTCAAACATCCCCACCACCATTTTGAAGTGCAGGGACCAGTGCTTTAATTGCAGCAGCTCTTGGAGTTGCTCTAGTAAAAGCGCACCCCCCAGAGCATGTGTAAAAGTACCCAATAACTTTAAGCAGTATTAAAGTGCATAAAGTCACATTTATATTTAATAATGTGGGACTCAATAACAGTGTTCTATTTTATATCTTCCAAAGAAAATAACTATTTCAAAGTCTGAGGACCTTTTCCATCACAGTCTGAAGTTTCCTTTAAATTTCCACAGCAGCATCTCTTATCTTTTACATTATTTCTCTCTCTTTTTTTTTTTTTTTTTTTTACTTATCTACTAGTTGACAGAGAAGTTGGAAATTTTAATATCAAATTCATAACAGGCAAATGGTTCAAACAAATAAAATGCACTGCAGCTGATCTGTAGACAACACAATCTCATTTAAAAATGCTTCGGGTCCCTTTCAATTTCACTTTTCCCCACTAGAAGTATTTCACAAAGCTGGTCATATTTACATTAAAAATTTAAAATAATAAAAATTAGTGTTTCCTGGCGTCAGATTGGTTTTCTATTTTGGATAAATCTAATATGAGCAGAGAAGATTAGTTAGTATCAAGTAATTTTACTTGGATCATTGAAGAAGAATGCCATGGGCAGCCACTGAAGACTCAATTAAACCATGCTGAGGTATATCAAAAAAAAAATCATCTGTCAACTAGGGTTAATCAGAACGGAAAAAATCTCTCTCTTTCTCTCTCAGTAGAATGATCCTCCCAACAAACACATTATCTGATAATTGAGTGTGATGCAGTCAGGCATTGGTCAGTAAAAACAAGATCTCTCAAGTAAGCTTGTAAAATTCCCTAAAGATTTGGGAACAATTACTTCATCACAACAGAAATGCAAAGCTAACTGATAACATACTACTGTGGTGTCAATAATCCAGCCCATGGGGCTTCTGGGGGGGACAGGGCTTCAGAGTGCGGGGCAAAAACACGAAGAGGAGTGAGCAGTGGGTAGCCCTCTCCCCCCACCACTCAGAAACCAATGGCAGTTAAAGACAGACCACTTGCCCACTACTGGAGGTGGGTCTAGATCTAGTCTGCAAGGAGCCCTGTGGTCTGGACCTGGCCCAGGGAGTTTGAAACCTCTGTTATAATACATTATGCAATGCTGCTGGTTTTTTGGTTGTAGCTGCATTGGTCTAGGGACATAAGCAGGCAAGCTCTTTGGGGAGATGTGATATCTTTTATTAGACCAACTGAGTAGTTGGAAAAAAGTTCCTAGCAAGCTTTCAGCACAATCACCCTTCTTCAGGCATAGGGAGTCTCTGCTGGTCTGAGACTCCAAACAGCCGAGACTTCCTATGCCTGAAGAAAGGCGAGTGCACCCAAAAGCTTGCTAAGAACTTTTTTTCAACTACTCAGTTGGTCTAATAAAAATGATGCAATGCTGACATTTGAACAACACTAAAAATCCTAATTCAGTACCTGTGTACATTAGAATCTCATACAGAATTTATGAAGTAGCTTTTGACTTCTTGAAAAAAAAGGGGATAGTTCCCATTACACTGTACCAGTTGCTTATGAACTTCAGGCCATGGTTTTCCTTCCCAGAACATGTTATACTGGTGTAAACAATTACAGGAGGTCTTGCTGGAAAAACGTAATTGAAGAGAATATGAGTTTGGCAGAACTCCCTCCAGAGAAGCAAAAAAGGCCGGAGCAGCAGCAAGTGTAACAACTAGAAAGCTTACTTAGAAAGGCAAGCAGGGGAAAGAAAGATGGGATGGAGAGGTGTGGCATTCAGGCATTTGCCACAGAGAAATTTATACGAGGGACCAAAAGGAAACCTATAGCAGCTATCCACAGGAAGTGGCCTGCAACAGGTGCTATTACAGCCCCTCACCATTAGGGAGTAGTGGGTTAATTCTACTCCAGCTTCAAGATAGTTACACTGGTGAAGGGGTTTATGTCAACTGCCCACTCCTGGCTGGGTATCCAAAGTCCTAGGGCAGGTAATAATCCCTGAAAATAAATGACAGAACACAGTGACTCATAGAGAAAAATAAAGAATTCAGCTTCTCACCAAGGAAGAAAAGAGATTGTTTTTTCTGAAGAGGCTATTTCCAAAGACCTCTGGATAATTTAACAGTTGATGCAGAATTACAGACCTGGAAAAAGACAAATGTAATTATATAAAAATCCCTCCCTACCCTAAAACTCTCTTCTCCCCCTACATAAACACTATTTCCAGAAGAGGGAAAAACGTTACAGGTGCAGTAACAAAAGTCAGTTGCAAGCAAACAAACAACCCTCCACACACACACACACGCATTGTTCTTAAACTACTGGGAGTAAGAATAATTCACATATGCACACACAAAAATAAATTAAGTGTCATTAATACAATCATTACATCTATTATTAAGATAATGTGCTTATTACCATAAATTGGAGAGTTGAGAGCCTACTTGAAGTTTACGTAAATTCCTAGCTAGGAAGAGAAAAAAAAGAAAGGACAGAGAATGAGAAAGATACAGGCAAGGTGAAAATAATGGATAAGCAGAAGTGTGGCCACCTGCGGAGACCAGTTTCTTGCTAGATGAGATCTGGAGACTAGAATATCTTGTAGAACCTCTCAGTGGGAAAAAAATGTGTCTGGTCATCCTGTTTTGTGCGGAGAGAACTTGTTAACCTCAAAATTGCTGAGAGAGATACCAGTTTTTGTCAGGATATTACTACACTGAATATCTGATTTACACTATGCTATAATTAAGCTAATATTTATAAGTACAACATAGTGTTATCATACTCCTGGAATTGCCATTCTGGGTCCTACCCAATGTCTATCTGCTCCATCAACTTCTCTCTGACAGTTTCATAGATGTTAGGGTCGGAAGGGATCTATTAGATCATGAAGTCTGACCCCCTGCCCTGGGCAAGAATGAATGCTGGGGTCAAATGACCCCAGCCAGGTGTCTGTCCAATCTCCTTTTAAACACCTCCAAAGAAGGGGACAGCACCACCTCCCTTGGAAGCTTATTACATATTTTGGCAACCCTTGCTGTAAAAATTTTTTTCCTGATGTCCAATCTAAATTTGCTCTCTTCCAGTTTTTGGCCATTATTTCTAGTGGCCAACAGGCACCCTGGTAAACATTGTAGCCCCTATTTCTTCCTGCCCCCTCCCCCGCCCCCATGAGTTTGTAGGCAGCCACGAGATCACCTCTCCTCTTGCAGAGGTTGAAGAGGTGCAGGTCTCCCAATCGGTCCACATAGGGGGTTTTCTGTAGGCCTTTAACAAATGCGTAGTCCCTCTCTGAACCCTCTCCAGGCCATCCACATCCCTCCCAAAGTGTGGCACCCAAAACTGGATGCAGTACTCCAGCTGCAGCCTGATCAATGCTGCATAGAGGGGAAATATCACCTCCCTCAACCAGTTTGTGATGCACCCACTTGTGCAAGAAAGGGTGCAGTTAGCTTTACTTATTACCTCATCACACTGGTGACTCATGTTCATTTTGGAGTCGACTATGACTCCAAGATCCCTTTCCACAGTTGTGCTGCTTAGAGTAGTACCTCCCAGGCCGTAGGAGTGTTGATGATTCTTCCCCCCCAGGTGCAACACATGACTCTTATCCTTGTTAAACTGCATCCTGTTCTGTTCAGTCCACTTCCCCAGCCTGTCCAAATGCATCGGATTCCCTCCCTGCCCTATAGTTTGTGTACCTCCCCCCACAGTTTGGCATCATCAGCTAACTTGGACAGGGTGCTTTCTACTCCCTCATCCAAGTCACTAATGAAGATACTGAATAATACCAGTCCCAGGACAGAGCCTCAGGGGACTCCACTGCCCACATTTCTCCAGGTAGAAACTGACCCGTCTACCACTGCTCTCTGGATGCGTCCCCATAAGCCAATTTTCTACTCACCAGACTGTGTAATAATCTACATTGCAACTGTTTGGTTTATTTATAAGAATTGGGTGTGGCACTGTGTCAAAGGCCTTTTTAAAATCTAAGTAAACAACATCTACCTCTATTCCTAGGGCCTTCTCAAGTACCCCCAGGGGTACGCATACCCCTGGTTGACAACCCTGGGTTTATTCCATTCTGAAACTGAATTTAATCCTACCAAAGTCAGAGTAAGCTTTGGCTCTATTTAAGTACGACCTTTTGAGTGTAAACAGACCCTCAGACATGGATACATGGGGTTATTTCACAGGAATGGGAAAGGAGAGCAGGTGTACTTCCTTCTTAAGAAAGTCTGTAAGGGCTAAAATTACATAATTCTTATTTGTGCTGGTGAACATAATTTCAAGATATCCCATTGCAGGACATGAAACGGCTTGTGCTCACCAGCTAGAAGCCTGGGTTACAACTTCCAGCCATACATATTCTGATCTCAACAAGCATATTAAAATTAAGGGATAAAAAAATGACAAAATGATTGAGCAGAGATGACTTAAAAGTACACAGTCTCATTACTGAATCTGTATACTTCAATATATCTGAAGTGAAACAGAAAATGTTTCTTTCATAGATTCTGGCATAATTCTCATGGATTTTGAATGGGTCAAGCTGCAACTTCAGTATAGTAGGCTCCTTGAATTCTAACTTCCTTAATGGTGACACTGTCTAAATTAACAGGTGTAAAACTATAACTCTGATGACAATTGTGACATATCCACCAGTCACCATCACATCAGCACTCGATCTAAACAATGGAGTAGACACAAACTAAAAGACATGAAAAACCTTTCTTTGTATGTGATTCAGAAAGGCAGGTCCCAGGAATTAACACCCTGTCTATTCACACAGAAGCATGCCTATCACCTGTATATTGGAAAGAAAATCAGAGCCAGACAAGTTAAGCTGTGTGTGAGTTAAACTGTTCCGTAGGGGCAGCCATCTTGGAAAAAGGACATCATTTTTACACTACACTGAATGCTACTAAAAATTCAAAGGCTAAAATTCACCTGCTTCTATCTTGCACGGGTGTGTGTGTGAGTGAAATTTTGTCAATGCTATTTCAATTACAAAGATATTTTCTTTTTGTTAAACCAACATTAAAACCAGATAAAAAAACACTTCATTCTGTCAGAATGCTCCAAGACTGATGGCTAATCACAAAGGGGTGTCCTACAATTCACAGCAATGACTGTTGCTGCAATGACCAGGCTATCAAATGCTAGTTTTAATTTCAAGTGCAATATTGACCACCATAAAGCTTTTGCCTACCACTCTCACATACCCCATCCTTGCCCTTTTTTCGCTTTCTGCTGACCTGCAAGCCAACTGCCATATTTCATAAATCATCCTTGCTCTTAATTCGTGGGACCTTATGCCACTCCTAAATTGGTGTCAAAAAGCAGTGGTTTCCATCCAATCATCCCAAAAGAGGGTGAACATGGCAACCTGCTGAAAGCAAAGACTTTATACAATAAAATGCTGACCCACCACATGGAAGCCTACCAAGGAAAGGAAGAAATGAAAACAAGTGAGTTTACTGAGTCTTTGAAATACATTTTAAGTCTGCATTTGGACATTATATATGGAGAGTAGAACATTGTTCAATTAATGAAACATTTTTAAAACAGCGAAAAAGGAAGGAAAAGATTGTGCTGCTTTTTCAGGTAGGGAGAGGGAGGAACTGGAAGAAACACTCAGCTGTTACTGAAAGCGATGATGACAGCAATGTCATGGATTGCATATAGTAGCTACTATATTTCACTGACGAATGCTATTAAACTTCAGCTGTGAAATACTACCAAAAAAGGATGCCAAATGGATGCCAAATAACCCCAACTCATCAAAACAAGATAACTCCATCTCTTCCCAGTAAGACTAAAGATTTCTTTAAGTCACAGAAAGCTACTTTCCAACATGTGTAGACCTCCTACTTCTAAAAAAGACACTCAGGCTAATTCTACACTAAAGATGCTTGCCAGTGGTGCAATACTAATATATACTAATACATGCCATATAACCATCCACTATTGGCATAAAAGTCCTTTCACTTATATAGTGGATTTCATTCGGGGAACTTGTATATGCTTTGCCAGCAAAAAAGACTCTTCAGTAAAACTGTGTCTACAGTAGCAGGGCTTTTGGTACAGCTATAATGGTGTAATTACACCAGAAAACCTTTTCTTGTGTAAATTAAGGTTCAGTTACATGCCACATATTCTGCTATATGCCAAATACGCTGTAATAAGAGCTTGTAGAAAACCGATTGTGAATACAGTGCTTGCATGGAGGCTCTTTGTTTTGCATTTGTTGTTAATTCTAATGAACATTTGGGAAGGAGGGGTTGAAAGGAATTTAAGTTTTTGGCAGCAATGGCTCTCAAACCACCTCATCAGTATGCTGGTAAGTGAGAACTGAAGAATGGAACTGGGCAGTTGAGTTCTCATTGTCAAAACAATAGAAGTCACAAACAGCAAACTAACAGCATAAGTTGTTAGAAGCAAATTATATTTCAGCTTACTTGAGCTAAGATTTTAAATAAATAAAGCCCCTGTTTGCAATGTTGGTTAAAACAGAAGCAGGCATATTCCTAAAGGAACAAATTACTTCCCTCACCCAAGGTTCCCTTTCCTACTATGAGGGCAATTAAACAAACGCACACGAGCACATGCACGCATGCAAATACAGTTACAAATCTTAACAATTAACTATAGATATACATTTCTAAAAAATGTGTGCCCACATTCTATCTGGGAAAAGCAGGCCTTAAAACTTATGTACCATCCGAATCAGGATGGCCAATCTGTGGTATGGGAGTTGCAAGTGGCACAGGCAGCCTCTGTGTGTGACACACAGCAGACGGGAGAGGGGACAGGCAGCACAGTGACAGACAGGGGAAGGAGCAAAAGCAGGGCATCAGACCAGGCAGGAAGCAGAAAGCAGAGCAACAGAATAGGCAGGGAGCACAGGGCAGGGTACAGAAAGCAGAACTTTCTGGGGAAGGGGATCAGAGTTACACCCTGGGATGGTATTAGGCTAGTCTGCGGTATACCTGCTATAAAGGTTGGTCCCCACTGGTCTGAATTACTCCAGCCAAACCCTACAGCAAAGGCAACCTTCATACCTCAGTCTCACTTTCCCATTTCTTTTGCTTGCTGCAGCCATAGGTTGTCCTGCCCGACTAATCACTTGAAACTACCCCATTTGTATTTGAATGCAAGTTAAGAGCGCACAGAAGTAAAAGTTAAGGGTGACTTACATTGGTACTGTTAGCACTGAGCAGGTGCTCTATGGGTAGATTAATTCTGAGATGACACCCCGCAGTGCTGGGTTTCTTAAAATGAGACTTCCAGTAAAGTTCCATTATGCAGATTTTGTAACGTGGGGAAACTGAGGGTTAGAAGACTAAACTTATTTGCATATATTATCAGTGCTAAGATTTTGAACATACATTACCAGAGGTGAAAAACCAGGACCCTAACTGCACCACCCATCTCTAGCCTTACTGGCTAAGTGATAAAGAATCACAAGTTCCCCAAATCATCTCAACTGATTGTGATAACTATATACAATCTAAATGGTCTGTTTGATATTGGGGCCTCTTCACATGTCAGGCTGTAAACTCCATTTTCTGTGGTGGACACGACAGCTAAGTTCTACATCTTTTGCCTCCATACTGAGCCAAAACCTATAGAAGGCAGCAGGAGCTATCTCAAACTAGACATAGGAAAAAAACTTCTTTACAAAACCAGTGCCAAGGGTCTGGAACAGGCTCCCCACAGAGGTGGTACAGTCACTCACCCTGGAGATCTTCAAAAAGCATCTTGATGCCCACCTTGCTGGGGTCATCTGACCCCAGCAGTCTTTCCTGCCCAAGTGCAGGGGGGCTGGACCCAATGATCTTGTAAGGTTCCTTCCAGCCCCTAACATCTATGAAACTGTGAAATTATGAAAGGAGGCTGTTATATTAAAAAAAACAAAACAAAACAACAAAAATCCACTATCCACATGAAGGAGAGTTTTTTCAAACTGAAATCCTAACAGGAGGATGGTAACGCAAGAACAGATGAAAGAGTGGGAGACTAATCACTGACAGAACCAAGGACCGCCTGACAAAACAGGCTGGAAGTTAGAGAAGAAAGCGTCTCTGTCCAGCCATTTCAGACAGAGAAGACAGCGACACAAACACACAGTGAGTGTTGCCAGAATGAGTGGAACTCAGCTCTAAAGAAAAACACATGCTATGGGGGAAAAAAATAAAGTCTCCAACACTCTAGAGCAGGACGGTCCAGCTTCAGTACAGCTGGAGCCCACATGCAATGCCAACATTCAGCCCCTGGGCTGAACACCAAACAGGCCATACACAAGAGGGCTGGCTCCCGTGGTCCTGACCCGACTGTGTGGGCCCTGCCACCCCCCATACCCCCATGGCAGCACGCAACCCCCCACCCTGCAGGCAGTACATGGATCCCTCTTGGGCCTTCCCCCACCACACAGCAGTGGGAGAGGCAGCTGCAGGGGGGAGCACAGTCAGACACCTTGCGACAGAGCAGTGGTTCTCAAACACTTGAGCATCACATATCTCCATTAAGTTTTTCTGGTGGCTGCATACTTCCATTATTCTCTAGTATGGATACCAAAATAACAATAATAAAAGCAGTAAATACTTTCTGTTACTATTACCACATTAGCCTTTCCAGTCACCTAAGAGCTATTGCACACTTGCTCTTCAGTTTACTTTCTCTTCCTTTTCCATTTATATTTCCCCTTTCTCATCTAAGGAAAAAGATATAGGAAAGCAGAGGTTCACTGCATAGCCTATTACAAGCAACACTGCACACTATGCAGACCAAAATCTAAAGACTGTTCCAGAATGGTGAAGAAATGGGCAGGAAAATGTACATGGGCATTTAGTATTTTGCCCTGTTCTGTATATTTTGCACTGAAGGGGGTCTATTTTGGAATCTGTAAGGTCTACATTTTAACCATACTGTATCCCTAGGAAAATGGTGTTCCAAAGGCTAAAGCAACTGGATCATGATATCCCATTTCTGTGAAGAAGTGACTACAAAAAATCCTGGTCCCAGAAAGGGCACTATGCTATCTCTGGGCAAATAGGCCAAGGAAACCACCCGTGTTGCATCCTACCTAGACCAAAGCAAACTAAGAGCACCAGAGCCAACCAGATGAGACCCAAAGGAGGTACATACATACAATACTATGCATGTGCATGTGTACATACACAGACCACAAAAAGTCTTATGCCAGTATTGCACATATTAGCTCTGGTACTAGAAATGGAAGAAATATATTAG
Source organism: Crocodylus siamensis (assembly GCF_052110815.1). Classification (NCBI taxonomy): domain Eukaryota; kingdom Metazoa; phylum Chordata; order Crocodylia; family Crocodylidae; genus Crocodylus; species Crocodylus siamensis. The sequence goes on along the minus strand of NC_143395.1, from coordinate 260,244,675 downwards.
CATGATGCTGCATCTGATTATTTAGTTTGACTGAAAAGCAGGATTTATTACGTCACACACAGCACATCATGAACATAACCATAATACTTCTAGTTACAAAGCAAGCCCTGTTATCCTGGCATAGTGCCCCTGCACACTGTATAGACATACCCAAGAACAGCTGTGGGAGTTCTACCAGAGCTCCGCTCAGAAGTTCATGGAATTTGTATGCTTAAGTCACTTAGGCTTGTCTACATGCAAAGATGACATTTTTAACTATACTACAGATCTAGGTTAACTATGGGTAAAATGGCACAGCTCCCCACTCTTCCCCAACTAAGCGTGGATGCAATTTATACCAAGATAAACAGAATTTAATACCTTATGGGAAACAATATCAACTGCATTAGGGCAAGCACTGTTAAATGCAGTAGCTAGGGGTGGGTGAGTAGAGCATGACCCCAGAGCACTGATTCTGAAAGGGCCTAATGGCAGCCACTGCAGCTGCCACTGCTTGTTCTGCCCCAGGGGGCAGAAACTCCTTGCTCCACCTCTGTTTAAACTATAACCATTAGGGGTATAATACTATACTATAATTATTTCTACAGGGAGGAAGCACACGAATCCACTCCTAGCAAAAGCAATTATACTGATGAGGTGAGCGCAGAGTAGGCCTTAAACATACTGGAAAATTCCACTACCAAAATCCACTGCAGTGGTACCAACTAATTTGTTTTCCCACCCATAAAAATGGATTCAGCACTGCATTGGGGGTGTGATGTACACAATCTAACATACGTGAAGTCCTTTGAAGGTGGAGAAATGCTAATATGGTTCCAAAATACTGTGCCATAATATTTGGAGAGAATTTCATGTGAATGATGCATGATATACTTTTCTGGGACAGTTCACTTCCTAATACATAGTAGCTCAGAGAAGTTTACTTATATGGGACAATAGTTTAATCAAAAAAAAAAAAAAAAAGAGGAGGGCGATACATTTAGGACAAAACAGTTCCTTGCGCCTTTTTCAAGTACCTGATAGGATCGATGTACTGGTTCATTTCAGGAAGCATTCCAAGTTTACTCATGCTTCTCTAGACAAAGAATTCAGTTTAAGATGTCACAGCTCCTGACAAACACGCCACAATCACCACAATACTTTTAATGAGCAAAAACAAAACACTTGTATCAAAAGTAAGTTTCTTTCACAGTAGCAGATGCCAGTTCTCAGCATGGAAGAAAGAGGTCAATACTGTACTGAATTCCTTTAGGCTAACTGCAAGCGTCACCTTATTCAAAACTGTTCAAAAGAATTTGAGATTTTGATGTTGAGGCACAATCGTTTTACTTGAAACATTTAAAATAGTCCCTGGCAAGCTTTCACCTGCTGTCAGGGAAGTCGAGTAATTTATGGGAAGTGCTGAATTCTAAACACTTTCCAGGAGAAAACACCACACAACCTCCAGTCCACCTCTTCCACTCATAACATTCATGTGAGAATTTCGCCCTAGAATTCAGATAAGCGCTGTATTAGTATGAGCACCATTACCTCGCTAGCTGGAGATGGATGAGGAAGATACGGATTCTTGAGGGGGTACAAAAATGGCAGGCACCACACATAAACTCAGCACTAAATTCCAATTCCAAATATGGGCAGTTATTTTCTTGATCAGTCTCAAAGTGACACTCAAATGCCCTCAGTGCAGTGGTATTCAAGCTGGAATCTGGAGAGGGCACCACAATTAATATCTCTCATATGAAAGGGTCCTAGGATCTTATGTTGGTATAAGATACTTAACATTCATTGATGCAGGAACGGGCAACCCAATTCTCCCCCTTTCCCAGGCTCTAAACACTGGTAGAATGTGATGCTCTCTTGAATTCACCAAGTATTATTCATTGCAAAGTCAGGCCCTTCTACAGGACAGGGAAAAGGTGCCCAACACCAGAATAACCTCTCCCCTGGTGGTCAGAGCATTCAACTGGGAGATGCAGATGCAAATCCACTGAGGCAAAGAAGGGAATTAAACTGGCCCTTCCATATCCTGGGCAAATGCTCTAACCACCAGTCGTTTGAATAAATGGGGACAACACCCTTACCTCCTGCTGCGGTCTGTGCTGGGCCTGATCCAGCTGGAGTGCTCTGAGAATATCTACTCTATTGGGTTCTGCAGTTGAGGCAGGCATCCTCCCACCTAGTCTGCAGATCCCAATGGTGCCCAGTTGCTCAGTATTATCAAGAAATGGGAGATTCTGAGAATGACCAGAAGCAGGCCTTAATCATCTAGGCTGCTTGCAGACATGAGGGGGGAAAAAAACCCAAAATGGTGCTTTAATTTAAACTGGGTGTGCTCCCATGCCAGGACTAGCACATAGCCAGAAGAGGCAGCACATGAGTTGCACCTGGCTTTCCCAACATCTGTAGAGATCAAGAGCTTTTTGGGTGCTTTTATCTAATAATGGATCAAATCAGCTTTAGCTAAAAGCACTCAAAAGCCCCATTGAAGCACCCGATCTACACAGACAGTGCAGAGCCAGTACAGCACATTTTATTTTTTTCTACATCTGTCAGTGCCCCTAGATCAGGAGTACGCAACCTTTTCCAATGAGTGGCTGGAATGACCCACCCTGGGTCAGAGGCAGGTGGGCAGGCTACTGGACCGCCTGCTCCCTGCAAGTATTTTCACAGCATTTGACAAAGCAAGCTGTAGCTTATGAAAGCTTATGCAGCTCTGAATTAGTCTGTAACATTCAACTCTACCCTGCCTTCTGCCTGACTTCAAACTAATATGGTTAATCACCTCCCCCAAACAAGAGAGTAGTCTTAATCTTAACACTGATTTTAAAGCTGCTTTCAGCAAGCATATCTGTAGTTTATGAACTGCATTAGTTGGAGCACAAATAATTATGCTCTTTTGCTATTCCCATTCTACACTGGCTGCTATTTATATCTAAGCAAGAGATATCCACTTGTTGCTTTGGATCATTTTTTCCTAACATTGCCCATTCCCTTCCTTTTCAAGTACTTACTTTTTCGTTGCAAGTGCTCATTTGTATCTATAACTTTTAACACACTCTCTCCCTCTCTGAAGGGAACTGTCCTGGCATTAGCTTTATCAAGGGAAGAGGGTAGGTAAGGTGACTACTGGAGCCTATCACAAAATTGCAAGTTCCACCACTTTTAGTGATACATTTTTTTGTAGCTGCCATTCTTCACACAGGAACTGTCAAACCAATAATGAGAGCCACAGGTCTATTCCCTCTTTTTTTCCTAAGCCATTAGCTTCAAGCATTAACAGTAAGCAAGACTTGAATAATACTAACTCAGCCTTTAGCAGGGATGACCTTATGAGGTCCCTTTCAGCCCTACTTTCCTATGATCCTGTCAATAAAGAGGAATGCAAGGCTGGAAGTTTGATACCCTGAATGAATATATTGGGAGCAAAACAAGTAGTACTACTACAATGACAGTTCTTTGCTGAAATAAGTAAGATACTGAAAAAGGAGCGCCATCAGACATTAATAACCAAGAAGAGGAATAAGTAAATGCAACTCTTTTGTTTGTTCGGAAAACATAAGTTATGGTCAGAAAACAAGTTATGGTACGCTGCTTCCCTAACTATTAGAAGTCCTGTGATAAATAACCTGCAGTTAACAAGACTACATTATTTACAGTTTTCCCCTGAAGAATAGCATCTCTAATCCAATTACTCAATAATAGTTTCATAATTAAGCAAAACATCATTTAAGACTTCAAAACAATGCATCCCTCTGCAAATGGAAGCAAAAATAATGAAACTAGTACTGGACCATGCCGCAAATGGCTGTATTTTGCAAGACTGTAATTGGGGGGAGGGGGTACGAGAAGACGATCTATCCTTCTGATTCAAAAAAGCATGCACACATCCTCTATTCTGGAAAAGTTCCATGAATAGCTATAAGTACCATTATGGTTTGTTTGCTAATATGTCTGTTTGAGAGGATCAAGAATTAGGGTCAAGGAATTTCATTTCCACAATTTCAGGTCAAGATAACTGCCAAGACCACAACTACAACACATCAACTAATAAACCCTACTCTAATCTCAATTTTGACCAGAATTAATTCACCTCCCTAAGTGACATGCTGGGTCACCTTACTCCCAGGTGAGGGATGAATGATTTGCAGTACACTGTTAAGTTTACAAACTTACCATCAGTTAGGCAAAATTAATTGTGCTCAGTCATCACAACCTATGTGGATCCTTCTACTATAAAGGTTGAATTCAAAGGCCTTCTAGAGGCCAGCAGTAGTTCTCTCCAAACTGCTAAGGCCATTTATGTGATGGAGAACTAAAATGAGAAAGAGTAACATAGAAAGCGTAGAGTGATTTGGGGTCATTTTAGTCTTCCAACTCAGTGTCTTTTGTCAGCCTTTTTAATTTTAATAGTACAAAGTGCAGTAACATCAGACACGAAGGGAGGAAGGCAGATTTGGGTCTAAAAATCTAACCAAGATTTACCTTCTAGCTGGAACCAGAATGTTTTTCCAAACCAGAAAACACTGCAGCCTTAAAATGCTGCAGCTCCTACCTGATGTTAAAGCTGTGGCCCACTAGGAGTGGACAGAAACAAGTAGATCCAACAGCCGTAATGAAACAGAGATATGCAATACCGAGAATGCTGTATTTAATGCTGTTATTAAAACAATAATTTCTGCAGTGTAGGCTGTTGTTCAAGAGCCTGCCATGAAGTTTACTCCAATAGCAATAAATAGAAATATAATGATTCAAAAACCTAATTGTAAGTTTCTGGAGTTGCTTGAGTAGAAAAAAAGTTGTAGTTTTGTCTGTACCATGATAATTCTCACATCAAAAGAGGTGCTGCTAATACAAGCAGGGAGCGTTCTCCAGAGTACTTGTGCTCAAATCAAATATTTGATTCTACACCTTAAAACATTAGTGCTACAGTAGAAGGAGGGGAAAGGTATTACTCTTGAAAACAGAGTGCAATCATGAGCTAGTATACCAGCTGGAAGTGCAACAGAACTATTACAAGCGTGGTAATCCTTCCACAGCTGCTACCTCCCTTTTCTCTCATTAGAAAAAAAAAATGTAAAGAGCCAAAGAGAGAAAGTGGACTTCAGGAGGAGTAAAAAAATACCTCTAAGAAAATGAAGCATCAGTTAGCTGATACTAAGAATCACTATATCCCAAGTTCCAAGAAAAAATTGCAGTAAAGCTATGAGAGAATAATCGATGAGCCTATTGATCTAGGTGCCTAGACATTAGATTAACAGTTTATTAAACCCATCAGCATCATTGTAACAGAATCCCACACCTAGCAATGATACATTTGGTTTAGGCTGCCAAACCCTGGGGTCTTCTGCACTGAACAGCTCAAACAGGAAGTCTTCTTCCCAATGGCTAAATTATTATTCCATCACTTTTTACACAGGCTTCTCCCTCAGCATCACACCGTGGCACAGCAGATTTCAGCAAGCCATGTGCTTTCCAGTATGCAGCACAACCTCTCCCTCCCAATTTGCAGCGCTCTTGATGGGGAAACGCATTCATTTTGCCATGGGCAACATTTCCAGGCAAGGAGCGAGCAGGGTAGTGGACGTCACGCACAGAGATGCTTTGACGGAAGGCGCTGTTCACATGGCACTTGGCACTGTGCTCTTTGTATCCCCTTTCAAATACCCACCTGCAGTGTGGTCAACCGATACAGCCGGGCGCCTCGGATCCTTTTGCTTCACCTGTCTAGTGAGCATGCCCCCTCTGCACTGCTCCACCTCTCCCTGCCTCCCCCCAGGGGTTTGATTACAGCAGTGACACACAAAGGGCTTTTCAGACACTCCAAAACAAATCCACCAGGCAAACAAAAACAAAAACAAAAAACCTCCCAGCTCAGCCACTCTCTCCTGCACACACTCACCCTCCCTCTCTCTCTCTCACAGTCATTTACACTCACTCTCACACACTGTCACACAGGCACACACACTCACTGTCACTCCCACTCACTCATACATTCACTGTCACACACAGTCACTCACAGATGCACACACACTCCATCACTGTCACTCATGCACACTCACTCACACACACTCCATCACTCACACTCACTGTCATACACTCACTCAGAGTTACACACATGCGCACACAGACTTTCTCACTCAAGCATGCACACTCCCTGTCACACACTGCCACTCACACTCACTCATACACACACTCAGGCACAGATGCACGCACACAAACACTGTTACACACACTCCATCACCCAATTCACTGTCACACATACGCTTAGTCGCTCAGTGTCATGCGCGCGCACACGCACGCACACACACACACACACGCTGTCGCTCACACACATGCAGGCTCCCCCTCCCCCAGACACCAGCAGCCCCGCCAGCCCCGTGGCCTGCAGCAGCAGCAGCAGCAGCAGCAGCTCTCCGCGGGCCAAGCCGCCTTCTCAGCCCGCCGAGCCGGTGCTTCCCCCCATCCGCAGGCCGGGGCCGGGCGGCGGCGGCAGAGGCAGGCGATGCCGGGCCCCCCGCCCGCAGCACTGCACCCCCGCTCTCCGCAGTGCCGGGCGGGGGCGGGGAGGCGGCGCCGGGGCAGCGCGCCAGGGGCGGGGGGCTCAGCCCGGCGCCCTGCCCCTGCCCCTGGGGTTGGTTCGCCAGCCAGGCTCCCGGCGGGGGCACCCCCGGCCCGCCCCGACCCCCGGGCGCTGCAAACCTGCGGGGGGGCTGCAGGCGCGTGCGTGCGCGGCTCCGGCTTCCGCTCTCGCACCGGCTCCCGCCTCGGCCTGCGGCTCCGCACCGGCACGGGGGGGGCGCAGCCCCGCCAGGCGCTCGCACTGAGTGCGGCACGGCACGGCGCGGCGCGGCACGGCTCCCGCGGCTCCGACACCGCGACTTCCTGTGCAACGCTGGCTCCGCTCCTCCCGGGCGCTGGGGGCAGGAGAGCCGGCCGGCGCCGGGCGGGGGTCGGGGCAGCCGCAGGGGCTCTCCCCCCCACCCCGGCCCGCGCCGGGGCCGGGCGGGGGCAGCTCTGCCTCGCGACAACGACCTGCTGCCGGGAGCCTGCCCCCCGCGCGCGCACACAGCCGGGCTGCCTCTCCAGGGAGCGGGGCCTGGAGCACGATGATGGAGCTGAATGCGGGACCGCGTCTCCAGCTCTGCCTCTGCCAGGCGAGGGAAGCCGAGGGCACGCTTGGCATATGCGTGCACACACACCGCGGTAGGGACAGAGCCAGGGGTCACTTTTAATACACAGACGCATACACACCTCCATATAGTTACACATACACACAGAGATATAGGGGTCACTGAATACATGCACGCGTGTACCCGTATACATACACAGATATAGAGGTCACTGAATTATATCCACACATTCATACATGCACTCAGCTATAGGATATATAGATACATATATACTCAAAATGACCCTTTGGTTTAACTTTGCCTACAAATATATATATATATATAACTTAGAGCCACAGGAAAGCACATAATGATCTGTTCAACTCAGTCAGTCAAAAGGCAAATAGGCTGCCAGGTTTGTGTTCAACTGAAAGAAGTCTCCAAGGAGGATCTCACTGTATGGGAGGCAGAGCTGCTGCCCCTCTTCCCCATTCCTCTCCTATCCCACCTTGCATCCAAAGCTCTCACCACCTAGGACTGAGGGGAAAATATATGTGTATTCAGAGTGGCCCCTTGGTTTGCTTTGCATCCCACTGGAACCAGAGGCTCTCTCCCCCTTAATTGCAATGGCCTTTGGATCAGGCATTTTTCCTGAAAAACAGGTTTATCCATACAGGGAAGATTAGAACATGCTTTTGGGAAAACATGGGGTTGGGACCATGAGTAGTCTATAACAGAAATAGCATTGTGGGAAATTATACCTGCACTTAAAATAAAAATTATTTGTAAATAGAAATCCCCCAAAGTGAGGTAATTCAAAGGTAGCATTGAAGTTCTCCATACAACACACCTCACTGTGTCCTGTGTACTGCAAAATTCAATAGGTGTTTTGCATCTGAAGAATACTATCAAGTCAATGGTATTTTCTTTCGACAAATGTATGCCTTGGATTGCCAACACTTTTGTGTTAAAAGGTTGGTGTATGTGTATATGGCAATCAGAAAATCACACTATATAACAAAGAAACAGAAACCATGTTCCAGTATGTGGTTCCAAAGATCTTATACAATTTTCAGAAGTTAGCATGTAAATATATCCTTTAAAGTCATGTTAGAGTGATGTACCTGTGATAATTCAGGAATTAAGGCAAGCATTTCTTTGGGTGATATCTTTTATTGGTCCAGCTGCATCACTGGAAGGGAGTTAGACAAGCTTTTGAATGCAAGGCATTTTTCATTATGTGCTGGCTTTTACTGCTCAAACCTGGTGAAGAATGTCTTGGATTTGAGAACTTGTCTAACTCTAACCCCACTATGCAGCTGGTCCAGTAAAAGATATCACCCTATGACATCCTTGCCTTTCCTTTAGATGCAACATTTAGATACTTAAAAAAAAAGTCTTGCTTTTCAGAGATTCTGAGAACTTGCAGAGCCCACAGATGGTAATGGAAATTTTGTGAGTGTTCAATGTCTCTGAAAATCACGCTACTTTGCATTTAGTTTGCAAAAAACACAGGGTTTGAGAACGCTGTTAGGCACCAACATTATAAAAACATTGGTCACACATGGTGGAGTATCACAATGGAAGAGAAGATAACTGGAATGGTTGTGGGAGACCTGAAATAAAAAATACATTTACAGCCATTTATGTCCTGAATGGTCTGCTCTTACCTTTACAATTTGTTGCATTTGTAATATAAAAATAAATTTAGCTTACTTTAAAATATATACTTGCAAATACTCCCTATATATCTTCGTTCTTTGTTTCTCTGAAGTTCCATTTAGATGCTCTAATCTTTTGTGCTCTGCCACCACTGGCCTCACCAGCCGTTTCCTATTTTGATTAGTTCTAGCATTAGACACAGATTCTGGTCTAGATCTATTACATTTTTGCACAATTTAGAATGCTTCATGATACATTTCCCTTGCACTGTTTCTTACTAAATATTGTTTTGATCTGTCTAGTCTGACTGTACTGTCTACCCAAGCTGAGTAGAGGGAGGGCAGGGCAGCACCACAGAGAACAACTGGTTCAGAGTGGCACAATCCTTTATAGAGAGATGCAGAATAGGCTGCTGCTTACAAAAGATGTCTCTGAATCTGTTATTCTATTGGCTGTGTTAGAGTGAAGTCAGTCAGAAGGCAGGGTAGATATGCACCTTTATAGACTAGCTAAATAAAATAGAGCGCACACACAAGCTTTTGTGAACCCAAATTCACTTTACCAGATGGTGTGAAATGATGTGCAGAAAGCAGAGTATAAGAAAGAGAGAGAAATTAGAATACAAAAGAAAATGGGGGTAGGGGGCAGTGCTAGGAGAAACAAGCAAACAATTTTAAAATAACACAGCCCCATGTCCATGTTGGATGCACTGGATCATAACATCTTTGAGCGATATTGTCCAACCCCCTTTTTTGCCATTGCAACATAGAGAACTACCTTAACTTAAAATAGTCCCAACGCCTGCATAGGCTATACCAGTGGTCACCAACCAGTGGATCGAGATCCACTGGTACATCTCAGAGCCTCTTGGAATTGATCCAAGGCTAGAGTGGGGGCTGAGTGCCCATGTGCATGCATGCACACATCCCAGCCCAGCAGGTTAGTCCATGGGGGAGGGAAGGGCTGAGGGCTAGATTGAGGCCCCAGTGCGGAAGGACAGTGCTGCAGAGGCAGGTGCAGGGGTAACTTCAGTGGGGCTCTGGCTGGGTGGGACTTACCTGCTGGGGAGGCGCGCCCCCAAATAATTTTTTCTCCCTCTGCTTCAATCTGCCCCGTTCCCTTCCCATAGACTTACCTGCTGGGCAGGAGGGGGTGGTGGGTGGTGGTGGTGCACAGTAGATCTTGGTTTGCTTTTAAATGCCAAAGACGATCTACTTAAAAAGGTTGGAGACCACCGGGCTATACCATAGACATCCTGGTCCTCAACATAGCTCAGAAAAGGAATGGAGCAAAGGTGACTTAAGCCACTAACTACCCTACCCCATTCCCCAGTGGACAGCACAGAAACTTATCCCATTTCTCTCTTTCCATTTTGGCGGTCAAGTGCTCACCTTAGTACAGTATTAAGAAAAGTAGTTTCTTTGTTCATGCAGCCAGCTTAGTTTGTTTCTTTAAAAATGGTTGTATCCAAAATAAATATATATATATTAATTCTAACAAATCATATAATAAAAAATATTCATTAGATTTACCTGTAAAAATAAAGCATGTCATATAATCCTTGTCAGAAGTCTTCATTCAGATCTGGAGCATCTTGGGCTGTTTTGGTCTGGCAAAACTATATTGTGACCATAAAATATGCAAAATCTCTATCTTTAATAAATACAGACAGTCCTATGGTGAAATATTTACATGCTCATAACTCCCAGCAAGCTTATATAGGTTTTGTATGTGTAACAACTGGAGAACCTGACCTGATATCTGAAAGGACAACATATTCATAGAATATTTTATGGTTAGATAGATATAAAATAGGAAGAAAAATAAAATGGAATGGGAGTTTGCATGGGAGGAAAGGTGACTGTGAATGACATGAAAGAAAACGATGAAGGAAGGACTGGTGTGGTTTCCTGTAAAACCCTTTTCTGCCTTCCAACCTTGCATACACTCTCTAACATCTTAATGTGACCTAACATTTTGTTTCCCGTCATAACGGGACTGTTATAAAGCACCAGCCATTACTTCTAGGGGGAATTAAGACCAATTGGCTTGATAGCTGTTAATTTTATCATCATGCTCATAAATGAGCTTCTTAAGGCAAGCAAATCTCAGTCATATACATAAAGCAGTCATTCAAATAAGGCACTGCTGGGCTTTCCCACTGCCTAAGAAAAAGATATTTGACACATCAAAGTTACTGATACCTATTTATCAGTTGTCTTAGGAAGCCCAGTCAGGCATGCTAGATATGAAATGTCTTGCATTAATCTGCATATGTGTTATCGGTCTTTCTGAATATGACAAAATATTTAGGAAATGTGAACCTCTTATCTTCCCTCCCATCTTTGCAACAATAGCAAGGGAGCTTATTTAACAATTCTTAAATAGGTTATAGCCAATAACCTGAAACAATCTCAGTCTGGCTTCTCAAATTATTAGTCCCTAGTGGATAATTTTCCATTTTTTCCTCTCGGACTGAGAGCCAGGTCTGAGTCAGGCTTGACACATGATTGCAAACACCACTCCTTCCTAACCCCCCTCAACTCTGGGAGCGCATCTACACGTGTCTTTATGACACCTTTGTTACTGTGCCGTTGTTTAGTACTTTCAGTAATAGCCTGTACTGCGCTGTGCACAGTTATTTTTAGCTGCTATATTGCTGTAGCAACACACTACAATGAGGGAACGCAGTGCTACAGCGACATATCTGCAGCATCACGGTTTGTGACGGCCAATACTATGTCACTGCATTGCTACAGTGACATAATGTCGTGTAGATGCATGTTGAACATAGGTTCTGGGTTAAACAGGGCAACCAAAGAGGTTGATAATGCCTTGTTTATTAAATGTTGAACACACAGGGTGAGTCTCTCTGCACAAGCCACGTTACGCTAGTTGAAGAAAGGCCAGGGGGAACTACATTTGACACTGAGGGCCTGAACGTGATTGCATTTACACTCCTGTAAAATAGAAGGTAATGTATCATAATTATGCTGCCTTGGTATAAAACTGATGGTATAACTGAAAGGATAATCAGGCAATAAGTATTAAATACAGCTCATTTTTAAGTGTAGACACACCCTAAAATGAACTTGCTAAACTTAGTCTCCTACTTAGCTTGAACACTTGAAAATGTATTAATCTGCATGTGATCTCAGAAAGATATTAAATGCAACTATGCATTTCATTAAGGGCTTAATCCCTTAACCCAAAATCTATAGAAATTCCTATTAAAGTTCGCAGCGGTTTGAATGTTATTTGTATAGTAATTTTTGCTCATGTTCTTTACTGTGATGGTGCTGTTCTAATACCAGTACATTAGTTAATGAATAGGGGCTTTAGCTGTAAATATATATTTTCAAACATTTATAACTGTCTTTTTTCTTTCCTGAGAAAGTCTGCTCAGCTTTCGTTTGCTCACTGTTGTATCATATGAGCACTAAAATGTTTCATTTGCACTAACCACAAAAGCAGAAGACTGCTTGAACTAGGTAAGAGACCTGATTATGCAGGTTGAATCTAAGGGCTTAGATACTACAGTGAAGATAAAGGTACCCCTATATCATGTTAAAGCCTATTATGAGTATAGCTTGGATTTTCTTTATGCCTATAGTTTCTTGAAGAAATGTCCTGCCAGTATTTACAATGAATGTGTGTGTGTGCATGTTTAAAATTCTAATGAAACTTAAGTACAAAAGGAAAATATATAGAAATTGCTAAATTATCATTTTAATATAACAAAATTAAGAAAAATTTGTTATACAACAGCATAATAAAATACACAGTATACTTTTGTCTATGACATTAAATGAATAGATATCTTGTAGACACTAGTTAGTAATATTGGCTTCTATTCAAATCACATCTTTTTCCCATAACTTCAGGATCCTATCTTATATACCTGATTCAGGGTAAACACCTTCAGTGTTAGTGGGAGTTTCCCCTATGCAAGGGATATAGGATCAGGTTCTCATACATATCTGAGAAGATTTTCTTTTCTTTGAACCCCCCAGACATGGGTAAGCAATAATCATATTGTTTATGCATCCTAAACACAGGCTCTCCTTCTCCTTTCTAGCATTCCCTGGCAGCTCAGGTGCACTGCTCTTTTTTCTATGTTCTTTTCTATGCACTAAAATGCATGCATGCAGCTCAGGAGGGAGCACTGCCTTAGACCTTCTTCCTCCTCTCAGCAGCACAGGGGAGCAGCACAGCTACAGCCTCAGGACCCCAGCAATGTCAGCATTTTTTATTTACTCAGTGGCTTTTAATAATGCACTGAGAGCTTTCATGTTGAAATGCAGTTTTTGATCTTGGATTTTTACATAAGCTACCCCTTTATGCACAGACTTAGACAAACCTATTAGCAGTCTTAGATTACTGCACATAGGTTATTCTGTAATCATAGAAATATGGGGCCAAAAGAGGCACCTTGAGATATCCTCTAATATTCATCCCCCTGCATTGAGATACAATCATGTAATGATCATCCTGGTGAATCCTAACTGAATTTCCTGACGTATTCATGTATTTCTGTTACAATCATTGTGTGCCTCATTCTCCTTTATACTCAGATTTCTTTGCACCATTTTGGCAGTGTAAATAAATAGCCTGTAAGTGAATTTCCTGTGCATTGGTCGAAAAGTGATAGAGTATAAATAAGAATCAGAATCTCAGATTAAATTCCTCTTTAATATAATTTTGCGACAATTGTCAGACAGACTTCCTTTTAATAGGCTAATATACAGTATCGTTATGGACACTCCAGAGCAGATTTTCAGCAGGTGGTCTTCACCATAAAGGTACACCAGTCTTTACATTTGTATGTTTCCACACTAATTGTTACATTGTTTGTACATCACCCTCAGCCTCCACTGAAAATGTGGTCCTGTCATGCAGCTGTACACTCTAAACTCTTTCTGTTTGTACTGGTAATGGCCATGTATGCTTCCTTAAGATGTGTACAGATATTAAAACTGAAAAAAATGAATGGTGTGTGCCAAGTTCCCAGCTAGATCAAAACCTGATCTCTCTTACACCTGCATGGAACAATTCCTTCTTTTTTTTCCCCTGGAGGCAATATATTTGTAGGTTGATAAATTGTTATTACAGAGAATGTTTTCCTGATATAGCTTTGATGTATTTTATAATCCTTTTCGCCTGGGTACTCTGTGGTTTTGCCATTTGGAAAAAAATCAATGAACATTAAAAAAGTGGGGTGGAAGTTTGTGATAACAGTATGTAGATCAGTGAGGTAATGTGAGAATACTAATCTGTGAATAAAACTACACAGAAATCCAAAGTGTTCTTTGTCATCTGCTACCCTCAATTGGTGGGTCCTTCCCTACCCCTTTACACAGGTGGTTCCCAAGGACTGCAGCCCTGATGTGGTATAGGAGCTTGTGCACTACCAATGAATTCAAGAGTGGTGCCGTCTGGAGTTTTGCACTCCTGGTAGGATCAGCCACAGAAGCAAGGCTGAGAGTGAGGTTTCCAGACCAACTTCAGTCCAAAAACAAAAATAAAAGTCCTCAAGGGTAGAGCAGGCAGATGAAGAAGGAACACCTTACAGTGGCTGCACAGGTGGATGAAGGCTGCAGCAGAATAGAAACCTCCAGTTGTCCTGGTTTTCCTTGCCATCGGGCTAGGATTTTCTTCCTCCAAAGTTTTGTGTGGTTGCTGATGCACAACATCCTCCCCATGTTACAAGAAGTCCCATGCAGGTATCTTCCTTCAACAGGAAGTCCTATGGTGACAGGTGAGTGGAGATGAGGTCAAGTGCTAGTGGTTAGCAGAGCCCCTAGTCTCAGACCTGCACAGACATGGTAAATGTATGATGATAGTTTTCTACTTGGAACAGAGACCCCAAACTATTTGCCGCATCTGCAGTCAAACATGAGGATATCAGATCCACCTCTTCAATCATCTCTAGATTAACTGATGACTTCCCTGTTTACTGGAAGACAGTCACCCTCATATCAAGGGACTGCTGCTACTGCCGATGACAACACGGATGGATCTCTGCTTACCTCAGTGAAGTTATACTGACATTAGAACAATAAAACCAAGAAGGAAATCAGTCCCCATCTGTAACAGCAGTGAAAATACTGCAGTGAACACAAGGCACTATATTGCCACTTAACAATGGGGAAAGCGGTACAATGTCTTTTTGCTGCTCCTTAATCCACCATCTTCTGTGATTTTCAGTTAAAACAGGTTTTTACCTTTTTATGTAAATGATAGTCCTAGAACAGGAAATGGAAGGAAAATAATACAGTGCAGGATTCCCAAACCAATGACCACCAACAGATTTGTTGCAAGGTTTATATAAAAGATGTTCTTTCAAGTGATTTCCTCAGAATTCTGTGCAAAAATTAAAAGATACAGAAGTTGCCTGAGTATTTGTGAAATAAAAAACCCCACCTTCCCATCATTTTAAAATGAGAAACCAAGCAGTAAACACGTAGATTATACTTCCTTTTTTATTAATTTAAATGCAAAACATGTTGAGAAATATACTTTTTTTCCTGATTCATCCAGCATATTTAATACAAGTTATATTATTAAAAATATTGAAATGTTGTTTTTGGGCACTCTTAATTGAACTTCATTCTCCACCCTAACAGACCTTAAATCACAGGCAAAAAATAATCATCCTTCAGCTCTTTCTTACATAATACAAATGTAAAAATTAAGAATCTATGTAAATATATTAAGTTCTACAGTTGCTTTAGTAAACAGGTACGGAGCCAGTGTACCTTTCTGGTTAACAAAAAAAAGTACCAAATTTAGTATAAAATCAATCTTTGATTGCAAATCCTCATGTTTCAGCGGGTGTCAACAAATAACAATCAACCTATGTTTAGCAAAATAATTGAAAAGTACGAATGTGAAAACAAGATTAACTGATTATATACAATCACCAAGCAGAAAACCTTGATTTAAATCATGATTGAAATTGGCAATTTAAATCAATTCAGCAAGCAAGACAACATTTCCCTCCCCTACTCCCAAAATCCCTGTGAGACCATAGAAGCCTTAGGGTGGGAATGGACTAGCACAGATGCTGAGAATGGTGGCATGGCACTGATTCACTGCATCATCTTGGGCAGGTCATTTAACCTTTAATTTCAGCTGATCTATCTCATGTACCAGAAAATAAGGATAATTTCCTCTGCAGAACAATATTATAAGATTAAATTAATACATATATGTAAGATCATTTTTCATCCTCTGATGAAAGATCTAACATAGATTTGAATAGAAGTACATGGGAACCTGAATTTCCTTTCCAGGGAAAATTTGCTTTTTTACTTTGTTTTTCAGAACAAAAAGCTGGATGTGGGAATATTTCTTGTAAAAAATATACAAAATGTTCCATTTTGGAATAACTCAAAAGGATTTTTTAAAGATATTCAGTCTCACTGGTTTTGCTTCTCCTCTTCCCATCTACAGCTAGGAAACTGTAAAACTTGCAGAGGCGTCAGCAACATTTTAGAAGTGGGCTGAAGTAACGCAGCTTGGTCCGAGGTAAGCCAATGCTTGTCACCTGACTGCCACCATCACTTCTACTTCCCAATTTCTGCTGATATCCCAGCCTCATGGACTGAATCAAATTGCTTGGCAATATATGAATTCATATATCCATGGGAGGCTGATTAACAGGGATCCTGGTTTTCTCCGATTTAAAAAAATCCCCAATCTTCAGTTTTAAAAAAAGTAACTGGTTAAAAAAAGTCATCCCAAATCCACATTTCTGTGATTAAAATGAAACACTGCTATACATCTATACATACACATATATATACACACACACATACACACACACACACACACATACACACACACACATACACATACACATACACACACACACACACACATACACATACACACACACACACACACATATATATATAGTGGTGTTTCATTTTAATCACAGAAGCATATGGATTTGGGGTTACTTTTTTTAAAACAAAAATTGGGGATTTTTTTTAAATTGGAAAAAAATAGGATCCCTGCCGATTAATGAGCCTATCCGGCAGGCAACCTAGGGCCCAGGTAGCTAGGGAATCACCTATGTGGGGGTAGTTGTCCATGGAGCTGGAATGCCTCCTGGCTTGTTTTACCTGCAGACAGTAGCTTGAAAGCCTGCAGATCCTCTATGCAGCAGATCAAGGGAACCAGCCAGGGAAATGGGTAGTACAGAAACCCAGAAGAGCCACAGACCCCTGAAGCCAGGAAGCCTGCCTGGTTTCTGTCAAAAGTTTTGCTAGAATTGAAACAAGCAGTTGTCATGGAATTGTATACAGTTGAACTGGAATTTTGATGGAATTCATTCTATTGAATTTCATTCAACAATATTTCCTACCACAAAACATTGCACCAGTTCCAGTTAATGGAGTTGTCATCATTATTAATAACAGCCAGAGGTCATTGTCAGGGATATGAAGTTATGTTAGATTGAACCGATAGCAAGTTCTATTCATACTCCATATGGAACTAGTAAACCTTTCTGGGAAATCCTGTGACAAAGTGAGAGCAAATCCTGTTGGAACTTACTTTCTATCTTTAACTCTTCCCCTTTGTCCAGGCTGGACAATTTTTCTTGACATAGTAGTTGAAAGCTAAGAAACATACAATTGTTACGTCCACTAAAAAAGCTCTTACGTAGAGATCTATTACTGTGATGCTGTCAACTTTTCCTATTGTAGCACTGCCTTAGATAACAATGAAATACAAGGGAAAAATCCTTCTGCTTTAGGTCCTAAAATGCAAAGTGTTGCTTTATGTGATATATTGAATTTTGTTCATTCTAGATTTATTTGGAACAGATTTTCAATTTTGTGTGTAATGTAAGCACACTTAGACTTACAAGTGTAACATCAAGCCTTTTTTTTTATCCACAGCTGATTGTGCTTTACAATGAAATACAGCATTTAGCTTATTATAGGAATAGTGATGACTAGCATATTAAATAAAATAGTCTGAACAAAGCTCACATGGCACCAGAGTGGAACTTCAGTTTTTGTGACAATTAAAAAGATGTAACACTAACCTAACAGTGGCTGAGACCCCAACAGAAAGAGGAATATACAAATACCATTTGCGAGGCTTGTGCTGTGGTGTAGGGGAGGAACAGAGCCACAGATAGCGCCCCCTGGCATTGGGGCATACAATGGGCAGCCTCCTGCTTAATTAACAACAATTAATTAACAACAAGGCATGGCAGATGAGAAAGCGGGCAGTTGGCCCATAACAGGTGGGTGGGGCCACCAGTAGACGGACCCCAAGCAGGATCCGCCTGTTACAGTGATAATGACACAGCTTCTCATGATACTTTACCTCACAGCTTGCAGATGATTTCAGGAAACTCAGGCGTGAGTTGTAGGAAAAGAGTCTCAGTGTTCTTGTTGGAGGTCCTTCCTATCCCTCAATCAGAAGAATACAGAAGGCAAAAGATTCTAGATGGAACCACAGGCCAGGTAAGTGGTGTGAAGCACAGAGTTTTGATTTTGGGGTCTGCTTTTTGTGGAAAGGGGGTTACATGATTTGCACGACTTACATTTTAGTAGAAGGGGAAATAATCTTCTAGGGAAGAGTCTGGTTGGACCTGCCAGGAGAGTATTAAACAAACAACAAAAGGGGAAGTGAAAAGAGGTAATAAATACACAGTACAAAATCGTGAGGCTTAGAACAAATTTAATCAAGATACTAAATGATGGGAAGAGAAAAAATTAATTAATTACCTATCAAGCAATGCTAGGAGCCAGAGTAATAAATAAAGAAAACTGGAATAGCTCATTTATATGCATAAATTCAGTCTAGTGGATGTTACTGAAACCTGATGGGGCAATTTCATTGATTAGAACAATACAAATGACTGATTAAAACCTATTTCAGAATGATCAAAGGGCAGAAGGGAAAGCCAGGTAGTATTCTATGTCAAAACTGGCATTAACCTTTCAGAGCCCCTGACAACCCAGAAGCAAATGATCTTGAATACTTACAATGCTTATGGGACACTAGTTGGCATCTGCCACAGACCACCAGATCAGATTACAGACAGCAGGATGACTGGCTTCTTAAGTACCTAACTACGAAAAGGAAAATGTTTATTATGGGATTTCTCTCTGAGTGACACATGTGGATGTCTCTTGCTGCCAGCATGAAACATCTTTGGAATTTCTAACAAGTGGGTACTTTCCCAGCTGAAAAGGGTTGTATGTATCACAGGTTAACTCTATATTTAGACCTCATTTTGACAGCTTAAAGAGAAATTGAATGGTCACAGAACTTAAAAGTAGTGGGTGCCTGTAGACATGAGGGACGTCTGCTTTGATGCACTGTAATCACAGTGCATTGGAGCAGGTTCAATTAATCAAGTCTGCTGGAGTGTACTTATTAGCACATGCTAACAGCATTGTCATCCCAGGTATTCAGCATCCTCGCACTTCAACATGGCAGTGGGGGAACTTTAACTAAAGCTTGTCAAACGAGCTTTAGTTATAGCACCCCTGCTGCCATTTTGAAGCATGGGATGCTGAATACATGAAAAGCTGTGGGTGCTTTAATTAGAGCAGCTCCCAAAAGCTGCTCTAATTCAAGCACCCCCTCCACTCCCAGAGCATGTGTAAAGACGCCCAGCGATTATAAGTTAAAATTAGAGATCATAACTTGACGTTTCCTTTTTCACACCAGAAATGTAAAGTCAAACTCAATAATATATGTTTAGTGTTTTAAAGGCTATTTTTTACAAAGTTGAAAACAATTATGAGCCAAATCAGTGACTATTTTACTAGCTACAATCAAGAAAGAAGGCCACTTCAGTTAAAAAAACAACCTGGCTTAAAGAGAAAGTAAAAGTGGTGATAAAACCAAAACAGACAAAATGGAGAACAGGGAAGCTGAAAATAATTAATATGAATCAGAAGTAGAACATATTTAAGGGAAACAAGAGGAAACATGGCAGAATCTGTAGCCAGAAAAATTAAGGACAGTAAGTAAGACTTTCCAATGGCATCAACAATAGAGATAATACTAACAGCAATGGAAATGGCAAATTTCTCAATAATAATTCCAGAAAGTGCAGACATGTTGAATAAATATTTCTAGTTTGTATTTTGTATTTGAAGAAAAGCCAGGCAATGTAGTCATATCAGAGAGCTAGACAGAACTAGACAGATAGAAAAATTACCACAGTGAACATGAAATGGATTAAAAGCTAGTTATTTGGCAGGTCTCAAATTGTCACCGTAAATGGTAAATCATCACAGGGTAGGCTTGGATGTTTCTCATGGGGTCCCAAAGAGCTCTGTTCTTTCCCCTACATCTATATTATATAACACTTTTTATTCAACAGGCTAGATAACAATCATAAAGCACAGATAAAATTTACAGATGAAACAGATTTGGGGAAGAGGTAAAAATGAAGAGGTCAGGTCACTGATACAAGTAAATAATGTGTTTTAATATGGCCAGATAATGGGCCATGGAATATGGTCATATTGACAATATGGGGAACTCTATCCTGGGCAACAGTGAATCTGTAAAGGATCTGAGGGTTATGGTGATAATTAGCTAGCCAAGAGCTCCCAGTGCAATGCATGGGCTTCAAAGAGCTAATATGATCATTGGATGAATAAGCAGGGCCATACTGAGCAGCACTAAAAAAAGTGACTTCTTTACTTGACACTGGTGAGACTACGACTGAAATGTATGTCCCATTCTGGTGTTCACAAATCAGAGAATGTTGATAAATTGAAGAGCTAGAGAATGGCCATAAGAATAATTAAAAGACTGGAAAATGTGCCTCAGCAAGTGACTGGGAGGTCGGTCTGATTATTTGGTCAAAGAGGGGTCACTTGCTCACAGTCTGTAATAACTACATTGGTAATATAAATCTGATAACAGAGGCTATTTCAATCTAGCAGACAAAGATATAATGCATTCTAACTGGACAGAAGTTGAAACTAAACCATGAGTCAACTAGGGGTGCAACTTAGTAAGGGGTATGGCTGATTATCAAGCAATAGCAAATTTTGAATCAAGATTGGAAGCTTTTCTAAAAAAATGCTCTAGCTCAAATAAGAATTAATTTAGACGAGTGTGGTTTCCTATATAATATAAAAGACCACACCAAACAAGCTCTGATCCTTCTGACTTCATAATCTCTGAATTCTCCTTCTGTGAAAATGCATCCCTTCGTGATGCTTAGAAGGGTCTATCAGGGATTAAAGGGAACTGTTTTGTGGGAACTGCTTGTCAAAGAATTGACAGCATGTCACTAATTTACATCATTAAAAATAACTCGTGCTTGAAATCACCCATAAATGTGTAACAAGAGAAGGAGAACTTGAGTAGTTCTCAACTTCATGAATTGGGCCACTTGAGTGAATTTTAGTTAGGTGTAACACTGGAGAGAAACAGAATGACAGGGAGAGATATCCACAGATGGAACACGTGACCAGATGGAATACAGGGTGTATCTATGACATGTTATGCCAGTTGAGGATTTGCTCTCAAATTCCTTATAGCTAGAAATCAGTAGATACATGCTATTTTTAGAGTTCCAAAACATAAGCCGGGCTCATAGCCCAGTTTATGTGGACATAGAGCCAATGTAACCAGCCAGGCAGCACAGGCAGCTGTGGAGGGTAGCAACTTGAAGAGGACAGCAAAAATGTCCTCACATACCTTGCATGTAGTCGCTAGGGGCTGCCTTGGGAGTCAAGGCAGGTGCAGAAGTGAGCAGGGCAGCTCTAGCATTGCCAAGCTGCTGCTCCAGGGCTCTGTCTGATGCCCATCCTCACCAAGACCCAGCTACATTACAAAGGAGAGTGGCAAACTTTCCTTTGCCTAGAGTGACAAAACTCCTTGTGCTGCTCCTGTGTAGACAAGTAGCTCTTCAGCACTTTCTGAAACTTCTATTATTTTAAATGAAAGGGAGATGGGTAGGAATTTCTTTTCAGATATCCAGAGTAAAGACTGACTGAACCGAACAGAATATTCTAGGCAGAATGCTGAAACTGGAGAGAGGGTGAAAAGGAAATACATTGAGAACAGTAGCCTTGGAATGAGGAAAAAGATAGAGCAAAAGTTGAGGAGAGAACATATTTAGTCCTGAGATGTACAATAAACTCCACAGTGGACTGGGGAAACATCTAGGATCCTGCATAATGATTCTTTGCAGGTGGCTGTGTTAATTCGCCAAGTAGCAGGGATGCTGCTTGGCGATCGCCAATAGCCCATTGGCTACAGGGAGTGAGGACAAGATCTTTGGTCATGAACACCTTTTTCTTTTTGCCATTCTTATTACCAGCTACAGCATCCGCTGGAATTTTGGGATGTGCGCCCAAAGTGCTGACACCACCATGGACCGGAGCTGAGTGAATGCATAAACACCACCGCAGGCAGTGCCAGTCAAGAGAAAGCATGATGGAGGTTTTGGTGGTGGCCTCTCAGTCACGAGTACAGTCCACAGATGAATGGTGGGACAAACTCCAGGAGGTGTATAGAAAGGTAAAAGAGCAAGAGGCAGCAGTGCAAAAGTACATTCATAGATTCATAGATTGTAAGGCTGGAAGGGACCTTGGAAGATCATCAGGTCCAGCCCCCTGTGCCTAGCAAGAAAGATAACTGTCAGAATATTGCCTAGAGCTGGCAAATGGAGGGCAAGTTTAGATAGGAGCTGCTTAGATGCATGGCCCCGGATCCCATTCATGATCTGCCCCCCGCCCATGCCTGACCACCCATGCAACATCCACTGTGTGTGCCCCCTTTCCATGAGCTGACCATCATAGAGACTCCTGTCTTTGATCAGCCCCCACATAGTGACAACCTCAGTGACAGTCACTGTGCCTCCAAGTGAGGAGAGCCCCTACTCTAGCAGGACAAGGAGAGCATCACAATGCTGTAGGGATGAAGGGGAGGGTGAGACAGAGGGGGTAAGGGTGGGGAAGAAGAAGAGCCTATGATGGGCTATAGGTTTTTAGTTCTTAGTGCCATGCTGCTGCTTCAGTAGCAAATTGGGGAATGAGCATTGTGATCCTGTGTTATTTTGATTCTGCTTTGGTTAATGACAGTAAAATAAATGCTTTGGTGAAATTAGAATGAGTTTTCATCCATGTCTGTCTGCTGACATGGAAAGGGCTGTAGAGGTGTGGGTTATAGGGGGAGAGGTAAGCCAAACCAAAGAAAAGCAGGCTTGTTTCAGACATTGCACTAATGAAAGAAGACATGCCTGCCTCTGCACTGAAGGGTGGGGGGGGAGGGGGTGTGCTTGCCCAGAACGTGGGTACCACGGGGTACAGTGGTGAACAGTAATTGGGGCTGCTGCACTGTGCCCATAAAACCTCCTCTATGCTCATGCAGCTTTCCATAGCTCCCCGGTCACCCCATCTAAGGGGGAAGCTTGGGGAGGCAGGGGCTTTCAAGGCCAGGGCTTTTATTATTATGATCAGAGAAAGACACAGTGGCCAAACCAAAACTAGGTGGTGGTGGGCTGGCCCAGAATTTTGTTACTGCGGGGAGTGCTATCTGGCGGGGTGCTCTGATCCCATCAAGCTCAGAGCATTAATTGGGTGGGTCCTCTGAGTGCATCAAGCTTATTAGGGGTCAGAAGTCGAACCAAATGATTGACAGTGTTTAAGATCAAAACAACTTCAAAACCAATCAGGCAGGCCTGACAAAATTCTGATTGCCAATACAAGCCAGAAAACCAACTCCCCCCACCCTCCCACAAGCTAGCAAACACCCCACCATCTACACTTCCTCGCTTAAACAGAGGGAACATGAAGTGTAGAATCCAACAAAGCAAATAGAAACCTTTATTTACAAACTGAAAATTAAACAAGATTAAACAAACCACAGAAGAACTTATATAAGGTAACAACACATAATTACTATTTAACAGTGATTTCTTTTTACTACTGTAATGGTGCATGAGCTGAGGGAAAAAAATCAATTTAAGCAATTATCATTTTTAAGTAAAAGAACTTGGCTCTAAGGCATACGATCAGAGCTTGCCCAGAAACCTGTGGATGGCAAAGCACAGATCCATACTGGCCTCAGCCACTCCCTAACAAGGGCAGGAGTAGAGCCAATGACCAGCAGGGACAGAATTGTTGCCAGGATAGTGGTCATTACTTGCCAGTTCTTCTGGGTCTAGAAATGCCTCCTGGACTAATTGTGCTTCCTTTTGTGCTGGATGGCCATGAATCTGCCCATAGCCAGATGGAGCTGTCTGACCATCTTGTCCAGCCAATGCTTGCAGTCCCTAAGAGCATTAATGATCCTATTGGTTTGTGCATTGGTAGCAGCCTGCCTCAGTAGCCTGCATGTTCTTGGTGGCAGCATTGCATGCAGAGCTGAAAATCAAGAAATGCAAGACATAGAGCGAATTAAGGATGATCAGTGCTCTAAAAAGACATGCTCAGCAAATCTTGCAAGTGGAAAAGAAGTAGTTGGCTCAAAATGACTGAGAAAGGGTGCCTGTCCGTGGGTGGTAGTGGGCCCTGACTACCTGCAAACAAGTGCCCACCCACTGTGGCTACCAATGCGCCTCCCTGCTGGGATTGCCCTATAGCTCAGTGCACTGTCCACTAACTCCCAGTGTCTTTAATGCACTGTCCTACATTGTCCCCCTCTCCTCCTTCACCTCATACTGCAGCCTAATCACAGCTGTCAGTTCAGATGACAGATGACTTAAAGGGTCCCCAGAGCTTCACATACCAGATGTGAAAGTTGAACTTCTCCGTCTATCCTCTTCAGAGGAACTGGCACATGACATGACCGGGATCATTCTGCTATCTTCTCCACTGGAGTCCCCGTGAGTCAGTGGTGGTTGGCGATGAGCCTGCAGGCAAGGATGCCCCAGAGACCTCTGTCCCCATGGGTTCATGGCACTCAAGTACCTCCATTAGTGACTGGAGGTATGTATAACGGGCCATGTCAGATAGTTGGGTGCTCTGCCATTGTGCTCTGGTGACTTCCCTGCAGAAGGCAGCCCACAGCATCTTTGCCTGGACCTGGCACTGGAGTGCTATCCTGTTGTGCCCCTGCTTACCCATTCTCCTTTCAACATATATGTAGCTGTGCTAGTTGGTACATGGGCTGCAAATGAACTGGTGCACGACCTTAGGGTCCCACAACACCTGCACCAGGCTCTTTGTTTCAGCAAAGGTCCAATTGGACCTAGACCTATGTGGTCCAGTCTGTTCTGTTCTCTCCTGAATGTCAGACATCTAGGATCAATCAGGGGTACCCTGGGGAGTCATGCACTCAACTTATAGGTCTTGAGGTGACCTGACCAAGGGAAGTTCACCCCTTCCCACCCTGTTGTGTCTGGGCAAAGTTTGGACAACAGACATGCTCTGCAACTGTTGCAATTTTTGGTATCAGTGAGTGGGCTTCACTTGGGACATTTTGGCACCAGGCAGGGTCAAGCCAGGGAGGGGGGCTCTGTCTTTACCCATGGCAACTTTTTGTATCTTATAGGCTTGCTTGTTCTGGACATGTTTTAATCTTGCTAGGTCCTTGTAGCAGCACCAAAGGTGGGGTTTACATTAGGAGCTGCACTATCCGTCTAATGCGGGGCCCCTCCCCTCAACTTACCTGCCACAACTTGGTGTTACCGAATGAAAGGGAGGGTTTCAGTGGAGATCTTCTTCCTGGGGGACCCCGGGGATGGTAGTACTCACAGTCTTGACGAGATGTTCTGCCTCCCCTATACCCCGTCCACTTGTCAACAAAACAGGTGCCGCCTGCATAGATCAGCCATGCCCCATCAACCCCTTTCATGAGGGGGACTGGCATCAGCAAGGGTTCTGGTGGGCTAGCCCAGTTGTCACAACAGCTAGTGTCTTTGCCTTGGATGCTGACAGGCTAGGCTTCCGTCAGCTGGCGTCCTCCTTGCCACCTCTGGGCAGGACGCCTTCCAAAGGTCTTTATCAAGTAGACCGCTGCGGGGTAGTGGAGAGGTGGTAGAACTACCTCCTCCCTCCCAGCCTTCTACAGGGACTCAGCTTCCCCTGGCTTTGGAAGCTGGCACTGAGCCGTCTGCAGTGCTCCTACCTGCCACCGGAACCTCACCACGCTGGGCGTGCTCCATGCCGGCGTGCTCCCTCTGCATTCCCCAGCTGGGTTCTGGTGGGGTTCTTAAATCTTCCTGCAGCGGCTGCTCCAGCCCCCGTGATTGGCTCCACTGTTCCCCACCCAGGGAACAGCTGATTAAACAGCCGGCATAATGCTGGCTTGTGCAGCTGCAGCCACAGCTCCTCCTCCAGCTCCAGCTGAGCCCCCAGGGGTAGGTTTCCCTGGTGGGGGGGGGGCTACTTGTGTGGCTTGGGGCCCGTGGGGACTGTCCCCTCCCCTTTGGGAGCCTGTGGGGGCATCTCGCTTCCACAGTCCTTTAGCCGCGTATATGTTATGGCACAGTAGCAGGCTGCCTAGTGACCAACCCATGTGTCAAGACACCATTCCCAGCAGAAGCGGTCAATAGAAAAAAGGTAGGCACTGAGCACAAGACTGAATGAATGAACACTGAATCCCAAGGGCGGCCATTCACTCCTCCTAGCTGAAATCTTCCCCCAAACCAAAACCACACCAGCACCCCCACAGAGGAGCCAGCCACCACCAATAGCAGCTGCCAACCGCAAGACCGATGCCCCACAGATCGCTAAAGCACTGCTAAGCATACTTTGACTGAAAAAGCAGAAACTTACAAAAACACAACTTTAATTCAAATATAAAACAATACAACCAAACAAAGAACATGGAAACACTGCTGAATGCCCCCTCCCCTACTCTACAACTACAATGCAGTCAGTAAAAGTAAAGTTCTAAAATGCCCCTTTCAAAGTCTTCTCCCTGTCCAAAATCAATTTCTTCCTTTGCTGCACCTCAAGTTCCAGAAGAGCAGGGGTGTCCCTGTTCTGCAGCATGCACTATGGATGGATCACTGCTTGACTCATCACACAAAAGATGAGTGGCAGAAAGAAGATGGGGGCAGGGGTTACCCCCATGCTCCCAGACTCCCTTTTATAGCCTCCCCTTAGAGGCTACAAAATTTCCCAGGATGCAGGGTCACAGGGGTTCATCATGGCTGTTCCCATAAGATACCACCGGCTGAACCAGGAAAAGTGCCCGCCCTCCTGGAACTGTAGGTCAGCTTCAGGGGTGGGTGGTAGCACACTCCAAAAAACTATGTTATTATGCCTGCAGGTTAGTATCCACCATCCTGAGAGTGGGTGCTTTTAACAGCAAACAAAACCACACTCAGCAGCCCACATAAAGCAGACAATCCATTATTAATTCTGTTCAGTAACCCCGAATCCCCAACTAGGAAAAGAAAATACACCTTTCACCAGCACAGGTCATTTTTACTCCAGTGAGTGGTTTTGTGACACCACTCACAGCATTAACCCCAAATTAGGTGTCCAGACTCAATAGCATGCTCCACTGTGGAGTATTTCTATAATAACACTGAGGGGATCAGGGTACACCATGCACCACGTTATTCCCTATAATGGAGAAGGGAGCACATACAACACATACTGACTGATCTCCAAAACAGCCCAGGATCACCCAGATCTGTAACCCCCCAACCCACCCTGGGGCTCTTTGGACACCCACCACATCAAGCAAAATAGAAGATGAAAATGACAGATCAGTGTCTTTGAATTATTTATTTAATAAAATAATAAGAGATCAGTTGAAGATTGATCCACGTTGGATTATACCCAGTGTCCTAAAACATTCATTATATACAAATACCTGCAAATTGTAGTGACACTTTGTGGACAAAGGGGCTCACAACACAAAAATTGTAGCAACACCCAATGGACGAAAGGGCTCGCTACACATCATTCAGTGACTTGCCAGGCACACGTGGCAGATTAATGGCTGCACTGTTCCAAGTTGCATTGTTGCAAGCTAAACTGAATCAGGATTTGGTTTAGTTTGTGACGATGCAAACTCAAAAACTAGGGTACATGTAAAATGTGACACCATTAAGCCACACAAAGGAACATTTTCATCACATGTACATCGTCTGGGTGTCACATGTATGAGTACCCCTTGTTGCCTTGAATAAACAGCTAGTGGTTCACACACTTGCATAAGGAGCTTGGATGACTGGGTAGCTCGAATCGCAGTGTGCTGAGCACACCTGGGAAGTGAGGTTTTCCCTTACTTTGAATTGAGATGCAGGCAGAAAGTGAGCTGGAAGGGGAAGTTTTCTGTTTCAGTTCTGCCTCTCCACTCAAAACCTGGACTCTGACAGATGATCTAGAATGGGATTTTGAAGTAGAGTCTAGAAATAGGGGTGAGTACAGAAGTTGCTTTTTTGCCATTTAAAGTGCTTTATTGTCGTGATTTAACAGAAGTACACAGCTTTATAGCACTTTAAAAATGGCCACAGCACTTTAAATTAACCCTCATTAAATGAGGTATTAAATTTGAAGCATTGTATTTTACAGCACTTAGCAACTTACAGTGCTTTAAATGACTTCTGTATACTGGTCAAATTTCTAACCGATGGAGAAGCCCTAGGAGGCTGCAGAGGGCCCCCTGCCGCCTAGCTGGGAAAGTGCAGGGAGGCTCAGAGCTCTCTCCCACCTCCCCACCAAACATTGAACTTCTGTCATGTTTAAAAGCATTGTAACTTTATAGTGCTATAAAAAGTGCTCTAAATTACAGCCCTGTAAAACGTGTACGGAGCACTTGTGTACCCACCCCCAGAGGGTTACGACACATATCTGTATATCTCATTGAACTATACAATGGCAAGTGTTCATTCCTACCTGCATGACTAGCAACCCTAGTGGGAATATTCTGTACAAGACAGTTTGCAAGGATTGCTCCAGCCAGAATACGAGTGCTTAGTAATTCTGCTTTGAGGGCATTGCTATACTGGTTTTCATAACCATACAGCAGTAGTACTCAGCCTTCTGGCCTTATGAGCTGGATGAATGGTGTGGATCCAGTCCACAGGCCAGGTCCAGTGCACAGAGTTGGTCCATGGGTGCAATTCAGCATGCTGGTCTGGCCATGTGTACAATTCCAACACCAAACACGGCCCAGCCCTGCATGCTAGATCTGGCCACACACTAGCCCCACTGCACACTGGTGCATTCTACCACACAGGGCCATAACATGCAGCCTACAGAGATCCTCACAGATTTAGAAATTTGGCAGCAGGGAAGCTGCCACTAACTCTGCCATTGCTCCCAAATTTTCAGACCTGTGGGCCCCATGATATGTCCTCAGATGTCAGATCTGTCCCACAGGCTGGTGTTTAAGCACCCCTGCTATACAGTATAGTACCAGAACCTGGTTCTTTAAATTAACTTTTTTTTGCCACTAGCAAATAAAAACACAGATCTTTCCTCAAGCAGGAAATACAGATCTTTCCTCAAGCAGGACTCACTCAAGACAGGTGCCTTTGTTTGGCTTTTTAGGTTGCAGTTACTAATGATGACACTTGCATGTGGTTTGCAGGTAGTCAGACAGAAAATAAATTTGAATGTGCCCACACTGATTTGCAAATTGGAGGCTGTTTCTAAAAAATTAGCTTAGGAAATTGAAAACAACAAAAACTCCTATCGTTGCGTATAAGGTATCCTGTCTAACTGGCTGAATCTCTTTCTTTTTAGATGACTATTTTTAGATTTGACAGTGGAAGAACTCACCAACAGAACAATGCTCATGTGAGTCACCAAACATAGGTAGTAATACTAAAAGTATCACTAAGGTCTTGTTAGGTCATGTGGCGAAATGCCGGGCTAGCGGCTCCGGCACCGCTTAGGGGAGCCGCAGGCTTTGCGGAGTTGTGCGAGCGCGCGGCTTGTGGGGCGGAATTGAGGTAGCTCTTAGCCGCCCTCGAGGTTCGCCGAGTTGGCACAAGTAGACGACTTAGAGTAAGTTGTTAGTGTCTCTTAATCTATAGGGTGTCCGTTGGTTCACGAGGTTCCAGAGCCAGCCCTTGCGTTCCAACAGTGGAGCTAGTCCAAAGCTAGGTGCGGCTGCCGACTCCTTAAGTCCCAGAACTGGTCAACGGCTCATTGAGATGGAATGTTAGTCATAAAAGTTATTACGGAGTAGATATAGAGTAAAATAAAAAGATTTATTCACTCACCTGGCCTCACCCGTAAGAGGGGAGTCCGGTTGGAACGAAGTTGCAGTAAATACAAGCATAGCGAGCGTAGGTATGCTGTCTAAGCTACGATGAGAGGCAGTTGAGAAGCGGAGTCTCCGATGTTTCTTCAGTTACAGCATGCTGGATACTAAAGGGGTCTGTTGGTTCACGGGGTTCCAGAGCCAGCAGCTGCCGACTCCGTAGTCCCAGAACTGGTCAACGGCTCATGAATGGGATATTCTATAGGGTGTCCGTTGGTTCACGAGGTTCCAGAGCCAGCCCTTGCGTTCCAACAGTGGAATAAGTCCAAAGCTAGGTGCGGCTGCCGACTCCTTAAGTCCCAGAACTGGTCAACGGCTCGTAATTGGGAAACACAAAGCAATACTGTAACACAGTGAATCGTTGTCTGTTGTCGGATTTCTGAGGCCTTTATCTTCGCTGGGATACGCCCAGGCTTGGAGGCTGAGAACCGGTCTGCGGGGTGATCAGGCCCACAGAGTTTTCCAGTTGTCGTCTCTGCTGCTTCCTGCTTTTTGCCTCTTTTATAAATGTTTGTTGGACTGCCTCTATGACACTAACTATAGTATACAGATAGGATAATTTTCTTTTACATAATTATTGCTAGGCAGATTTTCTACATAAGTTTCATTTCTGCAGAAATGACACTTTTAGATAAGAAATGAAATTTACAGAATGCGCATGTGTAGCTTAATGCCAGTGGAGAAAAGTACAAAGCGTTCATTTTGATTAACAGTCCACTTCAAGGTTACATAAATGTGAGAGTGCCGTGCGGCAGTTATACAGAAAAGAGAAAATAATATAAAGTCTTTGCTAAAAACTATAAGTTAGTTACAGGTCACTGACAGAGCAATGAAATAGAAGTTGTATCACCGAGAATGGTACAATAAATGTGCCCAAAACATTTTATTACAATAAATGAAGTGAGCAGTCATTACCACATTTCAAAGAGAAATTTCTCCAGCCACTGTATCAAAGTAATGTTATGTTTATATTGTAATGCAGTGTCACATTTGATTTATTTAGGGATATATTTTTATTGATTTTTTTCCCTGCTCTCCCAGGAATTTGATAAATAAGACAGGTTACAGAATTATATTCTAACATGCAAGGCCAGAATGGAGAATAAAACATATTTTACAAGCTCCATCAATAGAGCTCATATTAATGAAAAGCGAGCATTGCTGTTCATTTAAATACCTTGGATGGCAAACTTTATGTTGAAGATGTCATTAAAGCAATTACGTTTTCATCATTCATAACCCATACTGTCTGCGTTCTCTGTAATTCGGGAAAACGAGAGCCAGGAGTGAAACTCCCATTTGCTGCTGCTTCTTGTCTAAATTAGAAAGGTTGCAACTTCCAGTGAGAAATCCCACAAAGCCAAAAGGCCTTGATGTTAGCTTTTCATTTAGAATAATTAATGTTTATTATTGCATTAGCATGCAGAAGAGGGGGAACTTCCCTATCCTCACCTACCCTGAAATAGGACCCTAGCAGCCAATCCTGCCTCTGGGAACAGACACAAGACAGGTACCTTTGCAACTTCCGAGAGTGGCAAGAAGGCATGTGTGTGTGGGGGGAAGAGTTCAGCATCCTCCAGACAGCAGTCCTCTTTGGCTGCCCTTTTGGATCCTTTCTCTGTGATGCTTCTTTCTGTGGGGAAAACAGAATGAGTGCACTCCCCACCAACTTTTCTAACATGCAAGGTCAGTCTGGCTGAGGTGTGTCATATTAATAGACAGGGTATGGAGCTTTTGTTAATGTGGCTTTAGGGGGAAGTAAATTTTAACCACATATTTGATGGTTGGAGAATGGAAATTAGTTAAGAGAAAAGTAAGAGAAAGGTTACTACAAATTATGAAAAAAAAGAAAGTATTGACAATAGCTTGATAGGCTGTGGAATATATAAAAAGGGACAGGCAAAATGAATATGGCATGTGCTTATCATTTCCACTGTTGCTCACTTTAAATTTTATTCTCTCTCAGATCAGAATTTATCTAGGTTATAACTTCAGCTGGTGCACTTTAACATAGGTAGATAGAATTCAATTAAACCTCATCTTTTTAGGCCAGGTGAGGACCTGATTCAGGATCACATGCTTTGTCATGCTGCCTCCATGAAGCTGTGGACTCAGGTCTATTGCAGGGGAAGTCTGTTTCCATCTCTTTCCTTCACATCTTTTATCTACTGTTAATAAGATCCAGCACATCACTAAGTCTCACTGCAAAGAAAAGAGCATGATGGCATAGCACTGTCTATAAACATTGTTTTATATTTAACACTGTCTCTGGTCCCTCAGATACCTAGGAATGGTCAGCAGAAGCAGCCTGTCTGCTGTCATAGTAGGGGGAGACATGAGCAGTAAGACAGTCAAGTCTTAAACCATGTAAGGTCTTATAGTGAAAAATCAAGACCTTGAATTGTACCTACAAGAAAAATGGAAGCTAGCACCAACCAGCCCAACAGCGTAAGCTTATAAAAGGGTTAATGGACTATACACAGCACCCATTTCATTGCAGTAGAATACTGATTCTTTCAAGATCATGGGCACAGCTTTTGATCTTTGATTTGCATATTATCTTGACTTTTGAGTCATACCTCTTACTTAACAGTAGCCATCCTCCTGGATTTTTCCCCAAGCCTGAGTGAACAAAATAGAAAGATATTAGGAGCAAAAAGAATCTACTTGCACCCTTTGTCTGTTTTCATTGGGGTGTGCAAAATGGGCCGTATTTGATTCGGATTTGGATTCGGCCCAAATTGGAAACAGTGATTCAATTTGTTGAGTTGGATCACTGTCCCCGATTCAATTTGGCCAAATCCAAATCTTAAGATTCGATGCTGATTCAGAGAATCAGTGATTCAGGCATAGACACAGCTTTAAATTTTTTTTCTGCGTAGTGAGGTACCAGGTGCAGCTTGTGTATGCTGCAATGCTGGGGCAGATGGAGCATCCCACAGGAGCGCAGGCGGGCCCCCCGTGTGCTCGGCGGTGAATCCAGAAGTGGACCAGAAGCACCCCCCATGTCCCTCTGGCTTGGTGATCAGCCGCAGGGGGATCCCAGGTGCCCCCCCAGACCCAGGAGGTACCAGTTGCCAAGCCAGGGGTGTAGGGGTGGGGGCGGTTCCCCACAAATTCCGCAGCGGACCTGGAAGTGGACTGGAAATGCTTCTGGTCCACTTCCGGGTCCACCACCAAGTGTGCTGGGGATTCCCCCCATGCTCCTGTGGGATGCTCCATCCACCCCACCATCACAACATTCAGAAGCCACCTGGTACCTTTAGGTATGTAGAAAAAACATATAAAGCTGTGTCTGTGTCTGAATCATTGAATCTCTCCTAGCCTTTTCAAATCGATTCGGAGAGATTAAAAGAGTCTCCTGATCCAATTTGGATTCAGTGATTCGGTCGCCAAATCGGGTTCAATCTCCGCCAAATCAAATCAGTGACTGAAGCTTTGCACAGCCCTAGTTGTCATTAGTGTCATTTGTGTTGTGGAAGTATGATAGTTGCCAGTCTTTTCTTTGTGAGAAAACTGACCTACTGTTGATAAGTTGCAGGCAGGGGCAGGAAGATGCAGAGGTGCAGTTGTATCCCCCTTTGGTTCCTGCTCCATCCAAACATTAAAACCAACTGCCTGGGAGGGGCAGTGACATTTCTACTCAGGCAGTGCTGAGAGAGGTGACTTCATGGCTCATTTTCATCTTCCTGATTCCTGCTAATCTCTCTCCACTCCACAGGTATTACCAGGCTTCTATCCTCTTTCAATGATCTTAATGTTCTACTATTCAAACTATTCTTTCTGCCAGAATTTTGCTATCTGTTCTTGGTAATGTCTCTCCTTTTTCACAGCCTTGCAGTCTGTTTTTATCTCTAGCTAAAAACCTTAATTCAGGTGAGGTAATATTAACTCAGGTGTAGAAATGACTGACAGTGAAGTATTGGAGGCACTATCAAGATGCCCAAGAAGTCTCAATTTTGTTTTATGAATCTGAAGAGACATACATTTAAGTATAATGGGTATAGCACTAATGACATAATATCTTTTGACTATTTTGACTGTTTTTGTCTAGTTTGTTATGTTTTTTAATTTAATATATAGTCCAGCAAATTAGTGCACATTCAAATAGTTATGTTTAAGATAAAGCAAAAACTGAATAATAATATATAAAAATAATCAAAATATAATATAGTGTTAGCCACCTAGCATATTAGTGAACCTTCTAATTTCCCTTTAAATGGAGAAAAGTGTGTGTTTTATTATATGTGATGATGCACTACACCATCTGCACCTCCCTTTTGAAAATCCTACATGTGGCCTGCGGTCACAGGTGCATGTGCAGGAATTTGGATTACGGGCAGCACAAAATAGACTAGTTCATGAACACTGGGCTTAATGTTTCGATAAATTACAGATGGCCAATGACATCCCACTTAACCTTTCTCCACCTTGCCCTGCAGGCCGGGGCAAGGACAGTTGTAAGGCTGTATGCTTTGATTAGGATATAATGAACAAACAAATTGTGTGCCACAATGTGTTAAGTATTTAATAGACAGCTGGAAGGCAAATGCTCTGTCTCTGTAATGTACCGGGTGCAATGGAGTTACACCATCAGATAATCTGGCTCTTTAATGCTCAGTGAGACTCTCTCAAAATTGCAGCAGCAATTTATACTACTATCAGTAAACAAAAAAATTTGGTTGGAAAATAAACATTAAGAGTGAAATAGCATTTCAGTGGAGTCTGGATAAGAACCCAAACCAATAACACTCTTTCTCTACAAAGAATCTGTTTCATATAACATACACTGCCTGAAACCAGCCTGTTTCTCTCTGCCCCGTAATCCCTCATCTTTCAGTACCATCCCACATGATTTATACCCTCAACCAGCCTTCACTCTCCCCTTATATCCAAAGGTTCCAAATAAGCCCCCACAAATCCTCCTCTTGCAGGGTAGGTGGGCTAGCCATAGCCCAAGCTATATGATCCAGCTGAGTAGGGAGGTGTGCTCTAGGACCCCCTGGCTTCTGGCCTGGGCTACTGCAGGCATGTGGCTGCATTCCCAGAATCAAAATTGAATGTCTGTTCACTTGTTTGTCGGTTCAATCTACTCAGCTTAGGCCAACCTGTGAAGATTGAATCGATTCAGCCTTGGGCTTTATGACTGTCTGTAATCAGCCCTGTGCTCTGGTACTGAGTTAGGTTCAGTTTGTGAAGCAGTGCTTTTTGAAAAGTTAGATTTTCCCTGGAGTGCCCTGCAGTGCTCCACTCACTGAAGGCTGCTTTGAATTTGCACCAGAAGCCAAAGGTCCCAGGGAACTGTACAGGATAGGCCTGGCAATGCTCTCTGTGCAGATGGAATGAGGGAAGAGTCTCATATGGGGAAAAAAGAGTCTGACAGTTCGGGCACTAACCCAGAATATGAGAGATCCACTCTCAGTTCTTCGCTGTACCACAGATTTCCTACATCAGGGTCAGTGATGCTCTCTTGTAGCAGGCTGGGATGATCTATCTTGGGTCAAAGGTGAGTGGAAGGTAGGACCCAGCTGCTCCTCACTGCCACTTCTCTCTGCCACCAGTCATAGTGCAGCATGGGTGAAGCATTCTGGTAATAGGAACCATTTAAGATAGGTCTATATGACACAAAGCACAGATACCCCAAACTAGTTTTCAGACTCAAAGCCCTACAGCTGTGCCAGGGCAACACTGCATTTGTGTTAGCTAGCTTTTCTGTGAAGCGAGGCTAATTAGCATGGGAAAAGTGCTATGCTAATATAGCTATACTGTGTCCAATGCTGGGGCCAGCATGCACAGATCTAGCTTTGTACTATCACTGCCTTGTACTACAGAGATGTAGCCTCCTCACAAGGATACCAATATGGAGGCAAGATCCAGGGGCTAAATCTCCTGGATGTTGGGATACTTTGAGGTGGAACGGAGCAGACTAACACACTATTGGAGCCCGAG
Source organism: Crocodylus siamensis (assembly GCF_052110815.1). NCBI lineage: Eukaryota > Metazoa > Chordata > Crocodylia > Crocodylidae > Crocodylus > Crocodylus siamensis. Next base: position 260,208,778 of record NC_143395.1, on the reverse strand, counting down.
TCCTTGTATCCGTCTGTTATAGAAGGAATGGTATTTTAACATTATTTCACACTCACTCATGTCAAAGGCAAGCTGGAGCTAAGAATGGTCTGGAGCGAATCTGGGATTGGGATGCTGACTAGGGCTGGGATGGATAACCAGAACCTGAGGTTGAACTGGGTCAGTCAATCCAAGAGTGGGGTCTGGGGATGGGTTAACTTAAGAAGCCAGGAGATCAAACAGAGAATGAAGTCTGGGGGCAAGCTGTATCAAGATACCAGTAAATCAAACAAGAAGGAGCAGTGACGCAGTAATGTGTCAGTTAGAATCCTGTTGTCCAGACACTTCTTGTTCCAGGTTAGCCGTTTATAGGTGGAAGTGGAGGGTCAGCTGGCTCCAGCTGACCACTTCAGCAGCAGAGAATTGGGGGAGGGGGAGGCTCTATTGAAGGCTTCAGTCCAGCTTTGACTACCCTGGGTGATCAGCTATAGGGTAGTAGACTGAAATGGGCACCCGTGCTGGCCAGACTAAGAAACCAAGTGTGAGGCTGCCACCTGACCCATGGGGCACTGAAAGCTGTAACAGTTTGTTGTGTGATCAGCTACTGAAAGCACTCTACAGCTGTGCGCTGAGGGTTACATGATGGTTCATATGAAGGCAGTCCAAAGTGGAGCACCTTCATTAATGTCCATCAGCGCAGGTTAGGAGCAAGAATGGGCTGATGCAGCCCAGCCCTGCTCTTGGCATTGTCTTCAAAATGGGAGGGGGAGAAGAAAGGGGAGTGAGTTTGGTCTGGGGGTTGTCCATCCAGCATTGGAGGGTCAGGCAGGTGGATTGGAGCTCCTCTGAGGTGGGAGGCTCCAATCCACTCACTCCAGAGTAGGCTGGAAGAACCCCAAAATGGACCTCCCTCCCCTGCCTTCCTTCCCTCCAATCCTAAGACAGCATGGGAGCTTGGAGTGTGGGGCAGGGCTAGGTGACAGGCGCTGCAGACATGCAGCCTCTCTTCCTGGATCACCTCCAAAGTGGAGCTCAGTCCACCACCTTCCTGATCCAACATTGAATGTCTGTTGTGTCAGAAGGGTCACATCGACTTTCTTTGACATCAACTCAGTTGGCTGCAGCAACCTCTCAAAGGGCTGTGGCTTGACATAAGCCCAGCAACAGAGTTGCTAAGCCATTGAACCTACAGGAACCTGTGTGAATAGTCATTGTTGTATGGTGTAGTGTTTCTCTCTCTTACCCAGGCAAGTTTGCAGTTTAAAACTGGACTGAACTGTGACTGCTTTCTCCCCTTTCCAAGGCAATGGAAAAGGGAGAAAGCAGTCTTAGCGGAAGTGGATGGAGCATGACAACACTCCTTTGTGGCAGTGACAATTTCAGCCACACACCTGAAAGTGATACTAACATAGGGAGGACTTTTGCCTTTCCCAGAAAACCCTGGTGAGACCATGCCCTTTTCCTCATTTATCTTCAGCTTTCATTGCGTCTCTTCACCTTGGAAGTCAAGCAGCCCTACTCGAAGTACAGCCACGGCTCTGGGTTTTTGGTGGGAGAGGAAAATTCCAGTAATCCCTTTTCCAGCACAGAACAGAAGAATAACCAGAGTAGGGTAGGACACTGCCCAATCTGGTGCCTCTTAATCTCGCTCTGTCCACATGCAAGATTCAATTTCAGGATTTCACTTCCTTCCACTATTGCTGCTGCCTCTTCTTGACTCCTGCTATTCTGGGCTGGTGCTGCTTCTGTGGAAGGGAGGTTGGCAGGACTGGCATCACTGCTTCTCCTGCTCTGAGAGTAGTTCTGCAAATAGCCTCTTCTACTGCACCTGCCTCCTCCTGTGGGAACTCTCTCTAGTGGTATGTTTATACTTGTACCTCCCCTATTGAACCCTGGGTAGCTGCTGAGGAATGAAACTCTGACTTGCTCTCAAGATGGAGAGCCTGAAAACAATGCTGGAGCATGTGCTCGGAGCTGATATAACCTGTCTACTCTGCCTGCTTGCTGGGTTTAGTGGGATCAAATGGGCGGGGTTACTTTCTTCAATAGCAGTCCTGGGCTTGGGTTCCACTTCTCTTGCTCTTACTACTGGAAATGGCCAAAAACATGCTAGAGGGTGAATTCAAAGTCTTCAGTCAGTGATATCTCCATTGCATTGCTTGAGCAACAAAGAGTGGGTAGAAACTGCCCACGAAGAGTGGGTAGGGGACTGTGAGTTAACTTGAATCTGGAGGGTATCTGGCACAGAAGTTCAGAAACTGATTTAACCTAAATCAGTTAAATCTGACACTATGTCCATCCAGGTTTATCTTCAACTGGTCTTGGCCATTTTGAAAGTGGTTTATATACACTGAACTTCAGCTGCATATTTGAACCACTTTCTGATCGCTTATACTGTTTTATGTGTAATTTTTATCCCTAGCCCAGAAGTTCTGCTTTCAACTTTGGCTGAAGTGTCATGTTCTAGCAGGACTGAGTTCTACAAATCACTCTGAATTGAGCAACGCATACCCTTATTAGGCAAGACATTCTGCTTACCTCTGGATTTTAATTACGTTTTCTGGAGGACTGATGAGAAAGGGCACAAGAAGAGTCGTTTTACAAAATCACTTAGGAGCTGGAAGGAAGAAAACAGGCAGGCTCTTTCTTCCAGGCTATATTTAATTTGCAATCAGACCTGCACAACTAATTTGGAGTATGGAGATTCAAGTCCTAGTACCTTCCAAATTTGATAAGATTCTGTTATCCTCTCTTTGGCAGCCCTCACAGCAAACTGCTCCATCTTCCCCTGGATCAAAATTAAAGCCTTTACTAAGTCTCCAGAAATGTATTTACATGGAAGGCAGCTGTTAATTAAGTGGGCAGTTTTAATGCAGACCACTTTTTTATATGGACAGATAGTCAAATAAACATTCCAGAATGAATAGACAATTAAAAAGACTTTAGAGATTTCTTTCTAACCACCCACATGCTGCTCAAGAGGTCTGATGAGAAGAAAGGGTCAGCCAGTATGCACAGACAGCTTCCGGCTTTGCATTTGCTGTGTGTTTTCATCCTGTTATAGTATTTTTAGCACAGCTGTGTTAATAATCCTATAGTAGGTAAAGATAAAGTGTAATTTTACTAATGCATTGTAGTACATTAGTTTAATAAAGAACTGCAGGTATTAAATTAGTGTAGGAACAAGGTGAAATAGGGTCAAGGTATAAGTGTGTATAACTTCATTAATTTCAGTATATTTCCATCTACTTTGAGAGTTTAAACTACAGGATTCTTACAGGGGTTCTAAGTAGCTCTCAGTATTATTTTACTACTATACCTACTAGTTTGATCATCTTTTGTGCTAACTGGTGTTTTCAGCTAGGTGGATACAATTCTCCCTTTCTCGTCCTCCCACCCTGCATTATTGTTCATATATTTGTAAATGAAAACATAGTTCTGTATTTTCTTTTAGGAAGTTTCAGAAATGAATATGTGTGTCTGAACAACTTAAGAGGTATGAAGCTTTTAGAACTCTTTAAAAGAAATACTGTATCCACCTTGCTCTTTCCAGAAAGGTAATGTGTTTATATATATATATATGTATGTGTATATATATATATATGTATGTATGTATGTATGTATACTTGTATATATCCACCTTGCTCGTTCTAGAAAGGTAAAGGTAATGTGTTATATATATTCTTCAACCTGGAGAAGCGAAGGCTCAGGGGTGATTTGGTGGCTGCCTATAAGTATGTAAGCAGTGTACATCAGGAACTGGGAGAATGTCTGTTCACCAGGGCACCCCAAGGGAAGCATCTAACAGTCATAAACTCCTGGAAGACCATTTTAGACTGGACATAAGAAAAAAACATCTTTACTGTCCGTGTCCCCAGAGCCTGGAATAAACTCCCCCCAGAAGTGGTGCAAGCACCTACTCTGGACACTTTCACAAAATACTTGGATGCCTATCTTGGTGGGATCATTTCACCCCAGCTGACTTTCTGCCCTTTAGGCAGGAGGCTGGACCCGATGATCTTGCAAGGTCTCTTCCAGCCCTAACGTCTAGGAAATCTACACACATACACACACACACATACATACTATCTGAGTATCGTACACAGTTTTTCATACATAGTCATCATAATATATAATTTGTCATATACAATATAGATATAATTATATGTTTATACTATTTATACATACATATTATATACATATACATACACACACGCGCACACACTCACACACACACATATATATAACTTTTAGTCCTTGCATTGTGATTTCTGATAAAACAGTGAAGATCAAAACTTGTCCTACAATCCAAACATTAATATGGTGTTGCTAATATTGCCTTTAGGGAAGATGATCAGTGTATTTTCAAGTAATAGGAGTACATAACCTTCTACGAGGCATATAAACAAGAAAGAATAAAAAATAACCACCCCTGCATCCCAGGATATAATTTTTTTAGATAAGAAAAATAGGGCAGGACCCTCAACTAAAAATGACAGGCTATTGCTGCTGAGTCCAGAGCCATTTCTACCAGTTGATGCTTGCTGCAAAGGATAAAGCACAGTGGGCATAGTCATCCAAGCCAGGACTTAAAGACCCATCAGGAATGGTCTTGTGTCTTCCACAAGAGTCATAAGAACTAAGGCCTATGACTGCTTTCCTTTTTTCTGGAAAATATATACGTGTGAGCAGTGCTACAGGTATGACCCGTACAGCACTGAATGGGAGCTCAGGCCCCTCTAGTGCTAGCTGTTAAGGTTGGACAGCTTGGCCCTCAGAGTGTTCCACTCACCAAAATTGACCCTCTTTTCATCTGCCATGCCTTGATCTTGAATACCAATGGGAGGGTTCCTGGTCATCAACTGGAGTTGGTGCTGATCACAGACAAGGGTGCTATGTGGGGCTCCACCTCCCCTCACACCGCTTCCACATGCCAGGCAAATACTGTAATGATGTACAATCCCTTCTCACAAAATGGTGCAACTCTGATGTTTGTTTGCTACAAATATGATTCCATAGATCCAGATGTCAACTCAGATGCTTACTCGGTTTACCGAAGTCTACGATCAATCAATGGATTGTAAATTGACATTAATCAGCTAAATAAAAAAAAGGGTCCATCACTCATTAATCCTTAAGAAAGTTAATCTGCCCATTACATTTCATTAGTCAATCAAATAGTGATAACCAATGAGATCAACACAAACGTTCACAATTCAGTTCTTTCAATTCATTTAATTATGCCATTAAATAACAATAAATAATGAAATCAAGAAAAGGTCCATAATTCATTGACCATTAAGGAAAATCAATTAGTTCAATTAATTTCATTCCCCAGTCACTAATGACCAGGTCCTTTCACATGGTAAAGTTCCTGCTTTCCCAAAAGCTGCATCTCCCAAAGTGCGATCTCTTCTACATAATCAGCTGTTCCTCATTCTTTCTCTTGGTGGATCAACTGCCTGATAGTCTCACCCTGCCCCAGTCAGAAATGATAAATCCTCCCTTTCTCTGCCCAGCTCAATGAGGGCATCCTGGGGCTTCTTCTCCCCACTACTTCTCCAGGGGCTTGGGAACTTGCTGCTGGGTGTTCCTCCAAACTCCCAAACCATGGAGACTCTCCCCTTGCCAAATTTATTGATGTTTGCCTGCCTCTCATAGCTGTGTGGCCCCAGCACCATCCTTTTGGTGCCTAAGTAACTTAAGATCCTAAATCCTTTCCACTTGTAATAAGATTTAGGAACTAAAGTCACTCATACAGTAGTGAGATTTAAGCTCCTAAATCATTTTGAAATTTTTGAAAGTTTGCACACAGCCCAAAGGCTGGGAATAGCACAAAGTTGAATATTTATGTCAATGTATCAGATTCACTGCATGCACGCTACTGAACACAAGTAATACTTTTTTCTTCCTAAACTCTCCTCTGTGCAGCACACTCTGGAGCACAGACAACATGAGTCAGCTAAGCTAATATAACTGACACTTGTGCATGTCCTGACAGTACAGCATATTCATACAAGTTATTATGTTTGAAGCACAGTGACTCAGCAGCAGTAGTAACTGAGACAGAGAATGACCTGTACCCCTAATAATGGGGCCACTCATCTGAGAATTGGGAGACCCAAACCCAAATCCATTCTGCTTAGTTCAGAGCAGAGATCTGGATCTAGATGAGCTGAAGACCCTGTAAAATCCACAAAATCTTCTTCCTCTGCAGCTCCTTAGATACCTTTTCACTGAACAGTTAACTTTGGCACTTAGTGCCCAGGCATTACCACTTGAACTGCAAGCCCACCCACCCACACACACACACACAGATTACCATACATTAGTTGCTATCGCATTTCCTTTGTATGATATCCAGAATTCTGGGAGCATATCCCAAGCTGCTTTGTGCTGCAGTTATTTGAGCTGCTTTAGTATTTACCCCTTACCTTTATATCTGTGGGAGAACTCCTTTATCCTTCCAGGCACAAGGTGGGCCTGTGGAAAAGCTTAGAAGACTATTAGCATGCAAATAGTTATGTCTACGTTTTCACTACAGAGCAGTCTGGGTACTGGCCCACTGAAATATAGTCCAGTCTCTTAAGCCAAACCCAAGATGGATCAGCTTGTCTGGGTTGGAAGAAATACCAGGCATGTGAAACAGGGTTTCTGTTTCAAAAAAGCAAAGTTGGGAGCAACATCCGAGGAAGAGCCTGTATCAACAAATGAAGTGAAGACTTAATTCTTAAAACATTTAAAGACATGAAGCTGAAAATGTGCACCGTGCTACTTCCCAACAATATTTTAGGAGACAAATATTTTGTTAACAGTTTCAAAGAGGAGCTCTGCAGGGCGTGAAGGACATTCCCCACTCCTTCCCCTCAAACAGCCCCCTGCTGCTAAGTAATACAGTCCTTACCACAATCTTCCTGCACAGGTTTCTGTATGCCACTCCCTTTATGCTTGCTTACAAAATTTTGCAGTTCGCAGCAATCAATTTCTGTTCAAAGTTCCTTACTTCTTCTGACACAGGTATAAACAGATAGAGCACACAGTATGATAACCCCCTAACATGGTCCAGTAGCCTAGCCAGGAGATCCCTAGCTGCTACAACACCACTGAAGCAAGAGGAACCTTCCCAACCTGGAGACTGATCCCACTGCTGGGACCTTGGACCCCAAACCCCAGGTAGGGTGCCCTAGGGCTCATCCCGCTAACCGTGAACCTGAATTGCCCTACCTACCCATGCCCTAAACATAGCTCTAGGCAACTTACCAACCCAACCAGAAAGGCAGTTTCAAACTTCAGCCATTCTCTAACCTTAACCCTAGCTCAAGCAGCCCTGAGCCTGAGTAGTTTGATGACAAGAATGAACTTGGACAGCCACCAAACGCAATCCTTTAGCCCATCCCTAAAATCCCCTGCTGCCACAACATGCAGTAGGGAAAGAGGCATTGCCCAAACCTGGAGCCTTATTCCACCACTGGGACCCTCCCACCTGCAACCCAAGGTGGGGGCCCCAAGGTCCGTATTGTTCACTCTGAGCCTGGAATGTCTTGCCTACCCTAAACATAGGCACTCTCTTACTACCTGTGGACAGTGCTGAACTCGCACCTTTCTACCTCTCAGTCATAACATCCAGCCCCAGAGATGGTCTGAGGGGTCATGGCAGCTCAAAAATGAAAAAAAAAAAAGTTTATCTGTGGGTGAGTCCACAAGAGGACAGAGGAGTCCACAAGCAGCTATGAACTTGCACCCTTCACCTCCCAAGCACAATACCCAGCCTCAGAGCCACTGAAAATGCAGGTTTGGAAGCTTTCTCTCTCAAACTGCTTTTGTTTTATGGGCCCAGGGTTTTTGCCACCCCCAAATTTAAGAAAAAAAATTGCACTCTCAGGCAAGAGGGACTAATTTCAAGGTGGCCATGGGTTTTAAACCCAGGGCCTTAGATTTGGAAAGCTAGCAGGCTAACCTCTGGGCTTCAGCAGAAGGCTGTTCCATCTTTCTCATGCTCCCCACCTTGCTGGCCTGCAGACTTGCAGGGAAAGAAACCCGGCCTCAAGCACTGCTTGGTGGCCTGTGCATGTTAGCCCATCCTCACGGACACTTCCAATGGTCAGAATAAAGCATGAACCAGAATAGGGGGCTTGCTACACCATGCCAGATACCAAAGGGTACATGATATTCTGAGCCCTAAAACGTTGTGCTCTGGACACTTACCACATGTAAGGGGGGCTCACTAGGGGAAAAAAAATTCTGTAAGTAGCCTATATGTGCAGCCAAGAGGTCTCTAACCAAGGGTCTTGAACCCAGGACCTCAGGCTTGGAAAGCCAAAGGGCCAACCGCCAGAGTATAGGGGCAGGCTTCTTGGTCTTTATCATACTCCGTCCCTTGTTAGGCTGGCAACCTTGCAATGAAAGGAGCCAAACCCCAAGTTCCACTTAGTGGCCCAACCATATTTTAGACAGATGCATCCTCATTTACACTCCCAGAGCTGGGACCGAATCATGGGTAAGCACAGCTGAAATGTTATACATGTACATATATATTCTATAATGTATTTTTGGTAAACCCATGTTGCATTTCCCAAATATCTGTATGACTTTCTGGAGGGAAAATAAATGCATACACTAAGGTGCTCCTAGACTAATGGTGTTTAGTTGCCTGAGTCACTTTTTTGCCTTCTGTTAAATATAGGTATGATACTAAGATTGCTACTTTGCAGTCTTGGAACCAGTCCAATGTCATAGATTTATTTTTAAAAGCCCTTGCTACTGGACCTCCAATTTCCCATACCAGATGTTTTGGTGACAAATGATTTGGTTCTTCCAATAGAGAATATCAAGCTTTTTGCCTTTGTTGCACCTTCAATCTGGAAATTTCGAATTCTCCAATTCAATTCCAATTCTCCAGTCCCAATTTTATATTCTTATTCCCATTAGCAGGATACTCTTGCCCCACCCATCTTCTATCCCATCATACTTATTAAGTAACTTGTCTCAGGTTTCAATTAGTTTTTGGGTCAGACCCCAGATTATTTTAAATCTCTTCCCATGCTAGAGGCCTGCCTTCTTGCTGTTTTGTTCTTTTTTTAATTTATGTGACTAAATAATATCTCGTTTTTTGTCTTAATACCCATTTCAAAATCTAATTAAACTTTTTTGCAACTGCCACTTTATCCATCTGTCTGACTCCCGATATACTATTTTCTTTATTTTTCCAACTGCTCGGCTATCTTCCTCCTAGGCTGGGGACAGACATTACACACAAACTGGTTTAAGTGATCAGAAACTGTTTTAAACCTGTAACAGAACAGCATTCAATGAACATAAACCAAGCTCAAAATGGCTGAAACCAGTTTGAGATAAACCTGGTTGAATGTAGTATCGGACTTAATTGATTGAGCTCAAACCAGTTTATGCAAAGTCTGTCCCAACCCCCTTTCTGTTTTAAGTTAAGCCAGAGTCTTCCAGCATCCCAGTCTGCTCTCTGGGATGGGCTGAGCTGTCTGCTCCAGAGCAGGGCTGGCCCTGGTCCTTTGCTCTCTAGCCCAGGCAGGGAGAGGACCTGGAGAGACACCAGCTGGCATGGCCCCATTCAGGCAAAGTGGGCAGGGTGGGAGTTAATTCTTCCCTCCTTCCCTTTGCCTCCTCCCCCCACACAGCCAGGGTCTGCCTGTCTGCCGGGAAGGAGAAGGGAGGGGGCTGTGGTGGTGCTCCCTGGGGCTGGCAGACCCCAGCTTCAGGGCAGAAGGAACAGAGGGAGGAATTAACCCTTCTCCCTTCCCCCTTCTTAACATGGGGCAGGGAGGGGGGCTCTGTTCTGTGCTGGGGGGACTCTTCCCCCTCCTCCTCCTCTTCCCTGCCACAGTGGTCTGTCTAGGCTCCTTCTTCCCACACCCACCAAACCCTGCAGGCCAAGGTTGAGGTTTAAACCCCTCCTCAATATTACGCAGGCCTGCCCAGGCCTGGTCATGCCCCTCCTCCTGCTCAGCTCAGCTTCCCTGTGGAAGGGAAGGACTGCTCTAGCACCCCTGGGCTTCTGGTTTGAGCCACTGCAGGCAGCTGCCTGCATTTCTGGAATGAAAAGGGAATGTCTATCCACTTGCAAACCAGTTCAATCTCTGAAGGTTAGACTAACCTACAAAGATTGAATCAATTCAGGCTCAGACTTTTTGCATGTCTGTCCCTAACCCATAACTTTTGAATGTCTGTTAGCCCTAAAGCCCTAAACAGCAGCCAGGTGTAGCAATCAGGGCTAACTGAAAAGGGTTGGCTGGACCCAGGGTAACCTGTTGCTCGAAGAAGCAGGCCACCATGTTACGCTTCCCCAACATTTTGTCCCCTCTATTTCTGAACAGTTTGTCCTTTCAGTTATGACAGTCATTCTACTATGTTTCTATTACCAGTATAATATTACCCTATCATATTCAGTTTTGTACCCTGCAACATAGTTCAAGTTCTTCCTTCTCATTACCCAACCTTCTTGCATTATTAGCAAAGGTTGCCTATATGCATGATTGTTGGTTTGCTAATTAGACTCAGTTAATCACCTCTGCTCTGTATTCTAATTAGAACAGTCCAGCATTGCCTCATCATCACCTGCATTAAGCCCCTGCATATTTTAAAATAGCCACAGGGCACTTTATCTAAATCTCCTTGAATAAGGTTTAGATAAAGCATCCCGACCCCCATTTTTAAACACATGGGGGCTGAATACACGTGACTGAGGCATTTTAATTAAAGTGACTGTCCAGGAGCTGATCTAATTAAAATGCCACTCCCCCCCACCCCCCGAGCACGTGTATAGGCAGCCAAACATTTGCAGTGGACCGGAGCCAGGTAGTTCTGTTCTGTGACTTATCAAGGTTGCCGGCTTTATCCAAAGTCATAGCACACAGCACCTCTCTGTTCTCTAGATCTGCTCTGGTGACAGATCCATTGATTGACGGCATCAGTTATATGGACGTGTTTTTTTCCTCAGGTAGGTATGAATCTCAGGTTCTTTCCCTTCTCTCAATTTTCTCTGCATATCATTTGGTCCCCTATTCTCTATCGCAGTACCCTTACTCCTAGGTCTCCTGTCTCCATCTTTCTCTCTTTTGCTGTGATCGATTTGCATTCTGTTCTTCTGTGCCACCTTATCACCTGTTTCTGCCTACTTCCTCTCCAGTACAGCAAACCTGCCATTCCATTCCTATTCCTTTAGCCTTGTCTTTGAGGTTGTGGTCTCCCAGGGGCTACTTTCCTACTCCAATACTCTGCCATTCAAATCCTCTTGTTTTGCATGTGCCAGTAAATCTTGAGTTCTTCATTCAATCTTCTCTCTTCTCTCCTCCATCAAGTCTCCAAACTGCTGTCACAACTCATTGTCTCTAAAACTTTGCTCCCAATAATCATCCCACTGTTTCCACACTTGGTCTTTGTCTTTACCTGGCCTTGGGTCACCTCCTATACTATCTCATAAGTAGGGACCTACCTAAATCACAGCAAGACAAAGGGATATTTGCAGGCCACTTATGGTGCAGAGCACTGATTCTGTGGTCTTTTTGCAGTAAGCCCCCCGCCCCACGCCACTGATTGGCTGAGGGCCCTAGTGGCCCTGTTCCTCACTGCTGATTCGCTAAGAGGCAAAAACCATGGCACAATTAAGTAGCAAAGTCTGCAGAAATATCAAATAAATTACTGCATTATAAATCTAAATATAAAATTTAAATTGAAATATATTATGAATATAAATTAATAAACAACATGAAGTGTAACTAATATCATCATGATTTATAATTAGCATTCTCCAAAAAGTTTAGACACACTAAATAATACTAGCCTTGATAGAAACACTTCATGTTAGTTGTTAAACGCTAGCAGGCAGCATCCATTGGCAGTTGCAGCTGACATCCTTTGTCTCTGTGGTGTCAACACTTGTTCATAAACTAAGATCGCACGTTCTGCATCCTCTGAATTGGTTGGAATGGCAAGGAAGCATTTTGCCAAGTTGTAGAGATGTGGAAACTGATCAGAAACAGACTCTCAAAACACCGTCAGTCAAAAGCATCTGGCACTCTTTGACAAAGTTCAGGTAAGCAGCATCTTTCCTGTCATGTTCTTCCTGTCATTCAGGGATTGATTTCAGTAACTGCGGGTCAAAACTCAGAAAAGGCACCTGACTGGAGTAAAAAATGCAAACAGCACTAAAAAGGGAGGCAACTGGTTGCTTAATCCATGGTGGTAGTGACTGATGGTACTTGTAGCGCTGATTCAACTTTGCAGCTATTGTGTGGAACAGCTCTTATCTCCACTGGTTTTCACATCACAGCTGGAAAGTTGTTGTGATACCATATCTTTGACCCAACTTACCAAATCTATCAGCTTGTTGTGTGCTTGGTGGATCAAAGCCTGTTCAGCCACAAACTTAACTTGATCTTCAACGTCGTCCTGTCTTAAGAGATCACGTAGTTTAAGCAGGCAGTGTGTGCCAGGTGTGATTTCAAGCTCCTTGCACAAAAATTGCTGGTTCTGGTTCACATTGTTTGCTTGGTAATGAACTGTGTTAAGCCATGAATTCTACCTTGTAAGCAATGGCTCTGGTGGAAGTGACACAGTCACATGTAGAGCCCCACTTTGATTGGTGAAGGACTTGCGTATCAAAGCATATGGCCAGGACAATGTTCAAATACTTTTTTAAAAGAGGAGGGTGGGCCATCAACATTAAAAAATGTGTGCACCAGATGTCACTTACTAAAGAAAAGATGTTGACATTGCTGGTGACATGAATTGCATTGGGTGTCCCCCATGGAGCGCATCAGAGAAAGCTTTGCACATTATCAGACAGAAATGCTGAGATACTGTTAAATTTTAAGCCCTAGTTTACAACAGCCTCCACTACTGCTTGTGCCACAGTAGAAAAATTGTCAGGTGTGAGGGGAACTGGCTCTGTTTGAAAAACAGACAGGTCGCAGTCTGTCCAGCTTTCAGGCACAAATAAAATGTGCAGGACATAGTTATCTTGGGCATCTGTTGCTTCGTCTGCTACAATCAAGATTGATTCTTATTCTGCCAATGCAGATTTTGTAGACTGAACATGCAAAACAATTACTCCTGGTAGATAATCTTGGCAAAGCTTATTTGCACGTGGGAAACTGCCAGCATTTGGCACTTATTTTTTTTAAGTAGTCCCTTAATTTAGAGTCATCAATTTTCTCCAGAGGAATGTTGGCAGCCACAAATGCCTCCACAAGTGCAACTGAAGCCTCTTTTTTTGTTATACTGCTTTCAGTGGTTCTTTTAAAGATCAAGTACATAGACAATTGTTTCTTGCTCTGACCTTCAGCCTCTGCAGCAGCCATTCACTTCATATGTGATTTGGACTCTAAATGCAGATTAATGCTGTTTTTCCTTGTTGCACAATGGACAAAATAATTTACCTCCATCTGCATGCAAGTTTTCTTGGATTTCTTTTCACTCATCATCTTCAATCATCTAGTTTAAGAGATGGCACTAAAACACTTTTGCTTTCCTGACTCGTGTCTTCATTAAGTCTACCATCACTAGCTCAGCCTCTCAGTAGCTCTCTCACAAACCCTGTGCTCTATGGCTGCAGGGATTGCCATATTTTCGTTGTACTTCAGTAAGATTTTATTTTGTTTTGGGGAATTCCTTGCAAAATTGTGGGAAATGCCATTTTTTAAGTGATTGCAGAAACTGTTTTTCAGTTTCCATGAAAATTGTGAAACCATAATTAAAGTAGGTCCCTACTCATAAGCCCACATAGTGTTCTCTTACTTGTTCCTAGCCTCCTACAAACTTCTGGAGGTTCACAAAACAGTAGCCTCACTCTTACACAACTTTCAAGGTCTGTAAGAACAAGAAATTAATCCTGCATGCTTTCTAATGTGCTGAGGACTAGATCTTGGCTCCTGTCAACTTCTAAATGTGCAACTGAAGTAGGAAAAAAAGTTGTTTGGGACCCTAGTAGTGGAAATAACACAACTTTTAGTCCACACTACCACTGCACCTCCACATTGATAATATACATGTGTAAGAGCAATTAGTTTTGTAAGACAATTGCAACAGTGCTGGCAGCTCTTGCATATTACTGTGAGCACTTTAGCATCTGGGGACACACAGTGAGTTACAAACATGGCAGGTGCTTGCACTACCAAAATCCTTTTTATAGACAGAGCTGTGAGTACCCAGTTCAAATCTTGTCTAAAAGTAGCACCTATTCTCTTCAGTGTATAGCACAGTGGTCTCCAAACTTTTTAAGTACCAGATCACTTTATGAATTAAAGTGCAACCCAGGATCTACTGCATGTGATCCCCCCAAACCCCCTTTCCAGCAGGTCAGTCTATGGGGGAAGGACAGAGTTGGGGGGGGGGCAGATCAAGGCCTCTGCAGTGAGGGAGGGAGTAGGGCAGGGGCTGGGGTAAGTGGGACCCTGGCTGGGCCAGGTGATGGGACGATAGGAGCCTGGCTGGCTCATTCAGGTGTGGGGGGGCTCCTGCCACTGTATGCACTCTGGCAGAGGCCCGGGGGGGCACATTCCCCCCCCCCGTCCATGCACAGGGCAGAGGCACTTGTCATTGCATGCTGGGATTTTCACCCTGAGCCACCTTACCACTGCCCCAGGAGTAGCATGATGAGCCCCCTACTGCTGGGATGAGCTGCATCCCCTGCCCACCCACTCACTCTCAGTCTGGGAGGAGCTGAACATGTACATGCACTCAGCCCCCACAGACTGAGATCAACTGTCAGAGGCTCCACAATTGACCAGTCACCTGGTCGGTGACTATTGGTATAGTGTATATACATTCTGGCTTAGGGGTTTTTTAGTTTTCATTATACACAAGCTTTGGCCACCTCTTGCCATTTTTAGTTCAACACCCAGCATTTCTATAATTGCAGTTAAAATGAATTTTGCTGCAGGGACTCATGGTTGCATGCCTGGAAGGAATCCTCTTTTTCTGGCTTATTTTTATTTCCTGGCATCCCACAGATTTCACCCTGGAAGTGTTCTGAATTGCACAGCTTTATTCAAAAGGTAGTGCTGAAATTTCAAAATAAGAAGCAAGCTTGTGTTTGTTAAAGGATAACCTGCTGTGCATCTCAAGAGCACATCTGCTCTTGACTGCTCTTTATGTCTTTCACCATGCTGTGTATGTAGCATACCTAAGATTAGCATTATCAAAAGACCTAGACTGTAGTTAGCCAAGTTTGAAGATTCATGGTCAGACCCAAAGGCAAGACAAGTGACCTCTACTTTAAACAGCATTTGCTATGGAAAGAGTCAACTCTGCCATCTTTCCTCACATATAGTGTCTTATTCCACAATTAGCTCCACAATTATTTGTGGTATTTGTGCCACTACTTGGAAGTGTGGAAACAGGAATCACGTCAGGCATTGGTCTAAGTAGATGTGTTTATAGCACTTTCCTCCAGGCCCAACCAGGAGACCGAAACACTAAATAATGTGCCCATCTAGTAGAACTGAAATAGTTCTACTAGAATCCTTGCCCTACCCAGTTTGTCTTCCCAAGATTGACTTCCTTTCTGTAAACACTAGTATTTTGTTTTTTGTCTGCTGAGTGCAGTGACAGATTATGACCTGTAAGCCTTTATGGTAAGGGCAATAGCTGTAACAGTGCTCTAAATTCATTTGTTCCATGGGTCTAACTTCACCTTTGACTCCTGTAGCTCACCTCCCAAGTGGAGAATACAAGCAAAGTATGTAACAGGCAGGCCATGTAGCTGAATCAGGCCTTCTGGGTCAGAAATAAGACAAATGCCTTTGGAGAAATGGACTGGGGACAGGGCAAAGGCACTGAGTAGCATAGAGGAGAACCATGGAGGAGAACCATGAAAACCTTTCTTCCAGTTAAGGGAATGTACAGCTCTCCTGCACTCAGTGCACCTTCCCCAGCCTACTAGTGGCTACTTGTTAGCCCTGTTCCACAGATCCTCCCAGGTCTCCTGATGTTTCTGCCGATTTCCCACTGAGGAGGCCCAATATTGCCACATGGCTTGTCTATCATGTGACACTGTTCATTTCCCCTGATACAGAAAATGAAGAGTCACAGGTGGGTCTGTGTCCATCATGCCTTACAGAGTGTGCCCATACCACAGACTGCAGTGTAGTGTAGAGGTACTTAAGCAAGCTTCAAACACTTTTCAGCAGGGTAAATCAGTCTGTGCCGAGTAGCGTGCTATTGAGGTTAGATTTCTGGTACCTGATCTAACTCAGATGTCTGTAGGCTGTGCTGAGATCTGCAGTGTAGGCATAGCTTATGAAGTAAGTGAAACTACTCCTTACCTACTCTCTTGATCTAGCAAAATGGGTAGAAAAAGCTCCCTCCCATATATGGGAAGAGGGGTGGTAACCTTCCTCCATCTCCAGAGACTTCAAATTTTCAGCTGAGGACTGGAAAAGGGATGAATCCAGAAGACAGCTATGTATTGAGACATGCTTCCCTGTCTAAGTGGCATTTGCAAGACAGAGGTCAGGGACAGAAGTAACACATACTGCACGGTAGGCATGCAGAAAGCTCTCTACAACCATAACTGAACAGACAGTCATGGTACATAGAGCACTATAAAAATGGTGGATCACACTCCAAAATAACCCTGGATGTATGTGGTATCAGACTTCAGCACTGTAAGTGAGAGCACCATAACAAACATCTGTACCGGATCCCATCACAACTCATATTATGTCGCACTCTGCTGGCAATCCATGGAGCTTTGCAGCACCCTGCTCACCCCCCTTGCCAGGCAGCAGTCTTGCCTTGACCAGAGCTTGACTCTACCCAAGCTCTGGGCAGGCCAGCTGGCCCTGTGCCTCGGTTGTCATTGACAAGAGTCAGCAAAGCCCCCCGTTTCCAACCTTCCCACCTCCAACCCTTTCCCTCCAGTCAGCTATGAGCCACTGTCTGGTATTATTACTCAGTGTGCAAACTCCAACTACCCCATCTGGGCATTTGTCAAGATTGCAGCTTTCAATTAAGTGCTGTGCTGATTGTGGATGCTGTATTCACACAGAGGACTGTCCAAGATATTCATCTTGTGAAGTGTTGTTTTGAAGCCTCCATATCCAGATCTTAGTCTGTTCAGTATGACCTGTGTTTGTCTGTCAGGGTCGTGCCCAAATGAGGAACTCATTTGGTGTTGATACAAAACATAGTAGGAATAGATTTCAGACTGGTTTTCCCCTAACAATCATTTCATTTCAATTCGCCCCACACCTTATCTAAATTTAGTGCAACACACAAGACCACAGTACCCAGCCTGCCAGGCTCTACGTGGGCCCAGAAACTTGGCAGCCGAGGAGTGGTTAGGGTCCGTCATTTTATATCACTTGGTCTAATGTTTGAGTGCAGGAAATACATGTGCATGCGCAAGTTAGGCAGTCTGTTATGAGTCTTTGCACACTGTTAAGTAGAGCGTCAAGCTCTTTAGTGCAACAACTTCTGAACCATACAGGAGCATAGTAATCTCCTGGGGCATATATCATTGCAAGAGCAGTGGTTTTGAGCACTTTGAAATTGGCACCCCATGTCATACTGATTAGATGTCTTAAAGCAGCTACCCACACAGAAACTTTTACTGTTGACCTTCTGAGTGTGATGTTTATAGGTGAAAGAATGGTCTAATGTGACTCCTAGTTAGGTTGGGGTATGCTCATGGCTGCCTACTTTGATATTCAGCATGCTCTTGGCTCAATGATTGTTCATGTGGAAGGCTAATGATATTGATTAATGATGCTCCCCACTGACCTCGTGCCTTTCAAACAACCCTCTCCCAACCCCTGCATCACTGGCCTGGAACAAAGCAGAGGTGCTAGGGTAGGAACCCCCTACTGTTGCTGCAGGCTTATCAGTCTGTATTACATTGAGCAGGGCCATAAATCTGGGTATTTGTCAACAGACCACCCCATCTGTCAAGGTCACATGCCTGGGGCGTGTGTGCACTTGCGTGTGCGCATGCGCACGCGTGCACACACACACACACACACACACACACACTTGTTGGGCGCAGGGTGCACTGGGTGGGCATGTCCAGGATGACTGGTGGATGGCTCGTGGCTACGATGAGCCACTGCTGCATCAGGACCCGGTGGGAGGCCATGAGGTCCCTGCCAGCCAGTAGGAGTAGCTCAACTGTCTGGCACCACTCAGGAGTCTTTGGCAGCTGAGGGAGCCTGCGGGGCATGCTGGGAGGTATGCAAGACCCGCTGCCACCTGCTATGCTCAGGTGGTGCAGGCAGGCAGGCTCTGAGCCCTTCCCCCCACCCACTGAAGGTTAGTGTATATTCTGCTTCCTCCCAACCTAAATGGGGGTGCTTAGAGTAAAGCTCAAAAGTTAGAGCACTTCCACCATGGGCTTCTTGAATGCCTATACTTAGCCAGAGATCAATCCTGTTGATACTCTTAGTGCTAAGAAACAAAATAGTACAGACCCTCCATAGGGATCTACCAGATCCCTTCTAGCCTCTTGGATTGTCCAGCATCCCCTGGATTTACAGGTCATGCTCTATGTCCCTATCTCCCTCTCCTGCTCCCCTCCCCACACTGGGTTCTTCCTTTTATAGAAGACTTGAATAGAGATGCAACTGCTTCAGTTCTACATTTAGTTTTACACTAACAGCAGCTTTACCAAAGTCTCCCTTCTTCATCAGGGAGCCTGAGAGCAGAAGCTGGTTGAATGTATTAAATTTGTGGAGTTGTTTTCTGCTGAATTGTCGTCTCCCAGTAGACTTTTCTCAAGGAAATGATTACCAGCCACTCAGAAATACAAAAGGTGACAGGCTTTCTTAATGTGAGGTCCCTTCTCACAACAGCTTTTTCCAGTTTCATTGCTGCCTCTTAATCTCCCTTACTCTCTTACTCACTCCCCCTCTCTTACTGCCTTATGAACTGTTTTCTATAAACCACACAAAATGCACAATCCTTTCAGAGGAAACCCTGCAGATATCCCATAGCATCAATATATGTTTTATACATGTAGCCCTGAACAAATTTCACCTGCTACTGTGTGTGTTTTGGGGAACAGTAGCTTTGAGTTTAAGCTTGCAAGGAAGAATTTTTCCAATTATTTGAGTTAGTCTAATAAAAGATATCAGATTTACACAAAGAACCCTGAAAGAGATACACTTTCATATTTACAAGACATTGCACAGCATTTGAAATATTTGTTGTTTAAAAAAGGGAATCTTACTTTTAAATATTGAAATACACTGTGAAGGAAAGCATTTAAAATAAATGTTTTTATAGCCTCTGAGATTCCTGGCCCCCTATCCAATTTCATGCCCCAGAGTCTTACATCCAAGAGCCAGACTACAGTATCTGAATTCTCACCCATTTGCTTCTTCCAGATTTTAAAAAGGTGCACAAAGCAGTAGGTAGAGAAAGGGTAAGTAAAGCAGCACTTCTTTTATGGTATCAACATACATGACAGCATCAAAGGAATGCAAACGTCAAACAGAATTAATTTGTGTCAGACAGTCAACTGAGCCTTCAAGGGGAGTAAACAATCAAAATGATCTTATTCTAACAGCACAACATCAGCAGAAGATTCACACAGAAATAATTTTAGCAATTAGAACAGTCATAGTCTCTTTATTCTAAAATGTAGCTTCCCTTGCTGCAGAGAAACTGAACTGAAAATAGATATGTAAAGCAGTGGTACTCAGCCTTTAAAAGCTGAAAAGCCACTAAGTCGCTATGCATTAGTAATCATGACTCCTAAAATACCTGCAGCAGCCTGATACTGCTTTTTGTTGTGCACACTTGACATCGCGTCAATACATGAAGACCTTCCATTCCATGTTAACAGCACATTGTGATCATTGATCAAACATCCTCATGCCCCACCATCATTGCCTCTCCATCCTGACTCCTGAAAGGGGAATGATGGCAGTCTTCCTCCTGGTTGTTAGAGGTTCCTTTACTCTTTGCAATGGCTCTTATACTACTGCCAATAGGCTTGTGCAGTACTAGTCCTCAGATAGCAGGTAACATGTGAAGTGTTTTCCTGAATGAGACTTTCTTCAGGAGTAAACCAGTGACGCTCTGAAAGCTAACTCAGTGACACACCCTGAGTCGGTCTAATAAAAGATATGGATTTACCCAAATCTGGAACAGGCTTCCAAGGGAGGTGGTGCTCTCCCCTACCTTGGAGGTCTTTAAGAGACTGGACAAAGATCTGGCTGGGGTCATCTGCCCACATGATCCGGGGACAACAGGGCAGACCCTACAATGAGAGACTGCAGGACCTGAATCTGTTCAGCCTTCACAAGAGAAGGCTGAGGGGAGACCTGGTGACCGTTTATAAACTCACCAGGGGGGACAGAAGAGTTTGGGAGAGACCTTGTTTCCCCTAGTGCTCCCTGGCATAACAAGGAATAACGGCCACAAGTTGTTGGAGAGCAGGTTTAGATTAGACATCCGTAAGAACTACTTCACAGTCAGGGCGGCTAGGAACTGGAGCCAACTTCCAGGGGAAGTGGTGCTGGCTCCTACCCTGGGGGTCTTTACGAGGAGGCTTGATGCCTACCTAGCTGGGATCATTTGAGCCCAGTTTTTCTCCTGCCCTGGCAGGGGGTCGGACTTGAAGATCTATAAGGTCCCTTCTGACCCGACTTCTATGATTCTATGATCTGACCCCAGCAATCTTTCCTGCCCAGGGCAAGGGGTTAGACTTGATGATCTGCTGAGGTCCCTTCGGACTCTGAAAATCTATGAAATCTATGAAACTTTGTCTGAAAGCTACGTGAACTCAAAAGCCACAAGTTGAGTACCCTGGTAGCCAGAAAGATTCCCTTTTTGTTGCAACCCCATTAGAAAAGATGGGAATTATGGATTCTCTTTTATCTCACATATATAATACTTTTGCCATTCCATGGACATGAAAGTGATGGCCCATGTGAAACTGAGCCCTGAATACAATTTAAAATAGGGATCACCAACACTTCAGTAGTAATGGGCCAAAATAGCCCAGGTTGGTCCAAGGCAGGCCAAACCTCCTGACTTAGCAATTCTTACTGCCACTGTTTCCCCCTCCCACCACTTGGCCACTGCTGCTTTTCCTTGCTGCTGCCTGGGGAAAGCCCCCCCGTCGCTGAATCACTGCAAATGCCCCAGCTTCACTAGCTGGATAGAAAGGCTCTGTGAGCCACATCTTGCCCCTGGGCCATACATTGTCAACCCCTGATTTAAGAGGTTATTAGCTTAATCCAGCCAGGTACGGATGTTTGCACACAAAAGTTTGCAAAAGCTTGAACATTCTGTGCTGTTCCTTCATTCATGCTGTCTGAGCAGCTACAGTCTCACACCATTATTTATTAAGTAAAAGCACATCCTTGCACAAAATCAGTCACATCAAGAAGCGAACCAAGCAGAATAGTTTTTAAAAAGCTCGTGCTGAGTGCTCACAATAAACCACTAATCAGAAATGACTATCCAAGCATTGACACACCAAACTGTGTGGGCTAGTTGCAGTAATACTAGGGGAAAAGTTATGTCTGGTTTCTTGGAACCAACATAGAGCAAGAGAGCTTGAAGAGTTGACAGTTTGTCATTATATCTGGAAAGTACAGCGCTTGCTCTGTCAGAAAAGCTCTCTGAAGTTAGATAGCCAAAAATAAGTAGAATTAAATTTCTATGAAACCTTGTTTAACACAAGAGACATCATCAAAGAATGCCTGCTATCCTGTCAGATCTCATTCCCTGACAGTAAAAAACACGTCATTTGTCCTTAAAGAAATAAAACATCTGAGTTTTAACTGATTAGCTTCACCATCACAGGAGACAAATGAACTTGCAGAACCCATGCCAGTGCAGCATTTGCAACCTGGGCCCTCAGCCTGCTCCATGCTCTCATCAAATTATTGCTCTTTATGTTTTGTATTATCATAGCACCTAGAATCCCCAGCTATGGACCAGGGGCCTGCTGCACTGAGTGCTGTGTGACCTAGAGAGTTTACAATTTAGATGCAAGGGTCTATCTGCATTGTAATGTAAAATAAACATACCCAACCTAACTTAAAACTAGCTTTTCAATCAGTGGTCTAGCTGTGGCAAAATTGAAACTCAGTACAGGTTGCAAAAGTTGGTTGAAAACCCAGATAAATGCTTTAGTAGTAAGCCTGTGTTGAGCTCTGTGGTTCTGCAGCTACACTGCTAGTAGTAACCAAGGGAGCTATTTTAAATTACATAAAGTACATCTCCAGGAGCTGCAGCCACAGCAGTTTGAACATACTGTAAGTCTAAGACAACAGAAAACAAATAGAGAATAGTAGCCAGTTGAAGGAGCACAAGGAAACAGTAAGGCAATACCGGTTAGCATGGCAGATGATGGTCTCATGTCACCAGTGGTCTAAACTTTCTCAAGGTTTTTGTAGACACAAAGGAGAGTTTAAAGGAGGGATCTGAAAGAGGAGAATGAGGTAACTTTGTCAATGTTTACAGAAAGCTCCCAAGTGGAAGGTATAGCAGAGGGAAAAGCATGAAGGTACATACTTGAAAATCTAGTTAAGTGTTAGATAGAGTCTATCAAAATGTAAAATACCCTGATTAAAAAAAAAAAAAGACTCAAAACATATTGAAGAGAAGACTTCCTACCCTAGACTGCTTAAAGAAGACAGAGACAGAGCTGACAAGCCAACTGATGCATACCATTCCCTTAGGTAACAAAGAAATTCCTTTTTTCAGGTCCACCAAATAAACACAAGAGCTTGTTGTTGCTATTGCTGTTGTTCAAATGTAGTGTATCAAGATCCCAGTCATGGTCAGGGCCCCACTGCTCGACACTGTGCAAGTAGGTAAGAAGGGACCGCTTTTGCCCTAGAGAGTTGACAATCTCTTTGTACCCACCTGGCTTCAAACATCCAGTCACGTGCTATGCATCCCCGGATGTTTGGGGTTGTCCGCCTGTCTGTCCCTGTGGTCCTGCCGAGTCAGTGTCTTTGACCCTGGATATTCTCACCCCAATCTCACCTGCCACGACTTCGATCTTATCCCAGTGGTAGGGTTTGGCTATCGGTGTCTCTCATGCATAGGACCGCTGAACAGTGATCTTATGCGAGGCTCCACCTCCCCTCTACCTCGCCCTCACACCCCACCTTGTTGAATCCTGACAATCTTCAGCCAAGCCCCTCCAAGTTGAGGCTTCCCGCCCTTTTCCTAGTAGGCTGTACAATATTCAGGCCAAAGGCCCGCTACGCCCCCTTTTACCTCACAGCCAACTGGCCCTGCCCGTGGCTGAAAACTACCTAGGTTCCTTACCTAGCCACTCCTCCTAAAGTGGGAAATGGAAAAAAACACAAAAAGAATATCAACGATGAAGAAATACAAGATACTGAGGGATGGCCTTTGCCCCTTTTTGCCTGCTCCTACAGACTGCCCTACTCCAACTGGCTCCAGCCCCTAAGACCCTTGACACTCCTAGACTAGGTCTTAGTCAATCTGTTGGCTTCCACGTCCTCCCCTTCGCTCTTTATCGCCTGAGGATTCACTGTACCCCCGGTGATCCCCCTCAGCGTGTCTCCCCCACGTCTCCCAGTGGGGCGGCTCTGTGTGGCTAGTGCCTGTCTTTCATCGCCCTTCCCGCTGACTATGCCCTTCAGCCTCTGCCTGGGGTACCTTCTTGAGGCTGTCTGAGCCCTCCACGATCCCACCTGATCTGGCATCCTGGCTTCTGCTGACTCTTCTGACCCTGCGCAGGAAACTCCAGGTCTCAAACCTCTCCTGCTCTCTTCTGTCTCCGGGTCTCTGCTCAGCACTCTTGCCCCCTGCATCGCTGCCGGCGGCATTTTCCTCATAGAGGGTCTCGCTCTCTCCTCCTGTGCTGCAGGAGGCAAACCCCCAGGTTCCTCTCCTTCACGGGGACTCCAGGAGAGATTCCTCTTCCGGTACTTCTGCTGGTCTCTTCCTCTCTTCCTTGCCCACAGCTCCTTTTATCTCTGCTGGCCGACTCCTGCAGCTGATGTTATCAGCTGGCTGCAGTTGTATAAAGACACGGCCAATGAGCTGCTTGGGTCCCACCACCATTTCCAGCTTCACCACGGTTCCGGCTGTAGGTAAGAGCTTTTCTGTTTTCTTCTTTTTTTCTTTTCCTTCCCCAACCATTTCCTGCTCCCAGAGTTCTTCCCTGGCTCTTTGGGGTTTTCCCCTTGTTTCTCCGCATGACACTCTTTTAAGACAGAAGTGACAGGGAAGTGAAGCCAACAGGAGATGGGATGGGAAAGAAAGAAGACAGGAAAAAGCAGGGGGAGGAAGAAGAAAGAGTATTACTGCATGGCCTATTACAGTAGCACCTGAGCTAGGGACAGAAGTTGCACATAAACTGGTTTAAGTGATCAGAAACCAGTTTAAACCTGTAACAAACCAGAAGTTCAGTGCATTTAAACCATTTTTGAAAAGGCTGAAGCCGATTTAAAATGAGCCTGGTTGGATGTAGCATCAGACTTAACTGATTTAGGTCAAACCAGTTTATGGAACTTCTGTCCCAGATTCCCTCCTGGTTCAATTTAACTCTCAGTCTCCCAGCATCCCAGGATGTTTTGCAAGCACTGGGCTGGGCTGTCTGAGCACTATTACTGCTCCAACTGGCTGAGAAGAGGCTGGAGGAGAAAACTTGACACCAGACCCTGTGGCAGAAGGCCACCTCTGTTTCTCCCCAAAAACTCTGCTCTGTGACAATTTGGTTAGGATGGGCCCTGCAGAGGGTGCACACTTTACTCTATCTCTTTAGGTAACCTGAGCTGAGCTGGATACATTCTTGAGGGAGGGAGGAAACCTGCTCTCTCTGCCTATATGACTGGCATCACATACCTGGGTGAGGGTCTTGGGCTCTCTGGTGGGCTAGAGACTGCCAGTCTGCCCAGCAACCAGTGATGCATTTCAAATTTAACTCTGACAGCCAACAGGTGCTGGCCTCTGTTGGACCACGTAAATGAGGTCATAATGGCTATATAAGTTAAGGACTGCCCAGAAGGAGGGGGCAACAGCCATGAGGAAGACTCAGAGAGAGAGAAGAGCTGGACCATCTGGAACTTGGTCTCTCTGTCAAAACTCATGATCAATGAACTGCCTGCCTCCAGAGGGAATCCCTACCTGCCTCTGGATGATACTTGTGGGTAAGCTACCTGAGATCTAACTAGATATACGGATTGCAGTAACTCAGATGCGTGATCAAAGGCTACTCCAGCCACCCTGTTTGCTCTATGGGAATTCTCTGATACTACTCAACTCTGGACCCTATTCCAACCCTACTCCTTGTAACCAATACAGTTCTCCTTTGTACCTAGCGTGGGAGATTTATTGGAAGTGGGTCTAGATTATGCCTTGGGGTCCCCTTGGTTCAGCTGACTAAGGAAGATGACTACTTGTGTTTCTGACTGAGGGAAGCACCCCAAGTTCTTGAAGTGAGTCAAGTACCCTCAAGGGCTACTAGGCCTGTGTTTCCCAGGGGGCACAGAGCCAGGATCAAGCCCATCCCTGGGTGGTGGCAGCTCTACCCTCAGGCTAGCGGGTGGCAGCTCTACCCCCAGGCTAGTGGGACTTTACGACACCCAGGCTAGCTGGCAGGGTACAAGAATTTGGGGGTGGGGAGGGGTGTGCTGGGCAGCTAATCAAAGATAAGCCCTGCTTGGCTGAATTCCTGTGCCTTCAGCTGTAGCTGGCAGGCTGAGAGGCATGCTCTATCACCCCCCAGCTACTTGTATGGGCCACTGCAGGGGTTTGGCTGCCTTTCCGGTTTCAAAAGTGAATGTCTGTTCACTTGCTTCTTGGTTCAATCTATGCAGTTTAGACTAGCCTGCAAAAATTGAATTGATGGAGCCTGGGGCTTTTTTAATGTTTGTACTTAGCCTGAGGTGGGTGGGGGGATTTCTCATGAAGAAGATAGTAAAACACTAGAACAGGTTAACCAGAGAGGTGGTAGAATCTCCTTCCTTGGAGGTTTTTAAGACCTGGCTAGAAAAAGCCTTGGCTGGGATGATCTAGTTGGGGATGGTCCTGCTTTGGGCAGGGAGTTAGACTAGATGACCTCCTGAAGTCTCTTCCAACCCTAATTTTCTATGATTCTACAATTCTCTGAGAACAAACACTTCCTTGAAGATCCCCTCACAGTAATTCCCATAAATCAGGGGTCAGCAACCAAAGTTCCATGGCTGGATGCAGCCTGTGGAGTCATTTGATCTAGCCCAGAGCTGAAAGGCCTTGGTGGCATTCAACAATGGGGAGATGAGCCTTCACCACAGTCAGGAACTTAACCTGAGCCACAGCTGGGTGCATCGCTAGTGCCATGGCCAGGAAGTAGGGAGAAACCATGGTGGCAGTCAGGTCCCAGTGCCAACCTACCTCAGACTCCAGTTGGGTCACTACAGCCCAACATCTGAAAATTTGCCGACAACTACCCTAAACTGTATGGTTTGAAGGCAATCTCACTGTGTGGCTGATACAAAGGGACTTAACACACCACGTTAATGGATGGATGGCAATTTCCCCCTCAGAAATCACGGATCCTAGGAAATTTACACAAATCAAAAGGTCTCTAAACTGGCTCCCAGCTGGAGCTGCATTGTCCTGACATCTCCTAGGTACTGCTGCCTCTGGAAACCCTCTGTCAGGGGGGTTTAATTCTGTACAATTAGTACAGACTGAGGCCTTCAGATCACCTTCTCCCTAAATGCAAATCACCAGAATCACAGAGGACATTC
Organism: Crocodylus siamensis; assembly: GCF_052110815.1. Classification (NCBI taxonomy): domain Eukaryota; kingdom Metazoa; phylum Chordata; order Crocodylia; family Crocodylidae; genus Crocodylus; species Crocodylus siamensis. Next base: position 260,182,100 of record NC_143395.1, on the reverse strand, counting down.
TGCAGAGTCCACGAGCAGATCTAGTGTCATAGACAAGATTGACTTCATCTTTACCTCGGCACTTGAAAGGGTAAGGCTCTCTGTCAGACTGGCCACCTCTGTATCTTTAATACAACCTGGCCAGTCATGAATATGGGTATTTAGGATCTCTACACTACAATTCCCATGAATTTCTCGTTCAGCAGAACAAGGTTCTTTGGGTGAATCTGATATCTTTTATTAAACCAACTTAAATAGTTGGAAAAAACAATTTTAAGCAAGCTTTCAGGTTCAAAAACCCTTTGTCAGGTGGAGGAAGCATCTGCAGTTGGTGTGTGCTCTTCCTGGATGGAATGAAAAGTAAAGAAGCCAGAGGCTGGGCTGGGATGCATGCAAGATAGACAGTCAGTGAACATGTAGATTGAGGAGTCAATGAGTGAGAAACAGGCTGGGTTGGGGGGAGAGAAAGGGGATGAATATTGGAGAAATACCTGGGGAGTCAGATGTCAGGCAGGTTATAATGTGTCATAAGTCCAATGTCTATATTTAGTCCATGATTTTTTGTATCCAGGAGGTTAATGAAGTGGAGTTCATAGGCTCATCTCTGTAAAGTGTTTTGTAAGTTTCCTTTGAGGTTCAGGACTGAGAGATTGGAGAGAGAGTGGTTTTCTTGTGAGAAATGTGCCCCCATCAGTAATTGGGTATTCTTGTCTTTGATAGATTTCCAGTGTGCATTCATTCTGGTGCGCAGTTGTTGTTTGGTCTCTCCTATGTATTTTCCATCAGGGCATCTGGTGCATTGGATGAGATATATTACATTTCTGGAGGTGCAGCTGTAAGATCTGGGAATGCTGATGGCTCTGTTGTGGGGTGTAGTCATTGTGGAAGTGGTGGAGATGTGTTGGCAGGTTTTGCATTTCTTGTCGTGGCATGGTCTGGATCCATTTGGTGCGTTCTGGGCCTGAGGAAGTTTGCTTCTGGTGATGAGGTTAGTGAGGCTCAGTGCTTGTTTGAAGGCTAAGATGGGTGGCTCTGGGAAGATCTCTTTAAGAATAGGGTCTCTTTCTAGCATGGGTTGCAATTGTTTGAGGATTTTCCATGTGGGTTCGGGGGGTGGGGGGTGATATGTCATAACCAGCGGTGTGCGATTTGTGGGGGGGTTTCTTCTGTACTGCAGCAGTTCTTCACGTGGTATCCGGAAGGCTCTTTCAAACATATGATCTCTCTCTCTGGAGGCATGTCGTTGTTGGGTGAAAGCCTTTTTAAGATTCATTCAGCAGAAGTCACTCAAGGTAAGGCTATTCTGTACGTTGTAGTGAGAGGTCAACATAACGGAGAAAGTTTGTTCAGAGTCTGCTTGAATTCCAAAAACTAGCACAGAGCTCATCCCAGGATAATTCAACTTCTCAGCAGGGAAAAGTAGCCTATAGGAAGTCACTTACCTCTCAAACACAACTACAACTTCTCAGCAGGGAAAAGTAGCTTGTGTACCACTTGAGCTACACAACTAGTCCCAGAGCTGACTGTAGTTAAACTCTATTCACTATCCAACTAAAATTCCTGCCTGATTCACATTGGCTGAGCCACAGCCAGCATCAGAGATGACTTTAGGATGGTAGGAAAGAGTTAACTACTAAAAATCCTCAAAAACTAAGGCTTACTTGCTGCTGAGATCCATCCTGGAATGTAACAAAGAATGTAGTGACCCTTGTAGGACAGGGAGTTCCCTGAAAGACTTGAGAGGTCAAGAATTGATTAATGTACACACCCTTTACTGCAGTGGTTCTCAACTCTCAACCTTTTTAGACTCCAGGCACTCGTGGATAGACTCGAAACACCCTGCAGAGAATGCCAGTTCTTAGTTTTCACTTTTTTCACCACAGAAAAATAAGAGAGAAGATTTTCTGTTACAAAGAACTCAGAAAGACCACAACTATAAGTGTCTATTTGAAATCTCTGGGTTTATCTTGTGGATCATGTTTGCAAATCTAACTGTGCTAATATTGTATGGCAACCTGTGGTACCCATAAAAGGATCTCCAGGCACCATTATATATACAATTCCTTGATCCATTTAATCATGAACTAATACATATACACACAGCTGAATATATTCCGTGATCCATTTAATCAGGGGGATGCATGTTTGCGGGGAGACTGAGGATTTGCATATCTTGGCATTTATCTCCTCCCTCAGCTGGCTTGACCAGCCAACTGATGATGAACTTGGTTTATACTCACTGTCAAACCTGCAGCAGTGGGTCTGGACAAAGTGCCCCTGGAAACTGCAACAATTTATTTCATAGATTTCATAGACATTAGGCCTGGAAGGGACCTCTGGAGATCATCGAGTCCAGCCCCCTGCCCAAAGGGCAGAAAGTCAGCTGGGGTCATAGGATCCCAGCAAGATAAGACTTCCACTGTATGTTTACTAAAACCCAATGCATTTTCAGTCCCTTTCCTATTTGAATGCCTTTACAATGACATTGTGATTGCTTTGTTATTAGTCCTAGATTTCTTTCTTCTGCCCCTCAAAATTCTCCAATAATGGAAATTCCTGGGGAATCTTACTCTTGTAGCAGCTTTTTCATCTCCTTCTGAGACAATGTTTTGGGAACATATCAGCTAACTTCCTCTGAGTGCCTAAGGGAGGGACCAGACCATCAGTCCCTACCTTCTGGGAGGAAGCATAAAGGTAATGGAGAACCTTTGTCTGTGAAAGGTAGAGATAGCCAATCTTGCCAAAGTACTCATAAATACAGGTAGAATTTAATGTGAAACAGAGGTTTCAAGAGAAGTTCAGGAGTCAGGGTAATCAAACTTCTGAACAAACTGGTGGGGTTTCACAAGCTAAATACTAGAAGAAAATACAGAGGTGGCAGGGTTGTTTATTGAGCAATTAAAAGTAATTTTTAATTATGTTAAAAGAGAGAAAAGGATTTGTTTTATTTTTCCTCCTTATGCTGTATGGAAAAGTCTGAAAGTTTTAGGACTTCTTTTTCAGACCTTTAAAAACACAGTTCCTACTTCTTTAAAAGACTCCGAGGATGCATGGCAAGAATTGGACCGACTTCCCCACACTTCCCAAAAATATTAATAGGATAAGTTATTTTTATGCAAATGGATTATAAGTGTGTTTTGGGCTTTTATTGAGAGTTTTGAGTAAAGGTCCCTTTGCAAAGAATTCAGAACTTCTGTCTCTTCCAGTGAGAGCTGTGAAGAAGCTTCCAGTCCACATCTGAATCCTGCAAAAAGTTCATCAACAAGAATGGGGGAAAGAAGACTTGATATGACATTTCAGATGTGTTTAAAGTGAAGACAAAAAGTACCAGGAGAAAATCTTCCAAACCCCCACATTTTTAGATTTTCTTTTTATATCAGAGCCAAAAGGACATATACACACTGCTATGCTTTGGCTTTGCAAGCCACTTGAAAGCTGCTTTGCATAGGCAGATGATCCTAGTAAAGGGAAGAACCAGCTCCCTTAAAGCCACTAGCAACACTTCCAGTACCTTCAGGGAGAGCTGAATCAGACCCTAACTAAGCAGATGAAACAGATTGCTGTTGGCTTCCACGATTTGATTGAGAGTTGTTGCATCTCCTATGAGTGGTCTGTTCTTCATTAATGGTGTGGACACTGGAGTCAGGAGTGGACTGGCCAAGTTCGCCGATGACACCAAACTTTGGGGCAAACCATCCACACCTGAAGACAGGAGAACAATCCAGGCTGACCTAGACAGGCTCAGCAAATGGGCAGACAAGAACCTGATGGTATAACACCAAAAAATGCAAGCTTCTCCACCTTCGGAAGAAAAACCTGCAGCATCCTTATAGGCTCGGCAGTGCTATGCTGGCTAGCACTACGGAAGAAAGAGACTTGGGAGTCATCATTGACCACAAGATGAACATGAGCCTGCAATGTGATGCTGCGGCTAGTAAAGCGACCAAAACGCTGGCTTGCATCCATAAATACTTCTCAAGCAAATGCCGGGACGGCATTCTCCCCTTGTACTCGGCCTTGGTGAGGCCGCAGCTGGAGTACTACATCCAGTTTTGGGCTCTACAATTCAAAAAGGACATGGAGAAGCTTGAGAGAGTCCAGAGGAGAGCCACGCACATAATCAGAGGTCAGGAAAACAGACCTTACGATGACAGGCTGAGAGCCACGGGACTCTTTAGCCTGGAAAAGCGTAGGCTCAGGGGTGATCTGATGGCCACCTATAAGTTTATCAGGGGTGACCACCAGGATCTGGGGGAACATTTGTTCACCAGAGCACCCCGAGGGGTGATGAGGTCGAACAGTCACAAACTCCTGCAAGACTGTTGCAGGCTGGACATAAGGAAGAATTTCTTTACTGTCCGAGCCCCCAAGGTCTGGAACAGTCTGCCAGTGGAGGTGGTTCAAGCACCTACATTGAACACCTTCAAGAGTAAATTGGATGCTTATCTTGCTGGGATCCTATGACCCCAGCTGACTTCAAGCCCTTTGGGCAGGGGGCTGGACTCGATGATCTTTCTGAGGTCCCTTCCAGCCCTAATGAAATCTATGAAATTCTCTGACCCCAAGGCACAAAGATCACACACAGCACATGCAAAGAAAGACCACAAGGCTTGGTTCAGTGGTGAAGGCTCAGAGAGGTTTATAGTCTGCAAGACACAGTGCTCTCCCTCCCATTAGCCCAAGTTTACCTGCAACAAAATATGAACACAAACCCCAGGCCAGTACAAAGTTCCAGCTTTCCCAGATCAACTCAAGACTATAACATGTAGCATGTCTACATGTGCCCCCAACTGCGCAGTTGTTACTGCACAGTCATTTAGTACTTGCTAAAGTTAAAGCAAATACTAAAAGATTATGCAGTAACAGCTATTTACTACACAGTCTTGACGGCACATGGGTTGTTTCCGACCCTACTGAACAGTACCTTCGGCGTCACGGTTTGTGCCCACTGATGCTACATCGCCATAGCTTGTCACTATGGTGATATAGCATGTCATGTAGATGAGCCCACTGTGTATTACATTCCATTGGTATCTCAGGCACCTTATACCTGTCATGCATCCTGATCTATGCGATCCTCTTCTGCCTGGTCTATGGGCTGCACAGTATTGGACTGCACTGCCCCCTGAGACAGGGACAGAAAGTGGAAGCTGGAGGAGGGAGCAGGAGCTTGGACCCCCCCCCAATCTGCTGCTGAAGTCAAAATGATAGGGGAGCAGCAACCAGACTGGAGCTGGGGAGCCACAAATTAACCCCTTGTAAGCCATATAGTAGGCCTTATGTAGCCCATAAGCCTCCCATACTCAAAACTCTCAATAAAAGCCCAAAACACATTTATAATCCATTTGCATAAAAATAACAGACCTGTTAGTGCAACTGAAGTCAATGCATGCACCAACCAGTGCTCCAGGAGGGCCTACACAAGTCCTTTGATATTTGCCCTTTTTTTTTGAAAGCTCAAGGTTCTGGCATTTGAAAATTACACTGGAAGCTTAGCTCTCTTTCCTTTCTTTTTCTTCTTTTTTTAGTAATGCTGTCTCCCTTTTCTGCTTTTGGGGAAAAAGACTTGAAAAATGAACCCCCTAAAGGTTCAGCAGCCCAGTAAGTAGGACCCAATTTTTTAAAAGAAAAACTCGGTTATTTTTCTTGTCAAGCTCATGATTTTTTGTGGGTTGATTCCTAATTTTTGAAGAATCAGGGTGACAATGTGAAAAATGTCCACAAGGCAGAATGACAGGTTTGAGAGGTAAGTGATTCATACTCCAGGCTAGTCTGAGGGGCTGACTGAGGTATTTCAGCATCCCAGAGGGTTCACGTGTGGTATTTTGGACTCCTGAGCACAAATGTTTGAGAGGACCCTCCAATGCAATCCCTGAATATAACATAAGGGAAGGCTGTAAATTAGTTTCCAGTGATGTTTCTAATTGAAACTCACTGAACTCTATGCAGCATATGTTCCATGCAGAGCATGATCAAAGAAAAAGCCAGGAGGACATCCCATTTGGGACAGCTGAGACTCATCTCAGTCTTATTAAAATAGAGACCTTCCACAGAGAGAAAATGTAGGTCTTGAATCATTGCCAGCAAAGCCAGAATCAGTGACAGCACCAAGAGAGAGTTTTCAAGTGAGGAATGTTGGAGGGGGGTGGGAATTATGCTGCAACTTTTTTTAACTAATCTAACAAAATAGTATAATTTTTTCCAGGCTACTTAATATTCTGTGCAGCTGGAGCAGCACTAAGAAAGAGTCTGATTTCCCCTCTACTTCCAGCTCTGTTTAGCTATTTATAGCCATCTCTATTTTCAAGAGCAAACCAATTACAACTATTCTACTCTGGCCTTTATATTTCAGCACAGCCCCAAAGCAGGCAGTTATCCAAAATGGTGCATAAAAAACTTTGTATTTTTGTTTTCCTCTGACATGCTAACAGAGTAGTGGGGTGGAGGGGGGTTAGCTGTGGGCCTGTTTTTGATGTCAGCACTTCCCTTAAATAAATATGAGTGGACCCTCTGTTGTATCCAAAGTCTGGTGAGATATACAGGTACCTTTTCCTTTGCTGCTGTAGGTTTTGGATCAGGTTCTGTTTGCATAGCACTAGTTGTTCCTTGCTCACATAACTCATGCTTTTTAAGCATGCAACTCTGTAGATGCACAGGGAGCTAATTCAGGAGCATCTGGGCTGCTGCCAGGGGGCCGTGTGCCAGTCTCCATTGTTTCTCTGGGACGAATGTACCTGGCTTAGCTCTGCCACCTTTCCTGGCAGATCTGTGAAGGGGCAGTCTCCTGAAAAGAACAATGAGGCTGGACACCGCACATTTGCTGTCACTCTGAATTCAAAAGCTGCTGAGAGGCAATTATTAGATGTTAGTTAAAGCACAAGAAAGCTATAAGGAATATAGGGGTGTCGACTATTCTGGGAAGAACTGTTCGGATTTTTGCCCTGAGCATTACTGAAAGAGCCCTGTGAAGAAACTTGACAATACCCAGGGGTTTATGAAGTGAATTGCAATCCCTCACTCACAAAAAAGCACACGCACAGTGGATAGAAAGGTTTCAGTAAGGACATTTACCTTGTGCATTTCTGGAGTCCTCCACACTTACTGAAACCTTAACAATACAGAAGTGAACAAGTTTACGGAGCTGTGCAACTGGTATATGTTGGAGACTAGATTTGCTCTGGATCATTTCCACTGGGATGGGACACCGGCAGTGCTGATCAACTCCATCTCTGCAGACTTCTATACTGCAGGCTTCTGGCAGCGCTGTATTCTGCACATAGTTAATGGAGAAAGATGCAGAGTAGAGATCTCCTACCAGTGAAAATATTCAAGAGCCTTTGGTGTCTGCATGGGCTTAAAAGAAAATTCTTCTTTCCCCAGCCCCCGTTCCTAGTGCCTGGATACATGTGCTCGGAAGCAGGGAGAGGAGCATTTTAATTAGACCAGTTCCCAGGCAGCCGCTCTAATTAAAACACCTTGTTGCCATGTATATTAAGCCCCATGCATTTAAAAATGGCCATGGGATGCTTTATCTAAACCACATTCCACAAGGTTTAGATAAAATGCCCAGTGGCCATTATAAAATGTGCAGAGGCTTAATACACATGACGCTGAGTGATGCTGGAGTGTTTTAATTAGAACACCAACAAACACTTCTATAGGCAACCTAAAGCTTTGAAATAATCAAATACTTCTACTTGGAGTTTCCCTTCCTTTTCTAAAAGAAACATTTTCAGTTTGTCCCTAAGTCTGCATATTGCAAGGTAACATGATTCCAAAGAAATTCTCAGCAGAACAACAACTAGAGTCACCATAACCATTTACTGTATAACATGAATTCTTCAGTGGATGTTGTTCTAACATCTGGTGTCAGACCCAGTCAGCATTTAGCCCTCCTCAGTTACAACAGCCTGAGAAAATTGTCTATTTCTTCCATCAGTTAATTATTGATTTGATATAGCTTCTTCTGTTCAACACACTCAGCAGTTTGTACACTATTCATTTTGGAATGACATTATTCTGCAGTTGGCAGATAATCCAATAGTCAAATATTTCTGAATATTATTCTAAACCATTTTTTCCCCCGCTCTCTTTTCCCCTACCTCATTTCTCCTTCCTTTTCTAAGTTATTCCCAGATTGAAACTTGATAAGAAAGTACAGATTTGGGGGCATTTTTTTATTTCACAATATGTAAGAGTGACCCAGAGGGTGTAAAAATCAATATACTACATTACCTCTTGACACCATGTGAAGCGATACATGACCTTTTTCAGGCCAGATGTTGGAATGCCCTCACCATCCTGATTCAGCGATTAGCAACCCATTCAAGTTCCTCCTGAAGATACCTTCCCTCTGTTATGCAAACCACAAGCCAAAAATGAATAAATGGCATTCAAGTTATTAAGGCAGATAACTTTTACTGGACTGGAGTTAACTAGTTTACCACTTGTCCAAATGCATGTGTTTGTGTATACTTAGAGATCACCCATAAAAATTCTTACCTCTTGCATTTTTTCTGGACCATCACGGCTACAACATCAGGTCAACACTTTCAAGTTATGCCCTTTTTTGGCTTTCCTACTGTGCCCTTTGTGCCTCATGTTCATATATTTAAGTTTACACAGGTGATTAACTGTTGGGATGACTGCCAAGCTTAAAGTTAAGAATGAGTAAGAGAGCTTGCAGCCTTAGGGCTTTAGACTAAGGTCTCTGACCAAGAGCTGTGAGTCTGTACTTTATAATAGTGTTAGAATGATGATGTAGCCAAAATGGCCCAGGAATTATGCAAGAAGCCAGGATTTCTTAGGGTGGTGTCTTTTATTGGGCCAAATGCATAACTGGGATAGAATCACACAAGCGTTCAAAGTTGTATATATGGAGTTATGCATGTCAGCCAGAGTGTTACAGGTTGCATATATGCCGTTGTGCATGTCCATACTTTATACTCACTAACAGCATCAGTATTTAAATGATACTGGGGCCTGGGAACATGCTCCCTATGCCTCCCCTCATCCTGAAATATGAACAATTGTTAAATGCCAGTCTCTAAGTAAAACTTGTTGCCATTATGGGCACCTGTAGACATGTGGAAAGGCAGCTCTGATGTGCTGTAATTACAGTACATCAGAGCAGACTTGATTTAGTCTGCTGGAGCATGCTAATTCACACAGTCCAGCAGCCTCCGCGTCTTGTGTATCAGCATCCCCACACTTCAGAATGGTTTCAGTTAAAGTGCCCCTGCTGCCATTTTGAAGCGCAGGATGCTGATATATGAGACACTGCCGGCTCTTTAATTAGAGTGGTTACTCTCATGAAGCAGTCATTTAAATGCTGAAATTCAGTGATGAAACAAGTTGATGAGAGGATTAATCCTCTGGCTTCTGGCTGCACTGGCACCTCCCCTTCACAGCAGCAGCTTCCCCTGGAAGCAAGATTGTCACCAGCACCAACCTGAGCCTGCTCCTCTGCCCTAGCAGCTGGAACCACTGGAAGGAAAATGCCAAAAGAAGGGGGCAGGGAATGGGAGACACTCCTCTGTATTGATAGAATTTATACTTTAAAGATGATCCCTAACTCAGAAGACAGGATTGGTAATTGGAAGATGGCCCCTTAGTAGCTAGCCAGTCAGTCAGAAACAGAGACAAAGGGTCTGCAGACATTGCTTACTGCTCCACAAATTAAAGTGTGTTCTTATTCATTCATGCCTGTGTTTTACTGAACCCAGTGATCACTGCACCCTCTGCCCCATTCTGGTGGCCCCCAACCCAGGTAGTACCTGGGGCTTGTGCCCCACTTGCCCACAATATAGATATGATACTGCACACTAATGTATATAGACTTGCAGTGCACATATGAGGCACAGAAACTTTATTATTCCTATTTTACAGATGGAAAAGTAAGACCATTTAAATGACTTGCACAAGGTTACACTAGAAATCTGTTTTAGAGATTGGAAACAGCCTATATCATGTCAGTCCCAATCCACTGCCTCAGTGACAAGACTTTTCCACTTCCCATTCTGGCAATGGAATTTGGTACCTCTTAAAGGCACAGACAGAAGTGCAGCTCCCAGATCTAACTCATGGGACTTCACAGAAAGCACCATGGGTTAAACTGATTGATCCTCCTGACCCAACAGACATTAGCTGTTGGATCGGGAGGGTGGGGGATCAAGCTCCAATTTGGAGCCAAACCAGGGGTAGAGGCTGTGTCTCTGCAGCCTTTCCCTAGCTCCACCCTCCCTTTCCCCAAGCTTCCATTCTGTCCTAGGATACAAGGGGGAGAAAGCAGGGAAGGGAGGTCCAGTCTGGAGTTCCCCAGCCAGGCTGGAGATGGGGAGTGGGTGGACTGGAGTCCCTTACCCCACCCTCCAGTGCTGACTGAGCAACCCCCAGAACAAACTCCCTCTACTCCCTCCCTCCGCCCCCCCCCATTCTGAAAACCGTACTGGGAGCAAGGCTGGGCTGCGCCAGCCAAGCCCTGCTCCTGGTGCATGCAGAGACAAGTTAATGCAGGTGCTCTGCTTTGGAGTGCCTTCACCTGAACCCTCATGTAATGAGGATTCAGACTGCTGTGGAATCAGGCCCTTTTAAAGAACTCTGCAGCCACGTACTTGTGTTTGATCACAGCTGTAGAGCCAAATCAGCCAAAATTTTAGGGGCCATATCAGGGAAAAATTGTCACTTTTGTCTGCACCTTTTAATTTTTCCTCTCCCTGGCCCACATCCACTCACTTAATTGATAGAGAACAAAAGCCATTTCCTTTTAGAACTCAGCCATCAAATTTGGATAAATCTCAAATAAATTTGCTTATTATTAATTTAAGATGGATATTTTCTTCATACTTCCTGAAGAGTTCATATTTGGTGATTATTCATAATTAACTCTCTCTTCAACCTTATTTTACCCTTTTTACCCTTCCTGGGAAGAGGTCTGCTAAATACCCAATGAGAGAAGAAAATAAAAGAAAATACAGGTCTAAAACAAGCAACAAAGCAAGTAGTCCAGCCCTACTGCTCCACTTTGGCATACCACAGCTCTAACTGAAGCATTATCTTAGATTAATTGTCTTGTACACTATCTTAATCCTGCATCTGAAAGATGCCTGGGCTTGTCTAGAACCCCGTTGACTTCAGTGGGACAATGACAGATCATGAGGGTATAATTACAAGTATTGGTGTCCATGTGAAACTTGCCTACTGACAGATTTTGATCCTCTCCAGGATCACATTTCCCACCTCCTTACTGTAAACCTGACAGATGATCATGATGTATTATTTCCCAAAAGATATCACCCACACTGAATTTGGAAGGCTGTTATAGATCTACCCCTGCCATTGACCCTATAAGAAAGAAATCCCAGCTATAGACCTGAAGCAGCGACACAGTGCCACTATACTAGCATTTTTCTCAAAAAGCCACACTACAGAAAGTCCCACAAAGAGAAACCACAAGCTAATTTCCAAAGGAATTTTAGTGACAATAAGAGCCTGCCAAATCTGCTGACCATCATAGCCAAATGCCCATCGTGTTCATGTAACATATGACTAATGACTAAAATCTTCCCTCCGGAATTCTGCAATAATCAAAAGCTGCCTCTTAATACTTCTTTTTCTCCTGAAAGAAATTACAAAAAATAAATGTGAAAAATTTGAAAAATTGTGAAAAAATGAAACAAAAAATATGTGGTTACCTTGAGAAGTATATATTCCTCTGACATGAAGAGGCACATACATTGTCCTTAATAAACACTTCCAGTTGCTACACAACATACAAAAAGCCAAGTCCCTTCACTAACTTTCCACTGCTTTGCATCTTCCTTTAGATGCCAACTGTACTGTCTTTTTCTGCACCTGTTTTGCTATGACATTTCAAGTGGCAGTCAGGAAAGTAGGAATTGGGCTATTCCAGCCACAAGTTCAATAAAAAACGGAAATCATCAGTACTGCACAGGGCTGACCCCTTAATACCTTGCAGGCCTGGCCTCTCCCTGACAGTCCTAAAGAAAGAAACAAAAAAAGAATTAAATTATATACATATATGTAAGGATCATCTTTGTGTGAAGATGGGAGAAACCAGTCCACTCCACCTTTTGTTCTTAGAACTGTATTTTTACATGTTGTTTGGGCGTGCTGAACTGATGAGTGTGGTGTAAGTGCTTAGGCTGATTAGAGGTGTACTAGAATGAACGCACACCAAAAATCTATCAAAGACAGAAATACCCAGTTACCTGTAGGTGCACATTTCTCACAAGATAACAACTTTCTCTCCAATCTCTCAGTTCTACTCCTCAAAGGGAATTTACAAAACACCTTTCACAGACGAGCCTATGAACTTCACTTCATTAATCTACTGGATACAAAAAATCATGGACTAATATAGCCATTGAACTTATGGCACATTATACGCTGCCTAACAACTGATACCCCAGGTAACCTTTCTACAATTTACCAGCTACATTCTATCACCATTTTCCTTCCCTCACACCCCAACCTGTGTCTCACCCATTGTTTCTCACCTGTTCTGACCCTCACTGCCACACATTTGCATTTTCACTGACCTGCACTCTTGCATACTGGCTTCTATCCCATCCACAAGAGCACAAAACAACTGCAGACACTCACTCCGCCTGATAAAGGGTGTTTGCTCCTGAAAGCTGGCAAAGAAGAATTTTTCCAACTATTTCAGTTGGTCTAATAAAAGATACCAGATTTATCTAAAGAACCTTGTCTGCCTTGGCTGATTAGAGTCTTTTATTTAAAGTGTTCCTCCCATCAAGCCAAACACTTACCAGGGACTTTGAGGGGACACTCCGCCCCCTCCCCACATATTCCTTTACCCTCTGCAATTTGAAACAGGCATGTGCAACACTAACTAATCATAAGGGATTCCCCTGTCTTCCCCAACTCCCCCCCCCCCAAAGGAAATTGGGCTGGAGTGAACAAAAACCCAAACCCACTTCCATCAATTATTTACTATTATGGATAGCCTCCATTATTCCTTTCACACCAGCCCTGTTTCAGACAGGAGACTTCTAAATAGGATGGACTCACCTATTCACAGGTAATGCACTTGTAGAAACAGGATGAGAATGGAAATGTACATGTAAACCCAACCACCGAATGAAAGAAGAGGTACTGATAAGCTCAGTGCATTGTATAATGTGAAAGCTGCAGCAGATAAGCTTGGAATGAAGAGTTTAATTATTTTATAGAAAGCTAAGTGGTTCTGAAATTTGATCAGTCTCTCAAGAGATGGACAAAAGATGTTTTAAAAAAAAAAACCCACAACCCCCCCAATGGCTATTTTTAACTTAGTGCTTAGCTCCCCACTTATTGAGCAGAGTCCTGATAAGAATGACCTCACTGCTGAGCTGTTTGTTCCCCAAGCAGCACAGCATGGGCACCTTTGAGTACAAGGAAACAATTATTTGGTATCAAACTTCTAAGGCAACATGAGTGTCCTTAAAAGCATTACACAACCCTGCTGGCCATTTCTGCCTTTTAAATTTCTCACATCATCTGTACCTGTAGTTACTGTAATTAAGTTCAATACTGGGGAAAAAAGACTGGAATAATAGCCCTGGAGAATGGCATCTTCCACGTGTCCACCGAAGAGATGTAGCAGAGACAAAGCACTGATCACATTGTATATGATCAGTGGGCTTCAGTTAAGACACGTGAGAAACATCTGTGGTCATGAAAGTGGTGTCATGAGTGTCCCTCCCCTCCCCACCCCCCTGAAGGGGGTGGAGGGAGGGGAGAGTTGGAGCAGAAAAGGTCATCTCTGTAACCACTTACTCCTTGGCTTTTTTTGGGACTGTAAATAAGAGTTGTGGACCAACTGTAATGATGTTTTACTCACGTGGGCTCTTGTCATCCTCCAAGCACTAGATGGGGGCATATGGGAATCAGTCTTGTTCGCTAAAGACACAGCGCTAGTAGTTAATGGTCCCAGTGGATCTGTTTCTGGATTTACTTTTGGTCACTCATTGCCTACCTGATCTGGATGCAATCAGTGACTAGAGATGAAGGCTGTGAGGCCAGGGCAGGCTCGTTGCTAGGGTCTCTAGTAAGAGTAACTGAGTGCAGGAGGCCCAGATCAGACAGCCCATCACATTCTAATGGGATACAAACATACCTGCAGCCCCCCCAGACAGCAGCAGCACTTCAGTAGTATCTAGAAGCCCCAGCCAACACTGGAGTCTGGACCTGTTTGGGCATGTTCCAGTCAAACATTTTTTACAATGGAAAATGCAGATTTATCTAGTTGTACCCATATCCCAGTGGCCAGAGCTCTTACTTGGGCTATAGGAAACCTTGATCCAACTCCCTACTCTGACTTGGAGCAGGAGCTTGAACCTTTGTCTCCTGCAACCCAGGCAAGTTCCTGAATCCCATTCTCTCCTTTAAAGGCCATTACAGTAGCCCAATGGTTTCTTAGCTAGCCCTACCAGTGCCCCACTGGGGTACGTGCATCCCTGCAGAACTTACAGTCTAACATGACTGAAGCAAAACAGCACTGGAAAAGGATGCAATTGGAAACTGAGGTAGAGAGAGATTCATTTATTTGCTCAAGACCACAATGGGTGCCTGTAAACGTGCAGGGGGACTGCTCCAATATGCTGTAATTACAGCATGTCAGAGCAGACTTGATTAATCCAGTTTGCTGGAGCATGCTAATTAACATGGTTGAGCAGCCTCTGCGTGTCATGTATCAGCATCCCTGTGCTTCAAACTGGCAGTGGGAGAGCTTTAACGAAAGCTTTTTGGATGAGCTTTAGTTAAAGCACCCCAACTGCCATTTTGAAGCATGGGGATACGGACACACAAGATGCAGCAGGTGCTTTTAGTTAAATCACCCCCCTCTCCCAGACCACATGTAATAACGGCCCAAATGATCTGCGCCAGAGCTAAGAACTGAATCTCAATCTCCTGGGTTCCAGTCCAGTGCTCTAAGCACAGACCATCTTTCTTCCCTCCTTTCTGTCTTTTCTTATCTAGAGTAATTGTGTATTATACGGATGATATGGCCAGTTTCTCTTCTGTAAATAACGTTTGGACATCCAGTCCTCTAACTATGTCCCAGCCCTGGTCAGATCTGCCCATTTGGCTCTCGGGGGGAGTTTGATCATGACCAAAGCTCAGCTTTAAAAATCCTGCCAGCACATCATTCCCACTTAAGACCTGCTGATAGTTGAGCACTCTGCTGTTCTTTGTCTCTGCTTAAGCCTTTGAAAACTTTGGCTTAACCTCTTCATGCCTCAGTGCCCTTCTTTGTAGCAGGGATAGTAACGATTCTCTACTCAAGAGGGTTGTTATGAGTACAAATGCATTACTGACTGTGGGCAGCAAGCCATTGTACTGGATGGATAGAAAATGAAATAGAAACAAAATTGACATGTTGAATCTCCAGAGGGATCCTAATAAAGTTCAGGAAGAAGTAAAGGAGAAACTACTGAATAGTAAATAGAGCTCTATAAATAACTGTACTTTTCTCTGTTTACTGGCCAAATAAACATTTTAAATACATTTTATTTCAGGTCACCTCAAAATGAAAAAAAGCACTTTTCCTAACCAAAAAAATGTTCTTGACAAATGGAATTTTTTTTCCACATAAAATGTTTAATTTTATTTATGTGAGAGGCAAGAATTTCTTAGGGTGATATATCTTTTATTGAACCAACTATGTAATTGGGATAAAGGTAGACAAGCTTTGAAATGCAAGAAATTATTCTACATAAGTGATCCAATAAAAGATATTACCCTAAGAAATTCTTGCCCCTCACAATTTCTGGACCATCGGTGCTACACTAATTTATTTAAGGATTATTTTTAGCTTTTAAAAAAATATATTAATAAATTTCTAAACAAAACTATTCTTAAAAACTCTCATATTTTATTTTGATAATGTAAAACCAAACACACTTCTAACTTTTTAAGTGCTGAAACAAGCTTATCCAAAACAGTTTGGGTCAATCCTGATCTGCCATCCGATAACCCCAGGTAACCTCTCTATATTTTACCACCTACATTCTATCACCAGGTCAATGTTACCCCCTTTTCTCCCCCCACCTACCTGTCTTGCATCTATTGTTTCCCATAGCCTCTGAGCTGCACTGCTACACATTTGTATTTTCACAAACCTGCATTTTGCATATTGGCTTCTATTCCATCCAGGAGAACAAACTACAGCAGGCTCTCCCTATGCCTGAAGAAGTGTGCTTGTGCCTGAAAGCTTGCAGAGAACAATTTTTCCAACTATTCAGTTGGTCTAATAAAGGATATCACATTTACCCAAAGAACCTTGTCTGTCCATACATACATGTAGGCACTTTTCACTTTTGTATGGACA
The DNA here is from genome assembly GCF_052110815.1 of Crocodylus siamensis. Lineage (NCBI taxonomy): Eukaryota > Metazoa > Chordata > Crocodylia > Crocodylidae > Crocodylus > Crocodylus siamensis. The sequence goes on along the minus strand of NC_143395.1, from coordinate 260,165,767 downwards.
TGCAAACTAAATCGGACCATATTTCATTGTAATCTCCAATTCTGTTCTCAACGACACGCTATTCTTTCATTAACTGTTTCTACTATTTGTGCAAACCATTCTTAGAGAATGGATGTTTTGGGCTGCCTTTCCTTTACAAACAGTGCCACACAGCAGATTTTGTGTATGTCTTCAAGTGGCTATTAAAATGGAATAAAAAACCAAAACATTATATTCATCATTGTGGAAAATGTTTTTGCAGGGCCCATATATAAGTTAAACATGTATCAGGGCCCAGGTTAAGGCCAATAAATAAGATAAAGCATTTTAATTTACTGAAGAAATTATATATAGGAGTTACTGAAGGATATACATGCATATAAACTGAAGGACAGTATGTTGAACAGCATTCATGGCTCTGTACCACTGGCCATAATAGTTATGTAACACGCTCTGCACAGTAAGAGAACTCCTGAATTGACAGCTCAGGTGAAATACCTGTGGGTATGCATTACCTCTATAGCCAACCATTTTGTAAATCAGAATAAACTCAATTTAATGCTAGCTAGTAGAAAGCAGCATGCTTACATTTTAAACCCAGTCATATGCCTCACAGCTGCTGTGATATCCTGTAGGCATGTTGATGTTGCACTCAGTTCTGCTAGATATGACTTCTGGGCACACATCCCATGGCCCTGCTACAAATTGCAGCGGGTGCAATCATTTTGGAAGAACCTGACTGTCCAAGCCTGGGAACCCCTGCGGTTCTTCTCCCGGTCTCACAATTCCTTACATGCTTGTAAGCTGGAGAATGTGGCTTGCCCACTCCATTCCACACTGCAGTCTATATCTGTCTACGCCATCCACACTGAAGGAACAACATACTACTACTCATGGCAGCTTTCATTGAATTTGTGGTCGCTGGCAAGAGTTAGAGGAAGCAGCTGCCACAGCTGCCTATTGCCTGGAAGATGCTGAAGCATGATGCAAAGTGCAGAGTACACCAGCTGCATATGGAGCTGCTGGACACTTGCAGGCAATTACAGGACTAGGCAGACTGTCGCAGTGGATGAAGCGCAGTCATTTCAGTGGCTGTTCTGGGACCAATCCACAAGCACAGAATAGTGGGAATGGATTGTCCCAGAGACTTGGGATGGTCAGTCCTTCCCAGTGAAGAAGAGAAGAGAAAACATGCGAATAGTTCATGCTGACTTTGGAGAGCCAGCATACAAATATGTGAAGTGCAAGACTAAATGCAAGCATGTGGAAGCTGCACACCTGCACCTGTGCCACATGGGCCTTCTGGTCTGCAAGGCAATAGTTACTGTATTGCCCTCACATGTGTTACAAGTGGCCCAGAGCTCAGAGGTAAATGTAAGCAGGAGTTCCCAAGATGGTAGACCCTTAGCTAGCAACTGCCTGCCCATAAACTGTCCTCTTTCTACAGGTACAAAGGCATCTATCACCAATAAGAACTGTAGCACTATCTGAAGCATGTCCTTGGGAAAATTCCTGGATACATTCAAGACTGGGAATGCGATGGTGCTATCTGAGAAAGCTGTATCCAGAAATTATATTTTCCTATGAACATTTCACTGGCAATGGGATTTTCATAAAAAGCCTAAACTCCCAACGTTTTTATGGGCAATTTTTTTTTTAAAGCTTATCATTAAAGAAGCAATTTTAAATAGGCACAAATGTTTCTGTGGAACATTTTGGGCCAGTTCTAAATACTTTGCGTAGTCTAACAAAGAGCTATTTAACAATGTCTGCTCTTGGTACTGTTACTATGTATCCTGGTGGTCTTCCTCAAGTAGTCCTACCTTATTAAAAACAATTACTAGAGGTTTATTCAAGGCATGCTGGTATGCCAGGAAGAATTCACTCTTTGTTTACCAGCAGTAAGCAGTCCTGCATGAAAGAATTCATTACGCTGAACGGTATTTGGAATGAAGAGAAAGTTGAATCCATACAAACACCAGCCAAGCTGTTCTTTTACTGGAAGTGTCTAATAGTAATGCTTGCACAAGGTTTCATGATCATCTCATTCAGAACACTAAGCCTCCAAAAAATCTCCGTTTCAAGAAATGAACATTTGTTACTATTGAGTCAGAAGCTGGCAGTTGGGAATCGTCACATGTCTTCAAGAGAATTATCATATTTCCTCACATACACAGTTCCCCAGAATATAATATGCATTGTTTCTGAAAGGCAGAATGAAGAATAAAATAATTTTCCAGAATTATGTCTTCACAGAGCAGGGACAGAGGCTAAGCTTTAGCTTACTCACCTTCTCTTTCTTGCTTAACTAAAAAGCTGAAATCCTAGCTGCTGCTGAGGATGGGTCTCCATGGATGCATCTATTATTTTGAAAAGAGCTAAAGAGTTTCTAGGGCTGTGTAGCAGAAGGAGAGGCTAGAACAGGGGCGGGCAATTATTTTGGCTGGAGGGCCGTTTCATGAGTTTGGTGAACTGTCGAGGGCCAAAAGGGTAGCCCTGCCCCCTGGCAGGTGCCCCACCCCTGGTTGCCATCATGGGACTGGAAACTGCACCTCCTAACCCCTGATCTTTGCCACTGGAAGTCCCACCCCCCCTTTGCCCCTGACAGTACTCCTTTTGTGTGTGTGTGTATGGAGCGGGAGTGGGGGGGGGGAGGGGGGTTGTCATCTTGGAACAAGAAAAATACCAAATCATATACTGAAAGTCAAACACCTACTATAACATATTTTATTTCAAAAAATATTTTTTGTCATAATTTCTGGTTGCAGACTGTATATAGAGATGATTACATAATAGCTCAAAAATAAATTCTTGCTCTTGTCTATTGTGTGTGGGGAAGTGTGTGGGGTGGATGTGTATGTATGGGGGGTGTATGTATAGGGTTTGTGAGGGAGTGTGGCTGTGTGTGTGGAGAAGTATAGGGTACATCTCAGGGTGTGTATATATGAGAGAGAGTGAGAGTTGTGGGGGCAGGGCGTGGGTGTATGTGGTTCATAGGGTGTAAGGGAGGGTGGGAAGGTATGGGGTCCCCCACACACACCCCTCCCATGGCACACAGCCCCTGCCACCAGCAGCAGCAGGCCCTCAGGGTACTCATGGTTCACACAGGCACTACTGCTCAATGGCACACGGCTCCAGCCAGTTCCAGGAGCTGCCCGTGGCAGCAAGGAATGGAGGCAGGCCAGCCCATCTCTATCACACAGGGCTCCCCGCAGCATATGTGCAGCTCCCAGTACTCACATGCTACCGGGGAAAACTCCACGCAATGGAGCCGGAGACCTGGGCCTGCTCCCTGCCCTCTCCCTGGAAGTGGAGGGGGCCCTTCCCCCTGCTTCCCAGCAGAGTCCCAGTGGCTGCACCTGGCAGCAGGGAAGGCAGCTGGCTCCATTGTGCAAGGCTTCCCCCCGGTGGCACACAAGTGCTGGGAGCTGCACACGTGCTGCTGGGTGCCCCATGCAACAGAGGTGGGCTGGCCTGGCTCTGCTCCTTGCCGCTACATGCAGCTCCCTCAACTGGCTGGAGCTGTGCGTCACTGGGCAGCAGTGCCTGTGCAGGCCGCAAGCACCTTGAGGGCCAGCCTGCTGCTGCCCCGGCAGCAGGGTCTGTGCACCATGGGGGGCCATATGTGGAGGGGTTCCCATACCCCTCTACCCTCCCTCACAACCCCACACACTCGCACCCATACCCTGCCCACCCAAGCTTTGCACTCCTGTGCTCCCCCCTGGGGTCTGGACTCCATGCTCCCACCAGTCTCAGCCCCACTCTCTACATTCCCACCCAGCTGCAGCTCTCCCCCTGGCCTCCACCCTCACCGTTCCTCTGCCTGCTGCCTGCAGTGTGTGCTGCAGCAGGGACAGGAGGAGCAGCTGCTGGAGGCCAGTGCAGCTGCAGCAATGGCAGCAACAGCTCCACACAGAAGCTGTGTGTGCTGGCTGAGCTGGGTCCTCCTGCGCATGAGGGTAGGAGCGAGGTGCAGGTGCTAAGTGTGGTACAATTAATTGATGGGTGCCTGCCGGCTGTATTTTGCCTGTCCCTGAGCTGAAAGCAGCTGGAAGACCAAAAAATTGCTCCAAGAAAAGTTTGCTTGACCAGTGAAACATCAAGATTATTAGAAAGGAGAAACAACTGTTCGTACCTCTGGAGTGAAGAACAATGAGACCCATTAAGTCAACTGATTCCCTTAGTTGCCTGGATAGTAATGCCACAATTACGGCACTATAGAAGCACACTGATTTGATTCCTGTTCTATCCTTGGCAGAAAGTCAGCTTCCCCACTTAATAAATGCACCCCAGTTTTGGGGGGTTGAGGGGAAGGGATATTGATTTTTATGGAAAAGATCCATGTTGTATGTGAGAAAATATGGTATCTGGTCTTTCATATTAGTTTTTGCAACTCTAAAACATGTTGCCACAAATAGAATCCCAATTACTGATCTTGAATATAAGATCACCTTTGCTTTTGGTTGTTACAGATCTGGATTGGACTGAACCCACAAGAAAGAGCTGATAACAAGCTCTGTATCCCATTAGAACACTGCATTTTTAATCTAGTTTGAAGGTTTGAGATAGCTAGCATCATACAATGCACTGAAAACACATTTTATAATTTATCATTTCTAGATGAAGACAAGCTCTGGAGCACTGTTCCATGTTTCCCACCATCATTCCAGTCTAGGAAACTCCATATAGGAGGTGACTCTATCCCCACCCTCCTCCCTCTTCCTCTTCCTTAGCAGAGACAATTCACAAGGCTTAAAATGGGCTTGTGAAAGCACCCACTGAAGACATTTCATGCTTGAATATATTAATTTGAGACTTTTATATTTTAAAATGCATGTGAAATATTATTTGTGTATTTTAATTAAAATGGAACACACTGCATAATTCACGCAAAGTGCTGTGGGATAATTTAAAATTAGTCTCAGTGCCTAAAAAATGTTGCCTGGCCTCTATAAAAGGGATGGAATTTTTTTCCACCAAGCACAATTCCCCATTCCCAGCCTAGTTTTGAGGGTTATTTGGATTTCTTCAGAGTATTTTGGCTTCTAAAAAACAAACTACTTTTCCCCCTGTAAACCTTTTGAGTTTGCAGTTTGCAAATATTAAATGTAAAATAAATACAATTGTTAAGTTCCTTTACCCATTCTAATAGAGCTGAGATGTAATTTTCTATTATTAAATTCCACAAGAAGTGGGGGGGTTTTAAACCCGTAGAAATGCCATCACTTTCTATTAAATTGCATAGGATTTTTGCATAAGGAGAAAAAACAACAATAAGGGATCTAGGCAGGATTAAAATTCTGACCCCAGTGAATGCAATGGCAACATTCCCATTGCCAGCCATTTCAATGGAGCCAGAATTTCACCCAGAGTAAGGAAATAAAACATAGTTCAACCTTCAGTAAGCTAAACACAGCTGTGCTTTTCGGAGAGGAGACTCATAAAAATGTGTATGTGCTAAAGACGACATTGAAGCAATAGCACCCAACTAGATGGGTATTTACAGTGTAACATGGTGACAAACAAAATCCATGTGGTTTGTGAATTGATCCTGCATTATTTAATTCTATGGGTGTTTTTCCAGTAATTTCAATAAACACAAGGCCAAGCCCATTGAGAGGCACCCCATAATGAAAAAGGAGCTGACTCAGAGGGTCCCAGACAGACATTAAGCCTCTCTCTGAACCAACCCTCACATGTGATGACTTGTACCATTGTGCTCTAGATATCACTTAATTCAGCCTAGTGATGGATTAGGGTCAGAGGAACATCCAGAGGGGATGCAGTTGTGTGGTCCCAATCACTTAAGAATTCCCCCCTTCCCTTTCCTTTTCTCCCTTGCCTGCTGCTGCTGCTGTCCCTGCCGTCTCCACCTAGCTCGGGGTAGAAGCAGCTGCAGAGCTGCTCCTGTCCAGCTCTAGCTGGGCTCAGCCCATTACAGTAGCAGTGAACAAGTTCCTTCTCTCTCACCAATCATTCCAGGTATTCTCTGCCAGGCTGGGACCAGGTTCAGGAAGGGGAAAACCTGCTCACCACCATGACCACCACCACCACTGTTGCTGTCCCCAGCAGCACTACACTGCATATCAGCTTACACAGCAGCAGCGACCAGTACGGGAGGTGACAAATTGGAGAAGTAGTCAGGGGAGGGGAGATGCTGCTGAGCATGGAGGAGGGAGCTGGTGCTGAGGGTGGGGGGCGGGTGTAGAGATTCTTACCTGATATGGAAACTTTAAAAATTCCCTATCGGCTGCTCATGCAACATGGTTTGCCCATCTCAGTGGGGAGGGGCAAGATGAGAGACGAAGTACTACCACCCCTGAAGTACTAGTTGCTGCTCCCGTACCTCCCTGGATCCCACTGCCCTTGGTTCTTGCCCCTAAAACAGCCTCCCATTTACAGTAAAATCCCTGTTATCCAGCACAGGTGGGGAATAGAAGGGCCCGGTAAGCTAAAAGTACTGGTTACCTGAGGCACGAGGTTTCCAAACAGATGTGAAACAGGGGTTGGGGGGGGGAGGGAAGAGGGGAGCGGCGGCAGCCGTACAGGGGGTGGGAAGTGGCTGGAGGCACTGCCTGGGACCATGGGGCTCCTGGCTCTAACCCTGGGCAGGGCAGGAGGGACCACAGGAATTGCTCCCAGGACTGGTGGGTTACAGCTGCACCCTGGCAGCTCTGGCTGAGGCCCTGCCCTGGGTGCTAGGAGCTGTGAGCCCTGCTGGGGGTGGGGAAGACAGGAGAGCCCGGTCCTGCTCCCTGCAGCAGGTGCTGCAACCAGCTGCTCCACACAGGCCTGCAGGGCTGGAACTGCTGCCCGGGGGTATGGGGATCCTGGCTAGGACAGAAGGTCTCCCCCACCCCTCCATGTTTGGCTGCGCACCAGCATGTGCATCCCACTGCTGAAATTCTGGTTAATGAAGTATTCCAGTTAGTAAAATCCTGGTTTGCTGAGGTTGCTATACTGTGTATGACTAAAGAGGCCTTGACATCAAGAAGAAGATAGATGGGAAAAAACACAAGGAAAAGCAACAAAAAGGATGAAAGGCTGGCAGGAGTGAATGCTGATGAAAGATTAGCCAAAGTCTGCTAAGCTAAATAAAGACTTGGGAAGACACAAAACTTTACAAGAATTTAAAGTGTATAAATGCCAGTGAGGGAGGAGAATTACTTTGCATTGCTCCAAGAATACAACTAGGCACAGTGCCTTCGAAGCTCTCTCAGTGAAGGCAGAGCAGTATCCTTATGGAAGTTCTTAGAAATACCCTGGAGGAGGTAGGAGAGAAGCAAATTGCTAGAGACAGCAGCAAAAGCAACAATCCTGCAAAGGCTAGAAGCGGGGGTGGGGGGACAGATTGGCTGAGCTACCAAGTCTTTTTCTGTGGTTACCATTATTCTGCACCCACTTACTTGGAGTTCAGCACAAAAGAATTATTTGCAGCCAATGTGCTGGGTGTTGCTTTAAAACAAGACGTAGGGGACTAGGTTGGAGCAGGGTGACCATATGAGATTTCCTTATTTAATATCACTGTAGGTCAGAGACGAGCAGTCTTAGAGCCAAGCAGCATGTCCCATCATACGAGCTCTAAGGTCTTTAGCTCTGTCCTAGTAACTGTGATCCAGATACAGCTTAAAGGCTGAGTCTCTAAAGCTTACTGTTAGTAACTTGGCAGTAATTTGTGGTTTCTGGCAGGTGAACAAAACTACTGCAGTTGGCAGCCTTCTATCAGGACTGAGAAAGTAAATGATAAAAAAGAACACTCTGTTTTCAGATCAGCCAAGAAAACAGGACTGAGGTTGTAGAGAATTTCCCACCAGCTCCAAGATGCAAAAAAGCCACTTAAGAAAGCACTCTTAGAATAACAGTACCGAGAAGCAAGATTCAAGTTACAGTTGAAGGAAAGCTCCTAGAGTGGGCTGATTTCTCTGGGGATGCCAGCCCACCACCAGCAGTTGTTTCTCTGGAGCTGTTAGGCAGAGAAAATAAAATCCACAGGAACCCCACAGACTGGTTCACTGGAGTTATACGTAGCACAGCAGCAAAATATTTTATATTAAACCATTTGAGTTGACTGGGAGACAAAAATTAACATGCCTGCAGAGAAGTTTCACTGTCAACAAATTCTATGGAAATTGCCTTGGACGTGTAGGGTGAGATCCTGTTCCAGCTATTTAAGTGGAGCTGAAGCCTCGAAGTGAGATCACATGCCAAACTGCTCGAATCCCTGAAGAACCTTTACAAACACACAAGGTAAGTGGGTTCTTCCCTCCTCCCTGAAAAGTCATGGCTCTTTAGGGCAGGGGTGTCAAATTCATATGGCCCTGTGGGCCACATGCGTGCTGTGGGGCCAGTCCACGGACTGGATCAGGCCCATGAACCTCCTCCTGGTCCGCTTCCCCAGCACACCTGATCTGGCTGCTTCAGCTGGTCTGGCACTTGCATTGCATGTGGTGCAGATCCTGGAGTGGCTGGAATAGGTGCTGTGAGAGGTGCGGTCCGGTGGGAGCGACAGCTGCACTGTACGTGGTGGCTGCCCGAGCTAGACTAGACGGCTGGCAAGCAGGGGTGCGGCTAGGAGCTGCCAGGCCTGCCCCAAGGCTGGCCAGCTCCCTGGCTCTCCAGAGGCTCACCAGTGGCTCCTGCTCACCCCCTCCACCCCACCCCCCTCAGCTCTCCAGCAGCTCCCCACTCATCCGTCGCTCCCCAGCTCTGTCAGTCTGAGGCAGCTGAGTTCTGCAGGATAGATCAATCACATGTGGGGGGAAGGCTGGGAGAGGTGCAGCCTGGGATGAAACATTCTCAGATAAAAATGATCAAAGTTGGCTTAAAGTTGAGAGTACATATCAATGCTTTAGGCTCCATTTCAGCATTCCAGTAATGTATGCATCTCCCCTTATCCACCAACACATTATAAATTCAGGACGAGAGAATGAGTGTCCTTATGATAACTAATTACAATGCAAAGAGGTTAATTAGTTTTATCACATCCAAAGACATGGTTGGGAAGAACACTATGATCATGCAGGAGAGCATTCAAAAGAATACATGGGTGTTCAGAAACGGGGTAATTATCAATCAGATCGACCATATACTTATAGATTCAAGACAGAAGATAACACCCATGATGTCAAAAGTTTAAAGAGAGCTGGCCGCAGCTCAGATGGCTCTCTTGAAAGAGTGATAATAAGAAAGAAAATTGCCACAATAAAGAATAGAACAAAACAGATGAGCAGCAGATACAACACAGAGTTTATGAAAAATCCAAATGCAGCCAAGAACTCCCAGCAGTTGGTTCAAAAAATAAAAAATAAAAGATCTGAAGAGTTTTAGAAGACTGTAAAACTCATGGAGAATGCCAATAGTGAATGAAAGAACAGAGATATAGTAAAGATTACTGCAGAAGAGAATGGAGGAATAATTCCATGCATGAAGAACAATGGGATGGCTTGATGAAGATTGTAGGAAAGCTACATGTTGATTCTCAGTAGCAAGGAGTGCATGTCCTCAGACTCGGACTCTGTCTCATGTTCAGAAATATGACCAGAAAGATGATGGAAAACTCACAATACTTGTGTGACTTGGGGGAGAAGGATACGAGTAAGTACTTCTGACAAGGGAAACAGTAAACAGAGGAAGGGACAGCAATAGTGAACAAACCTAATAAGGAACAAAAATGGGAATCTTCTAGTTACAAAGAATGAAATGACAGAAGGATGGAGGGGTACTTTAATTAGCTCCCCCATGGTGAGAAAGATAAAAGAAAAACAACAGAGCTCTATTTTCCAAATAAGTAGTGCATTTGTAGAATAACCAATTTAGGATAAATTCATGAGGCAGTCAGAACACAGATGACTAGCAGAGCAGCAGATGCAAACAAAATTATAAACATGGACAAAATGGAACCTAAGAACTATCATGGCATCTCCCTCCAAATTATGACCTATAAAATCCTACTTTGATATTTTAATAGATTTACCTCTTACTCAGGGGAGATGGTAGGAGACTATTGGTGTGGGTCCCAGAAAAACAGATCTACTGTCAATCAAATATTTGCCGTTCATCAATTCTTCAAGAAAAGATGGATATATGACAGAATACGTATGTAGCTTGGATACACTTTTAGAAAGCACCTGGCAGGATATTGTGAGATGGCCTCCGAGAGCAATGAAAGAATTTTGAATATCCGATAGACTTATTAAGATACTGCAGCTGTGTGTTTACAGTTCAAAAATTGGGAGTATTTGGCTAGGGTACAAGATTAAGGGAAATGGGCTTTCCTGGCTACTATTTAACATGTGGCTGTGTAAAAAAGCTTCCATCATAGCAAAATTCTTAGGGTTGGGTGCATTTAAATGGGCTGCACCAACTTTTTGGATATGTCTTTCACAGGAGATGCCGAAAACATGGCCAAAGGATGGCTGGAGAGTTAAGAAACCAGGAAGAAAAATGGGACTGCATGTCAATGAAGACAAAGCCAAATGCTTGGTTGTAAGCAGACCAAGAGATCTTGGACAAGTCTGGTCCAACCCTAGATATCAGTAGATGTCAGTAACCCCAGCTATCTAATTAGATGGTTTAAATACCTGCCTAACTGTGGCCAAAATCCCAGTTGTACCCAGTTCACTCTCCCTTTCAGCATCCCTTTTCTGCCACTGAGAGACAGGACACTGGGCAAGATTGACCTATGGTCTGACTCAATAAAGGGTCTTCTTATGTTCTTACCTAACAACATTACATACTAACAACAATTTAATGAGGGAAGAAAAAATGTGAACCAATAGAGGAGTGTGATGTGTGCAGAAGATCCAATAAGGAACTGTGTAGGGTCCATGGAGAATGAATAAGTCCATAAGGGGTGTGCATCAGGATCTGGGGGAATGTCTGTTCACCAGAGCACCCCAAGGGATGACAAGGTTGAACAGTCACAAACTCCTCCAGGACTGTTTTAGGCTGGACATAAGGAAAAACTTCTTTACTGTCCGAGCCCCCAGGGCCTGAAACAGACTCCCTCCAAAAGTGGTACAAGCACCTACTCTGGACACTTTCAAGACACATTTGGACATTTATCTTGCTGAGAGCTTTTGACCTCAGCTGACTTCCTGCCCCTGGGGCAGGGGGCTGGACCCGATGATCTTACAAGGTCCCTTCCAGCCCTAATGTCTATGAAATGACATCAGCCTGCCATAAGGATGATGGAAAAAAAATAAACTAGCTAAGCATCTCTTATGAGGCTGTTCCTATGGTCATAATTTCTGTCATAATGTTAGAAATGCACTGTATACACTGGTCTAGCTACTCTTTAAAGGTGTCCTTGTCTCTACTACTGAAAGGCTGCTTAACTCATACACCCTCTATCCTTCACCTTTATAAAATACTTGGACTTGCAAACTTTGGTGTTAGTGAAAGGTATCATCTTGGTAGCCTTAGAGACTGGAGTTCTTTATCCACAGGACAGACACAGCCGCAGAGCAAGTTCTTCTCATATACTGCCCCCCCAAATGCCATTTCTCTCATCTGCAGAGGCCACCTACAGGGTGAGAAAGTGGTTCACTGTTCAGGCTTCTTCGGTTCTTGGCTTCTCTAAGACTCCTCATGAGGGTGATGGGGGTAGATTGCAATGTGGACACTTGCCATGTGCAACTGGATTGAGACCAATTAACTTTTTTTCTTTTCATGAAGAAAAACCTAAATCTAAAATCCATGGCATGAAATAGTCACCATGTTGCATTTCTGTGGGAGGAAACCAGTCAATTAGGGGCTGAACTTTAAACTATAGATGGGGACGTAGGTTGTTCCCTTAAAAAAAAATGTCAATAATTTAAAATTCAGACCATTACTGCATTCAGCAATGAGTTGCTTGTACATTGTTGCCAACACTATTGATTACTGCTACAGATAAAATATTGAAATAACGTCAGCAGAATAATTTGTCCATAGTTAAGCTTTCTGAGCAGCATTAGTGAAATTTTCCCTGGCAAAGGATGGCAAAGTAAACCTACACGCAATTAGCGCGCATACCTTCATTTTGGATTGCTAGTTTCACTTAGGATTTCTCACAGAATAGCAGAAAACAAAAACCCTTACCCTTTTAGTCATGAAACAATTCCAGATGCAGAGCTCAGCTGAGAGGAGAGAGCCAGTGTAAGCAAACCTTGGAGTCTGGGATGAGGCAGAAGCCATTCTGTTTCACATCAGAAGTTACAGCAGCCTAAAGGTTGCTTTAAGTTTCTCCTGGCTGCCTAGAGACCCATGAAGTCATTCTGGCAGCTGAAAATATCCATAATTTAAAGGACATGCCCTGTAAACTGTGTATCTAGGATATAGGTGGCATAGACCTGCTGTGATTGTGTCAACAGAGGTTTCCCTCACAAAAGGGGAGCTGATCTGGTTTTCCAGCTACCCTGGGTCACTGGAGCAGAGACCAAATCTTCTATTTCCTTCTGACTCAGTCTTCTTTTATAATCACTACATCAAACCTATCTTTTTTTGGCACACACTTATATCCATGTAGTTATTTATATAATCGGGCACTTGATACTTGCTTCTAGACCATGTGATGTTCAACCAGAGTGCCACAGCAGTTCTCTGTAATAGAAAAAAAATGCCCTATTATTTTTCTGTAGGCAAAAAAGAGTGAAGGCTAAGGACTGGCATTTTCCAAGGGAAGCTGTTGGCAAAGATATGGCAGAGTCATCATTAGTATGGGCCCTTTAACGGATTCTGGAGCTACATGACAGACCTGAGGCTGCCTGGACATGCTGGTGGGACCCAAGAAAGCAGGGAGCAATTTTTACATTTCAAAGCAGAACCTATAATGGGAATACCTGGGAAGAGACAGAGACACTGAACATGCAAGAGTCATGAAGGGTATGTGATGAGCGACAGACGTGAGAAGCATGTTATGGTCAAAGTACCCAATGGGGAGAAGGAGGTGGAGATTCTCCTAAAAAAGCCCAGGCAAAGGTGAGGCTTGTGGGATCTCCTCCTCATCACCTAAGACCACCTGTGGATGCCCCAGAGAGACTTTCTGAAAAGCAGTCTCCAAGGAGACCCACTGTCCTCAGGATTACATAAGATCTGTAGCCCTGCCAACTAGGGGACCACTGGCAGGGCTGGGGGCTGTGAGTTGCAAGTGAGGGGTACCAGCAGGGCTAAGGGGGTGGGGGACTATGGGTCGGGAGTGAGGGGTCATCCTGAAGAAATGGGGTCATGTTAAAGAAGAGTGCTGAGAAAAAACACATCGATTAAAACAAACAGTGTTACTTTCCATTGGTATCTCAGGCTGCCCTGTTCCTGCCATGGATCCCGATCTATGTGTTTCTCTCCTCCTTTTATCAGACAAGCATCACACTGACCTGCGCTTGATCTGCTTGGCTCCCCTTCCTGATACTACCCCACTCTGCACATCTGGTCTCATTTCTGTCATCTTGTACCAGTCCCATGCATGTGCATTCCAGCTTAAGCTTGCGTAAGCAGTCCCTGCATTAGTCACTGCTTTAGTGAGGTCTACACTGGTCAATGCCTTAGCAAAGCCTTTGTGGGAGCACTACTTGTGCTAATCAGTGCCTGGACTAAGCAGTGCTCCAGCTGGGTCTCCACCCAGATTAGTTCTTTGGTAGGAAATTCTGTTTAAAAACTCTGGTTTTTCAGAAATATCCAGAGGTACTTCAATAATTTCAGAGCTTTATGCCTTATACAGGTTTCCCTCAATTTATGCTATACATGCATTCCCAGAGAATGGTGCATAAATCAAATTCACATAAAGCAAACCCACTTTACAATGTAACAAATAGGGATAAGTTCCCATGGCGGTGAGGGAAGAAGGAAGTGAGTGAGGCTGGGACTAGGGAAGGGGCGGGGCGATTGGGGATGCTCCCAGGGCTGCACAAGGCAGCAAGGCAGAGGGAACAGAGGGGCACTCACACCAGCCCCGGCTGCAGCAGCCCCAGGAGTGGCCACCGCCAGTTGCCTTCAGCTGCTGGGCTGCACCATGCTCTGCCTGTCCCTACTCACCTCTGCTCCTGGGTTGCGCAGTGCCCTGGTGCAGGCAGCTAGTGTCACCTGCTCCCGGGGCTGCTGCAGCCAGGGCTGGGGTGAGTGGGGCCACGGCCCTTTCCCCTCCCCTGACAGACTTACCTGCTGAGAGCATAAGAGTGAATTTACTTTGCATATAACGAATTATGGGTCTAAATATGCTCATCACATAAGAGCAAATTCACATATAAAGAACCCACATAAATTGAGGGAAACCTGTACCTGCCTAATTCAACTGTAGTATTAAGTCAATACCAGATATGTTTACATAAAGGCAGGGCTGTCAACCATACAGCCCACAAGCTGGATCTGGCTTGCAGAGCTGCTTCATTTGATCTGCCAGGCCACCAGAAGTGTGCATGTTGGGGGGTGGCTTGCCGTAGACTCCAGGGCCCCTGGGTCCCAATGGACATGACCACCAGCGGCAGGAAGGAAAGCAAGGACTTTGTTGGTACCACCTTGCTTGCCATACTGCTGCTGCTCCCACCACAACCACTGCTGTCCCCACAATCATCCTACCAGTCTTGCTGCAGTTGCTGCCATATCCTACTGATCCCAATCATAGTCCCTGTTGCTGGCCCCACTGCCATCCTTTCAGATCCTGCCACTACTGCCCTGTCCATGCCCCAGGCTGGATCAAGGTCACAAAAGAGCACTGTGATCCCGGTATGGCTCAAGACACAAGCCAAGTTTGACATGTATATTTGCAGATGACATAGGCACTATGACATGTGGCTATTCTCCCAGCTTCTATAGAAGATTGAGTACATCAGACTCTCAGTATTCATTTATGAAAACTAAGTTTCTAGGATCAAGAGCTAGATAGAAATCTTTAAAACAAATCTGAATATAGCTGATGCAGTGACAATCCAGTCCAAGCCCAGAAAACTCTGATGAACTTCAGGGCCCAACATCAAATGTCCTCCTTTCCTGCCTTCCCGGCAGCATGTTTGGAGCTCACAGAAGTGCGGCAGGTTACAAGTGGATCCAGTCTGAGAGCACCAATCCCACCATTTCCTGAACCTAACTTTTGCACCCACAGAGGTGTGACATGCAAAAAATGCACGTGGGGTAGTCCGCTTTCACCTTTCCTAAAAAGAGAGCATGCAGGAGCAGCAGCAAGCAGTACAGTGCAAGGTGTTCTGGGAATTGTAGTTCTCTCAAGAGATAGGGTATTTGCTGCTTCTGGGAGGAATTTTCACTCCCTTTTTTTGGCTGCCAAAGCCAGTGTCTCTCAGGAGGGACCCCTGTAGCTGACGGCAAGGAGGCCGCTGCTGCTACTTCTGAGGACTGTCTGATGCCAATACAACTACCTTTCTGGGGGCTGAAGAGCTCAATACCTTCTATTAGGAAGGTATCACCGCGTGTAAGAGGGCCAGGCTGCTAAGCTGTTAAAAAGGAGTTAGCCTAGGATGCTATGTTCTCCTCTTACCCTGGCCTTAGTAAGAGGATAAATCACATGCATGTTGGGCAGAGGGGGAAAACAATAGCTTGTATTACAATCTTATGCCCATCTCTCTCCTACATATTCACTCTCCTATGTAATTCAGACATGCAAATAATGTAAAACATGCTAAGTAACTGATGTCTTTCAGCCACATAAATTGGTTCTGTGCAGTAGCTTTTTGAAAGGGCTGGGCTATGTGACCGTCTAGTAGAGGTTGCTGAATAGTGTTCCACTCTCAATTCAATTCACGCTTGGGAAGGGAGGGGAGTGCAAGACTTAATTAAGTCAATGAGCACATGTCTATTCACCAGGGCACCATGACATTTATTCACATCTGTTATATAAATTTCAGTCTACAGTACACTGCTGGTTTCTTTAAGACACCTTTATTTTGTGCAGGGGTAAGTGAAAAAAAGAGGGACAGAATTTTACAAAACTTTTCCAAATCATTCACCTCCTTGGTTGGGGGAGGGGTAAGAAAGGGGAAACACAATGTGGGATGTTTCAAGCTACACGAAAGCATTTTTAGAAAGTTACTACCAGCACCTGACTAAGACTCATTCCAGCACTTCCACTAATAGCACAAATATATATATAATTTTACATGAATGTATGTATGCAGGATGCATGTTCATAAAATTTCTAATCCCCTTCATTGTTCTGCTTACTGCTTTATAAAGAGTCTTTCCCAGGATGATTCCAAATTTCTGAAGAAGAATAAAGATCCTCCAATAAAAAAGGAAGAAGAAAACCCCCAGTAATTTAGTCAGGGATGATCTTGCCTTAAACAAAAGGCCGGACTAGATGACCTTTTGAGGTCCCTTCCAGTCCTATTTATTGATTATCTTAATTTTTAACAAAATTTTAAGACAGAATCAATTTGTAATGCTCTAGGCCATGAGTTAGTATCTTTGAATTATGAGTCAATTCATCTTAAAAGGGAAACCATCTTATTCTTCTTCCCTCTCATTCTTTCCATGGCCTTTGACATGCCCACATAGCACATAACCAGGCTAATTAAAACTGTGATCCTTGAGATGCAAGAAGAAGGATCAAAAGGCCTTCAAACAGATAGGTATACTGGGAAGTGAGACTAAGCCTGTGTCTACACTTTGAGTTCTTTGGTGAAGGAGGTAGAGCTGTATACTGTGTCTTCACGATCAACTTCCCTTTGCAGAGCTTTGAGGTAATATACATTAACTGCAGACCTGCATTCTAAATATCTTGGTTGCATAGCAATAAGGAAATGTTTATGTTCTCAGAGTACAACAGACCCCAGTCCAATAATGGAGCATGAACAATTAAATGTATATGCTAAGACTCAAAACCATCATTCTAGATATAATCTTTGTCAAAACACTCAGTTCACACCAATTTTTTCCAAAGGAAAGAGGAGCTTTTTGCTTTGTCTAATTTGGCTGATATTTTTTCACCTCCAAATTACAGTGACAACCTGCTATTTTTAAATGAATTTGTCTGAACCTTGGATAATCTTCATAGTCATGCATTTTTCAGCTTTTGAGACTTCCATGTCTGATTTCTGGGAGTGCTAGAAGATCCCCAGAAGGGCAAGGAAACTTTGGCCACATACAGACGTTCAGTTTCTCCTGGGAGTCACATGAAAGTCACTGCTTTCCCAAAAGAAACCACAAGAGGACAGATGTTCAGGATTTTTTCTCCCAGAATGGCTGTTGCAGGAGAAAAATAACCCAGGAACAACCAGGGCTAAATCATTCCTAGGACATTTTCTCCTGGGAGAGTGAATGCTCATACAAGTTCTCTTCTGAGTGATGTAAATATCACGGTTCGTTTCTTTGGAGGCTCATTGAATAACAATCCTTAGGCACACATTGTTGGTGAGACAAAAGGTATATATTTGCAAATAGGGTCAGAGGGAGAAGACAAAAGATCAAAACCCTCTGCCCCCGGGCACAATCATTAGCAGGCTTTTATCCCCTCTCCTCTGGCACGTGTACAGAAGCAGGAACTCTTACAACTCATTTCCGGTTCATACAAACATGCATGAGAATACGTCAGATCATGCATCCCATGTGTATTACAATTAACTACTTAAGTATGCGGGGCGGATAGGCTTAATATGTATTAGGTTATTGCGCTTGCCCAGAAAGCACTCGAGGTTATGGAGGGTTTAACTTCAAGGCTAAGATTGCAATTATTCTTATCTTAGCCTAAGAATGTGGGAGCCATGAAAGAAAGTGTGATTTAGTGTAACAAAGAGATAGTAAATTTGCAGAACAAAGAGAGAGTGATACCTTAGTACAAAGAGCTCTTGGAGTTTTTCCTTCAGTTTCCAACCCCCCCCTTCCCTCTCTCATTAAGGAGACAAGGAGGGCTGGCAGCCGTGCTTATTCAGAGGACAACACTATTGATGGGAGCTAACAGCTATTGATAATGCATTTTTAATAATATTTCTAACATGAGCACAGCATAGCACAGTCCTCCAGAATCCCAGGGTGCTTTGTTCCCACCTCCTGAAGAGACCATGTCACTCACTGTACCCTATTGCTCCAGCTGAGCAGGGAGCAGAACACACCCCCTTCACCATCCTCACATTGTCCTGCAGGGAGACACAGGCTGACCCTGAACAGTCCGGGTCAGCCAATCAGGGCTGCCCTGTACACTGCTGCTATTCTGTCTCTAGGCAGACTGAGGGAGCCTACAGAGCAAGTTGAGATGTGTGCATGGGAGCCCCCTAGCTACACAGCATCAGCACTGCAAGCACTAAGCTCTTCATTAGCTCAGTATTCAAATAACTACTCAGGCATAGGCAGAGGGAGAAAAAAAATATTTCGGGGGGGGCTGACCACGCACACATGTGCATGTGCACAACCCCTCCCCACCAAGCAGGAAAGACTGTTGGGGGAAGGGTGGGGAGGAAGAGGGAAGGGCCATGGGGGGAGGGGCAGATTGAGGCCCCCATGGTGAGGGAGGGGGCAAATCAGGCCCTGGCCGAGCCAGGTCGTGGGACAATTGGCGCCTGAGCAACTCATCCAGAGGTGCTGGGGAGGTGCTGGGGAGAGAGGGGGACCCTGTCACTGTGTGTACCTTGGGACAGTCAGAGTCCAGGTGACTCATTCAGGGGTACAGGGGGGCTCCCGCCACTGTGCACACCCCGGGGGAGCATGGTAGGCATGTGCCCCCCTAATTTGTGCATGGGGTAAAGGTGGACTGCCACTGTGCACTGGGCTCTGATCTAATGCCCCTAAACAAGTTGCCTGGGCTCCAACTGTCCCATGACCCAGCTGGCTAGGGCCCCACTACCCCTAACCCCTGCCCCACTCCCTCCCTCAATGTGGGGGCCTTGATCTGCCCCGCCACAAAGCCCCTTCCCCTTTACAGAGTAGACTGAGTCTTTCCTGCCATGCCGGACAGTGATCCACATGCCAGGCTGTGATCCTGGATGTGTGCGCACCCCTCCCCCTGCTGCAGCCGCCCGCTGCCCTGTGGTTGAGCTGGGGGGGTTAGCCCCATTAGCCCTGGCCTTCCACCACCTATGTACTCAGGTGTCCCTGGGTAAGGTTTGATAGCAGGAAAGAATCTTCTCTTATCATTTGAATGTGCGTACATAGCCTTTGTTAATCCTGAAGTATCCCAATCATTTGTTTCCTCCTATCAGGATATTTTAAAGAATAAAAATCCCGTATAACTAGAAAACTAACCAATTCATTTTAAAAACATTTATTACTCAAAGAAATGCATGAGAAAATTTGTATCCAGCATGGAAGTGGGTTTTTGTTCTGAGGAGCAGCATGATGTGACAGCTTAAAACCTTGCTGTGGATGAATGAAACAAAAGGTAAACAATAAACAAACAGAAGCAACAGTGACTAGCATGCTCCACAACAGTCCCAGACTAAATCTATTTAGTATCAACCCTCTACCTTACATATTTCTATAGTCCTTAGTATTGCAGCAATCTGAGCAACTCAGTCTTTTTAACTTATCTATCCTAACATCATCCATAAAAGATAGGACTGCAATTAACTCCAGTGAAGACAGGCCCCATTACTAAGGTAGAACTATAGAGCAACTGAAGTGAGATTATAGCACTGGTAGGTGGCACAGCCCTAGGTTTTGTCTAGCTAACCTGTGTAATGATAACAGTAAAGAAACAGTTGCATGGAATTCAGTGCAAGATACCAACCAAAACACAGGACCCAGGCTCCATAGTAAGCGTGTATAGCCCACTTTGAAATCTGTGCAGCCACATATTCAGAGGCTTTTGCTACCTAAAGTAGCTAGGCGAAAGCTAGCACAGATGTACCTACCTGTGCTGGAGTTGTAATATCTGTCTGCAGGGTAGATGTACCTCAGTGACTCGCCCAATGCCAGAGATGGAATCAATGGCAGAGCACGAACCTGAAGCCAAGTTGCAATCAACAGGGCCACAAATCACTGGACTATCCTTTTCTGGTTCATAGAAAAATGCCCTTTGTTTTCATTGGGAAAGGCATCTTTCCTTAAGAGTGCCCTATCCAAAAGCAATGGAGATGTCTGTATGGAATGAGGGGAAATTAAGCCATGACTTCAGAATTTGTTGCCAACTAAGAGAAAATTAAGTCTTGTTAGTGCTCCCCTTCTCCTCCGCCCCACCAGAAGTGGGATTTCTTACTTCTTTCTAAACCTGTCTGCCATTGCAGCAGCAGGGCATCATCTCCCCTGCTTCTGCCCATGTCAAGTTATAGGGTATTCCTGGCTTTGTGCCCTGCAGCAGAATATGAGGGCTTGAAGTGATGATTTTGGGGAATCCTGGGATAAACAGTTGCCTGTAAGTACAGGAGGAAGGATGCCATGGCCCGAGAGGCCCTTTCTAGTCCTATGTTCCTCTCTGTGCTTCACTAATCACCATGGCTTTTTAGCACTTTGCCCAGTGATACAAATTCAATACACAGATTGTCTTAAAGTTCTCTCCCAACTTTGTCAGTGGAGGTGGGAAATTTCCTCCCACATTTTCCTTCTCATTCCTCTTCCTTCATAGTTTCATGAATATGCTCCAGACCTGCCACTCTCTTTTTGTGTCTGTTGGAGGTTTATAACAGTGGGAAATGAGTAAGGAACCTCTTTGTCTTTTCAGCAATATCCTATGACAGATTCTGGACTGTCAGAGTAGATTAAACTGAATGGGAAAGTGTATTCAGAGGCATTTTAGACAACTTAAGAGCATTCTGTACCTTGTAGGTGCCCAAACATTTGCATCAACAGTGCACTGTCAGCATTTAAAATTTTTCATGGACTGCCATGCACACATCAGCATCAAACTTTTCATTGAAAAAGTGGGAAGATGTGTAGTCCTCTGGCTGCTTACCATGGCCCTGCAGACCCCAGGAGCCCAGGGACTACAGCTTGGGAGCCACTGCTCTGTAGACTTCCAAACAGCATAGGAAAACATACCTTAGGGCAGGGGCTTCATACACTTCACCCCCATGGGCCAGATGAGTGGTCTGGGGCCAGACCACAGGTGGGATCAGGCCCACAGACCCGTTCTGTGTGCCAGTTCCAGTGCATGTTCCAGACTAGCCCTGCAAGCAGCTTGTAGTACACAGATCACCCCTGGCCCCGAGCACTGAATGCCAAACTACATGTACATGTGGCATATGGGTCAATCTGGAGCATGCCACCTGTGGTGTGTGGGTCCCGTCCAAGATCCATAGACAGCAGCACAGGACAAGTAATAAGGTTCTGTGGGTCAGATCCAAGCTGCATATTTCCCCCCACCTTAAGGAACACCTACTGATGATGGCTAAGTGTGCACACAGATTAACACAACCTAATCAGTCAGTCAACAAGGATTCTTTCAAGGCTGTCTCTTGCAACCAACTTCCTGGAATTACTATGGACCTGATATAAAGTGATCAATCAAGTACTGATCAACATTAGCTGGATAAACTGCCACCTGCAGGCCATGCTGGAGCACTGGTTAGTATCAGCAAAAATTAGCACATATACTACTGCCACAAAGGCTTTGCTATGGCATTGACCAAAGTGGGCCTCATTCGAGCACTGACTGATATACAAATTACTTACACAAACTCAAGCTGGAATAAACAGACACAAGGTTGGTACAAGATGAGAGAATGATATAAGATGCATAACACTTCTGGGAAGGGGAGCCAGGTGCATCAAGCACAGGTCGATGTACTATGTTCATGATACAGAAAGAACAGGGACACATAGATCAGGATACACGACCGGTAAACAGCAGCCCAAGTTACCAAAGGAAAGTAATACACAGTTGGTTTTAGTCAACATTTTTTTTCTTGGCAATATGGGTTGGTCTGTATAAGGGCCTTGTTACACATTAATTTTGGGTGGTTCCTGGAGCTCTTAACCTGGATTGTCCACACATTAAACACCTGAAATTAGTTCTAAGCACACTTTAAATGGTGTAAAGTTATGCCACTCTAGGGCAAGTTTATCTCTGATCTGTGTTACCCAGCTCATATTCCATTATTGTATGGCCATTCCCCACAGATGAGCTGCCCAAGTCGCAGTGTTTCAGCATCCCAGGATGCACTATCCCCTCCCTCACCCTCCTGCTCTGTATGGAGAAACTTTCCACCCCCTGAAATGGATAGGCCAAAAAACCCAGTAATAATAGAGAGAGAGAGAGAGACAAATGGTGCTAAGCTTTGTGAGGACGTGATGCTAAAGGACATAACAATTGCTCCAGCAAAGTAAGCTGGGGTTGCTGAATTAGTCACTACCAAAAGAAGTAAAAGCAAGGTCTCCACCAGAAGCTGAAAAATCCATCCTCTACTCCTGGGCCCAGCTAAGGCACCCATCCTGCAAACCTTTACACTGAAACTTAGCTTCATGCTCTGATTTCAGTAGGACTGCTTGCGTGCTTCCAGTGAACTGTTTGCAGACTTGGGGTTTAAGAAAGCCATGTCTCTCACAGTGGGAAAAACTGGCTTATCTACATCAAACCAAGAGCAATGTAACTTAGACATGTTAAAAACAAAAACAGCAGCACTGCCACCAAGTGTCAAACTCACAATATCTTCTGTATGCTTCAGTTTTCAGAGAAATCCCAATGTGTGTACATCCATCCAGGTGGTAAGTTGCTTGATTATACAAACCCTCACGAAAATTGCAGAGAACCTTGACCTTTCCTGTCCAAATACTTTTTAAAATGAAATGTGTGATGCTTCTCAAAAACTGAAATGCTGCAAAATCATTTCCATCTCCTCCAAGACTTCATCTTTTAAAGGGGTTTTGCTTAGGTTTTCATTTACTGCTTTAAGTTCGAAAGGCATATTTCCCCAGAGACTATTCTGAGTAGCCACCACAGTCAAACTTTGGGGAATTTCTCAGAAATGAAAATTGAAGAAATCTTAGATGTGTTAAGTTTCCTTTCCATCTCCAAAGAATCTCAATTTCAAGTGCTACTTCCTTGACTTCTGAATATGTATGCAGAAAAAATTGGGAGAAAAAGGAAAATTGGTTAATTTTGAAATCCAACCAAACCAACCAAACCACCTGCAAAGTGTTGTACCCAGCTCCACACCCCAAATGAATTTATAGAAAGCACCTATGAAGAAAGACTCCATTTTAGTTCTGAGCTGAAGCTCTTAGACTGGGACTTGACTGGGACTCCAGGAGATCCGAATTCATTTTATGGTTCTAGAATAGAGCTCCTGTTTGACCATGAACAAATCACTTTACTTCTCTCTGCTTGCATGTCTCTTCACACTTTCCACATCACAGGGGACTTGTGAGAATAAAAATAATAAAATAAATCATTGTCATTTCAAGGAGTTCAGACTGGGGTCAAAGAAGGACTGAGGCAGGCAGATGGTTCTAACAGTCGCATAAAACATGGAAGTGGAGTTAATGCAGTGAGTACAAATGCAAAAATGTGTGTGCCACAATGAGCTTGACACTTTAGTTCAAAATCCTTTCTAACCCTGGTCCTGTCCCATCCTGAGGATTTACCCAGTCCCCCTCTGCCCACAAACACTGCTGCTTATCCTTAGGTACAGAGACAGATGGATCCTCTGCTGCCTCCTGTGGGTTAAGTAACCTCACCGCTGCCAAGAGACAGTCCCAGCCACCTCCTGCCTCAGGGCAGCCATAGGACCTGTGGGCCAGACCTGGACTGGGTACAGTTATAGCTACTGCCATCAGATTTGTCTCCTACCTCATCCACAGTTCTTCTTTTCAGCACCACCATGGAATAGGGATTACTTGAAAACTTGCAGCTCTGCTGTTTCTGCAGTAGTGTAATTAGGGGTGGAGGAGAGGCGCCTAGTGCAAGTGCCCCAAGTTAGGAGAGACACCAGAATCACCTTCCCACCCCAGCAGGGTCCATACCCTGTGCTGGGTACACCAAAAACAGTCCTAGGCTGCTGTTACTTTAAGAGAAAGAGCCCTGTGGGCACAGCCCATGCACTGGGCGACAGCAGCTCAGCCAAGACAGTGGAGTTCCCAGCATGGGCAAGAGTGCTGCCCTCCCCACCCCAGCTCATAACCCACACGTACCCACCCCCGCTTTCTGATCCCATGCCCCTACCCCTGCTTTTAGATCCCATGCTCCCTACAACCCCCTCCCTTCCCCCTCCCTCACTGTACTGCAGGGCTTGCCTAAGGCAGTAACTACTTGCTACACCACTGAGTTTATTAGAGGTTGCCTTATGCTCCTGCAGTGGAAGTGTCAAAGCCTAGCAAAAGTCTATGGACTCTTTGGAAAGAGTCAGCACCCATCTTCAGGCTAGATTTTCAAAATACCTTTTAGGAATTAAATCCATGTCTGGGTTTTCAAAGGAACTCATCAAATGGGACACTGAGCAATTTGGAAAACTCCTCCACTATGGAGTTTGGCTAGGTGCTAAGCACTTTTGAATAGCAGGTCCTTATTTAGGGCTGCTGGGCTTTTTGAAACTAGAAACCCACATCTGGGTTTCTTCAGGAATGCTCTCACAGCAACAGCACCATCCCACAGCTGTTATACGGCCCTCAGCCCCATGCTAACAGAGCACATACAATCAAACTGAACAGCTTGTTTTTGCTAGCTGTTCCATTTTCTTTTCTTTTCATACAGTGCTTTTTTAAAGTTTTGTTTCAAGGGCCAAATTAGTTATGAATTCTATTAGGCAGAGCCCAATAGTCAAATTCCAAATTTCTCAGTCATGCAAGTCTGTGTGTGTGCGACTCTGCCACTGGGCAAGTATCTTCCCTCCCAGATCCATCAGTCCTGGGCTTCAGATACTCCCCAAATCCATGGCAAGCATCCTATGTGCAGGCTCCAGGCCCAGAGGCCTTGGGGTTCAAATCCCCGCTAGTCTTGCTTGCTCCTAGCCAAAAGGCCAAGGAGCAAGTGAAATTCAATACCACCCCCTCTAGGAAAGCTCCTATCTGGAGCTGTTTCTTCTTGAGTATGACATAACCCTGCTTTGTGGTTTCTGTGCCTTTTTTCCTGGGCATGGATTTAAATGCACATTTCCATGCACCTAAACAAGATGGGTTGATGTTGCTTGCTGAAAAATCCTAATGACAGCCTCTCTGGCTGTGGTAAAACCTGCCAAGTTAAAAAGGCAATTTGGAAATATTTTAGAATAGGTCAAAAGATAGACATACTTTTGTCTTTGCTAGAGGAAGAAAGGTTTTGTGGTCCCCCCACCAATATATCTCACTAACACTTGCTAGCCAGCCTATCAAAACCCTAGCAAGGGAACTGAACCATAGACCAGGGGCGGGCAATTATTTTGGGCAGAAGGCCACTTACTGAGTTTTGGCAAGCCATCGAGGGCTGCATGACAGGTGGTCAGGAGCAGAAAAATATTAATTTTCTAAAATTTTTAGGGGCCCTGCGGGCCAGATAGAATGGCCTGGCAGGTAGCCCCCAGGCCACATTTTGCCCACCCCTGCCATAGACCCATTAACAAGCCAAGGAAGAATACAGGGTTTCCTTTAGTCTGCTAGTACAGGGGTTTTCAACCTTTTTAATCAAAGTACCCCTGATGGCTGGATGAGGAGCTTGGGGGAGGGGGAGGGTGGTGTGTGGCCAGACACACAGCAGGGGTGGGGACCAGCTGCAGAGTAATGAGGGGGGGCTGGCATGGGGGCAGGCAGGGGGAGAGTACCACTGCCTCTCAGGAGCAGAGGCAGAGCAGAGAAGATCACCGGGCTGGGATGGAGGCAGTGGCATCCCTCTGTGCGGTGGTGAAGCTCACTGGCCTGGTGGGTGGTGGCAGTGGCTGCCGTGCGTGAGTTTCTCTGTGCTGCAGAGGCGCTCCTGCCCTCGACCCACCCTGGCCCTGCTCCTGGGAGGTGGCAGCACTTTGTCCCTGCCTGCCCATGCGCACCCTGTAGGACCGTTCCAAGTTCCCCCGGGGTACATGTACCCCCAATTGACAGCCCCATGTGCTAGTATATATGCAGATGACTGTAGCCTTGCCTCAACTAACACTGGTTAAAAACACACTTGGCAACAGCGGCTTAATGCAAGACAAATATATTTCTTTGAATTGAGTTTTGAACTCAAATATCCTTGTAAAATGTTCTCACCAAACCTGGAAAAGTGCTGCAGGAGAAGCAGAATGGTTTGAAGTAGCAGCACATTTCATTTTCAAACTGCTCCCATCTGAGAGAAGAGATTTCCAAGGAACTTAAGCGATGTCCTCCATGAAGCTGCTGATTTAGCACTGGCATACTATTTGTCCCAGCAATGATATAAACGGTTTCTTTTGGCTATTAGACAAATCTCACTTTCAGCTCTTAAGGACCTGGTGTTTTTCCTGATTGTGAAAATCTGTAGCAGAAATTAATCTGAGATGGACTCTCCTAGCTGCGGTTCCTTTAACTCAGATAATACAACGATAGGAGCCATAAAAGTTACTTGGGGATATTTGGCCCAGATGCTGTGCTAATATGCACGTGCCAGCCTAATGAAGTCAACAGTGCTACAGATAGCTAATGATAAAGAATTCAGAGCCTCTGGCTTTATTGCTTTTTATGTCCTTTTCTGACCTTTGTACATTTCAATCATGGATAAATATATCCACAATGTGCTATGCTGCTTGGATGAGGAAGTATGTGAACCTTTATTTTTCCATCTGCTAGTGAAACGCAAGGTAGTGATTCACTTCCTGAGGGCTTGCCTACTTGGGGACACTCAGGACGCTTAATCCAAATTAACTTTTAAAGTGGATTAGTTAAATTGCATTAAGCCCCTCTCTGGACATTTTTTAAATTCTGAATGAAAAGTCTCTCTATTTTGATTTAGCATCTCATTCATCCAAAATGAATTAAGCTAACTTAATTTGTAAATTGAATTAAGCAAAATCAAAATAAGGATTCTAATTCTGAGGGAGAATGTCCACACCAGAGTTTATTGCATTTTAATTAATTCATATTAAACTCACACCATTAGGCTAATTCAGATTAATCTTCCTGAGAGTCCTTATGTAGACAAGCCCTGACAGACAGGGGGAGAATCTTGGAAGAAACTAGTCTGGAAATGGATTGTTTTACCACTTTGTTTCTCTCCATAGCTCTGCTCACCTCTGAAGGTACACCAGCTAAAATGTGTGCACATTTGCTGACTGAAGGGCACAGTTCAGTAGGTAAAGCTGTTACAGCCAGGAATGTGTAAGGACTGAAAACATGTCTGTGTATTCAAGTCTCAAACAAAATTAAGTCATTCAGCACAGCATTTTCTAAACCCACATATACTGACTGATCTCACAGGAAGAGAATCTGTGATATTAGGGTTAAAAAAAAATTTCCCTATTTAACTGTCAGTAGAACGGACACCTCAGTTAACAGTTTTCTACCATCAGGGGCTTAAATCAAATCACTGAATAATCCAGTTATTTTACTGAAGAGACGCCCCTGGTGTCCAGAAGTAGAACTGTCCAACCAGGGTCAGCAACAAGTCATGCAGATTGGCTGGATCCCAATAGCCTGAAGGCATTAGAAATAGCTAAGCGGCTGCTTGGGTTTTGGAACTGGTAGCTGAACTACTTTCCTTCCCACAAGAGACTTTGTCTTCATCTTTATTAAATGAAAGCAAGCCTACATGGCACAGCAGCTATTAGCCATTACTCTGCCAGCTTCCCTCTCAACACTCACCTGCCCAGACATGCCGGATGGTGCAGAATTCAGGTGTCCCCAACTGACCCACCACTGGTAGCTTTCTGTCATTCTAAAAGGGACACGGTTGTCCCCTGGATAACTGGGGCTTTGACCATTAAAAATTTGGTGCCCAACCTTCAAACAATTCTGAATGACAGGTTCTCTTAGGAGGCATTTCATAAAGAAAATGACTGTAGATACTATGGACATATCCACACAGCCTCATCATACCTGGGAACATCCCTGCAAAGCACACACTGCCCACTCACTCCCACACTGTACACACCAAACCCTAGGGACAAGGCTCGAGCCCCTATCTTCAGCTCTTAGTTTGGGATGTGTTACTGGCACAAAAACCGCCACCCAGCTGAAGTTTTGCTTCGTCTCTTCCATTTAACAGGGCCATGGCCTATCTGGAACATGCAGATATCAAGTGGCTGCAAATAAGGGGATAGTGACACTGATAAAGTGCTCAAATATTTTCTCTCTGCCTCTGTCTGCTTTGTATTTGGGACTGCAAGCCCTGTGGGGCAGGTGGCGCCTGCAAGCATTTGTGCCACACCTAACACAATGGTGTGCTAGGACTCAACTGCCATACCACATAAAGAACAAACACTATTGATTTTAAAAGCAAGATCTTTTCCCAGTCTAGGAAAAACCTCTGAACATTTGGTTCCAGCTTTACGCTCCAAGTTTTTTTTTTCCCTGAAAATGTAAGATAGGGTCAGTCTCACAAGGTATTATTCAGACCTTAACTAATACAAGGAAGAGAGGGAAAAAGTCCATGAGGAATATAGTGTGCAGACAGAGGTGACAAATTTTGCCCAGTTTGGCCAAAGAGAGGTTTATAGCTGTGACTAAAGACAAGTGCACGGCTGCAAACAGCTTAAAAATGGCTAATTGGGTGAAAAATCTGACCTTCATTGCATGAGGTATCAGATAAAGGTGTTACAGCATGTAGCATCTATTGCAACTTGTGTTTGCTGAGTTCCCACCCTGCCACTGTTTTCAGAATGGGAGGGGGAAGGGAGCAAAGGGTTCACAGTCTGGGGGGGGTTTCAGCCTCACTGGGAGGGTGGGCAGGTGTATTGCAGCCCCTTCCCCCCAAGGTGGGGGGGGCTCCAATTCACCCACCCCACACTTCAGCACCAGCACCACCACTACCACCACCCACCAGCCTGGTGACCTTCTCCGGTCTGCAGAAGGGCACCGCTGCCCTCACCCCAGCCCTGCGTGCTTCCCCACCCTGCCCCAGCCCTGCTTCTAAGGGGCGGTAGCACTCAGTCCCTGCCCACGCGCTGTCCTTGCCTCCCTGCTCAGTGTCCGGCCATACAGTCCCCACCCCCCCTTGGCATTCAGCCACGTTCCCCTTCTCTCCCTCTTCCCCCAGTGTCTGGCTGCGCATCACACCCTCCGCCACTCCCCCACTCAGCACTGGCCGCTGGGAGTACTTAGACTAAAAAAGGGTGAAAACCTCTGGTTTAGTGCTATTTCGCTATAACACTCATTTTAAATTGATACCCGCTTCTACTTAGTGCTCAGCAAGTTTCATTATAATGCTGATGGTCGCCATCTTGGGCATCAAATGCTTTGTTTTACTTAATGCTCATTTCGCTTAACACTAAGTTTTTCAGAAACTGGTTGAGAGCACTAAGCGGGGGCTGCCTGTATTTGATCAGAAGTTAGAAAGACCTGAATGGTGACAATAGGTGAATGAAGTCAAGTTCATTTAATTAATATAGATGCAGACAGAAGTGACGATTTCTACTCAATCTGGCACCTTGAAGTGCTTTACAGGTGTGCACTGACAGAAATGCATGGCTGTAGAGTGCTTTAAAAGAGCCCAATCCCACAACAACCTGACCCTTCATTACATGAAGGTTCAGCTGAAGGTGCTCCAGAGGAGTGCCTACATTAACAGGTCTGCATGTGACAGGAGCAGGACTGGACAGCCCTCCTTCCAGCACTGTTTTCAGAATGGGAGGGAGGAGAGGGAGCAGGGGAAGCTCATTTTGGGGCTTGCCCAGCTGGGGATGGCGGGGGGCTTCAATCCACCTGCTCCACCCTCCAGCACCAGCTGAAGAAACCCCAGACTGAACTCCCTCAGCTCACTCCCTCTCTCATTCTGAAGTCAGAGCCAAGCATGGAGGAGAAAGGGGAGGAGCGGGGCTAGGGGACAGCAGTGGCGGACTTGCAGCCACTCCAAATTGCAACCAAATCCCCCAACCCCTGGGACGCAGCAGGGAATGTCTGTTGGGTCCAGGGAATTGCTGTAACTCAGAACTTCATATGAAACACTATGAGTTATAGCAGGGAGCTGCACTTCTGTCTGCACCTTAAATACTTTACTGACTTTTGAAAATGCAGTGTCGATGCTAGAGAATCTTCAGCCCCGCATCTGGAAGAGTGCCTCACATGCTTGCTGACGATCTGTACTCTCTTGTAATAATACCAGTAGTTTAACTATTGAAGGAGAGAAAAGAATTTACCATCTCTGCCCAACTAAACTCACCTTGGAGGATGACTTGAAAAGCCAGCCATAGACTGTGATGTGCTATTTGTATGCACTGAACTTTATTTATAAATGAATTTAGGGAAATAAGGTTTATCATATCAGAGCACACTATCATTACATCCAGTACTAGAACTGAGAGAAAACACATCTATGCCAATGCTGGACATTGGAGACTGGGAAACAGAATGTTAAATTCCTTCCTGGTTCTTCTGTAGCTTTGTAGCTGCTCCAAGAAGCAAAAGAATCGATTCCCTTTGTTTGAGCTTGCATAACCAAACAATGTTATCAATGATCATAGAAATGCCTAGCTCATAACCTTCTTCAGTAATGAATGTAAAAAGCTGCCAATGCTGTGTGAACTATTAGACCCTCTGTTCATTTTAAATCTGTCCATTAATTTGAGCTAGCTTTTGTATTAACAAGCAAAAAGGGAACAGTCAGCTTTTATTACATGCTTTACCATCGTAACTCTGTTATTTAAATCTCCTGCAGCTTGCTTTATTTGCAGCTGAAATAATACTAGCATTTTTAAAAAACACTGTATTTGTGAAATTGGAGCAACAAATCTACCTCCTGGAAAGGGCTTGGTTCTATGTAGAAACATTCCACAGGCTGGGATATAAATGTGAGATGCCCTAATCCCATCAATACATAGCAGAGACCCCAGGGATATCAATGGGAGGTTTGCCTAGAGATCAAACATAGAATGTGATTTTCATGAATTAACTGTGCATTTAGTTATTTGTTCAATGCTTTGCTTAATCTAACACTACCCAGATGGAAAATATCTTTAGGGCCATCAGAATTTCTTCTCTCTGACTCTGTTCTTCCTCCAATCTCCTTGTTCTTTTTATTTGGGCTTTCCCTACAGCAGTTCTCAGCCTTCCAAGCTTCACTACCACCCTCTGCTCTGCTTGATTTAGCTGAAGCTATCAAGTAAACAATAGTGAAAGGTTAATATTTAAAGCATCAGCGCTAGCAGCCCAGCAAGATGAACAGGAAGGGAGCATCACATCTCAGAGCCATTGTTTCAGGCTCCCTGCTGAGTGACTCAGGAAGGCCTTGTGCATTGGATACACTCAGTTCTCTTGTTCCTCACTAGACTAGAGGACTGGAAACTGAATTTTTAAAAAGAATGGAGTATGCCATTGGCCAACAGGGATCTCACCTGGTGTATTTACATGACACCACAAGGAGCTGGATTTGGCCAGTGGTCTGGCTACACTTCCTGTTGTTTTGGTACAGGTCATCTCTGATAGCCTATTCTGGCCCTCTTGAAACTCAGCTTGGAAATTTCCAGAGGAGGAAGTGAAACTTTGCTGTGGTTTTCAGTTGCATGATGAGTTTAGCTTCTTCTCTCCACTTAGTCAGCACAGTAACCAGAGCACCTGCAAACAATGAAGAAAAAACAAAGCACCATTCTGAGGAAAGACTAAGGGATCTGGGACTGTTCAGCCTGGGGAAGAGCAGATTGAGGGGGGACTTGGTGGCCATCTATCTATAAGTATGTAAGGTGTGAATATCAGGTGCTAGGAAAAAAACTGTTCACTAGGACACCCCAGGAGAGGACACAGAGGAATGGCCATAAACTGTTAGAGGATGGTTTCAGGTTGGATGCAAGGAAGAACTTCTTTATGGTAAGGCTGACCAGAAATCTGGAATAGGCTTCCCACAGAGGTGGTGCAGTCTTCAACCTTGGAAGGTGTCAAGAGGAGACTGGACAGACATCTTGCTGGGTTCATTTGATCTCGGCCGTATTCCTGCCCAGAGCAGGGGGGTTGGACTGGATGATCTTTTCAGGTCCCTTCCAGCCCTTCATTTCTATGATTCTCCCCAGCTGTTAGACTTAGAGGTATATCCTCAGCCTCCTTAAGTTGCTCCCACTTTAGTGAGCTCAGCAGAGCTCTGACACATTGCACCAGCTAAGGCACTGCCTGCTAATGTATTAGCAGAAATTAGTCTTTTAGTTCTCTCTCTCAGCCTGGGTCCATGCTCAGAATTTTCTTCAACAGTGCAGCAGCCACTCGAGAGACCACTACGTGTCACTCAATATTCATACCCGCTACCAATTCCCAAGTCAGGTGTAGGTCAAATATACCATCTACCACTGACTGTACTCACGCCAACTTCATTCCAGAGATTGCTGTTGAGATATTATTTCCATAAATCATATGCTACATAAAGATTGAAAGTGGGTGGATAGAGAAAGGAACATCTCAGGGACATCATTTAACATCTCAGGAACACCTTCAGGGGCCTGTAGTAGCCTTACAACAAAGGACAGCTGCCTAGAGGTTAGAGCACAGAGCAGAAAAATCAACCCTTTTGTTCTCTTCCCTTCTGTTTCTTGTTGAATATCCTGGTCTAGTAACTCCAGTCCCAGCATGTCTGTATCTCATTATCTTCACTTTACAGACATAAAAACACAAACCTATTTCTGAAAAGGACCAGCCTGACTTCCCTGAATACAAAGGCCTGCACTTATCCGAGGAGGAAAAAGCAATTATAATGAAAAATGCATATAAAGGAAGTAAATGCTGATGTGGAAGGAGTACTCCTAGACTTGAGAAGGTAATTACTTCTGTGCCCACCCCATCATTGGCACTTGTCTGAATTTGCTGATTGGCATCTTGGTGGGGGAGGGCAGGGAAGGTGCTTTCCTTTCTGCTTGCCAACATGAAGAGCTGAAACACTAGGTCCCAGACAGATTGCTAAATGCCTTAAAGAACATAAGAAGTGCCACACTGGATTAGACTAATGGTCCACCTAGCTCAGTATCTTGTCTGGCAGTGGTAGCGGTGGATGCTTTAGAGGAAGACCATTGAACCAGATATCTCTAGATCGATCTATCCCCTATCTGTTACCCCACCGTACCACACCCCCTGGCACCCACCAGCATGGTTTTAGAGATGCCAGAGGAAATCTCTTAAACTGTTCTGTTGAACAGATATTAATAGATCTTTTATTAATGAATTTGTCCAATTCCTTTCTGAACTTAGCTATGCTACCCAGTTCCACCACCTCCTGTGGCAATGAATTCCACAAGTATACATTGTGTAAGAAAGTACTTTATCTTGTTAGTTTTAAACCTTCCTCCTATGAATTTCAGTGAGTGCCCCCTAGTTCTGGGACTTGATGAATAACAATCCCCTGGTCACTTTGTCCACACGCTTCATAATTTTATAGGCCTCTGTAGGCTGCACACTATGGGGCTGGGCAGGGCTGGCCCTCCTTGCTCGCTGCCACCACATTGAGCTTCAGGGACTCGCACACTCCTGGGACTCCAAGGACCCCCACCCCACCACCACACGCTTCCACATACTCCCACACACACCTAACACTACCCCACACTCCCCATGCCAGCCACATACCCCACACCCTTCTGCACCCCCCACCCACAATATACAAGAGTAAGACTGTATTTTGAGCTCTTATTTAATCACCTCTAGATACACTATGCACACACACACACATCAGGACATATTTTTAAAAATAAAATTAAAACAAGTTCAAGCAGATATTTGATTTTTTTAGTATATGATTTTTTTTCCAGTTTCAAGTTGGCAACCGGCCCCCATCTCAAAAAAAAAAAAATGCTTCCAGAACAAGGGGAGAGACACTTCCAGGAGCAGAGGTCAGCAGTTACAGGGCCAGACTTCTGGTTCCAAGATGGCAGCCAGGTGCAGGGCACCTGTCAAAGGGTGGGGTACCCTTGCAGCCCTCAACAGCTCACCAAGACTTGTTAGCAGCCCTCCAGCCAAAACAACTGCCCACCTCTGCCCTAAACCCGCCCCAGGAGACAGTTCAGGAAGGTTTTTACAATGATGTTTCCTGTGCAGGACCAGATTAATGCACAGGCAAACTAGGCACATGCCTAGGGCCAGGTGAAGAAGGGGCCCAGTTGTACTTATTTTACATATAATAATTATAGACTGAAAAAGTAATATAAATATACAGTATTAAGTAGAGGCCCACGAGTTTTCCTAGGGCCCACTAAAGGCTTAATCTGGCCCTGTTCTGTGGTGGACAGCAAGGCGATCCCTCTGTAATTTCCAGTCAGATCCATCTTCTTTCTTGAAGACTCTTACATGGCATCTGGGAGTTTTCCAGATCTTTAAGCTGACATATAAAGATACTTAGCTGAAATATGAAGGTATATCAAAATCACATTTTGATAAAATACTATAATGTATACAGATAAGAGAACAATAAAACTCATCACATAGACAACTATCTTTTCCATATACATATAATCCCTGACCCTTGCTGAGAAGTGCAACGTTCTTATCTGATTGATGTTTCCTTTTGAATTTGTGATGCCAGTGTCAGGAAAACTGGCTGTAACACTACAATAATCATTCAAGAAATAAAACACAGTTAAGGTGTTACAGGTTACCCAGAAGTGGAACCACATTAAAGTTAAATAAATCAGAACTTTTTTAATATAAAGAATTAACAGTTCCCTCTACTGTTTTTTTTCCTTCCCATTTCATTGTGATTAATATGTTCAGACACTTAGCAAATGAATGCTTTACTCATTCATTAACTTCACCACACATTGGGTGATATTAACTAGATATGGACATTTATCAGGTTAAACTACACCTTTGAATAAAGGTTTGGATAAAAAAATTGGACCAAGTTTACTCTGTAGGAACATACATGTTGGGAAAATTGTTCTTAGGTGTTACCTCAAGGGGTGAGAGCATACCTATTCTTTCCTATGCCTCTTCTGTCTCTCGCACTAGGAAGTCCAGTTGTGTCAGTGACTGTGAGGATAAGATGATACTCAATCGTATTGCTTGCTAGATCAAGCACTTGTGCGATATACCATAACATCTATACATCCACAGATGGACTCCTAAAATTAATTAATCAATTTATCATTTATAATAAATTTTGCAGACAAAAATGTTATGTTAGGTTGATGACATCTTGCAGTTTGCTACCTACAAACTGAGATTCCACTTTTTCTAACAAAATGATTCTAAGGCTGTGTGGCGAAACTTTCATGGCCATCAATTTGGGACCTGTTCATTAACCTCAATCCAGAGTTACACAGTCACATACCTTACAGTACTTTCCTGTACCATGCACAGTGGCACCATGTACCATGCACACTAGCACGGTCTTCTGGGGCTTCAGCATTCTGTGCTAGAATGATTTGAATGCTAAAGAACCATAAGGATTTAGCATTAGCCAGTTACTATCAACCAAAATATTGTGTTGAATTCCAGCCAGCAAGTCTACGATACCAGGACTTCGTGATTCTTTTCAGGTATTTTGCTCCCATAGGTGGTAATTAGTAATCTCTCACTGCTTTGATAAACTTTGTATGAGCTTGAAGTACTTGATCTTTCTTGCAAGGAAAAAAATTAGTTAAAAATGTATATAAAGGTGAAAGTTAGGCCCCTGACTCATTTAACTGCATTTCTTACTGAGCTTTCTACACAAAAAAATATTCAATAATTAAACAGTTCTTTGTGAAAAAAGGAAAAAGGCTACAAAGGAAAATATTTAGGAAAAGAAATACTTTATTGGAAAAAAAATTACATTTCACTTGCACACCATGAAAATATTTGTTTAATCTTCATAAGAAGAGATTAAGATTTTCATCCAAAAAAAATACACTCTGTATTACAGCATTACTCATTATGATGATAAACTCTGCTGGCATCCGCACTGTTCATT
The DNA here is from genome assembly GCF_052110815.1 of Crocodylus siamensis. Classification (NCBI taxonomy): domain Eukaryota; kingdom Metazoa; phylum Chordata; order Crocodylia; family Crocodylidae; genus Crocodylus; species Crocodylus siamensis. Next base: position 260,130,009 of record NC_143395.1, on the reverse strand, counting down.
TCTACTGAGCAGTACAGCAGGATTAAAATGTGCTTCATACAAAAACCCTAAATATTGGCCTCTTCCAGTTGCTCCTACTTCTTAGTTCAGAAAGGCTTCCAACCCACTTGGGTTAATATTTAAAATTTATTTTAAGCAAGGCCAAATTTTTGTCACCCTTTCCTTATTTAATTCTGAAATAATTGAATAATTGATCAATAACCTAAAAAATTCATATTCTCATTCTCCCAGTTATTAAGTTAAAAAGCACATTAAAATAGCATTTATGAAACAATGGTTCATTTCCCAATTAGTGACATAAAAAGACTATATTCAAAATTACACAAACAACAAATAGTAAATTCATGAACTGCATTAGAATAAGTCATCCAGAATGTACACATTTCTCTCTCATATAAACCAACTCCTATAATGATAAGCTATGCTGCAGTTTTCCAGCGTTGAGAGGGGGGAAATATTGTTCAACCAACTAATATTAATATTTTTACATAAAAACTAACTTTACTAGATTCAACTGAAAAATGTTTGGATAAGGTTTCCAATTTGCAAAGCACTTAAGCACAAATTCCGTCTTAACCATGTAAGACAGAGTGCTTTGCTAGGTATACCATGTCATGTATATACCATAAGTGATCTTACAAAATTACTTGTTAACAGTTTCTGCAGACAAAGTGTTGTTAGGCTGACAATTTGTAGTTTGTTGCTTCAAAATGAATTTTTTGAAATGCCTGCATTTATGCTAATATACCTTTGGTTCAGGAAGATTTGAGAAAAAAATGTAAATGGACACACACACACACACACACACACACACCCACCCCAATTAAAATTTAAAACTTAAAAGGAAAATAATAACCCACAGGCTGAAGAATACAGCACAATTTTAATTTAGTGCTTCCTGCACTGGAGTTTGAGCTTTACTGGGCACCTTAGGCCTTTCTTGTGTAAAAGCCCATGAATCCAAACAATGTGGCAGCCTTGTAGGATGAACTAGAGGTATTTGTTCCATAAAATTATCACTGATGGCTTGGGGGTGGGAAATGTGAAACAAATACCGGATCTGCTAACATTGGTAAGGTGCGAGTATTGTCACAACGGAAATTGAAATAACCTGTGATGTTAGCAAAAGAAAACCATTCTGCTCTCTATTTCTAGTGGTCTCCTGATTAGGAAGACAAATACTAATTTTCTAACTATGAAACAATTTCCTGTTATGGGAAATGTAGTAGGCTGGAATAACCCAACTAAGATTATTGGGACTTTATTACTGGTTCCACCCAGTTTGAGATTTTCTTTTTAACCATTAAAAGAAGATGATACTGGCCAGTAATACAATATCTGTATTTTCAAAAGGAGCTGGCTCTTACTTTTAGAAGAGTAGGTGATTCTAAAAGAATTCTAGATAAAATGTCCTACTAACTTAGTACATACTATTGTACCAAATAAGAACTATTATTTTATTACACGTTCAGGCCCAAATCCCAGCAAGTGCTACCGTGTTTTCTTAAACTTTAATGCAGGAGTAGCCCAAATGGCAGCAAAAGGAACTAGCAGTGTGTGTGTTAAAAGTTTAAGGACTTATTTGCAGGATTGAGGCCCAAATCTTCCAAAAGGTGGGCAAAATTCTATCCTCATATTTCATTGTCCAAATATACAAAGAGGCACCTGTAAATTAAGTATATTGGCACCATTTAACCTCCCTGGAAATCCCCCCCTTTTTAATCCATTAGCAGAATTTCATCAGTAAATCCAGCACCGAAAAAAAGTGGGTAACCTAGTGGGATTCCAATTCAGGAGAAAATTGGGCACATAATCTGGCATGTAACCACCCACCCACCCACCTCTTCCCCCACTTTGTTCAGGCACAGCCTAGGCACTCTATTGAAAAACAAACCCAGTCTTACTGGACCCTCCTTTTCCTAAGATTTTGTCACTGAAACAAAAAGCAAAGCTACATATCTAATCTGCCAGCTCAGAAGAATTGTCTTCCTGAGTAGTGAGACAGAGAAGTAACTGGATGTTGATAGTTGTCCCTGAAGAGCTCAAGACTCCTCACATATACATGGTACCTACTGATTCTGATTAGTCAGGTATGTGCATAGTATTGCAAAAAAAGTATTCCAACTAATGTGTTAATTTCTTTAGTTCTTTGCTATCTCTGAAAAGTAGCAGCAGCAATTTCTTTCCATCTACAGATAAGTGAAAACTCCCAAGAGAGGAAAAAAAGGCTAAATTCTTACCTAAGTTTTGGCAAACAGTCACTCTTAAGTATTATCAGGAGACTAGACTGCTCCCCTACCCCCTTTCAAAAATTGCTACTACTTATTATGGTCAAAATCTCCAGTCCTCGTTAAGTACATTCATATCCCAGGCATACACAACATCCGAAACGGGGCCCTAGAATCTGACGCTGACACTGGCACCTACAGGAAAGGCCCTATAAAAAAAATGTAAACAGACAAAGATGCATGAAAACTCATAACAGATTCTTGACACTGGAAGCAATTTGCTTTTGTCCTGTTCTCCCAGCCAGAGAAATCTGAGTTGACAATGGATCCGTTGAAAGTCAGGCCACATATTAAGGATAAATTCTTATTACTGTACAAGCTTCTCAGCTTACTATCATGTACTGACTTAAGAAAATATATTTTCTTCATCTCTCCTTTTTGTACTTCATTTGAGAGGCAGCTCTCTTTCAAATCCTGTGCATCATCCAGTCACGTTCACCTTGATTCTCTTGCCTCATCTCTTCATACATAGCTTACTCTTAGTTTCCTACCTCCAGGGAAATTATTTAAACAAAAAACAATTTTAACTTAGCCCAACCTTTACTTCATTATGTGAATGCAACTTGAAACCTAAATTTGGAGCCTACTTGATAATTGATTTTAAAAATAAAGATGCACAATTTAGTAGTGGACAGGGCAACAATATTTAAGAGTTTTCCCCCCCCAAAGAGTTATCTGCTATACTACTACTACTTCCTTCTACAATTAAGCATCTAAGCCTTATTGCAGGAAAGATGAAATTCATGAGAGCCAACCAGAAAGTACACAAACACAAGAGCCTACATTTTCACTAGAAATTAAAAATCACTGTCATTACACAGCACTCTTTTTTGTTGTTGTTTACTTTTTATATATGCCTCAATGACACCTTTAAGAGAGGTAAATACAGAACAGGTCCACCTATTCAATACAAAGCACCAGCACCACAAACGTCAAGTACACAGAAAGTTTGTTTTAAATATTTTTAACAATTTAGAACTAAAAAAATATTACTTTAAAAGGCATCTTTATTTATGTTCCTCTGTCCAGGGCTGGTGGGGTTGTACTCTCCCTACCACATGGTCGCTACCCTTCTACTCTCTTCCCTTGCCATTTCACGTTCCTGGAAGAGGCAGATATGGTGCAACTGGGACCTGAAACCACAGTGCTGTCTATAAAAATAGAATTCATTCAGACTTTCCGCTTGCATTCTGAAGGCATGCACAGCCAGCCCCCAAATTCTTCCCACTGCAACTAAAATGTCAGCACGCACACACACACACAGATGTATACATACACACGCACACAAACCACATATGCTATGATCTTCTAGACACGGTTTTTCTAAATAGCAATGCAACAACAAAGGCAATAGGTAAGTAATACATGGGATTTCTGTGGTAACATATGGCACAGCCCCCTCTCACATTGCTGGCACTCTCACCAACGTGCTGCTTTATTCTCTATCCCATAAATTCAGTTTTCTGCATCAAGATCTGCAACTACTCACTGGGGCACCAGTTCAAGAATGCATCAATTAAACTTGTTCAGGAAAACACTCAGACACATGCGTAAGTCCCATTTGTTTAAAAGACCCATTAAAATTAAAGCATATGCTTAAGCATTTTCCTAAATTAAAGCTATAACGAGCCCAGTAGCTGAAGCAACAAGTGCCAATTTACAGAATGTTTCCTTCAGTGTCATCATTCAGTTCCTGGTTATCTGTACGGAAGCTCTGAGGCCACTATAAAAGGCTGCACTTTTGGTATGTTCTTCCCTCTAGAAAATTGCCTTCTGATTCGTATTTAAACAATGAGCAGGTAGTTCAGACTCTTTCTGACCAAAAACATATCTGCAATATCAGATCTCCCAGTGTTCAAGGCCATTCTTTAGTGAATTAAGGACACACTTTTCATGTTTCTGAAAAGAAACAGATGCATCTTATTATCTTAAAACCTGCTAATGTAAAATGTACATAAACCATCATTTTACCCATTATTCAACGATACTGGCAGCACGATGTATACTTTCAAAGCTTAACTCCCAGTATTGACATTCATGGCAGTTATTACATTTCAGAACGCTAGCAGAATAGAAAATTATCTTTCAATAGTCTCAATTACCAACAGTAAATACCAAAAGAACATTTTCAAAGACTTTATTTTTAAAATCTTCTATTCCAATTATTTTACAAATAATCTGTTCCTCTTAACAGGAGGTGAGTAGTGTTCTAGGAGTGATCAGTGAAAGGATGCAATCTAATGCAAGAGAACCAGTTGTTTTCTTTCTCTCTCCTAGTTAATCAAAAAATATCTTGGCTTCAAAGAAGCCAAAAATTTATATCATGTATGTACTGGCTTGTAAACCAATTATTTAAATGGGTAAAGGTGAGCCACTGTGTTATTTAATTGAGGGACACCTGGCGTACATACGGATAGACAAATCAACTTCTCTGCTGGACTTGAGCAACTGAACAAGCACCTTTAAAAGAGAAATCACCAGGGCTCTGCTCAATTGGATGGCCTGCCTCTTCCCACTCACAGAATTGACCTAAATATGCAATATGCAATACAGGAATTAGGGATATAGCCTCTAAATTAGAACTTCCTAGACCTTAAATGCTGGAGGCTGCAAGTGATAGGAACAGTGGAAAAAACCCTGGTCATACCCGTTCACTATCCCTTTCAGCATCTGCTACCACTGTGAGACACAGGATACTGGGCAAGATGGATATATGGTCTGACCCAGTGAACGGCAATTCTTAGGTTTTCTAATGGATAATGCACAAGTGTGTAATCTGGCACTGCACTTGAGTAACAGTTTCCCATCCCATGCTCTTGCTTATGTGGCCTTCATCTAAAGCCATACTGTATGTTAACAATGTGCCTTGTTAGGGCACAGCACAGCCAAGTGCTGCTTCGAACAGAGCGTGGAATGAACAGAGGCAGTTCCTGCTCCAGAGCCCCTAATCTCTTGTGCATCATATAGGACAATATACCATCTGACCTACCAGTAAGCGTGAAAGTAAAGTGCACATGGGAATGGAGATGCAGAATGCTGGAGTTATTTTTCAATAAATGAATAAAGGTGTTTGACAACTAAGGAACTAAACTCTAAATAGCAGCAACAACATAATCCTGTATAAAACTCAGTCTCACACTTTGGAGTTCCTAACTGCATCTCCTTTCCTTTCATGGATGTTACACCTTAACTCTCCAAGTAAGTCTCTGCTGTTATGAAACTCATTCAAAGAAATGCTCAGAAGGCAAACCTATTATGATTGGCCAATCCTGTGATTTTACACTGGGATAACATTCGTCTCTAAAAATAGGCTCTTTCCCTAAGTGCCCATTAATTCTTTTTTACCCAATTAAAAAAAAAAAAAAAGTCTTCAATTGAATTCACTTTACCCAGGAAGACTATCAACTGTTCTTGTTCTCTTTAATTCTGAAATGGTCCAACATTTAGATCTTTTTTTTGGATGTTACGCACAATATATTAAATGTAGACATTTATTACAATCTTTCTTGCCACATATCATAAAATAAATTAATACAATCACCGTAACAATATCACACAACAAATCATCACTTTCCAATCAAAATAAGTATGAGATACGTCTAAACAAGGCAGTATTTTTAGCTAGAAACCTTGGTCCACCGAATATTTTATATAGGACAGGGGTGGGCAATTATTTTGGGCAGAGGGCTGCTTACTGAGTTTTGGCAAGTCATTGATGGCCACATGACAGGCAGCCAGGGGCAGATAAGTATTAATTTTCTAAATTTTTTTAGGGGCCCCATGGGCTGGATAGAATGGCCTGGCAGGCCACATCTGGCCCACGGGCCACATTTTGCCCACCCCAGTATAGGATTTTGATTACAGATTCATTACATTTGAAAGTGTAAATCACCAAACAAACATTTTAGTTAGCTATTTTACTACAAGCTTTTTAAAAAAGTGCGCTTATACCAAGCGAAAATAAAATTTCCACAAACCACATTTCTTTGACATTATCATGATGAGTTTATCCATGTAACTTTCAAGGAAGTCAAAGTTTAGAGCATGTGAAAGGTACATTTAGGCCAGAATAGAGAAAATAATTCATTTTAAGGTAAGTTTTGGTCTACCAAAATGACTCCACAAATTAGTGAAATTGCACTAATCAAAATGGCTGTACACATGGACTGAAAATGTCATTACCAGAAAAGGATTGAAATACAAACTGATTAGCTGTAGCAAACAACAGGAACCTTCCTTTTTCTTACTAGTCATAAAAATTAATGAACAGAATTTACTGAATCTAGTAGTCTCTGCCAAGGTGCTTGCCCTCTGCAGTTAACAGACGCCCTTTTGGCTTACCTTAGTTATCATTTAGTTACTTTTTTGTGTAAGGATTTCTGAGGAGATAAGACCACAGGCACCAACTTTGGTTTTTGCTGGCAGGTGGGGGTTTTTCTGCGTTCTTGCACCAAGCCCCACACATGCACAGAAGCAGCAGCGTATTACTTCAACCCAGCACGCCCAACATGGTTCATGGGTGCTGAGCACCCGCTAAATTTCTTCCATGGGTGCTTTAGCCCCAGATCACCCACAGAGTCAGTGCCTATGGATAAGACTCACAACTCCGGAGATCTGGTCACTTCCTTGTAATAAATAATGGTTAGATGTCCTGAAGGACAAGTAAAACAAACATTTCCTGGTTGTTCCACAAATAATTTCATTATAAATGCTATTTTTGTGAATCAGGACTCGCAGTAGAGATGATATCTTTTATTAGACCAACAAGATTTTTGCCAAAAATTCTTCAATTTCTTTAAAGAAATATTTTTCAAAAATCTTGTTGGTCTAATAAAAGACATCATCTCTAGTACAAGTCCTGACTACCTGTTCCTCCAGACCAATACAGCTACAACCTGGATATCTGACACCTTTGTGGATGTCGCATCCACAAAAGGAAAAGGGGAAAATAAGGTTGATTGGATATGATTGTGCTGAGTTGATGTATTTTGCTCTAAATTGTGTTCTTAAATGAAAAAAACAAAAAAAAAAAGCCACTGCCCTACACACACGCACACATGCACACTAGAAAAAAAAGTGCAGTATAACATTTAACAAGTAAAAATGAACCTACATTTTATGCATAGCTTCAATATTTTTAAATATCTATGTCTGTGTGTTTCAATTACAAAAAGGTAAATACCATATGCATTTACAGGAGTTTGCTTAATGATTCCTCCATTGTTAACAGAGGCCAAGCATTATTCTAAACCTTCCACATAGGTCTAACCACATTTGGGGTAATTCAATGGGCAGTTAAATCCAACAACATATAAGCAAATCCCACTATCTTCAACCCAATTTACTTTCAGCAGTGGCTGCCAAATCTTGTCAGTAGAAAATCTGAACTGCCAGCTCAGCTTTTAAAGCAGATGTTTGCTCTTCTGCTTTCTCCTGAATATTATATTAATTTCTTACGATGTCATAGCTATTAGGCTAGAGATCAATGACTGAAGTGCTCCACCTTCCTCTGAAGCACCAGGAACAGGCCACTGCTGCATTTCCCAATATCTGACCTCAGTCAGTGCTCCAACCTGCTAACACACATGTTTAGTTCCTTATTAGCTTGCCCCTACTCTATCTTATGGTAAAATGTGCTTTCACCTCTGCTTTCCAGATTAAAAAAAAAAAAAAATCTGTGTTAAATGATAATTCAGTCCAACTCCTGTTGGTTTAAAACAAACAAATCAAAACTAAATGTAGCCATCAGGGCCATTTCTGTAGATCCACAAACTAATATATTTTTCCCTTCATGCTAAAAAGGACTTGTTTTGGTAGCAATTATCATGTTTGTCACATGTATGGTCTCTTGATAGCAAGAAACTTGGATAGACTGTTGTTATTACTACTATGATTTCAAAAAGGGAGGAGGGATTATGAACTTTCTTTCACTGTTTTCTTTGAAATGAAGAACCTGAAATTTGCCTTAAGCTATGGAGAAATAAAGATTCTGGATGGAATAAGGTTAGATTTACAACTGAAGCAATGCAAAAGCCTCCAAGAGATAGGGCAGTGAAATATCCTTTTTGTTCAAAAGCTGTTGTCTCTAGAAGTTAAGATTTCCCATGCAGCTTCCATAGTAAGATATACAGCAAAAGCTGTGTTAACTGGCACTTTATTAGCCAGAAAACTCTATTAACTGGCATCTGAGGGATGCGGCAAAAGCGAAACTGGAAGTACCACTTCTGGGGGACTTCCCGTTTTGCTGCCGCAAGCCAAGTTTTTCTTTGCCACTTCTTCAGCCCACGGCCCAGGGCAAAGCAGCCTGCATGGGGCAAAACAGCTTGCACAGGGCCCCCCTCTCTGTCCCACGGCACACTGACACCGGGGAGTGTACCAAACGGTGTACGTTTGATTAACCGGCATCCCCCATTCCCAGGGGATGCCAGATAACAGAGCTTTTACTGTATCTATATTAAAAAGGACAACTGATGAATATAAAGAGCTGTTTCTCTGTATATTTATGAGAAGTGATTAACAAGAAACAAAACTAATTCAAAGTTTAAAAACACAATACAGAGGAAAAAAGCTACTGTTTACTTTGCCACCTTTACAAGATTTAGAGGACTGTCACAAGCTCCCCCCTTCAGTGTAGATGGCTATACTTCATTTGACACCAGAATTATTATTGCTACAGTTATTTCATGGCAGTGGTTACCATAAATTGTGGCAGCAGTCAAGTTTACTAGGTAACCTATGGATTCTTTTTCTGTTTCTTAAATAAGAAAGACAAATTTGTAATTGCAGAGCAAAATCAGACTCGATTATGAAACTGTTAGCTAGGTAGGACAAAACCTGAGAGTTCTCTAAATCTATTACAAGATGCATTTACTTAAATGGCATTTACTGACTGAAAATGAGGGATTTAAGAGGCCTATGAATTATACTACCTTCGTCCTATTAATGAGAAGAAGAAAAAAATCAGTTCAGCCTAACATTAGCTGTAAAAATAGTTTTGTTTGCCCCCACTAGAGGCCAAACAACAGTACCAATAACAGAAAGTCCACACAGGAACTCAGTGAAGATAACTTGCACAACTGCAGACTTTAAAACCAGACCCAGGTTTGTTGGCAGGAGTGAGGGAGAGTGGCTCAAGCTAGATCACTGACACTGATTATAAATCAGACAACCCTTGCCAGGAGAAGGATGCTGGGGAGGAACACAGGAGACAACGACCTTGTGTTTTTGCTGTGCAAAACAAAGCTGCCCTCCCTTCTTGGTGAGCATCTGATCTCTGCTATTGTACAAAAGTGCAATTTCTGTGCTACCAGGACAAGTCCACATGCCAAGAGATGTCAAGAACTTGTGACTGCTCACTGAAGTCAACAGAAGCTGTATGTGGTCAAGACCTTCCGCCGAAAAACAGTAAATATAAGATGTGCCTGAGAGTATGCAGGGAACTGCAAAGGACTGAGGCCCCATGCTACAAAAGCTTCAGGGGACAGAAGTCTGATAAAAAAAATGGAATTATATTTCCCCAGCTGTTCTGTAAAAGGAAAGAAAAAGCTAGGTCAGGGGCACCGTTATACTGAGGTGCTCAGGTACTACAGTGATTATGAGAGAACAGTAGAGCTATCTAGATATATTTCAACATCCCGCTATACACAAGCATGAAACAGACAAGCAATGTTGTCCATCTTGCTCATGAGAGATTCAAAGAAACTTGATAAGAATATAGCAATATAAATGATAAATATAAAATGGAATAAACTGTGTATATAAAATCTTTGCTCTCATAAAATCTCTAGCAACTTATTTGAATAATGAACATAAAGTTACTATTTGTTCTGCAGCACAAGAAAAATGGTTCTGAAAATGGGCTATTGCAAAGAATGACACTATGAACAACAATTTTTCTACACATTACTCACCATGAGCAAGCTTATAACTAACCCAGCCTTTCCCTACATAGTGCATTTACAAATGAAACAGACTACTCATTTTTATTAAGCAGAACTGCCCTCTGGTGTTTATAAACAGAACTATCCATGAAGACTAAACTGTCCTCAGCAAATAATGAAGGTAATCAGTAGCATAGTATTCCAATGGATAAAAATTGCTAATAGGTTACTTAGCTTTCGGAGTAGGTAGCCACATTATTTTCCTTTCATAAGGAAGCTTTGTCTTGAATAATCTTTAGTAAAAAAGGAATGAAGTCTGCTTTCAGAGGTAGAGTTATAAGTTTCTATGCAGTGCTAGTAAATAGATATTTGTTTCTTTGTTGTCCATCTTTTTTGGAGTGGGACATGGGAAGAAAGTCATGTGGATGCTTGTCGCTGAGAATAAAGCGATTAGCACCTGTAGAAATTGGAACTGTGTAATCATTCATAGGCTCGAGACAGGAGCAGTTATCAGAAACATGAAATGACACCTCAAGACCTCTGCAGAGTACTGAAAGCAAAACATCTCTCAAGTAACTCCCTACACCCATCCTGGACCTTCTGGGCAGTTTTAATCATACTTGATTTTAGAGTAATTGAAATGCTGAACACCACAGTAGGCTACCAACTGGAATCAGCAAAAGGAGCAGGTAGCCAACTCAATTGGCACAAAATGCATTACTACTGCATAGGCTCCAGTCAGTCAGTTATACTAGCAAATTCACACCCAATGTCTTTGGCAAGTCAGGAACCCTTGTACTCAGTTGCCCAGGGTAATAAAAGACTGAGTGAATTTCACAGCCATTTTGATACCTTGCAGTAAGTTTCAATACTTGCTGTTTTGCTTTTAAACCAAGCCAGGCCGGCACATATGTTTGATAATAGGTATCTGCCTATGCTGGGTGCTATTTCATGGAAGTCAGGTTTCTGTCACAGATCTAAGGCAAACATTACAATTTACAGGAAAGAAAAAGAGGACATCAATACATTGTGCGTTATTAGGAGACATACAGCCTTTATAACACAGTAGCTTTTATTATTATCGCTGGGTTTTCTATGTCCTTTTTGCTTTGGACCATCCTTAATTCCAGCTGGGCCGAGTTTGGTTTGTTTCCTTCTCCAGCCTGTGCTAAAAATATGATATTGAAATGTCAATAACAGTAACAAAAAAGAAAAAAAGAAAAATTGTAGTTTCTTTCCTTTCCCACTATCATTTTTAATTCTTCTACCCATCTGCCCTAATATCCTAGGAGCTGTCTGGCACTTCAAAATCCCAAGACCCCTCAAGTCTCCCAGAATTATTCTTAATGTTTTATCGTTGCTTATAGACTGATCCAGATAAGTTTTGAGGTCATGCAACTTTTCTTCGGACCTTGATGGAAACTGAAAGAGCTCAGCAACAATGTACTTGCACATATCCTAGGTGGGAAGTGCCAAGCTGATGTGCTAGTACAGTCAAATATATGCTCAAAGCTGCATTCTCCTCCACTTCCAACGGTAAGGCTAGTTAAAGAGTAATCTCTTCAGCTAGACACAAATGCACAGCTCATTACCAGTTGAAGAATCCATTCCAGTCCTAACATATACAGGAAGAAGAAAATTCACCAGAGATGAGGCTCCTTCATATTGCTGCACTCAGCTTTGCTACAAATTCTCACATCACTGCTCTAGCAGTAATACAAATCCACACCTGTTGGTTGCAACACTAGCACAAAATGGCTAGTGACACTCATCACCATATCACCCAAAGCAAGAATAAAGAACACAGTGGTAAACAGACCAGCAGCTGAGCTAACTCTAGCCCCAGCACTGGAATTCCCTAATACACTGCTGTACAGAGTGCAGGAGACTTCTGCAGTGCTGAAAATCAAAAATATTTCAGACTTTTGTTTCAAAGAGGATGTGAAGAGAGTAAATTCAGGAGCACAGAGTGAACTGATTACCTTTTGCACTTGTGATGGTCCTTTGTAGAACATGTTGCATGGCTGATACAGTTTTTTCACATGCCACCTGTAATCATAGGAAATACATTCAGGTTTCACTCATATTTCAATTACTCAAGTTATTAGCAGTGCTTTTGAAAGGTAAAGTTTAGAGGATAATTTGAAAGGTAAAAGAAAACTGAGTTGTGCAACTCTATAAAAGTACAGAAAGAGTTTGGCAGTGAATGTAATATACGGCACAAAAATCTTTGGAATTCTTTAATAATCCAAAGTAATAAACCAGGAATAAAATGTTCAAAGCAAGAATGCAGTATCCAGAAGAGCCATAAAATAAGACCCTTAAGCCGATACCTGATTTTAGGCTCTTTTTATGAACCAAGGATTCAAAAAGTTAGAGATATAGAGTATCTCAGATTGAGCAACATCCCAAAATCATTTCACAGACTATATAAAGAGATATTCTAGGTCAACTGCCATTCAAAGGATAGTAATCCATCACTCAAAGATACTATTCAAAAGGGTGTTCTTTGGGTACAGAAGGAAAAAATATCCTTTCCAACTGCAGATATTTATAAAAGTCATTTTATATACACAGAATTTAAGTTTCCAAGATGGAACTCAGCCACAGAAACAGCTCAAACTCTTTCAAAAAGTGCCAAATCTCCATTTTGTGGAACCAGTGGGGGGAAAAAAAGTGAAAGAAATAGTTAATTGCAGCATTTGCCATGGGATGATGAAAACACCCCAAACATTATACCTTAAGATTGTTTGGATGTTTGTGTGTCCAGGCCAAGAGCATAGCAGCAAACAAGTCTCCTGTTCCAACAAAGACAGCATCCACTTTAGGAGACTCCACACGAATTCTCTGCATCACTTTCGTACCATCTGCTTCGACTACAATGCAAAGACACATTTAAATAACAGGCTTTCTTCTCCAAATAATACAAGAGTAAGATCACCAAACAACAGTGCCAGCAGGGTTTCCAGCATTAAATTGATAAGTTTTGAAGAGGATCTTAAAGATGGTCACTTTCTGATAGTTTTTTCAAACTGCGTTGTCCCTCATACTCTGTCAGACTGGAAAACACAGTGGCAACCCTTACACTTCACATTAGGGCTAAGTACAGACAGTCAAGAAGCCTGAGCATTCACTTTGATTCCAGAAATGCAGCCACATGCCAGCAGTGACCTAGGCCGGAAGCCAGGGGCTGCTAGAGGATGGCTTCCTGCTCAGCTGGACCAGATGCTTGGGCTAAGGCTAGGCCACCCACCTTGCAAAGAGTGGCGGGGGGGAGGGGTGTTTGCAAAGGAGGTACAAAGCGCCCTTGGATGCTGGGGGGTTGCGAGTTTAGTTGAATCTAGTGGGGGTATGGGGCACAAGTTCAATAAACCAATTTAACCTAAAATCGGCTAACCTAAATCCAGCCATGTTTATCTTAAAGTAGTTTGGCCACTTTGAAAGTGGTTTATGTGCACTGAACTTCTGTTGTGTTACAGATTTGAACTGGTTTTTGATCAATTATGCCGGTTTGTGTGTAACTTCTGTCCCCAGCCCATTTGGAGAAGATGGAGGTGATAGGTCACACCTTAACCTTCCTTATAGAATAGCAAACCACAGCATGTACAAGTTACAGTACAGTTTTTTCCACCTTGATCTCAACAGCAGTTGATTCAGTGAGTCTGGTGCATGTAGAAGTTGCTGAAATCAAGATGGGGCATCATCTACTGAAACTTGCGGCCTCTGGGTTGTATTAAAAATGGAGGAGTAGCCTACCCCTGGCCTGTTAGGTACATTTGAAATGATCAGAATGAAATATATGGAAAAAGCAGCTTATTTACAGACATATATAAATGAATAGCACTGAAAAATATCAGCTGTTTCTTATACAAGTTTGTATTTCACTAAATTTTTTCATTTGGCAACCCAGCCTGCCACCTCTAGATTTGTATTGCATGGGCAAAGAAAAAGCAGGATTATTTGCCATCTCCACACAATGACACTCCTTTAGCATAAAAACTTCATGCAATACTTGGAGCTTAGAGAGCAAGCTTAGTACTCCTGCAAGGAAAATGTTGAGGGAACAGAAGCAAATATAAACAATGTGGAAGGAATGGCCTATTCTGTCAAAAGAATAGTATGATTTTTGATTTTGACTGCCAAACCTAGAACAAACCCATGCAACTAAACTGCCCCTTGCTTTCATGAAAGCAATTTATTTTTAAAGTAATAGAAACAAAGAACTGTTTAAAAAACAAACAACCCCTCCCCCCAAAACCACAAAAGCATCACTTACTTTTTCTTTGGCTCCCCAGTGCAATTAGGTAGTTGTTTCCTAGAGGTGCCTGTAGATCTGAGCTGGTGATCACCACAGTCTCTGGTCCCATAGCATGAAGCATATCCATTACCTTCCCAAGTGTGAAAAACACAACCATTTCATTGCATATCACTCATGGATTCTGGATATGTTTGCTTCAGTAATACTTGTCCCTGCAACCCTCAGAGGAAATTTATCTGAGGCTTCTCAATCTCCTTTTCATTTTGGGAACTACATATTGGTATGTTTCAAAGCTCATATGTATATGCATAAATTGTGTATATGCACACGAACATGTAAGTGTTGTACTTTATACAGATACATATTTCCTGTTTCTGTATTTCTCACTTGAAATAATAATCCACCACTTGTGACATCGCAGTTGGTTGCTATGGGTGAGAGTTTGATTTCACAAAAGAATCAGTGATTTCAGTAATGTATTTATCATAAGCAGCAGATAAAATATTAAATCCCCTAGAAGGATTTAACAAAAGATCTTCTCAGTTTACTTATGACTCATAAGCACTGAATAAGGACTTATTTTTATTATTTTATTCTGTGCTGCTTTCCTTTCTTCTAAGCTTCAAAGTTACTTAAGCAGACTTCTTCACACATGCACATATGGTAAAAAGCAGTTACCTATCCAGCTTGTACAATGCATCTATGAAGTAACGGAAATTCAAATTTTCTTCTATACTGAAAAGTTCTTCAAGAATTTTAGTATTTCCCATTTCAGGATTCATTCTCCACTACACTATCAACTGGCTCTGTTTAGTTAGGGATAATGCTAGAATTAATCTCAATCTAGACTTGGGGTAAAATTCTGATCCCAATGAAGTCAATAGCAACAACATCTATTGGTTTCAATGGAACAAGGATTCCAGCTTGGGAATTTGTCTTCACAGGCCAGGCCTTTCAGGCAGTGGAAGAAAAGCATGTCCACAAAGCCACATATGCACACACATAAGCAACATTAGAAACCAATTTTCAATGCAAAACATACTTTTATTACTACCCACATAAAAATATTCTCATCTAGAAATAATGCTAAGAGAGATTTTTATTAGCAAAAAAGGGTCAGGATTTGGCAGCTGTATAACAATCAGACTGACTGATGGATAATTCATTTGTAAAAATCACTACTCACTAGCATATTAAAACATTCATATGTGCATAAAAACTAACCTTCCCAACATAAAGCTCACTCCTTAAGTGAATACTTGGGCGCTCGGTTCTACCAACGAGGATCAGAATAGCACACACTGTTATAACTAGCAGCAAGTTGTATGAAGGGTTTTCCCTGGGAAGAGCATACCAGGGGGATGCAAAACAGGAATAAAAATAAAAAGAGCATGTGATCTCTACTGGAAAAAAGATAATCAGTAACTGACATTCAGATGGCTTTGCCACAGGAAAAGCTGAAAACATCAGCGCTGCTACAGTCAGACTGCTCTCCTAGGTGTTGTTACAGCCACTGTTTGCCTGAAACTTGGGTTCCCACAGGAAGGTAGACAAATCAAATCAGAAGAAATAACCCCAGAGTCCATTCAGCAAAGGATTTTAATCACATTCACTGAATGAAGTATGCTGGAACAGAAATGAATCCTTCCTAAGTCACCATATTCTTCTACCATTTTCCATTCCGACTGCAGATTTCAGCATTTTCTTGAGAAAAAGTGTCTCCCTACAGTGCTAATTCCTCTCCTCAAAACAGCATGCTTCTGAAACTGGGAATCTCAGCTCTCCATACCAGTATCATGACCCTCTGTGCTTGCAACTTGGAAGCAACTAACCACCAAAACTTGCAGCAGGGTTCTAAACCGTTGCACACCCTGGACTACCATCCTGCCATTCAACTTTCTGGATATTAAACCATCTGTTCCCTTTTAGTAAAAAATCTTGTTCCTTGTGATCTGCAGCAGGAAAACAATCCAGACCCCAATCCTTGCTGCCTTGTAGTATTACAGAGCTAGTCAGAAATTTTTGCTCTCTAGCACATCATATAAGCAACACAGGAGCTATCAAAAGGAGCTGGATACTGCCAACAGAGGGAGCTGCTAGCATAACACTGTCATCTACAGCTACTTTTAGGACTGAGTACAGTTTCCATCTTAATTAGGGCATTTTTCCAGTGTGGACGGGGCAACATTTACAATACATGATGCTTCCCTCCCTTCCCCCTTCCATAAATACTTGGTTCAGGTTGAAATATTTATTACCCCTCCATCCCCACTTCTTTTTTCCTTAATACTTTGGGAAAGATCTTCCATTTGGTGCTGGACCTTTGAAAAGAAAAATATTGTGACCATGTCCATACGTGCGTGGACACTTGGTTCCCCAGGGACAAACAGTGGCAGCGCACCTTGTGCCACCACTAGTTGTCCCTGGGAAACATGTGCTCTCTATTGCACAGCAAGTTACCCCAGGTGGAAAAGGGGAGACTGGGGTCAGCACTGGGCTGGCCACAGCAGCCTTACCCAGGGACCTGGGGGCTTTCTAGGGTCGCAGTGGTGGCAATCCTGCCACGTGGAGCCTAACTGGCAGCACAGTGCAGCTCTGGCTGGCCAAGCTCCAGCTTTGGGCAGCACACACTGCTGCCACGTGCACCACTCTGTTTTTTTTTTCCCCATGGGCTTTTCCCCATGATATCAAGGTGTCAAAAAAACCCCAATCCTCCATGCTGCTCCCTTGCAGCACAAAGAACAACTTAACCTGCAGTATGTGGTGCCACAGACATGTCTGCAGTGCCACCAACTGCATGGCCACGCTCGTGTGGATGCAGCCTGTGTGTCCAAAGCATGTCCCCTAATTATCAAAACTCATTAGAGAAACAAAGAAGGATGGAAATGAGACTATCTGTAGCTTTACAGATACAAAAGAAACACCAAAGTAACAGGCAGATACCTGGATGTGCACACCAGACCCCACCTACCTCTATAGCTTCTTTTTCTGTGTGAATCTTTCTTCCCGTGAGTAACCTAGAGTCAAGAAAACAAATTTTAAAAAGACAATATATTAGAAGCAACCTCTCTTTTTTAACCAGGATGAATATTTTGAACATACAATATCTTGTTTACAAGTCAATCTAAAGCAATTTACTGCATTAGACGGTGGCTATACACAAAAGTCCTGAAAGACAATAGATACACATTTGTCTTGCTTTAAAGCTGTTCAAAATTGTGAATACCTGTGAATATGACCCCTGTGACTAGTCAAGTACTTCTTGTAGGAATTCTGATTGCCTCAGAAAAACCTATCACCTTACTTATAGTCTCCCATGAAACTATACAACTCTCTCCCTTCAAAGGAAAGGAGGCCTGGTGCATCATCGGGGTCTGACCAAGGAGCCCAGACTACAGAACAGAAAGGCGCATGAGACACCTGAACTACAACTCCAATGGAGTCATTATTAGGGGGGTATTTCTAAATCAAGATATTTCCATTTTCAGCCAGAATATTACCTTTTTAAAGGGGGGGGAGGGAAAAAAAAAAATCAAATTTTCTATTGCCCCAGGGACAAGATTTACCAAGGAACGCCATTCTAAGAAAAATTAACCCCAGTACATACATACACAAAAGGAAACTTTGGGTACAGCAAAAGGAAGAACGGTCATTTGTCTCTACTTGTAGTCACTGATTGACCAGCTATTGAGAGAGACAGAAATGAGTACTTACTCAGCCTCAAACTGGTTAGGGGTAATTATGTCTGCAACAGGTACAACTTTGTCTCTGTAAACTGGAAGAAGGTCTTTTGGCACATACTGAAAAAGAATTGGAAAATTGAATCCTATCAGCAATAATTCTGGAAGTTACGGAAGTATTTTTTCTTCCTTACATTTATCTTTGTTCTATAATATGCACACTACTTACTATATCCAAATAGGAGGAGTATTTAACAGTTGAAGAATGAATTTTGAACCCTAGCTAATCTTCCTAACTGCACAGATGACTTGATGTTACCTTAGATAAACCTCTGTTTCAGTTTTCCATCTCTCTCAAATAAAGAATTACTCTCTACCTAGCTTGAGGATAACTTCAATGCGAGTATAATTATTTTGACAGCAGGAGTGGCCAGCCTTCACCATACATGCCAAGTGGCACAGGCAGCCTCTTGTCTTTAGCTTGACAGGTCAGAGAGGGGGCAGGCAGCACAGTGGCAGAAGGGGCAGGGAGTGTAAAACAGAAAAGCAGATCAGGCAGGGAGCCCAAGGCAGAGAGCAGAGCAGCAGATCAGGCAGGGGAAGGGGATCAAAGCGGTACTCAGGAAGCACATGGGGCTTAATTTGTCACACACTTGCCAAAAAGGTTGGCCCCCATTGTATCATAGGATCAAACCAATTCTTTGGAGCAAGGGCTCCTGGGTACAATGAAAATACACATATGAAGAAATAAAAGACTGGAATTAAATGATGGACTCCTCAGCATTCTCCCCCTCTTGATGTCCTGTCAAGAGCCCCCTCTCCACCAGCTAGTCATAGGAATCAGGGAAAGGAGAGGGATTCTAAACTAGAGGGGCCAATGCCCAATTCTTGGGTTTCTGGGTCTCCCAAGCTTCTCCCTCAGAAAGTTAAGGGTGGGGGGCTGAGGAGAGAAGCAAAATGTCCCATAATAAAGCCCCAGACTTACTTCTCTCCTCCACCAGATGATACTATTTTATTGTTGCCATTAGAGATCTGCTGGGCACAGGAGCCCACCCACATGAAAGTAGTTGCAGACTGGAAACTAAGCATGACACAAGCTACTGAGACAATTTTTTTTGTGTTTTTTTTTTTAGAAAAAAATTCTGAGCAACCCTTGGAGCAAGAAAGAATGCAGTCTCTTTGGATTTATTGTATTTACTTGGATATAAGATGACCCTGACTATAAGACATCCTCCCAATAATTAGATACTATACATGGAAAAATTATAAATTGCATATAATTTTCCAGATATAGAATCTAATTATTAGAGGTATGCCTTGAATCTGTCCTCCTCCTACTGCTAGAGCAGGGAAAATAAATCTGGGGGGGTCAGGTAGCCATTTTGCTCTCACCTTCCCCAGCTTCTTCCCCTTGCAGCCCCTTTCCCCTCTTCTTACAATAAAAACCGTGCTCTTCCTCAGAAGTGATGAGCAAATTTGGAAAAACTGACTTTGAAATAAAACCTAGCTGTAGTCATTTGCATATAGTAGCCATAGACTTAATTCATCTAGACTTGATGCATTTTACCTTTTCTGAAATTGCCGTAGGTTTTAGCACAAGTACTACATAATCACACTTCATAAGCAGATGCCAAAGTGCTACTTAAAGTAGTACAAACTATGCATGATATCAGTCCAAAGCCAACAGGTTGATGATTTACTGTATAGTTCACTGGCCTGGGCTTTGCCAGAAACAAGTGTTTCAAGCAGTGGTGATGCAACAGCTCAGCACTGCTCAGTATCCACATGTACTCCAGATTACAACCCTCCTGCCTCCAAAACAGCTATGTGCTAATTAGTCCCTCATTCATGACTAGAACCGAGTGAGTACTGGGATCCGAAACCCGGCCTGGCTTCACTTTATGGGGGGGGGAGAGGGAGGGTAAGACATGCTAATCCCATGCAACAGGCTGGGAGGGAGGGACAGAGGAATTCTGGGTGAACTGTTTGGAACCCCATTTCATGATGTTTTCCAGACATTTACCTCTGGTGAAGAACTAGGAATCACTGGAAATGGGGGAGAAAGGTGCAGCTCAGCTGTGGAAGTGACGAGGAAGTAAAAATATATGTAACGTAGTGGCTCACCATGACTTTAAAGAGTCGGTGCTGAAGGGGACCGTGTTCATCAGGCATGGGCATACATCTGTTTTCCAACCTGTGTACCACGGCACAAAGTGTGAACAGGCGTGCTGCGGAATTTTCCCATGGCAATGAGCTACAACAGGTATGAAGATGGGGAATGCCTTAATAGGTATGCTATGGAAAAACTGTATTAATGTAAGTGTGCCTTGGGCTGGTGAAAAGGTTGAGAAACACTGATATATCCTTATTCAGATATGGCTGCACTCATCTATCTTTGTGATAGGTTCCCATCAGCATCTTGGCCTTTTAGCTAAATTCAAATGTAGCATTTTTGGCATTAAGAAGGTGGTGTCAGGCTTGGCTCTGCCTCTCCCAGTGTCAGTTCCCTGTGGGAGGAATACCTGCCCTTGCCCCTTTTTTGTTTTGGAGCTTTGGGGGGAACGGGTATTTAAGGGCACGCATAAAAATAGGTTCCCATCAGCATGTTTGCCCAATACACATCATGTACTTTTACGGCTCAGTGTTGGCCGTATTTAATCAACTTCATTGTTGGTTTCCATTACTGAGCCTATGCTGTTTTCAGCTGTTCAAAAGATAGACATAGTATTTAATACATTTTCCTTGTATAAAACAAGGGGCTTTTTATCCAATTCTTAATGGGGGAGGGAGGACCTCATCTTATATTTGAATAAATACATTATATCTGAATACATAAAAACATGAAAATAAATTACATGAAACGTGAAATAAGAGGCCAGAAACAAGTTTATTTTACTTTTTTTTTTTTATATTAGGAATTTATTGGGATCTCTCTCAAGTGTCTTAGAGAAAAGTGTCTGATACTTTCTGCTTTCTTGTCCCTTCTGTATGCCACATTCCTTTTTATGAATGTCTTGACAGCTATAGCAGCTGCTGATGCTGGAAGCACAATTCTTCCGCTTCTTAGTGTGCCTTCTGTTTTCTTGTCAAACCAGTTCCAGCTGCTGCAGGAATGGCAGAAATCTAAGAGCACCAGCAAAGCCATCTGCTCTTCCTTTTTGACCAATTAGCTTTGTACTTTTACTCCTTAAAGGTGAAAGCAAACTACTGTTCCTGCAGGTTTCCAGCAACTCACCATTCCCCAAGTGCCCTACATGTCTAGCAAGCGAACGCTTAAAAAAGAAGGAAGAGGAAGGAGGACTGAAGAGATCTGGAGTCAAATTAAGTCCTGATGTAAATGGCAACAATATTAGAAATCAAAGTTGCTGCAGAACAACTGAATGTTGCTCTATTAGTTTTCTGATGTTGACTAAGCAAATAATGTATGCTCAACAAATATTAAAATCCTACCAGCCTGTGCTTCAATCCATAGAGTAAAAAACCCAGAAAGTATAACTTAACATTCAGGCAATGGCACGAAAACCCTATCAGTGTGCTGGAGTTTCCTTAGGACAGTTTTGTGAATGTTTTCACTCCTGTTGCAACTCAGATTCACTCAAGTTAATTAGCCCCTTTGGAACAAGTTCACCTGGGCTAACGTTCTCTATGCCTTAGTTACCCATGGTGGCTAATACCTCCTTGGTTCCATTTTCTGGTCTCAGCTGTTACACTTTTAGATGCCTTCAGAGACAATGTCTATGTGTTCCCCACCTTCCTGAGGCTCCAATCTCTAAGTGCTACTAGTATATAAATACTGTATTATCTTGATATCACACCCTACCCCCCCAGTAATGCACATATGAAGGGGAAATAAAGACATTTCCAAAAGTATGGCCCCTCAGAGCAGAGACAGAGCCTAACCTTCACCTCACGCACCTTCCCCTTCCTACTGAGGCAAAAATTACCATCTTAATTCTTTCACAAATGAATCATCAACATCTCTTGGGCTGCTCAGCCAAAAGCTGAAACTGTAGCTATTGCTGAAGACTGGACTCGATGAGTGGATCCAAGATTTTGAAAAGTGCTAAAAACAGTCTGCAGGGCTATGAAATAGGGGAAGAGGGACAAAGGGTAACTAACAGACAGCAAAATTGAGGGAGGATGCACTAGCTTGCTTGGTGGAACATCAAAACCATGAAGAAAGGAGAGAGGGCCATTAACACTTGTGCAGTGAAAAGTGATTACAAGATCTCAGGTCACTTATAATGAGCCACGAAGTCAACTGGCTCTGCCAGCACTGCCTGAACAGATAAACCACTCCTGCTTCTGGGTGGTTGCTTTTAAACTTTGGATGGAGGAAGAATTAAAGCCACAAGTAAGCAGGGATGAAGGATGCTGGGCTTGACTGGAGCCAGCAGGGGAGGCAGGGACAGGTGGGGTGTTTACACTAAGGTATAGCTCAGAATGGCTACACCTTACTGCAACAGGAGCTGGGTAGTATGGATCAGAGATAATCCTGCCCCAGAGTGGTGTAACTTTGTGTTGCATAATGAATGCTTAAAATCAGGTTCAAGTGCTAATGTGCAGCCAATACAGGTGTTAACAGCTCCAGGAGCCACCCAATATTACCATGTAACAAGGCCCTTACAGCATGTTCATGCTTTTATTCTGGGCAGAAAAATGATCTTTCCTGCTTATGACATGCACCACAATTTTGGAATGGCTAATTTGGGGGGGGAAGCTACACATGGTATGTGAGTAAATACATTATATAAAGGAGCTCATCACTGAATCTTCCCTTGAGCCAAAACTTCCACCAATGTGCTGCCCATGAGTATTAGGTTAGCCAACATCCTGCAGGTGCACTGGACTAGGCCCTCATACATCAGTCCCGTGGGGCCTGTTGAGTTTGACACCCCTATTCAACAAAGACGACAAAACCAGAACAGGTGCAAAAAAATAAAATAAAATAAAAAAGGTCAGGGGAACAGAGTACCAATTTTACAAGAAGAGGATAAAAGAGCCTAGATAAAACAAAACTTAATAGGGGACAATTGCTCTAAGTACATCACAGGGGCTAAGTAGCAAGGAAGACGACAAGTTATCTTACTTAAAAAAGAAATTTAAGTGGGCATAAATGGGCAATGAATAACCAATGCCAGAAAATAAAGTGGCACAGCCTTCCAATACAAGTAACGGGAGCAAAAGACTTCACTCATCTTAAGTTGGAGTTTAATCACTTTATCAATGAAATTGCATGGTGTGCTTGCCTGCTACCTCCCAGTCCTGTGCCCTTAACTGATTAACCAAGAACATAAAAGAGAAGCTTTGGTGTATGGCCAGAATTCTCTGTGATGGTTGTTCATCAGAAAAAAGTAACATTTAAAACAAACTCAATGTAATTTTATAGTAGCCTAGTGGTGACGTGTAGGGGGTGCATGTGCACCCCCTGAGAGCGCTGGTGCACCTGCTCACAGCCAGTGTTCTCCTCTTAGGTGAGAGGCGGGGGTGGGGGCAGGCGAGAGCACTGGTGACCCCCCTGAGAGCACTGGCCAGGGAGTGGGGGCACCAAAAAAAGCACTGCTAGCACTTCCTGATCGGCATGTGCAACCGGTGGGGAGGGGGGACTCCCTCCCAGTTGCTGGCTGGCCACTGGGGGAGCAAGTGCCCCCCCCTCTCCCCGACTCAGGAGGCACCAGTCTTCCATCCAGTAGCCATTTTTTCTGCTGTATAGCAAATAGAAAGCCAAGGATAACACACCCTGTACTAGTTATGAACTGAAGTGAGAACACACATGCAAAGGCAAACCATATTGCTATTAAGTAATAAGTGAAGTGCTACTTTATGTGGCAAAAATCGAATAATTGAGAAGACAAACAAGAAACGTATTAGGACCAAGAATAATAGGTAATGCATTGAAAGTGAAAGCCAACTGAAACACCACAGTTGTCATTAGAAATTTAGATAAACATCAATATCCAATTGTTTGCTTAACAGTAAATTAAAACATACCATAATGCCTCATGTAGAAGAGCAGATGGGCACCAGGACCTTTAGGCCACCTTGTTCGAGCCCAGCTCAAGAGCCAATTGTTTGTTTTTTTGGAAATCACTGTTAAACAAGTCATGTCCATCAAGGTGCTAATACTCAAGTGTTAACATCACACAGACAGTGACAGAAAAAGAACACGCTGAGGAGCAGTGTGGGAGATTTTTTCACCAAGATGGTCCATATACTGGCTGTTCTGTGGGTAGACAGTAGACTACACTACCCAGAGCTACTGACGCAACACCCTTTACAAGCACTGAGTTTATCTGCATGAAGTTAACAGCATTGTAAAAGACACTGGAATTGAGACCCAAACTTGAGACTGGCGACTCTGCTTTGGCACACACAGCTCTCAATGCAAGCATGGTTCAAACAGAGGGTTACCAACCATAGAGCCTTCTCCATTCCATTTGTCACCCATCACTGGATCGCACACTGCAACAGAGAATAAATCCAATTTTAGAAACCAACAAGGATCTGCAAGTAAAAATGCTGCTAAGAATTGCTAATAGGTATCTTACAACCTATCCTTTTAGTAACTTTCATCTTCGAACAACTGCCACACTACGCTGGAGCAGAAGTTTATAAACTGGCGATCTACAGCCCATGGAGGAATTTGGGTGCAATCATGAAGAGGTGTCAGGGGTTGTAATCAATCACCCTGTCCACATTGTTTAATCTGCAGAGATGAGGAGGGGGAAAAAAGGTGTTGTGGTATGAAAACTCCTGCCTTAAATCTGAGCTCTAGAATATTAGAACGCTCAGCAGAGAGATGAGAAAAGTTAATGTTTATACAATATTTTAAGCAAGAAGAATTTTTCTTCCAGACCAGACCTGGCAAGCACACATTTGGCATGATAAAAAATAGTATTAAACTTGACATTTTTGGCAATCTCAGTATCATAAATAATGATAATACCATACTCTAAGTAACCTCAATTTCAAAAGAGTAAGAACAGTCCTAGCAGCTAGTAATGTGTGCTAGAACACCAAAACTATCCTTGGTATTAGAGTTAAATACTGAAATAAAAACATTTCATAGTCCTTTTTCACCAGTCAGCCCATCCATACTCATGCAGGTTTCTGTGGATGTCAGTGGGAAGCCTGGCTTACTATCTTCCAATGAACAGAAAGAATGCTAAGAGTCCAAGTGACTTGATTATTTGGCTGTTAAATTCTGCATTTCTCGGATGGTCCACAGCTAAAGTGGTTAGTTTCTAGTTTCTGTTTCTAGTCTGTTATATTTTTTGGATTTAATGCCCAGGCTGAAGGCTGTTGCCTTAATAAAACCTCAAAGAATATGTTTTGCTAAATGTTTAAAAAAGAAAACAAAAGAAAACATGAATATTCTATAAAGCTTTTACAAAACAAGTTTGCTTTCAAAAAGAATGTAAAGCATAAATTGTAGGCCAAAATTTAATGTCTAAGAAAAGCCCAGTTCAAATCATGTTAGCTAAAGCTATCTTTACGTATTTTCACTGGCTTTGGCAAGTACTTTTTTACTATGTCAAAAGATTGTTAGAACAATTTCCCCAAACACGTTCTGTATGTTCTCTTTGACATGGTATAAGTTGCTTTGTAAACAGAGGCACCGCTTCAGTCCTGGAACAGAGGGAAAATCATATTATAACAACACTTAATTTTTTACTTATTTTTAATAAAGAGCAGGTTACTGCTCAGCCCTCTCAGATGTACTTAACAGTTCGCAAAAAAAAATTAGCACTATACCACAATCAACCCATCTACATGGTGAAAAACCACATAGGCACGTCTCCATCACCAATTATTTAAATAATTGGTTCTGGATAACTAAGTTGGAAGTACAACTTCGATAGGATCATTTAATTTCAATGTAAATAATACATACATTTAATGGTATTTACAGAAAAAAGTTACAAATACTGACTGATCTTAATTTACAGATTAATTTTAATAAATTTAAATAATCTTGTAGATTATGTATTATTATACCACAGGAACTGTCTGTTACTTGTATTGTTTAAAGCAGTGATGCTCAACGCTTTTGCCCTATGGACAAGATGTGTGGTGGCCCATCCCTCCATGGGCTGGATCCAGCCAGTGGGCAGGCACAGCAGAACCTGATCCAGTGGTGGGGGGGAGCAGGGGCATGAGCCAGCCCCCATTCAGGGGGTGGGGGTATGGCCTGGTCTGTGGCCCAGTCCTGATCCAGCTGCATGGGGTAGGGGGAAGCCACCTGGATGCACAGGACTTGGGAACTTCGTAGCAAGGAAGGCAGGATTAATGGCCACTGTTCCCCGCTGCCAAATTTCTGACCTGTGTGGAGCTTAGTGGGCTGGATGCCATGACTCCACGGGCTGAATTTGATCCATGAGTTGGGGGTTGAGCACCACTAGTTCAAAGCAATGGAGGCCAACCAGATGTGCCACAAATCAGCTCTGAGTCCTCCCCAGGTGCCATTCTTTCCCCAGCCGATCTGCTGCTCTGCAGATTCCTGTCCTGTACTCCCTGACTTATCTTTTACTTTGCTGTTTGCTCCCTGTCCTATCTGCCTGTCCCCTCCCCTCCTGCTATGTGCCACACAAACCACCTGTGCCACTTGTGTCAGACATGCTACAGGTTGGCCACCCCTGGTTTAAAGTATGTTTTAATGCCTACATTATCATTACCAGGGCTGCTGTTCAGATGTGGCCCAACTGATTCTATGAAATACTGAAATCACTGCTCTGCTTCCAAACGCTACCATGCTATTTGACACTTCACTAGCCAACATGAGATGGTTACGATTTCTCAATCTCTACAAGCCAAAGGCAGTGACAAACTCAACACCAGCATACCAAATCATACCATAATAGGAACACAATTTTGGTAGGCATGGATGGCATGATGTGAGAAAAGTAGCACAAGGAACAAAGTTATATGAAAAAAAATCCCTCACCATGTTTAATAAAGCTAAACTGACATTCCCCTGAAGTCTCTGTGCCAAGAAAAACCACAGTAAGACGCTGTTATGAAATCTGGGATAGTATCACAATACTCCTTTCATCCTAAATGATTTACACAGATACACGGGAAATAATGAAGTTAAAATGATTAAATTATCAAATCCTTACCATACACTAAGTTAGAGTTCTGTTGTTTCAACTCTTTAACAATATCGACTACCATGGCAAGGAATGATGTGTCCCTTGTGTAGCCTTTGGGGAGAAGAAAAACTGGCAGTTAATTTTATAGAGCAATACCTTAAAGAATCACTGCAGTAATTATATGCAGAAAGTTGTTCACTTCTCATTTCTGGAAAAATGTAGTCCCATGAATCTAAGTTTCTCACACTTTCAGATGCTCTGAGGTAACTGGGAAACAAGGAGTAGGATTAAGTTAAAACAAAACTTAAAACATTTTTTATTTGAAATTTTTAACTGCTATAACTACTCCAGCAGAAGAAGATGCCTACAAACCATTCTTTGGAAGTACTCCATATCAAACAGTTTGTTGGAAGCTCCTTTTTCAGGAACATTATTCTGCTCAACTACAGAATAACCCTTCTCCCAGGAGAAAAATGTGCAGGTGCCTTTCAGCCACATGAAATTCATTTATACTGAATTCCATTACTCTGCAGTGAAGTTTAAATGTCTCCTTTTACCTCTGAGAGCTCCACAACAACAGAAGGGGAAAATAATTATCAGATATAAAATACCCTTCACGCCAGAATGACTGTTATGGGATGATAATCCCAGCTGCATATAATTAAACTCTCCCATTATCCCTGGCTTTAAAACATCTCCTACATGTGGAAATCATGTAATCAATCACATCTAGCAATCAATTTCTGCTTGAGTTTTGTAAGATGAACGAAACTCAATGAAGTGGAACCCAGCTGATAACAAGCCACAGAAGAAGAGACTGTATCTTTTAATTGGTAGGCAGCTGATCACAGACCATTTATTTTTCCATTTAAAATGCCTCCTATGGAAGTACCTTGCATACACATGCACACATATACCAAGCCTCTGTATTACGTGAAATAAGACATGGCCCAAGACTTACTCTACACCCTCAAAAAAGGTTAAAGGACCATTATATGCACACAAGCAACATTTCAAGGAGTATGATGGCAGGGTTGAGAATAGACTGTAAGCCATCCAACTCTCCATTCTGTTCTCATCACACTCCGCACCCCAGCTCCCATCACTCCCCACCCCAGCTCCCATCAGAGATCAAAGAAAGAACAGCACATCAACAGGATAAAGGCCAATCTTTTAAACTGCAAAGCAGACATTACTGCAGATTTAGGAAGGGCATTTCAAATCCATGCTACTTTACAATAAATATAAAAATTGTGCTGTGGAGATGGATGAAGATGTGCAGGGATTAGCTGACCCAGCCCTTCACAACTTTAGGGCTGGATACAGCAGCTGTTCTACAACAATATGACAAACACTGAAGTATGAAGTATCCAGCTGAAACTGCAGGAGGAAGTTCAAGGGAAAATGGGATTACCTGGGTTGAAATAAGGCAGCACCTCTCCTTTTGCATAAATAACATAGTATTTAGCAGGCAAAATAAATACTTACTGACCTGTGAGTACATAATCATAATGGTTGACGTTGTTCAGCTTAAGTCCTTCATACAGTTCATGAAGTTCATCTGAATTTAACACCTGACCTTTCCAGTGGGCGTAACCTACAGCAGGGAAAAGCCAAATAATTTTGTAACGGAAATTATATACATCAGGGGTGTCTAACTCATCTGGCCCTGCAGGCTGGAAGAGCAGGGCAGAGCCAGTCTGTAGACCACAGCCAGAGTGCAAAGACATGTCATCCATCCCACAAGGATTCCTTGGGTCAGATATTTGGGGTGGCAAGACAAGCAACAGCTGCTGAGGCTCCAGAAATAGCAGCAACTAACATTGCCACCACTTGCCCCACAGACCAATGACATGGCTCCTCAGGCCATATTTTTGACACCTCCAACACATATTATATAAGCAGGAATATGCTATCTATCAGTTCCCTGATGACACTCCCAGCACCAATACCACTATTGTAAGAAATTAGTCAAGTTGTCCTCTACAAAAGACAATGTCGAGAATGTAACTAATCATCTTTACCTTTCTGAAAATGAATGGTTTGCGAAAGGGGCCAAACTAGACAAGCCTGGATATTTAACTCTTCCACTGATCAGAAGACAGAGAAATCACAACCAAAATGCAAGCTTCTCCAACCAGCTCCAATCTTAAACCATCTCTGAGGCAAGATGTTAGTTTCAGTCTTCATTAGATGGTTAGGATCACATATAGTATTTGATATTTTACATTATACCAATGCATCTGATAGCAGCCAGACAGCTTCGTGACAGATTTATTTGGCAATAAACCACCTCTGCAATTTGCAGTAATTCTGAATCTAGCATGCATACAAAATAATTCATGCCAGACCCACACTCCCTCACAATATTATGGTAGAAAGGAGACTCTCCATTCACCTCAGAAAACAGTCTAGTGCTTCAGTTTAATCAGGAAAAGCCATTTAAATATCTCCCAGAGCACACAGTAAAGAGAAGGTTGCACTCTCTTGCACCCTAATTCAAAACTATCTGGTACCCTGTGTTAGAAATACAGTCACTGTACAGAAACATTGGCATAGGATGTTCCTTCGCTATAGGACTTCATGTAATAAGAAAAAGCTGTTCTCCAGGAACAGCATGTCCATACTGGAAGCAGTCCCACTGACATCACTGTAGATAAAAAAACAATTCTATGGATAGAAAAATAAACTATCCATACCCTTATCCTTATAAAGACCTAAGAGTTACTGGAGCTATGAGAACTTGTTTTGGACTTGGTTTAACCTAGCTTGAAGTCAACAGAAAGGACAAGGGCCTTGAAGAGCCCTCCCAGATCTGTTCACTGTATTCAAAGTAAGCCCTTGCCCAAAGGATCCACAAAGATCATATTGCCAGATTCTTCTCTCACACCACAGCCAGAAAGCATCTTATTAAAAAAATCCTCTATAGCATGCCATACATAAGAAGTAGGGGAGATATGGGCACCATCAGTGCCTTGCCACTCAAATTCTCTGCTATTGATTAGACTAACATGTGCTCAGGTGATCCAACAAGAAGGACCATGTTCCACCTAACAGAAGAGAACAAAAAACCTACAATCTGTGCAAACCTGACTTTCTTAACACCCAAATCTGTCACACCCAATACCTGAGAAATTATTAAATAGCAGTAGGAAGTCCAGGACATCCTAGCTTTGAAAAGGAAGGAAAAATAAGACGAAACAAAATAAAAACCAGAAGCCAAATAAAGAGCCTTCATGGAAATAAAAAAGTGTCTTCCTGGGCCCTACCAGTTGCCAGCAGAAGCCCTGAACTACGCAATTACCAGATATCTCCTACATCAAGACAAATTTAATTTCAATGCCAAGATAGGGGTAACCAAATACTTTAACTCATATATCGTATGACTTGATTATCCAATCATATTATCCCTCTCATAAAAAGTTCAGCTTGAACTTTCAGGCCTTCCTCTCCAAGGCACCATAAACCCTATAACTGTCTCCCTAAATGGCTGAGAACCTGCTTATTGAAGAGACTACATCTGTCACCCTATGCCATACCACCAAAGCCCTCCTTCCCAAGCTGCAGGTCTCATTTGTTATTACAGATGGGACTATTTCCAAGAAATCTGCGAAGGACTCCTCAAGCCTGAATTCTTTTTCACAGTCTTAAAATGAAGCAATCTAAAATTTGCTGTCCTTGACACTGTGGGGTGGGGTGGGGTGTGAAAATACAGTGTAACCTCAAAGCAAAAGCTGATTACCAGAGATTGCTGCCAAATGTACTCCAGTCATCTGGATTGCTTCAGGGTAAGCAAATAATGTAGAATAGCTGGCAGGGAGATTAACAGCAGAGAGTATGGCTGTTCAACTATCCAGAGAACAACCTCTTCCATTTAGCTGTGTAAACCATTCTGGCAGAGGACCTTACTGTACAGAAACCAAGCAGAAACAAAAAGCATCCCTTTTTCTTCCCCCTCGCACTGTCCCCTACCAAAAGTGGTTTAGGCTTCTCATCTGAGGCTTAAGTTCTAAAAGGAAGTTATCCAGCTAATATCTAAACCAGCGATCCTCAAAGTGCCATGCAGTATTAGCGTTGTTTGGTGTGCCAAGACCTACATTCAATTCACAAGATAAACCCAGAGATTTCAAAAAGGAATCCATAGTGTCAAAAGCCTTCTAACCTGTTGTGGTTCTTCTGTTGCAAGATCTCAGAACAACTGCTCTAGTATTGTCTCAGTCAAAAACAGAATGAAAGCTAAGAAGAGGTCATTTCCTGCTTCTATATGTGAAGACAGTAGCACTAGCAAGGTGCTTATACATTTTCCACAACCCTTTTGAAACTGGTTAGAAAAGCTCAGCAATTCTCATGTAGTGTAATGTCACACCACCATTTTTATATTAGTCAGTGCCAACCATCCACTTGTGTAAGTTAGGGTATTTGTTTTGATTAATGAACTCAAAATATTTACAAGAACTGCCAGGCTCAAGTGTCTCATTAATTACAATATTATGGTTATTCATGCATGATTTTTTCCTTTTTGTTTAAAAAAATGTATTTCCAGTCACTTTATTTTTTTTAAATGGAATGCTTCTAAATTAGAGGTGGGTAATTATTTCAGCTGGATGGCCACTTAAGTTTTGGTGAGCTGTTGAGGGCCACACATGCAAAATCTTTTAGAAGACAGCATTTTAACAAAAAAAACCCCACAAATATACTACAAATCAAACATCTACCATAACATATTTTAATTTTATTTCAAAAAAATAATTTTGTCCTGATTTATGTTTTTATAAGGCGCATATAACAGAGGTGATTGCCTAATAGCTCAACATAAAGTCTCACTCCTATATATTGTGTGGGGGCTGCCCACATGCCAGGTCACAGGAGCCGGCCAGGGTAGGGGGAGGGAGAGGGGCCAAGGGGCGCATTCATTAAAATGGGTGGACAAGGCTGCTGCAGATGTTGTGGATTGCCACTCTAAATGCATATTCACACCTGGCTGTTGGTGATGGATCTCTGATCTCAGAATTGGAAGGCTGCTGCTAAATAAATTCATCCCTTCAAAGCGGAGGTCTCCTATAGGTAGGAAGCTACCTAAATTGCACTGGAATTTCTGCAATTCCTTTAATTTTGTTCTTTTTGCTACACCCCCCTCCCATTGGCAGAAGGGCCCCGGTGGCCCTGACACTTGTTGCTGCTCGGCTGGGAGGCAAAACGCACAGCATATTTAAAACCACATTTTTTTGCCTCCCAGAAGATCAGGAGTCCCTCCACCAAACAGTGGTGGGGGGTGGCAAAAAGAACAAGATTATAGGAGCCTCTACACGGCGCACTTCCGGAGCAATTCAGGCAGATCCCTATTTACAGGTCTCTGAACCTCCTGAATAGGGAATGCCTGGAGCTAAAAAGAACATCTCATGGTAACAGTGAGCATCATGTCAAGGGTATCAAGCAAAATTTCTTGCTGTAAGCTGGGCTTCCAGTGTGTTTAGTTTGTCCTGATGACTTTTTGAGGTTTGCCTAGTATGCTTGATAATTATAAAAGGTAAGAGGCTTACCTGTGCAGATCAGCCTCAAAAAAATTTCTCAAAATGTGAACATTACATGTTAACCCACTTTCCCCAATTGGCTGTGGGTAATGCACGGTATAAAACCCTGCTCTATATATCAACGGTACAAAATGAGAACAAAATATAATTTTGATCTTTGCAACCAAAAAAAATACTTCATTTCTAATTTTGGCAACAATTGCTAAGTTAACCAAAAAGGCTTGTACAAAAACAAGCAGACCTGATTTAGAGACTTCTCAGGAAGGCAACAACTACTTCTTTTGGGATGCAAGTTAAGAGAGGCTATGAGTCCCAGCAATTTTTAGCATAGCCAAAAAACCCTCATTATTCAAGAGTTATCCTGTGTGTAGACAAACTGCTGCGTCAAAAACACGGAGTCTAAAGGAAAGTGAACTCTCTCTGTAACATTAATACATTGCTTTACAGCTATAGTGACAAAAATTATGTTGTTAGGAGGTAGTATCTGAATGGCTAGCCCAACAGGCAAGGGTAATCAGACAAGCTACCATCACCATTAACCCTGGCTGTGTACACAAATTCAAATAACCTGGGAGAATTCTCCCAGGTTTATTCTCATGGTAGAAAAAACAAAAGCAAAAAAACCTTACCTAGAGTCACATGTATAGACTTTCAAATGCTGAGGCCTTGAAGAGTAGAGAGCTTGCAGTGCTGACACTGTGCAACTGGGAGAAGAGGATGGGTGGAGGGGAGAGAAACACGTGCAGACATCTCAGCATGCTCTTCAGGCTCTTTTGGCAACACATGGCAGCAGTGCATAGGCAGTCCTGACTGACTAATTCAGACTGCCCATTGTTACCCTGTTGTCAGCATATACAGACATTCGCTCTCCCACAAGAAACTTCCCTGGAAGTTACTCAACTCTGGTTGTTCCCAGGCTATTTTTCTCCTGGAGCAGCCACTTTTACTCTGGGGGAAAAAAACCACCCGAACATCTGTATACTTGTGGAGAAAATGAACATCTGTGCAAGGCCACTGATGTCCAATGCCTGGTCTTGACCAGGAAGGTAATTAACACCTCAAAAAGTTACCCTGACAAACTTCATAAATTCCAACAGATATGTTTAGACTCTAATGTAGATGAGGTTTGAATACTGTGAAGAATGTACTGTGTGTGTAGCATCAAATCTTAGGGGCCAACCAAGGGTTGACAATAATAAACTAACCCTTTAAGGCAATTAAACTTTATTCACATTAGTTGCATTTTTAAACAGGAACTACTTCCCCAGTCTAGCACAGAGTTGCCCTTCATGCTATCCTTCATTCAACCTTATGTTCAATATGTTTTAAACTGTGCCAGTCAGAATATATCACAGCACTCAGGTAATAAGACTGTGCTGATGCCATTATGATCACAAAAATTTGGTGACACATAATCCAAAGTTCAGCACACACAATAGAGGGACTTAAACATGGCAATTCCAAAAGGAAACCGAGTCAAATGATACATGAAGAATTAATGAAAACTAGGTACATTCAAAATTAAGAGAATATCTGCAAACAAGGTCCTAAAAGAAAAAATGATTAAAACCATGCTTCTCCTATCAGCATGAGTTTTCCATTTTCCGTGGAAAAATGTGGATTTCCTCCTTTAAATGAAAAAAACCTGGGAAACCATGGGTTTCTCCTCAGCTGGGCATAAACAATGCGTGCCCCCAGAGGCTGGTGGGTATGGTGAGCTCCTGCAGGCGGCAGCAGCACTGTTGGCAGCAGGAACATGGCAGAGGTAAGTGGGGAGTTGCCACAGGCAGCCACAGTGCTGTCAGGTGAAGGAAGGGTGGTGAGCACCAACCAGTGGTTGGTGACCACCTGCAGACACCACTGGTAGTGACAGAGGTGGCCAGTGGCGATCACGAACTGCTTGCAAATGCCGCCTCTGGTATTAACGGCAGGGGGAGTGGTGAACGGCAACCACCCTTTGCAGGGGGTACACCACCATGCTCAGGGGGTCCACATGCACTCCCTATGCATCGCTAAAGCAGATGGGGCTAGGGCACTGCCCAGCTGGAATGGTGAGCAGTGCCCAGGGCCCAGGACCAGTACAGGTGAAAACGCATGGCCAGGGACCCAGCCAGGGAATGGGATGGAGCCACGGACAGCTTGCCCCAAGGGAGGGGAGGTAGTGGCTCCCCACCACTGCACCCACTCACAGAGCGGGGTTGGACCCATAGGCATGTGCCTCCCCCCAGATTTTTAAGCCCACAGCTGGGCAGGAGCTGGCAGCGGACCAGCACCAGCCATGTCTACAGCAGGTGGGACCCAGCGCAGGAGGATGGAGTGGGGATGGTAGGCTGAGTGATGCTGCTACCGCCACTGCAGCTGGGAGTGCCATGCTGCCATACCTGCCAAGGTGAGGCGCCACAGTAGTGGCATGGAGTTGTGCTCCCCCAACTGCAGCAGCAGGCATGGGATACCTCATTTTGGTGGCCATGGCTGCAGCATCAGCACCTAGTCTCCCCTGCCTGTTCCACGCTCCCATACTGGGTCCCACCTACTGGCCTGCAGAGGTGACTCCTGCTCAGTGCCAGTTCAGCCAGGCTGCAGCCCTGTGCCATGCTGTGGGAACAAAATCTGGGGGGCATGTGCCCCCCATACCTCCCCAATGCATCACCTATGCCCACACACCCCCTGCCCCACACACTGGGGGCTTGGGGCTGGGGGGCAGTGGGTTAGAAGTGAGGGGCACTGGCAGAGATGGGGTGCTGCAGGTTGGGGATAAGGAGAACTGGCAGGGCTGGGGGGTCTGTGGGTTGGGTACCAAGGGCAATGGCAGGGGAAGGATACTGGCACAGCAGGGCTGCTCAGTGCCACAAAGTAGTGGGGTGGGGCAGCTGCAGCTGGGCCCTCATCCTGGTAAGCAAAGGGAGAAGAGGGAGCTCCGATTTTCCATGGTTAAAAAAACCAAAATCAAATGCCAAAATATACTGGTATTTAGAATTTATTTCATTATAATAAATGAGGCACTGGTAGGCTTCTGAATTATTTTAAAATTGTAAATATATCAATAAAATGTTGTGTTCAACTGATACATATATGTATATAGTGACATTTCATTTGAATCACAAAAAAACATGAATGGGGGGGGGTACAATCAGAGACTTCCGTGTTTTTTAATAGAGAAAACCAGGATTCCTGCTTATCTGTCTCATTCAGAACAGATTGCCAGGTTCCTTCTACTGCCCACTCTATTTGGTCCTCGTAGCAAAGATTGTTGGCAAACATGCTTTGGACAGAAACTGCTGTTTCAATCAGAAGGTGATCTGATGAAACTTTACACAGCCAAGCAGAATTAGTCCGTAGAGCTTTATGATAATTTCCTAGGGAAAATTAAAATTTAATTTTGTCCAAATAGATCATCAAGATGATCTCAGGGTCTTCATTATCTAGTCAAAACTGAATGTAATTTGCAGGAATGGAGTTAGAATGCATGCTTTAAAAGGCCCAAACGATAATGAACTCATGAAATTTATTCCCCCATATTATCGTTTCACTAACTGTACAGAAAATCTGAGGAACTCTAAAAGAATTTTTTTTTTAAATGTATCATAGTTCATCCCCCTTCCCACCCGAACATGCACCATTTTCTATTACCCTACCATCAATAAATATTTCCATTTTGGCATTTAATAATACTCAAGTTCAAGGTCACATATTTTACTATTTATGCACATTAAAGTAAAAAAGCACAGCCAAGAGAAAGAAAACTTATGGAATAAAACATTTGTACTTAAGATAAACAAATGACTCCAGGCTGTTTGGAAGGGATGTGCCTTGTGCTGAGACTGAAAGAGGGTGTTGGCTTGGAAGCAACAGTGGTCACAAGATTTAACATTCCCTCTTTGGAAGCCAAGTACAAATCCTGGCTTATGCCCTTTTGTAAGGAAAAAATTGGATTTTACCATTCTAGTTTCTTCAGCTCAAGTTATAACACCACCAAACAATTTACTTACTCCAGTCAAGACAGGCCCAGAACTGGTAGAACAGAAATTTTGAGTATGGCAACACATTTTCCAAATTTATTTTTTTAAGCAGAGGAAACTCATAAGAATTATATGGGGTGTTTTTACATGTGCTCCAGAAGTGTATGGGGAAGTGTACTTTAATTGGAGCTTTAATTAAAGTACCCCTGCCACCATTTTGAAACATGGAGATGCTGATACATGGGACACGGCAGATGGCTGATGCAT
The DNA here is from genome assembly GCF_052110815.1 of Crocodylus siamensis. Classification (NCBI taxonomy): domain Eukaryota; kingdom Metazoa; phylum Chordata; order Crocodylia; family Crocodylidae; genus Crocodylus; species Crocodylus siamensis. Next base: position 260,093,054 of record NC_143395.1, on the reverse strand, counting down.
GCCAATTAGCACACTCCAGCAGACTTAATTAATCGAGTCTGCTCCGATGCAATGTAATTACAGAGCATCAGAGGAGCCTTAGGGCATGTTTACAGGCAGCCCATAATACCAGATATCTTGCTGTCCAACGTTTTCTCTTGATGTACAGAATTACACTTCCCCTACACATCTAGATTTAAAAAAAAAGGTTAAGACCCTGAAGTATTTAAATGCATTTGCTCATCTCTTCCGAGAGGCTCTTCCATTCCTTAGAATTCATTTAAGCTTTTTGAATTGCTTTACAATTCAAAACTAAAAATCCCAAAACACCAACTTCATTAGGGATGGTGAGATGGGAAAACAGTGATTGACTACAAGGAAAGAAAATATAAAAAATATAATTCCTATAGAGTTTTGAGGATGTTGGTTGTAGCCATGGTGGTTTAAGGACATAGGCAGACAAGATTCTTTGGGTAGATGTGATACCTTTCATTAGAGGCAGGTCCTGTCAGACCAACCTGGTGGCCTTCTATGACTAGGTCACGAAATCCTTGGACGCAGGTGTCTCAGTGGATGTAGTCTTTCTAGACTTTAGGAAGGCCTTCGACACTGTCTCTCACCCCATCCTCATTAAGAAATTAGGTGACTGTGGCATTGATACCTACACAGTCAGATGGGTTGCAAATTGGCTGGATGGCCGCACTCAGAGAGTGGTGGTGGACGGGTCTTTTTCAACCTGGAGGGATGTGGGCAGTGGGGTTCCCCAGGGCTCGGTCCTTGAGTCCACACTATTCAACATCTTCATCAGCAACCTGGATGAGGGGGTGAAAAGCACCTTGTTCAAATTCACAGATGACACCAAGATGTGGGGAGAAGTGGGCACGCTGGAGGAGAGGGACAGGCTGCAACTATATCTGGACAGGTTACAGAGGTGGGCGGATAAGAGCAGGATGGGTTTCAACACTGACAAGTGCAAGGTGATGCACCTGGGGAGAAAGAACCAGCACCACACCTACAGGCTGGGGAACTCTCTTTTTGTCAGCAAAAAGGATTTTGGAATCATTATCGATTCCAAAATGAATATGGGCTGCCAATGTGGGGATATGGTCAGGAAGGCCAACCACACCTTGTCATGCATCCACAGATGCATCATGAGCAGGTCCAAGGAGGTGATCCTCCCCCTCCATATGACACTGGTCAGGCTGCAGTTGGAGTACTGTGTCCAGTTTTGGGCGCCGCGCTTCAGGAGGGATGTGGCCAGCATAGAGAGGGTCCAGAGGAGGGCCACTTGTATGATCAGGGGGCAGCAAGGCAGGCCCTATGAGCGGAGGCTACAGGGCCTGAACCTGTTCAGCCTCCATAAGAGAAGGCTGAGAGGGGATCTGGTAGCTGTCTACAAACTGGCCAAGGGGGACCAGCAGGCAATGGGAGAGTCTCTGTTCCCCCAAGCACTACCAGGAGTAACAAGGAATAACGGCCATAAGTTGATGGAGAGTAGATTCAGGCTAGATATCAGGAGGCGCTACTTCACAGTCAGGGCAGCTAGGATCTGGAACCAACTTCCAAGGGAAGTGGTGCTCGTTCCTATCCTGGGGGGTCTTCAAAAAGGAGGCTAGAAAATCATCTAGTCAGGGTCATTTGACCCCAGCCTTCTTTCCTACTATGGCAGGGGGTTGGACTTGATGATCTGCTCAGGTCCCTTCTGACCCTACCTACTATAAAACTAGACCAACTAAATAGTTGGAAAAATTGCTCTTTGCAAGCTTTTGGGCACAAACACCCTTCTTCAGGCATAGGGAGAGTCTGCTGTTGATGTGTTCTTCTAAATGGAATAGAAGTCAACGTGCAAAATGCAGGTCTGTGAAAATGCAAATGTGTGGCAGTGAGGATCAGAGGCCATGAGAACCTTGTCTACCTAATTCCTACAGAGGGGTTTATAACATCCTGCTATTTCTACCATGCCACCCACTATCTTGAAGTCTGAATTCTCTTCTCTTTCTCACTCCAAAATTATACGGAGCTGCTCAAACAAAAGCCAGACTTAAAAAGCCTTGAAGGAGAAAAGGTGATCTTACGTTTAAAACACACGACAGGGAGAGATGATACAGGCTGTATTCCCAAATCTGCCACAAAATTCCTTCTCCACCTGTGCCAAAGTTTCTCTATCGGTAGCTTCCTTCTGGGGAGGATGATGCTGAAGACAAACTTAGATGTGCAGGACCCAATTTCCCATTCCCTAAAACCCTAGAGCGAGTCAAATTTCATTTGTGAAATGTGGGAATAAAATGTTATTACTGGTAGGCATGAATGAAGAAATTTCTACTTTCCACTCGCTCTGAACAGATATGAATGACTATATAAGGGGTAGGCAGGCAGTTGAGCATCAAATCAGTGAGGCTTTGTTATAATCTCTTGCATATCAGGGCTAACAAAGCTACCGTACTGTATCCAGCTCCTTGAACAAGGAAGCAAAAAGTTCCTTGCTTTTAAATATGCAAATTATTTGTTCTGGAACCATTTCAAGCATGGGATTTGGAACAATAAAGCAAGCGTATGATATATATTCTACTAACTAATCTGCCAATCTCTTCAAGAAAGGAAAGCAACATAAAAATGACTGCTTTCATAAAAAGGCAACAACCCCCTCCCAAAAAACCCTGCACCAAACTAGATTAGCATTCTTACACATTAAAGACAGCATGACAATCTTCCAAATACTGGCTTGTCCCTTCCCTACACCCCCCCCTTTTTCTTTTCTTTTCTTTTTTAAGAAAGAGCATCTCTGTAGGCTGTGATGGCTTCTTTTATTTCTGCGTGAAGCATGATGTCGTTGGGAGGTGAGTCACTCTAATCATACAGTAAATTCTCCTCACCAGGCAACATGACAAACTGTGCTCCAGGGGATTGTGATTTAAAATGCTGCCTGTATTTCAAGATTACTAAAGACTGAAGAAGGCTGACTTTTCTGAGCAGCTGTCAGTAGAGGTAGATTGTGACACAACTGGATTTTCTCTCTATTAATGTAGAGAAGAAAAACTGGTAATGATTCTACTATAGCAGCAGACCTGTTAGCAAACAATTTTGCTATACTTTATCTTTTGCTCACAAGAGCAAAAGGGGAGGGGGGAGGCACAGGAATGAGTTTGAAAGAACGTACATGGGTCCACAGGTCACAGAGTAGCTTTTGCAACCTGTTGCTTCTGGGATGCACTACTCCCTCATTATCTAGAAATCACAAAAGCAGTTGGCATGAGCCAACTGTATCTACCAGCTTTTATAACCACTCAGCTCCAGAGACCCGGATAAGATCCATGTCTTTAAGATAAGGCATCTCTAATCTTCCTCATTTCCTGCTACAGTATGCAAATAAGAACTTTGCAACCAGTGTTATTTTCCCAGTGCCAAAAAACAGCATGTGTATTTGCTCCAATATTTCTTTTTCTGGCCATCTGTAAACCTTTAATTGATTTTTTTTTTTTTTTTTAAAACCGAGATGTTTTTCCTATCGGTAAAAAAAAAAATCTTGGGTTGGCACCCATGTGGTTTTATACTTTGCTGCCCCTACCACAAGGGTCCCCTACTCCCCCACACCCTGACACCCCAAACTGCACCCCACACCATGATGCCCCTCTCAGCCTACCCTGTAAGCTTTACTTTCACTGGCCCCACTCCCTCGTTCCAGGACAAACTCCCCATCCACGGCCTCTCCTCCTGTGGACCCACAGTTCCGTCTGGGCCACACTATCTCCTTCCCTGTCCCTTAAAGCAAGCAAGTGTAAGAGCCAAGGGACGATCAAAGGGACCCAGTGGTTGGAGGGGGGAGAGGTTGAAGCAGGCTCTAGTAAGCCACAAAGCCCTGACAGATCTATGCAGGGTGCTGCGCTCCTGCTCAGACAGGAGGTGGCTTTGTTGTCTTTCAACTTGCCTCCAGCTTTCTTTTCCCTGAAACTAAGCTAAAGCTCCAGTGGCTTCATGTTTCTAAGAAAGGCAAACTGTTTTTAATGACAGGCATTTTTAGCGTTGGTTTTTTTTTTTTTTATGGAGTGTCCATACGTTTATAGCAACCCCAATTTGCTCACATTTGTGTTTATTTGTGTACTCGCATGTATAAAATGGGTTTCTGCCTCCAAATATGTGCACATAGGTATGCTGCTACTTACAAGGGAAATTTAGTTTGGAAACTAGGAAGAACTTCCTAACTATGATGGTGGTTAAGCACTGAAACAGATTACTGTCCTAGAGAGGCTGTGGAATCGCCATCCTCATTTAAGAAAAGGTGAGACAAATCCTAGGCTGAGATGGCCCTGCCTTAAGCAAGAGGTAGTTGGACTTTGAGGCCCCTTCTATACCTATTTTTCAGCAATTCAGAGCACAACTGCAGAGTCAAATCAGGCCCAAAGCATAGGTTCAGATTTAAGAAGGGATTGTTGGAGTTACTGAAAGGAAATGGCAAAACTGCAGTGATGAAAGATTTCAAGATAAGCAGGTTCCCTGCTCTGCAACCAAGTAACAAAAACTTCCACTTCTATCCACTCTTGCTAACTCTCCAGAATTTGCTGCAAGACTTCCAATATTTGGTGTTTCTTCTTAAAGAATCACAGTTTGGAGTCATGGCTTAAAAGAAGAAAAAAAAAACCAAACTGGTATCCACCCCTCAGATAAGAACTCAAGCTTGAAGCTGGGAACATTCCAAGAGCCCCAACATTTTTTAAAATTATTTAAAAAAAAACATTTCATGAGTTTTGGTTTTGACTAGCAACTTTTGAGCCCTTAGGGCCATCTCTCTTGCCCACTTTAGAATGACTGTTTTTGTTGCTCTTCCCATCATCCTCAATGAGTGCCAGCCGCTCATCATGCAACCACGCGTATTCATCATAAGCCTTCCTAACTTTCACTTGTCATACTATTAAAAACACTTACTCCCATTTTCTCTCTCAAGAAGCTGGTCATCCAACTGATAATGCGAATGCAAGCAAACTACATTATCTTCAGTTTATGGTCCAATTACAATTTTTATGAATCTCTTAATATGCCATAAAACTGATTTAATTCTTGAATCAAGGAAGCAGCAAAAAAGTGAAATCTGTCATCAATTACACAGGTGAATTTATTACTTCATTACTGGAGCTTACAACAATTTTACCATGTTATCTAGATACTTTTTAAGCTAAATGCATTAAAAGATTTCAAATCAGCTCTAGAGCTTTCACTCTGCAAGGTGTGAGAACACTTTTGCACTGTGCCAAAGGTTGCCAGCAGGCTACATAGCCTTTGATCTAGGCCAACTGCATGTGAAAGAAACAGGTCTCCTTATTTCTTTCAAGGAGAAACTTGAAATCTGGGGGTCAGACTTGAAGATCTACAAGGTCTCTTCCAACCCTACTTCTATGATATTATTCTATGATTACTCTCTCCACGGCTTCCCTAGACAATAAGAATATACTGATTTTTTAAAATGATGCTGAAATGTTCTTTCATCCTCTTGACCTTGTATCAAAAGCAAAATTATGGCTCTGTTTTAGTCAAAGGCAGAATTCCCATGAAATTCAGTGGAATCAGAATTTTACTCACTGCCTCCAGGCAACCTCACTTAACCTTCCTGAAGTCAATATCCTGCTGAACAGGATAAGATAGTAGAATTTGGCTCAGATTTGGTTTTGGTTCCAAAGATTTAGCAGGTGGTTAACAGAGACCATTGTTATCACTTTAGGAACATTCAGTGCAAAAATCACACAATCATTCTCTCTTTTCAAAAGATGTTAATACACAAAATAACTTTCTTTAAAAAGGTGCTAAGAATTCTCCTTATCCATAGTTTACCATCCCTCTGGCAACTGGTACATTGTGCCAGGACTTACTAAAGAGCTGCCCCAAGGTAATATCAGTGTTGCCACCAATTGCAAGTGTTGCGATACCTTTTATTAGGCCAACTAGATGGTTACAAAACAGATTCTTTATTTTTGGGTATCACACCTACCACAAGACTACTTGTGATACCCACTGTTTTTCTTCAAAGCCCCAGTGGGGACAATCACTGGAATACATGAGAATGTCAGCTTTCAATCTGAGCCCTCCCTCAAAATGGTAGAGAAAAATTTAAAACATGACACGGGCACACCACAACTGACAGGCTCAAAAACCAGCATGCATATAAAACGAACCCCAGATATACTCCTGTAAAAACAAAAGTTAGTCAGGATTTTTAAAGTCAACCCCCAAGGAGGGGCCTGACTAAAATAATGAGTAATTCTGGGTGGCAGTACAGCTAAAAGTCATGAGGTTTCCTGTAAAAGCCCAAATACTGGAGACTTATTCAGATTGCCAGTTATGGGATGATGCAATATTTATTCTATTTAACATCTAATGTTTTTACTGACAAGATATCTCCTTGCTCAGTTTTATTTCTTCTACACTGTTTAACAAAATACCCACACAAGATTAAGCAACAGACTGGAATGCATTACAATTTAGATTTAGGCACTTTTCCAAAGCTCACAAACCTCAATATGCTTTGGATCAAACTCTGAACATTACACCCATAGCCCCTGCATTTCAAAGGGAGTTAGGAAAAGGGAATAGAAAATAAGAACAAAGCACTACACAGTGAGAGGGACCGAGTGCTTGGCAGCCATAACTGTACCAAACTGTGCACAGGCATGCAGAATAATATATTGAGTGGTTTGTTTTTTTTTACCTGTGTGGTTTGAAAACTGGACAGAGTTCACAGTGTCAACTTCCAATCCCAACACCTATAAATATGAAACAAATACCAATTTTAGAACATCAACATTCTTCTGCAGATCATCAATATCATAAAACAGTAAGATATGAATTATCACCATGGTCCATGACAGGCTGGTAGACAACCATCACACAACCTGGCCAGAAACAGAATCAAGATCCAGAGATGGGCAGTGAGACAAATGGAGAGAAAAGCGATCTCAGTGCTTTAACAAACCCAACTTTTCTTAGAGGAGGGTGGAGAATCTTAAAGGGAAACCCAATGTGGCTCCCAAATTTAGATTTCATAAGCCAAGAAACCCAGGCCAATAGAAAACACTGAGATTGTGCTTTGGGGACAAGAGGTTAATCCAATGGAAACAGCTAAAGAAAGCCACACTCATCACTAACCACATCACTGTAGTACTTGCAATCCAGATACTGCAGCAGTACATAGGATTCCAAGAGTATCATGAGAATACATTTCTCACTCAATCTGAAAGGAGTGGTAAAAGTTAAGCTAAAAAAAAGCAAAACAAAGGCTTTTATTTAAAATTAATATCTAATGTTATTATACATAATAGGTGGGGAAAAGCAACTAAAGATTTTAACCTGACATTAGCCTTTTAATAGAGAAAGCAATTACTGTATTTTTCTGATGTTCAAGCCATGTAACTTTTTTTATACACCACTACAGTTGAATACAAATCTGACATAACAGCCTGACATTTAATATTTGCTTTCACATCTCTTTGCTTTGAATAAAATTTCTCCTCAAAAGAAAAGCTACTATATATGGCTCAGTGAGTCATAAGGAGACAATAGTAATGATGCAGAAAAAATTGTGTATGATTCATTTTCAGGCAATTTGCTGGGGGGAAGAGGGTGGTAATTGAAGCCTTTGCCAGTCATGCTCTTCACTGGGATGCACATATCTTCCTTGTCATCAAGAGGGTAACCACCTCACCCAAATTAAAAACATATAGGCAAATTATGCCAGCTCTAAGACTATCTCAGACACAAAACACAGACTGGAAAATAATAAGATCCCTGTTTTAATGCCTGGGGCAACAAACGGTTAAAGGTACGTTTCAAGGGTGCAGACAGAAGTGCAGCTCCCCACGATAACTGAGAACACTTTCCAGGATGCGTTCTGAGTTATAAGAACCCCTAGAATCAAACAGAAGTTCACTGTTGGTTCCAGTGGGAAGAGGAATCTAGCTGCTCGCTGGGAACCTGCACCTGGTTTCCCCTAGCAATGGCCCCTCCTCTCTCCCAACCTGTCCCTGTTTTCAGAATGGGAGGAGGGAAAGGGAACAGAGGGGGCACCTCAGGGGAGTCTCCAATATACCCACTCCACCCTTCAGAGGGGGCTGACAACCTCACCAGCGGCAGGCAATTATTTTGGGCAGAGGACCACTTATTGAGTTTTGGCAAGCCATTGAGGGCCACAGTCAGGGGCAGCTAAATGTTAACTTTCTAAATTTTTTAGGCATCCCACAGGCTGCATCCAGCCCATGGGCCGCATTTTGCCCACCCCTGCCCCAGACCAAACTCCCTCTGCTCCCTTTCCCCATTCCCATTCTGAAAACAGCTTAAGGCTGGCAGGCAGTGCAGATGGAAGTTACAGATAACCATAGGCAACACGTAGGGGGGGCATGTGCACCCCCTGAGATTGGCTGCTACCACAGACATCAGCAGGTGGTCACCGCTCACCTCCCCCCCGACCCGCTGACACTGCCACAGCTGCCTGCGGGCAGTCCCTGCTCGGCCCACCCTCGCCACCTACGTCACCGCAGCCATCTGCAGGCAGTCCCCGCTTGCTACTGCCAACGCTTCCGCCTGTGGGCAGTTGCTGTGCCCCCCCCCAGACTAAGGAGGCATGAGTCATTCATGCAGAAAACATTATGTTGTGAAACACCTTCATCTGACCTCTCATACAATGAGGGGGCAGATTTTCACTGGATCAGCCATTTTTGAAGCTGTCTGCAGCCATGCACTTGTGCTTGGTCACAGCTATAAACTGCTTTCTGTGGCAAGATCAAGCAAAAATTATCACTTCTGTCTGTGTACAAATGCTGTTTTGTTTCCCATCAGCCCCTTATCAGTTATGATTTTACGGAGTCGTATAGACTCTGTTAGATGCCATATAAATCTCTTCCAAACGAATCTCCTAGAAAAAGGCAGTTTGGTTTCACTGCCCAGCCAGAGAACAAAACAATCCTATACATTCATGTTAGAGGGAGAGATGGGAAAGTTAAAACAAGGCTTGAGCCAGATAGGCTAGCATCAGGTTCTACACCTACTCTGGAGTCAGGTTGGGAGATTTTACATTTGCATATTTTTAATCTCCACTGTTGAAGTGCAGAAGATGCACAATGAGGAACATCATTTAAAGCAGGAGTATCAACTTCATCCAGCCGGTCTGCAGACCATATCTTTGATACCTCCAATATACAAAGTGAAACAAAAAGCAGATTTAAAAATATCTCATTTCTTTCAATCACTAGCACAAGCATTACCTATAAGAGAAGCACAACACTTATCTACTATTAAGTGGTAATTAATTTTGAGAGTGTCTCTAACTCCACAGCGTTGAACACTTCAGAGTGCCTACTGTTAAACCTTAACATTTAATTGTACTTTAGAGAAAAAGAGATTGCACTAGGCAGAACAATTAAAAACAGCTTTTAATATATAAGGTTTACATTCAAACAAGGCTCAAGTTTTAGGAGTCTGACATCATCAACTGTCATCCCCAGGAAACAGGGTAAGTTGCACTTCCAAAGTCATGACGTTAATTTGTCTGCAAAGGCCTTGTCCAGAGTAGCATTTAAAGCATCCTAGCTAACTCCTGCTTATGTTTAAAAAGGGGTGTCAATCATGACCCAGGCACCAAATCCAGCCAACAGAACTGCTCCCCATCTGGCCCAGCGAGCTACCGGCAGGCTACTGGAAGTAATGGGAGAGGTCAGAGGCATGGCCTGCCACAGAATTGAGGACCCCTAGGCCCCAGTGGACATGGTGACTGGTGTCCAGAGGGCTGAAACAATTCTGGTTGCTCCCAGCCACTCCACCTGTCACCCTGGCCAAAAACACAAGGCAAGTTTGACACCTGGCTTATAACTTTAAGTCCTAGAATAGATGAGCCTTAAACATCTATTAGAAATTAAGTGGTCTTATGTCTACATATTCCCACCCTGCAGGAAACCTGCTGTTTTGATTTAACCCTAAATAATGCATCACAGCTAGTCATTTTTTAAGTAATTGCTTTTTATAGATTCTCACCAAAATAGAGTGGATAAAGATCTGTTCGAAAAAAATCTAGTTTCCCCTCCAATTTATAAATAAATCTAGGTTTGAGAGGTTGTGATCAACTAGTTCTGAAAACTAAATCATTTCACTAAATACAGTTTTGGACAAAGAACTTCCTTAGTTTACTAAATCAATCTTAATGTAAAATAGGTCTTTATAAACTGTATCTTTTATTTATCCAGCACATTTAAGACTTTCCAAAATGAAAAGGGCTGTTTCTGTCCATGTTACATGACTTCTAATTTTCATCCAAACACAAGTGGCCCAACCTAGGTATTGATGGCCTAGTGGTAGAGTTCTTGGCTGCCACATGGGAGACCTGGGTTGTATTCTTGGGTCAGGACTCCTAACCAAGGCACCATAGAGGTGAGTTGCTGGGAAGAGGAAATCCCCACTGGGTAGAAGGTTCCTCCTTCCCCTCACCTCTTTTAGGGTCACCTGACCCCAGCACTCTTTCCTGCCTGGAGGAGGGTGTGGGGGTTGGACTCCATGATTTGCTCAGGTCCCTTCCGATCCCAATATCTATGAAAAGCTCCTTCACTTTGGACAGAACAATCCCATGCACCAGTACAGGCTGGGGACTGACTGGCTAAGCAGAAGCTCTGCAGAAAAAGACTTAGAGGTTACAGCCAATAATAAGCTGAATATGAGTCAACAGTGCACCTTTGTCGTCAAGAAGGCTAACAGCATACTGGACTGCATTGTAGGAGCATTGCTAGCAGATCCAGGGAAATCATTCTTTCCTTCTATTCAGCACTGGTGAGGCAACACCTGGAGTACTATGTTCAGTTTTAAGCCCCCCCACTACAAAAAGGATGTAGACAAATTGGAGAGAGTCCAGCGGAGGGCAACAAAAATGGTTAGAGGGTTGAGGAGAGGCTGAGGGAACTGGGCTCATTTAGTTTGGAGAAGAGAAGACTGAAGAGGGATTTAATAGCAACCTTCAACTACCTGAAGGGTGGTGCTAAAGAGAATGAAGCTAGACTGTTCTCAGTGGTGGCAGATGACAGAACAAGGAACAATGGTCTCAAGTTGCAGCAAGGGAAGTTTAGGATAGATATTAGGAAAAACCTCTCACCAGAAGGGTAGTAAAGCACTAGAACAGGTTACCCAGGGAGGTTGTGGACTCTCCATCCTTGGAGGTTTTTTATACCTAGCTAAACAAAGTTTGGCTGGGATGACCTAGTTGGGGATGGTTCTGCTTTGAGCAGGGGATTGGACTAGAACAGAGGTGGGCAAAATACAGCCTGCAGGCCAGATTCAGCCCCACCTGGCCCAAGCATACTCTGGCTCGTGGCACATCCTGCCATCTCCTGGGCACATAGTGGGGCTGAGGCAGCTCTGCATCTAGACTGCCCTTCTAGGTAGCCAAGGCGGCAGCGGCTCTTTCTGGCTGCCACCACTACTGGTTCCAGCCCTGTGGTACCGGCAGGGACCCATGTGCACAGCCCCAACTCTGGCTCATACCATACCAGGTCTGGACTTGGCCCAGTAGAGCAGACCAGTTCAGGACTGGCTGGAACCCATGCCCACAGTCCCAGCCTGCACCTGCTCCAGACTCACCTGTCCATGATGAGCAGTGGCAGTAGTAGAGGCAGCCAGGCAGAAACTGCTGCTCAGCATATGGCAAAGGTAGCTCCTCCCATTCACTGCTGCCATGCCCTTCTTGCTGCAGCTGCCCAGAGCTCACTCCCAGGATGCCCTGTGGCTCCTCTGCCCCTCTGGGTGGCCCACAGGTGGCGGTGATGGCAGTGGAGAGGAGCTGCAGCAAGAAGGGCCCAGCAGTGGCAAGGGGGGACCGCTTTTCCCCCCGCGCCAAGCAGTAGCGTCTGCCCCACCACTGCTCAGCATGGACAAGTGGTCCAGAACAGGCACAGGGTCAACCAGGGTCAGGGCTATACACACAGGTTCTGGCTGATCTGCTCCAGCTAGACTGAGTCCAGAGTGGGCATGGGGCAGGTTGGGGCTGGAGCTGTGCACTGTTCTCAGTGGCAGGGAGAAGCTGTAGAGAGCGCAGGCTCTGGGCTATTAGGGGGTGGAGGGTGCTGAACAGCCCATAGCAGCTCCCCAGAACTGCCTACGTGGCCCACAGGCCCAAATACTTGCCTGCCCTCGGACTAGAATAATTAGATGACTTCCTGAGGTTCCTTCCAACCCTAGTTTTCTATACAACAAGTAAAAAGTTATAATCTACTTAAGAAAAGGCAAAACATAGTTTGCAATTTTCTAATATAATTAAAAATAGATGAATGAATAAAGCTATGTTAAGCCAGGAAACATTTAAATGTGTATAGCTTTAGTATATCCTCCTTGATAACAGGTGTACAAAAAAGTAGCACCAATTTTGCCAAAAAGGCAAATCAACACATTTTAATGGTTACCAACCAATGTGAATTACCAAGATATTTTTTTCTAGAGACTGAAGGAAAATACATAGAAAGTACAAAGGGAAACTAGGACTACTTTATGATTTAAACCTAGAGTTAAATCGTTTATTTTAGTAACCAAGTTTGAATTTACTCTACCATGTTTAGAGAAGATTTCGCTTACCCTGTTTCTGTAGAATGGGAAAAGAATAAGGGTCAAGATAACCTTTCTTTACAGGTCAGAAATAAAATTCAGCCTAAAGATTTCATCTAAAATCTGGTACCTTTTGTGAGATATCGCAGTACAATAATTCAAAGATCACAAGCGAAAAAAACCCAAACAGTAAATAGTTACGAAGCTGGATCCTCTGGCAGTTTCACAGGAGTTTAATCAACAAAAAAAGAATTCAAGCTGGTAACTGTATATCATGGTTTACTGAAGCACACAGTAACTGTAGACTTTGCTGGACAAATATAGTGTACACCAAATGAAGAATGCCACCTTGTCATTTCTTAGAGGGGTTGCTGCAATGTGTTAAATGTCTTTGACCAGACACTGAATATTTCACCTGTGACATGCACATTGCTTTTTCTATTGCCTCTAACTTCTGTAGATGCAAGTTTGCCAAGCACAGCACAAAAAAGGGCATGGTTTAGTAACTGCTACTTGAATAGCACAAGTTACATGTCACCAGGATTGGGTTCACAGTCTTCAGGAAGAAGAAAAAATGACTATATGGAGGTATGGAAAAAGGATGCGTCTATAGATATAAACACCTTGCCTTCTCATTTGTTCTGGAACATGCTTTTGTAGCTTTGCATCAAAAAAACCCCCATAAAAAAAGAAGTTACATAGAATGTAGTGACCCATTTTATCAGGGTGTACTTGGTAGCTATGTTGGTGAGACAAGAAGACATACAAAATACTAGAACTCTTGGCTCCAAAATGATACCTTTTATTAGACCAACTGGGAAATTGCAAGAAAACTGTCCTTTTCTGCAAGTTTTCGGGATCAAAGTCCCTTCATCAGGCTCTGGGAAAAGTACAGATGGTACAAAATGGTAAAAAGTCCCCATAGATAGGAAAACAAACTTCATTTTTGCACAAACAAAGATGAAGTTGGAAGGCTATCCATCTGGGTCCATGAGAGTGTCTTTGTGAGCTGTGCCGAGTAGCTCTTTGATGTGAGGGACAGTAGCTCCCTCTGTGCAAAAATTAAGTTTATTTCCTACCTATGGACACATTGCAGTGATATAGCACTGAGGTTACAAAAGCCATGGATAATAGTGGCCAGACCCAAATTTGAAATGAGGGGTTGCAGCCTTTTCAGCAAAGGAGATTGAGGAGTAAAAGGCTGCAAACCTCAGTGGCAAAGAGAGGCTGAACACCTTCAGTGATGGGTGTCCCAATCTACTGCTCCCCCCACCCCACATCAAGGGGTCTGCCCACCACCATCACTTCTAGATTCAGTTTCAACTGGTCAACCCACATCCAATCCCTAACTGCAGTCCAGCACAGGGAAAGGATGAGACTACAGAACCAGGCTCAGGAAAGGAGACAGAGATGGGTGTTTTCCACATACTAACTGCACCTTAATCCAAATCTCTGTACAATCTCATTCAACAGCCTCACTATATATTGAACAAGAGTGGTGACAAGATGGATCCCTTAGGGGACACCACAACAGAAGTCCCAAGATGAGGATGAGCACTTCCTCATCACCACCCTCTGGGTTCCCCATACTTGGAAAGAGCACAACAAATTTAGAATGGCCCTGCAAATACCACCAGGTCACATAAATGTAAATACCTTGTTGTCACGGAGTCACGTAGGTGCCCCGTGACTGTGAGTGAGATTGGCAGAGCTGCCAATCACCAGGGCAGCTCAGGTGCCGGTTGCCAGGGCGACTAGGCAGGTCAGGTGGCCAGAAGGGGGCAGGGCCGGGCCTTTATAAACAGCTTAGGCTGGAGCCTGACCAGCAGTTCCCTTCTGACTGCTGCAGGAGCAGGAGCTCTGCAGCTGAGCTGAGCGGCCCAAGTTAGGAGTTGCAGCCTTACCACGCTGACTGGCTGCGATGATGCCGGGAACAAGAACACCCTAAAGGGAGGTAGGCTTGAGAGCCTGGTGAGGGGCTTGGAGTTTATGTTTGGGAGCACGGAGACTCTGCGTGGTTTATGTTATAGCCGGGTGCCTTGAGTTTGGTTACAGTTATCCGGAGGACCGGGTGAGGCTGTAGGGGAGTGAGGAGGCCTCAGCGGGGCTCCCCAACAGCTTGGGGGTTCCAGGTGCTCAGTAGAGGCACAGTGCCGGCAGGGCACTATTGTCTGTGCCGGAGAGGCACAGTATTGCGCCGGGGAGGCGCGGTGTGCAGGGTTGCAGACCCCAGCCCATAAGGGTGGTGTTGTGCCCAATGGGGGCAACCGGACCCAGAGAAGGGTCAAACGGACAGGCACGGCGGCGGTCGCCTGTGCCCCTAGCGTGCAGAGTGCGGTAGTGGCCCCTGAGGGGGCAAGGCCCCAGAGCGGGGCAGAGAGGGAGTGCGGTATCGGCCCCAGAGAGGGCAAGGCCCCAGAGCAAGGCGGAGAGAGAGCGCGAGGAATGCAGTATCGGCCCCAGAGGGGCCAAGGCCCAGTACAGGGTGGCGGCTTCGAGCCAGGCCCAAAGGGCGCCGGTAACAGGGCAGCAGTATCGGGCCAGACCCCAGGGTGCCAGCAGTAGCCAGACATCGGCGAAACAGACCCGGGGGCGCCGGGAGCGGGCTGGTGGAGAGGAGCCCAGCCCAGGGGTGCCAGATGGGCGAGGAGCCCAGGGTGCCTGAAAAGCGAGAGAGCACCAGAGGGGCGAGGGACTGCACAACATCCCACGGAACAGCTGCGAGGCTTGGGGCATGCTAAAGGGGAGCTTTGGAGGCATGCATACCCCTTAAGGGAGGGGCGCACCGAGGCACCCCATTTGGAGTAGAGGCATGAACACGCATACCGTTCAATAGGGGAATAAAGGCAGCCTCCCATTTAACCATTTAAGATCAAAGTCGTGGCGGGCGAGAAACCGAGGGTGCTGAGTACAGCCTGTAGTGACGGTAGGGGGGTGCTAGGGAGTTCACGGCCACTCCTAGGCCCCACTCCCTCACACCTGTGGTCAACTGTATCAAAACCTGCTGAAAGATCTAGTAAGACCAGGTGGGCATAATTTGTCTTGTTGATCTCCAGGCAAATATTGTCAAACAAGGCCAGAAGTGCAGTCTTTGTGCTACATCCAGGAAAAAAGCCAGAATGACAAAGGTCCAAAGAAAACTATGGCATCAGACACCTACAGCTGTCGGGCAACTACCTGCTCAATGACCTTTCCCAAAAAGAGGAGGTTGGAGATAGGGTGATAACTGGCTGAGAAGTCGGTGTTAATTGATGATGTCTTGAAAGCAGATTTAAGCATGTCTGGCACCCTGCCCTCCCACAAAAGGGAGGCATTTGTGTTCTTCACCCCCATTAAAAAAAAAAATTCAGCTCCTCATACTCTTGTCTTTCTTCCCAACCCCATTTTACTGTTGGGTAGCTTCCAGGAAGCCCAGGGCTACAGTAGCAGCAAGGGCTGGTTGGGTGCCTGCTTCTGAGCAGCCCTGTCACTGCTGTTGGTGGGTGGTAATGGGGTTACAGTGATGGCAGGTTGACTGGGCAACAGAGACTGTCCAGTCAGCCCTCTGCCAAGGGCTTCCTGCAAGCAGTCCCATCAGCTCTTGTTGATATTTCAAAGCTACCATCTTCAAACACAGGAAAGTGCAAATAACACTGAATTAGCATGGTTCCAGCCTCTCCCCCCAACCCCAGTGTAATTCTTAACATTGGGCTAATTTTTTAAAGATCAGATGGATACCCCAAAAATTAATGTTATACTACAGTCCTGAGATGCTAAGAGGTACACATTTTGAACTTCTAATTTATCGTTTGCTAACTGAACCTTAACATTACTTCAAGACAGAAATCTCTTGGCTACGAAGATTAGTTCTGCCCCAAAGTAGATGCCAATATTAATTCATACATAACAATCCTATGGAAGTATTTTAGGCAGAAGCATGAGTTAATAATGAAGGCTATTACATAAACTATATATAAGTATTTGTGTAAAATAGTGTCCCAATGCTTCACCATCACTACTCAAAATAAATATTTTTTTAAATTAGCTTGTAATAGGGCATTGAACAAAACTTAATTTTTACTCTCCTTAGACACATTCAGCCAGCAAGAGATCTGTCAAATCTTCAGGCAGTTTAAAGCAAAAATACCACTCAAACACATACATTTCTAAAACACTATGCAAAATGTGAGTACTTCTCAGTGCATTCAATCACTATAAACAAGTAAAACACAATCAGCAACGTAAACTACACATAAAAATTGCCTAATATTTCAGTGCTCATTTTCAATTCAAGACATTACCATGAGGATATGAATTAGACGTGTTCAATATACTTATGGTAGCTAAGTGCACTAATTTTGTCAATCGATATCTGTTTGCACAAATTCAACACAAACCTTAGTGTTGCAGTTAACTAGGTGTATTGATCATCTCGAGAATAAATTATACAGCTTTGTTAGAGTAAAATTAAATATAAAATAATTTTCTTTCCAAGTGCCCTTTTCTACTGGGTAGCTACAACAGGACAGATTTGTTCTCCAGCACCCAGTTTGGCATTTTGCTCCGAAGTTCAGAAAAAACAAAGTAAAAACAACAAGCCATGCATATTTTCAGTAATGCACTCAAGACATTCTAAAGCCAGAAAAAAGCAAATGAAAACGAGTGGAATAAAAACTGCGAGCAGGATGTTGAGGAAGAAGAGAACTAAAGTGAGTCTGAAAAAAAAAAAAAAAGATAGCTGTAAAAACTGAACATACGATTTCTTCTCAGTAGTTCTCAACTTTTTTAGATTTAAGGCACCCCTTCATAACTATAGTGAATTGAGAGGCACCCCATTTCAAAAAATAACTTATGTATTACAGTGCTTAGCTCCTTCCAGAGGGAGCAAGCTGTAGGGGTTGAGGAACAGCCAGGCAGGGACTGAGCCTGAGCTTATCTCCTTGCACTTTGTGGTACCCCTTCAAAGGCTCTCACAGAACCACTCAGCAGGCCGGCACCGTGATTGAGAAGCACTGCTCTGGATAAAGACTGGATTTTTTTTTTTTTTTTATGGTTACTTCTGTATTTTGGCACTGGGCATGCTTGACAATTAACTCATTTTTTGCAGGAGAAGAGATATGATGTTTACTTCAACACACTTCATTTAGGAAGCAAACATCCATTTTTCTACCTATAATAACATTTGGAACTTCCCGTATCCAAGAGACTGATGCAAACTTTTTATTTGCATGTTAGTGAGGCTTCTAATGGCAACCTGTTACGGAGATTCAGCAACAAGTGGGAGTAAAATGAGAATTATGGACCAAATCCTGCAATCTTTACTTCATTCTAGCTCGTAAACATTAGACGGTGATTTGCTTGAAAAATAAACACCAGATTCACTTTTAGGTGACCATCTGCATTTCAGAGACACAAAAAAAGAACAGTGCAAGGCAGAAATGGAACAAAGCTTATTTTTGGTTAAAATGTTATCACCCAACAATACTGGAAAAAATGATGTGCAAGTATCACAGCATATGATGCTTTGCATAATTATTACTTGAAAAATAAAACAAAGGATTCAAAACTTTTCAAAAATACCTTTACTGAATACAGCTTACAGAACTAGAGTGCTGAGTCTCAACTACAGTGCGGTAATACCCTGGGTGGCTGAGAGATCCTTTTAAAGGTGCTGTGGGGTGCCACATAATATAAGCACTGTTAGATATTCAAACACCTACACATGATCCACAAGATAAACCCAAAGATTTCAAAAACCAATTCACAGCATTAAAAACCTTCAGACTTGTTGTGGATGAGCAGAAAACACAGTGGAGACCAGGGAGCAGCATATCAGGTACTTAGGGCTGGGGTGGAAGGGGCACACAAGTGGCAGATGGGCAGGCAGGGGGCAGACCACAAACGTCCCTGCCGTTACTTTCCTTGCCACAACAATAGGAAGGCGGGGAGGGAGGAGATTTAAGATGAGCCTCCAATAAATAGATTCTATACATGGAAAATTATAACAAATTTATAAATTTCCATGAAAAATCTAATTACTGGGGATTGCCTTAAATTCAAAGTCATCTTGGATTTGGGTAAATGCAGTGTTTAAAATTTGAAAATTAGTGTTCAAACATAGGAACATGGGGCGGGGCAGGAAAAAGAATGCATTAATTGGTAGGAGATA
The DNA here is from genome assembly GCF_052110815.1 of Crocodylus siamensis. Taxonomy (NCBI): domain Eukaryota; kingdom Metazoa; phylum Chordata; order Crocodylia; family Crocodylidae; genus Crocodylus; species Crocodylus siamensis. The sequence continues at coordinate 260,074,372 of NC_143395.1, read as the reverse complement.
AAGGCTAATTTAAACACATATTTTTTCACTTATCTATGGAACCTAGGAACAGGGGAGTCAAAGATACCTTTCCCAAGTCATCAAGTCCAGCACTTGGAAAAGTGTTGACTTCTTGCAAACCTGCAAAAAGCTGCATGGATATAATGATCAGAGCCAAAAGGTTAAAAAGCGAAGAAGCAGAAAGAAAAGAAGAGATACAGCAAATAAAATAACCTAAATGCAGCATTCAGATGCTTACCACCGGCAATCAGACACCCAAATTCCCTTGCTGTTCAGTTAAAGCTTATTCAGGTATTCACACACCAATTTAGCCAGGGGCTCCCTCCCTTCAGCACTTAAATTTGAGACCAGATGCCCTGGCTCATTTGCCTCCATCCTAGTTCAGTTAGCAGCCTAATTTCCAATTTAAAGTGAAGGGCAAAACTGTACACTTAAATCAGCTTCTGAAAGTGTTTAAGATTCAGAGTATATTACTAATCTCCTTATTGTATGCACTCACATACAGCCTTAGATATAAGAAACCAACCAAATTTTACAGTTTTATATCCACCTGCTTTATTATCTTTCAAGCATCATCTCTCTTGGTGAAGACACTCCAAGTTGTAAAGCAGTCTGGGACTCTGGGAGATGAAGTCCACATTACCACAGTATACCCACCAAAACACTGATAAACTTCCCTCTTAAAGTACCTGGAAACTGTGATGCGACAAGGAGGATCTGACAGAAGACAGCTGTGTTACACTGACTATCATGCAGTTTACTGATCTTCTTCGATCTTAGCGTACCTCTACATCACTGATTCTCAACTAAGGTGCCATGGCAACATGGGGTGCTGCCAGATCCTTTGAAGGGTGCCATGACATGTGAGGAGATAAGCGGATAAGCATAGGCTCACTCTTTCCCCAGCCTGACCAATCACTTGCTGCCCAGCCCCTCTACAAAGAGGCAAGCACTGTAATATAAAAATTAGTTTTTGATATCATGGGAGTCTCGAGTCCATCGAGGTTGAGAACCACTGATCTACAATCAGGGTGGGCAAAACACAGCCACCAGGCCAGATCCGGCACATGGAGGGTCTTTGTCTGGCTTGTGGCGAGTCCCTCTGTCCCACCTAGCCCAGGCACCACCTGGCCATGCGCATCCTGCTACCCCCTGCGCTTGCCTTCTAGGCAGCCCAGGTGCCAGCAGCTCCTTCAAGCTGCCACTGGCCCCAGCCCTGTGATCAGTGAGGACCCGCACACAGTCCCAACCTGGCCCACCCCAAGCCTGCTCCAGACTTGCTTGCGCTGGGCAGCAGCAGCGGCCAGGCAGAAAATTTGCTCAGCGCAGGGGCCGCAGTATAACTGTCCGAGTAACCAACATTTCCCAGTTACATTTCTTTGTATTCAAAACAAACACACATTAGAAAATGTCCACAGTCAACCGACTTTAGGCAGAAAAGAAAATGTATACAAGCAATTTATTTAGCCTCTGTTGTACTGCGTTATTATTACCACACCTTTTGGTGCTTTCATGCAAGCTTTTTCATTTTACAGCTTCTTTCCATTTGCACCCACTGCCATAGCAATCCGGGATTTAGAACACTTGTGCCATGGTACAAATTCTGCATCATGGCTTCACTGAAGTATCACAAAGTAGTTAAAAAAAAAAACCAGCTGCAAAGGAACAAGTCCTTATCTCAGGAAGAGAAATGTTAAAAATAGTATTTTGTAAATTTGCCACAAGTCAAATTCCAAAGTGTAATTGGCAAGACAAACCTCACTGTAGTGGGATGACACATTTTCTCATCAAAAGGAAGCCAAAGTTCTGTCCTTGGTTGCACCAGGGGTTAAGTTAATAAGGTCACACAAGTTTAAAGGAGCGGAGAACTTTCCCCTCTGGTTTTACAGTGCAGAAAGCAATTGTTCATAACCTAAAGATATTCAAATTCATTCTAAAAAGAGGAGGAGGGGAGGGGGGAGGAAGGGAAGGTTAGACTCTGTCAAAAACATTTTGACCTGTTATGATCTTGCTGAGTTGTTTGTAACAAAATAATTGCTCCAGTATTTTTCTGTTGTCAGAAAAACAGAGTGCCAACTAGAGGGCTCACACTTTCCAAGGGGTGCCTTGAGTCTAAAAAGGTTGGGAAACACTGCTCTAAAAGTGAGCTTGTAGTTCAGGTTGAGGCATACTAACAGTGCAAAGATGTTTGCACTGCTACTGGTTATGCTGTACTCGGTTTCAAGAAGAAAATTTCATTTCTCAATCTAGCATCTTTCAACAGACATACACGCAAACTCTAAACATATTTGCTTTTGTAACATAAGAGAATCAGCCACCTAAACAGTTAGGCACCTGTTACCAGAAAGTACTTAAAAAAATTAATTTATACACATATATATTATATATACATAACACACTCGTGTAGGTGCCACGTGCATGCATATATGTATATTGTATGTATACATTTTATGAGAGTGAGAATGGAAGAGCGAGCACTGTAAACTAACAGAGTATGGCACAATAGCTGGCACAGGTTGATGAAGTATGCTGAAACTGCTCCTGAGAACCCAAACCCCTTTCTCCCTCTTGCCACATTTTTATTAAAGTGCACCAACCAGATAATGGGACTTCTACAGACATAACATAGCTGTATTTTGGGAAGGCATTTGACAAGGTACCACACAGAAAACTCATTAAGATATTGGAGAGACAGTGTCTGGATAATAATACGATAGTGGATAAACAAATGGCTTAGAAATGGGAAGTCAGAAGTTATCACTGGTGATACATCAACCTGAGAGAATGTGTCAAGTGGACCCCTTCAAATTTGGCAGTAGAGACAGAGCAACTCACCACAGCATTTACGACCTTGAGGAGGAAGTTATTTCACCACTGCTGGAAAGTAGAAATAGTAAATATAGGCAGGGACACAACAGATACAAAAATAGTATCTGGATTGTATGAGACTTTCAAACAAAAAGGATTTGTATTATAAAAAAGTGCAAAATAACATACCTTAGAAGAATAACTCTGCACCAATTAAGGACATCCAAAGGACTTATATAACCAGACATATTTTCCAAGAAACCTCTGGGGGCAACAGTTGGAGCACACAGAACCAGTGCCAGTTCAGTGTCCCCCTTCACCTGGAATGTCGTCCTTCCACCAGCTTAAATTTCTTGCACTTTCACATTGGTGCAATCCAGCCCCGCAGACAGGTAGCTTTGGGCTCCTCCTGCGCCATCATGCAGAGGAGCACCAGCTGCGGGCAGTCTCCCCGTAGCACAAGAATAGCTGGCTGCAGGCAGGTCCTAGTACGTGCCTGCCTCTGAATCAAGGTGGGTAGCTCCAGCTTGCAGCAAGAAAAGGTTGTCTATTACTGCTCTATGCTATGTTCTTTTCCACATTTCCTCCTGTCAGCTTTATGGCCAAAGCAGAAAAGACACAGAGAAGCTAAGCATGAAGGACACAAGAGCTGCTTACAATATTTCATGAGCATTACAGTCCCATCTGTTTGATGTTACACCGTGACTATATGATCACAAGGCTTAATCCCAGCACACAGGAAGGAAGCAGTCCATTCAGAAGACCGCTTCTACACACCCTTAAAAACCAGGTTTCATTCCTTTTCACTTTAACCAGACTGATTTCAGCACCTCTGACTGGCACAGGGGAAAGATCAAAAGCTCAGTTACTCTTTAACTGTGATCTTGTGGTTGAACTGTGGGTACATCCAGCAATTTAAGGAACCTTGTCTCTTCACCGATTCTCCTGTTCTTATGACTATGATTCTCAACATTTCTACTCAAGGCCTTCCTTGGAAGATGCCAGCTTTTACCTTCTACTCTTTTTGACTATACAAAAATAATAAAGCAATTCTTCCATTGCAAACAACTCAGAAAGACCACAACTGGTCAGCAGTTTTTTGACACCATGGATTCCTATTTGAAATCTATCTTGTGATAGATGTTTGCAAGCCTAACAGTGCAAATACTGCATAGGACCCCACAACATGCTTAAAAGATTCTTCCAGCCCTGATTGGGAATCACTGTTCTATAGTAATACCACCAATGCCAGATGAGGAAATTATAAAGTTATTCAGTTACTTAGAATAAACTTCAGATTGTATTTAAAATGATTTACTTTGCTTTCTTTCCAATCACTGCAATTAAAAATTCCACATCAATTTCATAAAGGAACTCTGTCATGGGTAAGTAATTCTACCAATCTAATGCTGATCCCAAGCCCAGATAAAAAGAGAGTTATCATCAGGAAGGACAGCCACCTGTAAAAACCTCTGCCAAATCATCATGATGTGGATCCAAGGAGATGTGCAGGAACAACAACCGGATCCTATGGAGAGCCAGGATCCACAAGAGTGACCCCAGTTAGAAGGGAAGACCAAGGGAGGAAAAAAAGAGGAGGATGACAAAGAAAAGGCAAAACAGTAAAAATCAATAGTAATCGATTCTGAGATCTAAAAGTACTGTAAAAAATGCTGAAAAAAGAAACGAAGGAAGGGCTGACAAGTGCATTTCTGCACTTCAAAGCTCAGTACAAAACTCTGAGGCTCTGTGGGCTGACAAGCACACATCAACCCAGAAATTCAAATATACCATTTTAGCTAAGCTGCCAACTGTTCCCACTACTGTAATTAGAATGAGTTAGAATAGACTGCTAGCTTTAAGCTGGCAGACGAACACAGTATTCTTTATACCTGCCTCAGCTAGGACTTATTAAATTGGATTTCCATTCTTCAAATAATGTTTTCATCCTTTTGTAAAGACAAATGTGCTACAGTAGGCTGTTAGCTGTGAACAAAGGCCAATATAGCACATTTCACACCACACTGGGTATGTTTACATGTGCACTTTACTGCACAACAGACTAATATACTGTGCCATGAAGTGTCACCATATACACATACCCAGCAACTGGGCTGGTACAGACTGGAATGGAGTTAATTACTGCACTTAAATGTGCATGTAGATGGTGACATCAGGATTAGTTCACCCCACCTCAAATGGCACCAGCATTTATTCAGTTGCATTAATTGCACTTGTAGATGCACCCACTCAGAATATTTTTAAGCTGGATCGCCAAACAAAGTACATAAATTGGAGACTGAGGAGAAACCACAATCTATTAGGATTAATTTCCCAGGAGTAGTGCATCATTCTAGGCTAAGGTACCAAAGAAATAAAAATGCTTTGTAAAATTATATAACCTCCACAATACTCTGTACCAATAAATATTTGAGCAGGACAACGTTTATTTTATAAACAAACTAAAACCTACAAGCAGATTAAACAGCTTGACATGATCACAAAACCAGCAAGATTGTTTGTAATATGAGCTGAACAAAAGTTACACAAGCAGTCACTACAAGTGTGCTGGATTATGTTAGTTTAAAATGAATTTAGATAAACTGGTGCAAACCCTTGTGTAAACACTCATTTTGGTTTATGAACACCTTATTTAATTGTAGCTTAAACAAATTCTTAATAAAACTCAAGCTAACCTAAAATAAACTTGGTTTAAACTGAAACAAAGGTAACCACCCAGATGTCTGCACCTCTTCAGACCTTCCAGTTGGCTAAATGCAAACAAAACAGACTTATTTCTTCTGTATCAGTGCCAATAAAAGCTGCTTTAGATATAGGTTTCTTTTGATATGATAGGTTTACATTGTTCAGGCACAAAAGTTGACTAGACTCTTGGCAAAGGGAAAAGAAATTGCTCATTTTCCAAGGTCTAGGTCAGGGCTGTCTAAATGGCAGTCTGTGGACCACATCCAGCTCACAGAGGGTTAAACTGCTTTGATCTCCCCTTCCGTCCTCAGGCTTTTACTTCCTGAGGCTGCACCTGCAGTGCCAAGGCAAGGTATGGTTATAGGGAGCCAAGAGGAGAAGGGAGGGTAGCCAAGTCACCCATGTGTGTGACACAGCATGAAGGGAAATTACCTGTGAATCATGCCAGTGTGGCATATACAGTGTGCACCCCTGCCCACGTAGAAGTTGGACAGGCCTGGTCTAAGTCATGGTAGAGGCATTACCAATGTTTCCTCTAAGGTGTAGCAGTCTGTGAGCACGCTGCTTTGGAAACCACAGGTACCTGAGGTGCACCCTGCATACCTATAAGGCCCAGGGACCCTGGGACTGTAGTGGAGGGTGAGCAGCCTTGCCTGGGGTCAGGGACTGGGATGGGTGGAGAGGAACATGCCCTGCACTGGCCCTGGTGCCTCTGTCTCGCACTGTGCCCAGCTCATCTGTGGGCAGGTGCACAGCATTAATAAGTTAGTGAGCGGCAAGGTTTTAAATCATGCACAGCTGCGCACATGCGCACCTTGGAGGGAACCTTGGGCATGACAACACTCCACATATGATTCAAGGAAGGTTCAACAAGTGCTTACAGATAAATGTATCCTTCATGTGTCTATAAAGGTATCCATGGAGTCAGCAGTCAAGACAAACAGCAGCCCCAGACAAAGAATCTTACCCCTCCACTATTATCATCCGTCAGCACTCATCGTGTTTATAAACACAAGCAAAATACACGCATATGTGTATATCTGTTTTCAGATGTCAGACCTACTTCTGCACGATGCCTTGGACAAAGACATATTTGGAGATTAGGGAAGAAATAGAAGCCTCTCTCTTTATCAAAGCAGACTGCAATTCTGTCAGAACGCTCTAGACCAGTGATTCTCAGCCTGAAGTGGTTGAGCGATCCTCTGAAGGGTGCTCCTCCTTCCCCCAATCCCAACCAAGCGCAGAACAAGGAGGTAAGCACATGCTTGCCTCTATCCAGACAGTCTTTTGCCCTCTCATCCCCCTCACCCCAACACCCACTGGTCCTTGTGCAGCACATGCCTCTACCAAATTTCCCTCCAATTTCTCTGCATCATGGAATTTTTTTCATAAGTTACTTGAACAAATAACTCCCCAAGAACTGGACGATGTAGCTATCAGCTTCTATTTAGGCAGGAGCTTCCATTACACACTTGGGATGCAATCGAATTACTGTAATTCTATAGTACTGTTGGAGTGATGTTGTAGCCATGATGGTCCAGAAATTACATCAGACACAAGGATTTCTTACAGCAATATCTTTTATTGGACCAGCTATGTAGTTGGGATAAAGTCAGACAAGCTTTTGAATGCAAGACATTCATCCTGACATTCAAGACCTGAGGATAACGTCTTGCGTTCAACAGCTTGTAATTCCATAGGCAGTCATTTTAGGAATAGGGCAAGGAGAGCCAGGGAAGCCTCAGTACAAATGTCTTCTGCTTACTTTTTCCATTAAGCCAAAAACAAAATACAGCCAACCAACCCATTTCTACTCCCACTGCAAAAGGCATGGTATTACTTCCACTGGCTACAAATGTAGCTGAAACAACCTACAAAGAAGAGCTGGGAACTCTACAATGTTAACGGTTTCACCTGACAGAATTACAGAAGGAATGGCCTGCAGTTGTGGCCCCCATCCTCTGCTGGCCCCAGAACAATCATGACGAGCAAGTAATACGCTGCAAGCCACTTCGCTCTCCCTTGTCAATTCCACTTCTAACTTCATACATTTCCTGTGGCTGCAAGCAACACAGGAGAGTCTCATGGGCAACATGCTGCCCAGAAACCAGAGATTGGGACTACTACTTTAGAGAAAAAGAAAGAGTAAGAGTAAGTGCCACTGGCTTGTTTTGTAATTTTCTGTAAGTTGCGTCTTGGCTGACCCATCTGTTAAAGCAGCATAATACATCCTTCACAAAGTAGTAGGTGGCTTGATTTAATTCAAAGGACACTTACAAATAAAATATTACGTTCACGATTAAGAGGAAAGTTACTTCAGGCTCCAACTTCAACCTTGAGCTTTCTTGTCATCTTAAGACCTGTGTTTTTCCCCATTAAAAATAATTACTCTCTTCTGGTGCAACAGGAACCATGGGAAGTAACTAAATAACTGTAGCTAGCTGAAAATAGCAATGCTCAACTCTGACATTTTTAACTGGCTATAGTTTTCTTATAATAGTTGAATTCTCCTTTTCTTCCCCTCCTTCTGAATGACGAGTGATATATAGACTGTAAATACCAGTCAGAAGATAAGATTTAAATAAAGAGTTACTATATTTTATCACGTGTTTGGTGTGTAGTATATCAATTCACAAACCAACTAAAGGAAAATTACCCAATTCCAACATGCTACAGCACTCAAGTAGAAAGTATTAGGTATGGAGAAGAAAGCCTCATGGGAATTGTCTGGTTACACAATAAAATTGTTCAAGCAACATTTCTCTGCAATTGCAAGAAATCCAATTTTTGAACTACAGAACAATGTTACTGAAGAGAGAAGCTGATTTTTTTCCTTACCCTAACTGCAAGCGTGAGCAGCTTGGTCATCTTTGCTACAGATTGGTTCTGAGTTTTTAATAACTTCCATATCCTCTTACAAGGAGTGAAATGTCAGTGCAAGTCAGAGCAGTGAAGCATAGTTAGCTCCAAAGCAGAATAACACAGCCTGGAGAGATTCCACTGGACAGGAAGACCACTTGCCTCAATTTTTAGAAATGGCTCCCACAACAGAAGTTTCCTCTCCAGATTCAACAACACATTGGAGGACACAGTGTCATTCTCCGACATCAGAGAGACACCGATTTACAAAAATCATCCCCTGGCAAGAAGATGTTTGCACTCCCAAAATGAAGAGGTCATATCCTCATGGGATTCCGAGTCATTCTGTTTTCTCTCTTTAGTAAGAACAGCCCTCCAAACCTGATGTGCCTAAAATGAAGATAAGGAGAGTTTTTAAGTGAAATGTACAAGAGTAATACATTTATCTCTTCTACCCTGTTTATAATTACACTGGCAGGGAGACTGGTGGTCTGAGGAGGCACCAGAGGTGGTGCTCATTCATTCAAGCCTTATAGAAGAGCTTGCAAAACTTCACTTACATTGATATAAGATGGTTTCAGTTCACTTCAATAATACTTCATTGGCATGACAAGCTATGCCAGAGTTGCCAAATTGTACTGAGATAGTCTCTTGTAGTATCAGTCAGGGGCAAGTACAGGCTGTCAAGAGGAGTTTTCTATGTACTTGAGGTTTTATACTATGGATCAATAGCATCCCCTCCTGAGCAGGTTGTTACATAGCATCTCTGCTGTCCCTTCTTGCTCGAGGGGATTGACATATTTGGTGTACCAGGTTTCAAAAATCCTTATATTGATCTTGCTTTAGCAGCCTCAAATTTGCTGTTTACATGACAAAAACAAAGTTTCCAGGCACCCCTTTGCCATTGAACAACTCTAAGAATAAATGAGTAAGGTGCATTTACAGAGGAATACAAAAAAGTGCTCCAAAACTCCAAATATCCCAGATCTCTCTGATTCAGCAAAATTATGAGACTAGAGAAAGAGAGAAAGAAATTTACACCAGCTGCAGATCTGGCTCAACAAGTCCATATTCCTGTACGAAAAAGCAATCAAATAAGTTATGCATACCAAGATATTGGCTTAGAAACACTTGCAAAAGGATGCAAAGTGTAGCAAATACCTCCCATTTCCTACCAACAATTTCCATGGATAAACTGTATGTCATACACCAGTTTTTCAGCCCGTACTGTCATTTTAAATACAAAGCTCTTCAAGAAAAAGACTGTGTGTATCAATATCGCTGTACAGCATGTACCACATTTAGCTAGATTGTAGAAAAGGAGAACAAAAGCATCTCTTTTTTGCCAAGTACGGATTAATGCTAGAGAAGGACTTGAACTAAAACGCCCACAGCCTGGAGAAAGTTTCTAATCATACTTGAATGCTTCTGCCTCCAGCCCATCTAACTAGTACAAAAATTATCATTCTGAGAGTTCAAAAGTGTTCTCTCATAGGATTAAAAGGACAAATAAGAAAAACTGTCTCACTGAAGAGAATCACTGAAAAAAATCTGTTCCATGAAGAATAAGCATTACCTGCCTTTTTTATTGCTTCAGCAGATAGCTCAGTCCACTTATCAGAGAAACCCACTGTGAACAGATTTCAGAAATCCTTTGTTCTGCAAGGGGAAAAGTTTATCTCATCTAAAATTGTTTATTTGTGATTTATAATCTCATTATCTAGATCAAAATGATATCATTTTGCCAATGCTTTTAGCTACCTCCTACAGATAGCTGGTTCATTGAAACCAAGGACAAAGTACTGGGACCAGAAATGAAGTTCCTGCCATTTCATGAGTGTGTGAAGATGAGATGGAATAAATAATTATATAGGACCAACATTATCAAAAGTGAAATAAGAATAGAAAATTCTTTAAAAAAAAAAAAAACAACCCAAAATCTTTTAAAGTAGTATCCAAGATTAGATTATGGCTCTCTGGATTAGTAACAGGATGCAAAGTTAGTCAAACTTTATGCTATAGGACCGCAGGCAGCTCAGACCAAGATACCAAATGCTCATGTCAAAGGACTACATGAAATTGGCATGCGTTTCTCTAAACTTTCCTAACAGACATATGGACATATTTTAGAAACACCCTTGTTAAAAAAAAAAAAGAAAGAAAAAGAAAGAGAGAGAGAGGTGCAAAAGACTGGACCTCTTCTTTCAGATATTCAGACACTAGTGAGAGGCACATTTAAACAAAAAGATGTCATCCATAGAGATAATCCCTGGAAGTCAGGACCAAGACGCTGGCAGAACAGTACTGGGAAACCTGTTCTGCCACATTTTTTTCTGTGGTAAAAGTAAGGGCTTCAGTCTCCAGAAGAGTTAGCACCACGAATTTCAGTAGTACTGAAAAGTCACGAAAACCACTATAGCACAAAGGAAAGACAGGTAAAGCCTCCTCTGTGTACCACAACAGGCAATTATGTTTTGATGGCACTTCCCACATTGCAAATTTGACAATTGGAAACAGTTTCCCAACAGTGAGAGCTGAGCTAATGGCATGCATGTAATGTAGCTTTGTTAGGGCTTATTCATAAGTAGCCAGCACAATTCTGAGAACAACTTTCAAAAAGCCAGTTCAATTATTATGCCCCCACCATCATCACCCCCATTGCAACTGCGTTAAAACAGAATGCAACACGGCAAAATTCATAGCACAATCACAGACTAAAGGGAGCTGCTCATTTCTTAAGTTTTTTTACATAAAAAACAAAATCAAGGTATACAAACTTTCCCGGATACGTTACCTCAACTTGTTTTAAAGCACATAAACAACGTCAAAAGGACAAGTATAATTTATCCCTGATTTGGTACAAAAGGTTTTAACTTCTGTCCCCAGTTGTAATTCCCTCATTAAAGTAGGTACCAGGACAAAGTCTCGCTACAGCAGATTCCGTGTGTTCTTTTAAACAAATACCTATTTGAAAAATTTTGCTGTGAGACTTAATTGGACACAAGAGAAAGGGTGCCATACACTTAGAGACAGTCTTTTTATTTCTTTTTTTAAATGCACTGATTTTGTTAAATATTTCAACTAATACAGTGGAAATTTAGCAAAGAAAAGCAACAGTTAAAAGAAGAGATGTTGCATTAATAAACTGTTTAGTTGCAAACCTTAAGTGGACAAGAAAGCTAGATATTGGCTTCACTGAGTGCCACCAAAAAAAGCCATAAACACATGAACCTAATTTTTACAGTGTCTTCTAAGCTCTATAGTTTCCACTTAAGGGAGCAAAGCCATTTTTCATTTAGCTGATCCAAACTATGGGACCTCTCTGATTTTTCTTCCAATAAGTTCTACACAATCATGGAAAAATGAACAGAAAAAAAAGATAAGAAGCCAGAGAAGTCACTCGGGATGCATGGGTGCTTTTAACATGATTGTGTATGGCACTTAGCAATACCAACAAGTGCAAAGTGCTGCACCTAGGGAGGAACAACTGGCACCATACCTACAGGTTGGGGAACTCCCTTCTTGTCAGTACGGAAGCAGAAAAGGATCTTGGAGTCATCACTGACTCCAAGATGAACATGGGCCGGCAGTGTGGGGATGCAGTCAGGAAGGCCAACCATACCTTGTCATGCATCCACAGATGCATCTCGAGCAGGTCCAAGGAGGTGATCCTCCCCCTCTATGCGAAACTGGTCAGGCCGCAGCTGGAGTACTGCATCCAGTTCTGGGTGCCACACTTCAGGAGGGATGTGGACAGCATTGAGAGGGGCCAGAGGAGGGCCACTCGCATGATCAGGGGACAGCAGGGCAGGCCCTACGAGGAGAGGTTACAGGACCTGAACCTGTTCAGCCTCCACAAGAGAAGGCTGAGGGGGATCTAGTGGCCTGTTACAAGCCAGTCAGAGGGGACCAGCAGGCATTGGGGGAGTCCCTGTTCCCCCCGAGCACTACCAGGAGTGACCAGGAATAATGGTCACAAGCTGGCAGAGGGTGGATTTAGGCTAGATATCAGGAGGTGTTATTTCGCACTCAGGGCGGCTAGGGTCTGGAACCAACTTCCAAGAGAAGTGGCGCAGGCTTCTACCCTGGGGGTCTTTAAGAGGAGGCTAGATGCATACCTTGCTGGGGTCATTTGACCCCAGTACTCTTTCCTGCCATGCCGGGGGTCAGACTTGATGATCTGCTCAGGTCCCTTCCGACCTTAGAAACTATGAAACTTTGGAGAATGGTGCCCTTGATTTTGGTCATGGAAGAAACTGTCTTAAGGTCTATTTGAACTACCACTCCTGACATTCCAGTAGTGCTAGCAATAGCAGGAGCGCAACTGGAGATTAGGCAAAGGTATTTTCACCTCAATGTTGTCTAGTCCACCATGGTGCAATAACCATCTCAGCTAGTTTACACTCGTGTTCCTTCCCACTGTTGCTAAATAATCCCACAGCCAAACACAACCACTACTCAAAATACATTTGATTTTTGTGTAAAATAAAAATTCAGCTTCTCTACTTGTAAATTCCACTGTATACAAAGCACACTGTAGTGGGATGTGACCTTTCTTCCTTCAAAAACCTGAAGACCCAATTTTATGTTTTTGGGTCTGAAGGAAATCTGAAGGCTGCATCTCATTCAGGAATCCTTCTGTTTCTGTTTTCCAAATCTCTTAGATCTTCTTTTTCAACCAAACACTATTTGCTTCAGAAAGTTAGGAAAGCAAAGCTGTTGAAATTTTGCCATAACTAAGATCTATTTACAACATAATCTTAACAACCATCTCCAACTCTAATGACATTTTCACACATAAAATCCAGAAACAGTCCCAAAAATGCTGTTTGCAGTCCCTGTTTTCTTTCTGAAGCCAGAAAAATGCATAGGCTGGAACCACAATTAAAAGTATATTACATAAAAAGTCAGTAGGGAAAAGATGGTATTTAACAAAGGAATTCTGAAAAACTAACCATTCTTTAGGCAGCTATTAGGAGTTATAACAGACAGCTGGTGTCACTAGTTATAAAAGAAATATTGTAATACATGAAGAAAGAGTGCTTTATTATTAATCCAAGTACATCAAAAATAGCTGTTTGGCCTATGTGGAAAATAACCCTTTTTTCTTTTAATCCTGCCAGTAAAGAGACAGTTTGGGTTCTACCATTAACCAGTGAACACTTTCAGCCCTTTGGTTTGGAAAAACAGCCTTCTCAATCTTGCAGATACCTCCTGTAGCCAACTCAGCAACAGTGCTAATGGGTTCCAAAGGACGTCACAACTGAACCACCGCCCTTGATTCAGCTAACTTAGGAAAAGGGGAATAAAAAAACCTGAGGAAGACATAAGAGGATATATTCGCTAACAGAACAAGTCCCCATTTATTTTTGCCCCATGGAAAAGACAATAAAGGATATTTAAGACTAAACTCAAACTCACAGTTTTGGTAAGTAATAAAAACCTTGAAGTTTTAGTATGGCAATGCTGTACCCCCAACTCTGCCTCAATCCGGGGTTTCAACAGCTTTCAGCAGCCTATTTATTGAAGGCTGCCTAGAAACAATTCCTGGGTGCAACTGGTGATGGCTCCTTGCCCTTATCTCCTGCAGTAGCTCTGCATAAAGTTAGTTTACAGAATATACAATGCAAGTTATTAAATTCTTCAAACCGCATCTGGTGGCTACATCACCAACCATTTATAACTGAAGTCATGGTTTTAGTCCATGTGGTTCTTCTGACAGAGGCACTTTACAACTACTGAATCCATCCCCTTAGCCTCGTAGGCAAGTCATATTCCTCAGTTTAGAAATAAGGAAAGGTGTTACAAAGAGGACAAGTAATCAACCCCACATCACACTGGATATCTGCCATCATGGGAACAGACTCCAAGCTGCACACTGGCCATGAGGCCAGACTGAATTAGGCCCCACTTTGTACATTAATCCTTCCTATACTACCTTCCTATACTAGGTTTTCAAGCCCTGCATTTATCTGATTGGAGTGATCTCTGGCATGGGGAGAGGGAAGGAAATTCTTTATATCTTAATGTGAATGAGGCCAAGATTTGACATGGGTTTGCTCTGGAGGATGACAGACAGTGGAGCAGGAGTGAGTACTGTGTCATTAAGGGAATTTATTATCGTCTGCCATTGCCTATAAGCTGCTCTGAGCCTTTCTGGATGGAGCTGGGATGAGTCTAAACAACAGTAATGGTGGTGGTAGTAGTAGTAATAAACCAACAAAACAACCATAATGTAAGAAGATATCATTATAATAGGAGTAGTAATCATAATACTACTAATACAAATATAATAGTAACCACAGTAGCGGTCAAGATCATAAGAGTAATAACAATAGTGGTACTGAGAATAATAGCAACAGTGGTAGTAAAAATAGAAATAATATTACTACCACTGTTACTGTTATTCTCAGTACCACTGTTACTACCATTATTACTATTATTTCTATTATTACTACCGCTACTGCTATTACTCTTAGTATTACTGTTATTACCATGACCGTTACTATTATGATTACTATTTCTACTATTAATATTATTTCTATTATTAATAGTAATGGTCATAGTAATAACGGTGGTACTTGGAACAATAGCAATAGCAGCAATAATAATAGAAATAGCAAAAATAATAGCAAAATAACTGGCACTGAGACTAATAGCAACAGTGGAAGTAATAATAATAGTAATAGTAGTAAAAGTGGTACTGAGAGTGATGGCAAGAGTCATAGGCAATGCATAGGAAGGCACAGGGGGGCATGTGGCCACGAAGACTAGCCGCTGCCAGCTTCTGCGGGCAGTCACTGCCCCCCCTCGCCACCAACACGGATGCCCCACTTGCCACCCACCGCCACTGCCAGCACAGATGGCCACTGGAGGCAGTCCCCACTTGCCACCCACCACTGCCCCCCCACCTCTGGACCACCACTGACACTTCCAGCAGTGGCAGTGGGCAGTCCCTGCTCACCACTTGCTGCCATGGTGCCCCCCCCAGTTGCGGGAAGCACCAGTCGCTCATGGCAAGAGAGTGGGGGCAATAACAGCAGTAATGAGAGTAACAGCAACAGTGGCAGTAACAAGAATAGGAATAGTAACTGTCATAGTAACAGTAGTAACAGAGTAAGAGAATAATAGTAATTGTAATAGAGAGCGGTAATAATGGTGGAAATCATTATAGTGGAAATTACACCAGCAACCATCACAACAAAGGGTAGCGACAATAATAATCACAGCAGCAGTAAGTTAACAATAGTAGCGGCAGCAGTGGTAACAAGTAAGCACAACAGCAGCCGCCCGAGGCGCCGGGAACGACAAAGGCGCAGCTCGGCCGCGGGGACAGCGGCGCGGGGGAAGCGGTAGCAGCTCCCGCACCGCAGGGCAAACCCCCGGGGCCGGCAGAGAAGGGGTCTCCCGGCGCGGGAAAGCGGCGGTTACGGAAGGCGGCCCCGGCCACGACCCCGGCCCGCCCGCCCGCCCTGCCTCCGCGCACCTGCAGCGGGAAGGTGGCCGCCTTGTTGCCCACGTAGCCGCGCACGACGTGGCTCTGGATGGACAGCACGCGGCATTCGCGCTCCGGCCCCTGCTCCATCCCTGCGCCGCGCCGCGCCGCGCGGTCTGCCCCAGCCCAGCCGGCACTCGCGGGACTGGCCGCGGCGCGGGGCTGTTGGGAGGTGCCGGGCAGGGCAGGGTGGCCGCCGGGGGGCGGAGCCGCGAGAGCCTGGCGGAGGAGCCGGAAGAGCCGAGCCGCGCGGGCCCAGCCCCCACTGACGTCACTGACTTCACAGCAGAAGGCGGCCCGGCGCCTGCAGCCCCGCAGCGCCCTCCAGCGCCGGCGACGCGCATACGACACACACACACGACATGCTCTCTCTCTCTCTCTCACTCACACACACACACACACACACAGAGCTATGACATGCTCATACACGCGCGCCCACACACACACACACACCCCTCTTGCCATGCCCACACACACACACACACACAGAGCCATGACATGTTTCTCACTTACAACATTTATAAATTGACACCCTGTTTCAACTTTATGACATCGTCAGTTTCGACTTTACAACACTTGATCTGATGCCACGCCATGCCAGTGAACAAGTTTGCTGCGTCGCTCATCTCCCTGCAGAACATCTGTCCAAACTTCCCTGGACACTTTCTTTAAGAAAAGAGACAAGACTCCAGAAAAACCTGCAGCCAAGACTCCTGAGAAGACTCCAGCCAAGAACCCTTCAAAAAGTCCAACCAAGAGCCTTTCAAAAAGTCCAGCAAAGTCACCTCAAAGAAGTCCTTCCAAATCAATATGATTGCTATTTACAATATAAATACATTAATGTAGCCATATTACTCATCTATAATTGATCGAGTACAAAATTCTGGGGTATTTTTGGTGAAAATAGGGTATTGAGCCTTGGTTCAGGAACCAATCCCCCATTTATAGCCTTGTTTCTTATGAGAAAATTGGTTCCGAATTACAATGTTTCAACTTATGACACAACCGGTTCCTGAAAACCGCATCTTAAGTCCGAGGACTGCCTGTAGTCCGTACATTTGAAAGAATTATCCAGATCCCCTGCAGTAACCTGCTACAATACAAAAAGAAAACCCCCTGTGACCGCACACTCCTGGTGGTCGCTTGTCCCCTGTACTGGAACCCATCAGAAGAATCAGCAGACAACTGCAACCTACACTCAACAAAGATCAGATCTTGAGAGAAATTGTCCTAGCCCCTTTGCCCCGACTTTTAAACAGCCCCCTAACCTTGCCCAACAAACATCAAATGGGACACAGCCTTGCCTTGGCAAGAAATGCATAACCTGTCAGCACATCTCCACTCCCACTCCTATCAACACCCCCCATAACAAAATAGAATCTATGGTTCCTGAATTCTGCCTTTCCCAGTGCCTCTCTCAAAACATGATATACCTGATCCAATGCACCAAGTGCTCTCATGGCATTTACGTGGGTGAAACTAAACAGCAACTACACACCAGAATGAACGATCATAGAAAAAAATATAAAGGATGGAGACATGCACACACCATTAGAAGCACATTTTTCCCCAGAAATCAATCACTCCCTCTCTGACCTCATTATCCTAATGCTCAAGGATAGTTACCTGACACCTTTAAAAGGTGAATCTGGGAACAAAAATTTGTAAGCTGTCTGGACACTAAGAATCAAGAAACACCGATACCAGCTTTATGGAATACATTATATCCAACTCCTGAATTCTTTCCATGCAGGGAAAGATGAGAATGACTCTCCTCCCTTTTGATAGGCCTTGATCTCCCAGTAAAACAGTTTCATTTCTTCTACTGTGTGTCTTCTACCCCAATGATTTCTCTCTCTCTCACTTCCCTCTGCTTTTTTTTTTTTTTCCCACTATGCAGTGCCTAGTTCCTGTGATTAGAGACCTTAGGAAGAATGTCTTCCACTTGAAAGCATGTCAAACTTTATCCAAGCTACACAGCTGGTCCAATACAAGATATCAGCCTAAGAAATCCTTGCCTCTCTCAGTTTTATTTCTGATCATTTGAGACAATGCTGAGACAGTATCTTCTTCATACACCTACAGTTTGGGGGCAGACTAGAAAGTGTCCCCCTCACTTTCATATACATTCTCCCACTCTACATGCACAATGGTTTATTTTAGGATTTATACTATGCTTTATGGCTTTTAGTTTCCAGATGTTGTTTATGGTCACTTATTCTGTTTGATAAGGTACACATTTTTCACATTTGGCCGTAGTGCAAGGTAAGCTATGCAGGCATCTATAGTTTAGCATATTCTTTGTTATATCCCCTTCCCAAACACCCACCCTACATTGACATTTTAGCTGGTAGTTCAGGTGTTCTTGGGAAGTTAGGGTTGCTATGGCCTGAAAATAATGTCATCCTAGCAGTACATCAGCTCTATTAAGTGAACCTTCCTTTTCAAATGTTGACTCTAAGAGCTTTAAAACCTACATATTTACTTGACTTGCCTTGAAATTGGATATGCCTCATGGGGCTGCAAATTCCAAGCTAGTAATCCAGATTTGGAAGCATCTGAGACAGATGTTTCAAGGATATAAATAGGGACCAAAACGTTTCTTATGATCGGCAGATTCTACCAGCATTTTTTGCACAGACATGGGAACTGAATCCAAAGGTCTCAGTCATTTCAGTCCTTTACTCCATGTAGTGCTTGGCACCCTCCACCTCTTTAGGGAAGCAATATTGAACATGATAGCAAACAAAGATTTAAACTCTTACCAACAGGCATGAAGCAAATGCTCTGGTGCTAAATGGTTTACACTGCTCTTGTGCAGAAACCCGAGAGTGTTGCCAGCCCACCATTATGTATGGATGCTCACTGGCTGGGGAAGAGGAGAGAGGTGTTTAAGATTGTGTGGGAGAGAGAAGGGAAAAGGAGGAGGAGATCAATGAGGGACACAGGGTGTATGAAACACTGGCCTCCATTCATGTCAGGATCATTCCTACCTAGTTACTGATTAGCTCTGGTTTTCAGGCTTCTAATCCCAATTCACCACAAGTGTTCTTGGCCAGAACATCCTTGTCTAATTCCTTTAGACTTCTCTCCAATCTCCTTGCACAGGCATTAAATCCTCCCCATCTCCATTGTCTCCAGTTTCATTTACTCTGTTGAAACATCTCCATCTGCTTGTCTCTCTTCCTAATCCTGGTCTCCAGTCACCCCTCCCCCCACATCTCCACTAGGGCCTAGTCCCATTCTTAGTGCTCCCCCTATCCCAGGGTCTTGCTCAAGCAGTCCCAATTCTCTCTCGGGAATTTATCCTAATGAGATCAATTTCCAATCCCCTTCTGCCCTTTGCTCCACTAGTTCTCAGTCCGGTCTTCCAGGTAGGTGTTTCTACATCTGATTTCAGACCTTCAACTTTTTCCTACCATTCCCTCTCCCTCATTTCTTTACCAGATCCTAGTCTCCCTTTACCTAGTTAATCCCTGTTTCCCCATCCCCAGTCCCAGTTTCCTTTTTCTTCTCCCTGCTGTCAGCCTGCAATCCCAGTTTCTGTCCCCTTTTCTCCTCTCAAGGCTCCTGAATTCCACTTTCGCCTACTATTCTCCTTAACATAGGGCTCATAGTAGAGATTATCTTTTATTACACCAACAAGATTTTTGCAAAAAAAAAATCTTTAATTGCAAGCTTTTGTGCACAATCACCCTTCCATCAGGCACTGGGGAAAAGATTGTAAAAGTTCTCCTAGGTAGAAATTAAAGTTCGTATTTCATAGGATTTCACAGAGGAGTCAATAGATGGAAAACTCCTCTGGGCAGTCAGTTTATAGACACATTCCCAACACAAAGTCCCTTCCTGTTGCACATCCATAGTCCAGCCCTAGTACTTCATTATTTCCAACCAAAATTTTCAACTGAATTTTATTTTTAACATGGGTAAATTATACCTTCCCCCCCGCCTAATTCTGGGACATGACACATTTTTGTCCGGGGGGAAAAAAAAAAAAAAATCAGCCTGAGAAAGACAGCAGACATGGAAAGGTCCAGCTGGGAGATTTAAAGTTTGGCAGCAAGTCATGTTAAACAGCTCAATACAGAGTCCTACAATGGAAAATGCTGGGCAAGTTTAATAGATAAGGTTACTAGCCCCACCTGTCAGGCACACACAGAATATAGGTTTGACCAAGAAAGTGCATAAACACAAGGACATACATGATAGACATACATTTCCACAAAGACAATATTCTGCACACTCCATGCACATGCAGTAACACTGCTGCCACAAGTCTGCAACAGTGTACTATCAAGTTGTACAACAACATGCACTGCCTGGATTATATGCATGTCCAAATGATATAGAGCTCATGCTGTAGATAGGCATGTATAAACCACAACATACTGTTACTACTCAACATTAAACCCACCCACAATTTACACACCAAAAACCACAGCATGAAGCCTGGCAGTTGCTTTTTATTTTGCAATTAACCAAATTCTCCAGTGCTATTCATGTTTCTTGAACTTTATGAATCAATAGTTGAAGCTTTGGTTTTACTGTTGTTTGCAGAAGAGTCCCTACTATTCCAAAATCCTCTCAGGTGACATTACAGCTAATCCCAAACCAATCCTAAAGTATACAGAAAAATACAAGTGATAGGGAAAGACTAGCCATATTAGTGTCTGGGTTTTCAGGTAACTGCAGTGAAATGTGAAGTATTTTGAGAGCACAAAGCTGTCCATAAAGGGCCTATGCCTCTACATACACAGGCCTCCACCTTAAACTAAAAGGAAAATGTCTTCCACTCAAGGAGAGACTATACACATAATCATTACTAGAATATATCTCATTAAGATAGTACATTTTGATATGGGAAGGAACAACTTACAATAAAAGGGTTTCCCAGCAGCCCATAGCTGCAGCAAAATACTGAGTTAATTAAATATCATCATTTAATGTCATCTGATTCTTTCTCTGTTTCATAACAATTAGAAATAAGTCTTGCAGGGTAATTATTTAAAGACATATTGATCATTACTTTTGAGGTTATATAATGTTGAGGATCTATTACTCTCCACTGTTTTAAAACCCACCTGATATTCTCGGAAATAACATTTCTTCTGCCTTCCTCCTAGCAGAAGAATGTGATAGAGGTGCATTGTTTGCCTGCCCTTATTCCTCCTCAGCAGGTGATGGGTCTGAATGCACTGTTCTAGCCCCAGGGTGTGGTGGCACATGGCAGCATGTATCCATTTTAGGGAGCAATCAGGAAATATATGCATGTGCTGGAGTACAGCAATTCCTTTAGGCGACTGAGTCTCTAACAACTTCATCGCACAAGGTTAATATTTTCTCTCTACAGGCTTCTCCTGCTGGTATTTGTTCTCTCCCTACAGGCATTCCCAAAGGGATGCCAGTGCTGTTTTGGCATGGGTTATCTCTAGGCTTACCATATGTCCGGGTTTTCCTGGACATGTCCTCTATCCGGACCCTCCAATTTCCATCCAGACATTTTTTTTAAATCTGAATCAACGTCCAGGATTTTAATTGCTCTGCTGGCAGAAGCAGGGGGAGGGCAATTGGAGGCTGCAGGCACACATGCATCTGCACACATATATTCACATCACCAGCACCCCCTCTTCCCTTCCACCCACACTAGGGCTGGACTCATTCTGCCATTACCCACATGAATTGGAGCCGCTGCACTCTGGCTTGGTCAGGATGGGGACAGCTGGGGGCACTCCCTGGCAGTGCTGTGGGGAGCAGGGGGCTACAGATTAAGAGTGAGGGGCACTGGCAGGGACAGGGCCTGCAGGCCAGGAGTGAGGGGCACTAGCATAGCCGGGGGGGAGGGGGGAAGGAGAAGGCAGGGTGGGTCAGGGATTGTGGGTCAGGAGTGAGGATCAATAGCAGTGATGGGGGCTGCAGGTTGGGATGAGAGGGAACTGTGGGTGGGGAATGAGGTGTTCCCCCAACAGGTGTCCTCTTTTTTGGAACTGGAAATGAGGTAACCCTATATATCTTTCTCTAGATACCCATGTCAGTCCCATGTTGTCCTTGAAATGGTTCCCCCTCTCTCTAGACAATGAAGGGTGCCTAAATTCAAATACCTGCCCTCCAAGTGTTGACAGGCTCTAGCATAGGTGCACACACCAGGGATAGCACCCAATATGCCCTTACACAGCTGGATGGGCAGCTGCAACTTAGATCCCACTGCTTGCACTCCTCAGGAGCAAGGCAACTGCAGCATTGCCAGAAGTGCAAGAGCACGTGGTAAGGTAGTAAAAATGTACGTGCAATTACCTGTCCTTTTCTGTGCTCCAGTGGACAGTCTATGGTTATTTGTTAAAATGAACAGCAGGTTATACTTCCGAAAAGAGAACACAGAAGGCAGTTCTACAGCATACTCCTCCCACTTCACCCTGAAGTCCAAAGGCAAAATGCCTCTCTCTGGCAATCTCTGCATGTGGGCTAGATCAATTTTTCAGCCCTTCCTCTGATCAATAATCAAGCTGTAACAAGTCATTTATTTGAAAATTGCAATTGCTTCAGCGATGAAAAGCTTTATACACGTGGAACCTGTATGTGGGGCCCATCAGCAGACCGAGCTAATCAGTAAAAGTATATACGAGCAGCAGGGTTTTTTTTCCAACAGGAGTAAAACTGTGCCTATATAAAAACAAAAGGCAAATTCTTACAAACATGGGAAAAGGTTCCCTGCAACCTACAGTTAATTCAGCTCTGAGCTCTCTAGTTGCTAAATTCTGACTCTCCACATACTCTGTGTCCTGCCAGCAGTTAGAAATCCTATCTATGAACACTGGTGCCAGAGGAGAAAGTGAAGCTGGAGTTTTCCTTGCATACACTGTGAACCGCTTTGCAGGGGGTGGGAAGTGACAATTTACCTCTCTTCCACTGAGAGCTACATTGTTATGGTTTAGCTTCCACTTACCACAGGGTAAGAGGATGCACAGAGCAAATTCCCACAAAACAGCTTTAGTACAGTAAACCCACCCTTTTTGCCCTAGGGTAAATTGTGTGCATGCCCATGCATTCAGACTCGCTCTGTAGCTTAAGTACACAGTTCCCCAGAATCATACCAGAAGAGTGAGTTTTCTGGTGCACAGCTGAAGTCTTCAGTAGCCTCATCATAGGTATAAGTAATTAGGTTACATACAAATAGACTTTGCAAAGAGTCAATCAACACAACGCTGCTCTGTACTTCACAGAAAAAAAGTACAACTGAGGGCAAAACATTAGAAACTATCCAGATAGGGCCTCTGCATGCTGGCTCACCCTGCCTCTAGCAATCCCTGGGAGGTCTATTTGTCATCAGGAGGAGGGGTTTCCTCTGCCGTTAAGCTCCCGGAGTGGCAACTCCTCCTCAGCCTGAGCTGGAGAAAATAGCTAGAGAGCAAACAGCCCATATCTTGCTCTTTTATAACTCCCCCTCAGTCAGGTGAGTGCCTTGTCAGTTCCCATTGGGTGATCCATAGATAAGCCATGATTTAATTTCCAAATTAGCGTTGGGGTGATGTTTTAGCCTTGATGGTCCAGGAAAAATGTCAGAAGCATTTTCAATTAATTTCCAAGATGATCTCTCTCCTGATATAAGCCAGTTTTCCTTGTTGGGAAGTCCCTATTGTAATGCTACATTTGAATAGAAGAACCCCTTTCCATTTTAAGAATTCTATAGGTAAAACTACCCTTTGGGGTTTTAGCTGAGCACAAAAGTAAAAGGACAACAGAAAAGGTAAATGGCTGTACATCTAAAATGGAGCTCTCAGTTTGCTAAAGACATGACTTCATCAATAAAGAGGATTTGTAAGTTGTACAGACAGAGTCCCCAGGCTGTCACATGCATGCGTCTATGCAAGGGAAAAGGTCGAGATTAGGTGAGAGTTATCTAAAGCACATTAACTAATTAATCCCAATCATTTTTCCCAATCACTTTTAATTTGGCAGAGTTAAATGGTAAATTAATACACTTCTGTGTCCCCTTAATAACAAGGCCATCTTTCATATGGCATTGATGTTTTTTGCTCACTTGAATGGTTCTTTAATCCAGATTGTACTGTACAAAATTAAGATTTTCAAAGTAAAAAAAAGTCTTAGCAGCATCTTACTAATGAAGTCACAGTCATGTTCACTTAACCAGGATTAAATTAAATAATAGTGTCAGGAACTGTCAATGAAGAGGGAAAAAATGTTCTTGCTAACAGAAAGTAGATGAGTGAAAATGGGTAGTTTGTCATTGAAGCTGGTCTATGCTGGAGAGTTATTACAGCCATTCTAAATTATTTGACAAGGAGTCTTGGGATGCTGGCTGTAGTACAAAAGGGACATCAATGCCATTTCTCAGAAAGTTGAATAAAATAAAACTGCAACCTAATAGGACTGGCAAGTTCTTAGCTTTGATGAAAAAGAGCCAGCCTGAGGAATGATTGCTGGACTTAACTCCATATCATCTGCGACAGCAATTATAGTGCAGTGGAAGACAGTTATGGATACCTTTACTTTCTTCAGACTGAGTTCAAAGAAAGACTCCTCAGAACAAATAGTGGATTATTAACATAAAGCACAAGATGCCTGCACTTGGGACATTAATCTGCTGAGGGGAGAGTGCCCGCTCCTCTTACTGACTACAGGATGAAGCTAAGCATGTTTTCAACAACCAGCCTCAGTTTTTAAATCTTCTTCAAAAGGAAAGTGGCAAGCCATTTTTAATATTTGAGAGACTTTATGTGTCAGGGGATTAGTAGTAGGAAACAAACCTTCAGTGCTTGGTATGCTACCCATTCAACTTTACCTGGCTGCAGTTTACACTCACGCACATCCACGTGTCCCCCCACCCTCCACCACACATACACATGTGCACACACACACACACACACACCCCCACAAACCCCATACCCTCCACAATATGCAGGAGTAAGACTTCACTTTGAGCTAGTATGCAATCGCCTCTATACACACCACATGAACACACAAATCAGGACAACAATATTTTTTACAAATCAAATTGAACTATGTTATTATCAATGTTTGATTTTTTATCAATGTATATCATTTGGGGGGGTTTCTGGTTTCAAGCTGGCAAACCCCCTTCCCAAAAGGACTACTCTTGATGGCAAAGGTCAGGGGTGGGACTTCTCATCCCAAGACAGCAACCAGGGGGCAGGACACCTTGACAGCTCACCATAACTCTGTAAGTGGCCCTCCAGCCAAAATAATTGCCTGCCCCTGCTCTATATAATCATCAGTTGTACTGATCTTTGGCAACCCAGCTAGTCATTTTACA
This sequence comes from Crocodylus siamensis, assembly GCF_052110815.1. NCBI lineage: Eukaryota > Metazoa > Chordata > Crocodylia > Crocodylidae > Crocodylus > Crocodylus siamensis. The sequence goes on along the minus strand of NC_143395.1, from coordinate 260,049,215 downwards.
GAGGAGCCTCCACAGGGATGGTAGGCACCTGTGGGATCTGATCTTGCAAACCTTGTATGTCCATCCAGTTGAAGGAAATGGGAGTACTACTATGAGTGAGACATGTAAGACAGAGTGCCATGAACAAAGCCAGGGCAATGGGTGATGATTAAATTAGTTTAAAATATTATTAGAATTACACATTGAATACAGTCCAGTGTTTGGATGTCCTGCAGAATCCTAAACCTCATCCTGACTTCCTCCAGAACACTGAGGCTCAAAATATCCTTTAATTAGAAAACAACCCAAGAATATTAGTATTAGAATGTGCATTTGAAGTTGTGCTTTCCTTACAAAAAAATTACATTTCCTCTTACTGTACACTACAGTGTTCCTACTGTTTCCCTCTTCCACTTTGTTTTTGTTTCTAGTACATCTAGGGCCAGATATTCTGCTGGTAAAAATTTGCATTGTTACATCAAAGTCAATGGAACAACGTTGCTCTACTCTAGTTATTTGTTCTTGCGGTGGGGGGCTATTACCTGAATCCAGGGTTTAATTCTGTTGCGTTTACCACCAACTGTGAATGCAGTAGGGGGATCTTTCTGCTATCGGATTTGGTGATTGATTTTTTTAGTTTATTAATTGTACATTATGTTGCTGTTATTACTTATGTAGCATGATAACAAACTGGGTAGGTACAGCATTCTAACAATAAATAAAAACCCCCTGTTTTCAGAAAATGTGAAATCCAAGAGGTGCAAACTGCTACGGTGTTATATATTATGTTAGTGTGTGGTGGCCTTGCAGTCCTTATAGCTAGCTGCGTTTCAGAGCTGTGCTTTAAGGTGTTTTGTTTTCAAGGCATCTTGGCAGTTTTCTCTTTTATTCCATTTTCCGTAATTTATGCCTGTATGCAGTTTAACTATTGTTCATTATTAAACCCTGAAAAGTGTTTTGGGGCAGGGTTTTTATCAGGGAAGCTGCACTAAATACATTTTTATGCATGCTATGTGCTGGAAAAAGACAAGCCCTTTGCCGGCAGAAGGAATAAACCTCCCAGACATAAATTGCATCTCTCAGCAGTTTGCCCTGTATGTGTCTTGCGTCACATGCTGCCGTCTTGCAGTTGTGAGTCACTTCAGTTTCCATTGCTCAGGGATATCTGCTTGGCAAATCATGTCCCCATGTATTTTATTCCCTTTAGAAACATACACACAACGCAATACAAACTCAAGACACTGCTGTGGTTTAGACAGAGCGGATTTGCATTTAAGTTAGTACTGCAGGGGGAACATGGCAAGCTGGCTAATATCGTATCCATTTCCAGCCTTGTTACCTGGGTGACAGTCATTTTGTTGTGCGCTTTTACTACAGTGGTGAAAAAAAACCCCTTCTACCTGAAATGGATTGAATTTACATTTTTTTTTAAAAATCAGCAGCTTTGCAAACAAGCAAACAATTTTAACATCTGAAAGTACTGTTCAACTGATTAGTAAAATCTTGAATAGCCAAGACAGGAGTTAGGGAATGTCTGTTTTGTCTCAGGTTGGATCTTCCTCTCTATTGCTTGGGGTTTACCTATATAACTAGAAGCAGAATTTCCTTGATATCGTAGCTCTGCCTCTACTGGCTACTAGCAAGTGTGTGCTAGTTCAGCTCTGGAGGGCTTCTGCTCTTTTCTTCCTAGTTCAAAATACAATCCTAAAAGGAAATCAGTTCACTTAGTGGGACTAGGATTTCATCATCTGACTTTAGCCCCAGTTGTAACTGGCAAAACTCTCAGTGGTTTCACAGATATGCTGTATTTGAATAAACTAACAGATGTATTTGAGGAGATATAAACTAAACTATGGATATGATTAGTACCTGTGTCTTCAGATGGAAGCTATGAGTAAACTACCATTTCTCACAAACTATCAGTTGCACAAATCCAGATACAACATCAGCAGGTCTCTCTCTTTTTGAAGTCATCCTGTAACAACCTCCACTCTATGGAGACAATTGCAAGCATTAGGAAAGGCCCAGAAAGCTTAGCTATATACCACATTCTGCACATTAATCCAAAAAATGATCTAAGCTATCAAAGCATTATTATTCCTGCACGCTAGCAAAGTGCGAAATCCCTGGCTTATTTAGCATTTGAATCCCAAAAAAGTTAAAGGGAAGTTGGATAAATTAAATGATATAAACACTTCTGTTGTAGAGTTTTACATGAGCAGGGGATGACATTTCAAGGTCATCTTCTGGAAAAGCATAGAGGCAACAAATCCAGTTCTGTTTTTCCCTTGAGAAAATGTTCGCTGGGTGATCTAAGTAGACAAGCTGGAAAAAAAACCAAAGGCAGCCCCCCAAGTTTCTAGCAGCAATGAAAGATTAAATGAAAAATCTGAGAAACATGGGCATTAAAACTGAATGCATTTGTACAGAACTGGAGCTTGTGCAGGAGCCACAGGAACTGGATTCTGAGAACTGAAAGAAGAAATGTCAGGGAAATATGAATTGTTTTTGCCTTTTAAGTGCAGAGTAACAGCTCTCTGATTTCTTATGAAATCCTTTCTTTTACTGTTTTGCCTTAGCAAAAAAAAAGCCAGCAACAAAACAATAGCTATTAGTCTCTTTGTACAACTAAACATGTAGTTTATAGCAAAAAAAGACACAAAATTAAGCAGGTTTGTGATTTTACTAGAGCAATCAATGCTCCGTCTTTATAATTAATTTGTTATCATGTTTTATCATAGAAAAGGGTATATATTACAAATCAGTACATCAATACACAAACCACAACATGCTCGTGGGGTTGCGCCTTTCGTGTCAGCTCATCTGGAACAACAGAGACCTCCTGTATAGCCACTGCCACTCCTTCCAAGAGGTGCCAATGACAGGCAAGAGCTTGTGGAGACCTTCTTCACGTGGAAGCTGTTTGCTCTTAAAAAGTATAATGCAGAAATTACTTTAATAGCACTTGTATCCACAAGGTCGACATTTGCCAGTATTCCTGTCCAGCGACTCCTGTGGAAGCATGAATACAGTGACACAAGTGGCTTCAGATTGGAATTACCCAGACGAGTTCATGTACAGCTCTCTTGCTGTCTCTGTGCCCTGTTCTCCAAGCAGAGCACATGAAACTCCTTCCTCTGTGGAATCCTACCCACTTCTCACTTCCAAATTTTTTGATCTGTTGCCGAAGAGGTGGTGCGCATGGGGTTCTTTCTGCACATACTGTTGCCCAAACAATACAGTTCCACCCACAGACATTTCCACATACCTAGGATTTCCATGTTTTTAGTAACCATCATCTAAGCTCAGTCTGAGTAGATTCAAAATATGGTGGTAAAGATATCAGAATCTTGAACAAGCTATAGCTTCCACAAATAGAGATTAGGTTCTTGGATAACTGTGCACCCAGAAATCTTAGATTCGCTACAGCTTGGGGAAAGATCTCAGTGATTACATTGTTAATTGGATCTTGTACTCCTGCTGTGACAGAATTGTTTGTTCCCCATTTAGGCTGGGTATCATTTGCCCCATCTGCACAGTGTCACAGCTGTTGCCAAGGCTAAGTCAAATCCGGGGTAAGGTGTTGCCTGTAGCTCTTGAGGGGAGACATGATGTTGAAGGAAAGCAGACAAGGAAGTTGTTCTCCAAACTAAGGAGTGCTGTTCCCAGCTAATGATGCATGCTGGGCCAAACTCCAAAAGCCATAGGTTAATTGTAATGCCTTTTTGGCTCATGTAACTAACACAGGGGTGGGTAAAATAAGCCTGTGGCCCAGATCTGGTCCACCAACAGATGTTATCCAGCCCACAACAGGTCCCTCGGCCCTGGCCAGCCCAGGCACAGGGTACAGCCTGGGCCATGGCATGTGATGCTGGTCCCACCGTTCCCAGGTGCGCAGTGGGACTGGGACAGAGCGGTGGCAAGACTCCACTTCCCAGTAGCCCCAGTGGCAGCAGCTTCTTCTGGCTGCAGCTGCTAGTGTCACCACCACTGGGATATGGTCTCATGTCCTGGGATCAAAATGCTTGTGGTTTATTCCTGCAAGAGAGAAGATCTTCCTTTGAAACAAATAAAGAGCGGAAAGGCAGAAAAAAGAAAAAAAAAATCCTTTTGTGCCCTCTTACAAAAGGAAATTCAAACGCCAGGAAATTCAGATGTCTGGTCAAGGCAATTGCTACCTACGTCTGATACTAGTATGCTGTTAGCCATATATTCATTTTGCAAACCATACGAATGATAAAGGCACCACAATTCTGGAGACAGAACCCCAAACTATAATACATGTCTTCTACTCAAACTGTCTTATGAGAGACACTTTGCTCTAATGTAACTTTTTAAGCAATGCAGTTCATGATAGCTGTGACAAGATTCAAATCAACTAGAGAAATACTATTGAAAGATATGCTGTCATTTTAAACCTATATTTTTAAGAAAAAAAAATTATATTAAGTGGGTAATTACACAGAGGAACAGTTTGGTTTGAAGAGCTGCTCAAGTTTCTGCACTAGAGGCTTGCTCAACTTCCTTTAAATATATTTTAAGTAGGAGCTGGATGATCCTAAAATTAGACATTCATGATGAGGTCTAATAGAAATACAATTATCATTCCTGCCTTAATTATTTTCCACAGGTCATCTTTACAATAGTTGTTTTTATAGTCTTTTTCATGATCTGAGTATGCCAGGTCTCAAACTTTTTTGGGAGTTTTGTTTTCCTGGGGGGAAAAGGATGGGCCTGTGGTTTAATTCCAAACTTTGCCACATAGTATCACTTTGGTACCGAAACAGCCAAAGGGTGGTTCAGATTCTGTACCAGTCAGAATTTGCTCTGCTGAAACTCTCAAGGTTATCCCTCCTCTGCTCCCTCAGGACATTAAAAAAAAAAAAGAAAAGAAAAACCCCCAAAAAACCAAAACATACATGTGAAACATGCAGGCAGACTGAAGTAAAATTTAAGACTGATAGACTCTTAATTGCACATTATTAACCGTTATTCAAATGAAGTCTCAGACAGAAAAAGACATTTGTTAAATCTTGGTAAGCATGAATTTTCTTTAAAAATCAGACTCATGGGAGTAGGACTACTTCTTGCACAGGATTGTATACCAAAATAAGTACCTTTTACAGTCTTTGAGATCTGTGTCAGAAAGTTCTCATTGCCTATTGCTGTGTAATGGACAGGTCATCTTTTCCAAACTGAGCTAAATTTTCAGATTTCTGATGCTTGAAAATGTAGTTCCTCAAATCTACAACTACAGCCCCACAACTACAGCCCAGCCCAGACCGACAAGCGAAGCAATCAAACAGGTAAGAGAGAGGGGCCAGGGTAATGTTGGGACTAGGGGGTCAGCACACACACCCACAGAAGGCCTCAAATGCCTCTACACAAACGCTTGTAGTATGGGCAACAAGCAGGAGGAACTCACCCTCCTGCTGGCTGACACCAGCCCGGACATAGTGGGGATTACAGAAATGTGGTGGGACGAAACGCATGATTGGGCGGTCAATGTCAAGGGCTATAGGCTGTACAGGAGGGACAGGATAGGAAAGAGGGGTGGGGGCATGGCGCTCTATATTAAGGAGGAATACACATCCTCGTTAATTAGCAAGGAGCCAGGGGAGGGGCACTCTGAAGTGCTTTGGGTTACAGTACAAGGCAGTCGTGGGGAAAGAGACTTAATGGTGGGAGTCTACTACAGACCTCCCAACCAGGGAGAGGAGCTTGACCAGGAATTCTTGGGTCAGCTCACAGAGGTAGTGAAGGCTAAGGATGTGGTAGTCATGGGGGACCTGAATTTCCCGGACATCTGCTGGGAAGAGCAGTCAGCCAGGTCTGAACGCTCACGTAGGTTCTTGGCCAGAGTGCAGGACCTCCATCTAACCCAGGAGGTGCACAGCCCCACCAGGGGGGAGGCCTTGTTGGACCTAGTGCTGGCCACGGGTGATGACCTGGTGAGGGGGCTGCGGGTGCTCGACCACCTGGGTGACAGCGATCATCGCCTGCTGGAATTCACCATCCAGCGCAAGGTGGCAAAGGCATGCAGTAAGGCAGCGGCCCTAGATTTTAGGAGGGCAGGCTTCAACGAGCTAAGGAGGATAGTTGGAGAAGCGCTGAGGTCCCGGAGGGGAGGGGAGCCAGGTGTCCAAGGAGAGTGGTCTCTCCTTAAGGAGACGATCCTCCAAGCCCAAAGGAAGGTAATCCCAACGAGGATCAAAGGGGGCAGGAGAGCACACAAGCCTCTGTGGCTCACCAAAAGAATCCGGGAATGTCTCCTTGCTAAAAAGGAGGCTTATACCCAGTGGAAAGAAGTGGTCTTCACCAGGGAGGGCTATTCTGTAGTTGCTTGGGGATGTAGGGGGGCAGTTAGGAAGGCCAAGGCAGAGATGGAACTGGGGCTAGCTTCCCAGATTAAGGACAATAAGAAGTCTTTTTTTAAATACGTAGGGGGTAAAAAGAAGGTCCCGGGTAAAGTGGGGCCCTTGCAGGACGACATGGGTAACTTGGTTGTCACACCAGACGGCAAAGCTAACATGTTTAATGATTTCTTTGCCTCCATCTTCCTAAGTAGGGACCAGAACAGCCACCTCCCTGCTGGGCCCCCCTCGGGCCCCAGGGGAGGCACACCTGGGCCACGGGTTAGCGAGGATTTAGTTAGGGAGCTTCTGGAGGGGTTGGACGTATTCAAGTCAGCCGGTCCGGATGATCTCCACCCTAGAGTTCTAAAGGAACTGGCCGGGGTCATTGCAAGTCCCCTGGCACAACTTTATGAGCACTCGTGGTCCTCTGGTGAGGTACCGGAAGACTGGAAGAGGGCCAACGTGGTCCCCATCTTCAAAAAAGGCAGGAAGGAGGACCCGGGAAACTATAAGCCAGTTAGTCTCACCTCGATCCTAGGCAAGCTGTTCGAGAAAATTATGCTGGCACACGTCCAGGAGGGGCCAGCAGGAGACTGCATGTTTAGGGGCAACCAACATGGGTTCATCAGTGGCAGGTCCTGTCAGACCAACCTGGTGGCCTTTTACGATCAGATCACCAGATCATTAGATGCAGGGGTAGCAGTGGATATAGTCCTCCTGGACTTCCGGAAGGCTTTTGACACTGTCTCTCACCCTGTTCTCATTAAGAAACTGGGGGGCTGTGGTGTAGACACCCACACAGTCAAATGGGTCGCCAACTGGCTGGAGGGCCATACCCAGAGGGTGGTAGTGGATGGGTCCTTCTCAACCTGGAAGGACGTGGGCAGTGGGGTTCCGCAGGGCTCGGTCCTCGGGCCCGCACAGTTCAACATCTTCATCAGCAATTTGGACGAGGAGGTAAAAAGCACCCTGTTCAAATTTGCTGATGACACTAAGATGTGGGGGGACGTGGGCACACTGGAAGGATGCAACAGGCTACAATCAGACCTAGACAGGTTACAAGGGTGGGCGGATGAGAATAGGATGGGTTTCAACACAGACAAGTGCAAGGTGATGCACCTCAGGAGGAACAACCGGCACCATACCTACAGGTTAGGGAACTCCCCTCTTGTCAGCACGGAGGTGGAAAGGGATCTGGGGGTCATCATTGACTCCAAGATGAACATGGGCCGGCAGTGCGGGAAGGCAGTCAGGAAGGCCAACCGCACCTTGGCATGCATCCACAGATGCATCTCGAGCAGGTCCAAGGAGGTGATCCTTCCCCTCTATGCGGCATTGATCAGGCCGCAGCTGGAGTATTGTGTCCAGTTCTGGGCGCCACACTTCAAGAGGGATGTGGACAGCATGGAGAGGGTCCAGAGGAGGGCCACTCGTATGATCAGGGTGATGTAAAAATCGCGGTTCATTTCTCGGGAGGCGAAAAAAACCTTCAGCCACAGACACACTCTATTAGCAACACAAAAGGTATGTATTTGCAAATAGGGTCAGAGAGAGAGACAAAAGATCAAACACTTTGCTGCCCCCGAGGGAAACTGCCCAGCTGGCTTTATCCCCTCTCTCCTGACCACGTGTGCAGAAGGAGGAACTTTTACAACTCATTTCCGATTCATACAAACATGTATGTGAATACGTCAAATCATGCGTCGCATGTGTATTATAATTAACTACTTAAGTATGCGGGGCGGATAGGCTTATATGTATTAATTCATTGCGCATGGGTAGAGAATATTTGAGGTTACAAGAGTTTGAATTTTCCTTGCTTCAAGGCTAGAACTGCAATTTACTCTTATCTGCATGAGAAAAGCTGAGGAGTATATGCTTTACTGTAACAAAGAGATAGTAACTTTGCAAAACAAAGAGAGAGTGATACCTTAATACAAAGAGCTCTCAGTAGCTCTCCTAGTTCTCTCACCAGGGAGGGCTGACAGCTGCGCTGTTTTAACAAGACTTATTGATAATGCATTTTTAATAATATTTCTAACAAGGGGACAACGGGGCAGGCCCTATGAGGACAGGCTGTGGGACCTGAACCTGTTCAGCCTCCAAAAGAGAAGGCTGAGGGGGGAATCTTGTGGCCTGTTATAAACTAGTCAGGGGGGGATCACCAGGCATTGGGGGAGTCACTGTTCCCCCGGGCACCGCCAGGAGTGACCAGGAATAATGGTCACAAGCTGGCAGAGATTAGGTTTAGGTTAGATATCAGGAGGCACTACTTCGCAGTCAGGGCGGCTAGGATCTGGAACCAACTTCCAAGAGAAGTGGTGCAGGCCCCTACCCTGGGGGTGTTTAAGAGGAGGTTAGATGAACATCTTGCTGGGGTCATTTGACCCCAGTACTCTTTCCTGCCATGGCAGGGGGTCGGACTAAATGATCTGCTCAGGTCCCTTCTGACTCTAGAACTATGAAATCAGGAAAGTGCAACCTGCATCTGCCCCAGAGATACTGGCCAGTAAAAAAGACCGCCAATGTCATAGATACACATATAACATACTTCTTAGGAGTTCTTAGTACTCAGGTGAACTTTGTAATTATATACAGAACATTTTACTACCTGAGAATATACACGGAACTCTTGTAGTGCCCATTCTGTTAACTTAGTGAGGCAGATCCAGTCCACAAGGCCATTCTATCCAGCCTGCAGGGTCCCTAAAAAATATAGAAAATTAACTTCATATGCCCTTGGTTCCTGTCAAAAATGACAGGAACCAAGGGCGGTAGGACCCACGTGAAACCCGGAAGGCTCCCACAACAGCAGGGCCTGCTCCCCCAGCCAGAAGCATCAGCAGGGGCTTCTGGCTGGGACCACATAGCTGCCCTGTGCCTGAAACTCAGGTAAGGGCTGGGAGAGCAGGGGAGGACTCCAGGCAGGGAAGGAGCCTGGGGAAAAGTGGCCCAGGGAAAAGCTGAGTGTGGAGTGGAAAAGTGGCCCTTCACCTGCCCCAGTGCGCCCCGCGCTGCAGCCACTCGCAGCCCATATGGGACAGCCACATGTGGGCTGCGAGCAGCTGCAGCAGGGAGCGCTTGCCACAGGGCCGCTCCCCTCCCCCCCCCCCAGCCTCAACTTTTCCCCGGGCTCCTTCCCAGCACCGAAAAAAGCAGCCCACCCTCCGACCTGTGGCCAGCGCCCCATGCTGCAGCGGCTTACAGCCCAGGGTGCTGGCTGCAAGCACTGCAGCACAGAGCGCAGGCCATGGGGCAGGTGAGGGGCTGCTTTTTCTCCACCGTGCTCAGCGCCACCTTGTAAACCAGCCCCACTGCCAGCCTGGGCCCGCTCATTGGGGCTGCGCCTGGTGACAGCAACTGCGGCCCAACCCGCTCGCCGGGCAGTGTTTGCCACCACCGCCTGTGGGCTGCCCAGTGCACGAGCTCCAGGCAGGCAGCAGCAGCCAATACTGCCCGGCGCAGCAAGCAGGGGGGCCACAGCTGCTACCGCTGACAGGCAAGCCCAGAGGGGCCCGGAGCCCAGGCTGGCAGCAGGGCCGGATTACAAGCTGGTGCTGAGTGCGGGGAAAACTGGCCCCGCGCTCACCCCGTGTCCGGCGCCCTGCACTGGAGCCACTCACAGTCTGCATGGGGCTGCCTGTGCCTCCTTCATACAGCCCCACACAGGCTGCGAGTGCCTGCAGCAGGGAGTGCCGGCCATGGGGCGGGCAAGGGGCTGCTTTTTCCCCGTGCTTGGCCCCAGCTTCTTCTCTGCTGGCAAGCAGGGGGTCGGGGCTGTGTGCTGCCCCTCTCCTGTACCGCAGGGCTGAGGGGCACCGGGACTGAGCAGGTGTGGGAGCCAGTGGGAGCAGGGCCAGTGCTGGTGGGGCCCAGAGCAGGGTGGCAGGAGCGTAGGGTCCCAGCCATCAGGGGCTCTACAGAGCTGGCCCAGCCCCCCCAGCTCCCTGCCGGTGCAGCCCTGCCCGGCCCCACAGACCCCTGACAGCCTGTGTCCCACTTTGGGCCCTATCGGTGCTGGCCCTGGGACATTGGTCCCAAGATGGTGATCAGGGGGCAGGGCACCTGTCAAGGGGCGAGGCTACCCATGCAGCCCTCAACAGCCTGCCAAAACTGGGTAAGTGGCCCTCCACCCAAAGTAATTGCCTGCCCCGATCTATTCTGATCAGTACCAAATGATGTCTACTAACCGGTCCAGTTAAAACATATATGGGAAGAAAACTGTATTCTACCACTACTTTGTTTAAATCCAACATGCACGCAATTCTTCAGTTACAGGTATTAAAATAGTTAAGCAGGTCTCAAAATACTCTCCCACCTTGCTCTTCTGTCAAAACAGATGCAAACAGACAAGTGCACTCCAAGGTACAACATCCACAGAAAAGACGGTTTTATTGGACTTAACTAAGTGATCCAATGTTTAAACCATCCACAGTTAGATTAACAATGCAATTGCAGAGGTACATAAAGTAATGCAAGAAATATTTTCCTGCCTGCCATAAAATTTAAGTATAGGAAATAAGACAAAAATGGGACAAGAGACACTTTTCAAAACCACAAATCTGATAAAAAATAAAAGCTCTTACAACTAGGTATATTTAAATAGAATTTTAAATTGGCTTTTCTGCTGAATTAATTTTGTGCTTTTGAGTTCATTTAGTTATAAAGAATTATAAACCAGTAGAGCTCGATAAGTACAAAGATGACCAGATTCCTTTAAAAAAAAGAAAAGAAAAGGAGACATCCATTACAAAATCCTGCCCTTTTAATATAAGCCACATTAACTCCATCCTGTTTATTTCGACTCTCAATATGGTTGACACATGCAGATTTAGAATCAAATTATGAATAAACATAGGAAATAATATTAAACAATCTTTTTTATTTTTAAAACAAGTGAGATGTACCTTTATACTACAATTGTGTTTGTGCAGTGGGTATCCCAGATGGTGCATTTATTTCTCCCTTTTTGTCTTCAGTGTTTATTGGAATTTTAATTACCTAAATGTTCTGGATAATTTATTCAGTTTAATCCAACAATATGGAATAAATTGCATCAACCGTTTTGGTTATTGTGTGATTTTAAAAAAACTTCTGAATGAAATCCCAGACATCACTGAAGACCATATGTACTACACATGCATATTTACAAGACATTCCACCGATATCATGGCACAGACACAGTATGCATGAATCCACAATGAGCAAATCACATCACTACAATGCTCATTAAAGAGTGACACAGCTGCTTCTGCCTACAGCAGTTAGCATTTGTGGGCAACAGTAAATTTGGACACGCAGCAGATCACAGGATCCATAACCGATAAGGGATTAGCCAGAAATTTGAAGATACTTGTAGAAAGATATAAAATGAACATTCTATTTGAACTTCTGACCCGAGTTTCTCTATGCACACCAGTTCCACCTACTAATCGTGTTGCATCTACAACCTTGGAGGAATACTGCATCTCAAACATAATGCATTAACGACCATGCATATACAAATGCATATTCCACAAGAGACTTCTTAGCCACAGTACAAGATAAACAGCACAACATTATTGATTAGTCTTCATTAACTCCTACTCACCATTGTCTTGTCAGAGTAATTTTCTAATACACAATGAGAATTTCTCATTTGTATAAATTAATAACAACCAAACAGCTAATCTTAATAGCGCTGAATTCACCTAAGGTCTCTATTGACTAGCCAGATCAATAAAAAAATAAAACCCACTGAAATGCAGTCCTTTCATTTTGACTGAATAATAACATTGAAACAGCAGGAGAGCAAGTGATTTTCTAAAGCTCTTACGTCAGTACCACAAGCCGTGGACTGGTATTAAATTTAGTGCAACAGTAGGAGCTATTTAAAATTGAGCTATTGAGAACCATCATTAATTTACAATTATACAAAATTTTGGAGAAACTCTAGACGAACTGCTTCAAGGAAAATACTGTTTAATTCCAGTAGCAGATGGGGCTATTTGGCAGAGGACAGTAGGCACCAGAGACCAGTAAAAAGATACATCTTTTACAGATTTTACTCTGCTGGCTGAAGTAGCTAAACCTCTGCCAGTTTGGATAGGACAAGATAATGATACAGGCTACCTGTGATTAGAGAGTCCCAGAAGTAACTGAAGAGCAACTAAATGGTTAGGTGCATCTTGGAATTATTTGTGCTTCAAAATTCATGTTCAAAGCAGAGATCTAGTGCGATCTCCCTACCTTACAGTTCACCCTCAGATGACAACAATGGTCTGTTACAGAAGTTTACCTAATGTTTGACTGAACTCAAGGAAAAAGAAATCCTTAAATATAGATCATGAAGAGTAATTACATAATATTCTGCATGAATATTTCATGTAGAAGAAAAACACACAGATACAAGCAATCTTGAAGAAGACATTTTTCTGGTGTTACCTTAAAAAAAGGTATGAGTGGCTTGGGCTGTAAAGCTCTACCCCGTTTTGAAAGGCACCAAGGCTTTTGGAGAGATGTGTATCCTAAATAAAGATGTACTAGGCTCACTTTAATGCAGTAAGAACTTCTTTAATTGAATGCAAGTGTGATCTCTGTTCAAATAGAGTGACATCAATAGGCAGGGCAGAAGACAGATTTTTTGAAACCTCTGAAAGGTCCTTGGGGAAAGAGGAGTTCAAATGTACAAGACTTCTCAAATACAATAGTATTGTTTCAGTTGTACAGCAGAAAGAAGGGGCAACATGGAGAAACCAATGATAACGTCACAAAAGCAATCGTGAAGTAATAGTCAGCTTTGGCACTTGTGTTACAGGTAATGTGTTGTGTGCATCAGCAGCCAGGCAGCCACCCAGTGCCACAGATTTGTTTATAAAGAGGATCACCTAAATAACTACTGTATTTCTATCAAGAGTAAGGCTGCTGAGAATCCAGCGGTTCATTAAAGTGAGATACTGTTTTCATTATTTTCAGAGGCTGATTGAAAAGCTCATTAGCAAGAATAAGGATAAGCCAGAATGCCATCAATCAGCCTGACAAGAGACAAAAGCGAGTCTTTAAATACATAGACAACTTCTGTTTATTTGTTTTTCAAATCCTGATGTGTTATAGACAGTCAAATGGCTTGAAACGCACATTTTAACTCAAAAAATAGGACCCTAATTTTTATCTAGCGTCTCTTGACAACATGGGCGAGAAGCACACCTTTTGGAAACCTGAGGAGAGGGAGCCCATTTCATTCCTCTTCTGTAATAGGGGCCACGAGTATTTCAAGATACAGCTGAAGAGGTGTTCAGAAGCTGCAGTGTCACAGGCTGTAATCAAAACCTTTACTATTCAATTTGCAACAACTTAATAAAAAAAGTTACAAAATACCCCCCCAAAAGTTTTAATTTAGTGAAATGTCCTGTATAAAAGTGGGCCACTTCTAGTTGGCTTAAAAGAAGTCCATAGCTGTTGGTCTCTTCTTCACTGATGTTGTAAGCTGTTTCTTTGTCTGAAGGACTCCTACTGGCATACCTGCAGACAACTTCAGTACTCCATGAGGAGGCTTTTGTTCAGGATTGAAAGCTATCCGAGAAAGTCCTTCTGGGCTCACCAAGATACTCTTGTCTGTCTTTTTAAATTCTGTTAAATAAAAAAAAAAAAAAAGAAGTGAAAGTTATTGGAATTTTAGGCAGTTCTACAGCTCTTCAATGTCCCGATCACCCAAACAGTAGAAAGCACCATGGAATCTGAAACCAGGAATCTGAAAACCCTGGTTTGGCAATGGTGGTGTATGCATGTGGGGTGGGGGGGAAACAGGAGCCCAAAAGAGGCCAGGACCTGAGTCTACAGCTCCTGATGATGCCTTCTCACCTGCCAGAACACTGATACCTCAACTGTGTTCTATGGACTGACTGGTGGCCTGCAGGGAACTGGATGGTCACATGGAGCTGTTCTTTTTTCCAGCTCCTACATTATCACATTAAAAATACAGCTAAATACCTTGCTCACACCTCTTTTCCTGAAGTTGCCATGCTTGTTCTGTAATTAAGCAGGAAAGGAGATACAATGCAGATTGAGAACCCTTATTCTAGTCAGCCTAGTAAAATGTTTTTGGAAGGAATTATTGGGGAGGGGGTGTGTGAAATGTGCTGTTCTTCCCATTTTAAAAAATCCAGTCCTAGCAATTGCAATTAAGGACAATTGCTGACCAGAAGGCTTAAACATTCACCTTCCTCATGAAGCTGTATTATGTATACAGGCATGCATCCACACACACACACACTTTACATTAGCAAAATTATACACACACATACACACCTATTGTAACTCCGATTTGAAATATTAAATATCCTAATAAAAGCCTTGCCTAATTCCACTAGGGGTCAGCATCAAGAAAAAGAACAGAAGCACAATCTTTGTATGTGTCCAGTGTGGATGGGTCATACTTATATGTTACCATCATTAACAGCAGAGGCAGTTAAGATAAAAGTGGAATTGTGCTACAGAACTTGTTCTCCTACTATGACACATGCACCAAGAGTAGTTCAGAGACTCTTCTGTTTGGAGGCAGCTTTTCCTGAATAGCTCTCTTATGACAGTTAACCCAAGCAAAACAAAACAAAAAAATACAAAGAGGGGCGGGCAGGGAAGAAGGACATGAAGTGTTTGGAGTTACTGAATCCAATGCTCATGCCCACAAGGCATCAATCTAACTTCATGGAATCATGACATCTCCATTATCTGGCCTAGAGGGTCCCAGGTTTTAGTCTCTCTGCTAGATGGGCCTTGGGTCCATAAACTATACTAAAATCATGACGCATCTTCTGAACCACGCAAGGCAATGGAACCAGAACTTGTGCATACAGTTACCATGCTCCCCTTTTGCCTTTCCTCCCCCCTACTAAAAGAGAGAAGGCACAGACTCACCAGTAGTCATGTTCTTATTCAACCCAAAGGTGACTTTTTTGGAACTGGAGGATTGCAGCTTGTTTAACTACAGAATAAAAACAAAGCAGAATAGGTCTGAACATTACATTCCTTCCTTTGCTTCCTAGGTGGGGCCCTAAACATTCCAGTTTCTTTTCCTCAATCTGATACCCTCTCCACTTGAACAGACTAGGCGCTGCAGCCCTTGCTCATTTGTTGCCATACTCTCCGCCATGAAAGAATGCATTTCCTTAGAAGAATACTCTTTGATGTCTACTAGAGAGTTTGCCAAGGAGCAAAAAAATTAGCTTCTGCATGCTAAGAACATTGGCCCATGGCATTCCTAGCCACTGGAGTGCAAAGGGTCTTAATAAATTATAACTTTAGTAGAGTTTAGAAGAGTTACTGGGGAAGGGCCCAGCAGCTTATATCTAAGAAGGATGTATTCAGAATCCTCCCTCTGTTACAAGTCTCTGTTTAACTAACCATTTTACATATATGCTCAGGAGACTAAGAGTATAGCATGCATGTGTGTACCAGGACTACTAAAGCAGTGGTAAAATTTGGTTAAGGACACAAAGAAAGTTGTACTTTCTAATTTATCCCACAAATAAAAAGAAGACACAACCATAAGCCAAAACATCCAAGCCAAGGAACTGAGCTAAAGTTGTGAACAGTTGTCTCTGGTCTCAATCATTGGATTTGTAGCACTATACACACCCTTATAGCATACAGATGTACACCAGAGGTGGGCAAAATGCAGCCCACCAGGCCATTCTATCTGTCCCGTTGGGTCCCTAAAAAATTTAGAAAATCAACATTCATCTGCCTCTGGCTGCCTGTTATGCAGCCTTTGATGGCTTGCCAAAACTCAGTAAGCAGCCCTCCGCTCGAAATAATTGCCCACCTCTGATGTACAACCTGCCTCTAGCACCCCAAAAATGGTGCAAATGCTATAAAAATGTTCCTGTTTGAAACACGTGATCTGTAGCACTATATACAACTTCTGAACATCTACATATAGTATTACAGGGGATCACTTGCTCCCTTTGCATCCCACAGTGTTCCCCCTCCTTCCTTTTACTCCTTTCCAAGGGAAAAGGAGAAAGGGGGGAGAGAGTGGGGAGCTCCATGACTACTTGCCAGAGAACAGAGCTGCAGGCCAGCCAGCGGTGGGGACAGCTGTTGCCAGGGGTAAGGGATTAAAATCCTATTAAACTCAGATGGCTGGTAGTCTTGAGTCCATACAAACTATGAAATGATGCTGTCAAAGTTGTCAAAATGCTAGCTATAACAGTTTCTCTTTTGTGTGCACTGGAGAAGACTCCCCTTGAAACAACACTTAAATCCCCCTGGGCAATTACATCACTGACTACTGAGTGGCTCCAACATGTCTGTTTTCCTCTCGTCTGTGGAGCCAAAATTTCTATCAACATATACAGTGCTAAGTATTTGTTAGGAGCCTCTGGGCCACAACTCATCTGGATACGATAGAGCAGACTGGAACTGCCTTCTCCATGGACTCAGACACAACCCCTAGAAATGGGGATCCCAAAATATCTTGATGTGCTGAGCCATTTTAATTCAGACGAAACTATCATGCACTGGGGCCTAAGTCCCCTCAGCAAATTGCCCCTCAGCTTTTTGAATGCAGGTAGCAACGAAGTGCCTCTCCGAGCTCTGTAAACCACGCTACAAGCAAACCGCTTGTTCTGGAATATCCAATCAAGACACATTACCTGCAGGGATGCCCTGGTAGAGGAGATACTGCCTTTGGCTTTCCTGAAGAACACTGGCTTTGGTAAAGTTGTTTTTTCAAATTTCACAAAGTCATTTCCTGTCTTTGCTTTCTTCTTCTTCAGTGGAGACAGAGTGCCACCAATGTCCTGGGAAAGGAGGGTGAAAAAAATCAGCTTGGGAGGAAAGGGCAAGAGCCACCTGACGGATGGACAGCGCAGTGGTCCTGTCACTGGTGGCCAAGTTTAAATACTGTTTCAACTGAAAGCTAACTGGTGGTTGCCTGTTAGTTCCCAGTTTATATTTGTTTCCTTACCTCCAAGCGTGCTACATTTTGAAGTATTTTGTATCTGTTCAAAGGTGGCTCAGGGCTTACATCAAAAGTTAAATATCAAGAATGGAGGTGATCAAACTGTTAAGAGCCATGTCTGCACTGTCAAATTTGAGGTAATGCCATCATTTTTCATAACTACAAGGTTTCTCTACCACCTTCCATATCCAACTGAGGGCTGCTTAGATTGACACATCTGCTACAGTCAAGAAGTGTGCAGGATCGCTTTTTCAGCAACCACTGAACTCTGCTCCTTTGGTCAGACAGAAAAGGGTTACCGCTGAGCAATACAAACACACTGTTCTTTCCTACGGAGGGCATATCCCAAACACATTTTTTTAGCCTGAAAAAGAACAGGAATGAAAACCAGTCCCTCTTAGAGATCACCAGCCACTAAGTTGCTGCCTTCTCCTCAGAGGCATGTTAAGCAATATCAGGCTAGATGGCAGAGGCAAAAAAAGCTTTACATTTTTGGTGACAGCTCTGTGGGGCACTAGCATCAGATCCACTAGAACAGGGATTCCCCAACTGTGGTACGTGTACCCCTAGGGGCACACAACATCTCTTGGGGGTACACAGGAGAAATTAAGTAATGGCAGATTTAGTTTTCATTATAATAATTGATATTTAAGGGGTTAAAATAAAACTTATGGTGGTAGGGGTATATGGACAGCTGGTAAACCTGGAAGGGGGGTACACAATAAGAAAAAGTTTGGGAACCCTTGCACTAGAGATTCAAGTGAGCTTCTTCATCAAAAGAAAGCAGCAGTAAGAACTTGATAATACAGACTTCAAAAAAAAATTTTAAAAAGGTTACTTATTTTGTCATCTCTCCAATACTAGAAAAAGACAATTTATGTATTGGGGACACTGAAGCAAGAGCCTAGCTTGTCAGGTAGACCAACAGAACAAAATGTTTTTCTAGTAATGTTTATGCAAGCTTCTTTTAAACTGCATGGATATGAGATATAATCAAAGAGCATAAAATGGACCAAAGTCACTAGGATATGAATGGGTAGACTGAGAGGGAGGAAAGGGACAAAAACAAAAAAACAAAACAAAACAAAACCCCCAAACAAAACCCCCCCACCAACAATCCTCCACCCTGAAACAATTCTAGTGAATATCTGCACATCCAAAACACCCCCACAAAACTGCAGGAGGGGAACAACCAAGATATCCTAGCAGACATCCTCCTCCCTCCAAGGGCATGTCTACACTGGCTATGCAGTGAACACAGGAATGTTATTTAGCAGCGTGATCCACCCATTTGCTCTTGCTCTGCATGTACCAAACCTGAGATATCAGACAGTACCACTAATTCAATGTGTTGCTGAGAATGTACCTAGCATGTCTCAGAAATCTTTATCCTGGGAGTATATCTGCGGGGTAGACCCAAGGCTATGCTATACTGGCTGCTCCATCTCATTTCTGGGCTTTGGTGAGCACTGAGTGGGGAGCAAGGGGGTGGGAGCATGTTTTTCAGTGGTAGTTATGAGCACATTATGAAGGCACTACCAATAAGCCCAGACCACCTCTATTCATCACCAAAGCAAAGGCCCACCAGTCAGAGAGTAATCAGTCTATAAAAGAACTTGCATCAGTAAGAACACTTCCAGCCCAAAATAACCTCAGCACAGGCCTGGGAACAATGGATTCCCTTTCTGAGAATTTAACCCATTCATAGAAGTAATCTTGGAAGCACTGACTTCAGTGAAGATCACCACCCTGACTGCAGCTGTGTCCAGGTAATGAAAGAGGATAAATATGCATCATGAGATTGTCCCCAGAAGATATATATTGGCACTTGCCTTGAAAAGGAACATTTAAATAAATACAAGAAAGTATCCCTTAAGACCAGACAGCTGAAAACTAATGGGCCTGGCAGCAGTGTGGGGGGAAGCGAGGGTGGGAGGGGGAGAGAATCCGACTTGTCTGCTTACACTTGCTTTGCTTTTCTTGCAAGCAGTCTCAAGAACTCCATTGGTTTCCACAGAGTTTAACACCTCTTTTATCTTCCTCTTCTTTCTCAGGGCTGCCTTTTTCTGGTTCGAGGCCCTAATCCCTTCCAAGCTACCCAACTTTGCTTTTTTCTTCAATTTGACCTTTTTGGGCATTATGGATTCTGAGTCCTCTTTGCCTGTGAAGTTATTTAGCAAGCTCTCCTCTTCTGGTTTCATTACAACCTGCTGAGATAAACCATTTCTATTCATTAAGACCACTCCCATTTTTTTTTTCTCCAGTTTGGGAGTTACGGTGGCACAGGGGCTGGTATCCTCCAGGGCACTGGCATTAACTCCATTTTCATGTACTGATGTTCCATGAAGCATCAGTAATTTGGGAGCCTTTTTCCTCAGTCTTTTTTTATTCTGCACTATGCCAGTAACAGCATCCTGTGCACACTTATCATTGTCCTCTCCAGTGCTGATTGTTCCAATGTCCATCTCATTTGCTTCTCTCTTTTTCTTTTTCCTCTTACTATTTTCTGGCATGATGACCTCATTGGGTTCAGTGGGCTCAAATACATCACTTATGCCCCCCTCACTACTTCCATCAGCTGTGCCAGAGTCAGCACTTGGATTATTCTTCTTTTTTCTTTTCTTCCTCTTCTTCTGGTGTCCCAAAGCATCTTCTCCCTCTGCACTTGATGTTTCTTTTCCATCCTTCTCTGTAAGATGGGAAAAGGGAATTTTAACTTAAAATTGGGAAATGCAAAGACAAATGTAATATTGCTATCCTAGCCCCCGACTAAAAGCTATTCTGCTGGCAACTGGCCTGATAGTAGCTGTACAAGCAAAACTTGGTGTACAGGATTTTTTATCCCCAAGCCTATGAATGCTTTGCTTGTCTTTCCTCATACTGCTGAGTTCTCTATAGTTCCCAGTGAATGTCCCTGATCTGCATGGTAATGCATCTTGCCACCCCTCCAGGGTGCTGTCTTTCAGAGGGCTTCCTCCTGTTAAGCCTATTAAGAATCAGCTCATTTATCAGAAAGTTCTGGTAGACTTTCAGAGATATCGTGGCCATTTAAGTGCAAAGATGCTAGGAACAGCTGTAAGTTTTCATAGGTAGCTCCTCTGCCCCACCCTTTTAGCCCCTGATCACCAGGGATCCTGGTTCTCCCTGATAAAAAAAAAAAAAAAATCACAAATTCTCTGCTAAAAATATAATCAGTTTCTCTGCTAAAAACCACAAAATCTGTGATTAAAATTAAAGGCCCTGCCACAGCCCCCACCCCAGCCCTGCTG
The DNA here is from genome assembly GCF_052110815.1 of Crocodylus siamensis. NCBI lineage: Eukaryota > Metazoa > Chordata > Crocodylia > Crocodylidae > Crocodylus > Crocodylus siamensis. The sequence goes on along the minus strand of NC_143395.1, from coordinate 260,028,669 downwards.
AGGCCCTGGGGGAGAGAAGCAGGGCGGAAGCTTGAGCTCGCAGCCTGCGCCTGCCCCCGGTACAGATCTGTGGGGTGTGGGTCTCCCCTGCTTTGCTGGGAGTGTGCACAGCGGCGTGGAGTCAGCCCTCCCCCTTCCCTAGGCACTCGTGGCCCCATCCTGCTCCCAGCTGGGGCCCTGCAGCTGCACATTGCGGCCTCAGAACCCAAGCCCCACCCAGCGGGCAGCAGCCCCAGCTCCCTCCCTACAGGGGTCTCAATCCCCCACCTCTCCCCTCCCCCACTTACCTGCTGGAGCTGCTCTGCAGGCTGCTTGGTGCCACATGCATGTCTATGCATGTGGTGCCCCCTGTCTTTCTGCCTTCCTCCCACTTCCTTCCAGCTCCCTGCAAGCTGGAAGTCTGCCAGCTTGCAGGGAGCTCATTACAAAATGGCAAAATCCACAGGTTTCTCTGATAAAAATGAGAAATCCATGTTTGCCTCTGGTAAAAGGCAAAATCCAGAGTTTACTGTTTTTCCGTGGGAAATGGAAAACCCGGATCCCTGCTGATCACCCACATTCTACCGGCATTCTTCTTTTGAGAGGACAGATGTGCCCCCGTTTTCAGAGCAAACAGCATTTCTTGATCTGGTAATGCAAAGTACAGTTTCCTTCCATTCTGCCTTTCAAGGGAGATAGACGTGCGATGTAATCCACTGAAGTTAATGGTAAAATTCTCACTGATTTCTGAAAGGTCAGGATTTCACCTCAAGCTTCTCTGCAACACGTATATCCCCAATCAATTGGCTCCCACTGGGTTGCTAATCCACACAGACTGTGTCCACACGTGGCATGGACATTTGGTTCCCCGGGGACAACTAACAGTGGCACACTTTGTGCTGCTTCTAGTTGTCCCCAGGGCACATCCGTGCTGCGCATGCTTTAGTGCATGGCAAGTTACCTCAGATGGGGCAGGAGAGGCTGGCTCCAGCAGCAATATACCTGGAGCCCTGGGAGCTCCCCAGGGCTGCAGAAGTGACGATTCTGCCACGCAGAGCCTGGCAAGCAGCCACAACTCAGCTCTGGCTGGTCCGGCTTCAGTTTTGAGCAGTGTGTGCTGCCTGTGTGCGCGCACCACTCTTCCCCCCCCCCCCCAACAGGTTTTTTTTGACCCCGGGATATCCAGGGGCCAAAAAACCCCTCCACACTGTTCCACTGCAGTGCAGAGAGCAACTAAACGTGCAATATGTAGCGCCACAGATGTGTCTACAGCACCACATACTGTATGCCCACACTCGTCTGGACACGGCCACAGGGACTGTTGCGGCATCCTCGCTCGCTTAGCGTTGCCTTGTACCTTTGGCTTTTTCCACCTTAGTTTTCTCCACAGATTTGACAGCTTTCCTCTTTCGTCTTCCCCTGCTGAATGTATCATCATCTTCATCTGTAGAAACATCCTCAGGGAAATTATCTTGTGGAAAGATGCCTGTTGAACAAAAAACCTGATGAGACCTCTGAAAAACAAAACCATTCTCAGTTTTGTTTTTTCCTCACAACATGTAGCCCACAAGCAACACCAAATCTCTACTCAATTCACCCAGCAGCATACTGAATGCACTACAGGAGTGTGCAGTTTCTCCATTATTTTAAATCAAAGTAACTATGTTTTTCATTTAAGGAGAAAAAAATCCAAACAAAAAGGCATGACCCTCTCATGTCCATAGTACTATGATGCTGCCCAAATTCTAAAGAATTAGAGATAGGGATGTGGCCTCCCTTGTGAAGTGGAGCAAGTTATGCCTCCAAAACTCGACCCCTTTAAAACACAGGTTAAAGCCCCATGTGGAGACAGTTTTGTAACATGTGGTAAATCAAAATGACATGAATCCTTTCATGATATCTTTTGTACTGCTCAATGCTCACCTTCTGCGAGGTCCTGGAATCTGAAACAGAAGTTAAAAAGAAATCATTATTGTTACAGCAGTATTTAATGAAAACGTTACCACCTCCCAGCTCTTGTATTTATTACAGACAGTCCCCATTTACAGGGCAGCACAAGAAATGAGGGAGAAGGGAGTAAATATAAGGCTGGTTCCATCCAGGAGTTTTGCTTCAGAAATCCAAGCACTTGAAGTGATGCAGACATCTTTGAGAACGTGAGATGTAACCCTGCTCCTTCATTTCTAGTCTGAGCAGCATTCTTGGAAACCCTGAAGAAGCAGCAGTCCATACTACCATCAGAAAGCTTCATTCCAGCACATGTAAATGTACTTGCATGAGCTTTAATTTAGCTTGCTACGGTACAAAGAACAGGGAAGCCATGGTGATATGAGTTTCAGCTGCCAAACACATACTCTACCCTCCTGGGTGGGCTTGTACACTGTTCTCAAGCTTGAACCCCTGAGGCTTCAGTGCTTATGTTACCCAAGCCAGGTAGAGACAGATTTGTCAAAATATGTTATATAGTTACACCATCCACTTACAATGCAGATACAGACTAAGAAAGTAGAGAGAAGTTCCACAAAAGAAAATGCAGAATAATTATCAGTTTAAAATACTCTGCATGGAACAGGACACAGCACTTCAGAATGCAGTGTCAGCAACAATCCTAAACTGCCATGGAGGTACAGACAAGACAAAGAGCCTTGTCCAGCTCTAGTTCCTAGGACTCTGTGAAGAGTGTCAGATCCATACATATATGCACGTGACAGACATCTTTGCTGATGAAAGAAGTGATAAAACCCAAAAAACCTTAGACATTACTGGAAGAAGCAGTGCATTAGTTCGACCCAGTCCTGTGTAGGTAAGGCACTTCAGTGGGGCTTTTTGACGCTTTTATCTAATAGCCAATTCAATCAGCTATTAGATAAAAACACCACAAAAACCCTGCTAAAGCATCCAATCCATACAGACACTGGGAGAGCCAGTCCAGCTAACATGATGCTTCTTCTGGGCATGCACTGGGCTCGGTACGGAGGAGTGTCAAATTTAAAGTGCCATTTTGTTTCTATTTTTTTAGATCCGTAAGCAGCTCTTGTTCTTGTATATACCACATATTTTAAGGAACCATCTCATTCTATACTGGTCCAGACAATAACGAAATGGACATATTTTTGTTAAGAGTCTTGTGGATGTGGTTAGGAAGGGGGCAGAGAGAAAAGGAAAATACATCTATTTAGACAAGTCAGTGTCACACAAATTCTCTCTCAAGAGAACTTACTTTTTGACCAATTTGTACAGGCGTTTTCTGTTACAGGCAGGGGTATTTTTTCTGCTTGCCAATTCAAAGAGCTTGTCGGCAACAGCTTTATAGTCAAACTGTCAAAAACAACACAGAATATGGCTTCTGTAGTTAATTGATTACAGCAAATGACCCAATGCATCTGCTGTTATAAATACTTCAAGATGCATATGCTTTTTCTATTTCTGATTTCTTTATATCTTTTGCTTTGTCAAAAATCTATTCCCGTGTATACCTGCATGTGTCCCTGCTTCCCCGCCACCCCCCCACTAATCTGGCTCTCAGAGTTGGATGAGTTTGAAATCTCTTCTGCAAATTCCTACCCTAATATTCACACTGAAAACAAAAGTAAGATATGTACTAGCTCCTGGGACAAGCAGAACAAGGTTTTGCTCTTACAGCCTGAATTACTTTACCTCCTGTGGAGGGTGAGGGAGAGGAAAGGAGGTGGGGGAGAGGAGAGACTATGGAATTTAGTGCACGGACTTGTTTTTCAGTCACTTACTCATAAGGAATGTGTTATTTATAGACTATTAAACTGAAGATAGTTACAGCCAGACTGTGACATGCTTGCTGCATTCTTTGTCTGGTCCCTGGCTTTAGTAGCCAGTAAGTAATAAAGAGATGCACAGTTACTTATGAGCATTCATCACCTGAAAACACAAGGTAGGAAAGCCACAAACCTGGAGAACAGGCCCAATGTCTTCATCAGCATCCTCAGAAAAGTCCTCCCGTTTTTCAGGGTCCTGTATTGATTTTCTTGACAAATGTTTGTCTGTTGTTATGAAAAAGGCTGGATTTTAAAACTCAGTTCGCCAGAACAGGAAAAGCAGTCTAAGACAATGAGTGCAGAAGAGTACTTGGGCTGCAGTAAAGCCAATCATCTCCCTGTGCACGGAAATGGGAAGCAGCCTTCACCTGGCAGATGGCTGAGAGGTGAAACATGAGTAGTTTTCCTTGCTTTAACAATGACAGGGAACAGATTCTCTATACCTTCATTCCCCGCTCTTTAAATTTTGGATAATACATAGCTGTCTATCAAGGCAGTTTGGATCTGACAAAAAATTCCTGTACATTGCATGGCCGTAGTATTATTTCTGGGTCTTGGAAACGACTGTGCCAGCAGTAAAGGAAAACTGAAGTGAAAGAGTTCTTTTTCTAGTCCTGTATGTCAAGTTACACACAGCTGATGCAGTACATATGCTGAAATATTGCACCATATTGAACAAAAAGGGAGTATTGAGATTTTTGTAATTTATACGTTTATGATTCTTTGGGGTATGAGATCATCCAAAAAAAAGCAGAGGCAAAATTTACTGTTCTTGTACCATCCTGAATACTCTGAGGTGGTTGGAGGCAGACATAATTTAAGAGTATAGACCAGTGGTTCTCAACCTTTTTAGATTCAAGGCACATCTTGATAGACTCCAAGCACCCTTCAGAAAATGTCAGTTCTCTATTTTCACTTGATTTTTTACTACAGAAGAACAGTAGATTTTTTGCTGCAAAGAACTCAGAAAGGCCACAGCAGGTCAGAATGTTTTTAACATGAATTCCTATTTGAAATCTCTGAGTTATCTTGTGGTGATGTTTGCACACCTAATAGCATTAACACTGCATGGCACCCATGAAAAGATCTCAAGGCATTCCAGGATGCTGGAGCATGCGGACTGAGAAATCACTGGAATAAGGTTTTTGAACCTTAGCTCTTTGGGTACCCTGGTCTTTCCAAGTCTGGGTTAATTTTTATCACATTTTCTTTACCTTTGGCCATTACCCCTTCTTCATCTTTCAATTCATCTTCTTCAGATAGGTCAACACCACCCCCGTTTGTTTTCACTTCTTTCATTAGATCTTCAATGGCAAAAGGGGACTGATCCACAATGGTTTCAAAGATACCCCGAGCTATTGCTTGCATCATGTAACGACTGTTATAAAAGAGTATGAAGTGGCATGAAGAAATGAACACAGCATTAGGCCCCCATTTTCCTTCCATTAAACATTAAAATAAGAACAAACCTTTGATGAGGGAGGAGGAAGAAGCATTTTGGGGGGGGGTGAGGAAAGAGTGTACCATTGAACAGGAATTTCTCAGTTTCAAAGACATCCCCACCATTTAGCATTTCATCTAGCATTTAAAATTTTACTGGTGCTTGTTAAATTTCTTTATATGATAAAAGCAATTAGAAAATCTGACCAGAATTAGATCTCTGTTATGTTAGGTACTGCACAAACAGAGGTAGACACTGTTCCTATATTAAAATACACCTTGCGTACAACTGAGAAGGCAAGGAGTTAACTCAGTTTCATATGCCTGCCCATGTGATTGCTTTCAGTACCCTTCCTCCTCAGTGAGCTTAAGTCTTTAGGGTTTTTTTTCAGTCTGTGTGTTTATCACTACTTGAAATGCCTTCCTACTTCTTAATGTCAAACAAAACAGATAGAAAAAAAAATTGAATAACCAGCTTTTGAACTTACTCCTTTGATTTGGCAGCAATTTTGCAGAAAGGTTCGATAAATTTGAGATTCTGATCTGCTGTAAGCTGGAAAAATCAGAAAGCAAAAAGAGTTGGTATACAGTAGCTATTTAATATACCTATTCTAATTCACTGTAGATAGTCACGAGGAAGATCTCTCTAAGGAGATATGCCTGAACTTCTAGTACATTTTCCTACTAAAATAGACATATGCAACTAGCAACATATTTATGACCAGTGCCCTCCAGATTGCAGATGAAACAGCTATAGAAACCCAGAATGCTTTGCAAGCACTGATCTATTAAGCTACATAATATTTAAAAGCTCATTTCACAGGTGGAGAGGCAAGGTGGAGAAAACTCATGCAACTTGGCACAAGAACATCTCATTTCATATGGCATCAGATATCAATTTCCAAATCTATAAGCCACTGTCTGGTATTATCGCTTAATGTGCAGATTCTATTTACCTCGTCTGGGCTTTGTAAAGATTGGAGTTTTTGATTAAGGGCTGTGCTATTTGTTGGACACCACATTCACACAGGGGGCTGTCCAAGATGTTAATTTTGTGAAGTGTTGTTTAGAGTACAAAGGGAGCCTGCAGTGGAGCAGCAGCTAAGACCTGGAAGTCTTCTGAACCCAACTTTAACTTACAGACCTATCAATACAATAGCACTGGCCAGGAAGACTGGACCTCTATGCTAGGCTCCGTCTAGAAGGATAGCTGGAGATTTTTCAATGTGGTACAAGCGATGTACATACATCTTTCATTAAAAGAAATCCAAGCCCTATCAACTGCTCTGAAGATCTTAATCCTTGGCCTTGAGAGTCCTATGCAATTTTGGGAGAGCACGAACTGTTGCAAAATAAGGGCTGTGATTGTAGATACTTCCTCTGTATCAGAAGCTTTCCTTCTGATGCAGTTAATCAACATACATGCCTGTAACCACAGACACCTCTACTTAGTGGAGACAACTTCTGGTTTGGAAGCAGATTTCCAAAACTCTGCAACATAATGGCATGAAGGGGCAGGTCACCTGTGGATTCCAGCTTGAGTTTTTTGTAAAAAACAGAGACTGATTAATATTAACACATGTGGAAAAAAAAGGTTGGGTTTTTCTTTTCGTACTGTATTTCTAAATAAAAAAGAACAAGAATCAACGCACTTCCCCTCCCTATATTTCAAGCCTACAGCTGGAGGACCAGGACACGAGAATCAGCTAATCTATGCTCCTTATCCAAGTCAAGAGAAAAGCAAAGAGAAACACTGAGAATTAAAGAGGATTTTAGCAGCTTCTTCAACATGAATATGGCCACTTAAAAGAGTTCAACATAGAGGAAATACATTTAAAAAGAATTTAATTTGTTTTAGAGGAGACTTGCACAGCACAGCTCCATCAATCATGAGTTTTCTACCTCTTTGGCTCCAACTTTAGACAGTTCATCCAGATAGATGTCAATAAAATGGAATCTTATTCCACTGGGTGCATTACTCTCTGGGTGCATAATTTCTTTCATTAGTAGCTCCAGGAATGGTTCAGTTAGACTGGAAAGAAACAAATATGATACATATATTTAATTGCGAATCAATTTGCTGCGAGTAGTGTGTCACATAACACTATTTCACAAGTGGGTTTGTTGCATGTGGAAAATAAAGGTATCACACAGAGAAATCCAGTTGCAAATTTTATTTTAGGTGTTGTCAGACTTAATCTATCCAGAATAGCATTTGCTGAAGCGTGCTGTGACTTGCTCCCCTGCCACCTAGTGGGAAGGCACTGTATCAGCACCTAGCAAGAAGAGCTACTTATCTCCAAGTCCCAGCGTAATTTACACTAGTGTACAAAATCATGATGCAAGTTACCCCAGTATAAACATGTTAGCTCTCCAGAAACTGGGTAACTCAAGAGAGCATGCTGTAGTCACTGACTCTAAGCAATACCCAGTTTCTCAAATTCCAGTGCTACCTTAGATACTGTTTTCATAGATTTCATAGACACTAGGGCTGGAAGGGACCTGGGAAGTTCATTGAGTCCAGCCCCCTGCCTAAAGGGCAGGAAGTAAGTAGGGGTCATAGGATCCCAGCAAGATAAGCATCCAATTTACTCTTGAAGGTGTTCAACGTAGGTGCTTGAACCACCTCCAATGGCAGGCTGTTCCAGACCTTGGGGGTCGGACAGTAAAGAAATTCTTCCTTATGTCCAGCCTGAAACGGTTTTGCAGGAGTTTGTTTTGAAGGACCGTTCGACCTTGTCATCCCTTGGGGTGCTCTGGTGAACAAACGCTCCCTCAGATACTGGTGGTCACCCCTAATAAACTTATAGAGAGCCATCAGATTACCCCTGAGCCTGCGCTTTTCCAGGCTAAAGAGCCCCATGGCTCTCAGCCTGTCGTCGTAAGGTCTGTTTTCCTGACCTCTGATCATGCACGTGGCTCTCCTCTGGACTCTCTCAAGCTTCTCCACGTCCTTTTTGAATTGTGGAGCCCAAAACTGGATGTAATACTCCAGCTGCGGTCTTACCAAGGCTGAGTACAAGGGGAGAACAATGTCCCAGGATTTGCTTGAGAAGTATCTATGGATGCACGCCAGCGTTTTGGTCGCTTTACTAGCTGCAGCATCGCATTGCAGGCTCATGTTCATCTTGTGGTCAATGATGACCCCCAAGTCTCTTTCTTCCGCAATGCTAGCCAGCATAGCACTGCCGAGCCTATAAGCATGCTGCAGATTTTTCCTCCCAAGGTGGAGAACCTTCCATTTTGAGTGCTCCTTGTTCTGTCTCCATTCTGCAGGGGCACCTTTTTCAGATCCTGCCACAGCCCAACATTTCTGTTCCGTGGGAGAACATAAGTGCCCTAAAATTTACCCTGCAGATTCTGATCTTCCTTCAATAGCACTGCCAAAGACACTACCTTTACACAGAGTGGGGACCTGAAATGGCCTAACTTCAGGGAAAGCAGTAACCGAGAAAGAGAGGACAGAGCATGATCAGGGAACAGCACACCACTGAGTGATTTTTGTCAAGGGAAGATTGTACAGGGCTGCCCCTTTCATCAAGACAGTTGTATAACTTCTTAGTGCACAGCAAGGGGACAAAGATGAATGGGCTACCAGGACAGTCAGAGAAAAAGGAGTGTTGCAGCTGCATCAGGATTAGAGAGACTGGAAAGGGTTAGGCTCTGCTCCTTACATAATTTTGGTCCCTAGATCTAGCCAGTTACCAAGAGACATATACACAGTGCTAGTCAGAGCTCCTTACTCAAGAAATCCTTCAAACCCTTCTTAAACCCCAGCTTGATCATCTAAATCTTGAGAACCCGATTTTTAAAAGTTTCTCTACAATCTTTAAGTAAGGGATGATCTTCAAAGGGGTCGGAAACTCGGAAAACCTGACACAGCTCAAATCCCTAAATTGGGTCAAGCTGGGCACCTCTAGTGGCATACTTTGGATGAAGGCGGGTCTAAAAAAGGGAAGCACATCTATCTGTGCCCTCTCTCTGTGATATATCTTTGCACTGCTGCTCTACCTAGCCAAGGGAACAGACTCCTCAATTTGCCTTCTCACTGCCACTTGGAGAGAATCAATAACCCCTCCCCTTCCCCAAGATGTGCAGCAGCAGGAAGAGGGCTCCATGTGACTCTTTTCCTTGATGCTGCTGCTTAGAAGAAAATAAAAATGAGAGCAGCACAGGCCTAAGGAGTAAGCGGAATATATAGGAAGGGGGCTTCTGTTTTGCCAATCTCCTCTTATCTATGGGTTTCCCATTTCTGTCTCTCTCCTTCCAAGGGACTCTGCACTAACTCTCTATGATAAACCTTGTAGCCTCCCCCACAGCATCTCAACCTGTGGGTCCTATGCCAAAGCCCAGCAATTCACAGGGAGGAGGGCTGAATAAAGACAACGGGGATGTTTTGGACAAGCAGATTGAGGGGAGATGAGGAGAGGATGCAGAGGCTATCAGCAGACCAATATGCAGCTATTGCTTTATGTGGCTGGGGTAATCATGGCTGTGGAAGCAATGGATCCAAGAGAAAACTGGCTTTGGCACATGAGAACACCACACACGTTGGGAAACTCTGTTAACACAAGGTTAAGTTCACCATATGCCCTTCCAAAATATCAAGCACACCTGCATCTTATTCTCTAAAAACCAAGAAATACACAGCTAATGTCAAGACACCCCTGCAAATCAAAAACCTAGAAGCAGCACTACTACACAAAATAATTCTTTCAAGTGAGCCCTACAGTAAAATAGAGAATGACTACTATAAAACAGAGAATAAACCATGCTGCTGCTTGTGACCTCTTCCACAGATCTGAATCCCAGGATTTACTTGTACATGCTCCAGCTGTGGAAGGGTAGGGGGATGACATAGCAGGCTGCTAGAGCCATCCACAATTATGAGAGGAGAGGTTCATGGCTACGTGGAAGGATTACTTCTCTCCCACTGGAGCACTGAGTTCTGTAGAAGGTGCCTGCAGATGTGCACGATGGGCCTGACCTGCCATCTGGTGACTGGCATGACAGCAGCATTCAGGGGTTACCAAGAGATAAATAGTGGCAACATCAAGGAAGAAATTCTCAAGGCAAGAGAAGAGGGGGTGTAACATTTAGCAACTTTAAAGTAGTTGGTATAAAAACAGGCTCAGTTTTATCATGCACAACACGCACTTGCCATGTTTAGCAAAAAAGTATAAGACCACCCAACAGAGCTCACCTACTAGGAGGCACCTCTAACACCTGTTTGTCTCACACCTCCTTTCCCTCCCAGTTATGGGCCTGTTGGAGTATTGCTCAAGGAAGGCAAAATTCAGGTAGCACTATTTGAAACTAAACACTGAATTTCTTGTTTTCTGGCAAAACACAGCTGTACTTAATACTGTGAAAAGGTATGAAATGCACTAGACCACCTCAACTCTCAGTAAAAGTTTTTAAGGGTTTAATTAGAAGCTAAATGCTCTGAAGTCAGTGTTAAAGCAGGCCTATTCTGCAGGCTGGACATGAGAGCTCTAGATTGAATAAGGAAACTGGACTTAAGAGTTGCCATTTGCAAAGGTGTTTAAACAAAACACTTTGATGTGTCCAAGGAATAAGAAAGTAATTTTATAGTGACAGACTGAACTACAAGCTGCTCTTACCAAAAGACAGTCACTACAGACAAGGCTCATTGTCAGGTCATCTGCTGGGAGGGAAACAGCAGTGCATAAGCAGTCTGGCAAATTCTTGAAGTGTGTTTGGGATAACTTTTTAGTACAGACGGTAGAGGCGAACTTAGCAGGGAAGCTCTTCTTGACTTGCTACCCATAAATACGGAGGAATTACTTGAGAATGTGAAGATGGAACATTAACTTGGGTGACAGCAACCAGGAAATGAGAGTGTTCAAGATCCAAAGAGGAAGAAGGATGAAGAGAAGAATAACGACATTGAAATCAAGAAAAGCAGACTTTAGCAAACTCAGGGAAAAAAATCAGAGGGCCAGGTACCCTGCAAAGTAGGTCTGAGGCAGGGGCAGGCAATTATTTTGGGCAAAGGGCCGCTTAATGAGTTGTGAAAAATGTTGAGGGCTGCATGAGTAGCCTTGCCTCTTGACAGGTGCCCCACCCCCTGGTCACCATCTTGGGACTGGAAGTCCCACCCCCAACCCCTGACTTTTGCCACCAGAAGTCCCTCCCTTTGCCCCTGGAAATAATCCTTTCAGCAAGGGGTTTTGCCATCCCAGAACCAGAAAAATACCAAATTATATTCTAAAAATCCCACAGCTACAACAGTCATTCATTTGATTTCAAAAAATATTTCTGTCCCAACTTACATGCATTTGTGTGTGTGTGTACACAGAGGTGATTGCACAATAGCTTAAAATGAAGTCTTACTCTTGTATATTGTGGAGGGGGGTAGGGGTAAGTATAGGTTTATGGGGGCTGTGGGTGTTTGGGTACATGGGTGGGGGTTTTGTGGGGGGGTGGATAGGTGTGTGGGGTGAGGGAACATGTAGGTTTGTGGGGGAATGTGTTGGGGGGAGGGGTGTGGGTGTCTGTATGTATGGCAGTGGAAGGAGTGGGTGCACATGTATGGTGGGGTGGGCATGTGGGATCTGACCATGAACACACATAAACCTCCTGCTCTTAACCCCAGGGACTGGCACAGGCCTTGTGCTCTGGCAATGCAGCCAGGGGCCATGTGGTGCTGGAGCAGACATGCAGGGAAGCAGTGAAAGTGGCCACAGGCAGAGGCTTCCGGTTGGGGGGCAGGATAGGAGGGGGCTGGGGGTGGGGTATGGCTGGGCTGGTCTTGTTCCTGGGCTCTGCAGGTTTCCCGTGGGTCCTACTGCCTCATACTCCTGTCATCTTTGACAGGCAGCCAGGAGCAGATAAATATTAATTTTCTAAACTTTTTAGGAGCCCTGCAGGCCGCATCCAACCCACAGGTCCTTTCTTTGCCTGCCCCTGGTCTGAGGAGAAAAGGAGTCCAGGAGAAGATGAAAAAAGCTAGAGCTATTTAGCTTGAAGAAGAGAAGACTGAGGAGGGATTTGACAGCAGTCTTCAAATACCTGAAGGGCAATTATAGAGACAATGGAGATGGTTTTTCTCCGTGGCCATAGGGAACAGGACTAGGAACAATGGACTCAAGTAGCAGCAGAGGAAATTTAAGTTGGAATATGAGGAACTTTCTGACTATAAGGGCAGAACAGGTTACCTAGAAAAGCTGTGGAATCTCCATGCTTGGAAACTTTCCAAAGCGGGTTAGACAGACACTGGGCTGGGATGGTTTAATCAGGGATGATCCTGCCTTAAGCAGGAAGCTGGACTATATGACCTTGCAAGGTCCTTTCCAGCCCTACTCTCCTATGATCATGATAAAAGTTTTGGGGTAAATGTATACACATTGTAGCAACTGCTCCTCCCAGCGGTGGCTGCAATGCCCCCAGGTGGCTGCTCAGCCATTGCCAGCCTGGCTCCTTTTGGGGCCCTCTCCCTTTTTACTTGCCCAACACACCTTGATGTTATTAACTTCTGATGAAAGGAAGGCTACCCCAGGGCTTCCCAACCCCGGTCTTACTCTTATGACCACGGCACTCCATCCTACTCAATACCTACTCCCATGGCTTGCAAATGATTTGCTAACTCATGTCCTTCCTGGGCTACGGGCTCCTTGGGTTCCTTGGTTTCCAACTGTAACCTCTGATCTTTGGCCTATCTATTCCAAGGCCCTAACCCTGCTCCTAAGCTATGTGAGATCTCTGGGCTCCCAGGCCCTGCCAGTCTCTAGCTGGGCCCTTTACTCAGCTGCTGACACACTGCCCTCTCTCTGGGCTCAAGTCCTTCAGCCCCACATTCTGCCCTCTGACAGGCCCCAAGGCACTGGAGCGCCCCTCAGTGCACCCTAGTCCCCCTTGGTCACCACCAGGCACCAGACCTTCTCCCAAGTAGTCCTTCCTTGGCTCAAGCTCTGCATGTGCATCTCTCTCTGTCCCTGGGACCCCAAACTTATTTCTTCCAAGGTTCGCTCTGTCCCCACACTATGCCCCTCTATGGGTTCAGGCTCTCTCCCTCTGGGCCCCAGGCCCTCTATTCTTCTGGACCCTATGTCTCTCGCTGGGTCAGCTGGAACCGCAATGCCTTCCCTGCAGTCCCTTCCATAACCACCAGGTGATGCTCATCACCAGTCCTCTGGGGCCACTGCCTCTGCCCCCAGGGCTATCTGTTCCAAGGCCTGCCTTGCTCCTCTCAGACGCTGCTCTATTTGCTAGCTGGGCTTCTGGCACCCTGCTCTCTGCTGCCCCTCTCTAGGCTATTGGCTCACCCAGTCCTGGTCCCAGACATATCTGTTCCCAGGCTCAATGCTCTTTACCCCAGCTCAGTGGTCATCTCAGGAGTCCTGTTGCCAAGAGCTCCTCTCCCAGTGGCACTCAGGGGTAGATTGCCTGACCGACTCAGGCCCTGGGCTTATCTGGCTCAAGCCCGGGCTTCTGGTTAGGTGATGCTCTAATTACCCCCCTGCCTAAGTTCTAGAAGTGACAGGTGCTCCAAGCAACCTGTAACACACATACGCTGACCTAAGTCTTTCCCCCAATGTCTCATACATTTATACTAATCCCTTAGGCAAACTTGCATCTTAACAGTTTCTACTTATTACATCTTAGACTTGATAACTAGCTAGAGGGCAGAAAGAATGCACCAGTCAATAAGTTTTAAATAGAACAAAGATTTTCTGAAAGAGCAATCCAAAGAAGAAGAGGTCATACCAAAATCATGTTACTTTAGATATGTACATTTCTAGGCAAGTTATATAATTTCTTTACAGTACAATTACATCTAGAAAATTACTTACCTCTCGTCCCATCCATTTCTTTTCAGTACCTCAAAGGATTGCTTCAAAATCCTACGGATTAGCTACAAAGCAGAAGAATTGTTGTAGAACATTTCAGTTCTCTAAGTAAACAAGACTCAATAAAATAGCTACTGAGACAGTCACATGGACAGTCTCTTTAGTTAAGCTTCTTCATGAGACACAGCAGGGTTTTCTGCAAAGATGCCTTTTTTGTATACATAAGAGGTCTGTCCACTATGTGGTGCAATCTCTAGCTTAAACAGTGTCACTGTTTACCATCATCATGTCATGCAAAATAAAATACAGCAAATACCCTCTCACGTCTCTCCGTGCAAATTCCTCAGCATCTTCCCTCAAAAAAATCCCAGTTCACTACATTCAAACAAACTGAAGATACTAGTAAATGATGGATCACAGCAACATTTAGTCTGCCCAAGTTTTATGTACATTTAACTGAGAGACAAGAGTGTTACTTATTTGGGGAGAATTAATTTCTCTAGCTTATCACTGTATAAACGTCAGGTTTTGCACTTAAACTTCCTCTTTGAAAAGACAATGCTAACGTGATTTCATTGTGCATTTCCATTAATACCTGACATTATGAAGGCATGTTCTAAACACAAAGAGCTTGTTTACCCAGACCTATAATTCGTTTTAATATAGAATTTCCTGTAGTTGGAATTCTAATATGTTGAGGTAAAATTAACTACCACAGGTAATATACACTGTTCTTGTTTTTAAATCGAACCAACTATGTAATATTGCCAACAGAAAGATCTCAAAGTAGTGTGCTTTAATAGTGTGGTGTCCACTGGTGTGGCAGCAGCATGCTATTACAAGACTCAACTTTATGCCCTACTGAAGTCAGAGGAAAATCCACATGGCATCAGGCTAAGTAAAGGCATGAGCACTTGCAAGCCAAGACCTTATATAAACACAGCATGAAGACCCTCTAAACCTACCATGGCAGAGAATAAGCTACTCAACGTAAATGTCCCTTCACTGTATCCTAAAGGAATGACAGTGTTTTTAGCTACATTTGTTAGCATTTAGGCAGAAAGCAACTCTTCATTGCAATGCCACCTCAGTCCTGCCAATGAAAACTGGGCCTACAAGAAATGCAAGTGCAAAAATTTATCATCACCATGTAGTATTTATCAAGGCGCAGCCTGTCTATCCCATTCCATTCACGGTTCATGGTTTGCCAAAATGTCTGAATGAACAGGTGTCCTGTAACAGAAGGAGAACAGCAATTTGTGTGGTCAATGCCAAAATATTCTAGGTTACTGAAAGAAGCTTATGGAGACTGCTTTTCAAATTTCATGAAAAAAGCCACACTCCTCAACATATGGGTCCAGCGGTTAAGGCGCTAACTTGGGAAGACACACTCAAGATCACTGGAAGAATAGCCACATTTCAGAGTGAGAGGTGCTCAAACATTTGTGCCAGAGGGAACATGTAAGCATCTTACGTGGATATGCGACAAGTAGTTAGAATGACTGATTTCCACAAAATGCCAATCTGAGCAAGCCAGAGCAGAGAATAATTCTGCACTCACTTACACTTTTGGTCCTGATTCAGCAACATGTTTCAGCACAGTCTTAATACTGGGACTTTAAAACTCACAAGGGAGGTGGACTTTTTTTTTTTTTTAATTTGCTTCTTTTTCAATTGCTTTGAAGAAGACCACCTTCACTACCCAATTAAAAAAATAAAAACCAAAAAAACCCAAATGCCCAGCAGATCAATGGAAAAGGAAAATTTGTTTTGCTACCCATCTCTTTTCTTACCATCTTCCATCATCAGATTGGTAAAGAGCATGCTTGTTGGCACACCACAAACAACCCCAGGGCTAAGTATAGACAGTCAAGAAGCCCAGGGTTGAATCAATTCAGTCTTCACAGGTTAGTCTAAGCTGCGTATATTTAACTGATAAGCAAGTGAACAAACTTTTGATTCTGGAAATGCAGCTACATGCCTGCAGAGGCTCCGACAAGAAGCCAGGAGGTGCTACAGAATGTCTCTCTGCTCAGCTGGAACAGACAGCTTGGGCAAAGGCTAGCCTGCCCACCTTGCAGGGGAAGGGATGAGGGGAGATGCAAAGCATCTTGGGATGCTGGGAGATGGTGAGTTAACTTGAATCTGGAGGGGATCTGGGACAGAAGTTCAATAAACCAATTTAACCTAAATCAGTTAAGTTTGATACTATGTCCATTCATGTTTATCTTAAACTGGTTTGGCCATTTTAAAAGAGGTTTACATGCACTGAACTTCTGCTGTGTTACAGATTTGAACTGGTTTCCAATCACTTATCCTGGTTGATGTGCAACTTCTGTCCCTAACCCAGGTGCAGATTAGATTAGCATGAAAAACACTTGCTTCACATAATGAAATCACAGAGAGATCTCGGATGATAGTGGAAGAGAAAAACTTGGCTGTCTTTCCTGGACTCTGAGACAATTAATTAAAACCACCAAATACAATGGTAGAAGAAATATAACAAAATAGTAAAATAGTAAACTTACGAGCCTCCACGTTCTGAATGACATGGATAAGTTGGGAAATATTATCTGCTAATTCCTCCTTAAAAATAAATAAGGCAGAGTTAGCACATTGTGTTTCAGGCTTAAACCCCACCACTTATGTTCCTACCCTACCTGTAGGGAAACAACATTGATTAATTTCTCTGTTAGCATCATAATAAAGATATGCAGGAAGAAATGGATAACAACATTTTGTGTTCCCCTACTGAGAATCTTATGTAGGCATGAATATGACAACATTTCCCCAGAGCTGGAAAATATTCTTTTAATTGCCATTGTAGTGTAATTGCCATCTGGTCTTTTGGATGCAAATGCAAAAGAAGCCTCAAGGACGCTAAGGACCTATTCAGCTCAATAGGTCTATAGAAGGTGTGACTTCCAGCAGATACAACTGTGTTATGAGGCAGGATGCAAGCACACACATCTTAGTTTACAAAATCAGTGCAAAACCTAACAAGCATTGATTATAAACGGCACTCTATTGTTTATAATGGATATTGACTGCGTGAGCAGTATGAAACACATTGAAGGATCAATGTTACTATGATATGGAGCAATTTAAGCTCAAGAACCAAAGTCATCTTTTACGTTTGCATCGTGCTGAGCACAATGAAAGTAGTCTTGTCAAAAAGGAGGAAAAAATAAATATATAAATAAAACCAGGAGACATGTTAAGAGAAGAAAGCTGGTGCTGGATGAAGACTCAGAGATATTTAGACTGACAGAAGAGGAGGGAACCCTGTCCCCCAAGCTTTTAAGCTGGTTTAATTCAGAAACCAGAATGTGTTTCAATCAAAGGGTTCCTGCTTCATTAACTGAGCTAATGAACAGTGCCAGTTATACTAAAGCAAATATATTTCCATAAAGTACATATCTAAAACAGAGTTACTTGAAGAGTGACATAAAACTTCAGGCCCAATAATGCTCCTATTGAAGTAAGGGTATTACTGTCATGTTTTAGCCAAGGATGCTCAGCTGCAATTAATTTTCCCACATGCTCATGTTTAACCACATTTCCTTCATAAGCACATGTCCTTATAATGTTATTTTTACCCTGAACAAAAAGAAAAGGTGCTGTGCCCTCATCGCACATTCTTGAAGGATGTCTATTTATATACACAAAGCTGATTTCCATACCTGTAGCAGGGGTTTATCCTGCATCCACACACAGTAGAATAGCCCTTTCCATATTTTTAAGAGTTCTTCTTGGCTGAAGCCACCTAAAGTGTAAAAACCAAAAATTATGAACAAAAACCCTTACAATTCCATCAAATGCTTAAAAACAGATTTCTCGTTTTTCAATCCTCCCTCTTTCAGTTTTGTCCTTTCCTTCAGAGCAAACATTCCAATTTTGAATGGAGTCAAAGTTAGCACTACTACTTTGTTTATGAAAAGTCTGGTTAATGCAGTGGTTTCATACCTTTAAGCTTCTGACTTGTTACTGTACCATATACTTTATGATACAAGGCTCATAGAGTATCAGAGGAAGTCACACATGGGAAAACCCTGTTTGGTCATTCTGATTCATCCCCCTGTCAATAGGGTGCAATTCCCTATGGCATTTTTTTCTAGTATCCATTCCAAAAAATAATTTGAATGACAGCATATCTAATTCTGTGGGGAAAGCCCAATTGAAAACCTGGGGTAAAAAAGGTGAGGAAGCAATGCTTTTAATAGAAGTTTCACTTCACTACTGGTCCAAAAATACCCTGAGTAGGATACAAGATAATGCGAGTCCCTGTTTATAATCAGTGCAGATGCTTCTTCTTGTGTTGTCAAGCCATATAATTAAATACAACAAATGCATTGTAATTACAATTAAACTTGAGGTACAGTATTAATATTATTTGAATTATTCAAAATTCTTCCAGTTGTAATAAGAATTCAAGGGTTTCCAAATTACAACATGTCACTTTTCTTCAAGTCCTAGTACGGTAAAAGCTCTGTTATCCAGCATGCCCCGCAAATGCGGGATGCCAGATAACAAAATATGCCAGTTAACTGAGTGGCCCCAGCCGGTGCTTCTCCCACCACATCTGGGGCATCCCTCCACCACTCCTCCGACATCGCCGCCCCTCCCATGGGCCCTGTGGGACAGGGAGGCAGCCCTGCACAGCCTTTTATGCCCCCAGGCCATGGGGGCTCAGCAGAGCAAGCTGCTTTGCCCCAAGTCATGGGGCCTCAGAGAAAATGGAAGTGCCCACCATGGGTACTTCTGGTTTCACTTTATCTTACAAGCCAGCATGCTGGTTAGTGGAGCATGCCAGCTTGTAAGATCCTGGATAACAGAACTTTTACTGTATTAGTAAACCAACTTTGAAAACTTCATATTTTAGGATCTGTTAGAAGTGACGATAAAAACTGTGATCGGACCTATTGTAGAAGGGTGAAAGAGGTTTAAAATATCCTTATGATGCTAAAACATGTAATACTAGCATGTGATGCTAACATATAACACATGTAATATCCTTGGTATTACACTTGATCTGAGCATCAGTCTGTACCCAGTAAAACATCACAATGTTTTAGCTTGCTCACCCAGTCCTATTTTTAACCTAGAAAAGAAAAAAGAGAACATTCAAACTGGTATATCCATGCTTCCCAAACTTTTGATACCCAAGGAACACTTTCTTTCTGGATTAAAACTAAGGGTGCACTCCACTCTTACATCCAAAAAGGTGTATGTACATGTACTAGTATATGAAAGACATACATAGTGATGCCTGATCTTTTGGTCCTGTGGGCTGAATCAGCAGTGTCAGGTCAGTTGGTGGGCTCGATCCTGTTGTATAGGGCCAGTGCAGCTGGGATCCATGCATGCCATGTAGTGCTTAGAAATTTGGCAGAGGAAGAGTAACGACAGTGTTAATTGCTACCACTCCCCCACAACCAAATTTCTGGATGTGTGGAAAGGCCTGCAGGCTGTATGACATTGCCCTGTGGGCCAGATCTGGTACTAATCAAGTATTTTTGCAGCACATTTTCCCTGCTCTCACTACTGTGCCACAGCACACCCTCAGAAAAGTGTCAGGCCCAGAATAAGAGAACCATGCTACAGATCAACATGTTCATGCTGCATCCAGTTTAACTACTGAACCATGTTTTGAGAAAAAGATGAAGGGTTTGTTTGTTCGTTGGAGGGGCTGTTTTTACCATTATTATATACTGGTAATTACATTTTAGCTGGTATCAGAGCAACTACCTTCATTGCCTTCTCTAAATCCTGGAAAATATTAAATAATCCTAACAACTATAAATGAAATGCGACTATCAAGCCAATATGCCTTTAGGACAATTCCTGTTAGCTAAGCATAGCTTCTGAAGTTCAAACACATACAAGACTAGAAAGTGGGTGTTTACATAAGTTACCCTGTTTAGGCTGTGCATGGATCCCAACATAGTAGTTTCAGGTTTTCAGCAACTTCTCTGAAATAAGCTTTCCCCTCTCCTGGATATTGTCAGTGGCTGAATACATACTCCAGGGCCTCGTTCTACTCTGTTTCACCCCAGTATTAACTGCACCAGAATCAATAATTTCTGCAGCAGTAGCAACAAGAAGCAAGCTTGACTGTAAACACAACTCTGGAATTATGACTGATGCCTCCAAAATGCCTACTACAGATGATGTCATCTTTTAAATGGGTCAATGGGAATTGTTCCATAATAAAAGGACATTAACTTTCATAGCCTTCTAAAAAATATTTCATAAGCGTAACATTTTGCATGCAATGCCATCAGTATCTAATACTCTTTTCCTACAGCAGATATCTTCACTTGATCTGTTCTCAAACAGGACATCCACACTGTTAGCAATCCTATAACAACAGGCCTGTCTTAGATAACAGGAAACTGATAAGCTTGTAGGTACCATGCAACATTTTGGTTAAAGTGCATACTGACTGCTAAGTACAACAGACACATAAATGGTCATAACTATGGCCTGGTGTATGTACACGAGGGGTGGAGGGGATTGGGGGAAAATCTTGCACTGGTCTAGTTCCGGACAACGAAGGCAAATGTGCTATATCAGTGGTTTACCCCAGTGAGTTACTAAAGGCAAGTTACATCATTGTATTAGGAACCTGTGCTACTATAACCTCACTGTAATTCCAACCATAAAAAAGTCTGCCTACTCTATATACAAAAAAGGAACGAAAATAAATCTCCTTTTGGGTCTAAAGACCTTATTGGTTCTTGCACTATTCCCTACTTAGTATTTAAACTGGGCCTGAAACCTATAATCTCTCAAAAGCTATCATCAACTTTGGAGCACCCACTCTATGTGCAGCCCCCTGTGGCTAGATGGGGTCTGGATCACTCATCTTTAATGACTTCAAGTAATTAACAAAAGGCCTCTTGTAGACTATAGGCAATGGATAGTCTTGTAGGCACCATGCAACATTTTGGTTAAAGTACATAATATAACAGCAGTTTCCAAACTCTGGGTCACAACCTCAAATGGAGTCGCAACATCAGCAGATGGAGTTGTAGGGGTGGGAGGCTGTGGGTTGGGAGTGAGGGGCCATGCTGAGGAAATGGGGCCATAAATGGGGTCATGCTGAGGAAAAGTTTGGGAAGCACTGGCATACAGACTGCTAAATATAACGGATAAATGGTCATACTACTGTCAGGTGTATGCATACAGGAGGTAGAAGGGGTTCAGGGGAACACTTGCACTGGTTTAGTTCCATAGAATGAAGGCAAACATGCTATACCCGTGGTTCCCCAATATACCATATGCCAAACAAACATGGTTAAAGTGCAGACAGACTGCTCTTGGCAGCTGGTAACAGCCACCTCCGTATTTACCCAGCTACAACAGGAAAAAAAACAGTGGCCTCCTTCAGTGAAAGGTCATTTAACAGGAGCAAAAACGACCCACTCAGCCAAGTCTGGGCCAGAACAGGAGAGGCTTCCAACTCTCCCCTGAGCAGCAGGAGCTGCAGCAGCATCTCCTATCCACAGCCCATGTGCGGATGGATCCCAGCTGATCCCACTGCCCCACGTCTCCTATACCCTGCCCCCCCAGCCATCTCCCTTTCCCGCGGGTGATGCTCTCAGAGCGCATCGCTTACCCGTCCATGCCCAGCCTTTACCCCCAGGGTGCCCATAGCACCCCCACCCCAGCCTGGGGCAGCTGCCCGGCACCACGTGCCCGCCTCCCCCACCACGTGCTTACCCCCGCCCTCACCTGCCGGGCTCTGAGTCCTGACGCTGATGTAGCCTCGCAGCTTCTTCACGGCGCGGTCCCGGACCCGCTTCTCGTTGGCGGCCAGTCTCTGCGCGAACTGGATCTCGGGCGGCGGCGGCACGGCAGCAGCGGCGGGAGCCATGGTGCCTGCTCCCCCACGCCCCGCCCCCCATCCGCTGCCACTCGGCCGCCCCGGATGGAGCCGCCGCCGCGTTCCATCGAACGCCGCCTGATGACGTCACAAGCGCCCTCTGTCGCACAAGTTGCCGGTTCCGGCAGCCCGCGTCCTACTCGGGCCCGGCTTGCTAGGGGCGCGGTCCTTATGGCAATCTTTGGACAATCATTTCCCCCCTCGTACGACCAACAGGAAAAGGAATCAGAACTCGTAGTAGAGGTGATATCTTTTATTAGACCAACGAGATTTGTGCAAAAAAAATTCTTTAATTTTGAATGTAAGAATTTTTTTTTTTTTGCACAAATCTCGTTGGTCTAATAAAAGATATCACCTCTATCACGAGTTCTGATTCCTTTTGCTTTTAGACCAATACAGCTACAACTTGGATACCTGACAATAGTAGAAAAAGCATTCCAAATGAACGATCATTTTTGAGGCAGCTCCTTGATGCAGCATAGGCAAAACCCAAACTATGGCATTTGTTCAATAATTTTAATCCTTGTACCATCAACAATAGTAAAAGCCTTCAAAATGCATGATCTTTTTTGAGGCAGATCTTTGATGAAACGTAGGCAAAATTTGAACTATGGCATATGTACAATTATTTCAATCCTTGTACAATTAACAGTATTAAAAGCCTTCAAAATGCATGATCATTTTTGAGGCAGCTCATTGATGTAGCACAGGCAACACTCAAACTGTAGGGGTATAGGTTCTTAGTCTAAGGACATAGGCAGACAAGGTTCTTTGGGTAAACCTGATATCTTTTATTAGACCAGCTCAAATAGTTGGAAAAATTCTTCTTTGCAAGCTTTCGGGTACAAACACCCTTTGTCAGGCTGAGGAAGCAGCTGCAGTGGATATGCAGTCTTCCTAGATGGAATGAATAGTAAAGAGTAAAAGTAAACCCAAACTATAGTATTTGTACAATATAAGATTGTACAACCTTGTATGATCCATAACAGTAGAAGCCATCAAAATGCATGATCATTTCTGAGGCCGCTGATTGATGCAGCATATGATAAAATCAAGTAACTCTCGGAATCTGAACCAACTTTGGGGTTTGTTGCCAGTGAGCATTTTCTTATGATGGCTTGCCTCAAAATCAAGAAATGTTTCAACTTCGATGACCCAGTTCTCACTCACTAGACTTACAGTAAGCAATATAAAGTAAATAAGACTTATTTGCATACTTTGTGCATATATTTTCAGTGTACAATAGTTTTCAGCAAATATGATCATTTTGAGCTTCCAATACAGTCATTTCAATTTAAGATCTGGCGACACTGAAAAGTATGGTGGAAGGACAAGGCTGGAGGTTCAGGAGCCTGATGGCAGCCATCACTACCCTCCCCAGGCTGCATCTAGGAGCAAAGCACCAGCCACAGTGTGATGATTTCCCCTGAAAACATGGGATCTTATGTAGCAGCCGTGCCTAGAGTGCCCATGCATAGTTTCATAGTTTCTAGGGTCGGAAGGGACCTGAGCAGATCATCAAGTCCAACCCCCTGCCATGGCAGGAAAGACTACTGGGGTCAAATGACCCCAGCAAGGTGTTCATCTAACCTCCTCTTAAAGACCCCCAGGGTAGGAGCCGGTACCACTTCTCTTGGAAGTTGGTTCCAGATCCTAGCTGCCCTGACAGTGAAGTAGCACCTCCTGATGTCTAGTCTGAATCTACCCTCTGCCAGCTTGTGACTGTTATTCCTGGTCACTCCTGGTAGTGCTCGGGGGAGCAGGGACTCCCCCAATGCCTGCTGGTCCCCTCTGACTAGTTTGTAACAGGCCACTAGATCCCCCTCAGCCTTCTCTTGTGGAGGGTGAATAGGTTCAGGTCCTGTAGCCTCTCCTTGTATGGCCTGCCCTGCTGACCCCTGACCAAGCGAGTGGCCCTCCTCTGGACCCTCTCAATGCTGTCCACATCCCTCCTGAAGTGCGGTGCCCAGAACTGGATGCAGTACTCCAGTTGCGGCCTGACCAGTGCTGCATAGAGGGGGAGGATCACCTCCTTGGACCTGCTTGAGATGCATCTGTGGATGCATGCCAAGGTGCGGTTGGCCTTCCTGACTGCCTCCCCGCACTGCCGGCCCATGTTCAACTTGGAGTCAATGACGACTCCAAGATCCTTTTCTGCCTCTGTACTGACAAGAAGGGAGTTCCCCAGCCTGTAGGTATGGTGCTGGTTGTTCCTCCCCATGTTTGCACCATGCTTTTTGTTTGTTTAAAACACCTCCCACCCCTTCTTTGTCAAGGTTGCTCAACACCTGCACCTTATCACTTGAAACTCTGCCTCAGGGGTGAAAAGAATATTACCAATTTGCAAACTGAATCATAGAAAATGAGTTTTGGAAGGGACCTCAGAAAGTCATCTGGTGAAGTCCAATATTTCCCAAACTCTTCCTGGGACGGAAGGTCTTTCAGTTACTTTTTTGTTATAGTTCTTTTGAGTGAAAGGTGTTTATTGGTGAGAGAAAAAAGAATGATGTGTTTTTTTGGGAGTACCACAGACCTGTATGGAAGCGGAGTGCAAACTTGAAAGGGACACTGGGGGAAAACAGAGCAATCTTCTCTGGGCGTGAGGCAAGGGAACTAAGAGTGGATGGGAATGAAGTGGGGAAAGCAGGAAGTGTTTTATTGTACTTAAATGCAACTGGGGTTTGGAAGAGCTAGGAAGTAGGGTAGGGATTGCCTGAAGGGTTTGCTTTTATGGACAATAGGCAGGAATGTGGGGTGGGGTGACAGAAAAAAAACTTTAAAGTTCCATTTTCTAGGGAGTTTAGTCTAGTTTCTTAGCTGTTGGTGGCTTATAATTTCTTGCAAGTCACCCCAAGACTTCCTGGATGGGGTACATGTAGTACTCACAGGCATCTGCCCCAATTGCTGCTGCCTTCTTAACTGATTCACCTCTTATTGCTGGCCTGCCATGACTTCAGTGTTGGTTGTTACTGTTGGGGAGGGATTCCTGAGGGTCAGTAATCACCCTGTGGGGTAGGATGATCTGTCCACCCCAACTAGCTATACCTGGGACTTTCTGCCCTCTCTCAGTAAAAGGGGAGGAAGGGTGGCACCTTATGTAGGTTCTGGGCACTTGCTGGGGGGTCTCAGCTGTCAGAGTCAGCCCCCTCTTTCTCTGTGGCTACACCCTCTACCTGGGCATGCTGTTCAAGGCCTCAGCCTCCAGGTTCAGGCCTCCCTCTATGGCAATCCCCTTCTTAGGATCCACTTGCACCTTAATCATCTCTGCCCTAGTCTCAGGACTGGAACACTGGTGCTTATCACAGGAGGGCACCCTAAAGCACCCCCAACTATGATCACCTCTTCCCCTTACAGCCATAATCCAGTTCTCCACTGGATCTAATCAAAACATAAACATCAGCCCAACAGCTGTGAAACAAAACCCCCTCTCAACTCTAGATTAATACTTCCCTGCAAGCTGCTAGTTCTCCTTGGCCTCTTCACAGCTCTCTGGGACTGCTTAGACACCAATCAGCCCACCTCCCACAGCCAGCTAAAATACAGGACCACTTCATCCTGCTGCTTACAGGCCCAAATTAAACCTTTTCAACTCAGGGACTGGTTTATATTCCTCATCTTCAACCCAGCTCACTTCCTGATTGGCCCTTTTGTTCTTCTGACCCTAGTGCCAAGTACAGCTAATTGCCTAATTAGCTGCTTGATCCCTGACAGTTTACCTATTCAACCTCTCCTGGTAACAGGGGCAGGGGTTTCCTCTTGTAGTAGGATTTACACATCTTAATAATAACAGCAACACAGTTGTCACCATCTCTGTGACCGACTCTGACCAGCATTGCTAACATCCTTGGACATGCAGAAATATTATTATTCTCATTTCAAATAAGGATGCTAGAAATCAGTAAGTATATGGATCCATGCTCGTGGAAGCCTTTGCCTCCCACCTCTTCACTCACGAAGAATACTTCGTAGGGTCAGAGCCTGGCTTTAGCCAGAAGTTCCATAAAGCTGAACTTAGATTTTCTAAGCTTCTGTGCATTTTCTTAACCATAAGCTCATCTGTCCTACCTGAAAAATATATATTTTGGTTTTGTTTCTATGTTTTGTTTTGTTTTGTTTTAGTTTAAACTTCTGTCTGGGGGCAAAGTGGGATTTTCATACAGGATTACAATGTTACAATAAGAAGAGCCTGCCTTGATATATTTTTCTATTTTAAGAATGTCGAACAAGATATTCAGACTATAAAATCCAAAAGATTTAATTCATAATGGCCATCATAATAAAGACTAAAACTTACAAAAACAGTGGGGCCACCTAATTTTTTTCTCCATTTTACTTTTGAATAGCAGATAAAACTATAATTTTTCCTCTTTTCTTTTCTAGTTCCAGATATAGCATACACTTGCATAAGAGTCTATGAATAAAGAAATGTAAATAGTCAAAGCATTTTGCAGAAATTAATGTAGGTATTTTGGCATGATGGGAGGCCAATATTGTGTATTTCTCTGCTCAGAATTTACCCTGGCCAAGGAAAACTCAGGGACTTGGTCAGCAGGATATCTTGGGAGGTGAGCCTGAGGGGAAAAGGAGTCCAGAAGAGCTGGCTATACTTCAGTGAGGCTTTTTTAAGGCAGTAAGAGCAAACAATCCCAATGTGACAGAAGAATGGGAAGTGCAAGAAGAAACCAGCCTGGTTAGACAGAGAGCTTGTCAAGGAGTTGAAATTCAAAAAGGAATTCTATTAAAAGTGGAAACTCGGTCATATTATTAGGGAAGACTAAGAGAATATTGCATGGGCATGCAGGGTGAAAATTAGGAAGGCCAAGGCACAATTTGAGATGTAGCAGGCAAGGGACATAAAAGGCAATAGAAAAGTATTCTACATGCACATCAGAAGTAAAAAGAAGACCAGAGATTATATATTGCCCTTAAAGAATGCAGAAGGCAATCTAGTCACAGTCAATGTGGAGAAGGCTAAGTATTTAATGTCTTTTACTTCATTTTTCATAAATAGGGGCAGCTACCAGATGACAAGTGCAGTTGGCAGCAGAGATAGGAAAGGAGATGACCATCTTATAGTAATAGCAGCACAGACTAGGGACTACTTAGAGAAGCTAGATGCTTTCAAGTTGGCAGGGCCAGGATGGGATGCACCTGAGGTTACTGAAGGCATTGGCTGAGGTAATTTGAGAGCCATTGGCTATTTTCCTTGAAAACTTGTGGAGGTTGGATGAGGTCCCAGATGACTGGAAAGAGGCAAGTATAGTGTCCATTTTTCAGAAAGGGAAGAAGGGGGATCTGGGGAACTATAGCTATCAGCCTGAACTTAATACCTGGAAAAATCGTGAAGCAGGTCCTCAAGGAATCTGCTGTAAGATGCCTAAAGAAGAACAAGGCAGTCAAGAACAATCAGCATGTATTCACCAAGAGCGAGTCATGCCTGACCAACCTGATATCTTTCTATGATACAGTGACAGGCTCTGTGAATGAGGGGAAAGCAGTGGGCATGGTGACTCTAGCAAGGCTTGTCTCCCATGACATTTTTATTAACAAGCTAAAGTAATCTAGATTACATGAATGTACTGCTAGTGGGATACATAACTGGTTGGCTCATTGTACTTAGCAAGTAGTCTTCAGTGATTCAGTATTTAGCTGGGAGGAGGTATCTAGTGAGGTTGCCTCAGGGTCTGTCCTGGGTCTGGTTTTGTTCACCATCTTCATTAATGTTTTGAATGATGGGATCAAGTGCACGCTTAGCAAATTTTCAAATGACATCAAGTCGGGTGGAATTGTGGCACTTCAGACACCAGGGCTAGGATCCAGAATGATCCGGACACTCTGGAGTAATGGTCTGCAATCAATCAGATGAGATTCAACAAGGACAAGTGCAAAGTCCTGCATTTGGGATGGAATAACCACATGCACAAATGCAGACTAGCGAATGAGTAGCTAGGTTTCAGTACAGCAGAGAAGGACCTTGGGTGGACCATAAATTGAAGGCAAGTCAACAGTGTGCTCTTCTTGCAAAAAAAAAAAAAAAAGCCAACAGCATACTAGGTTGTATTAACAGAAGCATCACTTGCAAATCAAGGGAAGTGATTCTTCCACCCTATTCAGCACTGATGAGGCCTCACTTGGAGTACCATGTTGAGCTCTGGGCCCCACACTACAGGAAGGAGGTAGACAGTTTGGAAACAGTCAAGCACAGAGCAACAAAAATGATAAGGGTCCTGGGAGACCAGATTTATGAGAAGAGGCTGAAAGAACTAGGGTAATGTAGGCTAGAGAAGAAAACACGGGGTGGGGGGGGCAGTCTCCAAATACTTGAAGAGTGATTATAGAGAGGACAGAGATGGGCTTTTCTTTGTGGCTGTTAGGGACAGGAATAGGAGCAACGGCCTTAAGCTACAGCAGAAGCAATACAGGCTGGAGCTTAGGAAGAACTTTCTGACTATGAGGGTGGACAGGCTACCTAGAGAAGCTGTGGAATCTCTATGCTTGGTAATTTTCCGAAATAGGTTAGACCAACACTTGGCTGAGATGGGTTAGTCACAGATGATCCTACCTGAGCAGGGGGCTTGAGTAGATGACCTTGTAAGTTTCCTTCCAGCCCTACTTTCCTATGATCATCCTATGATTCCTAAAAACGAGTAATGATGCTTTCCTCATCTATTCATAGCCCTGATCTTGCAGTGTGATTTGTTGTCCTGGACCTTGCTACAAACCTGGAACTCAGGTGTAGCTGTAATCCCAAGCATTTTGATTTCCCCCAATCCTTGTGAATATCTTTACCATTAAAACATTCAACCAGTTTTCAAATCACACTTCTTGTTGAAATGATTTTTATTTTCTATAAAGTAACATCTAAGATTACTAAACATTAAAAAGAAAAATATTTGTTTTCAGTTTGCTTACTCTGCCCATTGGACAACATTTTAAATATTGTTAATTAAACTCCCATTTTTATAAGATGTTCCACAGAGTAACATTCCTAATTCCACATGGAACCCACTGAAAATCAGTAATGCTCTATGCAGGCACAAGAGGCCAGTTGTAGAAGACATGGAGGACCACAGCCTTAGTAGCCTCATTGTTTGTGCAATGTTTTTTCCAAATACAACTGGAAAGAGACAAATATTTTCATAGGATAGAAAAATGTGAATATAAAATTACAAAAACTAGAAGCAGTAAGTATAATTTTCAAAGCAACAATCATTAAAAAAACTCCTTACTATAATGAAAATTGGCAGTGTCTGTCTAAGCAAAAATCTTAATAATTTTCTTGATTCTTCCTTACTCTTCTTATTACAACCTACTGATATTTTTATAAGACATTTAGAGCGATAAAGGAAATGTGAACTCTTGCATCTAAATGTGGCAAATAGGTTGAAATATTAATTTAGAAAAAACAACAGAAGGTTTTAAAGATCATGCTATGGGTAAGTTTTAATTGATCTGATTTGTGAAAAGATAAATGTTTCAAAGTTCTTTGAACATTAAAAAAAATTAATAAAAGATAGTCAGCTAGCATAATTTAGCCTTTTAAAGGCCTTTGACAAGGTCCTACACAAGGAAGTAAGGATCAAAGAAGAATCTGAGGAACTTCACAATGACAAGCTAGTTGAATAAACAACACAATGACAAATAAAATTCAGTTTGGATAATCTACAGAGGAAAAATGCAAGCTGTGCATATATTTTCCAGGAGGCAAGTTTTTCTTAGGTTAATATTTTTTATTGGACCAACTGCATAGTTGAGATAGAATTAGATAAGCCTCTTGCATAATTTCTGGACCATCATGGCTACAGCATCACTTTTACTCTCATACATTTTACCAGGCACTGTATTCAGTCTATCAACTTAGACAGACTGTCTCTCACCCTGTCCTCATCAAAAAGCTGGGAGACTGTGGTGTCGATGCCCACACGGTCAAATGGGTCGCCAACTGGTTGGAGGGCCGCACCCAGAGGGTGGTAGTGGATGGGTTCTTCTCGACCTGGAAGGACGTGGGCAGTGGGGTTCCGCAGGGCTCGGTCCTCGGGCCCGCACTGTTCAACATCTTCATCAGTGACTTGGATGACGGGGTAGAAAGCACCCTGTTCAAGTTTGCTGATGACACTAAGATGTGGGGGGATGTGGGTGCACTAGAAGGGTGCAATAGGCTACAAGCTGACCTTGACAGGTTGCAACGGTGGGCGGATGAGAATAGGATGGGGTTTAACACTGATAAGTGCAAGGTGTTGCACATGGGGAGGAAGAACCGGCACCACACTTACAGGTTGGGGAACTCCCCTCTTGCCAGCACGGAGACGGAAAAGGATCTTGGAGTCGTCATTGACTCCACGATGAACATGGGCTGGCAGTGTGGGGAGGCAGTCAAGAAGGCCAATCGTACCCTGTCATGCATCCACAGATGCATCTCGAGCAGGTCCAGGGAGGTGATCCTCCCCCTCTATGCGGCACTGGTCAGGCCGCAGCTGGAGTACTGCGTCCAGTTCTGGGCGCCACACTTCAAGAGGGACGTGGACAATATGGAAAGAGTTCAGAGGAGGGCCACTCGTATGATTAGGGGTCAGCAGGGCAGGCCTTATGAGGAGAGGCTACGGGACCTGAACCTGTTTAGCCTCCACAAGAGAAGGTTAAGGGGGGACCTTGTGGCCTGCTACAAACTGGTCAGGGGGGATCAGCAGGTATTGGGGGAGTCCCTGTTCCCCCGTGCGCTGCCAGGAGTGACCAGGAATAACGGTCACAAGCTGGCGGAGGGTAAGTTTAGATTAGATATTAGGAGGCGCTACTTCACAGTCAGGGCGGCTAGGGCCTGGAACCAGCTTCCAGGGGAAGTGGTGCAGGCTCCTAGCCTGGGGATTTTTAAAAGGAAGTTAGATGAGCACCTTGCCGGGGTCATCTGACCCCGGTGCTCTTTCCTGCCAAGGCAGGGGGTCGGACTAGATGATCTACCTAGGTCCCTTCCGACTCTAGCTACTATGAAACTATGAAACAGACCAGGGCATCACACTGAACTACACGTAGTATGGGAAACAAGCAGGAGGAACTTACCCTCCTGCTAGCTGACACCAACCCGGACATAGTGGGGATCACTGAAACGTGGTGGGACCCAACGCGTGACTGGGTGGTGAATGTCAAGGGCTATAGGCTGTACAGGAGGGACAGGATAAGAAGGAAAGGTGGGGGCGTGGCACTCTATATTAAGGAGGAATACACATCCTTGTCAATTAGCAAAGAATCAGAGGAGGGGCACTCTGAAGTGCTTTGGGTTAGAGTACAAGGCAGTCGAGGGGAAAGAGTCTTAACCGTGGGGGTCTACTACAGACCTCCCAACCAAGGGGAAGAGCTAGACCAGGAATTCTTAAGTCAGTTCATGGAGGTAGTGAAGTCAAAGGATGTGGTCATCATGGGTGACCTGAACTTTCCAGACATCTGCTGGGAAGAGCAGTCAGCCAGGTCTGACCACTCATGTAAGTTCCTAGCCAGAATGCAGGACCTCCATCTAACCCAGGAGGTGCACAGCCCCACCAGGGGAGACGCCTTGTTGGACCTGGTGCTGGCCACGGGCAACGACCTGGTGAGGGGGCTGCAGGTACTCGACCACCTGGGCGACAGTGATCATTGCCTGCTGGAATTCACCATCCAGTGCAAGGTGGCAAAGGCCTGCACCAAGGCAGCAGCCCTAGATTTCAGGAGGGCAGACTTCAGTGAGCTAAGGAGAATAGTCGGGGAAACACTGAGGTCCCGGAGGGGAGGGGAGCCAGGTGTGCAAGGACAGTGGTCGCTCCTTAAAGAGACAATCCTCCAAGTCCAAAGGGAGGTAATCCCAATATGGATCAAAGGGAGCAGGAGGGCACATAAGCCCCCATGGCTCACCAAAAGCATCCGGGAATGTCTCCTAGCTAAAAGGGAGGCGTACACCCAAGGGAAGGGAGGGGTGTTACCAGATTTGCCCGCTACTTTGGGGTGTGCTCATTTATTAGGGCTAGGGTCTTGGTAATTTTATCAATGTGCTGCTTATGTTACTTGTGTTTCTATATGGAGCTGTATCTCTCCCTTCTGCAAGCCCTTATCGCCCAATGGAGCTATCTTGCAGGACTCAGTTCAGTGGGGCTGAGTTCCTCCAGTCCCAAATCAGTCATACACACAAACACACAGATTAACGTGACACACCTGACCTGGCCGGGTTGATCAGCATGGACAGGCTGACACCCTCATATGCCAAGAATCAGTTCATCAGAGCAACAATAAACTACAGTCAGACACAAGCACACAGTTAAACAGAATACCTCTGAATCTGGCTGGGTGTCCAGATGACACCCTCATGGGCCAGCATTCAGTTAATTAGGGCACGTCTGAGTCAAACTGCGTCAATCAGCCTGTACAAGCTGATCCCCTTACGTGTTTCAAACTCAGCATGTCCCAATCTTTTAGTTTCTTGATGAGCAGACCCCACAGTATTTCTGGGCTTCACAGGGATCTTTAGCTTAGGTAAGAGGGGGCATTGCTACAGAGCAAGTGGGGAAAGAGAAGTAAAGAAGGCAAAATATACCCAGTTACCACCAGTTTGACTATAAAAGTTATTTATTGCTAAGTAGATGAAATATATATTGACACTAGTAGTAATAGACATGCAAAGGAAAAACAAACATAAACAGTCACAGTATACCCTGGTTTCACTAAGTATTTGGGGAAACTTAGCTCAAGCTTAACTAATACAGTTCAAGTTCAGAAATCTATGCTTAGAGGGAGAGAAGAGAAAAGAGAGAGAGAGCTGGGATCTCACCAGTCCAAGGCACTCAGGTTGCAAAGCTGACAGGTTAAAGTTTTCAGCACGATCCTTGAAGGGAGATGATCTTCCTCCTGCAGCCTCTCCAGAAGAAAGTGAGTGGTGTCAGCCCCCCCCCACTACTGCTTCTTTTACAGATTTTTATACCCTTAGTTTAGTTTCTTTCAAGCATTGTCAATATTGTAAATCAAATTGTTTTGACATTTTTATGGACAGCAGATATCTTTCTTGGCATTTTCAGAAACACCCTTTTTATTGACAAGGGGTTTTTAGATTTTTGCTTGCTGTGAACTAGCCTCAGCTTAGCATGACTTTTTAGATCTTACTATAGTCTTTTAACAGACTTAAGGCAATTATTGGAGTGTTCATAACCTGTTGTGGAGATGACTTCCACCAGTCATCTCGGGAAAAGTATGACAACACTTGTGGTCGGGGCTCCAACGGGCTGGACGCTGTGATGAACCCTGCACCATTGTTCAAATGTTGCCCATACCCCCTCTGACTCGGTCTATTGCCTCAGCATTCCCTAACCCGGCAACCGAGTTCTAGCCAATTAAGTTTACATAGGCCTCTCATAGTGGGACCGGGGAATGTATGGCCCGAGATGCCTATTAAACTTACTTTTGCTTAGAGTTGTGTGTGTGTGTGTGTGGGGCGGGGGGAAGTCCTTTGTAAATCCAGATTAGAACTGGTCTGATAAATGCTGAGCTGGGTGTGGGGTTGATTAGCATTTGGAACACAGCTTCCTCATCATGCCGTGCTCCCCTGCTTCGCTGATCCCAGAATTTACTGCAGTCTCTGCTTCAGGTTTTCTGTCTAGGTTGGGGTGGGGGTGAGTCTTTGTGAGTCAGACAGTCTGTGTCCTGTGTCAGGGTTCCCCAAGAACATGGAGCTGACAGGTAACAGGGGCCATCACCAGGGAAGATTATACTGCAGTTGCTTGGGGATGTAGGGGGGCAGTCAGGAAGGCCAAGGCGGAGATGGGATTGGGACTAGCTTCCTGGATCAAGGACAACAAGAAGTCCTTTTTTAAATACATAGGGGGAAAAAAGAAAGTTCCGGGTAATGCCGGGCCCCTGCAGGTCGTCACACCAGATGACAAAGCCAACATATTTAACCATTTCTTTGCCTCCATTTTCCTAAGCAGGGACTGGAACAGTCACCCTCCCCCCTCTGGGCCCCCCTCAGGCTCCGGGGGAGGCACACCTAGGCCAAGGATTAGTAAGGATCTAGTCAGGGAACTTCTGGAGGGACTGGAACGTATTCAAATCAGCTGATCCAGACGATCTCCACCTCCGAGTGCTGAGGGAATTGGCTGAGGTCATTGCGGGACCCCTGGCACAGCTTTATGAGCGCTCATGGTGCTCTGGTGTGGTGCCAGAGGACTGGAAGAGGGCTAATGTGGTTCTCATCTTCAAAAAGGGGAGGAAGGAGGACCTGGGAAACTATAGGCCAGTTAGTCTTATCTCAATCCTGGGTAAGCTTTCTGAGAAAATTATTCTGGCACATGTCCACCAGGGGCCAGCGGGGGAGATCATGCTTAGGGGCAACCACTGGGTTCATCAGAGGCAGGTCCTGTCAGATCAACCTGGTGACCTTCTATGACCAGGTCACCAAATCCTTAGATGCAGGGGTAGCAGTGGACATAGTCTTCCTGGACTTTCAGAAGGCCTTCAACACTGTCTCTCACCCCGTTCTCATTAAGAAACTGGGGGACTGTGGTGTCGACACCCACACAGTCAATTGGGTCGCCAACTGGCTGGAGGGCCGCACCCAGAGAGTGGTGGTAGATGGGTCATTTTCTACCTAGAGGGATGAGGGCAGTGGCGTCCCTCAGGGATCGGTCCTCAGGCCTGCACTGTTCAACATCTTCATCAGTGACTTGGACGAGGGGGTAAAAAGCACCCTGTTCAAATTTCCTGATGACACTAAGATGTGGGGAGAAGTGGGCACACGAGAAGGGATGGACAGGCTGCAATTGGATCTGGACAGGTTACAGGGGTGGGCGGATGAGAATAGGATGGGATTTAACACCGACAAGTGCAAAGTGATGCACCTGCGGAGGAACAACTGGCACCATACCTACAGGTTGGGGAACTCCCTTCTTGTCAGTATAGAGGCAGAAAAGGATCTTGGAGTCATCGTTGACTGTGAGATGAACATGGGCCGGCAGTGTGGGGATGCAGTCAGAAAGGCCAGCCACACCTTGTCATGAATCCACAGATGCATCTCAAGCAGGTCCAAGGTGGTGATCCTCCCCCTCTATGCGACACTGGTCAGGCCTTAGTTGGAGTACTGCGTCCAGTTCTGGACGCCGCACTTCAAGAGGGATGTGGACAACATGGAGAGGGTCCAGAGGAGGGCCACTCGCATGATCGGGGGCAGCAGGGCAGGCCCTACAAGGAGAGGCTACGGGACCTGAACCTGTTCAGCCTCCACAAGAGAAGGCTGAGGGGGATCTAGTGGCCTGTTGCAAACTAGTCAGAGGGGACCAGCAGGCACTCGGGGGTTCCCTGTTCCCCTAAGCACTACCAGGAGTGACCAGGAATAACGGTCACAAGCTGGCAGAGAGTAGATTTAAGCTAGATGTCAGGAGGTGCTACTTCATAGTCAGGGATCTGGAACCAACTTCCAAGAGAAGTGGTGCTGGCTCCTACCCTGGGGGTCTTTAAGAGGAGGCTAGATGAACACCTTGCTGGGGTCATTTGACCCCAGTACTCTTTCCTGCCATGGCAGGGGGGTCGGACTCGATGATCTGCTCAGGTCCCTTCCGACCTTAGAAACTATGCACAAATTATGCACCTCAGCTTAATGCACAGTAACATCTATACAAGCAAAGAAGATACTAGTATATATTTAAGGAGTGGGATAATGAATTATCTAGAGAATATTATAATCCTTTTGTATGAATCAAAGTGGTATGATGTCATTTAGAGCAGGGCGGTGCAACTTCTGAGTGACCTGGACTGCGCACTCCTGGGCTGTATGCTGCATGGGCTACCCTATGCCACATGAGGCTCCCCCTATACCACATAGGCCCCCCATATACTGCCTGAGCACTCCTCCTGCCATATGCCCCCACCCCATGCCCTCTACTTCACAGAAAGTGACTCCTGCTGCACTGAACCAGTGTAGATGCTGTGTGGGGTCCTTGGTATCCTCTAGCCATAAACTTTCCCAGCCCTACAAGCTGTGCCATTCTACCTTGCCCCCATGGGTTAGGACAGGCAGTGGAGACTGGAGGAAGGCGGGGGAGTCTGGGGACTTTTGGCAGCAGCAGCTAAAAGCAAAGGCAGGAGTGGCATCCAGACCAGGAGCCTAAAGGCAGCAGTTTAACCCCTTAGGAATCATGGGCTGCCAGTTGGGACAGCCCTGATCTAAAGTGTTGCAGGAAGTATGTGTTACCTATCTCAAAATGGTATTGCAGAAGGAGAGGGTTAGTGGGAAAAGGCAAAAGGAACAGTGAGTGAAATGGGGGGGGGGAAATAGCTCCTGTGAATAAATTTGGGATGGCTTGTTTGGGAAAGGAGGCCAGTGAGAGGACATACAATTAAAGCATAAAAAATAATGTGCATGAGAGGCAAGGCTTCCTTAGGGTGATATCTTTTATGGGACCCAACTACTTTTATTGGTCCTTAATAAAGGAGCCAGGCATATTCAGTTTGTAGAAAAGGTGTTAAAGAGGAGACATGATAGCAGTCTTCAAATATTTGAAGGGTTGCCATAAAGAAGAGGGAAAGCACTTCTTTTCTCTTTGCAAGAGAGGAGGATGCAGACCAATGGCTTGAAGTTGTAGCAAAGTAAGTTTAGATTGGATATCTGGAAAAGCGCCTTCAATATTAGAACAGCAAGGCAGCGGAGTAGACTGTCTAGGGAAATTGTGGACTCTCCATCACCAGAGGTGTTCAAGAAGAGCTTGGGCAGCCATTGGTTGGGGATGATCTAGGTGTAGCTATGCCTGTGTTCTACTATAGGTATTTCCCATGCATCTGGGCTTTGTTGGTTGTCCCCTCCCACCCCGCATGTCCTTTCTGCTACATGTCAGGGTATTTTTAAGCCTCCCTTAGAGGCATTGGGGGTTGGCTGCAGCAAAGGCTGGGGATTGGGGCTGGGCTTATTAAGCTCAATTTTGACTAAGGGGTGGTGTGAATGGAATAAAATGATCAGTGACACTATTTTGGTCTCAAATCCTAATTTATTGAACACTTAAGCAATACCGGTATTTAAGCACATCCCCAAACAGTCTATCAAGATATTAAACAACCTTCAATAATCCATAAAGCTTTTCTTAGGTAGGCTTTCTGAACGATGCATGACAACTCAGCTAGCTAGGTGTTGTCATGGCACTGGGCAGTCGTGGTTTCAACCAGCATAGTCTTCTCTTGTTCAGTGACAGCTTCCCAAACTTAATTTTTTTCCTTAGGCTTTTCTACCCTTTTACAGCCAGCCCTCTTTTGTATGTCCCATATGCGGTCATGCTATATGTTCTCACCCATTACCTTTGACTGACTGCTGTTTTTTCCTCATAATATGTCACCCCCCCATTCTGTTTTTTTTCAACTTTCTTATTACTAAGTTACCTTTGGGCTCATTTTGCTTTGCTATTCCTTTACGTTTCTCTACATCCCACATCTATCTACATTCTGTTTTGCCTACAAGAGTTGTTTATGCTGTCTAAGTACTCCTCTCCTTGCAGCTAATGAGATATCTGTTCCACAAAATGGCATTGGCTAGGTCAAGGCAGCTTACAGGCCGACAGGCTGTGCCAATGCTCCTGCTGGGGCCAAAGTCAGGGGTTCCTGGCTAGAGGGTCCGGTCCCTTGGCTCAGGGTTAGACCCATCACCACATCTGGAATCAGGAAGGAATTGTACCCGTGGTCAGTCTGGTATGGGTGGTAGGGGGCATTGGTTTTCTCTGCAGCGGGGGGGCATAGCCTCTCTTGAGCATCTGTTGACAACATCTCATAGAAGCAGGATGTTGGCTGCTGAGGTTCTCCTGCTTGAGCTGTGGCAGGTTAGGGCACTAGCTCTGTCTCGTGTCAGCAATAGGGGAATCTTATTATGTCTAGCTGAGATAGTGGTTTGTATAGCATGTCTTGCATAGGACTGGGATTGGACTAGATGCCCTTTGGAGATCCTTGGGTTCTCTGTGACTCTAGGATTCACCTAGGGTGGCCATCATAGAGGACAGTCTGGTTTTGTGCTACTCTGTCCTCTTTCCTGTATTAATATGAAACTCAACACCTTTATGTCCTCTATTTTTCTCTTCAAGGCATCAGGTTTTGTGTGAGTAGAAGACAGAGGACAACTGGCCTGTCCTCTATGACAACCACCCTAGCATTCACCACTTGCCGTCAAGCACCCAGGGAACTCCTGGCTGCAGGGAAGCATTGGGGCCAGGAAAAACAAGACTCCCAAGGACAACTGGATCAAGACCCCTGACTCCCAAGCTGGAAAGGATAGTAGCCTCAGGCTCCTTACAGCAGTGCATCCCAAACTTTTCCTCAGCACAACCCCATTTTTGGCCCCATTTCTTCAGCATGGCCCCTCACTCCCAACCCGCAGCCCCCTATCCCTTGATGCTGTAATCCCAGTTGGGGTCCCCCTTAGAGCTTAAACCAACCTCTAACGCGCTCTCCCAGCCCAGGCCCTATCCATAACTATGCCCGCCTACCACTCCAAGGAGGGAAGGGGCGGAGCTCTGTAGAACGCGCCACTCCAAGCCCCGCCCACGGGGTGGAGAAACAGGGAGTCACGTGGTGGTGCCATGAGGCTCGGGGAGTAACGCACGGGCGGAGGGGTTGGCTCTGTAGAACGCGCTGACTCCAAGCCCCGCCCATCACGGCAGGGCGCGTGCAGAAGCAAAGTCACGTGGTGGGCGGGACGCGGCGGGTGGAGCGTGTAGGCTGGTGCTATGAAGCGGAGAAGAGTGGGGCTCGTGGGCGAGAGCCAGGTAGTGCGCATGCTTGGGGGGGCAGGTTGCACAGCTGCCGCGAGTACCCCCCGCCAGCCGTTGAGATCCGCTGGGGATGGTGACGTCACCGCCCTCTGCTTCGCGCCGTCTGGGGTGGGGGAGGGCGGTCCCGTCTGAGGAGCCACACGGGGCCCCTGAGGGAGAGGGTGCACGTGACCTGGTGGGCTTCCCTTTCCCCCTGCACAGGTGCATCAGGGCCTGGTCTTGCCCCCTTTTCTCACATAGCTGTTTTAGGGCTGCGCTGCCCTCCGCCCCCTCCATGTGGCTGGATGGGGCTCTGCCACACCTGTCACAGGTACTGGATCAGGGCCACTGGATGTGGCTGGGTACTGCCCAACCTGCCTGGCAGGCAACCACGTTGAGCACCACTTGATTTAGACCCCAGTAGGCTTATTTCTGCTCTCATCCCCTGCAGTCGACCACCAGGTCTTACCTAGCGGCAGGCTGGAATGACCTGTTTAGGGCCAGAGGTTGGCCCCAGGGGGCCAGGACCTGCCTGCAGTTGGCACTTGTCTCCATAACAGCATGGTGAGAGCAGCTGAATCTTATGGCCACCAGATGCGGTAGCTCCGTGGGCTGGATCAGGCCTATGGGCCATAGGTTGCCATCCCCTGATCTCACCAGTTTAAATTTTATCTGCTGGGATTTAGGATCCCCAGATTCACTGATCCCACTCACTGTACCAGCCTGTAACAAGGAGCTGGTCTCTGTCCCAAGCAGCTTACAGTCTAAGTAAAGAATTTTACTTTTTATACTTTTATTTTCACTCTTGCTTAAGTGGGGTGTCTTGGATGTGGGTCAGGATCCAGCAAAAATCTTACTTGGGAGTTTAGGCACCAAAGTCCAAAATTGCAATCCGGAAAGCCCTCTGTTAAGCTGCTGCCACTTCTCGGAGATGGATAAACACTTCTAGTGCTTCTTGCTCGCTAGAAAGTTCCATGGTTTCTTCCCTCTGTGCAGTTCTTTCCATTCTGGCTCCCATCTGCTATCTAAACCTGGATCCAGAAACTAGGCATCACCCTACTTGAGTCCCATTAAGAGGCACAGTAATGCACTGACAGAATCAGACTTCTCTGAAAAATATGTTCTTTTTTTAAAACATGGTCTCTGGAGGAACCAGTGATGCCTGCCTAGAGCACTTTTCATAAAAAGTCAGAGGCCCATGTTCAAGGCTCTCAGCCTGAGGGGTGTCAAGCCCATGTTTCTAGTGCTAGGAGAATGCCTTGACCATGAGGCTGGAAAAGTCTGACTAGGGTCTGGTGTCTTGCTCCCTCTTAAAGCTGTGCATGGTACAGCCAAGACTGTTAAGATTCATCAGGTGAGAGACGGAGAGAGTTGGGTTTTGAAGCAGGAGAAAGAATCTGTGGTTATGGCACTTATCTGGGAGTTGGTATTTTTGGATTCCAGTTCCTCATCTTAGAACGGTTTCTTTATTTTATATAATAGCAGTTGGGACAAAATGTAGATACAGTACTGGACACATGGACTAGAACACAGGATTTCCCATTCCTAAGTAAATGCCTTAATCACTAGACTACAGTCATCTTCCCTTTTCTTAATCTCTCTGGCATGCGGCAGAAAATGCAAGGTGCTTACCTTCGGCAGAAGGGGTGAAGAGAGCTAGCTTGTATAACCTTATGGTCAGGGTACATTCCTTAGAGCTGAGAAATAACTCAAGCTGAGCAGAGAATTGAACTCTGTTTTCCTCTTTGACTGCTCTAACAGAAGTCAGCAACCTGGCAGTTGCTGGTTGTGTGCTAGGTATGGCCCACAAAGAGGCTGGATCTAGCCTACAAAGGTCTGACCTGGCTCACAGTGGCATTCATCAATGCTGGACTGCCTGTCCCCTCTTCATTGCACCACCCCACAGCCCTCCCTGCTGCTCAGCCCTCTCAGCTGCTCTTTGTGTCTGCACCCTCACGGCTGATGGGGCTGGGGATCAATGGTGAAGGTAAGCGCAGGCAGTTTGGGTTCTTTGGAAGGTGGAAAATTGTGGCCTACAACGGGGCTAGGTTGCAAATTCTGGCCTGCAGCAGTAAAAGGCTACCAACCTCTGCTTTAATTGGTATTTTATTACATAAAATAATAGTGGGCCCTTTGCCCAGCAGCCCTGCTTTATTTAATTGTTAATTTCTTTTTTTAAATTGTGTTTTTAAATCAGGATTCACTCTCAGACTCCAGAGCTGAAAAGAATACCATAGCAATAAGCTGCAACTCCTCTGTACCTAACCTTTTGCTGGTCTTAACTCAGAATGAAACTACTTCTATGCTTGCTTCGCTAATGAATGTAATTTATTTTAAAAAAATAAATTTAATTGATTTTTTTTGTAGGGACTGTAACTATTTTCAATCAAAGAATCATCCCAATTTAAAGGATTGCAATCATTTAGAAAGTCTTGGAATTATTTTTTTAAAAATACTGAAAGCTACACTATAACCAGAGGGCATGCTCAGATCTGAGGGCATTCTCAGAAGGCAAAAGCTAAGTGTGTGTATAGCTCTTCATATTTTTGGAGTGCTGTATAAATGACCAATTAATTTTCAGTGTACTCAGTGAGGTAAATGAAACCCTTTTCAGAGGTGGGAATTAACACAGAGAGAGGGAATGTGTTTTGCCTCTGGTCATAGTGCAACAAGGTTGGGCTTAGAATTGAGTTCCCGTCTCTGAGGCCCTTGGTTTGAAAAACCTCCTAGATGTATTTTGCTTTCAAAATAAAATTTAAAAATGTTACTGAATGGAGGGAGACGGACTTGTGCATAGAAAGGAATTTGGGGGATTGGTACTGGAATACAAATAAAGGATCATTGCATATTAGCAAAGATTTGTTCTGTGTCCTGTTTCAGAAGGCTGAGACCAAAGAGGAATTTGTTAAAGTCAAAAAAAGAGATTTGGAGAGGCTTACAACTGAAGTGATGCAATTACGGGATTTCTTACCCAAAATACTGAATGGCAGTGTCTTGGAGAGCTTCCAGAAATCACTTCTTATTGAAACAAGTGAGTTCTGTTACATTAGCAGCAATTGTAAATACTTTCAGTACTTACTATTCTGAAGACATACAGCACAATTTGAATAAATGGCTTTAGAGTTTTGTTCCTGCTTAAGATGTTCCAGTAAAGAACTGGATTTGTGTCCAGCAATAAACATTTTAATTTTTATTACAATTTAATAAAAATTACAACAACAAGCCTCAAATTGAAAAATAGCTGAAAGTAAAGACTTTAGTTATTCAATGTAAGCTGCCGTTTTCAGGCAAAAAGGAAGGTCAGAGAAATAAGGTCAGGAAAATATTCATTCTGCTTTGCAAAAATGGGAAACGCCTTCTTTTTTTAAACATGATTTTAAGTGATTTGCAAAATGTATTTCAAGATATGCATCTCCATACTTTTGTATTTTTTTTAATTGCTAGTCTTTACAAATTTCAGATGGTGCTAGGAGGTGGAGGCATGGGGATAGTGAGGGCAGGCAGCAGGGTGGGTAAGTGGTAGTGGGCAGGAGTTAGGCTGCTTGACTCCCCCACTGTCTGCGCCCTGCTACCTGCTCCTCTGCCACTGCTTGCCCCTCTGCAGTGGTAGGGGAGGGTGAATTTAAGATAGCAAGCACTCCAATAATTAGATTCTATACATCAAAATTTATAATAAATTTAAAACAAATTCCATGTATAGAATCTAAACATTGGGGAGGTGTCGTCTTAAATTCAAGGTTGGCTTTTGATTCTGGTTTCCCTCTTTTCATGCGGGTTCTGTATGTGCAAATTTGCTCTTATGCAGTTACCTTTTTTATACCAGAATTTTCTTATGCGATCAGTGTGGTGGAAGCCCACAGTCAGCTGCTTTGTGCAGTGCATTGTAGGAGTTATGTGCACCAAAATATAGTCTCCCCTGTGGATCGGTGCGCCTCGCTTGTTGTCCGCAACATGTGTTTTTGTAGTTGCTAAAGGTGCACTGATGCATTAATCCAATATCGGATTGGTACTGACATAAAGAAAATTTGCTGTATCGGATATTGGCCCAATGGGGCTGATAATTTGGCTGATAAATGCCTGTGTTGTGTGCAGCTACAGCGCAGCACTCAGGCAACGAGGAGTAGAGCTGGCAGCATGGAGAGCTGCCTTCAACAGGTAAGTTGGAAGAGGTGGAGGGAGGGAAGGGGCGTGGAGGGGGGCAGATCAATGCCTCCTGTGGTGAGGGAGGCAGGGGCAGGGGTAGGCACTGCCCGGGGCAGGGCAGGGGGGGTGGGATGGAGGCATGGCTCATGGGCAGGTGTGGCTCCTGCCCCTGCTTGTACACCTGGAGGGTGGGGAGGATGTAGCCCCCCAGGGCTGGGCAGGTGGGCTGGAGCCGGTGCTGTGCAGCTCATCTCAGGAAGGGATGGGCTCAGCACAGGCACCGATGGCACTGGGAGGGGCTGCAGGCACCCCAAATTTCACTGTAGCTATGCTCCCAGCACTGCCACTGCTGCCAGCCACCCAGCGCAGCCCCAGCTCTTCCCGGCACATGGGTTGAGGCAGGACACAGAGCAATCTTTCTAGTGGTGATAATACAATAAAGAAAGAGGGCATCTGTGTATGTATTGTGAAGATAGTTTGGTTAGAGGCAGACTGCAGTAGGAGTGTTTAACCAGCTTTGGTTATGCAGTTCCTCCCATTGTCCAGTTAGACCTTCTTGTAAACTATACGAAGTGGTCACTTACCCCATCACAGACAATAGCATTCATGAGGGCTAGAATAGTTTCTATGTCAGTGAGGGCTTATCTTTCATAGGACAGATTTCTCTCACTCCTGTTATTCTTGAAGATAGTGAAATCACATTAGTATGGGTTTGCCTCACATTATTAGTCCATATGTTCAGTTGTATGTATATGGTGCCACTTGCCAGATTTCACCTGAGATTATTC
Source organism: Crocodylus siamensis (assembly GCF_052110815.1). Taxonomy (NCBI): domain Eukaryota; kingdom Metazoa; phylum Chordata; order Crocodylia; family Crocodylidae; genus Crocodylus; species Crocodylus siamensis. Next base: position 259,985,097 of record NC_143395.1, on the reverse strand, counting down.
CATTTTTGGTTCAAGTCAGTTTATTCCCCCATCAAAGTATCTGAAGGGAAAGTAAGTCCCAATACTATCTTGTTCTCTCTGTACTGAACTGGTGGCTAGACTCCAATGACCTCCAGAGAGGGATACAGTTTATAACCCCTTCTGTGATCACGGCGTATATCACAAATATTTGAGAGAGCCTGGGGAGTCCACTTGGATTCATACAGGGATTTGGCACTATGTATAAATGTAGTGGAATTCAGGTCAGCTGTGTAGCATTTTTTCTTATTATATGCTTGTCTGTTAAAATCTGCAACAGTATGTCAGCAATGCCCACGATAAATAAGCAAGGAGAAACGTCTTCATCCTCTTGTCATGAAATCGAATAAGCCTTGGAATTGGTGTCACTTCTGTAGAAGAACTGTTGTTACTTTTCACTTCTTGGTAGTCAGCAACAACCAGGTGGATTTTTAAAGCAGTTTATTACCAATCTCAAGTGGTTACTTTAGAAGTCTGTCAATAAGTTGATGTTCCATTATCGTGGGACACCGTTGATATATGTGTGCTACAAAAGACAGAAGATGTCTTTTGTATCAGGGAAGTTATGACTTTGCAGTTATTAATGGGTATCTTCCTTCAGCAGTGGTATTAAGGCCTTGGTGTATCTTTCCAATACCACTGTGTTTAGTGGTACGGGCCAAGTTAAACCTCTTCACTCCCTACTGGCAGAGGCAGTTGTCACATGGTCAGAGTTAAGTTTTGCACCATTAGATATAGTAATTTCACATCTGAGTACACCAAGGAAACATGCAGGTGCCCAGCAGTGGTAGAGAGTGATATTAGGTGTTGGAAAGAGGCACTGAAGATCTCCTGAGCAGGTGGGACATAAATTAGGTATGTGGTGTATCTGGAGTTGTTGCAGACTGTGATGTTATGAACAATCATTGTGAAACCAAAGGGAATGCCTTGCCTTCCAGAGGGCGAGGGGAGGTGGTGTTATTTGTTCTTCAAGTTTGAGCAGCCAGACACAAGGGTTGTAAACAGTGCACATGGTGATGCTGCAAGGCTGCATTGAAGCCCTAAGGGATCACTTCAAAGTACCAGTAACAAGAGTTAGTGGCTTAAAGACCAGCCTGTCTTTCAAACATGGGATGAAGGAGATAAATGGGGTTGATATCAGGTTGGTTTTTTGTACCAATCATAATATCAGATACCAGAATAGAAAAATAATTTCTCATTGAAGCTAACCGTAAATAATGTAAAATGCTTTTTGCCATATAGAAAGGACAGCAAACAACCTGCCAAACACCCAGATGGAAGAACACCAACATCCCACAAAAACCATAAGAATGGTGAAAAAGTGCTGGATGAATTGAGCTGTATCTCTTAGAGGTGGCTCAGAATTGTCCTTCCTATCAGTGTCAAGTGGAATGCCAGCCATTGGTACCCATGCCAAATAATAACACTTCTAATAATAAGCCTTATTCCTGATGCTTTAGGATATCACTTTTGTTGATATGATTGTGCTTTTTTCCTTTTCTTTTCTTTTAAAAAGATTCATATTATTTTTAGTCAGCCTTAAATTGAGGGTATGTTGGTAGCCTTTCTAAAAAGGGTGTGGGAGCTGCTGCTCAGAAGTGCACAACAACTGTTGGACTGTACATGTTATTAGAGGTGCACTGATATATCAGTTGCATATTGGATCAGTAATGATAAAAGGAAAATTAACATTGTCGGCAATCAGCTTTTTTGGCCCATGTAGCTAATGATGTCACTGATAAATGCTGCGTGTAGTTTGGTCCTGGCTCTGGTGTGAGCCCATGGTTCCAAGCTCCACGCAGATGGAGCCTCTGTCTCTCGGCTGTGGGGGCTGCCTGTCGTTTTTTCAGGCTCTGGGGGCCGGGAGCATGGCCACCTCCCCTTGTGAGGTCTGCTTCCTACTGGGGTCTCTGGCATGCCAGCTGAAGAAGCTCCAGGCCGCATTCCAGAGACTGCGTGCCATCAGGGACTGTGAGCAGGAGATCGACTCCTACTACCAGGCCCTTCTCCCCCGGGAGGTGGAGGTTAGACCTCGCTCTCCCTCCAGGAAAAGGGAGGACTCGGGGACCTCCCATTCTATCCAGCCATGGAGTTGGACCAAGGTGGATAAGGGCCCCAGGGCCTGCCGCACCAAGGTCTCCACCCCGCTGGAGCTTTGCAAGGGGTACGAACCTCTTGCAGCCCTGGCAGAGCCTGCTGTGTTGCCAGCTCCTGCAGGCAACACAGACACTACTGTAGCTACCACCCCCGCTCTCCCCAAGACAAAATGCAAAGTGTTTGTCGTGGGAGACTTTATCCTGAGGGGGTAATCTGCCGCCTTGACCCCTTAGCCTGGGAAGTTTGCTGCTTCCTGGGAGCCTGCAGCTGAGACATTGTGGAGAAGATCCCTAAACTCCAGCCCGCTAACCACTATCCCATGCTCTTTATCCATGTGGGCACCAAGGACATGGCTCGGAATGCTCCCAGCCGGGTCATGAGGCGCTACAGGCTGACCTGCTCCCCCGGTCTTTAAACAGCTTGCTGGGGGATGGGGGAACTACTGCCACTGCTGGCCCACAGAGCAACCCTTGCAAAGCCAGCAACCCAAGGCATATAAGGGAACCCACCCCTGCTGCAGCTCTGGAATAATCTGTAGGCAAGGCAAGGGCCCCCAAGGGGACACTTGCGTGCCTATACACAAATGTCAGGAGCTTGGGGAATAAACTATGATGTCATGGGGATAATGGAGACCTGGTGAGACTCCACCCATGACTGGGCCACAGGTATAGATTGCTATACCCTGTACAGGAGGGATCGAGTGGACAAAAAGGGCAGAGGTTTAGCTCTCTATGTCAAGGAAAGCTACGCGTCCCTGCAAGCCGACATTGGCACCCATGGTGGATGACTTGAAACCCTCTGGGTTAAAATCCGTGGGGAACATAGCACAGGGGATACTATGGTGGGAGTCTATTACAGACCCCCTACCCAGGGTCAAGACCTTGACCAGGAGTTTACCAGGGAATTAGCTGAGCCACGTGCTCCCAGTGCATGATTGCTATGGGAGACTTTAACTACCTAGACATCTCATGGGAGGAGCACTCAGCCAAATCCAAGCAGTCGCAAAGCTTTCTCTCATGCGTAGATGACTTCTATCTGATGCAGGAAGTCTATGGACCGACGAGGTAAAGCGCTGCTTGACCTTGTACTGGCAACCGGCAATGACCTAATTAGTGACCTAACGAACGAAGGGAAGCTGGGTGACAGTGACCACGAGCTGATCATCTTCACCATCTGCCATAAAGCTGGCAAGTCAATCAGTAATACAGAAGTCCTTGACTTCAGGAAAGCTGACTTTGACAAGCTCAGGAGGCTTGTCAGTGAGGCCCTAAGGGGCTACAACCCAAAGGGGAGGGGAGTTCAGGACAAGTGGTTGCTGCTCAATGAAGCAATCCTGGATGTGCAAGCAAAGTCCATCCTGTCTCGGAGGAAAGGCAGTGAAAGGGCACAGCAGCCCCCTTGGCTCTCCAGGGGACTGGCGGACCCCCCGCGTCTTAAAAGGAAGACCTACAACGGATGGAGGACTGGAACCACCACCAAGGAGGAATACTGTGCTCTGGTCCAGATCTGCAGAGAGCAAACCAGGAAAGCCAGGGCTGTGATGGAATTCCAGTTAGCTACAAATATCAAGGATAATAAAAAGTCCTTTTTTAGATATGTGGGGAGTCAGAGGAAAATCAAGGGCAACATTGGACCCCTGCTAAACCAGATGGGACAACTGATAACTGATGCCCATGAAAAAGCAAACATGCTAAATGGGTACTTTGCATTAGTTTTTCATCAGTCCCATGGGATTTCCCTGCCCACTGTGGATCAGGGAGGCCCAGGCGAGGGAGATTCCTTACCCTCCATCAAAGCTGACCTTGTGAAGGAACACCTTGACAGGCTGGATACCTTCAAGTCAGCCAGCCCTGATGGTTTACACCAAAGGGTACTCAAGGAGCTGGCAAGCATCATAGCTCAGCCCCTGGCATGGATCTTTGAGAATTCCTGGTGCTCTGGTGAAGTACCTGAAGATTGGAAGAAGACCAATGTTGTGCCAATCTTCAAGAAAGGGAGGAAAGTAGATCTGGCAAACTACAGGCCCATCAGCCTGACCTCTGTCCTGGGGAAGGTCTTGGAAAAGATTTTCAAAGAGGCCACTCTTAACAGACTAGCTGACAGCAATATCCTGAGAGATACCCAAGACAGGTTTGTTGCGGATAGGTCACCTGATTATAGAAGGAAATGAGATTGGTCAAGCAAGACCTGTCACCTGGACAAGGGGGAAGAGATTGATGTCATATATCTTGACTTTAAAAAAGCCTTTGATCTGGTATCCCACGATCACCTCTTGGCAAAACTGGCTAATTGCAGCCTTGACCTCACCATGATCCATGGGTCACAGTAGGACCCAGAGAGTGGTGGTTGATGGAAGCCAATTGTCTTGGTGCATGGTTACCAGTGGGGTCCCTCAAGGTCCTGTCCCAGGGCCTATACTGTTTAACATCTTCATCAGTGATGTGGACGTTGGTGTCAGAAGTAGACTGGCCAAGTTTGCTGATGACACCAAACTCTGGGGTAAAGCATCCACACCTGAGGACAGGAGGGTGATCCAGGCAGATCTTGACAGGCTCACGAAATGGGTGGATGAGAACCTGATACTGTTTAACACCAAAAAATGGAAGGTTCTCCACCTTGGGAAGAAAAACCTGCAGCATCCTTATAGGCTCGGCAGTGCTACGCTGGCTAGCACTACGGAAGAAAGAGACATGGGGGTCATGATTGACCGCAAGATGAACATGAGCCTTCAATACGATGCTGCGGCTAGTAAAGCGAGCAAAACGCTGGCTTGCATCCATAGATGCTTCTCAAGCAAATCCCAGGACGTCATTCTCCCCTTGTACTCGGTCTTGGTGAGGCCGCAGCTGGAGTACTGCGTCCAGTTTTGGGCTCCACAATTCAAAAAGGATGTGGAGAAGCTTGAGAGAGTCCAGAGGAGAGCCACGCGCATGATCAGAGGTCAGGAAAACTGATCTTATGATGATAGGCTGAGAGCCATGGGACTCTTCAGCCTGGAAAAGTGCAGGCTCAGAGGTGATCTGGTGGTCACCTATAAGTTTATCAAGGGTGCTCATCAGGTTCTGGGGGAATGTCTGTTCACCAGAGCTCCCCAAGGGATGACAAGACTGAATGGTCACAAACTCCGCTGCGACCGATTTCAGGCTGGACATAAGAAAGAACTTCTTTACTGTCCGAGCCCACAAGGTTTGAAATAGACTGCCACCAGAGGTGGTTCAAGGACCTACTTTGAACGCCTTCAAGATGCACTTGAATGCTTACCTTGCTGGGATCCTATGATCCCTGTTGACTTCCTGCCCCTGGGGCAGGGGGCTAGACTTGATGATTCTCTGGGGTCCCTTCCAGCCCAAATGTCTATGAAATCTGTGAAATCTGCAGCACTGATAGGGGTTACTGTGGGGAATTTTGGGGTGGCTGTAGCCCACCAGCACTGCCCTTCCCCTCTCCCACCTGCTCTGAGTGCAGGCCTGGTCCAGCTCTTCTTCTGGGAAGAGGCTGGTGCGGCCCACGAGCCTACAATGGGCAGCTTGCCCTTGCACTGTGCTCAAATCCAGGGGGGCACATGCCCCCATTCCTCTCCCAGGGGTACGCACAGTGTGGGGCGTCACCTCCCCCTGTGCCCCCTGGACGAGCCACCTGTGGCTTTGTCCTGCTCCTGGCCCCGACTGGGCAGTGCCTACCCCTGCCCCACTCCCTTGCTGTGGGGGGCCTCAACCTACCCTGCCCCGCCTCCCTACCACCTCTTCCCTCCCTCACAGACTTACCTGCAGGGCACTGCTCTAAGCTGCCAGGCTACATCCCTGTAAATTGTGTATTGCATTGGTATCTGCCAGTATTGCTGGTTAATAATCAGCCATTGGTACTGGTCAAGAAAATCTTTATCAGTGCACTCCTACCCGTTATGTTTACGTGAACCTGTAGTGATACAAGTGAGCTAGGTCACCCTAACTTTGACCCTTGAAACAGGGTCAGAGTTCAAGCAGTTTTGATACTAGCTACTATTGCGTTGCTATAAAATCATGCAGAGGTAATAGCTGTATTGTTAATAGCTTGTATCTGTATCATTTGATATCCATACAGTTTTTATACTTGTCTGTCCCCTGATATTCTTAGCATTTATCTAGCACACTATAAACTTTGATCTGTAGTATTCTGATTTTGCTCAGGGAATGTCACCATACTTACTGCTACGCTTTGGTAAAAAGGAGCTGGATCATCTGCAGCAATTAAAAAATAGAAAGTAAACTATATGAACGTAAATGTTCCGAGCAAACCAGAGCTCAGCTCTACTGTAATATACTATGCTTTGTCCCCAAAGCATAGTATGCATCGTTGTGATTAAATAAATTTTACCCTTTGCTTTGACTTACCTTGTTTTGCCCAGTTTAAATAAAAAAGCGTGTTACTTTAGTGCCATTATTGTAATAATCGTTTAACAACATGGAAAATTGTTATAGACTTCCCTAGCCACAAGGAGGAGGCACACAACCAAATATTTCAAATGGATTCTTCACACTGCATCTAAGATATGCTCATCCTTAATGTAAATGGCTGCTTTTAACTCCTCCATATTTAATTTCTTTAAATTCTTTTTACAGGTATGGAGAAAAGAGAGCAAGAACTAGAGCAGCTCAGAATGGATTGTAAACACTTCAAAGCCCGTCTGGAAACAGCCCAGGCAGATTGCATGAGGGAGAAGAAGGTACATTTGTTCACAAAAAAGGGTTGTATCTATACTTGAATTTTAGTAGAAGGTCCAGGGAAATTAAGTTTACTCTTCTAAGATAAAATCCATTTTCATTTTATAGATTCTGAACAACATTAAAAACTTCTTGACCTTGTCTTTGTCTAACCAAGTAAATGTTTAATTGTACACAAAAAGGTTCAACTGTTAATTTTTTTCTTTGTAAGGTTGTTCTAGAAAAGAAAGGCGCGTATTCTAAGAATACCAATGTATAATGTGATTTTAATATTCGTGATTATTCAAAGCTGACCTCTTAAAGGCAAACCATCTATGCCAAAATCACGCTTTGGTCTGGTTTTCTTTCCCTTTTGCTATTTTGCATATTTCTAAAATAACTTTTATTTCTGGTTTTCAGACATAAAATAATAGTTGTACTGCTATAATGAATTAACTGTTTCCCGACTAGGTATGAATGTATATCATCGTCTAAGTCAGTAGGAGCAAACCTTTTAGTGGACGTGTAACAAATTAACCTTCTGCTCTCCCCAGGTGCCACTCCAATCCCCTCCCTCTGCCCAATCTACTGCTCTGTTTTCTGCTTCTTGTCCTGTACTCCTTGCCTGATCTCCTGCTTTGCGGTCTGCTACCTGCTCTATTTGCTGCTCAGCTCCCTGTTCCTATCCTGATCAGCGGTGTGTCACACACACAGGCTGCCAATGCCACAGATTGGCCACCCTTATCTAAGTAAAGGTCAGAGGTCTGTCATGGGCCTATGAACTTATCAAGCTTGTGTTGATGCCAGTTTTTGTAGCCAGCATGGCACAAGGAAGTGATGTGACCTAGGATCATGTCCAGCTGCTTTTTGACCCCCTAGCCTGTGTGACAGGTACATCTTTAGAGCTGGGTTGGCTATGGATCAGTCTTAACTATGGTTCAATTTATAAATTGATGCCTTACCCGCTCTACCATTGTGTCCCATAATCTGTACTGTCTCCAACATAATTAGTGAGCCTGCATGCTGTGTAAACTGCATGTCAGCAACAACAGAACACATTTAGCTTAGCTTTCCCTTGGGATGTGAATGTCCTGCTTGTTTGTTTTTCTTTTGTATTATTTAGTTAGAATCCAGCTTAATGCAAATCATTGTGGACCTGTGTCAAAGTGTACTTTGTATCAAGATGAAAAAAGGCTGCTTGGATGTTCTCCAAAGCTGTTAAATTATCTTTTGAGACAGCTGACATCTAGAGCTGTTTGAAGGAATTATCCCCTTTGAATTTAATGTTTCATTTCATTTTCAAACTGGATAATATATAGAGCCTTGTAAGGGCATTTCAGTGTACACAGTGAAACCACATGCCACAGTTGCTGAGCATAGTGTATGTGTTTCTTAGAATGTGTACAGATGTACACTCTCCAGGATAAACTCTTCTGGGAGTGGTTTAACCCTGGTTGTTCTCAGGTTTTTTTATCCTTTGGGAGCAATTTTTACTCTGGGAGAAAAACCTTGAACACCTGTATCCTTGTGGTTTTACCTGGGAGAGCAGTGATTTTTCCCAGTAGAAAGTGAATGTCTGGGAGGGTGTTGGGGCTAGCTCTGGCCCCCCCCCCGGAGCTGGCCTAGTACTGCAGTACCTCCAGGCCCAGTGCTAGTTCCCTCTGGAGGGAATACCCACTGTTTGTTTTTTAAAGGTAAAAAAAATCCAAAAGGTTCCCATCATCACGTTGGCCAAATATGTGCCATGTGTTTTATAGTTATGCTCAGTGTTGGCTGTGTTTAATGAGCTTCATAGTTGGTTTAATTTTCTGAGCTCATGCTGTTTTCGGCAGCAGTTTAATTATAGACAGTGTATTTTGTATTTTCTTGTATGTTATTATAAGATGAGGGGCTTTTTGCCCCTGTGGGAATTGGAGGGAAAAAAACCTCAACTTGTGTTCATGTAAATACAGTACTCCATAATAGTTCCATATATGGACACTCTTGTTCTGAAATTATTGTCCCTAGGGAGTGCAAGTCTGGAATAGGTGTTGCAGGATAGCTTGTTCCCCAGTAAGTATTCCATTGTATTTTCCCATGTAAATAAGTCCTCAGTGGTGTAAGCAGTGGAGTGGAAATATCTGTGTTAAAGCTTCTGATTTAAATCTTGACAGAGACAATTTAACTCTTGTTCATAAAAACACGACAAACTGAATACCAGACAACTTACTGTGTAAGGTTTCTCCTGAATGAGACTTTCTATAAAACATGATCTATTTAATAAGAGCAGGCATTTTTCTTGGTGTTTTTAGCCCAGTGGTGGTCAAGCTTCTGGCCTGAGGGCCAGAGTAGTGTGGGACCGAGCCAAGGAGATCCCATGCGTGGGGTCAGTCTGGAGGCTAGTGCGCGGTTCCCCGTTAGTCTGGTTATTTGGCAATGGGGGCGTTGTAGCAAGTAACGCTACCACCACCCCTCTCCCACTAATGGAGGTGGCAACACTGTATCTCTGCCACCAATTTTTGGATGTGTGGGGAGCCCCATGGAGTGGATTTGGTCCACAGACTGTATTGAGCACCACTGACTTAGCCAAAGCTTTCCCTTCCATTTTCAGTTTTGTGGAATCCGTACTGATAGTCTGTGCTGCATTTTCAAAAGTAGGTTGTCTTGCAGTAGTCCTTTGGGATCTTTAGCATGAAAACAAATGTGTATCTCTGCATGTTATTATGAGAGAGAATATTTTTTTACAGTGTTAAAGAAAACACACTTTTAGTTGACATAGGTAATGATGCTTTCATAGTAGTGCTGATGCTGGAGCTTTGGGGACAAAATTATCAGCTTGAGGCATTCTCAGGAATGCACTGAATTGTTTTTTGTATGTTTATCAAGCTGTCTGAAAACAGTGACTCATTGGTATGGATGCAAGAGAGAAAATAGGCTTCCTGGATAGGTAATACTCTTCTCTTGGTCAATAATGAATCATCATTTTTCATTCTAAAGTTTCCTCGGAATCCTCTATAGCCTGTTTAGGGAATTTAAGAAGCTCTCTGAGCTAAATAAGAAACATAAACGTCACATTTAGTTCACTGTTCTTTTCTTCATCCGTCATCCCATAATTGCGTAGTTCAGTACTGTTACAGTCATGAAGTTTGACCCTACCCTGAGATATTTTCACCGAATAACATAGTAACTATTGAGTGACCTAAACCTATTGTACAGTTGCTTCTTTCCAAGTTATTTGCTGTTTCTGCAGATCTGATTAGTCCCCCCCAATCTTTTAAATGTCATTTCTGGTTTTCCCTACTTCATTTGTTTTTTGTTATGGCAATTTAACAGTTTGAAGTACTTGCTGTGGCTTTGCTCTTGGATTTGTATTATTTAGTTGTGACATCTCTGAAGTTGTGTGTCTTACTACTGAGTATCAGCACCTAGGTGGAAAATTTAAGCATGGAATGAAGACTGTACAAAAAAAGAAAAAGATGGGAGGAAGGTTAAGTATACCTGAGTAGAATGAAAAGTGTGCTGATGAAGAGTAGTAGTTGAACAGTTGATGAGTCTGGTTGAACTTAGCCATTTTGTTCTTAAAATTACAGCAGGCTCCATTTTAAAATAAACTTGGTTTTCATGGTAGTTTAAAAATGATGAAGCTGTGATGGTCCAGGAATCAGCAAGAGGCAAGGATGTCTTAGGGTTATATCTTTTATTGGACCAACTGCTTCATTGGTATGGAGTTAGGCAAGCTTTTGAATGCAAGGCGTTCTTTATTAGGTATGATCAGTACAAGCTAAACATGGTGTAGTAAAAAAAAAATTTAATTGAAGAGGGCCAGAAGCAGGATCTACCACTTCCTGGTCCTAGTCATGTGGTCTAACCATTGGGCTATTAGGCTAAGATGTGGGTGGGCTCTCCTCTTGCAAATAAAATTTCAGGAATTTAAGTGAGATTTGCCCAGAATTCATGTGCTTTCCTGGGCAGATTAGGATTGCAAGACAGTGTAAAGGGCTAAGGTAGGCATACAGGGTATTTCTTGAACCTGCACAGCAGGACAGGTCTAGACGTGTAGAGTGGGTTAAGATTTAAAATTTGCCACTTAATTTTAGTGCTGGAATAGGATCAGGACTTTAAATGTCCAAGTAACACTTAAACACATTTTAGGCATAATAGGACATGGCACTAAATCTTCCAGAATTTTTGAACCTACGACTACAAAAATTATGATACAGACCTCTAATGTCATTAGATTTTCAGTAAAATCGTGAAGATACATTTTATTCATGTGAGTTTTGGTCTGTTTTCTATTCCAGCACGTCATAAAAACATCCTGCTCACTTCATTCCCTTTGCGCATGTCAAGTTAGCAGGATGGGATATCATGGATTGCAGAGGGCGGGGACAAGACAGTTGTCTTGTGATGTGTTTGAAAATGAGGACCCCAAATAAGAGAGGGGTAGATGACACCTGACATGGAGTACATGTTCCCTTCTTTTCACCCTTGATTTGGCATTCTTTCCTGTGCCTGACTGTCTGTTTCTGCTTCCCAAGGTACTCTCAAGTAGCTGTTCCACTGATGGGTGCAGTGCATATCCTCACACATCCATCTCCCTGACAAATTTCAGCTCTTGGGATCCCAGTACCAATCCTACCTCCTCATCATGGCCTAGTTGCTACAGATGCAGAGATTAGACTGAGATTGCACCAGTCTTCCCTTCTCCCCACAGACTCCAGCAGTAATCCCCACACCTTTCAACCAGGGCATGATTTCAGACTAAATGAGATCTGAAACCATCTGCTGCTCATAGCCCCCTTTGTGCCAGGTTTCATCTGGTTGAGAGAAATGCTTGCAGATCCAAAATACTGCCACACTTCATTGAATTTTGTTTTTCAAGGTCTTTGTTCTGTGTTGCTGATTGCAGAGTGAATGAAGCATGAAACCAGTTAGTTCCATCAAAGGCAGCCAGCTATATAGTAAAACAGCTATTTGCATCCAAGGTTCTGTGCTCCTAAATTTGGAGGCCCCTGCATTTCTCAGGCCTAGAGCTTAATCTGCCCCTGTGTCAGGGAAGTCTTATCTCTTACTACTTAATGACAAGCTACACGTCTTTTTTCTATCTAGGGCATTTATCCTGGATCTTAAGCAACTTTATCACAAATGCCTGAGATACACGATATAGTTGTGAAGCTATAAAAGTTGGCTTGCTAAAATGCATCTTTCAGTGAGAGGGAGAGTTATTATGTAGTAGGAGCTGTTTTACCATTCCAGTCAGTCTTCGTGCCTCTAAGATCTCTCTGTCTCAGCTATTCCAGTCTTAGTGGATTACTAGCAATTATGGTTCAGGTCTTTTACTGTTACACTGGCTATGTAGGACAGGGCAGGCTCCTAACTCCTGCTGACCTCTCAGTGTGCACAACCTCATTACTCAGGACTGTTCTGTAACTCATCAGAACTATTTTGAATGTGCTTCCCTCATTGAATGGCTGCAATGTACTAGGGATGATCTGAAATGGAATTTGATATCAATCTCCCCAACTCTTCTTATATTAATTTCAGGAGAAGCTAACTCTTCGACAGCAGCTGAATGAGGCAAAACAGCAACTACTGCAGCAGGCAGAGTATTGTACAGGAATGGGAGCAGCAGTATGTACTTTGTTATGGGGCGTCTCTAGCAGTGAAGAAGCAGTTAGAAACATTCTAGGAGGAGTAAGTTGAGTAGATATGTAAATCTTGGGCATAATGTCTGATTAAGCATTCTGGATAAGGGGCATGCTCCAAACAGCACCTGGACATGCAGGTATATTTCATGACTTGAACATAAGACAAAATCATCTTTTGGAACTAAATACACAGATGCTAACTTTTTTGTTTGTAAATTAAACACAAGCAGCTCTGCAAATAACAATGTACCTTTGATACTGTTCTGGGCATGAGCAAGTTCTGTAATAGGTTTCATCTTCATTTTGTCTCCAATGGGGCAAGCAGCTAGATATGTTGTACTGAATGAAAAGGGGGAAGGCTAGATTCTATTCCACCCAAAAGGTGTCTAGGAAGTGTAATTTTATTTTCTTCCAAGTCATGAAAATATATGAATGCATCTACTTTTGTACTATCCTATCTTCTCACCCATCAGATTGAGTCATAAAAAGGCAGCAAGGAGGGGGACCCACTCACTTTTTTCACTGAAGGTTTTTCAGGGACCGTAGCAGAATACAATAGAATCTCACACTAGGCACTTAAGTCCACCTTTGTGTCTAAAAGATTGTATGGGATGGAATCCATGCAATATTTTTCAAGGACCTCTTTAAGGTCAGGATCTCCAAGTCAGTTCTGGGTGTGTTCCTGATTCTGTGTTTCTTAAACCTTGATGCATTTCCTCCAGCTTTGATACTAACAATGATATGCAGGAAGCTAAAGCAGAACTCAGCCAAGATAGATATAATAGCCACAGACTGGCTTAGAAATCTCTGTGTTCAATCAGTGATAAGGTTCACTCTGCATCTAGGTATAATATCAGTCATGCCCAAGTCCTGCATCCCAAGCCATACACTTTTCATCTGTGTGTACAGATGTTACAACATTGCTTGGCAACATTGGAAAGAGCATACTTGTTGGAAGTCCAAGAAATCTTCATTCATAGAAACATACCAAGAACATAAATTCCACAGCTGCATCTAATGTGTGTCTGTTATTGCCAGAATTCCATTGATGAAGGAACTGAGGCAGTTGGCATGGCCCTACTCTTTATTTCCTCCTTGGAGGGCCAAGGATGCTCATTGTACTGGCTTTGCTCCAGTGATTACAGCTGGTCAAAAGAATCTGTGTTTAGTACACTGGGCATATATCCACAGACAGGGAATATCTATATATCCATAGATAGATCCACACATGGACACACACAATGCTGGATCCATTGACATAAATATGGAAAATGCATCACACAGAACCATAGTTACTGCAGTAATCTTTTCTTTTTTGTCTACATTTGCAGAGTAAAGCAATAATTTTTTTTGCAATCACTGGACAAACTATGGAGAGTTTTGTGAAGTCTTTAGGTGAAGATACAAAACAGCAGGATCTAGATTCTGATGAAAATCAGTTTGTATTAGCTCTGGCAGGGATTGTAACAAGTAAGTCAGTTTTATATATCAGGACAGCATGTTGTATATACTGTAAGAAGCACATATGGCAGTAGATGTAGGAAAATAGATACCTAACTTTGATTCATTGCTCTTCAGAATGTTGATATGTTTTGTGTGAATCATCATTTCCTTAAAGTTATAATTGTTTTTTTGATTTGGTATTGTTATGACAATTTTCACAAGACTTTAAGGGTTAAAGACTTAAGAGCAGTTGTACTTTGACAACGCCTGACATCTTTCAGTGATTCCAGAGCAATTGTACTCAATTTAGAAGTAAAAGGTTTTTATTCTGCTATTCCTGTAAGTTAACCTTGGTTTCTGAAAGTCAAGCTGTATATTTTTTGGCTTTTGCATCACTTTAGCATCATCATTGGTAACCCTGACATTTCTGAGGCATTTCAGTTGTAGAAGTGCCTGTCTCATTTCTACCTCAAGGTAAATGTTCAACATTTGGAAATTGCTTGAACCGGGAGGAAACTTGGTGTCACTTGTGGTTCCGCTGTGCTGAGAGTAAAAATTAGCAAACCTTATTTTTATCATTAAAGTAAATAACTATAATTCTGAATTCACAATGGAAACAGAAGCTCCCCTTTTTGCCTCAGAATCACCCTTTGAAATCAGAATTTAGACAGGGCTTTGACTTTTACTGTAACACCAATAGAAAAACATGGGCTGATTATTTAAACTTAAGGTTTTTGACAAAGTCTCTCGCAAGAAATTATCAGGGGAACTCAATATCTAGGGTGAGAAGTAAGGTTGGAAGCTGAAGAGATGGCTATTTTAGTTCTACTCTTGGCCTGCAAAGTGGTTCATTTGGACACTTTTGAGATTTGTGCTCTCCTGAAATGAGGGCGTAATTTGCTGACGATGACACAAAATTATTTAAGTTAGTCAAGAACAGAAAAGATTGTGAAGACCTACAGCAGGATCTAAACATTAGTAGGATGGTTCTGATGATGGTAGATGAAATTCAGTGTTGATAAACGCAATGTAATGCATATTAGAATGAACAGCATAAATTTTATGTACATAGCAGCAGGACCTGAGTTTGCAACTTTGTTTTGAGTAGGGTAGCAATCCAGGTGTCATAGTGGCTCTGTGAATGACTGTCTATTAAGAGAAATACAGAAAATACAACAATATACCTATTATAAGTATGTTATAACTTTTTAATGCCCCTGTTTATACATTTACGTAGCATTCACTCTGAAAAACCAAATTAAAAGAACACAAAAACTTGCAGAGGTCTCAAGCACCCAAAATTTAGGGAATGCTAGAATTATGGTTGGCTGTACAACTTAAACACAGTAGCTTTGTGAGTATGCATTATTATACAGTCTTCTGTTACATTATTGCATTAATTTTTTTTTCAGAAAACCCTTTTTAATTTTTTCCTTTGGTTCACTTCTCTTTCTGTGTTCCCCTTCTAACCATGGCTGTTTTTGTCGATAGCCCCATGCAGGCTTCACTCCTTTTCACTCCATTCTTAATTTTTTTACATTTGTTTTAAGATGCTTCGCTGCCTTTGGCTCACCATTGGAAACTCTGATAGCCTCTCTGCACTCAAAAATGTCATTGGTGCTTTAGAGCAGTGGTTCTCAACTCTGTTTGTACCAGGACCCGTTTGTAAACATCAGTGGCCAGTCCTGACATAGTAAATAGTTTAAGTAGAAAACAGCCTCCTAGCCCTGCTGGTACCCTTTGCTCCCCAGCCCCACAGTGTGTGGGCTAGAGGGTGGATGCAGGAGTGACACGTAGGGGGTGCATGTGGGTGCACATGCACCCCCTGAGTGTGGTGTTGCATCCCCTACAAAAAGGCGGTGGTGCCTGTGGGTGGTTGCTGCTCACGACCCCCAAACTCTGTCGCTGACACTGCTGGTGGCATCTGCGGGCAGTCAGTGATCCCTGCTGGCTACTGCTGATGCTACCAGTGGTGTCGGTGGGTGGTTGTCATCTCCTCCCCACACTGCCACTGGTGGCAGTGTCTGTGAGAGCTCCTGCTTGCCGCTGCCATGCTTCCACTGCTGCTGTGCTGCCCCAGCTGCCAGGGGCATGAGTTGTTCATGGGTGGATGTGGTTGGCAGGGGGGGCATATGCCCCCCTCCCCACCCTGACTTGTATACCCACAGTAGGCACAGGGCTGTACCCTGGCTGGATCAGCATGGGCAGAAGTCATGTCTGTGGCTCAGTGGAGGAGGGCACCAAGTGCAGGAGGGCAGAATGGGGCAGTGAGACTCATTGTTGTTGCCACTGGACCCCTGTTCCAGCTGCAATGGCAGTAGCATGAGCAGTAACAGATGGTGGGGGGAGGGGTGTGCTGCCTTCACCTTCTCCCACACCAGCCGCTCATGCACTGGGCTGTGGGTTTACCCCTCCACCATACCCTGGCCACCACTCCCCACTCCTCTCAGGCCACTCATGCTGCCTGCCACTCCACCTTCTGTCCCAGGTAGAGCCACAGCCTGAGGGGAGTGGTGGTGGTGGCTGGGCCATGGCAGCAGGGTAAAGCCATGGCCTGGTGTACAAGCTGTTGGAGATGGAAGGAGGTGAGGGCAGGAGGCCCCCCCCCGCCACATACACACACTTCCTATCCATTAATCTTTGTGCTGCTGGCTGCACAGCTGGTGCAGGGGGCCTAGCAGTGGCAGCAATGAGTCTTGTCACACTGCTTTGCCCTCCTGTGCCAGGTCCTGCCTGCTGGGCCATGGAGGTGGCTCTTGCCCATGCTGGTCTTGCTTGGCTGCAGCCCCATGGCCACAGTGGGTGCACAAATCTGGGCGGTGGGGGCACGTGCCCCCCCATGCCCACCAATGCATCGCTTGTGGCCCTGGACCCTTGCCCATCACATTGCCTTGCTTCTCCCTGTGTCATAGACTTACCTATGGGGAGCTGTGGGAGTGACTCTTCACAATGCCTGGTTGCCACAAGTGTATGTGTATACATGCACATGAAGCGTCCTGCCTGATTGCCCTTCTCTTGCTTTCCCAACCCCAAGCAGCCCCTTTCAGGCTTGAATTCTGCCAGCCTGTGAGGAGCCCACGTTTTTCTCCTTTAAAGGAGAAAATCAATTATTTTCTCCTTTAAGGTAGAAAATACGTGTTTTCTGCGGTAAATGGAAAACCCAGATCCTTGTTTATTAGGATGCCCAGCAAATGGATATGCAAAACATGATCAATTTTTAAAGTTTGTTGGCAACCCTTTTATATATTCTTGTGATCCCCTTTTGGGTAGCAACCTACACAAGTTGAGAAATGCTGCTGTAGAGAGCCCTGGCTGCCAGATACATAAATGACCTAGAAAATCTGAATTGACTGGAAATGGAACATGCTGAACTGGTTTCCTGGGAATGGTGCATGCAGAGTCTGATAAATTTGTAAAACCTATGGAGAGATGGAGCAGACTCGGTGTAGATGGAATCATCAGAGAATTTAGTTGCTGAGTTCTTACCAAGAAAAAGATCTTGGAGTCACTATTGACTCCAGGATGAACATGAGTTGCCAATGTGATGAAGGAGTTGGTAGAGACAATTGCACTTTGTCGTGCATCCATAGGTGCTTCACAAACATGTGCAGGGAAGTTATTCTCCCCCTCTATGCGGCACTAGTCAGACCGCATCTGGAGTACTGTGTCCAGTTCTGGATGCTGCAGTTCAAGTGGGATGTGGACAACCTGGAGAAGGTCCAAAAAAGAGTCACTTGCCTGATTAGAGGCCTGCAGGGAAGGCCCTACAAGAAAAGGCTAAGGGACCTTAACCTCTTCAGCCTCTCCAAGAGAAGGCTGAGAGGGGACCTTGTGGTGGTATACAAATTCATAAGGGGAGAGCAACATGAAGTAGGCGATGATCTGTTCACCAGGGCACCCTCTGGAACGACAAGGAGAATAAGCTACTAGAGAGAAGGTTCAGGCTGGACATAAGGAAAAAGTTCTTCCTTCAGGGTTTCCAGAATCTGGAATGGGCTTGCAAGGTTGCTCGCCCCATATTTGGGGGTCTTCAAGCAGATGGGGGTCCTCAAAAAGAGACTGGACAGGTACCTGGCTGGGATCACATGACCCCAAGGTTGACGTTTCTTTTCTTGCCTGCCAGGGGCAGGGGGTCGGACTAGATGGCCCACTGAGGTCCCTTCTGACTCTATGAATCTAAACCGCATGTATCGTCTGAGACTGTTGAGGTCTACAACTGGACGAAGTGTGGACACACCCCTGTACAAGAATAACCTCATGCCAAATTGCAAATCTTTGCCTTAAAGTAGGGGTTGAGAGCATTTTTGGCCACAGTGCCAAAAACACCCAAACCCCAGCCCATGCATTGACTTGGTTTGCCAGAGGCAGACTGTGGGGGAGCTGCAAGGGGCACAGCCCTTGCTGTTGGAAGTGGCTGCATGTGTGCCTCCAGGTGGATGGTGGGGGAGTGGCTGGGGTCATGTTGCCCTGACCTCTTCCCTGCCTTGTGCTCCAAGGCACGCGTGCAGTTGCTGCTGGCATGGATGGTGCCCCAGAGCCTGGTGCAGCTGTCTGCAGCCTGCCTGTTGTCTGTTCTAAGATATTGGGTTCCAGAGTCCTGGCTGGGCTCCATGGTGGTTGGGTGCATGTGGACCTCTGCATGGAGCCAGTACAGCTGTTTGCAGCCTCCCAGCTACAGCTGGCTCAGGCTCTGTGCAGCTACTGTCAGCCATTGAGCCTAGGCTGCTTGCAGCAGGGCTTGCAGCCTCTTGGTTGCCCGCTGCAGGAAGCCTGGGCTCTGAGGCTGGCAGCAGCTGCCGAGAGCATGGGCCAGTTGTGACATGCTGAGCAAAATGGCTTTGGGTGTCACGCTCTGGCACGTGTGCCAGCAGTTAGTGACCCCTGCCCTAAAGCATGAAAGTGCTAAATCTTCTCAACAAAGCAGATATAAAAATATTAATAGTGTCTAAGCAATATTCCCCCCCCGATGGGGGAAAAAGCGGGTTCCCTGCAGGTTTGCCAGAGCTAATATAAGCTATTCTTCATGGCAGGGTCTCCCACGCCTTTGGCTGAGGAAACCGGCCCATGGGGCTGATTGCTATTGAACAACAGCACACAGGCTGCTCTTCACCTGTTTTGCTACCATCTGTATGAAGAGTGCTTGCAGGAAACTGCTTCACTTGATCCATGGCAGAATTTTTCTTTGCTTCGTGGGGTGTCTTCACACTACTCTTGCTCATCTTTTCAGCTTTCACTGTGCAAAGTGTTGAAATCATAGAATCACAAACATTTAGGGTTGGAAGGGACTTCAGGAGGTCATCTAGTCTGTTCCCCTCCTGCTCAAAGCAGGACCATCCCCAACTAGATCATCCCAGCCAAGGCTTTGTTTAGCTTCCTGGATGTGGGGTGAGGCTGGGAGGGAGTGGGGGAAGGGTTCCTCCCTGCTGGGTGCCTGCCTCCACAGCTGGGTGTGGGGCAGGGGCTTCCCCTGGCCCAGTGCAGGGTCTCCTGAGCCCTGCTTTCCTTTGGTGCCACGTGGGAGAGGGGAATTTTGCCCTCCCCTTCTCTCTGCAGCGGGGCTCACGAGACCCATGCTGGGTGCCTGTCACTACAGCTGGTTGTGTGACTCAGGGTGCCCTGCTGCAGAGGCTTCCCCCTGCCCAGCACAAGTTTCCTGAGCTCCACCGCACAGGGAAGGGGATAGGGAAATTCCCCTTTGCTCTTGTGTGGCAGCAGAGGAAAAAGGGGCTTAGGAGACCTTGAGCTGGGCTAGGAGAAGCCCCTTCCACACACCAAGCTGTGGGAACACGCACCCAGCAGTGGGGAATGCTCCCCACTCCCTCCCAACTTCACCTCACATCCAGCCAGTTAAGCAAAGCCTTGGAGGGGATGATATAGTTGGGGGTGTACCCTGTACCCCACATCAAGCTGTGGGGGGAGGTACCCAGCATGCCTATGCCTGCAGCCCCTGTGGCAGTGGGATACTTACCTGCTGTGCTCTGGGCAGGTCTTTTAAGCTCCCTGTCAAAGCCGGGAATTGAGCAACCTGATTGGCTGAGCTCCATCATTAATGACATGATCATTAATCTATAGGTTGCCCCTGGAAACACATGGGGTTTATATAGTGTTTCTGGGGTCTGCCACCTTTTTTTCTCTGTGCTTTGGGTAAGGTTTTTTTCTTTCTACTTTTTTCCCTTTCCTTTTTCCCCACCTTTTTTCCCATCGCCCCCATGGTTTCAGGCCATTTCTGGCCAATCTGCAGTTTTCTGGGGCTTCATGGGAAATTCTAAATTTTGGACTTTCCCCTGATATCTTCTGAATCCTGAATTACAGTGGTCCCAACCCAGGAGGAGTCACATGAGCTGGATGATACAACCTTGTGCACTAGATTGTACCAACACATGGTAGGCCTGGCATCCATGGTCAGGTCCAGTGTGCAGGGTTGGGCTGACGTGGCTGGATCCAGTTCTCGGGTGTGGGCTGGCGTGTGTGGCTGGATCTGGGATACAGGACCGGGCTAGTTTGCTGGATTCACCCTGAATGCTGGCCCTGTGTAGGATCTGGCCCATAGACTAGCCCAACATCATTTATCTGGCCCATGGAGGTAGAATACTGAGCTCCATGGCCATTTGTACATGCCACGTGAATTTACTTCAGTTTAGTTCTCACTAAATTGAAGCAGTAGATTTTTTAAAAACACCGCCTCAATTTAGGGCAAAATAACACCCTGTAGCATGTACATAAGGGTCAGGCCTGATCCTTACCTGCCTCTCCAGTGGCAGGGAGAGGAGAGTGAGCTGCCAGTGGTCTGAGAGGTCCCTGAGCTGCAGGGGGAGGCTGGTGCTTCTTTCCATGGTAGTGGCGGTGCCCCGCCACCAGCAGCACCACCCACCTGCAGGCACCCGCAGGTACCGCAGCCGCGGAGGGAAGCACTGGGCCCCCATGCAGCTCAGGCAGGCAGGCTCTGGGGAGGGAAAGAAAAAAAAATATTAGGCTCACCACTTTTTATTTATTTATTTATTTATTTTCCTTCAGTCGAGCCTGCCTGTGCAGGCTGCTGCTGGGCTGCCTGCATAGGCTTCCTGTACAGCCCCTGAGCTGCATGGGGCCCAGTGCTTCCCTCTGCGGTTGTAAGGTGGCAAACAAACACCTCAGACATGTTTTATTTTGCTGCGTCCCAAGGTCATTTGATGCACTGTAAACAGCCGTGCCGTTAAAGCACATTATGCCACGAACATGTGTAAATAGGTATACCATTAAAGTGGTACAAAAGGGCTTTAAGCCATTTTAAAGGCCAATTTAGTGGCATATACAAATCGCCCACTAGCCTACATGGAGGGTGTAGAACAGCGAGCAAACAGAATTTGCAGATAACCAAAGTTACTCTGGTTAGTCTAATCTTTGTAAGAAGATTTTGAGAAAATTCTGATGAAGTTAACCAGATTAGGTGAATGGGTAATACAATGGCTATTTATGTGCCATGTCCCTAAATATAGAGCAGTGTAGTTTTAAGAGAAAAAATAAGCTACTGTTACACCAAATGGGATTCTGAATTAACTGTTTCAACTCAGAAATGAGGTGTTGGTATCAGTGGGTGCAAGATATTGCAGCCAGGGTCATAAAAGCAAATCTTATGGTAATATTTATAAGGTATGCTATGGTGAATAAAACGGAGGCTATTATAATGCCTTTATTTGAATCAGGAGTGTGGCCTCGTTTGGAATACACTGTGTAATACTGTCATGCCATATCAAAAAGGATATTATTGAGAAGAGATTCAGAGAGAGACTGTGAGACTGGTCAAGAACATGGAAAACCAGTATGATGAAGACTGATGAAAATATTGGGATTGTTTACCTATACACAGTGATTGATAAAATGAGACCAGTGAAAGTATGTAAAATAATAACTAGTATAGAGAAGGTAGAGTGGGAACATCTATTTTCCCTGTTTTACAACACAATAACGAAATTGTATTGAAATTGAAAGATGGCAAATTCAAAAACAGATTAAGGGAAATACTTTTTCACTTGACATGTAAACTGACTGGGACTCATTGCTACAGGATGCAGTTGAGTTCAATAATTTAATGAGCTTCAAAGAGGGATTAGAAGTTTATACGGATAAGAGATGTTGAGAGTTAGAGATTACAAACAGTTGGGAAGAACATATTACCTCATGCTTCTGGGCTCAAACCAGTTGGTAACTTGTAGAGATTAGAATGAAGCCATTATGGAGATTATCCCAAAAAAGGGCTTTAAGCCGTTTTAAAGGCCAATTTAGTGGCATATACAAATGGCCCACTAGCCTACATGGAGGGTGTAGAACAGTGAGCAAACAGAATTTGCAGATAACCACAGTTACTCTGGTTAGTCTGGTCTTTGTAAGAAGATTTTGAGGAAGTTAACCAGATTAGGTGAATGGGTAATACAATGGCTATTTATGTGCCATATCCTTAAATATAGAGTAATGCAGTTTTAAGAGAAAAAATAAGCTACTGTTACACCAAATGGGATTCTGAATTAACTGGCAGCAGTCTTTTCCAAATCTTGGGGGCTCGGACAGTAAAGAAGTTCTTCCGTATGTCCAGCCTGAAACAGTCAATGAAGGAGTTTGTGACCGTTCGACCTTGTCATCTCTTGGGGCGCTCTGGTGAACAGACGTTCCCCCAGGTCCTGGTGATTGTGTGGTAAGTTGGCAGAGGGAGCAGGAGGTGCAAGGGCACCTGTCAAAGCAAAGGAATGCAGCTCTGCAGGGGCAGGATGCCTTGCTACTCACCGATTCAGGTACCCTTAGAAGCCCGCGCTGAGGCTGTACAAAATGAGCTTCTCTCCCACCCGTAGTATCTGGCAGGGAGGCTGGGCAACCACTTGCCTAGGATGGAGGTAGGTGGAACAGGGAAAGTGGTATTGGGGGCAGATGCAGTCCCAACCTTCCTGCTGTCCCAGGCAGAAGCCCCAAAGTGGGCTTCTAAGGGTGCCTGAATCCCGGGGGGACAGTGAGGCATCTTGCCCCTGCTGGGCTGCATTGCTCAGCCAGCAAGTGTGCCTTGAGGGGGAGGTATGGGGGAGCTGCTAGCAAAGGGCATGCCCATGCTGTGGTGCCCCTTTCCCCCTCAGGTAGTCACAATGGGCCTTTCCCTTGTGCTTTGACAGGAGCCCTCGTGTCTCCTGCTCCCTCTGCCAACTTACCGCCCACCGACAGGGACCACTGCTGCCGGAACTGCCACTCCAGCTCCAGCATCTCCACCTTGCAGAACAGCACCTGCTGTGTCCTCTTCTTGGTGGTGCCTGGCGGCAGCGTGGGACCCTGCAGGCTCAGCTCCGGTCTGCTGTCATCTGGTGGTGGAGAGGCAGGAACATGAGGGGGGTTAGAACTGGGGCTGGGGCCAGGCTCACTGCGCCAGAGGGACTGGAGGCTCCTGCTCCCTCGGCCGGTGCTGGGCTGTACTGCCCAACTATGCTGCTGAAGGGGTCCAGGGGGTGTCCAGAGTGCTTACCAGGGTAGGCTGCCCAGCGAGCTGCGTTAAGGCGCATTAAGTTCAGGTGCACACAAATTCACATGTAGACACGCCCACAGTGCAAAAACCTTATCCTTAGAGTAACTTTATTTCTGACTTTTCTTTTTTTGCATATTGTATTGGGCTTGAACAACACAGTACTCATGCAGGGTAGGGGAAGATCTTGCAATTGGACCTTGTGGGTGTTTGAATGGTTTACTGTGGCCGTGCAACCCAGGATGAATAAACAGAAAACAGTCTGTATCTTCCTTATTTCCTTTAATATGAGCTCTGTAAGGATTTGCTTTGCTGTTTGAGGATGCCAGTTCAGAACTTCTTGAATACAGCCTTCTGCCTCATAATTCATAGCATTACCACTTGCGTTGCTAGGCCACCATGAGCACATATTTTAATTATCAGTGTATAATTATTAAAAGAATTGACAAATATTGTTTGTTGCTTCAGTAGACTCAAAATCATTGAGTAGATAAATATAACATTATGTTTATATATGCCTATAGTGTATTCTTCACAGTTCCTTTATTGTCAGTGGTACTAGTAATTAAAGTGAGCCTGTATTAACTATTAATTTATTTTTTTGTTTGAAATGTGATTAATGTAGTATTATTTTGTGTTCTGTTGTAGACGTTGCTGCATTGGCATGTGGCCGTGAGTTCCTGGTTAATTCCAGTCGGGAGCTGTTGGACACAATGATACAACTTCTGGGAGATATGAAGCCAGGATTTTGTACCAAACTTAAAGTGTATGGTGGCTACATAGTTTAAAAATGAAACTGGTTAACTTGCAATATAGTCTGCCATCACTACAGCTATTTTCCTAATGGCCTATTATTTCTTTAGCTGGAGCAGAACTTCATTGGTTGGAATTAATAATCACAGGAGGCATTCTTTACAGCCATACCACATTGGACTACAAAGCTGGAGAGTGCATATTGTTTTCCATTAGATAAGGTTGCATGCATATGAAGGGCAGCTGGGCAAGTATGCTAGGCTGAAGAGAGGATTGGATAATGACTATCTTGTGGTCTGGTAGTTATAGCACTGTGCTGGGAAGTCAGAGTTGCAAGTTTAAATATCCTCTGTGTGTGGGGGCCTCGAACCTGGGTCTCCCCCTTCTGGGGTGACTGCCCTAGCCATTGGGCTGTTGGCTAGAAGATAGCAGTCCCAGCTCCTACCCATTTCGTGTTTTGCCAAGAATTTCAAGACTCATGCTCAAATACACACATACTGAGCTGTCCCAGAATGCAGCCAACTGTGTATGGTCAGTAGCCAGGTGTATCCCTACAGCACATGGAGTACAAAATGTGGCTAAGTGCCGGAATTGTCAATTATGCAATGAAGTAATTGCCATGTGGGTGTGTAAATTGAAATAAAATTCTGCTCCAAGCTTTTTGCAAGATCCGTCAAGGACCATTGTCTTTAGTGCGGAGATATGGCCTATTCCTGCATTGGCAAAAGTTTGGGTTGCTAGGATGCTGGTATTTAAGGGTGGGTCAAGTTTTAAAGCAGGAAGAAGAGCTGAAAGAAATTAAATGAAAATAAATATGTTTAAAGTATCATCTTTTAATGAAATAAGTTGGACTTTCTAGTAAATGAAGACATGAAATGCATTATAATCTCTTCTGAAATTTCCTCAGATATTACAGCGTCACCTAAGTGAGTTGCACATAGCAGGGAAAAAATCCATCTCATTTTAGTTATCTGTCATTGGATACACTAGTGATCGAGGGATATATTAGTAGGTAGTTAAATATTTGGATGTGCTGATTCTTTGATTCATGTATGAAGGAATTCTTTTTAGTAGGCATTAGAATTTGTTGAATGTTGATCTGTGAAAAAACATGAATATTGCATGATCATGTCATTGAATGATTCATTCATCATACATACATGTCATTTCAGGTTACCTCCATCTGATTTAATGTCTGTCATAGACTCTCTCTCCCAACCTGAGAGTTTGAAAGTCAGCATTCAATCTGGAATAGCTAAATTGTGCAGCATTTAGTAGGATCTTACTAAGGAAAGTTTGTGGAGAAAAGCTTTGAAAATACAATGCTGAAAGTCCACAATGCAAATGAAAAGAACTCAAGGTTTTTTCTTCCCAAGTAATGTGATTTTTAAGCCAGTATGATTTTTTGAGTCCTGACTCAGTTTTGAATGCTTGGAATTGACAGTACTGTAATTAAGCAGAGGTTGAGGAGCTTTTTGTTGTTGTTTTTGTTTTTGGAAAGACATCTAAAACAAAAAAAAGTTATACAGGTTTCCCTTGCCAACCACGGTCTTGCCAGCCATGATTTTGAGTATCTACACTTAATATTCTGTATACCATTTTGTCTACCACGGTATACAGTTTTGTGTAACCATGGTTTTCTGTAGCCATGCATCAGCCCTCTCCTGCCATTTTTCAGCTGCTTTTGTCTTCCCAGCCACAGTTTTGCCAACTATGGGAACTTTCAGGAACCTAACCCCAGCGGTTGGTGAGAGAAACCTGTTTTTCAGATTTAACTGGAGCTCTGATAGCCAACTTTACCAGACAGCTTCTTCTGTGATGATGTAATTTTCATCTACTTCACAACAGTCCTAGGAAAACAGGTACAAATCTAGCCGATAGATCAACCACAGACTCCGCATGGGACATTTTGCTTGAATATTAATTTATAAAGTCTGCTGCTTCCCGGGGGCCCGCATCCAAGACATTGCGGAGAGGATCCTAGAGCTCCTCCGGCCCACAGACCACTGTCCCATGCTCCTTATTCACGTGGGCACCAATGGCACGGCTTGGAGAACCCCCAGCCAGGTCATGAGGGACTACAGGGATTTGGGAGCGGGGCTTAGGGGTCTGGGAGCTCAGGTGGTGTTTTCGTCGATCCTCCCAGTCTCGGGCTATAGGCTGAGGAGGGAGAGGAGGATCCATGTAGTGAACCAAAGACTGAGGAGCTGGTGTCATCGGGAAGGCTTTGGCTTCCATAACCACAGCCCGCTCTTTGGCAAGAGAGGCAGCGAGCTGCTGGGAAGAGATGGCCTCCACCTCTTCCCGCTGGGGAGGAGGCTCTTCTCAGCCAGGTTGGCTGACCTGCTCCACCGGGCTTTAAATGAAGCCCGCTGGGGGATGGGAGGACTACTGCCACTGCTGGCCTGCTGAGCAACCCTTACAAAGCCAGCAGACCCAGGCACTTAAGGGAGCCCACCCCTGCCCCAGCCCTGGCACAATCTGTGGGCAAGGCAAGAGCCCCCAAGGGGACACTTGCCTGCCTGTACACTAATGCTAAGAGCCTGGGCAACAAGCAGGAGGAGTTCATCCTCCTGCTCAGTGCAAAGAATTATGACGTCATTGGGATAACGGAGACATGGTGGGACTCCACCCATGACTGGACCACGGGTATAGGGGGCTATACCCTGTACAGGAGGGATTCTGTTGACAAAAGGGGCAGGGGTGTAGCTCTCTATGTGAAGGAAAGCTACATGTCCCTGCAAGCTGATGTTGGCGACCAGCATGGACAGCTAGAGACCCTCTGGGTAAAAATTCGTGGGGAATATGGCACAGGGGACACAACGGTGGGAGTCTACTACAGACCTCCCACTCAAAGTCCTGAGCTTGACCAGGAGTTCGCCCGGGAACTGACTGAGGCCACTTGCTCCAGGACCTTGGTTGTCATGGGTGACTTCAATTACCCGGACATCTCGTGGGAAGATCACTCAGCAAAATCTGAGCGGTCGCAAAGTTTTCTCTCGTGCGTGGATGACCTCTACCTGACTCAAGAAGTCTACGGGGCAACGAGAGGCAAAGCGCTGCTCGACCTGGTACTGGCTACGGGGGGCGACCTAATTGGCGACCTAGTGATCGATGGGAAGCTGGGTGACAGCAACCACGAGCTGATCACCTTCACCATCCGCCGTAAAGCTAGCAAGTCAGTCAGCAACACAGAAGTCCTTGACTTCAGAAAAGCCGACTTTGACAAGCTCAAGAGGCTTGTCGGTCAGGCCCTTAGGGACCATGACCCCAGGGAGATGGGAGTTCAAGAAGAGTGGTTGCTTCTCAAGGAAGCAATCCTCAGTGCACAAGCTAAATCTATTCCAACACGGAGGAAAGGCAGCAAGAAGGCACAGCAGCCCTCCTGGCTCTCCAGGGACCTAGCGGACCTCCTGCAGCTAACAAGGAAAGCCTACAAAGGATGGAGGATGGGATTCACCTCCAAGGAGGATTATTCTGCGCTGGTCCGGTCCTGCAGGGAGCAAACCAGGAAAGCCAAGGCTGCAACTGAACTCCAACTAGCTTCAGGCATCAAGAACAACAAAAAGTCCTTTTTCAGATATGTGGGGAGCCGGAGGAAAAGCAAGGGCAACGTTGGACCCCTGCTAAACCAGATGGGGCAACTGACAACTGACGCCCAGAAAAAAGCCAACCTATTAAATAGGTACTTTCGTCAGTCTTTCATTGGTCCCATGAGACGCCCATGCCTGCTATGGGACAGGGAGATCCGGGTGATGGGGATCCCCTACCCTCCATAAATGCTGACCTCGTGAAGGAACACCTTGAGAAGCTGGATACCTTCAAGTCAGCCGGCCCTGACAATCTGCACCCCAGGGTACTCAAGGAGCTGACGAGCGTCATAGCCCAGCCTCTGGCACGGACCTTTGAAAACTCCTGGCACTCTGGTGTAGTGCCCGAAGACCGGAAGAAAGCCAACGTGGTGCCGATCTTCAAGAAAGGGAGGAGAGTGGATCCAGCTAACTACAGGCCCATTAGCCTGACTTCTATCCTGGGGAAGATCTTAGAAAAGTTTATTAAGGAGGCCATCCTTGATGGACTGGCCCAGGCTAACATCCTAAGGGATAGCCAGCATGGGTTTGTTGCAGGTAGGTCTTGTTTGACCAATCTCATTTCCTTCTACGACCAGGTGACCTATCACCTGGACGAGGGAGAAGAGATTGATGTCATATATCTTGACTTCAAAAAAGCTTTTGATGTGGTATCACCTCTTGGCCAAACTGGCCAGTTGTGGCCTTGGCTCCACCATGATCCGCTGGCTGGGAAATTGGCTCTGTGGTCGGACCCAGAGGGTTGTAATTGATGGCAGTCACTCATCGTGGTGCCCTGTGACCAGTGGGGTCCCTCAAGGCTCTGTCCTTGGACCCATACTGTTCAACATCTTCATTAATGATGTGGACATTGGAGTCAGGAGTGGACTGGCCAAGTTCGCCGATGACACCAAACTTTGGGGCAAAGCATCCATGCCAGAAGATAGGCGGGTGATGCAGGCTGACCTGGACAAGCTTAGCAAATGGGCAGACGAGAACTGGATGGAGTTTAACACCGAAAAATGCAAGGTTCTCCACCTTGGGAGGAAAAACCTGCAGCATCCTTATAGGCTCAGCAGTGCTACGTTGGATAGCACTACAGAAGAAAGAGACTTGGGGGTCATCATTGACCACAAGTTGAACATGAGCCTGCAATGCGATGTTGTGGCTAGTGAAGCGACCAAAATGCTGGCTTGCATCCATAGATGCTTCTCAAGCAAATCCCGGGACGTCATTCTCCCCTTGTACTCGGCCTTGGTGAGGCCGCAGCTAGAGTACTGTGTCCAGTTTTGGGCTCCACAATTCAAAAAGGACGTGGAGAAGCTTGAGAGAGTCCACAGGAGAGCCACGCGAATGATCAGAGGTCAGGAAAACAGATCTTATGATGATAGGCTGAGAGACATGGGACTCTTTAGCCTGGAAAAGAGCAGGCTCAGGGGTGATCTGATGGCCACCTGTAAGTTTATCAGGGGTGACCACCAGGGTCTGGGGAAACGTTTGTTCACCAGAGCGCCCCAAGGGATGACGAGGTCAAACGGTCATAAACTCCTGCAAGACCGTTTCAGGCTGGACATAAGGAAGAATTTCTTTACTGTCCGAGCCCCCAAGGTCTGGAACAGTCTACCATCGGAGGTGGTTCAAGCACCTACATTGAACACCTTCAGGAGTAAATTGGATGCTTATCTTGCTGGGATTCTATGACCTCAGCTGACTTCCTGCCCTTCGGGCAGGGGGCTGGAGTCGATGATCTCCCAAGGTCCCTTCCAGCCCTGATCTCTATGAAATCTATGAAACTCAGACTGTTGTGCATTTTTTTTTGTCACTTGGACAAATATCAAAATAGAGTATGTGGGGGGGAATTTAATATTGGAATGGAAGGGAAAGACAAAACAGTAGGTTAAGGTCACAGTAGTAGTATAGTTCCCCCAAGTGGATGGTCACTCGTGCCATTTAAACGCATGCTCTGGGAGGTGGGGGGAGGGTGTGTGCTTTAATTAGAGCAACTCTTGGAGCTGATCTATTTAAAGTGCTTGAAGCATCTCATGTATCAGCATCCCTGCGCTGAAAAATGGTGGCAAGGGCACTTTAATTAAAACTCTCCTGAGACACTGGAGTCTGCTGGATTGTGATAATTACCATGCTCCAGCAGACTGTTCATTGAGTCTGCTCCAGTGCAGCTTGATTACAGTGTGTTGGAGCAGCCTCACTGCTTGTATATAGGTGCCCTAGGTGTCAATGTTTGGGTACACCCACATGAGATTGCAGCACTCTTCCCTTGACATCTGTTGCCCAGTTGGTGAGACAGAATCTGTATTTGCTTTCCCTTCACAGAAGTAGGACTTTGCCATCCCACCTACTATAAGCTTTTGGGATCTGTGCTCACTCACCATCAAGATTCCTCATTAACTGAAACATACTTGTCTCGGGAACCCAGGCTTGTGGGCACTTGGAATTTTGTTTCACCTCCTCATTGCTATGTGCTAGTGGAAGCTCATGGACACACAAGCTTTGTATAGGATTCTGAAAACAAACCACTCTTTGCTCTAGCCAGCACAAGAATCCTACCAGCGTAAATGAAACTATGTAATACCTGCATGTATTTCCCTGCTGCTGTTTCTTATTGCTTTTTGAGCTTAGATCCTGTTTCTCTTGGGTTTCCAAATTCAGGATCCCTTCCTGCACATGGCTTTTCCTACAAATCATGAAGTCTTTCTTCTCCGTAGCCTTTTTCTTTCTCCCTTGACTGGTCTCTCAGTTAGAAGGGGACTCCTCTTCTCTTTACTGCATAAGCTTGCTCATCCTTTGCAGGTTTCCTTTGTTCTGGAGTACTTCTAAAGTGTCTTCTCCCGCCTTCCTTCCCCAAATCTCTGAGGTCCTCTGGTTTTTAAGACTTAGCAGTAACCTCTTTATTCTCCTGTTTGGAGATTTTCCACTCTCCAAACCTCACCTATCTGCACAATTCTGTGGCCCAAGGATTTGTGTAGGATACAGTTATTCTTTTGTTCAACCTGATAAGATCTATTCAGATGCATAATAGTCTTTAACCATCAACCTTTTCAAAGATAGACATCTTG
This sequence comes from Crocodylus siamensis, assembly GCF_052110815.1. Classification (NCBI taxonomy): domain Eukaryota; kingdom Metazoa; phylum Chordata; order Crocodylia; family Crocodylidae; genus Crocodylus; species Crocodylus siamensis. The sequence goes on along the minus strand of NC_143395.1, from coordinate 259,954,362 downwards.
GTGCCATTCTTGGATTCTCAGCTCAAGGACTGTGAGGCAGTACAGAATAAAAAACAGTCATAAGAATACAGAGAACATCCTGAAATTCATTAGTTGTATGTAGATTTCCTGGTTTGTTACATTAAGTGTATTTAAAATGATATCTTGTTGATCTTCATATAGGAACTTTGGGAATGCGATGTATATCCGTGGAATTACACTTAAAGGACACTATCCACATGAAATCTAGGCAGTTTTTTAAATGTTCAGTTATGTAGTCTCAAGAAATGACATTTATCTGTTGGTTAACTTTTGTGGGTTTCCAGTTGCATTTTATTCTTTCTTTTAATGTTTTTTTCTTGTTGTGCCAAAGACCAACAAATGGGTTATAGTGAACTCTAGACAAAGTGCAGTCAAATCCACAGTTGAAAGTAGTTGGCAAAACTTGTTACCTTTATGTGGTTAGTTCACTGCATTAGTCAGTAGAGGGGGCTGAATACAATGTTTCTTTCTAATGTTAAGGAAAATTTTAACAAATGCAGCTCTTATTTTAATTTGCTAGGCTTAAATGGAAAAATTCTGTTATGCATGACTTTTAAACATTTTAAACATTAGAAGATGTTGCGTATCAAGCAGTTTGATGTGTAGAATTTGCTTTTATGGTGTGTAAGTGCCAAAAAAGATTTAATTTTCAGTTTACAGGATGTAAGAGAGCATAGAGGTAAAAGTGGCATAAAGAGACAGGCAGTGTTTCCACATTATGTGTGGGCAAGTGCATGTTATTACTAATAATGTACTGCTCCTTTGGGCATAGGCCTTCTGACTGGCTAGCAGAAAGGGTGTTAGTCTTCTTCCAGCATTACAGACCACACTGCTTTCTTAAGCACGCCATGATCAGTCCCTTAGCTCCACGCAGAGCAAATAAGAAAAAGCAAAAACACAAACATAGCAATGTCTTTTTACGTCATTTATAATCTCTTTGACATTTCCACTGAGGAACAGATTGAAAGACCGTGTCAAGAAATATTAACCTTTTCTGTTGTAAATAGTTATTTCATTTGTCCTCTTTTATTTTGGATGATCAGGGACAGTCGTAAATACTCACAGGTTTGAATTCTGTGGCCCAAGCAAGGAAAGTTGTATGAGGGGAAGCAAGGAGTTTGTGGGCCTTGAAAATTGTACAGCACAACTCTGCAGCAGCCTCCAGTGTTTGCTGTGGGCCATGACTGCAATTGATTTTCTGGTCTAGGGATTCTGTTCTTAAAAGTGCCTAACTCATTAGGAGCCTGATTCGTATTTTCAAAGTTGATTGTGTACTTAGGAATCGAAGGTTGTGCATGCACGGTAAACTTACTGTGCTGGGCAGCAGCATCCTCAGATACTCTATGCTGCTCTGTGTGGGCTGCCTGGTGAACCAGGAGCAGGGTAGCAGCATGTGTGAAGTTTTTGAGGTGGGCTAAGTAGCACTGGTCAGTGCCAGTGAATTTACCCCATGCTAACTAGCCTATTTGTGGTGCCACATGCACGTAGCTTCACTTCTTCCAGTTTAGGCAGCCATTCTCAAATGATGTGTACTTGAAAGTGGAAGTCAGTGACAGGCTGGCAAAAACCTATTTCTGAAAACAGAACTTAAAGCTTTAAAAAAATTTTCCCTTGCTCTTTACCTGGTGCAGGACAGTAAAATACAGCTGTACTGTAGACCCTGAGATATAGCAGTGGCCAGAGAGGAGCTAATAGCCTGGCATGTTGGCTTAGCTGGGCAAAGAGATTCCAGCCTGTTTCATACTGCTTTATCCTAGCTTTTCACCCAAACAGAACATGCAGACTGGGAGACGGTATCAGGATTTATCCCATCAGTGAAATGCAGGCCCCCTTCCAATGCATGGTCTGTCAGTCAGCTTTTCATTTTTTTGCCATTTTATTAAAATAGCACCTTTTCTGAAAAGATTTATGGAGATACAAAGAGTATGGTTAATCACAGTATGTCATAAATTCCAGTAATTAACCATTCCTCTGAACTATTCCCAAATAGTGAATTCCTAGAGAAGAGGAGACATGCAGAAAAAGAAAAAGTGGAAAGGCATTACTAAAAGGATGAGAGAGAATTTGTAAGGAAACCACCGGCATTAGAGTATGGCTGCTTTTGCAGCCCCTCAGAGGCTCCTGGCTAATAGTCTGCTGTACATCAGTGGCTTGAATTTTAGAGGTGTGGACAAAACTGTTTTTGGGTGCTTAATACTTTTGAAAATTGGCCCTAAACTTACTGGAAATAACCAAGGAAAAAAAGAAATGTTCTGCTTGTTTAGAATATTGCTAGCTATGACAAAAAATTTAATAAATCTTTTCATCCATAGAATACACAGAAATCTAACCACATGACTAATGTGGAAGACAATGTAATAACATCAGCATCAAATATTAAAGAGGGCAGTTTAGCTCAGCAGAAACTGCAGTTTAGTGGCAACACAGTCCTTTATGTCAAGTGTTATCAGTCATTTTGGGCAGCTTTGAAGAAATAGGATCTTGGGTATACCCTGGGTTGCAGTCCTCCCCAACTCACTGCTTGGTCTTATTTCTAAACAACTTGTTGAATAGTCACTTTCTGTATTTCTTCACGTTAAGCTATCCAGTTTGAATTTTAGTTTATTACACTGCATTAAAAATATCTTTCTACAGCTTAGATAGCAACTTTATACTACTCCCATATATTGTGTGTTACAACTGTTTTAAAATACTGGTTGTACTGAAACATCTCTTATTTATTTTAACCCCATAGAAGCCAGATATACTCAACTTGTAAAAATGTAGGGCACTTAGCTGAACTTAGGTGGAAGGGAGTAATATGTTTTTTCATCTCTGTCAAAAGGTCGGGACAGGTGTATTTAACAGCTTAAAGCTTGGTATACATGTAGCTCTGAAAGACGGACAGCGAACATTACTGTGTTTGGAAGATGATAATTATGAAAGTTTTAGAGGTTTGGAAACTATATGACTGAACATGGCACTTAGCTAGTGTTTAGATTTTCATTCTTCTGCATAGACATTAAAGTACAGTGTGACTGTAAAAGTAGCACTGAAGGTGTCTAGATCAGTGATGCTATGTTAAATTTATTTATTTTGCAAATAAAAGATTTTTGTCTAGCTGCCAGCTTATAGACTTACCTTTGACCTAAAAGCCAAGCTGGGTTTATTCTTTCTTTGACACTAGCATCATTAATTAAAAAGGCCAGAGATTGTCTTCAGTCATGTCCTGTAAAACCTTGATGAAGGTTTTGGGGGTTGCACAGTCATGTATTTGGCAGCAGTGAAACTGTACAAGTGTAACTGAGGTCACAGTTTGACTTGTATGATCTTTGCAAGTGCTTATGACATGTGCAAGGACAAAAGTGGAGCTTTTCTGTAAGATCTCAGATTGAGAGGGTAGCAATTAACAATTGCAAGGCTGGCAATTTAAAAAAATACTGGTTTCACAGAGGAGCCACGTTTTAATGACCAAATTCTGTAATCCTGTGGGGGCAGGGGAGAGGGTGTGAGGGCTTTAGAGAGCGGGTAGAGGTTTCTCTCCCTCCACTTACATACCTCTGCAGGGAGAGCAGATACAGCTTACAGTGTAAGTGCCGAATCAGGCTAGCACTGCCAGGGACCCTCCCTTCCCCAAGAGCCAGGATTCCCCAAACACATTTTCATAGGAAGAGAGTGACTTTTCAGTCCCCATGTCACAAGAATGAATGCACTACAGAAACCTGTTAAGTCATGCTTGCAGAAGCAGTTCTGGTTCCTTGAGATAGGTTGGCATAACCATTTATTACATGCCACATCCCTTCTTTCAAAAGTATTTTTTCAATTATTTTGCAATTCAAACATTGAGGTAAATACCTGGGGTCAAATTCTGGGATTTGCTTTTTGGAAGAGAAGTGGTAGCTTTATATATGCCTCTTTTGTATCCTCTGGTGCAGAGCCAGTCAGGTCTTGGCTTAAGTCAGAATAGCCCCACAGCATTCAGATTTCTCCATTGCACTCAGTAATGTGGGTTTGTCCTTGGGCTCTCCACTTGCCACATGCATGTCTTGTACCAGGGATCAGGAAGATTTTGCTTAAGGCTGCAAGGGTGGGCGCTTTGCAGCTCTTGGGCTAAAGGGATTTTCTAGTCTCTTGTGACTCCTGTGCAGTTTCTGTGTATCACCAGAGCTTAGGATGGAATCATCCATTTTTTGATTTCGATACTTGGATTGGCAGTTGCTCGAAAAGTGCCATGCTTCAGTGGCTCTTAGAGGCTGATGTGTTTGAAACCTGAACAAGTGCATAATGAAATGGGAGAAGTTTCTCTTCTCACATGTCCCCTCTTTGCTTCCTGCCCAGAAGCCAGAGGCAGTTATCTGTCTTGTATTTCCTTTTGTGTAGCAGGAAAGTAAGGTCTGGTGCTGCTGCTGACACTAGACCTCACTTTCAAGCACAGGGGTGAAAAGGAGGTGGGTGGTAGCCTCAGTCCTGTCCACAGCAGCCAGTGAGATTGGCTGTGCTTGGCAGGAGTGTATGCTACTTTACCTTCTTTAAGGATGGGGCAAGCACCTTACTTGAAGAGGCATTCCTCTTGTGTGAGGATCATTTCAGCATCTCAGTTGCTCTTGTGATATGCTGCTTTGCTGTCTGGATTTTTTTAATAACCTCTGTGTAGGATTGTACATAAAAATATGCTTTTCTTGTGTTGGGGTATGGTGGCAGAGTGTTTAAGGTGTCTTGCAACAGCTCCAGGGCCATGTGATTGTTAGTTTTCTGGTGAAGACTGCTCTCATACCTGGTCATAGGCTGGGAAGTCAAAGGCAACTGTGTGTGAATGTAATAGCCATTTTGCTGTCTTGGGGGCCAGCGGCCCTGGAAACTGGCATGCCTTAGCTACAGTAGTGTGAATGGTTTATTTGGCTTAGAAAGGTTTTTAAGATTGACTTTGATACTTGTAGCTTGATCCTATGAGCTAAGTACAGCCATTTGGGGCATTAGGGGGAGGCTAAATCAAATCAAAATGGCTGCCTGATATCAGGTAAATCAGGATGAGGGTCTAGTGGTGCAGGGTTGGGGGTTCAGCAGGCTGGAGGGAATTGGGGGTGTGCTAGCAGATAGGGGGCAGGCGTGACCCGCTGGTGGGGTGGGGGGGCAGGCGTGACCCGCTGGTGGGGTGGAGGAGGCTGGTGCAATCCGTGGTGGTGAGAGGGGCTGATGTGGCCCACAAAGAGTGGGGGCTGGCATGACCCATGGGGGGGGGTCAGGCATGATCTGCAGGTGGGTGGGGTCCCCCCCCAGCAAACTTACATGCCCATCCCCTCTGTCCACTGGGACTTACTTGCTTGGCTCTGGCAGTAGTGAATGCTGATAAAAGTGACTGTACCCAGAGTGCCTTGTAGGATGGGGGTTGAGAGGGCTGGCTGGGGGGAGGGGGATGGTGTTGGACCAAGGGGCCAGTGGGGCAAAAAGCCCAGTGCATGTGGGGGAGTAGGAGGTGGGAGTGCGATGAAAAGAGTAGCCCTGGAGGCCAGTGGCTGGGTTTTCCCAGCCCTGGGGCTGTTCAGGGAAAATGCACAGAAGTTCCATGCACTGTTTTGACCTAAATCAAATATGTAGTATCAAACTTAGATCCAGGTTTATTTTAAACCAGGTTCTACAATTTTTAGTCCTGTTCGCATGCATGGAAATTCTGTACAGTTACAGGTTTAGACTGATTGTCAGTCACTCAGACTGGGTCTGGAAGTGTAAGGTTGGCACTGGGGCGAGCTAAGTTTAAATCCGGTGGCCATTTTGAACCCAATTCAGCCTCCCCAAATATCTGTACTTAGCCATGAGGGGCTCAGTGTCCTCTGAACTCAGAACACTCAGCACCTGTTAGGCCCAGGACATCTGCTTCATTGTGCTGTCTTCCAGCAATCACATTTAACCAGATAATATAGAATGACTTGAATGCTGCTTTAATTGGTACAGAATTAGCATACATTTCCTTTGACAGAGACATGATTGCATAGTGCCAGATAATTAACTAATGTGTAACTGGATGTTAAAGTCATAAAGCTGTACAAGGCTTTCTTTTTTCTTTTCTTTTTTATTCACAGGTTGTGGAAGGTCAGAAGGAAATTATTTAATTTTGGTTCAGTCTAATATTTTGAATAAAGTTTCTGCATGTGTTATTTTATTTAAAGCAGCCCTTTCATTTGCTGTTAATCAGGAGGATAGGAAGTCTACGGGGGAGTACTAAGAGGATTATTTTGCATATGTTGTGAGATCCTGTAAGGCCAAATCTTTCTTGCCCTATTTGCGTGAATAGTCCTATTGATTTCAGTGGGGTTTTATGGTGGTTAACATAGATGACTTTTACATGATTAAATGCCTAGATTTAGATATACAGATAAACAAAATTATGCATGATGTGAAATTCATGTAGTTATACAGCTCTGATGTGACCATGTCTTTGAATCTTACAAACATTAACCCTGCAGTATTTATAAATACTGAGCCATCTGTGGATGAGTATTGCAGATATTAGATTCAGTAGCTATAATGAGACACAGATGAATCCAATTTAATCACCTTTTTAATTTTATTTTAGGCTAATGCTGATGTCACTCTACAACGTAAGCATCAACTTGAAGGGCTTGAAGTACATTAGTGAAAGTCCAGGCTTCATTCCATTACTTTGGTGGCTGTTGAAAGGTAAGGTTGTTCCAAGAACAGCGCAGGTTGTAGACTTTTTGGATAATAACTGTGTCTTAATCTATATAGGTCATACGTAAAGATAATAGCTAAGTAGAAAATCTAATCTGTCACCTTGTTTTGTATAAATTCTATCTGATCATAAAGGACCAAAGCAGGGGAAATAACTAAAGAGTAAAAGAAAATATTTCCAGCAGTGGTTCTGGCATGTTGCATTTGATTCATGTTAAAGTTGTTAATAATAATGTCCAGTGGTGGGAGTAGAAAAGCCTGATAAAGGAAACGGAAGACACCTACCTGTGTTTATATCTGTGTACTTTAAACTAATGTATTTGAAATGCTGTCATGTAATGAAAAATATTAGAAAAGCAGGTGTAACTATTGAAAGTAGTATGGAGGCAAAATCAGTCTTTTTCTTTGATCTTGAGTTATTTTAGCGAAACTAATGAACTGTTGGGACTCAACTCATCTCTGGTGTAACTGAGTCCAGCTCCCATTGACAAGAAGTAGCACAGACCGTGGTACTGGGCTTAAGCATTGGTTGGGGATGCAGAAGGTCCTGTTTCTGGCTCTGTTGCCTAGCTGCTGGGTGACCTTAGGCATGCCGGTCCACTTTCTGTGTCCTGTCTCAGCTATGTCTCTTCTATTTTAACTGTTAGCTCATGAGCTATTACTACTGATAGTAATTGCTGAAGATAATGGTAGCCACACATGCTTGTGCAGGGATTCAGTTCTGTAGTTGGAGTTCTTTGGTTTTTCATTTTTGTCCAGCAAATTTGGGATCACTCAAAGTTTTGCTGAGGCTTTATGTAAAATGTATGTACTTGGGCTCATTGTCAAATAATAATAATTTTCGTTACTTTAGTATCTTTTCAGGTTTTCAGTGAATTAATTAAACCTTACACTACACTCCTGGGAAATATCATATCCATTTTACAAATCCTTGACATAACTGGAGAAAACAAAAAACTTAGTAGAAGAACCTAAATATATAGTCTGTGGAAACGTTATACATGTTGCTCCAAGATATCCTCTTACTTTCTGTCAGGTTAATATATAGGTAGGTCATTATTCTAACAAAAACCAACTTCTCTAAATTAGAGCTCCCAAATGTGCCCTTTAAAATGCTATGATAGAACAAAGGAGTTGCTTAATGTGAGTCATTGTTTAATTAAAGCACCCAGGGTCACATAAGTGCACAAAGTATGACATAGAGTAGATAACATTTAATTTCCAGCTGTTGAAGGAAATGGTGATCTGTTTTCCAAAGGTGCTAATCATGTGTAGCTGGGGTTTGGAAAAAAGATGGGTGCAGCTAATTCCTTCACTATCTGATTTTAAAATTCTAAGCTTCTAACAGAGGTGGGGGATGTCTATGCAGAGTGCCTCCCCCCTGTTCAAAGGTCTGACCTCGCAGAAGTTGTGCCTGCTATCAAGAGAAATAGCTGAATAGTTTGTGCAAGTGGATCAAGAGCACTGAATAGAGAGCATGCCGTGGGCCTGACCTCAAGCCCTTCCTTTGCAGACACTCTTTCTTCACCATCTCATATCTCCCTCGTTTAGTTTTTTTGATTTCCCTCTTTCCTCCTTGTTCCTTTCCTGCTTCCAAGGCCCCAACTCCTCAGCTTTCACTGGCCAGGACACTGAACTTCTGGAGACTTCCAGCAGCCCAGCCTGAATTTCCAGCTTCAGTATGCACACACATGTGTATTGGAGTATTATAATTCATACTGCCAGAGTTTCATAGTTTTATAGAAGACACTTTGACAGAATTGGGTACAGGTGTGGCCTGGACTTCACACAGCTTTTCACTTTCTCCTAAGATGTTCAAAGATTCCCTGAAAGGAGTCCTAAAGGAATAATTTTGAGTGCTGACAGAAGTGGTATTTGTCATGTGATCAGCCCCTTGAAAGTACAGCTGTCAGAGAAAGTGTGTGGCTACAGAGTGCTTTAGAAGTGCCCAACTGTGCTACATGAGGGTTCAGAGGAAAGTGCTCCAAAGTGGAGCACCTTCATTAACTTCTGTAAGTCACTACAAGCGAGCAGGCCTGGGCTGATCCAGCCCCAGCCCCAGCCCCAGCTCCAACCCCAGCCCCAGCGTTGTCTTCTAGATGTGGGCTGGGGTTTGCCCAGCCTGAGCTGGAGTGGAAGTGGGGCTCCGATCCACTTCTGCCCCCCTCCAGCTCAGGCTGGCAAAACCCCAGCCCACAACTCTCTCCCCTTCCGTTCTTCCTCTCCCATCCTGCACACAACACTGGAGCTGTCTTTAGGAGAGACAAGCTGCAGGCAGGCAGCTCCTTGGCTGGACTGGTTCCAAGAATTCAGTCACCTGGTCATAAAAGGCAACTAGGTTGGTCAGGCAGGACCTGCCTTTGATGAACCCATGCTGGTTGCCCCTGAACATGATCTCCCCTGCTGGCCCCCCACAGATGTGCTCCTTGATGATTTTCTCCAAGATCTTCCTGAGCACCGAGGTAAGGCTTACAGGCCTGTAGTTACCTGGGTCCTCCCTTTCTTGAAAATTGGGACCACATTAGCCAGTTTCCAGTCTCCCAGCACCTGGCCAGATGACCACGAATGCTCATACAGCTGGGCCAAGGGCTCTGCAATGACCCCTGCCAGCTCCCTCAACACCCTTGGGTGGAGGGTATTTGGACCTGCAGATTTAAAAATGGCCAGCCCTTCCAGAAGATCCCTAACTACATCTGCACTGGCTGAAGGCCTGATAGAGCTATCCCCCGAGATTGTCCCTACCTCTGGTAGGTGGGATGTCCTGGTCCCTGTTCAAGAAAACAAAGGCAAAGAAACTGTTAATAATATCAGCTTTCTTGCCTGGCGTAGTCACAAGATTACTGTTTGCGTCTTGCAGGGGCCCTACATTGCCTGCTGCCCTCTTCTTGCTCCCAATGTACTTGAAAAAGGACTTTTTGTTGTCCTTAATCCTGGACGCTAGCCTGGATTAAGCCATCTCTGCCTTGGCCTTCCTAATAGCCCTCTTACACTCACGGGCCGAGGACAAGTACTCCTCCTTGGTGATAGCTCCTCCCTTCCACTGATTGTACGCCCCCCTTTTTGTCCTCAGGCATTGCTAAATGCTCTTGCTGAGCCAAGGGGGTTTCTGAGCACTCTTACCCCCTTGCTTCTCTCAGGGACTGTTATCCTTTGGGCCTGAAGGATCGCCCCTTTAAGGTACAGCCATCTCTTGTGGACTCCCATCTCCTATATCTTTTGGACCCTCAGTGCCTCCCCCACTAGGATCCTAAACTGATTGAAGTTGGCTCTTCTGAAGTTGAGGACATTAGCCTTGGTGTAAGCCCTTGACACCCTGCATTGGATAGCGAAATCCAGCAGGTGGTGATTGCTATTGCCCAGGTGGTCAAGGACCTGCAGTCCCCTCACCAGGTCGTGTTGAAAGAACTTTCTCACTAGGAGGGCGGTACAGCACTGGAACAGGTTGCCCAGAGAGGTGGTAGAAGCTCCATCCTTGGAGGTTTTGAAGACCCAGCTAGACAAAGCCTTGGCTGGGATGATCTAGTTGGGGTTGGTCCTGCTTTGAGGAGGAGGTTGGGCTAGATGACGTCATGAGGTCCCTTCCAACCCTAATTTTCTATTATTCTATAATAGTGGTTTTTTTCTTTCTTGATTGGCCATTATCTCTGTAATGATTTCTTGGGTAAAGCTATTATATTTTATGCAAATTTGAAAAAGATGCATCTTTAACAGGAAACTAAAAATATACATTCCTTTTTCGATCCAAACCCTTTCAAGATCCTTCCACTTCTCAGTTACTTCCCACCCTCTCTCACACAAAGAGCTACACCAAGATCACCTATACCCATGAACTTTATCCATCCACTAAGCAATAAAAGCATGCATTTGGCTGGGAGCAGATTGGGAGCTGGGCTTTTGGCTGGGAGCAGATTTAAATTTTTCACGTCTTCTGAGCCAAAAAACCCCTCCAAACATGAGCACTGGAGGGAATGTATTTTGGCTATTTGGAATACGTTTTTGCTCCTATTATTTATTTTGTGGCCACTTTCCTTTCTTTGAATTTGTCCTGTTGGACCAAAAGTGGTCAAAAGTGTTTCAGAATTCAGAGGGATTATTCCAATGCAATTCTTCAGTTGCTTATAAGAAAATTACTTCAGGTATTTTGTAAAACAGGAGAGGACAGGAGGCTTTTAGCTGGTCTTTGTGCTCTTCTCTGTGTCCTCTAACACAAGTAAACACGATTCCATATGGAAACCCTGTAGTCTTGATCCAAGAAGTTTCCACAAATGACTCTTTCCACTCTAGTTCTGAAGGAGGTGTATAGTTGCATACCTATTACTCTTTGTCACAGTGAATATTTGGTTTTCATAACCAACTCTAGATGTTTCCAATTCATACCTATTATGTTTTGACTTCCATTTTTTTAAACATCTGGGTCATTCTCATAGCAGCAGTTCATTTATAGGATATCTCTATTTTTAGTTAGTCTTAGTCTTCTGCTTTATGAATCTAAGCCTTTGGGACTCTAATCCTCAGTTCACATGAGCCCATGCTCTCAATGGTTTCAAATTTGTCAAACTTTAAAAATCAGACTGCGTCCGTCTTTGTACTCATTCCATGACTAAGTCAGTCACTCTCTTGCCTAAGAATATATTCTTCTTAAATCATGTTTTATGAGTAGCACAGTGAGCCTAGAATTGAGATTATTTATAAGAAATCTTGGTTCCTACAAAAAAAAAAAAAAGTCCTAAGCTAATCTTACAGATACAGCCTAGTGATTTAATGGGGCATCCTTTTATGAAATACGTGGCTGTTTCTTCATTGTTCTGTTATTAATTATTTGTATTGTGAAATAGATTCCAGTCAGGATTGAAGCCTCAGCATGCTAGATACTTTACTTAAGATCTCACTTCAAGTGTTGTCAGCCAGGACTTTCATCTTCAGTGTATCACAGTGCCATGTGGGAAATTGCTGGACTGAATTCCTTGGGCTAGTGAGGTATAATTAGGCATCTTGTGGACAAGATGGGATAGTTTGTTTTCTTGCTGTCATCTGGAATTACACTACTATTTCTAATGGATTTACTATGGTGGAACTGAGATCAGAACTTGGCCCTAGGGGACCTAGTGGTTGATTAGGTGATCGCTGCATATGGCAGTAAGCAGTTGCCAGACGGAAGGGAAAATTGAAGTGATACCAGCTGCTGTATATGAGCTGGAAGTTAGACATGCGTCTCACAGATAAAGTAGATGTGCACCTAGGACTTGCTGAAAGAGATCTCATTAGCTTTTTTTCTATAGCCTTTTTTCTGTTTGCAGATACTGTCTTTTCTAGCATACAACACACACTTTTCACCCCAAAAGCAGCCCCCCAAAATTGGAGGGCATGTTTTAAGCAGGAAATCTGAATTTCTACCCAGGATAGGAACACCCTGCTTTGACTTCAGTTTCACAGTGCAGCAGCTGTGGCATTACTATTCAGGCAGCTGAGACACTCTGCTCTCTTAATAGCTTAATGTTCTTCATTCCAGAAGTGTTAACAGTAGTCTCTCCTTTTTCTGGTCTTCATATTCCCCTAATTAAGCTAAGTCTGAGTCTTCTTAGGTCAATTTTGCTGCTTGCTCTGGGTCTCTCTCCTCCACTTTCAAGCCCTGAAGACTCTAGCTGTTTTCAGAATTATAGATTGACCCATGGAGATCAGTCTTCAGCAGCAGCTAGGGTTTCAGCTGTGGTCAAGCAGGAAAGGGAGGATGAGTGAGCTGAAGATTAGGCTCTGTTCCTGCGCTTTGCATCTATAACTGGAAAGATCTTTTTCTTCATTCTGCCTTTCAAAAAGTGTGCATTTTATATTCTGGGGCGTGTTGTATGCAAAGCAATATAGTGCTCTGTGCCAGTACCACTGGCCCCTTCGGTCCTGTCAACATTAGAGACATTTTTCAGAATCTCTTGACTTTTTCTAATGCTGGCTCAGTTCCACCAGTGTTAACAGTGTTGGGAGGCCCTGTGGGGGACAGGCCTCACTCTCTGTGGGTGCATTTACACAAGATGTTTACTGTAGAGCTGCCTAGTTAGCTCTGCAGTAAAGTCTCGGTGTCTACACATGCAACCCTGTTAGGCCACAGGAAACTAATTCCACCGTAGGTTAGTACTTGTAAACTTACTGCATAGCAACATGCTTGTAGATGCTGACAGAGCTGGATGGACATGAGGGTGCTTCAGTGTGAGGGTTGGCTGCTGGCAAACCCCACACTGGAGCACCCTTGTGCCCCAACCAGCCTTTCTGCAGCACGTTGATTTGGGTCACAGCTGACCCAGGCTGGCAGGCTGACCTCCTGGGTCCCCTGCCAGCCAGAGCTACTCTGACCTGGCTCAATGTGCTTTGGTCCCAGGCACACTTGTAAACATGACACCAATAAACTCTGGTGCAATATCCACCAGAGTTAATTGCATCACATTAATTTCACGTGTAGACCTGATCTAAGTTTAGTTTGGTGACAGTGCTTAAAATGGGGACACTGGCTGGTAACCCATTCACACTAGAGCTACCAACCTGGCTGACTAGTGAAGCTGAGCTACTGTTAGCAATAGTGGGAAACTGATTTAAAAATGTTCCTACCATAGACTGACCTTTAAACTGTTACAAATCATTTGCCAGTAATACATTTTGCATTCGGGTGGCGCGGCAAAGTTACAGGCACGTGTAAATTAAATTCGCACCACTCACAGAGCCAATTGTAGATAAGCTGTTTAGCACTGATGTGATGCAGTTACTTAAGCCCTGCTATAGGGGCTGGTTCATCTGAGAGCACACAGCAAATGACAGATGTGACTGTAAATTCTGCCTGTTTTATCAGCTGCTTTTGTCAGTGACTGAATGCCCATGACATCAAACAGTACTGTGTTAGCAGTTAACAGAACGTCAGCAAAGTTAAACAGTTTCAGTACGTTGTTAGCATTGCATCAGCATTTTATAATTGTAGTAGGCTTATATTACACATACTGTTCCAGACCTAGACAAGCAGCTAGATATTTTTTTTCCTGAATGATTTCAGACTTATTAGCTAAGAAACGTGAGTTACGGTTGTTGGACGGATATGATGCAGTGATTTGATTACAGATAAGGGTTTTTTCCTGTGTAAACAAAAAAAAATTACTCAGCTAGTACAGAGATGACTAAATATGGGAGCTGCTGGAATAGACATAATGCTGAATAATGAAGGTTCCTGCCTTTCCTTTTGCCTGTTGTCTAGCAGGATTTCTTAGAAGAATCTTTAATGAAATTGAAAAGACCAGAAAAAAAGCTGTTCAAGTATTTTTTTTTTTTTTTAATCCCAGTAAAAGTTACAAAACTTGATTCTCCAGAACAAGATTTCCACAACCGTGTATAATTGCGATGGGATGTATTTGTCTGCGTTTTAACTCTACATGTCTTGGAATAGATGTAAAACAATAGAAATCTCAGATGACAGATACATTATGTCATCCTCAGGTGCAGGATTGTTTCCTTCCTTCGTTATATTCATGAGTCTCTAATCTGTTTATCATTCAAGTGACTCAGGCATTAGGACTTCTCTGAATGCTGCAAGGAGACTCTTCTGACAATCTAGTAGCTGTCACTGGGGAATGTTACTGTTATTCAGTCTAGGTATCATTTCCCATTCCTTTGCTACCCTATAATGTATTGTTTTCCTTGGCAATTCCTTTCTTCCTAAGTATTTACAGCCTTCCAACACATGCAGATAATACTGATAAAAAGGTATATAGCATTATTGATAACAATAAGTCTCCAAATACTATTGTGAGGTATTAAAGGTAGTTATATCCTCATTTTACAGCTGGCTAAACTGACACAGGAGAATTATATGTAGGTGTCACAGCACGGGGTCCTGCAGGATGGCCATGATCTCCCCAAGGCCCCCTTACCGTGACAAGTTGGCCCTATGGGCACCCTCGATTCTCTTCCGCCATGTCTTTGATGGTAAATATATAATAGGGAGGCTGCCTTTACGTCCTCTTTTTTGCTGTACTCTCTGACTCGGTCCACGGTTTTGCTGTACTCTGACTCCGTGGGTTCCTGGATCCCTTGTGAGTCCCATTCTGCAATGGGTGTTTAGGGGCACCCTAGCTTTGTGGGCTGTGCGTGGCTCCAGCCACCCCTTTACCACACCCCAAGCCTTGCAGATGGAACAGACTGCCAGACCAAACGGCACCCACAACTACAGCCCAGGCCAGACCAACGAGCAAAGCAAATAAACAGGTAAGAGATAGGGGCCAGGGTAACGCTGGGACTAGGGGGTCAGTACACACATCCACAGGAGGCCTCAAATGCCTCTACACAAACACTTGTAGTATGGGTAACAAGCAGGAGGAACTCACCCTGCTGCTGGCTGACACCAGCCCGGACATAGTGGGGATTACGGAAACGTGGTGGGACGCAACACATGATTGGGCAGTGAATGTCAAGGGCTATAGGCTGTACAGGAGGGACAGGATAGGAAAGAGAGATGGGGGTGTGGCACTCTGTAATTAAGGAGGAATACACATCCTTATCAATTAGGAAGGAGTCAGAGGAGGGGCACTCTGAAGTGCTTTGGGTTAGAGTACAAGACAGTCGAGGGGAAAGAGACTTAATGGTGGGAGTCTACTACACACCTCCCAACCAGGGAGAAGAGCTTGACCAGGAATTTTTGGGTCAGCTCACAGAGGTAGTGAAGGCTAAGGATGTGGTAGTCATGGGGGACCTGAACTTCCCGGACATCTGCTGGGAAGAGCAGTCAGCCAGGTCTGAACGCTCACGTAGGTTCTTGGCCAGAGTGCAGGACCTCCATCTAACCCAGGAGGTGCACAGCCCCACCAGGGGGGACGCCTTGTTGGACCTAGTGCTGGCCACGGGTGATGACCTGGTGAGGGGGCTGCGGGTGCTCGACCACTTGGGCGACAGCGATCATCGCCTGCTGGAATTCACCATCCAGCGCAAGGTGGCAAAGGCATGCAGTAAGGCAGCGGCCCTAGATTTTAGGAGGGCAGGCTTCAACGAGCTAAGGAGGATAGTTGGAGAAGTGCTGAGGTCCCGGAGGGGAGGGGAGCCAGTTGTCCAAGGAGAGTGGTCGCTCCTTAAAGAGACGATCCTCCAAGCCCAAAGGAAGGTAATCCCAACGAGGATCAAAGGGAGCAGGAGAGCACATAAGCCTCCATGGCTCACCAAAAGCATCCGGGAATGACTCCTTACTAAAAAGGAGGCTTACACCCAATGGAAAGAAGGGGTCATCACCAGGGAGGACTATTCTGTAGTTGCTCAGGGATGTAGAGGTGTAGTTAGGAAGGCCAAGGCAGAGATGGAACTGGGACTAGCTTCCTAGATTAAGGACAATAAGAAGTCCTTTTTTAAATACATAGGGGGTAAAAAGAAGGTCCTGGGTAATGTGGGGCCCTTGCAGGATGCATTGGGAAATTTGGTCGTCGCACCGGATGGCAAAGCTAACATGTTTAACAATTTCTTTGCCTTCGTCTTCCTAAGTAGGGACCAGAACAGCCACCTCCCTGCTGGGCCCCCCTCGGGCCCCGGGGGAGGCACACCTGGGCCACGGATTAGCGAGGCTTTAGTTAGGGAGCTTCTGGAGGGGTTGGATGTATGCAAGTCAGCCGGCCCGGATGATCTCCACCCTAGAGTTCTAAAGGAACTGGCCGAGGTCATTGCAAGTCCCCTGGCACAACTTTACGAGCACTTGTGGTGCTCTGGTGAGGTACCGGAAGACTGGAAGAGGGCCAACGTGGTCCCCATCTTCAAAAAAGGGAGGAAGGAGGACCCGGGAAACTATAGGCCGGTTAGTCTCACCTCGATCCTAGGCAAGCTGTTTGAGAAAATTGTGCTGGCACACACACATCCAGGAGGGGCCAGCAGGGGACTGCATGCTTAGGGGCAACCAACACGGGTTCATCAGTGGCAGGTCCTGTCAGACCAACCTGGTGGCCTTTTACAATCAGATCACCAGATCATTAGATGCAGGGGTAGCAGTGGATATAGTCTTCCTGGACTTCTGGAAGGCTTTTGACACTGTCCCTCACCCCATTCTCATTAAGAAACTGGGGGGCTGTGGTGTAGACACCCACACAGTCAAATGGGTCACCAACTGGCTGGAGGGCCATACCCAGAGGGTGGTAGCGGATGGGTCCTTCTCAACCTGGAAGGACATGGGCAGTGGGGTTCCGCAGGGCTCGGTCCTCGGGCCCGCACAGTTCAACATCTTCATCAGTGATTTGGATGAGGGGGTAAAAAGCACCCTGTTCAAATTTGCTGATGACATTAAGATGTGGGGGGACGTGGGTACACTGGAAGGATGCAACAGGCTACAATGAGACCTAGACAGGTTACAAGGGTGGGCGGACGAGAATAGGATGGGATTCAACACAGACAAGTGCAAGGTGATGCACCTCGGGAGCAACAACCGGCACCATACCTACAGGTTAGGGAACTCCCCTCTTGTCAGCACGGAGGCCGAAAAGGATCTTGGGGTCATCATTGACTCCAAGATGAACATGGGCCGGCAGTGTGGGGAGGCAGTTAGGAAGGCCACAACCGCAACTTGGCATGCATCCACAGATGCATCTTGAGCAAGTCCAAAGAGGTGATCCTCCCCCTGTATGTGGCACTGGTCAGGCCGCAATTGGAGTACTGCATCCAGTTCTGGGCGCCACACTTCAAGAGGGATGTGGACAGCATGGAGAGGGTCCAGAGGAGGGCCACTCGTATGATCAGGGGACAATAGGGCAGGCCCTATGAGGAGAGGCTACGGGACCTGAACCTGTTCAGCCTCCAAAAGAGAAGGCTGAGGGGGGATCTTGTGGCCTGTTATAAGCTAGTCAGGGGGGATCAGCAGGCACTGGGGGAGTCCCTGTTCCCCCGCGCACCGCCAGGAGTGACCAGGAATAACAGTCACAAGCTGGCAGAGGGTAGGTTTAGGTTAGATATCAGGAGGCGCTACTTCACAGTCAGGGCGGCTAGGTTCTGGAACCAAGAGAGGTGGTGCAGGCCCCTACCCTGGGGGTTTTTAAGAGGAGGTTAGATGAACATCTTGCTGGGGTCATTTGACCCCAGTATTCTTTCCTGCCATGGCAGGGGGTTGGACTAGATGATCTGCTCAGGTCCCTTCCAACCCTAGAAACTATGAAACTATGTAGTTCAGTCTGTGCCTTGTTACAATTTGGCCCCCTGGTCCTCCTTGGGCTCTCCGCAGCCCTGTCTTACACTGTGCTCTCTCTGGCGCTGGGGTCAGTGCACCCCCCAAATGCTGTGCCCTCTCTAGCGCCGGGGTCTCCACGCTGCCATGGGTCCCATAGGAGGCATCCTCCATCCCCTGATAGCTTCACGCAAACCACCGGTCTTAAACAGCAAACAAAAACAGGAGCCCCTAGGCTATAACATAAATCCAAGCTGCCCGGCTATAACATCATTCAAGCCATACCGGGGTGTTTTGTCCCTTACCCGTATCAGAGGCTGTACCTGCAGTCAGGCCTCTCCCCTTTGTTTGCTCTGGGAGAGCTCCTTCCGCCTTGGCTGCTGCAGGGAACTCCCATTCTCGCCTCAGCCCTGGGGTTTATATATGAGCCAGGCCCTGCCCCTTCTGGTCAGCTGACTGCTGGCAGGTGCGGGCCACTAGCTTACTCTGGTTGCCCTGGTAACCAGCAGCTGGGGCTCCCCACTCGCTGCTAGGGCTCTTTCCCTAGCAATTTCTACTCTTTAAAGGAGCAGAATACCTAAGTGCTCTGCAACAATAGGTACATCCAATTTACTTCCTATGCTGCTTTTCTGGATAATTGGACCATACTTTTATAACCCCCTCCCCTAGTTCAACAAATGTGAAGTAATACTTGATTCAAGTCATGGTGGCAGAACCTGGGATGATTTGACATTGTCTTGTCTTTTCACCTCCTATTTCCAAGATAGAAACACTAGTCTTAGAAGCCCAGTGACAAAAACTAAGGGCACAAATGCAAAATCTAACTGATTTTGATTAGATCTAGAAATATCAGGCAGCAGGTGGGGGAATCCTTCTGAACATTTTGGTATTAAGGCCTCTTTTCAAAAGTATCCACTAGGGCAGGGTTCTTCAATTTTTGCTTGTTCAGCTTCAGAACATGGGCTTGGCATTCAGTAGAGTTGAGTAGCTGTGCCTCACAGTAACTTGATTTGGAGTTACATGTGTCCGGAAGTTCTGAAAATCCTGCTCTAAGACATTTTTAGGTTGGTCATTTAACATGAATGAGCAGTTCTGAACATTTTTGGTCACATGATTAATTCAGCGTTACCCAATGTGTTAGCAAGTATAAATTGTTTATTTGTATTAGGGTAGCTCCTAAATGTCCTGACAGCGATTTAGGGACCCATTCTGGTAGTTATGGACAGAAACAGTAAGATGAGAATCAAAGTGGGAGAAAGGAAATATTTAGCCATATAAAGGTGGGGAACTGAGTGAAATGGTCATCTGCTAACAGGCATACTAGAGTTAGTCTTTAAGGGATGCCACTCTAAGCTGCCTTCTGCCTGACTTTGGATTCACACGACTAACTAGGTGTTCTGTGAAGAAACACCTTGAGAAGCTGGATACCTTCAAGTCAGCTGGCCCTGACAATCTACACCTCAAGGTACTCAAGGAGCTGGTGAGCATCATAGCCCAGCCCTTGGCACGGATCTTTGAAAACTCCTGGCACTCTGGTGTAGTGCCCGAAGACTGGAAGAAAGCCAATGTGGTGCCTGTCTTCAAGAAAGGGAGGAAAGTGGATCTGGCTAACTATAGGCCCATCAGCCTGATTTCTATCCCGGGGAAGATCTTAGAAAAGTTTATTAAAGAGACCATGCTTAATGGACTGGCCGACGCCAACATCCGGAGGGATAGCCAGCATGGGTTTGTTGCGGGTAGGTCTTGCTTGACCAGCCTTATTTCCTTCTATGACCAGGTGACCTATCACCTGGACAAGGGAGAAGAGATTGATGTCATATATCTTGACTTCAAAAAAGCCTTTGATCTGGTATCCCATGATCACCTCTTGGTGAAACTGGCCAGTTGTGGCCTTGGCTCCACCGTGATCCACTGGCTGGAAAATGGTCGGACCCAGAGGGTAGTAATTGATGGCAGTCACTCATCGTGGTGTGCTGTGACCACTGGGGTCCTCCAAGGCTCTGTCCTTGGACCCATATTGTTCAACATCTTCATTAATGAAGTGGATATCAGAGTCAGAAGCGGACTAGCCAAGTTCGCCAATGACACCAAACTTTGGGGCAAAGCATCCACAGCAGAAGACAGGCGGGTGATCCAGGCTGACCCGGACAGGATCAGCAAATGGTCGGACAAGAACCTGATGGTGTTTAACACCAAAAAATGCAAGGTTCTCCACCTTGAGAAGAAAAACCTGCAGCATCCTTATAGGCTCGGCAGTGCTACACTGGCTAGCGCTGTGGAAGAAAGAGACATGGGGGTCATCATTGACCACAAGATGAACGTGAGCCTGCAATGCGATTCTGAAGCTATTAAAGCGAGCAAAACGCTGGCTTGCATCCATAGATGCTTCTCAAGGAAATCTCAGGACATCATTCACCCATTGTACTTCCCCTTGGTGAGGCCGCAGCTGGAGTACGGCGTCCAGTTTTGAGCCACGGGCATGATCAGAGGTCAGGAAAACAGACCTTACGACAACAGGCTGAGAGTCATGGGGCTCTTCAGCCTGGAAAAGCGCAGACTCAGGGGTGATCTGATGGCCACCTGTAAGTTTATTGGGGTGACCACCAGTATCTGGGGGAATGTTTGTTCACCAGAGCACCCTAAGGGATGACAAGACCAAACGGTCATAAACTACTGCAAGACCGTTTCAGGCTGGCCATAAGGAAGAATGTCTTTACTGTCCGAGCCCTCATGGTCTGGAACAGCCTGCCATCGGAGGTGGTTCAAGCACCTACACTGAACACTTTCAGGAGTAAATTGGATGCTTATCTTGGATTCTATGACCCCAGCTGACTTCCTGCCCTTTGGGCGGGGGGCTGGACTCGATGATCTTCCGAGGTCCCTTCCAGCCCTAATGGCTATGAAATCTATGAAACTACTTTCTAGAAATCACCAGTGCTTAAAACTAATTCAGCTGAACTGGAGGCAGCACCAGTACAAGTTTTTTATAAATTGCCTTCTCATCAATTTTTATCATAATTTCTCACCTTTCTGCTGTGTTTTCTTGACTGACTTTTCAATACCACCCAATGTAATATCTGAATTGAATTAGCATTTTACTTACTCTGTTATTGGATAACTAAGAAAGGTGTTAAGTAAACTGACTAATAATAAAAAAACCCCAAAACTTGCTCCAGCCCACTACATACTTCCTTTCATCCTCAAGGAAATGTGATTTATTGCTACTTGAGATTTATGATCCTACTGTGACGTTTTAGTCCCTTTGGCAATGCTGGTGTGCAAAGTCATTTGAATTAATTTTGTCGACATTTGCAAACACCACTATCACAGTTTTGCTGCAGTCTAAATATCATAATGACATGCACATCAGAAATGCACAGTGAACAATTCAAATAAGTAGATATTTATGCTTTAAAATGTATTAAATATTCTCATTTGGAGTATACAGAATAGAGCATTAAAAAAAGAATTTTCTATTGGATACTCCTTGTGGTCACAGGCAACATACCCCAGTAAGACTTGTGTATAATTAACCAGTGTTGCTCCTAAATATTTTCAGTAATTAAAAACATATCTTACGTGTTTTTAAAAGTAGAGACCAATATGAAATGTCTTTCCAACAAGGTTTTTCCTGCATGTTCCTAAGCAGCAGAAGTAGGGATCTTCCTTTGTCACGTACACCAAAGTACTCGAGACTTAAGTTGAATGGATTGAATTTAACACTTGCATGACAGGCATAAAACTGCCATTATATAAATTGAGGTTTTATTGAACTTTCATGTAATCTGGAACCTTGTATAAAAGTAAACCTAAAGAAAAGGTTGAAAGAAAGCTGCCGATTAGTAATTTGAAAACAGACTAAATAATAATGGGTTACAATTTGATTTGGAGCAGGATAAACTGTAGCAAATTTTGGCTGCTTGCAGGTTACAGGAAAGTTGTTGCTAAATGCATATATTTATGAAACTTATGAGAATAATGGAGAAAGGAGCAAAATGTTTCTGAATGTAAGTGCTTTCCAAGCTGTGCTTAACACAAGGAATTGAGGAGGATAAAATTGATTCAAAACCAGGTTTATAATTCTTCATGTTCCTGGTTTCAGCAGCTGAGAGAATGACAGTACCTCAGCAATCAACAGTTTATTCCCCTGGTGGTGTGGTGCTACTTGTATAATAAGTATGCTCATAAAAAATAACTGAAATCTTTTGTTGTGCCTTTTTAGATCCAGATGCAGAAGTGTGTCTTCATGTACTGCGGCTTCTCCAGTCTGTGATTCTAGAACCAGAAGTTTTAGCCAAGTCAGCACCTGAGATGCGTGACACCTTGCCATTTCAGCATATCAAAGCACTGTCAAAGAGTCGCAATGTAGGTCTGCAAACACTGGCACAAGAACTGCTTGATGACCTTAAGATACTAGAATATGAAGTGTAGACATATACCTGTTTGATTATTGGGACTGTGAAT
The DNA here is from genome assembly GCF_052110815.1 of Crocodylus siamensis. Taxonomy (NCBI): domain Eukaryota; kingdom Metazoa; phylum Chordata; order Crocodylia; family Crocodylidae; genus Crocodylus; species Crocodylus siamensis. The sequence continues at coordinate 259,932,056 of NC_143395.1, read as the reverse complement.
TTTTGCATTTCCCCCTGTAGGTGTATACTCATTATGCTGTAAGTGTGTGCAAAAATGGTTGTAGATTTTAAATCTATATACAGAGAAACAGTACAATTATTGGTGATGGATTTTGAATGAAACACTTGAGTCTCCTTCTGTCTGAATGTCTGCCTGAAGCCAGATTGTCCAACCAAAATAATAGGTGAAAAAGTGTATTCTGGGATTAGCTGCTTGAATGTAATGTTAGAAGAACTTGATTTATTTGAAAAGGATTTTGTTGATACCAGGTTTCAAAAGTAATTCAGACTATATGACCTATTTATGATGCAGATGAAGGAAAATGACTAAGTGTAGGTAATATACAGTTTATTTCAATAGTAAATAGTCCATCTCTAATAATTAATGTTCTAAAAGAAAACTTTTGGTTCTTATTTTGGCCGTAGTGTTTCAGAACTTATAACAGGTTTCAGTTTTATTTTTTCCCACTCTTGTTTTTAATAAAAGAAAGCTAGAGTTGTATAGAGTGTAATAGATTCTGCTTTTGAAATATTAAGGTTCAGAGGAGTTGTTGGTGACCTGGGTTTGTAGTCGCCAAGAATATTAGAAACTGAACCACTGGTTTATCAAAGGCTTTGCAAAAAGGAAAAGAATTGCTGATGTCAGGATGCAATAGCTCTGCAACCAAAGAGGCAGAAGTTAATTACTGCTTTGCATGAACTGTGTTGTAGTCACTTGAAATTCTTATTGATATTTATTAAGAGTAATACATATAACTTGCCACAATTATAAATCTGAAGTTTATCTTACATACCTGAGAGTGCCAAAATCTGTAGCTATAAAAGTAACTCCATAGTTCAGAGTTTTCAGGTAATTATAACCTAGTTTGTGACATTACTGTAGTGCAGGCAGTGGCAGGTCAGAAAAATACTTCTTCATCAGGTTGCATTTCTTCAGTCATGAAATGAACACTTTAACAGAGACACAACATTTGTTTCTTATATATCATCTGTACAGAAGGTAAAGAATTCAGTCTCCTTAATCAGTCATAGTCTTTTTTGTGAGGGAGTTGTTTTTATGCCTTGTGTTGTGTAGCTTTACAGGAGGTCATTCTTCAGGCAGTGACAGAAGACACAAACGTTGTAAAACTTAAACCTTCTTCCCTGTCAAACAAACCATTCAACGGTGACTTGTATTTGACATGGTGCAGTATGATTGGTTATATGATATCAAACATAAGCCCAAACCAATATAGAGGAAGGAATACTGTAGCAACATATTACAAAAGAGAGGGGGGAAATGTTCTGCTTTGAATGGAGTCCATACCATAAGTACATATTTTTCTTAATGAGGTACTATTAACAATGGGGGATTTGCATGTATAAAGATACAGTGGGAAGAGCTTTCATGACAAGGAGAATTGCAGAATGCTAGGCATATTTGAAGATACAGTTAAAATTTAATGCAAAATTCTTAGCTTTAGAAATTATTTAACTACTACAAAATTTAATAGGTCTTGACTAGGACCCAGTGCTTTACACGGCAAATAAGATAAATCTACCAGAATATATGCTGTAAGAGCCCAGTGTTACCATGAAATATAAGAAAGTCATCAATGAGGTCAGAAAGGAGTGAAGAAATGGAAGTGATGACAGGAGCTTTTAGTGGGAATGCTGCTCTTCCTGACTGAAAAATGCACTTTCTTTTGGATTTATTTCCTCGCTTAGACACTGGTTAGCTGAAACTGTATCCCACAATGGAATTAAAATGGTGGTAACCTGTAATTTCCTGAATTATTAAGAAAAAAAGTTTAAAAAACAACAAAAGACCAAATGCAAACTTAATTGCCCATTTTTCAGTCAAACTTTTAAAAGGCATTAAAAAAGCAAAAATTAAAAGGTCTGTGTGGAGGAGGTCAGAGCTGTTTGGTTTAATTGTCGACTCACTGGTAAGCAAAACAAAGCCCACTGCCTGGAGCTGAGTTGACAGGTTTAATTGGAACCTTATGACTTTTGACCAGTGGTCCATTCTCAGAATTGGTGGTGAATGCAGGTGTGGCTTCCAGCTGACCTCCTCCCAAAGTGTCACTTGCTAGGGTGATGGTCCCATGTAATCAGATGTAAGGCCGCAGTTGCTCAAGTGTATGGAAGTCCCTAGTTAGTTTTAATTATGCAGTTTTAATGTTCAGCTGTCTCTGTAAAAGCCAGTGCATCTTGTTAAACTCTTAAATTATGAAAAACTCTGAGACAAAACAGAGATAAAGCAGGTTATGTTTTAAGAAAGGAAATATGCTTTTAATTTTATTGAAGAATATGCAACAACAATATAACAGTTCTTAATTCATTATATTCTTGTTCATTGTTTGGCTCAATGCAAACGAAAAAATGCATTCAGAAGGTTTCGTCAGTGCAAGGAAGTGAAAGTTGACTCTACTGGTTTTTTTCAGTTCCAACAAAAAAGTTAGTCTGACAAGGGTTGAATTAAGTTTAGGTCAATGAACCTGTTTATCCAGAGTCGAGCTTGGCCTTTAACATTTCAAAATGTTGGAATTCTGTTTTTCTAAGGCATCTGCTGTTTGAATATTGAAGTACAATAAACAATACTTTACTAACTATGAAACTTACTGCAGTTGAATTTTGTGCCTTTCTTTAATTATTTTATTCCAGGTTGAGTAGACCCAGAGGTCAGTCACTTTCTCCAGAATGCTGAGTTCTAGAAGTAATCTGTTATTGGTTACATTTAATCAAAACTTATGTGGTGCCAGGTAAGTTTGAAGGCTGCTAACCACAGATCATCCAACACACCCTTATTTCAGTACTTTGACAATTTGTCCTGTGTCTTGCTAGTGAGACAAGGGCAGTTTTTCAAGTTTCCCTACTGTTGCTCACAGGAGTTAGGTTTTTTGGTGCCTGTAAGGGCATGGACAGGCATTACATTTGTGTCAGGAAAAATACCTTTTTCCTGGCACAAAAAATGAATGTAGAGGTGTTTAAGCAGTTTGTGATGGAAGAACCCTAGTGCTTGTTACAAATTGTTGCTATCTCTTTAAATAGCACCTTTGCTGTTTTTTAGTACCACTTGTACTACCTGTTTAGCTACATTTGGCACAAAGAGGGGTCTCCTATGGGAGACAGGAATACAGTCTCCCATATTCCTGTACTCTTCCTTCCTCCTCCATGGGGTTTGTCAATAATTGGGCTCCCCTGAGGCTGGAGAGAACCAAGAAGTGGCCCTCTATTGCTCTCTGGCTGGAGACCTTGCCTCTGTAAGTCTAAAGTCAAGGGGCGCAAGCACCTGTAGATCCCTCATTTTTCACCAAGTTTTTGTAGTATTACAAATTCCCTGTGTAGGAATTGAAGGCCTGTCCATATTCAAAGATTGGAAGTTCATCTTTGGAAGCAGCGTGTCAGTTTTACCTGTTCTGAGTGAATATTTTTTTACTGAGGACACTATATAATTAGCACTTAAGTTATCTCCATGTGATCCATACTGGAAATTAGGTTGTTAGAATACTGTGCTCATCCACCCAGAGAAAGAACTGCAAAATGACTGAAGCCTTTGAGGCCAAGCTCTTTTTGCCCATAGCATGTATGTATACAAGCTCTTTAGACAAACCTACTAGGTCCAACAGAGCTTAACAAAATTCTCAGTCAGAATCAGGATACTCCTGCAGTGATAAAAGTGTGAGGCTGAAACACACTGTTCAAATGTGAGTGTAATGCACATTATAAAAAGAAATGAAATCATTGACAAATACATAAGGAGACAGCAGTGACAGTTCATGGAACAGCAACAACAAAGAGGCACATCAGACTTAGCTAGACTAAGTAAATGCATTTTACAGTTGTCCACAAATTTGGTAATGCTTGTTTAGAGGGTAGGGTATATTGATAAGCTTTATAAATGGTATTATTAGAAACTAGTATAAACAGTGCTAGTTGTAAAATAATTTGAAAATGAGTATGAAGGAGGAGAACCCAAAGATCACTGTGGGCCTAACTTAACAAGCAGTTTTAAACCAATTCAATTAGAAGGCCACGCAAGGCTGTGTGGAAGTTCTTAGCGCAGGTTCAAACCAGTTTCCTCTCAGTTTTGCTTAAATTGATTGAGAATAAACCAATTTTCAACTGAAATAAACATCTCCATGTAAAGATTTACACTAATTTAGCTAAACCAGTGGTGTTCAACCTTTTCACCCAGTGAGCCAGATGGTCAATGCCTGGTCTGTCTGTGGGTTGGATCCAGTCAGTGACCCCAATCTGGTGTCCAGGAGAGCCATGGCAGGGCCCCATCTGGATGTACAAAGGGGGAGCCGAGCCCTGATCCAGCTGTAGGGGGGAAGGGAACTTGGCCCAGCTGTGCAGGGGGAGGGGGTGTGGGGGAGAGGTGGTGCAGCCTATCCCTGATCTGGCCGCTCAGGGGTTGGGAATTTGGCAATGGTGGTGGTATTAATGGTGATGTTAATGGCCACTTCTTCCCTGCTGCCCCTCACCCCTGAGTTAAACCATTTTTAAAAACAGATTTGGTTTGAATCGGCACAGCGCATTGTGTAAAAGAGGCCTGTCTGCTGATTGGCTATAAAACTGGTAGATGGACCAAAGTGACCCCTCCCCCCCCCCGAAGATTTATAGTAAGAAATAGTAAATTGACCAGGATAATGCCAGTGTCCTGACCTTAGGGAGAAGCAAAATTTGTGGTTAAATGATGGAAAAATTGATAGTTCTCCCACCCTGAATTGCATCATGAACATGTGAAACCAGTGCAACATCCATATGACACATTGGCAACTGGCAGAGGGCCAGCTGAGGGTTGCATTTAATTAGCATATCCATGTGGAGACATTTTGAAATAATAGTTTAAAAAAAACACCAAACAGACCAAACCACAGCCCTAATATTCCCTTGTTTGCACTTTGTGCTGCATGTCAGAACCTGATCACAGCTGGCATGTGGGAAAATATATTGGACACCCCACAGTGTGTGTGGCTCAAAGAGTGGCAAAGAATCTCCATGTATTATTAATGGGCTTAAAAATGACAAGGTGCTGATAATATTTGTTACTTGTCCTGAATATAGAAGTTCTACTCTTTCGTTCCAGTAACTGCTTATCCCTGTGCAGTCATGATTATGAGCAGGATTAGTGCCCTGCTATGACAGAAACTTATTCCCTCTGAAATAAGAACAGCAAAGTAGAAATGAGTCATTCCTGTTCCAGTAAGGAAGCCTCCTCAGGAAGCCGCTCTAGCAGCGATGTCCTGTACTGCCCCAGTCAGCCGTTGAGCTATTCAACTCTAACAATGCTGACAATATGTAATACTGCCCCGGAAACCTTCAGCGATAGCTTGGCTGACACAGCCTGCGTCTCCAGTGCCCAGGCGGCTAATCTAGTGGCAGATAGATCTTGGGTAAGCAAGCAGAGGGAAGGAGGTGCCCCCTCAGCAGCCTGGTTGGCTTGGCCATGAATGGCAGGATACCAGAAGGTGCAGGAGAAGTTTCATAAGCAACAACAGCAACCCTGAGTGCAAGGAAAAATGAGGCCATATCTGGGGATCAGAGGTCTTGAAAATAAGCAGGAAAGTGGAGCTGCTAAAAAACAATAGATCTACTGTAAGTGGGCTGGGTGGCAAGGGGGCATTCAAGATTAAATACATGCCACTATAGAGGAACCTACATGAAAATTACTTAGCAGAACCCAATTAATGAATGGGGTTTTGGGGGTTGTTTTTGTTTGTTTGTTTGTTTGTTTGTTTTTTTACTACAGGGGTCTTATACAGTGAAGTTGGTCTGATTTGGAGAATCCTGTGAGCCTTGATTCAGCAGGGTCTTCTGAAATGTCCCCTGTTGATAAATGTTTTTCAGGAGATAGATGGGGAGCAAATGGTTTAAAATTAATTTTTAATTGTAATGGGTATTTAATTGTAACAGGCATTTTATATTGTAATGGGCAAGTGACAGTGGGTGGCTGGGGCTGGCCATGACTGGAAAGCTGTCTCATTTTTTAAGCTGTCATGAATTAAAAGTGAGTCACTGGAGAGGCCCAAAGAAAGAGGCTGTAAAGCAGCAATCAGCCCTGCTTCATCAAGCAGATGTAGAATTTTATCAAAGAAAGAACGAACATTTGGTTTTAACCCTTCAAGTACCTTTTAATTTCTAATCCAGTATGCGATTTTCACGGTGGGGGTCCGTGAATCTGGTTCCTCTGTGCTCCCTCCCAGTTCCTCTGAGCTCAGGACTTGTAGCGGAGAACTGAACGAGGATGGAAAGCCAACCACCCTATGAAGAAATACGGTTTTGGTGCTGAGGTTCTGAGCTAGAAGTCAGGCAACTGAAATGCAGTTCCCCCTGTCAGAGACTTCCTGTGTGATCCTGTGTGAATTCTTTAAAGGTAATATAGGAGCTGAACTTGCATTGAAATTAGTTATTCAAATCCCATAGCTTTTACTGAGAGATGGGCATCCACATCCTTCTGGGGATCTGGACCTTAGTTTCTCTCTGTTTCAGTTCTCTCTCTGAGCTTTGTTGCACATTAATTTTAGGCAGCTTTTCTTAAACCCTGGATTATCCACACAACTCCTGAAACTTGTTCTAAGCATACTTTAGGCAGCTTAAAGTTAGACCACTTGAGGGCTGGTTTCTGTCAAATCTGTGTTACCCAGCTTGAGTTGCATTAATGTGCTGCCCAAGTCACAGACCTCCAGTATCCCAGGACTCAGTTTCCCCTTCTCCCCCACCCTCCTGTTCTGTATGGACAAACTTTCCACCCCCAAACTCTGCTGTCAGGGGTGGCATTTTTGCTCACTGGCATATGCTCTGAAAGCTGCATGAGGTTTCACACCCCCAGGGGCAGGAAGAGGAGTTGGCTTAGTGCCCTAGGGGTGAGACTGCATGCAAACAGCTTTCAGAGCACATGCCAATGAGCAAAGTTACAGGGCACAGATGGGTCTGGGTGTGGGGCCTGGGGGACATGTGAGGGAAAGGAGAATGTAAGGGGCCCCATGAGCTGAGACTTCCTTTGTGAAGCAGAGGAAGCAGCTCCCCCCAAATGGCTTCCGTAACTGCTCCCAGCCACCCTGGGAAACATGAATACCCCCCCGCCTGCCCCCGTAGCTCAAACCCAATTTAGTAAAATATGAGACTTTTAATTTACTTCCTCTTTATTTCTTTTTAATATCTTTTACTTTTTATTTTATCCTTCAGTGGCTGACTTCGCTCATTTCACCCCCATTCCCATTTTATTAGCACCCATTTCCTTTCTACTCCCGTTTTATTAGCTCCACCTCCCAGCTTCATGTTCCTGCACCCCCTACCCCGCAACCCATCTCTTCAACACACCCTCACCTAGATCAGGGATAGAAGCTTGTCTTGGCTCACTAGCCTTCCAGAGACAACTCGCAGCTACAGCTCCTAGTCTGACCCTTGTCTGTGAGCGCTGTAGTGGCAGGGCACACCTGTGCAGGTCAGGGACAGTTTGAGAAGGTTTTAAGCCTTAAGGTGTGACTGCTCCAAGCTTGAGCTAGCACTAACACCGATCGACATTTAAGCAGCTAAAAGTGCAATGCGTAACAAGGCCCTTTGTATAATGGAGACTATGTTACTTCCACCTTTTGTTTGGCTTGTTCATTTAGACTAGGTTGGCTTTTATTCCACGTTTGTACCACACCTAGCAGAGCAGGTCCTGATCTCAGTTTTGACCAATAGGTGCCAATATAATGTGAATGAATAATAATAATAGACGTCACCACTGACAATGCGTGTAGACATTGTTATGTCATAAATATCAATGAAAAGTGAATGAAAATATGGGGAGGTGTAATTTTTTCCTGCCTAATTTCATTCTTACTCGCAATTATCATTAAGCGGGGAAAGGATGATTTTAGAACTTCTGCCATGAAGCCAGTTTGCTGATGTTGGGAAGAATCACCTCAAGCTACATACAAGAAGGTGGCATTTCTGACCACCTGACCCCAAAAGTTGGGAAAGAAAATATGCTCAGGCCTCTTCTCTTTGACCCCATTAGAGAAAGATGAGAGATTCTGCCAGGACCTCAAGTTCAAGGAGAAAAAAGTGATAAATCCCCCCTCCATGGGATAAAGGGAGATGGCAAGAGGCCATGAAGAACCCCAGACAGGCAGCTCACCTTCCAGAGTGGGGAAGAGGCAGATCCCTTCCTTGAGGAGTTGATCTCTTTGAGATAAGAAGGCAATAGATATGGGTCCTGGAAAAAACATTGGTTAGGAATGATTTTTTTTTTTAGGGTCAGGCTTTTGTAAAGGCTATGTACATTTATTTATCCTCCTTGTCAGACATGGCTTGGCTGTGAAATCAACTGGGGAGCTAGAGGACAGTGGTCTCCCCAGATAGCGACAGTAGGCATGGGACAGGCCTGGTAACTCTTGAAAGACGTAAGGCCACCATCTCCTCTTCCACTAGATTTCAAAAGGTAAGTGGGTGTCCCAAGCCTGATGTGGGATAGGGGGTGATAAATTCCTCTTGCCCAGGGATTCCCCCACGTTTCATGCCTCATGCAGAGGCAGGGGTCCTTGCAGGTCCCAGAATGGGGCAGCATGGAGGTGCAGCACAGCTCAAGACCTGGGGTACCCCCAGTGCCTTGTGCTTCCACACATGCACCTGTGTCAACCTGTGAAGCATTGTCCAGTGTGAATCCCAGTAAGGAGGCACAGGGTAGTGTGGGAGCCATACTGGGACCTGTGTCAAGTCCCACAGTGACCTGGAATCAAAAAACCGGTTTGGGTCCTGGCATAGAGGTGCAGGGCACTGGGAATTCACTGACCCATGCCTCTGTGTCAGGTGCTAGTAACAGTTTAGTTGGAGTAACGCAGAGCTCAGGATGGACTAATGTATCTTGCTGCTTTCCTGAGAAAGCGAATGACTATGGAAGAAAGTGAGAGTGGGCAAATGTTTTATTTGGGGCTATGTTGTATGTGAGAAAATATTGTACCTGCATGCTTTATCAATAAAGTGTTAACGCTGAACAAGAACAGTAACTGGATATAAAACAAAATCTAAGTGAGATAGTGTGTAATGCTGCAGGAGTGGGTGATACTGGAATTGATATGACACTAGTTGGCATAAGACCAGGTTAAATAATGGAAGTTCTAAAATATATCCTCCTATGGTCAACTGGGCATATCTAATATTTGTTTGATTTCTGACTCCTTGCCTATGCAGGAGGTACCTTTGGTGTTAGCTTTGTATGTACAAAAAGAAACTCATCAAGCCACAGGCTTTTAAGTGGACATCCCAGGGTAGAAGGACCTTCAGCAGGACTGGTGATTCAATCCATTGAGTGCTATGAAGTGTCCATGTTCAGAGGCAGATCCAGGCACAGGGGTGTACTGGTGCAGTTTCCCCCTCCCCCCATACCACCTTTGATTCCTGATGCACCCAAAATTTCAAAATCGGTGGCAGCAGCATTTCTAGTCAGGCAGTGCTGAGGAAGTTACTTGAGTTCATGGCTTGTTATAATTTAGCTAATTCCTTGCAAACTCTTTATTCTACAAGTATCAATGACCCTTTCTCCTTTTTCATGGTCTTGATGTTCCATTAATTAAGCTAATCTTTCTTATGTAATTCTGCAATCTGCTAACTGCTCCTAGCAATGTAGCTCTTGCAGACTGTTTTTAACTCATTCCAATAGTTATATTTGTTTGAGCTTCAATCTTAAACTGAATAATACAGCCCTAGGCCCCTAGCACATTAATAAAGCTTCTTGTTTCTTTTTACCTGGAGGGAAAAAAAATTGTGTTACATGTAATGATGCACCTCACCATGTGCATGCACCCTCCTCTTCAAAATCCTAGATCCATCCATTTCCATGTTTAACTCACTTTACTGTGCAAAGCCAACAAAGATCAGTTTTTGGATCCTCCTTGCTACTTTTTCTGATGCAGTCTCAAAGTTTTTCAGGGACTTGAACAGGATGAAATAGAAACATTCTTGAATGTCTAAGTCTGCTTAGGGGGTCATGACTTCTTGTGCATGTGTAAAAACATGCTCCTTTCCTACAGATTAAATCAGAATATTTGGGCTTCAGTCCCTTTCTCTCACGCATCAGTGAGTGCATTCCACTGAGTTTGCCTCCTACATGGAGCAAGTATTAATTCTGCTTGGGTGATGAACAGGAAATCCCAACAACTGCTACCTCCCAGGAGCACTAGAGAAGAGTAGAGCTAGGAGTCAACATTCTGCGCAGAACTCTTGGTATTGCTAGACAAGAAGTCTCTCTCTGATACTTGCATTAACACTGTAAAGGTCTGATCCTCATCCCAGTGGGTGGTTTGCCATGGGACTAGGTTTGATCTCTTAGTCTCTAATGCATCTGTACAAACTTGATAGTTTATTACAGTTTCATAACTTCTGGTAGCTGCGTCATGCTAATACCCTCCAAGAGTGTGATTTAATATCACTAGCTTGGGGCATAACAAACAAACAATACGGGAAAATCTGTATTTGTTTAGCACTCCTGAAGAACAGTTTTCCTTATAAGCAGAGGCAGCATGAAAATTGTATTCTCTTGCTTGAAAATATGGATCTCTTGAAAACACAGGAAAGTGAAATATTGCTGTTTATCTTTTCCACTATTCTTCCCCCCACCCCCTTCCCACACACGCATCTGCTCAGCTTATCCCTTCACATCCTTAAATTTACAGGCTGCTTACAGACTTTAACCCTCCCCCCCAAAAGCGGGGCTTTACTTTAAACTCGGTGCACCCCTGCACCAAACCCAGTGCATTTCTAGAAGAGGCATTGCATTAGCTGGACCCAGCTTACCCAACTTCTGTATAAATTGGGGGCTTCAATGGGGCTTTTTGGGCGCTTTTATCTAATAGATGATTGAATTGACTTTAGTTAAAAGTGCCAAAATGCCATACTGAAGTGTCTAATCTATACAGACACTGTGGAGCCAGGTTGAACTAATGTGCTACTGCTTCAGGTAAAGCATGGGGTTTTTTGTTTTTTAATGTTTGTAAGCAGCCACAGTTACTGCAGACATAGCTCAAGCAGAAAGAAAGATCTTCAGATTCTCTTGCTGCTAAGACTTGATAAGTGTTTTCTATTTTCAGGCAAATAATTGTTTCTTTTTTGCTTCCAAACACTGAAACTATGGCAAGGTGGATGGAATTATCCCTGTATCAGAAGCAGCAAAAAGCTGCAGGCCCACCTGCACAGCTCAACTGAAGTAAACATCTTTAAGAGGTAAAGGAACAGTCATCCAAGTCCTTTCCAACTTGCTGTGCTTCCTCAATGGTTGATTTTTAAATCAAACTCTCTGGTTTCCCAAAGTTTGTTTGCAAGTATAGGACCTGTATTTGTGTGTCCAGAAGGGTGTTACAGTGCACCAATCAGGTAGACACAGAAACACACAATTGCTATGAAACAGCTGATGCACAGTAAAACCCTGCCCCTGTTTGCTATGAGATAACTAGTTCAAATGTCCCTATCGTATGCTTATAGCTTTTCCAAGTAGACAAGCCCTGGACAGCTTGAGCTCTGGCACTGTCTCTCTCAGTATGTCTATGCAGTGTAACAGAAATATCCTGAGCCAGCTGCTAATGTGTTGCCTCACATACCTAAGGCTACACAGTGCAAGGTGGCACTGTGAAGAGGTCTCTGAGCTATCTTTGTATGTGCCAGCTCCTGATAGCTGTGTTAATAAGGTACTCTCCGTGTCCCTGCTTTTAAGCAGAGTGTGAGGCTCAAGAGCCAGCTCTGCTATCTCAGCATGATGATTCCTTGGAAGTTAGAGACATACCCTTAATGATCCTCAAATATAAACTGTAGGAAGGCCATCCTCTCGCTTTCCCTTGGCAGGGAGAGTTTATTTTCCAGGTAGACCCTTAAATGTGACGTATCCATTCCACTGGCACAGAAAAACCTCACTAGTGACAGATCAAGACACACTGTTCACAATTATTTAACAGCTTCAACCCATTTGTTACACTTGGTTAAGAGCAACTTGAATCTCCTGTATGTAGGAAGCTGTTAATGCTCCCTTAAAAGTATGAGCATTTTTTTCCTTCTTTAATTGCATTTGAATGATCTTTGTTCCCCTTTGCTAAGGAGAAAGTCCATATTTAACTACTGTGTAGTTTCAGTCTGCTGGTTGGTTCAGGTGCGGCTCTACCCTGCCTTCTATTGATTTCAGACCAACAGGCTCACTACCTTTCTTTTCCTTTTTTTTTTTTTGGCCAATGTCCTGTTGTGAAGTGTTTTTGGTGGTGTTTATTTATTCATCACAGGCTTGAACATTTTCATAATTCATCTGGTAGCTCAAGAGGACAGTGTAGAAGTCTAAGTAGGGGTACTTACACTTCATTTTCCTTGGGATGCCATCTAGTTGCTTTTATCAAATCCAGTGAGTCAGCTGAAACTGCATTATGTGACCAGAATTTCACTGAGTTTGGAGGAGGGAAATTACAATAATTTAAAAAAAAATAACCTGTAGAAATACTTACAGTTTTGTGCCACTGAGTGGGTGTCTTTGAAGATGCAGATTCTATAAGTGACTTAAAAGTTTTGTCCTCTGGAAATATAAAAGGTCAGAGTTTACTTTCTGAGTGACAGGTGCAAGATGTTGGGAGATTTCTGGATCTGCACTGAGACCCTGTTCATATTTCAAGTCAGCAGTAATCCAGACTATTTTTTCCACATGTGCAATTAACACTAAAGAAAAGCCAAGAACCACATCATCCAGAAACCTGTAGTTTCTGCTATGATGGAGACTATGTAAACAGAGAAACTGCAATACCAGATGAAACCACAACCCCATATCCTGTCTCCACTAGAAGCCTGCACCATATGTTTTAGGTGAAAATGCAAAAATCCCTGCAGTATGCACTTTCAAAATACTCTACCCACAGGGACAATTTTTTCCCATCTTTATTAGTTAGAGAATGGCTTGTATCCTCAACATCAGGTTTATATCCTTTTAAAAGCTCTTGGAACTAGATTCCCAGCTGATATAAACCAATGCTGCTCCACTGAAGTCAGATCTACAGCAACTGATGCTCTGCAACATGTAATTTTATAAAATATCCTGTTAATCTGAGAAATGCGTTTTATTCAATCTTTTTAGAATTCTGCTAAGCTCATGGCCTCAATGAAAACTGATGGCAATCAGCTGCATAGGTTCATTGTATATGTGCTGTGTTTTGTTGCAATGAAAATAGAGATCTATGAAGTGTATTTTTGCTAACTCCAAGCCCACATTCATAAAAGCTGATTTATCTCTGCCAACATGCCTCTTACGAGTAGAATCTCACTTTTCTACATTTTCTGCTCATGTTTCTAATCTCTCTGGATTCGTTTTTATTCCTCTTTAAGAGAAAAATACGTAGCTGTTGAGGAGCTGTGCAGTCCTACCACTGTACCATTTTCCAGGCAGAGAACATATAATTCAAAGAAACATCAGAACAAAACAATCAGGGCCAAACTCTCCAGTGTGTTGTGGATAATGTGCTGCTTTCCTGCAATACAAAGTAGCCAAAACCTTGACTTAACTAGCTCCTTTATTCTTCTGGAGTGGACCACATCAGGTAGTTTTGATCAGTAAAAATGCGTCTTCATTTTCAGAAAGGACCACCTATTTTGGCTGCCCAGCTTTAGACATCTTAAAGGGGGGCTTCTTAGACAATGAACCTTCAAACCTTCTGCCTTCAAACAGAGTGCCTGCAATCCCTTGTGGCTTCTGAAAGTTTAGCAACTGATTAGTGAATTTCATGTAAATATGACCCTCAAGTAAACCTAAAGAAATTGCATCAGTCAATCCATTTCAGGCTTGTTATGGCAGCACAAGATCAATGAGGAGGTCTTTTCCTGCTAGTAATGATTAGCTGAGTTATGGGCCTCAGGCAAAAACCTTAGTTTGTCCAGACAACTGCCAGGAAGTACCCTCCCCATAGGTTATTATTGCTTAAATAGCAGTCAGGGAGAGAAATGCAACATATTTGAGCAATAGCTGATATACTTCATGGGGTAACATCCCCAATCTTGTATAGAGTTAAGTTGCCAAGAAGACAGTTGATTATAATATCATTTGCTTGGTGTGTGTCGTTCTCTTTATGTTTAGGTCATGTGAAGTCTGAGGTCATATGAGAAAATGCAGATATTGGTTTAGAAATGGGTATTCTTCAGAGCAATATCACATGCTATTCTGTAGTCATATGCTCTGATAGAGCAAACATCTGCACACAGTGGGTGCCTCTACACATGTGCTTTAAGTAGCCTATTTTACTGTGAATTAGAGTGTCACATCAAAAACTGTGCTACCATGCTACTTTATATTAAGCATCACTAAAAAAGTTTGTGCTTTCACTATTGCACATTAGGGCATCCTAATGCGCATTTATTTAGTATCTAACAGTTTAGAGTATTTTTACACATGCTCCCAAGACAGTGCCGGGTACTTTTAATTAGTGAGCCATGTTAATTAAAAGCACCCATGTGTTGTGTGTATCAGTGGTGCAGCACACCTCTGCACTGAGAAAATGGTGGTGTTGCACTTTGAACTAAAGCACAGCGAACGTGTTTTAGTTCAAAATGCACTCCTGCCAATTTCTCAGTGTGGAGACACTGTTCTGCTGATACACGTGATGTGCAAGGCTGCCAGAGTGCATCAATTTATGCGGGTTAATTTATGTGGATTTCCCACATGTTAGAACAGACTCCCCGGATCTGCGTAAATGCCCACAGGTACTAAATTTTAATGCACAGTAGGAAAAGCACATTAATGAACGGATAGATGTGCCCAGTATTAACTAATCATGGGATGACTCTTGTGGGTAAAGAGCATGTACAAATGCTTGCAGGACCAGGGCCTTAAAGGCTAAGTTTCCAGAAAGGCTAGTTCAGGAAGGGAAAAGGCATGTTGAGGGAGAGGTCTGCTGGGATTTGATTTATGAACAGGACATCCTGCTTGGTTCTTTCAGATCTTTAAGATATTATTCTAGTGAGTCCTGTGGGTTATTGTGATGGTAAGCAAACAAGCCTTCCTTCTCATTTGTCTGCAAAACACTCTCTGGGCATCAGATCAATGCCAAACACTTGACATATTTTATCCCATTGCATCACAAATGGTTACAGTACAGTGTTAAAAATGAACAGCATTTGTTTAGCTCAAAGCAAAGGGGCCAAAGTACCTTTAATGTATTAGGGAGTGATATGTGGACTCAGAACC
Source organism: Crocodylus siamensis (assembly GCF_052110815.1). Lineage (NCBI taxonomy): Eukaryota > Metazoa > Chordata > Crocodylia > Crocodylidae > Crocodylus > Crocodylus siamensis. The sequence goes on along the minus strand of NC_143395.1, from coordinate 259,916,882 downwards.
CAATGTCAAGATTGTTATCATACAGGGAGGGTTGCTGCCCAAGAGATGTGCACCTGGGATTCCGGGTTCCCATCTCTGCCACTGGCTTGTGGTGTGACCTTGGGCAAGTCGACAAAGGCAACACTTTTCAAAGTGCCTTTGTAATATTGCTGGATGCTGCAGAATATACACATTGGCTATGTTGTGATAGACTGAATGCATATATGTTGGCAGTGCTGGGAACCTTGGGCTTTGGATGCTAATTTCATGCCTTGTAGGGTCTGATTTTTCAGAGCTGTTGAGTGTTTGAGATGTGTACTGTTTTCATCTGGAGCTGTGGCTGGTCAGTGCCTATGTCTGAATACTGGCCCTACTTCCTTACCTAACCAGGATGTTGTAAGGTTTGTGAACTGCTCTGAGAGCCTTGAAAGAGGCTATAAGAACACACTATTAATAAAACAAATTGCCTTAGAAGAGATCATGTGTTCACTTCAGCTGAGTGTGGTTAGTGCAATGAAGACATGGCAATTTCTGTAGCTAACCACACCCACAGGAGTGATAGGACTTCCATCATACCCAGCTACCTTTTACTTCCCACCCCAAATGGCCAGGTACCCACTTGTAGCTGGCTTAATCAGCAGTGGCTTTCAGGATAAGCCTGGAGCAAGGCCGATACTTACTTACACCTCTGGAACCCAAGGCATCTCAACCTTCCACCCCTGCCCCAACACTGTCTCCTGCTAGCTATTTATCTAAGGTAAATCTACTCAGCTGGTTGGTTTGTTTGGTTTTTTTAAACCTGCTTTATTTCTAACATCATTTTGCTCCTCTTCCTTTTCTGAGCCTGCATGCCTGTGACCTAGAGTCACATTTTCTGCATTGCTGAATGCTGCAGAAATTATATAAGTCAGCTGTATTGTGACAGACTGAGTGCGTGCATGTTATTGGCAGATTTAAATCATCCTGTTTTAGAAGAACAGCTGACTATTCCAAGCATAGTGTGATCCCTTTCTCATTACCGTGTGGTTGAGTTGAACAGGGAGACTTCATAACCTGCTCTTAATCGCCCTGCTTTATTGTTTTATCAAGAGCTAGGGCAGTTCATTCATACCTCAAGGCAAAGCAAAAAAAACAAGTAGATGACTCACCACCACTCTGCTTGACAGTGCATCTTCCCCTTTGATGAAGGTGAAGTCCAGTTGATTACATCATTCCCAGAGCAAAGCAGTCCTGCCCAGGGTACCCACAGCTGTTCAGTCAGGAAATACCCATTTCTAACCTTGACAGGAAAACCCCAGCTCAGAAGCATCCTCTAGGTATGCAAAACTGCTAAAATTAAAACATTTTCATCCAGGGGATGCATTTGATAACAGCTGCGTGACCTTTGAATCAGTTGTGAACCTAGAAAAGGATTATTTGTAACAGCTGGTAACAGCTGGAATTTATCTCTGATGCAGCTGGAGGCTTTGCAGTGGTGGCTGAGCACATGTGAATTCACCACTGTTTTATGTCTCTGCTTCCTGCAGTTTTACAGCTGCCTGTCCTAAAACTTCTGGTCCAACTCTTCAGCTAGTTCCAGTCAGCATAGCTTCATCTAAATCAGTGGTTTATATTCCACCCTGGTTCATACCAGTGGCACACCTGGCTCCTTACGTTGATTCTAAATCCATTCAGTATTATAGCAATGGTTGGTTCTGAGGCCTGATCCCAAGAGGTGCTGCATGATTGAGGGAAGAGTCTTGAAATCTCTGTGGCACAGAGGTTAATTGACTTACCCAAGATCACTTGGGGAATCTGTGGCAGAATCAGACTCAAACCCAGAGCTCTTTAGTCCCAGTCCAGTGTCTCAGCCACCAAGGAACAGGCACAGCTTATCAGCACAACCTTTCAGGGTGAAGCAGTGAGACCAGAGGCAGATGAAACGGGGGAGGTTCCATCAGAGTACACTTACAGTTACCTTCTTGGAGAGAGAGCCATGGTGTTAATAGCTAGTCTGCTGAATATAAATGAATGATGGCATCCTTAGAGGCAGAGAAGAGATTGCAAGGTGATCTTCAAGAGTTTTCAAAGTTAGGAAAGGGATTGGTAAGCTTGATAGAGAAGTGTGAGTGTTGAAGAAGGCACAGAAAATTAAATGGTGTATTTCAAACATCAGAGGCCACTGCTTACTCAGTGTAAATCAGCATAGATAGCTCTGCTGACCTAAGAGTCATGCTGACTTGCATCTGTGAGGATCTAGTCCTTAGAAATGAGGATATAGGTGCTGAACTGTGGCACAGCTGTTTCTCACAAGGGAAACAATCACTATATTGATGAAGCTACTAATAGAAGTAATTGACTATATTTTAATGAACATGAGAGCTACCAGTAAACACTTTTTGAGGGGTAGAAGGTAGGGTAGGAAAGGTTACAGTGCAAAGTACGCCAAGCAAACAGGAGAGTATGGGTTTGGCTAGCTCACAGCTGTTTCATGATACTTAATTCTCCCATCTTCTGGCATACATTTACAACCAAAATAGAGTCAGAGGGATGTTAATGTGAACAGCCTGTTGTAGAGTCGGTCCGATTCTTCTCCACACTGTTGCTGATGCAACTCTGTCAACTTTATTGGAGCAACACAATCATAAAACCCATTTAAATTAGTAGAGAATCAGACCTGATGTGTCTAAATTTGTCAACAGGACTGTAGTTGCCCAAAGGGAAAAAAAAAGTGCTCTGAGTTTATATCTAAGCTTCCAAAGTGCCACACAAGGATTTACAGAAATAAATCCAACTCAAACACTGAAGTTTTCGACAGCACAAGGATTTAACTTTGAAATTTTGTTGTCTGTGATGTGATTAATGAGCTTTTCTTCACATATAGCAGATATTTAAGCTCTCTGTGTGTGTGTACGCAATAATTGTCCAGCTTTACAAAGATGAGACGCTCCTTCAGTGTCTGTCCTGTAAAGAGACTTCAGTTTCAGTGCGCTTCAAGATAGCACTTTTGTGTTAAGTGGAACCAAAATCCTTTTCCAATGAGTGTTTGCAAGCGGGGCCAATTTGTGACGTCTGTTATTCTAAAATAAGTAGCTTCCATACAGTGAAAATATGCTCCACTTGTGCTGCTAATCTCTCTCACACACAAAGAAGTGTTTAGAAGGAAAGTTATTTATTGTGACCAGTAAGTGAAGGTTCTCAAAAACATTTGTAATTATTATTTTTGGAGCCAGACCATTCTAGTTTTTCGATAAGTTGCCTTCTTCAATTCATGTATTTCTAACATCTATTCTTGTCATTTCATACTGAAGTCCTTAATTGTCTGTAAGAAGAACTAAGGCCTGTTGCAATGCAGCAATTCAAAATCCATTTTCCTCATCAAAATTGCCAACAAAAGAATTTGTTCTCTTCAGTTATAACTGTTGCAGGACAGAAATTCTGCTTCAACATTAAATAGAGCATCTCAAGTTGTTTTTAAAAAGATAGGTTAAAGTCCCTATCTTGATATTATAGTTGACATCATTATGGCTTTTGACACTTACACTGTCATTAATAGATCAGGTTTTTCAATACCTCTGTGAAGCACATCAATGTTATCTCCATTCAGCAAATGCAAAACCAAGGCACAGAAAAATTAAATGACTCGCCTGAGGTCACAGAGGATTCCCATGACACAGGAACTTACCACAAAACGTATGTGACTAACTGGTGCAAATATAGCAGTAATGAGGCTGAATACTTCACAAGGAAGCCATAGAATGACTATGTCTATCTAGTATATTTGTCAAAAATGACAAATAATGAACACATTTGTGCAAGTTAAATAGGTTTGTGGATAATCTGCTAAGAGGAAAACAAACACAAAAAAAATCCTCAAACCCAACCTTGGTGCAGTTAATTTATCCAACTCTATCTGTCAGATAGGAAATAATGATTCTATAGATGGATAAATTGCAGGTATTCCTGTGATGAATTAAGAGGAAATGGCACCAAGGAAATGTTAAATCATTCACCTACATCTACAAAGAATATCTACGGCAGAGCTGAGCATAGAATCCAGGTCTCTAGTTCTAGGCTTTTTTCAGTTTTCCAAGACTCCAGCTAATATGCCAGGTTGTGTTTATCAAAGAAGATGTCCTTGTGGCCTTCAGTTTTTATAAGAACTGAGTCCTGTGAGCAAATGCTTCTTGATACTAATCATGGTTGAAACTGGTTTTATTCCTTGATATAAACACATAAAATGGGCTATACCAGAAAGGAATTTCTGTTAACATCCTGGTATGGGATGGTAATTGAACTAGTTATCTTTGACAATTTACCCCTTTCAAAAATGCTGTAAATATTAGTCAAGACATTGGTACAATTTTCTTTATGCAAAAGAGATGTGAGATGTTGATTTGGCTACTGGATCCATTAAGGTTGGAGACTTGCACTTTCACAAAGTTCCATGGACTTCAGTGGGGCTCTGCCCTGGTCCAAGGGCCTGTTTACATCAGGATCTCGTGCCTACTTCCAAGTTATGGGAGGCCTGATGCCTAAACTGATTTTCTCCATTGCATTTTGCATTGCTGGGATGTGTTTTAATACCTGTCTCTAAGTCTTCCCATTCTAGAAACTGATGAGCAGATACCTTTGGAGGGAGACTCAAACACAAACCAGGAGCATGGCTTCTGCTCTTTTTGAATCTCTTTCCCTTTCAAATCCCAGGACACACTTCTAGTATGAAACTGATATTGACGTATGTAGTTGAGGTGGGGAGGGGAATCCTTTCAAGTAATTCAGAATTGTTGAGCTTATAGCTTATCTATGCAACCACACATTATTATTGCTATTATAATCTTCCAGATACAGGTATTGGAACTGAATTTCCCTGTATGGCCCCAGGCAGCATGCTCAAAGGACTGACAACACTTAGAGAGAGGTTAGGCACAATTCCTACTGAGTTTTTGTACTTTCTGCTGAGATTGGCAATCAGTGCCAGCTCTGACGTGGACACCTGTTAGATGGGAATGATGCTGAGGCCAACAGCTCCAGTGGTCACTAGATAGCCAGTTGATGAGTCACTGTTTGGTCACAGCTTGTCCCAGGAGTACTTTGAACTGGTAGGGGTGAAGGTTCATCATTCCTTCACTAGTATCTTGAGTAACGGAGTTCTCTTGTGTGAACAAAATTTATAGGTGTCTAAGTGAACTTTTTTCCTTGGTTGCAAGCAAGAATTCTGATAATGTGACAGAAGTATAATAGAGCTTTATGCAAGCTATTGAGCTGGGCTAGGACTTACACCAGGGTTCAAAATTAGATTACTCATCCCTAAAAAGTATGCTTGGTTATTTTTTCTTTTACGACAGTGTATATCAATAAAACACAGGCTATTCCATGGCTTTGTCCTACTTTCCATGAAATGGAACTCTCCTCTGAAAGCTGTAGCCGTTCACATCACCCAATCTGCCACCTGTTGAAGTAATTTAAGATTTACTAGCAACAGCAGAGTGTTAATGTCTGTTATAGCTCTCCTGAAGATAGCAAATGCCTTCCAAGTCCCTTGGCCTTTACGTCAGTGTTCATCTCTTAGCTTAGTTCAAACTTGGCCAGTAACCCCATGGCCATTTGGAGTGAATCATGCTGAGAAGTACATATCTTTGCCATTCACTGAAACTTCAGGGATAAATGAGTCACTTCACGATATAGCAAGTCATATTTTGGTATTTCTAGGTATGCAAGGGAATGACTGTTTATTCTTAGTTGTTTTTCTGCAGTGTGAATGCATCTTTCTGCCTGCAAGGTTCTTTTTGACAGCCATGTGCTCATACTTGGCTTATGTAGAGAGGCGTAACGAGCAGTTTTTGTGGCCTGGACTCTAGTAGCAGCCAGGCTGGCAGCAGTGGTAGTCGCCGATTTTTGGGTCCTCTTTTAATTAGTGCCCAGGGTTGGTGCTTGCTTACCCATCCTCACTTATGCTACTGCTTATGTATAAACTGCTATAATGGATGACTTATTTACTTACTCCCTTATTTGCAGCAGTGCAGTAGAACTGAAGGCAGCAGAAAAAGCTTACAGCTGCCAATTTGTTGGAGGCAGCCTGGAGACCGAGCGTTGTTGCTAGGCTGGTCTGTCAAATGTGTTTTCAATACTGCAGTGAAATGTTCTCCTTTTCTGGCATCTATTTGCATTTTGAGTCATTGGGTCTGTCTCTTCAAATGTTCAATGATAGACATTACATTCACTCAAAGAAAGAAAACACTGGTCCCTCTGTAGTTCGTGGATAGAACCACCGGAAGATGACTCTTGCTGTATATATGAAGAGCTCCAGGCACTGATTTACCGAGTTCAGACAGAACAAAGAAAGCACAGCCATGTGCATGTCTCCAGTAGAGAAAAGAACCATGCTTAATTAAAGTAGAGGGTGGAACCAGTATGAGTCCAAGTGGTGCTGTTCATCCGTGCTGGCTGTGTTGATGTGTGTTCTGAACTGGTGCAGTGTTGTTCAGTGTCTGCACTCACGCTGTTTCAATCTGCTTCAGCTGCAGCGACCTCTGGGAACAATCCCACAATCCCTTGCATTTCTCCTAGACAAAAGCATGCACTCAGCTTCACCCAACATATCTGATTCCTTTCTGGCAGATATGTCACTCCCACCTCCAGGACATCCAAGACAGGTTTAAGGAGGCTGTGAGTCAGCAGATGTCTGCCAGTACTTGCCTGCAAGGTTCTGGCCCTTGCTGACAGAGGAGCCCCATGGTTTTGACACAGCATCTTAGGTAGAACATCATGGACACCAAAGGGTTTTCTCCGTCATGTCTGGAGGGCAAGCAAGCACAGCTTTCTACAGTGTTTGAAAATCTTTAAAAAAGAGCTCCTTATTTTTGACTATATTAAAACCCCTCATTATTACAGATACATACTGTGTTGTGTTCCAAGAAGAAGTCTAGTGATGTAGTAACATTCTCACATGGAGTAGACAAGGTCTCTGCCCTAAGGAACTCGCAGCTCAACAATTTTATTAGTTACTTCAAGGCTCAGGCAAGCTTTTCTATCTTGTGAATTTACAAGCAGACTTCTTCTATCACAGCTTGAGGAGGAAATCACAGTCCCCTTTGCTCTTGACACTGTATTTAATTCACCCTTCACTCCCTCTTTTTACCTGTGCTTTCACACTTGCAGGGTAGAGTTTAGCTCTGTTCTGGAACACTGACCAGTCACCATCCCAAACCAGCTGGAACCAAGATTGAATTCCAGCTATATTAAAACACATCTGGTCTCAATTGCAGATTTTTTTTTTTCCTTTTACTCACCTCCCTGCAACCTTCAATAGTAAAAAATTTTCATGGATACTAACTATAACAGATAAAAGAGATACCAGGAATATTTTAATATCATGTTGGCTTATAGGCTTGGTAAACACTATAAATCATACTGACAGAAACAGAGGTCTGTGACAGAACTTTCACGTCAAGCTTTTTGTGTGATGTCAAAATAAGGTGAAATGACCAACTTGAAAATCTTAGCTTGTTCCCCTTCTGAGTTTATGTAAGTGAAAGAATCAGTCCTTGCACTTCTTTCAGCATTATAAAATAGGGCGAAATGTTATCCAAAGTGGTATTTTTCTGTCATGTTTTCCCTCGGGCTTTTGTTCAGTGGAAATATGGGTCTCTCTCCCAGCAGCTGGACACTGCCTCAGCTCAGACACTAGGTCATTTGGGAGCAGGGTGACAGGACATAACTGATGAGAAATATTTCTATGTAAGAGGCACATTGTCTGTTCTATAGGAAATAATTGCTGGCAAGTGACTACATCACTGGCAAAAGACCATATATCTCATGATGGCAGAGGAAATCAGTGTAATAAATGTATGGTAAGAATACAAAGGCTGAGTGAGAAGCAAGTTAAATTAATTGTACCTATGGAGAGGCCTTTTTTGTACACTACAAAGGAAGGAAAAAAAACCCAAAAAGCACAGAGACTGTAGATAAGATCAGAATACGTAGACTAGCTTTTGCTAGGGTGGGAGGGAGTGCAAGTTGACAGATCATCCCAAAGCCATTACTCTAAAAATTAAAATGTTGGTGGTCAACTTACTTTCTTGAATGTGGGGGTTATAGACACTGCTGTGCCTTACCCATGCTATCCTGATGGGCTGTTAGGTTTGGGTGGATTCTTGACTTTGACCTTGTGCTGTACACTCACTAGTTTTGACACTACTTGATGAGCTGCACAATAGCACTCATCAAAGCAGTGCTTTGTACACTCTAATTAGGAGCACATTTGTGCTGTAGAGATGGATGACAGAACATCCCAAGACAAACCATGTGACTGTGTCCCTGGAATTCAGCTGCAGAACACTGCATTTGTCTAATCTGGCCTGCTGTATAACATATGACTTAGAACTTCACCCTGTAGTTTCTGATGCTAGGCCTGTCATTGAATTATAGCTTATTCTCTGTGGAGAGCCAACCTTGATTTAAAGTTGCACAGAACTGTTTTCCAACTACTCAATTGGTCTAATAAAAGATATCGCATCTACCCAAAGAACCTTGCCAACCTTGATTTAAAGACTTCAAGTGATAGAGAATCTACCATATCCTGGTTTACTGTAAGGTGTTGAAATGGCTAATAGCTCTTGGTGTTAAAAACCATGGGCCTTGTGTCTAGTTAGATTGTCTACATTCAGCTTCCAGACACTGATCTAGTCATGTTATCTGCTAGATTAGGGAATCAACTTCTACTCAATATCCTTTCCTTCTGAAATTACCTGGGGGCACGTGAGGCCCTGCTGTTATTTCCATTCCAAAAGCAAGTGATAAAACTGATGCTCCAAAGGCTTGGTCCCGTGCGGTGCTAGGCAGATCTGCATGATCATGAGCACATTCATTTTCTGCTGGAGTCCATGACAGCTGAAGGAACATAGACTTTCCAAGACATCCTCTGTATCTTGCAGGAGTGACTCCTAAATCAGTGGTCAGTGGGTGAAAGGAGAATATTGCAGATAGGTCAGGTACTCTGTATTATGTGGAAAATATTAATAGGTCTTAGGCTTTTTTTTTTTTTTTTTTAAGTGAAACCTGTTATTCTTTTATTTGCAAAGAAACACAATGTACTTATCAAAGCCAGGAACACAGAGTTGTTTGCTTAACTGTGGCATTTTTCAGCCTCTGCTCCCTAGAGGTGCAGATGAGACGCTGAGAAATGATTATTTTGTGGGCTAATAGCTATGTAAATATTTGAGAAAATAACTTTTTGTGTAAATCTTTTTCAGTCTGCAGCCTGGGCTGCTCTCTAGGGCTAATGTGTCTGTAAAATCTAACCTCTTCCGTCTATTTGCTTTTGTAACCTTATTTTCAGTTGCTTTGGGTCTGTTGATAGAAAAAGATGCAGTAAAATTACTGACAGTCTAGAGCAGTGCTTCTTAAACTATCTGATGTGGCGGACCGGCAATTTTTTTTCCAGTGGGCCAGGGACCGGTGCCCGGTTCAGCTGGTGGCAGCAACTGCAAGTAACAGCACTACACAAATGCGCGACCAGCTGTTTCTTTCTTTTTCTTCACCTTGCATGATGTGACATCACCTGGAGTGTTGGAATGTACAAACCGTGGTGCTATGACATATCAGTGTTATGCTTCTGAAAATATATTTCTTTTTTTCCTGACAACTCGCTGCAGACCGGCGACTGGTGGCTCGCGGACTGGCACCGGTCCGTGGAACACCACTTTGAGAAGCACTGGTTTAGAGCAGTAGTGGCAAACACTTCTGGCATGTGTGCCACAAGTTAAGCACCCCACCCTGGGGTGCCAGAATGGAGGCAGTGGAGCTCCAGCCCAGTGGGGCAGAGTAGCATCAGGGCACTGCTGCAAGATGACATGTCACCACCAGGAACCAGATTAATTCTTCCATGGCCCTGTAAGCACAGTCACTTTATATGGAGAGTGAAAATCCCAAACCCTTAATGTGGCAGTAGGTGCAGGTCTTATCCTTTGCCTGTGGTGGTGACACTTCCTCTTACTGAAGTCTTTTGACTCTTTTCCATCCCATGCAGCTGTTGACTCGAGGCCCTTTGCCCATTGGTGCCCCATTTCCTGAGAGGCCAGGACTATAATGCCACATGCTGATTGGCTATGCCCATTTTATGGCTTTGCATTGTTTAGACTTAGAATTTAAAAAGAAAAAAGCAAAAGCATGTCTTGTAGGGAAACCACTGCTGTGCGCTAGTTGTGCACAGAATCTTTGGTGAGAGAGGTCTATGGCTGGGGCGGGGGGGCAGGTCTATGTCCCTTCTCAGCTACAATAACTTTATTATTTAATGGCCACAGGTGCAAATGGTGTCCTAAACCTGTGACAGCTTCAGGTGAGATACTTTCAGTGATGGGTTTGCCATGTGCCTCGTGACAACTTCTGGGCCCGCACTTTCCATGGGACACGCAAACAGGCCTAGGTATGGAGCAGCACTCTGGCATCTGCAGGGCCTCATGAAGTGGCACCTTCAGAGCCCATGATACTGACAGAGCAACTTGTTTCCTTGGGAAGCTTCAGGCCACAGGCTACCTACAGGGTGTCAACGAGGTCCCCTGGAACATCCTGCCCCTGCTTCACTGGGTAGCCCCTTCAGCAGGGACTTATTCAACAGGGTTGCCTCTGGTGACACCCTCAGTGATTCCATGGGGCAGTGGGATGTAGTGTCTCTGAGGGCTGGCTCTGGGGCAGTGTCACTGCATGGGAACCCGGTCTCAGGACTCTTTGTGGGGCAGTGACATTAGATCTGTGGCTCTAGGTGTAACTGGGGAAGCACCCTGGATGGAGGGCTCGGTGTGGGGCAGGCAGGGCTGCATGAGAGGTGCCTTGCTCTGTTTTGGGTATGGACGGCTGTGTGAGGAGCAGAAACGGGGTCAACTTCACTCTGGGCTCCTTGGCCTTGAAGCTTACTGCAGGCATGCAGGTCCTGGTCTGGGACTGCCAGGCTGGGCTGGGCCAGGCCAGAGGCATAACTAACCAGTTTTGAACCGTAGGCAAATCCCCCACGTGCCCTGTGGTGGGGATAGGGGGGTTGCTGAGCACCAGAGAGGAGGGAGAAGGAAGGAGGGTGTCAGTATTATTTTCCTGGGAAGACAAAGACCCAGTGGCTGCTGCAGTTGTCTTGCACCCAGCCCCTGTGGCCAGGAGGCAAGCGACTGAGTTGTACACCCAGCCCATCCAGTTAGGGGGCTGCATCCTGCATGCAGCCCTTCTCGCTGGATGTGCAGGGTTGTTTCTGCCCAGCCCCTCCAGCAGAGCTGAATTTGCTGTGGAGCAGCTAAGTAGGTCAGGGGAGGCAGTACAAATCCTGATTCTGTCTTTCCCTCCTCTCTTCACTGGCAGCCCTACTCCTACTCCTAACCCCAGCCATTTCCCCTCAACTGCTAGCAGCCTTCATGCGCCACACACAGCAGCAGCACATGCTAGTCAGTCACCCCTGGTCTCAAGTTTGCAATAATACTGTTTACAGAATGCGGACACTTTCCAGGTAGTGACCTAAATCTCAATCCCACCGAAGTAAACAGAAGTTTTGCTATTTACTTCTACAGGATCAGAATATGAGACAAGAAGAACACAAGGTCCCCCTTACCAGCTCTTTGTCTAAATGAAATGTATATCAAGAGAAATATTTTAGCTAAATGATTATTAAGAATCCTTGACTTTGGCACTGTTTTTTAAATCCAAATCTAGAATGGCTTTTGAGGAAATGAATGGGAAAAATACAGGGCAAATTTTCTTCTCATTCCCATAAATTAAAGTCACTTGCGTCATCAAAGCCAATGATCTTGCACCAGTATTGGTAAGGGGAGCATTTGGCTTTCCGGAGTACTTGTTCTGTATTTTCCAGCATTGCATGCCAGCAATTCCTTTGGTTCTTCTGAAAACTATAGTGTGTTTATTTCTTGATGGCATGATCCGAAACTCATTGACATCAGTGGAGAAAACATTGTTGACTTCAGTGGGCTTTGTATCATGCCCTTAATTAAGCCACGGAGAAGGGAAGAGTCCCTACTTTTTTTTAATTAAACCTTTTACTGGTCAAATTGTCCTGCCTACCTGGGGTTATTTTGCTACTGCTTACAGCACCCTGCTAGCTTGGGCCATCAGAAACTAGTAAATGACTAGCAGATGGATGATGGAAATTCATGCGATACTGCTGTCCTAAACTGGATTAGTAATTGCCCTTTAAAATCATCCATTTTTCTTCCCTACTTCTGCCCCAGACTCTGGGTTCCTTCTTAACTTCACTAGTGCTAATCTAAAATTCACCTGTTGAGAGCTGGGCCACATGTTTTTAAAAACATAAGTAGCTTCCTCCCTTTCTTTTACTTGCCATTGCACCTGCTGCCATCTCCTGCTCCAAAGTGGATTTTGTCTGAGTAACAGCAACCAGCCCTTTTCTCTGGGACTAAAATGCTCTGAAGGCATTAACACATCTGCCAGGTGGAGAACATTCAGGGATTTTCTGGGATCCATGATGCCCACCCAAAGTATGGATCTCTTGAGATACCATAATACTGGAAGCTGTAGAGAAACTTGCCTGAGAAGAGGCAGTAGTATGGGGGATTTCTGGAAAGGAAAGCAACTTAAAATATTAGACAGGAAGAGGGGAAAGAGTCAGTGAACACATCTACATGAGACATTTACTCAGAGCTGCCCAATTAGCTCCACAGTAAAGTCTCCACATTTACACATGTGGCCCTATTAGGTTGCAGTAAACTAATAAACATAGGTTTATTAGTGGCCATAGGTTAGTATTTTTAAATACAAGTACTGTCTTTTGGCAGCATTATTTACTGTGCAGCAGTGCATATGTAGATGCTGATAGGGCTGGCTGGGGCAGGAGGGTGCTTCAGTTCAGGGTCTGCCTGCTGGCTAGCCCCATACTGGAGCACTTTTGTGCTCCAGCCAGCCCCTCTGCAGCATGTTGAGCCAAGTTGGAGCAGCCTTGAGCTGGCAGACTGACCCTTCAGGCTGCAGTCCCAGGCACGCCTGTAAATGTGGTGCCCTGGAGCAATAAACACCAGTACGATATGGACCAAAGTTTATTGCTTTGCATTAATTGCATGTGTACAGGCACCCAGTAAGGAGGAAAGACTGGGAACCCTCTCAGCTGTTAAAGGAATAACCAAACAGGTGCAGTGTGGAAACTTTCAGAAAAATCTGCTGTTTTACAGGTGGATCAAGGGTGATCCTGTGCTGTTAGATTTTGTAGTCTGCTGATCACCTCAACCTGAGAGGCAGAGATTTTATACAATACCTCAACTCTTCAGAGAGAATGTTTGGAACTGCTTCCAGATCCAAGCCAGGTCTCGAAAGCTCTGCTAAAAAGGGCTTCTGCTCTTTGGAGAGCGACCTGTTTACCCCTGGGTTATTTGAAAAACACATTCTCAATTTGTTTCATTGGTTTCATTGGTGAATCCTCTTTGAAATTAGAAGCCCAATGAACAAAATGACTTTTGGCATGACTTATACTTTAGGTTGGCTCTGTCCAAAATAATAACAGCAAACAAACAACAGGCTGTTTCCTAGGATGGTTTTCTCTCATGAAATGTGCCTTATTTGTAAGGAGGACTTTGGAGCTGATCTCTGTCAAAACAATTCAGTGAAACAAGGAAACACAGAATATGGAAATCTATTAGGTTCTGAAAAATCATCCAAACTAACATTTTTCAAGTTCGTCCATGGTACAATTGTATTAACACTAAAGGTCAGGATAAGGTAGCTAAATTTTATGTGGAAAAAGATAAGAAGGCAGTGGAGACATCTAAGGAGGAACTCGGCGTAATTGGAGCCTAAGGAACAGCAGAGGGAAGTGACATTTTTAGCTCCTCCGGAGAGGAGAAAAGTAAGATGTAGGAAGTTCAGAGAAGAGGAGGAGGCAGAAGCGGTCAAGGTGAGAAATGGCCAAATCACAGACCAAAGTTTTGGCAATAGGGATGGGGGAGAGAGAGCAGATTTAAAAGCTCATACAGATAAAACAGCAAGTGGGGATTAATTACTGTCTGGATGCGGGGGGAGAGAAGGAGGGATGACTCGGTGGTGATGCCATGATCATGGGTGGAGGTGAGGGGGAGTTTTGATGATGCAAAAGCAGGGAGGAAGAGGGCAGGCAGAGGAGTAGGGAGTGAAGATGAGAAATCACACAGTAAAAATACATGGTATTTTAAAACATGAGCTAGTTTAGGCAAGCATATGGAATTCTAATTATTTGTAGAAAATGCCCAGACCAAGGACATAAATCCATGGATGGGAAATTGATTCCTAGCTCCTGAAATAGCAAGGAAGGTGAGGGAGGAAATTCAAGAAAGAAGTGGCAATAAAATAAAGCATTAATACTTTAGAGTCTACAAGTCAGGAACTTTCTTAGAAGTGCCTTGGTGATCTATGAATCTAAAGTCAGTTTTCAAAAGTGATTTAGGGGAGTAAGAACTACTTCCTTAAATTTATGTAGGTGCCTAAGGAAGCAGATAGGTGCCCTGGGAGATTTTCAGGAGTCCCTGGGAGTCCAGTTTTCATTGACAAGTTTAGAAGTTAAGCACCCAGACCACAATTCAAATTAGTTTCTTGGCTGCTTACACTTATGTGTTGCAACACTTAAGTATTAGGCTTCTTGCTCTGGAGGGCATTTTAATTTGACTGGGTTTGGTAGTTAGGTACAGTTCCTGGAGAGACTTCAGAGGTACTTAAGAATGATTCAGATTTAGGGGCATAGGTGTTCTACATAGAGAATGGGGAATGGTAGGTACCTCCAAAGGGTGATTCAGAAGGTTCAGAGATGTATAGACGTAGCCAATAGGAAATACCAAGCCAAGGCGTATGTCTGAATTCCACCTTCCTCCTGTGTGGTTATGGTGCCTGACTCATACTGTCCATTAGGCACCTCTGTTCCCTCACAATTCACACCACCTAGTTCAGTGATTCTCAGCCAGGATGCTGGAGCACTCTTGGGTGCCTTGAGATCCTTTCAAGGGTGCCACAGGGTGTCACACAGTGTGCCAACGTGATTCACAACATAGACTCTGAGATTTTCAATAGGAATTCATTGTGTTAAAACCAGGCTGCCTACTGTGGTTTTTCTGAGTTCTTTGCAGCAGCAGAATTGCTCTATTATTTTTTCTGTAGTCAAAAAAGAGTGAAAGCTGAAGAGCTGGCATTTTCTGAGGGGTGTCTTAAATCCAACGAGAGGTGCCTCAAGTCTAAAAAGGTTGAGATACGCTGACCTAATCTCAGTTCTGGGAATAACTACCTAATAGTTTCAGAAGACAGGAGGAACAGGGCATGTTACCTACCGTTTCCCTCAACAGTCTACTTGTGGGAGAAAGTGGGAGACCTGGGTCTTAACCCCTCCTTAGGCTGAAGGACTTGAAACCAAACCTCTTACCACCCAGCAAACTGCCCTAAACACCAATTTACAGAATAAGCTAAAAGAAGGCACTCTCCACCCTTCCTGTGAAATATGAGCCGCTGGGCAGACAAGTGCAAGAGTCCCAAGGCCAGATAGACAGCTAACCAGAGGAAGCCGAACTGTATAGGCTAGTGGCATGCCACTGGGTGTGGGTGCCACTAGACTACAGAGTTCGACTTCTGGTTAGCTATCTGGCTTTGGGACTCTTGTCTACCCAGCGGCTCATATTTCACAGGAAGGGTGGAGAGCGCCCCACTGGGTGGGGGGATCTAGGTCTCTTTTGTCAAGATTACTTCTGCTATTTACCCAGTGGGTGTCTTGTGTAAAATGCATAAATATTGCAGGAAGCATGACTCTGTAGCCAAATGGTTATAGCACTGTAAGAGGTGGGGGGCAATCCTGGGTTTTGCTTCCTGCTGCCACGGTGTCATGCCATGGGAATTTGGCATTCACAAATGAAGGCGCTTAATGAATTCAGGTTCTTAATGAGTTTTATGGCAGCTGGCACAAGGCCAGTTTGAATCACTCTTTGGAACCTACGTGCTGAAATTCTGCCCAAGTCTCACTGAGGTGCTTAAAAATCAATTTGAATCTAGTCCCTAGGCTATTTTGAAAATCCCATTGGACACTATCTGTCTTTTTAGGTGCCTAGATACCTTTAAAAATCTGGCTCTAGACATTTAAATCCCATTGAAAGCCATTGAGACTTGGGAAAGTAGGGGAAGGGGTGGCACCTAAGGGCATATTTACATGTACTCTGGGTTTGGGGAGGGGGATGCTTTAACTAGGGGGGCTCTTGGGAGCCCCTGTAATCAAAGTGCCTGCAGCATCTCATGTATTCAGTGTCCCACACTTCAAAATGGTGGTGGTGGCTCTTTACTTGTTTGACCAGCTTTTGTTAAAGTGCCCTGTTGCCATCTTTAAGTGCAGAGACATTGAATACATGTGATGCCGAGGCTGCTGGAGCATGCTAATTAACATGCTCCAGCAGACTCTATTAATTGAGTCTGCTCCGGCCTGCTATAATTACAGTACACTGGAGCAGGAGTCGGGCATGTATACAGGTGCCCTTAGACGCTAACTGATACAATCTAAGAAAGGGTGATAGACTATACCAAATCTGTGGAATCATAAGCAGTATTAAAGTTAGAATGTGCTGTGAGCAGTCGCACATTAAAGATTAATACCATTTCTTGCCTGCACAGTTCTGACTTGCCACTACAGGGTTTGTGGACAGGGATGTGGCTAGGAGCCAGGCCCTGTGTGGGAGGAGGGCACTGGGAGGGTAGGGCATCCAGGGATCCTGGAGGCCTGCACATGGCTCTTTTTATCTTCATAGGGCAGACTGAAACTACCCTGCCATGAGCTGAGTAGTACCATGGCCCAGAGTTAACTCTTGCCTGAAGCGAAATAATTCTGAGACTCTTAGGGAGCACTTAGCAGGAGTTAATGAGCTTTAATGTGGAGATGTACACATTTCAAGTGCCTTTAGTATGGTCTGAATGCAACATGTAACTTCATCCTTTACAAAAGGCCATGAGCATGAGGACTTCCCCGCTTTCTGCATTAACTGGTTTTCAGGGACTCAAGCCGGGTGGAATAGAACTGTACTTAGCAGATTGAGTCCACTTAGGTGCCTAATAGGTGGAAAAGAATCTGGTCCCCCTCCCAGCTCCTAAATCACTTAGGCATCTTTGAAAATATAACCATTCATACTGGGGTGTGAGTGTGTTTACACACATGTATCAGTATGAATACATGTATCACATGGCATATATCAGTATGAATACACCTACATGGTTATCTTCCAAACTACCACCCAAAGGCCTCCCTAGGATATGCATTCACATATCCTAGGGAGGCCTTTGGGTGGTAGTTTGGAAGATGCTAGTAGTAAACTTGAGGAAAATCAGCCAGACTCCATATTTGTGTGCTTCCTTCCATTCTTTAAAGTGCCAATGTCAGACAAGGATTTTCTCTCAATCCTTGCTTTCGCACAGATGAATGAAGCAGTTGTTTGTGAGAATACCCCTACTCTTCGGCGTGGGGCCAAGGAACCAATGCACCGGAAAGCTCTCATTTAAAAGGCTGCAGTCCATGCTCAAGTTGTATATAACTCTTCTGAAGGGATGATGTGCAGCCAGGCCTAATGGAAGTTCACTGGGAAAAAGCAATGTTATGTTTAATGTCTAGCAGGATGTAAGTGGCTTTTAGGTTTCCTGTAGCAATCTACAGTTTTTGGAAATGGGCAGCCTATTTTCTGGGTGTTCAGCAGAGCAATAAATGTTATCAAAAAGGGTTAGAGTACGAACTCAGCAGCTGAGGAAATCTTTGAAGATATTGTGAGGCACAGGGAAAGTACCTCCTTTCTTATCATACAGCTGAAAGATTTTACACTTCTACAGCAAGGATGGCTAAAGAAGAATTTTGAGGCAGGAGGGCAGAGGCCCGCCCAGCAAATTGCTCCATGATGCAGGTTCAGGACCATAAGGAAAAATGTTTCAATGCTCTTTCTTCATGAAAACAGTGTAGGGTCAGATAAGGCTGGCCTTAAAGATGGATGGGTCAGAGAATGTCTGGGAATCTGGGTAGCAGGAGCATATACACATCCCCAGCTGTGTCCACTGACTAACAGGCTGTCATGGTTAGTTTTCATTTCCACGATTCCCTAGCCTTGAGGCCTGGAAGTATTAAAACAAACTGGAGAGGAAGCCAACTCTGAGGTTAGGGGCTACATGCCTTGCAGGTTTCATTAGGAGGAGGGACTTGAACCTTGGATATTCTCTCTCCCCCCTCTCCTCCTCCTCCCCCCATTCATGGGAAAGAAAAAAGGGTCCACAAGGCCTAGTTTTTGTTCTGAGGTGGAATGAAAATAAGTGACAAAACCTTGATTTTTGGCAAAACAGAATTTGTGTTTTCTGGCTATACAGCAACCCCCCAGCTCAACTTCAACTTCTACACCCTTTCCCTGCTGCCAGGCTCACATGCTTGTGCTCCAGCAGCCCAGAGCTGCCTGAGAAAAGAAAGCAAGTTTAGCTAGACATAAACACCCCTTCCCTAACCCTCCATGTAGAGTCCAGTACTAAGGTAATCTCTGGTCACCACAGCCTCCCCTGGGTGGTAGGCAGCAGGGGGCTAGGTTAGCACAGAGCAGCTCTGGGATCTGGATGCAGAAGGGGTTGTCCTGCTGGGCTGTCATCGGGGAGTTGTGGGTCAGGGTCTGTGATGATTCTTTGACTTTATCCCTTATCTTTTGGCTGCCTGAGTGCCTCACACAGCTCCTGTTCCTCTTTTCTCATTATGAATAAAACAGTCTACAGGGCCCAAGCTGCTATATCTTCCCAGCTTGTTCTGTTAAATGCCTTCATTTGACCTTCTCATTACACTGTTCCTTCATATTCAAATGTGAAGCAATGGATTGAACAGTTATATCCCTGGCTACTTGAGGCTTCCCCTGCTCCTTGCCATTTCCATACTACAGGATGTAGCTATACCACCAAAATCCACCAAGCAGGCCAAATGCGCAGAGCCCCCTTGGTGTTACAGCTTATGTCATTCCTGGAGAAGTTTTAACTATTCTGCAAAATAACTTCTTTTATCCCTATAAACCTATAGGACGCAGACAGAAGTAACAATTTTTTGCCTCATTTGGTCATAGAAAGCTGTTGATAGCTGTGACTAAACACAAGTGCACGGCTGCAGACAACTTAAACTGGTTGATCAGGTGAAAATCTGAACCCTCATTGCATGGGTTCTGATGAAGATGTTTCAAAATGGGGCATCTTCTGTAACTTCTGTCTGCCTGCCTGGTCTCCAGCAGGTGGCTTTTCTAGTTCTCCTCATGCAGCACTACACTGGTGAATACTCTGCAGTACAGACAACCCCGTTACTCCAGCATTGAAGTTCGTGCATGGACACAATGACCTGGGGAAGACATCAAATATCATTTGACTTTTAAAAAGTGAGATATCCACTACTAGCAGATGCAAAATATAGCAAAGTAGGGCTGGAAGGGACCTCATGAGGTGAACTTGTCCAGCCCCCTGCTCACGGCAGAATCTTCCCTGACTAAACTATCTAGGCAAGTGTTTTTCTACCCTACTCTTGAAAATGTCCAGGGATGGAGATTTCACAGGCTTTCTAGGTAGCATGTTCCAATGTTTGACCACCCTCATCGTCAGATAGGTCTCCCTAAAAACATAGTAGCACTGACTGTAGTTTACATTGCAAATCTGTAAAAGAAGTGAAGAGAGGATTCTAATTCTACAATCCTCAAGGATATATGCAGGTAAACAAGAGTGCCATGTAGGCTGTCTGCTGTGCTGAAAGCATAGTCTTTCCTCCATTTGAGCAGCTGCCTGTTAGAAAAAGCTACAGGGAATTATGCCATCTGTAGGTGAACATAGACTATATAGAGTCCTATAATTTAGCACACCTCTTCTTTCAAACTAAGGAAACTTTTGTGCAAACCTACAAATGGTATGCACAAAATATGTGTTTTGTCATCCACTTCCAACCACAGGCCAAGTTAACCTACAGGCCAAGGAACTCTGTCTTTAAGAGCTGAACTTCTCAGTCAAAGCATGCCAATGCTGCTTCTGCGGCCCGCCTGAAGATGCCTCTGAGAACTACACCCACTTCTACTCTATGGATGCCAAATCTGGAAATGAGACAATGAAGCTTTCCTGAGGGTACTGCCCCCACCCCCCGCTGCTCCTGAGATCTCTGTATCTCAGGTCCTTGAGTGGTAGTGGAGGTGGTGTCCTCAGGGTGGCTTCACTGCCTCATTTCTGGGTTTGGTGGGAGCTGGGGGTGGGGCACGCTTTAAAGGAGCACTGTAGAAATAGCCTGCTCATACCCAGAAGGTCTTGCTGAGGTTTTTTGTTGATGGCCAATTCAGCTTGAACTGGGCAGAAATAAGGCAGATGTCTTCCAAGTACCTTAGGCCGTAAGTCATTACTAAATCCCAGAACAAGGCCTGATAGCCTTGAATCTGTGAGCTGCAAGCCATAACTGTGACATGACTCTGTGGCTACAGGCAAATCACTCAAAATTGCTACCTCACTTTTCTAAACCTGTAACATGGGAAAAATAATCCTTACCAACCTCACAGGAATAGTGTGCTGACTAATTAGCTTGTCTTTGGATCCTGCTTCAAAAATAATATACTGAATTCATGCATGATAAAATGCCACTTAAATAGCCTAAGTTAGTTTCGCAGGGATTTTCAGTGCTTTAAATATCATGAAAAGCTGCTATCCCAAACAATATGCACTAACATATAGAGGAAACATGCGGGCAGGTTTCTCTTGCACTTAACTCTGTTAGAAATCAAAATCATCTCCTTTGAAGTTGATTAAGATACACTATTGTTATACTGGTGATATAATAATTACTGTAGGATCTTTGGCTTTGGGGAAAGAAATCATAAAGCTCTGTCATCAAAAATAGGAATTAGTTTTCAGAAACAAATCTACCTTGTTTTTCCTTCCCAAATGTAGAGATGAGTAAAAGTTTGGTAAAGCTTACATTTGGCAAAGCAGAAGATAGCATCAGATGTGCTGTCTCAGTTCTCATCATCAGGTAGGATTCCTTCTCCATAGTTTAATACAAATGGACTCTGTTCCACAATTGTTGCCAAGTTTTTTAGCTGTGGTACTCCTCATAAAAGCTTTCTGCTCTAACTGTCTCGTTATCAGCCGATCAACGTCCCAACACTTCCGAGCTATTAATCCTGTCCTGAAATGAAATTAAGTTTCCATTTTTTTGGCAGAATGACCCTAGCACTTCCTATTTGGGGAATACAAAGAATAAGGCATCTGCAGACTACAGGAAGTCAAAGGCTCTGATTTCCTGCAGAGGCAGTACAAGAACAAACAGGGAACACATATTTCACAATGGTAGTCGAAAGTGCACGTAACAGCTTTGGCGGCTGTCACGATGAAAACAATCTGAAGGGGAACATCCCTGCTCCCAAAATTATTTGCTGATGTTTGTTGTTGCTTTCATAATATGCCATTAGAAAATATGTGTAAGTTAAGGTCAGTGTTTTTTCCTGGTTATTATAAAACCTTCCCTTAACATGTGGCTTGATTCTTATATCATCTTATATCAAAGATACTTTTTCTTCCAGAACAATAAGGTAAGAAATCTTGCTACTTCCATGTTTTACATCTACTGCGGCTGAGAAAGGTACAATGAAATATTCCCCTCTAAACTGTTTTACAGAAGCTGGGCCAAGTTCATCCTGATGTAAACTTCAATGAAATCAATGGGGGTAACCAGGATAAATTTGTCTTGCGATGTTTGGGGGAGGCTGACTCAAAATAACATTGGTGCTTTGTCGCTGTTGTTAATTATTAGAGCATTTAATCCTGAGTACCTATGCATCAGGCCAAATCATATTCAGCTTCTATTTATGATTTAAAATGGAAGACGTGGATCACTTTAAAAAGCAGCAGTCAGCCTTCTGGCGTTATTCAATATGAACAGGGGTGCGAAATCTCCCATCAGAAAGAAGCATTGCTAGTTCCACAAAGCAAGTTAACATTTATTTATGTATGAAAGGAAACACTTTACAATTCCCCCTTACATTGCTTAGCAGTTGGTATACATAATAAACATAGCAGCTTAAAATCCTACTTCTACCTGATTATTTTTTTGTACCTCTTACAGGTAACACCTGCTCTCTGGGGTGTCTTTTCAGTATATTTGCTTTTATGCATTTGACAGCACTTGGTTTAATAGCTTTGACCATTTTCGTATAGTCCGTTTTGCCAGCATCAATGTATCTATTCCTGCTGTTTCTCAGTAAAAGAAATCCCATTTTTTTTATATCCTGCAAAGGCACCATGTTTTCACCAGAAAGGCACATAAGAAAAACCTAAAAAAACACAATGCTTGAGTCTTATCTCATAACCACAGATTTACTTCAGTATAAATCTACTGCCTTCCCTGGAATAATTCCTGGCCTACGCCACTATAAAATAGGAGAATCAGGAACTAGACTGTGTTTAGCAAACATGAAAATGTGGTCAGGAGTACTCCACTGGGGAAAGAGTGACTAATCCTTAAGAAAGGCCTGCTTCTGCAAGCGGAAACGGAGCTGGTCCAATTCCCTGGGGGAAGAGCTGTTTGGTTGTTTGTATTTTTAATCAGCCAGTGTCTTCCAGGAAGAAATGCAAATGATGGTTGTTTTCTAAACTTTGCCTCCATAAGGGTGAATCAGTTTTGAAATCCAAACTCAGCAGGACACTTGAAATGTTCGGTGTTGCTATTTGCCTGACAAAGAAGCTTTAAAAACCAAAATATTTCCCTTGACACATAAGCCTTATTAGGGCATAATCCTGAGAACCTGGGAGTATTGTATGTATAAGAAACCCAGGGATGTGACCTCCAGTCATCAGTACAGTGACAGATGTTAAGAACATCATCATATATCAAACTAGCCACAAGAAAAATCCAGAGGTCTGGAGGTAGGGTAAGGTTCCTTGACAGCTTGATTGCTTCAGTTCAAGAACTGAACTGATTATGTCCTTTTAATTGCATTATCTTGTGAAGCCACTGCTGTGACTGTAATACCTGAGGGACTGAAGTAGAGGTTGGGTCTAGAGGCCATCACCAAAACGTGGCTTCAAGGGCATACCTAAAGCCTAAGATTAGCTTGACTATAGTTGCTGGAAATGATTTTTAAATAGCTAGAGATTCTAGAGATTCCTGGTTTTGCTGCATAGATTTTTCTACTCCACTTCAGGGGAAAACTTAGGGAGTCAATACCCAGAGCAAGTTCTGCATGAACGTCATGAGATGTGAGATTAATGCATTAATATGTAGTCCCTCTACTTCAGATCCTTGCACTTTCACTCCTCTGCCTGCAGGGAGCTGAGCCCTCACATTTATAGTAGTTTGGGGTCAGAAGGGACCTGAACAGATCATCTAGTCTGACCCCCACGCCACTGGCCGGAGCACACGCTGGGATCACGTGACCCCAGACAGGTGTTCATCCAACCTCTTTTTGAATTTACCCAAGGTGGGAGCGAGGCCCACTTCCCTAGGAAGTTGGTTCCAGATCCTAGCTACCCTAACAGTGAAATATTGCCTCCTAATCTCTAACCTGAACCTATTCTCCAGCAGCTTCTGGCCATTGTTCCTTGTCACCCCGGGTGCTGCTGGGGGGAATAGGGCCTTTCCTATTTGCTGCTGTTCTCCCATAATGAGTTTGTAGGCAGCCACCAAATCTCCCCTCAGCCTCCGTTTGCTGAGGCTGAACAGGTTCAGGTCCCTCAGCCTCTCCTCACGGGGTCTGCCCAGTTGCCCTCCAACCAAGTGGGTGGCTCTCCTCTGAACCCTCTCAAGGCAGGTCACATCTTTCTTAAAGTGCAGTGCCCAGTACTGGATGCAGTACTCCAATTGAGGCCGGACCAATGTTGCGTAGAGGGGGAGTATCACCTCTCTGGACGGGCTTGAGATGCATCTTTGGATGAACAACTAGGTGCAGTTGGCTTTGCTGGCTGTGGTCTGGCATTGGCGGCTCATGTTCATCTTGGAGTCAATAATGACTCCAAGATCCCGTTCTGCCTCTGTGCTCACAAGGGGGGAGCTCCCCAGCCTGTATGTATGCTGTGGATTCCTTCTCCCCAGGTGCAGCACCCTGCATTTATCTACGCTGAACCCCATCCTGTTACCATCCTCCCACTTCTGTAGCCTGTCTAAATCTAATTGCAGCCTCTCTCTCCCTTCGAGCTTGCCCACTTCTCCCCACATCTTGGTGTCATCGGCAAATTTGGACAAGGTGTTTTCCACCCTCTTGTCCAAGTCGCTGATGAAGATGTTGAACAGTGTAGGCCCGGGACCGAGCCTTGCGGGACCCCACTATTCACATCCCGCCAGGTCAAGTATGACCCGTCCACCACCATTCTTGGGTGTGCCCCATCAGCCAATTTTTGACCCATCCAACTGTGTAGGCATCAATGCCACAGTTGCTCAATTTATTGATGAGAATGGGGTGAGAGACAATGTCAAAGGCCTTCTTAAAGTCCAGAAAAACTATGTCTACAGCGACACCATCATCCAGCGATTTAGTTACCTGGTCATAAAAGGCCATCAGGTTGGTCTGGCAGGACCTGCCTTTGATGAACCCATGTTGATTTCCCCTGGGCATGATCTCCCCTGCTGGCCCCTCACAGATGTGATCCTTGATAATTTTTTCAAGGATTTTCCCCAAGACCGATGTGAGGCTTATGGGCCTATAGTTTCCTGGGTCCTCCTTTCTCCTTTTTCTTATAAATGGGGACCACATTAGCTAGTTTCCAATCTTCAGGCACCCAGCCTATGGACCACGATTGCTTGTGCAGCTGGGCCAAGGGCACAGCAATGACCCCCGCCAGCTCTCTCAACACCCATGGGTGGAGGGCATCAGGGTCTGCAGATTTAAAAACATCTAGCCTTTCCAAAAGATCCCTAACTACTAAAGGGTCTCCTCCTTTTCTTTGCTTCACAGGCATAGGAGCATCAGGAACAGGGATAGCATGCCTGCCACTGAATTTGGATATCCACTTTTCCTGTTCTCTAGGCTTGATAGGAAAAGGCCATCTGTATCCCACAGCTGGCCATTGATTTGACATAGGGGTGTCAATTATTTTAGAAAAGTAAACATATTAATGAGTTTATCTAGCCATGCCCAATCTTGTGATATTTCTGATGAGTACTGTGATTTTTTTTGACTTTCCTTAAATCTCCTGTTCCCAAAGCAACGCATTAGAATGAAAGGTTTTATTTTCCTTAGGAACCTTAGGAAACTTTGAAAATATGAAAATCCCAAAACTTAGGACTGAAAACAGAACATTTTTATTATTTAAGTTAGGTTCCCTAGTTTGATTGCAGTTCCTAGGCGCCCTCCTCCTCCCCCACCCCCGCTTTCTTGCTGACCTGCTGTGGTACATCATGGGAACTCCTGGCTGCGCTGCCTCATGGTAGATGTAGTCTGGCTGCAGAGCCCTGAAAGGAGACTAGGCATGTGAATCACCTGACCTGAAGTCCAGAGGAGGCACCACAGTACCATGGTCAAGTACAAGATATTTAGGTTCCAGATAAAATCCTTTTGGGTGGGGGGAAGGATGGGTAATTTTTGCTTGTTCTTTTTTTCTCAAGAAAAGCATAACTTTTCCCATGGAAAGGAGATTCTTTTCAGGAAGAACAAAGATCCAATTTTCCATCCAGACAGTTTAAATGGAAAAATGTTGACCAGCCCTAATAACAAGGAACAAAGAAAGCTGAAACTAAAACTAAAGAGGGATCTGTGGGTACATGGAGAAGTGTGAGAGAAAAGGAGCAGTAGGCCTTAGCTTGGCTGGTTTGATGGTTTCAACCCTGTCCCAGATACTTTTGAAACATCAGCAGAAGAGGGAAAACAAATCCCCCAGTGTTGCCAACTCTCACTATTTAATGATGAGGCTTATGAACCGTGGAGGATTGTTTGTTTGTTTGTTTCCATGAATTGCTGACTAATTTCTACGAGCTTCCAAAGTTCTGCCCTTATCCAAGATAGTTCATTCCTCTTTCTAGGAGTGGGAAGCCAAGATGCTTGGACATCTCTCTCTGAAAAGTGAACAATATCAAAAATCAGGACAAACGCTAGAGGAATCCTTCAGTTTCTTAATTGTTTTTTTTTAAAGCCAATCTCACAATTCTTTGGGGATCTGACTCGGGATTTTTTAATACTAGAGGCTGACAGTATTGAAAAGTTCCTACAATTCTGCTCCAGAAATAAAAGATTTCTAAAGCTACATGAAAACTGAGGGACAGATTGTCTGGCTCCTTCCACTAATCATTTGCTGTTTTAGAAGTTGAAAAGGGCATGTGTGTTGCCTCTATCTCCCTAGCTGAGGATTTTCCAGTATGTTCCTAGGGACATAGCTACTTCTATATAGTCCTTCCCATCATTGCAGCACTAACTGGAAACTGGTCTCTGTAGGGTTATTACCAGCTGGTAAAGATTAGGGCAACCCTCAGTCTATTCTAAGTTCATCTGAAACTGGTATAAGGTCACCTAGGAAATCTAGGAGCCATAACTGCCCTATACCTTTTTTAAATATAGTAATCCAAGTATTGCTTTCACATTATATACATACTAAACCAAACTATAAAATGTGACCCATAAACCTTACCCTGGAATTTAACCTTAAAGCCAACACTTGCCCTTTCAGTTGCAATGGTTTATATAGGACACATAGCTTGAGTTCAAGTCAAATGAAAGACCAACAGCCCAGTCTCCACCACCTTCTTCATTATGTCACATCCCATGGGGATTATTGCAGTTCATTTAAGCCATAGACTGAGAGTTTAAATGAGGATGGTTGTTGCTGTGAAACCTCAGACAATTTGTGACTGCTTTGCAGGCAGACTTTTCTCTGCCCTTTGACCATCTTGCGAGTCTGAAGCTCTTTAAATGCTGACATCAAGTCTGGGACTTGGTTATTTGACTTTCCGCCCCCTTGTGTGAGCTGGAAGCTCGCTTTTCCTCCTTCTTGACTTCTGTTAAAGCCATCTTGCATTGCACTCCTTTCCCTGTGTAGTCATTTCTTTACCTCTTGCAAATGCTGGGCATGACTCATTCTCACTACCTGGCAGAGGTAGCCAGTGAACAGTCTCCATAAAGAAAGTGTTAGAGTGATGTTGCAGCTATGATGGTCCAGGAAATATTCTGGAGGCAAGGATTTTCATGGGTGATGTCTTTTATTAGGTTAGCTGCATGGTCGGGATAGACTTAGACAAGCTTTCAAGTGTAATGCAAGTCTATTTCAACCATTCAGTTGATCCAATAAATGTATCACAAAAATCCTTGCCTGTATAAAGACAGCTCGCTTCACACCACCCAGGGGTCTGCAGCCAGCTGCCACAGCTCCACACATGGGGTCACTGATGAGGGATGGGGAGTAGTAGGGATGTACATGCTGATTTAGCTTACATCATATTCCGCAATCACTAGTGTAGCTCCTCAGCAGCCAGGACACGAGTTAAATTCATCTTCCCTCAAGAGAACCCAAGGGAGGGCAGCAGTATAAATCCTCTTTGGTTGTTTCCCATGGAAGCTTCTTTCCTCAGCCCATGGGGTGGTGACACATTCCATTAGGTGTTAGGGTAGTCTTTATTAATAAAACTAATAGCTACATGTGAGTGATTGCTACTGGCCCAGTGCTGCACATGAGCTACCTTTGAGCATATAATGGCAGGCACATTTGTCTGCCCACAGTCAATGACTATGACTATGGGGTGGTTGGAGTAGGAAAGATGCTAAATATAAAATCAAATTCCATTCTCTTATTCAGCAGGGTTGTATTTTTAACTTTCTGCCTGTTGTCAAAACCAGCTCCCCCAGCTGAGTCAGAGACACGACAGAGATTTGCTCTCCCTTGAAGAAGTCATTCATTTATAGTTTCTATCAATCAAATCCTATGAGAATTTGCATTTGTTGATTATGAGTCCCTTTGTCCTTTTAGTCTTCCCTAGGCTTTCCTTTCTGTTATTCTCAGCCTCCAGCTGATGAGAGTTAGTAATTACATGGAGCACCATCGTGACTACTACTGTTTTCATTGTGGGTTGCTGTCAAATAATGAAATGTCTTGAGGTGCAGTTTTAATGTGAGCACCTGCAAAGTTACAGCAAGACTATGTGGGCATACTTTGTTCTGATCAAAGCTAGGGGTCTGATTCTCCACTCTGCTACACTGGGTAAAGTATGTAAAAACTTGTGTTTGATTGCATAGCGAATGGGAAATAAAGAAATTAAAATGTTACAAGGGCCTTGTCCTTCTGTTACTGCACCACTTTAACATCTGTGTAACTCTGCTAACTGGATTGTTCAGGGATTTCTGTGGAGTGTGAGGCCCATACTTTGCAAAATATGAACAGATTTCTACTGGTACAGTACATGAAGCACCATACAAATGCCCACATTCTGTATCTCTCAGGAGGGGTAGCCTGAGAGAAGAGAGGGCCTTCAGTTATCTTTGAATTTCCCATATCTTGCTTGCTTTAGGGGTGGATGTAGCTAAGAAGTGGCTAACATTTGGGGAGTGAAATCTGGAGTGCAGTCTTAAATGTTTCACAGCCCGCGAGAACCGGAAGTTGGTTATACCAGGGCTTTCAAACTCACCCCCTCCCCCAGACCGGATCCAGAGTACAGGATCTATGTCCACCAGGACCCTGAATTCTGTGATGGGCCCCTTTCACTTTAAGTCATCTCCCCAAATTCTCTTGCCCACTAGTAGCCTGGCAGGCCAGATGGAGTGGTCCCACAGGCCAGATCCAGCTAATGGGCTATATGCTTTGCATCCCAGGTCTATTCCACTTCAGGCGCTGGTTAGTGTAGCTGTTTTAGTAACGCACTGCTCCATAGATAATTAGCTCATGGTCTGAGGTACAGTGGTGCATGAATGTGACTATATCCCTTTTTGCCCAAGAGGTAGAATATGTGAATACAGAAAGTCCACTTGGGACTATACAGTGTCCAGGAAGTGTAGCAGCACAAGAGACAGCCTGGGTGGGGGCAGCAAAGATTCCCAGTGCAACAGAAGAGCAGCTGGGCTAGGTACTAACTAGACCCTTGCAAGGGCGGTATTAAGATTGTTGTTACTGCTTTACTATTCATAGTTATATGACTTCCTGTATGTCTTCAAACCTCAAGACATTACAGAACATAGTTTTAAGGAGGTGCTCAGCCTGAGACCCAGCTGCAGGTAGTCAGCAGTTAAGAGTCTGCCTGACTGGAAGGCTAGCAGCACCTAAAACTGATGAGTGAGATGGGTGGAGCCACAAAGGCTAGGGACAGAAGTTACACAAAAATGGTTTAAATGAGCAGAAACTGGTTTAAACCTGTAACAGAACTTAAGTTCAGTGCACATAAAACAGTTTCAAAATAGCCAAAACTGATATAAGATAAACTGGGTTGAACGTAATATCAGACTTAACTGATTTGGGTCAAACTGGTTTATGGAACTTCTGTCCCAGACCCCTTCCTAGTTTAAGTTAAATCGGAGTCCTCCAACATCCCAGCATGCTTTTCAGCCCTGGTGAGCTGTCTGCTCCAGAATGCAGGGCTGACCCTGCCCCTCTGCTTCCTAGCTGGAGCTCTGGAGCTGGCTGAGAAAGAGGTGAGACTGCAGCTGAGGTCTGCCTAGCAGGGCCACAGCAGCATCTACCAGGCATCCGCTCACCCCCCCACCCCCTGCTCACTGCTCAAGCACTGATCTCTCCCACAGCACAGATCCCAGCCAGCATCTGGTCACATTCATGCTACTCCCATGCTAGCTAATGCTGAGAGGTGTCTATGTGTGTGTGTCTCCAGTTTCACTGGAGCAAGGCAGACAGAACGGTGTCTGCTTAGGGCTTTCTGGAATTAATCAGCAGGTCAGCTGGTAATGTCCCTTCATTCTTCCTTACAAAATGCCTTGCAAAAAGCTGTTCAAGAAGAGCTTGAACTAATGAGTGAGAGGCTTCTGTTTTCTTGGTGGGCTGATAAGCTTTGTGTTCTGATAAGCTCCCTGTTGGCTGTTGGCTTTCTTCAAAGCCCGCAATCTGTCCGTGTTCAACAGGGGACAGAGAGAGGTGTGAAAAATGACCTGGTTTTTAATGAATGTGACCTATGAGTGCTGTCTGTTTGCTGCAGACAGGATGAAGAAGCAGGGAGAGGGAGATTAAAAAGCTCAGTATCATCAACAGATGCATGCAGTCCACACAAGTAGTCCTCCCCCCTGCCAGCCCCTGCCTGTGCCTCAGAGTGCTAACCAGGGACCGGATGCTGGGGTCTGGCAACACTCCCTGCCTCTTGAGCAGTGAGCAGGGGAAAAGCCTGGTGAGGGCTGCTTCCCCCTCTCCATTCCCCTCCCCCTAATGCTAGTGCCTTGCTGGGGCCTGGCTATGACCCCCCCCTCCCCCCAGCACTATGGAGGGGAAGGGAGGGCTAACTCTAATGCCCTCCAGCTTCTAGCCTGAGCTACTGCAGGCATGTGTCTGCATTTCCTGATTCAAAGGTGAATGTCTATCCATTTGCAAATCAGTTCAATCTCTGCAGGTTAGAACTAACCTCCAAAACTGAATCAGGCTCAGGCTTTTTGAATGTCTGTCCCTAGCCAAAGAAGCTTAAAATCTCCAGAAGCAGAGTGCAAAGGGGAGAGTGGCAAGGCTGTAGTGTTGAGGATGAAGTGTAGGGCCTGGGTTGCTTTCTCACTGTCTGACAAGACCATGGGTTTTTGTTGATCTGTCTGCTTATCTGTTGTTTTGCATACTTGTTTGCTTTATTATTTTTCTTATTTTTGTGGGGATAAGTTTGCCCCTGGGAAAATTAATTGGCCGGAAACTGGGAACACATTGCTGACTCACATTGAGAAGAAAGCTGAGTAACTTCTTTCCACAGTAGCTCTTCCATACGCTGCTCAGGCTTCTGAGGGTAGGCTAACTAGCACTGCTCCTCAGCACAACTAATTAGTATAGTCATGTGTATTTGGTGTTGTGCTTGGGTAAATTAGCCCTTGGCTATCTCCCAAACCAAAAGTAATATAGCTGTGCTTATGTGGCCTCAGGCAGTATTGTATTGAGTCCTCTCAACAGACACAGGGAGGGCTCGCTCGGCACTTATGTAAGGGGTTCAGTTTTTCAAATTTGGGATAAACATCCTGATTCTAGGATTTCTTGGTGATTCAGGGAAGTCTCAGAAAATTTGGGATAGTTGGTTGCTTTTAAATCCCTAGATTGCTTATCGTTAAAGCTGTTTCCCTGTGGATGCCGGATGGACTTCTCCACAGGTCAGAATTGCTGTAAAGCTGAGTACTGTGTGTCTATGCTACACCATGGCTTCCACGGTTGATCCCAGGCAGGGCATCTAGATCACTCTAGATATACCCTGTTCAGAGTTCTCCCTTAAAAGCAGCAGAACTCAGCTGAGGCCTCTGGAACTGTCATTGGCCTAGTCTGGAAATTTTGCAGTGGAGAAGAGCTGTGGCTCAGCAAACATGGGTTCATGACTGATTTTTGTGTATATTCCCTTGTGTTTTAGGATGTACTTTATTAGTCAAACAAACAGCTGCATGTGAGTGATTGCTACCTTTGAGCACATAATGGCAGCTACATTTGACAGTCTAAAAGTAGATATTCTTTCCCTACTGCCAAAATTCCAGACCTGTAGAGATGTCTCCAGGCATGGCATCACACTGGCATGTGAGGTTGGGCTGCTGTGTAGGGTCATTCTGCAGCTGGATCCAGTGTGTGGGGCAGGGCTGAAGTGTGACCTCCACACACCAGTCCTGTGCTGGATCAGGCCTGCAGACTGACCCCATGCAGGGCAGTCGGCTAATTGATCA
Source organism: Crocodylus siamensis (assembly GCF_052110815.1). Taxonomy (NCBI): domain Eukaryota; kingdom Metazoa; phylum Chordata; order Crocodylia; family Crocodylidae; genus Crocodylus; species Crocodylus siamensis. Next base: position 259,885,158 of record NC_143395.1, on the reverse strand, counting down.
GCCCTGCACTACTTGTCCAGCTGGTGGGTTTCACTATTCATTTATGCTTATTGTATATCACCAATATAACTCCATTAATTGGGTGTTAATAGGTGTTACATGTGCCCCTTCAGTCAGAATCTATAATTTAACATGGGGGAATGTAGTTCTTGAAACAGATGACATTTGTGGGTATTCATCAGTTGAACTGCAGTGGCTCAGCGTAGGAAAATGCATCTTTTTCATATTTATCTGGGTCATTCAGAATGACAGGCAACCAGTTCTCGTTTACATATCTTCAGAGTTGGTTTGGACCTGGAAATCCTGGTCCAAAGATGCTTGGAGGAAAGAGAAAATTAAACTTTTACATTTAAACTTTTTTGCTAGAACTCCATGCTGCATAGATGTTTACAGGAATGGGCACTCCTCTTCTGCTTCCCTTGCAAATACCTTCAGAAAGTTCAATTTCTGGGGAGCAAAAATATGATACCTTTAGACCAGGGGCAGGCAAAGTCCAGCCTGTGGGCTGGATCTGGCCGGCAGCGGACTCCAGTTTCGAGCAGACCTTGCCAACATGGCTGGGGTCAGTTTCCATGAAGACCCCAGCAGCAGCTCCACTCTGATAGTGTGAGGCCAGGGTTTCCATACAGACCAGCCCCAGCAGTGCTGGCAGGGTGTGTGGCAGGGTGCAGAGTTGCTCCAGAGCCTGGCTGTGATCTTGTGATGCTAACACCGTGGTCTAGAGCCAGGGCAGAGCCATGATCTCCAGCCTGCATGCTATGGGCAGGGGTGTGCGGGCAGTGGATCATGGCTCTGCCCTGGCTCTGGACTATGCTGTCAGCGCTGCAAGGAGCCAGGGCAGAGACATGATCTGATGCCTGCACATCCCTGCCCAGGGTGTGCAAGCTGCAGACCATGGCTCTGCCCTGGATCTGGACCATGCTGCCACTGCCTTAAGAGCCCAGTTGGGCTCTGGAGCAGCTCTGTGCCCTGCCAGTGCTGCTGGGGCTGGTCTGCATGGAAACCCCAGCCTCCCACTATCACAGTGCGACTACTATTGGGGTTTCCATGGAAACTGGCCCCAGCCACGTGGGCAGGGGCTGCTGGGAAATGAAGTCTGGCCACCAGCCAGATCCACCATTTTGCCCACCCCTGCTTTAGACTCTAATCCTGAGCCCTGTTCCCAGTCTAAGTAGCCAGGAAAGCAGAGAGGACACCCTGCAGTGGTGAGAAGCTTCCATGAGATGTGTTGGATCACCCTCCCCCTCTTGGTGGGAACATGACAGAACTGGCTCTGCAGTGGATCCTACTCTGACACCGACTGTCCTTTGGGTGTCTCCGCATGATCATGCAGAGGGCATTGTCACCAACCAGTCCATCTCCACATTCAGTCTTCCATCTGGGTAATGCACCTCTTCTCTTGCTTTGGTGATTCTTCAGAGCTATGAAATGGGAACTAGGTTTGCTTCTTACAGTGAGAATCTGACACATCATTAAACAATTGTACTTGTTTTATGAGATGAATAATAACTTGTAGGCATGGAATAGATGGCTGAGTCTTGTATTTGAGGCATCACGTGATTTGTGCAATGTCTCATACCAATCTAAATCTTTGAAGTTTGGCCTTGGAAACCTCCAGTTTGTACTCTAGGTTTGGCTTCATACCGAAAATGTCTGTGGTTCAAAGATGTTATAAAACATCAAACACTTAGAGGTAATTAGGATTAGGAGCTTGTTCTCTGTTAGTCTGTGACAGCAGACAATCGGATAAAGATTTACTTACAAAATTTCTTCCTTGAAAGTACATCTAAATCTGTCAGTGTTAAGTTTGGTTATTTTTTAAACAGGAACATGCTCTCTTTTGAATTTTACAAAGGCAGTCTTCCAGCTCTAAACTGACCCATTGCTTAGGGCAGAATTTTAGTGACAGCTGGCAATTCAGACGTAATAAATAAATGCAGGCAGTATCAGTGTATAGGGGTCATAGACTATGTAACACTTTAATGAAGCAAGAGTTTGCAAATGACTTGTAATTTCCTTCATCGTGTATTGTATTAGAAGATGGATAGAGACAGGGGGCTGGCTCCTTATGTGACATAAACTGGAGTTTCTCTGCTGACTCTCTCAAATGTTACCTTTTGCACCAGCTGAGATTTTGCATGTACTGTTGTTAGAGATTTGACCTTTTTTTCTAACTATTCTTTGAATAGACCTGCAATTTTCCCTCCTTGTCTTTAATATCCTAAATGACCTCTGCAGATATAACAGTATAGTTAGGTATGGATTTGGGCCTAATCTTCTGTGCTGGACAAAGGTCAGATTTAAAAATAAAAACAAAAATCATCCCTCCCCTACAAATCTCCTGGAGAAGCAAGGCGGGTGTTGGGTCCTGAGTAGTTTTCAAAATCTGTCCCTTGGTCACTTCACAGGGTCAGGCTCTTTCTCATTAAGACAGATATGTCAACTGTTTGGTTACTGTGACCCCGATAAAATGTTTGTATTGGATGTTCTATATAGAATGAAGCTTTAAAAGGTTGCAGCCTGGCTGGAAGTTTGTCCAAACACGAATTAAGAGCAGCATTAAAATCTTGTCCAAGGACAAAAACACCCTGTGAGAAAGAGCCAGTATCATGCAATACCAGAGAGAGAAAATTCAGATCAGATGTAGGGGGAACGTATGTGCTTTCTTGCTTAATTCTTTGGCCAAACATGTCACCAGTGGTGGCTACATTTATCACGCACTATAGCTTCCTTTCTATAAGGGCAGATTTTTGTGTAGGAGCAGACCAGTATATCAGGTTTATATGTACTAGATGTAGACAAACAAATGTTCAAGCCAACTTTGAACAAACTTTCTTTTTTGAATCCTTCCTTGCAAATGAGCATAATTTAATTTGCTCTCTTGATCCCTCCCCTTCTTCTTCTTTTTTTTTTTTTTTAAAGATAACTAAGAATTCTCCCTGCCTCAGCTGGTGCAGGCTAACCCTTCGTATTCCACAACTATATCTTTTCATGTCTTCTGAGGCTTGATTTTTTTTTTTTTCTAGGAGGTGCAGGGTTTGCCATTTGTGACCTCTTGCACTTATAGGAGAAGCTGCACCCAAATGAGCCTTCCCTGCCAGGGAGGGCTAGCTTTAAAATCTGTCTACAGGCTGTCCAGGAGATGGATGAATCGGGGCATTTCCCAGCTGCTCTGCACCTGCTCCTTGCTGGAGACCGCTGTACAAATTGTGAGCACTTTCAAGCACAGGAAGGGTTGCAGCAGGCAATTTGTGCTGCTCTGCTGCATTCCCAGGAGAGTTTCCGCTCCAGTGGGTTCTGCCAAGAGAAGCTAGTAGAATCCAGAGAGCAAAAAAGGACTTGCCATGTATTAAGTCTATGGGCTAAATCCTCATCCGGGGGTTATCCCACTTGGAGCAGGTCCCGTGGCTGCATGGGTGCACCTACTTCAGTGCTTCCAGAGAGGCTAGTGCTGGCATCATAGTTCTTCTGTTCTGGGGGTGGTGCAAGATCTATCACTGTGCTTGGTGCTGGCATGGGTGGGGTGGGAGTCTCTTATCCCTTGTACCTCTCTTACATATAGGGTTCAGGAGCATTTGATCCCGACAGAGCATTGTGTGCCCATACTGAGAAATAGCTGCCATGTTATTGTGTATGGAAAAATAAGTGCAACTGCACTAGACATCTCATTCTTGCCATGTAGTTTGTAATGACTCCAGCATAACAAGTGCAAGAAGGCTGACATTGGGGGCAAGGCACAGGGGTGTCTAATCCCCAGCTTCGATATAGGCTATCCGGGGACAAATCTGTCTTGTCTACTTGGGGCCTGACTCCCATTGACTTTGATGAAGTTGTCTCAGGATTCAAGGTCCATCTGGTCATCTTCTATTAACTTCAGTGCACTTTGAAGCCAGCCCTTGCTTCTCTTCAGGAGAGGAGTAAGTATATATTTCATATGCACAGCACATATGACAAGGTAGCTCTGGCCCTAACTGGAGCAATAAGCATCATCTCTGTCTTGGCACCTGTAGCTGTCACCACCAGGAAATTCTGCTCTTGGCAGTTCTCGGTCCTGAGCAAATGGGGATGCCTCTGCCCAGTTTCTCGCTTGTTGCTAGTGGTTGCTTCTTGCTTGTGGTGTCCCTTGTCGTCACTGCTCTCCAGAGCCTTTGAGAAAGCAGTACTGTGACACCATCATGCCCCTTCTCCATTTCATGTACCATGTTTCCCAATCAACAGCTGGCAAAGATCTTGTCCAGAAATGTCAGCGTAATTCAGTGGCAGCAAATGAGATGCAGCTGGTCATGACAGCCATGTGACATGACTTTTCACAACATTTGCTTGTTTGTATATTACCTCTGCCCTTTCTCTTGTTATGATCCCTCACTGTTTAACCAACACAAGTCTGGGGTCCAGCTGGGCAATTGCATAAATAGCTTGCTCATAAAACAATGCCAAGCTGTGTTTGACTCAACCAAGTGTATGTGGAGGGGCTGAGAGCTTTGCTTTTCCAGAGACCATGTACTCAGTGACTTTTGCTCCAGAAAACAGCCAGAGCGAAAAGGGTGCTCTTGCCTTGGGTTTCTGAGTGGTTTAATGAAGTACAGAAAAATCTGGGATGCTGCAGAAAAATGCAGTCTGCTTGTGAAGCTATTGGAACTGGGGGTGGGGGAAATATATATTTTCCTTCCTCTAGAACAGGGGTGTCCAATTCATTTGGCCCTATGGGCTGATCCAGACTGCAGGTCTTCTTGCAGACTGATTGGCCCTCCCCTAGTTGCAGGGTAGTGGCTTGTCAGCACACCTGCTGGAGCCATTGTGTCGACATGGCTTCAGAACGCAGGGGGGTCAAAGCTGCTGTCACTTCCCCCTACCAGCCCATTTTCCCTGTTGCTGGATATAGTTGCCAATAGTGAACAAAGACTCTAAATTTAGTCCTGGCTGGGGGGTAGGGAGGCAAGCAGTGTCTGTGGCTTTCATCCCTTGGGGCCCTTGTACACATGACACCATTACCATGTACAATAACAAAAATGTCACTTTGTGTGGCTTAATGGTGTCATGCTGTACACATGCAGAAGTTTTGGGGGTTTTAAATGAGTTTTCATTTAAATGAGGTTGTATCCTAGTGTAGTTTAGTTTGTAACATTGCAAATTACAATGATACAGCTGTCAGCTCGCCTCCCAGCTGCAGGCAGACAGGCTTCACAGAACAAAAGGATCAGGCTGCTTGCTGCTTCTGAAGTCAGAAGTGGTGAGGGACCTGATCTTTTTTTTTTTTTTTTGGTCTTTTTGGTGGAGCCTGCCTGCCTCTTCTGCAGCCAGGGGCTGAGCTGCCAGCAGGCCAAGCAGCCCCTGAACTGTGGGGAGCCTTTGCCCTTCCCTCTGAGGCAGTGGCACCCCTTGGTGCTACCCAGGCAGGCTGCCAGTGGGCTGGGTTCTGCCCCTGCTCAGGGTCAGGGAAGAGTTGGATCGGGCCAGGTGCTGCCTTCAAGCTGAGGCAGAACCTAGCACTCTGCCTGGGCAGCCCTGGGGGGCACTGCCACTGAGGAGGGAAGGATTGAGGCCCCCCACAGCTCAGGGGCTGCTCAGCCTGCTGGCAGCTTGCCCCCCTGGCCACAGGCAGACTCCTCCAGGAAAAAAAAAAAAGGTTGGCCCCTCGGCATAACAGGGATGAAAAATAAAACCCTTAAATTGAAACAGTGGGTTTTAATTAAAAAACCACTGTTTCAATTCAGGGGGCATAGAATGCAACCCTAAGGATTAAACCCCCCTCACGTGTATGAACGCCCTTGGGTTCCAGAGCTGTGCCAATGCAGTGGCTTTGGCAGACATGCCAACAAGCCTCATGGGCCACAATTTAACCTCTCATGGACCATGGGCTGCAAGACAGTCCTGTTGTATAACACCTTGTTTTTTTTATAGAAATTCAACTCCTACCAAAAAAAAAATACTAAAATCCAGAATATTTTGGCTATTCCCCTTCAAATTGAAATGCTTTGATTTTCAGGCACTCTGTTTCTTGACCTTTTCCCCCTCAAAATACCCCAGGAAAGCAAAACAGTCTGGGGGGAAAATTTCCTTCTTTCTTTCAAATAATGTTTTGATGTGCAATTCTCTCCTTGCCTTGTTTAGGTTATGGAAGTGCCTGGAGTCTGTAACCCAGGCTCAGTCCCCCTCTCTGCAGGTCACAGGGAGGAGCCCCTGCTCGCTGGATTTCTGAGCATAGAGAAATATTCTTGATGAACTCAGAACAGCTCAGTCCACGGTCCTATGTGGAACCTGCAAGTAAGTGCCATTCTCCAGTCTGCATTGTGCTAAGGGGGAAAAGATAGTCTTTATCTCATAGAATCATAGATGAGGGTTGGAGGTCACCTAGTCCAACCCTCTGTTCAAAGCAGGATCATCCCCTAGTGTTCAAACTAGATCACTCCAGCCAAGGCTTTGTTGAGCTGGGCCTTAAAATCTCAATGGTGTACCCCAGTGTCCCCAAAATGAGTGTCCCCCCTCACCAATAGAAGGTGAAAGCCAGCAGGGCACACGTGCTGGGGTGGAAACTGCAGTCACTTGCAGTTCCTTTCCACCTATCGTGTCTCAATAGAGGAGGAACAGAAAGCAATGTCTTAGCCAAGTACAAAATTTAATATAGATGTGTATATATATGAAGGTAGTGAACTAAAGTGAGTATTTACAGGTTACAAATACATACAACTATAACTATACCCACACCCAAATACAAACAGGTAAGCATAATGGTGCCAAAGGATATGAACAGGTAAATACAACAATATCATGCATGGATGACCTCTCCCTGACTCAAGAAGTCTATGGGCCAACAAGAGGTAAAGCACTGCTTGACCTGGTACTAGCAACTGGGGATGACCTAATCGGCGACCTAGTGATCGATGGGAAGCTGGGTGACAGCAACCACGAGCTGATCACTTTCACCATCTGCCATTAAGCCGGCAACTCAGTCAGCAACACTGAAGTCCTTGACTTCAGGAAAGCCGACTTTGACAAGCTCAGGAGGCTTGTCAGTGAGGTCCTAAGGGACCACGACCCCAGGGGGAGGGGAGTTCAGGACGAGTGGTTGCTGCTCAAGGGAGGGATCCTCAGTACACAAGCTAATTCTCTTCCATCTTGAAGGAAAGGCAGCAAGAGGGCACAGCACCCCCCTGGCTCTCCAGGGATCTAGCAGACCTCCTAAGGCTGAAAAGAAAGGCCTACAGACGATGAAGGATGGGATTCACCTCCAAGGAGGAATATTCTGCACTGGTCTGGTCCTGCAGGGAGCAAACCAGGAAAGCCAAGGCTGCAACTGAACTCCAACTAGCTTCGAGTATCAAGGACAATAAAAAGTCCTTTTTCAGATACATGGGGAGCCGGAGGAAAAGCAAGGGCAACGTTGGACCCCTGCTAAACCAGATGGGGCAACTGACAACTGACGCCCAGGAAAAAGCCAACCTATTAAATAGGTACTTTGCGTCAGTCTTTCATCAGTCCCATGGGACGCCCATGGGACAGGGAGGTCCAGGTGAGGGAGATCCCTTGCCCTCCATTAATGCTGACCTCGTGAAGGAACACCTTGAGAAGCTGGATACCTTCAAGTCAGCTGGCCCTGACAATCTATACCCCCGGGTACTCAAGGAGCTGGCGAGCATCATAGCCCAGCCCCTGGCACGGATCTTTGAGAGCTCCTGGCGCTCTGGTAGTGCTCGAAGACTGGAAGAAGGCCAGTGTGGTGCCTATCTTCAAGAAAGGGAGGAAAGTGGATCCAGCTAACTATAGGCCTATCAGCCTAACCTCTATCCTGGGGAAGGTCTTAGAAAAGTTTATTAAAGAGGCCATCCTTAATGGACTGGCCAATGCCAACATTCTAAGGGATAGCCAGCATGGGTTTGTTGCGGGTAGGTCTCGCTTGACCAGCCTCATTTCCTTTTATGACCAGGTGACCTATCGCCTAGACAAGGGAGAAGAGATTGATGTCATACATCTTGCCTTCAAAAAAAGCCGTTGATCTTGTATCCCATGATCATCTCTTTGTGAAACTGGCCAACTGTGGCCTCGGGTCCACCATGACCCACTATCTGGGAAATTGGCTCCGTGGTCGGACCCAGAGGGTAGTAATTGATGGAAGTCAATCGCCATGGTGCCCTGTGTCCAGTGGGGTCCCCCAAAGCTCAGTCCTTGGACCCATATTGTTCAGCATCTTTATTAATGATGTGTACATTGGTGTCAGGAGCGGACTGGCCAAGTTCACCGATGACACCAAACTCTAAGGCAAAGCATCCACACCTGAAGACAGACGGGTGATCCAGGCTGACCTGGACAGGCTCAGGAAATGGTCGGATGAGAACCTGATGGTGTTTAACACCAAAAAATGCAAGGTTCTCCACCTTGGGAGGAAAAACCTGCAGTTTCCTTATAGGCTTGGCAGTGCTATGCTGGCTAACACTATGGAAGAAAGAGACTTGGGGGTCATCATTGACCACAAGATGAACATGAGCCTGCAATGTGATGCTGTAGCTAGTAAAGCGACCAAAACACTGGCTTGCATCCATAGATGCTTCTCAAGCAAATCCTGGGACGTCATTCTCCCCTTGTACTCGGCCTTGGTGAGACCGCAGCTGGAGTACTGCGTCCAGTTTTGGGCTCCACAATTCAAAAAGGATGTGGAGAAGCTTGAGAGAGTCCAGGGAGGAGCCACGCGCATGATCAGAGGTCAGGAAAACAGACCTTATGATGACAGGCTGAGACCTGTGGGGCTCCTTAGCCTGGAAAAGCGCAGGCTCAGGGGTGATCTGATGGCCACCTGTAAGTTTATCAGGGGTGACCGTCAGTATCTGGGGGAACGTTTGTTCACCAGAGCACCCCAAGGGATGATGAGGTCGAACAGTTATAAACTACAAGAAGACCATTTCAGGCTGGACATAAGGATGAATTTCTTTACTGTCTGAGCCCCCAAGGTCTGGAACAGCCTGCCATCGGAAGTGGTTCAAGCACCTACATTGAACACCTTCAAGAGCAAATTGGATGCTTATCTTGCTGGGATCCTATGACCCCAGCTGACTTCCTGCCCTTTGGGCGGGGGGCTGGACTCGATGATCTTCCAAGGTCCCTTCCAGCCCGAATGTCTACGAAATTATGAAATCTTCCTCCACTCCCCTTTGGGAGACCCATTGCCCCACTGACCCACATGTCCCAAGGAGCCAGGTGGGGAAGTGTTCATAAGCTGCCTGGCTTGGCTAATGTTTTTCCAGTGAGGACTCAGCCCAGGCCTCAGCGGAGTGGCGTGTTTCACTCACATGTCCCAGTGGCTCAATCCTTCTTAGGGTGAGTTGCGAGCCTGGGCTTCCTCATGCATACCAAGAGCCGTGCTGCTCTGAAAGCTGTTCCTTGTGCTTGGATACTGCTCCATGCCTGGGGCCCCTGCAGACCCACTGTACAGAATGGGTCCCAGACCGTCCAGACCCTCCTTCTCCAGGGCCCTATGCCCCACAATGACTCACCCCATGATAGCGCTGACTCCCATGCCCGGCTTCATGCCATGGCTGGAGACCTAAGCCGCCTCGCTGCAGCTCCCAGGATCTCAGTCCCTCACGGACCCTCCATGCTGTGACGCCTGCACCGCAGCTCGACCTCATGCCAGATTTGGAGACCTGAGCTGGCTCACTGCGGCTTCCAGGGTCCCAGTCCCTTGTGGACCCTCCATGTAGCAACGCTTGCACCGCCCACCGCTTGTGTCCAGCAGCAGAATCTTTTGGGCTCTTTTGGGCAGCCAACTATGCCTGCTGGGCAGCTCTCCCAGCTCTTCTTGGTCCTGGAACCCCTTCCTTCTTCATCCTTCACTGACTGCACCATGTGCTCCACCCCCAAATTGAAAATGAACCAGTTAGGGGGGCTGCAACTGCAGTTCCCAATTAAGTCCACTCCTGCCTGCCCACTTTGGACTAGAGGGGGAGTGGACTCTCTTCCTGGCTTCTCCTCTGCCTGTTTCTAATTGATGGGTTTTGCCCCACCAATTGCATTTGTGGTCTCCTAAGCCTGGAGAGCCGGGCAAAGCCCAGCAAGCCTACCACAATGGGTTTTGCCCAGCAGGCATTTCAAAGGCTTCTGCTCTGAAACGTAGCTCACTGCTTACATTTCCTTTTTGTGGAAATTAGCCAGTTTGAAGGTATAAAATTCCCCAACTCTTATTATCTGCTACTGTTGCTTCTCTGAGAGATACAAAGCACCGGGACTGAGCTATGGTAAAGCTTGCAGAGCACCACACCATGAGCCCACGTGCCCTGCCTTGAACAATGGTGTTGGGAGTCTCACTCAAGTGTGAAATGCATTAGCAGAATGTATATGTCATCCCGCTCAAGTACTGGGTCACATGCAGTATACCAGTATTGGTCGTTCTATCAGGCAATTGAGGTTTGTGCCATTGATCATTGTCTGTCTGCTTAGGACACACATGAGTGTCTAGATGAAGCCATGTGGTGAAATTTATGTTTCTTTTAGTTTGTTCTGCTTTTTCCAAAAAAGGTGGAGGAAATAGCATACACAACTAATATTTTCTTAGTCTTGAATGTTAGACTATGCCACCGTATAGTTCTTTGAACTGTGTGTGTGGCTATGTGCACCCACATTATATTCAGGACTCCTGTCTGGAAGTGATTCACCTTTTTAAAGGAAGGAATACTTCAAGGCTTAACCAGATTGTCAGGTTCTCTTAAAAACCTCAAACTCTTGTGGGTCTGAACAGGAAAACAACTTAAAATACATTTCTATAAGCAGCTTCTTGTCATTATTTACGACATTACTTTGTGTAATGAGCTACACTGGTGAGCCTATTCATGGGGATGGCATACTGAAGTACCATATGTCATGGTTTGGCCTGCCAACAAATCAACATTGCAATAATTTGCAGACTGTTTTATATTTCTTTGATTTGGGAGTCTGTGTAATTAGTTCTCCAGAACAGTCTGGTAGAGGAAATACAGTCTGTTATTTAGGCAGAATTAAAGTCCTTGTTCTTTACATTGTAATTCTTAGTTTCCCAGCACTGATGCCAGGGTTGTAAAGAGATCAGTCCTGAGATCTTCTTTACTTGATCCTGCCCTCATTGTGAAACTATTTCTGCTCCTTTTGCTGGGCTCTTACAAGGACCTGCTGACTGGCACAAGATGTGTTTGTGCCATATTTATAAATACCCACTGCAAGCTGTAATGAACGATTCATGGTCACAAGGAGAGAAAGCTCAACAAGAAGGAAACACCTAAACATTTCTGTACACAGACCAATGCTTCCCTCCACCCTGAAAACAGGGCTAGTTGAGATTGCCTGTGGAGTTTGCTTAACAGACCTAGGGAACAGACCTTTACTGACTCCTGCCTGAGTAGGTCAGTAGGAACACTGGTCAGAATGGTAAGTTAGTGTGGTAACTTGTCCAAGTTCATCCCTATCTGGAAGTGCAACTCTCTGTGGGGGACACAGAAATTCAGAGACTATATGAATGAGTTTTCTCCTTCCCATCTGTTGTTTTATATCAACTGATTTTTAAGCAGTGCTTGTGTGCCTCAAAAAAACCCCTCCAGTAAAACTGTCTCTCCCCCATCTCCATAAAGATCTTGCATTTAGTTCTAATTACAGCCATCATCCGAGAGTAGTGCTATGCATTGTAACCAGAAGGAGATACTATTCTGCACAGTTAAATTTTACAGGATTCTCCCTCACACAGGCCAGTTATGGGCAAATAAAAAAAAAGTGATCTATTATAATGTTATTCCCTTTCTCATTCCTTCTGGAACTGTGTGATTAAAAATGGTTATGCTGCCTACAGACTCTCCATTATTTGTCCTTTTTACATAGGCATCCCAGGATATTGTAGAGTATCCAGGTGTCACAGTTTTACCCCCTCACTAGCTTGTTTCCAATCCATTCCTCTTTTCCTTTCTCTCATTTGCCTCACCTTCTGAAAAAAAACCCATGGGAAGTAAGTTGCTGCTATTAGCTTATTATCATGTGACTGTATTAAGAAACCTGTTCAGCTATTCAACTACACATACAGCTGACTCAAAAACAGGAGCCCATTATGTCCTTTGCAATGTAGAGAAACTTGCTTGCTTCCCTATGGCTACTGCACTCAGCTGCTTAGCAATTAGCTAACCCAGATGAAAGGTAGATGCTTTAATGCATATGGTGGGGTACAATTACAGTGGCTATAGCCAAAGTTAAATATGCAAGACAGACATGGGCCAAATTCAGCTCTGGTGTAATTCCACTGGTTACAGCAGTTGCACTTTGGTCCTTTCACCTTTTAGCCAAAATGACACTACCTCAACGGTAGTTCTTCAAAGGATCTCTAATGCAGACTCAGTCCTGCTCCCACTTACATCACTGGCACTAGCACTTGGGACCATTATTCAATTATTTCCAGTCTTTCCTTGTGTACATAAGGAGCTTTTCCCCTTTACACTCGCTCTCTTGCTTATATGCTCAGCTCTTTGCCTCTCGCTAATTATTTTAGTTAAGCTCGTGTACTAACAAAATCCCTTCAAGTCTTTCTATACTGCTAACGCTCTCTTTCTCCTTGATGCGACCTGCTTAAATTTGTAAGGATTGAGGCATTTCAAACTTCTCTGGAGTGATCATTTTATTGCTAAGAATTAATTAATATAGTCCTATTTCTGGAGTTTTCCTATAGACCCCAAGCTCCACTGAGAAGGACTTCCTCTCAGCCCAGTTACTGTTTGGATTTTTGAGGCTGTTTTCTTCCTTTTTCCTGGTGCAAAGTAGAGACTGCTCCATATTCTTGTCCCTTCCCCTGTCCTTTACTTTAAAGACTCTTTTGCAGCTTTGTACTTTCTGTAGGCAATTCACCTCTATTGCACCTTCTGGATGTCAACTCTGCCAGTGAAATGCAGCCACAAAATGTGTAGCTGTTGTCCTTATGGAATATACTTGACATGCATGGGTTTCTTGGCAGGCACAGAGAGAGGGTAGCTGGTATTATGCTGCCTCCTGTAGCAGCCCTTCCTACCTGAAGGGGCCAGGTAGGCATGCTGAAGGAGAGAATACATGGCCAAATGCATTCCTGTACACCAGCTATTTCCAGCTGGGGCAATGGCCATAGATAGCTGAATATGAATCGGAGTTCTTTAGGCATTAGACCTTAGTGCTTGTGGCTCAAGAAAGGTGTTTGCTATGCAAGTTGTAGTTTTCTAATGTGTTTTCTCCTCTACCTGGCTGTATCCAGCTGACCAACTGGATAGCTCTTTAAGAGGGATGTTGCCTACGATTACCTTCATGTCTGTAGCCGCTGGACCTCAAACAGTTGCTCTTGGGCAGCTTTTGCTCGAGTGATTGGTGTCACGCGCCTCATGGGTTTGTGCTCTTACCTGAGCCAATGTCTTCCGCCCAAGTCTTCAACCCTGCGCTCGCCTGCCACAACTTGTTGGACCTCAGTGTTCAGGATTGTCCTTCAGGTGCACTCGTTGGCCCGTGGCTCACCCGGCAGTTACTTACGGGGCTCCACCAGCCCTCACGCCTCCTGTGGAGCGATGTCTGTCTAGTATCAGCCTCCTTCTTGGGGGGGGGGGAGGGGAGCACACACAACTGGGGCCTTGTATCCCTAGGCCCGCCTAGCCATCACCCTTCCCTCGAGGGAAAACCTAAGAACAGGACCAAACACTCTAGGACTCCGTCCCGGCCTCACTACCCGGGGACCCACTTCCCCTCCTGTACACCTGCAGCCTAGGAAGACAACCAAAAAAAATGCCTCAACAAAATCACTGGGCAACCTGCCCCTCTGGCTTCCCTTCTACCCTTCCCGGGTTTCTAAGAGGAACGGGTTGTCTTTTCCCTCCCATTGCTTCAGCGCCTGCTCTCCCGCCTACTCAATGACCCATCCGGGTCCAGTGGCAATATCTGCCCCGACAGCAACCCATCTGGGGTTCTCCCGGGGTCCTCTTCTCCCTGATCAGACTTCTTCAGCACCCTGTCATCCCCGCACTCCCACCTGCGGTCCACTTCATCTCCCTGGGTCTCTCTGGCGATGTCCTCAGCCGGCGTTCCGGACGTTCCCTCGCCGTCCCGTGTGAGTCATCGTCGAGGTGCTCCACCTCGTTCTGCCTGTGCTTGCTTCAGCTGGCTCTGACCCCTAGGTCCCATGGGGAGCGACTTCTCTGCTGCCGACATTGGCAGCAGTTCTCCTCCCTGACCCTCTGCTGTCTCCGCAGCACGTGCAGTCATTTTTATTTTTGCCAGCTGCCATTTAACGCTGACGTCACCGGCCGGCCGCAGCTGGATCAACAAGTGGCTGACGAGTCGTTTGGGCTCTTCCTTCCACCCCTTGTGCACTGCGCTCAGAGCTGCCAGTGAGTGTTCCTCATTACGTTGTTTCCTGGGACAATGTCCATATGATGGGCTAGCTGGCAGTGACCTGGCCCAGGGGTTTTGAAAGGGCAAGAGATGATGGGAGGACTTGGGATTCCCTTTCCTCAGCAATCAGGCCCCAGAGACTCACTCTCCGTATCCCCTGATTGGCCCCTTGGGTCATCTGGTGGGGGATAAAACGGGCAATGTGGCTGACTCGGAAAGACTAGTGAGGGACCACAAGGAAGGAGATTCGAAGAGCTGGCAAGAGCTGGGCCTGCGGGGTGGGAGCAGTTGCCCCAGAAGCACCTGAAGGAGCGGGACCTGCAGGCAGCAGTGGGACCCCCAGCAGCGCGGCGTGCGGCCGCAGAAGAGGCTCCTCGCTGGGCTCCAGGACCCCCTACGAGAGGCTGCAGCCAGCAGGAGAGGCTCCCCCGCTCCAGCAAGGATCCGAGCAGCAACCTGAGAGGTTCCCAGCTCTGCTTCCAGCTCCTCTAGTGAGAGGCCAGGCAGCTTGATGTGAGCCCAGGGCTCTGGGAAGGTCAAGACCCCTAGCAGTTTAAAGCAGTACCAGCACTGGTAGTTGTATGATAGCATTTTTGCCTACCACATGGGAGATCCAAGTTCAAGTCCCAGCTGGGATGACTTGGGGTGAGTGAAGTAATAGAGAAATTCTTGTTGCAGTGGAAAGATGGTCATTGTGTTTTCCCCCTTTCTCCTCCTCCAGGTCCTATATTCCTTGTTATTTGACATTTTGTATTTTGTGCCTTTTATATTTCCCCAACCAGTATTGTTTGTTCTGTATTGTTTTATATTTTGTTAACCCTGTCTTTTGTCAACTGGATGAATATGTTTATGATTGTAAGTGTCTAGCCTTTGTTGAATCCTGCCCCTCAGGGCATCGTAGTGTCCCCTGGTTTATAGTGGTTATGTTCCCAGTACTGTTCTCTCATTAAAAGGTATATGGTTAAGTCCCCATTGGTGGTCTGGCTCTGCTCTAAAGGGGGAGGAGAGTCCCTACACTTCCCACAGCACTTGTGCACCTGCTTTGATCCCTTCAGTTGGAGAGGGGGTACCTCTTGAAGTACTGCCCGGGTTACATACAAGTTGGAAAATATTATTCAAAACAGCCTTCCAAAGAATATTTTTGTCAATCTAGTTTTTAGATGGAGTCAGCTGGACTTGAAGTCTACCCACATGGATGATGGGAGTTGTAGTCTGTCTGATATCTTGCAGGCAGCTTGAGCTGGACAAATGCTTTGAGATGGAACTGGATGAAAGTCAGGAGGCCAAGTGGTGAGGAGATGCAGCCATTGAAAATGTGTATATCCACTACATTCTATGTATGTATAAGGATATTGCCACACAAAAGATTTAATTTTAACTACACATACACATGCCAGACGGCAGTAGCATAATGCTGGAGGGGAGGAGCAGCTGGTGATTTTGTTTTTCTTTTTAGGGAAACTCTTCACTAGTAACACTATTAGGTTCCCTGCTCAATCCTAGCTGAGATGGTGAACTAATTATAGCTTGGCACTCTCAGTGAACTGAGAATCACTACTTTTGTACTTCCAGGGGAAGAAATGCTTTGGATCTTCCCCTTGATCTATTGCTGGAACTTGGCAGCCTTGGGGCGAATACAATGGTGAGAATATGGAGTGGAAGGATCCTCTGGGCTCTAGAATAGTTATGAAAGATCCACAGGCTGTAAATGAAATCTCTTCCAGCTGGGATATAGCATCAGGTCCTTTTGGGAAGTTTCAAAATGTTTCCTTGGAAGGAGATGTAATAGGAACATCTTTCCAGTCAAACATGATGTGATACCAAGAAGCGACAGAAACACCAGCTTTGTTGCATTAAAACAAAACAAAACACAACTGCCCGCCCCTACCTGCCAAAGATAAAAATCATTTGCACCTTGCAGAAGCTGCCTGGTGGATTTACAAACAGACACAAGCCATGTCAATGGGGCCCATAATTTAGCACACAATGCATGGCAAGGTAAACTATTGAAGACTCTTTCTGAAAAGAACTGGGATTTGCCCAAACTGGGATGGGAAGGAAAAATAGAAAATGTGAAAATACTTTTTATGGCAGGACATTCCCTTTTCTGTTCTGTTTTTAAATGAATCTTCAATCCTCAAACGTGGCTTTAGCTTTGATAGAGGTTCAGCAGAAAGGCATTGGAGGATGGCAGGCCAGAGAATCAGTTCCACCCTTCCCCTATGGTCTGCAGCTTTCTTTTTTTAATTGTGTTTGCCCTGTTAGTACTAATGAACCAGTCACTTAAAATAGGCATTTCAATAATATTGGACAAAGCAAAAGTGAATGGAGATCAATGTTTTATAACTTAAACCTTATAGCACTTTTAATCTGCAGATGAAACTGCTTCAAAAAGGAGGGCAGGGAGTATTATCAGCTTCTGATTTTTTTTAAAATACAGGATGGGGAAACTGAGGCTAAGGGAGGTCTAACTGAAGGTCATGCAGGATTATTGGCAGAATCAGGACTAGAACCCCACTTGCGCAGGCTTGTGCTGCACCTACTGGGCCATGTTGCGTCCACCGAGTGCTCTGGATAGCAGACAATCTGAGAAGCCATGACAAAATGAGTCTGTGGGCAGTATGGCTGTTCAGTACTGTTGAAGTGCTGCATTTTTCCACTCATTACTCAATATGAAAAGAGGCTTTGGGTGTTTCTGTTTAAATATATAGCAAAGTACTCAAATAAGGGGCAAGTTTGTGGCATTTGCCTTGAAGAGAAAACTACAAAGAGAAAACTACAAAAACAAAGTTTTTAGCAAAGTTGACATTAGTGTTTGGAAGGAACTTCTGAGCACATATGACAGAACCCTGGCTCCATTAGAGTCAAAGACAAAACCCTGATTGACTTCAGTGGAACAAGATTTCACCTACAGGCCTTGTCTTAACTGAGATAAGACACTCACCCTTTTTAAGATCATGTTAGATAGCGTAGTCTACCTGACAGCCAAGGGTAGGCAAGGCAGTTATACTTGAGTAGGTGCTGACTGTAGGCAGTTGAAGCTAAGGCCACTACATAATTGGTTAAACTGAGGCCTAGCAGAGAGTCCAGGTTTCAGCTCAACCACCTTAGGACATGGCAGAGTACTACTGCCTTCGCTATATGACCAGCCATCCAGCAGAAGAAGTGGCAATGAGAATTAGGTTTTTAGGTGGAGCTTGATGCATTTGTCTGAAAAAGTCCTCTGTGACAGCAGGCAACTAGACTTGACCTGGGAAGACTTTTCCAGTCATAATGTTCTTGCACTTGACCTTCATAATGTGTGTGCTATATCATGCTAACCTACCGGTCTAAAGATTCCCCACCTTGTATTCCAGTCAAGGTGAAGTCACGGAAACTTCTTCTCACTGGCTTTGCATGTAAGGTTGTCCCTTCCAAAGAATCTTTTGTTTGAGCATTTTTGGTTAGAGCTGGCTGGACTTGAAGTCTACCCACATGAGTGATGGCATATTGCATTTTGTGCTGCAAATCAGGTCATCAGGTGCTTCTAATGAAGAGAGAATGGCAAGTTTTATCTACATGCTTTTTTTTACCTGCCCTTATCTATACTTACATCATGAACTAAAGTCCATACCTCCATTTGTATTTACTTGATCTCATTTTCAATCATCAGTCCCCCAGTTACACCTCCAGGAACTTGAGGAATTTAGGACATAATTACCCTTCCAGCCTATTGTAGCCATGAGCTCTCACAGCCTTTAGGTCACACACACTCTCAGTTACCAAACTTAAGTTTTTGCACTTAATAGAGGGCCAGGTCCTAGCCCTGATAGAGCCCCTTTGTGCTGTTCTTTGTGCTAGGGTCCTTGCACTTTGATTGCAGAGGCCTTGCACTTTGATTGGATGAATCTCCAAAGGTACTGATTTCTTTTCTCTGCAATGATCATGTAACTTTTCTGTCAGGTGTTGTCAGCAGCCTCTTTTAGTTTTCCAGACTTTCAGGGTTTTCCTTTTTTTTCCCCTCCCCTTAAAAGCAAAATTTTCCACAAAGAATTTTTTGTTGAAGCAAACAAACAAAACCCAGCTTTTTCCTTTGTATTTTTCCCAGGAAATGAAATGCAGTTCCTGAAAGGCTAGTTTTTATCTCACCTCAGTGTTTTGTGAGACAGTCCAGGTTTTGGTAAGGCTGGCTTATATTTTGCAAATATCTTCTGGGAATCCAGTCCAGGTCAGTATTACTGAGAGCTGTGAGCACTTGATAGTAAATTGGCAGTCTGTGTGAATGAACTGATGGTCTCAGTTATATTCCAAGTGGAGAGTGAAAAACCGCAGCCCCAACTGGTACTAATTAACATCTAATCCCTTTAGAACCCTAGAGACTGAATACATGGGAAAATGAATTTTGTTCCCACTTCAAAAAGTAGCCCCTCTACCATACAGCAAAGGCATATTGGTAGATCACTGTGGGGGAGTCCATCCAGTTGTTCCTGGTGTCATGCCTGGTCTACATATAGAGGGCCTTGGACTCTAGGCTGTTAATCCAGTGCATTTCAGAAGAACTGAATTCATATAACACTCTTTTAAAAGAAGAAAATTAATTTTTGTTGGCTATGATGTCATTGAGTGCTGACATGGCATTGAGTCACCATATTACAATGCTGTGATTTCTACTATAAAACAACTTTGTCCTGGTACCAAAGGTATAAACGTAACAAAATTAATTGGAAGGTGAAAGGATGCATTGCGGGTTGGCAACTAATTAATTTATGTTGCTACAGCTTCTAGGGCATTAGTATGAATCCTCTGCTGGAAAGTGGTGCCAGTCAATCTCGCTGGGTGTTTGGGTGTCCAGGTTGGAGTGTGAGGTTGATTTGACATGAAGCTAGCCACATCAGTCCTTTGTTTGCTGTTGGCTATTGAAACTGGTTTGTCTTATGCACATTTTCCTGATGTGTTGTTTGACTAAGGCAAAATTTGACTTCTGGATGGTGGTGCCTGTAATGGTTTCTGTCAGTAGTCATGGTCTTGCGTTAGCCTGTGGATATTAGAAGTTACTAAAAGCAGGAGAGGAAGAAAAGAAAAATAAAACACCTTCCTCCCTGCCCCGTCCCCTGCAAAAAAATTACTGGCTATCTTCTCAATTTTGTATCCATTTACTTCACAGCCATTGGTACTGAGGCTAATATGTCCTCTGTAAGTCTGAAGAGACTAGAACTAACATTTATTTCTAGATAGCTAGGAGCTGCTATTTCAGCCAATGGCGAAATCGTGTTTGTGAAGTATACTCTGTGTGATGATTTTCATTTAGCTCCCTAGATTGATAGTACTTTCTAAGAAATGAGAGCATAGGAAAATCATCTTTTCTTTGAGCTAACTTCATTTGCCTACAAATTTGTTCGTTTCCAGAGCTTTTCCTCTTAGCTGCTATCTCAGCTTTGTAGTACATTTGTTCACAATCATATGATGTGACTTGGAAGAAGGCAATAAAACTGAAATAAATCTCTTAAGGGCATTTCTCAGAACACTGCTGATATCACTATATGTGTAATCCCAATTTTCCAGTGGGACAAGTTTGTGTACAACCATATTATGACATTTTCTGGGTAGCATTACAGGGACATGTTGAGATGCAATGTGACAATGTAGCATCACATGTCCTTACGTTGCAATGCAATGTCGCAACCTGGTGATGCTCAGTAAGCCCTGAAAGCAGGACATTGGGTTCCTTCAGCAAAATCAAGCACGTCCTGGTAAACCACACAGACAACAAACAGCTTTTCTTGTGTAATACTTGGGAAATATGAGTGCAAACATATCTATTATTAAATCAGCATAGTTTTGGAAACACGGCGGTTTATAATCTTAGAAAAGTATGATTTGATTGCTAGTTTCAGGAGGAGCTGGGTATGACTCTGTCCATCTTTTGATGCCCTCCCCCATCGAAAGATGGAAGCATTCCAGTACCTTTATTTCTAGAATTAGACAGCTGTCATTCAAATAAGGAATCTGAGCTGCATTACGTGTGCATAGAGTATGTTCAAGGCTATGATTCAGTGAGGTGCAGCTGTTTGTAATAGAGTGGTGTGGGATCAGAATGAATGAAAACTCTGTTCATGTAGCCCAGGTGAACAGTTCTGTTTTGCAACATGTCAAAAGCTCAAGTGGAGCATGTAGAAAATGATCTAGTATGAATCCCTTGTGCTAGGACAAAGTCACTTCCCATTCTTTCACTCCACTCCATCCTAATGCCTGGGATCAAGACTGTCTTTCAGGAATGGAACTTTTCAGTCTTCTTTGTAAAATGAAAAATACTATCCACCATATTGATGCTACTCTACAGGGTTTAAATGACATACAGGATATATTGGCTCTGAATTGGCTGCTGCCAGAAGCAGCTTGCCTGCTTCAGCCTTTCAGCAGATGAATTTTTAGGAATGATACAAAGGGGTATAATTTTTTCCTTCTCCTCCCACCTCTTCATGCCTTCCACTTGCACATGGAACATTAGTTTAGTTTATTTTTGGAATTAGAATAACTGGGTCCAGAAGCAAAATGGACAATAACAAATGGCTTTAATGAGAGTTTATGGGGTGATAATAGTCTGAAAATGAAAAGGGGAAGTAAAACTATCATGGCCTTAATCCAGAGATCTGTGCCCCAACAACTTGTTAGTTTTCAACACAACACTTCATTGAGACCAGGAACTTCACTGGGTATGGTGGTACTAGCTTGTGATACCAAAGAGGGTTGGGTTAGTTAATGTAATGGTCTTTCAGTCCTTGAGATCAATGGTATAAAGAGTTTCTTCTGAATCATTTACTGCCAAAAATAAGCTTTTAAAAAAAAAAGCAACTCCATTTTGCTTCTACTAGTCCTCCAGAATCAACAGAGCAACTGGAGGAGAGGGAGTTTGATTCATGTTTTTGCTTATGTTGTCTAAATTGGACTGAAGCATCTCCATTATGGTCGATGATGTGCAAACTGCAGAGAACCCAGCTTGGGTCCTAGGAATCAGACTGAATTTGCAAAACTGGAACTTAGGAGAAACACCTTTTATTGGGTTTTATGATGTCCTTGAGAGACTATACATATAGACCCAATGGCATAATTTTTAATGAGCATCTTGTCCAACTACAGCTGCACTGAAGCAGTAGAAATTTTTGAGCTGCCCTAGACCTGTGCTCATAACAATTTCCACCCAATTGTGCTCTTCTCGACCTGCTGCTCACAAAAAAGGATGAATTGGTGGGGAATGTAGTAGTGGATGGCAGCTTGGTCAGCAATGACCATGAGATGATTGAGTTCAGGATCCTGATGAAAGGAAGGATGGAAACCGGCAGAATAAGGACCCTGGATTTCAGAAAAGCAGACTTCGACTCACTCAGGGAACTCATGATCAGGATCCCCTGGGAAGCCAGTCTGTGGGGGGAGAGTAGTCCAGGAGAGCTGGCTGTGCTTTGAAGAAGCTTTAATGAGAGTGCAGGAACAAACCTTCCCAATGTGCAGGAAGACTAGCAAGTATGGCAGAAGACCAGCTTGGCTTAGCAGGGAACTCTTCAGTGAGCTAGAACACAAAAAGAAAGATTGTAAGAAGTGGAAACTTGGACAAAGAACTAGGGAAGAAAATAAGAGCATTGCTCAGGTATGCAGGGATGAAGTCAGGAAGGCCAAAGCACAACTGGAGTTGCAGCTAGTTAGGGACATGAAGGGGAACAAGAAAAGTTTCTACAAGTATGTCAGTAGCAAGATGAGCATCAGGGAAAGTGTGGGTCCCTTACTGAATGGGAGAGGCAACCTTATGACAGAGGATGCAGAAAAGGCTGAAGTGATCAATACCTTTTTCACTTCAGTCTTCACAGGCAGGGTCAGCTCCCAGATTACTGTATCAGGCAGCACAGTTTGGGGAGGAGGTGAGCAGCCCTCAGTGCTGAAAGAAAGGGTTAGGGACTATTTAGAAAAGCTGGATGTGTACAAGTCCACGGGGCTGGATGGGATGCACCCAAGTGTGCTGAGGGAGTTAGCCAATGTGATTGCAGAGCCGTTGGCCATCATCTTTGAAAACTCATGGTGATCAAGAGACGTCCCAGATTATTAGTAAAGGTGAAACCTAGTGCCCATATTTAAGAAAGGAAAAAAGTAAGATCCAGGAAACTACAGACCAGTCAGCTTCACCTCAGTCCCTGGAAAAATCATAGACCAGATCCTCAAGGAATCCATTACTAAGCACTTGGAGGAGAAAAAGGTGATTTGTAATAGTCCTCATGGATTCACCAAGGGCAAGTCATGCCTGACCAACCTGGTTGCCTTCTGTGATGAGATGACTGGCTCTGTGGACATGGGGAGACCAGTGAATGTGGTATACCTTGATTTTAGCAAGGCTTTTGATATGATTTCCCACAACATCCTCTCAGGCAAGCTAAGGAAATATGGGCTGGATGAATGGACTGCGAGGTGGATAGAAAACTGGCTGGAGCATTGGGGTCATAGAGTAGTAATTAATGGCTCGATATCTAGTTGGCAGCCAGTATGAAGTGGAGTGCCTCAGGGGTTGGTCCTGGGGCCAGTTTTGTTCAATGTCTTCATCAACAACCTGGAAGATGGCATAGAGTGCACTATCAGCAAGTTTGCAGATGACACCAAGCTGGGGGGTGGTAGTAGATATGCTGGAGGGTAGGGCTAGGATTCAGAGTGACGTAGACAAATTGGAGGATTGAGCCAAAATAAATTTCATGAGGTTCAACAAAGACATGTGCAAAGTCCTGCACTTGGGATGGAACAATCTTATGTACCAGTACAGGCTGGGGCTGACTGGTGGGCAGCAGTGGACAATAAGCTGAATATGAGCCAACAGCGTGCCATTGTTGCCAAGAAGGCTAACGGCATACTGGCCTGCATTGGTATGTGTGTTGCCAATATGTCCAGGGAAGAGATTATTCCCCTCTATTCAGCACTGATGAGGCCATAACTGGAGTACTGTGTTTAGTTTTGGGCCCCCCACTACAGAAAGGATGTGGACAAATTGGAAAGAGTGAGGGCAACAAAAATGGTGAGGGGCTGGGACACATGACTTATGAGAATAGGCTGAGGGGACTGGGTTTATGTAGTGTAGAGAAGAGGAGACTGAGAGGGGATTTAATAGCAGCCTTCAACTACCTGAAGTGATGTTCAAAAGAGGATGGAGCTGGACTGTTCTGAGTAGTGGCAGATGACAGAACAAGGAGCCATGGTTTCACAAACAGCAAGGGAAATTTAGGTTAGATATTGGTAAGAACTTTCTTACTGGGATAGTAGTAAAAAACTGGAACAGGTACCCAGAGGTAACCCTACCCTCTGTCCTTGGAAGTTTTCAAGACCCGGCTAGACAAAACTTTGGCTGGGATGATCTAGTTGGGGATGGTCCTGCTTTGAGGAGGGGGTTGGGCTAGGTGACCTCTTGAGGTCCCTTCCAGCCCGAATTTTCTATGATTCTAGGTGATCATATACTGAAAATTATGAGACACAGAAACATTTGTTCATAGCATGACCTTTCCCATGGGTCCCAGTGCTGTTTAATCCTTTCATGATTTTTTCATGGGCTAGTTTTAAGGGGCATTTCTCCACTTCTTTAAAGCTAGTGCTTTGAGGTCTTTGCTATCATTGGGTGTTTTGCTAAGATATGCTGTAGGTCAGGGGAGGCTAAAAAACAGCCTGTGGGCTGCACCTGGCCCACTGAACGATGTCATCTGACCTGTGGGGCTCCCCATGGCTCCAGAAATTTGGTGTCTGGGGAGTGGTGGCAGCATTGATTGTCACAGCTCCCAGAGTTGCAGCCATTAATGCTGTTTCCACTTGTCTTCCTACCAAATTTTGGAACCCAGGGATGACAAAGCTCCATGGGCTAGAAGGACCCATGAACTGGCTCCACACCACACAACTGGCCTAGAAAAGTTAGGCATCACTGCTCTGGGTCAGTCTGAAATCCCTGGGCTCAATTGTGGTCACTCATATAGTAGAAGAATAGCTCCTTCCTTTGCAAAAAATCACAATAATGAAAGAAAAGATCCCACGTGATCAGAGTGTGTGGGGCAGCTCTAACCTTTATTAAGACAGGTGATGTCGACACTGCAGCTCGAGGTGTGATTTATGGAGGTATACCTGAGCTAGCTTTAATTTAGCTAGCCTCAATGGTGGGAGTAGTGAAGATGTGGTAGTGTGAACTTTGGCATGGGCTAGTAGTCCACCTAAATGCCCAACGTCCTGGGTCAGCTTGTAGGGGAAGCTTGTACCATTGTGTCTTCATTGCTGTGGCTAGCGGAGCAGGTTAAAGTAATGCTAGCTGGGGCACGCCTCCACATACTGCAATCAGCCCTCTCGATCACAGCATAGGTATAACCTCAGTGTCAGAGCAAACGTTTCTAAGTGCAAACTGCTGGGGACGTGGCGGTAGCCTGAATAAAATGCCTTTGGTCTGAAGTGCTGTAAATCCCCTGAGTTCATACCCTCTCTCCTCCCACCCCAATCATTCTTGTAACTTGAGTATTTCAGAGGCGGGGGAGGCCTCATTTTGATTTGTCTGGCAGGTTTGCAATGAGAGTGATGTGATGACCCTGCACATTCATCAGGCACTTTTTCAGGCTGGTCCCATCTGTGAGGGTTTTCTTTCCCCCCCCTTCCCCTCTGCTCAGGCTGCTTCGGGATATGTAGCACGTAGGCACAGACGTCCTGCGCACACATTAGGGAAACTATACTTGTATATACTCTGTCAGGAAGTCATCTGGCCAAGCTTTCCAGAGTGCTGCATTTAACTCTTCACTGATCACTATTTGGATCCCACTGACTGCCAGGCAGTTCCCACACAGTCTAGGCACTTTCCCTCAGTCTTCTATTTTGTTTATTGATTGCAGCTTCCCTCCTTCAGACAGGCTGTTCAGATCAATAGCAATAGGCTGCCTACAGCCATATGGGGAAAATGAGTATACCCGATGTTATACAGTTTCCCAGCAGTAATATGTATCAAAGTTAAGTAGCCAAAAGTAATGTGGGGAAGACTGCCTATATAAGTTTATATTGAACAGTGTTAGCCTGTTCGGTGCCTATATGTGGGCAATCATTTTGGAGTTATTTAACATCTGAAATAATATGGCACGTGAAGGGGAAAGGAAATTCTCATAGCTTTTAAATGTTTATTGTAGTCAGGAAAAACCATTTCCTAAGTGACCGCATCTTCAGCGAGGACATGTCTTGCTGTATGTCTGACTGTAAAGAGACAAGATCTAACATGCACATGTGCACACAATATCTCATTGGCCTGGGAAAGAAAATCTACTTGGGTTGTTTACTCCCAATGAAAAGATGTGGTTCTTTATGGTGACCTGTGTCAGTGAAGAGTTTTTCCATTTCTGTTTAAAAGGGTGATAAAAGTATCTTGTCCATACCTTTTAGCATCATTACGCTGCTGAGGACCTACCAGGGTCCAGTGGCTAATACAAGACTTTAGAGACCACAATAAACTGGAGAAGGTAGGAGCATCAGGTTTTATCCTGTGCAAACAGGTGCGGAGGGAGAATGTCTGAACCTCTGGCAAAAGTTATATGCCAAATTCTAATTTGGCATAAGCATCCAAGTAAGTTTAGACTATATGTTAGACCAATAGATTGTACAAGTCTACACACAGTGGAATGACAGCACCGTAAAAAAGAAAAAAAGAAAGAAAGAAAAAACAAATTTGGTCATATTTTTCTTACATAACTGTGTATCTCACTGGGTGGGTATTTATTTGGTGCTTATCACCTGATGCCTAAACTGATTTCTTATTGACTTACATAGTCAAGAATTGCCAGTTACTTGATCCAACTGTCCGTCCTTCTAGCCCTGTATTCTGTCTGGTAGAAAGTGAAAGTTCCTCTCCCATTGTAGCTTCCAGCATTTGGAGATCTATACAGATATGATTTGGAGACTGCGCCCCTTCCTGTTGTGTGTACATTAATCTTCTTTAAGGTGTCAAAAACTGTTTGAAAGTAGATGAAACATTTGGGCCTGATTTTTCTCTCATATATGCTGGCATAAATTAGGAGTGTTAAAGTCAATTAAGCCTATTAAAGCCAATTGAGTTGACACTGATATTAATCTTGCCTTCCCTATTAGAGATATTATGATTTCTAATGGTCAAGGTAGAGGGATGCATGCACCCTTGTGTGTGTGTGTGTGTGTGTGTGTATGTGTATGTGTCACTTAGCTGCAAAAAGAAAGGGAGTTAACTGTAAAAAATTTAAGTAAAGCTAGGACTGTCTTTTATAGCAGGCAGATCCACTCCAAAGATGTTTCTCTTTTCCAACAGCTGTTTATGCCCCGTGAACAGCAAAGGAACCTTCTGTTCCTGTCTAACTCCCACTGAAATTCATGAGATTCAAACCGTAACTGCTGAGGGGTATCAATAGTGTTTCCCTGTTTGCCATCTTGTCTATACTTATAGGGACTGGGAGTGATTTTTTTTTTTCAATCAAGTTTTCACGTTAGGGGCTAATGAGACTTTGTGAGAACTGGGGAACATTTAGGTTCTAGAACATGTGATATTCCTCACTTGTGTGTATGTGTGAGAGAGAGAACACACATGTGTGTGCCTGCACTTTGGTTCTTTCTGTTTTGGAATCATTTTTCTTCCTGAGCCAGAAAGCTCTGGGTTAGAGCTCTACACAGAAGCTTAGGATCAAACCCAGCGTGACACTGTATGGCTACTCTAAGGTTGGGGAATGGAGAGTGGGGCACAATTAAAGGTATGTTAAAGGAAGAGGTGCTTGCCAAGGTATTATTTGCCTTGCTATCCTTCGGTGTGCCTGGTATGGGCTCTCTCTTTTATCTGGGTTTCTACACTATACGCACTACCTCTGTGTAGTACTTGTGTACTTCCACAAATGCAGTAAACAGTGGATACAGACGGAACTTACATTTGTCATGCATTCAGCCCCCCAAAAGTGCTCTCCAGCTGTGCGGCACAGTATTTTTAAAGTGTGGCTGATCATACAATAAATTAAGCCTCATCAAATGAAGGATCAGATGAAGGTGCTCCACTTTGGAGTGCCTTAGGGAACTTGTGTTCCCTAGAGTTAATCTGCCATGTGATTGCTGCCCCATGTGCTGTCTGCAGGAAGGAAGGGGGGAGTGGGGAGGGGGAGTGAGCTGCAGGCTGGGGTTTGCCCAGGCTGAACTGGAGAGGGTCAGGTGGATTGGAGCTCTTCTGCCTCACAGCCTGGCCCAGCCTTCCCTCTCCAGCTCAGGCCAGGCAAACTCCAGCTTGCAGCTTGTTCCCCATTTCCTCTCTCCAATCCCTTCCTGCACATAGCATCAGAGCTGGGAGGGGGTCTGGGCCTGGTGGAGAGGGGCAGCTCCTCCATTGCAGGCAGGCTCCTGCAGGCAGTCTTGATTGCCCCCTGATCCAACAGGTGAATGTCTGGGGGCCTCTAACTCATGGTGCTTTATGTAAAGTGCCATGAGTTAGATCAGGGGCCTGCACATCTGTTAGTGCCCAGTGTGGCTACCCTTGGTCATGTGCAATTCTCTGTATTTCAACTGCTTGAATGGCAGGAGAGAACCAACTCTGTGGGGAAATAATAGGCCAAAAAGGTTCCAGTATGATACTGACTCCAACTCCATCAGTGTTGAAGGGCATGGAGTTTCCTTCCCACTGGTACCCCCTATCACCAGATAGACAGGGAACTACAGGTGCTGGTCTTGTTGTGGTTGCCTCTTTCAAGTGACAATAGCAGACAGATTTGTGTCTTCAGGGAGTCTTGTTGCTAATGCTGGTCCTCCCAATGATGCAGGGAGTGACACCTGGTATTGGACAGGCCTTCTTAGTAGAAAAGAGATTGGAGCCTGGGCTGGGGGCAGGGGTAAGAAAGGGATCCCAGCCTGCCTAATGCAAATACATTTTCAGTACACCGATACTGATCTTTTACTTACCACAGACCTAATATTTAAGCCGTGGGCTTGATCCTCGGCAATGTTGGATACCCAGAATTTTAATACCGTTTTTAGCTACTTGAAAGTTTCTTGTTGTCAGTGAGAAGTAACCCATTGATTTTTTTTTTTTCTCTTCCTGGGTTTTGCATGTAGTTGATATGACTGTTCTCATTCATAGGTCCTGACATTCTTTGCAACATAAGTTTTAAAGAAAGAGGAAACAGAGGTATAGAGAGATGAAGTGATTTACCAGGTGTCTCTTAGCAAGCAAGTAGCACAGCTGGAGTAATAATTCATTCCAGTGCCCTGGCACACTCTGCCTATCCCACCAGTTTCCATGAGTCTCAAAAGACTGTCAACACAAGGACATAAGTATTCCAGCTAAACTTTAAATGTAACCCTAATGCAGTAGATCAGTGAGGCTCAACCTCTTTTTTCAAGTGGGTCAAATATTAAACTCAGAAATGGGCCACATACAAAAGCGTTATAATTCTATGCTTTGGCATATTCTTATTTTAAGTATTTTAAATAGTAATAGAAAGGAATCATACATTTTTAGTAATTTTAGGTTTGTTAATACAGAGCAAAACTTCAGTATTCTCAAGTATTATTTTAAATGCTATAAAAGTAATAAAACTTTAGAATCATTACAAAAAATGATGTTGAACCATGCTATTATACAAGATAATTAACTAATCTTTCAGAAGACAGATAGAGATTGTGCAGATGGCACTACACTACCTTACCTCAACTTCCTGTGTTTCCCAGTACTTTAACAGTGGGCGTATCTATATTCATAGATTCATAGATGCTGGGATTGGAAGGGACCTCAACACATCATCAAGTCCAACCTCCTGTCTAGGCAGGAGAGAGCGCTGGGGTCAGATGACCCCAGCCAGATGCCTATACAGCGTATGGGAGAGCACCACCTCCCTTGGAAGCCCATTCCAAATTTTGGCCACCCTTACAGTGAACAAGTTTTTCCTGATATCTAGCCTAAATCTGCTCTCTGTCAGTTTGTGACCATTGTTCCTTGTTACCCCAAGAGGCACCCTGATGAACAGAGCATCTCCAATCCCTTGCTGTGCCCCCCTAATGAATTTGTAGGTGGCCACAACATCACCTTTCCACCTTCTCTTGAGGAGGCTGAAGAGGTCCAGGTCCCTCAGTCTCTCCTCATATGTCCTCAGTCTGTCCTGTAAGTCCCTGACCATATAAGTGGTTTTCCTCTGGACCCTTCCGAGTCTATCAACATCCTTCTTGAAGTATGGCACCCAAAACTGGACGCAGTACTTCAGCTGTGGTCTGACCAATGCCACATAGAGAAGAAGTATCACCTCCTTGGATCTATTTGTCATGCATTTGTGCAAATGTTGTGGGGTGAGTAAACTCACCCTGGGTAGGCATCTACATGTGCAGGGATTTGAAAGCAGATTTGCTGCTCCTGGAAGCAGGACCAGGAGACAGCTGTCTCCTCCTGGGGGCTGGGAGGTTGCTTCCTGCCCTTGGGAGCTGTCTGAAAGGCTTTGCCACCAGAGCCCAGGTAGGTACAGTGTCCCCTTACCCTGGCAGCAGGGAGCTTCTGGCTCCCTGACTGGGGGCATAGGGCTTGGCAAGAGCCAAAGGGGAGGGGCAAGTCCCAGTCCTCTGCCCTGATCTGCCAGTGGGGCAACTAGCAGTGGCAGATCAGGGCAGGACCTCAATAGCTTAACTGGGGCAGGAACCAAGACTTGCCCCTGACTGGGATAGTTCCCAGCCAGCCCTGGGCTGCATGGGAAAATCCGCATAAGCATGGGAAAGTCTGTATGTGCAGCCTGGAGGTGGCTGGAGACTGTCCCATTTCAGGCATTCTCCAGCCAGCTCTGGTCTGCATGTGCAGACTTCTCCATGCAGCCCAGAGCTGGTCAGGAACTGTCCCATGCTGGGAACACCCAGCCCCCACTCTGTGATCACAGAGCTTGGACTGGGAACAGTCTCCCAGGTCCTGCTCCATGATCGTGGGAGGTGAGGCTGGGAACAAGCTTCCAGCTCCCACTCTATGATTGCAAAGTGGGGGCTAGGAGCTCTCTGCTGGTGGGGTAAGGGGACATTGTCCCCACCCAGACTCTGGTGGCAGAGCCCACCCTGGCAGCTCCTGGGGGCAGGGAGCAATCTCCTACACTGCGCTGTGTGGCTGACTGGGAGCAAAGTTCTCCTGGTCAGCCATTTACATGTGCCATATTGTTCAGTAATTCCTTGGCAGTAAATTAACTACTTGATTTGCAAGTAGCAAATTAACTACCAAGTAGAGGAAATGACTGTGCAGTAAGGGTCAGCACATGTAGACAGTAATTAGCTCTACTGGCCAGTAAAATGTCTTGTGTAGACACGCCCAGAGGCTCCTGAAGGGAGAGCTGTGTGCTTTGGGAACATGGTGGAAGTGGGACCATGCTCTGCCCTAGAACAGCAAGGCTTTCTTTGAAATGGCTTTTTTTATGTTCAGATGCTGTAGTCAGCCCTGTGATGTACCAACCAAGGGCAGGTCTCCAATGGGCCTTTCCCCTTCCAGCTACCAAAGGTTTCATGAGGCTGTGGAGCCCAGCAGCAGAACGTTGCTGCCATTTACCTTCTCTTTCTCCTCTACCTTTCCCTTACCGAATTCAGCAGCAGGGAAAA
This sequence comes from Crocodylus siamensis, assembly GCF_052110815.1. Classification (NCBI taxonomy): domain Eukaryota; kingdom Metazoa; phylum Chordata; order Crocodylia; family Crocodylidae; genus Crocodylus; species Crocodylus siamensis. The sequence goes on along the minus strand of NC_143395.1, from coordinate 259,854,243 downwards.
GAGAGGATGAGCTACAGTAGTGATGCTCAGCTCCTGGGCTCCAGAGCTGCAGGAAAGCTCTGAGCTCACTGATGTGTCTGCACAGGTGAATGCTGCTTCTGCTCATGCTTTCTTTTTCCCTATCACTCAGTTCACTGAAAGGCAGGAACATTCACTTGCTCTGACATGCTGGTGAGGGGCAATTCACATTGGCTTCTCAGGCTACATGTATCTCATGGGCTGGAGGTTAGCACTGCTGTAGATGATTAGCCAATTACTCAGATGAATAATGTACAAAATAATTCTTATTAATAATAAGGATGTTGAGATAGTGTTAAAAGGAAAGTATCCTCCTAATTTAGAAATGCTGGGTGTGTGTAAAATATAACTTGGTGTGCAGAAAGAAGCTCTTCTTGTAGGTGCTTTTTCAGTTAACATGACATAGCCTTTAGGGCTTGGGAGAAAATATCTAGGAAGACAAAGAGTGTGCAGTGTTGAAATCCTGACCTTTCAGTAACCTGTGCAGGGGCAACAAAGGCACCATTTAACCATGTATGGTATAAACAGCAAGGACCAGTAAGCAACAAATTTAGAAAGGAATCTGATTGATAACCCCAGAGATAAATACTGCTTTAGCCACTGTTACTTTAAGCTGTTGACAGAAGCTTGTTCAGAGCTGAATTGAGATCTGTGTGTTCCTTGGTTTCTGGGTGGGATAAGGTGTCATGTCAAATGTGCCTTTTTGTTTTTGCTTTATCTGTCTGCCTTACATTTAGCTCCCACTCTTCTTTTTCCAGTGAGCATATACATGCTGTAAGATGTAAAAAAGAAGCTTGCCACAAGTTCTCTTCACTAACACATCTCCACATCAAAGGCTTTACTGGAATCTATTGATTCTGGCAGACTCGCATAAACCTGTGAGATTATGAGTGAGAAGTCATGCACTTTTCAGTTGACTGGGCTTTTTTTTAAAGGACTGTTTTTACAATGTTTCACTCTGTACAAATATCCACCTACAGACAAGTTGGTAAGTTGCTTAAATCTTTCCAAATATTTCCCTTGATGGCAGGACACTTTTATTGACAAACAGTGTGGACGTCACTTACATGGCATTATAAAAGAATTGAACTATTCCACTTTTTAAAAGTGGTCTCACTGCTGCTTTGTGAGTAGCATGTGACAGGGCTTATCTGCCCTATTGTTTACTTCCTGTTTTTAAAACGAACATACTTTATACTAGTGAATGCTTTTGGAGTACCTCCTGTTGAAGTTGTTCCTCTTTGCAAGGAATAATTAACTAGTCATTGGGCCAAAGAGACGGGGAGGATATGAACATGAATCTATAGCCTTGTGATTAGGGCACTCACCTTGGTTCTAGTCCTTGCTTGATTGAATAATTCATTATTTTTTATATTAAGTACTCAGTGGTGCAAGGACTGGACCATACAAACTGCAATTTTTTCAGCAGAAAAGAATGAGATATGGGAAGTCTGCACTTTTAAATATCCCATAGCTTGACAGTTGTGGAAGTCCCTGCCTGGGAGGCAGGAAAGGTAGGTTTACTTCCTCTGAGGTAGAAGAGCTAAACCGTAAATTACTGAATGAAGGGGTGGCAGCATCGTGGGTGGGGTGTTGAAAAGAAGAGTTTATGCACCTAATCTAGGAGATGATACAGGGCCACAAATCCAAAATGAAGAGTTTCCTCCTTGTAGCCTACATTAAGTCATGGATTTAAGAGACCTCTGTCCAGAGCACTTCCTATTGCCTGCCTGAGGCAGTTTTCCACCTAACACACTGGTTATTGCAGATCTCATTCATAGGCCCCTCACTATTTCTATTACCTAGACTTCTTTGTTCCCTAACTTGGATGTGATAAATTCCACTTCACAGCCAAGTGCCTAAAATAGTAGTGGCACAACAATGGACAAAGTCTAAATCTCTTTGTGTACCAAGCCCTGGGCCCTTAAAGCCCATTGAAGTCCATGGAAGGCTTGCCTTTGACTTCAAACTTTCAGACTGGCCTTTCTTCCAAAGCATGTGCTTTGTGACCACTAAATGAGTCCCAGGGAGCCTTATATTACATTTATACATTTTTAGTAACCAGCTCTTCTCTTAGATAAATTTTGGCCTCCCAGTAGAAGAATATGTCCTCATCCTTGGGCTGCTGTTGATTTTACTTAGTCACAATGTTCCTCTGGATATATGAATGTTAAGGGTTCATCCCAAAGGCATGAATATGGTGACTCATTGGCACGGAAATGCTACAGTGAAGTGGGGGAGAGCTGACTCTCATGTACCATCAGCTATACCAGCCCTGGGGGTGAGGACACTTTTCTGTTGAGTTTTTGGTGTTTCATCCATGGTTCCTATAATGGTGGTGCTTGTTCTTCTCTTAGATTTTAGGCTAATGGAGAATGTGCCATGTTCTAAACATTCTGCTTGGGGCAGCTGAATTTTCAAAATTATTTATACCAGTGGTTCTCCACATACATACCAAGGCACTCATAAGACTTAAGGCACCCCTCCATAATTTCTGTGCATTGAGTTGTGCCCCATTTCAAAACTACTTGATTTATTACAGGGCTTACCTCTTTGCAGTAGGGAGTAGGCAGTGAGGTGCGTGTAGGGGCAACAGCTAGGCAGGGGGAGCCTAAGACTATTTTTATCTGCTTATCTCCTTGTACCTCACTTATACTTCCTGCATCACCCCACAAAGGATCTTATGGCACTCTGGTTGAGAATCACCGATCTATACTGTGATAAATTTAAATCTTTGATTTAATTAGATGCTCTGAGCACAGAATCAGTAGTGTGTGTATCATTTATTTAACATTATTCGGTTTCCTTTGAAATGGGAGGCTCAAACACTTTGGTAAACTGACAGGAGGGTGAGCTGTTTCCACTTAAGCTTCTATAAGTAGCTACCTCTGTACCTTGAAATATATTTGTCACATTGTACAGCAATGTTCCAAACTAATCTTATTATGTGAGATGATATTATTATGTACTATTACCTCTTTGCCTAAAGCAGCACACTAATAAGGCTGCTTTTCATTTTTGTGGCATTAGGATTAGCATGACTGCATTTTAGAGGATTTTCTATGAAAGTTAACTTGGATTAAGGTAGGGCATGACTTTAAAGTGCAATGGCTATCTTGAATAACTCCATAAGTGGGCATGCTTATTACACAATAGGACAGGATCTTTTGCTGTTGTTGTTCCTGCTTAGCTTAATCAATTTTTAAATGAGTTAAAGGAAACTAGGATAAGAGTGCCTATGCTTGGAACACCATTTAGGAGTAGTTATACTAGAACAACTCCATAAGTAGAGGGAGTCTAAACCAGCACCCAACATATTCCTATTTTGAGCAGAAATTTAGGGTTCTAAATTTAATCCCATGGACTATGGGTCTATGGAGACTGGATGAACGTTCTAGTTCATAGCACTACAAAACCAACAAAAACTTTCCCCCCAAAAACTGAGAGATGCTCTGGTGCCTGTGCTTCTCTTCCTGGGGAGAAGTGAATGAAACAAAAAGTAGGTGACACATGTTGGTCACGTTGCTTAACCTGCAGCTGGACTATGGTGATCAGCATGATGCAAGAGCAGAACAAAGGCTGTAACTTTCCCCAAAATGCTATTTCCTCTTTGGGAGTGGATTTATAATGCTAACACTGGCATTAGGCAGTTATGCCCTATTCCCAGAGGCAGTTACAATCTCTGCCCTGCCCTACTGTCCTGGGAAAAAAATCCCAAGAGTTCAGAGATTACTGCCCTGTACCAGTGATCTGTAGGAAGGAGTATTAACGTTTCACACTGTTGGGAAAGGCTACTTAATAATAATGCAGGTGGGTTGCAAGTCCTCTCATTACCAGTAATTACCAGCCCCTTACCAGCTACTGTGGTGATAGCTAACTTCCTTGATTGAAAAGTAGCATATCTTATTATTTCAGATATAGTATGTGCTTTTTTTTCTGTCATAGCCTACCTGTCCACTGCCATCTCAGTAAGGCTGCCAGGCCATGCCTAGGCATCAATAATGTTTACAGATTGTGTTGCCACAGTAAGTGTGTCATAGGGAGAGCTGGCTTCTTCAGAGGTGCATAGGACCACCTGATCTGCTTTTTGGCATAGATGATGGGGAACCGAGTCTGTGGGAAGCTAGGGGAGCCCATGCTCTGTATGTGGAATGTAGTGGAAGGAGCACAAAATGATGGGAAGCTCTTTAATACATGAGGCCTAGATTCAGTCCATGGCGGCAAAAAAGTGCCAGGTATGGGGAAGATTTCGTATAGAAAGGTAGCTGGGATGAAGACCATGGGAGGATCTGTAGGATGAGGAAAGGGTTCAGGAAGGACTGAAAAGGGGTGGTTAAGTGAAGTGTTGCTACCTAGTTTTGGGCACATGGACTGGAATCTGAAGCAAATGGAGGAAGTGGGCTTTGCTACCCTCCTGTGTGCCACCAGGAGCTGAAACCTGCCATATGAGTTGGGGGGGGTGGGGGAAGAAGGTGTGTTACTGAACCCCAGCCTGCGAAGACGATAGTTAAAATGGGGAGCAGAAAGGCTGTTAAGTGTGGAAAGGACTGAGGGTTGAATTTGTGATGTTTCTCTGGGAGGGGCAGGACTCTTTCAGAGAGTTACATCCCCAAATATCTTATGTCCTGAAAGACTCATGAGTCACCAGCTAGAAGAGGAGGAAACTGAGACATCTGCATTTTCAACTCTTGGAAAAGATGGGCTGCAGATAGAGAGTGCAAGTGGAGAAGACTGCCTTTAGGACCTCTTGGCATGTGGGTGGTGCCCAGGAGAGCTGGGCAACTGGTCCATAGGGCCCTTGGGAAGGAGCCATGCTTAGTCAAAGACGAGAGGTTATGAAGGATGATCTCCCAGCTTAGAGCCATGCATGTTGCTGGGTTGAATGTGAGGCTTGGAAAGTCTTTTCATGGCTCTGCCTTGTTGTGTGCTTTGTGGTGTGACACGATAATTGTCTTGATTTACATAGGACCTTTGATCTCAAAGTGCTTTGCCTCCTGTGTACATACAGCATTGCTGACATGCAGGCATTTCTGGTTCAGAAGGTGGTAGGGACCATGAGACAGCACAGAAACAGGGGAGGGTAGAAATAGGGGCCAGAAAACTGGCCCAGGCTGCCTCTGCTTATGACTTACTGCTACCACTCTTTAATGATCACACAAAGCAAAAAAAGCTAGTGTCTAAAGCCAGGTTTGTGAAGTCCGCCCTGTTGTAGTGCATGGCACTCTCTTCCTTACCTTGGGAAGGGTGAAGGGGGTGAGTCAGCACTGGTTGGGACTCAAACTTTGTGGTGCCAAGGACTCGGAGCCCCTGAGTCACATTTTACAGCACACCTTTGCTTCAAAGCTTCCAGTGGTACCCTCCTTCCTGGATCTGTGCAACACAAGCTTATCACAGGGATGAGTTTGAGAAATGGAGAGTTTGTGCATACTGCCTGGCTTTTGTACCATCACTTGGTTATTGCAGATGTCAGCCCAAGAGGGGTACTTTTTCTCATGTTTGTTGGGTGACAGGTGTGGCTTGAGGGGTTGAAATCAGATGCTGGGCTCCTCTGTAACTTGTTGGGGCTAGAGCTGGCACGTATGGCTAAGTAGGGAGACCAGGTCTGAAGAGAAAAAAATAAATAGAAAAGAATGGTGCCAGAGACAGTTTGGAAGTGAAGAATAAAGGTTTTCCAAAAGAGGCAGTTCTCTGTAAGGAGAGATGGACTAAGAAATGCTTGGAAAACAAAGTAAAGAGTCTATAAAGAGGAACTGGAGACAGTTGGGGGCAGGGATAAAGGAAATGCAGAAGAGGTAATGAGAAGATAACTGTACTTTATTTCTCCTGCAGCCATGTGGCAATGCTGTTTCAGTAGCAAACACAAATCTGTGACTCTTTCCCTGCTGCACACTTATCAAGTAGCTGCAGCTGTTCTCTGTGGAAAAAGAGACTTCTCAACTTGCTTCCCTTGGATCCCATACTTCCAGAGCCTAAGACAATGACAGCCAAGCAATCAAGCAGCAGGTCTGTTTGCTACTTTTCCTTTGCCCTCCTGGACTAGGGACTGGTTTAAACCTTTAACAGAACAGAAGTTCAGCTCACATAAACCAGTTTCATAAGCAAGTTTCAAAATGGCTGAAATTGATCTAAGATAAACCTGGTTGAATGTAGTATCAGACTTAACTATTTGGGTCAAACTGGTTTATGAAAATCCTGTCTCAGACCCCTTCCTGGTTCAAATTAAATCACAGTCCCCCAACATCCCAGCATGCTTTCCAGCCCTGGGCTGGGTTGTGTTGGTGGAACTGCCTCCCCCTTCCCCCAAGCAAACCCCAGCTTGGGTCTGGGGCCAGGGAGGGGGGTTTAAATTCCCTTCCCCCAAATACAAAGCTGCCCTGCCCTGCTAAAAACTTACTGCCGGCTATGACTGGACTACAAATCCAGGAGGCACCTGGAAGCAAGAAGAGGAAGTGATGAGCAACCCTGCAGAGTCCGCGTGTTGTGAGTCTGGACTGCAAATCCCAGATATCTTGGGGGCAGCAGGAAGAGGAAGTGAATATATAGCCCTTGCTGGATATGTGCCAGAAAGGCATGTTCTAGCACCCCCCAGCTTCTGGCCTAAGCCACTGCAGTTATATGGTTGCATTTCCTAAATCAAAAGTGAATGTCTGTCCAGTTGTTTCTCGGTTTAATGTCTGTAGCTTAGACTAACCTGCAAAGACTGAATTGATTCAGCCTTGGGCCTTTTGACTGTCTGTACTTAGCCCTGCTGACTCCTGAGGTTATGTGACAAGCCCAGTTATCTGACAGATGTCAGTAGGCACAAGAGGTGACTTGAGGGTACAGGTGCAATCCTAGAAGCTGTTGCATTTACAGATATGTTGCAGGCAAAGGTGGAGAGTGTAGCCCAATGTTAATGATCTTTTGTAGGCAAGTATTGTTAAGATGATATTTAACACAGCGTAAGAATTGCTGTTGCTATAAAACTCTCAGCTACTGCAGAGCATTCCGTTTACTAGAATTCTGGTGTGTTACCTTTGAGTCTTCTGTGAAAACTTCACCCCTGTGATTTGGAGATGTGACTTTCTCCCAGCTTAATAGCTTCTTAAAAAGAGGTTGCTTTGTGCTGAGGGTAGGTGCAGAACTTTGATGTAGCCTCAAAGATACCTGGTTTGGGCAGCTCTGACCCAAGTTCATCTTCTAGTTTTGGTTCCTGCTCTGATGAATAGGTAATGATTCAGCATTGCATCAGGGTACTGAGTCATTGGAGCAGGCTCAGAGTGCTAACGCTTGATTGGGTCTCAGCAGGCAGGGTCAAAATGGCATGTAGGACCTTGATGCAGCAAAAAGAGTGGGGCATTCTAATCACGATTCGTATGAAGTCTGAAGCTTTGTGGGTAGTGGCCAGGAGGTAGCATGTTGGACCCATTCTTTGAGGGAACAAAGACCAAACTTATTGATTTCTGCAGATGCTGAGTAAGAGTAGAAAACTACCACTGCCACAGCCAGAATCCCAGCGTACATTGACTGCTCCACATCTCCAGTCTGTTGTGCTGGTGCATGTAGTTAGGAGTTGATATTGAAGGCTAGTGCCACAGAGGAGGAAAGACCTTGCCAAAGGCCTCTTTTCCAAATTGAGTGTGTGAAAGGAAGGCACAGGGAAGGAATTTCCTAGAAAACTGAAAACTCTAAAGAGCAATCTTAGGGGTCAGTTCCTCACTTCCTACCTGCTTGAGATGTGCTCTGAAGTCCTGGGATTTTTTGAGCAAAGAATGTCAGCTGAACCAACCAGGTACCCTAAGGTAGATCTGCAAACTATGCAGGGAAAGGCTGGAAAGCACTTTCCCTTCCCCTTCTACAATGACACCAACTCTAGTTCACTTCGATTAGACCACTCTGTGCAGCCTGCAGTATACACAGTCCATGGTTGTATCATAAACACTTGTATGATTCAGGCTGGACATAAGAAAGAACTTCTTCACTGTCTGAGCCCCCAGTGTTTGGAAAAGACTGCCGCCGGAGGCGGTTCAAGCACCCACTTTGAACATCTTCAAGACACATTTGGATGCTTATCTTGCTGGGATCCTATGATCCCTGCTGACTTCCTGCCCCTGGGGCATGGGCTGGACTCAGTGATCCTCTGGGGTCACTTCCAGCCCAAATGTTTATGAAATCTATGAACTCATATAGACATTTATATAATGTTGTATTATATGCAACATGATACATTTAAATATTACTTATTACACTATGTAAACCCTGTCCAGGCTGCACCTGGAATTCCATAGGTTGGGCAGGGAGGCTTCCATGTCCTTCAAGAAAAACTTCATTGAGATGATCTGTACGTAGGTGAGTGCAGAGCTCCGGACTGGAGCAGGCTGTGAGCAGCAAGGATGGGAGCTGCAGATCTGCCCCTGAGCAGATCCAGACCACTCAGTACAGCATGCTAGAGCTGTATGGAAAATGAGATTTCTGCCCTGCAGGGAATCCTGACTCTTTTATGTTTCTTTCCTCCCCTTCTCCGAAATAAAATAAAACAAAGTAGGAAAAACTGTCAGGAAGATCAAAGTATCATTGGTTCCAAAAGTAAAAATTCCAGTATGTGGTATTACCAAATGTTGTGCATGGAGTGAAAATGCCAGGTCTGGATAACTTATTAAAAAACTTGACTAGCTCCACATCTCACCACTGGCATAGAGGGGCTGCAGACCATGTCAAGGGCCAGAGGCTGACCTTGGTGTGTGGGGAGGAGATGAGAGGCTGTACAGCCTTTTTGCACCCTGTGTTAAGAGGGTTGATTTGTTTATCTCCCCATCCACAAGCAGCTTTGGAGGTCAGACTCAGTTTGGTGTCCGGGGTTCACCTTTCATGAACAGGGTATATAGCAAGTGCTGGCAGGGGAGCAGGTGTGGGCTCATTCCCTCTGATTCTGTTTGCTATGATCTTGATCTGGGAGCAGGGCAAACAGGGCTAAGGGATGCAGAAATCAGCAGTGGCGTTGTCTGCTGCCTCAGGATCTGTATCTTGCTTAGCACTGCAGATATGCCCATCCGTGGAGTGCAGTGAGTGGGTCTGCTGACGTTTTTGTCAGTGATAAGGTCATCAAAGGCTTTCTTGTTTTGCGGTTTCCAGCAGTAAAGCAGATTCAGCTACCTCTGCTCCTTAACAAGGCCCCCAATCCACAGGAGAGTCAGGCAGAGATAGTTTGCTTCATCTATCTAAGGCTGAGTGGTGTAGCCCCTAGCTATTGTATTCTGGGCTTACAACTTGTCAACCTCAGTGTGACTGTAAAGTGCTCATTTTGATGGAGTTTAGAAAGATCAGATTAGCAAATACTGGTTTATGCCACACACCTAGTGACTTGCATGAATCTTTGGCCTGTTCTGACAGATAGCCCAAGATGGAATTGTTCATCTCTGAGATGGCTTTGATTTTGCTTGATTCAGTGATGGGAATAATAAAAAACACTTTACAGCTATACTGTATGCTTTTATCTGTTTACTGCTTGGACATTGCTTTGAAATTATTTAAGTGTCACGTCATCCTTGTGAGGCAACTGTTATCCCCACTTTTCTACAGAGTAATCGGAGGCAGAGAAAGGTTTAGAGATTTGCCCGAAGTGTCAGAATGCAGGCATCTGCTTTCCATCTCGCCCCAATCACTAAACCCCACAATCACTCTGGTGGCTAGGTAGTCTTGTCAGTGTAGAAATATAAGAAATACTTAAACATCCACACAATACATATGTGATGTTAGGTGTTTTCTCCCTGGTAAAATAAATCAATCTTACAGCTGTTTAAAAATGATGCAACAGTTACTTTTATTAGGACAAGTTGTGTGACTAGATCATCCTCAGGAGGAAACTAATAAATTGGTCAGAATCTTTATCCTCACATTAAAACTGGTTAAACCAGGATACTGAAGTATTTAAAATACAGGACAAAACACATATGCTTTTAGCCTTTAACATGCAAAGTTTAACCCAACATAAAATTGGTGAAACAAGCTCAGTTACATATTTTTGTCTTTTCTCTTTAAAATTGGATCACAACAGGAGGGAGACGGAATGAGCTTTTGGGAAAATGGCACCCTGAGTGTATTTGTATTTTGGTGCCCCACCCCCTCAAGTCAGTGGTGCTGCTGCTGGTAGAGGCAGGCAGGAGTGTGGGGCGCAGTCTTAAGGGGGGGCAGAGCTGCCTACACTTCCCAGCCTGGCTCCTCCTGAGTAGTGGGTGGAGGCAGGAGGGTGGGGTGGGCAGCAACGCCGCTGTGTGTGTGTGGTGCCCCCCTGACCATGGTACGCTGGGTGGTTGCCCATGTTGCTCACCCCTAGGGCCAGCTGTGCTCTGAGCTTGTGACTGGAGTTCCTCTGCCTTCCAGACATTAGCAGGTTCTAATGTAGTACTATAATTAGGAGTGGCGTTAATGGGTCACCAGCCCTGGGTGCTGGTTTAGAGGGGACCCCAGGGGTGTTTGTCATGGCAAGCTCAGCCGTACGTGGCCAGCCATAGGAACCAGGCAACCTTCTGCCCAGTAGTGCATCAGAGAAGTGGGGAAGGGGGGTGAGCAGAATGGTGTGCTGCTCTGTGCATGTGTGTGGTGCCCCCTTGACCATGGTGCCCTGGGCAGCTCCACACCCAGTAGTGTTTTGGAAGACTGAATGGGGCACCAAGAGTTGCATCATGTGGCACCTATAGCCGGTGTGAGGCAGGCCTGTCCTTCTGATACAGTGTCTCAGATTGTAGAGGGAACCAGGGCAGGTAAAACTCTGCTCCCTACCCCCTTCCATGCCAGAAAGTAATCCTAATCCCATAGAAGGGGTCCCTGGGTGGTGTCACCCTCCAAACCTGCTCAACAGACTAAAGAGGAGTCCAGTTAGTTGTATATTTAGGCAAGAGCCAAATCAATCCCTGGTGGCCCTGGTGACGGAAACACAAAGGTGGTTTAAGAGTTACCTATGGTGCTTCCACAGCAAGCTTTCCATGCTCTGACTACTTGCTCCATACATAGCTTGGTTTAGTAAGGCATTGAGCATGTACCCAGAGCTGCTCTCTGTCTTGGGTGTGCTTCTTGGCACATGCTCAGAGCCTCGCTAATGTGGCTAAGATGCTTAATTTCTTTGGCCTGGATGGGGTGTTTCCTAGTGGTGCTCCTAGGTTACCAGAGAGGCAGTTATTGGTGCCTTTAAAGCCATTTTCTTTCAACTATACATACACACTGTTCTCAGGGCAGAAACACATGTCGCCAAATGAAGCAAATCAGTGGTATGAGGCTGTCCCCCAGCCTAGCTGATCTGCTTCATGGTGTAAAGTACACATCTCCTGTTGTCTCACCCATTGATCCTGTGAGGCAATGGGTGATGTGTTCTCTTAGAGATTGAGGGCCCAGTGCTGTGAACCCCTGAAATTCCTAGGCAGAATTGGGGCCCTCAAGCCCCGCTTGGCTTTCCACACTTACTGAGATGCGCTCTGGAGATCCTGGGGGTGAGTCTTGGTAAGTGAGGAAAGTTCGTCAGGCACTCCCAGAGTTAGAGGAGCCCAATCCTGCCTGGGAATTCCTAGGCATGCAGAGCTGAGCCCCTCAAGTCCCCAGAGCACCTACCTGTGAAGGCTGGAGAGTGTGGGTGGCTCTGGACTGTCTGCACTCTTGCACTATAAAATAAACAGACTCCCAGCACTAAATAACAATACAAATTGATGCCACGTTTGTCACAGCCACTGTTTGGGGCGTGACAAGGGGTATGCTTGGTTGCTTGGCCTTTGTGCTGCCATAAAAATTGTTACGTTACTACAAAGGTGATGAAAGGCAATGTCCAGTTCCAGCCTAGGAGCAGACGCAACTGAGAACCTAGACCATAACATCTGGGAATCAGTGAAAAAGCATCCTTCTTGCACACATTCCTCAATTCTTCCTTTAAAGTGTCCTTAAAATGAATGTAGCTTTCTTTAGCAACTTAGAATTTTTGAAGAGCTTTCAAGATGTGTGTGTATGTGTGTGTGCTTGCATTTTTTTTACACTCTCACTTTGCTACTCAATAAAATCAAAGGCAAAGCTCCTATTGACTTTAAAAAGTCAAAGCCCAATTGTGCATTTATATATATTTTCTCCAAAAAGACAAGGTGAATATTTATAGAATACAGCCCACAACACTGTTGTGTGTTTTGAAAAATACTCCTGCACAACTATTCTGACTGTTACAATTTGAAGAGCCTTTTTCCAGGAAAACAGGATCATAAAAGCACTCTTCCTCTACAGGAAATTGGAGTTTTGCAGGTGAATACAGTCTTTTTCTCCACCCTTTGATTTTAAGATAGTCTAATAACTATCCACAAGTTCTTCAGATGCATAGTTGCATATTACCCATTAGATTTTTTTCTAGAAAACTGAAAACCTATTAAATAAGTACTTTGTGTCAGTCTTTCATCAGTCCCATGGGATGCCCATGCCTGCTATGGGACAGGGAGATCTGGGTGATGGGGATCCCCTACCCTCCATCAATGCTGACCTCGTGAAGGAACACCTTGAGAAGCTGGATACCTTCAAGTCAGCCAGCCCTGACAATCTGCACCCCAGGGTACTCAAGGAGCTGGCGAGCGTCATAGCCCAGCCCCTGGCACAGATCTTTGAAAACTCCTGGTGCTCTGGTGTGGTGCCCGAAGACTGGAAGAAAGCCAACGTGGTGCCGATCTTCAAGAAAGGGAGGAGAGTGGATCCAGCTAACTACAGGCCCATTAGCCTGACTTCTATCCTGGGGAAGATATTAGAAAAGTTTATTAAGGAGGCCATCCTTGATGGATCTGGCCCAGGCTAACATCCTAAGGGATAGCCAGCACGGGTTTGTTGCAGGTAGGTCTTGTTTGACCAATCTCATTTCCTTCTACGACCAGGTGACCTATCACCTGGACGAGGGAGAAGAGATTGATGTCATATATCTTGACTTCAAAAAAGCTTTTGATGTGGTATCCCATGATCACCTCTTGGCCAAACTGGCCAGTTGTGGCCTTGGCTCCACCACGATCTGCTGGCTGGGAAATTGGCTCCGTGGTCGGACCCAGAGGGTTGTAATTGATGGCAGTCACTCATCATGGTGCCCTGTGACCAGTGGGGTCCCTCAAGGCTCTGTCCTTGGACCCATACTGTTCAACATCTTCATTAATGATGTGGACATTGGAGTCAGGAGTGGACTGGCCAGGTTCGCCGATGACACCCAACTTTGGGGCAAAGCATCCATGCCAGAAGATAGGCGGGTGATCCAGGCTGACCTGGACAAGCTCAGCAAATGGGCAGATGAGAATCTGATGGTGTTTAACACCAAAAAATGCAAGGTTCTCCACCTTCGGAAGAAAAACCTGCAGCATCCTTATAGGCTCGGCAGTGCTACGTTGGATAGCACTACAGAAGAAAGAGACTTGGGGGTCATCATTGACCACAAGATGAACATGAGCCTCCAATGTGATGCTGTGGCTAGTAAAGCGACCAAAACGCTGGCTTGCATCCATAGATGCTTCTCAAGCAAATCCCGGGACATCATTCTCCCCTTGTACTCGGCCTTGGTGAGGCTGCAGCTGGAGTACTGCGTCCAGTTTTGGGCTCCACAATTCAAAAAGGATGTGGAGAAGCTTGAGAGAGTCCAGAGGAGAGCCACGTGCATGATCAGAGGTCAGGAAAACAGATCTTATGATGATAGGCTGAGAGCCATGGGACTCTTTAGCCTGGAAAAGCGCAGGCTCAGGGGTGATCTGATGGCCACCTATAAGTTTATCGGGGTGACCACCAGGATCTGGGGGAACGTTTGTTCACCAGAGCACCCCAAGGGATGACTAGGTCGAACGGTCATAAACTCCTGCAAGACCGTTTCAGGCTGGACATAAGGAAGAATTTCTTTACTGGCCGAGCCCCCAAGGTCTGGAACAGTCTGCCAGCGGAGGTGGTTCAAGCACCTACATTGAACACCTTCAAGAGTAAATTGGATGCTTATCTTGCTGGGATCCTGTGACCCCAGCTGACTTCCTGCCCTTTGGGCAGGGGGCTGGACTCGATGATCTCCCGAGGTCCCTTCCAGCCCTGATGTCTATGAAATCTATGAAAAACTTTTGGTGGTTTCCTTAATAGCTATTTGTTCACAATATTGGATAATATAAACATCAGTGGAGAGTGTTTAATAATGTTGGGATGTAAGAGTTATGGAAAACCAAAAGGAGTTAATTGTAGGCTGCTAAGCTGTGCTATGCTTTGTATCTTGTTTGATGCTTCTTCATTATAGTTCCAGCCTTGTAATAAATTTTATGAGGGTGCAGAGCTCTTACACATGCAAAACTCATTGCAGGATGGAGGCCTATATTTGTCTCTTACAATAATTACCACTCACACTTACAATTTCATTAGTATGGTAGTCCAAATTCAAATGATTCTCAGGAACAACATCATCTGCGGTTTCTTTTTGGACAAATCTATAAGGGCTGCAGAAGCAGCCCAGTGAGGGTAAATCAGCATAGCTCCATTGACTTCAGCAGAGCTATGCCAATTTCTATTATTTGACCAGTTAGCCTTAGTTCCACACACATTGAAATCTAGTTGTAATCAAAACGAATGCTGTCTTTTAATTAAATTGGTGCCCCCATCATTCTTCCTTCATACATTAGGAACAAGATTTCACTCTTTGAAGTCAATGGCAGAGGTATAACCGAACAGTCCTACACCCTGGATGGCAGCAGAGCACAAGGCAGTGGTGACAGCTGGATGGTTTGGCTGATGGTAACTGCTATTTTGGGGCCTCTCTGCCCCAAGTCGGTGCTAGGGGTTGGTGCCTCGGTAACTCCCATTAGTTATGCTTCTGGTTAATGGCGAAGTTTCCAGTGACTTCAGTAGGATCAGGATTTCACCCCTAGCTGACCAGCCAGGATTACTTTCCTGTCACCTAGCCTCTTTTATTGCCCTTGCCAGATCAATAGTGTAGATAAGATTCCTGGAGGGTCCTGCCATTGTGACTCTTGTGTTATCTTAAGGGTACAAGTCTGGATTAAATGTGGGCCAGAACACCAGCAATTCCTTATCTAGTTGTTCTCCCTCAAGCAGTGAGGACAATGGCAACAATGGTTGAAATAAGTCAGAAAACGAGTAGACAAAATTATAGGGAACTTGTCATTGCAACTCTTCCCTGAGGCATTAAAACAAACCCCATTACATACCAGAAATAAGATTTTGAACTCTGCTTAAGGCTCAGTTAGTCAAAAATCCCTTCTGAGCTTAGTAGCTCTTGGGGCTTTGGTAACAGAGGCCCGCCAGTGTCTGTTACAAATGGCACACAAGGGAATGACCCCCAGCCTCCATTCCCAGTCTGGAGCTGCTGTTTTGTGGAGCTACCCAGCTGCCTCTGACTTGCCAACCCAAATGACGAGGTGTGTAGTTACAGCTTAGTCAACTGGAAGCAGTCGTTGTTGTTGGTGCAGGTTGAGAGCGGGGCTTGAACTGGTGCCTCTCAAGTCATAGCAAGAGGCCATAACTGCTCTGGCACTGTGCCCCAAAGGCACAGTTAAGAAAGAATTAAAGGGACCCACCAGTCAGCAGCTGGATCATTGCTTTATTTGGGCCAGAGTTCAGCTGAGCTTTAATCCAGGTCTCCTGACCCAGTTTTGTTATTGGTCCTGTCACGGTTAGTTTTCTTCTGTTTTTCCCTGCCTCTGATTTTTCTAGCTGCTGCTTTTTCACAGTTGGTTCCTTCTGTGGCTGCCACTCCTTTTCTGAATGCTTCCTATACCACAGTGATGGGCTGACTGAAAGAGAGAATGGAGTCCAACTAGTGAGCAACACTCTGGTTCTTGCCAGAGACAATGATTTTCCTAACTAGCTGAGTCACCGGATCCACACAGCACTTCTGTGGAAGGAAACCTTTGGCTATGGCTGGCAATTTTTGCAAGGCGGTTCTCCAATTCTGGAGGGGGCCCCTGCCTGGGTAGTGAGGTCACTGAAATGTGTGTGGGTGATGTTCGACATGGAAAAGACACTGTGCAAGCGTGTCCAAATAAAGAGAATAAGGTAAAGCAGAAAACTAGTTTTGAATGGTGAGTTCTGGGGATGGGAATTCTTTCTGTCTTCATGCCTTTCAATTTGCATGACAGTGGGTCAAGAGTCTGAAAGTCAAAGACCCCAGCTTTCATCTTTCCCTTCTTCTCTACTTGTGACTCTTATATCTTCCTTCAGTACCTTTGTCTGTCCTCCTCCCACACCCCAGACCTGCCTTGCTATCACCACTCATTTTCGGTTCGAGTATATCTGGAGGAAGATCTGTGCTTATGCTGTCTCTGCACATACATTTCAGTTCTGATCTGTTTATTCTCTATATATAAAGGGCTTAGTCCATCTGTCTATGTGGCTATCTACCTGTCCGTACTGCTGTTGGGGGGTGTGGCTCTCGGCAGGGCATGGCTCCAGCCAGTGCTGCATGCAGGGAGAATTGCTCATCAAGAACGACGGTGGGGACAGAGCACTGCCATGATGTCACGGATGGAGCAAGGAGGGGGTGGAGGTGGCGCAGGGCAAGACGTGGAGTGGGGGGAGAATGATGCTGGGGATGGAGCACCATCATGACGGCAAGGACAAAGGGGATGGAGCGGTGGTCCGGGGGGAAGGCTGAGGCCAGCACTGCTGGCCTCCCCCTCAGCCCTGCCCCTTGGAGGCAGCAGTGGTGCAGCGCAGGCCACACGCTCCCCATCCCCGCTGTCATGGTGGTGCTGTGTCCCCGCCGTCATTCTTGATGCGCAGTTCGTTAGTTATTAAATAAACCTCTTCCTTCTGTTCAGAATGTTACCTAAATATGGGACTAAACAGATACAGCAAGACTATTTTACCACTGCCCTTTCGTTTTTACATTCTCAACAATCAGGTCTCCTTTCTTTTTTGTCTCCCAGTTCTCCACTTATTCTCTTGTCCATCCCTCATCTTCAGCTGCTTCCTTTTTTTTCTCTTAGTACAATTCAGTCATCTTTCAGGAAGGCGTTGTCTCCCTGATGCTGAAGAAATCTCCCAACCAGTCTCTCTTGCTGCTGCCTTATCTGCCCCTTTCTGTTCACTACTGGGCTAGGGACAGAAGTTACATATAAACTGGTTTAAGTGATCAGAAACTGGTTTAAACCTGTAACAGAATGTAAGTTCAGTGCACATTAACTTGTTTCAAAATGACTGAAACTGATTTCAGATTGTGAGTGGGTGTCCTAAATCAATCAAAAGAAATAGCACACTTGGCAGAGCTGTTCCCCCCTAGCATTTGTTCTTGCCTGCCATGACATTGATGGGAGTTAAAGTTTAATACTCGCAGGAGGGTGGCTTCTGTTCTTAATTAACACCGAAGTGACAATCTCTCTTTACTCAGGAGCACTGCGGATGGGGAAGCCTGCAGACTTCATCTCACCAGGACAACCCCTTGTGCATTAGAGCAAAACTTCAGGGGAAGGCTGAGGCTTTCACTCCACATACCTTGTCCTCTCCCTCTACTCACTCTTCCCTTCTCAGAAAAAGTAGACTTGTGAGCCAAACTGTTAATTGGCCAGCTGCTGACTTTTAATTCAGTCTTTCTCTCTGACTTTCAGCCCAGCAAAATAATGTACTGAGGCCCAAAAAAACCCATTCGCGATAAGTAGCAGCAAAGTAGGTACCTGCTCCGCAGAGTTTGCAGCAAGCTTCATTCCCAGTGCACAGATTTACCTGGCTTCGGTTTCTTTCAGGCACTTTGCCCGCTTTGCTCCCATGCCTCTGCATGGGAAATGGCTCCATCACCGAGTTCCTTTGGCTCCTCTCTCCTTCTGGGTGATTATACTAACCAAGTGCAGCTCCTCTTATAGGAGCTCAGTCAACTGGTAATTTTCAAAATCACCACTCCCTGGTGCTGTGGACACTCCTGGTGCTGGTGGAAGTGATACCATCTCCCCAGCTGGTTCTGCAGCATCTGATAAGTTTCTTTGCTCGGTCTTTCTCCATAACAGTGTCATTGGCTCCCTGTTACAAAGATAAACCTAGATGAATGTAGTATGAGACTTAACTGATTTGCATCAAACTGGTTTATGGAACTTCTGTCCTAGACCTCTTCCTGGTTTAAGTTAAATTAGAATCCCCCAGCATCCCAACATGCTTTTCAGACCTGGGCTGTCTGCTCCAGACAGCAGGGCTGACCCTGCCCCTCTCCTCCTTAGCTGGAGGTCTGGCTAGCTGAGAAAGAGATGGAGACTGCAGGCACAGTAGCATTTGCCTGGCTTCCCCCTGCTCCACCACCCCTTGCTGGTTGTTGCCCAATCAAGGATCCCTGCCTCCCTTCCTCTCCTCTCCCACAGCATGGATCCCAGCGGCACAGACCCCAGCCAGCATCTAGTCACAGTCACACCACCCCCTGCTAGCTAATGCTGAGAGGTGTCTATGTGTGTGTCTCCAATTTTACTGGAACAAAGACCAACAAAACAGTGCCCATGTTGCGCTTTTTAGAATTAATCAGCAGGTCAGCTGGTAATGTCCCTCTGTTCTTCCTTACAGATGCCTTGGAGAAAGCTGTTTTTTGTTTTCTTGATGGGCTGATAAGCTTTTTGTTCTGATAAACTCCCTGCTGGCTTGCTTCAAAATCTGCAATCTGTGAGTGTTTAACAGGGGACAGAGAAAGGTGTGAGAAATGACCTGGTTTGTAATGAATGTGACTTGTGAGTGCTGTCAGTTTACTGCAGACAGTATAAAGAAGCAGGGAGAAGAAGATTGTAAAGCTCACTATCATCAACAGATGCATGCAGTCCATACAAGCAGTCCTTTTTCTTCGTCCCCCTCCCCTTTGCCTCAGAGTGCTAGCCGAGGGCTCGGGACTGGGGGCTGGCAACACTCCCACCCCTTGAGCAGTGAGCCAGGAAAAGCCTGGTAAGGGCTGCTTCCCTCTCCAGGCACACCCAAGCTGGAGACTGTGCAGGCCAGGGTGGGGGTTTAAACCCCTCCGTAATCATAGTATCCTACCAGGGCCTGGCCATGCCCCACCTCAGCTCAGTGATAGGGAATGGAGGGCTCGTTCTAGTGCCCCCCAGCTCCTTGCCTGAGCCATCGCAGGCATGTGCCTGCATTTCCTGAATCAAAAGTGAATGTCTATCCTTTGCAAATCGGTTCAATCTCTGAAGGTTAGACTAACCTGCAAAGATTAAATCAATTCAGGTGCAGGCTTTATGAATGTCTGTCCCTAGCCTAGAGGTCGTGGAAGTAAGCTGTCTCTTCCCATTACCGTCATGTACAGCACTTCTCTGGGACTTCACTCTTGCTGCTACTTTCTCAAAAAAGTCATCTGGGTACTTCTAGCTAAACCGAAAGACTTAATTTGTGCCTGGATTGTCCTCTGTTTCACTATCTCATTGAACACTGCTGACTGCTTTTTGCTTCAGAATGTCTCCTTGTGATCCCTTGACATCCTGCTTTCCCAGCTCCCATCCTATGTATCTGATTGTTCCTTCACCTCCTTTATAACTCCTCGTTATTTGCCTTGGGAGTCCTTCAAAATGCTGTTCCTTCCCTCTGCTCTGCACTTACATGAACTGCAGGCTCAGCTACTTTCATGTAGGCTGGTGACTCAAATTAATTTCTCTCTTGCCTTGAGCTGTGCCCTAGGATCCATCCCTGCCACTCCAACACTTTCTGAAACTATTGTAAGGTCCTAAAAAGATACATATGAAGCTCAACTCACCTCTCCTTTGGAATCTGCTTTTTTTCTTCTCCTGCCAATAATTGCTTCCACTACCTTATCACTCAGGCTTATCTTGGTGAGAGTTGGGGACTGTCTTTTATTCTTCTTTATCCTTTTTGTCCTACACCCAAGCCCTTGCCAAATAATGTTGTTTCCATAATTTCTCTATAATCCACTCCCCATTCACTGTTCCACCTGCTAAATCCCAGGTCCCTGCCATGATTTTTAACCTTATCCTTCCTGGCCTCTAATATACAGTTTGTTTCAAGTGCTGCAAATAAAATTATCTTTCTTCGCTGCTCCAACCAAGCTATGTCCCATCTCCCAATCTTGTCGCTACTTTCTTCCATAACCAAACTCTTCATTCTGACTCTGAGAGTGGCATGCTACTTGCAGTGGCAGAAGAGGTTCTGCTCTTGCCCGTATCTCAGTTTCCTTTTCCCTGAGCTCCTACTCTATCCACTTCTCTCTTCTAACACTCAGGCTCATGCGGCTCACTGACTCAAATGCCTCGAACATCTACAGGCAAAGCAAACTTTAACAAGTTGAGGAGACTAGTGGGGGAGGTGCTGGGGTCCTTGAGGGCAGGGGAACTCAGTGTCCAGGGCGAGTGATCGTTCCTTAAGGAAACGATACTCAGGGCCCAGGGGGAGTCCATCCCAACAAGAAGCAAGGGGGGCAAGAGTGCCCGGAAGCCCCCGGCTCACGAAGGGTGTCTGGGAATGCCTGCTTGCCAAAAAGGCGGTGTACACCCAGTGGAAGGGGGGTGCTATCTCCAAAGAGGAGTATACCTCCTCTGCTTGGGCCTGTAGGGGGGCTGTCAGGAAAGCTAAAGCAGACATAGAGCTAGGACTAGCGTCCAAGATCAAGGATAATAAGAAGTCCTTTTTCAAATACATAGGGAGGATGAAGAAGGGACCAGGTAACGTGGGGCCCCTGCAAGGTACGCTAGGCAATCTGGTGGTTGCACCAGAGGAGAAAGAGGAACTCTTTTTAACCAATTCTTCACCTCCGTTTTCTTGTGCAGGGACCGGGACTTCCCCACTGGGATGCCAGATGGACTCGAGGGGTATGCCTCCAGACCTCAGGTTGGGGAGGACCGGGTTAGAGAGCTTCTGGAGGGGCTGGACATGTTCAAGTCAGCGGGTCCAGATGCTCTCCACCCCAGAGTGTTGAGGGAGCTAGCTGGGGTTATTGCAGAGCCCTTGGCATGGCTCTACGAGCGCTCGTGGTGCTCGGGCCAGGTGCCAGATGACTGGAAGATAGCTAATGTGGTCCCCATCTTCAAAAAAAGGGAAGAGGGAGGACCCGGGCAACTATAGGCCTGTCAGTCTTACCTCAATCCTAGGGAAACTCTTTGAGAAGATCATCATGGAGCACATCTGTGATGGGCCGGCTTCAGGGATGATGCTTAAGGGCAACCAGCATGGTTTCATTAGGGACAGGTCTTGTCAGACCAACCTGATTGCCTTTTATGATCAGGTCACAAAGGCAATGGATGCAGGTGTTGCCGTGGACGTAGTCTTTCTAGACTTCAGCAAGGCCTTTGACACCGTCTCCCACCCCATCCTCATTAAAAAACTAGGCAACTGTGGCATTGATGGCTACACAGTCAGATGGATTGCAGATTGGCTGAAGGGTCGCACTCAGAGGGTGGTGGTGGACGGGTCATATTCGACCTGGGGGGAAGTGGGCAGCGGAGTCCCCCAGGGCTCAGTCCCGGGGCCTGCGCTGTTCAATTTCTTCATCATCGATTTGGACGACGGGGTGAAATGCAACCTATTTAAATTTGTTGATGATACCAAAATTTGGGGTGAGGTGAGCACGCTAGTAGAGAGGGAAAGACTGCAACAAGACCTGGCTAGGTTATAGGAGTGGGCTGACATAAACAAGATGCGTTTCAATACTGGCAAGTGCAGGGTGCTGCACTTAGGCAGTAGAAACCAGCAGCACACTTATAGAATGGGAAACTCCCTTCTTGAGAGCATGGAGGCAGAAAGGGATCTTGGAGTCGTTATTGACTCCAAGATGAACATGGCCTGACAATGTGAGGTCTCAGTTGGCAGGGCTAACCGGACCTTGTCGTGCATCCACAGGTGCATCTCAAGTAGAGCCAGGGAGGTGATCCTCCCCCTCTATGCGACGCTGGTCAGGCCACAGCTGGAGTACTGCGTCCAGTTCTGTGCACCCCATTTCAGGAGGGATGTGGACAACATTGAGAGGGTCCAGAGGAGAGCCACCCGCATGATCCAGGGACTACAGGGCAGACCCTACATTGAAAGACTGCGGGACATAAACCTGTTCAGCCTTCACAAGAGAAGGTTGAGGGGGGACCTGGTGACTATCTATAAACTCACTAGGGGGGACCAGAAGGGTTTAGGGGAGACGCTGTTTCCCCTAGCACCTCCTGGCATGACAAGGAACGATGGACACAAGTTTTTAGAGAGTAGATTTAGATTAGACATCTGCAAGACCTACTTCACAGTTAGGGCGGCTAGGATCTGGAACCAACTTCCTAGGGAAGTGGTGCTGGCTCCTACCCTGGGGATCTTTAAGAAGAGGCTTGATGCCTACCTGGCTGGACTCATTTGAGTCCAGTCTTTTTCTCCCGCCCAGGCGGGGGGTTGGACTTGAAGATCTACAAGGTCCCTTCTGACCTGACTTCTATGATTCTATGATTCAAACTGTTTTCCAGAAGATTCCTCAAAACTTACTTCATCCAGCCTGGTTTTCATCGGTGATCTCCACTCAGTATTATCTGTCATGATTGACCTGGCAAGACAAAAATATCCCCCCAGGCACAACTAGTACACAGTTTCCCTTGTAAGAAATGCTAATTATAATATTTATTTGCTTGGCAAATAAATTGATCTAAAGAGAAATGACCAAAGGTTCCCAAAAATCTAGAACTCTTGGTTCAGAGATTATAACTTTTATTAAACCAACTGAGAAATTACAAAAAAATATCTTTTTTCTGCAAGCTTTCAGGCTCCCATACTCTTCATCAGGCTCAGAGAAACTTCAAGATGGTAAAAAGTCCTCATATGTAGGAAATAAACTTCATTTTTGCACAGAGGAAGCGGAAGCTGGAAATCTGTTCCTCTGGGTCCATGAGAGTGTTTTTGTGAGCTGCTCTTTGATGTACAGAACAAGCAGGATTCTTTCCCTGTTGATGTCAGATGGCAGACAGGCAGGGAGGTGTAGAAATCTTTTTTGTTGTTCAACAATGAAGCTTATAATCCAAAATCGGCTAAAATTCAGCATCTCTTATGTTTCAGGGAAGTATTTGGTAGCTGTGTTGGTCTGAGACAAGAAGAAACGCAAAAATATAGAACTCTTGGTTCAGAGATTATACCTTTTATTAGACCAACTGAAAAATTGCAAAAAAGTATTTTTTTTTTTCTGCAAGCCTGCGAAGGCTTGAGCACTTGATTCACATGTGCTCCTTTCCTTTTTCTTTAAATTCTCTTCAGTTATGTCTGGTTTTTTTCAGCTTCCACTCTAGGTATTGTTGACATTATAAGTTGTGATAGTGTTACAGTTCATTCAAGGAAAAGTATTTACCCTATGTAGTAAGAACTGCTGAAAGCTTGATGGGTCACAGCCATAAATCTTGTTAATCTCCCTCTCTTCTGTTTACTCTCAAGCTGAGGTGTGTTTCCAGCTTGCAGAATGTGTGCTCTTCCTCACGTATCTGCATTTTCCCTAGATCCTCACAAAAGTGTTTTGCTTCTAGCCAGGGGGTAGTTAGTCCTTACACTGGTGCCTGATAGAGGAGGAAGGATGTAAAGAGCTTCCCCCTACCCCTTGCCTGCCACAGATAAGGCCCAGGCAGAGGTGCAGCCCCTGCACTTGGAGGAGTTGTGAGCACAGAGACAGCGTGCCTGCTGTTATGCCCCTTCCTAGGAAGCAGCTTATGTCCCTACTGTATAGCTGTGCACCTCTGCTAGCTTACCCACAGCATGTGGGAGGCTGATCCATAGCCCCCATCTCCTTCTTAAAGGGGGCCGGAGGGAGCAGTAGCATGCTTCTGCTACCTCCCCCTCCAGCCACGAGGCAGCAGGCCTGGTTGGCTGTGAGGTGAAAGTTAAGATTAGGCTGAGCAGATGTTTTCATTTGGTCTCCAAACCAAGAGCATGTCTGCTTGAATTGAACCAAAAGTCAAACTCTTCCCCCCACTCCACTTCAACATGAAAAGCCAAAACAATGTCAAAACTTTTTCTTTGACCCAAAACAAAACATTTCACTCTCCTTTTAGGATTTTTTAACATGGCCTACGCTTCCAGGCACATTCTGTTCACAAGATTTCCAAGGAACTGCTCAGTACACTCCATGTGCCATTCAATTAAAAGGAAAAGGAGTCAGTTTCTGGAGGATCCTGCATGAAAGCAACGTTCTTCAGTAGGTCTAGGCGGAGCAGCAGGTATTCACTTCTGATTCAGATTTGGCCAGTTCAGACGGACAGTGATTCAAATCACTGTCCTGATTCAATTCAGCTGAATCAAATCTGAAGGTTCGGCACCGCTTCAGAGATTTGCCCAGAGACTAAAGAGGCAGCAGTCCTCAGCAGGCTGGACACAGCTGGCTGCCTCCAGCTGGTAAGTCTGTTGTGGTGGGTGGAGGGGGAAGGGAAGGGGTGTCGGGGGGCGGGCAGATCAACATCCCCATGGCGAGGGAGGGATTAGGGCTGGGACAAGCTGTCCAGCTGGGTTGGGGGGGGACGAGCAGAGCTTTCCCTAGGGGTGTGCAGTGCCCAGGGGGGTGTGGTGAGCGGCTGAAGAAGCAGGTGGATTTGGCGGAGTGGGAGTTGAGGGGGTTGGCAAGGGGCCAGAGCCGGCAGTGCGCGGCCACAGCAGGGCCTGTGCAGGACTGTCCACAGGGCCCCCCAAAGTGTGGGGCTTGGGGTGGTTGCCCTGATTCACACCCACCTCCAGGGACAGCCCTGGGCGTGGGACTTGGGGAGGGGGGCTCCCGCTGTGCACCTGGATCAGGCGTGGCCCAGCAGCAGGAGGTTTGGGGAATTTTGGAGTGGCTGCAGCCCCCACCATAGCCCCCGCTCCACTGCGCTCTGCAAGGCAGGTGGAACCAGGGTTGCACTCCAGGCTGCAGCTAGGGCTAGCCACCTGGTGCAGATCTGGGAGCACATTTCCTCTCCCATGCCCTCCTGGACTGATGGTGTGTGGCAGTGTGCAGTGGCAGGAGTCAGTGTGTAGTTAACTTGTAGAATTCATTGCCACAAGAGATGGTGGAGGCAGATGGCATAGCCAGGTTCAGAAACAGACTGGATAAATTCATGTAAATCTATTAATGGCTATTGAACAGAATGGTTGGAGATGTTTCCTCTGGCATCTCTAACCTAGTATAAGGTGGCTGCCAAGGAGGGTATTGAACAGAGTAGCATTTCTCAACCTGTGGGTCATGACCCAAAAGTGGGCTGCAAGAATATTTTAAAGGGTTGTGAGCTATGGCAGGGCAGGGGGCGGCAAGAAGGTACGTGTCTCTGCCACCAGTGGAAGGTGTTGGGGAGAGCTACGTGGTTGAGCTGGTGGCACCGGGGCCGGTGTCCATACTTGTGGCAGTAGGGCAGCTGAGAGTTGGGGGGCGGGCAGGAGGGGACATGAACAGGCTGTCTGGAGCGGTGTGGCAGCCCCAGCCCAGGGCAGAGGCAGGTGCCACAGGCCTCTCCTCCCTCCAGCCTGTGCTGGGGTCAGACTCACTGTGCTGCCACCTGAATGAACCAGAGCTGCCATAGCCACCATGCTCTGGCCTGAGTGGGACGGGACAACTAGGGGCTTCTCCAGCAGAGATGGGGGTGGGGTAGGGGGCTGCGGGTCAGGAGTGAGGGGCACCAGCATGGCGGGAGGGGGGGCAGGGGACTGGGGGTTGGGCACTGGCAGGGCCAGGGGGTGTGGGTCAGGACTGGCCATGGATCTTTGCAAGTGGGTCTTTGAAAAACGTTGAGAACCACTGGAAGAGGGAATAAATTGCTCTAGAGCAGGGGTGGGCAATTATTTCAGGGGGTGGGCCACTTACTGAGTTTGGCAAGCCATCAAGAGCCACATAACAGGCAGCCAGGGTCATATATATATTAATTTTCTAAATTTTTAGGGACCCCGTGGGCCAGATAGAATGGCCTGGTGGGCTGCATCTGCCCCACGGGCTGCATTTTGCCCACCCCTGCTCTAGAGTTACCCGGTTTGATGCTCTCCCTCTATAGCATCTATTTCTGCCACTGTTGGACACAGGATACTGGGCTAGATGTACCATTGATCTGACCCAGTATGGTAATTGTTGTGTTCTTATCTGGAAAGCATTCAGTGTGTTTTTACCTTTTAATACAATACAGAAATTGGAAACAAGCCACTATTATGGGCCTGAGCCAAAGCCTGTTGAAATCAGTGCAAATCTTTCCATTGCCTTGGGTAGGCTGTGGATTGAGGGGGCTCAAATGACTTTCTGGGCCTTACACTCTTGCAAACCACGGGGCTGCCCAGTGGGCTTTTAGTTCACCTAAGGGCAAAGCTTAGAGCTGAAAGCTTTGTTCCCACTGTAAAGCCTGTGCTTTGGAAAAAGTGTCCAATACTTCATCTCACATTCATCAGAAGAGAAAGATTTTTCCTTTTCCTCAAAGAGGAGCGTTCCTTTCTTGACCTCAGTTGAGTACCTGCTATTGGAAGTGACAGTAGGAGCTGAGAGATTGCATTTTTAATCTCTGTTTGTCTGCCTTCTCCATTATTAAAAATGGAGGGCTTCAGCATATTTGTGACCTTTATTCTGTGGCTGTCTTACTGATCTGGCAAATAAAGCCCTGTGGTAACATACTTCAGTTGATTTAAGAGTCCTTTTGCCAAAGGCTGGGGATAGGAAAGGCAAATGCTAGATCACAGTAATAATAGAAAAAAGGATCTCCATGTTGCAAATTCCTGTTCTATTTTTTTTTTCCACTTGTTCATGAAATTAATTAAAGCTTAATGCTGGTCACTGAGCAGAAAATCTACCCCGGTGGGTGGGAAGTCAGCTCTGCCAGACTCACCACATCCACTGCAAAGGAAGCCCAAAATGCTACCGGGTCTTAGCCAAATCCTATGAACTAAGCTGTGCCAAATTGTGCAGATATTTCATTTTTATTTCAGGGTGAATAAATGAGGAAACGAACCTATGAACTGTATGGGGTGGCTGGCACAGGGCAGCTTTTGAAGCTTAAACTCACAAACAGTACCATTTATTTCATGAGGCTGGGTACTGTTTCTTAAAACTTCTGCAGTTACCTCTGTACTGCATGTAATGCTGCAGCCAGAAAAGCTCATGATGATCAAAGCACTCAGAATACAGGGTCTCTGTGGTCAACGTTTATCAAGTAATGATTCTGTAATTAGGGAATATGTTCAGTTTGTGTTCAGCACCCTAGAAATGGAGACTGCAAGAACAGACAGCATGAGCAAATGACTCAAAGAAAAAATGCTATTGATATAAAAACCTGGGCTTTGTAAATATTATTCAAACAGAATGTGGGGTGCTGCATAACTAAGGATGTTTTCAGCACAATTAATGCACACTGAAGGGCATTTTTGAAGAAGTGATATCTGCCTGTATAGTTTTTCTTTTCAAATGGATCGAAACAACTTTATAAGTCACAGGAATCACTTCCTTAGTGCTGAGATGCAGCTGTTAAACAGCATGCTTAAACACTTAAGTGGCTGTTTGAGACTGTATGTGCCAGAACCTGCAGGGCAGCTTTGAGGTAGACAGAATGCCAGTGCCCAGAATTATGTCTGGAGCCTAAGTGTAAGTTATCTTGACTCCAGGGCTAGTGAAAGACTCCACAGCTCTGAGGACCTTCAAGGAGAAAGAGGTAAATCAACAAGGAAACCACTGAGGGCCAAATCCTGGTTTCCATATATGTCCCAAATATACAGGGAGTGAGGAAAGAAAGACGTTTTTCCCTCACATGGCTCTACAGCCAATATGTGTGCTGCTTTGCACGGTGGCAGAGTGTGTTGTATCTCCCCCAGGAGGGGGATATATGCAGGAGAAGGGGAGAGGCAGATGGGAGAATAGTTGGTTGGCTGCCATATCTCTCTTCCTTGCTTCCCCCTTTTCCCCCAAGCACCCATCAGCAGTGCAGAAAGGCTAACTGGGATTGGGCTTCATAGGCACAGAAAGATGTGCAGGCTTTTGGGGTTCTGCTTAGGGCTGACACAGTGCAACTCTCCTGGGACCACACGTGCAGCAGTCTATGACCTTGGGGAAAGATCTAGCAAGATCAGTCAAGCAGACCTTCTTATGTTTTGCCTTGACCACAACAAAGTGGAGAACCCTGATAGTAAAGAACTTATTCAAGGTTCCTAGAAGCAAGGTTTTTCTTTGAAGCAAGAATATCCGTAGCCTGTGGTTTCGCAGCTGCATTAAGTAAGTCTCTTTTCAAGATGTCTTTTATCAATTGGCAAATTGGATTTACTGGCAAATGGCAGAATACAATTTTTTAATACATCCCTGCCCATGTGTGACAAATATTAGGTTTACAGCCACAGCACCTTTCTGCCCACCAACACAACAAAGGAATATGCTTCACATGTGTCAATGATTCTCAGACTGCTATAACAATATGCTATCCTTGTTGGGAAGATCAAAATGATTACAAGTGGTTTATAGATGAGAAGACAAAGGCACATCAGGGAAGTGACATCACATTGCAAACCAGAGAGAGAGCCTTTAACAAAAGACACAATTTGTACCTATTTCTATGGAAAAATATTATCTGTGAGGTGCCAAACACACACACATACATATGCAAATGCAGCTAGGGAGGAAACACTACACTTCTTGCTTTTCTCCATGATTTGTCCTTCTCCTGCTGTTGTCAATGCTGAGTCTCTAAAAACCACTGCATGGTCATATATAATTCCATATACCTTACAGATTCTGCCCTGACTGGACACAGACCACGAACACTTTACACATGTCCAGCAGAGGTAGCTAAAGAATTTTTCAGAGAATGCATGGTTGTTCTGGTTCATCTCTCCTAAAATAATGTTCTTGAAAAGAATTATTGACTTGGGGTAATAAAGGAATGGGTGGAACAAATTAGCAACGCTGAGAGGTCTTTAAATGAGGTATTGCATATTGTTGATTTTTCTTATCACACGAAAGAGACTTGAGTTGTATTGTCAGCAGCTTGTCAGGGGGCTGGCAATAAATGTGGTTAAATAATCAGATATTGTAGTTGTCCATCTCTACACCACAGAAGCTACAGAGTGTACTGGCAACGGCAAAGAACAGGGCAGAAGGAGCACCTTTGGTAATTTAGGCCTATGTAAATAAGATGTCCTGGGTGCAAATTCCCAGCCGGCCACAAAGTTGCTATTTTGCATCAAACAGCTAGCAAAATTGCTTTGTTCTTCTGCCAATTTATCTTTAAAAATGGTCAAGAACAAAAAAAACCCTCTCTGAAAAACAAAGGAAGACCTGCCCTGATCAACCTCAGGTCAACAAGTTACAAAAATATAGGAAACTTCTCTTGTCTTTTTTTGTTTATTTGCTCCAGCTACATTCACAGGAAAATGATCAAGGGCTTAAGATATGAAGATGCTGGGATAGGTCACACATGAGTGCCAGTGGGTACATCCACCCAGTATGAATGGGGTCACATACTCAGGGGAGGATTCAAGGGGGTGCAATGGTGCAGTAGTACCCTCCCCCCCCTCAATTCCTATTCCACCCAAACTTTAAAACCAACTGACCGGGAAAGGGCTCAACATTTCTATTCCGGCAGCAGTAATGGAGTCAATTGATTTCATGGCTCATCACAATGTGCCTGATTCTTGCTACCCTCTCTTCACTCCACAGATGTTAACTACCTTTTCTTTTTTTTAATGGTGTTGGTGACCCATTAATCAAGTGATACTTTCTTCTGCAGTTTTGCTGTCTGCTAGGTATTCCTGGTAATGTGTCTCTTTTATTTCACAGCCCAAAAGACTATTTTTAGTTCCAGCTCAAAATCTTAACTCAGGTATGGTAATATTAACTCACTGGAGCAGTGACTCAGGTGTGGAAATGATTTCCAGTGAAGTATTGGATACACTGTCAAGGTGCTCAAGAGAGCTAGATTTTGTTTTTTACAAAGCTGCATAAGAGACATGGATTTAACTATAATGACTACAGGACTAATAACGCAATACCTTTGGACTATTTTGCCTAGTTTGTTATGTTTTTTAAATTTAATATGAGTTAGCAAATTAGTGCACATTCCTATAAAGGTACATTTGTTTTTGTTTTGATCTTAAACTGAATAATATAGCAATGGGCCACTAGCATATTAGCAAAGTGTCTAGTTTCTTTTTAAAGGGAGAAAAATATGTGTTGTATTATACATTATGAAACACCACACCACTTGCTCCCCCATTTCAAAATCCTGTCTAGGCTTTTGATCCAGCTGTCAGAGAGCAATACAGTCTGACAGCATGAGGGGTTGAGGGGGGAGAAGTTGGGGAAAGGAGGAAAAATCTTTTAGTGAATATCTTTTAAACCAGTCAACTTAAAACCACAGTCCAGACAGAAATGTTTGTACCTACTATTGTTGTGACACCTAAAATTCCTAGAATTGGAAAGCATTAGAGAAAAACAGTATAACTTGTTATAGTACAGTTTGTTTCCTTTGCATATTTGGTAGCTAGAACATTTTGACAGTTGTCTTCTCCTGGGTAGCAAAAATGGTCTCAGGATTTTGGAGGCCACCCTGCCAGGTAGGATTCTGAGGTGCTCCTCAAACCCAACTATATATATATTGGTCCCCAGGGATATCTAGCCATAAGAACACAGCCACTCATTATGGACTGGGTTGTGGCACATAACCATACAAGAACCATATTTGCTGGGCAAACTTGGTGTGTTAACATGTGATCAAGTACTACCTTTTCTTCACAATCTGCCCTAACAAAGAAGCCTTGCTCTCTCTTGACATTTAGTTCTTCTCCCTGCCTTCCCCCAGGCATTCTCTCTCAACTCATGCTGCATCTGTGTTGTGGCAGTGGTCCTTTCACAGCATCTGGGTTCATGAAAGCTTGTGTTTTCTATGTATATCTTATTTTGTCTATAAAGGTGCATATCTACTCTGCCTCCTGACTGTAGACAGTGTTAAATTCTGGGCCAAGAGTTTTCAAAAATGTAAAAGAAGGCTCCTGAATTTACTTGAACATTTAGGACTTGGCTTTTTAAAAAATGGGAGCTGGTGGGTCTTCAGCGATTAAGTTTTATGTTCATCAAGGGATTACCTAGCTGTGAATTCAGGACACACTTACACTTACCACTCCCTTGTATTACTTCAGTGACGCAGAGGCCAAAGTTCAGACTAAGAGCTGGCCTCTTTCCCTTTAGTTGTAACTATTGACCTTTCCATAGCTTGTATTTTTATAACGTACAGTAACATGCATTATGGTCATTTATTTCTACTACTAAACAGCTGAAATTGTAAACACCAATAACTTACTGGAGTTTTAGTATCTTATAGCTTTCCTGAACTTTCACTATCACTTCCCATGCCTGTGTAGATTGGCTGGTCTGTACAGGGCATGATAGTGTGATATGACAGCACAGTTGGCATATGAATGTCCTTTGTGGAATGGCCAGCACTGTATCAACAGACTTCAGGGGAAAACTTGGATTAGAGTGTGT
Source organism: Crocodylus siamensis (assembly GCF_052110815.1). NCBI lineage: Eukaryota > Metazoa > Chordata > Crocodylia > Crocodylidae > Crocodylus > Crocodylus siamensis. The sequence goes on along the minus strand of NC_143395.1, from coordinate 259,822,880 downwards.
AATAATTTCAAGTTGAAACATGTTGTTCCAAACCATTTAAGTCCTTAATATCAAGAAAGTGTGCACCCTTCCAACCACCACCCGATCCATTGCTTTCCACCTTCTGTGCTGCGTTACTGTAGTAATATCTAGATTTGGGTGTAAGCCTAACTGCCTCAGTGAGGATCAGCAGAAGGGGGCATAACTAGGAATGGAATCCAGGTCTCATCCCTACTTACACACCCTATTTCCCTCTTGTGGTTTTGAGAGTACAGATTTTAATGAGAAGAATTACCATGGACCGGTAATTCGTTAGCACCATTTCGCAGATATTTAGTCCCAGAGTCATTATGGAGCACTCTTCCCACTCCTATCTCTTGGAGGCTACTGAGCATCTGAGTCCTGGCTGGGATGGTGAGATGCATTGGAACTTCAGAGCCATAGCTGGCAAAGGCTCTGCCCTTTCCCTGCCCCACTTCCACCTGACCTCTTCAGTGCTGTCACTGACAATGGCAGTGAGCATTTAGCCTTTACTCTTCCTTGCTTATGAGGTTCTGATCAGAGGCGTAACAAGGAAGTTTTGTGCCCTGGGCAGTGGTGGCAGCTGGGGCACTGGCCGAAGCTGAATCAGCAGAGCCAGCAGAGCTGCTGCCATACTTACCTCCCCTTTAAGTCAGCACCCAAGGCTAATGACCCACTTGCTGACTCCTAGCTGTGTTTCTGGTTTTGTCTCTTTCCCTTGCCCATCTGTGCTGCCAGTCAAGAACCTGCTGTCTTTGACACATCAGTCCCCAGTGCACAGACTCACATCTGCACACATCCCCAAACTCCACATATTCTCAGGCACACCTCCATGCACTTCACAGGCAATGACAGCTCTTATCAGTTTTAGTTTTTTAAGGGCCTGTATTGGGTCAGATCTTAGGACTATGCTGTTACCAACTGCTCTTCCAGATAGTGCAGCTCCAGCTGTTCAACATGAACAGTTTATTTAGTTCCTATGTCTGCAAATTATGCATGATCAGATGAAGATTCTTGGGAATTTGTTTATTAATTTAAATGTTTTCACATCTGGCTTCTCTAACAGTTTGGGTGGGGGACTTGTAAAGCCCTTGATACCACTAGTGCTTTAAACAGGCATTATTCACGCTATGGGATTAGCCATCTAAATGATATAATATTGGTTTTGGTCTCTGATTGGATAATTTGCAAACCTAATAAATCCTTTTAAGGTGGCTGTATGAAGACATCCTGCACAAACACTTGTGTTTTTACATTTCCTGATAAGTTATTCATGGCACTTCCCGCTCCTGCAAATATCCTTAAAAACAAAATTAATGTATATGAATGTTCTGACTAAAATATGTCCAGCTGATGTGATGTCAATGCATTCAGAAGGCAGGGTAGATTTGCACCTTTATAGGTTATATACACGTGAGATTAGGTTAACTACATTAGATATATGTAACGTAAGTTTTTGTGACCTGGAGCTCACTTCATGAGATGCTGTAAAAGGACATGCACCCAGCTCTTCTCTTACCTCAGCAACCAACTCTCAGTGCTCCCTATTTTTTCTTTGCAGACCAGTGAAAATCCCAAAGCCACTTCAGAAGATCAGAATTTCCCATGTTCTCTTCCTTCTGTGCTCCCTGGGACAGATCTGAGACATGACAGATTGTTCCCAGCTGCCACACTCTGGAGTAGCCTGCAGGATGTATCCCAGTCATGTAAATACTCAGTGATAAGGGTTTGCACCATACCCATCCCACAGCTCTTGTCTATTTTCATAAGCTGTACTTTGACACAACCTTTTGCTACATGCAAGAGGCCTGTACTGTAGTACTGACTACAGTACTACCTATTTTATAGTTGCTCTATGGGGCATGTTCTAACATCTGCTAAATGGTTCAGGGGAAGCACCTACTAGCATTAACAGATGGGATACCATCAAAGAATTCACTGTAAATAAAATGTATTGACCTTCTAATTGGAAATCTCAAATGATCATTCACAAAGAAAAACTGTAGAAGGGGTCTGTCAGCAACGTCTCCTTTACTGAAAAACCACAAAAGAAGAGGGATGTGTGCACTTGTGTGTGTGTGTGTGCATGTGTGTATAAATATACACACATACTATATGTTATATGCCTTCCCAGTGTCAACTAAAGGTTTATGTGTGTGTGCTCACATGCAGTTTCACCATAGGCGAACTGGCAAAGACTTTCCATGTTACTGCTTTGGGGTGACTGTCCATGTGGATGCTTTTACTCTGCAGTAAGTGAAAGCTAAATTCAGATCAGAACCCCTGTAAAGAGCCAAAAAGGGGATCGCAGATTGTGAAAGCCTCAGAAGAAATGTGGACATTACATTGCAGCAACAGTGATAGGTTTTAAAAGATATATAGTAGGTAGGTAGAAAGATAATATTCAAGGGTTTGTGTTCATATATGTCTATGTTTATGTACATACATACACATGCAAATATACATCTATGTAGACCTATATATCTTTAGATCTATATAGATATATCTATATATATACAGATATTCTTATGTATCTATCTATCTAGATAGATAGATGTTAGGGTTGGAAGGACTTCAGTAGGTCATCAAGTCCAACCCCTTGCCTTGTGCAGGAAAGAGCACTGGGGTCAGACGACCTCAGCTAGATGCTTATCCAGTCTCCTCTTGAAGACCCCCAAGGTAAGGGAGAGCACCACCCCCCTTGGAAGCCCATTCCACATTCTGGCAAGCCTTATTGTGAAGAAGTTCTTTCTAATGTCCAACCTAAATCTGTTCTCCATCAATTTGTGGCCATTGTTTCTAGTTACTTCAGGGGGTGCACTAGTAAATAGAGTGTCTCCTATTCCCTGCTGCCCTCCCCTGATGTATGTATAGGCAGCCACAAGATCACCTCTCAGCCTTCTCTTGTGAATGCTGGAGAGATCTAGGTCCCTCAGTCTCTCCTTGTAGGGTCTTCCTTGCAGGCCTCTGACCATACGAGTGGCCCTCCTCTGGACCCTCTCAAGATTCTTTGCATCCCTCCTAAAGTATGGTGCCCAAAACTGGATGCAGTACTCCAACTGCGGCCTGACCAGTGCCGCACAGAGGGGAAGCATCACCTCCCTGGACCTGTTTGTCATGCATCTGCTAATGCACAATAAAGTGTGGTTATCCTTGTTGATCACTTTGTCACACTGATGACTCATGTTCATCTTGGAGTCAACTATGACTCCAAAATCCCTTTCCGCTGCTGTGCTGCTGAGAAGGTCATCCCCCAGCCTGTAAGTGTTTTGGTGGGTCTTTTTGGCCAGGTGCAGCACTTTGCACTTGTCTTTCATAGATTTCATAGACATTAGGGCTGGAAGGGACCTTAGAAGATCATTGAGTCCAGCCCCCTGCCCCAGGGGCAGGAAGTCAGCTGGGGTCATAGGATCCCAGCAAGATAAACATCCAGATTTCTCTTGAAGGCGTTCAAAGTAGGTGCTTGAACCACCTCCAGTGGCTGGCTATTTCAGACCTTGGGGGCTCAGACAGTAAAGAAGTTTTTCCTTATGTCCAGCCAGAAATGGTCTTGGAGAAGTTTATAACCATTCAACCTTGTCATCCCTTGGGGCGCTCTGGTGAACAAATGTTCCCCCAGATCCTGGTGAACACCCCTTATAAACTTATAGGTGGCCATCAGATCTCCTCGAGCTTGCGCTTCTCCAGACTGAAGAGTCCCATAGCTCTCAGCCTCTCATCATAAGGTCTGTTTTCCTGACCTCTGCTCATGCATGTGGCTCCTCCCTGGACTCTCTCAAGCTTTTCCACATCCCTTCTGAACTGTGGAGCCCAAAACTGGACACAGTTCTCCAGCTGCAGCCTCACCAAGGTCAAGTACAATGGACCACCAAATGGCTTTTAGTTGGTAACAGCTTTCAGTCACTGTTGTGCTGGATCTGAATTAATAACCTATTGCCTGAGCTGACCCCTTTGCCCTCCTCTACTATAATTCAAGTGACTAACTTTTAACTCTACCTTTGCAAAAATGAAATGAGAGCCTTACATGTAATGCATTTGTTTTTGAGATTTGTTTTGCATTTCCTGAGCCTGTCATGGTCATCCTGGATCGCCCTCGGTGAACTACGTCCTATTTCATTCTGCCCATTTCTCCAACCTGTCCGGATCCACCTGGACCCATTCCCTACCATCTGGTATGTTAACTTTACCCCATCATTTGGTATTATCTGCAAACTTGAACAGGGTGCTTTCCATGCCCTTGTTCAAGTCACTGACAAAGGCATTGAATAGCACTGGTCCAAGGACCGAGTCTTCCGGGACTCCACTGCCCACATCTTTCCAGGTTGATATCAAATGCATCACCACTCGCTGAGTGTGACCCCTAAGCCAGTTTGCTACCCACCTGATCATATAATTATCTACATCACAGCCTGTCAATTTATTTATGAGAACAGAATGAGATACCATATCAAAGGCCTTCTTAAAGTCTAGGTAGATGACATCTACCACAACTCCTGTGTCTAAGCATTGGGGGATTCCCTGTTCCCCCGAGCACTACCATGAGTGACTAGAAATAACAGTCGCAAGCTGGCAGAGGGTAAATTCAGATTAGACATCAGGAGGTGCTACTTTACTCTCAGGGCGGCTAGGATCTAGAACGAACTTCTAAGCGAAGTGGTGCTGGCTCCTACCCTGGGGGTTTCATAGTTTCATAGATTCATAGTTTTCATAGTTTCTAGGGTTGGAAGGGACCTGAGCAGATCATCCAATCCAACCCCCTGCTATGTCTTTAAGACAAGGCTAGACAATCACCTTGCTGGGATTATTTGACACCAGTACTCTTTCCTGCCATGGCAGGGGGTCGGACTTGATGATCTGCTCAGGTCGCTTCTGACCCTACTAACTATGAAACTATGAAAGGTTAGTTGGGCAGGATCTACCTGCAGTGGATCCATGCTGATTTCCTTTCACCATTATTTCCCCTGGTGGGCTCCCATAAATGGGATCATTAACAACTTTTTCCAGAGTTTTCCCAGGGATAGAGGTGAGACTAACTGGCCTATATTTTCCCGATTCCTCCCTCCTCCCCCTCTTGAAAATAGAGACCACTTTGGCCCTTTTCCAGCCCTCTGGGACCTGACCGGAGCACCATGAGTGCTCGAACAGTCATGCCAGCGGCTCTGCTATGACACTGGCCAATTCCTTCAGCACTCTTGGATGAAGTTTATCTGGGCCTGCTGATTTGAACACATCCAGCCCCTCCAAGTGCCCCTTCACTAAGTCTGCACTAACAGTTGGTGGGCTGGTATCCCTCCCATGTCTATCTGTGATCCAATTGGGAGATTGTCTTGGTCTGTGTCAAGGAATACAGATGTAAAGAACTCATTGAAGAACTCAGCTTTGTCCCCCCTCTCTGTCACCAGTTGCCCTAGTTTGTCCTGTAGAGGTCCTATGCTACCCTGCACCTTCCTTTTGCTCCCTATGTACCTGAAGAAGGACCTTTTGTTGTTCTTAATTTTTGTTGCCAGCCTAAGTTCTAATCCTGCTTTGGCCTTCCTGATTCCCTGCAAGTGCGAGCCAGGGAGGTATACTTCTCCTTGGTAGCTACCTCCTGTTTCCACACATATGTGAGTAGCTTTCCCTGAACATGAAATTGTTTATAGGATCAAACCCACAGATTGTAAAGCAACCCCTGTATACGTATTTGAAAATAAATAATGTTTAAAGTAATTTATTCGCAAACTCTGGGTCCAAAAGCTACATTCTGTTCCTCACATGAATAATCCCAATAATTCCAATGGGAGAGCAGGATTGTGCCCAATAGGAGCAGACTTTTAGAAAGTTGTCACATAAAGAGTTACCAGTATTCTGTTGACCTGAAGTCACACCCTGTGAGCTGTGTATGGGTGTAATAACGCATGATGCATGATTCAGTGCCATGTGGACATTCTGCTGTTTCATGTCCTGCAGATATAGTAAATCTTCAATAAGTCTGGGAACACAGAATGCTTACTCCTGTGAGTGTAAAATACATTCATCTTTTTTTATCTTAAAAAAAGCAGCCTTCTTGCAATCCCAGACTGGAAACTAGAGCTTTGGCTATGCTGTTGCTTCTCTTTGACTTTGGGTGAGTGCTATTGCAAAAGTCAGAGATGAGGCTCACATGTAACGTAAGAGGAGGATTATAGTTTTCTTGACATAGGAGGACGGGGATTACAACAATGCAGCTGACGCAGGAGAGGATGGATTACAGTGCATTTGACATAATAGCAGTTATAGGAAATTTATGTACAGAGATGCATGGAAAATTAATTTAATATGTTCTGCCAGAGAAGGACAATAAAGCATGTTGTAATGGTCCTTCCCTTTTCTGAAATATCATATTTCTTGCTTGTCCATCAGCACAAACAATCTGTGCTATGGTACAGGAAATATCAGACACAAATATCCTATTAATCTCTAAGGACGGATACCTGTTTTCATAACTTGCTTGTTCACTCAGGTCCCTTATTAGTGTCTCAGACAATAGGTGGATATATCTGGTATTCTCTGTGGAATAACAGTACTACAAGCATCTTGATGCCAATGTGACTTGCATTTTGTTTCTCTCATCTTTCAAATGAGCAACAGGAAGAGAGGATTTCATGATTTGGTTCGGTATCCTAAATACAATAGTGCTGTTAATACTCTGTTCAAAGCAGTCTTTACTTACCAACTTGTCAGGGTGAGGCACACAGGCAGATAGAAACAAATAATTACTTGGGACACCAGGAAAAGAATAACGTTTGCATTTCAAACAGCAGAAAAGCAAAACAAATCTCAAAAACAAATGCATTACATGTAAGGCTCTCATTTAATTTTTGCAAAGGTAGAGTTAAAAGTTAGTCACTTGAATTGTAGTAGAGGAGGGCAAAGGGGTCAGCTCAGGCAATAGGTTATTAATTCAGATCCAGCACAACAGTGACTGAAAGCTGTTACCACCTAAAAGGCATTTGGTGGCCCAAAAATATATCAATTAAAATAAAACTAATCCATTTCCCATCTAACGTGTCCACATTGCTAAAAGTTCCCTCACAATAGACCTAAAGGTCCATTCCTACTTCTACTGAATTCACTGCATCTTCAGGATCAAGTCACAAGTAGTGGTTTCCATGGAAGTTCCAGATCTGAACTGTACAAAGGCTGAGTTATTCTCCTACTCCTAGAATTGGCTCTCCAGCTCAGGCTCGAGACATATTTTTGGGTCAGAAAGGGAAATGTGTTGCTACTGTATTGTGTTATCCGTAGTTTGGGATGAAGGGAGTCTCCAGGGCTTCCAAGGCAATGTCTTGTGGCATGAAAATATGAACAATCACTACATCAGAATATTGTAGAGCAGTGGTCTCCAATCTTTTTAAATAAGAGATCATCTTTGGCATTTAAAAGCAATACAAGATCTACCATGTGTTGCTGCCACCCTACAACAGCCCAGCAGGTAAGCCTGTAGGGAGGAAAGTGGCGGGGGGGGGGGGGGAGGGGGGCAGATAGAAGCAGAGGGAGGAAAAATTATTTAGAGGTGTGCCTCCCCGGTAGGTCCCTGGCCAGGGCCCTACTCAACTTACCCCTGTTCCTGCTTCTGTGGCACTGTCCGTCAGCACTGGGGCCTCAATCTAGCCCCTGCCCCTTCCCTTCCCCACGGACTGACCTGCTGGGCTGGGGCATGCACATGCATGCACATGGGCACTCAGCACCCGCCCCCCCCACCTCAGAGCAACTCCGCAGGCTCCGAGATCTACTGGTGGATTGAGATCCACTCGTTGGTGACCACTGCTATAGGGGATCATAGTCTCTGCACTCAGCTGGTTGCTGACTGAAGATTTTCTACCCTTTTTGCAGCCTGCTATGGAGTTTGTTGATGGTATTCCCAGCCTTTCTAGTGGGCTGGTTCTGACCAGGAAAGCCTACACTTGCAGATATCTCAGAGAGCAAGGAAGCCCCACCCCAGCTGTGGTGATGCGTAGCGGGTGCACGGGGGTGCATGTGCAACCCCTGAGAGCGCTGCTGCACCCCCCACAGCCAGCGTCCCCTGCTTAGGCGATGGGTGGGGGGGCAGGCAGGAGCACTGGTGCCCCCCCTGAGAGCACCAGCCAGGAGTGGGGGTGCCAGGAGAAGTGCTGCTGGCCCTTCCAGGTGCACCGCTGGCCCTTCCAGGCGATGTTTCCTCTTAGAGCCAACTTAGCGGGAAAGCTGCTTCCAGGTTGGTGCATGTGACCTGTCACAGGGGGACCCCCCCGTTGGCACAATTGGCCATGGTCGCTGACTGGCCACTGGGGTGGGGGTCCCCCTGTGACAACTGGAGGCACCAGTTGCCCATGCACCCCAGGGAGACACAGCACCTCACAAAACCTCCACACACCATATGAGGAGGACATGAATGCAGAGCCCTTGCTCTGCCTCGCAGAACCCAAACTTATAAGGCTTGTGCCAAGTGTTAGGAAATCTTCACATTTCACCTGGTAGGCAAGGCAGGGAGACCCAGCCTACTTCTGCATTGTCTCCTGATTCCTAGTTTACCATGTGCCCTCAGCAGGGCTTCCTCCACACTGGAAGCTGTTCCTGTTCCAAGTGCAGCTTCCCCTTTTTTGGAAACACCAGCTCCTTCCAACTGAGTGTTTCTTTGTCCCTGCTCCCCTGCTTCTAGCTGCATCAGAGGATTTCCTTCCCCAGCTGCATTAGGTTGTCTGTCAGGGGGATTCCTTCACTCCCACTGCTTCCTGGCTGCCTCATGCTGCCTGTGATTTCCAGTCCCTGCATTCTCTCTTCTCATCAGCTCCCTTCACCCAGCCTGCTGGTCTATAAATCTCTTTTGCCTTCACCCAGCCCTCCCTATAAGCAATGGGAGAACCAATAATTTTCAGCTTTAATTCACATATACAGCAGTGATTTTTAACGATAACAAGGAGGGAGGCTATGATTTAGCAGGTGGTAAGCCCCTAATTAAATGAATTTTCAGCTTCCCTTTCCAATACATTTGAATTCACTCGAGTCTAGCTTGCTATCTGTTTTTTATTTGGATTTATTTTTACTTGAAGCCTTTGACAGGCCTTGCGCTGTTAAACAATTCTGCCATATACAACAAAAAAGATAACCCAGAGGCATTGCAATTGGAACACATTTGCCTCAGAAAAGTATAAGAAGAACCCTTAACAACACCACCCATCAGTCCAACTCAAACTCTTTGTCATATCAAAGAAGCTTGGTTGGTGACGTTTGACCAGCTCCTCAGTCCATGTTCTTGTTGGAATTGGAAGATTAGTACAAAATAATGAGCTACTGTCTCTCAACACACTTTGATTTGCAATGTAAAATCATCTGAGCCGGTTTACTGTTGTAAAGCTTATGGCAGACCAAATATATATCTTGCTTTACTAGCTGTAAACTGACTTAAGTTATACATAAGGTAAGCACAAAATTAGAGTTTGAGGATACTTTGAGGTTAAGACATTGGACCAAGACTTGGGACAAACAGGTTCAGCCACAGCTTCGCTGTAGACTTCCTGCACGAGCTGGGGTAAGCCACTTGGACCATGTGTACTCAGTAATCTTACTAGCCCTGGCAGCAGCACCTTGAGGCATCTTGTACTTCTCCACACAAGCTGCCTCTTGAAGCAGAAGTAGAGCCAAGTCAGCAATGTACTGTAGGCAGGCTAATTAGCCAGCCAGCAGCACTGCAGACGTGGCTATTGTGCTACAAGGGGGCTGTCCACACAGAACATGGATTGAGGGTCTGCTGCTGCATGCAGTTAAGTTCATTGTGCAGATTTAGCCTTAATTTCTCTGGGCCTCCTCTGTTTCCAGTCTGTACAGTGGGGATAATAGCACTGACTTTCTCTTATCCTTTGTCTCATCTGTTTACATCAGGAGTGACCATGATACAGCCCATGGGACTCCCTGGGGTGGAGCAGGAGACAGGTGGCAGCATTAATTACTGCAGATGGCATGGCCCTGAAGGCCAGATCAAGCCCACACACCAGCCCCACACCATTCATCCAGCCTAGGGGGTTTAGTTCATAAATTCTTTATGGCAATAGCTGTTCCGTCCTATTCGTTTGTACAGCACTTAGCACAAGGGCTCTGCTTTTGGTTGGGGTCTGTGGGCACTAGGCAAATAATAATAATGAAAATTAAATTTGCAGTTGCTCAGCTCCAAAGGCTCCCTAATTCTCCTTTGATCAAGTCCTTTGGGAGGATATGTTTTTAGGATATTTAAGAGCTGGATTTTCAGAGATGCTGGGCAGCTGTAGCTCTCAGGAACTTCAGCTGAAAAGGTGGATGCTTTGTGTCTTTCACTCTCTCTGGGTGCATCTGCATGTGCAATTAGTTTGCAGAAATAAACCTTGGCGCAGTTTGTGTTGGAGTCAGCTGTTCCGAGGCACAATGCCTTCATGTGCATCCTGGGACTGAAGCACTGTGAGCTCCAGGGTGGCAGGAGGATGGGGGTCAGCCCTGGGCTCCCAGTGGTGGCTTCAGGCAGTGTTGGGGCTGGATGGGGCCTGAGAGTGCTATAGCATGGGGCTAGGCAGCAGGCAGCCTCCGCACTGTAGCACCCCTGTGACCCAGCCAGCCCTGGTCATAATCTATACATGTATATGAGTTCATGTAACTACTCCATTGTAGGATAGTACTGTCCCCAACAGTACTAGTCTATGATGGAGTTAATTAACTTACTGTGCCCTAATTGTATTGCACATGTAGACTGTGATGCTTTACTGCAGAGCTAATTAGTCAACTGCAGTAAAGTGCAAGTATGGATGTGGCCTTTGTAAGCTAAAACAGGCTTCAACTCAGATTTCAAGGGATGCTGCCATATTAGTTATGTATACCAACCCCTGTTACTAACAACACTTTTGGTTGTTATGTCTGAAAGTATTTAAAAATCTAAATTACAATTCGCTAGTCATGATTGTTTGCATCCTGAATTTCACTTAGCCTTGGCACTGAAACTAAGCTGGCCCAGTTTCTCTTTTAAAATAATCACTTCATTCCTTTATTGCCAGCTTCTCATCCCCTTGCAGGGTGCTGCAATGTTAGGTTTGCAAATGTGGTAGGGAAGTGTTTATGACTATAATAGCCCGATCCTGAAGTCTTTGGGATGGGAAATGTCTTTATTTTTGGTTTATGTACAGGCAGACATCAGGAAAACAAATGTAAACCATTTCTAGGAGCTCTAAATATTGTAACCTGGAGTCCCCCCACAAACCTGAAGTCCCAATTTACCTACTAGTGTTCATTAAATACAGTTATTTTATGACTCTAAATAAGGACTAAGGCTGAAGATTGTTCTAAAGCAGTGCTGTCCAAATAATATTTCACGGGCCACATGTGGCTGGTGAGGTGTTAATTTGCAGTCCCTGGGCTCCCATCCATTTGCTGCTCTCCCCATTGCCATTGCTGTGGTTGCAGCAGTAGCTGTGGTCTCTGGGTTCCTCCTCCCTTCTCTGGCTTCCAACTTCTGCCCCACTTCAGGGCAGAGTGGGGTGGGGTGGTGCAGCCCACGGTGTCAGGGTAGCCCACATTCTGGGGTACCTCTGCAGTGTAGTGCAGCAGGGGAGCCTGTGGCCAAGGAGTTGAGGGTGAAGCTGGGGTTCTTGCAGACATGGTGCAACAGTAGGTGAATGGCTTGCACTGGCGTGGCCTGTGTAGCGTGCAGCCTACCTCATAAAAGTTGCACAGCCCTGTTTTATGCTCTGAAGAGTTTCTCGTTCAGGATAAGTTAAGAGCATTATGTCATCGCACCATTATGAAATGTCATAAGCAACCATAACAAAGACAGTTGTTGTGGTGATAATTATATAACACAGAATCCAGTGACATTCCAGTAGCATAAAATATATTTTAGAATAAGTTCACAGTGCTGCAGTAAGCAGATGCCAGCATTTAAATTAAAAAAAAATTAAATAATTGGAATGGAACAAGTCCTATGAAGTAATTTCAAAGAGGCCCTTTGGTTGTACAATAAATAGATATTCATTCATTTAATCAAGTGATTTCCTGTGACTTTATAAAAGACTAACCTAAATTTTACTCATTTACTTAACTTTCTTTTTCTTGTAATTTATCCAATTTCTCTAAATCTCCTTAAAGAAAATCCATGTAATACTTATACTTTATAGGCCAATTTCCACTTTGATGTTAGCGGGCAAAACCCTGTTGACTTCAGCACCGTTTCCCCTGCCACTCCTGGAAACGGTTTATTTTTAAAACGAACATATTGATAGCTTTGGTTTTTTTTAATGAGGAACTTATGAATGGGAATAAAGATTGACCAACCCTACAGTAAGTAACAAGCTAGGTTGCCTCTAGGGGAGACTGGCCATAATGAAACTGGTCTTAGTCTTTCTTCCTTTCTGGGAGAGGCAGATTGTTATCCTTGCAAAGTGCTTTGGAAGCCATTTAACTAAACAGTTAAAGAATGGCTTACTCCTTTCTGTGGGCAAGCTGGGGAGGGAGGACTACCCCAGAAGCTTTCACCAAGCCATTCCCCTAAGGGGGAGAGATTGCATGAAAAGCTATGTGTTCTATTGCCAGGAAAACCCCAGGAGCATCCTTGAGAAGAGCCTGGGCCTCTGTACTGAGGCATGCCCTTGTTCCTAGAATCCCTATTTCCCCATTGGAATTAGACCTCCCATGGCTTAGGTGTTTCCTGGCATCCTCCTCATGGGGATTTTCCTCTGCACCAAGAGACTGTATCAGAGTTAAAGCAGCCCTGAAAGCAATACAGGTATTGCACAGGAATGAACTCCACCAGTTCAATCACCTTTATGCTGGTATAACTGTCACACTAAACAGGAAATCTGGGCATACTTACTGGTGCATGCCCAGCTGCACTCAAGTTGTAGCTAAGTCATGTATTTTTGTGCAGGGTTGGGGAGCAAGTGGATGGGGCACGCTTTACAGCAGTGCTCCTCAGCCCAGTTAGAAGTAATGTCAGAATGTCCTCTCAGACAGCTTGACTTTCCTCTTGCACATAGTGCAGCGTTTTACACTCACTTGGCCTCCACCCCTTACAAGGTGTCAGGCAAAGAAGAGTCAGCTTTTTGCACAAGGACCTCAAGATTTCTATGAAATCTCGCTTTCAGCTTCCCATTGGGGTAATTTTTTTTAAATGATTTTTTTTGATATGCTAACTTTGAGCCTGTCATTCCTACGTGTTCTCTGGAAAATATCAGTTCTGTTTGCTAGTTGAAAACACTTATTCAATTAAAAAAAATAATATCAGCAACTATAATTAAGGGGAGGAAAATCCCACTACAGCAAAGGAACCATTATTAATGTAATATTTTTTATAACTCCTGGTGCACTGTTCACATACAGTTGCCTTTGTATGGGCTGTTTATGCGTCATGTCCTCCTCTGGAGCTCCACTGAGAATTGAGTGTTAGCTTAATAATAACAATAGTAGTAAACAGTACCATGTTTTTCATGTGAGCCTCTGAAAGCATTAACTGATCCTCATAATATCCTTTGAGGTCTGTACATATTATTACCCTGTTACAGTGTGGTACAGAGATGGAGAGATCTGCCCAAGGTCACACAGCAAGTCAATATTAGAGCCTTGATTAGAATCTCCAGGCCCCAATTCCCAGCTCTGCATGACTATGTGTCTCCCACATCTGTTTTATCTTCATCCTTTTCCAGACCCTACAGTAACAGAGTAGAGGAACAGTGTGTCAGGGACCTGCAAACTGAGCATATTCATAAGGCCAGACAAAGCTTGAAGGTTTCATTTTTGGCCTGAAGGTGTAGACTGAGTTTACCGTTCCAGTGCTTAAGGAGAAACACGTCCTAAATGTGGTTGTCCTTTAAAAGGACCGTGTCACAGTATTAAACGATAACAACATGCAGCTGCCTGGAAAGCTCTCCTGAGCTGTATGTAGGTCTGACCTCTGATCCCAGCAATGGATCTGTACTGTAGCCAGCGACAAGAATCCCATTCGTTTTACTGAGTGAACCCAAAAGCAAACAGGTATGTATACAGGGCAGGACAGTGTGGTCCCAGTCCGTGTGCATACAGGACAGGACGGTATGGTCCCAGTACTGCCCAGCTGCTCTTGTGCACACAGTCTGGCTGAGCATTGCAGGCTTAGACCTGTCCTTCCGTAAACTGGCGTGACACCGCTGGTTTACAGAGGAAGGCTCTTGCTTTAGTTTCTCATCTCTGTCATTTAAGTTCAGTCACTGGGCACCTGGCTCCTTGCCAAAGGCCAGTGCTCCTCTGTACACAGCCCTGGCAAGGGGAGACCAAATGAAATAGCAGCTGCTGCTGGAGTCACTTGGGTGGGCAGCCCTGGGTGCACGGCGTGAACTTTTGAGGCTCTATTTGGGTTTTAGACCTATTTTGCGATTGACTGCAAGGCTTTTGTGCAGTTTCTTTTATTGCACCGACTGCCAGTGCCGTAGTAAGGGGGGATGAGCAGGGTGACTGCCCTGGGCCCTTTAGCGGAGGGGCGTCAAGAGATGCTGCCCTGGCCAGCTGGGGCAGGGCATGAGACGGAGCCGCGAGCAGCAGATCAGATGGGATGGGGACGGGGACGGGGGTGGCACTTGAATGGGAAGGGGATGGGAGCACCAGCCAGAAAAACTTGACCTCCATCACCCCCAGCGAAGGTGGTGCATGGATGTGTCCTGCTGCCCCCTTCCCTGAGAAAAACCTTGTTTTTTTCTTCCTTTCTTTTGAATGCCACAAGGAATCGGGCACACGGGGGCCTGTGCTAGCCCTCCTTTGTTTCACATGTGCCTGACCCTGCCCTGCATGGCACTGGGCCCCTAGCAGGGTGGGCAGGCCCACCACTCCGGGCCACCCTTCCACAGCCCCTGCCAGCGTTGCCTGGGCCGTAGGTGCTGGAGACTGCTCAGGGCTGGGGTTCCTCATGGTGGGGAGGGCAGGGGGCAATGGCTGGAGAAAGCCCCTCACAGGAGAAAGGGATGGCAATGGGCTCAGTCAGGGAGCGGGTTCATATTCCTGGTTTTGGGGGGGGAATTGGGAGGGAAAGTGTTAATGCCTCTGGTTCTGGTGAGAGGGAGGTGCAGGTAGTGCCCTGGCTGGGCTGTGGCAAGGAGAGGGTTAATGCCCCCAGGTTGGGGTGTGTGTGGCTGGGCTGTGGCAGGGAGCGGGTTAATGCCCCCAGATTGGGTGGGTGTGTGTGGCTGGGCTGTGGCAGGGAGCGGGTTAATGCCCCAGGCTGCGGAGGGTGGTGGTGGTTGGGCTCCGGCAGCCAGCGGGTGCAAGCTGAAGCACATTCCGGCACGCAGGGGGTTAAGGGCGGGCGAGCGCTCCGGGAGGCCGGGGATTCAGCAGCTCCGCAGCTGCGCCGGCAGGGGGCGAGCCCGGCGGGCTGACGAGACGGTCACGTGGCGCCCAGGCCCTGGGGGCTGAGAAGAGGACAGGGGGGAAGCGAGCCAGCCCCGCCCCCCCCTCCGGCTCGGCCCTGACGTCACCGCCCCCCAGTCTCCCGGGCGACAGCTCCCTCGGCCCCTGCGCGTCAGAACCCGCCCGGTCTCTTGGCAACGGCCCGGCTGTCTCGCTCTCTTTCGAGCGGCTGGGCGCTCGGGGCGCGCGTCTCGCTGGCGTCAAAGTGACGTCAATGGGTTCGGCTCGGCGTTGGAGGGCGGGGGGGTGAAGGAGGAGGAGGAGGAGGCGGGGCTGGCAGAGGGGGGCGGGCGTGTGGCGCGCGGCGGGGGGATCCCTCGTGCTCCCCGATCCCGGCACGCTCGCACCTCGCACACACACGCACACTCACACGCGGGCGGGCGGGCGCGCGGGGAGCTCGCGCGGAGGAGCGGAGCAGGGCAGTGGCAGTGGCCGCGCGCCGGCGGCAGCCCGAGCCATGGTCATCATGTCCGAGTACGGCCCGGCCGCACCGCGCCCGCTCCGCGTCGGCTTCTACGACATCGAGCACACCTTGGGCAAAGGCAACTTCGCCGTGGTGAAGCTGGCCCGGCACCGGGTCACCAAGACGCAGGTGGGGCTGGGACTGGGGCAGCCGCGGGGTTGCACCCGCTGCGAGGTGGGACGGTGCAAGCCTGGGGTTAGGCAGGTCGCCCATTCGGCAAGGGATGGGGTCAGACAGGCTCCCCCATGAAACACTGGGGCGAAGCAGGCGCTCCTGTGCCATAAGGGGTAGAGGTCGGCAGGCTGCCCCGCGCGGTAAGGGACGGGGTTAGACAGGCTTTCATTTCTCTTACAAGACTGGGGTAAGGCAGGTGAAGGATGGGGTTAGACAGGCTTTCCCTTGTCCCCTAGAGGACAGCGTTAGGTGGGCTGCCCCATGCAAGCCTGGGGTTAGGCAGGTACTCCCCTGCCACAGGGGTTGGGGTTAGGCAGGCTCCCTCATTCAGTAAGGGATGGGATTAGACAGGCTCTTCCATAGGGTTAGACAAACTCCCCTGTGCACTAAGGGACGGGGTTAGACTGGCTTACCCCCTTGCAAGACTGGGGTTTGGCAGATAAGGGACGTGGTTAGGCAGGCTCCCCCATGCAGTAAGGGACAGGGTTAGACAAACTCCTCCATGCAGTAAGCAATGAGGTTAGGCTTTCCCATGCAAGACAGGTTGGATAGGGGAGGGAAAGGGTTAGACAGGCTTTCCTATGCTACAAGGGACAGCGTTAGGCAAGCTCCCCTGTGCAGTAGGGATGGGGTTAGACACGCTACCCTGTGCAGTAAGGGATGGGGCTAGGCAAGCTCTCCTCTTGCAGTAAAGGCATACAGAATCCTAGCCTGGCTCCATCCCACAAATCCCAGTGACACGGCGGCTTTTGGTGGAGCAGGGGGACTCTGCATTTTAGGGGAGCCCCAGTGAAGGTAAAACAAGTTGGACATGCAGCCCTGTGTTGTGACACTTCAGTCCCCTCTAGCCCTACTTCTCTGGGGCTGAATTGTTTAACCCCCTCCCCTGGGGCTTTTTGAAGAGTTGTCTGGTGCTTTGCAAATTTAAAGCCAGTTCTGGAGTTTAAGGCAGCATAAAAAAGTGCCCTGTGGAGACGGGAGGCGCACCTGATTTCATTAACAAAATTCGGGAGCTGTTCAGAAGAGGCCGGTTCTGCACGTTCTTAAAATCCAGATGAACATTGGTTTTGTTGGTGGGTTTGTGAACTGGACTGGGTGACAGGTTTCCAAATCGAACCAGACAGCGTAGGAGAAAATAGATGGGAGGAAACTGTTGGGCATCAGCAGGAGATGAGTGATATTCCTCGGCTGTGTCTTGAGTAAGCGCTGATGTCTGCAGTTCTGTTCTTTCCCTCATGTAGGCTCTTTGCACAGGGTGTAAAGAAAATAAAACATACTGCAGTTTGCAAGAAGCGAAATCTGTTTTGTAGCCCTGAAGTTTTTAAAGGTGTATTTGTACTGTGAAAGATTCTGGCAGCTGAAGTAAATGGCTGGATTTATGTTTTTAAATCTGCAGGTTGCAATAAAGATTATAGACAAAACGAGGTTAGACCCAAGCAACCTTGAGAAAATTTATAGAGAAGTTCAGATAATGAAGCTTTTGAATCACCCTCACATTATCAAGCTTTATCAGGTAAGAGATCTGTTCTGATCCCTGCATGCATATTAGATGTACTTGTCTCCCATGGCTTTAGTTGCTACTGAACTTATCTTGCACGTGGTTTTAAATCAGATGTTTGCAGGGAAGGAATTCGCATTTCTGAAGCATTTAAAAGAGAATTAAATACGCATTGTTTTTAAGTTTCTTTAGTGTTCCTTGAACACTTACAGTACGGTTTGTCTGAGGTGGTTTTTAATTTTAAATATTAAAGAGCATTTGGTCAGAATTGCCCGGTTAGTTTCAGATTGAAGTTATTGGCTATTTGTGTTTCATTGGTAAACTCGCTGGGTTTTTTCCGTAATTGTTTTAAACTTTAGTTGATTGCCTAAATCTGTTTTATTTGTGAAGCTAAATATACATTTTTAGCTTTGTTTAAAGGCTGTAAGTCTATGAAGTACATAAAGTAATATACATTTGTCTGCCCCTCATGTACATCATAAATGGAAAGCTTTTAAAAATTTTTGTAAATGTAATGAAAATTCTGTTACACACTTTTAAAAGAGAACTCAAATATCTTGAGAAGTCTCAGAAAATAAATTTATTTTGTTCCACTTGTGTTAGTTTTGGAACCTGATAAAAATGTTCTCCTATGTTTTTCTGCACATATATTTATTTAAAGTTTTGTTCAGTTGTGTTTCAGTACATATTTATATACAAAATAGCATTGTACAGAAAACAGGATCACAGCTGTCTGGTGAGCAAGGGCTGCTGTGCAAATACTAAATACTTGCTCTGATTGGCATTTGGTGCAGGTTCCCTGTAATCATCTTAAATAGTGCCGTGGGGATTTGCAAAGATGGGATATCGCAATCAGTCAGGGTCTACTTGTGAAGGGAAGAGGGACAGGTGACTGGATTAAGAAATCGAGCAGCAGGTCTGGAATTCGGTGGGAAGTAGCAAGTGCCATTATCAGAAAGGACTCTTGGAAAGCTGTAATTAACATGTAAGGTAGAAGAGCCAGTAAGGCAGGTACTTCAGTGAAGCATTATTTTTAAAGAGCTTGGCACACCAAGAGTACTTGACATTTATATTCCAAATACTTCTTGTTTTGATGGTTAGTGCCTGACGTCACTGTTGCCCATAGGACAGTTCAGGGTACAAAGATGCTTTGTAATATTATTGGTAATTTCACTTTGGTGAAACAATGCAAGTGAATGTGCTGTTACCACGCTTTAGAAAATCAGTTTAAAATTTCATGTTGTTGAACCAAATCAGTTAACCAAACATGACATGGGTAGCAAATCAAAATTTCTTGTTAGTTGAATTTTCTTTTTCTCATTGTTGTTGCTGCTTTACCTGTTCAGTGGAGTCTGAGAAGTAGGGATGGAATGAAATGACATATCAGTGTAGGGTGTGTGTTCTTGTTCTATTTCGTCATTGTTTTAGTTTCAGCACAGCATCTCGTTTTTGTTCAGCTGGCAACTTTCCCAGAATACTTTTCTTTGGGTTTTTGTTGTTGTTGTTGTTGTTTTAACTGGAAACCTCTTTTCCTTTTCTCCTTATTTTATTTATTTTTTTCATTATATTATGTTTGTACATGGAGAGAAGAATGAAAGGCACCCCAGGCATTGTCTCTTTTTTTTTTTGTAGAAGTTTGAAAATGTATGGAGTATTGACATCTGCTTGGTTACTAATGTTTTATAAACTATACTACCTTAGGAGCAAAGAATGCAATTATTTTCACCACCTAGCTGTTCAGTATTTTAGCTAACTTATAGCAAATCTTTCAGAAAGATTTAAACTAGTAACACATTTTTAAAACTAAATCAATGCCAGATCAATAAATGACCTTTTGACTGCTTATTGACAGTTGCTATCAACACATATCGAACAATACAGTTGCACAAACAGCATGCTATTGTTGCTGGCCAGGCAGAGCTATCATCTTCCGGGGTTTTTTGTCATATCCAGTAGCAAGTGGGATTCGGGTATTTGATATTGCCTCGTCAGGTTTTTTTTCTGAGTGTAAATATCAGCTTTGCTGTCCGTACGTGCTAGTCTTTCGTAGAAGGTCCTTGAATTTTGGCAGCCTGTTTTTAAACTTTGTGTCCTGGAATGATCTATGCTGATTGCTTCAATTACGACTACTTTTTTACCAGTGCAGCAACAAAAAAGGTTCCATAATGGTATATAAAATTGAAATACTTTATTAATCTATTTTATGGAAATTAGATGGCATGGGGGAGAGAAGAAAAAGAAATGTAGGAAGCAATTTTGTGTGTTTAGGGGTATAAAAAAATTATCTTTCTGAATTGCATCTTATATGGAAGGAGTACTGTGATGCCTTTACTGCCTACAATAGTTGTAGATAGTAGCACTGATAAGTTATCGAGTTATCGATTCTACCCCTCCATTCCCCCCCCCCCCATCCAACTGTTTTCAGGGATCTGGTTTAGTAACATGACCTCCCTTCTGTCTTGACAGGTTATGGAGACAAAGGACATGCTTTATATTGTTACTGAATTTGCAAAAAATGGAGAAATGTTTGGTAAGTTCCCATTTCCACAAATAATAGTTCTTTTAGTTTTAGAAAGCATTCCCTTATTGCTGGCATTCATGTAGGGTATTAATGTTTAGTTGGATATCAAATACCAAGAAGTGAATGCAGCTTCTTCAGGATAATGAAAACTTAACCTTATCTGTGTTTAATTCTTGTGCTTATTGATATGATCCTGCAGATCATTTGACTTCCAATGGGCATTTAAGTGAAAGTGAAGCTCGGAAGAAGTTTTGGCAGATCCTTTCAGCAGTGGAATACTGTCACAGCCATCACATAGTGCACAGAGACCTCAAAACTGAGAACCTCCTCTTAGATGCCAACATGAACATCAAGTTAGCAGGTAAGACAGTTAAATAGTCATTGTATAAGCCATGGAAAACATGATATATTACTGAATGTTACTTCTCCAGTGTGACAACTGGATTATCCTATAAGTGAATTTAAAAAAAGATTTAAGCTCAGTATTTCTCTGAATTATATCTACTTTCCAAGCAAAAAAACCAAAAAAAAGCTAGGCAAAGATCCTCCATGAAATAAATCCACTCTCCCTCCCTTTTTTTCCCCTTTGGTTTTAAAATATTAACGTGGTATGTAATAAAGAAGTCTTACTCTGGATTTTTGCTTTCCCTCAGACTTTGGGTTTGGAAACTTCTACAAATCAGGAGAACCCCTCTCTACCTGGTGTGGAAGCCCACCTTATGCAGCTCCAGAGGTTTTTGAAGGCAAGGAATATGAAGGCCCTCATCTTGATATCTGGGTAAGCTTTGGGTTCCACAGTGTTCTTGTTTTTATGCTTTGTTTAACACTGGGTTTTCATGACTGCTACCTATTCTTTGGTGACTTATGTGCTTGTGTCGTTTTCTGTTGACAGAGCCTTGGTGTGGTGCTGTATGTCCTCGTCTGTGGTTCTCTCCCTTTTGATGGACCCAATTTGCCAACCCTGAGACAAAGAGTGCTGGAGGGACGATTCCGCATCCCCTACTTCATGTCCCAAGGTACATTTTTAGAACGTTGGCACTAGAAAAGGGGTTACTAGCAGGAGGGTGATGAATAATCTTCTTGCATAAGCATCTTTTCTTCTTTTTATCTTTCATGCAGTTGCCCAATACTTTGTCTCTCTTGTGGCTTTCAAGCACAGTTTCTTTCTTACTGTACTTGTAGCATAGCGTATATCTGTTACATAACATACACCCAAACAGTTACCTTTTCCTTTCTTAGAATATCAGTATGGGTTGCTAAAATGATGATTCATCCATACCCTAGCTGAGGAAATGACCTTTAAAAAAATAAACACCAAAAAAGGTGTTAATGAAGTCGAGCATGGTATTCTAACTAGGCACAAGGAGTATATTTTAAAATGTGACATATGCTATTGAGAAGATCAGAAGCAGTGAGACCTATCATTACATTGAGTTTATTTTATTTTTACAAGACCGTTAAAAAGAACTGATGTCTGTTGTGAAGTGTATTTTAACTCCTCCGATAATTTATACAGCTACACTTAATTCTCCCTTTAAGCTTAAGGGATACTATTGTGATCTGGACCTTACCTCTTAACCAATTTTAATCTTAAACTGCTGCAGATTTTTTATTACTCACAAATAAACAATAATATGCTGTAGCATTAGTAGGCTCTATGCCACATTCAGCCCTATTTTAAATGGATTAATCATCTATAGAATTGCACCCACTTAGCACTGGTCTGAATTTGGCACTGCTTCCAGGCAAAAGTCCAAAGGCTGCTTAAGAACTGTAGGTTTCTTATAATGTCACTTCTTGCAGCGACATTGCTGTTATGAAATTTATATGGGCTTGGTTAGTGTTTTTGATGTTAGGGTCTTGCTTATGCAGTTTTCAGTATCTGCATAGTCAGACCTGCATCAGCTGATTAGAACCTCTACTACACATCTTCATAGATATTAGATGCAAAGAAGCTGAATAAACTTTCTATAAGCAGTAAACTACAGCTATAAAATAATTAGAAGCTTCTTGTGAGTGGCTGGATTCTTAATTTTACCACTTGTTAATGGCTTTTTTTCCCCCCACTTGTCCAGACTGTGAAACACTAATTCGACGGATGCTGGTTGTGGACCCAACCAAACGAATTACCATTGCCCAGATAAAGCAGCACAAGTGGATGCAAGCAGACCCTTCTCTTCAGCAGCAGCAGTCTTTGTCCTTCTCCGTGCAGAACTACAACTCCAATCTGGGAGACTATAATGAGCAGGTTCTTGGAATCATGCAGGCTCTTGGTATTGACAAACAGAGAACAATTGAGGTGAGCTTTAGGTCATTCCACTGGTATGAAATACTTGTGTCCCTTAGATGCTTGTTCAGGGACTAACAGAGTGCTAATAGTTGCTGACAATGCTTGCACGGAAATTGGCTCCTCAGGAAAGGGCAAGAGGTTAACCACACCTCCGCTCATGCATATATGCTTAAAGATTTACCTTGAGTTGAAGCTACTCAGCATTGTTTACTTATTGGATGTGATGATGTTTTGAAAATTAGTTGCCCTGTTGTTGCTCTTTATGTTCTTTAAAGGTGGTTTATCTGTAGTTTAAACATCCTTTTCACATCTTCTAGTCACTACAAAACAGCAGCTACAATCATTTTGCCGCAATTTATTACCTTCTGTTGGAGCGCCTCAAGGAGTACCGAAGCAGCCAGGTGTCAAATCGTCCAGTGACTGGCCGTCGGCAAAGGCCAAGGAGTTCGGAGCTCAGCAACATTGAAGTAATACAGTCTACTGTAAACCTTTGTACTGTTGATATTCTCTCCTTTGCTGTATTTAATTTTATTCATCAAATGCTTTTGCCCATAATATTACAGGAAACTACAAGGTGTGACCATAAGGGTCCTCTGAGTCAGTTTAATCTTTCTGTCCTGTACCCAGAGGACATGGCAGGCTGTTCTTCAGCAGGAGGTTGATTGAATACTAATGGCCCATTTCCTAACACAGTAACTTTCTGTAGGTCACAGTCCAAAGAATAGTCTCCCTCCAGTGCTGGTCAATAATGGGCTAAGTTATGAGGCTTCTGATTGGAAATTTGTCCTTTCAGAAATACAAGCTGCTTCTGACATCTTGTTGAATGCAAATCAGATGTTTCATGAGCCAGTCCTGATTTCTTAAAGGGACTCAGTAACAAAAAAGAAGGTGATCTGGGTGTCCTCAGCCTGACACAGTGGAGAATAAGGAGGTCTGGATTCTATATCCACCTCTGCCACATACTTCCATTGTCACTTCTGATTGTTTTCTTAAACTTTATTCTTTTAGCTCCCCATTTAGGACAGAGAACACTACCTCTGTGTTTTAAGGGTACACTTATTAATTTTTGCCAAATGCTCTGAGAAGCTTGGGTGGAGGACATATAGATACCCAATGTGCCAGTAATATTTGAAAAATTGATAGGATTTGCGGTTTATCTCATATCTTGCCTATATCTTTTTGCCTTCAGATGCCTCAGGACAGTCTTGCAAGTGAATCCCTGAGATCATCTCTGCTTTACCAGCAACCTCAGAACCTGATTCAGTCATCCTTGCAGGGAGAAATGGATTGTGACATGAACAATCCATTACAGGTTGGTGCTTTCAGCTAAATATCATCCAGGTGTTCTTATTCAGTTAATTTGACATGACAAAGGTTTTACCTCCAGCTGTTCTGCTTCTCAGTTTCATTTCGTTAAACATTCAGATGTATAGTGCCATAATACCCTTTTAACAGTAGGCATAATAAAGGCCTGGTACATGGCCCTGCAAAGCACAAACAAATAATGAGACTGTTTTCATAGAAATAAATAAATGGCTCTTTGCTAATTTTCTATGTTGTATTGTTTTTTTGCAGCCAGTGTTCTTTCCTGTAGATCCCAGCTTCAGTGGTTTGTTCAGGAATCGCTCCATCTCTCCCAACAGCCTTCTGGAAACCACCATTAGCGAGGAAGTGAGACAGGAGAAAGACCTGGAGGAGGAGATTAAAGCCTACAACCCCCTTCATATTCCCAATAACACCAGCAGGAGGCACACGCTAGCTGAAGTCACTACTCATTTCTACCAACATACCCCTCCATGTAAGTCCTTCAGGGGAGAAGGTCTCTGAGGTACAAACTGAGTGGACTGCTGTGACCATCCTAGTAGAAGCCAGGACACAGCAAATGTCAGTAGATGCTAGTTTTGCAGCTATGCTGACTTAAGATAGAAGGGGTCAAACAGTGACTCATCTGTTCTATGCACTCTCCAGTTATTTCTTTCTTTAAATGTATGCAGCTTTTGAAAATTCTTAAAGACGTAGCCATTTAGTACCCATGTATTTTGAAAGTGAAGTGTACTTAATTTAAGCCATGCCCTTTTAGATCAAGTTAAATCCCAGGTCCTGTGGATTTTGGTGAATGTGCGACTCTACTTCAGTGTTGCCATTGACTTCTGTTAGAGCAGGATCAGGTCCTGATGTAACTCTCCCTCCTGCCCCAAAGTAACAGAGTTATAGCCCTAGATTACACACAGCCTACTGCTGCACTTCCAGGCTGTGTCCAGGTTAGCATGGACGTTTGATTTCCCAGGGACAACTAACGGTGTTGCAACTTGTGCTGCTGCTAGTTGTCCCTAGGGAACACCCGTGCCACATGTACTCTGGTGTGTGACAGGTTACCCTGAGTGGGGTAGGGGAGACAAGGGCCAACAAGTTGGCTGGCCCCAGCAGTTGTACCCAGGGTCCTGCAAAGGCTGCAGCAGCGGTGGTCCTGCTGCTCTGAGCCTGTCTGGCAGCCACAGTGTGGCTCCGGCCAGCCAGGCTCCAGTTCTGAGCAGCACATGCTGCGCTGGCATGCACCGCTCTGCTTTTTTTTTTTTTGCATGGGGTTGTTTTGTTTTGTTTTTTGACCTCTGGATATCCAGGGGTTAAAAAAAAACCAAACCCTTGTGCTGCTGCTGCTCCCTTGCAGTGTGGAGAACACCTGACCATGTAGTATGTAGCACTCATCTGGACATGGCCCCAGGGCCTAAATTTCACACTGCCCTGTGCTGCTGCCTGTGCCACTTGCAGTGTGCATGCTGCAAACTGGCCACCCTTGTTCTGGAATAATCGTTCTAGTCTGACAGCTGTGGTTGGTTGCAGTGTACAGGGAGAGATATAAGAAATTTTTGTTTCTTCCTCTGCTTGTTTCAGAAACATTCGCTGATCTTCCTCCCTTCCCTTCTGTAGGTATAGTCATTTCTTCTTCAGCAAGCCCCACAGAGGGAACAAGTTCAGACAGCTGCCTAACTTCATCTTCAAATGAGGGCCCGGTGGCTCTGAGCAGCTGTTTGGCAGATCAAGTAATGACAGGTAACCCAGCCACAGCCAGGATGACATCGCCATTTCTGACTTCTCAGTCCGATACTCCAGTGTTGCAAGCTCAGGGCTGTATGGGAGGTGCTGCTTTGCTGCCTCTCAGCTTCCAGGAAGGAAGGCGAGCATCTGATACCTCATTAACTCAAGGTAATTCCTTTCTTGCTCTATAGTTGAAGAGGCACACATTTCCAAGTAGTAACGTAGAGTGGCATTTGGGAGTTCCTGTTGCACCAGTTACCATAAAACTAGAGCATTAAAAGTGATTTCAGGAATAAGCCACCTATGCTAGTGTTTTCCCAAGTGGTTCCATGTGTTAGTGTAGCATTTCTCATTTCTGCGCTAGGTATTCTAGGCTTCCCACTTCTTTACTTTAATAATGAACCAGTATGAAATTGCTGCCTTCCTCCTATTTAGCTCTGCACATGTCAGAAAATAGTAGAACAGGAGGTGCCCCAGAGCAGCCTTGTATTTGCATGAGCTTTGTTGCTCATGAGTAGGGTGTGTAGGTGAATGTGAACGGACAGGAATCTTGTCTGTATTGCCCTAGGTCTCACTGTAGTAGACTTAACATGGCTGCTCAGACAGGTTGGGAACTGCTGCTTCACAAAGGGAGTTATTTAGCACCCAGTTGCAAAGCTTTATTGAGGAGAAATAAAAAGGGCTTGTTTCCTTTGTCTCCCACAGGCTTGAAAGCATTTAGACAGCAGTTACGGAAGAGTGCTAGAGCCAAAGGCTTCCTTGGTCTGAATAAAATCAAAGGCTTTGCTCGTCAGGTCTGTCAATCCTCATCAGCTCGGGCAGCACGAAATGGCATGAGCCCTTTCCAGCATTCACAGCAGAACACCTGCATGTACAGCAGTGGGGGAAGCAGCCGAGAGAGCAGAAGCCTTCTCGAAGAGGTGCTCCAACAGCAGAGGTGAGTGTCCATTTGGCAACAGGGCCCAGTCCAATTATGGCACTGATATGTAATGTGTTTATGTTGCTCTCTCAACTATGCAGCAGGTGATACACAGTTGTTGAACTTGTACTTTAAAGTAGCCTGTTTTTTGCAGTATTTTCATTTTAGGAAATGAGGTTATTGTCCGGTAGTTGGAAAAAGAGGTTGAGGGCTAGGGCTGAAAGGTTCTTTTCCTGGTTCTTGCTTTGTGACAGCAAATGGGCCACTCTGACTTCTTCGTAACATCCCTTATGCTAATGATGCTCAGCCTGTTGGCTCTGCGGGCCAAATGAGTGGCACAGGGCTGATCTGTGAGTGGGATTGGACTCCGTGTTCCATGATTGGGCCTACAGGCCCAGATCCAGACTGGGCTGTCCCCACTTAGCCCTGTGTGCCAGTATTGGGACCCAAGGATCCTGCACTGCTTCCACCCAGTTCTGCATGTGGAGATCATGCTCCAGGTTCCTGCACTTGCTTGTACCTGATCCTGCATATGGGCATCAGGCTTTGAGGCCCCACACCGTGTGTGCCAGGATCAGGCACTGTACTTCCCTGCTCACCAGATCCTGTGCATAGGGCAACAGTCTACAGGGCTCCCCGTGGACCCATGGAGAGTTCTGCAGGCTGAATGCCCCAGAGCCGGGGGCCAGATTTGGCCCTTGGGCCAGCGGTTGAGCACCCCTGTCTTATGCCTTTGTGCAGTTTGTGTAATGCTGACATGTGGCTTCACAGGAATCTAGGAGTCTAAATCTAATGTTTTGAAATTATGGAGTGAGAAGCCCTGCATAATGCAAAGGCAAAACATCATTTCTTCCTATCACAAGCACTGTTTTTGTTTGGGGATAGATGCTTTCCTTCTTTCCTGTTTATTTTCCCATGGCTAGAAGATAGGGCCTTGTGATCTGGAAAAGTTGCATTCCACAAATGTGGCACAGTTCCAGTGGCTTTAGATCTCATGTTTGGTGGCCACTCTTAGTTTTCATAGAAGCAAGATGGAAAACTGAGCACCAATATCCTTAGTCACTAGAATAGTATGTTCCTTAGTTGATGAATTGTGAGCACATCATTCGGTTGTGATTTTTTTTTTCCCCCCCCCAAAGATTCCCACATTTCCGTTTGGTGTGACTGACCTGTACAAGCCACTGTACATGAACCAAACAGTTGAGAAGTGGTTGGGATAGTGCTGCATAGAAAACCTGGAACTCCCAAGCAATAAGTGTTAATTTCCTTCCCTCTTGACTTTTTTGTTCAGAATGCTCCAGTTGCAGCATCATCAGTTGTTCCAGCCTGCTCAGGTGTCTGCAGCGCACTGTGTTCCCTCCTCTGACAATTCTAGCACCTGCAAAACATCCAATTCCCTTTTGCTGTCAGAGCTTCAAAGGGAAAACTCCCTCGAACTGGCCTTTGGTGGCAACCATCAGCTGCTTCAACCTCACCTCTTTGGGCTTAGTGTCTCACCAGTGTCTTCAGCTGCTCACCTTTTAGACACCCACCTGTTTATCAGCAGCGATGTCTCTCCAATCGCCACAACCTTCTCTCACCCGCAGAGTTTCTCTGTGCAGTCTGCAGGTTATGATGCAGTCGCACTGCAGCATGTGGACTGTGAAATGGAGGACCTCACTTCAAACCAGCTGGGGAACTTTGTCTTGGTTAAATGAGAGTTTCAGCTACTACAGAGCTCACCTCTCTTTTGCAAAGGACTTTCACCATTGTTCCATGGCTAGCTGGCATTGTGTGAAGGATTGACTCTTGGAAGCAATAAATTTTGAAGTATGTGAAGAAGCTGTCTCAGAAAGCTAAGAACTTTATAGAACTGAAACAAGCAATATGTATGTCTTTTGGCTTCTACTATTCTTGCACTGAACAAATATGAATAGAAACTGAAAGAAACAAAACATTTTTTGAAGAAAAATAATGATAGGGGTTAGGGTGGGACATGTGGGGGCAGGGCGGCATGTAGCCGGGGAAGAACTCTTTGGTACTGTATTCAAGTCAGACCAACGCAGCTTTGCTTTTATGCAGTACAGCTGTCAGTTGTGGTGACATAACAGGGGAGAGGCTTTTCAAAGAAGGGACCAGAGCCTCCCCTTTTCACAATATTTGTTTATGGGTTTGTGAAGACGATTACCTCTTTAAAAAAAATAGTGGCATGCAACATTATGCAGTGATAGGAGGGAAAAATGGAAGCATTGCCATTTATTTTTATGTAGTTGATGCTTATTTTATTTTAACAACTCCTACTCCCCAAAAACACTTATGCTTTAAATGAAAACTGTGAAATTTTTGCTTGATATATTGGCTGGAAGAGCTAAAAATATTCTAATTGTTAGCAAAGAAGCAATTAATCTCTTGGAAATGTATCCCCTGATATCAGGATCCAGATTGCATAGTGTCTGGGGGTATTTTTATTGTTTGTTCTAAATCTTTAGGAATGTCTGTTTTTGTCTTGTGCTCGCTCTTCCCTCTTTTTTCTTCTCCCCACCTTTTTTTTTAAATAATATTTTCTCATGTTCCTGCAAAAGCACTGGGGATAGAAACAGTTGTATTAGTGGGACAAAGGGGATGGTTTTTGTTTTACCCCCTGCCTCCCACTCTCACCCCAGGGGTTGCCTTCAAAGTTGTCTGAGGGGTATTTCTTAGTGCTGCATATTTTATTTGCGCTGCTAATTAAGTTTGAATGCATTTCATTATCAGGGTCCAAATAGAACTGACTCTTGGGGAAATGTGCAATATTGAGGTTATAATCCTGTACTGACAAAGACAAAAAGAATAGGGTAGAACAGAATTTTACTCTAAATGAGTACAGCTATTTCTGAACAAAACTGTATTAAACTGAGTGAAACAGCACAATCTTTAGGTGTGTGGGTTTTTCTTTTTTTGGTTTTATTTTTTTGTTCTATTTGTTTGACACATTAGCAAAAATGAGATTTTTGATTAGGTAAGTGTTTTTATGTATGGGTTTTAATACTGTATATCTATATAAATAGGAAGCAGAAAACAATATATACACTACTTATTTTTTATATTTTGTAATATGCTTATATTGAGTTTTGTGGTGTAAAACTCCCACTGTGGCAGAGCATGACTTCTGTTGGTATCAATGGAAGTTACACATGGGTATAAAGGGGAGAATAGACCACAGCCCCTACAGGAACTTGTGGGGGTCAGGGTCAAACTTTGGTGGCAGGTGAGTAAGTAGAGAACCAGGTTGGTCAAAAGTTACTAATTGAATGTCAGGAAATAGTTTAATTCTATCTCAGTGCTTAAAGGACCCCTCTCTTTAGTGTGACACAGGGTGCCTTCAAGTTATCTTGGCTTCTTGCAACCTGCAGTATTACACATTTAAAAAAATATTTTTTTTAAAAAAGCCAAAGATTGACCAGGTTAATTGGTGGGAGGGGAAGGGTTAAACGTGTCACGTAGCTCCATGTCTGTGGCTTTTCATAAATAATCTTTTTATCTGTGTGTCCATATGGATGTATCTCTAGCTTGCCACTGCTGCTGTGTGCTGGGGAAACTTCAAGGTGAGGGGGTTGGGTCTCCAAATGGTGGTTACCTTGCATCAGAAAAAACGCCCAAGTCTCATGTGAATTTTCAAGGTGGTTGAGGGAAAAAACTGCATGCAAGAGTGAGGCGAGAAGGCTGAGAAGAAGCTAACCTGTCAGAAAGCAGCAACTTTGCCTTCAGTTTCACAAGGGGTAGCACATTTAAAAGCAAAATTGTTTCTCTTCAATATTTGCATTGTTTTAATGCTATGGATCAAAAGGCCACAGAAACAATCTTTTGTTTCCTGTTCTAAGCAATGACAAGCACTTTACTTTCATAGTATTTTTTCCTTCTCCAATTGCTGTATAACCTCTTTGGAATTATTCCTGGAGCAAGAAGAGGTCATTTTTAATGTTTGTTTTTTGTAGATTTCTTGACAGTGCTGTTCTGCAGACTGCAATGCAATAGGATATTTAAAGACACTATGTGATTGGTTTGATTAAGATGTATAGTTTTATTTTTTACCATGACTGAACAATCATTTTATTTCTTATGTTAAAATGAGAAATTACACCAAAATGATTAATTGATGTGTTTTATTTAATATTTAAATAAAAATGTTTTAAAATCATTCTTGTTTAGCCTTTATTGTATTTGCTCTTGCAACCCTGCATAGTGACGTAAGATCCACCTGGCTCTGCGAAGTATGTGTGTGTCAGACTCCCTTAAAAACCCAAGTCTGTAGAGCATGCCTGATTTCTTGTGTTACACTACTAAATAAAGAAGAATGGCTAGTACAGAAAGTAATGGGACAGAAACCTTTCACCTAGAGGTAATCTGTCTGCATCCAGCCTGTGTCAGTAGTAAGCCAGTGATAGTATCAGACCTTAGTAGGGCTAGAATGAAAATGGTCGTGTGTAGTTTTTAATTTTCAACAGACTATTTTTCTTTCCCTGACACCTTAATCTAAAGAGGTCCCAGAGAGCACAGAAGAATCTAGACTCCATGGAAGTTCCTGTGACTGTCTTCCTCTAATTGGAAACTTTTGAACTCAAATACCCATTTTAAAAATAACTATTTTAAAGGTAATTTTAAAAAAAGGTACAGGCTTAACTAGACTAATGGTACATCTACACTGCAGACCACAGTGTAGTGTGGAGATACTAGTGGCATCAAGCTGGGAAGAACTGCAGCAGGAGCTGGTGCTTCTGCCAGTCGCTTTCTGATCGTATTTGGCAGGAGGTACGCAGCCCAGCTTCATCTGGCCCCAGTAGTGGCACTCGCAGCCAGGTGGTTGAGAACCACTGCCCTAAGGACAGGAGAATTCACTGATAGGCTGACAGAGCACACGGTATTTGTATGCTTATGTATTGGGTGAGACTTGTTCCCAGTCAGATATGGTCTGCCCTTTTTAAAGAGTATAATTTAATTTCCTGTCAATCCAAGAGAGGAAAAAGATATGAACTAGGAGAAATCAGGTCACTTTGAAAGATGTCATTCAGTATTTTACCTTCATTCCACTTGCAACAGTCCCAATCATATCACTACAAGTTTCTCACAGAGGAAAAAGTCAAATAGTGCGTTATTTCACTGTCATTCCTATCTCAGTGGTGTAAATCAGGAGTAATTCTTTTGTACATAATTGAAAATCTTTGTGTAAGAGACAGAAAAATGAAATCTATTGCAAGGGAGGCAGGGGGTTATTTTTTAACGTGTAGACAAGTCAATTGCACTGCTGCTGTTATATGCTGTTGGGGTGGCGGGGGTGATGGTGAAGAAAAATGTTAACCGTCTGGTAAATTTACTGAATAAGGAGTTACCTAGGAAGCTGAGGCAGTACAACAGTAGTTCTCAACAGGGGGATCACCGAATACCAGGAAGTTCCAATTGCCGTAATGGCCACAGGAGAAGCACTCACATCACGGCCCTGTCAGAGTTTAACAAACCTGCGAACTCTGCTAACTACCTGTCATCAACTATCTCCGACAAGACACGAGAAGAAGAAGCAGCAGAAAGTTATGGAATGGTGCCCTCATTCTAAAGAGGTTGAGAACCCCTGTACCTAGAGCTAGTTTTAAATGTGCTTTCTTGGGTACTGAAGTAGTCTTGCCAAAAAGTGCTTTACTGAAGCAGTCTCACCAGAGGTGTTACAAGTCAGCTGTGTGCCCGGGACAATTGTAATGCATGAAAGTGGTGGCAACTTCTGACAGCCGCTGTGCCCCACCAGTGCATGTGTGTGGCTGCAGCTACAGTGGTAGCTGCAGGAGGTGGAAACATAGCTACTGTTTTTCCTCTCCCTGCCTCACTGGCACCTGAGGTTGCTGTCCTAGTTGCTTTGCCACTGAGTCTGGCCATGAGAAAGTGTTTGATATGGGCTAACTCACCTACATTAAAGACTAGCTCCGTGGGAACCTCTGCTTTATGCTACAGTGGGTGCATCTACACAAGACGCTAAATGCAAGGTAGATTATTTCTACTGCACATTAGTGTATCGCAATGAAAGCTGTGCTATTGAGCTAATGCACAATAGAAGTAGTCTACTGTGCATTAGCATCACTTAAAGGGCAGATGCTGACACTACTGTGCAGTAGCACTGGTTACTGTGCATTTAACGTGCAGTAACCACAGCTCATTAATGCAAATGTATACATGCCCCATGTGGACATAACCTAATGCAAGTGGTAGCAGCTGTAAGACCATTTAACGGAGCTGCTTCTCAGTTGAGCTGATGTTTGAAGTCAGTCATGGGTAAAGCCTGTCAGGAGAAAGCTGGGGCTTGCTCCAGATAATTGGTTTTGCTAAAAAATTACCAGCATATCTCATTCTCAGCGGGAATGAAGCCAAGGAGCCTCTCAGCTGTGATAACTTGTGGGTGAGAAGGATGGTGTACTAACTGTCCCCCATTCTTTCTGATGAGTTTGAAGATGGATGTTCATATTTACTATGTGGGGTCCAGGGAGAAAACATGGGCATATAGCAGCAGAAAGGGAAAGAGGCTGGGAACAGGAAGAGAAACTGGAGATAGGAATATGGAGAAAGGGTAGAAAGGCAAGGAAATGAGGGGCCAGGTAATTCAGGGGCCCTAACTGCTCCACTGCCTGAAGTGTGGTACCTATTGAAGTGTCCTATGCATCAGGTCTTTATGTTGAACACTTTACTTGACTGAAGGGCTCAGCATTGACTCTTGCTTCTGATTTCCCCCAAACTCCACAAAAGATAGCTTCTCTTTCACTGGGAGATGAGGAAGAAGTCATATACCTCATGAAAGGCCATGAGAGTGATGAGAAGATGTACTTCAGGTGGAGCAGCAGGATTGCTCCTGCTTTCAGCTGGTGAGATGCTGCCAACTCTAGCCTGTCAATGTTGTGCATGTATATGCACTGGCACTTGAGAAGAAGCTGCAGCTTTTGCACATACATATAGAACTGGGGTACCGGGAGGGGTGTGGAGGGGCAGGGAGTACATTTGCTGATAAGTGCCATGTGGGGGACACCCCCCCCCAAAAAAAACCAACTTAAAAATCTAAATTAATTTGGCAAATATAATTATAGCCAAGAAAAGGAAGAAAATGTTCTGAAAAGTCAACGTTTTGTTTTGAAAATGCCAAAATGAAATATGTTGAAATGACTTTGTCTCTTTGAAATTGACCTAAATCCTCTGAAAAGGGTAAGAAGAAATAACCTAACAGTGAAACAAAATATGTTAGACCCGATGGGAACAAACTATAAATTATTTTTCTTTCTGCTTCAGCCAGTGAGCTGCAGTTCTTTTATTTGCAGAGGGCTGTGCACATTTGCCACTTCCCCTCCACTTGTGCAGCAGACTTCCAAATATGTTGTGCAGCCATTCACCTGTGATCTGACTGCATAAACATTTCGCACTGTTGTGCCCATTATTTGTAAATCTCTTTTTTGAAAGTCCAACATTTAATGTAAATTGGCCAAAAATAATAAAAAAAACCTGGAAAAAACCATTCAGGTGCCATTTTGATCTGAATGCAGTACTTCAAAATTGGGCTACTTAGAGCAGTCATTCTCAGCCAGAATGCTGTGGCACCCTGAGGTGCCTTGAGATCCTTGGAGGGGTGCTGTGAGGTTTTATGCAATGTTAGTACTGTTAGGTGTGTAAACATGATTCACAAGTGTGGCGGGCTTACCCATAGCAGCCGAGAGTGTCTGGGCTTGGAGAATCCTCATTGTGATTGGTGGAACACTTCTACCAATCAGGCAACTGCTGGAGAGCGGCTTGTGCTGCCCCTACCTGGGGCGAGGCAGAGAACCTGACTTGGTTGAAGGCTGCACCTTGCTTCAACCTGATTGGTCCATCTGCAATCTGGGGGAGGGGGAGCGGAGCCTTTGGAGGGGATAAAAGAACAGCGTGCCCGGCACGTGGGCAGCTGCATTGAAGAACAGAGAAGAGGATGGACAAGGAAGAAGCTGGTGTGAGCTGGCCAGCAGGGCGGAGCCATTGCCCTAAAGAGCCCCAAAGCCCCCCCTCACTGAAGGGGGGCAGCGAGCGGCTGCATCCCCAGGCCGGCTGTGGAGGAGTGTGGTGAACGGTGCACAGTTTGCTGCATGGAGGTTGGATCTGCAAACCCTGGTGGAGGCCAAAACCTCAGTGCACGAAGCCCCAGACACTGGGAGCTGCACAAGGCAGTTCGGATCTGCAACCTCCGTGGGGTGTGAAGCCAGGAAACCAGAGCCGGCAGGATGGCGTGGTCTAGTGGGACCTAACCCTGGGAGCTGCTTGAGGCAGCTCAGGTCCACCATTTCCTGGCATGTGGCCAAGACGCATGTGCATACTCGGTGTGTGGCTGGCCCCAGGCGGGGACCTGGGCCTCGGAGCCGCAGAAGGTGGCCTGAGGCCTCAACCCTGCGCAAAAGGCAGTTCACTCAGTGCACATGATGGTGCGCTGGGCCTCGAGTGGGGCAGGTAGCCTGGAGAGCCCAGGACAGCTGCGGGGCCTCACCCTGGAATCGTGAGTAACCAGGGAAGGGGATTCCCAAAGGGGAGGAGGGATCTTTCCCCCCATTTGTGAGACTAGCCCCTTGAGAGAAAGCCTTGAAGAGGCAGGGCTCCCCAGGTTTTGGAGGTTCTCCTCCTCAGGGGATATCCTAACCGGGGCAAGGAAGGCCAGAAAGGCACTGGGGATCTTGCTCCATCCTGGTCACCGGGGCATAGCCACTGCTTCACAACAGCCTGGGCCTTGGTGCCCCTTAAAGAGGTCATCTGCCCCTTCGCCTTATATTCTGTAAACAGCACCTCATATTTTGTTCATTTAAGTACCTGGATTTGTGAGTTGATTCGTTGTTATAGAGTTGCTGTTGTATGACCGTCTCCTAACACTTACCTGTGTTTTCCCTGAATTTAGATCTGTGGTATAAAGCATTGGCGATGCATAGGGGGTGCACGCGGGAATAAATGAGTGAATGAGTGAGAAAACTAAGAGCTGACATTTTCCAAGGGGTGCTTTGAATCTATCAAGGGGTGCCCCAAGGGTGTAGGGACCAAACCACCATGTTTCCTATGTATGTAAAATACTGTAACAATATAAATCACATATAAAATAACAAGTAATAATATTAAAAAATCAGAGAAAACAAAAAACTGGCTCACTTGACGGGTCCTCTGATTTTTTAAAAAAATATATATTATTACTTGTTATTTTTTTACATGATTTATATTAGTATTATGTTATTTTATTTAAATAAAATATGGTGGTTTGGTCCCTACACCCTTGGGGTGCAGTTTCACTCTTGTTCTCTTAGTTAATGTCTTCCTTTTTTTCTTTCTGAAATTCGCCTCTGTTGCTGTGCACCACATTTGTTTTAGTCTTCAGCAGCTTCTAGCTTTCCTTTCCTTGGCACTTTGATCTCCTAGTGAGACCTGGCACCTTGGTTCCCTTTGTTTTGTTTTGTTACCTGTGCCAGTTTCTATTTATTTGTCTGTTTGGGTTAAATAGACACTGTCAAGCTTAAGGCAGCTGAGAAATGCCCCATCATTGTTTCTTTTTATGCAACTACTTCTTAGAGGTGCTAGATAGTCATTTATCAGTGCCATCAATCTCTGTGCAGGGCAAGTACAGCACAAAAGCTGTGGAAGCAAAGTGCTGTGCTTCACTGACGGTGCACCACAGCTGTGTTTCGAGTGATTCTTTCCCTGTGGGGATTCAGCCTGGGTTATGCAGGGTAATTTGATCCCCTAAATCATGGAGTCCTAGCCCTCAGTGCTGTGAATGAAGAATGCCTTGCATT
Source organism: Crocodylus siamensis (assembly GCF_052110815.1). Classification (NCBI taxonomy): domain Eukaryota; kingdom Metazoa; phylum Chordata; order Crocodylia; family Crocodylidae; genus Crocodylus; species Crocodylus siamensis. Next base: position 259,786,813 of record NC_143395.1, on the reverse strand, counting down.
GCCTTAGCTTGGCTAAGTCTATCCTAACCATACAGTTGGTCCAATAAAAGATATCACCCACCAAAAAAATCCTTGCCTCTTGTATATAAAGGATTCTGCTTACTATAATAAAAATAAGATGACGTAGTTGGGGATGGTCCTGTCTTGAGCAGGGGGTTGGACTAGATGACCTCCTGAGGTCCCTTCCAACCCTAATTTTCAATATTTCTATGATTTAATGTAAGGTGGGATGTGTTTATTATAAAAGTCAACTTCGCTGAAGCTTGTATGGGTTGGAGAGAAGCCTGAGTTGAGTATACAATGTTGTGAAGCTCAAGATAGAAACTGATTGGTATCTCCTCTTCACTCAGCCTACACCATGAAGTAAGGCAAGCTCCACCGAAAGAAAGGGTGTTCATTTAAATATAAATAAAAGGAAATGCAACTTCATCCTGTGGATAATCGATCTGTGTGCACCACAGGGAACTGCACGTCAAAGACAGTCTTCGAATGGTTGCATGACTAGTAACCCCTTTGGCTATGACAGTTAAATTAATGATAACGGTAATCCAGTTTCATGGTTTATAGTCTTTGCTGATTGTGTGTGGGGGATCAAAAAGCAGGGGGGGGTTTTCTATGTGTACAATTTATATAGGTGTTTTGTGGAATGGGGGTGCTTTTGATTATTTGTCAGAGGCAGGAATGTCATATGAAGCTGGCAAATAGTTTGACCAGCTTGAGCAAATCCTATATTCCTAATATCATTTAAGATATGAGTATCTGGCCATTAGGAGCTAGATTCAAACCACCAAGCAGCTATCAAATGTCAGCAACCTGGATGCATCTGAATGAGTGATGGAAGGGTTCACATCCCAGTACTGGTCTACTGAATCATGCAGTTTGCTAACTGTTCCCATCTCTTTCAGCAGATTTGTGGAGTAACAGAGAGAGCAGTTTGGAGTGGAAGCCTTCTGTTCTCAGGAATTTGATGAGGGATAGATTATTTCTTTTTCTGGTTCAGAAAAGAAAAATGGGTACAGGGTTTAGGACTATTAGACTGGGCCCTCGGTTGGTATAATCATGAATGAGGCAAGTATTTTTTTTTAATGTCATCATTTATCTTGCATCTTTTTCTACTGATTCCTGGCAATTTTTTTTTGCCTTCTGTGTATTCCATGTCTAGAAGAATGTTTTCCTAGTCAGAAGTCTGGCAGGGATTTTAGAAATGCCAGCCAAATACTTACTGATTATCTTTACCGGTGATTTTGTTTAGATTCCTTTGTATAGTAGCATAAACATAATCCATTTTATTGTGTAAAATCTCTTTACATACTCAAGGGATGGGTGAGAACTCAGACCTAGAATACCTGTAATCACAGACCACCTGCTGGGTTTGCAAAAAGCCCCCATATCGCAAGGAGCAGCCTGCAAAAAAAAAAAAAAAAAAAGAATATTATGCACCAGTGGAGATCTAAAAGAAAAAAGTTGCAACAAGTAATTTGATTTTAGCTGCTTTGTTCTGTCTGCAGAGGACTGGCAAGCAGTAAGTGTAATTATTCATAGATTTACAGAAGGATGACCTCTTAGAACTTTTGACTCTTTGGTTGAATGGGAGTAGTTGGAATTGGTCAAATAGATCTCGTGGTGCTTTTTCCCTAGTCTCCCATTGCAGGAATGTGCAAGGACTCCTGATGTAAATGTTAAATTAGATTTCCAGTACTACTTATGCACATAACGTTGGAATTCATTTCCCATGAACATTTCTGCCTTAGGTTTTTTAATTAATTTCAAAGTTTGACTACTCAGACAATTATTTATTTTATCCTATTTATTTAGCCCAGTGTGGTAGACTGCTTTACTACAAGTCTTGTTTTAGTTTTGAAAATGCTTGGAGTGGGAACTCAACTGATTGAAATCCAGTTAAATCTGGAAGTGAAAGAGTTGATCTTAACTGCCCCAGGGGGAAAAAAAATTCTGTAACTTGTTTGGACTCACCTATGTTTTCCAAGGATTGAAGCAAAATCTTCATAAAGGCTTTGACAGAGGGAGGCATGGATCTGATTCTGTAATTCTTAACTACCCAGATCTTTATTGTAAGCCATATGGGCATGGCTATATACCTGTTGGCTTTGAGGCGTCCGAGATGTATAGTCAGATGTGCAACCCTCCCTTGAGGGTGGGAAGCAATCTGTCTGATAGGATTGGACAAAGTCATCTCAAGTCATTGGTCTACTCATATAAATTACCGTGTGCGAAAAAGACAGTGCATTTAAATGAGTCTGATTCATGGATAGTAATACAAGCAGTATTTTTCATGCTTCTCCAAAAGGGTGGAGAACACCCATAATTCAAACTCGAGATACTGAAAATTAAGACTAGAAAGAGCTACAGAGCGCTATTCCAGCTCTCATGTTAGTATTGGAGACAGATGCTAAACCACAGATTCTAAGAATTAATCAGTTATTTTCCATCATCTCCACTACTATAAATTGCATGAAATTAAAGGCATTGGTGATGGCAAAGACTAGTAAATTCTGGAATTTCTTTAGGGATCAGGGAGTGCTCAGGGGTCTCAACAGAGGCAAAGTATTTCTTGCAAAGAGAGTTTAAAATTATTTTAATTATTTGAAATGATTGATGTGCTGCTATGATGAAATCCAAGTCTTGGTGATCTCAGGGTTTAATTCTGTTTTTGATTTAGCTTTGCAGGTTGCTGTGAAAAGGAAGCTGTTTATTTTGTTTCACACCCATCATTTTTTTCCCCTGAGCTCAGATTGGCAAGGAGATTGAGCAATATTGCCTCCCTCTGTAGTGTGAGACATGGTCCTTTTTATTAGCTCATCTGAGCATATTTTACCTAACTGATTCCTTGCCAGTTCAGGGGTTGAAGGCTTTGATGGTACTCCCATCTTTCCTAGGGTGGCCATCATAGAGGACATTCCAGTTTTCTGCTACTCTGTCCGCTGTCTTCTATTGATCCAAAACCCGATGGCTTTATGTCTTGAAGAGAAAAATAGAGGACATAGTGGCATATGGTTTTGCCTTTATCAATAGAAGACAGAGGACAACTGGACTGTCCTCTATGATGGCCACCCTAATCTCTCTTCTTCCCTTTTTATTATACATTGTAGGTGGATTTGGAGATTTTATTTTCTTATTTTTGTACTAAAACCCCTAAGTTTGTTAAGGAGTATGGTTGGTGTGAAGGGCTGGAGGGGATGTTCTGGAGGATGCCTTGCCTTTGGACAAATGTTTATTACATGAAAGCATAGGATTGCAGGTGATTCAAGAAGCTATTTTAGCCCTGTGTTATTTATCACAGGCACATCCCAATTAGCACAAACTATGAGGTGGATCCTACTTCCCCTGACTCCCCATTTTCTTCCACCTTGCAGCAACAAGCCCATTGGATAGGACAAGGTACAAAAGTTTTAAGTTAAAAAATTTCAATTAACATTTCCCAAACTAGAGCTGTCATCCTGATGAAAATGGTAGATACTGGGACTACAGGACTACAAACACCAAGGGTAGCTTGAATTTTCTATTCTGATTCAATACCAGAAAAACAAAATTGGGCAAATTCAGCCCTGGAGACAGCAGGTGCAATAAGTATGCAATTAATAACACAAGGCAAACAGTAGCCTTAAATGTGACCAGACTCTGTATAATAGTAGGCATTGGGGAAAACTAGCTCACTTGAGTTTGCTGATAGATTAGAGGTGTTTAATTTACAGGGGGTAAATTAAACAGCTCCAACTCTTTCAGCAGCTGGAGCTGAACTATCTGAACATTGGAGAAGTGAGTCTCCAAAACAAGGGGTATTAGCATACAGTTAACAATTCTTAACAATTCTTCTCATTTCCTCTTGTCACAGGAAATCCTGTGTTCCCTTGTGTGACCTTTCCTAGCAGTGGAATTTCATGAGCTTACAGCTCTGAAGTGGCAAATACCTAACTCTCAAATAGTAAAACAAACAGAAAGCAGTTCTTTCCACTGCGTTTGCTGGCTCACTTGAGGCTCTGTGTGCACTGAACTTGTTCCACGTGAGATGCCCATGGGGTCAATATGGGGTGACGAAGAACAGCTATGTTGTTGTCTGATGAGTTCAGTGATTTCAACAACTTTTATCCATAGGTTTTGTTTTCTAACTTGCTGCAGAGACTATTGCTGACAGTTCTATACAGCCAAATACATCGCTTAATTCTTCTAATGTTGCACCAGACCACTGCATTGAAATAAGACTTGCCACACATTGTGGCATCCACCAACTTTCATGTGCACATTTTCTGTGATCTTTGAAGCTACAGCCTGTTTTTCAGCTATGGTACATTTTCTAGAGCCATAAGAACCTCAGTTAATAGAAAATTCAGTTTCAACTTCTTTTCTGCAGCTACCAGTATTGTCTTTTGTGTAACATTGTCTTAGTCAAACGGCTGTTTCCCTATTTGGCCTCTTGACTCTTGGGGCCAGATTTTCAAAAGTACTTGCCCATAATGATTTGGATAGGCAGGCAGTGAGGTATTCAAAAGTATCTATGCAAGTGAGGTACCAAGTTCATACTGACTTCAGTGGGGGGCTTTCCCTACCTACGTGCTTTTGAAAATGGTTTGGAAATATGGCCCTTCTTGTTCCAATTATAACAGAAGGGGCCAGAGTTGAGATTTATGGGCATATTGATCCAGGTGTTATGTTGTCTAAAACTACTGTAGCTGTCAAAAGAAAGCAGTCACAGCAAGGTATTTTGGGTGCTGTGGTAACCAGTGATGGCTCCTGGCAATAACACAAGAAATTATGGAGACAAAGGGCATTTTTACATGTTCTCCAGGGGTGGACGGCATGCTCTAATTGGAGCAGCTCTGGGAACTGCTCTGATTAAAGTGCCCTGAGCATCTCATGTAACAGCATCCCCATACTTCAAAATGGCCGCAGAGGTGCTTTATCTGAAGCTAGTTGAACGAGCTTTAGTTAAAGCACCCCACCACCATTTTGAAGTGCAGGAACACTGATACATGAGGTGCAGAGGCTGGGTGGAGCATGCTAACTAGCATGCTCCAGCAGACTTCACAGATTTCATAGACATTAGGGCTGGAAGGGACCTTGGAAGATCATTGGGACCAGCCCCCTGCCCCGGGGCAGGAAGTCAGCTAAGGTCAAAGGATCCCAGCAAATTAAACATCCAAATGTCTCTTAAAGGAGTCCAGGGTAGGTGCTTGCACCACTTCTGGCAGCAGTCTGTTCCAGGCCTTTGGGGCTTGGACAGTAAAGAAATTCTTCCTTATGTCCAGCCTGAATCAGTCTTGGAGGAGTTTGTGACCGTTTGACCTCGTCATCCCTTGGGGTGCTCTGGTGAACAGGCATTCACTCAGATCCTGATGTACACCCCTTATATACTTATAGGCAGCCACCAAATCTCTCCTGAGCCTGTGCTTCTCCAAGCTGAAAAGTCCCATGGCTCTCAGCCTCTCATCCTAAGGTCTGTTCTCCTGCCCTCTTTTAATGCACGTGGCTCTCCTCTGGACTTTCTCAAGCTTCTCTACAACATTTTTAAATTGTGGAGTCCAGACTTGGATGCAGTACTCCAGCTGTGACCTCACCAAGGCCAAGTACAGCAGGAGGATGGCATCCTGGGATTTGCTAGAGAGGCATCTATGGATGCAAGCCGAAGTTTTGCTCACTTTACCAGCTGCAACATCACATTGATGGCTCATATTCATCTTGTGGTCAATCATGACCCCCCAAGTCCCTTTCGGCCGTGGTGCTAGCAAGTGTAGCACTGCCAAGCCTATAAGTGTGCTGTGGGTTTTTTCCCCCAAGGTGGAGTACCTTGCATTTTTCAGTGTTGAACACCATCAGGTTTTTGTCCACCCATTTTCTGAGTCTGTCGAGGTCGGCCTGGATCACTGTCCTATCCTCAGGTGTAGACACTTTGCCCCCAAGTTTGGTGTCATTGGCGAACTTGGCCGGTCCACTTCTGACATCCATGTCTACCTGGTCATAGAAGGAGATGAGATTGCTCAGGCAAGACCTACCCAAAACAAACCCACACTGGCTATCCCTCAGGATGTTGAGAGACAACTGGTCTGGTTTAAATGGAACAGGACACATTAGGTTAACTAATCTGTCTCCACTGGTTCTATCCCTTAGTTAAATGTAAAGGGCCATGGAACGGCTATGCTTTGAACTCCACATACTGCACTAGAGCCTAAAGCCTAAAAAGTGAGATTTCTCTGGACAGCTTCTAATTATTTCACCAGAAAGAACAAGGGCAGGGCCAATAATCTTTCCTTATCCATCAGCATTATTGAGAATAGCTAACAACGTTGTGCATGGCCTATTCATTATATATCTCTTTTTTCTTTAAGCAAGCAAAAATCTTGGGTTACATGAATAAATTCCTTCCCTTACCACCTGCAGCACAGTGAAGAAAATCATAGGCCAGAAGGAACCCTCAGAGGTCATCTTGTCCATTGGTTCTTAGCCTTTTTCCTACCAGGACCCAAAGATCCATGGCCTGTCCTGACCCACACCACCCTGGCCTTGCTGGTGCCTGATCCTGGGTCCCCTGCTGCTCCCGCTTCCCCCGCCATGCTGCTGTCCCTCACTCCCCACCTGCAGCCCCCAGCTCAGCCCAGCCCTGTGGGAGGGGCCTCCAGCTGCCCCCATCCCATTTTGGCTGGAGCATGGTGGCTGCAGCTGCTCTGGCTCATGTGGGTGGTAACGGAGTGAGTCCAGCCCTGGCTTGGACTGGAGGGAAGGAGAGGAGAAGCCTGTGGCACCCTCCCTGCCCTGGGCTGGGGCTGCTGTGCAGCGCAAGACAGCCTGGTCATGGCCCTGCCCACCCCCAAGCAATGTCTCCTAGCCTCCCCACCTCTGCAAGCATGGACACCAGCCCTAGTGCCACTAGCCCTCTCCCCCTTCTCCCACTAGAAGGGGCACTGCCCCCCTGCCCTGCTGCAGCTTGCAACCCTTTGAAATAGGCTTGTGAACCATTTTTGGGTCGCAACCCATGGGTTGAGAAATGCTGATCTAGATCATCCCTTCTGCTAAGGCAGGATCGACTATACCTATGCCATTAATAAAGCAGAGCTGCAGGATGGGGGGCAGTGGCTGGCTGGTATAAGCTCCTTCAGTACAACACTCTGGAGTACAAGCAAGGAGAGGTGGCTCCTCCCTCGCTCCTTTGAATAGGTAGAAGAGGCCTCTTAGGGCATGTTCTCACATGCAGGGGTATGCGCTTGCAGCCACAAAAATAATAGTGGCACAAATTTGTGCCATTACTGTTTGCTGCTGCACATGGCCCTGTATGTGTGCTTTGGTGCGGGGCAAAATGCTTTGCTTCGGACAAACTGCCCTTTCTTTACTTCTCCTACCTTCTGATGTGCTGGAGGAGCCAGGGTGGAACTAAAGGCAATGAGAGTGTCTCCCTGGAGGAACTAGCCTACGTATCTGCTGGTAAATGGTCCTATGGCATGCACCACACCACTTTTACCATATTTTTATTTGCTACTGGGATTTTCGGGTAGCAAATTTTGACCCCATGCTGCAAATTTGCAGTGTGGGACACATTTTAACACGCCAGGCATGCAGTTTGTGGCACCACAAACCTTACGTGTCTGGACATCTGGATCCAGCCTTTGAGGCTGAAGATATTCCTCCAAAGAGTGCAAGTTAAAGTGCAGCCTCAGCATAAAGGATACTGATATGGAAAAAAAGAAAAAAAGAAAAAATATGCTTTACTGGAGAGGAATCGCATCTGATTCAATCAGCTATTAGATAAAAATGCCAAAAAGCCCCAGTTGAAGCATGTGAGCTATACAGATGCTGGGCAAGATGGGTCAAACTGACATGATTCCTCTTCTGGGCATGCTCTGTGCTTGGTACAGGGCATGTCAAGCTGAAAGTAAAGTGCTGTTTGGTTTTTTTTTCCACATCTCTAAGCAGCCATGGGTCTCAGGACTAATATCATGCATAGTTTATACTAGATGTATGTAGGTGCCAAAGTGCTGCTCAAAAGTGTATTTATGAAACACCTGTGCTAAAACTTGCAGAAGTTTCAAAAAATAAGTAACATATCATTTTTGGATGAACTAAGCTTAAGGGTATATACTATTTACTGTAAATTGCTATTACACCCTTCTTTAATTTCAAGGTTATCATTTTCAAATTTGTCCCTCACTTCCACATGTTCAGGGAGAGCAGGGTCTGACAATAAGGGGACAGGGAAAGGGCTGCCTAGGGAGGAAGCTGGGTGGAAGCAGAGGGCAAGGGGGCTACCTGACCCTCCAGATTTATTTTCCTTGCTGTAACAGTGGGAGGGGGACAAATTCAAGGCAAACCTCCAATAATTTGATTCTATACCTTATAGATTATATCAAATCTATACATTGTCCATATATAGAATTGAATTATTGGGGGGGCATCTTATAGTCGGGGTCTTCTATTTGAGTAAATACAGTATTCATGACCTTAGGAAGTTTGAAAACAGCTGAGCTAACCAACCTGTGTTTGTAAGGGAGTGGCAGGTAAGGGGTCTGTAACTGCTCTTCTAACTGACAAGGAAGAGCAGAGTGCTTAGGTCAGGGGAATGCCTGACTGCTCATTTTCAGTAGCAGTAAGGGGAGCAGGGTAGGAGTTACAGAAGAGGTGCTCTTGGGGGAGTAGCCCCCAGGTAGCTAGCCTGCACTGAGGGGTGGAGGATAACAAGAGAGAAAGCATCTCATCCTTAACCCTAGCTCTCTACTTAGTTTGTGTGCCAGCTGGTAGTGCTTCTTCTTGACAGGATGCATACTGAACTGTACTATTCCACTCACACCGCCTGCACTGAGGATCCAAAGCAGAAATTATACTGTGAATGGAGGAAGCAATGCTTTAGCATTCTTTTAAAACTGAAGTTGTTCAAGACACGGTGCTGCCTCTAACAGGACTGCAGTTCATAGGATTGGTTGTTTATCCTGGGTCCAGAGAAGGGTACATGATGTGGATATTTGTTATCGGCAGGCAGTCTGTACCTTTTTGCAGTTGTGGCTTCCGACATGCACTAGAGAAGAAAAGGTTTAAATTCTATCTCATTTATTTCCCATGTTTAGACTGTACAGATTTTCAAGTAGTTTACCCCAAAAAACAGATGGAGACTTGATGAAGCCAATCATTTAGAAAGAACGAGCAAAACCAGGAAAACCTTGTATTTGTGCCCCAAGTTATTCACTTAAAAAACCCAGTTAATACACATAAATGTTCCAGCCATGCTGCGTCACTCTGCAAATATAGTGGGGGTGGTAGTGAGGTGTGTGCATAAATCACATCCAGCATCCCTGAGCAGTGGGAGGCACTTAGCATACACTCAGACACTCCAAAACATGAGTTGTCATTCACTTAACTCTGTAGGTCCCCAACACTGCTTCAATGCTCTGCACATTACAGGGTGTATCCACTTCTGAAATCTCTATCACCTTCTGCTGGCAGAGGTCATGTTTCATACTTTCATAGTTTCTAGGGTTGGAAGGGACCTGAGCAGATCATCAAGTCCGACCCCCTGCCAGGGCAGGAAAGAGTACTTTGAGTGATTGTTTAGCCTTGTCTTAAAGACCCCCAGGGTAGGAGCCAGCACCACTTCTCTTGGAAGTTGGTTCCAGATCCTAGCCGCCCTGACCGTGAAGTAGCGCCTCCTGATGTCTAGTCTGAATCTACCCTCTGCCAGCTTGTGACCATTATTCCTGGTCACTGCTGGCAGTGCTCGGGGGAGCAGGGACTCCCCCAATGCCTGCTGGTCCCCTCTGACTAGTTTGTAACAGGCCACTACATCCCCCCTCAGCCTTTTCTTGTGGAGGCTGAACAGGTTCAGGTCCTGTAGCCTCTCCTCGTAGGGCCTGCCCTGCTGCCCTCTGATCATGAGGGTGGCCCTCCTCTGGTTCTATGTTATAGAACCATAAAAATTATGGATGGAAAAAAGCCTATTAAATCATCTGGGCCATGACTCTGCTAGTGCAAAATTATTCCCTTTTGTCTATTTTATATCACTTGGTCCAGTCCATTGTTCAAATGACTCAAGCTTCAGCCACTTCCCTTCAGGGAGTATTTCACAGTCTAATAGGCCTCCCCCCCCTCACTCCTAATATTCATTTTAGAGGTTCTTTTGCTTCATTTAGTTACTTCATTTTTCTATGGAGCATTGAAGTGGAACAGAATGGTAGAAGTGTGACATTTATTTCTTATTTATTCAGTTACTCCTTGTTCATAGATTTCATAGACATTAGGGCTGGAAGGGACCTTGGAAGATCATCGAGTCCAGCCCCCTGCCCCAGGGGCAGGAAGTCAGCTGGGGTCATAGGATCCCAGAAAGATAAGCATCCAATTTACTCTTGAAGGTGTTCAGTGTAGGTGCTTGAACCACCTCTGATGGCAGGCTGTTCCAGACCTTGGGGACTCGGACAGTAAAGAAATTCTTCCTTATGTCCAGCCTAAAGCAGTCTTGCAGTAGTTTATCACCGTTCAACCTTGTCATCCCTTGGGGCGCTCTGGTGAGCAAACGCTCCCTCAGATACTGGTGGTCACCCCTGAGCCTGGTGGCCATCAGATCACCCCTGAGCCTGCGCTTTTCCAGGCTAAAGAGCCCAATGGCTCTCAGCCTCTCATCGTAAGGTCTGTTTTCCTGACCTCTGATTATGTGCGTGGCTCTTCTCTGGACTCTCTTAAGCTTCTCCACATCCTTTTTGAATTGTGGAGCCCAAAACTGGACGCAGTACTCTAGCCAAGTACTCACCAAGGCCGAGTACAAGGGGAGAATGACGTCCCGGGATTTGCTCGAGAAGCATCTATGGATGCAAGCCAGCATTTTGGTCACTTTACTAGCCGCAGCATCGCATTGCAGGCTCATGTTCATCTTGTGGTCAATGATGACCCCCAAGTCTCTTTCTTCTGTAGTGCTAGCTAGCGTAGCATTGCCGAGCCTATACGGATGCTGCAGAGTTTTCTTCCCAGGGTGGAGAACCTTGCATTTTTCAGTGTTAAACACCATCAGGTTCTTGTCTGCCCATTTGTGAGCCTGTCCAGGTCAGCCTGGATCACCCGCCTGTCTTCTGGCGTGGATGCTTTGCCCCAAAGTTTGGTGTCATCGGTGAATTAGGCCAGTCCGCTTCTGGCAATGTCCACATAACTAATGAAGATGTTGAACAATATGGGTCCAAGGACAAAGCCTTGGGGGACCCCACTGGTCACAGGGCACCATGACGATTGACTTCTGTCAATTACTACCCTCTGGGTCCGACCACGGAGCCATTTTCCAGCCAGCGGATTGTGGTGGATCCAAGGCCATGGCCAGTTTCGCCAAGAGGTGATCATGGGATACCAGATTGAAGGCTTTTTTGAAGTCAAGATATATGCCATCAATCTCTTCTCCCTTGTTCAGGTGATAGGTCACCTGGTTGTAGAAGGAAATGAGATTGGTCAAGTAAGACCTACCTGCAACAAACCCGTTCTGGCTATCCTTCAGGATGTTGCTATCTTTGATAATCTTTTCTAAGACCTTCCCTGGGATAGAGGTCAGCCTCATGGGTCTATAGTTTGTTGGATCCACTTTCCTCCCTTTCTTGAAGATAGGCATCACATTGGACTTCTTCCAATCATCGGGCACTTCACCAGGGCACCAGGAGTGTTCAAAGATCCGTGCCAGGGGCTGGGCTATGATGCTCACCAGCTCCTTGGGTACCCTGGGGTGCAGATTGTCAGGGCCGGCTGACTTGAAGGTATCCAGCTTCTCAAGGTGTTCCTTCACGAGGTCAGCATTGATGGAGGGCAGGGGATCTCCCTCACCCAGACCTCCCTGTCCCGTAGCAGGGATGGGCGTCCCATGGGACTGATGAAAGACCGACGCAAAGCACCCATTCATTTAATAGGTTAGCTTTTTCCTGGTGTCAGTTGTCAATTGCCCCATCTGGTTCAGCAGGGGTCCAATGTTGGCCTTGCTTTTCCTTACATACTTTTGATCTGCTTTACCCAGCTCCATTCTGCTCAGTGTTTACCATACCGCATATCTCTCAAAGAGCCTAACCCAGTTGCCACTGTATACTGGTGCACACTGCTGTCAGTGAGGGGAGTTGAATCAGGGCCGTAACTTTGAAAGTATAGTTCCATCTAAAAGTGGAGTTGGTTGAATAAGCCACTTAAGTTAGGATATTGTTGAAATCCACACAGAATGTTACATGGAGAAAGATAGTATAAGCCAGTGTGGAGCTGGGTAGCAGCAGGACTATCAAGAATATAATGCAGTGGCTCTCAGCTTTATTACATTCTAGAGCTCTCCCTTTGAAAATGCTAGCTCTTTCATTGCAGAAAAATACTAGAGGAATTTTTCTTTTAAATAAAATGGAAAAAAACAAGCCAAACTTTTTAAAATCTTTTTTTCTTAAGGAAGTGGTGCCTAAACTTTTGGCACCAAGGGCCAGAGGAATGATGCAGGAATAAAATTGCAGAAAAATACTAGAGGAATTCTCCCATTGCAAAGAACTCAGATGCAACAGGTCTGAAAGGTTTTCTACAGATTTCTATTTGAAATCTCTGGGTTGATTTTTGTGAATCATGCACAGGCATCTGCACATCTAACAGTGCTAATCTGGAGCCAGAGCCAGCCTGAGGGAAAACAGTGCCCTTGGTAAACTTGTGTTTTGCTGTTCCCCCTCCCCACAAGTCAGTGGTGCTGCTTCAGGAAGAGGCAGGCAGGGAGGTGGGGGAAGTGCAACTTCTCTGGGCAGGCTGCCCCGGCCTCAGCCTTGGCCCCAGCCCTGGCCCTGGCTGCCATGCTGTAGCACCCTGGCAGCTGTCAGCCTAGACTGCCACTGCCTGAGTGCTCACTTGGAGCCGCTGCTGAGGCCAGGAGTGATCTGGCACCCCTGGTGCAGCTGTGCAGCTAGCCCTGATCAGGTATGGTGGGGGTGGAGGGGAAGGGTGGGAGGAGTCTGGCTGCCCAGGCAGGTGGTCCCATCCCCAGCTCAGTCCCCAGCACTGTGGGCATCTTTCCAGCCCCATCATAGTGGGTGTGGTGGGGTGGGGAATATGTTCCCACAGCTGCCTGCATTGCCAAGCCTAGCTCCTCCTGAGCAGTGGCTGGAGGGGGTGGGGGAAGGGATTGGCAAGGGCAGGAAGTGGGTAGAGCACGTGCGTGCGTGCATGTGTGTGTGTGTGTGTGTGTGTGACATCCCCCCGACACCTCTTGCTGCCCCTCTGAGCATGGCAAAGGCTGGTAATCCACTTCATCACCCCTAAGGCTAATTCTGTTTAGAGCAGCACCTCTAAAAAGGATCTCATAGCACCCCAGGGTATCATAGAAGTGGAGTCGGAAGGGACCTTATAGATCTTCAAGTCCGACCCCCTGCCAGGGCAGGAGAAAAAACTGGGTTCAAATGATCCCAGCTAGGTAGGCATCAAGCCTCCTCTTAAAGACCCCCAGGGTAGGAGCCAGCACCACTGCCCTTGGAAGTTGGTTCCAGATCCTAGCCGCCCTGACTGTGAAGTAGTTCTTGCGGATGTCTAATCTAAACCTCCTTTCCCACAGCTTGTGGCCGTTATTCCTTGTTATGCCAGGGGGTGCAAGGGGAAACAAGGTCTCTCCCAAACCCTTCTGGTCCCCCCTAGTGAGTTTATAGACTGTCACCAGGTCTCCCCTCAGCCTTCTCTTGTGAAGGCTGAACAGGTTTAGGTCCCACAGTCTCTCACTGTAGGGTCTGCCCTGTAGTCCCCGGATCATGCAGGTGGCCCTCATCTGGACCCTCTCAATGTTGTCCACATCCCTCCTGAAGTGCGGCGCCCAGAACTGGACACAGTACTCCAGCTGTGGCCCGACCAGTGTTGCACAGAGGGGGAGGATCACCTCCTTGCCCCTGCTAGAGATGCACCTGTGGATGCATGACAAGGTCTGGCTAGCCCAGCCAACCGTGACCTCGCATTGTCGGCCCATGTTCACCTTGGAGTCAGTAATGACTCCAAGATCCCTTTCTGCCTCCGTGCTCTCAAGAAGGGAGTTTCCTATCTTATAAGTGTGCTGCTGGTTACTACTGCCCAAGTGCAGCACCCTGCACTTGCCAGTATTGAAACGCATCTCGTTTATGTCAGCCCACTCCTGTAACCTATCCAGGTCTTGCTGCAGTCTTTCCCTCCCTACTAGCGTGCTCACCTCACCCCAAATTTTGGTATCATCAGCAAATTTAAACAAGGTGCTTTTCACCCCGTCATCCAAATTGCTGATAAAGAGATTGAACAGTGCGGGCCCAAGGATTGAGCCCTGGGGGACTCCACTGCCCACTTCTCCCCAGGTTAAATATGACCCATCCACCACCACCCTCTGAGTGCGACCCTTCAGCCAATCTGCAATCCATCTGACTGTGTAGGCATCAATGCCACAGTAACCCAATTTCTTAATGAGGATGGGGTGGGAGACGGTGTCAAAGGCCTTGCTGAAGTCCAGAAAGACTACATCCGCAGCAACACCTGCATCCAAGGCTTTTGTGACCTAATCATAAAAGGCAATCAGGTTGGTCTGACATGACCTCTCCTTAATGAAACTGTGCTGGTTGCCCTTGAGAATCATCTCTGAGGTTGGCTCATCACAGACATGCTCCATGATGATCTTCTCAAAGAGTTTCCCTAGGATTGAGGTAAGACTGACAGGCCTATAGTTGCCTTGGTCCTCCCTCCTCCCTTTTTTAAAGATGGGGATCACAGCACCTTGATTGAGAACCACTGGTCTAATGGGGCATACTGACTAGCAAAGCTGAACTGGCAGAGTCTAAGCATTTAAACTCTCTGCTGTATTTTTCTTTTTTTCTACCACCCTTAACTGATTTAAAGATATTAAATGTTAATGCAAAGTTCTGGTTGCAAGATTACTGACCTGAACTACCAACTAGAGGGGAAAGTTTTTTTTTTTCTTCTTTTTTTAAAGAAAAGACATACATTTAATCTTGCTTTAGCAACATTAATGTGGCCTAATTCCACATTATGTTACTGGGATGGAGAAGGCACATGGCTTTATTCTTATTGGCACAAATATTACTTTCTTACCTCTGGCAGTGCCTTTAAAATAAACATGAAAGTCACTCATATCCATTTTTGGACCTCTTAAACTAGTCAGAGTTGTTTAAAAGGGCTCAGTGCAAATGAGGATTGAATCCCTAATACACTGAAATTTTCATTTAATATGTGAAAAAGGAACAGGCAATGCCATAGCTAAGGAAATGTGGCTGAGGTAACACTATCAGAGCAACCTTAGCTTGTCAGATTTCCAGGCTGGTTAGTGGTTGGTCTCAAGTCTTCTCCATGAATGTTATTTAAATTAAAAACATATAATGTATGGATATACTTTAGTATCTAATAATGACTTGTTTTCTAAGCTGCAACACCAGCATTTGAGGGCTGCTTAAGCAGAGACTCCAGGGGATTTGGCTGAAGAGGTGATGAGATTATAATGAGCTAGGTCTGGCATGATTGACTGAACAGACATAATGACACATTCTTGATTACATTAATGGCACCACGTACGCTAATTTAGGATGAATCTCATGTGAAGAACTTTAGTTCCCAGCTTAATAAATAAATCCTCATGCATTGTGGGTGAGTGAGTGGATTGTGTATGTGTTTTAATGAACTGTAAGCATTTTTTCTTACTGTTAGATGAGATGTCAGATCCTTCTGCACCATTGTCCATGATTTTCAGAGAAGTTTTAGCAATTCCTGAAGATCCTAATTAACTGAATTGTTCCAGTACACTCAAATTCTAACCTGCCAATTTTCCCCTCCCTTTCCTAAGGGAACCAGTAAATTGTAGGCCGCAACAGCATAACTGAGTGTGTGCGGAAGGGGGGATGACAACTGAAGCAGCAGCCCTGGGTGCTAATTTGGAGGAGGGAGTGCAAAAATAGCCATTGCCATAGCTGCCTGCTGGCCACACCACAACTCCCAGCAGCCTGACACCTGGCACCACCCCATGTGGTGCTCTGCCCTGGCCACAGAGCTGCTCTGCTAACAACACCAGTAGGTCACTCATCTGGGGACATCCTTGGCTCTACACTGTGACAATGCAAAGCTGCATGGCTGAACACTGGAGCTAGTTAGAAATCATAAAGATTTTTCAAAAAAATCTAATATTTTTATATGTCATACAGGAAGTTTTTTTTTTTCAATGCAGTATTTTTTCAGAGGCTTTTCATTCCCACAGCTTCTTTCTTTCCTGTACTCTTTACTCTTGTCTCCCACCCTTATATCCTTCAGCAACTGAAAAAGGAAGGGGGAGCAAGGGTAAAAACAAAACATGATTTTGGTGAAAACCCCCCATTCAAAAACCATTTTTGATTTAAAAAAAAAAATAGCTCTAATATGCAGTACCAAAGTCCTCAGCTAAATCGCATTACATGCACTGTTTCTTATGCTGCACTAATCTTCCACCCCCAAAACACACTTGAGCAAAAAGATAATATTTAGTAACTCTCCTTCATTGGAGAGTTCATTGGATGAACCGATTCATCTTTGCTACAAAGAGTGAATCAAGATCTAGTTGGAGTAACCTATCAACAAATGGTAGTAAATCCCAGTTACTGCAGTTCAGTACCCTACTCACAATTTTGAGCTCTCCTTTGTCATTTTTGCAAGATTAAACGCATTAAGTTGTCATTAGGCTCCTTGGAGATATTTACCAATGCAACCAGCTTCCTCTCCAATTTTTCAAGGTCATCTGCACAATCTGTCTCTACAGCTTTGGCCTTGCCATTTCTTTAGGGCTGTTCCAGGGTAATAATTTATAACCATAATCTTTGTACAATATAACATGTACTTAACATAACACAAAAACATGACACTGACTGCCAGAAGCACAATGGTAGCAGTCACAGTGCTAGGTGCAGGGAGAAAGCAAGAGTCTTTTTGGCTTAAAATACTTTTGGCCAAACCCTCAGCTGTTGTAAATCTGCTTAGCTGAGGATCCAGCTCAGAACTGTTCATAAAAGAGCTATGAAGGGAAATGGCCACATCTTTACCAATATCATCCTCAGACAGGCTGCGACTGTGGCCTTTCACTGGGAGTAGCTCTCCCTAGCTTAGGGTTTTGAACTTCCGCCCACCATTGCCTTTGTATTGAAGCTTGCCATGCAAAATCAACAGTTATTGCAGAGATTCTATGGGGCTTCATAGAACCTCTGGCATCCTCCTGTCCTGCTCTCCTCCTTCAATTACACCACATACCAAGGTATCCCCATTGCCTGTCTACAACCAGTATTGTTAGTGTCTTATTTCCTGAGTAATACATTCATAAACAAAGTGGAGTTTTGATTCTTTTCCCTGGCAAAAATGAGCACAAGTCATGTATCAACCACCACCACCAGTGAGGAAGCAAAGGGGGCTTCATTGTCATAGTAGGAATTGAAGAGAAGCAATGTACAGATGCTGGCTATCCTCTGAACATCAGATCTACAAACCAGCATGCAATGTGATTAAGACAGTAAGGTCTTGGGACAGAGTTATTTTAGATAGATGGTTTCCCCACTTCTAAAGCATCCAATAATGACTAATGAGCAAACAAGGTCTAGCCAGGTTAAAATCATTGCTGGTTGCCAGTGCTCCTCCAGGACCTGATGCTGCTACCCCTGAAGGGCCATTAAGAATATATTATAGTGGCCTCATTCCACCTGCTTTGTGACAATCTGGCAGTGCAAAGTAGAAGGGAGGTTGGCTAATCAGTTCAGCTGAGCACTTTCATGTGGTGGTGGATCCCTGAGTAGCTGTATAAGGGGGCATTGGTACCAGGGCCCCACACATCAGCATTCCTGAGCTTCTGGAGCAGGACCTTTGGACAGTGGACAGCTAGGCGCAATTTAAAGCAATGCCAAGGTACACCCTGACTCCTATGGCCATATACATATAGCCCTCTGTAACAGGGAGGTAGCTTGGAGCTGGCGTTTACTGCCATAATCTTTTATACGTATTGCATAAAGGAAAAGAGTTTATGGGCCTATAGATTCCAAAACCACTTTACAACACTGCTGACATGAAGTATAACAATGCAATGCAATCCTGCACAATAGGTTAGGGCAGAAGGTAATGAAGAATACAATCCAACTTGAACTCCAAGGATGTGTGCAGGAGAGAGAAAACTGAAAAGGAAGATCCTGGTAAAGAATCAGTTTTTCAGAAATCCAGAGTGGCATAAGTAGGGTGGGGTAAGCAGGGCAACTGCCCTGAGTGCCAACTTGAAGGGAAGGGGTAAAAAACCAAGCTGCCATTGGCAGCCTTGTGACTGCAATTGCGTTGGCCATGTAGCAACAACCAGAAGTCACTGCTGCTGCTCCTGTGCCCTGAATGCCTGGCCACATTGCTATGTTGCTGGGAATGGAAGAAAATTTATTCAGATTAAAAAAAAAAAAAAAGACCATCAGCCCCATTCCATTAGGATCTATTTTGAGAAAGGGGAAAAAATACCTTTTGTCCTTTCTGAAAAGCATTTGCTAATCAGGAGGACCCTCCCTGAAGAAATATGTGGCAGCTGGAAAAGGTGAACCTCTTGAAGCTCATCCCTTTTAAAAACAGTGGTAAGTTTAGAGACTGAGCATTACGTGTATTAAAATGGAAATTACCATTGCTGAGAAGATTGCTCACATTTGTAGAGTGCCTTTTTTATCTAGAGTATAAAAATCCTGCTATTCATAATTCTGAACTCCTTTCTGAGGTGCAACTCCTACTGTGGTCACAAAGATGATTAACAGGGCTCAGTATTAAATGTCTGCTAAAGGAGTAGACCTATTTTCCATGTTGCATAGAAATAATACAGACACAAAGAGCTAGCATATCAAAATATTTTTAAAAATTGATGTCTTAATCTGTATGAATAATGACTGTTTAAAAGACACTGACATCTCATAGGAAACAACAAAGATATTATTAAGAGATATTTCTGAGTCATAGGAATTCAGTGGGTCTTGGAGCAGGCCTACATAATCTAAATTGCCTATTTATTTTCTGCTGCTCTTTCTTACTACAAGGGAAACTTGCATGAAAACATATTGATGCATGAAGCTGTGAAAATTTGGTTCAGTTAGATGGACAAGTACAAGTTTTCCGGCTCATATGAACCACCATAATCACAGCTGGACCTTAGAAGAACTTTTTTTTCCCATTGAGTTTTCACTTATTTAGAAGGCTAAGTAAGGTGTGGCAATGAGGAAAGGTGGAGAAAAAGGGGGGGTGACTTAATTTTAACTGTGGCAAACTCACCGATACAGCCCGGCATGTCTGGGCTCGGAGAATCCTCTTTGTGATTCGTGGAGCCCATCCACCGATCAGGTAACTGTTGGGAGGGGCCTTACCCCACTCCTGCTTGAGGCAAAGAAGAAAAAAAAATGAGAAAGAAGCCTTGGACTTGGTTGGAGACTGTACTCTGCCAGGCCAGCAAAACTTCAGGGGTGGAGCCTCTCAAAGAGAATAAAAGGAGCTCCACGCCTAGTACACGGTAGATGCATCCAGGGTGGACAAGAGAGAAGAGTAGGGTTTAGAAGAGCTGAGGAGAGCTGCTTAGCAGAGTGAAGCAGTAGCCTGGAAGAGCCCCTGAAGACTTCCGTGGGCAGGGAGAGGCAGACAGCTCCAGTGGCCAGGCTCTCCGTGCACAGCATGGTGCATGGAGTCCAGACCCTGGGAGCTGTGTGAGGCAGCTCAGGTCTGCAGCCCTGGGCGTGTGGCCAGAAACATGGTGCACAGTCTGATGCATGGAGCAGCATCCTTGGAGCCGCTTGGGTGGATCAGGTTCCCAAACCCCTGCTCAGGAGGTGCTGCACGGAAGGTGAGAGACCCTGGGAGATGCTTGAGGCAGCTCGGGTCTACAGCTGCTGGCTCTGGGCAGCAGCTCAGTACAGACGATGCTGCACAGAGGGTCTGAAAGTGGACTGAGCCTCAGCACTGCATGAGGCGATCTGGGCCTCCAACCCATAGCAAAAGGTTGAGTCCAGGGAACCAGACAGTGCTTGAGCTACTGAGCCAGCAGGCAGGGCCAAGTCAGAGGCTCCAGAAGCCCTGCATGGCAGAGCCCTGTTTCAGGGGACAGTGACCCTGAATTCCACTGCAGGTGAGAGAGCAGCTCAGTCCAGAGGACAAGGGCCACCTCCCAGGCCTGGGAGCTGTGAGTTGCCGGGAAAAAGTATTCCCACAGTCCCCCCTGGTTAGTTAAGGGCTCTTGAAAGTGGAGGTCCCACTGGGAGGAGGCCCTGAAGTTACCTGTTTCCTTGAAGGGTTTGGGAAAAGGCCCAAGGGGCATTGGGGTTTTCCCTTGGGATTAAATTTATCTTTGAGATTCTTGAGCCATACATGGTGTGATGTTGCACATTATATTTTGTGAACTTTCATATTTGTAAATTAGTAGATGAGTAGAGTCTTGAATTTGTAACTTTGACTAGGGCTCTGCTGGGACCATCTTTTACTATTATTCACCTGTTGTTTATTCGTACTTATTTGTGGCTTATTTACTGTTCACCTATACTTACCTATAGTTTATCTGTTGGTTATCTATGTTTATTTGGGGTTTACCTGTTTCAGATCAGATACTTACCCGTGACTTACCTGTATCTGGAGCCCTGGTACAAGGTTTTATAGCATTTACCCAGAGGGTATTGTTTATGTTATTTGCTTGAATATCATATATATAGCTATATCTATATATATGGTATTTAATGTATATGTTATTTGCTTGAATATCGTGTGTGTGTGTGTACATATGTTTATATCCGTGTTTCTTTTCCTTGTGATAAGTTAATGTAAATAAAGTTGTATATAGTTAAGTCCCTGACTGTCCTGGCCTGGTTCTATAGGAACGGAGGGAAACTGGGTAGTCTGCGATTCCTGCACAGCACACCTGCCAGCTAACAGTTCCCTTCAATTGGAGAAGGGGAATATATACCCGAGGACACCTGGGCTACATAACTTTAATAATACCATGGTTTTCTGCTGCTCCAGTGATGAAGCAGTGGCAGTCCCCAGGTCTCTCCTGCTCTTTCTGTGGCATATAATAGAAGTTATTATAGGGAGCTTTCCATTTTGATATGCTGAAGGGATTGGAGCAGATATTCTTGTGGACCCTTTTGGAAGAGGGGCTTGCCTTTGGGTTGTCTGCAGAGGTGCAGCAGTGAGCTCGGTGCCCCAGAAGGCCCCTTCCAGTTGTACAAACATTTAAACACATCTGCTGCTTAAGGTCTTGCTTGATAGTTGGTTTAAAGTTCAGGTTGTTCTTTATTTTATTTGAACTTGTTCATTCATCCCTAATGAAAACAGGATCAGAGTGGTTTTTACAAGTCCATTTTCTTCAACTGCTGCTTATTTGCTACCTGAAGCTCTAATCCTCAAAGTCATCGCAACTGGTTGCTATGGGACAGGGCTGTGCAAAGCTTCAGTCCTTGATTTGATTTGGCAGAGATTCGGCCTGATTTGGTGAATGAATCTCCAAATCCAAATTGAATCAGAGGACCCTTTAATCTCTCCAAATCAAATCTGATCCCTCTGAATAGATTCAGAGAGAATTGGAAAGATTCAGTGATTCAGACATAGATACAACTTTAAATGTTTTTTCTATATACTCCTAGGTAGCAGGCGTAGCAGGCGGCTCATGAATGCTGCAATGCTGGGGCGGCTGGAGTGTCCCACAGGAGTGCGGGGGGGCTCCCCAGTACGTTCGGCAGCAGACCTGGAAGTGGATCAGCAGCACTTCCAGTCCACTTGTGGGTCCTCCAGGGAGTGTGCAGGGACCACCCCCCTGTGGGGGCAAAGGAGAAAAAAAATTGAGAAAGAACTCTAGTTCATTAAGCAAGTACTAAACGAAATGCAAAGTAACTAAGGTGCATTAATGAATGTGTAGACACGCCCATAGTCTTTGATGACCATTTTTGCCCCATAGCACTAGCATGTAACAAAATAACAAAAAATGTATTGTAAACTTCTTTTGTCACTATAGCTGCTGGCAGGGCTCTACAAACCTTAAGCTAAATCGAAAGAAGGCAGTGTAATTCTAAAGTTAAGAATGAACCTACAAATTATACACAGAAGAGTGTGAATTAATGTAGGTTTTGTTGTTTTGATAGCTGTGTGTAGAGCAGTCTTTACATTCAGTAAATATCTCTGCTAGTACTTCCATTCATTACAAGGACAT
The DNA here is from genome assembly GCF_052110815.1 of Crocodylus siamensis. NCBI lineage: Eukaryota > Metazoa > Chordata > Crocodylia > Crocodylidae > Crocodylus > Crocodylus siamensis. Next base: position 259,764,672 of record NC_143395.1, on the reverse strand, counting down.
TGCTCATTACAAGGACATTACTACTAAGCATAATTAAGAGTCACAGAATCTGGCCCACAGTATCTTGAGCGTCGCCTGTGTTCTAGTATAAGACTGAGTACTGTTCTGAGGGCATTTTAAAAACCTAGATTTATTCATGATTACTTTGACAATGGTCTTACAAAAACATGCTAAGGAATAAGTGGAGAATATAGCATGGTTTGGCTATCCAGGATCTTTGAAGAAAAGTCTCTCTCTGCTAGCACTAGTTAGGGAAGCTGTGCTAGTAACAACTGTACGTGCTCTCAGATGCTCTAAACAGACTATTGCTAATGCAGTTTTGACAGCCAGGGTCTCAGAATCCAGTGGAAGGAATGGGCCATGTAAAAGATTTGCCTTTATTTCTAGAATGATATTCAGATAAAAGTCCTGTATGCAGATATACTCTGTGAGGTAGAATTTACCTGCTCTATGCACCATGTGAATCACTTTCTCATTTGTTCTCCTTTTGGCCATATACACTGTATAGGGTGGCCATCAATACTGATAAATGTAAGGTACTCCACCCCGGGGAAAAAAACCCTCAGCATACTTATAGGCTCTGCAGTCCTACATGTTCTAGCATGACTGCTGAAAGAGACTCAGGGGTCATGATTGACCACAAGATGAACATGAGCCACCAATGTGATGTTGCAGCTGGTAAAGCAAACAAAACCCTGACTTGCATCTATTGATGGTTCTCAAGTAAATCTCAGGATGTCATCCTCCCGCCATACTTGGCCTTGGTGAGGCCGCAGCTGGAGTACTGCGTCCAGTTTTGGGCTCCACAATTCAAGAAGGATGTAAAGAAGCTTGAGAGAGTCCAGAGGAGAGCTACATGCATGATCAGAGGGCAAGAGAATAGACCTTATGAAAAGAGGCTGAGAGCCATGGGGCTCTTCAGTCTGGAAGAGTGCAGGCTCAGGGGGGACCTGGTGGCTGCCTATAAGTACACAAGGGGTGTTCATCAGGATCTGGGAGAATGTCTGTTCATCAGAGTGCCCCAAGGAAAAACAAGGACCAGTAGTCATAAGCTCCTACAAGTCTGTTTTAGGCTGGGCATAAGAAAAAATGTCTTTACTGTCCAAGCCACCAAGACCTGGAATCGATTCCCTCCAGATGTGGTGCAGGCACCTACTCTGGACTTATTCAAGAAACGCTTGGATGCTTAACTTGCTGGTGTCCTTTGATCCTAGCTGACTTCCTGCCCCTGGGGCAGGGGGCTGGACTTGATGATCTTTGAGGTCCCTTCCAGCCCTAACAACTATGAAATCATAGAGGACATTCCAGTTTTCTGTTACTCTGTCCTCTATTGATATGAAACGCGATGCCTAAGAAACTTTAAGAACCTCCTACAGTGTTTTTCTTTTAGAGAAAAATAGAGGACATAAAGGCGTTGGGTTTCGTATCAGTAGAGGACACAGCACAACCATACTGTCCTTTATGATGGCCACCCTAGCACTGTAGGAGGTTGTCAAAGGGCACTGAAACTTTTTGCTCTCTTTAATTCCCACACAATGCATATCCCTTCATAAACCTGGATAACAACAAAGTGGATTTTTTCATATTAGACCAACTGCTTGGGTAAGGCAGTTTTATATTAATATCTTTTAAAGTTTGGCTCTTATTTGGAGGTGGACAGTGGGGCCTAGGATGCCAAGGACATAAGCATCTTCTGCTATGAACACTCTCCTGGAGTTGAATTAGCTTAGGTGTAAAACTGTCTCTTAGAATACAGCAAGTCAAAGGTGCTGCAACTCTTAGGGCAGAGGTTATAGTGCTCTCTCAAGAAGTGTAAGACCTGTTTAAAATTTTTGTTCTACCTTGAGTAGCAAGCTTACCTTTCAGACCTTGGTTTGAGTCCCAGGCTTGAGATCCTAATGTTTTGATTGGTGGAGCCCATCCACCAATCAGGAGGCAGCAAGAGAAAGACCATCATGCCCCTTTCCTGAGGGGAGGGGGAAAAGAACTCCCCTGGACCTGATTGAAGACTGCAAACTGTTCCTGGGTGATAGAGGGGGAGCTTAGGAGTTTTTGGGGTCTCCCTCTCCTCTTTCTTTCCCCCTACCTCCTTTCCTGTAGTGGTACCTTGGGAGTGGGGCCCCTGCCCTGGAGGGCACCCAGGTAGCCTAAGGACTGCTTGTTATATTTGTGGATTGTGCCTTACAGTTTATGGGAATAATTTGAAGTAACAGTTTGTATATGAATAGAGTTATAAGGTTGCCCAATCAATATCCTTTGGTCTGGTTTATTCTATTGTTCATCTGTATTTTAAATGATAACTGTGTGTGTGTATATATGTGTGTGTGTGTGTGTGTGTGTACATATATAAATAAAAAAAATAGGGTTAATTTTTTTGTAAATTTTTACATATATATATAAAATCTATGTCCTTACCCTTTAATGGTTTTTTTATATGCAGCCCCTCTGATGATGACTGGGCTGCATATAAAAGACTAAGAAACTTTTCTGGGACCCTCCCAGTCCCCACTGGAGAGGAGAGATTTGAATCCTGGGCTGCCCATGTACAAGAGACTCTCATGACATGGCAAATACCGGACGAAGAAAAATGTTGTTGTCTTCTGGATGTGCTTCAAGAACTGGGGTAATCAGGACAGCCAAGCTCCAGAACCCCAGCATTACTACTCAACAGTGCCTCCAGACACTGTGAAAGGTGTTTGGACAATCTACCCAGGGCAGAGGGGCCTATTATGAACTGCTCAGCACCTTCCAGTGCAAGGGCGAGGCAGCAGACCTGGGAGTTGACCAGAAGCACTTCCAGTGCACTTCTAGGTCTACCACAAAGCACGCAGGGGGTCCCCCCGGCTCAGCAGCTGCTGTCTCCTGGGTCTGGGGAGGGGCACCCAGGGTCTCCCCATGGCCAATTGCCAAGCCAAGGAGGGTGCAGGGGACCCCCCAGTGCGCTCCCCAGTGGACCTGGAAGTGGACCAGAAGTACTTCCAGTCCACTTCCCAGTTTGCTGCCGAGCAGGTGGAGGCCACCTCCCCACCTGCATTCCTGTGGGAAGCTCCATGCGTCCCAGCATCGCAGCATTCACAAGCCACGCTGGTACCTCAATATGTAGAAAAAACATTTAATCTGAATCAGCATCGAATCTTCAGATTCAGCCAAATCAAATCAGGGACAGTGATCCAAATCAACGAATCAAATCACTGTCCCTGATTTGGGCCAGATCCGAATTGAATAGGGCCCACTTCGCACACCCCTATATAGTATGCAAGTCAGATGCTGCCCACAAGTGCACTAGACAGAGGAACACCTGGTTTGTGAAGCCCTCCAGGGTTCAGGTGCCAACCTGCTCAGAGCTCTCTGGATTTAGGTGATTGTGCATTTATATCCAGCTGCAGAAATTCATAGATATGTAGGAAGTCTTCTTAGTAGAAACTCAGGCATCTAGGAATTTAGACAGTTACAGGTAGGCGTGAATGAACAGTGAATTTGGGGATTTAAAGTTAAGCTTTAGAATACTGAAGTCCAAAGTCCCTGTGTGGATCTACCCTCAAAGGCCTCAAGTGAGCATGTTATGACTGAAATGGTATCTTAAAAATATACTGGGAGGCTTCACAGTGTAGCTCTTGTCTGAGCAGTAACTCTAACTCATTCATGATTTCTATATCAAAAGTGTTCAGATGACAAAAAATACTTAGCCCTCAACACTGCAAACTCCACCTGGCCTTCAAGAGTCACCTTGTGTTCTTTTCACCTTATTCCTCATCATCTATATATTCTGTTGGCTAAATCAGGCCCTCAGTGACACCTGGGTAAGCCAAGGTCCCCCAAATTGACCTCAGTGAAACCAGGCCTATTGTCCTGAGTGGGTTAACACACATGTGAAGCCCAGTGGAACTCAGTGAGCAATCCAGTGGACATACCAGATGAGGGAGAATTCACAGCTCGTTCTCCCTTGGTGATGTTGGGTCTGCAGGACTGAGTCTAGTGGAAAGAAAAGCAAAATGCAGATGAACATTTCATTTTTACAATGAAAGTCAGCTGATTTAATTAACATACCTGGGGAAATACATACATCAAGTGCCTTTCTATTATGTAGTTTCCCCAGAGTCAAACTGGAGTGTAGCGATTCTGGAATGGAAGAGCTACAATAGAAGTGGGACAGAAACTCTCCCAAGGTATGTTATTAATGTGAATATTGTTCTTTCTTTGTTACTTTTTATTTGCTTTTCAGGGTCTATACTTTGATGTGATAAGTCTATAGAGAGAGCAAGTTGGATTGTTTATTTTTTACACATTGTTACGCTGAAAATTCAAAACGTAAAATTCTCTATGGAAAGCAGGCACTTTTTACACACGCTCGCATGCAGTTGTTTAATTTAAAGCCAAATTTTCTGTGGAAAAACACTTTAGATGGAAAACCTATTCCTGTTCTTGATCTTTCAAAGGAACACTGAGGAGATACTTAAGAACAGTTTGTTTTGTTTTTTCATTAGTAGGCAGTAATCTTACGTTAAATCTCAAAGCACTTTTATTTGTGACCACTGAATTGTTATATCTCTAGAAACCCCAACACTGCTTAAGCAGTTGGAGAATTGGTGTGTTTGGTATGTGAGCTGACAGGGTGTTGTACCACTTCCTTGATGGAAAATAAGCTTCATTTTTTTAATTTATAAAACTAACAGAAACTTAGCAATGGCATTATCAGACCAATAATATGCACCTGTAAACAAGTGCAAACTTGCCTAACTAGTGTTGCCACCGCTAATTGCAAGCTCTTTGCTTACCATCAGGTTGAGAGTCAGACCCTATATGCCATGTAGGGACTAATAGGGGACTTCCAAAGAGTGTCTCTGAAAAGCACAAGTTTGGAAAGCACTGTTAATTTGCAAGAGGATAGATTTATTACTCCGTTTCCATGGAAGGGCTGACTTGACCTCAGGCCCATTCAGCAACACCTGACTTAGCTTGCTCTGCAGTCCATTTAAGTGAATCATCTGTCTCCCTGTTATAAAATAACCGGACAGATACCAAAACAATACCCAGTATTCAGTGCTACAGTTATATGGGTGCCTTATCCCAAACACAGGTGCATTCCTTTTATCTCTCCATTTTCCTCCCCCAAGCAGACCTCTGCTGAGATTCCTTTCCTCTTGCCACATTTGTAACAGCTTAGTTATTCCTGCAAAAGCCAATGCAGTTAACCTGAGAAATTCCCTGGCATGGCAATAAAAAAATGAAGGTTACATACGAGCAGAAACGAACACAAAGTGCTAGGTCCTCAGAAAATTTACTTGGGAGCCAGCTGGTGAACTCATTACTTAAGACTCTTCCATTTGGTTGTTCTCTGTCAACTTAGATTGATTGGAAGAGGATTTCTTTAGTTTATATCTGTATCTCATTGGATGGCCTTAGACCCCTAAATACTCTGTCAGATCTGCATCTATTAGTTTAGACATCCCAACATCTTCAAAAAGACTGCTTAGATGATTACTTAGAGGCACCACAGTCCCATATGTACCGAAGGGAGTGTATCTACTGCTCTGTTATGGTACAGGCCTTGGTATACTGCACTGGGTGTGCTGCTTTCCAAACTAGCAGCAGTATAGCTGCCTTAGTCCATTTGCATTATCTGATTCTGCCTCTCAGTAGAGTGTGCACAGCCCTGTACTAAAGCAACTACGTGACTTCTGGTTTGGGAAGTGGTATAAGTATACATGTAGCAGCACAGGGTGCTATCACTAAGCAGTATAAGCCTCCCCCAGTTTCTGTCTCAGACCTGCACTAATGCTAGCCCACACTTAATGAACTGCTCAGGTCAAAGTGGAATTTCCAGCTAGATGCTCCCCACCCTATCTGTCAATGGGGGCATAGTCCCATTACATGCTCAAAGCATGCCTAAAATCAATGTAGCCCACATAAAGCTGCCAGGGAGGTGCATGTCTCAAGTGACTTGTCTGTAGTGTGGGGCACATGGGTTCAAGTCTTGCTTCTGCCTGATTTGCTAGAAGGCTTTGAATCTGCTTCTTCCGGGTGAATCCTCTGGGCTTTGGGTATTCTGTGATGGGTTTTTCCCAATCTCTCCTGCTGAAGCTATTTTACTTTTTAAAAATGATTGCATGTTTGTGGGAGCTGAGGCTTGAATCAGTCTTGAACATCCCAGGTGATCAGGCTTCAGTGTCAGTATAATTCTACTCACTCTCTGTCCCACTGAACACTTATTTCTACAAAACAAAACATTTCCTAGAGGCATGATAGAGATAGACCCAGAATCCCTAGCAGACTGCAGGTGAAGGTGCTCACCTGGGCTGTAGCTTTACAAGCATGCCCCAAAGTGGGTAGGGCGGGTTTGAATCCAGGTCTCTTCCATCCCTTAAGGGGGAGAGGTACCCCAGCCACTTGGCTGTTGCTAGTTGGGACTAGCTTTGTTTTTCACAGAGGTGCAAACCAGGTTGAGGTACTTAACTCCAAGAGAAAGGGGTATTGCTGAGAGTCTCACAGGGGAGAAGGTCTCCTTCTGGCCAGAGAAAGGCACTTATTTCTGGCCAAGACAATCACTTGGGTGCCCATGCCTTCCCCCAGTACAGCTATGCTGGGCCTGTACTACAGCAGGAGTGAAAATGTCTGGAATATATTTTTGCCATTAGAATGTAATTATGACCATCCACACACATAGGCTGCAGGCTGCCTGATTTTAGACTTCAAGAGACTATTCATCATTTAGAAAAAATTTTCAGAGCAAAGCCTAAGTACTCTTTACTATGAAATCTGGGGGAAAGAGAGCTCTTTTCTGTCCATTGAGTAACATAGCATAGCTGGTGCATTGTGGGAGTTCGCTGCAAATCATAGTGTTCTTATAGTAACTGCATAAGCACTGCATGTCACCTCTGCAACCCTCCTAGGCTTATTTGCATCATATTTTGTCGAGGTTTTATCCTTTCCCTTGTTAAGCAAAAAAACACAAACCCTAACTGCACCCTTAAAGCTAAACTACATCAAAGGCAGAAGGACTGTGGGTGCAGAAAGATAGGGCTCAGTGTGAGTAAAGGTAACAGTATCTGGCTTTAAGTAAACCAGTTATATCATGCATTATAACAAGTAATGATGGGCAACAAACAAACCATAGCTTTTACCAAAGTCATTGCCTTTTGGTTTGCTCAGACCAGACTCTCCACAGGAGTATGACCATAAGTGAAAAACCTGGATAGCAGCAAACATAGACAGTAGTCTCCAAATTTTGTTTAGGATGTGTCATGCAGTGAGGCAGTGACAACAGCTGAAAAAAAAAAAAGAAAACAAAACAAAACATGGTGTGTCGCCAATGCAACATAAACCAGATGGCAGTTTTATGTGTGCTTCTGTAGCTACAACCAGACCAGCTAGTTAAGCAAATACCAACTGATAACTAATTACATTTGTTGAATAATAGCTAAGCAATATTTTCTTCTTTTGTAGCTTGGTAAAGTCTAATAAAGTTTTTCTAATTATCTGTGGATATTTGGTTAACTGACTTTAGGAAATCCAAATTGAATGCATATTTATGAGGTTTAATTTAGAGTTCCATGTAACTGCTGGATATTTTTATCCTCATGCCAAGTGGAGAGAATGTGATCTGCATCTTCTCCTTCTTTAAGAGTGTTCCTCTTGGTTTTTCATGGCTTAAAGCAGGTGACTTTTCCCTGCACAAATGTCAGCTGTGTTGCTACAACAAACATTTATTCATATTGGCTGTTTCTTTAAGTCTGCATGGTTGGCTTATACATGGCAATATTTACTGCTTGTAACCTGCCAGTGCATTACAATCAGCAAATGACCTGTAGTAATAATGGATTTTTGTTCAGCTATAGTTAAAAGAAAAAAAAGTAATTTCTTTCCCAGATGATTTTTGGGCCCACCTAAGTGGTTTTTGTTGTTGTTGTTTTGGGGTGGGTGGGGGAAGCATTGTTTTGTTTTTTCATCAAAATGGTAACCCCCTCAATTTCTCTTTGTATGTCAGATATCTATAACAAATACTCTTTTGTTATCATACATGTTAACTGAACCTGAAAACAGAACATGAAACACTTTAAAGTTAAAATTTAACACGAAAGTGTTTTGAACAGCTGAAACACCTCATTCGGAAATGGAAGCAGTTAGCTGTGTTAGTCTGACGTCAGGCAGAAAGTAGGGCAGGTCTTTGGTGCTAGAGGAGGGTCAGACTAACTGTTTTTGAAGGTGCCACCCTGCCTGAAACACTGTAATAAAGCAGCAAAGGGGTAGAAGGGCTCCAGACTAGTGTTCTGTTCTCAGCTCTGTTGCTAAAGTTGCTTGCATTGAACCAGATCCTACTCAACAGGGCTCCTTGCAGTGTAACTAGCTATTTGACCTGAATTAATGCTGTAGTCTCTAGTCTATATGACTTGGGACACATCATTTTAATCCCCTTAGACCAAAGCTGTTGAAAATATGTGCTGCAGACCAGATCCAGCCCATGGAGGCCCTCCTCTGGCCCCAGTGTTACCCCTGCATCTGAGCAGACCCACAGGGGGCAGAGTGCATGCTGGATCAGCCCTGCAAGCACAAAATGTGATGTCCACCTTGGCCCTTCTCAGACTGTGCTGTATAATCATTAGATACTTCTGTCGTGGATCCTATACCAGCCGGGGTGGGCATTGTGCCCCACACAGTGCCCACCCTGGCCAGACTGCACTACGTGAGGTGCCCACTCCAGGATGCGCACTGCACATAGTGTTCACCCTGGTAGTTCTGGGATCTGTGATGCATGCAGCCCCAGATGCAGCACAGATCCCAGACCAAAGGAAGTGGGTGCCCAATCCAGTATGCTGTGGGAGAGGGAAGGGGATTTGGCCCATAGATCAGTGCTGTGCTATTCTTCCAGCCCATGGGGTCAGATGCCACTTCTACCCTAAGCCGCTGCAGTGTGTGGAATTCCTTCAAGGTAAGAAGACAAGAAATGTGAGTCCCACAAAGGGAGACTAGGGATTCATGCACTGGCACTGACTCAACAGATGTCACTGGCAAGTCAGGTTATTGAAGCTAGCACCATTACAAATGAGCCAACCTTCAATCCCAGCAAGCTGACTGATGCTGTACAAACCAGAAAGGCAGCTACCGTCCTAGAAATCTTTGACTCTAGACAATAGGTAAAGAAAGACAGAACAGAGGTATGGGGATCCAGAGTGAGATAGTAACCTAAACTGATTGTGGAGTTAATATTTGGTTTAATACAGCAAATGAATGGCATGAACTAGTGCTAATCAACCACTTAGAGAATTGAATCTATACCAGAAGTCTGAATGAGGCATTAGGGCAGCCAGTTAATTCTTCAGATATTAGGAGGCCACCTGGGGTGGACTGCACTTTAGTTGATTGCCACTTAGCCTGGAGTGATAAGAGGGGACTTAGGCTGGCCCTTTGCATGCATGAATTGCATTGGGAGGTGGATAAAGGGCAGTGTGGAAGATGGTATGAAAATGAACAGAAGGAAACAAGTTGCTTGAGGTGATGGGTGGGGAGCTGGAAAAGTCGTTATAATTGGCAGAATAAAGGGAGTGAGATAGCAGGGTATTTTTAACCCTGTTTTATATGCATCTGTAGTACTTGAGGGGGAATTGCATCTTGATTCAGCTATAGAGAAGAAGTGCACTTCTAGCTAAGAAGAAAACTATCAGTCCAAACCAGGATTTCAGTTTGCCCTTTGAGCAAGTTAACATTGCAAGTCTTTCTAGTTAAATGCTAGTATTAGTTAACAGTTAAGCCACAGCAAAAACCATCCTAACATTTCTGAACCTGTAACCACAATAGTTTCATTATGAACTGTTCCATTTCATCTAACAATATCCCCTTCCTCTGCCTGTTGTACTGTTTATAAAGGATCTGTTTTGTTTAAAACCTCTCTTTATCTTTAAAAAAGTAGGTGTGTGTGATGAGTTTGAACCTAAAAAAGGGAAACTGGCTCAAAAGAAAAACATTTAAAGGCTCATGGGATAGGTAAGGGGTGATGAGCACTTATAGATGTGCTCTGGAAGGTGGGAGAGGGTGATACTTTAATTAGCGCAGCTCTGAGAACCAAGCTAATTAAAAGCACCCGGACCATCATGTGTATCAGCATCCCCGTGCTGAAAAATGGTGGCGGGGTGCTTTGAACTAAAGCTCATCAAATCTGCTTTAGTTTAAAGTGCCCTGCCATCATTTTTCAGCATGGGAACACTGGTGCACATGATGCTGGAGTGAGGCAATTGTGTTTTTAGCAGCAACCAGTAAAAACGAGAGATCCATTCCTGGAAGTGAAAGCATGTGCTTTGGCCACAGAGATATCCTCGTGTTCTCTTCCTGCCAGCTACTTGGTAAGGATAACACCATAGACCAGAGCTGGGCTTACATGTATTCACACAGAAGCTTTGGCCATCGTGCATACTTCAGGTTCTCTTGGTGTAATGAGGAATGAAATTCATCTGTTTCCAGTCTCTACTGCTACCCCCCATTGCCAAGTTCAAACGTAAAGAAGCAAATGTAAGAGTAATCGTACCAATTTGTGAAAGTTATGGGTAAGTCAAGAGGTTGAAGGGAAAAAGGGGGAAAAACCTTGATGGACATAATAGTGAGCTGGTCAGAAAGCTTGTTAGGACTATTGGATTACCTCCCGAAATTTGTCAGATACTGTAATAGAAATACCTATGATACCTAAAATTTACCATGTATCTAGTTAGTGCATTATAGATTTCCTAGGGTGATACCCTTTATTGGACCAACTGTATAGCTGGATAGAGTTAGACAAGGTTTTGAATACAAGACCTCCTTTGCTACCATAACACAGATGATACCAAAATCCACTGCTGAAAAAGAACAAAACTTATCTAACTCTATCCCAACTATGCATTTTGTCCAATAAAAGATATCACCCTAAGAAATCTCTCTCTCTCTCAGTTTCTGGACCATCACAGCTACAATGTCATTCTAACTCTATTATAACATTACAGATTGAATTTAGGCTTGAAAAACCATCAGTGTTTGTTCTTATCACATATTTTGAGATTTTTTTAAAAATGTCAGATGCTAGAGTTGCAATTACACACAAATATCAAGACTAAATCAGAATTGGACCAAATTTTTTACCTTTACATGTTCCAAGGAAAGCTTGAGACATGTGATTGTTTATTCTAATGGCTTGGAAAATCCAGAAGATTAATAAAAAGAGACAAACTCTTTAACCAAACTTTTAATACAGTGCATAACAAACTGAATAGCTTAATCTAATTTTGTGACTTTTTTGGGTTCATAATTTCACAGTTTTGGATTTTAATATTTTAAAGCAGTGTTAGAAAGTGGTTTAAACTAGTTAATAGGACACATGACACAATACAAAATTGACTGGGTTAATAAAATAATGATGGTGGACTTTTTAATTACTGTATTTTAAAAAACACTGAAACAAATGCTCAAGACTTATAATTTATGCAAAAAAACAAGAATAAGTAATGGAAGTAGCAACAAAATAAATCCTGGAAACTGAAAAAGTTAACTGCTAGGCTGTTAATTACTAACTGCAGCTTTTCTATTGACCTACCTCCCCTGTTTCCCTTTGAGCAAGGTGCTTAAGAATCCTGATCCTTCACAGTATTTATGCATGAGCTAAACTGTAAGCAGTTCCATTTTCTTAACTGACTAGTCCTCACTGGCTATTTGTGCTCAAAATAAAGCATGTAAACATTTGAGGATGGAGGCCTTAAAGAAGATATTAGCCCTGTGTGAAGTGGCTAGTATTCGCTTTGGATTTGGCTGATTCGGGAGATAGTGATTCGATTTGGTGATTTGAATCGCTGTCCTGAATTGATTTGGCTGAATTTGATTCAGAGATTTGGCTGCAGCTGAATCTCTGAATTGGCCCTATCCCCTTCCCGCTCTCCCAGCCCCATCAATGGCTACCCCGCCCAGCCTTAGCTCCCAGCTCTTTTAAAAAAAAAAAAATGCCCGGCACTCACCAACTGCTACCAGGTGGGGTGGGGGGCGATCCTCACTGCCCTGCACCATGTGGGGGGCTCTGCCATGAGCCCTCCAACCCCCACCAGCTCTCCCAGCACCACCCCCCAGGCTGGCCCTAGCTCCCGGTTCTTTAAAAAAAAAAAAAAGCCCTGAACTCACTGGATGCTGCCAGTCAGGGGGTGGGGGGTGATCCCTGCTGCCCCCCACTGTCCCATGCTGTGTGGAGGCTCTGCCACGAGCCCCCAGAAGCCCTGAGGATGCTGCAGCAACTGGTGAGTAGGGGCTTTTTCTTTTCTTTTTTTCAAAGAGCCGGGAGCTGGGCCGGTCAGGGCAGCCATAGGGCGGGGCTGGGAGAGCGGGTAGAGGGCTGGGGGAACAGGCAGGGGATGGGGCCCCCATAGTCTCCTCCAGCCCCCCTCCCCCATCCCCTACTTAGCAGCATGCTCCCTATGGCAGCAAGCAGGTACTGTCTGAATCTCTGAAGCTCTCTGATTCTTTTCTGAAGTGATTCATAGAGCTTCAAATCAATTTGGACCTTTTAATTGGGCCAAATCTCCTCCAAACTGAGTCAGCACCTGAAGTTTCACATAGCCCTAGAAGAGATGTACAGGGATGATGATGTACAACATATGAAGAACCGTCTATTTCCCACAGTTTTGTTTTTTGTATATCTGAAATTCAGGTTGTGGGCAACCTTTTCAAAAACATGTGAATGATGTGAGAGAGCAGGTATATTTGCCTGAATGTCTAACTTAGCTTAGGTGCTGGAATCACCATAGCTACGTTAACACAGAACTCTACCCTAACACGCTTGCATGCCACCATAACCCAAGCTAGCTTGGCCATATTTCACTACACTGCATTGTGCTGTGTAGACTTACCCAAATTTCACTGGGTCTTTCAATTTTGGAAATGGGGATGAAAGATTCAAATTGCATATGTTCTTGGGTACCCAAGAACTCTTTGGGAATATCACTGTTTCATAACAGTGAAATGTAATTGGGCAGGAAAATGAGGTTTGCTCAAAACTTTATTTTTAGTTTTAACTTGATTAACATACATCTGCTTGAGCTCCAATACCTGACAGGTAGCTGGAAGAAAAGCTGTTCTGGTAAGAATTCGGTATCCTGTGTCACTGGCAGAGAGGGGATGCTGAAAGGGAGAGTGAACAGGGTATGGCCAGAGTTTTTTCCACTATTCCCTTTTCTCTTGCAGCTTCCAGCATTTATGGTAGGAAGTTCTCATTCAGAGGCTGTGCCCCTGACTGCCGTGCTCAATAGCTACTGATGCTCATTACCTCCAACCATTTGTCCAATCCATAGGCTGCAGGACGGGGTGGGCCACCTGGGCCATGGCCTGACCAACTTTTAGCATGTTAATTTATATAACTCACAAATGTGCAATTGTCATTCTGGTTAAAACTATATCAATTTTTTTTTAACTACATAGCTAGCTAAATTAACATGCTAATAATTGGTCGGGCTATAGCCCACCCCATTTCATTGCCTATGGTCCAATACCTTCTTGAATCTAACCAAATGGTCAGCTTCCACAACATCTGGCAGGCAGTGAGTTCTGCACTGTCATTGCACACTGCGTGAAAAAGTAATCAGTTTTGTTAGTTTTCAGTTTATGAGCTATTAGTTTCATTTTGTGTGACCCTCTTGTTCTTGTGTTGAGTGATATAGTAAATAATAAATCCCTGTTGACTTTCTTTTTACCATTTAGGAATTTTGTAAAACAGAAAAGAAACTGGGTATTCTTGATTTTTCTTTTCTAATGTAAAACAAAGTAGTATTATAAAAATGCTCACACCTTTTTTGTAAAAGGGAAAAATAATTTTATGCCTTCTACAGATTACTTTTGAACTTTCCACCTTGGCTTCCTGGGGTTATATTTAATTGCCTATTTTAAAAGCATGAACAATTAACTCTTTGTGAAGTACTTTTTGAGAATTAAATTGTTTCAGTTTGAAAATGCGGTGAGATTTTTAACAAATCCTGTTTCTAGGAGGAGGGCCAATTGTGTGATATTTCTGTTTTTGTTCCAGTCTGGCACTGAAAGAGAAGATTTATGAGAGGTGCAGGGTACTAAAAGCAAAGCAACCTTGAAAAGGCTGAGGAAGGTCGCATCAAGGTTTGGGTGTAGTTTCAGGTTGTTCCTTTATTTTATCTGAACCAACTGTCCCACCCTTAATTACAGTAGTGTTAAGATATTCCTGGGTGTGGTCTTGAACTCCTTGAGTGGACATAATTTTTCAGCTATGCAATGCACTTGAAGTATGTCCACTTATTTCCTATTATACATTCTTCAAAAAGTACCTCGTAGGACCCTGCTGCTGGCTTTTTTATTTAGTTGCCCTTGTTTTTCTGTACCTTAATGCACGTAGCTAATGAAGGTAACTCCATGTAACTCCGTGTGCCAACTTGAATCTCATTTAACAAACTAGAATACCCTTTGGCAAAACAGCACATTGCTCAGAAGAGGTATATGGGCCTAAGTTAGTTCACAAGCAGAGTAAGACAATTGAGCCTTCTTGCAGTATTATCACATTATACAAGGTTATGTGTCTGCGTTTGTCTAGTTTGAATTTTTCCAAATGTATTCAGACAGCTTTTCTAGTCATAAGCCTCATTAAGCAGCTGCCTTTGGGAATTGCTTTGTCACGTCAGGTAAATTTTCAAGACACATACCAGGTGGGCGTGTGTAGATTCCTGGGTTGTTCACAGTGGCTTCTGTCTGGTGTCTCAGGATTTCTTGCTAAGCATGATGTGCAAGAGATGGCAATCATAGCACAGGCATGTGTATAGTCTAAACTTGATAATTAAATAGCTTGTTATCAACAAGCCCACTAATTTGGCAACAAAATGTACAGTTTCTGTGTCTCAGTTCCACAGAGGCTTAAAACATTTCAAAAGCATTCCTAGCAAACTGGGCATGTCTACACAAGACACTAAATGCACGGTAGACTAATTCTACTGCATATTAGCATGTCACGGTGAAAACCATGCTAATGCACAGTAGTATTAGTCTACTGTGCCTTAGTATCACTAAAAGTGTGTGCCAGCGCTACTGTACAGTATTGCCAGTTACTGTGCATTGATTTAGTACCCAGGTAGTAAACATAATGTGCAGTAACTATGGTGCAGTAGTGAACATGTAGATGCACCCCCTGTGATAACATTCTGCTGCCTCTCCGAGTATAAGCACCCAACAGATATTTACACACCTAGTACAAAATGTAAGAGCCTTCAGTGGGATCTGATTGCAAGTGAAGGACAATGTAATTTAATTGCATAAGCTGGGACATCATTAGATG
Source organism: Crocodylus siamensis (assembly GCF_052110815.1). Classification (NCBI taxonomy): domain Eukaryota; kingdom Metazoa; phylum Chordata; order Crocodylia; family Crocodylidae; genus Crocodylus; species Crocodylus siamensis. The sequence goes on along the minus strand of NC_143395.1, from coordinate 259,749,383 downwards.
TGAAGGACAAATTCTGAAACTTTGGATCCTGGGAGACTATTGTGCCTAACCACCCAAAAGTGGCATGTATGTCTTTGACTTATCCAGAACATTTTGGCCTACCGCCCTGAAAACATTTTGTTCTTGTTAAACCAAAACATTATTTTATTGCATTTATAGTATAAATACTAGGTTGGTTTAAATTTTGCTCAAGTTTTGGCACATTCTTATGTTCTGAGTTGCATCAGTAGAAGATGGACTGATGCTGGGGAACAAAATAGGAACCATCCTTTCCCTCAGACAAAGGGAAGACAAGGATACAAAAGCTTTAACTGAGTTGAAATCTCAAACCCAAATACATATGAATTTTGCGGAAACTTCAGATTCATGATTAACACCTCAAATCAAGCTAGTTCCACCCATCTTCAGTAATATCCAACAAGTTAAATGAGTCCTTCAGAAAAGGTTTTACAGGCTGAGCCAGCCAGAGAATGAATTTGAACTTGTCATGCATCTCTCAGGATAGTACCCCAGCCATTAGGCCAAGGGCGGGCAATTATTTTGGGTGGAGGGCCACTTACTGAGTTTTGGCAAGCCATCAAGGGCCACGTGACAGGCAGCCAGGGGCAGATTAATATTAATTTTCTAAATTTTTTTAGGGGCCCTGTGGGCCGGATAGAATGGCTTGGCGGGCCACATCCAGCCCGCAGGCTGCATTTTGCCCACCCCTGCCCTAGGCTATAAGCAGAGAATGTTCTCAAACCTTTCTGGTAGAGCCTTTCCACTCCCTGACAGGAATATCTAACCTGGTGTAAGAATCATATTTGCAGAAACTGAAACTCAAGTCATCTCACTACCTATAATTAAATATTCACTACAGCAAAGTGGAACTGCATCATCAGAAGAGACTGAGGACATGCCCACACTGTCCCTAGGGTTTCTGGGACGGCTGGTGTGAACTGTTCCCTCCCCTCCAAATACGCCTGCTTCTACATGTACATGCCAAACCTAGAAATGAAGCAGTGGAGCCACCCTGGGGCTGATTTCTGCCATGGGTGTTCTTAAGATCTCTGATTCCAGCAGGTGGACAGTGCTTCAGGATCAGCTTTAACACCCAAAATCTTGGTTTGGCATGTGGATGGGTATAGATTCATAGATTGTTAGGGGTTGGAAGGGATCTTGTGGATTATTGGGTCCTGTCTTCTTGCACTAGGCAGGAAAAGATAACCGGGGTCAAGTGACCCCAGCGAGGCAACTGTCCAGTCTCCTTTTGAAGTTTTCCAGGGTAGGTGACTGCACCACCACTGGAGGGAGTTTATTCCACAGTCTGGACACCCTGGCTGTGAAGGAGTTTTTCCTGGAATTGAGCTTGAAGCGGCCTTCCAGGAGTCTGTATCCGTTGATCCAGGTCTTCCCCAGGGGTGCCCTGGTAAACAGCTGTACACCAAGTTGTTCTGGTCATAGAAGGAAATGAGATTGGCAAGATGAGACCTACCCATGAAAAAACGATGCTGGCTGTTGTTCAGAATCTTACTCTCAATGAGCGTATCACACATAGATTCTGTAATGAGTTTTTCCAGGATTTTCCCTGGGATGGAAGTTAGGCTGGTAGGCCTATAATTGCCCAGGTTCTCCCTCTTCCCCTTCTTGAAGATAGGCACGATGTTGGTCCTCTTCCAATCCTCAGGGGTCTTCCCTGTGTGCCATGATTTCTGAAAGAGTTTTGCCTGGGGTTCCACAATGACCTCATCCAGCTCCATCAGCACTCTCAGATGAAGTCCATCTGGTCCTGCTGACTTATATTGCACCAGCTCAGCATCCACAGTAGGGAGGCTATCATTCCTACCATGCCCCCTGTGATCCTTATCTCACTTGTCTTTCCCCTTGGTCCAGTGAAATACCAAAGCAAAATGGACATTCAGGAGTTCAGTTTTTTCCTGAATGTCCATTACCTGTCAAAGTCAGCATTTTTGAACTCCAGGACTTCAATCCTACTAGTTGTTTTGTCAGCTTTGTGGTGGACAGTGAACCTGATAATTTCATGGTCGCTGTTGGCCAGGCTACCCTCAGTGTTCAAGCTACACACCAGATTATCTCCTTTGGCCAAGAACAAGTCCAGGAGAGTGGTACCTCTGGTTGGCCCTTGTACTTCCTAGGTCAGAAAGGGCTCCTTGATTTACAGTTAAGAAGTTACGTGACCGATCCAACCTAGCCGAGTGTTTCTCCCAAACTATGTCTGGGTAATTGAAGTTGCCGGTGACAACCAAGTCCCTTGCATGCATGGCCTCTGTCAGTTCTCAAGAGAACTCCAGCTCCTCCCCTTGGTTTGGTGGCCTGTAGTAAATGCCTGCAGTTCAGTCTCTCTTGCCTTGCTTCCCCCTTTTCCTCCCAGAAGCTTGACCCAGAGGGTTTCAAGCTGCTTATCTTTGGAGCCAATGTCAGCCTCCAGAGCTGACAGGTTACAGTTTTTTCAGGTTACTTGGAGAGGCATTGTGAATTCAAGGTTGGCTCTCCCTGAAGGACTGGGGACATGGAGTAGATGTACCCAATTACCCTGTAGTCTGGTCATGGCACTCATTGGGTGGCTTCAAGTCTCTGCAGGCCATGGAGACAATTGAATGTGGATCTCTCACATCCTAGGTGTGGTATCTTAACCCTGAGAAGGATTTTCCTTTGCTGATTATTTTCCTTTGCTTTTCTGCCATATGCCCCCAAAAAGAAGTTTTCACTTTCAAGAAGAAGTGGGTTTTTTTCTGTTGTTTTTCTCCGTTAAATTCTAACTTTGATTTGATCAAAATCAATTGGTTTGACTGTCATGCTGAAAAAACCTCAATTGTTCCCAGAGCCCCACTTCTGAGATTCATCCATTAGAGATAGACCCCTTTTTATTTTACTATGCTCTGTAGTTCTAAGGGAAGATTTCCATCCTAAGACCCATATAATAAATCACAATTATTGAGAAATACTTAGAGGAATTAGAGAATAAGTAACACTTAATAAAGATCTTATCATATGTATGTACTTAGAATCATAGAGTCATAGAATCGATGTGTGGAAAGGGACCTAGACAGATCATCTAGTCCGACCCCCTGCCATGGGCAGGAAGGAGCACTGGGGGTGGCAGGGGTCATAAGTAGGGACCAATCTTCCTAAGTAGGGACCAGTTCAGCCACCTCCCTGCTGAGCCCCCCTCGGGCCCCGAGAGAGACACGCCTGGGCCAGGGGTTAGCGAGGAGTTAGTTAGGGTACTTCTGGAGAGGCTGGACGTGTTCAAGTCTGCTGGTCCGGACGATCTTCACCCTAAGGTTCTACAGGAACTGGCCGAGGTCATTGCGGGACCCCTGGCGCGGCTCTATGAGCACTCGTGGTGCTCTGGCGAGGTGCCGGAGGACTGGAAGAGGGCCAATGTGGTCCCTATCTTCAAAAAGGGAAAAAAAGAGGACCCGGGAAATTACAGGCCAGTTAGTCTTACCTCAATCCCGGGTAAGCTCTTTGAAAAAATTATCCTGGCACACATCCAGGAGGGCCTTGCGGGGGAATGCATGCTTAGGGGCAACCAACATGGGTTCATCAGTGGCAGGTCTTGTCAGACCAACCTGGTGGCCTTTTACGATCAGGTCACCAAATCATTAGATGCAGGGGTTGCTGTGGATGTAGTCTTTTTGGACTTCCGGAAGGCTTTCGACACTGTCTCTCACCCTGTCCTCATCAAAAAGCTGGGAGACTGTGGTGTCGATGCCCACACGGTCAAATGGGTCGCCAACTGGTTGGAGGGCCGCACCCAGAGGGTGGTAGTGGATGGGTTCTTCTCGACCTGGAAGGATGTGGGCAGTGGGGTTCCGCAGGGCTCGGTCCTCGGGCCCGCACTGTTCAACATCTTCATCAGTGACTTGGATGACGGGGTAGAAAGCACCCTGTTCAAGTTTGCTGATGACACTAAGATGTGGGGGGATGTGGGTGCACTAGAAGGGTGCAATAGGCTACAAGCTGACCTTGACAGGTTGCAACGGTGGGCGGATGAGAATAGGATGGGGTTTAACACTGATAAGTGCAAGGTGTTGCACATGGGGAGGAAGAACCGGCACCACACTTACAGGTTGGGAAACTCCCCTCTTGCCAGCACGGAGACGGAAAAGGATCTTGGAGTCGTCATTGACTCCACGATGAACATGGGCCGGCAGTGTGGGGAGGCAGTCAAGAAGGCCAACCGTACCCTGTCATGCATCCACAGATGCATCTCGAGCAGGTCCAGGGAGGTGATCCTCCCCCTCTATGCGGCACTGGTCAGGCCGCAGCTGGAGTACTGCGTCCAGTTCTGGGCGCCACACTTCAAGAGGGACGTGGACAATATGGAAAGAGTTCAGAGGAGGGCCACTCGTATGATCAGGGGTCAGCAGGGCAGGCCTTATGAGGAGTGGCTACGGGACCTGAACCTGTTTAGCCTCCACAAAAGAAGGTTAAGGGGGGACCTTGTGGCCTGCTACAAACTGGTCAGGGGGGATCAGCAGGTATTGGGGGAGTCCCTGTTCCCCCGTGCGCTGCCAGGAGTGACCAGGAATAACGGTCACAAACTGGCGGAGGGTAAGTTTAGATTAGATATTAGGAGGCGCTACTTCACAGTCAGGGCGGCTAGGGCCTGGAACCAGCTTCCAGGGGAAGTGGTGCAGGCTCCTAGCCTGGGGATTTTTAAAAGGAAGTTAGATGAGCACCTTGCCGGGGTCATCTGACCCCGGTGCTCTTTCCTGCTAAGGCAGGGGGTCGGACTAGATGATCTACCTAGGTCCCTTCCGACTCTAGCTACTATGAAACTATGAAACTATGAAACTAAGACCCCAGCCAGGTGCTTATCCAGTCTCCTCTTGAAGATCTCCAGGGAAGGTGAGAGCACCACCTCTCCGGGAAGCCTATTCCAGGCTCACCCTTACCATAAAGCAGTTCTTCCTAATTTCTAATCTAAGCCTATCCTCCCTCAGCTTGTGGCCATGGTTCCTGGTGACTCCAAGGGGGGCTCCGGTGAACAGACTTTCCCCGCATCCCTGCTGGTGGCCCCTGATAAGGTTGTAGGCAGCCACAAGATCCCCCATCTCCTCTTGTGGAGACTGAAGAGATTCAGGTCCCTCAGCCTCTCCTCATAGGGCTGGCCATGGAGGCCCCCAACCATACAAGTGGCCTCCTCTGGACCCTCTCCAGGTTCTCCACGTCCTTCTTGAAGTGCGGCGCCCAGAACCGGACACAGTACTCCAGCTGCGGCCTGGCCCTTGTTCCTGCCTCTTACCCCTGGAAGGGGGGTATATGTGCATACATATGTGCGTGCAGTCATGTATTCAAGAGCTGTATCTGAATTCAAGATTTATCCAGAGACATACTTTGAATATTCTAGGCTCAGTTCCTAATAATTTATGCCTGAAAGTTATAGTGTTGTTAACATAGCTATTCTGTTCACAGCTGCATGGTTGTATATTTCATGGACTTGTATCAGATCAAGCTGACAGGTTAGAGTTTTTTTAAGTTACCTAGAGAGGCTACTGAAATGCTTGATGTTGATTCTTTCTTTCTCTCTCTCTCTCTCTCTCACTGTAAGATCAGACTTAAAAATATTACATTAGAGGGAACGCTAGAAAGAAGAGAGAAGTATGAACAGCTAATTAGAGTGCGCTCCTTTCTGTTAAAAACAAAGAGGTTTCAACGATTCACGTTGCACAGAAGCATTCTGACACATGCTATAACAGGAGAGCCACAGGTGGGGAAACCAAGAATGCCTTTAGGTATGGCAAAAGTATCAACAGAAATCCAAGCTAAAGTCAAAAGGTAATCTTTCTTTAAAAATTATGCTTACAGCTTACATGTTCCCAATAGGGCTATGTGAAATTTCACTTGGTGTTTTGTTTTGAACCTGTTTCGGGCTCAAAACAGTGAAATAAAAACACAACAAAAGCCTTCGGAATAGCTGCAAAATGAAAAATGGGCACTCAAAATGTTTTGAAAAGTTTCAAAGCCAGGTTTACTTGGCTCCAGTGCCGGTCCCAGCCAGCAGCAGCAGCCTCCTGTCATTTGGCAAGCAGTTCAGGGGCCCACCTGCATCCCCGGGAGGGCTAAGGGGCTGTGCCAGACTCCTTCTGGGGGTGCGGGCTCCTGATCTGCCTGCTGCATGACAGGAAGCTGGTGCTACTGGCTGGGGCCAGTGGCAGCACCGATCTTCCCAGCACGAGATCAGGGACACCCTGCAGCCCTCCCAGAAGTGTGGGGGGGGGCCCTGATTGGTTTGCCAGATCACAGGAGGCTGTTCCTGCCACCTGGGACAGTGCTGGGCACAGCCTGCACCCAGTGCCGGGAAGATCGGTGCTGCCACTGGCCCTAGCCAGCAGCACCAGCTTCCTGTTATCCGGCAGGCAGATTGGGGGGCCTCCCCACACCCCCAGGAGGGCTGCGGGGGCTGTGCTGGACTGTTCCTGGGGGTGCAGGCCCCCATTCTGCCTGCTGGATGACAAGAGGCTGGTTCTGCCATGTGGGGCCAGCGGTGGGGCCCGGGGCAAATCGGCTTGTGTGGGGATCTGCCCTCAACCCGGGATCAGGGTGGGGATGGTTCTCTGCATGAGCTGATTTGTCTTGGGCCATGCAGCCTCCTCGGGCTGGCTCTGGTGTGGGACCTGGGGTCTGCTCTGGTGCAATCCTGGGGCAGAGGTGAGTCTCCACACCAGCTGATTTGCCCTGGGCCCCGCCACTGGCCCCAGGCAGCAGAACCAGCCTCCTGTCATCTGGCAGGCAGATCGGGGTCCACACCCCTGGGAGCAGTCTGGTACAGCTCTGGCCTTCCCAGGGGTGTGGGCAACCCCCGCAATCTGCCTGCCAGATGACAGGAGGCTGGTGATGCCGGTGATGCCGGCTGGAACCGGTGCTGGGCACAGCCCGTGCCAGTAAGATAGGTACTGCCACTGGCCCCAGCTGGCAGCACCAGCCTCCTGTCATCTGGCAGGCAGATCGGGGCCTCACCTGCACCCCTGGGAGGGCTGCAAGGCTTTGCTGGACTCCTCCCAGGGGTGCGGTTCCCTGATCTGCCTGCTGGATGACAGGAGGCTGCTGCTGCCGTCTGGGGCCAGCGGCAGCACTGGTCTTCCTGTCACTGGGTGCAGAATAGTCTATGGGCAAAACGTCAAAACAGTTTCAACAAAACAAAATGGAACAGTGCTTTTGACATGAAACAAAACTCTAAACGAAACACTGTTCCGTCGAAATGGAAGTCAAAGTGGAACAGAGCTGTTACGCACAGCTCTAGTTCCCAATACTTTTAGAACACATGCACACAAGGTGGGGTTGCATATACAAACGTGGTAGCTAAGTACATTTGTGAAAAAATGCCACTGTCTCCATACCTGTCCTTGAATAGATACAAATACTTCTGTTCACAAGATGTAGTGCTTGGAACCATTCTCACAGAATACAGTATTGCAGTCCCAACCCAAACTGCCTAGATGGGAACTGAGCACTTGGAAACATCTGGCCCCAGTTGTGACTGCTGACCTAGTTTGAACATCTACCAGCAGTTCCCCATCTGTGGTACAGGTACCACCAGTGGTATGTGTGCGGGGCGCGAGCCAGGTGGTGACTGTTGCCCTGGTGGGTTCTGTCCCCTGATGTTAGTTTGCGAGAGGGAGAGGTGGACTCGTAACAGTTCCAGAAGATTTTTTATTTGATCTCTTACTTACACTTGGAACAGAACGATGGATCCGAGATCGAGAACGAGAACCGGTACGAACGGGTGCACAAACAATTGCCTATGGTTCCGGAGGCAGGAGAAGCCATGGGAAGCTGGCCAGGCCTACCCACTGAGTGGTGGATGCTCTGGCTTCTCTCCTCTCCTTCTCCCCCCTGGGTGGAAAATCAACCCTAACTTTTATAGGCCAGATGGCAAGCCCAATTTCAAATCCCTGATTGGTCACATTTTCCCACCAAAATGTTCCCGGGGTTTTTTACAGGGGATGGGGTTTCCCCAGCACATGGCCAGGGCCATGTAGCAAGCCAGATAGGGGCTCTCCAGATTGTGAGGAGAGTGCTGACGGCATCTGCTGCTGGACAAAGGAGATTAAGCGTGACAGTATGCATTAACAGATTTATTATAATTACTTTTTTATGACAAAAATTTGCTGGTGGTACTTAAGGTTGTATCATTTTAAATTGGTGGTGCATGATCTGTAGAAGTTTGGGAGCCACTAGCCCATTTCTTGCTGTCAGTTTATCACGGTATGCTAACAAACAGTTTTTAGACACATATTCTCTATATTTTATCAGAGCATGAACTTCTGATGTTACTGTGTTTTTAATATGCAGCTTGTCTTGGGCGCTGACAGATGTGCAGCTCTCTGCTGTAGCTTATGGAGCTTCACGGGAAATGTCACGAGTTACATCAATTCCCTGCCCCCCAACAGACACTTGCCGTTGGGTCTGGGGGATTGAGCTCCACTTTGGAGTAGCTGTATGTCTGCAGCCTGTCTCCCTTGGCCCTGCCCCCAGCTCTGGTGCTGTTTTCAGGATGGGAGGGAAGAGGAGGGAGCTTGGCCCAGGGTTTTTCCTAGCCTGCACTGGAAGGTGGGGTAGGTGGATCGGACCCCCCTGAGGTAATGAGGGTTCAGCTTCTTGTGCTCCTGGGCACTTTTAAAGCACTCTAGAGCTCTGAACTTCTGTCAGGGCATGGCTGTAGAGCACTTCAGGGGGCCAATCACATGCCAAAGTGTCACTTCTGTCAGCACCCTTAATGTAACAACCATCCACCACCTTCCTTTAAAAAGCAAAATCCTGAAAATTGTGCCCTGGTGTCAATAAATACCTGCTTGATTTCAGTGCAGATGTGCCAGTAAATAAATGCTCATTGGATCTACCTGTTTATCTCTGTGAATATAGATAATTGAAAAGAAAGTGTCATAAGAGAAAGAAAATGTAGTAAGAGCTGTGCAGTTTTCCACTGAGGTTTTAACAGTTTGGGTTCACTTCCTTTCTCTCACAAAACAACTTTATTGGCAACGTTTTGCAATTTTACTTACCTAATAATTACCATACGTGAGAAAGGAAAGGAGCCAAGAAAGCTGCAGGATGATTTATTCCATAATCTCTGAAAACACTGCAGTTGGGGGAGGAAAAAAAAAGACATACTTTTTTTGAGTCTGCTTGATTCTTTCTTTGTTGCTAGCCAGGCACAGTCATTTTAGGAAACCTTTGAGTCTCCTCATTCATGTCGTGTCCCCCACCCCTGAACTACGTTGAACTGGTGACTCATACTGCTGTCTCACTGAGAGAGGGTTTCTCTATCGTCTCAGAAAATGTTGGCAGCCATAAAGAGGTTTTATGGTAGTTTCTACTTCAAAAAGTATTCAGAGCTTGAGAGATTCCCTTAAGCGACAGTGGAGCACCTCCAGCTTCCAAATGATCAAAAGACAGTCTTTAAACAAAAATGTTGTTGCTGCTGCTACTAGAAGGAGTCTCCTTTGTGAAATGCCAATACTGCAGATATACCAGCTCAAATTGTGATACGGATATTGAGATTTAGCCCTGAAAAACCCCAAGGAAAGCCTAAGTGCCTCAGTAAGTGGCAGAGGAAACTGAGTATAGGTATAGTCAGTAGGTCAATCTTCCACAGCAGCTCTCGAGGTGTTTGGGAGCACTGTACAATACCAGAGGTACTATGATGTAAAAAGCAAGGTTGTGGCAATTGTTAATCATTAAAATTGCATTGTAGGCATAGGAGTGTTAACTCTGGTACCCTAGGAAATGACATTGTTGTACTCATCCAAAATTGCTTTGTCTTTTCAGTTGCTCAAGGCATTTATTTGTGATCTGTGATGTGGTGGGGCTCATGCAATAATACTAATTATATTCTTGCTGTTTGCTCTTTAAGGTCTAGTCCCCTTCACACCCAAGTGATTGTGTTTCAGTAATGGGTCAAGTGCTGCTTGCTTGATGGTGGGGATCTTTGGAAGAAGATGAGTGTTACACTGCTGTTAACCATAATTATGGTCCAGATTCAGCAAGGCATACGTGCCTAACTCTAAACTCACAATTAATCTCATTAGGCACATGGCCAATCCTATGCATTTCAGAATTAGGCACGCGCATAAGTATGTTGCTGAATAAGGGTCTGCATGCAGTGAGCCCTTTTCCTTTCTTTCTCATTTAATGTAAAAAATGTTGCTAGCTCCACACAGCTGCCATAAGAAAAATGTTTTTGCTTTCAGTCAGAAATGATGTTATCATCTGCCCTCAGCTATGGTGTTCCCTTTACCTTGAAGCTTAAGCAACAACATAACATGCTTCAACCAAGTATTCCACACAAGGAATGGCATTTTTTTGTTTTGCAAAATAAAGCTCTGTGGGTGGAATTAGCTGTGTTGAATGCACATGTCAATAACCTGGATGGTGGTGAGAAACTTTGATATCTGATGAAGAAATTTCTGCAGGTATCCAGACATTCACTTTTGTGTTACCACCACCAAGTCCAGAAGAGACATCAGGAAGTGTCATCTGACAGCATCAGCAGATGTGAACTGTCGGTATTTCCTTTCAGATACCGTTTTATACAGGAGACTGGCCTTCTGCAAGGGGTGATATTGGAGAGAGGCAGTTGACACGTAGGCAGAGATTAAAACTGGTTGGACCAGAAGACTTGTGCAAAGATCTAAAATGAAGAGGAGATGGGCTACAGGGGCAGGTTAGAAGTGGTCAAACTTGGAGGGCACAGGGGGAGAAAAAGATAGTGAGCATGAAAAGGGACTTTTTCTTTTTTTTTTTCAAGTCTCATCAGTCCTTTGCTGCCAGCAAATACAAATATTCTTTGCCAGCAGCATGTGTATGTGTATACCCCCCTGCAACTTTGGTGAAAGAGCATCATTATTAAGGCTGCACAGTCAAACCATCTAAAGTTAGGAAATGCCAGAATATTAATGTTTTCTTGTGCCCTTCTGAACCTTACAATTCAGTCTAGATTTAAATGATGGCATGCCGTTTCCTTTTTCCAGAGAAATCTGCCTCGTTCAGTGCACAAGTTGGGCCTACTTTGGGGATGAATATGGGTTTTTCAGTGAAAAAGACTTGTCTGTAGAACATTTGTCCTGCTGCTTCTTTTGCTTCAGATGTTGGATGGGGTTTTCTGAAGAAGGCAGGGAACTGCAGAAAGGAAAATGATAGACTTATGGTGAAGCCAACTGAAGGTAACCCCGACGATACAAATTCAATCCTTACCTCTACCATAGAGTTTGTGCAATGCTGGGTAAATCTCTCAAAGTAAACCTTTTCACAGATAGTCACTAGTTGTGTGTCACTCTTTTTGAATGCCTGGCTTGAGAACTTCCAGCTACAGTAGCATTCATAGCTACAATTGAAATTACCAGTATATGTGCCTGACTCTATCAATAGCACTCTGAAATCCAAGCACTCTGAAAAATCAGGTATCTCAAACTGGTCATCCAAAATTGGAGGGAAAAGTAGCATGCGGTCGTGTAATTAAAGATTGCCTGTCTGTTTCATAATGCACATACAGCAGCAAGCTGATGTAAAATTGTACAGGCAGCTTTAATTCTGATACTTTCCACCTTTGGTGTGCTGGACTTTACAGCTGTTAGATAATCACTATTATGCAGTCTTTTGTGTATAATTAAACATTTATTGTGAAGACATTTTGACAAAATTAGAATAAAGACATTTACAGAAGCAGGGGCAGACTTCTGCTCAGGGAGGTGCTGGAAAGAACTCATCATTGATGTTCCTCCTCTTGCTCTTTAGTGCCTCTGGTGACAACTGAACATCTGTCAGAATCCAGTGAATAGAAGTGAGGAAAGGGTTTTTTTTAAAGACCTTGGGTAGGTTACTGAGGAGTTCTTTAATTTAACATTATCAGGATATAAAACAAGCCCTTGCATTAAGCAGGTACTCTAGATTGGAAGTGGCAGGGAATTCTAGCTGTAATGTAAGCTTTGAAGTTTGATTGTTGTTAAGGAGTAACATGGAAATACCTGCTTCTCCTGACAGCCTGAACTAGTGTTTTCATATTTAAGCAGGAGAAAGCTATCTACCAGCTCAACCCCAAAAGGAATAGATGGGAGAACTGTACCTTAAACTCTCCAGTTCAGTAACTGGAGGAAGGTAATGCTCTAGCCACTGCCCACCACTCTTTCCAGCTCCTTGCATTGGCATTTTCCTGTTCCAGACTTTCCTGCTAGGATGTTGTGTATGAGTAGCTTCGCAAAGCCACCCCAAGAGTTTATAGGAGCACAGTGCCTACAATGAGAAGGTATGTCAAACTCAGTAGGCATTGTTTGTAACTATTTGTCAGCTTTCCTGCTTGCTGAGCATAATGCTGTAGGTTAATATGTAATCTGGTGTTATGATCCCAGATGAGACTGAGCATAAGGAAGAAACATCCCGCCTGGACTTATCTCTGCTTTGTGCAGTGAGAACGAGTGCTGGGTGAAAGGCTTGGGCTGAAATCTGAAACTGCCCACTGTGGTTATTTTGACTCCACTGAACCAAACCCAGACTCTGCTTTTTGGAGGTTTAAAAATATTGGTTGGTTCTTTTTTTTTTTCTGCCTCTGGCCCCAATTCTGGTTTAATCCAGACTTGGTAGCAGAGAGACCGTGAGAGAAGCTATTCTTGTGGTATTTCCAAATCAGCCTGAAGAAGGGAACTACTAGAAATCTTGCAAAAAAGCTTTTCTCTTCATAGTGTCAGGCCTACTTTGTACCCAAATACTCTTTCTAATTACAGTTGGAGGGCTAAACTGTTTGGGTGCTTAATTATAATGGAAATTCTGAACCCACCCTCAAGACTTCTTTTTAAAAGGATGTGCAAATCTTAGCATGCTGCTAACCTATTGGTTTAGTTTTACAGCCCTTACTTCCTTTCCTCATCCTCCTCTCTGTCACACATCCATGCAGGTTTAATAATCCATCGGTCCTCTTTCATTTGATCTAAACTTTAAGGATTCCTATGGGCCAGATACTGTAAATTACATAGCCCTGCAGTGATCTCATTGTGCCACTTTACACAAGCTGCTGTCCTGACCCTGTATATTTCCTGTACTGTTATTGCCACGATCCTTCTCTTTATTTCCTGTTCACTTCTCTGAAACTGATTCAGGCCCTCGTTACTTCTCCTCTTAACCACTGCAAATGCTTACTCTGACCTCCCTGACACATGCTTGGCCCCTACAGAATGCATCTTCGAGACTGTCTCCTTGGCTTATTGCTCTGATCATGCCCCCCTGTAGCATCCCATTTCCCACTTTCCAAATCAGACGGTAACCCTTCCATGTTTTTGGACAGCATCTGGAAGCTTGGGCTCTCTATTTGGCTCATTTAAAAACAGATTTATTTTATCACTCTTATGACTTGTATTATGAACTTCCCAAAGTTTAGTGCCTTTCTTAGGGCACATGTAGATGAAACAGGGGCCCTAAATTCAAGTGGTGGGTTTTAAAAAAAACACTTCAGTCCAGGGTCCTTTAAACCCCCATATCGTGCACACACCTGAACTTACCTGCCTCTCCAGCAGTAGGGAGAGGAGGGCAAGCTGCTGGCAGGTGGAGCGGTCCCTGGGCTGCAGGTGGGGCTGGTGCTTCCCTCCACAGCAGCCCCCTCCACCCTTAGGCAGCACCCTTCCACAGGCACCTGGCTCGGGTGATCCCAGGGGGCACTGCAGCTGCAGAGGGAAGCACTGTGCCCCCATTCAACTCAGGCAGGCTCCAGGGAAAAAAAAAAGAAAAAAAGATCAGGCTCGCCGCTTTTTTTTTTCCTTGGGTGGAGCCTGCCTTCCTGGGCTGCTGCCAGGCTGCCTGCATGGGCTTCCTGCAGAACCCCTGAGCTGCCTGGAGCCCAGTGCTTTGCTCTGCAGCTGTAAGGCAGCAAACTAAAACTCCTCAGAGGAGTTTGCTGCACCCCAAGTCTTTTAAAGTGCATTACACCACCGAAATTTGCCACAGTGGCTGGAATTACTGTGCAATACACTGCCGATGTGTGCAAACACCAACACCATTAAAGCGGTGCAAAAGCATTTAACCCTCTTTAAAGTGTTGTGCACACATGCCCCTCATTTCATCTACACACAGCCTTAGTGCCAGACACCTGGAAGTATGTTATTACCCTCATAGCTCAGGGAATCCACTTGTTAACATTTAAGTTTATGGGCCTTATGGTTGTAGAGAGGAGCTCATAAATGAGAACCCCAAAGCCTGGGACATCTGAAGTGAAATAAAGCACCCAGCTGGTATGATATTTGTTTGTTTTTTAAGCCAGCTTCATGATTTTTAAGGACCTAGGTTGTGAGAGGTTGTTCTTTTTTTCCACCCCCCTGAGCTTTTGGAATTGTCAGTATTGTCTGTGATACAAGCTCTGGAACGTATTGTTCCATCAGGCCTGTTCCTCAAGGGAAAGGTCCAAACCACTTCTACAACACTTCTGTGGAGCGCTGCTCTTCAGCAGACTCTGGCCATCCGCTCCTCTGTATTTGCCAAACATTGAAAGGAAGTGGTGAAGCCAGCCCAGAGGCACCCTTCTACACCCCAATGATCTTGAGATCTCAATGTGCTGGAGAGCAGGAGTGGGAAGCAGACTCAGAGATGTCCTTTTGTGGTTTGGTGTGCAGAGAGCAGCACCGGGAGTGTGGGATTTGTGGCATCACTGAGAGCATCATGGAAATGGTGTAGCCCTACTCCTAATTTAGGCCCCTACTCTGGCACAAGTTGTTTTCCAGAATGGGAACCAGAGCTTAGGGGAGAAAGGGAAGGCTGTAAGAGCATTCATTGTCTTCAATTCCCTGTGGGTAAACAGCAAATATTTGTTAGGAAAAGAAAATCACTGTCCACCTTTATGTGTAACCTTGGAAAGTACCTGGCTGAGGTTCTCATAAATTTGTAGCTGTATAAATCATAACTTGTCTGCCTCTCCTGCCTGCCTCAGATACGGTAACTGGGAAATAATGGAAAAAATGAAGCAAGCTACCCTTTCAAAAGACTTTTTGTAATGTCACTGTGTTTCCCTGTTCACAGCCCACAGATGATGTTGATCACGTTTACAGGAAATGCCATGAGTAATTTGTAAAGCGAAAGCAACTTGCTCCTGGCTGGGCGTTAACTGGTCCGAGAAGCCCTGTGCTATCCGACTGGATTCCACCACTTTTCTTAAGACCATCCAGTGTGGCTGCTCAGGCTTAGAGATACAAGGGGGTTAAGGACATCAGGCAAATCTTGAGGAGTAAATTTATATATTTGCTGCTTTTCCTAAAATTTTTTTCAAAAATAAATGTTAAAAGAAGGAAACATCATGGCTTCTGTACACAGGACAGCTGAGAGGTACAATTGCAAATCCTGGCTCCACTGTTCATTTGTGAACTCCTACTGATTTTAATTTTTCTTTTTTGTGGGGCCAGAATTTCACCCCTGCTGATGTAGTTTCCTTCTTCTCTTCAATCTATTTACCTTTCGTAGCAGCATCCTCTCCCAATGTCACTTTTCCTTCCATATAAAATATTTTCTCTTTCTGCCAGTCCATTCCTAGCATCTGATGAAGTAGGATGTTGCCTATGAAAGCTCAGGCCTCTCTGAAATGCTACCCTGCCCTGCCTTTTGCTTGACTTCAGGCTAACAACCTTTGTACTGTCAATTGACTGTGGGGCAGGGATGCAGGTGTTGAACACTGTCCCTAAGGGACCACGACCCCAGGGAAAGTGGAGTTTAGGATGAGGGGTTGCTTCTCAAGGGAGCGATCCTCAGTGCACAAGGTAAGTCTATTCCATCTCAGAGGAAAGGCAGCAAGAGGGCACAGCAGGCCCCCTGGCTGTCTAGGGATCTAGCAGACCTCCTGAGGCTGAAAAGAAAGGCCTACAAAAGATGAAGGATGGGATTCACCTCCAAACAGGAATATTCTGCACTCGTCTGGTCCTTCAGGACCTCCCAACCAGGGAGAAGAGCTTGACCAGGAATTCTTGGGTCAGCTCACAGAGGTAGTGAAGGCTAAGGATGTGGTAGTCATGGGGGACCTGAATTTCCCGGACATCTGCTGGGAAGAGCAGTCAGCCAGGTCTGAACGCTCACGTAGGTTCTTGGCCAGAGTGCAGGACCTCCATCTAACCCAGGAGGTGCACAGCCCCACCGGGGAGATGCCTTGTTGGACCTAGTGCTGGCCACGGGTGACAACCTGGTGAGGGGGCTGCGGGTGCTCAACCACCTGGGCGACAGTGATCATTGCCTGCTGGAATTCACCATCCAGTGCAAGGTGGCAAAGGCATGCAGTAAGGCAGCGGCCCTAGATTTTAGGAGGGCAGGCTTCAATGAGCTAAGGAGGATAGTTGGAGAAGTGCTGAGGTCCCGGAGGGGAGGGGAGCCAGGTGTCCAAGGAGAGTGGTCTCTCCTTAAGGAGACGATCCTCCAAGCCCAAAGGAAGGTAATTCCAACAAGGATCAAAGGCAGCAGGAGAGCACACAAGCCTCCGTGGCTCACCAAAAGCATCCGGGAATGTCTCCTTGCTAAAAAGGAGGCTTACACCCAATGGAAAGAAGGGGTCATCACCAAGGAGGACTATTCTGTAGTTGCTCGGGGATGTAGGGGGGTAGTTAGGAAGGCCAAGGCAGAGATGGAACTGGGGCTAGCTTCCTAGATTAAGGACAATAAGAAGTCCTTTTTTAAATACATAGGGGGTAAAAAGAAGGTCCCGGGTAATGTGGGGCCCTTGCAGGATGCCATGGGAAACTTGGTTGTCACACCAGACGGCAAAGCTAACATGTTTAACGATTTCTTTGCCTCCGTCTTCCTAAGTAGGGACCAGAACAGCCACCTCCCTGCTGGGCCCCCCTTGGGCCCCAGGGGAGGCACACCTGGGCCATGGGTTAGCGAGGTTTTAGTTAGGGAGCTTCTGGAGGGGTTGGACGTATGCAAGTCAGCCGGCCCGGATGATCTCCACCCTAGAGTTCTAAAGGAACTGGCCGAGGTCATTGCAAATCCCCTGGCACAGCTTTATGAGCACTCGTGGTGCTCTGGTGAGGTACCGGAGGACTGGAAGAGGGCCAACGTGGTCCCCATTTTCAAAAAAGGGAGGAAGGAGGACCCGGGAAACTATAGGCCAGTTAGTCTTACCTCGATCCTAGGCAAGCTATTTGAGAAAATTATGCTGGCACACATCCAGGAGGGGCCAGCAGGGGACTGCATGCTTAGGGGCAACCAACATGGGTTCATCAGTGGCAGGTCCTGTCAGACCAACCTGGTGGCCTTTTATGACCAGATCACCAGAACATTAGATGCAGGGGTAGCAGTGGACATAGTCTTCCTGGACTTCTGGAAGGCTTTTGACACTGTCCCTCACCCCATTCTCATTAAGAAACTGGGGGGCTGTGGTGTAGACACCCACACAGTCAAATGGGTCGCCAACTGGCTGGAGGGCCACACCCAGAGGGTGGTAGTGGATGGGTCCTTCTCAACCTGGAAGGACGTGGGCAGTGGGGTTCCGCAGGGCTTGGTCCTCGGGCCTGCACTGTTCAACATTTTAATCAGTGATTTGGACGAGGGGGTAGAAAGCACCCTGTTCAAAATTGCTGATGACACTAAGATGTGGGGGAACGTGGGCACACTGGAAGGATGCAACAGGCTACAATCAGACCTAGACAGGTTACAAGGGTGGGCGGACGAGAATAGGATGGGTTTCAACACAGACAAGTGCAAGGTGATGCACCTCGGGAGGAACAACCAGCACCATACCTACAGGTTGGGGAACTCACCTCTTATCAGCATGGAGGCAGAAAGGGATCTGGGGGTCATCATTGACTCCAAGATGAACATGGGCCGGCAGTGCGGGGAGGCAGTCAGGAAGGCCAACCGTACCTTGGCATGCATCCACAGATGCATCTCGAGCAGGTCCAGAGAGGTGATCCTCCCACTCTATGTGGCACTGGTCAGGCCGCAGCTGGAGTATTGGGTCCAGTTCTGGGCGCCACACTTCAAAAGGGATGTCGACAGCATGGAGAGGGTCCAGAGGAGGGCCACTCATATGATATGGGGACAGCAGGGCAGGCCCTATGAGGAGAGGCTATGGGACCTGAACCTGTTTAGCCTCCAAAAGAGAAGGCTGAGGGGGGATCTTGTGGCCTGTTATAAGCTAGTCAGGGGGGATCAGCAGGCATTGGGGGAGTCACTGTTCCCCCGAGCACCGCCAGGAGTGACCAGGAATAACGGTCACAAGCTGGCAGAGGGTAGGTTTAGGTTAGATATCAGGAGGCACTACTTCACGGTCAGGGTGGCTAGGGCCTGGAACCAACTTCCAAGAGAAGTGGTGCTGGCTCCTACCCTGGGGGTGTTTAAGAGGAGGTTGGATGAACATCTTGCTGGGGTCGTTTGACCCCAGTATTCTTTCCTGCCATGGCAGGGGATCGGACTAGATGATCTGCTCAGGTCCCTTCCGACCCTAGAAACTATGAAACTATGAAACCAGGAAAGCCAAGGCTGCAACTGAACTCCAACTAGCTTCGAGTATCAAGGACAATAAAAAGTCCTTTTTCAGATATGTGGAGAGCCAAAGGGCAACTTTGGACCCATGCTGAACCAGATGGGACAACTAACACTCAGGAAAAAGTCAACCTATTAAATGGGTACTTTGCATTGGTCTTTCATCTGTCCCACAAGATGCCCATGCCCACTATGGGACAGGGAGGTCTGGGTGAGGGAGATCCCCTGCCCTCCATCAATGCTGACCTCGTGAAGGAACACCTTGAGAAGCTGGATACCTTCAAGTCAGCTGGCCCTGACAATCTACACTCCAGGGTACTCAAGGAGCTGGCGAGCATCATAGCCCAGCCCCTGGCACGGATCTTTGAAAACTCCTGGCACTCTGGTGTAGTGCCCGAAGACTGGAAGAAGTCCAATGTGGTACCTATCTTCAAGAAAGGGAGGAAAGTGGATCCAGATAACTATAGGCCCATCAGCCAGACTTCTATCCTGGGGAAGATCTTAGAAAAGTTTATTAAAGAGGCCATCCTTAAAGGACTGGCTGACGCCAACATCCGGAGGGATAGCCAGCATGGGTTTGTTGTGGGTGGGACTTGCTTGACCAATCTCATTTCCTTCTACAACCAGGTGACCTATCACCTGGACAAGGGAGAAGAGATCGACTTCAAAAAAGCCTTCGATCTGATGTCCCATGATCACCTCTTGGAGAAACTGGCCAGTTGTGGCCTTGGGTCCACCATGATTCACTGGCTGGGAAATTGGCTCCGTGGTCAGACCCAGAGGGTAGTAATTGATGGCAGCCACTCATCGTGGTGCCCTGTGACCAGGGGGGTCCCCCAAGGCTCTGTCCTTGGACCCATACTGTTCAACATCTTCATTAATGATGTGGACATTGGAGTCAGGAGCGGACTGGCCAAGTTCGCCGATGACACCAAACTTTGGGGCAAAGCATCTACACCAGAAGACAGGCAGGTGATCCAGGCAGATCTGGACAGGCTCAGCAAATGGTCGGATGAGAACCTGATGGTGTTTAACACTGAAAAATGCAAGGTTCTCCACCTGGGGAAGAAAAACCTGCAACATCCTTATAGGCTTGGCAGTGCTACACTGGATAGCACTACGGGAGAAAGAGACTTGGGGGTCATCATTGACCACAAGATGAACATAAGCCTGCAATGCGATGCTGTGGCTAGTACAGGAAGCAAAATGCTGGCTTGCATCCATAGATGCTTCTCAAGCAAATCCCAGGACATCATTCTCCCCTTGTACTCGGGCTTGATGAGGCCGCAGCTGGAGTACTGCGTCCATTTTTGGGCTCCACAATTCAAAAAGGACGTGGGGAAGCTTGAGAGATTCAAGAGAAGTGCCATGCACGTGATCAGAGGTCAGGAAAGCAGACCTTATGATGACAGGCTGAGAGCCATGGGGCTCTTTAGCCTGGAAAAGAGCAGGCTCAGGGGTGATCTGATGGCCACCTGTAAGTTTATCAGGGGTGATCACCAGTACCTGGGGGAACGATTGTTCACTAGAGCGCCCCAGAGGATGATGAGGTTGAACGGTCATAAACTCCTGCAACACCGTTTCGGGCTGGACATAAGGAAGAATTTCTTTACTGTCCGAGCCCCCAAGGTCTGGAACAGCCTGCCATCGGAGGTGGTTCAAGCACCTACATTGAACACCTTCAAGAGCAAATTGGATGCTTATCTTGCTGGGATCCTGTGACCCCAGCTGACTTCCTGCCCTTTGCGCAGGGGGCTGGACTCGATGATCTCCCGAGGTCCCTTCCAGCCCTAATGTCTATGAAATCTTTCTATTGGCTGAGCTTATTGCACACACTAGGGGCTGTTTGCCCTATTCCTTCCCTACTTGCCAAGCTCCCATCTCCTACTATTTGAGGGACTCCCTGCAGTTTCCCCAACCTCTCTCCCACTAAGTTAATCAGGTTCTATACAGAGAGACAAAACTAAGATGTGCCTTCAAGCTGCATGTAAGGTTTTTGCCAGATTGGTCAAGTAAGGTAAGTAATGTGCAGTTACCTTGAAGAGAACTCATTAGAAAAACTTTAACTTAAAGCAAATACATGTAAGGGCTTCTTGATGCTATAAGAAAGAGTAGTTTGCTTTTTCTTGAACTCCCCTCTTGGAGTCTCATGGCTGAACAACAAATATATTTTCTATCCTGAAAATATATTGCATTTCAATATTCTTTTTCCCTGTTTGGAGAGCACTACAGGCAAGGTTAAAATTTTTGGAGTATCTCAAATTAGTTCTCTAAATCCAGAGCCAAGCACTTCTCTAAGAGTGGCCTACTTTCCAGCAGGGCTGAGCTGCAGCCCACAAATCTCATTAAGTTGATGGGAGCAGGGGATATTCAACTTCACCTTTGACAGCCAAGCATCATTGCTTTATATGCCTGAACATGGATTCTAGAGCTTTACTTTAGGTACCTGGTTTTGAAAACATTGACCATAGTCTGTCTATTGAACTTGTTGGGAAAGCAGGTGCATCTTAAAATGTTTGCATCTTCCTCATACCTCATCCCATGCTACTACTTCTAAGTAACAGTTCCAGTTTTCCAAATGTGAGGATTTGTTTTCTGGAAGTGCGTGTTTAGCATCCTGTAGGTGCACATCAAGAATACACATCTTGGGTAGACTCCTCAGCCTAGTAAGGACTGGGGTATCCTAACAGGCCTTTTAAGACTTATTAGTTGACAGATATACTTCACCAAGAAGAATTCAATGCTGTATACTTCCTGAAGTCCACAGGAGACAGTCCCCCTTCCCTCTTCCATTTATCCCTTCCCTGCTGTAGCTTTCAGGAGATCAAAGTGTTGCGCTGTGGGGTCAGGCCAACTCAGGATCTCAATATGGTACTGTTAGACAGGAGGGTGTGTGCACGTATACAAACACACAAATCAATTAGATGCATGCATGCACACACACACTACTAGCTCAGGCACATACACATTCAAACCAGCCTAGGCACATGCATACCTATCACCAATTCAAGCACACACACCGTACACCCCAGAAGTTAGACCCAGATCACTAATTTGTATATCATGCGCACAATGACATATATATACACACACACACTCACTAGTTCACATACATACAACCCACCTACACATAGGTAAGTTCCTAACTTGGATAGTACAGTGTGTATGTATGCACTTGGGGTACCTGAGATACTTGGGGTAAGGTTAAGGTGAGAGTTAAAGTGTAGAGAGTGAAAGTTGCCAGAACCAGGATTAGAACCAGTGAGCTACAGAGAAGCTGGATGAGGATTGAGGCTTGAGTTTACTTAAGGTAGACTGGGGCTGGAAACTGAGGCAGATAGCTGAGATATTGCAGGGGGCAGATAAGCGGTGGCAAGGAGGAGACAACCAGGAAAGAAACTGAGGCAGAAACCTGGTTGCTCAGGGGAAAAGGAAAAGGCAGTGGGGATAAGGCAGTGGCAAAGGAACAGGGGGTTTGGAGGCAGAGAGGAGCTCAGGACAGGTGTTGGAGGTGGCAGTGAGCCAGAAGCAGGAGAGGGAGAAATGAGGAAGTTAGAGGGGCAAGGAGCAGAGATTGGAGCACGGTCAAACCATAGTAAAGCAAAACCCAACTTAGGGGTCCAAATATCAGTTTTATTAAACAGACAACACACTACACAGCCCCATGAAGTTATTGGTTCTCACTCTCTCAGGTGTGCACATGCGCGCGCACACATGCATTCACAATGGCAGCAGGAGAAAGAGACTCAGTAGAAGGGTTGGAGTCCAGGTAGGGAAGAGAAGCAGAGTCCAAGTCCTTGGTTGAAGAGGGGGTGGGGAGTGACAGCTACCTATCCAGGCTGGAAAGGGGTCTTTGTCAGTAGGTGTTGTCCAGAGGGGGGTCACCGGCAGGGCCCCTGTGTGGATAGATGGTGTGGCATGGTCTGGTCCAGATGGAGAGGGCATCCCAATGGGTCTGTCTTCACTGCCCCTTTTTACAGGGGCATATCTTGTGTGACCCTAGTGACAGGAGGCATGCCCAGGCAAAGGTCAGCCCCTGGTGTACTGAGCATGTGTGCTCCATGCAGGGATGTGCAGCTTTGGGTGTTTGTAATGGTTGCGTACAATGGTAGAGTTGCTGGTTCTACAGGGTCTTTTGTCTTTCAAATGCTGTGTTGTTGTCTGTGTTCCTGGGTGAGGTCTGTGGTTCCTGGATGAATCAATGCGAGGTGATGGCCTGGTTGTTACAGGCCATTCAGTAGAGGCCTGCTACCATTGTATTTCAATCATTCCCAATCACTCTCATTCATCTGGGAACCAATTTACATGGGAGGGGTACATGAATCATACAGTTGCAACACAGAGGATGCCCCGGCAGAGGACACAAGATGGAGGCTTGACATAAACTTGACATGACTTCTGCTAACTTACATATATAGGCCTAAAACAGTAGGCACAATATAAAAGCAGTAAAAACATAATAATTATCACTTATAAAACAGTGGGTATTGATATTAAAATAGCAGGGAACTTATTTGCAAAGAGGGGAGAGAAAAATAAAACTTACTACCTAAAATAAAATGTTAAACCTTATCCTACATCTTAGCTTACTTATACTTATCGATGGGGAATAGAGAGGGAGAGAAAAAGTCAGAAATGGTTGGGGAAGGGGAAGGAATGCATTTTAAAATAAATAAAAAAAGAAAAACTGGGGGTTTTGCTACAAAAGGAATCATTAGAATTCTAAATTCCCAAAGAAATCCATCTCATTTTTGGCTGACCACCATTATTTTATTTACTAGAGGCAATAGC
Source organism: Crocodylus siamensis (assembly GCF_052110815.1). Classification (NCBI taxonomy): domain Eukaryota; kingdom Metazoa; phylum Chordata; order Crocodylia; family Crocodylidae; genus Crocodylus; species Crocodylus siamensis. The sequence continues at coordinate 259,726,142 of NC_143395.1, read as the reverse complement.
CTGCTGTCACTCAGAAAATAAAATTAAGTTGGTACGGCACAATGTTTCTAAGGAGCACAAGGCCATATTGCACTGAACTTGCCACTTACAGAGCTCAGGGCATTCTCATAAGAAAATCGCTAGCTACTCTGGTCATAAAGAAACTACTGATGTGCAGTTACATAGTGCCACTGTGAAATAAGTAAGTGTGTTTAAAGATGATCAAGAGTCAATGCTGACTGTTTCAGTACTGGGCTTAGCCAGTGTTAGGTGGGATCCCCCAAGTTTCAGGTCTAGGTCTTGGCATCTTGAGTCTTACAGCAGGTGCTGCACCTTTCCTTAGGCGTACATGAGCTGTAACTTGGGCTTTTGTTGTAACTGATGGACTATTCAATACAGTTTTAAGGCTACTGGTTCTAAAGGAGCCTAACTAACTTCATCTGTTCTGTGTGGGTTTTTGTACTCTATCCATCACCAGTGCATAAAGGCCTGTGGTTGAAATAATGCTGTATCAGGCAGTAAAGTAGCTGCTGCCAACCTGGATCTTTCCTTGGTGTTTGATGTAACACTTGCTGAGAAACAGATGAAAAGGACTTTGTTTCTCACACTAACCTGGTTCTTCCTTAAGAGAACTGTTTACAGATATGGTGACTGTGCAGTCAGCTTGTGCACATGGACTGGCCTCCTGTGTCTTCTCCAAACTCTCCTTCCTGTAACCTGTGCTCATCCCTCCAAGTTGCTGCACTTGCCAAGTACAGTGGTACATGGACAACTTTGATGGGATGGAGGTAAAACATGTATTGGTTTGACATTGCTTTTTCTTACTGTTCTGAGTGAAGGACTGCCTCTGTCATCACAATGGCAGAACTATCACGGACCACAAATCTGATGCAATTAAAAATGTCTGTCTTTCCTCATTCTCTCAGCATGCTAATTACACTCTTGTGTTGTCGGTATTTTTAAATAAAACTGCACACACTCAGGAAAAGGAACTGGCTATACGGTGCCTAGGGCAACAGAGTTCTGATCCTGATATGGGCCTCTGTAATATGGATAGCAAACAGTAAAAATGACCTAGAGGGTGGAGCAGAATATGTTAATCTTATGTGAGACTGATCTCAAACTAGGAGAGACTGTAAATATGCTGGAGGATAGGATTAAAATACAGCATGAACAGGCTAAGTAGACATGGATTGAAATCCATAAAAGGAAATAAAATCAAATGTAAAGTAGCTGATGTCAGAAGGAGTCAGCAAATACACAAATGTAAATGAAGACTGATTGGTTAGGCAAACATGCTGCACAGAGAGAGCTAGAGGCTATAGGAGATGATAAACTGGGCTTTGGGGTTGTATTAACTACAGTCTGTCATGTGAAGTGAGGTAATTATTCTAGTACTGGTTCAGCTTCTGGTTAGCCTTCATGTGACCATAATTTTAAAGAGACAGACTCATTAGGCAGATTTCAGAGGAAAAGTACATAAAAAATATATGACAAAAGCTCAAAGCAGGGGGTAAGAGAATAGGGCATGTCCAGCAAGGAGAAGAGATGGTGGAGGGGTGGCGTCCAAATGCCATGCCAGAAAGGGGAGAAGGATCAATGTTTCCCAGGAGCTAAGAAGCAACAGGCTAAAGATACAGCAGGGAAATATAGGCCAAATGTTAAAAAGCTTATGGCAAATTCTGCTGTGCCAAAGCAAATATGCTTCTATAAGTAAAGGGTTAAAGGGTTCCACTGGTCATGAAGCTACTCAGGGACAGAGTATAAAAGGAAGGGAAAGCAAGGGGCTGCTTCCCCCTCCTGCCCTCTTCTTGGCTGAAGTGGGGAAAGCCTGTGGGGATTATTGCTTAGCATTTTTCAGGGTGATTTGCTTTTAGTTTTGCAGATAATAAAGCAAGCTCTGCAGAAAGGCCCTCAAAAAGATAAAAGACTAGAGCTTTCTCTTATTTTTTTTTCTTGTTCTTTTTCTCTTTTTCTAAGGATGCACGCAGAAGAGCAGCTCCCTGTTGTAACTCCTGGTGCTTTGCAGGAAGTGGTATGAGTTACAATGATCCCCAGACCCAACAGATGCTCACTGTTGAGTACCAGGGGGTGGCAGATTGAACTGCGGTTTAGAGTGGCTGTGAGCTTGCAAGTGCTCTCCCTAGCAATGCCTCTCCTCCCTCCCAGCCCCAGTGCTGTTTTCAAAATGGGAGAGGGGGAAAGGGAACAGAGGGAGCTCATTCAGAGGGCTGGCCAACTGGCACTAGAGGATGGGCCACATGGCTTGGAGCCCCCACCATGGTACTCCAATCCATCTGCCCCACCCTCCAGTGTCGGCTGAAAAAGCCCCAGACCAAACTCCCTCTGCTTCCTTTCCAGTCTGAAGACAGTGCTGAGAGCAACTGAGTCGTGTAAGCCAAACCCTGCTCCTGGCGCATGCAGACGCAAGTTACTGAAGGCACTCCATTTTGGAGTGTCTTCATCAGACCCCCTCATGTAATGAGGGTTCAGATTGTCATGGGATGGGGCCCCTTTTAAGCACTCTGCAACCATTCACTTGTATTTGGTCGAACTGCAGAGCACCTTCAGGGGCCAGCTAGGGCAAAAATTGTCACTTCTGTCTGCACCTTCAGTGGTTAAATCTCTTGGTTTGATTTTCACCCATTTTGACTTGCACCTTGTCGATTCCATTGTGGTACACTAGAAATACACAGGGTATAAACCAGGTAGGGCCAGGCCCTACAATTACAGTTGACGCTAAAGCCACGTGAAGATGAAACAGTTACCAAAGGAACTTGTGAAATTCCTGTCATTGCATATGTTCTTAGTGGCCTTTTCGGAATGGGTTAGCTGTAAATTTAAAACTTCAGCTGTGGTTTTGGGGTGACATACCAGAGATTCCTTTCCCTCTGAATGTTTATATAAATGGCCTTGTTTGTCATGGGTCAGTCAGAAACTTGATGCTAATATTTGTGTCTTTGTGCTGTGGTGCCATAGTTTCTTTATGTGCTAGTGATGTCGTCACTAAGATTAATAACAGCAACCTCATTGTGAATATGCCTGGAAGCTCTTTGCTAGATCAAGGTTTGACTGGAAATGCCCTTTACTTTATTTCATTCAGAGGCAGTCAGTCGGAAAATACAGTTTTGTTGTGGATTTTTATCCTTTTTTTCCCTACCTATTGCACTAATTTCCTTCCTTTTTCTTGTTAACTACTATATTGTATAACTTGAGGCCTTTGTGTTAGTTACAAATATCAAACTCTAGAACAGGGGAGAGAGAGAGAGAGAGATACCTGCAATATGCAGCGGATACAAAATAGTAGGAGGATCTTAGTGGGGGATACTCTGGTGCAGACAGTTTTCCCAGGTAAGGCACATTCACACATGCAGGCATGTGCGCTTGCAGCAGCTCAAACAGAAATGGTGCAAATTTAACCCAGGCTTTTTGCTTCAGTGCACATGCCTGGACATGCACTTTGGTGGGAGGCAAATTGTACCACTTGGGGCAAAATTGTACCACTTGAGGCAAAATAACCCTGCCCAGTTCCTCCCAGATCTACAGCCAGGGGGAGCTAGAGACTGGGGCAAGCACCTGTCCTGGCCCCATCAGTACAAAAGGCTGCCCTGGCAAGTAGCTCAGGGCTACTCACTCTTAAGAGGTTTTGGGTGGCAGGACCTGCTCAGTGAGGGCGTGGCTGGGGCACCCACTGGCTGAGTCTGTACTCTACCCCCATTCTACAAGCCACTGGGGACCTCAGCTGGCAGCTTCTCCATGGAGCCATCGCCACAGGTGTGTATATGGCTAGCTTCACAGACACCCCACTTTCCTGCCCCTTTTGCGGGCAGAAGGAGACCTTGGCGCACATGACCCTCAAGTGCGCCAGTCTGCAGCCCCTCCACCTCCAGAACCTTCTCCTGAGGTTCTGGTTGAATTTCACCCCCCACCTTTTTGTTTTTGGTCACCCCATCCATGGCCCCACCAAGTCCCGGGACCTCCTGGTCAACTTCCTCCTGGTCCTGGCCAAGTGGTCCCTGTATTTTACCAGGAAGGAGGCTCTGGTCAAGTAGGTGCCCAGAGACTGCAGGGCCACTTTCCTCTCACTTGTCCATACATGTTTCCAGGCAGAGAACTAGTGGGCGGCATCCACTGGCTCTTTAGATGCCTTTAAGGTGGATGTAGCCCGGGGGGCTCAGCTCAGTGTCCCCCTCAGGCACACTTATTTTCATATTTTGACCCTTTGATCCTCACAGTGCTCCTATCCTGTTTTTGCTTTTGTTGTCCCAAGAAATTAGCATCTTTCACCCTTTTGCCCCACAAACAGGCTATTAGTTAACTGGGTGGGCCTTAAGGCCTATGTTAATATTGAACATACAGATAGATAGGAGCTTCTGGGGCCCAGCCAATTGGTATCTGGGGACACTACCCCTTGTGCCAGCTGGACTGCTCAAACAGACCTGAGAGTTCCCTGTGCCCTTTACCAACTGCAGCAGTCTGGCAGTGGGAGCTGCTGCCTGGCTGTGTCTTGCTGTACACCTGTGACAGCATGTGGCCTCAACACTGGATGCCTGCCAGCCCCAGATGTGGACAGCATGGCCATTAAAGGCATCTGCACCTTTGGGCCAGCTGCCAGTGGGCTGTGGCTGCACAGTTGGACTTTGTGTGGCATTACTGCCATGTGTACCACTACTTGGCCATCTGGGCAGCTATTGCCTGGAAGATATTCCCATGTGGTGGCTTGCTTTGAACTGTCAAAGCATGTCCTCCTGGCCCCAAGTGGCCAGGAGGTCATCCACCTCCAGTTGGGTCCTGGGTGCCAGCTCTGAGCAGGCTCCTTTGCCTGGGTCCTGTCACTTGCCTCCAGAGCAGGAATTCTGCTGTTCCCTATTTAAAAGCTGCAAAATCCCTAATAAAAAAAAATCCCAAAGTCACTGTTTAAAATGCACCAAAATCCATGTTCTTCCACAAGTAAAACAAAAGACCACTAGAGATCTATATCTAGAGAGAAAGGGAGATCAAATTAGTTGGGCAATGTTTTACTGATATATTTACAATTTTAAAGCAATTTAGAAGCCTATTGGTGCCTCCATCATCATAATAAATTCTAAGTATCTATACAGTTTGGCATTGGCATTGACTTTTGGCTTTTTTTGTCATTAGAAAAATTAGAGCTGGCCCTACCCCCTTTGCTCACCAGGATGTGTAGCGTTGAGCAGCACTGATATACCAGTGCCCTGCCCCTCACCCCAGTACCCTCATTCCTGACCCACAGGGCCAGAAATGTGGGTGAGGGGTTGTAGGAGCGGCTTCGGGGTGTGGAGTTTTGTGGGTGGATTATGGGGGGACTGTGGGTGTGGAGGGGCATATGGGGGGAGCTGCTCAGGAGGGGTGGGTCCAAACGTCAAACCCAACCCACAGCCCCCCAACAGGGGGCACATGCCCCCCTGCAGGGGATACTGCTCTCTACAGGGCCCACATGCCCCTCGCTCGCTCCTCCAGCTCCCCCAATTGCTGCCCCGCCTGGCTCCAGTGTCCTGGCACTCAAAAAACAAGAAACCCCTGTATTCACCGGCTGTAGCAGCAGATGTCAGGGCCACTGGAGCCTCATGGCAGAGCCTTCCTGCACAGCAGGAAGCATCAGGGATCAGCCCCAGCTGCCTGGCACCCATGCTGCAGCTGTTTCATTGCACAAGTGTTGTGTGGCTTGGCAGGGCACTGTGCGGTGCTGAATGCCATCTGGGAGCTCAGGGCTACTGGGGCTGAGTGGCGCCATGATCCAGATGAAAAGCTGAAGTCACGACGAGCTCCCAGACAGCACACGGCACTGCTTGGTGCCCTGCCAAGCTGTGCAGCACCTGTGCAATCTGACAGGAGCAGCACGGGTGCCAGGTGCCTGGGGCTGCTCCCCGCTGTCCCACACATGTGGGGGGGCTGAGGCCCCAGCGTCTCTGGCCGCTGCTACAGCCAGTGAATGGGGGTTCTTTTTTTGTTTTGTTTTGTTTTGTTTTTTTGAGTGCTGGGATGCTGGCAGCAACTGGGGGGCTGGGGCTGGGTAAGGCAGTGATTGGGAGGGCTGGGGCCAGGTGGGGAAATGATTGAGAGGGCTAGGGGAACAAGCAGGGGGTGGGGCTGGGCAGGGGAGTGAGCTGGGGCTGCACGCAAGTCCCCCCATGGTCCCCTCCCTTCTCCCCTACCCCCTACTTATCCCGCATGGAGCCTGGGTCTAGGTCCCAGCAGCTGGCACGCTGCTTGCCCTGCACAGGCAGGCAGTGTGCTTCAGCAGTGGGGCAAGGGCCACCCATAGAGATGCTCTAGCTGGTTACCAGAGCGTCTCTGTGGAGGACCCAAGCATTTGGCTGCCTAAGGGCATGGTCCAGGATCGTGCCTTGCCCCGCTGTTTCACAGTGCTTTTTTTTTTTCTTGAACCCTGGATATCCAGGGGTCTAATTTTGCCCCCATGCTGCAAATTTTTAGTGCAGGGAACATTTCCCCCCCCCCCATACATGTGTCTTCCAGCATCTCAAAGGGGTTTCCAAGAGGCACATGCGCGCTTGTCTGGATTCACCCATAGAGGGAGCTAGACTTAGCCAGCCTAGTGTTGACACTATGTTGCAACCAGGCCTGAGTGTGGAAAAGTGCCTTAAGACTACCTCTGCCCATATTTCACCAGGGCTGTGGCTTCTGAGAATTTATGCATTTATTCCAAGCATGAGAGTTTTTCTGTTTGGCAGTGGTAGGGCTGTAATCAAAGCGATGGTGACTCTTAGTGTTTGGACACTTTTGAGGCAATGACTTCCCTACCTTTTTAAGGCTAATATAACAGTCCTAAAAACGTTAATGTTGGTAAAAAGGAATCTTCCATCTGATCACGCTACCCCATATGACAACTAGCAATCACTCTGGGGCCCAGGTTCTTGCAGGAGATCATTTTTATGCAGTTCCAGTTGTCTTTGAACAACAGGCATGTGCTTCTGACCTATCCTCCCCCAGAATTGTTGTGTCTGAGAAATAAAACCACTTCTTATCCCAGCCAAAACTCTAATAACAATACTTAAATATAACATGACTAGAGAGAATTTGTTATCCATGTTAGTCTGAAGTCAGACATAAGGCAGCTAGTCTCTAAGTGCATCTCTATCCTGCCTTCTGCCCTAAAAATAACATGTGTTCAAGTCCTTATAACCAGTCTCCTAACTAAACCTATTTAAAATGTTCCATTTAATCTCTGTGATGCCTCATATGGTCACTTGGACTTGCAGGTCTTCCTTGACATCGGTACTACTATTGTCAAAAGACTTTATGTCTATCTGTTTTGGCAATGCTGTGTGCTGGGGCTCAACTTTCTCCAGCTCCTGTAATTCTTCTTGGAAACCTTCTCAAGCAAAATGGCAGACACCATGTGCTCTGTGTTCATCTCTTCTGGAAGTGGTTGTTGTTCATTCCCCTTTGGTATATGTTTCTTCAGAATAACAAAATCCTTCTACTGCAGGGTAAGCTCATGTAACATTGCTATTGTTCATGACAATTGATTTCCATCAGAGATGCACACTATGTGGTATTTATGAAGTGGTGGCAGTTCCTGAGACCCCAAGTTATGTTGTTGTTTCTCTTGTTGTTATATCTAACCTTGTTATAGTTCACCAAATCCTGAGATCTTCTGACATCAGCTTCTTTCATTACAGTTATTCAAACTCCTGTTTTTCAGGGTCTGACTCCATAGTGTTTTCAGTAGATGCTTTATTATTTCAACACTATGTACAAGGCATGAGAATAATCATCTAGATTAAGAACACACAACTTTTTTCTATTCAATGGAAAAGAATCATTATCTACTTTGCTTCTGGTTCTAATTTTTCCTATGTCACCAACACTGGTACTTTTGCTTGACTCTGCCTTTGTTTTTGGTATGCATGACATGCCTTGGCAACTTCCTCACTATCACAGTTCATTTGAGGCCATTGTAAAATGTCTCTAGATTTTGCTTAGATTTCTCAATTCCTAAATGACCTTCCACATATCCTTTCTAATGTATGTTTCTATAACATCTTTGACTTCTGGTTTCTTTAAACAAAATCCAGTACAGGGCTGGGAACATGCTACTTTAGACCCCCTGGGCTAATAGCTTTATCCACTGTCTTCCCAGTTTTCATCCTGAGCTACTGTTCTGGCAATCACAGTTGATGTTGAATTTTTCTTCTTCTTTTTTTAAGGCTCATCTAGTCTTGGAGAAAGCCTGTATAATAGCTAGTTCTGTCACTTGCTCCATTCACTCTTGAGAAGGCCTCTACAACCAGTAAATCTCTCCCAGGCTTTAATTTGATTTACAAACCATATATTTATAAGTAGCGGGGAGCTGCTGCTTCTCCTCAAACTTTCTGCATTCTCAAGGAACACTACATTCCTACCCTGCTTTTTTGGCACTAGTAATAAGTGGTTTGTGGTTTAGTTTCAACTAACATTGGCCCCACATAAATACAAGCACACAACCTTTTTTTTGAACCTATTTATGAATGCCAAAGCCACCTCCTCTCTTGTAGCGTATTGGGACTACATGTTGTAGAAATCTCTGATGCATAAGCTACCAATCCCCAGCTTTAAGCTGTAAGAGAACTGTGCCAATGCCCCCTTGAAGGTATTGGAACAGATAATTTAGTTTTTTCACTTGGTCTTAGATCTTAAGGATAAGGATTTTTTTAGCTCAATTGAACTCCTTTATTTAGAACTGCACCCCATGTCTCTTGCACAACAGTGGTCTTTGATTGCTGGTTTGAGTAGCTAGTCTTACAACGTAACCTTCTGACTGACTGCTTTTTTCAGTGTAGTGTAAGAGTGATGGTCCAGAAATTACACGAAGCAAGAATTTCTTAGGGTGATATCTTTTTATTGGGCCAACTATGTAATTAGGATAAAGTTAGACAAGCTTTTGAATGTAAGACGTTCTTTTTCAGGTCTCCAATTACAGGAAGCCAGGCACAGCAAGTGAAACACAGCATAGGGAAAGGTCTGAGATGAATTCTCAGGGGTAGTTTCATAGTTTCATAGTAGCTAGAGTCGGAAGGGACCTAGGTAGATCATCTAGTCCGACCCCCTGCCTTAGCAGGAAAGAGCACCGGGGTCAGATGACCCCGGCAAGGTGCTCATCTAACTTCCTTTTAAAAATCCCCAGGCTAGGAGCCTGCACCACTTCCCCTGGAAGCTGGTTCCAGGCCCTAGCCACCCTGACTGTGAAGTAGCGCCTCCTAATATCTAATCTAAACTTACCCTCCGCCAGTTTGTGACCGTTATTCCTGGTCACTCCTGGCAGCGCACGGGGGAACAGGGACTCCCCCAATACCTGCTGATCCCCCCTGACCAGTTTGTAGCAGGCCACAAGGTCCCCCCTTAACCTTCTCTTGTGGAGGCTAAACAGGTTCAGGTCCCGTAGCCTATCCTCATAAGGCCTGCCCTGCTGACCCCTGATCATACGAGTGGCCCTCCTCTGAACTCTTTCCATATTGTCCACGTCCCTCTTGAAGTGTGGCGCCCAGAACTGGACGCAGTACTCCAGCTGCGGCCTGACCAGTGCCGCATAGAGGGGGAGGATCACCTCCCTGGACCTGCTCGAGATGCATCTGTGGATGCATGACAGGGTACGATTGGCCTTCTTGACTGCCTCCCCACACTGCCGGCCCATGTTCATCGTGGAGTCAATGACGACTCCAAGATCCTTTTCCGTCTCCGTGCTGGCAAGAGGGGAGTTCCCCAACCTGTAAGTGTGGTGCCGGTTCTTCCTCCCCATGTGCAACACCTTGCACTTATCAGTGTTAAACCCCATCCTATTCTCATCCGCCCACCGTTGCAACCTGTCAAGGTCAGCTTGTAGCCTATTGCACCCTTCTAGTGCACCCACATCCCCCCACATCTTAGTGTCATCAGCAAACTTGAACAGGGTGCTTTCTACCCCCTCATCCAAGTCACTGATGAAGATGTTGAACAGTGCGGGCCCGAGGACCGAGCCCTGCGGAACCCCACTGCCCACGTCCTTCCAGGTCGAGAAGAACCCATCCACTACCACCCTCTGGGTGCGGCCCTCCAACCAGTTGGCAACCCATTTGACCGTGTGGGCATCGACACCACAGTCTCCTAGCTTTTTGATGAGGACAGGGTGAGAGACAGTGTCGAAAGCCTTCCGGAAGTCCAAAAAGACTACATCCACAGCAACCCCTGCGTCTAATGATTTGGTGACCTGATCGTAAAAGGCCACCAGGTTGGTCTGACAAGACCTGCCACTGGGTAGCAGACTCAAGATTAGCTACAGAAATGAAGCTGGTTGCTAGGAGAACAAGGTCTATCCAAAGGGGCAGGCAGGAGTGGGGAGCTCAATCTTGCTATCCCTATGTGGAAAGAATTCAGCAGTTGGATAAACTCATAATAAGCCATAAATTCAATATCAATGTTTGGTCCTTGGCTCTTAGTTCTTAGTGTCCAGCTAGCATCTGAATTTTTGTTCCCTAGTTTGCCTTAAAACTGTTGGGTAGATTTCCCCTGAGCACAAAGATAGTGAGGTCAGAGATGGAGTGGTTGCTGTGTGAGAAATGTGCTCCTAATGGTGAGTGTATGTGTCTGTCCTTTTTTTTTTTCCCTTCGGTGAGAGTTCATTCTCTTGCATAGCTGCTGTTTAGTTTGCCCTTTTTTGCTGGCGCTCCTGACTTTTAGGTATGGAGTTCAGTGCAGTGCAATTGAAATTGCTTCTTTTTGTCTTCCATGCTTCTAGCTGCTCCATTTTTCCCCTGAGTCTATTGTTGTAAATTTCTTTTTACTCCTGCTCTCCCAGGATGCTGGAACCCAATGCATTTGGGAGAAGATCTCTCAGCAACATAGCTCTAGTTGCTTGGATTTAACAGAATGTGAGCTTTTTACTGCACCCTCCTCCCTCAAATTTCCTGGGAAGCCAAACCACTGCCAAGACTGATACCCAGCCTCTCACCCCAGCCATGCATCTTGCACTGGTAGCCTATTTGGTGTTGATATTTCAAGACAGGCTCTCCTGTTTCCAAAACTCCTTTTTAGTTTCCAGGGCCTCCAGACCTGCTTTGTCTGACTCCCTCTCCTTTGCTTTGGAGAAGGACTCAAACCCAGCAAGATTCCACTGTATCCTCAGGTTCCCTTCAAACATGAGGCCTGTTTTTCCACCTCTTGGCTTATGCAGACTCTTACCTTGGTCCAAAACCTCACATTCACTGCATGATGTCCACACAAGGTATCAAACAGAATCTGGTTCAAGAGGCCTGTCACTGAAGCAATGTATGGGATCAACTTTGTTACAGGGCTACAATCAGCTTGCAAGTTTATCAGGGGTGACCACCAGGATCTGGGGGAACATCTGTTCACCAGAGCGCCCCAAGGGATGACGAGGTCGAACGGTCACAAACTCCTGCAAGACCGTTTCAGGCTGGACATAAGGAAGAATTTCTTTACTGTCCGAGCCCCCAAGGTCTGGAACAGTCTGCCAGCGGAGGTGGTTCAAGCACCTACATTGAACACCTTCAAGAGTAAATTGGATGCTTATCTTGCTGGGATCTTATGACCCCAGCTGACTTCCTGCCCTTTGGGTGGGGGGCTGGACTCGATGATCTCCCGAGGTCCCTTCCAGCCCTAATGTCTATGAAATCTATGAAATCTATGAAATGGTATCTCTACTGACCCGAATGTTTTGTGTTCTGACTGGGCCGAATGCTCAGGTTACCTTACAAACATAATTTAGCTTGAAAGAATGGAGGGGAAGCATGGAGGCATTGCCTGCTTTGTCAGGGTTGAGAGGCTTCCCTTTTGGGAAAGCAATAAGCTGTTTCCCAGCATGTGATTGCATAGGAAGAGATGTGCACATGTCTGCTCTCATTTGTAAAGCCCGCATGAACTACAGGGCATTGGCATGCCTGTGAATGAAGGAGCTTTATTCTGCCCCATGACCTACTTCAAGCAAAGTTACAGAAGATAAATGGACCATGCAGGGTAGAACACCAAGTCACGCTAGTATGAGTCAAGCATTCCCCTCTGGTATTGGAGAGCAGGGTTGAAGAGCAAAACAAAGACAGATGCATCAACAGCCGAAAGCATTTTTTTATTACTTTCTTATGCATGGCAGTAGCCCAGGAGACCTACGTTGAGATTAAGTGGTGGTATATCACCTGGAGGTGAAGGGGAAGCAAAGAAATGGATGGAGAAATGTCCCTCTGCTTCCATGGACACAAATGAGTTAAGGGCTTCATTAGATTATCTTCCCTACATTCACTTGCAGCTAGCATCATGAAAACTCTTAATAAGTCAGTAATAAAGAAACAGGAGATGTATTGAATCAGTTACAATGGTCGTTAGATATCTGAGAGAGATTCAGGTTGTAGGGGGAAAAAACTCCAATAAAGGAGAGTATTGTTAGGAAGGCTGGCAGTGGGACTATGTAGCCTTGCTTCAGAGTCACCAGTCTGACTCTAGACAAAATACATTAATAGTGATAGAAAATCTCTCTAAGGATGGCTGTTTAGCCTATGGAAAATTAACCAATGGTCTCTAGTATGCATGTAGATTGATAGTAACTAGATGGCTGCTCTATGTTTAATACAAACATGTAAACAAAATAACTATTACAGTTGTTACTGAGTTGGACTCTGTCTTTTAATATTCATGGGAATTCTTAAAACTGTATTTTATTTGTTGCCTTTCGTATGCAACAAACTGGGAATTCTCAAGGTCTTTCATATCATGGTTTTACCTCTTTAGAGGGAGCTGTTTTTCATAGGCCAGCCTTCCTTCTGTTCGACCAGGTAACATTCCCTTGGCAACCTCATCAGCTGCTTTTGAAAAAAGTAACATTGGGAAAGTCTTTAGTGTATCTTTTAGTTGTCTTTCACTGTGATTTAGCCCCTAGAAATAATGGAAGGAGATTGTGGGGGGTGGTACCTAAGTGTGATAATGGTATGCAGCAAAGCATAGCAGCTTTGTTGCATAGCAGCATGCCTCAAATAAGGAGAGAGCCATTTCCTAAACAAGAAGAAAGGTAAAATCATAAACTGTTCTCTCTAAGCAAATGCATAGAGCACTGTGTAAGTAAGATGGTTATGCTGCTTGCTCTCATGATGAATCCCTTTTGGAGCCCTGATTTAATTTTGGAACTAATTTCTTTAGCTATAATTACTGCTGAATCTTAGTAGAATTTTTCAAACAAGGTGGAGAACATCCACAGATATACTGGGCAGGAAAAAACAGAATGAACACAAACCTGTTAAGTTTTCAAGTTATACACCAATTTCTAACTGACTAGGTTTAGGAAGACACAATTCCTATGGGCAAGTTATTTTGTAACTGCTCAACCTGAGGTTCTTTTGCACCTTCCTCTGGCCCTGGCATTGCTGGAGACAGGTTCCTGCCTTAGACTGGCTGTTAGACCAGTCTGATGGGGTAATCCCTGCATTCTTGTTAGTGCTTGGTACACTGGCTGACTTGCCCTTGTGTGTGCACGCTGTACTTTTTCTCATGATATGAAGGAATTAATAAACAGCATGGGCATCCTCTCAATGTTTCTTGTATCTGAAGCACAATAGGAATGATCTTTTAGTTAGGGCTATTGTCAAAGATCACCAGGAGCAAGGTGTCCTGTACAGGAAGTCCTGTTCAAATATAGTCCCTTGTGCTTCAACACACTTCACAACAAAATGAACTGTTTATTGTAAGCTTAAGTTGCCAGTTTAGTTGGAATTATTAGGCCCTTGTCTGGGAGGCACTTGACTTATACTTTTGAAGCTGCTGCCCTACCTGGCTTCACTCACTGCTTACCCACTTCAGAACAGGTAGGGTAGGCAAGCTCCCTTATCTTGCTATGTGAGCTTTGTTGGCTAGGACCTCTTCCCAGCCCTTCAGACCACTACAGGACTAAGGCTTCATCTAGTACCAGCGTCCAAATGACTTCTCTGGGTAATGGTTGGAAGTCCAGATAGACTTCTCCAATTTCCGAGAAGACATTTTCCCTTCAGATGGGCATACAGGGCAGTGACATCTCCAGCAAGGGGAAGGGAAAGCCCCAGGTACTTGGTCATGGTTGTATTTATCGAGTGAAAGTTTGTCCTCCGTGGTCATGACATATTTCCTGTTGTGGCTTCCAGTATACTTTCAGTATGATATAAGGGAGGAAATAACTAATATTAAGCCAAAGCAAGCAAATAAAACGTGAAATTTGAATGCTGCAATTGCACTAGGATCCGACACGGGGAGTGGATACTGCCAATCAGATGTTGCCAGTTTTTAATTTGGCAGCATGTCATTTTTTTTTTTTTTTTTAATTTGGCCTGCCCATTAAGGCAAAGGATACGAGGAAACTGGCAGCAAGGGGAAAGGGATGCAGAGAAATAAGAATATTGCAGAAGAGATGCTTTGTTGCCAGTTACAAGTGCAAAAAATCATATGGCAGCTTAAAAACAATCATAAGATATTGAAACAAATACTAACTTTGGGTTCAAGATGATGTCTTCTGAATTTTTAGTTTTCAGGATTCAAGTTTTCACATTTTCCCTCTGCAGGTAGAGCTAGATTTCTTTCTTTCTTTCTAAAAGTGAATGCTAAGATTTTCATGTAGTCGGATGCATCCAGGAATGTAAGAACTATAAGCAAGGCTGAAAGCAAAGAACTCCATATTTTGAATGCCCTGATATAATGGCAAGACCCGTCACTATTAGAGATGTTAGTGTGACTGAAGCTTCAAACCAAGAGTCTTGTACATAATTATTCCTACCTAGATGAGTCCTAGTTTAGGCTAGGAAGATGAGATATTTCACTGTCAAGTTTCCAGTGTACATGCTGTCATCCTAAAATACTCTGAAGGGTAAGCCTGTATTAAGATGATCTAAAATACTGCATTATTATTGTATAAAACTGTAATTCATAATTCCTGTAGGGCATAAGAAACATAGGACATAATTTCTGCAGTAGCACACAGCATGCTGTAGAGCTCAGATACTAGATCAGTACTTGAGTGAGGTGACCTTTTTACAGCTGTCTTTCTTCAATCAAATGCAATTGAAAATGCAGGATGCTGTCCTTTATACATTGCTAAGATGATCCCTGTAGTCCATACCACTTCTGCTCTAGCGCTAGCTATGAAAAATGTTCTAATGAATCATGCATAATTCATTCATCTTAATTAAAATGTAAATTATCTTCAGTCTTCTTGTATAATTAAAGCAACATTGTGGGAATAGGTTTAAAGTTCTGTCTGGCATTCCTTTTATTAAAACAAACAAATGACACTTTGAGCTGGGCTTGAAGTAATACAGTTGATTATGGTGCGGGACAGATTTTAACTTCCAGAACAGGTTAGCTGGTTTGTCTCTCTCTAATGCTCAGCAGCATGTGCATAGTTTTGCTGTACATATTGACCTTAGCTGTTCTCTTAAGCGATAGGTACCTGTGTTTATTGCTTGGCACAGACAGGAAAATTATTAATAGCTAAATTTCACGAGAAAAAGAGTTCTCCAAAAACCTTCAACTAAGTTTCATGGATTGTTATGCTTAAAATAAATGCTCTACCTACCTAAAGGTCTCAGGGCTTGGTCCGAATCTTTCATAGAGCCCTTTTCTGTACCACTCTCCACAAAATAAATGAAAACCCTTTTGTACAAGGATGGGGTGGTAGGAAAGTGATAAATAAGGGATTTTTTTTTAACCGTTAGTGCTTTCCCGTACTTCATGCAATAAAAGCTTTTCTTTTCTTTTTTAATTTAAAAAAAAAAGAATTACTATTATTACAGGAAGGCCACCACACAAGTGTCTTGTAGCTATGGACAGAGGGGGAAGAACTCATTTTAGAGTAGAGAAAAATAAATAAGCTGCTTTGATTATTACTGTACATTGTGGGTAGCAGAAAGGGGAATGTTGCTCGGGGTCTGTCATCAAACTAAATTACAAGGGCTGAGTATACTTTAGTAGGCTTTTTGAATCTTTTCTTTAAGTGGGGAAAAAGGCACTTCCTTGAACACACACACACAGACACACACACACACACAGAGTACATCGCAACTCCGGGGAAAGCTTTGGAATTAAACAAATCTCTCTGAAATATGACATGAATGTGGTTTGCTCTGCCAGTGCCTGAAATCACATTATTCTCAAGTTAATGATACGTGCAGCTTTCCTGGAGGGTCTACCTGCTTTCTGCCATCACAAGTAACCCGACAACTTTGGAAATATGCAGGGAATTCTAAGAGGAGCTCCCCCCGCCAGGCAGTGATATGAAACTACTGTTGGATTAGAGGCAGCCAAGCTGGTGCGTGTATAACTCGGCTCCCACAACACCTCAGCCCATGACACAGGGCATCCCCTGGCTGACCTGGAGCAGCAAGCATTCCCTGAGTGAGCCTAGGGGAAAGGCTCCTCTGCCAGCTGATTTGTGAACCTGTCTGCTGAGGCCTTTTTGCAGTGCAGCCTGTCTGCCTGGGTGAGGCCTGGGAGGGGAACAGAGCAGCGGTATTGCTGCCATCTGCAGATTCCAGTGGACTGGAGGAAATGGAATCTGACATTTATTTCCTAAGCCATATTTCGAATGGTTCTCAGGGGCCCTGCTTCAATTAGGTTTTCTTTCATAATTCTTCACTGGTTGAGTCATGAGGTGGGGAATTTGAAGTAAGGGGTCCCTTGCAAGAACAAGGGCATAGTGCAAGCCTCATCTGCTGAAGCTTTGAGGTTTGAAGAGGCTGATGCACAAGGTACAAGCCGTTTCTTGGCATGGTTGTTGTGTAGGGGGCAGGGAAGGAACAGCCTGTTTAATACTAGAAAGGCAGCTGGGCAGTGGGGCCTCCTTTCAATGTCAGAGTCTTATTTGAAAGACAGCAGTTGAGCTGTTCTGACGTCAGCTCTGTCGCTGTAGGAAGTATCAAATTAAACTGATAATTATCTGCAGCACGTGCATGAATTACAAACCTTTTGATGTTCAGACTTGTATGTTTTGAGTTAATGGGCACATTTTAATCTGATCTTTTATAAAGATTTTTAGCATGGGCTGCTTTTGTTCCCCTGACAGTTTTATTAATTCAAGAAGATCTTCACAAAAAGCTGTCCTTCCTCTTTCTGGTTCCACCAGCCCGCTCTACGGCCCATCCAGGAGCCTTGCGCAGAGTGTTAAAATGGCAAGCTCTGTGTGTTGGGTCAGCGCTCAGACTTATTACAGAAATGAGCGGGAGCATATTTTATTTGTTGCTGCTTGTCAAGATCGTATCAATGAAACAGTTCTGGAAGGAAAAGCCCCTTCAACTCCAATCCTGAAATCAGGTGTCTTTAATGCAGCCCCTAATTCTTGTCAAAGGAGCATAGGTATGCTAGCCCTTTCAGGGGAGGTGTGACTTCCTGTTTGGCAGCCTCCAGAAGCAAGCCTTGCAACTCTTCAGTTTAATCCTCCTTGCAGAATGCAGGGGATAGGCCTAACCACAAAGACTTCCCCATCACCCCACCCACAGCAAAACACATGTACTAATACAATAGCACCTGCCATCTGCACTTCTGGAAATTCTTTCTTTATAGGCATTAGTCACAATCCCTCCCCAGCCCATTATTACAGCTCTTGGGCTTTTTTTTCCCCAGTGAAATAAGATTTACTGTTTTGTTACTATATTTTAAATCTATCTTTATTTTGTTAATTTTAAATATGTGTCTAATTTAAAATATTTTAAAGAATCTCTCTAACACACACACACACACACACACACACACACACACACACACACACGTTGAGGAGTTCGTGACCCCTTGCGGAGCTGTTCCCAAAGACACAGAGTCACTGTCTGTCTCAAAATTTATTCAGCATGCTGGGCACCCTGAGCGAACTCAGAGGCCCCGAATAAAACTGTTAGAGGCGATTTATAGTTTACAGACAAGATGTGCGTTCAGGTGGGAATTTTCCACTGTGAATATCAGGTCAGTGTGGGAAAACTCTTAATTATTTCAAAACTAGTTTTTGGCTACATGTTTGTTTTGAAATGATAACTAATAGGGAGGAAACTTACTTTAGACTTCAAAGTGAATAGGATTCGGTCATTGCAGAGTCTTATCAGCCTGTCCTTGGAGGCTGAGTCTGCGGTAGAAGTTTAACTGCTACACTATTATTTACGATCTTGTTAGTAAAATTTCTACAATTCCCCCCTTTGATCCTGGCCTTCAAAGGCCAGGATCACTTTCTACTACATTTGGCATATATTGTCCATTGATTGTTGGATTTCTGCAGCCAAAGGGGAGGTACACGATGAGGTTTTGTTGGGGTAAACACTGCAGGTTTCACGTGTGTGTGATGGATCCACGAATTCCTTTCGGCAATTTTGATTGCAGAGTGGGTGGTTAGTAGGACTTGGTATGGTCCTTCCCACGTTGGCTCTAGGCAACTTTTCCATCGCGGAACACGGACCCATACGTAGTCACCGGGACTGAAGGGGTGTATCTCGCAATCAAAGGGTACAGGTTTCTGAATGGCAGCATGGCACTGTAAAGAAGTAAGCTGCTTCTGCAAAGAAATCACATAATGGGTTAAATTCTCATCCCTCGCTAGCAATCCTGTAGCTGGAGGAAGGAAACTACGGGTAATGGGGGGTGGATGACCAAACAAAAGCTCATAGGGAGATATTTTAACATCAGCTCTAGGCGCGTTTTGCATAGCAAACAGTGCAAGGGGCAATGCCTCGGGCCACTTAAGCTGAGTTTCCGAACACACTTTGCCTAGAAGGGTTTTTAGAGTCCGATTTGCCCTTTCCACCCCTCCAGATGACTAAGGGTGATAAGGGGTGTGAAGCTGCCTAGTGATTCCCAACTGTGTGTAAATTGTTTGTAAGACCTGGGAGGTGAAGTGATCTTCTTGATCTGAGTCAAAGACTTGAGGTATGTTAAACTGGGGAATAATGTCCTTTAGAAGTGCACGAGCGACTTGCTAATGAGAGGCATGGGTGGCAGGAAATGCCTCCACCCAATGGGTGAGCTGATCTCGCACTACTAAGGTATATCTGTATCTTCGGCACCGGGGAAGTTCGATGAAGTCTATTTGCAGTCTCTCAAATGGTTGATATGCCCAAGGTCGGCCCCCAGGTGGGGCTTTTCTCTCTGGGCCAGAGTTGAATGCTGGGCAAGTGGAGCAGATGCTGGTCACTTGTTTAGCCACTGCATGTATTCCAGGGGCAAACCAAACTCGGAGAATGGTTTCAGCTATGGCAGTTGCCTCATAATGACCTTGCCCATGGACTATTTGGCACAGGGGCCGCTGTAATGTTTTAGGCAAGATGGGGCTGTCATTGCTAGTGTACCACAGTCTATCTTTTGAATAAGCCCCATAGAGACATTTCTAGTTGTCTTCTTCTCCTTTGCACGCTTGCTCATATCCTTCCAAGGCTTTGGGTGTCTCTTACACAGGAGCAAGGGCGTTGAGACTTAGGGGTTGCTGAGCAGCAGCTTTGGCAGCAGCATCCACCCGCTCATATCCTTTAGCCTCAGGCGTGCTCCCGCCAGTGTGTGCAACGACATGTATTACGGCTATCTGTCTGGGTTTCTGGATGGCTTCCAGGAACTCAGAAACCTGAGTGGAGTTTGCAATCTTTGCTCCGGAAGAAGTAATGAAGCCTCACTGTTTCCATAATTGCCAGGTGGAGTGGCAAATTCCAAATGCATACTGACCGTCAGTGTATACGTTTAAAGTCCTCCCGGTTGCTAGTTCACATGCATGAGTTAAAGCAATCAGTTCAGCTGCTTGTGCACTCAGCCGGGGAGATAAGGGCTTTGCTTCAAGGGTGTTGAAGTCAGTGACGACCGCATACCCAGTCCGACAAACTCCAGCTTCTATGTAGGAGGATCCATCTACACAGAAGACTAAGTCAGGATTGTTCAGGGGCACATCAGTGAGGTCGTCTCGGGGCTTTTCCATCATACGAATGACGGTGCAGCAGTCATGATGTGGCTCTCCATCCTCAGGATGAGGCAAAAGCGAAGCTGGGTTGAGGCTAGTACAGCGTGAGATGCGCACATTTTCGGCAGCTAGCAGAGTCACTTCATACTGGGCTAAACGCTGGTGAGAGAAGACTTGAGTCTTTTCTTTAGTCATTAGGGCTTCAATTTCATGAGGAACTCTGACTTCGAGGGGGTACCCCATGACTAGCTCTTTCGATCACTCAACAAGCAGTGCTGCCGCTGCAATGGCGCGCAGACAGCTGACTACCGCTTTTGCCACTGGATGTAAGGTGGCAGAGTAATAAGCGATTGGCCGTAGCTGAGGTCCCAGTTTCTGGGACCCAGGACTCCTGAAGCTACTCCCCCGTCTCTCGTGGACAAACAACACAAACGGCTTTTTGTAGTTGGGGAGTCCTAGAGCAGGGGCTTGTGATAGCTGGTGTTTAACTTGATGAAAAGCATGGTCTAACTCGGGGGTCCAGTGAACCACTTCAGTTTCTCTCTTCCGAGTGGTCTCTACCACAGGCTTAACCATCTCTCCATAAGCAGGGATCCATGGCCGGCAAAATTCAGCCACTCCTAAAAAGGCTCGCATATGCCTCTTAGTGGTGGGCTTTGGCAAGTCTTTTATAGCCTTTACCCTTTCATCAGACAATTCTCGCAGTCCCTCTGAGATCACATGCCCCAGGTATGTAACCTTCTTTTGGCAATATTGTAATTTTCTTGGGGATACTTTATGTCCTCTTTCAGCTAATCCTTCTAATAGTCTTCAAGTGTCCGTCCGGCAGCTTACCTGAGTCCGTGATGCTAGTAGTAGGTCATCTACATACTGTACAAGCACTGGATCCGAGGTAAGTATGATACCTTGTAAGTCTCTCGTCAGGATTTGGCTGAAGATAGTAGGACTCTCGGTGTATCCTTGGGGAAGTCGTGTCCAGGTTAAATGTTGTTTTCTCTTCCAAGTGAAGGCAAAAAGGTATTGAGACTGGGCTGCAACTGGGATTGAAAAGAAGGCAGCACACAAATCAATTACTGTGAATCGAGTGGCTCACCATGAGATGGAGGTAACAATAGTGCCAGGGGTTAGGAACTATGGCAGCTCTGGGAATCACATAATCTTTTATAGCACGTAAGTCTTGCACAAAACGATAAAGAGGCTTGCCATCCTTTCCTAATTTAGGTTTCCTGACTGGTAACACGGCGGTATTGCAAGGAGACTGACACTCCACTAAAATCTCTTTCCTGATGTATTCATCTATAAGGGGCTGCAAACCTTCTTCTTCTTCTTTATTCAGTGGGTACTGAGGCACGCAAGGCAGGACTCGCCCCTTGGTTTGAATAACAACCAGAGTGGCAGACTTCAGCAGTCCTACATAGGTGGACTCCCAGCCCCACAATGTGGCTTGCAATCGTTGTAGTTCCACCGGTAAATTTCTCTTTTCCCCCGCCGAGGCCAATGCCCTAGCGAAATAAGGCAGTTTGTCAATTGGTAATTCTAAAGTTATTCCCTCTGGACTGCAGCGTAGAGTGGCCCTCAGCTTACACAGTAAGTCCCGTCCTAATAAATTCATAGGAGCACGGGCAGACAACAAAAAGGAGTGTTCACATGACAAGGGTCCCACTTGGACTCAAGCAGGGGCACTTCTGTTAATTTTGAACAATTCCCCCCCACTCCCATCACATTCTCAGTTCCTTCCTCAATTAGACCTGCACGCTCAGGAGTTGTAGATAACATAGACATAGTAGCGCTGGTGTCAATTAAACAATCATATTGTTGCTCTCCTACCTGAATTGAGGCAACAGGGTCGCTCTCATTGCAATTTATAGTTACCGCAGGGCAGACTGGGTGAGGGTGGTCAGTCGGGTCACTGAGTCCTTCTTTCCTGTGAGTAGTTTTTGACACCGGCTCCTCGCGTCACTGGTCTGGAGAGGGCCCCCGTTCTGAGATGGCTCCGATGTTCATCCCCTTCCTCTGGGGACACTCTCGTTTGAAGTGTCCAGGTTGTTTACAGTAGTAACATACTTTGCTGGCCTTTTGAACTGTGGACCACCCCTCGCCCTGGTTTCTCTGACCTAATCCCCTTTGTTGAAGGGGCCTCCCTGGCTCCTTTCCCTGTTCTGTCCTCTTCCTGACATGCTGTGCACAGTTCCCTCAACCATTGTAGCTACTAGCTTAAAAACTTCCTTTCTCTCCTCCTTTCTTTCCCTCTCCTTTCTCCCATCAAACACATAGCTTGCTATGTTTCTTATCTCTAACACTCTTTCCTTCCCACTCTGGAGTATACCTGCAGAAATGCTCCTTGATATCGGGAGCACTCTGGTTTACAAAGGCTGATACCAGCGAAGGCACATGCTCTGGTTTATCTACATCAAGACGAACGTATGTCTTGGCTGCCTTACACAAACGGGTAAAGAAGGCATCCGGATGCTCCTCGGGTCCCTGTTTGCATGCATGGAATTTTCCTCAATTCACAGGCTTTTTACTCGCTTCATCAAAGCCTGCTAGTAAGTCATTCCGGGCTTCCCTCAGGGATGCCCTTCCCCCGGGGGTGTTGTAGTCCTCATTAGGTTCATTAGAAGGCCAAGGATCTCTGTTTGCTGCTGAGGCAACAGCCCTGGCACAGCCTAAAACTTTAGCCCGCTCGTCTGGGGTCAGCAGGGTATCCATGAGTTCCTGCATGTCTGACTAAGAAGGGTCATAAGTATGGACTATGTGCCAAACAGTCCGTCCTACTTCATCAGGTTTTTCCTGAAAAGAGGGGGTTTGTTGTTGCAAAATGAGGAGGTCCCCTCGGGTGAAAGGCACATGAATTAGAGTAGGGCGAACCTGGAAGCTGCCCCCGCCATCCACAAATGGGACTGGGTAGGTTCGCAAAGGAGCCTGAACCATTGCATTCGGGTGTTCCTTCCCCTGGCTGGGTGGAAATACCTCCTTCACAGGACCTCGGCTCCGGGTCCAGACCGAAGAAAAACCTCTGGAGGCAGGGGGTCCAGAGCTCGGAGCCGGCGCTGACGCCACAGGAGCTGTAGCGCTCTCGTCAGGGGGCAGGGGTTGACCGGGGACAGGGAGAGCAGGGTAGAGAGGCTCAGGTCCATCTTCAGACTCCACAGAGACTGAAATCGGAGGATCACAAGGAGGTGGAGTGGTAGAGTAAAGAACCGGTTTTGGGGCTTTTTCGGCCAATTCAGCCCACAGATACCAATAATCCATCTGTTGAGTTTTAAAGCTACCAATTCCATTCGAAGGAATGCCAAACGAGACCGATCAAATGAGCCAAATTTCAGCCACCGTTTATCCAGAGCACCTTGTTAAGACAGGTCACTCCTGTGTACACAAAATACAAGCGCACTTCCTGCCCATGCCAGACTGCACCGGCAGATTCCCTTCTCCCCAGACCTGGAGAAGCCTCCCTAAAGGAGATCCCGGTGGGACGTTTGAAGCTGATTGTCCCATCCTCCCGAGACTTAAGCACTCTGGTCTATAAATTCCTGGGAACAGCTACCCCTCACGGCAGGCCCCACTTACCTGATGCCCAGACCAAGCCCTCCAAATGGTGACAAACTCACCTATGCCGGCTGGGAAGGTGGGTCCGAACGACGAGCAGCCGGGTCAGCACACAAGGGGTCCCATCTGGGTCGTCAAAATTGTTGAGGAGTTCGTGACCCCTTGCGGAGCTATTCCCAAAGACAGAGTCGCTGTCTGTCTCAAAATTTATTCAGCATGCTGGGCACCCTGAGCGAACTCAGAGGCCCTGAATAAAACTGTTAGAGGCGATTTATAGTTTACAGACAAGATGTGCGCGCAGGTGGGAATTTTCCACTGTGACTATCAGGTCAGTGTGGGAAAACTGTTAATTATTTCAAAACTGGTTTTTGGCTACACGTTTGTTTTGAAATGGTAACTAATAGGGAGGAAACTTACTTCAGACTTCAAAGTGAATAGGATTCAGTCATTGCAGAGTCTAATCAGCCTGTCCTTGGAGGCTGAGTCTGCGGTAGAAGTTTAACTGCTACACTATTATTTATGATCTTGTTAGTAAAATTTCTACACACACACACACACACACACACACTAACAGATATATAATTTTTATGCACACCTCTCTGTAAAGCTTGTGATGTTTGTCCATGTTGGAGTCTGCTGGATTAGATGGAAACATCACCAGCAGTTTCTTGTGACACCAGGCTACTTGGACCAATGACATGATCCAGTCTGGTCATACCCATGTTTTTATGCTGTATTGAGGTTGTTGTGTTCTGTGCAATACTTATGGCTGTCCAGGCAATGGAAATTTATATGCAGCTCCTTTTATAAGAGTTAAGGGTTCCATTAAAGTACTTAATGTGTGTGGAAGGAGTCCTATATAAATACATTATGTCTTTGTGTCAGGTTTTTCCCCTGTGGGTATCCTACTGTAACTCCTCTCCCTTGTCTTCCTCCATACCCCATATTGCCCACTGTATTCATTGGTTTTTTCTGTTGCTTTGACTGGTTGCACATTTGATCGCATTGGGTGCCCTGTCTGGCCTTCCCTAAATCCCAATAAACCACTCACGTGGTGGGGAAGAGTCATGCAGAGAGCTTAGGTGTCTTGAAGACGGGGACTGAACGTACACAACTGCTTCATCAGATTACCTCAGTGTGGCTCAGAGATAATCTCTTAGGTGGATTATTTCTAAAGCCACAGCACTCGTGGAGTTTTAAGATTCTCAGATGAAATGCTGTTTGAACTTTTTAATGTTTACTCTGGTCATTGATTGCTGCAGCACCAATTAGAGGACATAACTTCCTCAGTATAAGAATCTTGATGCTATCTGTCATATTCCTGCAAGGCTAATTCTTGAGACTAAGGAAGAGTTTTAGTAGCATGGCTGTGTTTCATAATGTCCACATGTGATTCTGTCAAGGATGGAGGCAGCTGAACTGATGGGTCACACCTGGAAAGGAAGCCGATCTGGCCTTGCTAATTTAAACCTTTCTCTTTCTCTTCACTGTCATCATCAGACTAAATCATCTCCGCTAAATTGAAAAAGGCTTTCCTAGGGGAGATGGAAGCATTCTGGAAGAGGTCTCAGGAGACTCCAGCTGACAATGGGAAAGAGGAGAGACCAGTAAGACCCTCCCTACCTTAGGCCTTCTGATTCCCACTAAGTTTTTGTTGGTGTTCTTGCTTTTTTCATTCGCAGAACTAGCCTAATCTAGAAACAATGGGCTTCTGAGATCACTCGTTACAAAGTTATGCACCCTCCAAATTGATAATGTATTTACAGAACCATTTACCTAGAGCTCTTCTGACAGTCTGGAACTATATTGGGTGCAAGATATGTGCAATTATGTGTGCAACATTGGTTGCAGGATATGTGGTACTCTGTGGACTGAAGCTCTAAAAGGCACATGAGGGTTGGAAATACTTTTTGGACCGTGGAGCAAAAAAGGACACTTCAGAGAATATTTTCCTATAATTTTGCATTTTACTCTTGTTTCTCACACTGAAAGAATCTGATGCTTTACTTGCGGCTACAAGCTGGCTCAGGCTTTCCTTGTGACTAAGCTGCATGCTGATTTGCAATACAATGCCTTCTGTGTGTTGTATAGACATGAATACATGGGAAAGCCGGCAGAGTGAGCGAGCTGTGTGTTGTTCATTTGGCATGTCCCAGTACTGTATTGGAACACAAAATGTGGGCTTGAGGCGTCATTACTTATAGCCATGGAGGAAGAGGATGGGCGATCGGAAGGTTATCATACTATATGGAAAAGGACTGTGATGGTAGAGAGACATTTGAATCAAGTAAGTAAAATCGCACTGTATTAGCAGTTGCCATAACTTCAAAAAACAGGTTTTAAAACACTGTCCTGCAGTTTGAAGGTGAAAGAGGTGACATTCAACACAAGAATTTGGGAAATATCATAACTTTCCTGGCTAAAAATAAGAAGTCTTTAAATACATAGCAGAAGGAAAGAAGTGGAAGGGAGGGTGTTTTCTCCCTTGTGTTTACCATTAAAGCCCTAGAGGAAGGTACAGTATATACAGGGCATGTGATCATGTGGAATAAGAAGGATCACTGAATGGGTGACGCAGGACAAGGGAGATTACTTTGTGTGGAGGGAAAGGAGGAGGCAGCAGGGATGGAGAAAAAATATTGAAAATCTGCTAGGCCATGTGAGGAAAGGAATTACTAAAGGATTTTTTCTGGGCTCTTGGCATAAGGAAAATATTCTCTCCTTAGATCCATGCTTTGACCCTGTGAAGGAACAGGTGCAGGGAAACCTCATGATATAACTTACAGGTTTCTGGGTTTCTTTTATTCTCCAGAAAAGTTTGTGTCTACATTTCCCCCCATATATACATTGATAGCTCTGACTGAGTAATTGTTTGGTTCAACTGACTTGAGGGGGGATGGGGCGAGGCTTAAAAATATTGCAGTATAACTATCTGGTACAAAAGAAGATCCTATTTTATGCTACTGTAGAAAATAAGTAGAAATAGAGCATTGTCAGTGGGTGTAAATGAATGGTCCGCTTAGCTGGAATGATTTACACTCTTTACAACTTCCTAATGCTTAATCAGTAGAAACATCTTGGCTAATTATGATTTTAAACATGTTGCAAGTAATTTATAGCTCCAAATACACTTCTCTGCAAGCCATCACAAATCATATTAGATTAGCTTCTCCCCTCTGAAGAAGCTCCTGGTGATTTTGGTTGGAGTCTTAAATTCATTCAAAGACTAAATATGGTCACTCTGACTTCTTTTGCTGCTGCTGTTACTGTCCCATATGCTCATATCTCTAATGTGCTGGCCGCTATCTCCCTTCAGTAATGAGTAGAACAAAGGTGACTGCAGGTGTGATACCAATCAGCAAGTGAGATAACCAGCCTGTAAAACAATAATGGTAGCAAAAAAGTAAATGTGATTTTGGGGCTACATCACAGAGGCATCATCATGGGCTGGGAAAGTGATGGTTCCTTGTCTGTCTTTTTTTTTTTTTGAGGCACATGAGTACTGGAATGTCAGGTAAAAGCAGCTAAAGATCTGGAAGGACAGACTTATCCTTTTAATTACAGATTATAAACATAGTCCATGTTTTGCCTCTAAGAAATATTAACGCGACAAACATGACTGTAAGGTATCTTTAAAAAGAAAAAAAAAAGCAATTCCCATTTTGCTTTTCCCAACACTCTGTAAGTTCCAAGGGGAATCAGCATTCGGTATTTGCGTAAAAGAGTAACTTGGGAAGTTTGTTTGAAACTGCAAGTTTTATTGACAGCTGGGAGCTGCTCTTTGGCTTGTGTTCCAGCTCTGGCTCAGGTTACCAAAGCGATTTGATTATCGCCCCTTACTAGCAATCATTCATCACTTTTCTGAAAGTGTCTCCAATTGAAATTGTCCAGGCTGGGTTGGCCTGTCCAGAACAATGTTTTTTTCATAAGCTGGAGCAAAGATGGTTCTGCAATTTCTAAGCCTAAGGAAAATGGAAAGGGAAGGAATATACTATATCCATTAGTGTGGCTTTATTAAGAAAAACACAAACCAAAAAAAAAAATCCCTGTAGGTGAAATGATCAGGAGAAGAATGTTGAAATTTAGCCAGGAGAGAATTTAGTGTCTCTGATGTTGTGGTGATGACTGCTTGAGATTTGTCCAAGTCTGTGAAGGTGTAACAGTAAAGAATTATCGTTGTTTATGTGACTTATGGGTGAGATATTTGGTTTCTTAACCTTAGCTAAAACTGCAGATAATCATAGAAAATTAGGGTTGGAAGGGGACCTCAGGACATCAAGTCCAACAGGAATCATCCCCAACTAGATCCTTCCAGCAGGCTTTGTCAAGCCAGGCTTTAATAACCTCCAAGGATGGAGAATCCACCACCTTTCTAGGTAACCTGTTCTGGTG
Organism: Crocodylus siamensis; assembly: GCF_052110815.1. Taxonomy (NCBI): domain Eukaryota; kingdom Metazoa; phylum Chordata; order Crocodylia; family Crocodylidae; genus Crocodylus; species Crocodylus siamensis. The sequence goes on along the minus strand of NC_143395.1, from coordinate 259,698,343 downwards.
CTTCCCCATCCTCCCAGTGAGAGTTTTTCCTAATATTCAACCTAAACCTCACTTGCTACAACTTGAGATTGTTGCTCCTTGTTGTATCATCTGTCACCGCTGCGTTGTGATGGATCCCCTACCTCTGCCCCTACATGACACTACACTGCTTGCTCCCAGCAGTTTTACTGGGAGTGATCTGGACAGAGCAAGGAGAAAAGCATGGCATTTGCTCCAAGACAAGGACCATACCAAGGCTGTGTGTGTTGGGGAGAGACTGGCAAGGAGGTTGTGAGAAGAATCTGTAGCTAGGGAAAGAGTAGGCCTGGTACAAATGGAGGGGAGAAAGCAATGTAGGTTTTCTCTTGTCCCTTCCCCTCCATGCTGGTTTTCTCCATTATTCCCCTCCCCATCCTGCTTCTTTTCTCTTCTCCAGGAGTCCCTTTTACCCCTTTTTAAATTTTCCCCTTATCCCATGAACCCATCCTCCATGTTTCCTTGAAATTCTATTATCTTCTTTATTTCTCAGTGCCCAGCACTCCCCCCTCCCTCAGCACTCCCCTTTCTAAGACTAGGAGTCTGACAGGATGCCACCCCTACATGTTCCTCTCCGATTTCTGAAGCCTCTATGGCTATGCTGGGACACTGGCTCATGATGGATTTAGAGGGAAGACTGCCATCTACTGAACTGCCAACGCCACTTCTTACTGTAGCAGAAGATGGGTTTCCCTCAGTGACTTCCAGTCCTAACATGGATCAAGCCTGCCCCCTGTGAGAAACTACCTTCCCAACCCTGAAAATGTTGCCTACCCACCACATTGGCCTGTGTGGTTCATGATAAATGAAACAGGAATTGCCTTGTGTGAGATAACAACTAATCCTAATGCAAGCCATAAAATAGGACTGGGTTGTCTAAAACTAAGCTGCCTAACTCTGATAGAGCTTAAAGTTTGGTTTTCTGTCAACAAACCACTACCACTGTTCTTCTGTAGCTCAAGTGGGCTGATTTCTTTGTTTTACCAAAGCCACTTCATGCCGCTTATGCTAAGCAATAGACTTGACAGGGGTTTCAGGCAGAGGATAACAGAAGTCTTCAGGACTTCTCTGCTGGTGTAGAGCTACCAGAAGTGGCAAGCTGCTCCTGAGCCAGCTTCCCTTTCATTCCTGAGGTAAAGGTATGAAGGAGATGAGCCAGAAATCCACCAGAAGCAGATGTGATGGAGCTGAGCTCAACTACACCTGATCCCTTTGCCTGAGGGACAGTCAGAAGTGTAAGGGTGAAGATAAGTTGCATGTTACACCTAGACCACACTAAGAACACTTCAGATTTGAGCATTCGCATGTTAGAGCATGTTAACTCATACTACGTGCCCTCTGATCATCTCAGAGTTATGCCATGCTATCTAGCTCATGTCAGGGTAACTTCAGTGTGCTCCATGAAGACTAAAAGGAGCAATTTGCAGTCCTCCAGCACCCCAGGATGCACTGGTCCCGGCACTTCCCCTCTCCCTCCCACTCCCGCAACCATGCTCCTGCTCACAAGCCCTCTAGTGACAAGTTAGATCTGTGCAGGCAGGAAACAGTATTTACCCTCAATGTGCGACTGCTCACAGCACATTCTAATTTTAACATTGCTTCGCATTTCACAGATTTAGTATGGCTGAAGTATAATGTGTAACTTCACCCTCTCTTACACTGCACCAATTAGTCCCTAAGGTGCCACCCTTGCCTTACTTTCTACACCTAGTATGTGAAGTAGGATTTGGACCCAAGTCTCAACAACTTACACTAGGACTTAGCTATTTAGACCCAGATTTCTAAAGGTATCTATGGGCCTAAAAAGGCATCCAGACTAGCGCAGATATTTGTCTCCCTGTGAACAAGTAGCAGCGACATACCTTGTACCACTGCTGCTTGTCCCCAAGGAACGCCCATGCCACATGTGCTCTGGGGCATGGCAGGTTACACTGGATGGGGTAGGGGATGCTGGAGCCAGAAACCCAGCAGCCTTACCTGGGGTTCGGGGATCTCCCAGGGCGACAGCCGCAGCAGGAAGCCTGGCTAGCAGCCGGAGCAGGGCTCTAGCCAGCCAGACTCCAGTTTTGGGCAGTGTGTGCTGCCACCATGTGCACTGCCTTGCTTTTTTTTGGTGTGGGTTTTTTGACCCCAGGGTCAACCCCCCTGCACTGCAGGGTAGCAGCATGGGGAATGCCTGCATGTGCATTGTGCCACACACCACACATCCATGCTCCTCTGGATGTGACCAAGATATGTATAAAAGTGCTCCATGCACTATAAAGTTACAGCACTCTTAAACATGACAGAAGTGTAGTGTTTTTTGTTTTTGTTTGTTTGTTTGTGTTGGTTTTTTTCTTATTTTTCCTGCTTATTTTCTGGCACTGATGTAGTTGTAGCCTGGAGGTCAGTGTGAGGCAACCAGCAAGTACTCGCCCTGCTTTTTTGAGCCAGTTTTACTGCCTGTGCTGAGCTCCGTGCTGCTGCAGCTATGGTGCTAGCAGTGCCGGTGGTCTATAGCTTAAGGTTAGCTTGATTATGCCTGTCACAATGTAGACACTGCCAAATGAGTTTGTAAAAGGACTTATATGAGGGGATGTCTTTTTTTTCTCTACAGTTTGTCAAACAGCAAAAGCAAAGTGGAGTTTTTAGGTAGGATGGAGAGCTCCTGTGACGATAGAAAAGCAGAGACAGCAGCAGAAGCCCCCGAGAAGGAAACCAGTACTGAGTGGGAGTTAATAGGGGGCTGGTCAGAGAGTGAGAAAAGAGCTGAGGCAGGAAAAGTTAAGTGAAGGGAAGAAAGAAAAAGAACTAGAACAAAAGAAACAATGAACAGAGACAGTAGGAGATGGAGATACAGACTGTGACCCTGAGGCTTGACTATTGGCTCTCACTTCACTGACAGAGGGTATGAGAGTGGTTTGACCTCTCTGGTGCCTGACCAGTCTCTGTTTAAATATTAAAAGAGTGTTCTTCTCTCCAGGCTCTATGTAAATTCTTATGTCAAATGATCTAATCCCTCAGGCCTTACTCAAACAAAACTCCCAGGGGCTCCAGTAGAGGTTTTGCCTGAACATGCACTGCAGCATTTGACTGAAGGTGATGGATGAATGAGTGATGCTGTTAGCAGTGAGAAATGTAGGTAATTTGTGGGGATTTGAGATCATGGTCACAGCTACTACAAAAGGAGGTTTTGAATTTTCCACCCTTAATTACAAATGTACTTGGGACTTGTCAAGGCAGGTAGCAGCTTGTTTGACAGGTAGCAATTAACTAAATCACACTTCCTTAGACCAGATTTTGAACCTGTCTGGCTGACGGACCTTAAAGGGCAAAGGCCAGATCCAAAGTGGCCAGCTTGGTGCCTAAACAGGACTTAGAATTTAGATGCCCTGGTTTCAAAAACAATCTAAGTCAGCTCCACTCCAGGAAGCAGAGGACTATTTGGGTGCCGAAGCATCTCATTTTTGGCTTGAAAAGAACCTACATAACCAGACTTAGGCTAGAATTTTTGTGGGTATTTTATTGGACCACCTGCATGATTGGGATTATATTTAGACAGGCTGACTTTCAAGTGCTCCTCAAGCTTCTAGTCATGCTCAGAGGCAATCCAGTTCAAATTATTTAGTGCCTAACTTCCACCCAAGCTCTGTTGTGATTCAGATGGAAGCTGAAAACATGCCTAAACTGTACCAAAATCCCTAGAGACCTTGTTTGCTAGGTGCTCACCCTAACAGAATGGAGTTCAACACAAAACAGGGGACTTGGGGTCACATTCATTTGAAAATGTGGGAAGGCCCAATATCTCTAATATCAAGTACAGCACTTGTCCAGGGCCTAGGAAACCCAAGTTGTAAGTCATCCACCACCTGGTATATTTGAGCTAACCCCTGTGTAACAGGGAACCCCCCATGTAATCAGGCATAATGGTTGGGGGAGAGAGGGAATTGTAACAGGGAGAAGAGGATGCAGTAGGCTAAGCTGGCTCTCTGGGGCCACAGCTGCAGGAGTGCCAACTGGCCTTTAATGAAAAAGGTAAAACCCTTATGCTGGGCTGGGAAGGGCATATGGCAGAAACGGGGTATGCCTTCCAGGCACATAAAGCCAGGGCCTGAACCAGAGCAGGCAGTCAGAGGAGTTCCTCCATGGAAGCTGACTGTAGGAAGCAGTGCCCAGGGAAACCTAAGCTACCTAGAAGGGTGAGAATGGGTCTAGACCTGGGAATTATAGTTTGTGATAGGATATTGATGGATAGCAGAGCAAACTTTCTGGAAGTGGTTTGCTTGTATTTCAGTCGAGGTGGTGTGTTTGTTGGCAGTGGCTGTAGGGGTGAAGGAGGCCATGAGCTGGGTACCTGGCAGGCATCTTCCACTGAAAGGCTGTGTGTGAAGAGCCAGGGCCCTAACTAGTGGACCTGGTCTGAGGGGCCTCAGCTAGAAGGAAAATGAGATAAGGCCAAACAGGTTGAAGCCTGGATAAAGGTTGGGGTCCAAGAGGCCCAGTGCTGGTCCAAGTAGAAAGAAAGAGAGAGACTTTTGAAGGTTGGTGGTCTGAACTCCAAGCCAAGCGGGCCAGGGTGAGCCCACAGAGAAGAAAAAGGGGAATAGAAAGAGCATCAAGAGCGAGCTAAGGGCAACCTCCCCTCTTCGTCATCAACATCAAGGTGTAGCAGGTGAGATCTCAGGGGATGACCATGAGAGGTGGGAGTGAAGGCTGGCCAGGACTACAACAGCCATCAAGGGGGTGCCATGGCAGCCCTAGGGCACGTTCTGCACACCCTGCCATTTCGTAGGCGAGTGACCTCATTACAAAGCTGTGCAATATGCTGGATGAGATGTAATCTCCACTCCTGCTGTTGGTGTGAGACACCTGAGCAGTGGGAGCTGAGAGTCACAGAGCTAGAAGAATAAGCAAGAGGAAGCCTGATTCAGTATCCCAATGATAAGAGATGTAGGGAGTTTCAGTCCCTTTTTCCTGGACTCATGGTGCTCTGTACCTCAGATGGTCATTGGATAAAGAACAGAAATATTCTGGAAGCAGGGGTGAGGAATCAGGATTCCTTCTCCCACAGAAGTTCCCTCATCACTGGGTTACTGAGCCAGCCCCATTCTCTTTGCCATTGACTCTTGGCCATCCAGTAGGTGTGCTTCAACAACACAGGTGGAATATGCCCCTCTTTCCCCGCCACTCTCCCTTTCCCAGACTGTCTTACACTTTCGTGGCAAGGGCCATTTCCTGGAAGGCCACAGATATGGGTTTGAAATCACTCGGGCTGAGGATACCGTAAAATACAGGATTCCCACTTTCTGAGTGAGGGCTCCAACCACTGGACTGCTGGATAAAAGGTGATACCAACTATGTTACATGAGTGGCCACAAGTGTGATACTCTGCTTTGAACTCCGTGCCATCAATGTCCGTTAGGTACCTTCCTCTGGGTGCTCTGGATCCTAAGTGGACAGAGGTATGAAAGAGGAACCCTTGAGTCAGGCACATAGGCTCTGAGGAGAGGTGGGAGTTCAGGATACTGAGTATTTCCTCTTGGCTCACTTGCAGCACTTCTCTGCTAAGCTTCTTGGTGCTCTGCATCATCCTTTCCAGGCCCCTAAGTCTTAACTGGTAAGGGGATCTGGGGTACCTAGCCTTGTTGATTTGTATCAGCCTCCTGGGACCAGGTGTTTGTTTTCAGATGTGCTGAAGCCTAAATCTAGGCATCTGATGAGAGCTTGGGAACTGGCACCAAAATCAGATTCTTGCTATATGCAGACAGTTATTCTAGGACTAATTGTTGTCTAAGATTTTTCTCTAGTTTGGTGAGGTGATTGGGACACAGGCTATCTATTCTCCATTGCAATGACTGTGCTAGCTTAGAAACATAGGATTGGAAGAGATCCCAAGGGTCATCTAGTCCAACCCCCCTTCACAGATTCAGGATTCTAAACCTTCCCAGATTAATGTCTGTGCAGCCTCATCTTAAAAACCTCCAATGACAGAAATTGCCCCGCCTTCCTAGAAAGGAGGTTCATCTGTGCTGTAAAGGAAATGACTGCGGACCAGTCAAGTAGGATGACATCCAGGAGATTGCAGACACTTAAGCAGAACCCCATTGTGGATGTCAGCAAGAGCAATGACCATATTTAATAGGCAGATATCCTACTCAAAGCCCTTTTTTGAGGCCGATAATGTACACACACAACTGGGGAAACCAAACTGGATCCAAACTCCTCTGTTCTGGTCTGGTGTTCAGAGATGCTCGCTGACACTTGACATAAGGGTTTGGATCTTCAGTAAGCATGATCTGGCTTGAAACGTCCTTTGATAATCAATTCTTCATGATGAGAGAAACATGAAATATTGGAGCATTGTTGGACTCAATAGTGTCTGGGCTGGATATATCTCTGAACGTTCTGTGATATGATAATGATTTAAGCTGAAGGAATGCTGAAAACAACTGTCAGTCAGCTGCTGTGAACCATTAGTCCTTATTGCTTCTTCCTTAGTACACTATAAGATTAAATCTTTTTTTTTCTCCCCTGGCTATCCTCCAGGTGCCCTATTTTGAACCACTCTGCTCCCATTTTGTGCTATACCATGGCTCACTTGGTGTCTGACAGTGCCATTTGTACACTGAGCATGCTGCTTCTGCAGCTCTCCCAGCTTTTGTTAGCCTGGAGGGAAAAGTAAGATAACTGGAAATCTGAACAGGTAACCTTGTCTCTCCTTGTTTGAGACCTAGCTGGCAAAGCACTGCCAGGACTGAGATTCACCATTGACTCACAAGGTTGCACTGGGAAGGGTACACAAGTTTGGCAAGCTCAGAGGTAGGACAAGAGTTGTACTGCCATCTATCAGTTGATTATGTCCGACACATGGCTGCCCCACAGCACTCCACTACACTGCTCTGGGCAACAGTTAGCATGGAGAAGGGTGGTGGCCAAACTCTACCAGCTCCCCTGATGAGAAATATTTGTTGGTTACACACAAAGTAATGGTAATTTGGAGGAGTGGGGAGGAAGCAGAGGCAAAAGGAAGGGCAAAGGTAACAGTAACACAGTTATTCAGTGTACATTTTACTGTTTTTTGCTTAACTGTTCCTCCCCCATCACCTCTGAGAGGTTTCCTGTTTGGTTTTTGGAAAAAAAACAAATGATGCAAAAGGGAGTTGTTTTCATTAAAGAAACTAGTGGTAGTTTTGAGATTTCAAACAAACAAACAATACTATTTTATTAGTAGTTTTGATTGGATATATTTGTAAGATTCTTTAAAATCATTTGATAGATAAAGTATTGTCCTGGTCACCCATGACATTCTCTGTCTCTTTACATTTTATTGTCTCTTTTTCTGATTTCTTTAACAGAGGAAAACCATTGAGAATACAGAGAAATGAGCCAGCCTATTGAATGCCTGCTCATGTTCCAAAAAGCAGGGACTTTGTGTAGTCACTGTAACTTCATCTTTGGCACTACAGTATGCCTTGCATTCTCTTGCTGAGACTAGAAACTCTGGACACCCTCATTTATACAATAACAGAAAATGAGCTGGTGATTTACCTTTCGTTTGCAGCTCTAGTGTTCCTCCTCTCTTTGTACCTCATTCACACTGTAATCAGAGGTCTGATAGCATAATACAACTGTGATTCACATACAGATCAGTGTCAGTAGCTGTGATGAGTCAGAAGATGCAGCAGGTAAGAATAGTGAAGAAACAGGCAATGCTTCTAGGAGAGATTTTGTTTTTCTCCTGTGTTTGTGAGAGAGCCACAGTGGTCCTTGACCATTTCCAGCAGATGGCGCTTGACCATGATTTTACAAGAAAAGCCCCTAAAGTGGTGGTTCTCAACCCTTTTAGACACAAGGTACTCGTTGCAAGGCACCCCTCCACAACTTCAGTGAATTGAGTGGTACCTCATTTCAGAAGCCAATTTATTTACTTACCTCCTTGCACAAGGGCCAAGCAGTGGGGGTAGAGGAGCAGCCAGGCACCTCTCTTATCTTCTACATTTCCTGTTGATCTGGGAAAGATCTCACAGCACCCCAGGGTGCCCCAGAACCCTGGTTGAGAATTGCTGCTCTAATTAATAGTCCTATACACAGGGACATCATTGTGCAGTTTTCTCGATGCTCTGCTCTAATGAAGCCTGGGGCTTGAATGGGAGACTGGGTGTAAGTCGTAAGTGGACTGTTGGCTGCACTTCGCCACTTCTAGACAGCTTGAGCAATTCTTTTTAATTTCAAGGGGGTTAACAGTAGCCATAAGGATTAAAAGACTTGTTAAAGGAATGATTAACAGACCCCCAGGTTTAAAGCTTTCTTGTATATAACAGGCCTCCTGAAAATAATTCTGTTTTGGCTGTTCTCTATAGTAAGAAGGGGACTCAAAGGGACAGGGAGGGCAGAGAAGTATGGCCCTTAGCCATTGAGTAAGGCCTTGAGTGGGATTCTACTAATTCTTTGTGTTTATGCCAGTATCTGTGGGGCCCAGGTGAGATCAGGGTTATTACTCTGTATGATCATGCTGAAAGAGGCAACTTGCACAGTGGAGCTGTTTATAATCTAAACAGATATGGGACAAAAAGTGGGAGAAAGGCAGTATTGTTCACTGCATTATGCAAATGATGAACTGAGGCCCAGAGAGAGAAAGGGATGTCTCCAAGTCTGTGCAGTGGTAGCTTGTGGTATTGCTGAGTCTGGTGGGGTGTAGCTGTACCTCTGCTGCATTGCTCCTGAGAACATTGCTGAGCAGGGGCATAGCTACCAAGGTTTGCACCCTGGGCAAAACCTTGAAGGAGAACAAGGCCGGAGTGCCACTATGCACAGAAAGGGTACTGGTCACTGGGGAGAAAGAGAGGAGTGGGGAGGGCAGCAGTCTTTCTGCACCCAACTGCTGTTACAATGGCACACAGCGGGCTCCCCAGAGGCGACACTGTTCTGGCACCCTCATTATGTTGGTGTCTTGGCCCTGTGCTGTACTCACCTATCCCTATCCCTATGCTGCTGCCAGCAAGAAGCACCCTGTGCCTGCTCACTTCTGCTTTGCATGTGCCAAATCTGGGAAATAAGGGTTGGGGGATGAGGATGTTGTGAGGTCATCCCCCACTGCCATTCTTAATCTTTGTCTCCTACATCTTTGAGAGCAGCCTCAGGGCAACTTCACTGCCTCACATTTCAGGTTTGGTACATGGAGGGGTGGAGGAGGTGCTTTCTTGGAGGTGCTCTTGAGTGCACGGTATAGGCATATGCTGTGTCTCCTGAATCTGAGTTAAGTGCCTTAACTATAGAACCGTCCCTTCCTTTGACCACCCTTTGAACTCAGCCAGCCCTCAGCTCTAAGTACAGCTCAGCACATCTCTCTGACTAAAGTGAGAACACTGCACGCAGAACAGCTCTCCAGAGATTCCTTTTGCAAGGGAAACTTGATTGTTTCTATAATATTTTGAAGGAGTCGGGGGAGGGAAAAGATGCACGTATTCATGAGGAGAAACACTGTGCTCTGGTGTGATGGTTTAGCTAAACTTTCTGTTTTATTAAACTATTTCCTTCTGAAACTACTGATGTAAAAATCACGGTTCGTTTCTTTGGAGGCTCAATGAATAATGATCCTTTAGGCACACATTGTCGGTGAAACAAAAGGTATATATTTGCAAATAGGGTCAGAGAGAGAAGACAAAAGATCAAACACTCTGCTGCCCCCGGGGGACACTCATCAGCAGGCTTTTATCCCCTCTCTCCTGAACACAGAAGCAGGAACTGTTACAACTCATTTCCGGTTCATACAAACATGCATGTGAATACGTCACATCATACATCGCATGTGTATTATAATTAACTACTTAAGTATGCGGGGCGGATAGGCTTAATATGTATTAGCTTATTGCACGTGCTTAGAAAGAACCTTGGTTTACAAAAGTTCAAACCTCTCCTGCCTTCAAGGGCAGAACCAAAAAAAATGGCAATTTACTCTTATCTGCATGAGAACGCTAAGGAGTATAAGCTTTACTGTAACAAAGAGATAGTAAATTTGCAAAACAAAGAGAGAGAGTGATACCTTAGTACAAAGAGCTCTTAGTACCCTTCCCTCCAACCCCCTCCTTCTTACACCAGGGAGACAAGAAGAGCTGGCAGCCGTGCTTATTCAGAGGACAACACTATTGATGGGAGCTAACAGCTATTGATAATGCATTTTTAATAATATTTCTAACACTACCTTCTTTCTTTTTCCTTCCCAGTGGCTTTAGGCCTTACCTCACAGTGGCAGATGCCTGTAATGGCAGTGTAGATGTGCTATGCTTTCCTCTGGTGCTACACATAGCCAGCAACTCAGCTGTTCTCACCTCCAACAGATGGTATAGATTCTTGGCTTTTTGTTATTAGATTTATCTGAAGCAAATTACCAGCAGGAGGCTTGGGATCTTGGAACCTGATGTCTGATGCCAGAGACAAACTGCTGATCCTGGTGTCAGCACTTGGGCATAAGCTACTGTACCACCCTTCTCATCACCAGCACAATAGCAGCCTTGGAGACTAGCCTGTGTTCCCAGACTGCTGAGCCGACAACTGCAGCTTCCTACCAGAAGTTTTAACTTTCCCTTAATGGCTTTAGGTTTCGTCTGTCTCCATTTCTTCTTGGTCCGCCCCTCCCCCTGACATTTGGAGAATGTTAGGACTGACGAAAATTTGTGCTGCAGTTTTGAAACACGAGTAGCAATCATGATCCCAGCTTTCTGCCTTAAGGTTACAAGATGACCAAAATAAGTGTGATAGTGCACAAATGGGTGCTCTTTGCTTGCAAAAAGTACCTTTGTATTGTTCCATTAGCAGAAGGGCTAACATAGCTATTTTTATTACAAAAAAATGATGCAGTTGGTGCCATTAAGACAATATATGTAATTGTAATGAAACCGGAAAACCTTGGGCCTGACCCTGATCCTTATTCCCACTGAAATCACTGGTAATTTTGTTGCTAATTTCAGTTGGAGCAGGAACAGACTGTGAGCCTTATATTTACCAGGTACAATGCACATAATTTGGTATTGGAGCCTGGCTGCTCATTCAGTGTATAAAATTGGAGTAAACAGATTTTCACAGGAGTCTGTGGTTATGCTGCTGCTGTTGTGGGTTTGCTCTCTCATCTTCAAGCCCCGCCCCCGTGAAGATGTGGGGTGGGGGCTGACAGGTGAAATAGGTAGCTGGACCAGTATCCCAGACCTTAGCAGTCCCCTTACTGCGACAGTGCACATTCATTTTTGTGTGTAGTCCATCTGCCCTCCTCTCTCAGGGGCAGTAATACCAAAAGATGCACAAGTCATAGTGTGAGCCCATGATTTTGTTTCCATAAGAAGGCAGCAAAGCAAATCACTGTGTAACACCAATTTTCAGTTCTGTTTTTTTTTGCCATAGAAAAAAGGTGAAAATGGGGAAACAAAACAAAGTGGTCCACTACAAGGGGTGGGGCTCTGCGAACTCTGATCTTTCATTTCTTGTCATTATGTTTACAAATCATCCTTGGCTGCATATAACTACACCACAGTAACTAAGAGCGCCCAGGAATGCCGGAGACCTAATCTTAGCATTTCCTGGTTAGGACATTGGTCTGCCCATTGGATTTAGTGCTTGGTGCCTGTTGTATATTAGAGTTGACCTCTAGTTCCAAAATCCTGATCTCTTCTGTTTCCAATAATGCACAGACCTGCTGTTTTGGTTTGGCCTGTCATTATTGGCAGAACTTTTAGCACTACTTATAGTAACGTTTATGAGCCCTTTCCATTATAAGACCTTGTTTTCAGTTGCTCGTACTTTTGCCAAATGTTATTGATTAGGACTTAAGGTCTCCATGCTGGGTGTCTGCCTAAGGCTAACTTTTGGAAAGTTTCAGCAAGAGCTGGGAGGTTTACGGGCAGCATTGAGTAGGAGCTTGCAAGGTTAATGGCACAACAAATTATATTTTATTTGGTAATAACTAGGCATCATGGTGAGTTTAAAAAAACAGAGTGCAATTGTTAGACCTAAATTTCCTTGCTCTTGCTGGTTTAAATGTTTCACATTCGCTCATTGTACTCTTTTGCAGTTAGCTTACCTCTGGTGCTTGTAATAAATAGGATAAATATGACTTAAATAAAAAATTTCTACTATTTTTTAACAGTAGTTGCATAAATGTTCTTGGCTCCTTTCTGAGGCAGAAGTATGAGATACTGAGAGGGAACCCAGTGACTTTTTTACTGACCTTGTATCAGATCTACAACTCCTTCAGATTTTCTAAGCTTTTAATGGGTCCATTAGAATGGCTGATTACACATGAGACGTGTACAACACTGACACAATCTAGATATCACTTTTTATATGGGCTAACTCAAGAGAGATATCTAAAGAAGATCATTCATGTTAAGTTAAATTAGGTGCAAAACTGTTTATTTAAATAAAATATTGTTTAGTTGGATTGGCTATGTCAGTAGAATGGAAGGAGATCATATCCCCAAGAATATTTTGTATAGTGAGATTCAAGACGATTCTAGAAAGCAGGTTTGGCTTTTATGGTAGTACTAGAACATGTGCAAAAAGTATGAGGTCATCCAACATCAAGGTAGAAAATTGGGAGGAGTGCACAGAATCCCGTTCAATCTGGAGGGAACAACTGGCACTGGGTACAGCTCAACATGAAGCAGGTTTGATCCACAGAATAGCAGCAAAGTGAGAAAGAAGGTAGCAGCAAGCTGTAAACATGGTCTCCAACTCAGACAACACATGGATTTGTGAAACTTGTAACAAGCTGTGTCACTCTTGAATTGGGCTTGTCAGCCGCAAGCGAATTTATCAGGCACCTGACTAAACCTCTTATGTGAACACCATGATCCAGAGGATCAACAGTTGCCTTGTTGTGAGTTAAGTTTTGTACACAAAATAAGTAGAACACTCCTTATTCTAATTCCCACAACAGCTGTGTTTTTTCTTTTTTTTTGCTTCTTGTCCAGATATGCCAGTACAATAGTATTTTGTATTAATGTGCAAATTATTAACTTTAAAGCTATAATCCAAAATCTAAAAGGTCCCAATGCTGGTATTTGCAAAGCCCTTTGAATGCACCAGGTACTGAGGATGTTTATCATGTTACAGAATGTTGCCCCTGTCTTTTGAGATGAATTCTGGTGATATCACCTGCACAAACAACCTGTTGAGGCACAGTGAAGCTACTCTTAAAAGTAAGGTAAGCAGTATTTTAGGATATATTTACACCCAAAGTATGTATTTTCAAGGGGACCAAACTTCAGGTGCTGTGGGAAATGTGAGTTTAAAAGTCAGTGTTGACTGATGTTTATATGTAAAAAACCTCGAAACTATTATTTGCATTGTTAGCCCCCCCATTTTACTTGTTTTTTCTTGGGGTATAAAAACAAGAAAAAGATCAGTGGTGGCATATCGACTCAACTGGGTCATTTTTGCATTTGCATTTGCAATGTAGACTTTATTTATACTAATTGAACTTCACAAACTGATTCACCCTACAGAGTGTAGAAAACTGGAAATAAGTGAGGTTAGTAGAGAATTCCATCAATAAAGTTAGTGAATTCTCTCCAATATCGCAATATATGTGTGAAGTTCAGTTAGTATAAATAAAATCTGTGTTGCAAATGTAAAATATATATATTGCTGATTTCCACTGTGTGTGTATTGGGAGCAAAGCTCTAGGTAATCAGATATAGCACATTGATAGTGTACAGACTTCTAGATTTTTTGTGTGTGCAAGAATTGTATTGCATAAATACCCAGAAAACATGCAAGCTGCACTGGTTAGTACAGTTACTTCATGCTTACAAGAAGCTTTGCTGTTTCCGTATTTCACAGATTCTTGTGAACATCACTGGAACTATTTTTATTGAAAATACAAGGCAAATTCCTGTGGGACTTTGCTTTGTAAGCCCATGGCACAGACATCTAAAAGGAAGTGGCATGAACCAGAGAAGCAGCAAAAACCATTTTAAAATATCACTATTGTGCATGTACATGCTGTTTATATTTTCCTGCTCCAGTTCCAGTTTTAAGGCATATTACTATCAAAGATATGTTTATACAGTGGAAGGGAAAGGTATATATGGCAGTGAATATTAACTGTCATCCTCAAAAGAGAAAACCTGAGGCTGTGTACACATGTCCAAATGATCTGGGAGAATTCTCCTGGGTTTATTTTCCTTGTAGAAAAACTGAGCAGACATTTTTATGCTGAGTCCCTGAAGAGCAGGGAGCTTGCAGTACAGATGTTGTGAAGCCAGGGGGGCACCTCTGCACACATCCCAGCCTCCTCTGCAGGCTTCCTTAGTCTGCCTGGAGACAGATAGCAGCAGTGCACCGGGAAGCCCTGATTGGCTGATCCAGACTGCTCAGGGTCACCCTGTGTCTCCTGCTTCATAATGTGGGGATTGTGAAGGGAACCTGTTCTGCTCCCTGCTTGGCTGGAGCAGTAGAGTTCACTGAGTGACACCCTGTCTTCCTGGAGGGAGTGGAGAGAGCAAAGCCCTTGGGATACTGATGAACTGTGGTGTGGCTTCTCTCATAAGAACATGTACAGACATTCGCTTCTAGGAATTTCTTCTGGGAGTGATTTTAGCCCTGGTTGTTCCTGGGTTATTTTTCTCCCACAGCAGCCATTGTTGCCCAGGAAGAAAAATCCTGAACATCTACGCACTCACTCATGGTTTCTTCTGAGAGATAGACAACTCTCCCAGGAGAAACTAAATGTCTGTATATGGCCTGAGTTATGGACATGGAGAAAAGGCCCTTTCATTCCTAAAGATGGTGCATACAAGCCATGTCCAAGGCATGTGTTCACATTTTAGTAGGACAGTGACTGGAATAGTATTCCTGGCTGTCCCTGTAGTGGACCTCTTCTATGGATAAATAAGGAGCTTCATCCTGCAGGGTTCTTGATGTCTCACCTTTCATAAATGTGAGTTAAATAGAGAGAAGAATTAAGCCTTGTTGTTCCTGTTAGGGCTTTTACCACTTTCTGAGCTAAGTTTTGTAGAATGTGTCTGTGTTTTGATTTTCTGGCAGTAGTTTGGAGGGTTGTTTCTCTCTCTCTCTCTTTTTCTCCCTGCTAGTCTGTAAATGCAATCTAGTTGAACCAATCTAAATAAAGTTTCAGGGAGGATGAAAAAAGGAAGAAGGGAAAATTGCATGCAGAGCTGGTTTATAAGTCACAGAAGAAAAAACAAAGCAGAATTTTATTCTGGGCTGGAATGGTATTACTGGGTATTGCCATGACAAGCAGTTTGTGACTGAACCAAAGGACTTGGTAAGGACCAAAAGCAGAGGCTAAGAACAGAATCATGTGGCTCTTACTCAAGCATTATGTGCCTGCAAGTCCTGCTGCCTATTCCCTTTCTCCTTTCCCTTCAGGCTCAGGGAGCAGATTTAGCCTACGGGCCTGTGGGTGTGAGACATGCACACAAATAACAAACAAATGAACCCAACCTAGTTCTGTGCAGTATTATTGCTCAGGTCACATAGTTCTGAGCCTTTTTTTTTTTTTTGTCTTCAGACATTTTGTAGCATTTCCCATCTCTTCCACCTTTAGAAATGTCTTGTTCATTCACATATTTAGGGTTGTATCAGCAAAACAAAAGCTCAAAAGACAGGTGTATGTTTTTAAATGCAGTAAACATGCCCTTGTTGTGCAGAGTGAGGGAAGTGATAGCGTGGCTTCAGAAACAGATAGATAAGCTGTCCAGTGATGCGGTGTTTCTCTCTCCAACAGGAGCTGTGAGAGAGAACAGTTTCTCCTTGACCTGGGCAAGTGCTCTGCATGCCATGTTGGCTGCAGTTTAAAAGAGGAGGCTGATTATCTAAAATACCAGGCCATGTTGGAACAGCCTGAACATCCCTCCCCCTCTCCCCAGTGGTATTAAGGGGCTACAGTCACCGGCCAGTGGCAGCTGCACTGATAGCTGGAAGCATTTGATTTGCGTCACATTGCAGCAGAGCCAATCGGGGCTGCGTTCAGGGTCCTTTTAACTCCGTGACTGGCAGGAGCATGATGTCACACTGAGGTTAGATCTCTCACGGGGGCGCTCATGGTTTGAGACCAGCCCAATTTAGAAGATGGACTGCAAAGCACTAAGTGAAAATCTCATGCTTAAGGAGCAGTCCGCAAGCTGCAGGAGCTGTTGTTTTGGTTTTCTTTTTCTTCATGCTGTTTTAATTGTGTGAGTAACTATCTGGAGGTCAGGCCACTATGGGCAGGAAACCTAGGTAGGGACTGTTTATTCTGTGTAGATTTCTTTATGCTATTCACTTGGATCCTGGGCCTCCCTCAAGACACTCAACCATGCATAAGTTAATTGGGAGATTTTGGCTTGAATACTGAAGGTTAGTTGAAACCTTTAATTTCACAATGATTGAAGAAATTGGCAAAGATCTCCAGTGAACCCCAGATTATGTACTTACATAGATAGGATATATTTATATTAGCTTTTGGCATAGAGCATACCCGGGTATAAACTGTGGTGTATTGGATGAAGAAAACATTAAGCATATTTGTGGCTAAAAATGCATGTAGAAATAAAGTGGGCCATTGACCCTAATACAGGTTTGCTTTCTTTATAGTTAGAGCAGCTGTGTTTTTATAGTCTGCATGGCAGGACTTTGCAGGGTACAAAACTATGGGCATCACTCACATCTTTATTACTCTCTTTGCTGAAGAAACACTGGCTTTCCTCCAGCTCTGATCCTCCATTGCCTTGTGTCTCACAGCATAAGATGCTGCATGCAGAGATACCCAAGAGATATTCAGATGAACATGCTAACCCAGGTAGTGCAAGTAGTATAACTATGTTAGCATAGCAGTTCATCTGCACTAATATACCTGCTTCTCCAAGACTACATTGCTTCCCATGACCTAGCTAGCTTGGGTATTTTTGCACAGTACAGTGCTGTGCATTCAGTTTCCATAAGCTGTGTACAACTGTTTGCTGCACCCCCTCTACATTCATGTGTCTTGCTTTAAGCCATGTGAATGTAGACTGGGAGCGTGGTGTGTGCAGCCATTTGCTAGGCCAAGGAGCTCGACAAGGAAACTGGCATGAGTAACTTGGGGAGTAGAGTTGGCAGGTCCAGGGGGAGGGGTTGGTGGGTCAGTGGGGAATGGATGGTTTATCTAGGGGTGGGAGGGTTGGGGGCTAAAAAAAGCTTGGTCAGAGTCAGGGGGTAGGAATAGCACAGCCCTTAGGCTGCTGCAAGTGGCTGGGTCTTCCCAGCCCCTGGGCTGTGCTCCAAACATTACAGATGTTTGATAGATTGGGTTAACATGGTCCTGATCTAAGTTAGTTTACCCCCTCAGGTGAGCTAACTTGGATCAGCCCTGCCATTTTTGCCCAATTGAACCCCCCTGGACATCTGTACAGGTAGGCCTTTAGATTGACCCTAACCCTAAATGTCTGTATGTACCCTTATAGAGATACTCCTTTCACTCCAACAGTCTCTCATCTTGTTTAATGCCTCCCTTAGAGAGTTGTTTTTAGGAGACTGCAGTCTTTTGGGGGCTGTGAAGGCAAAGTTGTTAAGGTGGATTAACTTCAACTTCAAGCCATCGTGAAAGGTCAACAGCATATTTCTTTTAAATCACTTCTTTCTTTGTCTTTACTCAAACATCCTTTCTGTATTTTGAATCATTCTGTCTCTCAGCTCCCCTGCGGCCCCTAAAATTTTGAAACTGTGAAATTAGTGACTAAAACTGGAATGGATATTCACAAATATTCTTGTGCTTCATTCTGGTTTGCCATATCTATCCTATTCTTCTCTGCTCAGGTTTTTATACCACACCAGTCACCACAGTTTCTGAGCACTTCTGACATCTCTCCTCACTGAATCTTCCAAGTATAGGTGACGTGTAGTTTACTGCTTGTTTCCCAAGGTGGGTCAGTACATTATTGGCTGGCAGTCACTGAGAAGAGGATGGCAGCCTGTTTTATCCTGACTGCAAATGAATGTTTGCAATGCAGTGGTGAGATTGCATCCCCAATTTGGCATGGGATAAGTTATTTCTGAAAAGGAGAATTACAGATGATATTTACCTTCATTTCTTCCATTAAGCACTGTGTATGTGTGTGGATGCACACATGCATGTTGGGGGGACGACTCAGTTGAAAGCAGTTATTTTATCGAAGAAACTTACAGCGGAGGCTGCCAGGTAGATCTGCTGTTAAATTTGCAAGTCAGCTCTTGCTGTTGTTTCAATGCGAACAAAGTTGGATTTTGTATAACGGCTTTTTTTTTTTTTTTGCAGGAGTGGGGAAGAATGTTGCTACATGCACCCAGTCTTTGTGATCTGACAGCCACAAGACTCAAAAGGGTCCAATTTTCTTTTCATATGGGATGTGTGTTTTGTACACATTGTAATTTGTGGTTTGAGGATAAAAGAACCAAGAGTGACATTTGAAACTGGACTCTATTCATTTTGATTACCTCATATTTCAGGGATGCAGAGCTGGTCAGGCAGTAGCAGGGTCAAAAAGTGAGCTATTTTTGGTTGTACAACACAAGTGAATTAGGTGTTATCTCTAAGATGAAGGTAACTGTTGTATCAGCGAAAAGTGATAGCACTCTGAGTCTATTATGTACTATCTTGTATTGCTTTGCCATGCAACCGAGCTCTGCTATTGAAAAGGCCTTCTCTTTGATATGTTTCTGTTCTTGATTTCCTGAAAGATCCTCAGGGTGGTCACTGGGAGGCAGGTCTACCTTGGGAAAGAAGTGGCTGTGCAGTAGGGCCTGGGAGAGTGGATGAAGGAACTGTCATGGAAATGGGTAACATGGCTGATTTGGTCAATGAGAAGAAAACAATTGTTTAAAGGGTAATGCTGATGTGGATAGAAAAAGAGTAAGTCTGAAGAAGATATGATCTCTGCAACAAACTCCAAACAAACTACATTTGTTCCAGAGGTAAACTCTCTAGCCCAAAGCTTGAAAAAAGTTTTATTCAAAATTAATGCTTTTTGTCTACTACTCTTTAGCAAATCTCAGTCCATTGTGCCAGTCTGCCTTTTATCCTAAAACTCCCCAGCTTTGATGTTAAGGTTATAGTTTTTGAACACCAGCTGTCACCCATGACATCCATTGTTCTTATTACAATGCTTGGATTGCACGCTAGCAAAATAAAAATTGACATTTTTTTCCACAAAGATTGTTACAATCCCCAAAGAAGATATGTCTCCCTCTCTCTGCTCTCTCATCTCCTTGGAACTGTCTAGTGCTATATACATTTTTAAGGGTGGGAGTCGAGGAGGGTGGAGAAGGGGATCAACAAACCTGACAAAACAAATAATTTTAGAAGATCACTTGCTTTCTTTGGGTATTAAATAGTGGGAAGGACAGCAGGGGTGGAGAGTGCTTAATGAGGATGAAAATAAAGGAGTGTGGAGAATATAGCTGGAGTAGGGCAAAGGGAAGTGGAAAGAGCTATTAAAGAAAGGTAACTGAAAATGTGAGAGGTAAAAAAGTACAACCCTAAGAATAATCAATAGTAGGAAGCTAAGAGACTTCATTTTAACCCTAAAACCAGGACATGGGGAGGTTGTAACTATTTATACTATAGATCCTTTAATAATGTATGAATTGAATGCAATATATGATCTTCATTGTTAATACAGCCTTAAAGTGCTGCTTTGCTCAGAGACCACTAGTCCATTTATTTTTCTCTTAAACTATAAGCAGGATTCTATTTAAAGAGGCAGCTCAGGAAGCCATCATCTCCATGTGCAATTGAGATACTCTAGACTTCTTACAGCAGGGGGTCTTAATAAGAGTGTTTCCTTTAAGGGTGCCATTAAGCTATGGTAGTCATCCCTTCGTTCCTTCAAGTAAACCTTTCCAATAAAATCCTATTTTAAGCAACCAGGCGTGCGTGCATGCGTGCGTGCGTGTGTGTGTGTGTGTGTTTAAGAGGAGTGGCTTTTAGTCTGACAAAAATAGTCTCTGAACTGCATGATAGATTAACCACTTGAATTTTTTTTTCTGTTTTTGTGCAATTGCCATGCAGTCCCACTGATCCATGTGAGGTTCTACATGCTTTCTGGACTGATTTCTGTGCTGCATCCTTTCCTCTTAGCCCCTACACTGGCTTACTTGTGTCTCCTAACCTTTAGAACCCTTTACTTTGGTGCAGTGTGAACTCCTGAGTTGCCCATTGTAAAACCCAATGCATTTTGTAAAAATATTTCCAGCTCCTTCTACTGTAGAAATGCATTCCTTAAGCCATTTTTAGCATATAAAAAGCATTGGTGTCCATCCAGATATCACTATTTGTTAAACTGTTCCTGAGCTTATGCATATAAGGTTGTCTACCATAGACAATCACAAAGGTAGATTCTGTACCACCATAATCTCTTGAGACCTGTTTTGCCATTGCTTTAGAACATTTTTAGTCATTTTCAGTGGGGCATTATTCCAGCTGGGTAGCATTTTATACCCACTTTGCTTGGGGTATGTGACTGCACAGGGCAAGGCTGTGGAGAATCAGGGCCTCTGTGCCTTTTTCTTCTGATGCATTAACTGGGAAGAGTAATTAATGCTTACCTCAGACAATCCCTAATACTTCTGAAGCATCTAAAGATGCTTAATTAAAAGGAGCTATAGTAAAGTGTAATAGTTTTTTTTTTTAAAGTTCCTTCTTTATTTTCTTGCTGACTTGCTTGCTGACTGTCTGCTTTGGAGACCACCCCGATTGTCTAGCTGCAACTACTCATGTAACACAACAATCGAATATACAATACCCAGAGAATAGCTTCATTCCTTCTCCTTCCCTGAATGGTAGAAAACTTTTATGAAAGACAGCAAAGCACCAAGCTGAAATTCTTATGGGAACAGCTATTCTTGCAAAATTTTCTATTGGTCATGTTTTCAGATAATTTGAACACCACAAAAAAGTTTTGCCCCCCCCCTCCCCCCAGGCTGTATTTTCATGTGTTTTTCAACCTGGAAATCTGAAGCATTTGAAAATTCAAAGGAAAAAACATCCTCCCCCAGTTCCATCATCACCTTTTTATTTTCTTACCAGCTAAAATTATTAGGGCTTCAGGTTTGGGAGAAGGCTGAAGACAGTTCTTATACTGGAAGTTGTTGGTCCATCCTTACTCTAAACCAAGGTTTTAGGTAACAGCTTGTATTCACATGAACCAGTTTATGGGAATACAGCATGTAACACTTCTGGCTTCACCTGCTACATTTCATTATGCTTGTGCATTGATGTGCCCAATGCATCATTCACCACCAGGGTGGAGAGAATCAAGCATGCATAGACAACTTTCACAACTCTCTCGGGTCATCATGCCAGCCAAGATCCTGCATTTCATTCCAGTTCTGCCTCTTATGATAAGCTGAGGTGTTATGACAAATTAATGTAGGTGTCATAAATAACTGATTGTTGTTGGCATGCAGTTGTATATAGAAGTACAAGTCCCAGCTTGTGAGGGCAAAATGGTGCCATGCTCAGAAAGATGAACCACCATTTTGCTGACCTCCTTTTCTGTGGGCAGACAGAGCAAAGCTTGGCTTATTACTGTCACACCCCAGGGAGTCACGATGCAGATTTTCCATTAGCGTCAAATATACATAGATTTATGTACTTCCGTAGCCTGCAGCTGATGAGAGCAGATTATAAAGAAATGGATTCCAAATAACTTGCATACCTAAGAAATTGAATAATATAGGACTAATATAGGGCTGGGTGCTGAAAGTTCACTGATTTCCCAAAGACCATGAGAGAATATTATTCTGCTCCCTTCATTATACTGTGCATACATTTAGGTCCTGATTTTTACCCTTACAGTGAGATTGGGCAGTCATCATTCCAGTAGAACTACTCGTAAGGTATGATATATTGGCATTATTCTCAGAGTTACATTGGCATTAATAATAATACTAGTACATTGGCAATAATAATAATACATTGGCATTATTCTCAGAATTCATCTATCCTGCCGTCAGAAGTGTGATCGCACTGCATCTAGACACGTGTAGTTTTAAGCTAACTAGCTCATGTAAAAATAGCACTGAAAACACTGCCAACATGTGCTCCCACTGAGACTTCTGAAATATTCAACTGTACAAATCTGTTGTCAGGGACTGTACTGTTGGGGGTCTGGGGGTTGCTGGCCTGTCCTGAAGCTCATTTCAACTCAGCTTCACTGTTGGTTAAAGCTAGTTCATGTAGACCTGTGTATCATGCAATCACAATTCCCTAGTTGCAATGCAAGTGTATCTTCTCTTACAACCATAAAGGAGCCTTAACGTAGAGGTTTTTGTTGTTTTATCATACCTTCCAACCAACAATCTCCAGGCTGTGCATAAATATTTGTGATTTAATCCCTGCAGTTCCTTCACAGAGACAGAGGAGTTTATCCCTGCCATAAACATGAGAATCATAGAAAATTAGGGTTGGGAGGGATCTCAGGAGATCATCTAATCCAACCCTCTGCTCAGAACAGAATATCCCCAACTATGTCATGCCAGCCAAGGTTTTGTTTAGTTAGGTCTTAAAAGCCAAGGATGGAGACTCTACAACATCTTTGGGTGGCTTGTGCCAGTGTTTTACTACCATCTGCGTGAAAAAGTTTTTCCTAATATCTATCCTAAACTTCACTTGCTGCAACTTGAGACCATTGCTCCTTGTTCTGTCATCTGCCACCACTGAGAACAACTTAGCTCCATCCTCTTTGGAACCCCGTTCAGGTAATTGAAGGCTGCTATTAAATCCCCTCTCAGTCTTCTCTTCTCCAGAATATATAAACCCAGTTCCTTCAGTCTCTCAGAAGTCATGTCCCCAGCCCTCTAACCATTTTCATTGCCCTCTGTTGAAGTCTCTCCAATTTATCCACATCCTTTTCTGTAGTGGGGGCCCCAGAAGAGAAGAATTGCTTCTCTTGATTTGCTAGCAATGTTCCTACTAATGCAGTCTAGTATGCCATTAGTCTTCTTCTCAACAAGAGCACACTGCTGGCTTATATTCAGCTTCTTGTCCAGTGTAACCCCCCAGTCCTTTTCTGCAGAGCTGCTGCCCAGCCAGACAGTCCCCAGCCTGTACCGGTGCATGGGATTGTTCCATCCTAAGCACAAGACTTTGCACTTGTCCTTATTGAACCTCATGAGATTTCTTTTGTCCAGTTCTCCAATTTGTTGAGGTCTCTCTGAATCTTAGCCTTATCCTCCAGCATATCTACTATTCCCCCCATCTTGAGGTCATTTGCAAACTTGCTGAGGGTGCACTCCATCCCATCTTCCAGGTCATTGGTAAAGGTATGGAACAGGACCAGCCCCTGGGGCACTCCACTTGATCCTGGCTGCCAACTAGACATCAAGCCAATGATTACTAACTTTTGAGCCTGATGATCCAGCCAGCTTTCTATCCACCTTACAGTGTATTCATCCAACCCATACTTTCTTAGCTTGCTTGCAAGAATGTTGTGAGAGACCATATCAAAAGGCTTGCTCAAGTCAAGGTATATCATGTCTACTGCTCCCCCTGCATCCACAGAGCTAGTTATCTCATCATAGAAGATAATGAAGTTGGTGAGACATGACTTTCCTTCAGTGAATCCATGCAGACTGTTCCTAATCATCATCTTCTCCTCCAAGTGCTTAGAAATGGATTCCTTTAAGGACCTGAGGATTTTTTCCAGGGACTGAAGTGGGGCTGGCTGGTCTGTAGTTCCCCAGATCCTCCTCCTTCCTTTCTTATAGATAGGCACTATATTTGTCCTTGTCCAGTCATCCAGGACTTCTCCCAATCACCAGCAGTTTTCTAAGATGATGGCCAGCAGCTGTGCAACCACATCAGGCACTTCTTTCAGCATCCTTAGATGGACCATATCTGGCCTCATGGACTTGTACATATCCAACTCTTAAATAGTCCCTATCCTCTTCATTCACCACTGTCAGCTGCTTACCTCCTCCCCAGACTGTGCTGCCAGGTGCCATAGTCTGGGAGCTGACCTTGCCCAGGAAGACTGAGATAAAAAGGCATTGAGTACTTCAGCATTTTCCTTTCATCTTTCACTAGGTTGCTCTCCCCCATCCATCATTCACTAAGAGACCCACACTTTCCCTGATCTTTCTCTTGTTGCTGACATGCTTGTAGAAACCCTTCTTCTTGCCCTTTATGTCTCTTGCTACCTGCAACTCCAATTGCACTTTGGTCTTACTGGTTTCATACCCAAGCAATACACTTATACTCCTCCCTAATCATTTATCCAAGTTTCCATTTCTTATAAGTTTCTTTGTTTGTGTACTAGCTCACTGAAGAGTTCCGTTCTAAGCCAAGCTGGTCTTTTGCCATATGGGCTAGTCTTGCTGAGCATCAAGACAGTTCATTCCAGCACCCTCAGTAAGGTTTCTTTAAAATACAACTTGCTGTCCTAGATGCCTTTCCCCCTCAGACTCTCCTCCCAGGGGATCCTGCCTATCAGTTTCCTGAGTGAGTTGAAGTTTGCTTTTCTGACGTTCAGGCTTCTAGACTGAGGCATTAAGTAACCGGCCTATGGTCATGTAGAAATTTCCTGTTAAAAATGGAAATAGCAATTAGGAAGCCTTGGTCCAAACCATGTATCTTTAGCACAAGAATAGCATCCTTCCTTCCCCTCATCACAACAGAACATACTCTTCTCCTGTATGCCCTTTCATGATGTTTAAAGGCAATTTATACCACCCCTGTAGTAAAGCCTAGGAGCACCACTGAGAAGCACTCTGGAACCAGGAGTTCAACAGCATTGGCAGGCCAGCATTGGCAGGCAAGCATGAACCTGAATACACATCCAGAGCCAATCCTAGGTTTTGTCTTAAATACGATGCTTGGTGTACACTCAGGATCACACTAACCTGGCCTCCATTGCCTCATTTTCTGGGCTTTGGCATCAGCTGAACTGGAGTGAGTGGGTAGGGCATGCCTCTCGGTAGTAGTTACAAACTCACTGCAAAGGCAGTGTAGACACTTCCTAATTTAAATGCTATACGAAACCTGCTGGGTTCTGTTTGTGTGGTGTTCAGTTGTATGGGGAGAGTATTGCCAACAGAAAAAAATCTTTAAAAAAACCAAAAGGTTGAATTCAGCCTTTGCAATAATTCCCCTCCAAAATAGGGTGACCATATGTCCCAGATTGGCCAGGTCAGCCCCAGATTTCAGAGGCTGGTCCCGGCCTGCTGGTGAAAAATTAAAATAAGCATCCTGGGTTCAGGGCCTGAAGGTAGAGCAGCAGGAGGGGTGAAGTAGGAAGCCTATTAACACTAATTGTTACTTCACAGGTGATTATTAACACCCATGAAGTAAAGAACACTGGGGCATTAACGGGCCATTGAGTCCCTGCAGGGAGAGAGGAAGGGTCCTGGATTTCACATTGCCCCCTACAGCCACCCTACTCCAACAACAACAATCTGCTTTGGAAAGGTAAGATTGCAAGTAGGTCCTGGTATTTTCAGGATGGAAATGCTTACAGTAGGAGCAAGGGGTGTGTACAAAAGTTGCTTTTTTCACCTTTTAAAGTGCTTTATTGATATAATTTAACTGAAGTGCATGGCTTTACAGCACTTTAAAATGGGTATAGCACTTTAAATTAACCCTTATTAAATGAGGAATTAAATTTGAAGCTGCTGTATTTTACAGCACTTTAAATAACTTCTGTATGCTGGTCAAATTTCTGACCAGTGGAGAAGCCCCAGGAGGCTGCAGAGCCCTCCCTGCCGCCTATCCTGGAAAGTGCAGGGAGGCCCAGGAACCTTCCCCCCCCTCCCCCAACCCCACAAAAAACCAAAAAAACCAACCCACTGCACTTTTGTCATGTTTAAGAGCACTGTAACTGTATATTACTATAAAAAGTACAAGGAGCACTTCTGTATACACTCAAGGAGTTTTAGAAACTTTATAAAAAACTCCAAAATACAGGTATATGGGAATTCACAGTTAAAGTATTCAAACTACCTTAATTCTCTCTTCTTAGTGATTGCAACCTGCCCTATTTTCTTCTTTGTTCCTTTTATAGCTAGTCTATAAAATGTTATTTTTGGATGAAAGGTTTTTTTTTTTCAAATGGCTCTTAAAAGACTGCAGCCAGTACTCGGGTTTTAAACAGGCACGGTATCGGTGCAGCCTGGAGACAAGCACCACTGAATGCAGGGTTCACATCACCCTGTGAGCCTGCTAGCTCTGTGCTGGATTGCCTTTAGATATGGATGAATAGGATTTGATTCTCTGAGGTCCTGGGCAAGCCTTTCAGGAGCATAAGCACCTACCACATTTTGCAGGGTTTGTTCCTTAATGAGGAAATCCAGGGTTATTAGAATTACAGTAAGGTTTGCTTTTGCTGCTTGTGGAGAGTGGGGGACTTTGGAGGGTCACGGGTGGACTGTTTTTCAGTTGCCATCCTCATGCCAAGCTTGATTGCCACTGCCTATGGTCAGGTGTATTGGTGAGTAAGGGCCTTTTCTCTTCCCATGCTCAGCCTTACTCAGATTGAGATCTGGCTGCAATGGTGAAGCTAGGAACTATTTGCCTAACACACCTCACTACAAGCAGATGGGAAGTAGAGAAAGGGGAAGACAAGTGGAGGCAACCTAACTCTCCTCATGGATTCACCAGTGCACAGTGGGGAGTAATCCTCTGCCCCCCTTACCAAACAAGTGGGGAAGAGAGGAGGAACCACGACTTCCTGAGTGGGGATTACTTTTCTAGCCTGCAAAACAACAGTTGTAACATGTATAAATGCCTCGTTTCCATAATCTACTAGAGGTTTACTTTTCTGGGTTAGAGGCACTGTGTGTTACCCCTTGCAGTGGTCAGATTGAAGCTAAGACTTCAGTACCTTGCTCCTGTCAGACTGCAGTTATAATCTAACCCATTTAATAATACCTTTTAGTAAGTAAAAGGTATTACTTTAGTACCTTTTAGTAAGTAAAAGGTATTACCGACATCATGCAAAATAAGGTAGTATTCAGCGCCAGTGAGGGTGGCCGCCCTGCATCTTGTGTGATTTAAGAGTAAAGCACGCTCATTTATACAGCCTTGTAGTGGCTCTTCAGCTTGCTTGGAGCTTTGAGGTCAGAACAGAGCTCTGTTGGTCAGGGGCTCAGGGCAAGGTCTTTCTTGTTGAGGTACATGACTGCTAGTTTTGCCTCCTTAGCAGTAACAGGGTGATAGACCTCCCTGCAGCTCACCATTTGGACACTTGTATCTAGAAAGAAACAAAAACTAGCAGTTGCATCTCTCATCACTATGACTCAGATATGCAATTTTGGGCAGAAATCCCATAAGAGATCAGACAAACCCTCTTCATCTTGCTTGTTTCTCAGTGCCTATTATGAACCCTATCTAGTCTACCTAAGTATTACATGAACAGGATCTGTCACCCTGACCATAAAAAATGTCCTGGCCTTTTATATATCTTTTAATGAAGAAAGTAACACGCAACACAGATGTAACATCATCCCACAGAGACCTGGTAAAAAGCCTACATATCACATCCTGCTAGATAACAGAGTCAAGAATTACAGAGCATGTCTAAGATCTACAACTAAATTATAGAGCTTTAAGCAGTAAGTTAATTACGTATCAGAAAGGCATTTGGGAATGATTGATAATTGGGTGAATTTGCCTTAGAACCTCTATCATGTGTATATATGAAATGTATAAAGTATCACTGTTCCACCCTGGTGCAAAAAACATGTTTGGGAACCATTACTGATGGCTGTAAAAGCCACAGGAGCTCAATGACCCCCTTTCCATCCCCCTTGATTAATTGCTATGAACCGCTAAAATTGTCCCTGTACAACATGTCTAGGTAGTTGAATCAGAGATGAGACTGAACTAAAATGTGAGATCCAAATACCTCCAAACTGGGTCTGGATCCGAATGTCAGAGCTTAGACCCATATGTAGAAGGGACAGAGTCCAGTGGACTGATGTGCAGGAGAGACTGAGTATATCATTACTTTTAGAGCTTCATTTTGTGTAGGTCAGGCAGCCCTGCTTCACTCTAATGTGTTGCCCCTCACTTCCAGCTGACACACATGTATTTTTGCAAAATTATAACATCTTTTTAATGAACCTTTTCTTTACCCCAGATAGCCATGTAAGAAAAAGTGTCAGGCAGACCAAATTGCAAGGAGGGATTTAGGCTGACGGGTTGTAATTACTTGAGTTAGGAATATAACATATCTGGGACATGAAGAGTTTAAAGCCAGCTAAACATGTCAGAAGTCTCAGTGGGAGCACTTGCTGGCAGTAAGGTGAATATGTTGCTTTGCACTTGCCTTGCATTTGATAATATCTACACTTCATCACACCTTAACTTCAATAAAGTCAGAGGCTCAACACTCTTATCATGGCTACACTCACAGCTAGTTTTGCTAGTGCAACATATTTTGTCCTTTGACTCTGTTCGACGTTACCAATTCCACCTCCTATGTGATTTCATTCTGGCGTCATTATTGTGCTAAGCTATTCTGGGGCAACCAGATTTGCTTGTTAGAACATCCTGTGATATCTTTTAGCACCTGCAAAACAACAGTTGTAACATGTATAAATGCCTTGTTTACAACTGCCAATATAGGCCAGGGCTCCAAAACAACAACACTGTGTTTTGGGCAATGATGATGTAAATCGCTAAACCGTAGGCAGGTGTGGGCAGGTGTGCTTAGATGTGGTCATTGGCATGGATTTTATAAACAGAGCACATGATCTCACTTGCAATCACTATGCATTCTCCAGTAGATAATCATGTGTACTAAACAGAGGGCTTTATAGAGTGAAATTTGGTGGGAAGAATTACTTTTTCTCTTGGTAGTTGAATAAGAACTTCTTTTTCTTTCTGATTTAAGGGCCCCTAGCCTCAGCTGTCAGAAACACTGGCATTACAGGGCTAATAGACTCTGCAATAATATTTACATTTTGTATAGGAACATACTTGAGATCTGCCATTTGGTTGGAACGTAACTGATGCACTAACCATTTGTGGTGAACAAAGGTTGCATAGACATTTTTGTAAGAATAGATGTGTTAAATAAAGATGGTCCTGATCCAAAATCCCAATTCAGAACAGCTCTGGACTTGGAGAAGAACCAGAGCTAGATTCTCTGCCTTGCCTTCAGTGTTAGAACTGTTGTCCTGGCCAAATTCCTATCTTGCACAATTAGATCTTGTTTAACTAAACGTTCTTGCAATTTCTGTTGGATGCAATAGACATCTTTACTTCCTGTCCTAAGTAGTTTGTAGCATATCTGCTTGCTGTTACATGAAGCAGTACTGCTTAAAAGATTCATTTATTTCAGTGGCAGTTGAAGTGATCATGTTAATATTTCCATAATCTACTTTCGTGAGGCATCTCAAGGTTGAAGCAGTATTTTAAAAGTATTTTGATCTTCAAATGCAATGTACAAGAGAAGTGTGCCAAGAATCATTGAAATTTAGGGTTGGAAGGGGTCTCAAGAGATCATCTAGTCTAACCTGCTGCTTAAAGCAGGACCATCCCCATCTAGATTACCCCAGCCAAAGCTTTGTCTAGCCAGGTCTTAAAAACTTCCAAAGGATGCAAATTCTACAACCTCTCTGGGTAGCCTGTGCCAGTGCTTTCCTACCCTCCTGGTGAAAGTTTTTCTAATATTTAATCTGAACTTTCCTTGCAACAACTTGAGACCATTTTTGCTCCTTGTTCTGTCATCTGCCACCTCTGGGAACAGTCTAGCTCCATCCTCTTTGGAACCACCCTTCAGGTACATGAAGACTGCTATTAAATTCCTCCTCCGTCTTCTCTTCTCCAGAATAAATAACCCCAGTTCCCTCAACCTCTCCTCAGAAGTTGTGTATCCTAGCTCTTTAACCATTTTCATTGCCCTCCGTTGGAGTCTCTCCAGTTTTGTCCACATCCTTTCTGCAGTGGGGGACCCAAAACTGGACACGGTACTCTAGATGTGGCCTCACCAGTGCTGAATAGAGGGGAATAATCATTTCCCTTGATCTGCTGGCAACAGTCCTACTACTGCAGCCCAGTATCTGGTTAGCTTTCTTCACAACAAGTTCACACCTTTAGCTCATATTCAGCTTCTTCTGTGCTGTAACCCTCAGGTCCTTTTCTGCAGAGCTGCTGCTTAGCCAGTCAGCCCCCAGTCTATAATAGAGCGTAGGATTGTTCTATCATAAGTGTAGGACTTTGCACTTGTCCTTATTGAACCTCATGAGATTTCTTTGGGTCCAGTCCTCCAATTTGCTGAGGCCTTTCTGAATCCTAGCCCTACCCTCCAGTGTATCTAGTATTCCCTCCAGCTTGATGAGGGCACGCTCCATCCCATCTTCCAGGTCATTGATAAAGATGTTGAACAGAACCGACCCCTGGGGCACTCTGTTCTGGCTCACAGAAGTGTTCCCTGCTAAGCCAAGCTCATCTTCTGCCATACTTGCTATTCCTCCTGCAGTTCAGGATGGTTTGTTTCTGTGTCCTTAGTAAGGTTTCTTTTAAAATACAACCACCTGTCTGGAGTCCTTTTCCCTTTAGACTGGCCTTCCAGGGGATCCTGTCCAACAGTTCCCTGAATGAGTTGAAGTCTGTTTTTCTGAAATCCAGGGTGGGGAGAGAAAGTAGCTGCAAAACAATTCTATTTCAGACATGGAGCATCAGTCCCAGTTGGCCCAGAGCCGAGCCCTTGTCACACGTTTTGTATACATTGCGACTGCGGTAAGTAGAACAGGGCAGTGGTTCTGGAAATGGATGCAGAGAATTCCTCCTGTGCATAATGGAAGTTGTGGGCCCTGGCGCTGGTTACAGCTCACATACGCCAACTTTCAGGAAGGTGTTCTTTATCTGGTCTGGTTTTTGTATGTCTGACCTGTATCTCTGTGTGTGGCGTGTTCTCTTTCATACCATGACAGGAACAGCCAGGAGCAGTGTGAAATCCATTATCTTTTCTGCATAAAAATAATAGAACAGTGTTCTAGAAGTAAAACCGTAAATAATTAATAACTGGCCTACTAGTCACCCCCTGCTCCATCTGGCCTGCCTTCATTGTTGTAGGTAGTTTTGTATGTGCTTGGACTAGCTATATAATCAGAAGGCCCTATACTTGGCACAGGAAAAGAGATGAGGGAGAAGAAAGAAATAAAACTACAAGAACAGATATAAGAATGTAATTTATTTAACAAGTCTTTCAGCAGTTCAGACGATGTAATCACCCAAAGGCTGAGAGCAACACCAGCCTGACACTCTTAAAGTCACTTGATTAATATGATGGTTAAAATCAGAGAGCAAAAATTTAAAATCAGAATGACAATTGAACTAACTGACCGTCCAAACCCCATCCAAGCCCCTGGGTGCATAAGTCTCAGTAATCCCATGGCTAGTGGAATGCTCTGCTTGTTTTTATCTGCTGCTTCTTCCCCTTTCCCCACTTTTCATTCTCTCATTTTGAATTATTTGTAGAGGAATGAAGGAGCTGAAAGTTTGCTAACACTTGGCATACACTGCTTTGTGTGGTTTAGACATGTTCTCACAGGCATTTTTTAAATGTATGCAAAGCACTTAATACCTCCATTGGTCTTTAACTTTAAGTGTTTGAAAACAACACCATTCAGATCATGAACCAGATTTAATGCTAACACAATCCACATTCTAAAGAGCATTATTGTCTTGCTGTGTTTGATATTTCATTGCATCAGTTTAAAGACATACTTGAAAACAGTACGTTCTCTCTCCCACTGTTGTTACAAGCCTAGGTCATAAGAGACTCTTAAGCCTTGTCTACACACACAAGTTGTACCAATTAATCTGCATCAGTTTAAAAAAAGGTGTGGTAAAATAGCCTCACCTTCTGTGGACACTGTTGAATTGGTTTAAGAGCATTTATATATCAGTTAATTTAATCAATTCCATAGTGTCTACAGGGCACGTTACACTGGCTTAAGCAAGTCCGTTTCTAACTGGTTTACATGGAAATTAAACTGAATTGGCCAAACAGGCTGTGATTTGCAGCTTTCAGTATTTCAGTGCAAACCAGTGCACTGCCACCCTTGTTTTGGAATGAATGACATATTTTGGTATTACCAAGGCTAGCGTAGTACCAACTTAAGTTAAGTTAATGGGACGCTCTTTATTGCTTATACTCTGGCAGCTTAAAGGGATCTTCATGTGAATGAAAATCTAGCCCTGTGTCTTCATTTTACAGGTGGGGACAGAAAAGCAGATCTGTGTGGCTTCTGCAACAAAAATGCAGACCAAATTTAATAAATGGCTATTGCTCTGCCCTTTGGAAGATGCTCAGTGATGCAGCCTTTATTTCCAACAACTCTCTATTCAAGGTTTCCTGAACAATTTGGGTATCTTCTCTCCTTTTCTAGTCCTTATTTTCTCCCAAGAAGTTGCTTAATCTTTTTTGTCTTAATTGCAAAATAGAAGTGACACTATTTATCTCCCTGAAAGAGACTGGGTATCTTAACTCCTGAGGGGACACAGACCTCTCATTCAAGCTCACCCTGAAACATGAGGAGCTAGGTGAACTTTCAGAAGGGACTGTTGCCCCAGGTACACTGTTTGGATTTTCTTGCTCTGATGCATTTCCCCCTGCCCTGAACACTGTTTCCATCGCTTGGCCTCCTATCTTAAAGTCTTTCTCAGATTTGTTCTTGTGCACATTGAGATTCATACCCGCATTAATAATCACAAATTTGGTTTGTTCTTGTGACTAATAAGATAATTATTGCTGGCAAAGTAAAATGAGGTAATAAAAAAAGCAAAATTATTCTGACTCTAAAAGCAAAACTAGAATGTGAGGGTTGTTCAGCTTCCTCGTAATCCAATTTACTTGAGGCAATACAAGAGCATC
This sequence comes from Crocodylus siamensis, assembly GCF_052110815.1. Lineage (NCBI taxonomy): Eukaryota > Metazoa > Chordata > Crocodylia > Crocodylidae > Crocodylus > Crocodylus siamensis. The sequence goes on along the minus strand of NC_143395.1, from coordinate 259,665,518 downwards.
CAAACCTTCCATTGATGACCCTTCTGCTTCTCATAGCCAACATGTGGCCATCTGGTATGTCGGATTATTACTTGCAAGTGCAAAACCTAACAAAACAGAACATTAAAAAATAATCCAGAAAGCATTTGTGCACAGACTGGGTGTCTTTGGAGATTTGGAGAAAAAGCAGTGTTGAAGCTTTCTTCTTGGCAGTACATCCAAGCCGCATGATCCCTATTAGCAGCATGTAGCTAGGGGATAGAACGTTTAAATGCTCATCAGTAAGGAGGAATATAGCGTGTTGTTGATTTACGCAGCTGAAACGGACAGACCTCCAGATATTTCTTTTAATGCTTAGGTGGAAATTTGGGGAAACAGAAAATAAAGAAAATTGTAGCAGCTTTCTTTCTTGCTTATGTTTCTCTTGGAGACAGAGGGAGGGAGGATTGCAGAGTCCTTAAGGTCTCTGGAGTCCCATCTTCAATTCCCTGTTACGCCATGGGCTTTTTGCATGACCGCAGGCAAGTCACTTTGGACAGATCTATCCCACTAATTTGCTGTGCCTTTCTGTGGCTTCTTTCCATGCTTATTCCCAAACTGGAAACAGTGGCACTGTTAACATGGCACTACATGTAGGCAAATTGGCTCTTACTCCTGGTTCAGGAGAAGGGTCAGGTCTGCTCTGCTCAGCACAACACTGCCTTGCACCACAGGGACAAACCCTTAGCTTCCTCAGGCCTCAGTCTACATCAGTAAAACAGCAATAGCACTTCCCTACCTCACAGGGATGCTTTGAGGATCAATATAGGAAAGGCTGTGCGGTGCTCAGGTATGATGGTGGTTGCCTTGAGGGCTTTGTAGTCAAAGATGATGATGCCATGAAGGTGATGGTGGAGTTGAGTGCCATGGAGATACCTGAGCCTATAGGTAATAAGCATCTTTTGTCACAAAACTCCCAGCCCCATTCAGTGTGTGAAGCGGCCTGCTGCTGCTAACACATCATTTGCTCTATGTGCTTTTCTCACCCAAGGTCATACCATTGTTACTCATAAAAGTGCTTCTGCTGAAAAGTGCTTCTGCTGAAATGTCTTCAGTTGCTAGATATACATTCTGTACAGTATTCAAATCTCACAGTCATGCAGGGTAAACCTCACAATTTTGTATGCTCCATCTTGGTCAAGAGCTTGATCTCATGTTGACTCATTGCTCACATTGTAAAGCTGTCTAAGGTTATGCTAGTTTTCTGTAGGAGCATCTACGTGTCCATTTTAACATGAAGCACCATTTGCATGTGCACCCAGAACCGCAGCATGTTGAGCTGAGTCTCAGCAGCCCGGACTGGCGGGGGCTGCTCCCCTGGTTCAACACAATGTAGATGGGGCTGGCTGGCACATGAAGGTGCTTCAGCATGGAGCTAACTGGCAGGCAGCACCTGCACTGAAGCACCCCCATGCTCCAGCCAGCCAGGGCAGCATCTACACATACGCTGCTGCTGAGTAAAAAGCTCCGTAGCAGGATAGTACTTGTAAATATAAGTACTATTTCACTGCAGAGTAAATTAGTTTACTCCAGCCTAATGGGGCATATGTGCAGGTATGCAGTGTGTATTGTGAAGCTAATTAGTCTACTGTGCAGTAAATGTCTCATGCAAACACGCCCTGGAGTGTAAGACTACCTCCCTTTCAATGCTGCCATGACTGTGTAAAAAACAAGGTAAGTATGCTCATGAATAAATAGATGTTCAGTTCTTTTGACAAATGTGGAAGAGGCAATACACTCTTTACCAGCGTCTGCTTGCCACAGAACTTAATAGTTCGTCATAGTGATGGCAAGTCCAAAGCTGGTTGCAAAGGCAGCAAAATGTTCTACAAACAGTTGGGCTAGGAATAGAAGTTACACATAAATGAGTTTAAATGATCAGAAACTGGTTTACATCTGTAAAAGAACACAAGTTCACTGCATATAAACTATTTCAAAATGGCTGAAACTGGTTTAAAATAAATCTGGTTGCATGTAGTATCAGACTTAACTTGTTTGCGTCAAATCAATTTATGTAACTTCTGTCCCAGATCCCCTTCTTGGTTTAACTTAAACCAGAGTCCTCTAGCATCCCAGCATGCTGTCTGTGTTGGGATGTGCTCTGGACTGGCCCAGCCCCTCTGCTCTTTAGCCCGAGCAGGGGCAGGGACGTGACAAGACACTGGCCCAGTTAAGGCAAAGTGAGCAGGAAGGGACTTCATTCTTCCCTGCTTTCCCCCCCCGCCCCCCACGCACACCACAGCTGGGGTCTGTCTGTCTGCTGGGTAGCGGTGGAAGCAGAGGGGGCGGCTGGGGCTGGTGGACCCTGGGGGCAAAAGGGACAGAGGGAAGAATTAAGTCCCTCCCTGCCCCCTTCACCTGAATGGGGCCATGCCAGAATGGCATCTGGCCACCTGCCACCACTGGAGCAGTGAGGGGAAGGGGAGGGGTAGCAGCCTTTGTCAGGGTGCCCAGGAGGAGATCTGTTTCCCAACCCCTCCTTTCCTTGCCCCATTGGCAGGGTCCATAGCCATTCTGGCATGGCCCCATTAAGGCTAAATGGGGCAGGGAGGAGGTTAATTCCCCCCTTCCACCAGGGGACTGTAGCTGGGGCATGCATGGGCGGCAGCTGGCCAGGCAGCAGGCTACCTGGGCTGGCTCAGAGGTGCCACAGGGGCTTGTGGGTCCATGGTGAACCCCCAGGGAGGGTGGTTGCTGGGCTCCAGGCCCACCAGCACCTCCAAGCTGGCCCAGATAGTCTGCTGCCCAGCCAGCCAACACCCATGCATGCCAGGTGAGGCTGCACTCACTAACAGGTCTCAGCTTCCCTGTCAGAGCTGCAGCCACTGGGGAGGGCCCACCCCATGCCTTGTCCCTGCTGTGCAGCTGCTTCGTCTGGGGCTGAGTGGGGCCACCCACAGCAGATGTGGCTCAGTGACAGCCACTCCCACACCCAGGCTGGGCCAGGCCAGGCCAGGCAGCGCCGCACAGTTTCCCCTCCCCACCCCACGGGGGAAGAGAAGAGAGAAGAGACCCCCTCCAGCACCGAACAGAGCTCCCCTCCTCACCCTTGGGCAATTAGGAGAGAGGGAGGAGGCAGCAGATTGCTCCCAGCTGTTGGAGCCACTCGGGTCAGCAGAGCTCTCCCTTCCTCTTCCTCCTTCTCCCCTAACACAGGAGTCTGGCTATGCTTCCTCTTCACCCCACCCTCCAAACCCTGCAGGCCAAGGTGGGGGTTTAAACCCCTCCCCAGGCTTACTCAGACCTGCCCAGGCCTGGCCATCCACCCCTTCCCCCCCAGCCCCCCGCTTAGCTCCCCTGTAGAATGGAAGGGCTGCTCTAGTGCCCCCAGGCTTCTGGCCTGAGCCATGCATGTGCTTGCATTTCCAAAATGAAAGGGGAATATCTGTCCACTGTTGAATCTCTGCAGGTTAGGCTAACCTGCAAAGGTTGAATCCATTCAGGCTTGGGCTTTTTGAACGTCTGTCCCTAGCTGTGAAGATCTCCCCTGGAGTGAGCCACTATCTCTGCCATCAGCATTCAAGCATTCCTGTATAGTCCATTTGGCATTTTTGACCCAAGAATGAACTCTAGAGAAATTAAGCAACCCTTTGGTGTTTTGAAGGCAAACTCTGGTGCCTACATGTAGGTTACAATACATCTTGCCTAGCAGCACCATGTAGAACAGGATTAAAAAGGATCAACTCCAAGACACATCCTTGCTTGACATCATTCATCACTCAGAAGGAAGGTTTTAGTTAGGATTCTGTGGACCTTTTACTGTGCCACACATACCATTATGAAGTTGTCAGGAGTTCAACAGAAACTTTCTTGGAACCCAAAACTTTCCAAGAGGCTCTGAAGTCCAGGTTGGCCTGTTGTGTCCAAGTTTTTCTTCAAACTGGTAAACACTATACAGAGATTAAGAATTTGCTCCTGGTGTTTTTCATGCCAGCTACTCCACAGTCGGCCCATCTACCTGAGACACTAAACGCACAGTAGATTAATTCTATCATGGCAAAAGCCATGCTTATGCACAGTAGAATTAGTCCACTGCACATTAGCATCGCTAAAAAAGTGTGGTACTACTGTGCATTAGCACCATTTACCGTGCATTCAGTTAGTATCTATTATTACAGGTACTAAACTTAATGAGCAATAACTATGGCACATTAATGCATGTGTAGATGTGCCCAGTTTGTTCAGAATCTGCATTCCAGGAGCTGAGACACTGGTAGTGGAATGGACATAAGTATCTAAGATGTGCACTCTTCTGGATCCCATGTAATCCACTGTAGCATGCAGTCGCCTTAATGCTTCGGAATTTTTAAGTCACTTAGGGAGAATCTCTCATTCAGCTCCCACATAGGACTTTACGTTTCTGCAGTTCTAAACAAGCATTAACTCATGGGTACATATGTGTAATTGTCCCTATTTTATAGGATCAGGGGAAAAGACTATAAAGCAGGGGCAGGCAAAATAAGGCCCCTGGGCCAGATCAAGCCTGCCAGATACTTTTTCATTCAGCTCGTGAGCACCCGCCAACTAACTGTACCCCGCCCAGCCCTTTCACCCATAAGGATGGGAGAGAGGTGCCTACATACACACACCTACATACACGGAGCCCGGTGCTTCGCTTCGCGCCCCAAGTCATTTAGTTTGCTGCACCCCAAGTCATTTAAGGTGCGTTATGCTGCTGAATTTGCTACAGTGGCTGGAATTACGGCGCAATGCGCTGCCAATGTGTGCAAACACCACCACCATTAAAGCGGTGCAAAAGCATTTAACCCGCTTTAAAGTGTCATGCACACATGACCCTCATTTTTTCTATGCACAGCCCAAAAACATAAGATTGACTTAAGTCTTAAGATTTTGTTTTAAAAGATACATTTCAGATATTTTTATTTGTCCTCTGATGTTGGAGCGTGTATGACCTGTGTTTTTTAGCTTTCTTCTGTAACCAGGAGGTCTAGAAACATGTTTATTTAAAAAAAACCTCAAAAAAAAATCCAAGATGAATTTCCAATGTAATTACCAAATTCCAGTCAGTGAGGTTTGAGGGAAAACACCAAATGTTGTTAGGCTTTCAATCAAATTGCAAGAATTGGAAATTTAGTACCAGTCTGTGTGGGATAGATGTAAATGTGTCTCTCAGAGTTGGTCAAGCAGCACAAAACTTCTGCAAGTGCTTATATTTTACCCATACAAAGAGCAATGAGGTGTATTTCCAGCTTGTGAGCTCAACTGCTTGTATCTGAGGTGTTAGATTTCATATGAGATTGGATATCACTTGACACAGCAAGTCTCCTTACCAGATCCCTAGCACAGAGGGAATTAAATGAGCCAAATGACCATATCCACCTCGGCATGCCCATGCACGCACATACCGAAAGTGTGTGCAACTGTTATTAAAGAAAAAGCACATTTTCATTCTGTAATAAATCTTAAAGTAGTCTAATTTTCTAAGACTCATGAATTGGGCAAGGCCTGAATAGCCCACAAAGGGTTAGCATAATAATATTCCCTAATCTTGTCTGTCTGCTACTGTACTTTTTTCTGAACTCTCAGTACTTCTGAGAGATTAAAAAAACCAGAGACTCTTTCAATCCATCATTATTTACTGGCAAAGTACGTAGCACATATTGTTAAGGTTGTGTATATGTTTCTAATCAAGGAGGCCATTTTTAGTGGCTTGTGTCTTTATCAATCTTTACCTTTTTGGACTGAAATGTGCCAGGTTTCTTCTCCACCCAGTAGCAACATTTATTTTTGAATGTTTGAGTGAAATATGTTCAGTCATCTTCTGTGAGGAGGAAAATAAAAGAAACTTCCTGTCAGTAAAAAGGAGGTTTGCAACCTTTAAAAAAAAAACCCAAAACCCAAACTGCTCTAGCAGCTAGATTGTCATATCTCCAAAATAGGCAGAGGCTATGCAAGTGCCTTTGGATGGTCTAGTGAAATTGGGTTCTATTTTGTCAAAATTACGGGGACTTAAAAAAATGATGGTTTTCTGGGTTTTATAATGCATCCCTTTAGCAGCCTGTCTGTATTCTGTTGGTTCCATGCGTGCATGTGTGATTTAGCAAATTTGTAGGAAATGCAATAATATTCTCTGTACTAAATGGAAGAGGAAGAGAAGAGGCTTGGAAGGAGACTTGCCTCCAGGAGAGGAAGTTCTCAGAACATTGAGAGGTCAAGCAGTCAAAAGTGAAGTGGTCAATAGGATGCCCAGCATTATATTCCTGCATTACCCCATAGCAAGTATTTTCAGAACAGGAACCCAGAAGTGGGGGAAAAGGAGGGTGGTTATAAATGCATGATGTTATTGCAATTTATGTACGGTTATTCAGCAGAGGATTTTTTTCCCCCAAGGGAATGCAGTGTAACCTTGAGGTTAGGGCACTGTTCCCATGGGTTCTGTTCACAGCTGTCACCTGCTTGCTGAGTGACTTTGGGCACACCATGTTAACTCTCTGTGCTTTGGTTCTGCACCTATAAAAATGGGGAGGTAAAAATGCTGACTTCTTTCTGGATGTCAAATGGGCTATGTAAGAGGTAAGTATTTATTAATAATAAAATATTCATTTGAAGTCTCGTTTGGCTGCTTTTAATTATTTTAACAAACGTTTCTGTAACTGGGACAACTACTGAATGAAGACAAGAGGCTGTATACTGGGGTGACCTATTAAAATTATTCTACTATATCTTGAGACAGGGCTGCCAAAAGAAGCACTTCAGAATTGCTTTTGCAATATTATATTTTTTAAATGGATAAGGAAGGATTAAAATATCCTCATCCAATTTTTATTACTTGGCCTCTCATGAAGGAACCTTTTTGAAAACAGATTGGGCAGTTATTGGAAAAAATAATGGAATGTAATGCTCCTTTATACATTTTTGAAGATTTAATATAAGTATTGTTATAAACAAACCACAAATCCCATGGTCTGGCTTCTCTTGGGCATGGATTATAATGAGTTGACATTTGGATGAGTCTGGAAAATTGTATTTAATAACTCCTTTGAGGCCCTACAGTGGGAAAACCTATTACTACAGCAGGAGTTGAAAGCTGCTCTCCTACGGAAATTTTCAAACTTGCATACCCATTCTGTCAAGTTGCAGTTTTATGTTTTTGGAACAATTGGATCTTAAATATGAATTGTCTGCTTATGAGATCCTTGCACCTGTTGGCAGTAGTATCCATTTTCAAATATTTGTGGACTGTAATGAACAAGAAAGATGTTAGTTCAAATGCACTTAAGATCACTTGTTTCACCAGTTTGGGAGGAAACAATAAGATGTGAAATATTTATTTTTCCTATCTTTTTATAGCAGTGACTGACATTGTAAGAGAGAGATACTATGTTTATTTATACTCACCTTTTCCCCGCAAAGCTGAGGTCCCTGTCTTAAGTGAGGAACCTGATTTTCTGCCCAGAATAAAAGCATGGGGACACTATAAGATGACTGCTGTATCATCTTTTCCTTTTTTTCCCTCCAGCAACAGCATGGAGGGAAGAGCAGAGGCAGATCCAGGTAGGATGCAGTTTCACCTCGCTTTGATTCCTGTTCCATTCAAAGTTTAGAATCAACTACCTGGAAGCAGCAGTGGCATTTCTATTCAAGCAGTGCTGATGGAGTCAATTGACTTCACTGCTCATTATAATTTACCTCAGGGGTGTCAAAATATGTTTGCCTCTTGGAGCCTTATCTGGCCCATGGTGCTGCCTCTGGGTCTTGGACAGTTCCATATGCAGAGCTAGTCTGTTATGCACTAAAGACAGAGGGCAGAACTAGACATGGCAGATGTGCTTCATGCAGGGCAAGTTTGGGGTGCACACTGCATGTGGTGCCCATGCCAGACTGGTCTTGTATAGTGGATCTGGGGCTGGTCTAGACTGGGCTTACAGACTGGACCTGCACGCCAGTCAAAGGACCTGACTGATATCATTTACCAAAGGCAATGCATACCCCAAAGTGGCCCTCTCAGGGAAAAACTGGGTCCATATTCAGTCTACTTTGCATCTTTTAGATGAAATGGAACCTGCCTTCCCCGTGGCTGCTCCTGCTGCCCTGGAGGAGCACCTCTGCACACAAGCCCTCCTTGATGGCAGGCTTACCCCTCGCATTGCTGCTTAATTATCTGGCCATATGGAGTGAGAGTGGTGGGCCTGGTACCCTGCTGTCCCTTTGCATGCCCACAGAGAACAGGGGTAGGATCTGCTTCAAGATCCCATCTGGGAAGGAACTGTACATGGAGGCAGTCTAAAAGCATTATGTCTTTGCTGTCTACCCTGACACAATCTGGAGGCAGCACCTAGCGGCAGCAACATCAAATAAAGTTTACCTAGCCTAGTGCACCCTGTACAAGCTGCCCATTGCTAAGAGAACTGGAGACTCAGGGGTGGCTGCTGCCCAAGGCCCTGACCATGGACACTTTTGCCCATCACTTAGACCCACCTGCATCAAACCAGCCTGCCAGTTCTGCAGGAGGAGTCAGACATTCCTTCCCTTCCTGCGCTGCCCCTGGCTAAGGCCACTCTTTCCTGTCTGCAGAGCTCTCTTTGGTGCACTGGACTTGGACTTTTCCAAGACTGTGCATCTTCTGTACCCCATGCCAAGCAGCTGAAGGGAGCATGATACGACTGCTCAATTACCTACTGGGCCTGGCTAAGATGGCAACCCTGAAAAGCCACAGAAGCCAACTCTCAGGGGCTAGCTCCATCAGCACCCTTCAACTCTTCCATTTCTTGGTCCAGGTGAGTATCATATTTGAGTTTAGATGCTTCACTGGACACAGATTGGTCTGAATTTTGTTGCAATGCTGGGCCATTGAGGGGGTATTCTGCAAAGTGGAAGATAGCTAGTCCTAAACGTGCAACTCCATGATGGGGTGGGGGTGAGGTTTCAGTCCCTGGTGATATGGTATTTTTGCTGCTGACAAGTATTTTATGTTCAGCCTCTGGGAAGGATAAACACTTTTGCACTTTCACCTTTTTTGTTTTTAATGTTTTATACTAAATGTTTAAAAGCCAAAGTCTCTCTTTCTCTCTGTATTACTGCCACCTTATTTTACCCTCATTTCCAGTAGAAAGTTGCAGGGGGGGAGAAGGAGGGATATTGTTTCAAACAAGAGTGTTTTGCCCCCTCATTGAACTGAAAAATAAGACTTAAAAAATCATTGAACAAAATGACAAAAGGCCCCCACTTTTCTTTGAATGTTTTTTGTGAATGCAAAATAAAACCAGTTTGACCGGTTTTATTACCTGTGATTTTACAGTTCCTGAAATATTTGGATGAAAGGGGCTGAGTAGGTCAGATCCTACCATGCAGTGAAGCCAGTGGAGAATGTCTACTGACTACAGCAAGTGCTGGATCAGGCCCTTTGTGCGTAAAGTGTAATCAATAAAGGCCAGAACTTCGCTATGCAGGCAAAATACTTGTGAACTGTTTTGGAATTAAAGAAAAAGCTGTAACATAGGCTACAATAAAATCTGTGTGTTTCTGAAAAGTCAGACAGTTCTTCAGCCTCAGCCATCTTATTCCGTATTCCAGTTTAAACCAGGAGTTTAATGAAGGAGCCCTAGTATGGGTTTCTCAACCAGTTTACAGGGTCATTTGTTCATGTGACTGTGTAACAGCATTAAAGACCATACTATAATAGGCCCAGGAGTATTATGAGGCTGACCATCATGAAATCAAGGGTCTCTCTCTTTTTTGAAGCATGTGTGCCTGAAGTGAAGCTCCTATATCGGTATGCAGGCCTGATAGCCTGAGTGTGCAGCTGCTTCTAGTGGGGTGGCAGGTGTTCATGAATGATGAAGTCTGGGTTACTTATTTCAAGGGGCCCTATTATGGTTTTAGGTGCCTAACTTTTAGGCATCCATAGTTGGAAAATTGTGCCAGGGTCTTTCATGCATCAGTGAATTTGAGTGAAAGAGTTTGGATAAAATAAGAATGTTTCTTCCAAAAAATACCTTTTTAATCTAAACTGGAACAGATTCTTGTTCCTAACTCCCTCTCTCCCCCTCCCCCGCCCCCCAAGCTGTTTCAATTTTCTATCTGAGCTGCAACTATTAAAAACACCATGTGGGAGACTATCCTCCATATGCAAGCACTAAGGGGGCAGGGTATAGATTATAGAGAAAGATAGATGACATTGCAATTCTATTATTCAGTTATTCATTACTGATTACTAATGACATGTTACACTGTGTGCTAAAGTACCCATCAGTCTAGTGTCTAAGCATTCCAATTAACAAGTTAAACAACTCAGACCTGGAATAGAGACATCTTGTAATGAACTTCACCACAAATGACAAGTCAGACCAATGACTAACATGAACCTGTTCCTTCGTTATTAGACATAAGCACTGTGAGAGTACCTAATTAAACTGAACCACGCACAACTGCATACTTCTGCATTATAAGCGCTGCTACCCAGCATGTTTGTGTTTGTGTGCGCACCAACCAAGTGATTACTGAGCTGAGGGAAGAAGTGCACCAAATATATTCGTGTTTGAATTGCACATGCCGGAATTAGAACCTGGCTATTCATCACAATGTGACAAGCACAAAGACTGACGTACAAGGGAACGTTTTCATGAAATAGAGGATGACTTGTGTCCAAAAAATTTTGCATTGTCACATACTTACCTTTGTGAGCACAATTAGCATGCTAATAGGCTGACTGTGCATGACGTTGGCTATTTTTGGGAGAGGCTGACCTGCTTATACACCCCCACCCCCACCCCTTCATGATGACAATATTGTATGTCCATGTCTAACAAGTTTAAAAGCTTGTCTCTGTTTCCATTGTTTCTCCCATTTGGGAAGGGATGCACGCTGAGACCGCTTGTGTCATCTTTTATTTGTTCCTCACAGAGCTTTCCTAACTACTTATAAATATAACTGGAAAAAAATAACTGGACTGATGCCCCTTTCTTTTCTTGCAACACAGGGAAAAGCGTCCAACAGGTTTTTATTTTTACTTCTATTTCTGAGTGTTTATTTTTCCTATATTTCTTTAGCATTTTGTTGACCCTGTAAATCACTCTAGTGACTGGAGGCCTAGTGAAAAAATAAGAACCCCAGACAGAAGGGTGCATTGTTTGCAGTGAAGTGTTTTGCTTCATTTCGCTGAGTTTTTTAGCACTTGCTTAACTTCAATATCACTGCAATGTTTTGGAGGAAGGATGTTGTTTGAATGTTCAGCACGCCCGATTCCTTTGATCAAGGTGTGATAACATGTAGGGAGGAAAAAAACAAAGAAACAAGCAAAAAACCTACTCAAGCCATCACTGTATAATGAAGAAGCAGAAACAAACTTAACCCAGCAGAGAAAAAGATCCTTTTAAGAGACTGACTTTTGAGGTGCTTTTATTCCACTTGATTTCATACAGGATTCCTTATGGGACATGAAATGAAACAACTTTAATAAGCAGAAATGGTGTGAATGGAAAGAACAAGACTTATTCTCTCCCACCTCCCTGAGATTTTCCAAACTAAGCCATTGGTGGGATTGTGTTTGGATATATTTATTTATTTAGCTATAATGATTTCTTTTGATGTCCTATCAATTCTTCCTTTTTTCCTTTTCCTGAATACACTGTAATTATATTTGTGGGTTAATGAATGTAAAAGAGGGAACTGTTGCTGTTGCACAGTGCATCTTATCTGTCAAGCAGGAAAAAAGGCACCTTGTTTTCTGAATGATTTCAGATGGAGGGCTGACAATTGGGGTTTCTGATTCATACCTGTGCAACTGCTGTACCATAATCATGCAACCATGAGTCACCAGCAGCCATTTCTGTCTCCTAATGCAATTTGTTTGTACAGAACTTTAGTTTAAAGTCTTACTGTGTAATGCCAACGTAGGCTAGTGACCACCTTAGCCATAATATTTCAGTATGAAAGTAGGGCTGTTGGCCTATGGGAGGCAAGCAGGATTTAGCCTAATACACTTTCTGCCAAATAAAACCCTGCTCCCTGTTGAGTGGGGATTTAGTGACAGAGGAGATCAGGCTATGGCTCCCAAGTTGTGTGTTCAAGCCTCACCTCTGGGCTTGTGTCAAAAGCTGCCCCCATCTGACTCAACTCTGAATGGCACATGGTCATTCAAGCTGGGGCTACAAAGGCAGCTGGATGTGATGCTGCCCACATCACTGCCTTGCATGCCATTAGCTACAGAGATTGCCATGCTGGCATGACAGACTGCCTGCTCAAGCAGACCTTGACACTTGGTCTGTTTTCAAGGCTGTTACTTATGGCCTGAGTGCATGTTTCACGTTTTATTTCAATAAGGAACAAATGACAAGGATATGACACCCTGCACTGGAAATGCCATGTACCCAAGCTATTTCCCTCCTCCGGTACCATTCCCACTTGGTGTCAATCAGCATAGCTACACCGAAACCAAGGGAGTGGCATAGTTTTGCACCTCTTGGCTCCCGGACCTGCCAGCATGTGATGCAGGCAATTACAGTGGGTGTTAGCTGAGAATCTGGCTGCTGCTGCTTGATTTCTTCACAGCCCCTATTTCCTGCTACCTCTGTGTCCATAGCTGCCTTCATGTTGTCACCACTTGGTTGCTGCCATTGACTAGAAACCACGGTCAGTGTAGCTGTTGCCTTTTGTGTTCACATGGCTTGTCCTCTGGCTCCCTACTAGGGAGACCTGTTTCCAGCCTTCATCAAGCCATGTGAATAGACTCAGACAGGGAGCAGGACAAGTTTTCTCTTAATAGCAGCAATGATTAGATTGCAACCTTCAAAATGCCTGATTGTCCCAGCTCTGTAGAGGTGAAGCACAGCACTAACTTCACTTCATAAATAAAAAGGCTCACACCAATGAAGTAAATTTTGTTGTAACCCATGCAGGCAGTCCTGGGTGATCATGCAGCAACAGAGCAGCAAGCTGAGTTTTACCAGCCATCAAGCTGACACAGGGTGGTTTATAGCAGTAGCAAAGTGTTCATTTGGACTATCCTCCTTGCACTTTCCAAACTCTTGCTTGTCTGTAGCCCAGTCACTCTTTCTTTTTGTTCCCAAGACATTTCCCTTCAGCGTGGGCTGCTCCATAAGGTTCCTATGCACCATCAAAAAGGAAAAGTGCTGCCGGGGACAAATGTTATTCAAGAGCAGCATTTCCTTGATCAAGAGGACAGTGTGTTGTCAGTTCTCCGTGTACAGACAGGGCCAGTGGAGGAAAAGTGGGCTGTGGTCTCCCTGGGGAAAGAGTCATAACTTGGCACAAGAGAAAAATCTATGGTTGTATAGTTAAACTGCATTACCAGTGGTATAGGGAGGACTCAAGAAGAGAAGGCTGAAATTCATGATATGCCAGCATCCATAGCGTGGCTTTTCAGGCTTCTACAGTCATACTCATTTTTCTTTTCTCCACTTCTTCTTTCAGCTCTTAGCAACATGGGGTGAAGTAGTACCACAGAGCAGCATTTAAGCTTATTCTGGTGTTTTTTAATTGACTGTGGGTAGAAGCATTTGAATCGAGAAGATTCAGGAGAAAGCTTCCACTTACTAGACATAGTTACTTGTGTTAGTCTGAATTCAAGTAGAAGGCAAGGTCAGGGGCAGATCCACGGGAGGTGCTGTGGTGCCTTTGATTCCTGGTCCACCTATAGTTTAAAACCAATTGCCTGGCAGGGGCAGCAGCATTTCTGTTCAGACAGCAATGAGGGGAACACTTGAATTCATGGTTTATTATAATCTATCTGGTTCTTTCTAAACTCTTCATTCCACAGGTGTTAATGATCCTCTCCCCTTTTTAATGGTCTTGATGTTCCACTAAACAAGCTATTCTTTCTTCTGCAATTCTACCGTCTCCTAGCTGCTTCTGGTAATCTAGCTCCTAGTTCACAGCCCTGCAGAGAGTTTTTAACTCTTGCTAAAAACAGTAGCTCAGGTGACCATTAACTCAGGTGTGGAAAAAAACCTTCCAGTAAAGCATTGACTGCACTCTAAACATGCTTTCAGGGGCATACATCAAGGGTTCGGTGAACAACTGTTCACCAGGGCACCCTTGGGGAAAACCAGGAGTAATGGTCACAAACTCCTAGAAGACCGTTTCAGGCTCAACATTACGAAAAACTTCTTCACAGGTATTGTATCCAGACTATGGAATAGGCTCCCTCCAGAGGTGGTGCAATCGCCTGCCCTGGAAATCTTCAAGAGGAGACTGGATGGTCACCTTGCTGGGGTCATCTGACCCCCAGTTGTCTTTCCTGCCTAGTGCAGAGGGGCTGGACCTGATGATCTCCTGAGGTCCCTTCCAGCCTCACAATCTATGAAACTGTGCTAAAGAAGGATGGATTTTGCCCAATGTGCAGGGTAGATTTGCACATTTTAGAGTAAATGAAGTCAAGATAGTATTGCTACACAGAGAAACAGCAGAGGTGAAGGGGTTTGGTGAGAACCCATCACAATGAGAGATCCCCTCCTTTCACATACTGCTCTACACATAAGTTTTACCTGGGCAACTATGAAACCTAGGGCATGTTTTTTTGGTTGACAGTTATGTGAATAAAGTCTAAATTCATATGCGTTTTTACTGGCATGAAGTTGCCCTTTCCAGGTATAGCGTACTTTGGTTCCCAAACTGGAATAAACTATACAAGCATAAACCCTTCTACTGGCATAAATGCTTATTCTGGCACTTCAAGTACGTCTACCAACACTCCACCATACTTTAAAAAACAGAGCAGTCCCAATATTCTCCCTTCCATTTTACAAAGACTAATTCTTGTTTGAATAAACAGGAAAACAGGGTTGAAGTTGCTGTTTATGAAGTGTTGTCTAGATATTGTCATATGTGTTTATGGGAACTGGGTATTGATTAATAGACAGCATTCTCCCTGTATGTTTGGGAAAGCCAATATGTGGCATGTATAATTGGGAAATGAAGTTACAGTAAGTGCATAGAAAAGCACATGCGAAGTGAAATAAAGCCTTTCAGCTGTGGTAGACATTTCTGTAGTACCCATTGTAGCTTCATTTCCACTAACTATACATGTGTAGATGAAATGTGGGCCCTAAATTCTGTTCAACATCTTCATTAATGATGTGGACATTGGTATCAGAAGCGGACTGGCCAGGTTTGCTGACAACACCAAACCCTGGGGTAAAGCATCCACACCTGAGGACAGGAGGGTGATCCAGGCAGATCTCAACAGGCTCATGAAATGGGTGGACGAGAACCTGATGGTGTTCAACACCAAAAAATGCAAGGTTCTCCACCTGGGGAGGAAAAACCTGCAGCATCCTTATAGGCTCGGCAGTGCTACGCTGGCTAGCACTATGGACGAAAGGGACTTGGGGGTCATCATTCACCACAAGATCAACATGAGCCTTCAATATGATGCTGTGGCTAGTAAAGTGAGGAAAAGGCTGGCTTGCATCCATAGATGCTTCTCAAGCAAATCCTGGGATGTCATTCTCCCCTTGTACTCGGCCTTGGTGAGGCCGCAGCTGGAGTACTGCGTCCAGTTTTGGGCCCCCCAATTCAAAAAGGATGTGGAGAAGCTTGAGAAAGTCCAGAGAAGAGCCACACATGATCAGAGGTCAGGAAAACAGACCTTATGATGAAAGGCTGAGAGCCATGGGACTCTTCAGCCTAGAAAAGTGCAGGCTCAGGGGTGATCTGGTAGTCACCTATAATTTTATCAGGGGTGCTCACCAGGATCTGGGGGAATGACTATTCACCAGAGCGCCTCAAGGGGTGATGAGGTCAAATGGTCATAAACTCCTCCATGACTGTCTGAGGCTGGACATAAGGAAGAACTTCTTTTCTGTCCGAGCCATTGAACGCTTTCAAGAGACATTTGAATGTTTATCTTGTTGGGATCCTATGACCCCAGCTGACTTCCTGCCCCTGGGGCAGGGAGCTGGACTCAATGATCTTCTGAGGTCCCTTCCAGCCCTAATGTCTATGAAATCTATGAAATTGAAGTGGTGGGTTTTTAAAAACACCACTTCAATTTAGGGTCTATTAACAACCCCCCTCACCCCATGTTGTGCATACACCTGACTTACCTGCCTCTCCAGTGGTAGGGAGGGGAGGGTGAGCTGCTGGTGGGTAAAGTGGTCCCTGGGGGGTGGAGGGGAAGCTGGTGCTTCCCTCCATGGCAGTGGCAGCTCCCACTCGCAGCCACCCGGCTCAGGCAGTCCCAGGGAGCACCACAGGTGCAGAGGGAAGCACTGGGCCCCCACGCAGCTCAGGCAGGGAAGCAGGCTCTAGGGTAGGGAAAAAAAAAAGATCAGGCTGTGTTTACTCCTCCCTTTCAGCATCCACTCACCACTGTATGACACAGCCCTACTTGTTGCCTTAGAAGAATCGTGGGGCAGTGCCCACCAAGCAGACTCTTCATCAGGGACACTGCTGGAAAGGCACCAACAACTAAAACATAGTAGGGATAGGAGTGAAGGTTAAAGATTTATAACTAATGCACCAGGGGGGAACACTAAGCAGCCCACACTGAACAGTGCCCACTGGCTCTCAAATAAATCCCAGGAGCCAGTGGACACTGCCCTGTGTGATACAGGTTACTGGGCAAGATGGACCTACAGTCTGACACAGTAAACAGTAATTCTTATGTTGTATTCTTATGTGAAAGTTTACTTATACTTCACATTTTTTCAGTATCTGAGCAAAAAAAAGGAGCCCAAATTCATCCTCTTAGGCCTTGTCTACACGCAAGTTGCACTGGCATCAGTATAGTAGTTTTGATTCGCATCTATTGGTATGGCACTGCAAGTCTGTTTGTGGACACATTCTGCGTCAGTCTTTGTCTTTACTGACCTAAGCAAAACAAAATAGAGCATTTTTAGTCACATAGACTTGCACTGAAATAATAAACAGCATAAATGAATACCAGTTGAGTTCTTTCAATGCAAGTTTGTATGTGAATAGGCCTCCCCTTTGGTTTCAATACCAACAGAATCCAGCCCCAAACTCCACGTCTGTGGACACCTTCATGCAGTCTCATGTTACGGACAGTTCAGCACCTCAAGGGAGAATGGGACAATCCAGAATTTTGTCCTGGACCCAGACATTCCTAGGTGCCTGGAGTGACTGGCGTTTATTTATTTATTTTTATAGGTCATGAATGACTTGTATAGAAAACTTTCATAGTCCATTAAAGCCATATAAGGCCACACTGCTTTTGCTTGACATTTTGAAACAACAACAAATAGTTGGCACATGTTGCAGTGATGGCATCAGGTAGGAAATGGGCCCATTTCAAGAGCTTATCCAGGGCTATGACTATTCTGTGGGTGTCAATGAGTGATCATACCCATAAGATTAATTGCCTTTGCTGCACGAGAAGATTAATTGCCTTGCCTATTTATTTTTCTAATTTAAATGCTGTTTGTTATGGGATGATGAGAGGAGATGGAGGAGCTCTTGCTAAGAATGGACAATCTACACTTAGGCCATATTTTGCCAACTCCATTCACAAGAGTCTCATACCAACAGAAAAATTGTCCAAAACATGCTGCTGCTTGCATGTTGGGAGGTGGGCAAAACTTGAAGTCATTCCATACCCCTCTCATCGGCTGAAGTAGCTGGGAAAAACAAATCCCTCTAAAATAGCCTTGCTATCTCCCTCCCCCCTCATAGGATCATTTCCTTTTTACCCATGTCAAACTCTCTCTCTCTTTTTCACAGGCTCTCTCATTTTCACTGGGGGGAAAGGGTAAGGTAAAAAACTGGAACATGATGACATGGTATTTTAGTTTTAACAAAATCAGGGGAAAAAATCCCTATTCCTTCCCTCCCTACTGCTCCAACAGTAAGACAATTAGTATCTACCAAGGATGCCATTGCTTACTGGTCAGCAGAGACACAGTGACTGTATATGTGGTCCTGTATATGTGGTTAAGGTTGTTTCATGTGAGGTCGAAACTTTGAAGTTCATGTGAGATTGGAACTCAGCTGGGCTGTTTGGATTGACTAAGTGGAGAGAGAGAATCACAAAGGGTAGCTTGGAGGGCTCCAGCCTAGAGCCTCCCTCATCTGATCTCGGAAACAGGCTTCATGGATGTAATGTATGGATTACAGTTTGATCTCCCAAAAGTTGAATTGCACTATTTCTATCAACAGAAAGCCCCACTGTGTCCCTTACTTTTGTATGCATGGCATTAATATTTTTTTTTTTGCAAACGAGTATGTATGCTTGCTTTATCTCTAACTATGAAACATTCACCAGTTTATTTGTGTACTGTGTGTATCAAATTCCTAAACTTGCACAGATTGCAACACTCCCTCAATTCTAGATATATAATGACTTTGTTTTTTGAGAGCCGGCAAAGTTTTAGGGACTGTCAATTCCAACTGATTTCAATAGGTTTAGGTTATGCTGAGAACCTTGTAATGTAAGACCAAGATGTATTAATGACAAAGTATTTTTTAAAAGAAGTAGCAATAATCTAGCTCAAAACTTTCTTTTTTCCCCTCTCATTTTATTTCTGTGTCTAGAAAAGTGAGTTCAGTGACTGAGCCAGACAGGAAAGCTAACAGAAGGCTGCACAATGGTGGAATTCACCTAAGCAGATTCACTCCAAGATCACTAAGCTGGACAGCTGAAAAAGATGATGCCAAATAAACTAAAAATACCGGCAAGTGAGCTGACAGCCAGGTCTTATTCACAAACCTGAGAGAGCAGCAGGTTTTGGCATTTTGGCTAACGTGCCAAAAGGATGCTCCAAAGGTGAGCTGCCACCGGTACACAGAAGTGTTTAGAACCACTGTGCCTATAGGTACTATCTCATGTCTCCTGCTTCAGGCCCACTGCAGCATGCCATAAAAAGAGTTAGGTTGTCTACTAGTCTGGCAGAGAGACTCCTGGAATCAAATTGTCCCAATGAAGCCATTTTTCACAATTTGCTGTTGCATCCAATAAATTTTGTTAATGTATTTTATATTTCTTCTTTTATTAGGCTCAAGCTGCTCTGGCTTGGAAACAAAAAAAGGCTATTACATTTTTTGGATGATAGCCATGGCTCAGATGGAGATGCATATACAGGATGTTTCCTATCACTGCACGTCAGTACTACGTCTAATTGGCTGTCTCTATGCCATTCGAGGGCCGATGGCTTAAGACTCACATGCATAGCACACACTCCCTTGCTTCCTCACATATAATTATGTCTCCTTGGGGAGTCAAGCTTTCAGCTTTCCATTAACAGCTTTCATAACTCATAACAACTGACGCAGGAAAGCTCTCAGCGAAGGAGAAACCCGTCCCCGCTGAGGCCACTAGGGCATTGTGGAGTCACTGCGCAAAAAATTTTTTTTTAAAAAAAAACAAGCAAGGGATTATTGATGTGATTTTTGTAACCAGGCTTCCTGTTAGGATGCAGGAGTTGCTGCTGCCTTGGGTCTAACGACTGGAAGTCTCTCATTCCACCAGGCTGCCAGCACTTTGATAAGGTGTATCTTATTTAACCTTTCCCCTCACCACTACTATTAAAGCCTGGACAATGGCGCGTGGGTACATCAGGCCATTCTGCAGCTCTGTTTTTCATTTTCACAGCTACTTCAGGGATAGAATTTCCAAAAGCACCTAGGTGCCTTGGGAGCACAGTTCCTCCGAGCTTGTGTTCCTAAGTCAGCTGGGCAGGCACCCACAAAGGAGCAAAATCTAAAGCCCTTAGTAGTGGAGAGAGTTATATGGAACACCTCAGAAACTAACAGATTACCAGTAGGAAACAGTGAGCACAGATATGCTGTATCCTGTCCTGCTCCAGGATTTAAAGCACCTTACTCCACTTGGGTTTCACAGCCCTGAACTGTATCCAGTCCATGATAAGCGGCTGAACTGTGCTGAAGAAAGTGGCAGTAATACTCCCTTTTACAGGCTGATTGACTGGCTCAGCTGATTGTCTGATTGGTCCTGCTGATTGGCCTGGGAAATTTGAACTCGAGTTAATCAGGCTGGCCAGAGCAGTTGGCTAAGGACGCCCCTGGTATCCCCCAACCCTTGAGGCAGCAGCGGTGGCAGCGATTGACAGCTAAGACATAGCTGTGGCAACAAGAAGGTAAGCTGGGGGAAGGGAGCGAGTGGGGCCAGGTGTTGGCGATCGGGCAGGGGACTCTTTCCCTGCCTGACCCTATTTAGCCGCACCAGGCGGGAGCTGCGCGAACAGGGAGCGCAAACAGGCATGCTCTTTAAGGGCATGCTGGAGTTTGCGCTGGGGTTCGTGCAGGGAGGCGCGCAAGAGAGGCCAGAGGCAGCGAAAGAGCCAACGGCGGTGGCAGCAGTGGCAGTCGTCTCCAGGTAAGTGCGTGGGGGTGACAGCACGGGAGCTGTCACGCGGAGTGCAACCAGGGCTCCTGCCCCACGGCTGCCTCCTGGCCAAGTGAGGCTTCCACGCCTGTGGGGGCTGCCTGGCTTGGTCCCTGGGGCTGGGGGGGACGCGGAGGTGGGGGCTTCTCTCACCTGTCCCGCCTGTGCCAGGATTGCGGTGCTGGAGGGGCAGGTGAGAGAGCTCCAGGCGGAGGTGAGCAGGCTGCGGGAGATCAGGGCTGTGGAGGACAAGATTGACGGGCACTTTCTTCCTCTGTAGGACCGGTTCCCTCGGGCTGTCACCACCCAGGAGTCTGCAGGAGGTGAATGAAGGATGGTCACCTCCAGGGCCAGGCAGCATTGCAGGCGGCACGTAGTTGCATCAACTGTCACCCCAGTACAACTGGGGAACAGGTATGCGGCCCTGGCAGCGCTGGAGGAGACTGGGTGTGAGGAAGAAGGAAGGGAGGAAGCCACGCTCTCATCCAGCAAGCCATCATCCATACCAACTGAGCATCATCCAGTGACCCAGACAAAGAGACGTCAGGTCATCGTCATAGGGGACTCCCTCCTCGGAGGAACGGAGGGACCCATCCGCCGCACGGACCCCAATGTGAGAGAAGTGTACTGTCTCCCAGGAGCCAAGATTGGGGACATCACAGGGAAGATCACTGACCTCATCCAGCCTTCCGACTACTATCCTATGGTTCTTATCCATGTGGGAACCAATGATGCGGCCCGGAGTAGTCCGGACCAGATCATGGATGACTACAGGGCTCTGGGGGCCAAGCTTAGAGACTTGGGGGCCCAGGTGGTCTTTTCATGCCTCCTCCCGGTTAGTGGATGTTGTCAGTGGCAGAGTGCTGGCATCCGTGAGGTGAACCGGTGCCTCCGGAGTTGGTGTTGTCACACCGGATTTGGCTTCCTGGACCATGACCTGCATTTCAGATCAGAGGGTGTCCTGGGGCGTGATGGTCTCCATCTCTCCCCCAAAGGTAAGAGTTTGTTTTCTTACAGGCTAGTTGACCTCCTCCAGCGGGCTTTAAACTAAGTTTGTCAGGGGATGGGGATCCACAGGAGCAAGAAAAAACTCAACCAGGTGTAGGACCCGCCCAGGTAAGAGCTCAGGTATATACCAAGGAACCAGTTGTCTCTCAGGTAGGGGGGGTGCCCAGGGCTCCCACGGGGGGATTAAGGTGTCTCTTCACTAATGCAAGAAGCACGGGGAACAAGCAGGAGGAGCTTGCTCTCCTGCTTGCAAGTAGTAAAATTGACCTGGTTGGCCTAGTGGAAACATGGTGGGATGAAACATCTGACTGGGCATTAGGCATAGAGGGCTATAGGTTGTTTAGAAGAGATAGGAAGGGAAAAAAGGTGGCGGGGTTGCGCTCTATGTTAGGGAACAGTATACTAGTTCTACCTTCCAAATGGGACCGGAGGAAGGCTTAACTGACACCCTGTGGGTCAAGCTCCAAGGAGGGCGGGGGAGAGGGATCTGGTGGTAGGGGTTTACTACAGGCCACCACATCAGGAGGAGGAGCTGGATCTGGAATTCTCCAGGCAGCTGGGGGAGGCCGTGTGTGCAAGGGATGTTGTGGTCATGGGTGATATGAATTATCCTGACATCAACTGGGAGGAGCAGTCGGCCAGGTTTAGCCACTCACAAAGGTTCCTAACATGCGTACAGGACCTACATCTCGTGCAGGAAGTACTCATCCCCATTAGGGAAAATGCCATACTGGATCTGGTGTTAGCATCTGGGGACGACCTGGTGGCGGATGTGCTAGTACAAGGGAGGCTAGGGGACAGTGATCATGAAATGATCCAGTTTGCTATTCAGAGAAAGGTGGGGAGGGCAACTAGCACAGCGCAAACGCTTGACTTTAGGAAAGCCAACTTCGATGTGCTCAGGGCAGTAGTCAGGGAGGCACTAAGAGCCCAGGGTGTAGCTAGTATGGGGGTCCAGGAAAGGTGGTCCTTCCTCAAGGAGGCTGTCCTTGGGGCGCAGCAGGACGCAATTCCTCTGAGCAGGAAGGTGGAAAAAGGGTCCAAGAAACCTTCATGGCTGAGCGCAGATATCCAGGCTGGCCTGAGGGCGAAGGAAAAAGCATACTGGTGGTGGAAGCAGGGGGCAGGGACAAAGGAGGAGTACACCTCCCTGACCTGAGCTTGTAGGGATTTGGTAAGGGAGGCTAAAGCAGCACTGGAGCTTAGATTAGCTTCTGGGATTAAGGATAACAAAAAGTTCTTCTTCAAGTATGTAGGTAGCAAGAAGAAGTCTCGGGGTAACAATGGACCCCTACGAGGCAGGGCAGGGCAGTTGGTGACAGACACGCGAGAGAAGGCAGAGCTCTTCAACGTTTGCCTCCATATTCCTGTCTGCTGACAATGGGGTGCTCGCAGGTGACAGCATAGAGAGGCCCGGGAAGGATGCGAGTCCCCCAACTGTTAGTTCAGACCTAGTTAAGGATTACCTGGAGGGCTTAGATGTGTCCAAGTTGGCAGGCCCGGATGACCTTCATCCATGGGTGCTGAGGGAATTGGCTCCTGTCATTGCGAAGCCATTGGCACGGCTGTTCGAGGACTCCTGGTGCTCGGGCCAAGTCCCTGAGGACTGGAAAAGGGCCAATGTGGTCCCTATTTTCAAGAAGGGGAGGAAGGAAGAGCCTGGCAACTACAGGCCAGTCAGCCTCACTTCTATCCTGGGGAAAGTCTTTGAAAAAATTATCAAGGGCCACATTTGTGAGAGCCCTGCAGGGGAAGTGATGTTGAGGGGTAACCAGCATGGGTTCGTGCAAGGCCGATCCTGCCTGGCTAACCTGGTCTCTTTCTATGACCAGGTAACAAAAATCTTAGATGTGAAGGAGGAAGTCAATGCCATCTTCTTGGACTTCCAGAAGGCCTTCGACACAGTGTCCCACCCAATTCTGGTGGGCAAGCTGAGGGGCTGCAGCACTGATGAATGCTCAGTCACATGGGTGGCAAACTGGCTCCAGGGGCGCACCCAGAGGGTGGTGGTGGATGGGTCGATGTCTACCTGGGAGGTGTGGGCAGCAGAGTCCCCGAGGGCTCGATCCTTGGGCCGGTGCTGTTTAACACCTTCATTAGCGACCTGGATGAGGGTGTGGAGAGCACCCTGTTCAAGTGTGCTGATGACACCAAGCTGTGGGGGAAAGCGAATACACCAGCAGGCAGGGACCGCATCCAGGCAGACCTGAATAGGTTGGAGAAGTGGGCAGATCTGAACAGGATGCGGTTCAACAAGGACAAGTGCAGAGTGCTGCACCTGCGGAGAGGGAACCAGCATTATGGTTATAGGTTAGGGGCTGACCCTGTCGGCAGCACAGAGGCAGAGAGGGATCTTGGAGTCATGATTGACTTGAGGATGAATATAAGTTGCCAATGCAACGAAGCAATAGGCAGAGCCAGCCGCTCCCTGTCATGCATCAACAGGGACATCACTAACAGGTCCAGACAGGTCTTGCTCCCCCTCTATGCGGCACTGGTCAAGCCGCAGCTGGAGTACTGCATCCAGTTCTGGGCGCCGCACTTCAAGAGGGACGTGGAGAACCTGGAGAGGGTCCAGAGGAGGCCACTTGTATGGTTGGGGGCCTCCATGGCCAGCCCTATGAGGAGAGGCTGAGGGACCTGAATCTCTTCAGTCTCCACAAGAGGAGGCTCAGGGGGGATCTTGTGGCTGCCTATCAGGGGCCACCAGCAGGGACTTGGGGAAAGTCTGTTCACCAGGGTCCCCCTTGGGGTCACCAGGAACAATGGCCACAAGCAGAGGGAGGATAGGTTTAGGTTAGAAATTAGGAAGAACTGCTTCACGGTAAGGGTGAGCCTGGAATAGGCTCCCCAGAGAGGTGGTGCTCTCACCTTCCCTGGAGATCTTCAAGAGAAGACTGGATAGGCACCTGGCTGGGGTCTTGTGACCCCTCCCACCCCCAGTGCTCATTCCTGCCCATGGCAGGGGGTCGGACTAGATGATCTGTTTAGTTTCCTTCCAACTCATTGATTCTATGATTATACAGTAACTTGTTTGTTAATGCAGGCACCAAGGCTGTGTGAGACCCGGGTTTCCCTTTTTGGAGAGACTCTTAGCCATGTCTCCCATTTCACCAGAAGAATGCCCCATCCACCCGGCTATCAACTAACCTGGGGTGAGTGCAATGTCCACCCCCTCTACCGAAGCCATTCCATTTCACAGGGGAGACTTCAGGAGTTGCTGGGCCAGAGAAAGAGAGACTGAGAGTGTGAGAATGCCTCTGTAGACTGGAAGTCAGAGAGCTCACCACTCCCCTGGCTGAACTGAGGACTTGATCCACTAGGCTGCAGGAGCAGGGTCATGCGCTCTCACTTGCACTCTCTCTCAGGCCCAAAGATTCATTAAAAATGCACACAAACTGGGGCAGCTTCCATGGGTGGACTGAAAATTGTCCTTCCACACCATTCTTGTCTGTAGGACATTCTCAGACCTGGGCTTGAATGCTCACAGGCAGGGCAGAATTTGAAGCCAACTCTCTCATATCCTGGGTGAGTGATCTAACCATTTTCTAGCTGGGTGAGTGATCTAACCATTGCCCTAATGATTGATCTAACTATGGTATAAAGACATGGTTGAGGGAAAAGGGAAGGGCACAACCAGCACCTCTTTCTCCAGCCACTTCGTGAAGAAAAACAGTGGTCACTGCTGCATTTTGTATGGAGCCAAATTAGGGAGGCTTATTCCGTGAATACCTAATGATTGTGGCCCTCTGGCAAGGCCTGAGTCTCAGTGTGGTGCTGAGCTGGTCAGCAGTCAGCACCATCAAAACTAGGCATAAGTCTATGCTGAACACTGCAGTGTAACATGGAAGTACCGGAAACAGTTTTTCTGTAGCAGGCTGGAGATTTTCACCAGCTGGCACATAGCTCTATGTTACCGCAGCTAAGTTGCTCCCAACACTTGAGCTAGCTGCGGGCTTGAAGGTAGACATTCTGTAAAGTGCTTCCAGGCACTCCAAGAAGCAAAACTTTAGATGCCCCAGGGAAATTTATGTTGAAAATGGATATACCTGTGCAGGATGGATCTAGGGTTTTGAAAGTGGGGGGTGGGGGAGGCAGATGGTATAGCACGTCATCATGTATAATATGAGGCACATTTTTCTCCAGTTAAAGAGAACCTAGAAGCTTTACTAATATGCTAGAGCCCTAAGGCTATATTATTCAGTCTATGATCAAAGCAAAAAACAAATGTAACTTAGGATGTGCGCAAACTTGCTAGATTATATTTTAAGTTGTAAAAAAACATGATAAATTAGACAAAGGTGGTCAAAATAGTCAAAGTATAGTGTTCCATTAGTCCTGTAAACATTATAATTAAATGGACATCTTCTGTTCAAATTCACACAAAATGTAGTTGTCTTGAGCATCCTGACAGTGCCTCTGATTCTACAACGTCAGTCATATCAACACCTGAGTTAATATTACTACACCTGAGTTAAGGTGTTTTGCTAGAGCTATAAAACAGGCTGCAGGGCTGTGAAATAGAAGAGAGACATTACCAGGAATGGCTAAAAGACAGCAAAATTGCAGAAGAAAGGATAGTTTGAATGGTGGAACATCAAGACCATTAAAGGAGAAAAGGGTCATTAATGGAAGGGGGAATGAAGAGACATTAGCAGGGATCAGGTAAATGATAATGAGCCCTGAAGTCAACTAATTCCCTAAAGCTGCCTAAATAGAATGCAACTGCCCCTCCCGAGCAGCTGGTTTTAAAGTTTTGTTGGAGCAGGAAACAAAGGGGGATGCAGCTGCACAATGGCACCCCTCCCCCCCATAGATCTGTCCCTGCGGATTTCAGGAACCTCTAGGGCAGGGGTAGGCAACGTCTTTTGGCTGGAGTGCCAAAACCCCCCCCAATGCCTACCTTGGAAGGTGCCGGAGTGCCAACACTCCCAGAAAAACAAAATGAGGGCAGGGGGTACATGGCAGGATGCCCTGCTTGTGCCCCTTGCCTTCCACTCAAAGCCCTGCCCCCCAGCACTGCTGCCCTGTGCCCCCCACCCAAAGCCCCTGACCCCCACCCCATGCTCCCCGCTGTGCTGCCCTCGTCGCTTCTGCAGAGCAGTGTTGGAACCCAGCACGGCAGGGCACACCGGGGGGTGCAGAAAGCTGCCTGCTCAGAGCTCCCTGCTGTCCTGCCACACTTCCCCTGTGTGCATGGGAGCAGCGTGGGCAGCAGTGCAGGGTTGTGCCCCTCACTGCTGCCCCTGCCTGCAGAGGAAGTGTGGCAGGGCAATGGGGATCTGAGAGTAAGCAGCTTTCTGAGCCTCCCACTGTGCCCTGCTGCACTGGGTTCCAACGCTGCTTTCCAGAAGCAGTGAGGACAGCACAGAGGGGAACACTGCCAGTATGCACTACCTCTCTGGAGCCCAGGGCCAGGCTGCAGAGGCAGCAGATGTTTGTAGCTGGCTTAGGTTCTGGGTAGCTGCTGATAGCCTCGGGGCCCAGGCTGCTCCCAGCAGAGCTTCCATGGGAGCACCCATGCCGGGGCTGGCTGCAGCTGGGAGGCTGCAAACAACTGCTGCCCTCCTGGAAGGTAGCAGGTGCCAGCACTGTACTCACTGGGGGCAGGGAGGCATCATTTGTTTGTAGCCTCCTGGTTGCAGCTGGCCCCAGCTGTGGGTAGCTGCTGATAGCCACGGAGCTCGGGTTGCTCCCAGCAGGACTTGCAGTGTCCCAGCTCCCGGCTGGCAGCAGCTACCCAGAGCTGGGACTGGCTGCAGCTGGGAGACTACAAGCAGCTGCTGCCTCCCCACCCCTGGCCCCAATGTGTGCCAAGGAAAATGGCCTCATGTGCCATGGTTGGTATACGTGCTGGGGGTTGCTGACCCCTGCTCTAGGGTAAGGCAGCAGCTGGGAGAAATGCTTGAAAATTTAAATTTTGGATGTAGGCATTTAAACTGGGCCTTAGGTGCCTAAATCGTTTTGTAGATGGATTGATTCAAACTTACACTTATGAAACAAGTATTGTACACCAGAGGCCAACCCCTTGCACAGAAGCTTCAGGCCCATTACATCTGTTTCCTGGCCTGCTTCCTTCCTGGTTCTTGATCCCTGACTTAGCCTTGTCTGCTGGCTCCCTGGCTCCTTTTCCTGACCTTGGTTTGTCTTTTGGCTTAGACACTCTAGCTCTCTGGCTTTCCCTCCTAGTTTCCAGTTTCTGGCTCTAGACTCTTGGCTTGATGTCCTGGGTACGGGTCTTTTCCACCTGAGCTTGGCCTTGTGTCTCAGATTTGCCTCTTGCTTGTATTGCCTGCCTTGGCTCCTTGGCTGTGGCTCCTAGTTCTCTTCTGGCTTCCAACTACTTACTAAGGACCTTGGCTCAAACCACTAGACTAAGCTATCTTGTGGACTGCAATGCAGAAAGGTCCAGCTGGGTAAGGTATGTAGAGAGGATAAAAAGCTTTTGCAGTGGTGTCTACAGTATTGTACACAGGGCTAAGATTTGCCCACTAACTTACATGACCTTTAGCCAATTGCTCTAGCTGTTGGGATAGTAATACTGTTGGGATAGTGTCTGTGCAGCTTGACAGGTGGGATATCACAAAGTGTTAAAGTGATTTGGAAACACAAGTTCTGCTGACCATCAACAAATAGAGTATTAGCTGAACTCTGCCCCTCCAGTCCCTTGGAGCTTCCCATATACTGATAGCAATTACTGACTTCCCTGCTTTGTTTTAAATCTTATCTAACTGTCAGTGTGCTCAATTTACTTTTTCAGCCCTAAATTACTACTCCGTAGGGCTCTTTTTTTTTTTGGATGCAGCAAAGTGCAACGATTATTTCACATTTCCTGATGTAATATCTGTAAGATGTAGAATGCAACCAAAATTACAAGGGAGGCAAAGAAAAAATTGCAACAATTCTTCACTACGTTTTCCTGTATTTTTGCATTCAATCTTTAAGAACTGACTGTATCTTAGTTCATGTGACTTTTGGGAGAACAGGGAATCCTGTTTCAGCAATACTATTTCAGCATACATATATAATCTTTGTATTATATACATAGTTCCTTTATTATATTGCTGTTATATGTAATATATTCCTCCCTCTGAAAACAGATGTGGGAGAATGCATGTAATAGGAGTTGGGGGGGAAGATTTCTTTTAGTCTCCTCATCTGTACATAGGAAAAACCCAGATGTTGAGACATTCTTGTAAGAGCAGTATACTATTCACCAGTTATTTTGTTAGTGGCTTCGGTCAGGGATGTCCAGCTTCTAATTAGTTGGGGGCTGAATGCTCTGCAGGCTGCACCAGCAAGGGCTGCACATCCATAGGCCCCATCAGGGTGAGCCACAGGTCTCCTGGACCTTATGCCAGGCAGATGCCCCCACTGCACTGTGTGGACAGCCCCACTGAAGTGCTGTACTGTACTGTGCATCTGCACCCTGCCACTGCTGCACCTTTTCCATGTGTTACATATTATTCATGTTAAACATCTATTAGGATAAACTTGGAGGGAGACAAAGTTGCTTTTGCCTACACATTCCCTGTGAAAAGTGACAAGGGAGGGTCCAGTCTGTCTCCCTTAACTATGCCCATGGCAAAATGTTTTAATATCATCAACACCATAGTTAAGTTGCCCCCCAGCAGTGGCTGGAACACTGTGAGCAGCTAGCACAACTCACATTTGGAGATTTGCCACACAATGCCGCAGCTAGGAAATGCAGTCTCCATTTTGGTTTTGTCTTCCTGGAACGGGTTGGATTTTATTTCATAGATTTCATAGACATTTGGGCTGGAAGGGACCCTGGAGGATCACTGAGTCCAGCTCCCTGCCCCAGGGGGAGGAAGTCAGCAGGTATCGTAGGATCCCAGCAAGATAAGCATCCAAATGTGTTTTCAAGGCGTTCAAAGGGGGTGCTTGAACTGCCTCCGGCGACAGTCTGTTCCAAACCTTGAGGGCTTGGACAGTGAAGAAGTTCTTTCTTATGTCCAGCCTGAATTGGTCGCAGTGGACCCCAGATCCTGATGAGCACCCCTAATAAACTTACAGGTGGCCACCAGATCACGCCTGGGCCTGCGCTTTTCCAGGCTGAATAGCCCCATTGCTCTCAGCCTCTCATCATAAGATCTGTTTTCCTGACCTCTGATCATGCGCGTGGCTCTCCTCTGGACTCTCTCAAGCTTCTCCACATTCTTTTTGAATTGGGGGGCCCAAAACTGGACGCAGTACTCCAGCTGCGGCCTCACCAAGGCCAAGTACAATGGAAGAATGACGTCCCGGGATCTGCTTGAGAAGCATCTATGGATGCAAGCCAGAGTTTTGCTCGCTTTACTAGCCACAGCATCACACTGAAGGCTCATGTTCATCTTGTGGTCAATCATGACCCCCAAGTCCCTTTCAAGTGTAGTGCTAACCAGTATAGCACTACTGAGCCTATAAACATGGTGCAGGTTTTTCCTCCCAAGGTGGAGAACCTTGCATTTTTCGGTGTTGAACACCATCAGGTTCTCGTCCGCCCATTTCATGAGTCTGTCCAGATCTGCCTGGATCACCCTCCTGTCCTCAGGTGTGGATGCTTTACCCCAGGGTTTGGTGTTGTCGGCAAACTTGGCCAGTCCGCTTCTGACACTAATGTCCACATCACTGAAGTAGATGTTAAACAGTATAGGCCCTAGGACAGAGCCTTGTGGGACCCCACCAGTCACAGCACACCAAGACGATTGACTCCCATCAACCACCACCCTCTGGGTCCTACCGCAGAGCCAGTTCTCCAGCCAGTGAATCGTGGTGACATTTACCCACCTAAAACAGGGCATTACCACCTGATCAGGCCACATATCCATGATAATATCTTCTGTTGCTCAAGTTGTTCCTTGGGGACAGCAATGACTGGGCATGGCCTTCTTTGGTGGCCAAGTAAATTTCCTGGAAAAAAGCAATGTCAAGTGGTCAAAGCTATTCATAAACTCTTACAGTAAAAAAGAAATAGTAAGAAAAAATGGAAACCAACAAAACATCTTGGCATTTAGATGTGGCAAGACTTTTTTCTGACATTTTTAAAATGAAACATTTTGACCTTTTTCACAAAATGGCATTTCTATTTCAAAATTGACCTCAACTAAATAAAAGGGGGGAGGAAGAGGTGGGGAAGGCAGTGGGAGGAGGAAGAGAGGGTAAAATATCCAGAAAATGAAATCGAAGCTTTTGATTGCAGGTAGAGTAGAATGTTTTGGGTCTACACAAAATGTAATTGTTGATTTTTAAAAATGTGTTTTAAAATAATCCTTTTACTTTCTCCTCAAATGTATCCTCATTTCCTCACCACTCTCTGCCTCATTTTTTCAGCTTGGCAACCAAACAGGAAAATCCATTATTCACTCTGTCATTTTTATTTCTCAGTGCATGTACTACTTCTGCTTCAGATTATATCCTTGCATGTGAGATCTCTAAACTACTAGCAGTTTGAAATCTGGATGCATACTGGCTTTTTCCCTCAACCTGCATTATTCTTAAAACTTCTGTGAAATTGTCCTGAACGTGGCAGGTTGATGGAGAGCAAGCAGTGCTTAATTAAGCATAAGAAATCTCTGCTAATTGCTAAAGGAAATATATTCTCAGGTAATTGCTATGTATCTGTACCCAATCATATTGCTCCTTTTTTCCTTGAAGGCTTTTCTGTTGAGAGAAAGAAGAAGTGGACCTTTAGGTAATGCAGACTGGAAGTCTGAATTTTATTCCCACTCAGTCACAGACTTCCCGTGAGACTTTAAACACGTTTTAAAGTTTTCAGTGCCTCAGTTTCTTCCTTGGTTTCTTGGGGCAGGTAGATAGTCATGACTGATTGATTATTTTCTAAAAACACTTCACAAATATATGACTAGCCATGGGATTTCATGGGATTTCATGGGCAATTTTACTGCCCTGTAAAATTGATATTTTATTCATTTGGTTTTTAGTCTTTTAAAACTTGACAAACGAACATAGTGACATTAAGTTGCAATGGAGAGATATTGAAAAATGATGTGAAAAAATGAAATGGGATATGGAGCTCAAAGCAAGTTTGATATCTGTTTGATATCTAGATCTATATGCACATCAATTTTCAAGTCAACCAAATGCATTCTCACATGGGTATCACATATTTGGTAGAAGAACGAAGGAAAATCAATAATTTCCTTAGATTTCAATTTTGCAATTCTCAATAGAAAAGAAAATGTTTTGTGCATGTGTACTAGCATGATTTATGTTAGAGCAAAGCCATGAAAATTTTAATATTCCAGTTCTGAGTACTGTGTATGTTGTGTACTCAGTACCTGAGTACCATGTACCAAGTTCAGGTATGTTTAGCTGTAAAGTTTGCAATGGGTTTTGATATTCTCTAATTGAACATGCAAGATAAATTCATTCAGTATTACATCATTTGTTTTATATATTGGCCCATTGTCACACACATATATAAAAACTGTGTGTGTGAATAGTTTAAATTGGTGTTTAATGCTCTGTTTAGCTCTTCATCTCAACTGCGCTCCACAATGTATGTCGCTATTAAATCTAAGAAAAAAAAAACAACATTGCAACTTTTCAGAAAGGAATTAAAACATGATTTTTTTCCCTGTGTTGCAATTTTGCATACTGCAAGGATAATCGCATGGAACTTTAGTCAGATTACAGTCAGCAACTTTTGACATTAATTAAATGTCTCCTCTTAATGTCTTCTAATCAGCCAGTCTCAGATGTCATTTATTGCTCCATATGCTGCAGATCAACATGAAAAAGTTCTTTCTTCTGTAATAAAATCAAGGGAAGCTGGGGCAAAATGAATCTTGATGCGCAAGAAGCGTAAGATCAGGCCCCTCTACACATGCAGGTAAAGGCACAATTGTATCTGATGTGTGATCTACATAATCGTGCCTTACTGCAAGTGCGTGCCAGGAGGTGCAATTGTGGAATTGTGCATTAGGCTCTATTGTGCCTTATTGCCAGTGTAGGGGGAGCCTGATCCTGAATTTCTTCTGCATCAGAGAGAAACAGGCGCCCATGACTGGGAGCCCCCTTTGCTGAAGGGATTTCAAGCTTGAGCACAGCTGGGACCAAGAGCCCTGTCAGGTTTGAGATTCTCAGTCCTAGTTGCACACGTGGGCCCAGGAGTTTCACACATCCTGGAGCCTTGGGGATCACAGCAGCTGTGATCCCCAAGGCTCAGGGGTTTCATGCTTGGCATGATCCACCCCTGTGTCAGCTCCCAGTGCTCCCAGCTGCAAGGGAGACTGTACTATACATAGAAATTAAAGCCAGATAGCAACCAGCTATAAAATTAGTACATATTTTTGAGGTCTAACTTAATAGCTGGTTGGAGCTTTTTATCACATGATAAATATGATATATATGGATTTCCCTGCCCAGCTAAGGGCTGGCTGGGAGCTGCCCCAGAAGTGGAACAGCTTCCAGCCAGCCCCTGGGCAAACAACTCCCCAGTCCTAGTGCTCCTCAGCTCCCAGCTCCTGTGGGGAGCCAGGAGCTGTGTAGTGCTGGGATGGGGCCGTGGGGTGGGACAGAGAGCTACCCTGTCCTGGCACTGCTCAGCTCCTGGCTCCTAGGAGCTGAGCAGTGCCAGGACTGAGGGAGTTCCCCATCCCCTGTGGCCCCCTGGTATTGGGGCTGACCAGGAGCAAATTTGCTCATGGTCAGCATCTACACATGCACTACTGCACGGTATCTAATGCTCAGTTAGTTTACTATTTCTATTTACAGGTAGTAGCTAACTGCACAGTAGACTAATTTACTGTGTGGTAAAAGGTGCACACATGTTGAAGGAGATGCTTTACTGTGTGGTACATGAGTGTACTGCACAGTAAAGCATCTTGTATAGATATGCCCTGCTTAGGGAGTTTATAGCAGCAATTCTGCAGCCTGTTCTGGACTTATGGCCTTTTTGCACCCCACTTCCTGTCTGTGTTGTCCATAATTAGAACTAAGCACTGAAGAAGAGACAAGTAATTGCAGATGGATTCCCAGAAGGGCTCTGTTTTAAGAAACAGGAAGCACAATGTAGACAATTTCAGTGATAAGATATTGATATGGAAAGCATAAGATATAGATATGTAAAGTGTGGCTTATGTGATGGGTTGGTTGAGAAAGATCCTCAGGGTTGACCCTAAATATCAGTGTAGACAGACCTTTACTGTCTGCCAGTTAAGTCCACTGTACAATAACACACAATGTATTTTATGTAAAAAAACCATGATAGAATTAAAACAACTGTAGTTATAGCTTGTGCAGATGAATAATTAAGCCTCCTGCTCTAAACGAAAGCTCTTCAAGGCAGCGTTTGCCTCTCTTATGGGTCATTTATATGGCCAAGCAGAGAACTGGTGCTCAAAAAATATAGAACAATAAGGAAAGGAAACGTGACTTTGGCCATTTATCTTCAACATGATCAGCTACCAAGTTGCCTTAAATGGGAACATATAGTTTCATAGTTTCATAGTTTCTAGGGTCGGAAGGGACCTGAGCAGATCATCTAGTCCGACCCCCCTGCCATGGCAGGAAAGAGTACTGGGGTCAAACGACCCCAGCAAGATGTTCATCTAACCTCCTCTTAAACACCCCCAGGGTAGGAGCCTGCACCACTTCTCTTGGAAGTTGGTTCCAGATCCTAGCCGCCCTGACCGTGAAGTAGTGCCTCCTGATATCTAGCCTAAATCTACCCTCTGCCAGCTTGTGACTGTTATTCCTGGTCACTCCTGGCGGTGCTCAGGAGAACAGTGACTCCCCCAATGCCTGCTGGTCCCCCCTGACTAGTTTATAACAGGCCACAAGATCCCCCCTCAGCCTTCTCTTTTGGAGGCTGAACAGGTTTAGGTCCCATAGCCTCTCCTTGTAGGGCCTGCCCTGCTGCCCTCTGATCATACAAGTGGCCCTCCTCTGGACCCTCTCCATGCTGTCCACATCCCTCTTGAAGTGCGGTGCCCAGAACTGGACACAGTACTCCAGCTGTGGCCTGACCAGTGCTGCATAGAGGGGGAGGATCACCTCCTTGGACCTGCTCGAGATGCATCTGTGGATGCATGCCAAGGTGTGGTTGGCCTTCCTGACTGCCTCCCCACACTGCTGGCCCATGTTCATCTTGGAGTCAGTGATGACCCCCAGATCCTCTTCCGCCTCCGTGCTGACAGGAGGGGAGTTCCCCAGCCTGTAGGTATGGTGCTGGTTGTTCCTCCCGAGGTGCATCACCTTGCACTTGTCTGTGTTGAAATCCATCCTATTCTCATCCGCCCACCCTTGTAACCTGTCTAGGTCAGATTGTAGCCTGTTGCATCCTTCCAGTGTGCCCACGTCCCCCCACATCTTAGTGTCATCAGCAAATTTGAACAGGGTGCTTTTTACCCCCTCGTCCAAATCGCTGATGAAGATGTTGAACAGTGCGGGCCCGAGGACCGAGCCCTGCGGAACCCCACTGCCCACGTCCTTCCAGGTTGAGAAGGACCCATCCACTACCACCCTCTGGGTGCGGCCCTCCAGCCAGTTGGCGACCCAATTGACTGTGTGGGTGTCTACACCACAGCCCCCCAGTTTCTTAATGAGAACGGGGTGAGAGACAGTGTCAAAAGCCTTCCGGAAGTCCAGGAAGATTATATCCACTGCTACCCCCGCATCTAATGATCTGGTGATCTGATCGTAAAAGGCCACCAGGTTGGTCTGACAGGACCTGCCACTGATGAACCCATGTTGGTTGCCCCTAAGCATATGCGGAAACAAGGAAAAAGTTTGGCACTTACAGAATGAGGCAAGAGAGGAAAATGTCAAAAATAACATTTGTTTTCTATATTTGCATCAGTTAGATAGAGCTTGAAATTCTGGAGTGCTACCTATTTGCCTAACATAAGAAAATGGTGTAGACTAATTTCTCAGGCCATGTGTAGACAAAATGAGAGGCATGTGTGCTTGACACTTTAAAGTGGGCTAAATGCTTTTGCACTGCTTTAATGGTGTCGTTGTTTGCACGCCTCGACAGCATGTTGTCTATTAATTCCAGCTGCTGTAGGAAATATGGTGGTGTAATGCACCTTTAATGACTTGGGGCGCAGCAAACTAAATCTCCCTTGAGGAGTTTTAGTTCACTGCCCCTACAGCCACGGAGTGAAGCACCAGGATCTGTGCAGCTCCATGGCTCTGCCGGAAGCCCTGCAGGCAGCCTGGCAGTAGCCCGGGAAAGCAGCTCTGGTCAAGAAAAGTGGTGAGCCTGATCTCCATCCCTCCTACCCTCCTGCCCTCCTCCGGAGCCTGCTGGCCTGCCTGCCTAAGATGCAAGGGGGCCAGATGCTTCCCTCCACGGCTGCAGTGCTCCCTAGGACCACCCAAGCCAGGTGCCTGCGGGCAGGTGCCACGGGGGGTGGGGGCAGGAGTGCAGCTGCCACAGGGGAAGCACCATCCCCATCCCGCAGCCCAGGGAGTGCTCTTCCTGCCAGCAGCTCACCCTTCCCTCCCCGCCGGAGAAGCAGGTAAGTCAGCAGGGTGTGTACATGACCTGGGAGTTTAATCAGTCCTAAATTGAAGAGTTTTTTTAAAACCCACCACTTCAATTTAGGGCCCCTGTTTCATCTACATGCCCCCTCAGATCTGTTAGGATCTGAACCTGATGTGTATCACTCCCCTGAATTTTTGTACTGAAACAAAACAAACAAACAAAAAGCTCCCAAAACAAAGCAAAATAAAGCTCTCAGTTGTGAACACGAGTTGAATATTTTGTAAGTTTGCATCTGGATCTATAGGCTGAGGCTCAAAAGTCCTCTCTGTGATGTGTGCTTAGTAGGATGAGTGCAGAAGAATGTTCTTTGTGAACAAGAACTGTTTTAGTATCTGCATTACTTTCCAAGTCCTTTTGTATGATAAATATATGACTTTAATTCCAATGTAATTGTAATGGAAGATGTAATGGGAAGAATAAAGGAAAGAAGGAAATTTTCATAAATTTAGAAACTAACTATAGCATGTACCTCACTTCCACTGTAATAGAAAGCAGATACTTAATCTACCTACTTACAGTTTTTAGATTACATTTGTTACATCTGTGGGTACTTAGTGGCATTATATACACACATCCATATTTTATATGGATTTATATATAAATATGTATGTATTCATGTAATGAGATATATTAATACAATACAAAAGAAAAAAGCAATTCTAAAGACTGTGGAAGTCAGGCAAAATCTAATCTGTTTCAGGTTCTGATCTTTATGCATACAAATGTTTATGAAAAGCAAACTAACTTTCACAATTGCCTATCACTAATATGGTCAAACAGCAAACTGAAAGGAAGAATTCTGTATTTCAGCTATGAGCAAGAACTTTGTATTTCAGTTATTAATTTCTACAGAAATAGGGAATTGATCTTTTTGTATTTAAAAATGATTAGAGTGGGTTAAACCAATCTCAGTGTTCTGTACGTAAGAAACATCCTGGTTTCTTTATAAAGTTCATTAGGGATGTGTGAAATGGGCCGTATTTGATTCGGATTCAGCCTGAATCAGGGACAGTGATTCGATTTGTTGATTGAGATCACTGTCCCTGATTTGATTTGGCCGAATACAAATCAGAAAATTTGATGCTGATTTGGGGAATCAGTGATTCAGGCATAGACACAGCTTTAAATGTTTTTTTCTACACGTCATGAGGTATCAGGTGTGGCTTGTGAATGCTGTGATGGTGGGGTGGACGGAGCGTCCCACTGGAGCGCAGTGTGCCCCCCGCATGCTCAGTAGTGAACCTGGGAGTGGACCAGAAGTACTTCTGATCCACTTCTGGGTCTGCTGGAGAGCGTGCTGGGCCCCCCACTCCATTCCTCCCTTGCTCAGTAATCGGCTGCAGGGGGACCCCAGGTGCCCCCCCAGACCCAGGAAGCACCAGTCACCAAGCTGGGGGGGGGGGAGGCCCTCCTGCATGCTCCCCGGTGGACCCATAAATGGACCAGAAGTAGTTCTGGTCCACTTCTGATCTGCTGCCAAGTGAGCTGGGGACCCTCCTCCGCTCCTGTGGGATGCTCCATCTGCCCCAGCATCACAGCATTCACAAGCTGCCTGGTGCCTAGAGGTATGTAGAAAAAACATTTAAAGCTGTATCTAAGTCTGAATTGATTCAGAGAACTCCAATTCGATTTGAACAGATTAAAGGGTCCTCTGATTCAATTCGGATTCAGAGATTCAGCCACCGAATTGGGCCAAATCTCCGCCAAATCAAATCAGGGACCAAAGCTTTGCATAACCCTAAAGTTCATTTTTCTATCTGTAGAAACAAAAGACACAATTTATTTTTTCCCTGGACTTGACTCACTTTCCATATCACATTTGAAAACATTTTTGAACCATAAGCAAATTACTCACACTTTAAGTAGTTTTCATACTTGATACAGAATCTGCAAGTCCTGCGTTACATTTTTCTTTTTATTGGCCCCTTGAGCTGGCACTATTTCTTTAAGTATTGCCCAACTAAATGCAGACCTCTGTAATTTTAAACCTTGGACTTTTCAATTAACTGACAGGTTTAATCCATATGTTAGTCTCTGCTTATCTGAAAACTGACTTTTGTGTCTGATAAGCTTTGGTGGAATTGAGCTCTTTTTAGACAGCATGTTCGCAGTAAAACAGCAGCACTGATATACTATTTTACCCAGACTGCTGAATAATAAGCAAAAGGGCTTCCTTCCCCAAAGACCTCTGATAATCCCAGCCTTTCAAAAAACCCCATGTGATTGGCTTTAAAAAATGTTTTAAAAATAAATCCTCTCAAATAAGTAAGATGTTGGTTTCCTTGATGCCACAGGGAGTGTTGTCATTTTTTCTGCAAAGCCTTCTGTTGTTATAGTCTTTATTATTGACAGACTGCAACAGTTAAAGTTTGGTTTTTTAAATTGTGTTTCCATTCATAGGTGAGGACAGCTGCAGTTACAGAGCTGTAGGGATGGAAGGGGGTAGAGGTGGTGGGTAGGGGTCTCTGTTGGGATGGGGAGTAGAGCCAGTGGGGTAAGACTGGGGGCTGGGCTGGGCTAGGCATAGCATAGTGAAGGGGGTGGCCAGGATTTGGGGGTATGAGGGTAAATAGGGGACTCCTGGGGTGGGGTCAGGACAGTGTAAAACCACTGCAGCAGTCAAGTAAGACTTTATTTGTCAATTTGGCATCATTTATGCTGCATGTCATATATAAAATATGCCAGCTGGGACAAGATGTAAAAAATTGAAAACCAAACTTGAACCTGTCCCTCGTTACTGCCATCCAGGGTCTGGCAGAAGGGTTACATTTACATTAGGTGAAATACATGTCAGTAAAAAACGTATCTTACCAAAAAAGTTTGGTTGCGAGCAAAAAGTTTGCAGATTGTTAGTAGATTTTTTTTCTTGTGTTGACAACTCTGATGCAGTGAGCTGCTGGATCCAGGTTGTTGACTGCAGGTGGGCAAAGTCATGAGACAAACCTGGGTGTGCCTATGTTCTGGTAATAGCTGTCTGCCACCAGAGGCAGGGGAATATAAACAAGGCCTTTCCTCTTTGATAGCTCCAGTGCATGCTTTATGTCTCTTGAGCTCTGCAGTTCATTGTAGAGCAGGCTCCATTGACTTTCACTTGTGCTTTGCTTGGGCCTGCACTGTGTGCACCCTGAAGGAATAAACAACGGTATAAGTAAAGTCGACTTGTGACAGTATTTGCATGCTTCCTTGCAAATACTGAGTAGGTGGACTTCACCTGTAGTAGCCATGCACCATCTTTGACTGTGCTATGCCTGGAGGAAAATACTGTCAATGCTGCCAGGTTTCTTTGGACTATGTCTTTTTTTGGAAGCTATGTCCTTCAATGTGCTTTCTCACTTGTGGGTGAAGGCAGGATGCTTAAGAGGATGTGCAATATTTGTCTCTCATGTGCTTGACTAGTTTTACAAGTTCCTGCATACATGTCTTACATCTTTCTCTCCCAGCTAAACATAAGGCCTTCACTCTTTTGTGCTTTGCAGTACATATTGAAGACTATAGACTCTAAGGTCTGATAGCAATTAAAATGTATTCTGAGATGACAATATGGTTAATTTCTGCAGTGTGATAGAAACTGAGGTGTGAGGTGAAAGCCCGTAGTGCTAACTTAGTGTAATCCAGTATCCCCCCAGCCATCATTAAATAATTACTGATAATTCATTCATTAGATGAAAACATGATCAGTCCCATAAAAGTGTCAGGCACAAAAATTTACCCTGTCTTTGGCTTCTTGAGGGTGATGTGTAAATAGGTGCTTCAGTGAGATGGAAACCATTGGTTACTTAATACTCTTAATACCCAATGGTGAGGAAATATGGGGGGAAATCCAGTGTACTATCTATGAGAACTCTGTTGGGGCTTGGTGAAAATTTTCAGACTGAAACCTTGGATTCCCCTGATACTGTATTGCCCTAGTGGAAGGCAGTGTGTAGGTGTTCTTTAGTTACTCGCTGTTGCTATTCTTGTTGTAGAATCCGTGATGTAGAGGTGCCTGAAATGTTGTTGGAGTCATTTTACATCCTGTAGTCAGCAATATAGAAACCTGACATGTCAGAGGACCTATGCTTCTATGCACCTTTCTACTGGATATCATTCATGCTTATTATGGGTATTTTTATGAATAGCACTAGCAATGCTGAGGAAAGATCAACATACTCACAGCTGCTGAAATTAAGATCACTTTTTTGCCTGTTCTGAGAAGTTAGAACTGTGTAACCTAATCAATTATTTTATTTATTTCTTGCAAATATCCTCTGCCCCAGAGCTGTTCTTTACTGAATTAAATATTTCATTCGGGGTACTGCTTTACTCCTTAGAAATTATGTCTAGTTGAATTTGATCCCAATACAGTATATTTAGAAGCAAATATTCAAAAAGTTTAGTTCTGAAAACATCTTAATAAAATGTTTTGACTTTTCTGAAAATTCTTTTTTCCCCAGATTTGTTAGCTGAAAGTATTTGTTGAATTTGGCATTTATTTGTAAATAATTCTGACTGCTGCAAAAACTGGATTTTTCTAAGAATAAATTATTTCTCAACCCTCCTCTTCATAACTCTAGATTTGACAAAATATATCAGTGATATCTTCCTAGTATTTTCACCTCCATTGCAATATATCTGCTTCTTGCCCTACACTCATTGAAATCAGTGGCAAATCTCCCTACTATACAGTGCAACCACAACTAAGAGTAGCTGGCTCTTTTAAGACAGGGCAGAAAAGCAAACTAAAACAGCAAGCACTTGCTCAGTACAAGTCTTCAGGCTACTTGGCTGCCTCTCATAGTTTTGCTTTTTGTCCAAGTGACTAAAGTGAAGTCCAGCTGTGATGGACAGCCATGTAGCTCCCTACATGTCCAGTGTCTTTGGAGGAGGCAGCCCTGGTTCCCAGCTCAGGCTCCAATCCTCCCCTTTCTACATGCAAATGCATGCAGTTAAACAAATGTACAGCACGGAAATTAGCTACATGTTTTTGAAGGCAGTGAACTGCATGATATCTAATGTTATTTAATGATTAATGAATCCTGGCTCTCTTGCAAAGAATCTGTGGAATTTTCTATCAGTTTACAGAGTAACAAATACCATTGACAATATGTGCAGTGTTTCCAAACAATATTAGTTATGTGGCATTAGAGAAGTTCAGTAGCTCCTCAACTATTAGTACACAATACACATGTCCAAGACCTTTTTATGCCACGCCGGGGAGGTAGCCTGGCTGTAAAATCAATGTAATTGGCCCAAGAAAAAATATCTCAGCATCATAATGTTTGTCTGCTATCCCTGATATAAACACTACCTCCTTTGCCCACACAGGAAGATCTGGTCCCTAAAGTTTCTCCTCAGAGAATATGGCAAAATCATGGATAATGCAATTTGTTTTAGTGATGTTTGCTGTTTATATATGCAACAAAGCATATAAAATTGGAGGTTGCTTTAAATCTGTCATTGAACTGAATGAGTAGAGTATGCATAAATGGAAGTGTAACCTGGGCGGTACTCCAAGAGGTACCCCCTCTCCAATTGAAGGGATCAAAGCAGGTGCACAAGCACTGTGGGAGGTGCAGGGACTCTCCTCCCCATATAGAGCAGAGCCAGACCACCAATGGGGACTTAACCATATACCTTTTAATACTGGGAACATAACAGGCATAAATCAGAGGGTATGGTGGACAAGACAATGCCCCAAGGGGGCAGGATTCAACAAAGGTTAGACACTTACAATCACTGACAAAAAACAGGGTTAACAAAGTATAAAACACAAACAGCAGAACAAACAATATGGGTTGGTGAAATATAAAAAGGCACAAAATGTCAAATGACAAGGAAATATAGGGCCTTGGTACCTGTAGGGGGAGAAAGGGAGGAAAACACAATGGCCCCTTTCCACTGCAAGGAGATTTGCTTCTTGTTAGCTCACTCACCCAAAGTCACCTCAGCTGAGACTTAAACCCACATCTCCCACATGGTAGACAGGAACACTGCCACACAACCTCTACTAGTGGGACTGCTCCAGCCTGCTAGGGGTCTTGACCTTCCCGGAGCCCCGGCCTCACGTCGCGCTGCCCGGCCTCTCACTGGAGGAGCTGGAAGCAGAGCTGGCAACCTCTCAGGTCGCTGCTCGGATCCTTGCTGGAGCGGGGGAGCCTCTCCTGCTGGCTGCAGCCTCTCGTAGGGGGTCCTGGAGCCCAGCGGGGAGCCTCTCCTGCCGGCCGCACGCCGCGCTGCTGGGGGTCCCACTGCTGCCTGCAGGTCCCGCTCCTTCAGGTGCTTCTGGGGCAACTGCTCCTGCTCCGCTGGCCCAGCTCTTGCCAGCTCTTTGAGACTCCTGCCTTGTGGTCCCTCGCTGGTCTCTCCTGAGTCAGCCGCGCTGCCCCTTTCATCCCCCTCCAGGTGACCCAAGGGGCCAATCAGGGGACACGGAGGGTGAGTCTCTGGGGCCTGATTGCTGAGGAAAGGGAATCCCAAGTCCTCCCATCATCTCTTGCCCTTTCAAAACCCCTGGGCCAGGTCACTGCCAGCCAGCCCATCACAGAAGAAAGGACAGTTGTCTCTACCACTGCTGTAGAAGGTCTGAGAGCATGGTCCAAAGGAGTAGAGTAAGTTGGCTGTTAAGCAGGACAGCTTAGTGGGGACAAAAGAATTGTAACCCCCACAACTTACGTGAATTATAAACTGCAGAAACACCACTGGATATAGTGATCATCCTGTTTACTCCCCTAGGGAGTCCATACTGTGGCAACAGCACCAGCCCTGCAAACACTGCCCAGGCCTAGTTGGACAAAAGGTCAGTATGATAGTCAAATTTGGAAGTTCAACCCTCTCTTGTACTACAGTCTTGCAGTTTGAGCCTCGCCAAGTCACATAGCAA
Organism: Crocodylus siamensis; assembly: GCF_052110815.1. Taxonomy (NCBI): domain Eukaryota; kingdom Metazoa; phylum Chordata; order Crocodylia; family Crocodylidae; genus Crocodylus; species Crocodylus siamensis. The sequence goes on along the minus strand of NC_143395.1, from coordinate 259,622,837 downwards.
CACTTCCCCACCTCATGGGGATACTGGGAGCATGAAGACATGAAAACTGTACTCTGATACCATAGTGGTGGGGCAAGTCAGATACCTAACATAGAAAGATACAATCCATTTGTGGCCATATTTCCAGGTAACATGGAGTGCTAAAACCCCCAAGAAAACAGTGCTTCCCCAGGGGCCTGTCACTGTTTTGAAATTATAATTAGCCACAGACAAATGAGATAGTCCAATTCTGACTGGTCTTGCCTCATGCAGCTCTGCTTCAGGAATATTGAAGGAGGTGATCATTTCTGTCTTCCTGGCTTTACAGGATAAAAAAGTGTATCTCCTGGACTGTTCTAGCTTTTCAAATTCTCAAGAGTATTCAAAATATGACTAAAATATCCAGTAGTGCAGGTTGCACATTAATCTGCCAGTCATATTTCAGCACATCTACAAAGTCTTTCACTTGCAGTGTCACTCCTAATATGATCTTCCTGATTGGTCATTTTTTTAATGAGTTATCAATTACTGTTTTTGTCTGTAATTGAACTACATTAATTATAAACCACAGAAACATTCCCATCCTGTTTACAAGTGAATTCATATACAAAGTTTCTTTGTAATGCAGACAAAACCACGGTCATACAAATTAAAGATGACTGTAGGTGGGTAGGGAAGAACCCTGTTAGATCACCCTTCCCTTTCTCCCTAGAAATGCCTCCTCCTCTAATATATTCTATATTTTTCAATTCTTTGTTTTATTTTGAACTATCAAAAGCAGGTTAATAATGACATGCCTTTCAAATGGAAAGATGTCAAAGCACTTAGTGGCCTAAGGAAAAAGAATCAAGAATCAAAGAAGAAAATAAAGAAAGGACTAAAAGAGAGGAGTCCTACATGGCTTGTTGAAGCAGAAGGAAGAGACCAAGAAAGATGAATGTGAATGAAAATGCATATTTAGGAGATGCATTTACTTTTACAAAAAGAATGCTTAACCAGTCTACAGAGTGCAGGCACTGAGCTCCTCAAACTAACATGCAAGAGCAGTGTTGATATGAAGGGGATGACAAAAGCCAGAGTAAACAATGAGAAAGGATGCAAAAGGCTCTGATCATTTGATCATTTGGAAGTTAATAGATGGTAAAGACAGCTTAATCCATGCAAATATAGAATAATGACAACTCTCAGTGCGTGCGTCATAAAAACTAGGAGGAATAAAAAAAAGAGAAGTAGAAGCAACAACATTTGAATCTATGTGCGTCACTAATGGATGAGGCTGTTGAGAGAGAAATAATCAATTTTAGGGCACAGAAGACGTATGGCTGTTACACAAGCGCACAATAAAAGATGAGGAGGGAATGACAGCAGAATGGTAAATACATGATTGAGAGTGGAGGTCCTCTTAGTAATTCATCCCTAAAATGACTTTTCTGTTTGAAATGTTAATTTGAGCCTCATGATCACAAGGCTTTCAAGTCCTGCTTTAAAGATGTTGCTGTGCCAAAAAGTTGGCATATAGTCACTTTGTATGCAACATCTGAAGTCAAAGATGGAAAGATAGGGCTCATACTTGTGTTACAGAGGGCTCTCCCTACAATAGCCCTCAGGTTTTCCTAGTCCACCTAGTCTAGTAATTGACCCCTTATTTTGTTAAGGAGTGACTAGCAGATGCAGTCTGTGGATATATGTTAAAAAGAAGCTAGTAAAGCACTAGCAGTTTAATGGTGAGGGTGTTTAATAGGGCTGTGTGAAATTTCGCAGGCAGTTTTGCTTCGACGCAGTTTTGACAAGTTTCAAGCTTGAAACAGCAAAATCGAAGCAAAACAGACAGCTTCAAAACAGCCTCAAAACAAGACAAGGCAAGCTGAAACGATTCGAAATTTTCAAAATGTTTTGAGTTTCGAAGCTCAAGCTGGGCTGCCTGCAGGGAAACAGAAACTGAAGTAAGGAGAGGGAGGGGGAAGAGAGAGAAAGGGGGCGGGGGGAAAGGAGTGCTCTCATTATTGACTGTGTAGCTGGCCAGTGACTGTCACCCTTTCCTGAAGTCCCCTTCCAACCTCAGTGCTCTGGGGGAGGGATGGAAAAACTGCATAGAAGGCAGCATTGTTTGAACTGCCCTGCTTTCTGTCGGTTGAGTGAGGGTGCACCTTAACACACACACGGTGTCACCCACCCGTGTCACGAATGTTGCCTGTCAGCAGCCAGAGGTGCAGGGCCCCAGAACCCAGATTCCCCCTGCACCCATCTCCTTGACACCTGGCAGGCTTCGTGGCTGCAACAGGGCCTAGAAGGCCTGCAGTTTTCACACCCCTGTGCCCCAAGACGGACACAGTCTCACCAGCACTCATGTTATGATTTTTGCCTGTCAGCAGCTTGAGATGCAGTTCCCCCAAAACCCCTGCACCTATCTCCTTCAAACTTGGCAGGCTTTGTGGCCTCAGCAGGGGCTAGCATGCTTGCAGTTTTGACCCTGCTGTGGCTTAACACATACACGTGACATGAGTTTTTTGCTTTCAAGACTTTGAGGTGCAGTTTCCCTGAAACCCCTGCACCTATCTCCTTGAAACTTTGTAGGCTTCATGCCCTCAGAAGGGGCTACTATTTCTGCAAGTTTCATCCAAATCAGGCCAGAAATTACAAAGCTATAGGCTGTTTTGAGCTTCTCCATTATAGCCTATGGGTGAAACAGCGAAACTATTTTGATGAAATGAAATGAAACAGTGGTTTCGAATTGAAACAACATTTGAAACAAAATGCTGTTCCATTGAAACTTCGAAACGCAATTCAAAACAGAACGGTGCAGTTTTGCACAGCCCCAGTGTTTAACCACTGAAACAATTTACTAAGGGATTGTGGTGGATTTTTCATCACTAGAAATATCAGGATTGGATTCGCAAAGCAAAAAGATACACACTCTCGTTCAAACAGCAACTAATTGAGAGCAGCTCTATGGCCTGTGTAATGAAGGAGGTCACACTAGATGATCACAGGGGTCTCTCATGGCCTATTTTAACTGAAAGTCTATGAAAGATCTGAAGGTTGGGTGAAATCCAGGCAGCTAAAGGTAAAATGGGACTTTCTGGGGAGTCAAAGACTCATATCCACATCATGGTGCCTTGTCACCAGTCCAGAAGGCAAAGTGTAATACCCTTCAAAAATAGAGAATTTAGAAAGTGTTTATGGGGAGGGGGGGAGAAAGGCACCAGAAGGTAGGAACATACGACTAGAAGGGGCCTCCTCTATCATTGAGTGGTCCCCTCTACTATAGGCTGCCATGTCATATATTCCTACCCTAAATTTTATCACAGTCCATCTTAAAAACAGATATTTTTTGCTCCCATTATTCCACTTGGAGGTTGTCCCAAAATCTCACTCATCTGATCTTCTAATTTCTAGCCTAAACTTACTTGTTGCAGCTTACTCCCATTTGTACTTAACTCAAATTAGTTCTTCAGCAAACAGTTCCCCTTGCCTTCCTACGCATTTACTCCTGTGATATAGTCACAGGCAGCAATCATACCTCTTCTCAGTTTTCATTTTGCTAGACTAACCAAGGCAACCTCTTTTAGTCTGTTCACCTAAAACAGGCTCTCTCTTTTCCCAATTGTCTCTGAAACCCTTCTCTCTACCTGTTCCAGTTTGAATTCATCTTTTGCGCATGGTCAGAATTGTACACTGTATTCCAGACAAGGTCTTAGCAGTCTCTTGCCCATGACATTAATATTTCTGTTTCTCTACTGGAAATACCCTGCCTAGGATCATATTTGCCCTTTTCATAACTGCATCACAAGAGTACTCCATAGCCATCTTGTCAGCTAATATACCCAAATCTTTCCCTCTGTTGTTTCCAACAGTTCATCTCTAATGGTATAGCAGAAAATCTTGCTATTTTCTATGTGAATGGCCTTGTATTTTTTTACTATTATAGTCCATCCCTTCCTATTTTTCCAATTCTCAAGGTCATCCAGTTCCTTCTATATGATATCCCAGTTGTCTTCTGCATAGACTGTCTCCCAGCTTTGTGTCATCAGCAAATTTCATTAAGACACTCCTAATTTTTATAGAAAGATCATTAAAAAGATTGGTCTCAAGACGCATACTTAAAAGACAGCACCTGTAATCTTCCCTAGTTCAATAGTCCTTTTTAGCACAACCAACTGCTGTCTCCCTTTTATTTAGTTCCTTTATAACCTTAGATTCTTGTACTAATGCTCATATTCTCCATCTTAACTTATAGTTTACTGTGTGGCAGATTTTTTCTTGAAGTTGAGATAGATCAGATCTACTGCATTTCTCATGTCTAGTAATTCAGTTGTTTTTTCAATGAATGATGATCAGGTTAGTCTGGCAGAACCCATGTTTGGTAAACCCATGTTGTATTTTATCCCATTTCCCGTTCATTTTTATAACTTAAATTACTTTTTCTTCTTCTTGTGTACTAACTGAAGTCAGTTTAATGGGTCTGTAGTTGAACAGATCACTTCTTTGGCTTTTCCATTATATAAGTACCATGTATGCCTATATTTGCCTGAAGGAAGGAGCCTTGAAAAAATGAATTGTTTTAAATACTTAAAAGACAATATCAAAGAAGACTGTAGAACAGGCAAAGAACTAAAGACCAGATTTGCAATAGCAACAGCAGCACTGGAAAAACTGTCCATGATCTTCAAGGGCGGTAATATTTCCATCAAAATAAAGAACGAACTTCTTAGATTAATGGTAATGACAACAGCCCTACTTGAATATCAGAGCTGGACCCTGAGTACTGGGAACCTGGATCAGTTGTATCTGGGTAGTTCACAAACCCCTTAATTTGCAGCATATGGCCAAATCAAGAACAAGCCATTCAGCTGTTTGCTGTGGCTTTTACTTCAGAGGGCATCACTTTTCCAATCAGCTGGAATTCAGTGGTCCTGAACAGCTGATCAGAAAAGCAATGCCCTTTGAAATAAAAAGTGTACTAAACAGCTGGAGTACCTTGGCATCACTGCAGAGCTGTTTGCTGTGGGTATATATGGCCCCAGCTATTCTACAAATGCTGATCTTTCCTGTAGTCGCTGGGTTTTTTTGTACAACTATTCAAAAGGGATTGGTGTGGCCAGCTCTTAAGGATATTGAATACAGCTCATAGGGCAGAACAATCAGTTAAAGACAAGTTCTTGGCTGTTTGAAAATGTGAAAGCCTCCTTGAAATTGTTAAGAACCCCACATTGATTCGGTTTGACCTTATTATGAGCCTTCCTAATTTGGCCAACACCATACTGCAAGGAGAAGTGAATGAAAGGAGAAAAGGAGGCCAACCAAGGAAAATGTGGATAAATATCATTACTGAATGAACAGGGAAGATCATAATAGGCCTTTGTTACTTGGTCAAAGAATGTCAACAATGGAGAGAACAAAATGGCATGGTGTCATCCCATGACCACAACCGTGGACTCTGTGTATGCGGTTCTCTAGCTACAGTATACCCTCTCTAATTTGAAGGATTCATTAAAAACCCTGGCTGCCAGCTTTGTGTTGTCATGTGCCAGTTTTTCACTACTCTGGGACAGAGACCGCTTGGTCCCTTTGATTTGCATATGTTAAGCTCTTTGAGTTTTGCTACCATCTCAAATGTGGTAATATCTATTTCTCTTTCTAGTCTTTGCTCCTGCATCATCTTTGTGATCTTCACTGAAGACTGAGGCACTGTTTTCAGAGATCAGAAAAGCAGCATATTTAGCTCCATGCTAATTTGTCTGTAACAGTGGCCAACACAAGAATCTTTAAAGGAAGGCGATGATATCCACTGTAGTGAACAATTTTGAAATACCTGTCCATAAGAGATGTTTTTTTCCTAATCCCATTAGTTTGGGGCAAGACAGCTTCTAACCTATGATGGTTCTTTTCCTTTCACTTCCTAACTATTTCATTTTCTTAACAGTTTCTAGCATGGGACTTAGAAGATTTTTAATATCTCACTAAATTGTCTCCCCTTTATGCACTATTTTGCTGACAAACTCAAAGAATGTTAATATAATAGGCTCTGGTTTCCTTTATCAAAGCTGTGGTAACTTGTCCATTGTGCATCATATTCATCTGGCTCAGTAATGCTCAACTTCTGGCCCATGGACCAAATCCACCCCAGTGGTGTCACCTGGCCTAAGGGGTTTCCCACAGGCTCAGAAATTTAGTGTTGGGGGAATAGTGACAGCATGACTTGCTGCTGCTTCCAGAACCATGGCAGTTAACCCTGCTACCACTCCCCTGCCACCAAATATCTGAATTCTGGCCCCATGCACCAGAAAACACCACCTTGCATGGCTTACAAAGCTGCGGCAATTAATGCTGTCACAGCCCCCTTGCTGCCAGATTTCTTGTGGGGATCCCTGTGGGCCTGACGACACAGTCTAGCATGCCAGTGTGTGGGGTCACTCTGCAGCCCAATCCAGTGTTCGGGTTGGAGCCAGTATGGGGGGGCTGAGCCATGGCCAGATCAGATCAGGTACGCTGGATGGGGCTATATTCAATGCAAATTCAACTTGAAGGAGTTTAGTTTGCTGCACCCCAAGTCATTTAAGGTGCCGAATTTCCTACAGCAGCTGAAATTAGTGCACAATATGCCGCCAAGGTGTGAAAACACTGACGCCATTCAAGAAGTGCAAAAGCATTTAGCCTGCTTTAAAGTGTTGTGCACACATGCCTCTTGTTTCGTCTATACAAGGCCTGGTTTCTAATTCTGTTTTTAATTACCATCTTTCCCCGTTTCTGATACTCACATAGGATTAAGTGCTTTGTGTTACTGCCAGGAGGCCATCAATATATTTAATTAAAGACAGGTGTAACATTTTCTTTCCTCCTTCTTATATCTTGGTATGGGTAAGATATTTTAATGTAAGATTCTACATTGCTGTTAGCAGTTCAGCCACTTCATTCTTAAACTGCTTTGTAATTCTTGGATGTGTATCATCTCATCCTAGGTCTTGGAATCTAACTCCTGTTGAAAGCGCTTATACATATCTGGACCCTAAAGACTTGTTAATTCAGGTGATCTGTTCTTTCCAGCATGGCCATTTTGACAGGTCAATTTCTAATATTTTCTCATTTTAATTACCTGAAAATTCTAGGCTTGGTGAAAATCTCTCGCTAGCTCTTTAAATGATTTCTTTGCTTCAATACAGTCTCTCTCAAATGTCCTTTGGCTGTTTAATTGCTCCCCTAACTCCTCAGCAATCCTGGGGACCCAGCAATTCTCTTGCAAGCGTCATGCCTCTATTGTGCCTAATTTTTTTTTCTTCTGTGTTGGTCTGTCTTTGGCTCTTTATTCTTCCTGTTCCTTCTTAGCCTTTTTAATGTCCATATTATACGTTCAGCTGATGTAATTTACACTTCTCTAAGTTGGCCCCACTTAACTGGATTTTTGTTTTTTAAAGAAAGGTTTGCTGGGCTCCAATAAACTTTTAAATCCTGCCAGGGTTTGAGAAAGTGTTACTCAGGTTAGACTGGCTCATCTGAGCTAAGATCATATAATTTAGCCAAAGCAAGGCATAGCTCAGATATGCCCACAATGCACTGTACATACAGACATACACACACCATTTTCTCATCAAACCTAGCAACATGGAAAAAATCAGTGGGCTCCAGGGTCTGTTATGGCATGTGTACATCATGGCACCAGATTTCTCTGTCTGGCTGCTGAGGAAATAAACCCTGCCCACCCACTCCCACTCTGTGCACATCAGCTTTGGGACTGAGGCAGCGAGGATGTCCCATAGGTAGGGACCTACCGAATTCACGGCGAAGCAGAGTGTGCAGCTGCTCCTTTAATCTTGCACGTTCCCCCATGTGCACCTTGCTCCTTGCCCCCACCCCTCGCTGCCGATTAGTAGAGGACCCCAGCACTCCCTCCTGATCAGCAGGGGAGCTAAAACTGTGGCTTTATACATGGTGCTGTTTTTGCCTCCCCGCTAGTCAGCAGCAAACAGGAGGACCATCCAGGGCCCAGCAGTGGGAGGCAAAAACAGCACCATATTTAAAATCACAGTTTTCACTTCCCTGCTGATTAGGAGCAAGCTGCAAGCAGGGGCCCTTCACCAATCAGTGTGGAGGAGGGTGCAGGGGAACCTGCAAGATTAAAGGAACCACAGCGCACCCCACTTTCACCATGAATTCAGTAGTCCCTACCCATAGGCACACCATGCCACTGCTTCTGAGCACACTGGAAACCCAGGTCATGAGTCCTCTCCAATATGCTCTCTCTTGCTCTCTCATTGCTGAGGTTGATGCAGACAGACTAGGAGCAGGTGTTCTTGGTTCATTTCCTTGGAGACAGGACTGAGCACTCTGCCACTGCAGTAGATGTTTCCTTAGAGAGACAGGAATAGCATTTGGTTTAACATTCGTCTGTGCTCCTTACCAATCTGAATCTCCCTTAATAGGAGAGACAAAGGAGAAACAAAAGAAAGATTTGAAGGTACAAATCCCAAAATCATTCATACTAGCCTGGATAAATCTGAGACATTGTGTCATCCATTCCTTTATGCTACTGTCATATTGCTTCTACATGAATCTGAGTTGGATCAAAAATATTTTATATAACAAACATAGTCAGAGAAGCTAAAAGTCACATTACTGAACTGAATATACCTCTCCCTGATGGTACCTTCATGGTTTCAGCTACATAAAGCAGCACTGTCATGTCTCTTTATGGACACTTCCTACATCCATCAGAAATGGATATTTACATGCAGCTGTAATTCCATTTTGCTTTATGGCACTGCTTGGGACAGTCTGAGATAAAAAAAAAGAATTCACATTCCCTAAATTCTGTCCTCTTGCCTGTCTCTAGAAGCTGTCACTAACGATATGTTAAATTGAAAGGTACTGCAAGCTATTATAAACAGGAAAGTGCTTCAGGAATTCAAGCAGCCTGCCTTTCTTATCAATGACAACTGCAGGTGCTTTTGAAATGGGGAATCACATTTGTTGTATCAGGGCACTATTGTAAATACACTATCAGGATAGAAGAAATAATGAAAATCTTAGATGATTTCAGCTGACTAGTCTTGGGCAGATAAATAATACATACAAAGAACACTATTAAGTTTCTGCTCTGTTTGATTCAAACTCTAAATGCTATCATCTTGCAAAATAAGTGGGTGAGTTTGTGTTGCTGAAATAGGCTCCTGTGTATAATGTGAGCTTGCTTGACTTTTATTATGGTGGTAAAGTGGAGATAGCATTATCTTGTCACATTCCAAGTGTCTTTTACTGTCAGCAAGGAGTGATCAAACTTCCTCATCACAAAGGATAAGGAGGGGAGGGGGGCAGGGGAGGCAGGGAATAAGTTCAATTCACCATTACTGAATCCTACTGCAAGGCCTCACTGATGGAATATCTATGCACTTGTTTCGTTCCCTTCTGTAACAGACCAGTGTGGAATGCTGGTGGTTTAATTATTCCACATTTAGCCAACTTCCTATATTCCATCATTCTTACAAAAGGCCAGGCGATCTGGAGGAATGAACACACAATGGGACGTAGGAGGGCTTGAATCCTACTTCTGGTCCTGCAACTGATTTGCTTTGCAGCCTTGATGAAGTCACTTCCTTCTTTTCCTTCCTTACATATCTGTAAAATGGGAATAATAATATGTGATCACTGTGCTGTGAGGATGGGCTAATTCATTAAAGTCTGTACAGTGCTTTGAACATGTAAAACTAAGCATTATTTTGGTCTCCGAAATCTATAATACTGCTTAATTGCTGTCCAGAAATTATGGTACCTTCTTCTGTTTCCAGCTCTGGTTACAGCCACCATTATGTTAGTCTTGCTCTCTCCTTTTTGGATAAATGTAAAAGAAACTCACTGAAGCAAGTTTTTCTTAGGGTTTTTTTTCTAAAAGCTAGTTTCTCATATTCCTCTTCAGCTGTATTCTGCTAAGTTTGTGGAAGGAATTAATTTTTTCTCATTATTTTGCTGTCGTAGCTGACATAACTCATTCTTCATAGATCTCATAGACGTTAGGGCTGGAAGGGACCTCGTAAGATCATAGGGTCTAGCCCCCTGCCCAAGGGGCAAGAAGTCAGCTAGGGTCAAAGGATCCCAAAGGATTCTTGCTGGTTCAGTCCTAGTGGTGAAAATTGTCAGCAAGCTGGTACACTACTGAGTTTTTATTTTTCCCTTCAGAATGACCTGATTCACCATCATTTCAATGTGCACCACATGCCATATCAATGGTACTATTTAAAGCAGCACGTTTTATCCATAGCTCAAACAGTGACAAACCAAAGGAGTCAGTACCATTATTCCTGTTTTATAGATGAGAAAACCATGAGGCAAACTGCCTTGCTCCAAGTCGCCCAGTAACTAGGCATCAGGAGTAGAGCCCAAATTTCTGTAGTCTGTAGTTTAACCCAAGGGCCAAGACAGACTGTGCTGTTGCCTTCACTTTCCAAGGCAACAGCCTTCACTTTCCAAGGGTTCAGAGGTCACTATGCAAGTCTGATGAGAAAACATTGCTTGTTTGTTCAGAATGGGTTTTCAGATCTGAATCATGAGAAAAGCTTATCTGCTCCTCAGGTAAATGAAGACTTTGTTTCATTAGAATAGTGATTCTCAACCATTTAGAGTCAAGGCACCCCTAAACAGACTCCAGACACCCCCAGATAGTCTCAAGTTACCCTTGGGAAAGTGCTAGCTCTTGTTATGCTTTTTTTTTACTATAGAAAATAACAGAGCATTTTTTTTGTTGCAAAGAACTCATAAAGATCACGGCTATGGATTTCTACTTGAAATCTCTAGGTTATCTAGTGAATCATGGTTGTAAACTTAACAGCACTAACATTGTTTGGCACCCTGCAGCACCCTGGAAAGGATCTCAAGGCATCCCAAGGTGCTGTGGCACCCTAGGTGCAAATCACTGCATTAGAGCTTTATCTGCTACTGATGACCGCTCCTTGCTCCTTCCATAAAAGAAAAGCTTTAAAAAAGTCTTTGCTAGTGCACCGGTTTTATATGTTTTAGCACAGAAAGGAATTCTCACCATCTTCCCTAAAAAGCTCAAGAGGTGCAGTCTCCCATAAATGTCCTTTAAGCTAGCTTATACTGAACCATAATAACAAACAGATGAATTTATTCTCTGCCATGGTTAGGTCATATTAATGTTTGGTTTGGCCTGTGCATCTCCAGTAAATGAGAATGGCTACATGTCATTTCTTGAAGACAATAAACTGAGGCCTTTGACATTCTGGTTTCATGAAGGAAAGACTATTTCCTCTTGTAGAATAAATACAGATTGCCATTACACAAAACAAAGGTCAGCATATGTCTCTGCATCAATAGAGAGAAATAATTTATATTTTTGCAGTATAAATTTGAACTGAGCTTGATTTATAAACAACCTTTATTTTTCTAATATGCAATGGGTTTTTTTCAGGTGAGGCTCCCTTAATGTAATGAGAAACTATTTCAGCTTTTTTGAATGGATCCTAACTAGAAATGTCTATTCACTCATTTGTCCTTCCTATACCAGTGCTGGTACTGAGGGCAGAAAAGAACCTCTTTGCTCCCCTCTGTCATTCACTGCTGTTTCCACCCATTTGTGGCATTAAGGTTGACTACTCTGCCCTCCCCACTACAGGTTCTTGCCATGGGTGCCCTCCTTTCCTCGAACCAGTTGGTTTCCACTTGACAGCTTCTTGTGGGTGTGTGCGTGGTGGCATGCAGAGTGCATGCCTCAAATATAAATGTACACTAAAGCAATTATGCCATAACATGAAGATTTAGCTTAGAGTTGATTATTCAAAACTTACTTGTATATTGTTTGAATATGTTGATCTAAACCTTGCAAACCTTCTAAATCAGGAGCTGAAAGGTGTGTGCATAACTGTTTTCACATGCAGAACTAAGAAAGAAGAAAATAAGTCAATCATCCAAACTCACAGACACCATGGTTCAGAGTATCCACTCTCTGGGAGAACTCAGGTGCCAGCAAACTCCATGCATTTCAGTTTGGGCTTGTCTACACTCTGTATTTATGCTGCCATTAACATGTTAATCGTGATATAAGTGGCAAGAGTGCTACACATGCACCTAATTTAAGACACCATAAAATGGCAAACCAATCATAAAAATGTTCCACACATAATGGCACCTAAAACTGAACATGTGACATGCCTGGGGCTGCCCCAGGACCGGGGCTGACAATTGTCAAAACTGGGCTCCAAGGCAGCCCTGGCTTTCTGGCTGGACATGGGGCTGCCCTGGGGGTTCCTGGTAGGGGAAGCCGAAGAGCTTCCCTGCTGACAAATGTAACCTCTGCACCCAAACACCCCCATGTCAGGGATGAGGCTCCTGGGAAGGGAGCCAAAAGGTAGAGGTGTAACAAGCAGGATTTGCACCATGGGTAAACCCTACATACAGGGCAGTGGAAGAGCATAGGTGGAGCCTGGGGAGATGCTGTTGAGCACCAGAGGCAGTGATTCTGAAAGGGGTAAGGAAAGGCAAGGCCTTACCTACACCAAGAACACAAAAACAGTCCCCTATTGCTCCTGCTATTACCACCACCACAGTGTGGTCTTCCCACCCTGGCTGTTGCAATAGTAGCAGGGCAGTTACCCTGCACCCAGCTGCAGCTGCTGCAAGAGCAATGCCTTGGGGCTGCTTTTTCTCTTGGGGCACAGATTCCATGGGGGTAGGGGATGATTCTAGGAGAGGTGCCACTCCTAAGTTGGCTGGTACCCTGCTTGCCCACCCCTAGATACCCTATTGCTTGAGGGCTTCCCCAGACTCTTTGCTGCCAGGCCCAAAGGATCAGAAACTCCTGGCTCCCCCTGCTGGGAGCCTTTGATCGTCCATGCCCAACAGCTCTGCCCAAGCTGCCAGGCCTGGGGTTTAAATTCCCTCAAATTGCCCTAGGTCTGGGACAGCCCAGGGTCTTGAACTTGCCTGGGGCTGTCCTGGGGCTGAAGCTAACAATTAGCTGATTGTCAGCCCAGGCCCTGGGACAGCTCCAGACTATGAATACCCAGCTTTCAACCAGTCACTAATCCCAGGCTTCCTCTGCACTGGTGAGTAGAAAGGGCATGATTGGGAACTGGTTCTAGAATCATGCCTCCTATCATGCATGTGTGGTATGGCAGAAGGTGTGATTGTTGGGACTGGGAGGTCAGATCTCATGGTGCCTTTAAATGAATGTATATCAGGGGCCTTTGTGGAGTTATTTATCCCTCCAGTACACCTATGAAACCCATCACCTTTGACAGGTCTTGGGAAAGTGGTAGAATCCAGGCATGGCTGTTAAAAAGACCCACTACCTTTGTGCGCTACCTACCAACCTTTTTGGTACTAAATCTTCATGACCAATTCCCTCCGGGCAATTCTAAAGGAAACCCCCCCCCCACAACCAACCAACCTAAAATCCATGGTTGCAGTGGTGGTTCATGGTGCGTAGCTGACTCTGTGTAAGGCAGATGTGACCAGGAGAGAATAATCTTCCATGGAGGTGGCAGTGAGGGTATGGGATGATGAGTGTATGGGGTTGTCAGCCTGTTGTAGAAGGGAGCAAACTAGATCAGCCTGCCACAGTAATATGGAAGGAACTTCTTAAGGAGCAGTTCTCCCTATAGGATTTTGTGAAAAAGGCAGGGATCAAGACTAGTGAAAGAACAACAAGGAAAAGGGATAGGAGTGGTGGATAATAACATCTGTAAAAAGATCCCTCTGTGTTCCTGACTATGGCTTTGGATCGTGGAAGCAGAATCCCTGAATAATCCATCTAAGTGTTCACACAAGACCCAATTTGCTTTGGGACAAAGTATTTGGAAATGTTAATCCACTTCCCTGGATACAGTCAGTCAAGCAGGATGTGTTGTAAACAACAAGGTTTACCGTAATACTGTGAGAGGCCTCAGTGTATATTAATCCAAGGTTTCCAAGGGATGATGGAGATTCCTACTTGTTTGTAGATTTTCAGTCTGTGTCTTAACTCAGTCTTGAGAGATTTTGAACCAGTTTCTCTTGTGGGTATTTAGCAAGTCCTTTATGTTGAATGTGCTGTATATACTCCCTGTATACTGTTTCATATTAAAAGCTAAAGCCCTTGAAATATAGTAAAATCCTACTATAGTCTCACAGGTTTAATCTGTAACAGCAGAGCAGAAACAATTTTAAAGGTTTGTAAGCACCAATTTTTTAACCTTATTATTTTTATCCTCATTATCCTTTTCCATACACAAATATTAATTTAAACTATCTTGCATTTAGCCCCTTATTACACAAAGCTTCTTAGAAATAATGTATCCTACATAATAGTGTGTCAACTCAGAAAAAAGTCCTTTGAATATACAGCTAATTCAAAGCTGGATTTAAAATTTATTACACATTCCTTTGTGCTTTGTGTGAGTATTGTTCTTGTATTACTGCAAAAAAATTGTGTTGGTTAAATTTTTATTTTTGATGTTGAACCAAAGTGGCTGTGTAAGGATTTTTGTCCATAAGGTAAAGCAGCTGAATCAGGTCAAAATTTGGTCTGAGTTCAACTTTGTATTTAGTGTCAACATACAATATAATTCAGATCAGAATTTATCCTCTAGCTTTTCCAGGCTCTTGAAAACAATTTTCCTTTCAGAAAAGTTAAAGTAATCTGATATAAAGGAAAAAAGTATTTTTGTAAGCTCTGTGAGTGATCAGATCTCTTCTGTATATCACTTCAGAGTTAATAATAGTCCTACTTGCCTTAGACTGGGTAATCTTTAGGCCATAACAAGACTTTTACTGGGACACCCACTGTCAGTGCTGGTGATGCAAATCAACAGCGTATGCTTTCAAACAAGTATTCAAATTTAACTTATCTTTCTGTTTTCCCTCAACTAACTGCTTCCATCATATTATCTTTCGAATGAGTTTTTAGCATTGCATCGCTTTATCAGTTAGAAGTGCTGTTCAGATCCACTTGTCCTCAGTGGTCTTCCAACATATTTATGAGAGTGGAATTATACATGACAATTAATGTAATTGAATAGCTTTTCCTCCTAAGAGTCCTGTATATTTTAGTGAGATTTCCTCCAGAAATGGAAACAGAGCCTGAACTACATGCCACACAGTTGTTGAACTGTGGTGGTGATCAACACAGTACAGCTTCCCTGCAAGAGATTGTGATAAATAGCCTTTCAGAAAGCATGGGTAAACTGCAAAATGGACAGTCCAGGAGAAAATTACGGAAGCAATAACAGGGGGCTGAGATGCTGCAGGGCAGTGGAAAAAACAAGGGAAGGTAAAGGTGAAGTGGGACATACATTCAAAAGGAGAACTGGAGATTGAGATTGAAGGTCTCAAAAAATGAATGTTGATCAAACCAGCATTCACCTCCACCAGCATTTCCCAGTGTTTGGAATACTGATGCCCTCCTGAAAATGAAATCAATGCTGCCTGTCCTGGAGCTGCAGTCATGTGATGTTTTGAGGCCTGCTCATCTGAATTTATACATCATCCATCCCTGCTCTGTCCTTCGTGCTTGCCCTGCCAACTTTGGGAAACGCTTGTGTAGCGCTTCATCATTCTGGTGTGAGTCACCAGGTGGTGTTGTTACAAGCACCATAGGCCATGTCTACCCTGCAATCTGAGGTGCTATTGCCACACACGTAGGGATACCTACATCAGCTTCGATCTAGCTATATTGGGTACTACCAGCAGTGAAGCTTTGGCAGCAGAATGCTGGTTGTACAAACCTGTCCAGAGCCTTTGGCACTGGCTCAGGTGGCTAGTGCATACTGAAGTCTATGCTTTCATGGGCTCAGTGCTATTGGTATCTGAGCAAGTTACATCAAAACTACTGGTTCTTGGGTGTGCCTACGTGTGGTGCAATCACACTTGCAATTGGCCTATAGATATTGCCATTATCTTACAACATAATTTTTCGTATTGCATAAGCAGTGTACAATTTTTGAAGAAATACTGCACTGTTGTGAGTTTTGTGATTGTATTTCCTTCTGGGGCAGCTATTGCCACTAGCCATAGAGTTTGCTGCTTTCCTCAGCCTCTCTAACTGAAGTCAGTTGCAGGGAGGGGAAGCCTTCCTTCTTGACGACTGGCACTTGGGTTAGGAGTTCTGCTTATAATAAAGCATCTTCCAGTATTTCTTTTTCCCAGCCGTCTTCTACAAGAAAATGCACTTACATACTTATATCAGAGCTTGAATGATTCTTACACAAATTGTACAGCTTCATTTGCCTGTGTCCTGTAGAATCACGTTTTTGTCCTGACAGGTAGGTTGATCTTCCCTCTCTCTGTTTTTTGTTGTGGGGGTTAGGGGACCAGGTGGGGGGGAGAGGGGAATTGCATGATTCCATGACTTTGCAGACAACATGAAACTGGGAAGAATTGCAAGCATGGAGGATGCAAGTGCAATTCAGAAGGATCTCAACATACTGGAAAGTTGGGCTAGAGCTAACAGGATGAAGTTCAATGTGGACATGGACCAATCAATGGCTTGAAGTTGCAGCAAATAAATTTAGATTGGATTGTGAGGGAGAGGGAAGGTGCCCTGAGGAAAGCCCAGTAAGGGCTAAGAGACACTTGCCTTAGGCCATGGGGTTGGAGGCAGCGGCAGACTTGCAGCGGTGGCAAGAGTCCCACTTTGTCAGCTCATGCTCCCTCTGGATTGGGCCCTGCTGTGGCTGCAGGGGTATTTCCAGTGTGGCGGCACCACCAGAAGTGTGGCAGGACTGTGAGGCAAAGGCCAGGCAACACGGGCCAAGATACACAGCCCGGCCCTGTGGCCAGACCCCCAGAGGAAGGGGAAGGGAGCTGGCTCTAAACCTGAGAGCTTGAAAGAGCCCCTAGTGATCCCATCTGCCACCCAACAAATGCTGCAGTGTCTGGAGGCTCTGGGGAAACCTCACCAGACTTCACAGCCAGGGAGGAAGTTGGTTGCTGAAAGGACTGGCTCCAGTAAAAACAAGGTTTTTTTCTCTTTTTGGGTTTTTTTTCTTTCTTTCCACCTCCAACAGGGAGCGCAGATGTGGCCAGCCTCAACAACCCCTTTAGGGAGGGGAGCAGGCAGTCTTCCCCAGTTGGACCTTGAATCATGATTACTGAGTGAGGTTTGCTTAGCATGCTGGGGAAGTCTCATGAGTATGAACCTGGGCCAATTAAATACAGGCAGGGCCAAGGAGTTGTCCTCAAGTAGAGGGTCTGCAGAATCAGCAAGAGATCCAGGGAACTTTTTATTTGCTTAGTTGAGTGACTGACAAAAAATTACATGGGACCAATTGACTCAGTTGATTATTTTATTTTATTTAGTTATTTATTTATTTTTTATTGGATCAAGTGGTCCAGACCATAAAGAACCTGAGCTCAGTTAGAGCCTTGATTTTCTTTAGAGGGCCAGGATCCCTGGTCTTAATGGGCTCCTGGGGCCAGGACATTCACCTGATTAATTTCTAAAAGTTTTACTGAGCACCGGTAGACAGACAGCATTGTTTTGAGCAAGCAGTATAGCCCATTGGACCCAGCCTAGAGATAACCTCAAGCCTAGTGGCCATGAAGTCAGAACATTTGTCAACTTCAGACTCAAACACTGGGATCAACCATTGTGGTTCCATCTGGTCGATGTGTAGATAGGATGTAAGAGGAGGTAGGAGCCCTGAGAAAAGGACTGTCATGACAGACCCTGAGGATGAGCAGTTGGCTGGCAGACTACCTACCGAATAAGTGATACGTAACAT
This sequence comes from Crocodylus siamensis, assembly GCF_052110815.1. Taxonomy (NCBI): domain Eukaryota; kingdom Metazoa; phylum Chordata; order Crocodylia; family Crocodylidae; genus Crocodylus; species Crocodylus siamensis. The sequence goes on along the minus strand of NC_143395.1, from coordinate 259,605,153 downwards.
CAAGGTGTGGCAGGCAAGAAACGGGCAATCCAGGCCAAGCATTTGGACCAGACAGCTCCAGTCTCCTCATGGCACGCACTCACAAGGCACCTGGCTGCTGAGGGCTGCGGCCATACTCAGTGACACGTTGACATGGATGTCCAGAAAAAAAAATTACTGCTAGAATAATGAGGCATAGAATAGACTGCCTAAGGAAGCTGTGGACACTCCATTACTGGAGCTGTTCAGGAAGAGGTTGGACAGCCACTAATCAGGGAAGCTATAGGTGTAGCTATATGCATGTTCTACCAGGCCTTGCTGGTCGCCCCAGCCCCTACCCCATCCCTTTTCTGCTACGTGTCACGGTGTTTTTAAGCCTTCCCAGAGACATTGGGTGTTGGATACAGCCAAGCCTGGGGACTTTGACTGGAGTGTGCCAGTGCTCTTGCTGGGACCATAGCCAGAGGTTCCTGGCCCCTCCACTCAGGGTCAGATCCATCACCATATATGGGGTCAGGAAGGAATTTTGCTCCACGTTCAGATTGGTATGGACTGTGGGGGGTTTTGTTTTTGGTATGGACTGTTGCAAGGGGCATGGCCTCTACTGGCAGCTCTTGAGTGTATATTGACAACATTTTATAGAAGTAGGACATTGGCATCTGTGGTTCCCTTGCTTTACCTGTGGTAGATTAGAGTGCTAGGTCTATACTGGGTCAGGGTTGAGGTTAGTCTTATGTAGAGTTTAGATTGCAGTTTGTATGGGATGGTTTGAATATGGCTGATCCTGCCTCAGGCAGGGGGCTGGACTAGATGACCTCTAGAGGTCCCTTCCAGGCCTTCTTCTCTACGATTCTCTGATTCTATGAAAAGCAATGCTGGATGGCACTATTTATTACAGCATTATCTTATGAGAGGATGGCATGAGAACAGTGTTTCTTTCTGTTAAATGAAATAGGCAGAGGCACTCATTGCACGGTCTCCTATTTGTTTAATTTTGAAAAGAATGTGAGACATTCAAAGCTGTCAGCACCTCTTACCAGCTTCCTGAAATACTGCAGTCTCAAAATCAAACCACTGACTTCTGCGACTGTCCTCAGATAGTGTGCATATTTGTAATGGAATACCAGAAAAGGAAAGGTTTGCCTAGATGTAAATACAGCATTGTTCATTCCGCTGATAGGTTACAGGATATCCAAGTGCCAGCAAATATGCATTTTCCACAAGAATCACATTTCATTATGGAATCTTTTTGCTCATTAATTATTTTTAATTGCCCTCAACTGATGATTTCCTCTCTATTTTCCTATTTTGTTTCATATCTTCTAGTTAAGAAATAGCATTCCTATTTTAAGGTGAAGGCAGATACTCAGTTCTTCATTTATTAACCCTCCTAAATCCCTATCTTTTTTCCTTTCCTTTCACCACCATTTTTTTAACTTGTTCTCATGTAAACTCATTAACATCACTTTCCATCTGACCCACTTAGAGATTTGCGTCACTAGTGATGTTTGAGCAGTGAGCAATCTTTTCCCCCCTCATTGTTCTGTGTTTAAGGGTCTGCTGCACAAGGTTTGGGATGAACAGTACTGTCCCTGTGCCTATGTTTGTGTGTGTGTATATACATATATTTATATTTATATTAATGTTTATGTTTCTATTTAAATGAATATGCACGTGCAAGCAAGCTTAGCTTACCAAGAGTTGTCTGAAATGAACTGCTCAGCATTTATGTCAACACCTAATGGGTTGTTCCCATCTATTAGATTCTACAGTGTGGTGAGCCTATGTTTCAACTGCAGTTTCTCCTTCAGCACAGTTTTACAATGTTGCTTTTTTTAGACTGACAACCTATAATACTGTTGGTGCTGTGGAGAAGTGATAAAGGTAACATTTCACATTGCCAGTCAGAAACTGCCTCTTAGGATAACTTGGCAAAAAAGGAGGGGAGAAAACACAAAGCCAAGTGCGCAGTTGTTAGCAGCAATGACGTCCATAGTCACATAATCTCTCCTGAGCTATGTTTCAAGTAGGATTGGGTGACAGTGTTTGAGAAAAATAAGAACCAGCCATGGAGAGTGACTACAGTCCTATTAATGCAGCCCATTTGCCCTCAGAGTTGGAATATTATTGTGCAAATTGCAAAAGAAAAGTTTAAATATTTCTAAGTGCAGGCATTCAGTGAAAAGTGTCACTAGAGCCTGAAGGTTTATTTGTAGAAGCAAAGCACAGGGTCTTGTATCCATTGTGTCTGGCTGATTTCCAAATTTGTTTAGTTTGATATAAAAGATCTGGGGAGGATTTCCTCTTGCTCCAAGCCTTGAAAGCTCACCCTGGGCTTTGACAGGCAATGTGGGAACCTTCTATCTTTTGCATCAACACTAGCAGCAGAGGTGCTGCGAGCCAGATTAGATCTTCAGCCACACCTGGACAAGCCCACAGAAAGGTAGTAGAGTTCCCCAGGCATCCCTGAGGGCTTAACTGCTCCATTAAAAACATTTTATTTTTGGTGCTGAAGTGCAAGTGACTCTCAAAGCCTGGGCTGTATTTGCAGGACAAGGGCTCGATTCACAGGGCTTCAGTGTCTATTACACAAGAGGCCAAGGTCCAAAATTTAGATCATCAAACCCTCTCCCCAACCCTGAAGGTGCCTAAATGTTCTAAGTGCCTACATTTTTGGAAGATAAGTCCCCAAGGCACCTTCATGTCTCTCACTGAGTACACCCAGAACCACCCAAGTCTCGACAATTCTGAGCTGCTCAGCATCTTACCTCACACCTAAACCCTGACAGGATTAACAAAACAGATTATTCCTCTGATGGTCTGGCCTACAGGGCCTGATTTAGTAGGTATGCTTGGAGCATGTCTATCCCCAACTGTACTACAAAGCATACCTAGGAAAATCTGCCCACCTGCCCCCATCCCCCATTTTCCCTCAGTCTCACAGTGACTGGAGCATTCACCTGGGATGCAGGAGAACCAAGTTGAAGTACTTCCACAGTTGGAGTTAAAGCCAAGTCTTCCACCTTTTAGGACAATGCTCTAATTCCCTAGATATGGCATATTCAGGGAGAAGGATGTCCTGATCTCTCTCCTTGAAGCTCCTCCACTTTCACAGAAATAATTAAATAGCCTTCTGAGCAGGGACTTGAACCTGACTTTCCCAGCTGAGTACCTTAATAGGTGCAACATCTTGCTGGTTAATAGGTGCAATAGGTCAATAGGTGCTGGTTAATAGGTGCAATCTCTTGCTGGTTAATGGGTGCAACAAGTTAATAGGTGCAATCGCTTGCTGGTTCTGGTCTGTAGCAGGGGCTGGGATGCAACCCCTGCCAGACTCCGTGGGACCAGCAGTGCTGGTGGGAAACTCACCTGATAGGATCTGAGCAAGCTGTGCTTTGCTGGCACACTGGAGAAGAGGTCCAGGGGAAAACTCACCCAGCGGGATCTGGGAGAGCCGTGCTTCCCCAGAGCACCAGAGAAGAGGCCTGGAGGGAAACTGAAGTAGCGCACTGGCTCCAGGGTCAGGAGCCCTGGAGCCCACATGCTCCTGGGAGCCAGTGCTGATTGGCCTGGAAGGAAGCCCTGGCTGCTTAAAGGGAGACACTGAGAGAAGCTCAGCATTTGGCATCTCCGAGAACAAAGGTGGTGAAGCAGGACCAGGAGGAAGACCAGCAGCACCAGAGACCCAGCCAGCTGAACCCTCATGGAATACCACTATCAAATGACCACAGGTGCAAGATCAACTCCATGCATCCAATGAGATAAGTGATGCTGGATGGCGGGGTAGTTGTGGGTGGCCCCACACGCTAGAGGGCAGGGGACATGCAGAGAGAGTTCCCCAGGACAAGGGCAGCCAAGCCTACCTGGGAACTGGGAGAGAACAGACCACAGGAGTGAGAGACAGGCTGGGTGGAGTGGGGGAGGGGGATGTAGTAGGTAAAAGTGGAGAGGTACCTGGAGAGTCAGATGTTAGGCAGGTTATAGTGTGTCATAAAACCATTGTCTATATTGAGTCCATGAGTTTTTGTATTTAGGAGGTTGATGAAGTGAAGTTTACAGGCTCGTCTGTGAAAAGTTGTTTGTAAATTCAAACCAGAACTGAACCTTACTAACCTCATCAGTAGAAGCAAACTTCCTACAGCCCAGAACACACCAAATAGGTCCAGACTATGCCATGACAAGAAATGCAAAACCTGCCAACACATCTCCAGTACCCCACAATTACTACACCCCACAACAGAACCATCACCATTCCCGGATCTTACACTTGCACCTCCAGAAACGTTATACATCTCATCCAGTGCACCAAATGTCCTTATGGAAAATATGTAGGAGAGACCAAACAACAAATGTGTACCAGAATGAATGTACACTGGAAATCTGTTAAAGATAAGAATACCCAATTACTTGTGGTGCCACATTTCTCACAAGAAAAGCACTCTTTCTCCAGTCTCTCAGTCCTGATCCTCAAAGGGAATTTACAAAATATTATGAGGTGGAACTTGCATGCCATGTAGCGGGTGCCAACAAAGCTGGCATCATGTACTGTCTTCACTATATTGGCCGCATTGTTGATGACCATGAACCCGCAGGTGAGCTTGCCCTGCTCAATGACCCACCCCTGCCCCATACAGTTCATGGCCACCATGATCTCCCTTGCTGTGTGGGACTCATCCATCACCTCCGCTTGAAGGAGAGCCCACCAACACCCTGATTGATCATACCAGTGCCCTGTGAGGGAGAGGTAGGCATGATCTCCACCCTGGCTTCTCCAGATGTCCAAGGTGAAGTGCAAAGCAACCTGTGGCCCTACCTACTGCAGCTCCTCCCTCAAGTACTCCCTGCATGCTGTCCTGCTATAGGTGGTGCATGTGGGCATTTGATATGATGGGGACTGAACCCTGGGCACTTAACAAAGAAGAAAGGCTGGCCATCCAGAGCAAGCATCTCCCCAATGCTCTGGGTGACCTCACTTGCCTTGGGAATGCGCCCCCCTTTGTCTCCACCTTTTCCCCACTGGTCCAGGGTGGCCTGCCTCTGCTTTGGGAGGGGGCTTTGAAGTGAGAGGAGGACTTCTTTTTGGGTATGCTCCCACTGGTGCCAGGCTAAGAAGGGGCAAGGGGGTGCTACCTCCTGAGATGCAGCAGTATTGTTGTGGTGGTGAAGTGTTTTTCATCCTTGCCCCAGCTCATCTGCTTTCAGCAGTGCCGGCAGGTAGCAGACCTGGGATGCTCTGCCACCTCAAAATGATCCCACACTACACTACCCACCTGCTGCTGCGTTGTGGGTGGGGATCCTGCCTTATCCGCCTCCTCACCAGGAAGAGGCACAACAACAGGAGAAGCTGAGCCACCTGCCCCCACAACCTCTTCTGAAGTGTCTTTCAGAAGAGATCTGCCTCTAGGGGAACTTTGAGGTGTGTGGAGCTCAAACTCAGATTCCCACTCCTTCCCTAGAATTTCCTTTGCTATGGCACCCAGCTCTGCTGCTTCCAGGTCCGACTCCTCTTCTGGCACTGAAAGGCTCACACTGGGAACTGAAATTGGGGTGGAGATGGTCATATTGGTGCTGGTGGTTATTGCTGGTGTTAGTGAAGATGGTGCAGGTGCAGACACTGCTCCCACCTCCTTGCTTCCACTAGCAGCAGAAGACTGATCGCTGCCAGGAATGAGGGTGCATCTATTTTTTGGGGAGGAGGGGTCTTGTAGTTCTCCCTCTGTCCCCTCTTCCTTCCTTGCCAGAAGACCTGGCACCTGCCTTTCCAGCACACTTCATAGTGCTTGGTGCATTGCAAAATGTGTATGTGTCTATAATATATGTTGTGCTTTCCTGCCGTGCACAGTGATGACACATTGTCAAAGAAAACAGAGAAGAAGAGAGACTAGTTAGCTAGTAGCTACCAAGAGACGAGATAGCAAGCCAGAGCCTTTCAGATGCTGCTGGTCCAAGAAGACAGGTCACAAAAAGTACAGATCACTTCACACACAGCCTTATATATTGTATAAGTGCCCCACACAGAGCACTGTGATGGGAAGGGAACTCAGGGAAAGATAACAGTCACTGGCCAGCTACAGCAGTCCCCCCGCCAAGTTTTTGTTTCCTGAACATCTGCCTTCCAAATCTCTGAATCTTTCCAACTCTTTTCTGAATCAATTTGGAGGCTTCCGAATCAATTTGGACCTTTTAATAGGTCTTCTGATTTGATTCGGATTTGAAAATTTGGTTGCCAAATTGGGCCGAATTTCCTCCTAATCAAATCAGCTACCGAAGCTTCGTACGGCCCTAGTGAATAGCAGCAGTGTTCACCCCCTGGACTCCAGAGCCATGCAGAAGTGGTGTCTCTGGTTAGACCCTTCATTGCTCATTGAGAGGTCTAGCAGGAGCTTGCACTGACCAGGAAATGAATTCAGAGCTCACTGGACATGAACAGCACAGCTAAAGTGGAGCTGTACCCACCTTGCCCCATTTCTGGATCTGCTATTTCAGACTGATATGCCAAGTTGTGGCAGCTAAAAATTGTATCTAAGGTGCTTGCTGAATGCTGTAAAAATTAGATTAAGTGTTTTTCTGTCATTTGTTCAGATATTAAGCTATATGTTGTTATTAAGAGCCTAATTAAAATAAAAAATTAGTGAGGTCTTGTATGTAGTAAGGCTAATAACTTTAACAAAGCCTTGTAAAAGTAGTAGGCCCTGTGGCATATTAAAAATTAACCTTATCAGAAAAGTTGACTTGATATAGGCATTTAACTCCAGGAGGCGATTTGTCTTTATGAATCCTAAAGGGAGAAGGGCAACTAGTCTGACACCCTCAAAGGTATTTAGGCACCTCATCTCCTACTAGCTATCTCAGGCAGCTCAGTATGCTGCCTTGTGTGAAACCCATTTGTAAGTCTCTAATTACTCGTATGGGGGTGTAGGGACTTATCTCAAGAACTGTATATTTCACTTGGTAGCCAAATAATAAATAGGTGTTGCAGCTTTGAGTCTAAGGTGCCCCTCATAAATGTAGCCCCTGGTAGGTATTTTAAAGAGTATATCTGTAGCAGGAAATGAAGCACCCTGATATAGAAATCACAAATGATCGACAAACATAGCACTCTGCCACACCCTTTGACCAAAGCTGCTTTATCAGATTGAGCTTCACTTTAAATGTTCACTGTCACTGCAGCATTTACTCAAGTGAGGAACCAATGATTTCACTGGGGTCTGTGCACATGACAAAGGGGCTGCAGGGGCAGCCTCTAGGGCTATACTAATGTTACATTATAAATGTTTCTTACAGATTTATGTGCCACCCTTCCTAACAGAGGCTCAGGATGGCTTATAAGAAAAGAATAAAATAGCTTATGAAACAAAAGAATGTACAAGAGAACAAAACACGGGAACAAAGTAATGTATAAATGCAAGTAGAGAATTAAAATAGAATATAAGACACCCCCTGCCTAAAGTGTATTCCAGCCTACCCTTGCTTGCCAAATGCCTGCCCAAATAGGAAGGTCTTACAGGATTTAGGGAAGATGTCCTCACCCAGGCTCCAGCAGGCCTCAAGGGGCGCGGAGGTGAAGCGAATTTCACAGTGGAGGAGCGACTGCTGAGAATGATCTCCCATGTGTTTTCACCAAGCCTGCTTAGCTTACTGGACTTGCAGGAGGTTGCTGTCCACTAACCTTAGAAACAGCATAACTAGGGGTGGGTGAGAGGGGCACCTGCCCCAGGGGACAAGTTAGAAGGGACACTGGAATTGCTCCCCACTCCCACAAAGCCTGCACCCTGGTAGGAACTTTGAAACAATCCCTGCCACAGTCGTTTTAAGAGGGCTGTTGCTTAAAGAGGGGGTTAACTGGCTGGGGAGTCAATGTCAGGTGATGCTTTCTTGAGTGTAGGGACCAGACAACCACAGACTTAAGACCATCCTGCACCCTGCCCTCCCCAGAGGAAGGCATTGACAACCACTGCCAGCAGTGGCCCCAATCTTCCCTAGCTGGCTTTTAAAAGCCATGATGGATATGGAGCTAGTTTACAGCTAGCTGCCTACATTCCCGCCCAGCACACCCTCTGTCAGTGGGTGACAACAATTCAAATGATCCATAGGACACGGCAGAGCTGCTAGTTAATAGTCAGTACCAACATTGTTAGCATTTATTTTTGCTCTACGACAAATGACATGCTGTAGAGACTTCCTCTTGCTATAGAAACTGCAAGCAAGAGCAAGAAGTTGTGGATAGAGGAGCATGCTGCTTAGCTTTTTGAAGGAGCATTTTATGTAGTGGATCTGTTTCTTGTGGCATGCTGAGCACATTGTATATGCTGCTTCCTCTTTGTTGGATTGCTTTTTTTTGATACTTTTCTGGGGCTCTTCAGTACCACTGAAGAAGCACTGATCTGTTTATTTTAGGCTCAGATGTAGCAGTACAGTTGCAGAGGGAGGCAGTAGGCTATTTATTCTGTATGATCTGAATGAACTTGATATTTGATCTGCAATTATATAGTGGGAGAGTCTCTGCAGGGCAGGCAGAGTAGGGATTTTCTAACAGATGTCATATGTTCATTACCTGTTCTGTAAATTAGCTGTGAATGCCCTGTTAGGTCTCAGCTTACTTTCCCCCACTGTCAGACATCACCTTGTACACTTGGGCAGAAATGTACTGTTGAAGTAGGAAATCTGACACAAATCTTGCTCCTTCCTATCTTGTACATCTCACCCTTTTTAAAGTGTTCAACTCTCTAGTCCAATTCAGTTTAGGGTCTTATAGGAGTGGTTTATGAGTACAATAACATCATTCACATGGTCACCACATAAGTTCTGTTCATTTATTCCATATCAGATTACTTAAAACATACACGTTTCCTACTTCATGTGAGGAAAAAGAGAGAGAGAGAGAGAGAGGGAGAGAGAGAGAGAGAAGTCCACACTACAGCTACAGAAGTAGTTTATGTCATATAAATTCATGGTTAATTGCCAAGGTTTTGACTACGTCATATTAGTTCGTATTCATGCTAAATGTGTTACACCCTGGAGTCCTCTGGGGTATTTATGTACAGCTTATGAATTTGAGCTGAAATGATAAACTGCATATATCTGTATTAAATAGCTGACTCCATTTTGATTGTAAGACTAGTTGAACTTTTTTATCTTGCTGTGTTTTTACCTCCCATCATGGACTAACTTTTCAAAGAGAGGTGGCAGAGGGCTAGTAATAAAGGGTTGTTAAAAACCGACAATCATCAATATATATAAAACACTTTTGGATAAAGAGATGGCTGCTGTCCCAGAGCAAACCAATTGTTCATGTCTGAACTCTGGGGTAGGAAAGGGAATTAAGCAAGAGAACAGCTGATAGATGGCTTTGATGACCTGTTGAGGCTAACTGGGACTCACCTGATATGGGAAGGCTGGAAGTTACAGAAGAAAAGGTTCCTAAAACCTAACTTACAAGAAGCAGACCTGGAGGGGAGCTGGGGAGTGGGAGAGAGATAGGTAATTTCTGTGATTTACAGCAGTGGTCTCCAAAGTGGGGTGCACAAGACTTTGGGGTGCAGGAAGAAAATACTAGAACTTCTATTTCTATTTCTATAAATATACATACATTGGGGTGCATGCTAAAAATTTTTTTACTGATAGGGGTGCATGATCAAAAAAGTTTGGAGACCACTGATATAGAGAACAAGGGCTGAGCTGAAAGAAAAAGATATTGGACACACCACAGGACTGTGATCTAGCCACAGAGATGTGAGGAAATACAGGCAAAAAATACAAGCAGGGCCAATTAGTAATTTCTGGGTTTGCATATCTTCTTTGCTTTCTAAGTAAAGAATAATTGTGTGTTGGAAACGATGTGGAAAGCGTGCGTGTGTGTGTGTGTGTGTGTGTGTGTGTGTGTGCGTGCTTGTGTGCAAAATACTATATAGGCAGTACTTCTCAAACAACCTTTTTGGTTCTGATTCTGTTCTCCTGTAATAGTCACAAGTATGTCCCAGAACAGACTTTCCTGCCTTTGAGCCTTTTTCTATCCATCCTTGGGACTTATCTGAATTTTAAAGGTCTTTTATTAAACTGCACAAGAACTTGTAGTGAAGGATGGGCTTGTGGTACATCTGTTGTAAGTGTGATTAGCAATATAGATCAGTGGGTGCATCTACACATGCCCCTGTGGCATCGTTGTTAGTGCGTCGTCATTTAGTACTTCCTTTAGGTGACACAGTAACAGCCGTTACTGCACTGTGCGGGCAGTGCAGATATTTTAAGCCACTGTGTCACTGTACTAACGCGATATAGCATGGGAACATGGTGCTGCAGCAATGTAGCTACAGCATCATGGGTTTTGCCTGCCAACTCTATGTTGCCAAAGTGCACTGCTACAGCAACATAGCCTCTCTTGGAGGTTCAAGAGTTCCCATCCTTTTGAAATGGCTGGGAGTGAAGTGTGGTGTTGGGGGAGAAGTAGCTTTTGGAAGGCATGGGGGGCAGCTTAGAGTGGTTGGGAATTTTGGGGTGGAGATTGGTTTTTACGTCCAAGTATTATGCTGCAGCAGTTCTTTCTGTAGCTCAAAGCAATAACTATGTTTCACAGATATTCACATTTCCATTGACCTGGGTCACAGTGACATAACCTGATTCAGACAGCAGGCTTAATGGGAGGAGAATGAAATTGTTGACTAGAAATACTGAGTCTCCTGGAAAATCTAAGGCAATGGCTCATGTTACCCAATGGCTTGAGCTCACCTGGCTATGAACACCTGAGGCTGCTGTCTTCAGATACTCTAAGTTGGGTAGTTGGGATTTTAAAGTAGATACAGCCATATTAACTTTCACTTGCCAATGTTCCATGAAAATGTTCAGAACAAAAAGGCCACTCTAACAAAACCTGGGGTTTCTTAGACAATGTGTATGTGGACTGAAAGTTCTTTACAATTGCACAAGATACTCTCCTTGCAGATTTACTTTCTCTCAGAAAACAACATGTGTCCTTTATGTCCTTTTTGTTTCACATTCAGCAGCTATTATAGACTGAGGAAGTTCCTTATTTCCTCAGTACAAACCTGGGTGCTGTCAATTCAAGTGGACCACTTGCATTCACCACCATACATTATTTTTATTGAAGGTTATGGTATGACAAGCTGAACCTTTGTAAACATAAAAAGAACATCATTAAAAAGTAGGAAGGAAGCCCTATACTACTGAAATCAATGGAAATTTTGCCATTAAATTTTATGGGACCAGGATCAGACCCTATGTAGCATGCTGAGTAGGGCTGTGCAAAACAGCACCGTTCTGTTTCGACTTGTATTTCAAGGTTTTAACGGAACAGCATTTCATTTCACATTTTGTTTTGATTCAAAACCCCTATTCCGTTTCATTTTGTCGAAATAGTGACGCTGTTTTGATGCTGTTTTGACGTTTCGCCCATAGGCTATAATGGGGAAGCACAAAACATCCTCTCTCATCAGGCAGGCAGATCAGGGGCCCACAACCCCAGGAGGGCTGCAGAGGCTGTGCCAGTCCTCCTGGGGTTGCATCCCCCAATCTGTCTGCCAGATGAGGGAGGGAAGCCAGGTGCTGCCACCTGGGACCAGGGAACTGGGGAAGGGAACTGAGCCCGATCACTCAGTTCCCCTCCCCAGCACTGGGATCAATTGGACTGGGGAAGGGAACTGAGCCCGATTAATCAGTTCCCCTCCCCAGCCTTATGATCAGGCCAGGAAAAGCAACTCAGCCTGAGTTATCAAATTGCACTCTGTTTCGTCATTAGCCACTTTCCTGAGTCATCTGGTTTCCTTTACGTTAGGGGCCAAATGTAAAGCTTTGTCCTTTAAAACAAGTGTGGAAGATAGAACTGTACCTTAGATTTCATATCTGTGTCCTAAACAGCGTTCTGTGATGACTCATCATACATCAGAGGAGGATGCCAAAAGCAAAGCTGAAGGCTGGGATGCATAAGTCTCCACTTTCTGGGGAACTGTGAATAAAGAAGATAAATGATGTTATATCCAAGCAATGAACAGGCAAATGGGTACTTACTTATAAGTATGCAAATCCAATGAAATAAAAGTAGTCTCTTGTTTGGACTGAAAAGAACTTACTGTGACTACATGATAGTCTATTCTCTCTCTCTGAACATCAAAGCCAGTCCTCTATAATCTAAGGAAGTTGGGCAGGGATTTTTCTGTCATTATTTCTTTTCATACCTTGTTCTAAATGCTAATGCCAAGGACCACTGCAAACACAAAGCGGGAGCATTTTTCTTTAAATGAGGACAGAAGGCTAGATCCCAACATCACTTTACACTCCAGGCATGTACCCAGGAACAAGCTACTGTAGACAAGGCTGAGATATATGGATATACACTGGGCGCGTCTACATGAGATACATCACTGTAGCAGTGAGCTATGGTGACACAGTGTTAGCAGGGATGTACCATAATGCCACTGCTACTGCATAGTAGCAACAAGTTACTGTGCAGTAGCTCGTTGCTATTGTGCCATAGGGTCGGAAATGACCTGTGCGCTGCTGGGACTGTGCAGCACCGGCGGGTACTGTGCAGTCATTTAGTATTGCTCAATGACTACATGACTGGGCAGTGCACAGTTGGGTGCACAGGTAGATATGCCCACTGACAACTGCCTGCATGTGTTCTCTTACCCCATAGCAAAGTGCCAGCTAACCTGTGGCATCTGACCCCTCAAAGACTCTTGCTGACTCTAAATTGCCTGAGAAAAGTGAAGAATCAAAACCAAGACCAGGCCATAAAATTTATATCTCTGTGGCATTTTTTTGTCATCCCTCATAAAGAGGTCAGCTGACTTAAGTTCTGTTTGTAGTAGCAGCACACAGTGCATAACTGGGGTAGGAAGTTGCTGGGCCTGAGTAGGGAGGGAAATGGTGGGAAGAAGCAGGTTATACCATGCATGCCCCTTTAATTCTCTGAGCCCTGAGTTGATTCCCAGGAAGCCCCTTCCCTGTAGCTGACTAGCTTCCAAAGAAGGATGAAGCTCCTCTCACCAGGCCAGTGCTGGATGCTGCCGGGGTGAAGAATTCTACAGCATCAGTAGATGTCTATACAAATGTTTCACCTTTTAAATCCTTCTGCTTCAGTTCAGTTTTTTTTTTATCATTGGTATTCAGTTTCTTTGTTTCTGGGTCTGATAAGATGCCTCCTTGCATGGGCAATAGGGAGGCAAGAACTGTCTGGAAACCAGTTTGTCAGCAGTATGCATTTTCAGGTCATGGACATAATGATTCATCAGCTTTGCAGTTCTTCTGCCTCTTAGCAGGCTATTGTTGTCCCAAGGTGTTTCAGCATGTGCAGGACAGGAGTGCAGGGGTCTGTGAGCTTTCCTCCATATGCTGTGATTGCACAGCCTTCGCTTTACCTGAACGGACAGAGATTTGACTGTGGACAGAATGAGGAGACTGTCTGAGACGGAGGAATATCAAGGTCTTCTGTGGTAAAGGCTGGCCTTCTAAGCACTGAAAATGAAGGGACAGACTGAAGATAATGTGCCAGTCTTAAAGTATAGAAGGAAAAAATGGGCATCGCCTTTTCACCACCATCATAGACAGCACCTGTATCGCTGCTTGGTGACACTGCTGGCTCTGGTTTCTTGTTAACTGGAGGACAGCAAACTACTTGGTGCTTCTTGAGGTGCCTCTTTCTTACTGAGTTTATTATTTTTATGTATTTATTTATGAGATGTATATGCTGCTTTTCCCGACAAAAGCTCAGGGGAGGGAGAGGGAAGATTAGCAGACAGACACATCCCTCAGGTGAAAGAGGGAAGGCATGCTTGCATGACTGACGAAACATGGCCCCTTGGGTTTAGGTACCAAATGTGAACAGCCTTAGCAAGGCAAAGGCAAACAAGCCTTGCCATGTCACCCAGCCAAGTCTTGGTCACACAGTCTCTGTGTGAAGTATTCTCTGTGTGATATATTTTTAACAATAAAACTAGGGACAGTCCAACAACAACAGTATTGTTCATCAGCAGTGGTTTGAATTCCCAGACAATAATGTAGTGATGCATGGGTGAGCAAGGGACCAACCCCAAATGCTAAGTTCTGGGGGGCAGAGGGAGACACCCTTCTGTTTCCACTCCCTCCAGCTATACCCTGCATCTTTCCTGCTCTGGCTGCACCATCAGGGAAGGCAGAGAAGTGGCAGTGGTGCATACTGGAGGAGCAACTAGAGGTCTGCTTCTGCCGGGGGACAACTGCCCCCCCCCTTTATTGCTACTGGAAGTTGGTGTGTTTTGGCTCTAAAAAGGAGGTGACATTTTCCCTCTCCACTCCCCCCATAGCAGCAAACTGGCTGTTCCTCCACTGCATGCTGCCACCATTTCTCTGCCCTTCCTGCTTCCAGAATCAGAGCTGGAGCAGGGGAGGTGCAAGGTGTAGGGGAGCACAACAATACCCAGGGTGCAATACATGCCAGCCATGCCTATATTTCCAGGTATTCCCTGGATGTGTTTTGTCGCGTACAAATTGAGTTTGGTTTCAGAAAATAGGCAACAAACACATGGATTTAAGTTCCCTGGGTCCACATGCTTCCTTTTCTGGTGATTATTTTTCCCTCTTAAAGTTAGGAAAAAGGACAGGTAGGACTAGGTCATCTGAATAGGAGACTGGTCCTACTCGGATTGTTCCAGAGTCCACTGAAATTTATGGGCTCTGGATCAGGCCTGTTTTCTTCTAAGTTCTGTGGGTCTGGAAAGTGAGTTTTTAGTCCTTGGTTTGCGAAGGTGCAGTGCCCAGGACCTAGCTAGACTGTGAAGCAGGATGCACTATTCACAGTTCAAAGGTCTCTGGGTGGACGTAAGTACATGGAGGATTTTTCAGTCCATGACAGGATTACTTATTTTTTTTAATTTCACAGTGGGGTCAAACATAGTTTTCTACAAGCCCAACAGATCAATTCTTGAAGTGGGCATGTAATGTATTCAAATACAGGGATGGACATCCTTGATTTCATTGGTAAAAAAGTCCCTTGTGAATGCAGGCAGGATAGCCCAGTGAGTCAGGTTTTTTTAGTATCTGTCAGACTGGGTGCATCTACACAAGGTGCTATGGTGACATAGTGTCAGCAGGCATTGACCATAATGTCGACACTCCTGCGCAGTAGGGTTAGAAACTGCTGGGACTGCTCAGTAACGGTAGTTACGGCATGGTCATTTGGTACTTGCTAAAGCAGCTGCACAGTTGGGCACACATGTAGACATGCCCACTGAGAGAGACATGCATTGTGTATAATCAGATGTTTCTTGGTACAAGTTGCATATGTTCCTGTCCTGTCAGACTGATGTCTAAGTTGGCCTGTTGCTGACATCAGCAGTCCTAGCTATGAAACAGCTCAGGAGTCTGCATGAAAGGATCAAGGAACAAAGCTGCAAATTAAATTACCATTCATTAAAATGGCAACTGGAAAGATTGCAGAGCAGCCTCATGTACAATATATGGTACAGCCTGTCTAATGACAGGAGTACAAACAACGTGGTGGGGGAAGGGGCTGAGTCAAGTAAAAGTGCAGCCTTCCTATATTTTCCTACATTACCTTCTGTAATCTGGGACAAAGCTCGCCCTGCTACTGTTGTTGCTCCGGTATACGGCTCCGACTGACTAACCAATTTCTCCTAGAGCTGCATTCCATAGACTCAAAAGTCAAATCACCCAGAAAAGGCACTGGCATTTATATTAGAAATACCTTGTAAAGGACAAGTGAACGAGTCAATAAGAGAATAATTAGATATCCATAGTGCATAAAATTCCTCAATAGACTTAGTAACCTTGGTTAAACATTTGTCCCTCCCAACTCCCTCTTCTTGCCCTTGTGCCCAGAAAATCATGTGCACCTTTAGGTACTGGAGATGTATACTATGTGCATTATTTAAGCAACAAATCCATGTCTAAGAGATGGAGCAAACTGGACTACCTGATCATGACCTAAGCTTGAATTCTCGGGAAGCTACCCTTCAGATGCAGCTCTCAATATAGTACCTGTAGTCTACTTCAAGTAATTCAATGATGAGTACATTGCAGACAGGATGAATTCCAACGCTGCAAGAAAATAAAGTCCAGTTACACAGAGACCCAAAGTAAGAGTCCATTATTTAGGCAGATAGCGAGCGGAGAGATTATGGAGTCTCCATCATTGGAGGTTTTTTGTCCCAGCTAGCTAAAGCCTTTGGCTGGGATGATCTAGTTGGGGATGGTCCTGCTTTGAGCACGGAGTCAGACTAGATGACCTCCTGAGGTCCCTTCCAACCCTATTTTTCTATGATTCTTAAGTCATAGGCTTTAGAAGCTAAGAGCCAAATAGGGGTAGGAAAGGGTAGACTTTCCTTAAGCTGAAATATTGGTGTAGCCTTCTGCACCATGGGTTTAATAAATTACTATTGCAATGTACAGCACTCTGGATGCAGTCAGAAGGGTGCTGCATAGTGTGAGGAGTCAAACAAAGTGAGAGGAAAGAAGCAGATAAGTGCAGGCCCAGGCTTGTCACTGCTTGACCAGTCCCCTATCTTGTATTGCCCAGCCCCTCTGCAAGGGTGTAAGCACTATAATATATAAATGAGTTTTTGAAACTGGGTGCCACTCAATTTACAAAAGTGGCCTCCAGGCCACTGAGGTCTCCAGGCCATTGAGCCTCAAGTCCAATGAGGGGAGCCTCCAGGCCCAAACAGTTGAAAACCACTGTGCTATTGGCTGTCCTTTCACCAATAAAGATCTTAGTAAAGAGATGCTATGAAAGGACATTCAGAGATCAGGCTATCAAATAAAGGGCGTGATTTAAATGTGATTGAAAAGATAGGGAAGGGGGGAAAACGGGCTTATTGTTCTCTGCAATCCGCTCCGCCTCTCACCTCTGCCCATTCTCCCCTTTTCCCGCTCCCACCCCCATTAATTTTCTTTTGTATTTAAATCACTTCTCTGTTTGATAGACTGCTCTCTGTGTGTCCTTTCACATCTGATAGTGAGCTGTGTTAGGGTGCAGACAGAAGTGACAACTTTTGCCTGATCTGGCTAGAGAAAGCAGTCTGTAGCCAAGACCAAACACAGGTGCATGGCTGAAGAAAACTTCTTAAAAAATGGCCGACTGAGAGAAAACATGAACCCTCATTGCATATGGGGTCAGACAAAATAGTGCGTCTTCTGTAACTTTTGTGCTGCCTCCCAGCCTCCAGCTGTTTTCAGAATGGAAGAGGGGAAAGGGAGTGGAAGGAGTTTGGTCTGGGCTTTTACAGCCCCTGCTGGAGGGTGGGGCAGGTGTATTGGAGCCTCCACCTTAAACCACTACACCCATCCTGCCCTCTAGCCCTGGCTGAGAACCATTAGAATGAATTTCCTATGCTCCCTTTCCCCTCTCCCATTTGGAAACAGGGACAGGCTGGAAGAGAGGGGAAATCTGCAGCAGGCTCCCAGCTAGCACCTAGACTCCCCCTCCCTGCGGAACTAACAATGAACTTCTGTTTTATCCAGGGGATTGTTGTATTTCAGAATGCTTCCTGCAAAGCATCCTCAGTTACAGTGAGAAACTACACTTCTGTCTGCAGCCTCAATCTGATGCTTCTCTGATTCAGGTGGTCTATAAGGTATTCCTCCACCAAGGACCTTGGTGTAGAAGTAGCTTGCAGTTCCCCACTTAACAAAAAAACACCCAGGTGAGTGTTTAACTTGCTGATAACACTGTATCTGTTTCTAGACTTGGGTGCTAATTACCTATTTGGTGAGCCTGCCCTTGTCTGAAGGACATAACACACTCCCTGGTTGTTCCCTACCTCATCATCTTCCTAACCAGGAATACATTTACAAAGACACTAGAAGATTAAGGTCTCAGGGCATAATCTGTAAGTGGGCCTGTCAGTGGGTATGGACAAATGTATTTATTTGCTGGCTTGAAAAGGGAGAAGGATCTGCTGTTTGGTGGTGTGATGCATAGCAGCTGTTATGCTGTGGCTATGGGTGGGTCCAAGATCAGAGTGTGGGAGAGGTGGCCACATCCTCTTCAGCTATGCAACATATGTGCAGTGAGCAATCTGAGCTCACCAGCATGTTAGTGCACTTCCTGATTGAGCTCTGTAAGTACCAGGAGCTCACTAGCTGGTTGGTCCAAGCTCCAGCTGGAGACAATGGGTTGAGTGCTGCCACTGTAACTGCCCCCCCCACCCCCCCGCCTTCCTGGTGGCAAATGTTTCATGGCTCTGTTTCATAGAGACTACTGGAGGCTTGAATAGGCAGTCTCCCAGAAGCAATTTAGTGCCCTCATGTTTTCAGTATGGAATAATTAAGATGAATCAAAATGCCAGATTATGTAGTGCAGCCGGGGAACTGTTTGGGTACTGCCTGCTGTAGTATTTTGCTATGTGCAAGTCAGCAAATTGAGAGGCAAGCCCCACCCTTGCTATTTGATTATGGTGAATGACTAGGATGCGACTCCACTGGTTTATTACGCAGCCTCGGCAGCAGAATACATTCAAAGAAAAGGTGCATTACATACCTCTTCTACTTGTGTAAATGATGAGTTTTAAGCTTTTGATATTTCAGGGTCTGACAGGGCATCAGCCTACACAGGACAGCATTTGATGTGCCATTTCCTACAATTACAAGATGCAAATGGAGTTCATCTTGTTAATGCCCCAGGTACTCTGGGCATTTTAGCAAGAAGGATAGGAACCATTTATCTCTTGGCCAGTTTATCACCCTTATGAAGACAAGTCAGCAGACTGACATTCACTCTGAGTGAGTGGTGTTGAAGAGCTAACCTGTTAGCACTTCATATTCCTGGTAGACAACCTGTGCTCTAACACTTCCCTGGTAGACAAAGGGTAAGCATGGTGTAGATCTTGCTCTAGTTTTGTGACACACACTGTTGTTTCACCAATGCATTGGCAATGTTAGCTTCAGCTTTTAAGTCCTTATTAGTGTACCAGTTGGGGGGAAAAACCAAGGAACTACAACTGGGTGGGAGGGGAAGAGGGAGAAGAGTGTAATGCAAAGGAAAACAGATAAAAAATATTAACAAAATTTAAAAATAAAATCGTATTTCTAGTGGTTTCTGTTGACGAGGTCTTTGGCACAGACTCACCTGAGGGGTTGTAGATCAAACTCTTTAATTGCCTTAATTTACAATAAGAAAAAGCAATGTGTCTACGTGAAAACTGCAGGTAGATATAGAGGAGAGCTAGGGACAGACATTCAAAAAGCCTGAGCCTGAATTGATTCAATCTTTGTAGGTTAGTCTAACCTGGCTAGGCTAAATCAGTTTGTAACCAGGCAGACATCACAGAAATGCAGGTACATGCCTGCAGTGGCTCAGGCTAGAAGCCAGGGGATGCTAGAGCAGCCCTCCCTTCCCATGGACAGGGCTGAGCTGAGTAGGGCATGGCCAGGGTCCAGCAGGACACTGTGATTAGGGAGGGCCGCCCGGAATTTTTTAGCTCTGTTATCACCATTTAACACCCCATCAGAAAACAAAGCCTTGCTCAATACAAGCTTTTCTTAAAAAGCTTTTTCCAAAGGAAAATACATACCAGCCTCTGGGTTATTTACTATTCATGTTATCCAGGAAAAGCACACACCAACTGCAGAGGCTTCCTCAGCCTGATGAACAGTTTTTAAACCCAGAAACATTTTTTCCAACAATTTAGTTCGTCTAATAAAAGATAACAGATTTACCCAAACAACCTTGTCTGCCTTTTTCCAAAGGAAGGAATTCAGGGACATTACCATCTGAGCTGTTGATTACCTCCAAAAAACCCTAGGTGGACATAGTCCTATTTGCCTTACATAGCATTAGCTAGCATACCACATGCTGGCTACAGTCTGTGCTGTGGGAGAGAGGAGGAAGGGATCTCCGCTTAAGCAGTGAGTGGTGGGAGGGGGACACAGGGAAGCCAGGCAGGCCCTGCTGTGCTTGCAAGTCTCTGCCAGAGATGCAGCTAGGGACCAGAGGGGAGGGTCCAGCCCTGCTGTGCCCCACCCAGCCCAGAGAGCATGCCAGGATGCTGGGGGTGTCTGGTTTAGCTTAAACCAGCAAAGGATCTGGGACAGATATTACATAAACCCGTTTGACCCAAATCAATTCAGTCTAATACTACATTCAACCAGGTATATCTCAAACTGGTTTCAGCCATTCTCAATCTGGTTTGTGTGCACTGAACATCTGTTCTGTTACAGGTTTAAACCAGTTTCTGATCACTTAAACCTGTTTGTGTGTAATGTCTGACCCTAGCCTGTATGACTGGCTGTGTGAATGTACTGAAAGCACACTTAAGGGCTAATGCTGAAGTGTGTAATTGAACGAGTGAATACTTCTAAACTTTTTAGCAGGATTTTCATTTCCCCTGCTTTTTCTATTTATCTGCTCCATTTACCCACCTCCCTGTCCAGTTCACTTCCACATTTTCTTTCCCTGCTGTTCTCTGACACATCACAGCCCAGCTGCCACTTGCATGGAACAGCAAAGCTAAAATATAAAGTTCAGAACCTTGTACACCCTTGCCAGCTGTTTCTTCAAGAACAAAGAGGTAATCATTCATTCAGATAATGAAGTCACCATAACTGAGAGACTTAAAAGCACAGGGAGAGGAGGAGTGGCCAACTGCACCACACCTGCCACAAATGGCATGGGCAGCCTCTTTGTGGATAGGGGAGGGAACAGGCAGCAGTTCAGGCATAAAGCACAGGGCAAGGAACAGGAAGCAGAGCAGCAGATTGGGCAGGAGAAGGTGATTGGAGTGGCACTTGCAGGACTAATTTGTGACACGCCTGACACAAAGGGTCATCCTGATATTGGGAATCCTTCTCATTCCAACAGTCCACCAAGATGGACTGTGCTAGAGTTGTATAAATAACTGAATACTTTGTGTTTTGTTGACTGACTGAGCATTTTATATAAGCCCCAAATGAAAATATGTGCTCTCAGCAAAATAAAAAACCCAAACAATTTAATTTTAGATCAACCAAAACATTTTATTTTGACCTAAAACTAAATAATTTGGGTTCTTTTTCTTGGTTCCTCCCTTCCCCCCACTTTTAAATACATTTAGGCAAGTTTTGAAATGACAGCATTTTTGTTTTGAAGCTGTTAAAATGACAAATTAATACTTTTAGGAAGGTTTATCATCTTTTTGCTTGAAAGTATTCCACACAGTTAACAAACTTACAACCAGTGTCGATCGACCCCAAATTGCTTTTATTTATTCATTTATTGCAAAAAAGCTATTAATCTAAAATAATATCTTGCCACTCTATTCAGTGTCTGTAGGCCCAGTGACTTTAATGAAAGCAATACTATTTAGGAAGGCAAGGTTCTTCGGGTAGATGTGATACCATTTAGGAGGCACCTTTCAGTCCTGAGCTTATGAGCTTCCTATAGACATGCTGGTTCGTGTTCAAATTAAACATGCTGGTGGAGAGTTGATGAATTGAGTCTGCTCCATGTTCTAATTAGAATGCTCCAGCATTGCCTCACTGTCATGTATACTAAGCCCCATGTCCCACATTTTAAAATGGCCACATGAGCATTAGTTAAAGTGTCCCTGTGGCCATTTTAAAACAGGGGGGCTTAATACACATGACAGTGAGCCATTTTAATTAGAGCAGCTGTAGGGGAACCATTCTAATTCAAACAGCCCTCCCTGCCCCTGAGCACATGTTTAGACACTCATGGATAGTAACTTTTACATCCATTCCAAATTAAAAACCGGAAGATGTAGCAGATTCTCTTTACAGTTAATTCTCTAATCTAGCACTCCCAGTAGCCATGTGAAAAAAGCTACTGTTCATGATGCTTCATGGAATACCTGCTGAAAACATCTCTTCAGGGGTACTTACATCTTCTGACTACAGTTGGCTGAACAGTGTTTTCAATCTGCCAAGTCTGGTATGCTTTTGCCTTAGTAGGAAAGGAGTGTCTCTAGCTAATGAACTGAGGAATCCAAGCTAGTCAGTTATTTCTAGTGTATAGTCAGGTTTGTTATGAGATTGAGAAGTAAGTGGCCAGCAATGGCAGACAATCAAGCTCCATGAAGTCTCTTAAATCAAACTGGACTTTGCAAGGTACTGCTTCACTGCACAATGTGCTAAATGAGCTGAACCTTCTCCTTTAAAAATGGTATGTGGAAGACTAGGGGGGAAATATTGGAGGAGTTGGAATTCCCTAGAGTGTGCAAACCTGTGATGCCTAAATACTGGCAGGGGTTGGGAGAAGGGAAAGGGTCATGTGTGGGGGAAGAGGGGGTGTGTTTCAACAGCAGGGAGGAGTATTGGAATGTTATCACTAGGAATGCCAGAGAAAGTGCCAGGTAAATACCTCCTGATCCATTGCTGCCTTATCTTGAGAATGGCAGGGAGGATTTTGGCAGCTGAGGGGACTGCACAGACTTGTAAGAGGCAGTGGAATAAAGACCAAAAAACAGCCCCAACCTTGTGCATTCCACTTGTGCAAAGTCTGTGCATTCCAGTTTCTGAGGAGGCAGCTGAGAGAGGAGTAAAGTTTCAGTTGCCAGGAGAGAAATTCTGGTTGGTGCTAAGTGCTACTGGCAGTTAGTGGATGAGCAACAGGTTGCAGCTGAGAGATAGGCTCTGGTGGAGAGCACAGGTTGCATCCTTTCCCCCTGTCCTGAAGCCTTCTGACATTGGCGATGCGTATGGGGTGCACATGGGAGCATGTGCACCCCCTGAGTGTGATGGTGCACCTCCTGTGAAAAGGTGCTGCTGGCAGCATCTGCAGGCAGTCTGCGATTGCCACTGGCCACCATCAACACTGCTGGCAGCACCAGCAGTCAACCACCAGTAAGCACTCACCACCCCCCACAACCACCTACAGCGCCGTGGCTGCCTGCAGGAGCTCCCTGCTCACTGCCACCATGCTCCTCCCACTGACAGCGCCGCCACCACCTGAGGAAGCTGGCTGTGTCCCCCCAGCCTCCAGGGGCACGTGGCATTCATGCCTTCTGATATCCCTTTCACAGTCTATTTCCTGACTTACTGCCACATTCTCCCTCCCCTCAATTTGGAGCCCAGCATCCAGACACTAAGTTGCTGAGCCTTCTAGATATGGCTCTAAACAAATCTATGCTGGGCTCCAGTGTGCTGTTTTATAACTTGATACATGATGGAGTACTCAACAGCCAGACCCATGCACAACATGGTGTGCCATATATGGCAGTTCAATGGGGAAATAAACACTAGGGACCACCACTGAAGCGCCTGAGGACCAAGCCCATCTTGGTTTTGGGGAGTCTTGTGATTGGAAGACAGACCACTGGGCAAGGGGAAACTGAACAATAATTTCAAAATTGGACAAAAATACAAATCCAATATAATTGGCTAGAACAAATTAGAGGTATCAGAGATGATACAATCACTTTCCCTGGGGATCTTCAAAAGATGACTGGACACACACCTTGCTGGGGTCATCTGACCTCAGCAGTCTTTCCTGCCTTGAGCAGGGGGGGACCGGACCTGATGATCTTTGAGGTCCTTTCCAGACCCTAGCCTATGAATCTTATAAACCAGGCTTTTTTTCAGTGAACAGGGTGTCCTCTTCACATCTTTTGCCCATTTTCCAAAACAAAAATGTACATAGCCATTAAAATATGCAGTGGGCTCCTCTTTTAATAACCTGTGAAGCTCTTGAACAATCTGGTAATGAGCTCTGAGACCTCCTACTGATTGCCGGGACCATACATCCCTCTTGCAAAAATCTATTGCTGCAGATCACTCTGTTGATAAACAATGAACCAAAATAAAATGTTTTTTTCTTTCTCTCTGCCTCAGCCAAAGGAAGAATTCATGCTTTCTTTTGAGGCAGATGGTGCCAACAGACTGGGATTTTCCTCCTTTGTTTCTGCTGCTTTCTCACCCAGATCAGATCTATTAAAATGTATCTATGTTTAATAGTTTATTCTGTACTTTAGGCTTTTATCAGCAAACAGTTTTTCTGAGCTCATTGCAATGAGCTGCCAGATAAAGGTTAAAACGAGAAAGGAAAAGGAAAAAAAAACCCCAAACATCTGCAAAGGCAGCCTGAATGACTCAAGAACGCTGCTTTTGCAGGGCTTTACTGACGTAACTGGCAGGAGAAAATTAGAGACACCTGCTGAGGGACGCAAGTGACTGACTCTCCTCTGCAGACTCCTGGCTTCTGAAGGAGCTGCTGCTCAGGCAATGGGTTAAAATAGTCCTGGGAGAGAGGCTAGATATGAATGGCTGACTCTTTTCTTTTCTTTTCTTTTTTCTGTCTTTTTTTTTTGGAAGGAGCACTCCTTGCAGCCTGCTCTTTGTGTGCCTTTGAAGAAATAAAAAGGAATGTAGAGGAGGCCGCCTGTAATTGGAATCCTTTTGTTAGTATTTATCAGTCCCAACCAGCCACTTCCTAAAGACTCATGGTACACTGGAAGCACTGACGTGACCTAAGCAGATGCTTTCCTAAGAACACTGTGTTCTTTTCAGTTCTGATTCTGTGGACCCTTTAGGACTAGCAGTACAGTCCTCTCGAGCATCAGAGCCTGGATTAAAAAAAAAATATCTCAGCTGATAACTTTCATAATTAATTTGAAATCTGTCCTTCTTGTTGATAACTTTTGTAATTAATTTGAAATCTGTCCTTCTCATCATTCATGAATTGCTTGCTGCCTCTCGGCGGCTTCATGTCAGATCAGCTAAAGGTTGAATGCTTGCAGCCAATTCTAGTTCTAACCAAGGAATTAAATCTAAATAATGAGGTGGATTCTTACAGTTTTGCTTAAGGAAGTCCATTCTGTCATCAGTAGAAGCTTTTGGCTTCATCCTACACTCTTCTCTCGGGAAAAGTTCCCAGCAAAAACAGTAGGAGTTTGACCAACATCGTGATTTCAGATCAGGCCCTTTATCGCGGATATCTTAATCTGTGGGGTTTCTTAGAACAGTTCAGTCAATCTAGTTTGTAGGTCCATCCCCTGTGCTGCCCTTGATTGGCAGTAGAGCAGACACCAAAAGCAGTTGCAACCTTGCCTGAAGTTTGCTGGTTTTGGGGAAGTATCTGGACAGCTCATCCGACTCTTCTCAGCTAGCAGGACAGGTAGGAAAGGCTGAGAAGTAATGAAGCGTCAGCCCTTCCCTGGCAGTGATATGCAATTGAGATACCAATGAAAGCACTCAACATCAGCAGTTTTGATGGGGCAGAACTCAAGCTAGCCATGAAGACCAACCCTAAAACTTCCTCCAATTTAACTGGCAGGGTTACACACTAATAACAGTTCAGTATAGCCTGCTATTTAGTTACCTAGAAAGCCTTCCAGATGATAACTTTGGAAACCTTTACATCTTTCTTTCTTCCTTTTTTCTCAGGGGTTATTACAGTCTTGCTGTTAACGTATGAAATATTTTGAATTTGGCCACTCTTGAAGTGTTCTTGCCAGTAGCATACGTAGGGCTGCCCAGGGTGCAGAAACTGCTTGTTATGCCTCTTCTCTTCATCTCCCCTGCTCTTGTGCTACAGTCCAGATGGATTTTAAAATCCAACAGGATCTTAGCAAGGAGCAAAGGACAATTTAGTTCAGAAGGCAACCAGAGGCAGGTGACATCTAAAAGTTGCAAAGCAAAAGTGACCTTGAATGGGAAAATGTTTTTTTCAATGTTTCACATATTTTTTTTGTGATGGGAATACCTAGCTCTAGTTTTGATACAGGCATCATTGTCAATCTGGGTATTATACAGGCTACAGGTGCACATTGTAGACTTCCCTGCATTTCTTCCCGTAACAGTAAATCTGACCCTTTGAAGAGTTAATCAAGGAGTACAGGCCTTTCCTACACTATTCCAACCCTCCTAGAACAGAGACACCTGGGATATGTATTCCTTACATTCGCTTCCACTTACCCTGTTTTACTTAGTAGCTGGGAATAAACAAGCCAGGAAAGTCCTAGAAACTGTTTCAAAGGTTCCTAAACAACCAGCAAAATTACTTCACATTCAAAAGCTTTGCATAACAGCTACACTGACATACATGTTTTCTACCTACTGTATTTACACATTGTATGCAATCTTGACTTTGAGGTTCTTCCCAGGGGGTATTGTTAGGCTGCAGTCAAATTATGGCTGATATAAAATATGTTTGAGCCAGCTTTAAGATAACTAGAAGAAGTGTAGCAGCACAGCTGTGACATCACAGAGCTTAGCAGATTTTAAAACCTGCATGAGATGCTGAATAAATACTTGGGCACCTTGGCTGGGTTCTGCACTGACAGAGCTGTACCGTTTCCTGAATTAACTAGCTTAAAGCTAGTGTTTGGGCATGTAAACAGACCTTTGACTGCAAGACAGACAAACCTAACAAGCATTACACACACTCACCCAGCTAGAGCTGGATGGAGAAATGCTGATTCCTTTTCACAGAGACTTCAAGCTCTCATCCCAAATCAAAATTAAAAACAAATTTCAATATTCTCTGCAAAACAAAGCCAAGTTGTGTGTGTGTCGGGAGGGGGGGGTGGTACAGTTTAATTCAATTCAAACTTAAATTCCACTTGTTGAGCCAGGAGTACTTGACTGACCCAGCATATTTGCAGGACTCGTGGCTCAACTTAAAGCCTCCAGGCAGGCTGCTGTGGACAGCGGGAACCTCTGAGTTTCTCTTGCTTAGCAGCAATCCACTTGACAGGGCTGTGCCTGCAGTAGATCCTCAGAGTCCTAGAGTTCCCTAACTGCCTGTTAAGTCAGCTGCCAAGGAGTTGGGTGTATCAGTTAGCACAAAGCTAGGCAAGTTTCCAGAGAACATTTTTGAGAACTGAACTTGTCTGGTTTTTTAAAAAAGCAGCAAGATGAAGAACTGTTTCACTGGGGTTTGTCTAACTATTTCCTCTTAGTATTCATTAGTTGTTTAACCTGCGCAGCATATTGCAACTGAAACTCTATGCTTATGCAGTGGATAAGAGGCCTCCCTTGCATTCCTGTGGGAGCTGCCAGGCTGTGAGCCCAATCCTGTAAACATGAGCAGGCAGGGGGCAGAGAACAGGTGGAATCTTGCCTTGGCTGGCTAGTAGGTTGGAGGGCACAGCTGTGCCAGCACAGATGGCGGTGTAAAGTGCTCGTGGAATAGGCCAGAAGCAATAACCCCTTGTGCTGCAGAGAGAGAAGCAGGGAGTGAACTATCTGATGGGTGTCTCAGAGCTTGTCTGGGGCTGTGCCTGGGTTGGTGAGGTATAAGTAGTGCTCCTGCTTAGGGCTGTGCCTACAGGCACACCCCAGCCTACTGTTTACTACGGCCAGGTACAGACATTACACTGTTACTGGTATAAGTGTTTGGAAACTGGTCTATACCCATAACAGAACAGAAGTTTGGCACACAAAACTGGTCTATACCCATAGCAGAATAGAAGTTCAACGCACATAGACTGTTTTAAAAATGGCAGAACCTAGTCTAAAGTTCACCACAACCTGATCCCGCTCCAAGGTGAATGTGTGCTCTGATTGTTACCAATCTAAATTATGCCACTTACGCTTACAGAAAACTGTGCAACTCGGATCAATTCCACCTTGAGCTTTTTGCATGTCTGTACCTAGTCTATGTGGCCCTGTACATGCTCACTTGAAAACAATCTGGGACAAGTGTGTAGTACATGCATATGGGTTATACTAATGCTTATATTTTTTTGAGACTCCAATGAGCAGAAGGAAACACTTTAATATATATGCCTGATTCTACTTCATTTAGGGATGGATCTGGGGGTGGGGAGTGGTGTCAGGGTGCATTTGCACCCCACTTTGATTTCCACTCTACCCAAAGTTTAAAACCAACTGCCTGGGAGGGGCAGTGGGATTTCTATTTAGGTAGTAGTGAGGGAGTCCACTGACTTCACGGTTCATTATCATTTACCTGGTTCCTGTTAATTTCTCTTCACTTCACTGTGTTAATGACCCTCCCTCCTTTTTAATAGTCTTGATGTTCCACTTTTCAAACTATCCTTTCTTCTACAATTTTGTCCTCTATTAGTTGTTCCTGGTAATGTCTCTCTTTTATTTCACAGCCCTGAAGACTGTTTTTAGCTCAAGCTAAAAACCTAAACTCAGGCATGGTAATATTAACTCACACAGAAATGACTGAAGTACTAAAGACACTGTCAAGATGCTCAAGAAGACTAGATTTTGTTTTACACATCTGAATAAGAAAAGTAGAATTGTATTAGATGAACAAGAAGATTAAGGGGAGGTTAACAAAACACAGTTTACCTTCTCATTTCCATTTACATGTGCTGTGGGTTGTGCAGCTGAGGGTGGGGAGGGGAACAGAAAAATATCCATGAAATTTCTACTATGTGGTATGTCCAGGCGGGTGGGTAAGGATGTGTACAGCTTTGATTCTGTCCCTGACATGCCCACCAGCACTGCTGAGCCTGCACAAGTAAGGGATCATGTGTTCCAGACAAGGGTGGTAAGACTGAGTTGGGGGAAGAGAGGATGATTTGAGGATCCTGACCAAAATCTAAAGTGCTCTGACCGATTGCTGTTGTAATTTATAGTTTTGCCTGGATCTATAAGTGTTGTGTTTTCAAGAGGAGTAAAGTATGCATGTTTGGAAATCTCCTTGAAGATTTTGTTACCTTTGTAGAAGCAGAAGCGGGAAACTACTGGGACTAGCAGCTTGATTGTGCTCTGGTAGCATACAGCAGATACTGGGGAGGCTGGGAAGAGCTGGTGCAGGTTCCCATTGCTCTAGGCCATAAACTGCAGGCTTCCCACCTTTCGGAGGATTATCAGGGATGACATCTGTCCCTGGACATGTGTCTAGAGAACCAGAGTGTAGAGCACTTTAGCGCTAGACATTCCCAGCAAGTCATGTGCACATGGCACCCAAGGTTCCCACCCTGTGGAGTAGCTCATTACACCCGCAAGATGGTCTTTTTCTTGAGACATCTGCTGAGGATCTGTCCTAATACTCCTTAACTCTTCATGGTATGATAGCGAGCTATTTAGTGAAGCTAGCAAAATTGTTTTGCCTCCTTCTGAACACAATCAAATACAGTGCTTTTGAAATATCCTTTTAACAACAATGTTATTACTTTCCCATTCTGCCTGGGAGAGTACATGGCAGCATCTTCACCAAGGTACTTGGAACAAAATCCTGTGCATAAAACAAATGCAATACTACAGTGGAAAGGTGACTAAAAGTTACTCTGTGGTTCTGTTTTGTAAAAGAATGTGAATATGAATGGATTGACTGACTCACTTAAAGTTTCACTGTTTATTTCTTATGATAAGATCGTAATTGAAACAGACATTAATAAGAATTACCATTTAGAAACATGAACTGATTGATATTTATATTGAACAGTAATTTTTGGTGTTTTTGGCCCATATGCTGTCCATGAGTGCATGCGCACACAAAGAAACACACAAGATGGTTTGCAGAAGCATGAATAGATTCTAAAGGTAACCAGCATCACTTTGTGGGCAGAAAGATTTGGAAGGCACCAGATAGGTACCTTTTAGTGTATTAAAGGCTCAGAACTGACACTTGAGAGATTTAGAAAAAATCCTAGCTCTGCCACAGATTTCCTGCATGACCTTGTCCAAGTCACTTATTATTAGCTCTGTACCTCAGGTTCCTTGACTCCAGTATCTTCCACATAGAGGTGCTTGGAGCTAAACTGACAAGTTTTTGTAAAATGCTTTGAGATTCTGTGCTGAAAGGTGCAATAGAAGTACAAAGCATTATTACGTATTAAAACTGTGACCACTCAGCCCAGTTCATAATCGCAGTGAGAAAAGAAGCAAAGTTAAATAAAACCGAGAACTGCTTTTAGGGCACTGAGCTTGAGCCACTGCCATATACACAGAAGATTTTGCCTAGTGAATTGGTAATAAATAATAACATATTTTCCTCCATATTAAAAAGCTGTTAGGTTGTGTCTTAAATGATCTGGTGTTCTACAAGTCTGTATGTGTTGTTACCATATTTAGTACTTCCCTACCTGTTCATGGGGTTTTGTTCTATGGAGCAAACGTACTTTGATTCATTGTCTGGAACAGTGTGCATAGGCACTAAATGGAGTAAGCATGGGATTAGTACATAAATGGTGTTGCTGGTGAATATTTGATCAAAATCATCAGTATGGTCACAATAGTGGAGAGAGTTAAAAATACAGTGATTTGAAAAACCTCCTTGACTAATAACTCCACCCTTGCCTCAAGTAAGTAACTCAGAGGGATACTACACCAGACCTTTGAAAACCAGCTCATGTTTCTTGAAACAGTTACCTCCCTTTTGTGCATCAATTTCTGCAGTTTCATAGTGTGGCTGATTTTTTCAGATGCTTACAGTTATTCCCTTACCATCCACCAGCTCAGTTGGAAAAAGCTGTTTGCTTTCCACTCCCCACAAATTAATAATGGATTAGTAACTGGTTTTAATTAACTACTAAATAACATGAAAAGGTCTGTCACAGAACTGATTGGAAGGGTGCAGCTTTAAGGCCACTTTCCTAAAATATCGGCTCTCTCCTTTTTCTCCATTTTCCTGCACTCTCTTTATATGCACAAATGGAAGCACAAAATAGCATGAAAAGTAAGTAGGGGACCAAGATGGAAAAGGGACACAATTTGGGTTTTTTCTTGTGTTGGTTTTTAAAAGCAATTCAATTTTAACCTCCATGGTAACAAGGACTTCAAATGGTGTATGATAAAAAATACTATGGAAACATCCTAAAATTTAAAATGATTTTAATAATCTCATTGCTATAACATGTTAAGAACAGCCATAATAAAAAGGTAGAGAGGGACACACACAGAACAAATAGAAGAAAGGAGTGTCACATGACTAATTTTTGAGGAGCAAAATTTGGGACACTGTCCTGTATGCTTTACAGCCTTCCAGAACTGGAAGCAGCCTATCCCAGTTCTGGTTCCAGCAAACATGTCTACTTTTCCATTGCCCTATGGGCAGATTAATTATCCCTGCCTTCCAGCAGGTAGCACTGCCTGGAGATATAGGAATATTCCAGGGGGCAGCCAATTCAAGAGAAAAGTCTCATTTCCAGGACACAACACTAAAATTGAGCTCTCCCAGAAAAGTTGGGATGGTTGGTCACTTTAAAGGAGACTAATAATAAAGAAAGCAACAGGAGGAAAACATTTACAGACTTATACCCATGTTTAATTTAAATATTCCAGTCATGGCCCAAAACCTAAATAAATAGTTTGTCTCAATGTTCAATAAAGATTATGATGTAGAGTACAGGGGACACAGACTAGGTGTATAAGAGGTTTTTCCATTTCTGTACACTCATTCCCACATCTGAGACAGAAGTAAAACTCAAATAGCTTAATGCAGTCAAATCAGGGGGACTAGATAATCTCTTTCCCAGAAAGCTGAGAACTGATGCATGAAATTGTAAATCTGGTGGCAAGGATTTTTAATGAATCCCTCCAGTCAGGGACAGTGTTGTGTGACTGGGAAAGAGCAAATGTAGAACCGAGAGGCAAGAATTTTTGTGGGTGATCTCTTTTATTGGACCAATTGCATGGTTGGGATAGACATAGACAAGCTTTGGGTATTGCAGTACCCTTCCTCAAGTCTCTGGGAGAGAAGCAGAGAGGCACCAGAGCTAAGTAGCAGATGGAACAAAGGTTTGTGAAAAACTCCATGTGTAAATTAAAAATTTATTAAATTAAAAGTTTTACACAAGGTTCTGAGCTTACAAGTTTTCAAAGACGTTCCTGAGAGATCAGTTATGGAATCTGTCTGAGTCTGAAGTTTCCTTTCATGGAAAAATGGCACACAAACTAGGAGTGTGGTAATGACAGAAAGGGAGGAGGCATGATTGATACAAAAGTGATTCAAAATACTATTCAGAAGAAATAGAATGACCTTGAGGCCTGGAGTAATAAATATGGGATGAAATGTATGAACTTAGGAACTAATAATAGGAATTTCTGCTATCAGTAGGGGAGCCATCATTTGGGAATGACACAGGAGGTGAGAAGTCTAGAGTTATTAGCTAATCACAGACTAGCTCTGAGCCACCCGTATGATGTGGTTATGAAAAAGGCAAATACCATCTTAGAATGTGTCCTTCAGGGGGTTTCCAGTATAAAGAGGGCAGTATTAATGCCGTAGTACAAAGCCCTGGTGAGACCACACCTGGAGTACTGCCTGGAAGTCTGGTCACCATTGTTCACGAAAGATATATTAAGACCAAAACAGGTGCAGAAAGAAGCTCTCCATTTCCCTGATCTTCCTAGTAATCTATTTTATGAGAAGGGATTAAGAGAACTTAGAAAAAAAACCCCAGAGGCTGAAAAGGAAGCATGATACATCTCTAGAAATATGTTATGAAAGTAAACACAAAGGAAGGAGAAGAGCTGTGTAAGTTAAGGGGCCATGTTGATACCAAAAAGAATTGGGTATAAACTGGTCATGAATAATTTTAGTTTGGACATTAGAATAAGGTTCCCCCCCCCATCAGAAGAATGATGTTCTGCAACCAGAGATGTAACAAGCTTTATGCCTCAAGAATACTGAGCAGAGGATTGAGGAGCGTTGAGGGCATGCTCACGAAAGAACAATGCTGGTGGGCTGCCTTTTCTCCTAGGATGTGGGCTCCACAGGGGTGGGGGATGATTCTGGTGCCTCCCCTAAATTGGTGCCTGGGGTAGTGCCTGAGTTTAGGGGCTCATGCATCCCAAATTACACCACTGTCTGGAACAGTCTTCCAGTGAGGATTGTAGAGGTAAAACGCCCCAACTAGTTTCAAGATAAAGCTTGATGAATTTATGAAAGCAGTTCTGTGGTATGGTTGCCCGAGATAGCAGGGCACTGGACCAGGGTTATCTAGGCCTATATTCCTAAAGTTATGCACTGTGAGTTGACCTGTTTAATTCATAGGATTACTCATGGTGCATAAAATAAAACATGATTGTAAATCTCCTAAATTGGGGGCTATATTTTTAGGTGAGGAGGAAGTGGTGATGGATTTCAGATGGCTTTCTGAAAACTGAACATGCTGTGTTTAGCTTTAGAGAGTGATTGCTTCCATGGCAAAACAAGAGAAGGAATGAAAAGTGGGGTGGGGGTTGAAACCTATACAGATAACACATGCCTATGCTGAAGTGCTTTCTTTGAATCTGGGGGTACAGCTACGTTGCTCTGAAAATCCATTACAGTGGCATCAGGGCTATTCAAGCAGGACTCCAGGTCTTCAGGGATCTATATGCCACTTGAACAGGGACAAACTATAGAGCTCCCAGCACTAGGGAATTCTCATCAGGTCAGATCTGCCCCCTATCCAGCATGAAAGGGCTGAAATGCAACCAAGAATTCAGTCCTTTTAAGTCTTAAGTCTCATTACATGGTTTAAGTTTCATCCACCTTCACATTCTTCCACAGATGTCCAAAGCAGTGATCTTAAAGAGTACAGCCCAAAGGACAAGCTTCAGCTGATAACTGTAGTGCACAGTCTGTAACTTCTCACTGTAGTAGAGGCAGCAATGGCCTCTTCCAGGACCTGAATGAGCCCTGGCACCAAGCTTTGTAACCTTCAACGTGCTTAGCTGCTTTACTGTCAGAAAATACAGGTGGCTTGATGTGGAGGTTTAAGGCAAAACCTGCCCTGATGTGAACATGTGACATTCACTCAAATCCAGGTCAGACACCAGGAGGCTAGGAAAATGGCAAGTAATTGCAAACTGATAACTTACTGTAGCCTGGGAGAAACCTATTTCCCTTAGCAAATGCTTTTTCTCTCCTGCCAAGATCTTAATTGTGGTGTTCTACTGAATTATTTTAATAGCAGATATTGCTATGAAATGAGTTCATTTTATACCAAATAAAAAAAAAAAAAACAACACCTTACAAATGCAGGTAGAAACTGATTGTTGGGATTGAATCTCTGCCCCCTCATACATGTATGTAAGTAGAGCCCAATTCATCCCACCACAAACCTTTTTGCACGACCAGCCAGAGTAGAGGGGTGGAAGCTGGGAAGGCTAAAACCCCAACAAAAGAAGGAAGGCCTGAATTGTCCTGGTGATGGAGGGACATGTGTCCACCCTGATTGGTGACTCAAAATCTGCGAGACATGGGGAATGGTATAGGGGAGGTATGGAGCCATGCAATTACCCCTTAAGACAAAGGACCGCCACTACTAGATGTTCCTTAGAGCAAGACCAGGCCTGGAAATCCCTAGAGAAGCCTCCCTTTTATACCCATAATGAACATTGGGGATGTGTAGGGAGTACACGTGGGTACATGTGCACCCCCTGAGATTGGTGATGCACCACCTGAGATTGGCCGCCACTGACACTGCCAGCGATGCCTGAGAGTAGTTGCTACTCAACACCTCCCTCTCCCCACTAACACTGCCGGCAGCATCTGTAAGTGGTTGTCAATTGCTGGTCAGTGCTTACCACACCCCCCGCCCCCACCAGCCTGCAGGAGCTCCCCACTCACCGCTGGCATGCCCCCACTGCTGACACCACCGCCACTACCTGCAGGCGGTTGCCATGCCCCCCAGCCTCAGGAGGCACATGACATTGATAATGGACATCAAGATATAGCAGGTGAGTAGAGCGGACACTGTTCCCAGAGCGAGTAGAACAAAAAATGGGAATTTTGTGGGCCTCCAAGGGTTTATGGCCACGGATGGAGCTCTGTTACACCTATGTTTCTGCAGTATTAGTTTTCTCCCTGTGCCCCAAACACAATGAATGCCTTCAAATACTTCTCTAGTACCTGCACTATAGCTGTACTGCCAGTGTAGTAAATGGAGCCACATAGCCAATTACCAGTGACTCCCACATGATTCACAAGATAAATCGGAGATTTCAAGTAGGAATCATAGAATCATAGGAAAGTAGAGCTAGAAAGGACCTCAGAAGGTCATCTAGTCCAGCCCCTGCCCAAAGCAAAATCAATCCTGACTAAACCTTCCCAGCCAAGTGTCTGTCCAACCTGCTCTTGAAAACTTCCAAGGATGGAGATTCCACTGTTTCTCTAGGTAGCCTGCTTTAGGTAGCCTGTTTGAAGTCCACCCATACAGTACTTGAATGCCCTCGTAGTCAGAAAGTTCCTCCTAATCTCTGATGTAAATTTTCCCTGCTGCAGTTTGAGGCTATTGTGCCTAGTCCTGTCTCCCCCAGCCACAGATAAAAGCCCAGCTCCATCCTTTCTACAATCACCCTTCAGGTACTTGAAGCCTCCTATCAAATCCACCCTCAGTCTTTTCTTGTTCAGACTATATAACGCAAGTTATTTCAGTTTTTCCTCAAAAGTCTGGCCTCCCAGGCCCCTTAACATTTTTGTTGCTTTGCACTGGACTCTTTCCAAATTGTTCACCTCCTTCTTGAAGTGTTGTGCCCAGAACTGGACATAGTACTCCAGGTCAGCCCTTGCCAGTACTGAATAGAGAAGAAGAATCTTTTTCCTTGATTTGAATCCCTTTCCTTTGACATGCCTGTTAATACAACCCAGTATGGCCTTCTTTCATAATAAGAGCACACAGTTAGCTAATATTCATCTTACGGCATTCTGTAATCTCCAGTCCCTTCCTGCAATACTGCAGCCTTTCCAGTCATTCTCCAGTCTGTATTCAGTCATGCAGTTAATTTCTTTCAGGTGAGGTGGTTTGTACTTGTCCTTGATGAATCTTATCTCATTGATTGCAGACCATTTATCCAGTCTATCCAGGTCATTCTGGATCCTAGCCCTACTCTCCAAAGTATCCATAATTCTACCCAACTTGGTGCCATCCACAAATTTTCTAAGTGTACCCTTGATCTCGTCATCCAGATCATTAACAAAGATGTTAATACTGGACAGAACCCTGGAGAACCCATTTGATATCTCCTCCCAAGTAGACATTGAGCCATTGATGACTACTCACTGAGTATGATGATCCAACCAGTCATGTAACCATACTTTTGTCTAATCTGTAAGGTGGGATTTCCTTAGTTTGTTAATGAGAATGTCCTGAAAAAGAGTATCAAAACCTTACCAAAGTCAAAGTATATCACATCTACTGCTCTCCCCTCATCCAGAGCCTGTCACCTTGTCATAGAAGAAAATGAGGTTGGGTAGGCATGACTTGCTGTTGGCTGTTCCTGATTACCTTGTTCTCCTCTAGGTGCTCCACAATGGATTTCTTGAGGACCCGCTCCATGATCTTTCGAGATATTAAGGTCAAGCTGACTGTACTTCCCTGGATTCTCCTTCTTCTCTTTCTTACAGATGGGTACTGTGTTTACCCTTTTCCAGTCATCCTGGACCTCAGCTGATCTCCCTGAGTTCTCAAAGAGGATAGCCAATGGCTCCAATTACCTTAACCAATTCCTTCAGTACCCTAAGGTCCATCTCCTTTGGCCCTGCCACCCTAAAGCTCCTCTTAACAGCTGCCCGCATACCACTACCAGCATATGTTTTACATGATAACCCCTTACATGGTAATTATTATTACAATGAAAATTAAATTCATCACTACACAATTTCTCCCGCATACTCCACAGAGATGTCTTGCATACCACCAAGGGTATGTGTGCCACAGTTTGGGAACCCCTACTCTAGGCTGTCTGTCTGTTTCCCTTGTCTGTTTCTTTGCTACCACCTGTGCTCATCATCCGGTAGTTGCACTTATTTGTGAAGAATGAAGTAAAAAGGTATGAAATATTTAGGTCTTCTCTAAACCATCTGTAACTAGATTGCCTTCTGCATTCTGTAAAGGACTTTGTTTCTCTGATCCTAAAGAAACTTACTTTTGACATGCTTATAGGATATCTTTTTATTGCCTTTCATGTCCCTTGGAAACTGCAAATCAAATTGTGCCTTGGCCTTCCTAATTTTATCCCTGCATGCCTATGCAAGATTCTTATACTCTTCCCTAGTTATATGACCAAGTTACCACTTTTTTGTAGGATTCCTATTTGAGTTTCAGTTCCTTAAAGACATCACTGTCTAGTCAAGCTGGTCTCTTGATGCACTTCCCATTCTTCTGTTGCATCAGGACAGCTTGCTCCTTCACCCTTAAGAGAGCCTCTTTAAAGGACACCCTGTCTCTTGGACTCCTTCTCCCCCCAGACTTGCCTTACAGGAGCTTCTGCCCACCAGGTCCCTGAATGGGTTAGTATGCTCTTTTGAAGTCCAATATCCTCTTCCTGCTGCCCTCCTTCTTTCCTTGCCTTATGGATTTTGAGCTCTTATCATTTCATGGTCACTGGGTACATCTACACGTGCATTAATGCACTGTAGTTACTACACATTTAAGTTTAGTACCTGTAATAAAAGATACTAACTCAAAGCACAGGAACTGTTCATCAGTTCAGCATGAGCACCAAGGACCAACTAGGTCCAGGTTTTGTGGCTCTAGTCTGGAAAGTTAGCTTGTCACATGGTATCAACACCTCCCTTCTTCTCACCTGCTAAACTGCATTAAAAGACAGATCAAATACTTTTCCATTTTTACCCTCCCATGTAAAATCTTCCTACAGTTGCCACAGGAAAGTTATGCAATTATGAACAAGCAAGGCAGTGGACAGGTGGCCTTAACACAGACATCTCCTGCCTTTGGAGTATTTCACATCACAGCCTGGCTTCTTTTAACTTAGATTTTGCTTTTTTTGGCAGTGCCGTCAAGCATTTGTAAAGGGAGTTTTGAGAACAATCTAATTCTTTCTTTTAGCTGTTCCTCTACCTAGGGTCTCTAGCTACTCACATACACCCTGTTGAGATTCCAGCTGTTCTCACCTCCTTTCCTTTATTCCCATTTAAACAAAATGTTGTTATAGTTTTAAAGTTATAGGAGCTGGGAGAGATGGAAGTGCTGCCCTTAACTTAAGACAGTAGTAAAAAAACCCAACAAGCTGCTGCATGGAACTAGGCAACTAAGCTACCATTTACAACAAAAGCCCAGGGCAAGCTGAACCACAGTTGGCTTAAGAGCCTCTCTGGGGATTGATAACAGCAAGTGGATGGACCCTGGCATTGATTGTATTGGAACTGTGTGTGCTGCTTGCTGACTTCCCTGTTCAGGAAAACAGGGCTTTGTGCACGTTCTTTGTAGCAAAATAGGACTGCATCAAAGATGCAAAGACTTAGCATCAATTTCTCCTCTCAATAGAAGCAACTCCTCTTTCCCTCACCCCTTTGACTAAGTTCTTAGGCCAAAATGAGGTAATAAATTAAGTACTAAGACTATATTATGGTAAAGCCTAAAGGCCCCCCAACCCAAAGCAGGGCCCCATAAGTCTTTGGCATTCTAAATACACATGCAAAATGTTTACAAGTCTACATGTGGGTACTTTATTATTTTTTGGATCCTAATCAGGGAGGATTTTACATATAGCTGAACATTTGTGAGGCATTAAGCCTTATGGTCAAAAACTAGGTATGAAACACTTTCTTAGGCTCATGTCAGCTTCTTGAGGCATCTGGAGTTAGTTACCATTGTAATCTCATTGCCAAAAGTGAGACTGCATAGCCTGCAGCTCCTTACAGTATAACATTCTTAGAAAGAAACTCTGTCATATTTACAGAGATTTGAATTTATTTGGGGAGAAAAAGGAGGGGAGGAGGAAAGGGTCAAATGCTAATTCAAGTTGATGGAAATTACACTTCCTGAAAACAAGCAACTTTGGAACCCAGACATTTATTTTACTATTTGATTCAGTTCTTCACCATCCTTTTCTTTTTTTGCCACTTTGTTTCATGGACAGCACCACCATACAGTCCCCAGAAATCATTTCATTTCTTTGGTTCACAACAATAAGAAGGCAGACCCAAGTTCTGCCATATGTGCTGGCAGACTTTTCTGAGCCTTTGAGGTTAAGTACAGACAGTCAACAAGCATGAGGCTAAATCAATATAATCTTTTCACGCTAGTCTAAGCTGCATAGATCAAACTGATATACAAGTAAACAGACATTCACTTTTGATTCTGGAGATGCAGTCACAAAATGCCTGTAGTTGCCCAGGCCAAAAGCCAGGCAAGTGCTACAACATGCCTCCCTGCTTAGCTGGAGCAGACAGCTTGAGCCCAGGGTAGCCTTCACACCCTGCTAGGGGAGGCTTATGGGGGAGGTGCAAAGCATTCTGGGATGCCGGGAATCTATGTTAACTTGAATCTGGAAGGGATCTGGGACAGAAGCTCAATAAACCGATTTCACCTAAATCAGTTAAGTCTGATACTAAATCCATCCAGGTTTATCTTAAATC
This sequence comes from Crocodylus siamensis, assembly GCF_052110815.1. Taxonomy (NCBI): domain Eukaryota; kingdom Metazoa; phylum Chordata; order Crocodylia; family Crocodylidae; genus Crocodylus; species Crocodylus siamensis. Next base: position 259,565,999 of record NC_143395.1, on the reverse strand, counting down.
AGTTTTGGCAATTCTGAAAGCGGTTTATATGCACTGAACTTCTGTTTTGTTACAGATTTGAACTGGTTTCTAAACACTTATGCAGGTTTGTGTGTGACAGGGTGCCATCTTTGGCTGCATTTGTTTTTTTATAGGCCTGTAAGTGGGCACCCGTCAAGTCTTGCTATATTGTCTTCCCTTGGGAATCTGCTTCCCCCCGCTTTACTCACTTGCCATGACTTGATGTTACTTGGTTCTTAAAAAGAGGGAGGCTGACTCAAAGGTTCCCACACAGGCTTTAGGCCAGCGGTGGGCAAAATGCGGCCCGGGGGCTGAATGCGTCCTGCCAGGCCATTCTATCCAGCCCATGGGGCCCCTAAAAAATTTAGAAAATTAATATTAATCTGCCCTGGGCAGCCTGTCATGAGGCTCTTAATGGCTTGCCGAAACTCAGTAAGTGGCCCTCTGCCCAAAATAATTGCCTGCCTCTGCTCTAGGCTCTGCTGTAGGATAATGAGCTGTTGTCTTAAGGGCAAAATGCATGCTCCTACCTCCCCTTGATGTTCCCCATGCCTTGCAGATGTTTTGTAATTTTCTCTTTATGCTGGGGTTTCAGTTGCTGTAGGCTTACCGCTCCACCCCAGCTAGGCCTGTCAGTCAAGATCCACTAAGCAGGGCTTGACTCTGAGGCTCCAGCTCTCTAACTTGCTCGGGCTTACGGCCCTCCATTCCATACTCTCCACAACATCAGGCCAACTGGCCCTTCTACACTGCATCCCTGTGGTGCCAGGCTACTGGGGCCTCAGCCCCCTCTGGCTTTGCCCTTCTTTCTATAGTTAGGGCCATTCATTCAAGTTCACCTACTAGGAACCAGCTTCAAGGCTCCTATCTCCCCTTCAAGCGACTCTGGGCTCTTGGCCCTAGTGCTGCACCCCTAGTGCAGCAGGATTTCCTGAGCCCCCTATCCCAGCACCCCTTGGTGCTAATGAGGTCTCCTCCTCCCCTGCAGCTTCAGCCACAAGCCACCAGCCTTAACATTAAACATAAACCATAGGCCCCTGTGGCTATATACCAAAAATAAAAAATAGGAGAGACAAACTGCCCGCTTACATGTGATTGCGCTTCTGTCTCATAGTGTGGCGTAGTCTTCTGTAGGAGGCTGCCGCGGCTGCCCTGTAGTCACTGAGGGTCTCCCTCTCTGCTGCCCTCCTCACCTCCTCCACTTGAGGTTTATATGGTTCTGGCCTTTCCCTTCCTGTCACCTGACCAGCAGGGCATGATGCTTAACCCCTGCTCGACTGGACAGCTACACCCGGAAGGTTCTGGATTTCAAGGGGCTGCTCTGCTTCCTGGTAGCAGGGCTAGGGCTCCCTGTTATAATGTGCAATTTCTGTCCCTAGCTCTACGTTCTCTATCTAATGTAGCTCCTAATATGAAGATAATGAAAGATTTGTTGCTTGGAATTCTAAGTACAAACAGTGCCGTATCCTGTATCCGTTAAAAGAAAAAAGAAATGAGAGGCCTTCACTAAAAAGATGCATATTCTGCTACCCTGACCATGTTAAAGGGATTTATTCTTGCCTCAGGAGTAGGGGGATCAGTGTAAAATACTGATAGTCCTGCTGCTTAAATTGTGCACAGATTAACCTGGCAGCCCTGAGAATATGCTAAGCCAGGGGTGTCCAACTGAAAGCCTGACAGTGTGGCTCACAAAGGGTTAATGTGCAGTTCAGCTGCTCCCCCCCCACCAATTCCTCGTGGTGCTGCAGCATGGAGTCTTTAGGGTAGGGCAGCACAGTGGGATGGGGCCTGACGAACTCCCTGCCCACACAGCCCAGGTTCTGGGGAGCCCACACAGTGTGTGGTCCCCCACAGCATGCAGTACATAAGGTGTTTGGCCTAGGGCCCATGACTGGTTTGGTGTGCAATCCATTTGGACAGTCCTTCTCTAAGCAAAGGGGCTTTTTTTCTGTTTGAGAAATAACAGAAAAACAGAGTCCTTGAGCCTCTTTCTCTGGAAAAAAAGATGATTTAGAGTAACATTTCAACATTCAGAGACTCCAACTCTGAATGTTCACCTGAAAAACCCCCCAGAGGAAACAGCCACTTTGCTAAAGGCCCAGTCTGTGTCTCCATGGAAAAATGGGGGATTTGAGGGCATTTGAGTTGTTTGAGGTGATGTGAATTGTTTTCACAGAACAGCCTTGAGTTCAGTTCTCAGACTTGGCCTCTTGTTCTTGGCCTTCTTGGAACTAGAGCTGGATTGGAAACCTCCCAGTGAAACATTTTTCATCAGAAAATATTACATTGTCATGGGACTGCATGTGCCAGTGTTGCCAAGGGTGGATTTCTGGTGTAAACCTGAAATCCTATCACCCACAGCAACAACAGTCAATAACCCAATGTTTAGGGCCATCACCTGAAATGGATGAAACCAAGGTTCAAGGCCCTTCTCTGCTTGTGTCAGAGCAGGGAACCTTGATCTCCCACCTCCCAGGTGAGTCCGCTATCCATTGTGCTGTAGCCTCGGGTTCATGCTTTCTCTGGCTCAGCACTTATGCAATTTATCTAAAGGGAAACAGCTTCAACAAAACAGACAGATCCCCTGCACTTCCAAAATCCAGAATATGTTGGTGGCTAGGGAGCTGAAGTTCAAATGTTTGGACTCCAGCAGAAACATGATTTAAACCTTGGGCTTGCACGCCCTCAGTGTGGACCCTAAGTACCAGCTATTTCCTGGGGCATGAGGATTGTATCTCTCTCTCTTAGTGTTGTGTTTTGTTTTGCTTTTTTTTTTATTTAAGAAGTTCTTGGCTTCTTCCTGTAGCAGTGCAGGAAAATGTTTGCAGAATGGGAAAACTTCTCCTGCCTAACTTAGAGGTGGACCATAAAATGGACCTCAGGAAAAAAAGAAAAAGAATGTTGCTGTACAGGAAATCCTATTATGACCAACCAGAATGGAAGGGAGTTGTGTAGGCTGCGACTACACTTCCCTCCAATATCACTAGCTAAGCTCTAGTGCATTGCTAACGTAGTGCACAGCATAACTGATCACATGTCTGGTCTAGATGCTTGGGTAATTTATATCTGTGTCTAAAATTATTATTTATTACATCAGAGTTAATGCTACTGGTATCCAGGCCCAAGGTCCATTTGTAAACAGACAAGCAATAATAGATTCACTGAAGTAAAAAAAAAAAAAAATCTACTGGGAGAAAAATGAAGAGAGTTAAATGCTGCCCACATCTCTAAGGGATAGACCCCAGAACTTTAGCAGAGTTCATAGTAAAAGTGGGGCCATCACTTGTACCTCCTTCACAGGGTCTGGTTTCAGGGTTTTACCGCTGATTCTATTCACTTTGAGTCAGGCACTAAATGTTCTCTACAAGCATGTAGGAGGTTTCTTACTCCAAGTTCGTGGTCACCTCCTCCCTAAAAACATGCTCAGGCTTAACTTTATTCATATGAGAGGACCCACTGTAGTCAAATGGTATAACCAGAGGGCCAGATCTGAAAGGTGTTTTTAGGCATTTAAATTCCTAACAAAATCAGTGAGATTTCAATGGAAGTTTAGGCACCTAAATAGAAGTCGGGGCCCTAAATAGGAGTTTGGATCTGGCCCTAGCCTAGTGTAAGGATTAGCTTTACTGGGGCCTTGAAGGTTACAGAAGATAAATTAAAAAAAAAAACAAGGCAAGTGGTAATTCAGAAATCCAGTTTTTCTTATTATGAATAAAGGGATAAGTTAACATCAGAACTAGATTCCCCTCCTCACCACAGTGCATAAGGGGTTCCATGAACTGCTTGCATGGCAGTGTAATCAGATGTTTCTTAACTTTATTTTTGTTTGCTGTTTGGAAAACATGTTCCATATTTTGTTCTTTTCTTGTTTGTACCCCTCACTTATTGACTTTTCAGGAATTTCTCCACCCCATGTCAAGTTAGGCATTCCAGTTTAGGCATTATCCCTCTTCAGATTAAAATGTTAATCTGGCTAGGTTTCTGTTCAGCCACTTAATCTAGCTCACACTAGTCTTGTGCATTGTAGAAACAGAGCCAAAAGCCTAGGGACAGAAGTTACACATAAACTGGTTTAAGTGATGAGAAATTGGTTTAAACCTGTAACAGAATAGAAGTTCAGTGCACATAAACCAGTGCACATAAACCTGCTTAAATGTAGTATCAGACTTAACTGATTTGGGTCAGACTTCTCTCCCAGACCCCTTCCTGGTTTAAATTAAACCAGAGTCCTCCAGCATCCCAGCATGCTGTTCAGCCCTGGGCTGGGCTGGGCTGTGTTGTCTGCTCCAGAGAGCAGAGCTAGACCTGGCCCCTCTGCTCTCTAGCCCAAGCAGGAGCGGGGGCATGGCCAGACACATCCCAGCATGGCCCTGTTCAGGCAAAGTGAACAGGGAAGGGGTTAATTCTTCCCTTCTTCCCCTCCCCACCCCACCATAGCCAGGGTCTGCCTGTCTGCAGGTGGCAGAAGGGATGGAGGGAGGAATTAACCTCCTCCCTTCCCCCGTTGCCTTAATGGGGCCATGCCAAGATGGTGTCTAGCCACGCCTCCACCACTGGATCAGTGAAGGGAGGGGAGGAGGGGGTTTATTCCCCCCTCCCTTTCCTCTCCCATCAACAGCAACCACAGCTGTCCTGGCATGGTCCCATTAAGTCTAAGGGGGCAGGGAGGCAGTTAATTAACTACTGGGGGACTGTAGCTGGGCTGGATCAGCCTCTCTCCTCTCCCCTTGCTGCCACCGGATGAGGCAGGGGCTCTGCACTGCACTGCCTGGCCCCAGAGGGAGACTCTTACCCCTCCTCCACACCATGGGGTGCGGAGGGGGTGCTCTGTGAAGTGCTGCTCAGTCTGGTCCAGCTTGGGCATGGAGAGCAGCTGTCACTTAGCTGCAGCCACTGGGGAGGATTGCAGAATGCGCGACCCAGCCTAGCCCCACTCAGCCTCAGTGGAGGCACCTGCACAGTGGAGCCAGGCCAGGCTGCAGGGGTGTGGTGTGGGGCCCTCACCAGTGACTGCAGCTCTGACACGGAAGCTGAGCCAACAAGTATGGGCAGCTCAGAGGCACCACGGGGGCTTGTGTGTCCACAACAACGCCCCGTGACGGGCAGCTTCCAAGCTTCGGACCCACCGGCACCTCCAGGCTGGCCTGAGTAGCCCACTGCCCGGCCAGCCGTCACCCATGCATGCCGGGCCAGACTGCAGAGTCTGAGCTGCAACTGTTGGGGAGGGCCTCACTCCTGTGGCCCAGCCATGTGGCTGCTTTGGCTGGGGCTGAGCGGGGCCAGGCCAGGCCAGGCCACAGGCACAGGGCCTTCCCCAGTGGCTGCAGCTCAGTGACATACTCCCTGTGCCCAGGCTGGGCAGGGCTGGACAGTGCACAGTCCCCTTCCCAGTCCCACAGTGGGAGGGGGAGGGGGAAGAGTCTCCCTCTGGAGCTGGGGGTGGAGCTGTGTACCTGGATTGCTCCCAGCTGTCAGGGAGCCGCTACTGCAGACAGGGCTCTCCCACTCCTCTTTCTACCCCACCATGGAGGTTTGCCCACGTCCCCATCTGGCCAGGCTCCCTCTTCCCCAACCCTCCAAACCCTGCAGACCAAGGTGAGGGTTTAAACCCCTCCTCTGTCATACTTAGGCTTGCTGGGGCTTGGCCACACTGTCCCCCTTCTCAGCTTCCCTGTAAAAGGGAAGGGAGGGCTGCTTTAGTGCCCCCAGGCTTCTGGCCTGAGCCACTGCAGGCATGTGCTTCAATTTCCAGAATGAAGAGGGAATGTCTATCCACTTGCAAATTGGTTCAATCTCTGCAGGTTAGACTAACCTACAGAGATTGCTGAGATTCAATCAATTCAGGCTCAGACTTTTTGAATATCTGTTCCTTGCCAAGATGTTTGCAGTCACAAACATAGCTAGATTTTAATCTTCCATACTTTATTGGGGGTCTCCAGAAACAGAACAGTGCCATAGATGCAGCTTCAGTCAGCATAACCCATAAAGCAGGACTTCATCCACTTACCTCATTAAATCCAAACCCTAAAGAATGCAGACTCAGTATTGGTTGGGGCAGAGGAAGAGAAGAAACATATTGATAAGTCATTCATCATCCAGCCTATTGTCCTGAGACTTTCAGCATCTTACTGAGCAATGCCGGCCCAGGGATCCTTTTAGTAATTTGCTTTGCCTTTTCTTTTTTTTCCAAAGGGAAGGAAAAAAGGGGTGGAATCAAAAATGAAAAGGCAGTGCAGAGTCAGGAGTTCATTAAAACAGAAGGTTACAGCTCTTATTGTCCCTGCGTCAGTGCAACCCTTAATGAGCTCTCACCATGACGCCAGGAGCAGCCTGGCAAATGTCAGCTCTTCGCTGATTGTATGGAAGAGGGGAAAAAAGTGGCTGTGCACTGCAAGCCTGTCTGCCTGGAGTAATCTCCTCTGAATAATATGCAATGAAAGAATCAATCTGACCTTCAGGTGTGGCCAACAGAAGCAGACTGGGCTTTTGTGGACTTTTAAAGGAGGATTTGGGTCTGCATCTCTTCTGTTTTATCTCTTCTCCTCTACTTTGGTCTTTTGCCTTCTCCCTCTGGTGTCCTTAATTTACCAGGAAGCTTAATATTCCTTCTGTGCAATGCCAGAATGTAGTTCTTGCACTGTCAGTTCTTTGGAAGAATCTACCAGTATTTCTGTGCTGCGGATGGTTTTGAGCACCCAAATTTATGGCTAGACCTCAGTTATGTAATGAGCCCCCACCACCTCCACACACACCTCCTGACATGCAGAGCTGTCCTGGACTCTGCAATGCAGTGCTGCAATGTCAGTTGATTCTGCAATCAGCTGTTAATACAGGCGTTCTCAACAGGAGAGGAGGAGGCAGCTGGTGGCAAAAAGGGCTGAATGAAGCACTTCTGTAGGGAGCGGGTGGATGCAGCTGTCACCTGAGGTTTCTAAACCACCAGCAGAACAAAGCTCTGCTCCTCCATGCCAAAGCAAGTATACAGCCCACAAAGGCATTTCTATACAGGGCTCTTTAGTTGAACAAGACTGAAGTTCCCTTCCAGGAGAAAGTAACAACCCCTTGAAGCCCTTGTGCTGTTCCATTACCCACCCACCCTTTACTTCTTCAGCTGACACACAGCATGCATCTGTACTACTTCCCTATCTCTTGACAGCACTACTGAGTAGATCACATCCATTTATTCCCACTCTGCATACACCAAGGGTAGGAAATGAAGGGACAAGGCTGCTCCTGAGAGCTATGGTTGAGCTTTCTATCTCTGGCATGCTTGAAACAGGTATTTGAGGCTTAGCCACTATATTTTTGGGATTAATATAGGTGCAATAGGTGGACAGAACATATTTCATGGCAGTGCTCTGAAGAGTCTTGTGGAACTACTGTAGACAAGGGATGGCCAGCCAATGGCATAAGTGCCACAAGTGGCCTGAACAACTTCTGTATGTGGCCTGTGGCAGATTAGGGACGGGGTAGGGAGCACAGTGGCAGATAGTACAAGAGCAGAAAGCAGAGCAGCATATCAGGCAGGGAATGCACAGCAAGGAGCAGAAAGCAAGGCAGCATATCTGGCAAGGAAGGGGATCAGAGTGGCACTCAGGGAGAGTGTGGGGCTTAATTTGTGGCACTCCTGCCAAAAAGCTTGGTCCCACTGGTAGAGACATAGCCACAGGCCCTGTCATGCAGACTTCCTCAAATAGCACAGGTACAAAGCTGTATAGATTCACCTTGTAGATCATTGGGGTCCAGTCCCCCTACACCAGGCAGGAAAAGATAACTGGGGTCAAGTGACCCCAGCGAGGTGACTGTCCAGTCTCCTTTTGAAGATTTCCAGCGTAGGTGACTGCACCACCACTGGAGGGAGTTTATTCCACAGTCTGGACACCCTGGCTGTGAAGGAGTTTTTCCTGGAATTGAGCCTGAAGCGGCCTTCCAGGAGTCTGTATCCATTGCTCCAAGTCTTCCCCAGGAGTGCCCTGGTGAACAGCTGTACACCAAGTTCTTGATATACTCCCCTGATGTAGTGGTAAGCCACTACCAAATCCCCTCTCAGCCTTCTCTTCTGTAGGTTGAAGAAGCCCAAGTCCCTCAGCCTCTCCTTGTATGGCTTGTCTTACAAGTTCCTGATCATATGAGCAGCTCTTCTCTGGACCCTCTCAAGTTTTTCCACGTCCTTGTTGAAGTGCGGCATCCAAAACTGGATGCAGTTCTCCAGCTGCAGTTTCACCAGAGGGAAGTACAGTGGGAGTATCACTTCCTTAGTTTTGCATGAGATGCAACGGTTAATATATGCCAGTGTGTTGTCTGCCCTGCTGGCCACAGCATCGCACTGCCAGCTCATGTTCAAGCGATAGTCGATCACTACCCCAGGTCCCTTTTGGCCATGGTGCAAGTCAAATTGTCGCCACCAAGCCTGTAGGTATGTTGGGGATTGTTTGGCCCCAGATGGAGCACCTTACACTTCTGACTGTTGAACTTCATCTGGTTCTGGTCTGCCCAACTCTCCAGTCTGTCCAGGTCCACCTGTATCTGCAACCTATCTTCTGGCATGGCCAGCTACCCCATAACTTGGTGTGGTCCATAGACTTGGCCAGTGAGCTTTTCACTCTCCCATCCAAATCACTGATAAAATTGTTGAAAAGCACTGGTCGAAGCACAGACCCCTGAGGGGCACCACTGGCCACTTCATGCCAAGATGACACGGATCCGTTCATGAGAACTCTCTAGGTCCCACCATGCAGCCAGTTTTCCACCCACTGAACTGTTGAGCAGTTAAGCCCACAATCTCCCAATTTTTCCACGAGGATATCATGGGATACTAGATCAGAAGCCTTTTGGAGGTCTAGGAATATAATGTCGATCTTCTCTCCCATGTCCAGGTGGCGAGAGATCTGGTCGTAGAAGGAGATGAGATTGGTAAGACAAGGCCTACCCGCAACGAAGCCATGCTGGTTGTTGTTTAGAATCTTACTCTCAATGAGCGTATCACACATAGATTCTGTCATGAGTTTTTCCGGGATTCTCCCTGGATTTTCCCAACATAGGCTGGTTGGCTTATAGTTGCCTGGGTCCTCCCTCATGATAGATAAATGACAAAAGCTGGACAGAGGTAGACATCAAAAAACAAACAACTATCTGGAGTTCTGTAGTAAAGAGGCAGGAGGAAAAAGGCAAAAGATGGGGGCTTTAGACCACGTCTTAAAAACATAGCTCGCTGGTGGATAGGAATGTGTTTTCCTGGCCTGCAATAATCTTTAGACTTTTCCAAACATTTCCTGTTTTGCACTGTGAGAAAAGTTTTGTTAAAACAGGAATGTTTCCGCAAAAAAGTTTTGGATTTAGATGAAGTGATATTTTCCAGTGAAAGATTTTTTTGTTGGAAAATTCCCAACCAGCTGTGCTCATAGGATCCTATCTACACAATTATGAGAGTTACTACTTTAACAGGAGAATCGTAAAATGTTGCTTTTGAGGTAGTTGTTTCCCAGCCCTGCAGATTGTTTCTAAACCTGGTTAGAAACATTAACTCAGGTGTGGAAATAACATTCAGTGAAGCATTGGATGCACTGACAAGATCTAGCTCAAAAAGGCTAGATTTTGTTTTATGAATCTGAAAAGAGGTGTACATTTAATTCTAATGACCACAGAACTAATGAAACCACCTTTTGATTATTTTACCTAGTTTGTAATACATGGTATATGGTATAACAAAAGAATGCGCACTCCAATAAAGTTTTTCTTTTTCTTCAGTCTGAAACTGAGTAATATAGCCCTAGGCCTCTAGCATCTTAGTAAAGCTTCTAGTTTCTTTTTAACTGGAGAAAAATGGGTGTTGTGTTATATGTGATGATGCACCTCACCATCTGTACCCCCCTTTTCAAAATCCTAGAGCCATCCATGTCTACATTTAAAGCTTTTAAATGTAAACCAGGCATTAGTCCCAGTTAAAGCCAATGGTACTGATTCTCCTAAGGGCTGGGCTACCCTAGAAAAATTGGTGTAGCATCATAGGTGCCAAGTACATGGGGGGCCCTAGGGCCCTGGCCCCCTTGAGAAGAGGGCAGGGTGACCACCCGTCCCTAACTGGGTGGGACAGTGCCAAAATGGGAACATCAAGTCCCGGTCCCCAGCTGCATAACTCCTGGACAGCATTTGTTCCAGATTCCCAGGGTTATGCATGGATCCAGTTTTTTCATTCACCATGGAAAAATGTGGAAAGCAAATGTGGAATTCCAGCCTGCAAGGGGTTGCAGGGAGCTGGATGCTGGGGGTACCACATGGATGTGTGTGCACATACACATGCACATGGCCAGGAATACAGCCCCAGGTAGCAGTGGAGAGCAGCTCTCCCAGCTGCCTGCAGGTAAATCTATGCCGGGAGGGGCGGGGGGAAGGGAGGGGTGATTGAGGCCCCCATGGTGAGGAAGGGAGTGGGGTAGAGGCTGGGTCTCAGGGCACTTCTCAGCCAGGGTCAGGGAGAGGAGTGAGATAGAGCTACAGGTGGCTCATTCAGGGAGTAAGGTGGGCAGCTCCTTGCTGCTGCATGCACTTCTGGAGAGGGGGACATGGCATGGGCATGTGGCCCCTAGATTTTTGTGTGGGGTGGGGGCAGATCCGGGCTACCCACTGTGGGCTTGCACCTCCCTGCCCTGCTGCCATCCCCCAAGGAGCCCCACACTGGCTGTGCCAACATGATGAGGCACCCCCTGCCTGCCTGGCAGCAGCAGTGGGGGTGGCAGCATGAAGTTGCTTTCAGCAGGGGGTTGGACTAAATGACCTCCTGAGGTCCCTTCCACCCCTAATTATCTATGATTCTATGAACTAGGGGTGTCTTTACATGTGCTTGGGGTGGGGGGAGGTTTTAGAGCCACTCTAATTAAAGCGCCCACAGTGTCTTGTGTATTGTGTGCGCTTTAACTAAAGCTCATTTGACGAGTTTTAGTTAAAGTGCCCCTTTTGCCATTTTGAAATGTGGGGATGCTGAATACACATGTCACTGAGGCTGCTGGACCATGCTAATAATCGCGCTCCAGCAGACTTGATTAATTGAGTCTGCTCTGACGTGTGCTAATTAGCAGGCACTAGAGCAGCATTGGACAAGTGTATAGGTGCCCCAAGATCCTGGCTCTGCAAGCAAATCCAGATGCATGGGTCATGGCACTTCTGTAGAGCTCCTTTCTGACTTGAATGGAGTTGTGATTGACTCTGCCTAAGATCTAAAGACACTGACACAGCAGGGACAGGAAGCTGCCTCCTCCATATTTGACTTTGCCCTGTCTGACATCATGTTAACTATACAAAATCAATATGGCCCATAAGTGGCTAACTGATAAACTTAGTAGTTTGAGCTTCTTTAAATGTATCAAAGAGGGTTAGGAGGCCATTTGAGCATGGATTATGAGTACCTCCATGGGTAGGCAGGTTGTTAATGCAGCAGAAAAAAAGCATAATGAGATTTAATGGCTACAGGTGAAATTAGACAAATTCAGACAAGAAGCAAGCATATTTTTAACAGTGAGTTAATTAACCATTGGAATGGCTTGCCATGAGTTGAGTTGTATTTACTATCTTGCAGTCTTTAAATCAAGTCTGGAGGTCTTTTTGAAAGATATGCTATGTCTCAAATGTAATATCTGAGCTTGATGCAAAAATTACAGCATGAGTTATGTGGGAGGTCACAGTAGGTGATCAGCAGACGATGGCCTTAAAATCTATGAATCATAACACAGGGACAAAGACTTCCTTTCACAGGGACAACTGTAGGTAGAGAGCTCCTGTGGCTTAGCAGCTTTCAAGAAGACTGCAATATAACCTCCTTACTGAATGGTGTTGCACAGCTATATAGCAGATAGAGCAAGCTGTGTTAGTTTGAAGTCAGGGTAAAGATGCACCATATAGGGCATGTCTACACATGCATTTAAGTGCACCTAAATTGAATGTGCATTAGTTTAATGCATATTAAGTGGGCTTAGGCAGGTGTCTACACATGCAGGAGTTGAAGTGCATTAACATGGAGTGTGGACCGACTTGGAACAAAAGTTAGTCCCACTGTGTGTGTGGACTGACTTAGGACTAACTTTAGCAATGCATTTTAACAGGTCTACATGTAATGCACTTTAACATGTCTACATGTTCATTAATGCGCTTTTACTATTTGTGCCTAAATGTGAAACCCACATTTGGATGAATAGCCTAAATTCACCATTGTTAAAGTTCATTAAGGGCATGCACATGTAGACATGCCCCTAATGTGCCTTAAATTTAGGCTAATGTGCCTTAAAGCATCTTGTGTAGACACATCCATAGACTAAATCACTAAATGATAATGAAGTGAGCTCTTGCTCAAGAAAGCTTGTGTGTCTCCAATGCAGTTAGTGTGTATGGTACACTTCTACTCTGCCTTCTTTGTAGCAGGTGCTACAAATGGAGGAGATATACCTTCAGGTAAGCAAACCACTCATGTGTCTGACATCATTCACAAGGTTTGTCTTGTGCTGTAATTTCCCTCTCACCTAATTGTACTCATAAAAACTTGGAACAGGGTTGTCAAAAGAGCATTATGATATATGTTTTGCAAACAAGTTATTGTCTATAAGATTGAATGACCTTGTCTCAGCTTCCTTGTAATCCCTTTATAGCAGCTATTGGGATAACGCAGCAGGAAAGGAGGAAGAAAAAGATGGGGCTGCAGCATCTCCTCTTTGTTCAAACACCCCTTTCCCAGTATAGACCCCTGCATAACACATGCTTTATGCAAATCTTGACTTAATAAATGAGCTGCTCATTCAATTTGTGCAAAGGCTTACAATTTTCACTCCATGTGGCAAGGGAGAAGGACCTTTGCGAAATGATAACCCCATGGGGTAAATCTTTAAAAGAGATGCACAGATTCAGTAGTGCCCTGCTGTCATTTACATTAATGGAACTCGTGCAACTAAATCACTGCGCTGGAAATTCCCCAGCCCCCCAGCTGCCCAGTGCAAGCAAAAAATGAAATGGAGAAAAGTGAACAAAGGGTTCAGTTCTCCCTCTGCATGAGGCCAAGAGAAGCCCTGTTGCTGAGGAAGAAATGTCATTCACTGCTCACTAATCACTGTGTAGTGCAGCAGGGAATAGGCATTCAAAAAACAGGGAGAAGGCCGACAGCCCTTTGTGCATCTGTTACTGTAAACTCTAAATTAGAGCCTCCATGGAGACACAAAGCACAAAACCCAGCTGCTTGTGGGGGGCATGGATGCCAGCAGAGAAAAGTGTCAATTATTTACCATTTTCCAAAGGATGCCGCTTCCTGCAGCAGTGCTGAAATATGTGTGAAATGCTTAATTTGTTCACTGAGTGGGTCGTAGTAATTTGCCAGGGACATAAGGACAGGTCCCTCTTAGCAGTGAGAGGCTAGAAGACAACTCCAATTATTGGCTTTGCCATTGACTGACTTGATTGCAGTGTTGAGCAAGTTGCTTAAGCCAGAGTTTTCAACAACAGAAAATGAAGTGTCACCTCACTGGTGCAATTCCAGATAGGTCAAGAGGCTTGCTTCTGATTGCATGTGGTAGAGAATTTAGCTAAAGTGCTTGGAGATGCACGGCATCTTGAATGAAAGGTGCTATATAAGAGAACGATTGTCATTTATTTTTAACAATTGTCCTTGGATAAGTCTTCAGTGGATGCATCGGGGAGCTAACATGAGGGGTATCTTTCATTCTGTACTTCACAGTAGATCATTTCTTCTATTCTGGAAAAGAACTAGTTGGAAAGGGTATTTGTATTGCTGGCCACATCTGGAACAACCTATGGCTTGGTGATAAGTGTGAGATAGGCTCTGAGAGTTTGAATCTGCTTAGACCAGTGCTTCCCAAACTTTTCCTCAGTGTTTATAACCCCATTTATAACCCCATTGCCTCAGCATGGCCCCTCACTTACAACCTGCAGGCCCCCACAACCCCAGATCCCACAGGGCCTGGGTTCACAGCCCCCTGCTTTACCCAGCAGCACCCAAGCCCTAGCTGCCACCCATGGGAAGCAGTGGCTGCTGTGGCCGGCAGAGCCTGGCTTCCCCACCTCCCCCCTGGCCTGGCATCTCCTTCACAGGCACCACTGATGGAGCAGAGCCATGGCTGCAAAGCTGAGGCACCCCCTGATCACCCAGCAGCGGCATGGGCACAACTCCATGCCTTTGTTGCTGCTGTGCCTCATGGTAGCAGCCAAAGTGGTGTAGCACTCCCTCCTACAATGGGTCCCACCCACCATGCCACAGAGGTGGCTCCTGCCTGGAACTGGTCTAGCCTGGTTGCAGCCCCACACCCCCTGTGGGTGCAGAAATCTCAGGAGTCACATTTATCATGACCCCATCTGCTAATATTGCAACTCCATTTGGGGTCGCAACTACTACACTGTTAAATAAAAGGTGGGTGGCAGTGGCACCATCTCCATCTTCTTGGGAAGATCAAGTAACCCTGATGTTTATACATGCTTCCAGGAAACATATATTGTGTTTTACAGAATGTGCTGAGCATCATCATCATCATTATAATAGTAGGAGCACTATATATTAGTGCTGGTCTTGAAAACCACTGTATGTTTTCAAAAATCTCATATAGCGCCAAATTTGTCCTAGCAGTGTCTCTTTAAATCTTTTTTTTTCTGTACTGTGTGAGAATGTAGACTGGGGATGTCCATGGGATCGTTATCCATCAAAGACTTCCACTAACCTTACAAAAGCCTCCCATATTTAAGACTCTTGAAGGTCATGATGCCTTATGCATACCAGTGGCAGCTTAATTGCAAGGATCTCCCAAGATTCAATCACCCTGAATAATCATGTCTGTGTTTCACATCACAGGTGGGCTCTACAGTGAATCAAGTTTTTGAGGCACTATGTTGGAACCATTTTAATTTATTTGATACTGTGACCAGAAGAAAATAAGTAAAATGAAATATTCATGAGCCTTAAATCTCACTGGGTTTCCTATTTACCTTGGAACTTCTTTACCATAATACCAGTATTATGTCACTTGTTTACAGGCAGGCGGGAATGGCACTCAGATGTCGGTACTAATGGATCGTTATTTCTGGGAGTAATTCAGTTGTCTGAAATCTGCATGCTCCTGAAATGCCCCATACAAAGATCCTAATTATCAGCTTCCTGAAGCACCCTAATTGTGCCTGTAGTGACATACTACTTACATGACAGAACAACTCCTTGCCCATGTTTGCTGTGCTGTAATGTTTCAGGGTTGGAAGGCCATGAACACAAAGCAGCTTGTGGGTGGTTGTGCAACAATCTACACTGAGTGGCTTGTGTGCCTTCCTATATTCTGATCCTTTTCCACAAAGTTCTGTTTTCAGAGATCAGTTTTATTTTAGGCAGTCACAGAGAAATAAAATGAAAAAACCCTGGGTTTCTGAATGCTTTAGATGGTAAGAAACATGAATGACTGGTGCCTCCCAAGACTGGCAGGGAGGCACCATGGCAGGGAGCAGTGGACGGGGACCATCCACAGACACTGGTCGTGGTGTTGGCAGCAAGCGAGAGTGGCAAGTAATGAGCAGGGACCTCCTGTAGACACCGGTGACAGTGTCAGTGGCGAGGGAGGCTGGGTGGCAAGTGGCAACCGCCTGCAGAAGCTGGCGGTAGCTTCAGCAGCAGCCAATCTCAGGGGGGCAAGTCCCTCCCCCCCGCCATGGTCCTCCTACGCATCGCCTATGGTAAAGAAACCCAGGTTTTGGTCGGCTTCTGACTTCTGATCTTTGCATCTGTCTGGTAGCACCGGAAACACTTTTGCCAACTTTTTCTGCATCCTCAGATAGGAAATATTGTTATTTCTAATAACAGGTGAGTACTGTTCCTTCCTGGCAAGGGCTACCTGGGAACTTGAACATGATGGAATATTGATCCATGGCCAACTACTCCTGAAACAAAACAGTGTAAAGTAACATAAATAACTTTATACTATGAATATGCACATGCACAAATATACAAGCCCACACATATATAAAATCATAAGCTGGCATCATAGCCATGTGATAAATTACAGCACTATGAAACAAATTAATCTCTATGAAGTATCACTGAAGTCAATGGGAATTTTGAAGTACAGTATTTTCAGTGATTGATTTCACCCCATGGCTTTAAAGTTCAATATTTTGTGAAACAGGAGCATCACACCGTTGCAAAAGGGGGAATTCTTACTTATCAATGGCAGGTACTAAGAAACTAATGTTAAAGCTGCTGCATTTTAAGACAGAACAAATATTTGTTTTACAGAGCTTGTGTAGCTTCATAGGGCTCCCAACAGATCTAGGACATTTTGGGTTAATGAGAAGTGAGACAGCAACCGTGGAATCTGAAAATTAGTCCCCTAAAAACCCCACAGCAAAACTTTCCTCCATGACGTGGCTGTGACAGGAGTTCCACTGTTGGAGCCTCTCTGGGTATGCAGAGAGGCTCCGCCCTCCTGTAATGGGCCAACCGTCTGCTTACTCTCCTGCCACGCCTTGATCTTATGTATTTAATAGATTTCTGTAATTAGCGGGAGGCTGCCCATTTACATGCACCCCGATGACAGAGGGCACTATCTGCGGCTCCTTTTCCTCCCCTACACCGCAGCCCAAGCCTTGCAGATGGTGCTATTGTAATCTGACTCTGGCCCTGTTATGTCTCGGCCCTCTTTTTGCCCTTGGGGCTCCTCGCTGCCCCTCTGCACTCTCAGGGGTCCCTTGGCCACTCTCGGGGCTCCTTGCTGCCCCTCTGCACTCTTGGGGTCCCTCAGCCACTCTCGGGGCTCCTCGCCACCTCTCTGCACTCTTGGGGTCCCTCAGCCACTCTCAGGGCTCCTCGCCACCCCTCTGCACTCTCGGGGCTCCTCGCCACCCCTCTGCACTCTCGGGGTCCCTCTGCCATTCTCGGGGCTCCTCACTGCCCCTCTGTACTCTTGGGGCTAGGCTAATCCATCCTGCAACAAACTGCACCTTCTTCAGTGCCAGGAACCCCCACGCTACTGGGGGAGTCCCTATGAGGCCTCCTCCAACTCTTATAGCCTCACCCGGTCCTCTGGTCAAACAATAAACACAAACACAAAGCCCCCGGGCTATAACATAAAGCTAAAACCATCCGGTCAGAATCCCTACCAGGTAAAATACTCCAGCTCATGGCAGCAACCCGTGGATACTCATGCAGCCACTTTGGCCTCCTTTCTGCACTGGCCGAGCTCCTCACTCCTTGGCTGCCAGAGGAGGAACTGCCAACCTGGCCTCCTGCCTCGGTTTAAGAAGGGCTAAGCCCTGCCTCTTCCTGTCAGGGGGTTTTGCTGGTTGCCCCAGCAACCAGTACCTGTGCTGCCCTGGTGACTGGCAGCTGCGCCTCCCCCTTCTCACCGCTAGGGGCGTCTCTTGAGCCGCCCCTGTTCTCAGGCGCAGGGCGCCTAAGTGCTCTGTGACAGTGGCCAATAGAGGTCACCCAATGTCCTGGTATTATAGAATGGGCACATGTTTGGGGTGAGCTGCAGAACTCATCATGACTTGTAAGTTCAGCGGGAGTGTGCATCTACATGTGCGCTGGACTGCACACTTGTTTCTGTGCATAGTACTTGCTTAAGCATTACTGCTTAGTCTGGATGCCGCATGGGTCTTTTCCCACACTACTGAGCAGCACTTTGTGCCTGTTGACACAGCAATGATCTATGGCGACGTAGTGTCTTGTGTAGACATGCCTAATAGGTACATTATGACTTTAGGGGCACAGTGCATAGTTGGCATGGGTTAGACCTAAAGAGACATAATCCTTTAACAAGGCAAATAGATTCTTAAGTCCAAAAGTTTGATCATCAAAGCCCCACCACTCCTGAGCCGCAGATGTATCTGAATTCCCAGGGCACCTCAGTTTCTTCCAGTAAAGGCCCTTCAAAGACTGAACCTCTGCTGTCTCTCAAGTGAGTGCCTAAATCACTGAGAGTTTCTCCTGAGTGAAATGAATGGTGCATGGCCAGTGGACCCACAGACCTTCATTCTCCATCCATGCCAGATTAAGCATATGTGGTGGTTGCTCCAGCTGGTCTGGGACTGTGACATGCGGTATCCATATAGGACTTATCCAGGATGTACGTTGCACACAGTACCCACTCTGGATCATATAGGACCTACACTGCATGTGGTACCGACCCCACAGAAGTGGGGAGGAGAGGTGTGCTATATGCAGTGTGGGTCCTGGACTGGCCAGAACAGGCAGCTCATGTGGCATGCATCCCAGGTTGGCTGGGGTAGGCACTGCATGTGGCACGCATCCCAGACTAGCTAAGGTGGACACTGCATGCAGTTTGTCTCCCAGGCCTGCCAGATCGGGTACCATGTATGGTGCGCATCACAGATGCTGTGTATGGTGCTAGTCCAGTGCATGCCATGTGTGGTGCGTGGATCAACTATGGACCTCGGGCAGCACCAGAGACCAGATGATGGGGCCGTACATGCCAGGCATGGTGGCAGAGAGCTTGAGGTGTCTTGCAGCTTTAGAGGGGTCAGTTTTAGCCCTGCTCTGGACACATGCTGAAGGTTACCCCTTCTTAACCCAGTGGAGTACCTGGTTACTGGTGCTGGGGTGTCAAAGGTGGCCAGACATAGTACTAGCAGCATTGCTCCCTTGTATGCAGTTGGCTGTAAACTGGTGCGCCCAAAGGTCTGCTAATGAGCTATGAGGCTTGGGCAGACCTTTGACTTGCCTTCTGTTGAGTCTGTCCTGCTTTGCTTTAAATACTTTAGAGTAGGGACTGGAGTCTGGGTTTCCCAAGTGATTGACCTCATCCCCAGACATTTTTATGTCTAGGCAAATTATCGACCGGGGTGCTGGAGATGGGGGATTTATTGGAGCAGCCTACATTTTGGTGACAGAGGAAGGCTTTATTTTGGGCAAGGTGAATTTAGAAAATGAAGTAAGTACCTGAAGGTATTCAGATTTCTGGAAAACTAGAAGTCATTGGTAAGTGGGGTATCTTCTACACCATGCAGCAGAGCTTAGTCGTGCTGCCCAGGGAATAAATCATGTTCACCAATTCCCACTCCATATACGTCAGTCCCATATATGAGGCTATGAGGCAGCCTTAGGTCCTGCTCAGTATCTCGGTTTCTGATATGCTCAAGAATACCAGTGTGGCACAGTCCCAGGGTGTTATCACTAGGGCTGTGCAAAGCTTCAATCCCTAATTCAATTCGGTGGAGATTTGGCCAATTTGGTGGTCAAATCTCTGAATCTGAATTGAATCAAAGGAACCTTTAATCTCTCTGAAGCGATTTGGAACCCTTCGAATTTATTTGGACAAATTCGGCAATTTGGATGTAGACACAGCTTTAAATGATTTTTCTACATACCTCTAGGTAGCAGGTGGCTCTGAATGCTGCGGCGCTGGGGCAGATGCAGTGTCCCACAGAAGCACAGGAAGGTGGGGCTCCCCAGCGCACTCAGCAACAGACCCAGAAGTGGACCAGCAGCACTTTTGGTCCACTTCCTGGTCTGCCGGGGAGTGTGCGGGGGGGGGGGGGGGCTGAACCCGTCCAGCTCAGCATCTGGTGCCTCCTGGGTCTGTGGGGAGCACCTGGGGTCTCCCTGCAGCTTATTGCTGAGCCGGGGAGGGCACAGGGCTCCCCAGCGTGTTCCCCAGCAGACCCAGAAGTGTACTGGAAGTACTTCGGGTCCACTTCCAGTTTCGCTGCCAAGCATGCTGGAGAGCCCGCCATGCTCCTGTGGGACACTCCATCCACCCAGCAGTGCAGCAATCATGAGCCATGCTACTACCTCAAGGTATATAGAAAAAAACTTTTAAAGCTGTGCCTGTGTCTGAATTGCTGATTCGCAGAATCAGCATCAAATCTTCAGATCTGGATTTGGTCGAATCGAATCGGGGACAGTGATCCAAATCAACAGATTGAATCACTGTCCTTGATTCGAGCTGAATTGGAATCCGAATTGAATAGGGCCCGTTTCACACAGCCCTAGTTACCAGTCTCATTTCTGGGGTTGGCATGCACAGAGCAAGTAGCAGATACATGGGATTTATCATAGCTGTGTGATTTAGTACCCTGCAGCCGTGGTTTAAGCAGACATACCCAGGGATTAGTGAGAAGGGTGCAGACAAGATGCTGGATTAAAATGTATCTTAGGTTCTTCTGCGGTTCTGTGATTTTATCACATGTGGCGAGCATATGCATATGGGCATGTGAGTGGTAGGTGCATGTGATATAGTTTTGCCTGCTCCCTTTCTCCTCCTCAGTTCTGATGACTGGCTCCATGCAATGCAAGGAATGTGATATGCGTTTGAGTAGTCTCGCCAAAAGAACAAAAGAAACCCCTGTTTTGATAAGCAAAACACAGCCAATGCAAAAAGGAAACCATGCACCAGGCATGACTAATAGCAGCAATCCATATTTGAGCATATCACAGATCTGGCAATAATAATATAATAGGCTGAGGTCACTTGCTCTTTTCTGCTGTAGTTTTCATCGCCTCTGTCTCCTTAATTGCTCTTTATCCTTTATCTATTAGATTGTGAGCCCCTTGGCAGGTGTTTCTCAAAGAGAAACTGAACTGTTGGAAAATTAAGACCAATCATTCACCACAGGTGCAACTCTGAGTAGAGTTAGACGGTATAAAATAAAAAGGGTTTTAATTCTCTCTAGCATCCTCCATCCCAATTTAGGCTTTACCATTCATAGGGCACATCTACAGGAGGCACGTTCATGTGCCTTAGCTTTGTTTGCCGTGCAGTACGGGTGCACATCTACACATGCATGCCCTCACTGCACAGTAAACTAGTCTAATGGTGACTAAATTTGATACCTGCAAATGCAATTATAATTTGAAGGGTCTCACATAGGTGTCCTTGCAAGTATCAAATTTCCAAGGACAGAAGACAGCTGAACAAAGGTTTTGAAGAATGTAGTTTCGGACTAAGCGGCCTAAATTCTGCCTCCGTTGTATTTTAGATACCTAAATTGCTTTTTGGAGCTGTTCTAGCTCTTAATCCCCAATGGAGACCCAAGGACAGCTATGTGAGACCCTTCAAATTATAATTGCCTTTGGAGGTCTCAAATTTAGTCATGATTCATTAAAGGACATTAATGCACGTGTATATGAAACCCAGCACTAACTTTACTATTTCATATCAAATATGTCCAAAGCCCTTGGGGCAGGGACAGACCACAGTCCTGGATAAGTGCCTTAATCACTAAGCTACAGACTGGTCTGTGTAGGGGGCACCCTTTACCCCTCCTGCCATTGTGCAGAAGAGAATGAGTCACTAAGCTAGAGTCAGCAAGAGGGAAAATGCTTCTGTTGTCTAAAAGCTAGGGCAGAGGAGATAAGAGATATGAGTTTGAATCCCCTTAGGTAGAGGGGTGAGTGTCTCGCAGCCTGGGAAAAAGCTCTGACTGGGACATTGTACGAGAGACTGTGGGTTACATTTAAAGCAGAGCTTGATACTCTGGTATGAGAATTCCAGCCATATTGATCACCTCAGGCAAGATTGTCAGGGAAATCACGAGTTGGTAGATGCTGAAGAAGAATAAGAGTAAAATAGGCTGACTGGTCCTGTCAAGACTGAGGTGGTCCTGGGCATATACACTAATAGAAATGTTGATGCTAAAGGAAATTTGCTGGCAGAAACGTAGGTGTCCATAGAATCTAAGCCCTTCCAAGGGCAGAAGGCAGCTGAACAAAGGTTTTGAAGAGTGTGTCGTTTTGGACTGGGGGACCTAAATACTGCCTCTGTTGTGTTTTAGGTACCTAAATCCCTTTTTGGAGCTCTGTTCTAGCTCTTAATCCCAAATAGAGACCCAAAGACACCTATGTGAGACCCTTCAAATTATAATTGCCCTTCCAAGTTCTTTTGGCGCCCTGAAGTTTAGGGGCTATAAAATCAATAAGGAATAAACTTGTTTTAATTTATGTCCTGCAGAAAACTGGGCATACTACCAAATCTTAACAAACAATGAAGACTAGTAATGACTAGTAAGGCCTCAAATCTTTTATCAGTAAAGGATAACAAAACTATTTTTGTTCTTACTATCTAGTCCTGACTTTCTCTGTCATTATAGCCTTATCATTTTCTTCCTTGAACTTTTTTGTTTGTTTAATCTGTCAAGGGAGGATTTTTATTTTGCTCCTGACTCATCTTATTTTGGTATATGTATCACTCTCCTGCATAATATCCTTATTTCATAGTTTAAATTGTTTCTTTTATATAATTCATGGAATCAGTTGGCTTGATCGAATGAATAATGGATTCTCTTCCCTCCCCCCTTCAAAATGCACATGTAACATTATAAACAGCTGTGACTCATATCCAGCCAGAGAGAGCAGAGAAGGCATCCTGCAGAGAAGTAACAGCTACTTTATTGGGTGAAATATTAAAGGTAGAAGGTTTTGTTATTGATTGATAAATACACTGGAGATTTCACAACATTTGACTTTCCCCTGCTCAGTATCGACTTTCATTTTCTTGTTATGATAACAGGTAAGAAATCATTGTCTGCATTTTCACTGAGACAGCTTCCCTGTCAATAGACCCCCAGTTTCTTTTGTCTCCCCGTCCTTTCTTTTTTTCACAGGTCAGCTTTTCACTGAAATGGAAAATTATCTTCCGATGGTGTTGGCAAAGGCAAGATTGACAGGAAGACAAATTAGGCAATGGGCATGAACCATAAATATTGTTACAGGCTTATTTCAACTAAGTAAGTCTCTCACTTCTGAAAGCGTTTGTAAATTATAACAACCCACAGATGCAAGTGAGTTATATATTAAAGATATTATAGTAAAGTGCATAGTAGTACCAGTTATTCATACCTGTTATGCTAGTACCTAGGGATCCTAGTTGTCAACCAAGTGATCCTGTTATGCAGGTGTGACAGGCTGGAGGCCTCAACTAATTAGCCAGCTCGTAACAGGTCACCCCACTAAGGGGCCACAGATGGCTCAGTTGTTCGGTAATGAGGGGAAGCTGACTGCCTGACCTGGATATAAAAGGAGACAGGAAGCAGGAGGACTTAGAGGGAAGAATGTTTGCATGGAGAGAAAGGACTCCAATGAAAGACCAGAGGGTAGGAGCTAACCCTGGCTGGGAAAGTTTATTTTGGAATTGTTTTGTATTAGTAACTGAGCCCATGGTGCAGATTAACCCAGGGCTTTGAAGCTTGTGCTGTTGGGCATGCTATAGGTATAGTCAGTTGGATTGTTTGCTTTTGTCTGAGCCCTGGGGAGTAGAAGAAACCAGGGCATTAGTTTGTGTTTTTGAGCCCAGAGAAAGACTGTTGCTGGGACCAGATTAAAGGGTTCAAGGACTGATTTGAGCCAGGCTAGCTGGCAACCTGCTACAGCAGGATTCTGTACACCAAACAAACTACTGCCACTGCCTCAGACAACTTTCAGTTGAAGTATAATGTAAAAAAAAAGATGCTTGTCTGTTAAGCCATGTAACCAGAGAATTGTTATGGCAGTTTTAAAATGGCACAGGCAAAATTTCTGAGGGTTAGACTTTTTGAAGGGTCTCAGTGATTCATGTCACTATGCCCAGACTAGCTTAATTCCTGTGTGATTTTAGGCTTTGTTCATCCAAGACTTTAAATTAAGATTGTTTACCAACAGCCTTTCCACTAAGGGAGCTGAAGAAAAGCGGATCACTTGCCAGGTTCTAGCCCTGGCACCTATTCACCAGACTCCAAAAAGTCCTATAGCACTTAAGGGAAACTAATTCTTACCCCAAGATCACAAAGTGATGGAAGAATTGCTTCATGACCTATAACCCCCTAACTCCAGCAAATCTCCAGCTGCTGAACCTTCCTTTTACTAGAGGTTCAGTTAATGACTACATAGTTGCATACATCTCCTGCCCATAGTTTTGCTTGTGAACAGGGACTGCGAACCCCTAGCATCTGTTCCATGCATTGCTACCATTTGCAATAGGATTACAGTGACTCCATTATCCATTGAATAAGGCCTTCTCTGTATTCAGATATGTATTGAATATGCCTATGATTCAGTAGGAGTTACCTTTGAGCTACTTCCAGCTCAGTTTGCCTGAGACTTTGAGTAAAGGAATTCCATCTGAAATCTGCATCCCAAGCAAGGGGGAAAAACTTCCATCCCACATGGATGAATAATTGCTTCCTAAAGAATATTAGAAACAAGGAAGCCTACAAGAAATGGAAACAGGAATCGAGCAGCTAAGAAGACTATCATAGAAGTTGGGAATGGTAGAGAGAGAGCATGAATAAGACAAAGTCAAACTGAGTTAAACCTTGTAAAGGAAGGCAAAGCCCATACTGAAGACTTCTGTGACCATGTGAATGGGAGATCAAGAGGTGGGAATGCTAGGTAATGAAGAAGGGGCCACATATAAGCATGTGATCTCAAAACTAAATTAATATTTTGCCTCCTCTGCAGCAAAGGTGAGCACAGTCCTACCATACATTGATTAGGTATGAAAGACTTGTCATTGTGTAAAAATCCTGTTGAAACCCTTGTCTGGAATATTGCATCTATACAAAGACTGACAAGGTATACAACTGCTTTCAATCAGGAGACGGGCCTGTCAAAAGTCTCTAAGCTAGGGTCAGAGGAAAGAGCAACAAGGATGATGTTGCATCTGGTGTCTGCCATAGACCACCAGACCAGGAGGATGAGGTGGATGATGCTTTCTTCAAACTGCTAGTGCAAGTGTCCTGATCACAGGCCCTGGTTCTCATGGAGGACTTCAGTCACCCTGACATCTGCTGGCAGGACAATACAGCAGCACACAGGCAATCCAGGAAGTTTTTTGGAGAATGCTGGGGACAACTTCCTGGTGTAAGTGTTGGAGAGGCCAACTAGGGGCCATGATCATGACCTGCTGCTCACAAACAGGGAGGGATTGGTGGGGAATGTAGTAATGGATGGTAACTTGGGTAGCAGTGACTGTGAGATGATTGAGTTCAGAATCCTCAGGAAGGAAGGAGACCAGCAGAGTAAGGACCCTGGACTTTAGAAAAGCAGACTTCCACTCTCTTGGGGAACTCATGGGCAGGATGCTCTGGAAGGCCAGTCTGAAGAGGAAAGAAGTCCAGGAGAGCTGGCTGTACTTTAAAGAAAACCTTATTGAGGGTGTAGGAAGGAACCATCCCAGTTCACAGGAAGATTAGCAAGTATGACAGAAGACCAGCTTAGCTTAGCAGGGAACTCTTCAGTGAGCTAAAACACAAAAAAGAAGCTTACAAGAAGTGGAAACTTGACAAATGACTAGGGAGGAGTAGAAGAGCATTGCTGGGACACGTAGGCATGAAATCAGGAAGTTGCAGCTAGCAAGAGATGTGAAGGGTAAAAGTAAAAGTTTCTATAAGTATGTCATGGTGATCATGACAGATCCTGGATGATTGGAAAAGGGCAAATACAGTGCCCATCTTTAAGAAATGGAAGAAGGAGGATTACAGACTGGTCAGCCTCGCCTCAGTCCCTGGAAAAAGCATGGATTAGGTCCTCGAGTCATCCATTTCTAAGCACTTGGAAGAGGAGAAGGTGATTAGGATCAGTCAGCATGGATTCACCGAAGGCAAGTCATGCCTGACCAACCTGATTGCCTTATATGATGAGATTAACTAGCTCTGTGGATGCAGGGAAAATATGCCTTAACTTTAGCAAGGCTTTTGATATGGTCTCCCACAATATTCTCTCAAGCAAGCTAAGGATGTATGAGTTGGAAGAATGGACTGTAAGCTGGATAGAAAACTGACTGGATCATTCAGCTCTAAGGGTAGTAGTCAATGGCTCAAGGTCTAGTTGGCAGCTAGTGTCAAGAGGAGTGTTCCAGGGGTCTATTCTGGGGCCATTTTGTTTAATATCTTCATCAGTAACCTGGAAGATGGGATGGAGTGTGCCCTCAGTAAGTTCATGGATGACACCAAGCTGCGGGGGGAGTTGTGGATACTCTAGAGGGTAGAGCTAGGATTTGGAGAGACCTTGACACATCTGAGGATTGGGCCAAAAGAAATCTCATAAGATTCAATAAGGACAAGTACAAAGTCCTGCACTTAAGATGGAACAGTCCCATGTACCAGGACAGGCTGAGGACTGACTGGCTAAGCAGCAGCTCTGCAGAAAAGGACCAGGGGGTTACAATGGACAAGAAGCTGAATATGAGCCAGCAGTGTGCTCTTCTTGCAAAGAGAAGGCTAATGGCATACTGGGCTCCATTAGTAGGAACACTGCCAGCAGTTCAAGGGAAGTGATTATTCCCCTCTGTTCATTACTGGTGAGGCCACATCTGGAGTACTGCATCCAGTTTTGGGCCCCCCACTACAGAAAGAATGTGGACAAATTGGAGAGAGTGCAGCAAAGGACAACAAAAGTGTTTAGAGGGCTGGGGATATGACTTTTGAGGAAAGGCTGAGGGAACTGGATTTTTTAGGGCGTTTGCCCTTTGTTGGGCTGCAGTGGCATGACTGTTTGCACAAGTGTGTTTTCTGGATGCTTTAAGTCTTTCTGGTGCATTAAATTAAAACTCTTCAGATGTAGTTTAGCTTGGCTTACTGTGAATTAAAGCATTGTGTCCATAGATCCATTGCATTCAAACACAGGCACTCAAAGGTGTGTAATGAGCCTCTTTGTCCACCAGATAGCACTGCAACTTTTTTTTTTTTTTTTTTTTTTTTTTTATAGTTCACCCCTTTGAAATGCTGCTGCTTTTTGAATTGCTTCCACTTTTTGTTTTTTCTTCTTGTGCTGTATGCTGGCTCCCTGTTCCTACAGCTGCATGGTAGGGCATGGGGTGGGGGGGGGGGCCCAGGCTGGGGGGACAGTGTGGGACCGTCCCACTCTCCTGTGGCACTGGCCGGGGACCGGGCTTAATTTGTTCAAAAACTTAGTACGTGCAAACACTGATGTGACACTCCAAAATAAACAAGTTTTTAAATTTTATAAACCTATTGAACTTAATGAGGATTAAACCCTATGATGTGTACAGATGCCCATTTAGTTTGGAGAAGAGAAGACTGACTGGGGATTTAATAACAACTTTCAACTATCTGAAGGGTGGTTCCAAAGAGGATGGAGCTAAACTATTTTCAGTGGTGGCAGATAACAGAACAAGGGAACAATGGTCCCAAGTTGCGGCATGAGAAGTTTAGGTTAGATGTTAGGAAGAATTTTCTCACTAGGAGGGTTGAAAATACTAGGAAGCGTTTAACCAGAGAAGTTGTGGGTTAGACTAGATGACCTCCTGAGGTCCCTTCCAACCCTATTTTTCTATTTTATGACTCTAAATACATTAAGAGCAAATCCCAAGGAAAAAGAGCTATTTAACTTAAACAACATTTGTTGGCACAAGAATAAACAGGTATTAATCCACCATGAATAAATCTTATGTTGGAAATTAGTAGGGGAAACTATTGGAGGAGGAAGTTCTAGAACTTCCTCAATAGGCAATGGGGGAGGAATATCTGTTGTAGACATACATGAGCTAGCTCCAGAAACAGTCTAGTCATTGCCCAGATGGAGCGCCACACAAACTGGTTTATCCTACTTCTCAACTAGCTCACTTACAGCTAGCTCAATGATCTGTATACTACACTTCAATCCAAAGTGTAGATACAGTATAACTTTTAAAAAGGAGCTTTTTAAGTTTGAGTGGGGAATCATATGATTTTCCTCCTAGTAGATGTCCGGGCCACATGGGACTCTGATCCAAAGGACATTTACTTGAGTAGGATTTCATAATTTCTGATTGGATGATACCTATTGTAGAGGAATGATCTGGGAAAGGGTTCTCTGATTTGTAGCTTTTGAGGTCTTTTCCAGAGGATACACACTTATTTAAGGGTTAATATTGATTTCTTTTTATATTTTACACATTTTCTGATTACCTTCTAGAAAGGTAATCGGGTAAACACTGCAAGTGGGTGAAGGAAACTGACAAATGAAATATTTTTACAAAAAAGTAGCAAATACATAAATGAAGAGAAATAGTATTTAGAAATTACTTAAAAGATAGACGTGTCTCCAGTAACAAAGCGGTCAAGAAATTTGGAATGCATTAATAGTAAGTCCACACTGGCCTCTTAGTTTTTTGTTTTTGTGGGGGGGGGTTTGTTTTGGTTTGGTTTGGTTTTTTAAATGCCTAAACCCCACAAACCTAAGTGCTGTTGTATACTAATCCATATAATGACTCATTTTTGTTGGGAACCTTTTGTATTACAGTCCAATTTCTTTTTCAAGTGACTTAATGTAAGAGTTAAGAGACAAATGGCCTTTTTTGTGTAAAGGTTTAATAGGTCCTCTTTTTGGTGCGAAGTGCTTAAAGGCAATGCATGGCTCTCATCCTAATTCATTTTTGTGTTATGATCTATTATTTCTCTTTCACTCGCATTGCTTTTCTACACATTCTCCTTCATGCGTGAAAGTCAAGTCAGACTATTCCATTTGATTCATTCCATAAAAAATACATATTTTCTTATCCATATTTTTGAAGAGCCCTTATGGAAACTTGACTAGCAGTGAGACTAAAAGGCTAATGTAAAGGGCTCTGTTTCTAACTAATTTCATCTAAATTCAACTTTCATTTTATTACCTTGACAATGCATCTCTCAGTTTCAGAGCGCAGTCCTACCTCCTGCAGAGAATATACTCGGGATTATCTACCCTGAAATGAAAGTGTGTTGACCTGGGGAAGACATTTTACTAAATAACAGCAGTTGTTATTTGAAGGGACCTGCATGTTGTTAGACACAGAAGAGAAGCAATTTGAACACGGTAACTAAAATTTCTAAAGAATAGATTTGGGTTGGAAAGACTGGATAAAGTATGTAAATTAATCTGTTTGTTGCAGGGGAAAGCGTGTTCTCTCTTCAATCTGCACTGGTTGAAGCAATCACAAATATACTCCAGACTTCATTGCAGTGGTATCCAAAATGTGCTGTCATTTGAAGTTAAGCTGTGCTTTCCCATTTAAATAAAATATAACCTGCATTTCAGGAGACTGCTTTTGTTCATGGTAACTTTTTTTTTCCTTCTTTGTTTTTGGCTGTATTTTTTTTTCCACTGACATGCTATCAGTCTGAGTATCCTTTATTTTAAATGGAACAGAACAAAAAGAAACATAAATTGTCAAGTTTTCCCGAGAGAGAACACTGTATGTGTGCTTCCTCCCCACAGCCAGCAACAGTGATGACTGGCTTCAGCTCTTCACCCTTTGTTCTCAAGACACAAGGGACTGATTCACACCTGACCAGAGGAGTTGTAAAATTACGCCTAAGAATTAAGGGAATTCATGTATACTCTGTACTTGCATGAATGCCTTATCCACCTTTAGCTGGAAGTTCTTTGGTCATACTAAACCCATTATCCTCGCAACACTTGACACCCAAGTTCCTTCTAGTTTTCCCACGGGACTTCAGGCTGTTGTCTCCTGTCCTAGCATCCCTACCTTTTTTTATTCCTCTCTTCCCAATACCACCTTCATACCCCATCTCAGGCTTCCATTATCTTGCCTAAAACCTCCTCTTAAGCCTGCTGCAATCTTCTTCATCTTCCAAAGAGATCCCCAGACTTCCTTTTGACAAAGGAAGGTCTTGTGAGCCAGTACAAAGCTTGTTCTTGCTGATGGGGGGGGGGGGGGGGGGGGGGGGGGGGGGGGGAAATGATGATATTGGAGCAGGCCAAACTCCTGAAGTCAAAGAAAATAAGCAAGTCATGCTGGTAAATGTATGGCAAAGCTACAAAAAATGGTGTACAGGTAAAGCACTCTTTAGGTAAAGGCCCCAAAAAGAAGCAAATAGAGATACAAAATGAGTTCTTTTGTAGGTCATGCTTAAACCTATGAGGTAAATCCAAACTGTATGTAACTTTTTTAATGCGTTTGAGCATCTGGGCCAACATCACATGTGCACTTCCTATCTAAGAGGCGTTATGATACAGTTATACTTGTTGCTTGCATGTCCTGTAGTGTTCTAGTTTATAGCAGCTGTTACAGGCTTCTTGTGTGTCTTACACCTTTTGTTCTCAGTGTGGTTATAACATGGAGGGACAAATCATAGGCACTATGTTTTTGCTAATGGAAATGGCAGTGAGTTGCTTCCTTTTCCTTCTAGAACTAAAATTAGTTCAAAATACTGTTGTATGCCAAGTTGTCAAAAGAGACTGCAGCTCTCCCTCAAAAGTTGTATCCATAGTTTGGTACAAATGCAAATCGCACTGCGCACACACACTAGATAAAGGCATGAGGCACCTTTTTTCTACCTCACTATCTAAGGGTAAATCCAGTTCTGTGAATGTGCCAACAACTGCACAAATTCAGAGGCTGTTGTTTTTAAGTTTGGCCCTGTATAACTTTTCATCTGTGGGCCCCTTGGAAAAAAATGAGACGTCATCTCGGAAGACAAGCACAGTGAGAAAAAAGTCAACAAATGAGCTAAAATAAAATAAATCTGTTCAGTGGGACTGTATATTAAATATAATGCACATTCAAATACATAAAAAGGTGACCTGGAATATGTACATGATTGGGAAATGTTTTCGACAGAGATATTTCTTAATTTGTCTGTGAAAGTCTCCCAAGGAAATGATGAAGTGACTATTGCTGGGGACATTTCAGGCTGAAATGGAGAGAAACATCAATCTTTTACTCTGTTTGTATTATACATAGCTAAAATGGGGCCTCAGTCATGAGTGAGAGTCTAAAAGTACTACCATGATGCAAACTGTCCGTGTCTACATGAGATGCTGGCTGCGCAGTTGTTACTGTACGGTCATTTAGTAATTGCATACCCAAGTACTAAATGACTACATAGTAATGGGTATTATGGCACAGTTACTTCCCCATGTGGCTTCCAGTGACACTAACTGCACAATAGCATCATGTTCGTGCCACACAACGCTACTGTGCAGTAAGAATCTCACATAGGCACAGCCGCTGTGGTTGAGAATTTCAGAATTGCTTCAATTCCTCGCTTCTGATTTTCAGTAAGAGGCATGATTTTCAGCAACAGCTAAGCATCCATCCTTTGTCTCATGTTGGTGGTCCAAAAATTATAAATTACTTTTGAAAACTTTGCCCATAGTAAAATAAATAAATAAATAAAAAATTATGGACTGTAGGAAAAATCCAGAACTGGCTGGGAAAACTATTAAAGGTTTGTTCCAAAAATGTCATTCATTCTGTCCTAAATGACCTATTTGACCTTTTCCATCTCTAGCTTCTGTGATTCTGCATCATTTGGTTTATGTTTTTGAGCATCCCTCCATTTACAGTTATTTGCATGATTCACCCAGAGATAAGTGTGAAAATTGAATTTTTCTCATTTTGATCCATTAAAAAGCATTTTGCCTTGGGCTTTCTTTTCAAAATTGAGAACTATTAGCACATAGTTGGAAAGGAAAAAATGTCTTGTATGTTAGATTAGCACCTGTTTATGTGTGCAGGAAGTGCTAATTACACTTTGTAAAGAACAGCAAACAACCCAAGCCAAGGTTATGGAAAGCTTTTCTGGTTGTCTGCAGATGGTCATTAAATTTATATATGTTGAGATGGGGTGGAGGGCATCTTTGGTAGACAGCAAAACTCTTCATTATTAGCAATAAAAATTATACAGTCACATATTACAATGAAGAAAAAGGCAGGCAATCATTTGAGAGTAGAGCAGGCAGCTCTACAGCTCAGTTTTCTTCTTCCAACTATGTCAAAATACTACTTGATCTAAGAATGAGATCCATATGTTTGGCTTCAGGGATGTTGGCACAGGTATTTCTTATGCACCATATAATCTCAGTGGCCACTTCCTTAAGGAAGGACTCTGGGTTACTTATCCTTGTAAACTTGCTTTTTAATTTTGGGCAGTCTCAGAGTCACATGTGTAGAGTTCTATTCTAAACCTCCAAACCACCTTGGGCAACTCAGTAAGAGGCTTTGACTGTCAACTGACTATTGTGAAAACCAGCTCATTCATTCAGTGATGCTGGTCCATCTTAAGCCTGTTGTTAAAGAGTAACAAAAGGATAGAGGAGACCATATGATTGAAATCTAGCAGTCTGCCAGGCAATTGTCATCATCGCTGGTAAGAAGTCTCTTTGCATATTTTGGAACGGAAAACAAGCTAGTGCAGGGGTGCTCAGCCCCTGGCCTGGGGGTCAGATTTGGACTATGGAGTCATGTCATCTGGCCTGCAAGGATTCTCAGATGTCTGAAACTTTAGCAGCAGAGAAGCAGTGGACACCCCTCTGCTGCCAAATTAACAGATCTATGGGGAGTCCAACGGGTGAGATAACATGACTCCATGCTAGGTCAGGGGAGGTGGCGGAGGGCCCCGATCCTGGTGTACAGGGTCCAATTCAGCCTGCAGAGGGGCCCTGCACCAATTATCTAGCTCACAGGGCCTAGAGATTGAGCACCAAAAGGTTACTGTTTCCTTTCACTTCTCAAAACCTTGGTTAAAATCTTTTAAGAGTGAAAATGACTTGAAACCACTAAACTCAGGGGTGGGCAAAATATGACCTGTGGGCTGTATCTGGTCCACTGTGGCAGAGTACCTTTGGTGCCTGCCACTTAAAGGTTTGAGAGCAGGCAGCAGGGCAGCTCGCAAGTGTAGACTAGCCTTAATGAGGTGGTCACATGACTGCAGGAGAGCCCTGTGACTCAGGGAGAGGGCTAAGCGGCAGCCATTTTAGCTCAGGCTCTCGGGACTTAGGCAGCAGTCTGGTGCTGGAAAGTCACTACCCAGCTGAGCTGCTGCTCAGGAGTACATTGGAGGTAAAGGCAGAAGCTATGGAGATGGCAGGAGGATCCTGGTCCTGGGCACGACTGAAAACTGCACCATGCTGGGGAAAGATTGTCTGATGGGACTCCCCGTGGTGGGGTAGTGCCCCAGAAATGCCACGCCAGTTTCCTCCCCAGTGAAAGGTGGGTAGGGGCACCTTAAAACCCGAGGCCCAGATGCAGGTGGGTTACCCTGAGGTAGGGACAGGTATGGGGACAGGCACAACTAGAAAGAGGCACCTGAGCCCGTAAGCTAAAAGACCCTAATGTTAGGGGGGGCAGGCATATTTCGGAGAGGTACCTGAACCCTCTAGGGTGGAAGACCCTGATGGCCCCAGTTAGGGGACAGAAATATGTGGGGGCCCGCACAGAGCAGGGTGCATGGTTGACCTGAAGTGCTATGCTAGCAAGGGGCCAACAACTGAGTTCAACGTGGAGTAAGGCATCAGGCCATTGGTCATGTAAAGTAGGGTCTGTGAGAGGACAGCCTGAAGTGCTGTGTGTACCGCAGCTGGAGGGTGAGTAGGATAGCCTGAAGTAACATGGAGAGTAGGGCCCAAGGAGGACCTGAAGTGCAGCATGGAGTACGGTAGGTTGAGGGTGGCCTGGGGAGGGGCAATATGTGAGAGGCCCAGTGAGTGGGTGGAGTACAAAAGGCCGTGTGAGAGAGGGTGGTATAAAAGGGGCCCAGTGAAGGCCAGAGTGTGTGCGTTGGATGTTAGAGGCCCTACAAAGGGCAGAGTTTGTCCTGTGAGCTTCTCTTGGGCCTCAGCAGCTCCAGCTTCATCCTCTGCTAACACTGCAAGGAGCCAGGTGGGTGGCTGGGGCTGCTTCCACCTAGCATCCATGTGGCAGACCCTGGGTGAGCTCCACTTGGGCCTCAGTGCCCCTGCTTGGGCTGGGCTAGTGGTGCCCTGCCTGCCTGTGGCTTGGAGCTGACAGGAGGTACCCTGGACACTAGGACTGTGTGGCAGGCACTCTGCATCTGTGCCTGGAGGCAACAGAGCTTCCCTGGCACCTCCCAGCAAGTGAAGCCTCAGTTGTAACCCTGGCTCTGGCTCTGGCTCCTGCCTTGCTTCATGCAGCATCACCTGCTACCTCCCAGCTGTATCACCAGCCACCTGCCACCTCCCAGCTGCCGCTAGCACTAGTCCTGTCCTGTCCACCCAGGTGAGGCTGCCCCTAACACTCTGGGGCTGGGGCTTTGTCTGGGGGAAGGGGAGCCGCTAGGCAATGGGTGGGCCCTGGTGGAAAGGTGAGGCAGGCAGGAAGGAGCATCTGGGCTTCCCTAGGCTTTGTGGGGGCAAGTGTGGATGGGAACGAGTTGGGGGCAGGCAGTTCTTGATGGGTATGTTAGCCTGCAGGCTGAGGCAGGAACTCCTTTGTGATGTGAGGGGTGGCTGGATAGTAGCAGGGCTCTGTCAGAGGTGGAGACAGCCTCCCTCAGCTGAGTGTCCTGTTAGCTGGTTTTGGTTCCCTTGGGGGAGAGACTTTATTTTGAGCCATTATGCAGTCGCTGTTACATAAACTACTCAAAAAAATATAAATCGGGACAAAATTTTTTTTTTTAAATAAAATTAAAATATTTTATAAATGTTTGATTACTAGCATATGATTTGTTTTTTATCTATAATATGTTAAAATGATAACTTTACCATAAATTTTGTGTTCAGCCCTCAACAGCTCACCAAAACTTGTTAAGTAGCTCTCCAGGTGAAATAATTGCCTACCCCTATTTTAAGCTCATCCTGAATAAACATTGGTTTATACCACAAACTACTACACCACTTGTCATAGTTTTGTATCACTGAATATCTCTGTTCAGGTGTGGTTTCAGACTAGCACTGATTTTCTGTAAATAATTATTATGAATTGTAATTGCAACATGCCTGGGAATTCTGACTAACATCAAGGCCCATTCACTATTTATGCTAAATAAGAGACAACCTCTGCCCAAAAATTTAGGACTCAGGTGTACTGTAGGAACTAGTAAGGGTAACAGTAGCCTCTCAGTTATAATTCAGATAAAGTAAACAAGCAATCAGTAGTGTTTAAACTGGATTCTTTAAATTAATTTGCATGTTACAACAGCTGTATCATCTTGCTTGCTTCTTCTCTGTGCTTTCCAATCCTAGGTCACCCTTTAAGTATGAATTTTATTTCTTTTTTCCAGTTATTTTAATGGGAGATGGTAGTTTCCTCTGCGTGACAAATAGGGAATTGCTATGTAATAATCTACTACTACTGATATGTAACCTAGCTATTGAGAGATGATAACATATATTGAGGTAGTGAAATGTTTATTACATGCTTGTACTGCTTTTATTCAATGGTAGAACAAAGGAAGCAATAGCTTTCCAAATCTTAGAGCACTCCTGAGAGACAATGGAGCATTGATGAAGTAGGCTGTTGTCTTGAGAGACAATGGGGCCCCTAAGTAAAACATTACATGGGGCCAAACTAAGTAGTAGCATCGTGAGCATCTGACAAAGTAGGTTATTGGCTCTGAAAGCTCATGCCTTTCTGAACCAATTAGTCTCTAAGGCCTTGCACAGACTTTCCATTTCTCCTGGGAGGGTCACTGCATGAGCCTACAGATGTTCAAGATTTTTTTCCTTGCAAAAAAATGGCCAGTCCTGGAGAAAAATAACCTGGGAACAACCAGAATTAAATCACTCCCAGGAGAGTTTCTCCTGAGAAAGAAAATGTGTTCTCTTTTGAAAGAAGCCAAAGCATAGCCCTCCAGCATCCCAGTGTGCTTTCCTCCTAGCCTTCTCAAGGAGACAGCATGTCACTTACTGTACTCTACTACTCTAGCCAAACAGGGAGCAAAGCTTGCAGAATTCCTGCCTTGTATAGTACGAAGACACAGGCTGACCCTGAGCAGTCTGGGTCAGCCAAACAGGGCTGTACTGTGCACTGCTGCCATTCTGTCTCCAGGCAGACTAAGGGAGCTTTCAGAATACACTGAGATGTGTATACAGGCCTGCCTCCCCCGCCCCCCGGCTGCACAGTCTCAGCCCTGCAGGCTGTCTGCTCTTGAATGGTTCAGCGTTCAAATGTCTCTTCAGGCACTTCTGTTAAGTTGGGGGTTTTTTTACCAGGAGAACGAATGCAGGATCATTTGAACATATGTATACAGCCTTAAGGTGCCAACTTGTCCTACCTTCTGAATGGAGGAAAATGTTAGCTTTGGGAATCCTGTCCTTCATGCAAGAAACATGTAAGACTTGTTTTGCTAACCCATGGGCTCAGATCTCAAAAGGCTTATAAACAGTTACAAACTATTTTTATTTAGTCACTTTAATTCCTTTCCATCTTGGAGCCTTTAAAAGAAATAATTGCTAAAGCAGGAGTGGGGAAAGAAATAGTTTGGGAACAGATAATGCCAGAGAAACTTTATAGGTTTCAGGGTGTCCATAAAAAGCATACCCCTACCCAGATCCCCACATGGAAGACGGACAGATGTCAGGTAAGTTAGGCATGCATAAAGTCAGTCTCTTGTTTTAAGACTTACTTTATTTGAAATGGTCTTGTCCTAAATGAATGATAGGTAGAAAGGAGGTGTCTGATCTATGGGTACCACACTTTTGTTTCTGGAGAAAACAAACATCAGATACTAAACCCAAGTCAGCTCTGCTGAGGCCATCGCAGT
This sequence comes from Crocodylus siamensis, assembly GCF_052110815.1. NCBI lineage: Eukaryota > Metazoa > Chordata > Crocodylia > Crocodylidae > Crocodylus > Crocodylus siamensis. The sequence goes on along the minus strand of NC_143395.1, from coordinate 259,529,594 downwards.
TAGCTGGTAACTAAATAACTGTTAGGTAGATGAGTGGTTGCTCCCCAAAGGAGTGATCATGGATGCACAAGCAAAGTCTATCCCATCTTGGAGGAAAGGCAGCAAAAAGGCACAACAGCCCCCTTGGCTCTCCAGTGAACAGCAGACCTCCTGCATCTAAAAAGAAAGACTTATAAAGGATGGAGGACTGGATCCACCTCCAAGGAGGAATACTCTGCGCTGGTCTGGACCTGCAGGGAGTGAACCAGGAAAGCCAAGGCTGCAACTCCAATTAGCTACAAGTATCAAGGACAATAAAAAGTCCTTTTTTAAATAGATGGGGAGCCGGAGGAAAAGCAAGGGCAACATTGGACCCCTGCTAAACCAGATGGGACAACTGACAACCAACGCCCAGGAAAAAGCCAACTTGCTAAATGGGTACTTTGCGTCGGTCTTTCATCAGTCCCATGGGACACCCCTGCCCATTATGGGACAGGGAGACCCTGGTGAGGGCGATTCCTTACCCTCCATCAATGCTGACCTCGTGAAGGAACACCTTGAGAGGCTGGACACCTTCAAGTCAGCCAGCCCTGACAGTTTATGTCCCAGGGTACTCAAGGAGCTGGCTAGCATCATAGCTCAGCCCCTGGCATGGGTCTTCAAGAACTCCTGGTGCTCTGGTGAAGTGCCCAAAGATTGGAAGAAGGCCAATGTGGTGCCTTTCTTCAAGAAAGGGAGGAAAGTGAATCTGGCAAACTATAGGCCCATCAGCCTGACCTCTGTCCTGAGGAAGGTCTTAGAAAAGATTATCAAAGAGGCCATTCTTAACAGACTGGCCGATAGCAACATCCTGAGGGATAGCCAGCATGGGTTTGTTGCGGGTAGGTCTTGCTTGACCAATCTTATTTCCTTCTATGACCAGGTGACCTATCACCTGGACAAGGGAGAAGAGATTGATGTCATATATCAGTTCATAATGGCTGACACTGGTTTAAGATAACCTGGTTGAATGTAGTATCAGACTTAATTGATTTGGATCAAATCAGTTTATGAAACTTCTGTCCCAGACCCTCTCCTGATTCACGTTAAATCCAAGTCCCCCAATATCCCAGCATTTTCCAGCCCTGGACTGGGCTGGGCTGTTTGCTTCAGAGAGCAGGGCTGGCCCCACCCCTCTGCTCCCTAGCCAGAGCAGTGAGGGCTGGCTCCCTGCCACACCCCCCCGCCACACCTCCCCAAGCAAACCACAGCTGGTTAAACTTCCCTTCCCCCAAGTACAGAGCTTCCCTGTCCTGCTAAAAACTTGCTAAAAGTCCTACTGGCTGTGACTGTGGACTACAAAACCCAGATGAGCAACCCTGCAGGGTCCTGCTGCTGTGAGTCTAGACTGCAAATCCCAGAGACCTTGGGGGCAGCAGGAAGAGAAAGCAAACACACAGTCCATGCTGGCTACTGGGGGTATGCAAAGCGAGCCCTATTTGGTTCATATTTGGCCTGAATTGGGGACAATGATTTGGATCACTGTCCCTGATTTGATTTGGCCAAAACCAAATCTGAAGATTTGATGCTGATTCAGAGAATCGGCAATTTGGCCATAGACGCAGCTTTAAATGTTTTTTCTACCTACCTCGAGGTACCAGGCTTGGCTTGTGAATGCTGTGATGCTAGAGCACATGGAATGTCTCATGGAGTGGGGGCAGGGGCCACATGCTTGGCACTGAAGCTGGAAGTGGGCTGAAAGTACTTCTAGTCCACTTCCAGGTCCGCTAGGGAGCATATGGGGGAGCTTCCCGTGCTTCCCCTGGCTTGACAATCAGCTTCAGGGGGACCCCAGGTGTCCCCCCAGACGCAGGAGGCACCAGTCTCCAAGCTGGGGAGACACTGGGGTGGAGGGGAGCCCAAAATACTGTCCAGGGAACCCAGAAGTGGACTGGTAGTGCCTCTGGTCCACTTCTGGGTCTGCTGCTGAGCACACTGGGGAGCCCCCTGTGCTTTTGTGGGGCACTCCATGTGCCCCAGAATCTCAGCGTTCATAAGCTACCTGCTACCTAGAGCTTTGTAGACAAAACATTTAAAGCTGTGTCTGTCTGAATCTCCGAATCTCTCTGAATTGATTCAGAGGGTTCAGATTTGATTCGGAGACATTAAAGGGTCTTCTGATTTGATTCAGAATCAGAGATTGGGGACTAAATCTTCACACAGCCCTACTGGCTACATGCCAGAGATCTATGCAGTAGCATCCCCCTTGCTTAAGCCACTGCAGGTAGGTGGCTGTATTTCCTGAATCGAAAGTGAATGTTTGTTCATTTGCTTATTGGTTCAATCTTTGCAGCTTAGACTAACCTGCAAAGACTGAATCAATTTAGCCTTTGGCTTTATGACTGTCTGTACTTAGCCTTGAAAAGGGAAACCTATGGCCAAAAGTTTCTACCTGTTAAATTCTGTTCAGGTTTAGCTCAGAAATGAGCTCTTAATTCCTTCTTCTTGGTTGTGTCCCTCCAGAAAAATGTGAGTTGCATATAACATAATTAGTTTTTAACTTTATTCCTTCAAAAAAATGAAGTTATTTTAAAAAGTGACATTAACAATGTTATTTAGATTGCAAAGCAAAGCATGCAGTAGTTAGGAAGGCAACCGTAATTTGTTCCTCTTGGAAGTATGTATTGTAATATAGACTGTTATACGTAGTGTTCTTTCCACAATACTCTGCCTCCTGAGATGCACAAGATAGGAATACAGATGGGTGGAATTAGGGTTGGTCAAACAACCATAAATCTGTGTTTTTTAACTTTAGGGTGCCTGCTGTTTCAACCTAAATCATCATAGTTTGTGTATATAAAATTAATATGCCACAGCCTCATAGTTGCAAACAGCTAATTCCCACAATTTATTTATTAAAGTATACAGGTAGAACTGTCTACAAAGTGAACTACAAGGTAACCTCCATTATCATAGATGTCAGTCACCATTACTTTCAGTTTATCATAGAAAAGGTGCAAATGTACTTTCTTTGTACTGTCTGGCAAGCTCTATAAAAGCTGAATATATGACTGGATTGATTTTTTTTTTTTTTTTCTTTTTCAGCCACCCTTTCTCCTAATTTTCCTGCTTCAGTAATTAGTCAAATGATGGTAGTACTTCTCCCCCTCCAAGCAATCTTCACGCTTGTGCACTACGCATGCTAATTTGCCAGAGAGCTACAAGTATTTGCATGTTTTTCCATCTAATTTGGCAGCATCACAATTTAAAGCAGGTGCAACTTTAATAAGGCAACTTGAGCAATCAGCCCAGGTACAGATTTGTGAATTGCATAAGAATTTGTTTGGGGTGTCTTTTTCATGTCTGTACTTAATGCTAATTTTAGTTGGGGTTGGGGTTACAGTGAGGAGAGGAGGTGAGTTAATTGAAAATGGAACTGCTGTGTTTGTTAGATCTTCCTTGGGGAAACATGATTATAAAGCTTCTTCCCCATGCCTTTGAATATGGGGCTACCTGTCAACCGACTAATAAGTCTGCAAAGCCATGTGTTTCTTGCAAGACCCTGGACAGGAGCTGAGGGTGATCCAAGTGGAGTGGAAGGCAGTGGACCTCTCACAGCAGTTGAGCTTGAATTTGACACCTTCCTCCAGCATTTAACTAAGTTAGCAGCAGTATGTTCCCCTTGGCTCTAACCTGAAACATTGCTGGAATTCTTAGGCTGGTCAGTTAATAGTGGACCAGGACATCACCTGACATTTCATCATCTGCATCCCTGCAATGGTGTGTGCTTCTTTCAAAGGGCTTGATTCTGTGCAGTGCTGAGTGTCCTCAACTTCTATGCAAGATTAAGCTCCCTTACTTTAATGGTAACTGCCTTTTGACTACCAGAGCTAGGCCAGATGGATCATAGAAATCTTTTTGTCTCAAGCTATTATGCCCTATCTCAGTGAGACTGGCACAGTGCATGCCATAGCACTTTCTGAAAGACTGGCCACTTAGGGATACTAGCCTACGATCATTTGCTACTTGCCTCTTTAGCTTAAGGGATAGGTGGTTCCTGCTATGTAGTTGCAGATTCTAGGTTCAGACCCTGAGAGTGACCTAGCCATCAGGTTGTTACAATGGCTTTCCTCTTTTGGAGAATTTGGGTTCTTATTTTCACCCAAATTATGATTCCTTTCATGCTGTTCAGCCTGTTGAATGATTCAGCCTGACAGAAAATACTACATGGAGGCACCACACGCTATGTGTGTGTGTGTTTTCTCCCACGGGAGGGGAGTGTGCCCCAGGGTTCATGACCCTCTCTGATGTGCCACTCAATCCCTTGGTAACACAGTTTGTCTGGCATGCAATGATGTCAGAGCTGTCAAGATAAATTAAAACCTGTTCAATCTTTGCTGTCACATCAGCCCTTGCTTAGTTCATTCTTTCTTTCGTACTTTCTTCTGTTTAAATTTCCTTTTGGATTTAGAGTGTTTAGCCTTTAAACTGATAGATAAAGTGCAAAAGATTTCCATAAACAAGACTTCAGAGTGTTCTTAGCAGAGGATGGGCTTTTCAAACTAAAAGCACTGTTCTCTTCTGAGCTGTTTTTATATCCCTACTTAACAGGCTATAAAGCAAGAAGACATTGGTAGATAAATAATTATCCACTTAACACCCCATTATCCAAGTGTTTAAAAACCAGAGTCTGGAATTTTTTTGAGAGACTGAGATCCAAATCAGGATGAGGATTTGAATTCTGCACATGGCTTCTGTTTCCAGGATGGGATAGGGCTAGAGGGGTGCTGAGTCAAATCCCGGAATTGTGACAATGAGAGGAGAAAGGGTATGTGGAAGTCCACACAGGCCTGAATTTCACAAGGGGCCCATCTCTTTTTCTAACAGTGATGAGCTAAACAAAAATCCTAAATCCAAACATCAGTGAGCTTTGGTGGTATTTGGAATCCAAGGAAAAATATGAATTTTGCAGCTTCAAGTCGTCTCTACAGAACAGTCTCTATGAAACCAGTGCTTTGTCCACACTCATCTGGGCACATTGCTCTTCAAAAGAATCTTTTTTTTCAGATCAGAAAATATTCAGGTCTACACTGGTATCTTGTTTGCTTCCCTTTTCACTTGTGTGGCCCTGCCCTTCCAAGTTCTTTCTATGACAAGTACTAGAATAGCTGTAGTGCCAAGAGGCTCTTTTAACTTAGGTCTGGATGCTCAGGGAAGCAGGAGGGAATACTTCAGTCTGCTAGCGTTTACTTCTGCAGAATATTTTGAGCTGCAATTTCTTTGAAAGCCGCTATGCTCTTGTTGTGCTCTTGTAAGGGTCTGTAGACACTTAGGCTGTAACCCAGTAACAGTCCAGATTAAATCTCACTTGATTTAAAATTTCCTTTCCTTGCTAACATTTCCTTGAATTAATAGTTTCTCAACAATAGCTCATCAAAACACTATTTTATTTTTCAATGAAGCAGGTGAGGGTCAAGAGTAGAAAAACATACTGATTAATGCAAGTTTTTTCTTATTTTTTTAATTACTTTTAACGGATGGTAAACCAATTAATTTTTAATTTTTTGGTATGGTGATGTTGTTTTGATAAATACTTCATGGGCTTCATGAATAGATTTTAAGGATTACAGCTCCAGCCAAAAGTACAAATGCTGAGAGGGTAGGAAGAAGCTTGGCACCACCAGATCAGGACTTCTACTGGCTCCCCAAGGACATCGAGAGAGGAAGAGACAGGGAAGGGGAGCAACGCAGAAATCCTGAATATTTTTTTTCAAATGTCACCTTTAAGCAAGAGAAAATCCTTCATGAGAACACAAGAATAGATAAGTGACCTCTCCATGGCCAGAGCCTGAGGCCCTTATACTCTGCCTTTATTCTAGCAGAGTTTCCACCTTGACCAGAGAAAGATTGGCCTTGGAGGAGGTTGTGCAGAAATTGAGTAAGGGCCCCAGGACACGGGATTGTGTTTCAAGACAAACCCCGTCAAAGTTCCCTGTTTGCTAATATTAAAATAGACAGTCCAGCAGAGGGAAGTTGCCTACGTTTTGTGATAGTTCCTTCTCCCTAGCCTGCATCTTTCCTTAAAAGTAAAAGAGTCTGGCGTTGTTGTTGTTGTGTAACTCATCACCCCGGACTGAGGTCAGCTGGCCTAGGTTCATGATCCATATAAATGAATGGATTCTTCCAAGTCATAATTGCTGTAATGTACTTGTAACTATGAAGCCAAGCAGCAGGGATGTGGACTGTCATTCACCAAAGACACACTGCTGTGCCATTTTCCCAGACAGGAGTAGTGCCAGAATGAATGGCAGTTGTCATGGGATTTGTGGGCCCAATCCCACAAAGAAGTTACAGAACAACCCAAAGAGCATTAGGAGCCAGCAGTAACCCAGGCAACTCAAGCAACCAACCCAGGGGGCCAAGAAAAGAATAAAAACAGAAGAGCCTAGTCTAGCTGAAAGAGATTCCTTGAGCTGAGAGTAGCTTTATGCTTGGAGACAGAGCTGCCTAGGAAGGGGGTGTATAGAGGAAGAGTGTGCAGATGAAAGAGGTCTGATATGCTTCCTTCTCTCCACGATATTACATATGCTACTATGTCTACCTAGAGTTGTCCTTTGACAAAATGAGACTTTCTTAGTGCAAACTCTGAATAGCTTTGAGCAAAACATGGCAAGTTGCTCATACTTTGCCTCCCATTTGTCTCAGCCCTGACCTAGATGCAGGTAGTCTAGGATGAGAAGGTTTTCTATTCTGGCAACCAACAAGAGGGCTAGTTATTGGTGTCAGCTGTGATGGAACTTCAATGAAGAGGGAAATGGACCTCTTTGATGTAGATCACTACACAGGCTTCAAATATTGATAAATTTTAGTCACTGCTGACATGAGCTGGATTTGTACTTGTGATCTAGTAGGATTGTTTTGTTTTTTTTTAATGGGGTATGAGTAGGGGATTGGGGAGAGATGATTTTCCATGGTGTTAGGGTTTGATGCTCTGTGAGCATCACACTTTAAAAAAAAAAATGGCAATACAAAGTTCATAGGACCGTAAGATTAGAAAGATACCTCAAGGGTTGCCTTGTCCACGTGCTCCCCCACCCCCACATACTTCCAAAGCTACCCCAGCCAGATTTTTATCTTGATAGTTGTGCTTTTGCCGATATTCAGAGGTCACTACAGCAGAAGGAAAACAATGTGAACTCATTTTGCTTCATGGCAACACATGTTTATAACTAGGAGTAAAAACATTTGCTCTGGGCCAAAGGATGGCAGAGTGGATTGCAGCCCAACGGGGAACTTTTATTTTAATAACATGCCTCAAATGCCTCTAAAACCTCTGTGACCATACTAAAGACTACCCATAGAAAACAAATGTTTTTATTTTAAGACGAAATCCTATGATTGATGTTGCACGACACATGGGGTGTTGGGGGAGGTGGGAATGACAAGTGAAAATCTTTTCTGCTTGGTTTACATTCCCTATGTTTTGCTTTGAAAAATCAAACACCAGCAGCTCCCTCTGCCTGGTTTGACTTAAAATAATAAATCTTTCCTAAGAATATGTAGATTTCACTCCAAACTTAGAGCCAAGACTTACTCAGTTTTTGTCTTGGGCATGCTCAACAGTTTGTGAGCAAATGTTTTTTGGAAAGCCTGGGTCAAGACTCAGGTTTGTAACTATACCCAGACTACTAAGAATTTGTCATAGCATAGCTCATAAACGATTCCAATTGCTGCTCAATGGAAATCTGTTTCCAAGAAATTAGTCTACTATATAATTTGGAATTGTATTTTGGGACTGGATTGAAATCTTGCCTGTACTAAATCCATAAGGTAAATGAATTACCAGTGTTATCCTGAAAATTTTAGAAGACTCTGAAATGAATTTATTTTAAACATTTAGACTACAGCAGATGAGGAATATTTTTCCTACCATCTTAAAACATCCTATAGATCATTTTAGTGAGTAGACTTACTGCACAAAAAGGGCCTGAGGCAAACAAGGTCATCGCCTCTGAATTATGAAAACCTTCTTATTGTAGCATTGTTCTCAAAGATGCTGCTATTATAGGCTTGCATCATCAGTACCTCATCTGTGATCCACAAAAAAAGTTTCCCAGTACGTTATGATGTGTAGTCTATAACTACTGCAAAGCCCATGTGATGAGATCCTGACATGGTATTACAACAACTTCCTGCTATAATTAAAATTTTATCGTTGCATGCACATGCACGTGTGATGATAGAATTGGGTCCTTGGTATTTATTTAAGCCAATCAATATAATCTGCTCTTATTTTTCCCTGCGTATCTTTTTATTCTAAGTTTAATTCTGGCTGTCCCTTTATTTCATGGCAAATTGTGAGGTTGGCATATCTTCTACTTTTCTTTTGATGCAAGTGACCCATGTTCTAAAATTCAGCTATTGTAGGGAATTAAAAAAACAGAATTATCCTAAAATCTCTTTGGGGCCAACATGTTCTCACTGAGTCAGAATTGTTCTACCCTAACTATAGAGGATTCAAAATGGAAATGACAGCTCTAACCCCATTGGGAACTAAAATACTGTTCCACATGACTCTTCCTTGTGGTTGCATAGCCAAAACCATTCCCCAGTTATGTGCATTACAACATGTGACTGAGACATGTCTGCTTTTCCAACACCCACTCTCAGAAACTTTCTGAGGGTGTGCATAAATAAAATTTAGATCCAATGTCCTGTCCAATTAGATTTGAGATAGTTTTGTACAAGAAAAATAGGACCATTGGAATTTTGCCAAAACAATCCTGGTTCTGCATCTCATCATGACAGTAATGTTTGCTTATAATACAGTGATCTTACATGAAGGTGCAACACGTGTGTCCTAATATTGTGATGCAGAGATGTCATGCTAGTGAGCAGGATGGTTTTGTGATTATGGCATTAGACTAGGACTTGACTTTGCCACAGACTTCCTGTCTGATTGTATACAAGTCACTTAATAATTGGATTCAAGTTAGTCTAATCCAATTTAATGTAATACCTCCCCTTCTTGGGAGCCCAGGATCCACTCAGGCAGCCCAGAGTCCTGTGGGAAGTTGTGAATCAATTCCTGTAAGTCAAGTACCTTTTTGGCAAAAGTGTGATTTAAATCTCCAAAAAGAATGATTTTTATGATAGATACTGCAAGCCTGGGTCAAACTGGGTTGGGGGTGGGGGTTTTCATCACTGCTTATATACAATGTGGCTGTCAACTCAAAATGGGAGTATTCTAGATCCACTTTTGCACACTTTGCACTTGTATAAACAAAGGCCAAACTCAAGCTTGGACTTGATTCCAAACCTGCGGTCCAGGCCAACCAAAACTGAACATTAGCTTGAGGTTCCCAAACTTTCAGTGAACTTAGGCAGTTAATTTTGCTTGGAAAGCATGAGATAACAACTGAACTCTGCAGCTAAGCCTGAAAGCTCAGCCGATCTGTGAACTCAAGCAACCCATTTGCTCCAACGCCCTTTCCAACACTGAGTTTCCCCACAGCTCCACTTAAACGCATGAACTAGTGTCAGATTGCACGAAGAACAGAGAGAGGCTTTCGGGGAGGACTCTCAGTATGTACACAGCTACAGATGCAACAGAAAGAGGACTGTGCAGCCAGCCAATTTTGCTTCTTTTCATTACATTTAGATACCTTCTGATTTTCGTTGTGGCTTTGATACTTAAAGGGCAACTGCTGAAAGTCTTAGGTTCCTTTGAGAATGAAGCTGTGTGCTGCCAAAGGAGACAAATCTACATACTGAGTAAAAGTACAACCAGGGTCTGTATGGGAATCCTGGATGCTGGCCAGTAAACTAGTGACAGCTAATGAACTCACAGGCTCAGGAAGGACTTCGGCTGAAACTGGTACAGAAGACCTTGATGACTCTAGGCATCGTGTGTGTGTGTGCATGCACATGGTGATCATTTCAGTAACAGGTGCTACATGTAAAAGCCTGTGCAGGAATAGTCTTTGCTGCTTCTCCTCTCTCCATAAAATATGTACTATTCCCAGTATACTGACAATAAATAACCCCGCTTGTCACAGCTTGCAAGCACACAAAGTACTTGAATGGGGCCATCCTTTGGAAGGAAGGTTATTTTCAGCAGCAGATTTTAGCTGAAAAAGAGAAGCTCTGAATAGAGGCCCTGGCATTTTCCAACACTTAGCTGAATTGTACTTGCCTGCTGGTTTCCAGCATCTTCTCAGCATGGCAGTGTCACTTTATCCCCATGAACTTGGGTAAAATGATAGTTTGATTAATGTCAGCAGTTCAGTGCTGCTAAAGGTACACTCATTCCTTTTTCCTCAAGCTAAAACACAATGCAGGTTTGTCACTTCCCAGCATACAGGTTGGAAGCATCTTGAGCAGTAGCAAGGCCCAGAAACACAGTGCGAGAAGAAATGGGAAAAGCAGCTGCTTATTGTTTCCACAGGGAGAGAGTGTCCCTTCGAAGCAGGGAAAAGGGAGCTCTGGCAGCCATATATGGTCATATTGAATGGCAAATATAGTTCCCTTCCAACATTAGTGTCAAACCTGCAAGAGGATTGCCAAATAAGTAAATCTTTTCCACAAGAAATGTACTTCTTGATTTTTCTAAAATTAAACTTAGTTTGAACATCTTTGTTGTAGCCTAAGGAGTTTAAAAATTGACACTGGGCACGTCTACTTGAGATGTTTACTGTGGAATAGACTATTTAGTGCCACAGTAAACATTTTGCATCTGTACGTGTGGCCCGATTAGACCACAGGAAACTATTAACTCTGTGGCAGGGTAGTACTTGTAAATATGAGAGTACTTGTATCTACAAGTAGTACCCTGTTGCAGAGTTAATTTGTTTCCTGTGACCTAATAGGGCCACACGTATAGATGCAAAATGTTTACTGCAGAGCTAATTAGTCTGTATTTACAAATACTACCCTGCTGCGCAGTTAAAGTCCACAGCAGTGTATGTGTAGATGCTGGCATGGCTGGCTGAGGCACAAGAGTGCTTCAGTGTGGAGGCTACCTACCTGCTAACCCTGTGCTGAAGCACTCTCATGCCCCAGCCAGCCCCCCCAGCATGTTGGGCCAGGTCGGAGCAGTCCAGTGACCCCCCTAGGATCCTCCCAGCCAGGGCTGCTCCAACCCAGCTCAGTGTGCTGCAGTCCTGGGTGCATGTTCAAATGGTGTGCCTGGGAATAATAAACTCCAGTATAATATGCACTGGAGTTTATTGCTGCATGCTAATAGCATGTGTAGATGTGCCCACTATCTCTCTGTGGCTCAATCTTGTCTTAAATTCAGTTCAGACTGGCAATATTTCATTTTTTCCTAAGCTGTTTCTTTTTTTTGAGGCCTCCCATAAGAGTCCATTTCTAACTCTCTGAGAGAAGGTGGTGCCTTCCTGTCAATAACTTCAACAGATGTCCCATAGAAGAGGTGGCATTGTGTCTAAAGTTGCATGTGTGGGACATGCGCTGGAGTCTTCTTTTTTTTGTCCATTTACTGTATTTGATCATATAACACACCTTTTCATATCCCCCAGCTTGTTCCCTAATTGCTATCTTGTCACATTTAAATATCTGGTTACTCCTGTCAAGGACTAGATAATTGCATCCATCCCCGTATTTTCCTTATCAAGTTGCCCCTTCCTACATCCCTTCCAATCTAGTCCACCTCTTTGTCCACTTCTCATGCAACTGCCTCTGGTGCTTCTTACATACATGCACAACTTTATGGATGATGCAGCTTCATTGACCTCTCCCCAAATTCCTGTCAACATTCAAATCCTCCTTAAGCCCACTCACTTTCTCCTCAAATGCAGAATTTTAGGGGAGGAGGATTCAATCAGAAGTCATAATCTGAGGCTTTACTCTTTCTGCATGTCCAGTGTTTATTATAATATTTCATTTGATGGCAGAAGGTTAAGGTTGGCCCATACTTGGTGTTGCTTCTGATGTTGAAGCTAATATTTTGACCTATTCCTGATTTTTATTTGTGGTGTAAGGACACCTCTGAATAGGGAGGTTTTGTTTATTTATCTAATCCAGTTCTTATCAACTCAAATCATGCACATGTGAATTTACCTCCGCATTGCCTGTATGAACTTCAAACCATCTAAGGGGCTTTTTGTGAGAGATCATTAGAATTTAATCTCTTAATCAAATCTATAAAAAAGACATTTAATTCTTTTGTGGATCTTGTCTTCCCCTCTCCTGTGGTTTATTAGAGATGTAAACTAGGGATTAAAACCATATCTATCTACCTCTAGAGATATATATGAGAGAGAGAGAGAGATGTATTTCCGAAGGAAGAATGAGAGAGAACTTTCTTATCAACTGATTTGCAGATATATTCTGTTACTTGAGTGCAAATATAATCTGATAATCTATGGATATTGGATTTATTTCTGCACGTAAAGTTGCTATTGAGTTAATGAGTTTACATCAGCTTTCTTGAGGGGCTTTATTCTGAAAAGCAGTTGTACATTGGGAACTAGGACAGGTATCACAAACCAGTGAGGTTGATGATCCCTTTTCAATAGTATAATTAATCAAACTGACTCCCTGGTTCTAAAGTATTCCTGTGCAAATTGTTCTAACATGAATTGGTACTTAAAGGCTTTGTAAATAAAAATCACAGTCGCTGTTGAAATGCCTTTTCTCAGTAGTTACTAAGTAAAAGCTGTTCATCTTCCTTCATGGTTTGTTTCTTAATCTTTTGGTTGAAATGATGCATTACCTGAACACTTTGTCTACTAACTCCAAGAGTAAGGGTAATTAATATAGCCTAGCAATGAAATAATCATCGTTTGATTTCTGTTCCGTTCTGTTGGAAAGCAGGTATTTCATGTAAGAGTCTGTCTTATGTATGTGGTCTCATCAAAAGAGACACTGTAAATCTGCTGTTTTTCTTGAACTGTAAACAGCTTTGATCTCTTCTCGTTATTTTAACTGGATGTACTGGGTCAGAATGATCTGCCTGCTTCAGGATGGAGTTAGTGGGTATCTGTTAGCTTCTGCTCAGAAGATATAAATCTATGCTTGATAAAAACTCACTAACTTACACTTTATACCACCTCTTGTTCATATCACCGTTCTGTAGAGGATCCCTAATAATATTTATAACAAAATATTTCCCCTAATAAATGAAGACAGCAGAATCATCCTAGCTCTTGGAAGGGAAGACCAGCCTGAAGCACTTACAGTAAATTTGAGTCAGAAGTTGCTTCCTAGCAAAATATCTTTCTTAGACAATTGCATATCTTTGAAGATTTTTTTTCACAAAATCCATTTAATTACATTATTAAGTTTATTGTATTCAGTTTTCTGCCTAATGGTCACCACAGGTGTAACAGAATTGTTTGTTTCATTTTAAATTCAGGACATTTTAACATTCAGCTGGCAGGTTGAAAAATAAGTAAGAAATGAAAATCTTTAGTTTGAGTCAAAATATTGTAAGATGAATAAACACACTGTGTGGCTCTATGATCCCAGTCAAATGCAATTTAGTATATGTGATGGGTTTGATTCTTGCAGTGGAATAACAGAATAACCATGTATCAAAGCAAAGAAACATACAGCTGTCTTTTCTTACTAGTGTTAATTGTTACATCCTGCTGAAGTGCATAAACAATTCAAGCTCTCTGTATTACTTTAGCATGGGCTGTCTAAAGGGATTTATAAATTACCAATGAACTTGATATGAACAATGATATGTTCTTTATGATTTTTTTTGGGGGGGGGAAAGACATCTTTGATAAAAATTCAGCACCTCCCACCATTCACAGACACTGAGAGTTTAATGCACATACCTTCTGAACTCCCCAGGAGGTAGTCCAGCAAAACCAGGGTGGACCAGAATAGAAATTCTTTGCTTGTTTGTTCCAACATAAAAAAATAAGCAGGGAAAACTCCTTATTCAACCTAAAGAAGGCAGCCAGCCCAATTTTGTAGATGTCTATTGTAGCTCACCTATAAATAAAGGAATGTGTACATGATCTATTACTGTAACACAAATGTTAATGGGGTAAAAAACTGTCCTCTAGATCTCACATTGACTTCAACTCTGTGATCTTAATGGAAGTTGAGCTGGTAGTAGGGGTGAGTAGGTTCCACTTAGTGAAAGGTGAGAGTAACTGGAACTTGTGACGAGGAGGTTGAACAGGAGGTGAGTACATGAAAAATAAGTAAACAGTTTGCCCCTTTGACCTCAGGGGCGTATTTCCACTGGCTTTCCTTTTTATCAGTGAAGCTGGGCCCAGCACTATAATCATTCTTCACTGAAGGGAATTCAAACCCCATAAAAGAGTCATCTTTGTTCCACAGCCTCAGAAAGGCAGATGTGTTCAATTGCGGTTGTCTCTTCATCTTCCTCATCCGCTTCTTGTCTGTAGCATGAAGGCTTGGCATCATAGCTACCCCACAGAGACTCAAGTCATCTTGTGCAATGTTGATCTGTGATGTTTAGCTTAGTTTAACAACTCTAAGCATGTCATCACCTGAAAGCTGTGCATCATGACACCCACTTTTTACTTCCATGCAATCATAAAATCATAGAAATGAGGGTTGGAAGGGACCTCAGGAGGTCATCTAGTTTAATCCCCTGCTCAAAGCAGGACCAGCCCCAACTAGACCATCCCAGCCAAGGCTTTGTCTAGCCAGGTCTTAAAAACCTCCAACAATGGAGAGTCCACAGCCTCTCTGGGTAACCTGTTCCAATGTTTTCGGGAAGTGGATGTGGAATCATCAGACAGAAAAGGCTTAATGAAGCTTTAAGTGATGCTTTGACTTTAAGAGACTTTTTCAGTGAAAAACTGGAGATGTAATTAGTGATTTTGGAGGGCAGACTACAATGCATTAACTCCTGCAGTGACAGGCTGACATCATTCTGAGTGGGTGGAAAAACTAGACAGAGTGGACAATAGCACTGCTCAGCTTACTTTTCAATAAATTGTCAAAGAAAAAGAAAACTGAAGTAATTATTGCTAAGGAAAAACATCTGAAAAGAACACGTATATACTCACAGATCTAAAAAATGCAAAGTGACCTTTCAGGTTCCATGTTCCCTTTTATATCGCAGGGTCTGTTAAATCTCAGTGACATGTGGCTGCTGCCACCCATTGTCAGAGATTAAAACTGTCATTTTCAATAGTAATACCAGCAGCAAAAATACGGGAAGAACAAAGAGCTGGAATTTTCAGGCTTTCGACAAAGAAACAGTTCTCTTACCATGTGTGTCTGTGAACATGAATGTGTGTGTATGCATCAGCTCAGGCTGGAAGGACTGAAATACAAGATAACCAGCATTTTAAAAAGTAAAGAAAAAGCAAAAGAGTTTTCTTTTCTATATTCTCTTTTGCCTCAGGATCAAGCTGGGAATAGATTCCAGACAACCCAACCAGACAGGTTGAGAGAGTGTGCCTAATTTTATCCATTTAAAAATACAATTAGGTGTTCATTTCATTAGCTTTTTATGAAGATACATATCCAGCATCCAAGTGATTGGTTACATCATCTTTGCTCATAGTATGTGTTTAAGTTATTAGTGAAATGATATATAAATTGTATAATTATCATGAAACTTATGTAATGTGCTATGCGCATGAGTGATGATATATATATAACTGAATATCTTATTTTATGTATATTTATTTTTATTTCACTGATGTCTTAAATAAGCGCTATAAGCAGACATGGCATATCCAATTACTTGAACATTACACCTAGTGTTACTAACTCTTAAGAGCAAAAATTTCATGAGGTATACATTCTAAAGCTGTCAGAAATGTTGCTAAATGCCTTACTAAGCACTGCACATACTGAATTGATATAAGATCTTTAATATGTACAGGCCGTCACTAGAAGTACCCCAGAATTGCTAGATCTAGTGACAAAATTGCTGTGCTGGCAACAATGGTAGCAAACATATCTTTCTTGATAAAAGGCTAATGAAACAAGTAATTGACTGCATTTTAAATTCTCGTGGACAAAGCACTGGAGACCCAGGAATGAAAGTGTCTGCTGTCATGCGTACCCAAAAATCAGCTGGGTAATTAATCCTTCCATTGTACACCAATCTGCATCCAGACTGTGGCGCACATCCTAGATGCATCAGCTTCACATGACATTACCTCCAGAAATTGCATTGCAATCAGCCAGCTGGTTTTTCTCCAGCTCTATAGCGTGATTCCCAAAAGAATGCTGGCCTAGTAGTAATTTTGGAAATAATGTAATTAAAATATGGCAGCATTCCTTTAAGGTAATAACAGTTTAGGTAGAAAACTACTTTGCTGAGTAGCACAGTTACTACTCAAGAGCTAATGAATAATCCAAGCCTCATTTTGGACCATTTTTTTTCACATCTGGGCCCTGAAGACGTTTATTTTCCTTCCAGTAAAACCTTGTAGGTGTATTGATTAATGAGCCATGGGGCCATTGACTGGGGCTTTTTTTGGGGGGGGATCACTAAAACTTAGATATCACCTTTTCTAGACATTGCTATCATGTTTCATGTGGCACTAGATGCTCACAACTTTGCTTAGCAAAGACCTAGCAACCTCCCAAAGAAATTATAGTTTGAGGCCTAAATAATCTGCTGTGGCTACCTATATACAGACACAAGTAAATGCACTTTGTATAGGGCTCTTCCACAGGGGAACGGTGGAACAGCACTTTTCAGCCATGTACTCTATAGTAACCTGTAAGTTTTAGTGCCTGCAAAGTCACTAGAGCAAGTCTTACATTTATACACCTTGCTTCACCACTGATGGACCCCATTTCTATGGGATGTAGGAAGTGTTTACCCACCCACATATTCCCTGTGGCTTTCTTTGGCACAGTTTTTTCCACTGGTACTAATGCCTTCTGTTTCATGTGTACTCAGAGGGGTGGCAGGAGGCAGGTTTCAGAAGGCGAAACCAAAAAGGCTGCTGCAAACCATCATAAAATAATATGCAATCATAGCGGGGTGGGTGCTTTGCAGAAGAGATGGACTTCCTGGAATAATATAAATTATTATAGATGGAGTAACATTATTTCCTAGATTGGGGTGGCCAGCCTGTAACATGTGTGCCACAAGTGGCATGAGCAGCCTGTGTGTTGCACACTGCAGATCAAGAGGGAGCACAGGGCAGGGAGCAGAAAGCAGAGGACGGGGCTTGGCTTAATTTGTGGCATGCCAGCCAAGAAGATTGGCCCCACTGTCTTAGATGAATATTCTCTAACACTTCCCAGTATAAAAATTCTGTACTCCATGATTTTGAAAAGCTGTAGGACCTCCATGGTTTGTAGTAAGTCTATGAAATGTAGCAGGATAGTGACCTTAAGAACAAGGAGGTGCCTTTCCCCCATGCTATTAAATCTATTCTGATTTGTTCAGCTTACACCTGGTCAATTTGCTTTGGTTTTCCACAGAGAGTTGAACCTCCAGCAAAACAGCTTCTTCTCTATCCTATTGCTGCTTCCCTACAGTAAACCACAGATGTTTGTGTAGCATCCCAATGAGCTTGGTTAAAAATGTCAGTTAATACAAGCTAACTGGCAGTCACTTAACCTGAGCTACAATGTGGCTACCATTCCAGTCTAGCTGTACTGTATGCAGGAATGGACAGCCATCTGACTGAAGGTAAGTGCATTGGGCTCAGAAGTGGGGGGGGAAATAATTTTAACCACTCTTCTTATAACTCAGTGGTTTTCAACTTTTTTAGACTTAAGGCACTTGAGAGACTTGAGGAAAGTGCCAGCTCTTACTTTTCACTTGTTTTTTGACTACAGAAAAGTAGAGCAATTCTTCTGTTGCAAAGAACTCAGAAAGACCTCAAGAGGTCACCATGTTTTTGACACTGTATAGATTCCTCTGTGAAATCACTGGATTTATCTCATGAATCATGTTTGCACACCTAACAGTGTTAACATTATGACACCCTGGTTGAGAACTAACTACTGCTAATAGTCCTGTGTACTTTATAGCCCAATCTGACTGTGAGGCTGCACAGGACAGGGGAACCTGGATTTCTAATGTGTTAGACCTCAGTTCTATCTACTCGGTCACAATGGATGTTTATACACCTGCTCTGGGAGTGGGCTTTCGTTAAAGCTCCCTCTCCACCATTTTTCAGCACAGGGAGGCTGGTACATGTGACATTGGAGTCTGCTGGAGCATGGTAATTACTAGGGGTGTGCAAAGCAGACCCTGTTCGATTAAGATTTGGCCCAAACCAGGGAGAGTCATTTGATTAGTTGATTTGGATCACTGTTCTTGATTTGATTCAGCCAAATTTGAATATGAAGATTTGATGCTGATTCAGAGAATCAGTGATTCGGACATAGACACAGCTTTAAAAGTTTTTTCTGCATACCTTGATGTACCAGCATGGCTTGTGAATGCTGCGATGCTGGGGAACATAAAGCATCCCACAGGAGTGCAGGGGGGCCCTCCACATGCTCAGCAGCGAACCTGGAAGTGGACTGGAAGTGCTTCTGGTCCACTTCTGGGTCTGCTGCTGAGTGCACTGGGGAGCCCCCCATACTTCTGTGGGACACTCCATGCACTCCAGCATTGCAGCACTCATGAGCTCCTGCTACCTAGAGGTATGTAGAAAAAACATTTAAAGCTGTTTCTATGACTGAGTCTCCAAATCTCTCTGAATATATTCTCCTCCTTGATTCAGATTTGGAGATTCGGCCACCGAATTGGGTTGAATCTCCACCAAATTGAATCAGGGACTGAAGCTTCACACAGCCCTAGTAATTACCATGCTCCAGTAGTCTGCTCCACGTTGCTGTAATTACAGCACATCACAGCAGCCTCACTGCACATGTATAGCCTAGGGCTGTGCGAAGCTTTGATTACTGATTTGATTCAGAGGAGATTCAGCCTGATTCAACAGATGAATCTCCAAATCTGAATCAAATCAGGAGACCCATTAATCTCTCCAAATCTCATTGGAAGCCTCAATTCCTTATGCCTCCAATTTGATTGGTCCACTTGAGGAATCGAGGCTTCCAAGTTGATTGGTCCACTTAGCAGGTGGCTCAATTCCTCAAGATATCTATGAAGAAGTGCCTTAAGCCTCCAACTTGATTGGGAAAGATTCGGAGGGTTCGACAGTTCAGCCATAGACACAGCTTTATATGTTTTTTTTCTACATACCTTGAGGTACCAGGCATGGCTTGTGAATGCTGCGATGCTGGGGCAGATGGAACGTCCCGTGGGAGTGCGGGGAGGGGGTCCCCGTGCACGCTCAGTGGCAGACCTGGAAGTGGACCAGAAGTACTTCTGGTCCTCTTCCAGGTCTGCCACTGAGCATGTGGGGGACCTCCCCACACTCCCGTGGGATGCTCCATCCACCCCAGCATCGCAGCATTCACAAGCCATGCCTGGTACCTCAAGGTATGTAGAAAAAACATATAAAGCTGTGTCTATGGCTGAATTGCTGATTCTTCGAACCAGAATCAAATCTTCAGATTCCAGTTTGGCCAGATTGAATCGGGACAGTGATCGAATCAGCAAATCAAATCACTGTCCCCCAAATTGGGCCAAATCTGAATCTGAATTGAATACTGCCCGCTTCGTACACCCCTAGTATAGGCCCCAATGCCTTGCAGACAGTCTTCCAAATCTACTTTTGTTGTGTTAGCAATAAGATGGGAAGTATGCATGAATATGCAGTCTATTGTTACAGTAGTTTGGGTTTCTTTTAGTGGGTAGTCTGCAGAAGGTAACAGCCATTTGCTGCTTTCAACTAAGGGAGTTAATCTTTTAACTCAGACGTAAGAAGTCTGCAATGCAGTGTGCTTTGCTCAAACCTTGCTGCTGAAGAAGGGGGATTAGATAGTGAGCATCACTGTACATTCTGGTTTTTTTTCTGCAAAAAGAAAAAAAAGCTGAATATCAGTAAAAAAAAACAAACCAGGCAATCCCAGAATTAAGGTTTTCCATGTACTTTAATTCAGTCTTCTTGTGTGTGCACAATAGGATACAGTCCACAAACTCTGTGAGAATATTGCAAAAATCACTAAGTACATCTGCCCTTTTTGAAAGGTTCCTTGGAACAGTTCACCTCATCTGCTGGAAATATGGGAAAGGCTGCCACCTTGTGGAAGATACCATGTTCTAAGATGAATAAGTCACTTGAGCTTTTTTTATGTAACACAATTGCCATAGAGTATGGTATGACAGAAGTTCCAAATAAAAGGTAATATCCAGTAAGTACTCACGTCAAGCAACAAGCAAATGTCTGCTCTATGAACAACAGGCGTCAGAAAAGCAACCAAACATAATGGGATATATAAAAAATGAGGTAGAAATGTGTTAAATTATTATATTCAAAGAGAATATGATGCTATTATCAGAATCAGTGATAACCACCCACTTGGAGTACTGTCATTTGTAATTGCCTCAGCTCAAGAGGAATATGGCAACAATAAAAAGGATTCTGTCGGTGCTCAGAGTCATATCAAGACTTAAGAGCCATTTTGAATTCATGTGATCATTCACAAGAACTTCTTGCACTACCAATCAGCTCTGCTTCCAGAAATTAGTGAACAGAAGTTATAGTCCCTCTCCTGGTACATGGCATGCCTTCCTCTAGCACTGAAAGTCTGTTCAGTGATGCAGTGACTTCTGTACCTTCCTAAACAGCTGCACTGTTTTTCAAGTCAGATGGAGCCATTCAGAGTGGACCTTGATATATTCATGAGCAGGACTATATGACAAGGTCTTCTGTAATAGCAGGGGAATAGATTCAGTGACCCAAGAAATTCCTTCTAGTCTTATGTCCTGAAACACAACCTGTTCCTTCATGCCCAGTACAGGAACAAGGAATTTCTCATGGGGAAAAGACAGAAGGAATGATGTTCTTGTGTTTAAGGTACTGAACTGAGAGTTGGGTATTAATCCCTGCTCTGCCACTGAATCCCTGTGCAGGGGCTGAGGACAAAGATAACAGAAGCTGCATTGCCAACCCAGCCGCCACTGCTAGCAGCTCAGGCACTGCTGCTGCCCTGTGTACCACTGTGCCCAGTTACACCTCTGCTTAATTGCTGGACTTTGATGTCAGAGTTTGGGGGGTAGATTGTGTTTTCACATGGCATTCCCAGATTCAACAAAGTGGCTAAATAGATATAGCTTTAATCTCTTTGTGCCTCAGCTCCCTTTGCTAACTAGGGATAATACCAGAAAGATGGTCCTAGCTGGACCCTCACAGGCTGGAACTCTGTGAGCCTGCAAAATGAGAAAATCCAGGTTTTACCATGTTTTATCTTGGGGAACAGAAAACCTAGATCCCTGATCATCTGTCTAAAATACTTTGAGGCTACCTGAGTTTATACCATTTGAAATCAGCAGAGAGTTAGCAGAATACCACCATATACACAGCCCTTCCTCACCCAATCAGAGAGGACAGGGCAGGAGCCACACCACTTAACACCAAGAGAGAATCCCTGTACTGTGGGAATACTCAGCTGGGCCAATTGCACCCCTTTCTGCCCCTGAGTGATACAAATTGACTGAAGTAGAAACTATTTACTTGCCCATGAGGATTTGCACACCTGGGTACACCAGTAATGAGGCCCTTGCTGTGTCCCACATTTTTTCACTGTGCCCCAAGTAACACATTCTCTCACCAAAGCATCATGAGTGCTTCACGGTACTTGGTGTACTTGAAGAGGGGAACCAGAGCTGATTTCCACTACCTTTCCTCACACATCCCACCCTAGAACTGAGGGCAGCACTTTGATTCCTCAGATGCAAGTTGGGTGGCGTGCGTGCTGGTCCTGACAAATGCTAGGAGCAGCTGGAGCATAGCCAGCCATGTAAACATCACAACCTCTGCAACACTATACAAAAACACTCTCATGCAGCCCTTTCAGGGCACATTACTTGCCTTTTGAGTGACCAGGGTGATGAAAAGAGATAGAGCAGGGCCCCAGGAGCTGGCCCCAATATGAATCATCAGCTAAGGGCATCTGTTTAATAACTGATGCACCTGCAGGTAGATAGCTTTTATCTAGTAGGTTTACATTGGTTCTAAGAGTTAGGATCTTGTATCTCTAATTCTGGTTTCTATATATGTTCTAGTACATGCAGAATGGAACTGGTCAATGAAATAATGCAAAATATAAATATGACCAACTTTTAAAATGTTGCTGTTGCAGGACACTAGGGTGCCCTGCTCCTCTAAAATGCTGAAACTGCTAGGGGAAGAGCCCTAGCAGTGAGGTAGAAGCCCCAGCTGTTGGTTATCAGGGGAGCCAGAACCAGTTAGTGGCACACACCTATCAGCAGTCAGCTGACTGGAAGGGGCAGGGCCTAGCTCATATATAAACCCCAGGGCTGAGGCCTGTCAGCAGCCAAGTGGGAAAGGAGCTCTCCCAGAGCAAGAAAAGGGGAGAGGCCTGATGGCACGAGCAGCTCTTGATACTGTTATGGGGCAGAGTATTCCCTGGTAGGGTTTGAATGATGTTATAGCTGGGTGGCTTGAATTTATGTTACAGCCCAGGGCCTTGTGTTTTGTTTATTGTTGTATAACACTGGTGGTTTGGGTGAGGCTATTAGGGGAAGGAAGAAGCCTCATAGGGGACCCACAGCAGCGTGGGGACCTCAGCACCAGAGAGGGCTCAGCATTTGGGGGTGCACCGACCCCAGCGCCAGAGAGGGTGCAGTACTTTGCAGGGCTGCGGAGAGCCTGAGCGCCAGTTAAGGCGCCAAGTGAGACGGGGCCATGGAGGGTCCAAGGAGGACCAGGGGGCCAAATTACAACAAGGCCCAGACCAAACAACGTCTGTACCATCTGCGAGGCTTGGGGCATGGTAAAGGGGTGGTTGGAGCCACGCATAGCCAATAAGGCTAGGGTGCCCTGAAACACCCACTGTAAACGGGATCCATAAGGAGTCCGGGAGCCCATGGGGTTAGAGAGAGTACAGCAAACTGTGTCCAAGAGGATGTAAAGGCAGCCTCCCTACTATATAGTTACCATCAAAGATGTGGTGGGCGAGAATCGAGGGTGCCCATTGGGCCAACTTGGCACGGTAAGGGGGCCTTGGGGAGATCACGGCCATCCTGCAGGACCCCATTCCATAACGATTGCAAACTAGGTATTAATGAGACTAAGTGTGCTTGGCATGTTCAGGACATCTGAAGCCCCTATATAACACTGATAATAAGAGTGTTTGTATGTAATGAAACATAATTAGAATAGCTCTTTTACACAAAGCAGTGTATTTCTACTCTTATCTTCATTTCCTTCTTATGGAACAAATTGAGCATTTTAAAATTGAGCTTGTAATCTATGAATTCACCCACCTGCTAGAACTACACCAACCCACACCAAAACAACTAGCTGCTCCTCCGCATATTACAATTAGAGGACAATCCTTAGAGAATGTTGAACATTTCCCCCACCTGGATAGCTCCCTGTCCCAAAAATTAAACATAGACTACATTATTTAATACTGGATAAAATCTGCCAGAGTTGCCTTTGAGCATGCTCAAAATCATGACTTTCTTGATTACATGATCAACACCCAAACCAAAGTTCTAAGCTAGCAAGATGTTGCCATTCCTACCCTGTTGTATGGAGTGAAATTGCACAATGGTTCAGAAACAACTGAAAGCTTTGGGACATTACCATCATCAATATAATCAGAAAATCCTCCATATCAACTGGGAGGACAGAAGAACAAAAGCCAGCATTCTGGCTCAAGCAAATGCCACCAGCATGGACACCATATTTCTAAGACTCTAGCTCCGTTGGATGGGATGTGTCATAAGGATCACTCCCAAAACAGGTCCCATACTCCCAACTCACCAATAGTCACTGCTCAAGAGGTAGGGAAAAAGAAGAGTTTCAAGGGCACCTTGAAGGCCAATCTGAAGAAATGATGTTAACATCAACACTTGGGAGACTCAAGCACTGCATTGTCCCCAGTTATGCCTCGATGTAAAAGGCATCAATCATTTCAAGCAAACTCGCCTCACTATGGAGGCAGATAGATGAGAGAGACAAAGGGAAAGAGTGGTAACCTGACATCACCAGGATCTACTCTTTCTCCTGGAACTATTTGCCATGTTGAACATGGAGATCTCAAATAAGACTCCTCAGTTGCCTACGGACATGATGATTTCCTTGTTTCCTGGAAGACTGTCATCCTCATTGTAACAGGGTGAAGATGAACCCTGTTCCTAAGGGGAGGTTGAAGGGGCTTGGCAGATGAGCAGTAAAGAGAACACAGGTCAAAGACGGGGTAAGGGCAATTACTCACAGGGTTCAGCTGAGGTGGTAGCACACCGGGAAATTGTTAGAACTTCATGATCGACCTGGCGACTGGCAACGAATAAAAGGACTAGGAGGAGAGCAGTTCCCTGCCCCCTGGGGCACCACAAGAGATAGAGAGGAACAGCAAGGGAAGCCAGTGCAGAGAAAAGAGATGGCAGAGAAATTGCCAAATGGAGAAACACCAGAGTCGGGCTCAGTCAGTAAGGAAATAACCACAGTGAGACCCACTCATAAAGAGGTGAGGAGACAAGAGGTACTTACCTTTGTAGAGGCCACCAGTTGGGATGATTCGCGGAGGAGGGATGTCAGGACAACCAGTGGGCAACAGAATGTTATTAAGGGACTGACCTAAAGGCAGGGAGCATAGGGGAATGGGGAGGGAGCATGGACATTGGCCAGTCAGTTATCTAGCTGCTGCTGAAGATTTATGGAGAGCACCACAATATACCAATTTACTTTTACTTTCTGTGTGGGGTGATTAACTAATCCGCATCTCATTGGGGAATTTATTTTCTCATTTTTCCATCAAATCAAGGCATGGCAGGTAAGTCCCCAGGGAGAAAATTCATTAATCACTCGGAACCCTGCCACACTCATATCAAGGGACTGCCCCCCACTGCCAATACTGGATCAATAATAAAATGATTGTGTCCGATGAAAATCATTTGGGGTTTACTTCAGCAGTTCATCCTGCATCCTTATAAACCTGCCAGTGACATCAGAGACATTATAATTACCTAAACATGGAATACCTGTGTTTTTTTGCATGGCATGCCATAAGCAGAAAACATGTATTTAATGGCCTTTGATGCTTACTGTTAATTTCTAAATTACAGTCGGGTTTTCTTTTTATTTTAGGCTTGTTTTATTTCTGAATATTTTGTGGGAAATGTGGAAGTGGTTTAATGCTGTTTTAACTCAGAGTTGGATAAGTTTTCCTCTTGGGGGAAGAATACAAGACAGCATTTCAGGGGCAGAAACAAGTCTGTAACACAATTCTTTACATCTGAATGAAAGGCCAGAGAACTATTTACTGTCAGGGCCATTCCCTACCATCTCCACTGTCTGCACTGGACCATTGTTATTTTACAAGACTTTTTCCTTGCAATATTTATTCACATATTTCACCTTCAGGATGGGAATTCAGCACAGGGCTAGTTTAAAAAAAAGTCTTAGAACCTCTCAATAATTAATCAAATTTTTTAATAGAGCAATAAAACTAAAAATGTTTCCAACCCACTGCAGTTCATCAAATTAATTACAAAACATTTACCTCTCTCCTAGCCATTCTTTTGCTGTTTGCTTCCCTGGCAGTTCCCCTCTGTGCCCTTACATCACCAGGATCTACCCCGACCAGCCACTCTGGTGACTGGGAGTGGGTAGAGGATTAGGATCTAGTGGAGGCTTCAGTTTAGCCTTGATTAGTCCAGGTGATCACCTACAGGGCAGCAGGCTAGGATTAGTGACTCTGTTGGCCATGCCAAGGCCCCAGGTGTGAAGCCACAACCTGACATTCTGCCCAACTCAGGGGTCTCCCATGGACACTAAGGCATGTTGCATACTCCTCACCTTCTTCTTCTCTTATCAATTCAGTCTTTGCTCTTTGATAGCAAGAATTTGTCCTTGGACCCATATTGTTCAACATCTTCATTAATGATGTGGACATTGGAGTCAGGAGCGGTCTGGCCAAGTTCGCCGATGACACCAAACTTTGGGGCAAAGCATCCATGCCAGAAGACAGACGGGTGATCCAGGCTGACCTGGACAGGCTCAGCAAATGGGCGCACAAGAACCTGATGATGTTTAACACCAAAAAATGCAAGGTTCTCCACCTTGGGGGAAAAAACCCTGCAGCATCCTTATAGGCTCGGCAGTGCTACGCTGGCTAGCACTACGGAAGAAAGAGACTCGGGGGTCATCATTGACCACAAGATGAACATAAGCCTGCAATGTGATGCTGCGGCTTATAAAGTGACCAAAATGCTGGCTTGCATCCATAGATGCTTCTCAAGCAAATCCCAGGATGTCCTTCTCCCACTGTACTCGGCCTTGGTGAGGCCGCAGCTGGAGTACTGCGTCCAGTTTTGGGCCCCACAATTCAAAAAGGATGTGGAGAAGCTTGAGAGAGTCCAGAGAAAAGCCACGCGCCTGAACAGGGGTCAGAAAAGCAGACCTGATGATGACAGGCTGAGAGCCATGGGGCTCTTTAGCCTGGAAAAGCACAGGCTCAGGGGTGATCTGACGGCCACCTGTAAGTTTATTAGAAGTGAGCACCAGTATCTGGGGAAACGTTTGTTCACCAGAGCACCCCAGGAATGACGAGGTCAAATGGTCATAAACTACTGCGAGACCATTTCAGGCTGGACATAAGGAAGAATTTCTTCACTGTCCAAGCCCCCAAGGTCTGGAGCAGCCTGCCATCAGAGGTGGTTCAGGCACCTACATTGAACACCTTCAAGAGTAAATTGGATGCTTACCTTGCTGGGATCCTATGATCCCAGCTGACTTCCTGCCCTTTGGGTGGGAGGCTGGACTCGATGACCTTCCAAGGTCCCTTCCAGCCCCAATATCTATGAAATCATTGGATTGGCAGGAGATCTCAGGTGGGTCTGTTGTACAGGGTCTGCTCTGGACCCAGTGAAGTTTAACATTGTTATCAATGACTTTGATGTGGGAAGAGAGAGAATACTGCTCAAATGTTGAGACAAAACCAAACCAGATGGAGTTGCAAATACTTTGTAGAACAAAATTAATGTATAAAGTGATCTTTGTGAGTTGGAGAACTGGCTCTAGGCAGCAAAATAAAATTGAGTATAGACAAATGAGGTAAGTATCACTCTGAGCACTTAAGGAATGCCCCACACAAAAAGACAAGTTGCTTTCTTCTCCTCCTTCTCCTATGCCTCCTCTCCTCCTTCCCTTATCAGCTGAGTTCTTGGCATCTGTCATTCTTAACATCTGTCAGCCACAGATGTGAGCTGGGAGGAACAGAAAAGAAAATCCAAATGGACAGGTACAAATGGGGTGGAGGGAGGGGGAACCTTTGACAGTAGCCCTGCTGAGAAAATTCTGGGGATTATAATGGGTCATAAAATCAATGCAAGCCAGAAACCTGATGCCATTGCAAAGAAAGCCAATGCAATTTTAGCCTGCATTAAGAGAAGCATTATACGACAAATATGGGAAGTGATGGTGCCACTGTACTCCACGCTAATTAGGCCTCAGCTAGAGCACTGTGTCCTTATTTGAGCACTTCATTTTAAGGAGGTTGTATTGAAACTGGAGAGGAATCTAGGTGTGAGTGAAGAAGGTGATAAAAAGGTTGGAATGCAAGTGTATGG
Source organism: Crocodylus siamensis (assembly GCF_052110815.1). Lineage (NCBI taxonomy): Eukaryota > Metazoa > Chordata > Crocodylia > Crocodylidae > Crocodylus > Crocodylus siamensis. The sequence goes on along the minus strand of NC_143395.1, from coordinate 259,502,023 downwards.
AGAAGCTACATAGAATAAGTTTGGAGAAAGGGAGATTATTGGGAAATATGACAGCAATTTCCACATATTTGGAAGACTGAGTAATTGGGTTAAGGGATTCCACTGCAGAGATGTTGGGTAGACCTCTGGGAGTTGGCTCTTTAAAAGACTGAGAGTCACTTACTCTGGGTCCACCCACCCAGAGCTATATATATAAAAGGTGAGGCAGGGAAAGCAAATATGTTAGACCCAGGTCTGTGAAGAGACAGAGTTCCAGAAATTTGGTATGGGGCAGCCCCCAGTGGCAGGGCAGTAGGCTGGGTAGGTTGCAGGGTGCTTGCCAGGGAGACCTGCAGAGTGGAGCAGAGGGCTGGAGAGACCTAAGGAGTGGGATGACCATGGTAGTGTAGTGAGCATTTAGCTTGGTGATATGTGCCCCCAGGAGAAGGGACTCGTCAGTGACGCTGCTCAGGGCAGAGACTGTTGGACATTGCTACCCTGAACAGATTGCACAAAGGACATTGTGGAATGAGGCCTCTGAACTTGTCTACCATAAAGAAGATAGGGAAAAAATGTTCTCCCCTGCATAGAAGGCAGGACATGCGCCCAATGGGTTTAAGTTGCAGCAAAGCAGACTTATATTAAATTTTGGGATAAGCTTCTTAAATGCAAGAACTTCAGGACAAATGAACACACTGTCCAGGGAAGATGAAAGGTATTTTTCATTGGAGGTTTCTAGGAAGAGGCTGGTTGGGCATTACCTGGGTTTAGGAACTGTGCATCCTGCACCTATGAAAGGGAATTGGCTGCAGTCAGAGGCAGGCAGGCAGGGAGTACATGAGTGCTAGGACCCAGTAGCTACGGGCATTTTTCCCAGTGGCAGCACAGGGAAAGTGACTGATGGTGGAGCCCCCAGCACCAAATGTTGCTGAAGCCTCATGTTCATAGACTAGATTAAATGGTTTTGCAGACTTAATTTGGCTCACAGGCCATAGGTTATGGATTCCTGAAATAAAAATCTCTTCCTAATCTGGGGTTCTCTGAGAAGAACTTTAAGCCTATATTGTCTTCAAACAAGATGCAAAAAAAAAAAAAAGATAATTTATCATGTGATTGATCCAGTGAGATGGTGAACAAACTTAATGCCCTCCAAGTTCAGTGGGAGTAGAAGGTTCTCAGTACCTTATAGATATGAGGCATAAAGCAAACGTGTCTCTGATGGTACTTCATTTACTTATCTTCGTTACTATCACAGTACTACAACAACTGGCCCCAAGTGATATCAGTCGCTCAGTGTGCCCAAGGTCATATGATGGCACTTGAGTAACAGCTAACGTCCTCTTTCATCCCACACTCCACCCCTGCTTTTGGGACTAGGCATGACTGGAGAAATGCACCTCTTTAAATAGGACTATGGTTATGCGGTTATGCTGCATTAAAGGGTTAATCCCAGTTGGTATCAGGCACATCATAGTTGTTTTGTTGCCAGGTGAACCCCAATACAGAGGAGGTTCCCGATGGGCATTTCTTGTTAGCAAAACCTGATTTTCAGCTAACACTCTGCTTGAAATGGTTCCCCCATTTTGGGTACAGAGAAGTGATCACTCCTGAAAGCCATGCACTTGGTTTGTTCTTCAGTCTACTTCACATTATATAAAATCTTGAAATCTTTCAGCAAAAATATATGGGTGTTAAAACTTGAATTTAACCCTGTAGACTCTGGATGCAGCTACACATGCAATTGATGTGCATGAATAAAACTCCAGAGTTTATTACTCTGGAGTTTATTCGTGTGCAGCCCATTGAACCTGTTTGGAGCAGCCCTGGCTGGCAGCAGCCCATGGCTGCTCCAACAGGGCTCAATGTGCTGCGGAGGAGCTGGCTGAGGCATGAGGGTGCTTCATTGCAGGGATTCTTTCTTCAATGCAGTCTGTAGAGATACGTGTATACTGGTATGAGAATTTCTGATAACCTAAGTGCTGAAGAGTGTAAAGGGGCAGTACCTATATTTACCCTGAGAGATCTTTGGTCATGAACAAGGAATAGTATCCTCTCTTCTTTGGTATTATATGTTCAGGGTCTACCTTGCCCCTTTGTAAAAGCAACTGACTTAGGAAACGGCATTTTAATAAGGAAAAATGGGAGATCAAAAGAACTCACAGGTATGGCTAGCATTTTAGCCCTCTGGACAGAGATGCTATCAAGAGGTGATAGGAGAGGGAGAGTGCCAAGTGCCAGAGAATGGGGGGAGGCAGGAGGAGGGAATGGCTAGCTGCAGCTGCCACAGTGCAGGTTTCCTGCATATTTGCCCAGTTGCTGCTGCCACTTGAGTTCCCTGGGGACTGCCATTCTGGTGCCACCTCTAAATTGGCACCTGGGGCTAGAACCCTGCTTGCCCACCTCTTGTTCAGCTACTGAAAGACTTGGTATCTTATTGGTATTTGTTTCTGCATGTTCTGTGCAGAGAAACATGCACTCCACTTTTAGCTTCAAAGAGCATGGAAGGAAATGAAGAAAGCAGCTGGTATTTTGCTTCTTATTTATATTCTTTATTGACTGCCATTGACTGAGTGCTTGTATTGAATGCCAGGTATCAGCAGAACAGGTGGGACTACATTAGAGTTACAGCAAGATTTATGAAAAATGGTGTGAGACATGGAGGCTGGGGAGAGCTTGGTGGGATTTTGAAGCCTCAGCATAGCGATGGACCCCATGAAGGATCTAGAAAGACAGTGGAACAGCGTGCTTATCCTTGCATCAGTTGTCACTGGGGGAAGATGACACGAGTGGCATAAACAGATACACTTAAAAACTTTACTGAAAAATTGTTGCAGCTGCTGCATGTGACATGTCAGTGGTTCTCCTGTTGCTTCAAGGAATTCATTGTACATTCATTTCAGGTGCACAGTGTCTCAGGCTCTTTTTAAGGCAATTAGCTTAATTCTCACTTAGAACAGAGCAAGGCTGCAGGGCTTTCTCCTGCTTGAGCCTAATATTAAAAATCAGTATATCAGGTGTTGGTGTTGTGCACTCCTCAATATCTGGTAGATGTTACCTTGTACACCACAATATATGACTGTTTCAGCAAAGACGCCAGCTTGGCAGCATCCTTGTATCATGTCATCCTGACAGCACAGTTTGTTTAGGTTTAAGCTTCAAAGACCACTAGCTGCTCACCCAGCCTCTCATTCCATCCAAGGGGGAAAAAGTGAAAAGAAAAAGTAAACCCTTCTAGAATGCACTGATAGCTATGCAATGGCTCTGTGAATGAGGCCTGTGAATTGTGACAGCCTGGATGCTTCAGTAGCAGGTTGAGCTTAGGAAGAAGGAGCCGAGGTGGGCTTCTCCTCACGGGCTACAGGAATGGGTCTGTCGCTGTGAATGGTATCGACATTAGACTGGACCTTGGGACCAGAGAAGGTCAACATGCCATCAGCAGACAGGACACAGGTGATGGAAGACTGGTCCACGCTGGAAGGCAGGCGGTACCTGCGGTGGAATTCGCGGGAGATGTAGCCATGGTCATCCTGGTAAGAGACAGGAGAAAAAGAGATGGTTCTGTCAGAAATATTGTGTTACCCCACTTGTTAGTCATCCTTCACCTCTCTTGGCCCTCTGCACTGCCAGGGTGTGACTCCATATTCCAACCACTTCTTTCAAATCCAGATTTGACTTATAATGAGATCATTACTTCAGACAAGACTATGAAAGTTCGTACATTATAATCTGCATTCCGCTCTACTAGGAAACAAAATCTGTCCTGCCTGATATCCTGTGCAGCTTTACTGAAGTCCCCAAGGCATCCCCAAGAGTCCAAGGTGACTTTTGGCCTTACTACAAAATAGATCTCTCTCTGTGCTGGACACCTGTGGCTGCCCTCCATTTCAGAGGGAGCCATAGGTGCTTGGCACCTCTGGAGAGCAAATGTCCTGCTGATGCTGTTGGCTGAAAAAAGAAATCTTTTTAAAAAATGACAGATAATAAAGGTGATTCTTCCCCTCTGTCTTAATAGCAGCCTCAGAAAAATACATAGAAAAAAAATCAATGCTGATAACAAATTTTGTTTTCCCAGAAAGGATCTTTATTGAATGAAAAGTTAGACCCTCTGCTAGGAATATTTATACTTCAAATTTATACTTCTGGAAATTCCCATGTCATGCATATGTTAAGTTTCCAAGCCTCAGGCCCTTACTGGGTTTTTGTTTTGTTTTTGTCTTCTCATCTAACTCAGCATATGAAAATTTTGCGTTCATTAGTGATCCTGGCTTATGCAAACCCAGCCATTCTTTGGCAACTTCAAATAACATTCTTTTTCTAGTCAGACATCAATAATGCGCGTTGTTCTTTGTCATCTGATCATCTGACTGCACTGGAAGATGACAATTTAAAATGAATAAAGAGAACTGGATTATCTTCTTATCAAAAAACAAGTTTCATCTTCACCAGACTCAGGCATGTACATTTAGTTTGGTTGCTCTAATATCTGAAAAATAATGGTGTGGGAAGAAACTAAGAAAACCTATCATCTTCCATTTTTTCCCTAAAACACTATTTTCAACTGAGGAATATTTTAAAATAGAAAAGAAACAGAGCAGAAATATTGCCCTCCCCCAGCTGAATTTTTTCTGCTTACCTGTCTTTCATTGTGCTTGCCATGGACTTCAACAAAGTCATCAATAACCTTCACGCTTAAATCTTCAGGCGAGAAATGTTTTACATCCAGCATGATTGTAAACTTGTCCCGGTCAGATCTCACCTGAAATTAAAATTGTAGAGTAAATTTTTAAAATCCATGTTAAAAATCGTGTTGATACAAATACTGTGACAAAATAGTTCTCAGACTCTCGCTCTGTGACTGATTTGAGAAGGCTATAGAAGGGTCATAGAACTAACACAAAGTCCACTGAAGTAATCAGGATTCTTCATTAACTTTAATAAGCTTTGGATGAGGCTCTGTGATTGGGAGACTAGAGTAAAATTCCAAGTCACTTCTATTGTTTCTTGTGTCTGCATCACTTCCTTGCTCTATTTTTTATCGGTGTACCTTTATTTTTCTCAGGATAGGTTTATTGGCTCCTAGGTTCGTGTTCAGAAGCTAGAGGTCAAATTATATCAGTTTATTGTTTCATATTATAAGGCATTTTGTGAATCCATCACTTTTTCTACTGGGCTTCTGGTAGCGTTTGGAGGAAACTTTGAAAAGTCTGGAGGAATAGGAAAAGCACGCGTATCTACATTCACTGACACTTCTGATCTGATGGTTTTGAATAAAGCTCAAAGTATAAAAAGAAAGCACGGCTTTTTTTTTCCCAATTTGTATTCAGGCTTTTGTGAATTGTTCTTGGGATTTCTAGTGTAGGACTCCAAAGAATACAGAATGCATGAAAGGGGGAGGGAGAGCCAGAATATTCCTACTCAAGCTTGTATTTACACTGAGCTCAGTTACAAAAAAAACCTGTTATAGAAGCAGTAAGTTTTTTCTTTTCTTCCCACCCTTAGTGAATACAGGACTGAAGCAATTCTTTGACGTTATTGTAAAAATGCTATAGGCAAAGCCTTTCTTTTTCTAGATGGTAACAAGAAAGATTTCTCCTGCGCTACAAATGACCTCTTGATTTTCATTGAGTCAAAAGGTTTTCCTACACCCACTCGCATCACAGTCTTAAAATTTCAGCTTATAAACATACTTTCACAGAATCATGGAAAGTAGCAGGAGGCATGTTACTCTCCATGAACTGATAGCAGTAAAGATATTCAGTAAAGAAGTCTTACCTCAGAAATGCCTGAGTCCAAAACACTGCGGAAGAGTGAGTGCCTGTAGTAAGGGCTGATGGTGGAGGACAACAAAGGCAGGAGTTCATAATCAAAAAGACCCTCCCCGAAAAACTGGTCAAACAAACGGCTTGGAATCAGGGGTCCAAGAGCACGTTTGAACCAGGGGTGCTGGATGGTAATGTCCATGTCTTCTACTGAAGTTTAATGGTAGGAGAGAAGACAGTGCAATCACTTAGAGGACAGTGATGTCTTTGCTGGACTGCACGCTGCTAACACAGAGAACCTCCCTCTATATATACCACCTTCACAGAATGAGGGCATTAGTGGGATTTCTCTGGAAAGACATGATCTCATGATGAAGGCAATTTGGTCAGCAGAAATGTAGAGGCTGACCTAGAAATGACAGTCTGGTTAGACTCAGTGCCAGATTACTGCCTGGCCAATATCTGCTGTACTGTTTGCTTCATTACATGGAGCAACTTCTAGCCAGATGGAAAAGAGGCGCCAAGCTTTACCATAAACAAGTCATTAAAATGAGACTCTTCCTGTGGGTTTCTTACAGAAATTTCTTGACGGGGTCTGTTTTGGGGATCTATACTACCATTCTCTGCCCCTTCCTTGTCACTTCATTGCTTTTCCTTCTGTCCCTGAAACTGGGAAAAAATGTCTTTGAAGTGATATGTTTCCCCCTCAGGCTAAAGTTGTTTGACTAAGGTTGAAAGGAATCATATTTCATGACAGGTTTTCACATGTCCTAAAATCTTCAGAAAGGAAGAGGTGCCCTAGGCTTCAGTGACAGTGTTAAGAAATACGTTCCAAATTCTGATGAAAGAAACACTGATGCATAATGTCACCACTGGCAATCCCTTGACTAGAGGATGATCTCTACCACAGTTCATTGATGGGTCTTGAGGTGACTTAAGAGTCCAATTTTTGAGCCACAACCCAGTCCATAGAAGTTGCAAGTCTTTCTGCAAGGGAAAGTAGGCTGCAGGCTGGGCTTCCTCTCCTTTTCCTTCCTCCACTCTCTCTTCTCTGCTTTGAGGAAGACACTTTACCTCAAAACCAGCTGCTGCTTGGTTGAGGTCATGGTACCATTGGGGTCAGTTAACAACCAGCTCCTCCCAGCTCTTGATGTCAGCAATTGTTTTGTTGAGCTATGCCTTCAATGCGTCCTTGTAGGACTTCCTCAGGCCACCACAAGATCTCAGGCCATTACTAAATTAGGAATAGAGTATTTGTTTTGGGAGCTGAGTTAGGCATCTGCACACAATGGTCCAGCAAAGTTGGTGCTCAAAAATCATCCACTCAATGCTGGTAGCATAGGCTTCAGCAAGGATCCTAGTGTTTGCGCAGCAATCTTACCACTTGATGTGGAGGATTTTCCAGAAACATAACTGATGATGTCTCTCCAGGCTCTTGAGATGGTGACAGTAGTCACCCATGTTTCACATCTGTAGATGAGAGTGGGGATAATGACTGAATAGTAGACCTGGATCTTGATGTCTTTCCAGAGGCTGTGATAAAAAAAGACATGCCAAAGCAATTTTCTAAAGGAGGCATTTTCACACCGGGTCCTGTGCTGGATCTCTTCATGAATGTTCACTCTCTGAGACATGGCTACTAAGGTAAGGGAAGTATCTAACTACCTCCAGGGTCTTTCCCTCAATGGTAATTTGTGGAGGTGGATCACATTCATGGCCCAGGGCAGGCTGATAGAGCATTTTAGTTTCCACAATGTTGAGAGGGAGGCCCAAAGGTCCAAAAAGATCTAGCACAGTCTAGAGGTTTTCCTCAGTGTGCTCAAGGATGGCACAGTCATCAGCATATTGAAGGTCAAGGATGGTTATTTTAAATACTTTAGTCTTTGAGCGAATATTCAATAGTCACTCCCAATTCCAGGGGGAAGGCAATCCTTAATGAGAACCAGGGTGACTGTCAAAAAAATGGAGAACAGAGATGGGGCAATGACACATCCTTGCTTGACCCCAGCTCAGATGACAATTCACTACATAAAACTGTCACAGTCATCAGTTGTAAAGATGCCTCAGGACCTTGATATACTTTTCAAAACATCCAAACCTGGCCAGTACTTTCCATAAGGCTTCACAACTGATGAAATCAAAGGCCTTAGTGAGGTCAGTGAAGGTCATATACAGGTCCTGGTAGTGTTCCTGATACTTTTCTGGGACCTGCCAAGCAAAAAAAATCATGTTAACTACCCCACAGGATGGCCTGAAACCATATTGAGATTCCAGTAGGATTTCCTCAGCAAGAGGTAGAAGACAGTTATGGAGGATGTAACATGCAGTCAGTGTAGTTCCCGCAATCAAAAAAGGTCAATCTTGGATGGTTTTGCCAGAAGAAAATCAAATTTTTTTTTATCCAGTTTGACAATTATCAGAAAAGACTTATTGAGAGCTTATTTTCTTTCATATCCAGGAGTTTGTGATAAATCCATTTCCTCATCCAGCTGATAGCATAAATCTCCCATACACGTGTACTTTTTCATGTATTTTCTTATTGGATGCTTTCTAATCCTTGTATATACCTCCTAACTTTTGACACAGTTGGTTGGGTTCATTTTGTATTTATTTTTCAGATGTTAGTATCAGTCAAAGCAAAGATTCCATGTTTATTAGTTAGTCCTACAGGGCAAAGTGGTTATATCATGATATCATCCGTGTGCTTCATCACACCAGCATTTTGTGATACAGCACCATCATACTGGGCCTCAAACTTCTCCCAAGAAAATCAGGAAAAATTCCAAGTCATGCCATTATGACAAAACAGGATTTGGAGCTATAAATCGTTCCCTGGAGTTAAGCTTCTAAACTTGATAGTCCTTTCTCACAAGTAACAGAGAGAAAACAAGACAGACTTCCATCCCCAGTATTTAGGCCTCCCTTGATAGTGCCCTGTGTTTAAACCACGTTGTCCCAAATCTATCTTTTGCGGGGGGGAAATGGATGAAAGGAAAAATGCATTTGTGACTCCAAAACCAGCTGCTTTCAAAATATTTTTTTTCTTTTCAAGAGATCTTTTAGGTTCAGGGTTAAGCAGCAGAGTTCCAATGCAATGACACGTGGAATTCCATTTCTCCCATCCTGGCTCAGATATATGCTAACCTATGTTTAATGAGGTGAAGAGTTACAAAGTGTGATGGAAGCTTGAACTCCAATGTAGAGCAAATGGGAAGATTTAGGAATCACTTGGACTGTGCTGTGTGAATGATTTGGTCTGCTGGTACAGTAGCAAGTAAAGAAGAGAAGTAAGAGATAATGTCTCAAGGCCCCTATACGTGCATTCTGGACTAAAGCCATGCATATTGTAATATGATCTCTGTAGTGCACTGGAAAAGTTCCCTTCATCTTTCAAATCCCTGGTTGGGATCAAACAAAATAGATGTATCTTTCAGGATTACCACAAGTAGCAGTGTGCTTTATAAGCTGACCCTTAGTTTTAAAGAGACTGCCAACAACCACAGAGGTACTCAGGAAAGCTGTTCATTCTTCATTTTTTCACTTCCCTGCAATAATTTCCCATATGCGAAAGCTACTCTTCTCACATGGCCAAGATCCTCCTGAGCCTGCAGAACAATAGAAATATAGGACTGAAAGGGACTTCAGGAAGGTACTTACTCCAAACCCCTACTCAAGGCAGGCTCATTCCTGTCTAAACCTTTACAGTGTTTATCTATCCTGCTCTTAGAAACTTCTAAGGATGAAGATCCCACAACTTCTGTGGCTAATCTATTCCAATGTTTATCCACCCTCATAGAAAGCTCTTCCATTCTAAATGTCCCTTGTTGCAACTTAAGATCATTGCTTCTTGTCCTGTCCCCTGCAGTCAGAGAGTAATCCATCACAATCCTTTTTATAACCAGCCTTCAGGAATTTGAGGTCTGTTGTCAACTGCCTCCTTCCCAGTCTTCTCTTCTTTAGACCAAATAATCCCATTTATTCCACCCTTTCCTCATAAATCACATTCCCCAGAACTCCAGTTGTTTTTTGTTGCTCTCTGTGGAGCTCAAATTTCTGTCCATCTTTCTTGAAGTGCGGTGTTTAAAACTGAACATTATACTCCTGGGGAAGCTTCACCAAATACTGAATGCAGTGGAAAAATCACTTCCCTTGACTTGTAAGTGGAAGACTTGTTAATACAACTCACTATGTTATTGGCCCTTTTTTTGCAACAAGAGCACACAGGATACTTTAACTGGCAATACTGCAGCCTAGCGATTCATTTCCCAATCTGTATTCGTGCATGAGACTGTTCCATCCTAAGTACAGGACCTGGCATTTGTCCTTAGTGAATTTCATTTGATTAATTCAAAGAAAGATTTGATTAAATCCTGAGATCCCTGTCCCTCTCTCAGCAGCACAGAAGAAGAAAGGGATCTCAGACTCATCGTGGACTCCAAGATGAACATGAGTCGTCAATGTCACGAGATCATCAGCAAAGCTAAACCGCACTTTATCATGCCTTTATGTGGCATTGGTCAGACCGCAGTTGGAGTACTGCATCCAGTTTTGGGTGCTGTACTTCAAGAAGGTTGTCGATAGATTCAAGAGGGTCCAGAGGAGGGCCACTCGTATGGGCTTACAGAAGGAGAGACTGAGGGACCTGGACCTCTTCAGCCTCTGCAAGAGAAGGCTGAGAGGTGATTTTGTGACCACCTACACATTTATTAGAGGGATACAGCAAGGGATCAGAGACACTCTGTTCACCAGCGTGCCTCTTGGGGTAACAAGGAACAATGGTCACAAACTGACAGAGAATAGATTTAGGCTAGATATCAGGAAAAACTTCTTCACGGTAAGGGTGGCCAAAATTTGGAATGGGCTTCCAAGGGAGGTGGTGCTGTCCCCTACCTTGGGGGTCTTTAGGAGAAGGCTGGATGGGCATCTGGCTGGGGTCATCTGACCACAGCACTCTTTCCTGCCTAGGCAGGGGGTCAGACTCGATGATCTGTTGAGGTCCCTTCCGACCCTACCAACTATGAATCTGTGAATTTTGGACTATTTTTCTGATCTATCAAGGTCATTCTGAAACTGAATCCTATTCTCCAGAGTCACTGCAGCTCTACCCAGTTTGGTTTCATCTGTCAACTTGTTCACCATATACTCAATCCCATCCTCCAACTCCTTCATGAAGGTATTAAACAGTAGTGGAGCCAGGACAGACCCCTCAAGAGCCCCACTCAATACCTCCTTCCAAATAGACATCAAGCTATAAGATTAGTAGGGTGAAGGTACATCAGTTCCTGTAGCCACACAGCATCTGAGGGAGCATTGTAGCTAATAACACATGCAGCCAATTTTGACTATTGAGCCCAAATGGCCAACATCTATTTAACTGTGTCAATGAACAGCAGTTTGACCGAAGAGCCTTGACTCAAATTTGGAATAGGTCTGAAACTTGCATCTTTAGAGATGCAATGAGACACCATAACTGTTTTGTCATTATACTCTCCCAACACACAAACACAATCTCTCAACACTCCAATAAAATGAACAAGGTATACCCAGACAGAGGGTCCAACTGCATAAAGCTCCTATCGGGATCAGAATGTATGCTGAATGTAATATTTTTCTTGCTATCTGGATTACTGGAGTAGGCTGTTGAGAGGGTATTGTGTATGATCAGAACTGAATGGGGAAAAAAATGAATTAGTTTTACAAATTGCTGGCAGTATCTCGGTGAAATTTCAAATATTTACAAAACGTTCAACTAACTCTCAGTTTTATTCTTTAATTTTATTACGGTATGTACACACCCTGTTAAGGATACCTGTGGTATTTGTTAAATTGCAAGACAACATTTCAGTCTTTGACAGACAGAATCTTTTCCACCATGGCAGTAAATGTAATTTCATATTTCAGGTTTTTATGGATACTGAAGCTTTTGTGATTTAGAATGAAGTGGAATAGTTTAAGATCTGTCCATATGTCTCTCCAAGTAGCCTATAAATTATGCCTTGTCCCTTGTCAGAAGAAAGCTGCATATATGTGCTACAAAACAAGAAATGTAATATTTGGAGGTTATTGTCCCAGGGTTACATAAAGAACATGCAGCTTGAGGATGAGAAGCCTTTTTATTTCTCTGAGTCCAGGAGCCCATACTTCACCACCAGAGTGAAGAAGAGACCTTAGGCATTGTCTTAACTATTGAGTATGTTCAACTGCTGGTGCTCATAAGCAGGAGGAACAAAAAATACTGTTACTTTCTTGCAAAGAGAGGTCTCTTCACAATATATTGCATAATCTGTCCTGAAACACGACACAAGAAGTGTTTACCTTGATAGACCTAATCAAGGGCAATACTGCATTGCCCCTAACTGAGGCTGACCTTGTAACAGCACTGAGGTAAAAGCAAGAATGTTTTGTCTACACTAAGGGTTTAGAGCATACGCTGATCTGATGCAAGAAACCCAAACCCTCCATAAAAAACAACCAGGAACAAGTTATGACTTGTTCTTGCAAAATATGGACCCAACCAAAACCATAGCTTTCATGAGCCCACTGTCTGTTCTAATAATTAGTACACCACAAGCTGTATGGTTTCATCCTGTTCTCTTTACCATTCCAGAAGGCTTATTCTAAACACTACAACTGCACTCCTAACAATCCTTCCCTCCCTCCCTCCATTCTCTCCTGATCCCCTTTCTTCATGCCAGGCCAGCTGACAGGGTGACAGCTGTTCCAATGTCATTGCCGTGATCGCTCAATTCACTATTCTTCCCAAAATGTACCTGAAAGATACTCTGAATCAATGGTAAATGGCTGCATACAAAATCACTGTGAACAGGACCAAAGGACATTTTGGACTTCTTTCACGGGGATCAAGAGAAGAATGGAAGGGGAGGTCAGGGCAGCTGAACAGGGGAGAGAGGAAGAGTCATCAGATGGGCTGTCCTTATTGCATAGGGTGTCATATGCAGGGGTCCTGGTTTTCTCTGTTTAAAAATCTCAAATTCTTTATAAAAATAACTAATTCTCTGATTTTAAAACCCCCAAATCTCTGATTATAATGAAATGTCTCCTATATATGTGTGTGTGTGTGTGTGTGTGTGTGTACGTGTGAAACATTTGATTGATAAATTTATAATGTTAAAGCAATTTGGAAGCCTACCAGTGCTTCAGTCACTATAATATAATAAATTCTAAGTGCCTATACATTTTGGTATTTGATGTTGGATTTTTTATCATGGAAAATCAATGTTCCCCCTGCTGTCTTCACTCACCCGGAAGCAGATCCAGGGTCCTCACTCCCAAGCCACAACCCCCCAGCCCTGCTAGTGGCCCTCACTCCCCACCCACAGCCCCCACAGCCACCCCCCAGCCCTGTCAGAGGGAACCCTGGGACTCAGGTCCACATCCCCCTGCCTCCGCAGGAGCGCTTGAGCCCCAGCTACTGCCCATGGGAAGTGGCAGCTGCTGCAGTGGAGCTGAGCACAGAGCCTGGCTCCCCCTCCCCCATTGGCACCATGACCAGAGCGGAGCCTTGGTGGTGGGGAAGGGGGCAGAGGCAGGCTACCCACTGTGAGCTTGGGCTTCTCACCCTGCTGCCTTCCCCCAGGCCCTCCGTGGTCCAGCAGGTGGGACCTGGCACAGCAAGGCAGAGCAGGGCTGGGTGGGAAAGCTCATTGTCTCTGCAAGCCCTGTGCCACCCTAGTGAAATGCACCCTGCCTGTCCAGCAGCAGTGGGGGCAGTGGTACAGAGCTGTGCCCCTCACTAATGCTGGGTGGGCAGGGGGCACTTCACCAGGACAGGGTGGGGCTTGCAGCAGCAGCAACAGGCTTCCCCACCTGACCCCACTCTACCTGCTGCTGCTGGGCTGCAGAGACCCATGGGAGGGCAGCAGGGTGGGGAACTTGAGCCTGCAATGGGCAGCCTGTACACAAATCTGGGGGATATGTGCCCTCCTGCCCCTGCAAGGGAGTGTGCACAGCAGCCACCCTGTCTCCAGATGAGCTGCTCATAGTCCCTTTCTGAAGAGCCCCACTCATTTATGTTTACTTTGTTTTCAATGCTTTCACATGGTTTAAACCACTAAGAGTCTTATATTGCAGCATCTGTGTATTTGCAGGAATGTTTCTAGTTAAGCATTAAAGGACCCTGCACTAAAGGTGGGACTTTCTAAAGCACCCAAATGAGGTAGAAGCACACATCCCATTCAGACGGTCTATCAGTGGAATTTGCATGCCTAATATACATTGGCATTTTAAAAAAAATCCTTTATTAACATGGAATATCACAAACACACACACACATGCAAAACCTTATTTCGCCAAAAGAGCATGCTACCACACAGTGCTGCCCAAGAGAACAAATCAGAGCCTCAGATAAAACAAGTAGCAATTGGACCAGAGTATTTCAAAATTATCATTAGTTTGTTCACAGGACTGGCCTGGGCACAAGGGTGGTTAGCCATGTTAGTCTGAAGTCATGCAGAAGGTAGGGTAGGATGGCACCTTTAGAGGCAAACTTGTTCAGAGAGACACAAGCTGGTGTAAGCAACAACCTACTTTGTTGGTCCATTCATAGCATCTGATGAAGTAGATTGTTGCCTAAAAAACCTTATGCCACTCTGAGCCAGTTAGTCTCTAAGGCTAAAATCAGATGACTGGTTTATCTAGGCCGCGACTGATTGTCCTGGGCTTTGACTGGCATCAAATCAAGCTAGGGACAGTCATTTACTCATACAGCTTGAATTGTCCTGGGGAGAAAGCGTTATTGCTGTTCTTCATAATACTTGGGATGGGACAATGGGAAATTGGTCTGTTTTTATCCTAAGGCACCAGCCTTGCCATACCTTCTACATGACTGACCTGGTAGCCTTCTCATTTCTAGCCCAGAAGTTCATTGGTTCCAGTCTCATGCCAGAGTTTGTGTTGAAACCTAAGGGCACATCCAGACGAGTGGACCCCCTCCCACTCCAAATAAGCCTAGGATCTCAGTCCTTGGCTTCTAGTAGGCTTTTTGCTTCCTCATCCCTGATGACTGTGGTCTCTGTAGGAAATAGATCTTTGGGCAGAAAGGTCCTGGTTGCATCCCAGAGCAGCCCCATTGCCCTGCATGGGTGTGGGAGGGAGTGAGGAGCAGTGCAGCTTAGGATGCTGGAGGACTGAACAGACACTAGGCACAGAATGCTGTGGTCTGCACATCAGATTGAACCTGTTCAAGGAGGACCAGCTCAAAATAGTACTTGATATTTCTGGTTTGCTTTTGACATGTTCCAGGAATTTTAAACCAGTCTAAGGCACCCTGTACATTTCAACTCCTGGGGCACTTGTACATGTGATGGTCATCACAATGTACACATGCCAAAACTGTCATTTGTATCACTTAATGGCATCATACCTTACACATGTGCCAGTTTGGGGGGAGTTTAGATGAGTTTGCATAATTGCAAACTAAACTATATCTGGATGTAGTTTAGTTTGCAACAATGTGTTGCAGCTGTCAGCTCACCCCCCAGCCATGGGAGAGGTGGGCAGGCTCCTCAGAAAACAAGGATCAGGCCCCTGCCTCCAGCCTTTTGCTGCCCAGCTCAGAGGTAGCATGTGGCCCAATCCACACGCTAATACTGACACTTTGTAGGTATGAAACGCCTCATTATTCAGGCTGTCATTAATGGTTGTTGCTACTTCCTGGGATTTTTTTGAGGCAGCTTAAGGTAATTCTGTGTTCTCAACCAGTCACAACCCCCTGGGGAAACACAAAATGCCATTGAAAAAGTAAAGTTATGAAGGGTTGAAATCTTATAACCTAAAGGAAGAAAAATATCCCTCCTCTCACCTTCTCACAGGTTCATATACCTCAAAGTCAAGTAGTCACTGTCAACCTCTTGAAATGCATGCACATGCGCGATAACAGCCTTAGCACTGACACTGTTTTTACTCTTTTATGGTAAATTCAAGCAGATTGTTAGTGTTTACTTTGAATAAAGGTTTGTCTGCTAGCAACTTTGAACAGTGCCAGGCTAGGTCATTTTGTGCATTTGTACTTAACTTGTTTTTTCAGTTTATATGGAGTAGTGAATGGGGGTACTTCTTGATATCAAAGAACGGTATTTCAGATGTGCAAATGACAGTCTTGTCCTTTTAAAGAAATGTATTTTTTGAGGTAGAAGAAGGATTCAGGCCAGCTGTGATTGCAAAACAAGTTAATAGCGGATTATGAAGGACTGCAGATACAGTATACTGGAATTTATTGATTCCAGCTTTCCTTCTGACTATCTTGCAATGGAGCAGGATGCTGGGAAAGGCCTCACAACCCAATAAGTAGGATTAGCCTTACTTAGGCCCTACTGAAGTCAATGGCATTTATGTACCTGCTTAGCATTAAATACTTCCCTGTATGAAGGCTTCATTTTGTGATACATACAAGGAACAGATACAGCTGCAGAAGCTAATCATGCCACTATTCCTGTCAATCGAGACCTCAGGTACCTAAAAGCCATCTGAAAGGGTTTGCGCTGCACATATTCTTTCCCTAAAGGGATAGAAATGTTCTGCTTCATTTCCCTGATGCTGTCCTGGCTCAGAGAGATGAATGTCACTCTGCGATCTTCAATCCCATTTGTGCAGAGTCACTGTTCACATCCAGGAATGGTTCTTCTCTTTCCTGGACTGAAAGTCAATGAGGCTTTCCACCACAGTGCATCGGCCCTGCCTGCCCTCACTCCAGTCAGGCAAGCTGGAGCGGCCACTGAAATGAGATCTAAAGAACTGACAGTGTTAATATCTACAGCAGTACACATCCCCTCCTTCTGAAATCCCAACAAAGGCAACAAAGGTAACCATTCCTTCTTAATTTTGAATTCCATTACCATCTTGCAAAGCACTTACACCATGGATGACAAATGGGACTGGAAGATTATTAGAATTTGCATACTGCATGTAGGAGAACAAGGAGGGTGGGTGTGCTATAGATGAATACAGTCACAGGACACAGAGAGTGCTGTGCTCACTTCCACTGGACTAACAACCAGCACTGCAAGCACCACCCAAAAGCCCCTTTTTGTGGGTGGCTTATCGTAGGGGACAAGTCGGTGAAAGCTACTGGGTGCTCAGCACCTTGGAAAAACAGGCCACTTACATGCCTACATGCAGATTTTGGAGCCCTAATGGAAGCATGGGGTTTTTTTATTTTGTTTTTCGCTTAAAAATCATATTGTTTGGGGTGGGGTGTTATTGTTGTTATTGTTAGGGGGAGGGTTTTTTTATAACTTTGTTTTTAAATTGTGACCTTCTTGCTTTTCTTTTTTAAAAGATATTTCCACAACTCTGCAAATTCATGAACCTCATTTCTCCCTGTGATCACCAAACTTTCCGGTGGGCAGTCAGTGGGACATCTACCAGCAGCCTGGCAGCTTACCACTCCCATTAATTGACCAACTCTGTGGGGCAGTGCCGTGCGAGCAGAGACTCCTGCCCCTCAGACTGAGCTTTCTTTCTAACACTGCCAAACCCTGGTAGCCTGGAGGAACTGCAAATAAGAGCAGGAAAGTTCCTAGGCTTCCTACATAGTGACAGAGATTACTAAAGACTCTGGGACATCAAAGTTTGTTTTCTTTTTCTTCTAAGACTTACAGTGGAAGATAAATCTGATAGGATGCTAACTTTAAAGAAAGAAGTGGCTAAATACATTGTCGTATCTCTCTTGCCCCCCCTCCAGCCTCCATCATTCTGGTTGGTGCGCTACCAACCTGTGTACCATACAAGAGGGGTCACTTGTAGTAAACCTTTATTTATAGCTGATTTTATTCCTTCCCTGTAGGACTGAAGACTGATTGGCAAGCTACTGCATGTTAAAATGAGGGAAGAGATCACAGAATGGGTGCAGTGATGGTGGTGAAATGTTGTTGCTTTCTACCTTTGACTACTTCACCACACCACTGGTATTTAGAGAAGATGCCTCAAAATTGCTTTAGTCAGTCATTCTTCATCTTGATGGCTGGCCTTTGTAATGGGATGGATTTCCACTGCTTTATCACCTTCCTCCTTATTTTAAAGCTCTGGGGTTATTTATATTGTACAGCTTATGCCTATTTTCAAATAGTTTTACAATTCAGCTGTATGTTGGCAGAGCTAAATATGAGCTCTCCTCATACAAAGGCAGAAATGTATTTTATCTAAAGAATTTATATAATGTCAACAGTCTGTCTCAGTGCAGCCAGAAAGGCTTAAAAAATGACTAGCAATCCCTTTTTTCCACCTCAGAGCCCATGTCTGCACACTGGATAAATCCCATCAGTGTTTGGGGTATATAATATCATTGTTTTAGAATCAATGGTGAATTTATGTGGTGCTAATCTCTGTCCTTTGTTCAAACAAACTCAGCAAATTTCAGCAGCATAATGCATTCAGTGTTTTCATCGGTGGATTTACGTAATGAATGAGGTGGTCTCTACACCTCAGCCTGCCGCATTACAAGACAGAGAGAGATATCGAGAGTGAGGAAGCAGGAGAATGAGAACAACAACAGGGCTGGAATTTTACAGCTGCTGAGTAATGGTACCTAGCTTTCTTCTTCTGTAGATCAAAAAGCACTCAATGGAGGAGGTGAGTATTATTATCCCCATTTTAGTGATGGGGATAAAGAGAGGGGAGGTAACTTGCCAAGACAGAGGCACTGTGAGAAGTCTCCTCAGTCTCCTGTCCAGTAGTCTTTCTGATGAACCTGCCTTCCACACTGATGGAGCTATTACCCAGAGGTCCAGAGGCTTGCACTCAGGCTTTCATTTACAAGAACTCATTTTAATCCCTGACTTTGCTTTACAACCCCCACCCACACCCCGCCCTGCTTGCCAAGAAAACTTTAATGGTTCCTTTCAAGCCAGGGAACATTTTAATTTTTTCTTTTATAGCAAATGTTGGAGGAATTTAGCAGGCCTATCTGTTTAGATAAAATCTTCCATTTCCATCATGAATAATGTGAATCCTTACCTAAACTCGGTTTGGTGTTAGGACCTATACCTTCAGGCACAGAGAATCCTTTTCAAGAACTGGTTCCTTTATTTAAAAAACCCAAACCTGTCGTGATTTCCTCTGGTACTGACAGATCACACATGATTCCTGAACAGTCACTGTTTGCTCCCGCAAGGAACAAAATCTGTGCCTATGTTATTGGGGAGAATGCAAGTGATGAAGACAGAGACGAGATCAAAGCCTATTCTGACAGAGCTAGAGGAGTGAAGAAGGTATAATGAGGGGACTGCCATGGACATATGGCAAAGGCAGAGGCAATAGAGAAGTGTTGGCAAGCAGAAGGGGCTACCTGCGGCAGGTGGGAGAAGTGTGCACTGCCCAGGAGGTAAGACAGAGCTTCTTTTGGGATATGTGGAGAGGAGAAGTAATGATAAGTAGTAGATGTAATGGGAGAGGCAATGAGTCTGCAGTGATTGGGAGACCACTTAAGGGCTTGAGGGGAAGCTTTGGAGGAGGGCAGCTAGAACAAGGAGGCCGCAAGATGTAAGAGACCGCATCGTAGAAATCAGTTTGTGCAGCAGCTGAGCACTGGAGCTGTGTGGCAATTCTCCAATGAATTGTTTAGGCACTGCTGAGTTTGCCTCAGGTTGTCTGTGCAGAGCTTGAGGGAGGAAGGGAATGCAAAATGCTAAGCATAGGCTAGGTATGCATGTGGCAGTGAGATTAGCTGAGCCACCCAGGAAAGGCCAATAAACTACTTAATCCCAAGTGATCAGGACTCATAGTAGAGATGATATCTTTTATTAGACCAACAAGATTTCTGCAAAAAAAAGGTCTTTAATCCAAAGTGAACTGGCAATGAAGGACAGGTCTGGGATGAGTTGGAATTAGCTGATCAAACAGTGGATCTGCAAGTCAGAAATGCTTTGGAAATAAAGCAACCTTTGAGATGTGTTTGCAAAGAAGAGGGGTGGTGAGAAGAGACATTACGAGAGGCAGGAGAGGAAGGGTGTTAGTAGGGTTATGCTCAGCACTCTATTTCTACTACAGAGTACATACAATAGAAGCACACAATTATTTATATGTTGCACTCTTGTGTATCAGTATTATTTATATGCAATGTAATGTTAAATACAATTAAATAGATCATTTGATGCATCTACAATACAAACTGCATACACACTTAGATCTGTATTGAAATTAGTTTGTTCTTTGTGGCTAGGGAAAGACGTTACACACAAACCTGCTTAAGTGATCAAAAACTGGTTAAAAGCTGTAACAGAATAGACATTCAGTGTATATAAACCAGTTTCCAAATGGCCGAAACCAGTTTGAGATAAACCTGATTGAATGTAGTATCAGACTTAGCTGATTGAGCTCAAACCGGTTTATGCAATGTCTGTCCCAGACCCCTTCCTGGTTTGAGTTAAACCAGAGTCCCCCAGTATCCCTGCATGCTCTCTGGTCTGGATCCTCTGCTCTAGCTGAGCAGGCCTGGCTCCACCCCTCTGCTGGAGCAGTGACAGGCAGGGGTAGGAGCCTGACCAGACACTAGCCCCAGAAGGGAGTAGGGAGCTCCAGCAGCAGGGGCAAGGCCAGCCGCAGCAGTAGCCTTGGCTGAACTGTCCAGAGAGGGGTGTAATTCTCCCCTCCCTGTCCCACCGGTAGGGACCCAAGCTAGGTCTGCTGGGCGCTCCCCCTTTGCTGCTGCAGTGGTGGGGCCGGGCATGGCCAGAAGCCTGCTGGCTTGGCCCCTGAAGCAGAGGGAGCAGGAAGGGGGGTATTTCCCCCTCTACCCCCACTGCCTCCAGAGTACCACACTTGGGTATGCCCACCCCAACTGCCACCACTGCCACTCACTCCTTGCTGCTGCCCCCATCATGGTCGCTCCCCCAATGCCACTCCAGCAGCCAAGTGGGGGCAGGGCCAGAGACCAGCCAGCACAGCCCCTTAGGTTGGGGGCAGTGAGCGGGGTTATTCCACTGCTTGCCCCAGGCATACAGTGAGCAGTGGTGGTGGCAGTGGTCAGGGCAGGCAGACCTTGCTGTGGTCCCCCAGGGGCAGAGGGGGGAATAACACTGCTCCCTGCCTGCCACCTAAGGGGCCGTGCTGGCTGGCCTCTGGCTCCACCTCTGCCCAGCTGCTGGAGTAGTGAGGGGGGAGCGACCATGATGGGTGCAGGGGGGGTGGGGGAGGCCCTTCCCAGTGGGGGACTGCACTGCACAGTGTGGAAAGTTGCTGCAGATTGCGGAGGTAACAGCGGCGCTGGGGGGTGGGAGGGCTCTGGCCCCCTCCAAACTCTGGTGCTGCTGAATGAAGTCCACTGCAGCTCTGCCCACCCCACAGCAGGGCCCCCCACTGGGAAGGGGCTTGTGCTCCCTGGTACCAGGATAGGAGTGCTACCCCCATTAAAAGCCCTGCCCCCTCACCACTACAGTGGTAGGGCAGGACAGGGGCATGGCCAGAGGCCAGCTGGCAGGTCCCCTTAGGCAGGGTACAGGGAAGAGGGTTATTCTGTCACTTGCCCCAAGCAGTGAGCAAGCAGTGGTGGTCAGGGCGGGCAGACTCCGCTGCAGTCCCCCAGGGGCAGTCAGGGTAGAGGGAACAGTAACCTCCCTCCCTGCCCCCTCTGCCTCGAGGGCCATGCCAGCCCACCTCTGGTCACACCCAGCCCCACTGCTACAGCAGCGAAGCAGTAACACCTGGCAGACCTCGCTCAGGTCCCTGCCAGTGGGACAGGGAGGGAGGAATTAAACCCCTCTTTAACCAGTTCAGGCAAGGCTACTCCCTGGGCTGGCTACACCTCCCCAGCACAGCTTACCTGAACCTGAGGGTACGCGCTAGCACCTCCCAGCTCCTGGCCTAAGCAACTGTAGACGTGCCTGCATTTCCTCAGTCCAGAAGGAATGTCTGTGTGATTACAAATTGGTCAAACCTAGGCAGGTTAGATTAACCTGCAAAGTTTGAATCAATTCAGGCTCCATTTTTTTGAATACCTGTCCCTAGCCTGGATGTGAAATCTCTACAATGAATTATTATTGATAGGCCTCCCTGGAAGCATGGGATCAAAACCAATTACAGGACCCTGCAAAGCATGCAACCTCAGGTGTCCAATTGTTTAGAGCAGGGGTCAGCAACATAAGGCCTGCAGGCCAGAACTGGCCCACAGAGCCACAGCATCTGGTCTGTGGAGCTGGAGGGTTCTGCCTACATCCACACCCAAGGACAAGAACAAGGCTGCTAGAAGCTGTGCCTGTGCTACTGCTGCTTCTCCCCATCCCTGGCTGTGGTATGGGCACAACTTCCAGCCAGTCACACGTGACCTAGGGATAGACACATTCCAGCTGCATCCATGCTGGGAGAAAAATAGTGGTGTGCATGCAGCTCCCAGCTGCCCAGCCCTGGCGTTGGACTAGTGCTGAGTTTTTCCAGCCCATGGCTTGCAAAAGTTTGTGGCCACTGATTTAGAGGAACTAGAAACATAATAGAGAAAAAAAATCTCAGCTTTCAGGTTGCTGCAACTTTGATTTGTGCAGGAGTGTTAAATGCATTCGGCTCTACCAGCTGAACCCAGACCACAAACAGGGCTTCTTATGAGCTAGATGACCTATGAACCCCTACAGCTGCCAGGGACATTGTTTCAGCATAGATTTGGAACCCAGGAAGTTAATTCTCCTGCTGATATTGACCGCCCTTTTTTACCTGCCACTGATTTTAGTCATCAGGGAAGACTAAAACCCCTAATTTTTGGTGGCAGATAAAGGCAGGACGGGGGGGAAGGTGCATGGTGTTAGCTCCCTGAGTTCTGGAGCTCCGCTGAAACAGCTGTGATGGGCTGGCTGGCAGTGACCTGGCCCAGGGGTTTTGAAAGGGCAAAAGATGATTGGAGGATTTGGGATTCCCTTTCCTCACCAATCAGGCCCCAGAGACTCACCCTCCCCATCCCCCCCATGTCCCGATTGGCCCCTTGGGTCACCTGGAGGGGGATGAAAGGGGCAGCATGGGCTGACTCAGGAGAGAGCAATGAGGGACAGCAAGGAAGGAGCTTCACAGAGAAATTCCCCTGGAAGAGCCTGAAAGAGCAGGACTCGCAGGCAGCAGTGGGGTCCTCAGCAACGCAGCGTGCGGCCGCAGGAGAGGCTCCCCGCTGGGCTCCAGGACCCCCTATGAGAGGCTGCAACCAGCAGGAGAGGCTCCCCCGCTCCAGCAAGGATCTGAACAGTGACCTGAGAGGTTCCCAGCTCTGCTTCCAGCTCTTCCAATCAGAGGCGAGGCAGCATGATGTGAGGCTAGGGCTCCAGGAAGGTCAAGACCCCTAGCAGGATAGACTAGTACTACTAGTGCTGGTTGTGTGGCAGTGTTCCTGCCTACCATATAGCAGACCTGGGTTCAAGTCCCAGCTGAAGTGAGTGAAATAAAAAGCAAATCTTGCAGTGGAAAGTGGCCATTGTGTTTTCCCCTCTAGGTACCAAGGCCCTATATTTCCTTGTCACTTGACATTTTGCATTTTGTGCATCTTTATATTTCACCAACCAATATTGTTTGTTTGTTCTGCTGTTTGTGTTTTACATTTTGTTAACCCTGTTTTTTGTCAATGATTTGTAAGTGTCTAACCTTTGAATCCTGCTCTCTTGGGGCATTGTAGTGTCCACTATATCCTCTAATTTATGCTTGTTATCTTCCCAGTATCAAAAGGTATATGTTAAGTCCCCACTGGTGGTCTGGCTCTGCTCTATAGGGGGAGGAGAGTCCCTACACCTCCCACAGTGCTTGTGCACCTGTTTTGATCCCTTCAATTGGAGAGGGGGTACCTCTTGGAGTACCACATGGGTTACACAGCAGCTACAGAGATTAACACCGCCACCACAGGGTCTCCAGCAGCCACAGCAACAAACCCCATGGACTGAATCTGGTCCATTGAGGTAGATGGTTCAGCCAGCAAGAAGTCCTGTTGGCCAGATGACCCAGCTGTGCAGGCCAGTTCTGACCTACAGGCTGTATGTTTGCCAAAGAGAATATTGTTCACTGATAAGGCCAGGAGAGATCACGCCAATCAGATCACCTAGCTTACTGCTACACAGCAGTACTCCTGGATAGACTGAAGGTCTCTGGTCCCATACATTCTTATGTAAAAGGCATCTCTTGATCTGTCTTTCTGTACAGTGGCACAATTGGCATCATCATTCAAGGGAGGGTTAGCTGCAACCACTCTATGCTTACTTACACACACCAGTAGAGATAGCAGTAGTAGGCATCTGTCTGTCTCGCAAAACAACAGAATTATGCCAAGTAAGACATCAGCTCACTGAATATAATCCTCACTTAAAAGTAAAGTGAATTTGAAGCAGGCACACATCAATCTTTAGTTCCCTAGGTTGGCTTGGAAAATGCTGAGACTGGCTCTGTATGTGTCAATGTAGGAACCCATTGCAAACACAAAGACTCAGACTCAGCAGTTTACACTGGTTGTTTTACATTCTGCGTTTATGACTGCTTTGCATCACAAAAGGAGGGAAAACAGCTAGAGCAAAGCTGCAAGTCTGGCTCTGTGTCTCTGCAGAGTTCACTGAGTAATAAACAGTACACGAAGCAACGATTCAAGTACTGGGTTGGGTCTGGGGCACAACACATAGGAATAAATCAGTAGAAAAATCATCACATTCCACACATGATAATCCATGGAAGAGCTTCATATTCATTATTGGCATACTGATTCTCAGCTGGTTTAAAATGGTGTACCTCCTTTGACTGAGTATCTAGTATATAGCAAAGCCAAAGGATCATATTGCCCCAGCATTTCCATTCTAAAATGCTTTCTCCTCTCTTTTTCTTCAGAGGCTTTACAACTCTATTAGAATCTGAAGTTTGTTATACCTATTCTGAACTGGAGTGATTTTTAAACATTTTTTTGCAAAGTCTGAGGGGGAGGAAAGAAAACCTTCTTGCCATGTTTGAATGAGAAGAAAATGGGAATTATTAGTAGTATAAAACATTTGCCCTGTATTATGGGACATATTTAAAGCCTCAACTCCTTGACACAGTCTTGAAGTCTGAATTCAATGTGGCTTCATGCAGATGCAGGGATTTCATCAGGCAGGAATGGATTACAGTACTTGGACAAGCTTTTCGGGTATCCAGTGAAATCCTCCTGGGTTTGGCAGAGTTATAGGGTGCCTACACACAAGCAGGGAGGCTGCTTTGATGCACTGTAATTCCATGGTGTCAGAGCAGACTCGATTAATGAAATCTGCTGGACTGTGGCTATCACTGTGGTCCAGCAGCTTCCCATGTCTCATGTATCAGTGTCCTTGCACTTCAAAATGG
Organism: Crocodylus siamensis; assembly: GCF_052110815.1. NCBI lineage: Eukaryota > Metazoa > Chordata > Crocodylia > Crocodylidae > Crocodylus > Crocodylus siamensis. Next base: position 259,477,007 of record NC_143395.1, on the reverse strand, counting down.
CAGTAGGGGCACTATACCTAAAGCTCATTCAACAAGTTTTCGTTAAAACACCTCCACCACCGCCATTTTGAAATGCAAGTCTCTGAATACATGAGATGCTGTGGGCACTTTAATTACAGCAGCACTGAGACCTGCAATAATTAAAGCATCCACCCCCCAGAGCACGTGTAAAGATGCCCAGTGATCTCCCAGTTTTCCTTTAGCATGGTGTATTATCATTTGCATACAACCCTTCACAGAGCCCACAGTGTCCTGACAATGCTTGGGACATCTCATCTCAAGAAAGGTAGTAGCTGAAAGGCAGTGTGAGGAGAAGCTATGACAGTGGTTCTCAACCTTCTTAAATTTGAGGCATCCTTCAATAGATTCAAGGCCTCCCTAGGAAAATACCAGCTCTTATTTTTCCTTTCTTTACTACAGAAAAATACTAGAGCAGTTTTTCTGTTGCACAGAACTCAGGAACACCACAAAAGGTTAGAATGTCCTACTAACCTCTGCTTCCGGGGAAGATCAGGTAGATTCCCAACGTAACACAATTCAAAATGGGCCAGACTCATGGGCGGAATTGGGATTTTGAAAAGGGCAGTATGGGAGCAGTGGTCAGCACAGCAGGGGTGGTTGCACCCTTGCTTCTACCTTACCTCCCTCCCCACACCCATCCTCCTCTTCATTAGGGAAGGACCATGGCTGCAGTAGCAGCAGCTGGGGACTTTTTAAAGTCCCCAAATCAGGTAAGCATCCTTCCACCCCTCCCCCTCTCAGCACCCTCTCCTTTCCCATCTGTGTTCAGTGACACATCCCCACCCTTCCCATTCTCCCTTCTGCTACATCACACTGTCCTGGTGGACCCAGGGGGAAGGGGAGCTCTAGAGCTGCTCAAGCAGGGCTGCACAGGGGCCAGACAGTGACAGGAGTGAATGGGTTCTTCCTCCCTGCCTTATCCCCCTGGCTAGGGACAGACATTCAAAAACCCTGAGCCTGAATAGATTCAATCTTTGCAGGTCAGTCTAACCTACAAAGCTTGAACCAATTTGGGGATGGATAGACATTCCCTTTTTATTCCATAAATGCAGGCACATGCCTCCAGTGGCTCAGACTAGAAGCTGTGGGGTGCTAGAGTGAGCCCTCCCTTTCCTTCCACGGTCCTGAGCTGAGGAGGTGTGTGGCCAGGCGCTGGCAGGGTGCTCTGATTAGGGAAGGGTTTTAACCCCCACCCTGTCCTGCAGTCCCAGGCTTTTCCCCACTGGCTGCTCAAGGGGCAGGAGTGTTGCCAGACCCTGCAGCTGTCGATACTGAGCTTTTCAACCTCTGTCTCCCCGCTTCTTCAGACTGCAAACCAGGTCATTTCTAACACCTTTCTCTGACCCCTCTTGAAGACTGACAGATTGCACCCAGCAAGTTGTTTGTCAGAACAAAATTTATCATCCCATCAAGCCCTACAAAATAAAACTTCTCACTCTTTAGTTTTAAGCTCTTCTTATCTGCAGGGTGCATTAGCATTCACAAGCCACTAGCTGTCTGCCTTTGTTCCAGTGAAATTGGAGACCAACACAGACACCTTTCAGCATTAGCTAGCAATCAGGGAAGGAGGGGCATGGCCAGATGCTGGGTCCCTGTATTGGGGTCCCTGCCATAGGAGAGGGGTGGGAGGGGGGATACCTGTTTGAGCAGCCAGTGGGGAGGGGAGTGGGGGAGAAGGGGAAGCCTGGCAGCTGCTGCAGTCCCTCAACCAGCCAGTACAGTGATAGTGCTCTGGCTGGGAAGGAAAGGGGTAGGACGAACCCTGCTCTGCCCCAGCAGACAGTCCTACAAAGCATCTGGGATGCTGGGAGGCTCTGGTTTCACTTAAACCAGGAACGGGTGTGGGACAGACATTGCATAAATGGGTTTGACCCAAATCAGTTAAGTCTGATACTACATTCAACCTGGTTTATCTCAAACCAGTATTAGCCATTTTCAAACTGGTTTATGTGCACTGAACATCTGTTATGTTACAGGTTTAAACCAGTTTCTGATTACTTAAATCAGTTTATGTGTAATATCTGTCCCAACCCGTGGGTGTTCCCCACCAGCCCATGAGCAGGTTCAGGGAGTGGCAGCGGGCAGGTTCCCCTTTCCTGAGCTTGCTTCTGGGCTGGTGGGGAGCACTTGTGGGGGGTCAGGCAGGGAGGAAGAACCTGCTCATTGCTGCCTCTGCTGCTGCCCCCCCGCAGCTGAGCCCGACTCCGACTCAACCACTTCCTGCTGCCCCAGCTAAAGCAGAACAGGAGCAGCTGCAAGGCTGTCCCTGTGTGTTAGATGGGGGCAGTAATGTCAGCAGATGAGTTCCTTCTTTCCATGCCTGCTCCAAGCCAGCAGGGGACACCTGCAGAGGGTGGCAGCAGGGAGCAGGTGCAGAAAGAGGAAAACCATCTTCTGTCAGTGCTGTCCCCTGCTGAAGCTAACACCCCACTCAGCCACAGCCTGTGGCCAAGGCCCACATAGAAGCCATAAGCTCCTCTCTCTTTCTGGGACAGTGGCACTAAATGTGTAATGACAGAATTCTTGGGACAACTAAAGAGAAAAACCAGGGATGGGAGAAGTAGTCACAGGTTAGTAACGAGTGCTCCAAGGGAGTATGCTGAGCAGAACATGTTGGCCAGTGCCCACTGGCCCTCAAAAAAATCCAAGGACATCACCCAGTGAAACTCTGCTGGGAGACATGAGTGGCTGAGAAACCAGAAAACAGTCCCACAGTCACCGGGGTTCCCCCCAGTCAGATCCTCCTTCCTGGTCAGATAGATGGCCAGCTTGGCTAGCACCAGGAGGTTGACAAGGAGGTCCCAGGACTTGGTGGGACCACAGACAGAGAACACATAAAAGAAAAGGGGAGGGGAGGAGTGCAGCTACAACCTCAGCAGGAGGTTTCTGAGCAGGCAGTGAAGAAGCTGTAGTTTGTTGCACTGAAGGTAAGCATGCACCAAGGTCTCCCTCTGTTGGCAGAAGGGGTAGGTGTCCATGAAGCATGCCATGTACACACCCATGGAGATGGCTCCATGCAGGAACTGTCAGCTGAGGTCCCTGGTGGCTCATGAGATAAGCTTTAATAAGGCAGGAGCAGCTCTGGAGTTCCTCCCACCCCTAGGTCAGACAGAGTCAAAAGCAGCAGTGGGTGGGATGGGGATAATGGAAGGGGAGGTGACAGAGGGAAGCACAGAGGGAAAGGGGGAGGGGAAATTGTTACTTGCTTTGGGCTGGCTGCTGCTCCCGTGGTATGATCCAACATGGGGGTATGACCAGGCCACTGCACCCTCTCTGAGTCTGCCACTGATCACACCTTCAGCTGGTGAAAAATCCTATAACTACACTGTGGCTCAGGTTCAGACACAGAGTGCTATGGTTCATTCAGGGCAGCAAAGATATAGCTTGTCTGAATGAATACACAAGCAGAAAAGAGAACACACAGTGTAATTGTCTGAAGCATGAAAGGTTAGCATCCTTCCCCCCTCCCACTCCTCCAAGGAAATAAGCACAATACAGTGATCTGGGGTGTCATTTTCCCAGCATGATTCTCAGAGCCTAGGGACTTCAGAAAGAGACCAGCATGTGTAAACACAATTACTGTCTTTGAAATGGGATGTAGTCAATTTCTTCATGTGAAAGAGAAGAGAAATTGCCCTGAAAAAAACTGCTGTCTTCTGTGACTGTTATTATGAGATCTCTAACAAGGCTGCTCCAAACACAGGATTGTAGAGCTCACATGGTGAGAGCTTTTTTTTTTCATTATCTCTAAAAACTGTAGTGCAGGCAATTTTTCCAGTGTGTACCCAGCATATCAGAAGTGCTGGGTAATCGACAGCTAAAATCACAACGTGCTCCACATCCATCCAGGACATCTTCCCAGGGATTACTGTGACACAGGGCTGGCTTTCCCTCCATAACCCAGTTGGAGCCAAATGTCCTGTCAGCACTATTAAGGTTTGGCTAATCCTGGAGGAGATCAGACTCATCTCTTGTTCAGGAGGGCTCTTCACTGCCACATTTAGGTCACACTAAAAGAATTTATGCTACTTCAGAAAACTACCAGTCGTGTCCAAGGAGTTCTGATTAAGTTTGTGGGCATCCCACATTCCCCTTGCAGACTGCATGGTGAGCAAGCTACACCTGTACAATGTGATCACCTATAAAGAGGGGCATGATGTCTAATTTTCAAAGAAACTCAGCTCTCATTTTGGAACCTGATTATCCAAGTGCTTAGCACTGAATAACCCCCACTCTGATCCCAGTGCCTCAGGACTCAATGTTTGGAGCACTTTTTAAAATCTGAGCCATGATGCAGGTGAGAGAGGGAAGGCAGCCAATGTAAATGTCAAAGAGGAAGAGGAGGAGAAATGTGAGAGCTGAATTACCTCTTTCTTGCTGCCTAAAAACTTTCAAATAGACATTACCTCCATGAGTCTTCCTGTCTGGCCATTCCCTGAGTGTTCAATTTAAAATCTTTCTTTTATTCCTTCTACATTTACGTCTTTCTTCTACATAGGAGTTTCCCTTGGAGTGTCTGAATTTCTTTATAAGATCATGGTTTCTGTTTTTGGAAAGAAAGAGGAAGAAATATAAAAGAATTCACAGTGACTAAGACTAATACAACACCCGGCAGCAGTGTACTCAAACACTGGAAGCAGTGGAGAAGCTTCTCCACTGGGCTAATTAGCACTGCTCAGCAAGAGGGCTAGTTAGCCTGCCTCCAGCCTCATGCAAACAGAGCTATTTAGAGAAGCCAGCCACATGGACACTGAGGACACTGCTGCCCAGCATGGTAAGTATGCCATGTAGACATAACTTCATTTGTGGGGGAGATAATCCACCTATATTTAAGAGAGAAAGAAGTCTCGAGCAAATCTTTAAATCTGAATGTTTTTAAATATTGACCAAGTCCAAGCTTGAATCTATAATCAAACTCTATGAAAGACAAATGCTAGGTTAGGATGCCAGGGATAATCCTGCCTCAGCCAGGGCGCAGGGCTGGACCAGATGACTTTGTGAAGTCCCTTCTAGCCCTGCCTTCCTATGTTCCTCATATTTATACTGAATGAGCAAACCTTCTGGACTCCCAGTTGTTCAAAACCCAGATCTGAAGTTTGTGGCTTGAGTCTGTCTCAGCTTTATGAGTAGTATAGTGTTCTTGGCCTGAAGATGAGAGAACAGTCAAGATTTTCTCAGATACTTGGGCTCATGTGCAAGAGGTCCCCTGTGGCCCACAGCTGATACTGCTAGTTCCAATGAAGTCCAAGTATAGTTATAGTGGGCAGGTTGAGGTAGGGTGGGGTATGATTAGAGCAATACTGGACTCTACCAGTTCACCACTGTTGAATGGGGACTGCAGACAAGTGATAGACTTTAGAGGAGGCCCTGGGCCAGTCTAATCTAGGCTGGGGCTGGGGCTGGGGCTGGAATAGAACTGACTTCAGAAGCAGGGACCCCTAACAAACTCCTTGGCAGGCTCCTCTCAACTCTGCTGAGAGATAAGGAGGGCATTCCAACACAGATATTATTAGATGATAGAGTCAGAAGGGAACTCAGTAGGTCATCTAGTCTGACCCTCTGCCCTGACAGCAAAATAATCTGGGATAGACTGAACAACTGTGGCTGGTAAATCAAGAGGAAATACAAGAGGAACCAGGAAAATTTTCTTTTGTCCTTCAGCCAGAAAACACAAGTGCTGGTGGCTAGGCCCACAAAACCTACTGTGTCTTGTAACAGCTGCATGAGCGTGTCTTGATTACACAGCTAGTTTATAGTATTTGCAAGGTAATATCAGCTCTTAACTAGCCTGCATCACTAATCCTGTCTATCACTGAACTCTGCTAATAAGCATTTCTGCAGTTGTGACCTTAAAAATAATTTCTTGTCTAAAAAAAAAAGCAAGGGAAAATTCCTATAACATTCCAGTGAAGACTGCTGCTTGGGAAAACAGTGTGCCTGGGAAAGAAAACAAGTAAGTTCTTTGTAATCATTGGCATATCAAATAAAGTGCATTTGTATCTTGCCTGAGGGCACTTGTATTTGCAGCTGATTTGTGTGTGAGAAAGGGAGAGGGAAAGAGACTGAGTACACGTGCAGAAAACTACTGCAGCATGAAGAACAGATATTGCTGCTGCTTTGACACTGGGCTTGTGTTTGGGATTTTTCTGCCAAGGCACTTCAGCAATCCCACTGCTGGCTTCACCCTCCTCTTGAGCCCCCCAGGGTGGGGAAGAGCTGGTTTCCACACCAAGTCACAAATCAGATCGTGAAACATTTTGAGATGGTATCTCAGTGACTGAATGAAAAGTAGCAGACTTCTAGTCTAGGGACGGAAGTTGCACACAAACTGGTATAAGTGATCTGAAACCGGTTCAGATCTGTAACACAACTGAAATTCAGTACACATAAACTGCTTGCAAAATGGCCAAAAGCAGTTTAAGATAAACCTGGATGGATGTAGCATCAGACTTAACTGATTCAGGTTAAAATGGCTTATTGAACTTCTGTCCCAGATCCCCTCCAGATTCAAGTTAATTCACAGTCCCCCAGCATCCCAGAATACTTTGTACCTCTGCTACAAAGCCTGCTCCTCACAGGCTGGGCAAGCTAGGCTTGGCCCAAGCTGTCTGTTCCATCAAAGCAGGGAGGTGTGCTCTAGCACCCTCTGGCTTCTGGCTTAGACCACTGCAAGCATATGGCTGTGTTTCCAGAATCAAAATGAATGTCTTAAATTCAACCTATGCAGTTTAGACTAACCTGGGAAGATTGAATCAATTCAGCCTCAGACTTTCTGACTGACTGTACTTAGCCCTAATGAATCAGCCATGAGTCACTAGGACAGCTCACATCAACATGTATTTGAGGCAGTAACTAGAAGGCTTGTCTGACTTAAGTCATCTTCAGTTTTTTGATGATAACCAATAACCTGCAGGGATGCAGAAAGGATGATTTCGAGGGTGCACCTGCAAGCTTCTGTGAAGCTCCATCAGGCAGAGAATAATTGTTCTGAACACAAGTGCACAGCATGGCTGCAAACATGAACTTAAAAGATTCAGTTGCTATAGTCCAAATGGAGTCCCCTTATTATTAAGAAATACCCCGCTCCCCTCCGAGATTGACAGATGGCCAAAACAAGATTGACCATCTATAAATCTCCAGCGAGAGACAGGACTTGTGGGGTTCCTCAGCCAATCAGAGGCATGGGGGCACCACGCTTTGCCACAAAAATGGCACCTAATGTGCATTGGGACCAGGAAATGCAGAGGCAGCCTCTGTGAATTAGATAGGTCCTTATGTATAAAACCAGAAATTCAGTGGGACCTTGCAGCACTTATTGCTGCAGACTTGCTCTGATTTAATTCTGTTTCATCCAGGAATGGAGTGGAGGCCATTTAACCCCTTTTGTAACTACAGGGTCATACACATATACCAGTTAGAGTGAAACAGCTATTGTGAACTTGGAGCAGCAGCTCCCCCCTCCACTTTTGAAATTACCCCAATTCACATTTGTCTGTGGCCACAGACTGAGGGTATTTGACTCCACTTGGAAAGTATAACCTTAACATATATATGACTGTACTCTATGGAGATCAGGGAGGGGAGGGAAGGGGGATGTGGTGCACTGGTTTTGTGCAAGCTGACCTGAAGTAGCATATCTCCCTGCCAGGGAGCTTCACCCACTCTCCTGCCAGGTTTGCTGTGTTGTCCACCCCTGGGTTTCCCAAGTGAAGAAGAGATTACAGACAGCTTACCTTGCTGTCCCACTGAGTCAGGAAGCCATGCTTGCCCCTAGAGATTTTTGTGAAAAGCCCATAACTGCAGATATACCAAAAAATAAGCTGCATTAAGGGATCACATAGAGCCAAGTTTACTGCACATGTCAGGGGCAGCTTGCATTCTTCTATTTTCCACATAAGTTCCTTCACTATCTACATTTTCTCTACTCCCCTCTATCTCAGGGACTCCCAATAACAGCCCTTATTTCATATCAGGAACATGCATCACTGCTGTAGCTGATTTATTGTCGCTTTTCCAATTGTCCCCTTGCAGACACGCCTAAAGGGTTATTCCTGTTAGTCTGCAAATGGCTGTTAATGCTCTACCAAAAGCATACAGAGCTCTTTGGGTAAAGCCAATGTCTTTTATTAAACCAATGCAAATAAAAGATATCGTATTTACCCAAAGAACCTTGTCTGCCCATGTCCTTAGACCAACACGGCTACACCTAAACCACCAAAAGCATTGCACAAGAGGTTCAGTTTTTCACCACTGGAGGGAGCCATAGTGATGCAAATGACGCTGCATTGCTCAGTCAGTGCAGCTCTGCCATTGACCATGGAAAGGCCCTATTCCCCAGCACTTAAGGTATGGACAAATGTACATTTTAGCCGCTATAAAAGGGGAAGGGGAGGTGCTGCTCTAGAGTGTACAGCAGCTTGTGTGCAGTCATGGAATTAGCCTGTAGTGAGCCAAGCTAGATTAACCCCCCTTACAGATACAGCAGCTGCATTATAACAACTTGCATGAGTATCCTTTGATAGAGATGCAGTCATTTTGTCTGTATGTCCTTACACACTCCTGTCTTGGGAAATCTCCCAGTGACTTTGGTGGGAGGATAGTCTGACTAAGAGGAACTAAATAGGGTTCCCACTAGGTGTACTGTGTCTTTCAGTACTGCTGATTTTTTTATTTTTTTATTTTTATGGATGGACTTTTTTCCCCTCTAAACCAAAATCTCTTCTGTACAGACATTTTTAGGATAAATTTGGCAGGTTTCTTTCTTTTTCTGGTGGTGTTAGAGCCTTAGAGGGCATCAACCTGCTGAATGGAAATGCCTTGCGTGACCTTGGGCAAGACATCTCATTTGGGCACTTATCTTGCTGTGATCCTTCAACCCTAGCTGACTTCCTGCCCCTTGGGCAGGGGCTGGACCCGGTGATCTTATGAGGTCCTTTCCAGCCCTAATGTCTATGCAATCTATGAAATCTAGGCCTCACTGACAGAAGTGGGGTGTCAGTACTTTTTTTCTCCCATGCTTTGTCTACCTTATCTGTTTGAATTGTATATACTCTTTTAGTAACTAGCATAATGTGACCTTCATTTTTGCTGGAGCTTCTAGGCACTATTGTACTAGAAGCGTCATTGCTTCATTTTTTACTTGTAGGGCACTTTTTAAATGTGACGATTGAAGTGATTCAGCATTGTTTGTACTCCGAGGCAGTTATTAAACTACCTAAGTAAAAGCTCTCATGTGATGCCTGTTTCCTCATTTTCCCTTGGCAGTGTCTTTAAAAATGGAACCCCAAACACTTCTTATCTCCTCAGCACCTCCCTCATCACCCCACGTTCCACCCAAGCTTTACCCGGATACTCTCTGTGTCCCTCACCTACTATCATCTCTAGTTAAGTTTCACCCCCTCCAGAGCATCCATCACTCACGTTGTCAGTGTTGGACTCATGTGGTTCAGAAGGCTCTTAGCTCTTTCCTGCTTGTCACTGCTTTCAGTTAAAACATCCTCATAATCAGTTTTTACCAATCACTATCCCTCTTCTTTGGGTTCAGCAGCACACTGTAAAGCTGCACACTAAGCTGCAGGCTGTAAAGATGTTTTCCCCTCTGTTTTGTGCTCCACTGTATTTACTTGTGCCACTTTAATTAAGCCTCTGCTTAGTTCCTTTCATGATGTCCACTTATGGTGCTGTGCTGACTGGGAAAGTGTAAATATGTAAAGAGATTACATCTGATGACTAGTTAGTGCTTCACTTGGGTTTACACAAGATTTCTTTGAGTAGCTGGTGTTTGTGGGGGTGGAGGGTACTGAAGTCTTGTTGGCTGAGAATTACTATGTACCACTGTATCTGTTTTGCTTATGAAATACCTTTAAACTACTAAAAGCCAGCCCTTTGCATTATTTTGGAACTCTACATATTGCTTTCGTCATAAGAAAGGGACCATGACTTAAATAATACAGTGTTTTACCCCAGGGAATGAGCTAAATACACTCACTTCTTTTTTTCACTGTCCTTCCTGTTGTTAGCCTGGTTTTGTGCCTCTGTCTGTGGAATGTGCTTTGAAAAGCTGTTTTGATGTCTGTCCTAATCTTCTTACATCTTTCTAAACTCTCATTTTTCTTTCACAGCTGGTGTTTTCTCTTTCTCCACCCCTCAAAGCATGTCTATCCCACCTCCATGCCACACCCAGCATGAAGGATGTGGTGTTTCCTTTTTTTGCTTTTACTAGCCATTGGATAAAGTAAATAGAAGTGGGATAGCTTTTGCCTTTTTAAGGACTACAGCAAGATCAGAAACTAGGACCCTTCTCTTCCAAGGCAGTGTCTGTCTTACACGGCGTGTCTACATATGCACATTTACTGGGCAGTAACCAAAATTACTTCACAGTACAGGCATGTGTCTACACATGAACACCTGTACTGTGCAGTAAATATGGTGACTTATGCCATCTTGAGCATAAATCTAATACATTATGCGGGTATCAAATTTACGCCCAATTAGTTACTGCATAGTAACACACTGTGTGTGTGGACTGACTTTGGACTAACTTTAGTCCCAAGTAAGTCCACAGACAGCGTTAATGTTTTTTAACATGTAGATGCCAGCCTATTCCCACGTAAATTTAAGCCAGCGAAAATGCATGTGTAGACATGCCCACTGAGTTACATTTCCTTTGCCTTGCTCATCTCCTGGATGAGTTCACATATTTTCTCATCTTGGTTACCCAGTGGGCCAGTTTCAACAAGGGATGCTGAAGGGTGCTCCTGGCAATGCCTAGCCCATAGCTGGGGAGGGGAGGGGAGTTAGGGAACTTTTTGGGAAGTGGTAGGTATAGTACAGGCCCCCTCAGGCTGAAAGACCTGAAAACTAGATCTCTGACTCCTCGGGTTATGTCATTACTACTAGGCTTTGGGCTAAAAGGTAGGGCCTCCTCTATTTTTGAAAAAAGAAAACTTACATAAAGTTCTGACCTTCCAAGGAGGAATAGTGTCTAAAACCTGTATAAGCAGCCCAAGTGTCACTGACATAGCTATATTATCTGCATAAGTGCTACTTACTCATCTAAAAAGTAGAACTAGATTTGGGCTATGGCCTATACAGGGAAGTAATATGGGAACAGGCTAGCCACAGGTACTGTATCGATGGGAAAATGGAAGAGAAAACATAAGTTTGTTCTGCAACAGTCCCATTCCTTGGAAAGTGTAGCTTTAGCTCTGCAGTTATGGTCACATAAAACAAAGGAAGGACGATGCTATGGCTTGAGCTGTGGTCACCTGGCTAACAGTATGATGGACTGGTACAGATATTGAAACCTATAAAATGGAGTCCTTATGCAGTTTTCCCTCTTGCTTACACTCCTATAATATTCTATAGGGCATCTGTTTTTCCTAGCAGCTTCCTAAGATTTCTTCTTATGGCACATGAGGGGAAGATTCCTAACTTGGAGGAGCAACCGGTTTGGTTTGGCTTTTCTTTAAGGAGCATCTCCAGCCCACATTGATTGCCTGTGGAATGCTTGTCTCCGTACTGGTGGGCTTCAAGATAAGAATCGGTTTTCAGAGTGTCCAAAATACAGCCGTGCCCTGCAGCAGCACCCTAGCAACACAGCATGATATAAGGGTCAGTACTGAAATGTAAATGGTTTTTTTCCCCCCTTCATTACACGGGGTAGGATACAGAACATTTCTACTGGGTAAGTAGAACCATCATTAATGCTGCACTTAAGTTTCAGAGTAAGCATGAAAATCATTTTAAACTCCTATTCCTTGTCACCTGAGGCCTTGGGAAAATAAATTATGAAAGCAAAAATCAAAAGCAGAAAATTTGTTTTGCTCATTGCAATGGAGACTCATTCTGTCAGTAACGAATCCAATTACTTGTCACTTTTAGACATGGATTTGGACTCACCAAGAACTGGGGAAAAGTATACCTCCAGACTATACCTGTGTCTCTGGGGCCTTCCTGTTGAGCCTGGAAAGTTGGAAACACTGCCAGGAAGTAAGTCTTGGCCCCTCACTCCAGTTCTGTGTGAATTCCAAAGCCTGGAATGACACAGTTTATAAAGGCCAAGAGTGGCCTTGAGTGGAAGCTAAGTAGCACTCCCAAGACAGAGAGACTGAGACCATGTGCTTGGGGCTGCTCTGAGAAACCTACAGTACCTGATGGGATCATACTTCATATGGGATCATTATTCACATATATAACATGTGTGTCACACACACACGCACACACATGTACCAGCTGAAGTACCCGTTCTTCACCCAGGTTGTAATTTTTGTAATTGCAGTGTTTGTTTATTTTCAAAAAACTTAGTATAACATATTTAGGTCGAAAAGTTTGTTTATTGTTAATGAACCTAGTACAACATATTTAACATTTAATATTTAATGTGGAGCAAAAAAACAGGCAAGCATCAATATAATAATGACAAATGAACTGCATGCAGAATGGAGGGGTACCGGATTGTTATCTGAGAAGTGAAGTAATCCCAGTCAATGGAAGCCCCCAAAAGGGCCAAGTGAAAAATAACCCACCTATAATTTTCCTTGGGTGGTACTCAGTGATTTTTGGAAGGTTTAGACTAGATAGGACCACCCATTCTTGAGTTATAAGCAAAGATACATTCAGACATACAGTCATACACTTAATTTTAGATAGATATGAATAATTAAGTATAAGTGCCTGAGCCTAGTTCATCAAGATTCCTGTCCCGTATTTTTCACAGTCAGATCTTGCCACTTATCTCCCATGAGGAACTATTAACTATTACCCCTGTCTAATCACTCAGCTATGAATACCATCCCCACCCCCCACCATCACCCTTCAGCTGCTTTAGATACAAACTCTATAACTGGATCTTGTCTCTAATTCTGCTGAAATAGTAAAACCAGCCAGATCTGCTTCCTAAACCCTGAGTGCTGATCATGAAATCTTTGATTCCCCTGCATAAAAAGTCACTCCAGCCTCTAGAACCAAAATCTACTTAAACCAGTGTTGCGGTGTTTGGTAGAAAGGTACCATGAGAATGCTGTTTGCCCCTTGGCTACAAGTGAACTGGGGATATGAAATATGGCGGCAGTGATCAGTCTGGCACGAGCCACAGCAAAAAATAGAGCAGATTAACAAACAAACAGAGCAACACCTGCAGAGGGAGCAAACAGCATGAATGGACTCTGGCCACCAGGAAAAAAAGCCTTGAACAAGCATGAAAGCTGAGTCAGTGTTCAGAGGTGATCATATTTGGAGGGCAGGATGATGGCATGAAGATCAAACTGTTCTTTGCTCTTCCATTGGGAATAAAGGACCAGAATTGAATGAGAGAACAGTGCTTGAAATATGGGAACAACTGATAAAGGTCTATGAAGAATCCTGTGACTTCAGAAAGACTGAGGCTTTAGAGACATCTGAATTATTTATCCAAACCCCCCACCAAACAACCAGCAAAAGAGGAAGCAAATACTTTGTTGAGTTGCAAACTCTGCTACCACATGTAGTTCTGAAGACATTAAAGATTCCCTAATTAAGAGTAGGATTCTTTGTGGGACACAAGCTTTCAATTTACAGACGAGATTGTTGAGAGAAATAAACCTAAATCTAGATAAATGCCTCCAAATAGCAAAGACAGCTGAACTTTCCAGAGAAGGGATCAAAACAAAGGTCACTAGTGTATAGGATTCTAATGAAGGAGCCCAGGAAAGAGGACACAGAGAAAGACAGACTGAGATGCAGGCATCACGGTCTAGTGCATATATGGTAGAAGACATCACTAAGGCTAAAAACAGATATTGCATTTGTCCCAGGATAAATTGTGCCTGTGTTTGATCCAGAACAAAAAAATCCTAGGATTGGAATGTACACATAAGGCCCAGACAGAAGTGACAATTTTTGCCCAATCTGGCCCCTGAAAGAACTCTACAGGCATAATCTAACACAAGTACATGGCTGCAAAGTGCTTTAAAAGGGCCTGCTCCTGTGACAATTACATGAGGATTCAGATGAAGGGGCTCCAAAGGGGAGCCCCTTCATTAAGATGCATCTGCATGCACTGGGAGAAGAGCTGGGCTGACACAACCTAGCCCTGCTTCCAATGCTGTTTTCAGAATGGGAGGGGGGAAGGAGCTCATTCTGGGGATTGACCAGCTGGCATTGGAGGATAGGGCAGGTGGATTGGAGCTCTAATCCACCCACCCTACCCTCTAGTACTGGGTGGGCAACCCCCAGAATGAACTCCCTCATGCTACACACTTTCCCCTCTCCCATTCTGAAGACAACACCAGAGCTGGGAGGTGGGAGGGGTGAGGCTAGGGGAGGATGGCTGTAGTTTCACAACCACTCTAAACTACAGCTCAGTCCCCTAACCCCCAGGACCCAATAGTGAACATCTTTTGGGAGATTGCTGTAACTCATGAGGCTTCACAGGAAGTTTCATGAGTTACAGCGAGGACCTACACTTCTGTCTGTGCCTATAATTTCCCTTCTTATCAGGGTTTAAGGGGAATCTGAATACACTGCTGTCTTTCTGCTGTTGATTCCCAATCCTTGGGAAACTGTACAGATGTAATTTGTAATATCCCAGGGTAAACTGTTACTATCTCTTATCTGTGAAACATTTTTAGGATTTAACCCAGGATAATGGACATGGATGTCTATATAATTGCACTTCATCCTAACAAAGTGGTTTATCCTGGGGATAAACATGATGTCTGTTTGCAGCCAAAGATGCTGAAAAAAATCTGTTTTCCATGCAGGATGGGAAAAGAACCATTTTACATCCTACTGCTGCAGGTAGATTAGGAAGAAAAAGGCAGCAGTACATGCAGTAACTAAGAATACAAAGATTTCTAATGAAGTGGAGAATCTCTGCAGCATGATCTTAGCAGATCCAAACACTCTCAATGCACAAGCATTGCAACTGCTAGCAGTTTGAAGCTCTGGTGCCATGTTTCCAGATATGCCATTAGGCTTGTGACCAGTTTGATTCTAATGGGAATGTATAATCATATTAGCCTGGCAAAACTGGAAAACAGCAATATTAGACTGGAGAAATGCCACCAAATACTGCTGATATGTAATAGAACTTTTCTGGAGAATATGCAGTCTGTTGATAAGAAACCCAAGAGACTTTACGATTTTGATTTGACACAGATGTGTATCACATTGCTAGGCAGCAGGCCAATATAAGCCATGGTTTTAACCAAAATGTAGCACCAGAATATCTTCAACAAAAGAGGGGAGAAGAAACAGCAGCTGTGGAGTCCATGTAGCATTTCAGCAGAGTATGCAAGGATTCGTTTCCAGGAGATAACTCACCTGGAGGGCAGGCTGCGGTTACAGAAAGGCCCCACATACAGCTCTGAAGACTACTGAAAATGTAGAGTTCCACTACCTCTGATTGCAGCCACCAAAGATTTCCTCCTACAGATTCCAGAAGAAGAATGAGCTGTGTGTGAAAGATGGGATTTTGTTCAAAGGTGGCTAAGCAAAAGTTCCAGAAAGTCTAAAGTTGACATCATAAGATTATATCAGGACCTGGTCCCAAAACCCAACCCTGGGGCTCAGGTACCAAGCACCAGCTTAGCCCTACACCAGGCCACAGCTCATAATGAAAGGCAGAGTGACAAGGAAAGGGGCACCACTGGGGAAAGGCTTTCTGTCACTGGCCTTTGTTTGGCCTGAGGCTCCCAGCCCCTAATGGATCCTGTATAAATTTTCCCA
Organism: Crocodylus siamensis; assembly: GCF_052110815.1. NCBI lineage: Eukaryota > Metazoa > Chordata > Crocodylia > Crocodylidae > Crocodylus > Crocodylus siamensis. The sequence continues at coordinate 259,461,278 of NC_143395.1, read as the reverse complement.
GGAAACCTATATAAAATTTCCCCATGAAACAGGAAGCCATCCAGACAACAAGGCTCCTGCTGTCCTTGGACTCCTCTGCTGTTTCTCTGCATTTGCCTCCTAACTCTAGATCTGACTGCTTGTTGCTGACCCTGCTCAGATTTCAACCTCTGCTTTCTGCCTCTTGTTTTGGATTGTTGGAAGTTCTCACAGATATATGATCTGGCTTGCTCTCTGACCTAGCTCTGTCTAGTGTTTTGGACCTGGCTTGGACTCTGACCCTCTGGCTTTGACCCTGGCTACCCCTCAGATCCCAGCTAATGGCTTGTGCAAGCCACCAACCAGATACCTAGAGATAAAGGCATGCCTGAGATTAGCTGGGGAGTATATCTACCAGCTAGGCAGGGGCACCAAATGGTATAAATGGCACCATTCAAGACATATAAAGAATATGCTGATTGAAATCTCAGAAGAGATTAGAATAGACATCCACTTTTAACAGTGAATACTGTGCAGATACAGTAATCCGCTCCAGTTTGAGAGCTGAACTTCTGAAGGAAACTCAGACCGGAATTATGATTAGGAAACTGAAAGCACATTTTGCAAGGGATGATATGTGTTCCACCATAATCAGGTAATAGACTATTATAGTAGAATTTAAACAGGGCAGTACAAAAGAATTTGAATGCAGGATGTCTTCCAATGTTTATCTACACAATAAAAGGTACATCAAGTATACGTTAAAGACCACCAGGGTCGGATAGCTAAAGAAACATGGACAGGAAGGCAGCCTAAAATAAGAGCAGTGGACAACATAATGTAAAAAAGCAATAAAAGGATAACCAGGTAGACAGACAATCCACCACAAGGGAGCCACTGAGCTGTGGCCACTACAACCAGGTGAGGAGATCTCAGTCAAGCAGCCTCATGAAGCAATGGCAAAAGGCAATTGCCAAGCTGCAGAGTGATACAAGTCATGTGAATTTTGCACAGACTCAGGATAGGGGTGAAGAAACCAAAGATGACTATGGCATAGCAGGAAGCACCTTTTCTAGTACCTCACAATGGAGGTACTAAAATTTAATGTGCATTAGCAGAAGTGCATTAATGAATATGTAGACGTACCCCATGTAGTTTGGAGCCTTTAATCCAAGAAGCCTGACAGTATTCTTGTGGTAGCAAGTTTCTTGTATTGTACTTTTGGAGGCTATGAAAACCTCACATGTCCACCAGCTGGATTAGTGGTATTTGCTTAACTATCATAAATGTCACACAAAACTGTTGATTGCAGTCACTATCCATGGTGACTCAAAGCATCTCCATTGGAGCATGGCAAAAGACAAAAAGCACAACAGTCACAATTGAAACAGTAGGGCAAATTCTCTTCTCGTTTAAACAGGTGTAAATCTAGAATGTAAGTGAAAGATGAGGTAACTAAATAGGCCTTCCCTATTAAAGCTGTGGCCCTTCATCTCTATAAAGGATCTTAACCCGTTGCATATATATAGCAACTGCCCACATATGAAAAGGTTCTGTAGACTCCTTTAGCAGGAATTTGCAAGGATAAACATTAAAGATCTTTCCTTTTCTCTCTCTTTCCAGCTCTTTGAATGCTTCAGGGTGATTCTAGTCCTGCCAGCTGGTCGAGGCATCTCAGATGGTTACTACCTTTGGCACCAGGCAACCCTGAGAGAGTCAGAAGAGCCATCACTCCAGTACCCAAGCAGCAAATGAGCCTGTGTTCCAGATTTAAAAATGCTTTTAAAGGAAAGAAGGGCAAGCCCCTGCAGAGTCAGCAGCAGAACAAAATCAGAGTGCCCATACCCCAGCTGCTGTCATCCAAAGTGCTGGCATGCTGGAAGTCAGCACTACTTGCACCACAGGACAGAGACTAGGATGTTAAATTGGTACGTGTCAATCTTAGTACAGCAATGTTATTCCCACGTGGTATACTTTGAGGCAGCAACACAGGGAAGACCCAATACGTCACCTACCTTTCCTCCTTGTGGGGACAGTTAACCTGATACCCAGCCTCACCTCTCCTACCTTTCTCTAGTAAGCAGAGTGGGCCATAAACTTTAATTCCTGTTCTGCTGGAAATTCCATATATATATATAGATATATATATATGGAAGTGAGCTGAAGATGTGGAATTCCTGTTCCATAAGAGATTTTTAAAAAATGTTTCTATTTTGTGTCAAAAGAATTTAAAACTAAATTATATGTATATGTATGTATGTGTATATATATATATTTATGAGTTTTAAATTCTTCTGACACAAAATAAAAACAATTTTTTAAAATCTCTTCTGGAAAGGGACTCTCTTATGTGTTCTTTCTTTGTGTGTCAGATCCTCCAAAGGCCTACATTTTGTGTTGCTCTTCCCTGAATGCTATCCTATTGATTAAAAACTTTCTGGTAAAAAGAACTGAAAATAGTTTTCCAGGAGGGACTAACACTCCCTGCACTGGGTCATGATGCCTCTTATGTTGAGGTGTCCAGAATTGAATGCAGGAGCACCAAGAGGCTCCAGTTCAGTGATTCTGTATTCACTTACGGTGTGTAGAGAATTTTGAATTCTTTCACCACAAAAGATAAAATGTTCTTGCTGAGCCACTGTTTTTCTATTCACTTGAAAAGATGAGAAAGTAAAAAGTTGGATTAGTGGTATTTGTAAAAAGTAGGATTTAGAAAATGAAACAAATAGTTATAGGCTTTAGCCTACTCCATTCATCAAAACTCCACAACTGCCATTTTAAGAAAGCTATAATTAAGCAAAAGTTTGTGGCTGGTATATTTCAGTAAACTAATTTTAAAATGTCAGTGTTTACCACTCAGCTTTTGCCAGGTTTGTTAGTTGCTTTCCCTGATGCATCCTTGACAATCAACAGCTCAAAAGACACCCATAGTGACATTTTCTGTTCTTGTGTAGCTGTTATACGCCCAGAGATCAACAGACTGCCTTTCACTGGGTGATCTTTTTATCAAGGTATTGAAACACTCTTAAAACTTCCATTGTGTTTTAAAATGCAAAAGTATTTTTAAGGGGTATAGGTCGTAGCCGTGTTAATCTAAGGACATAGGCAAACAGGGTTCTTTGGGTAAATCTGATATCTTTCATTAGACCAACTGAATAGTTGGGAAAATTCTTCTCTGCAAGCTTGCGGGTACAAATAATCTTCATCAAGCTGAGTATTTTTAAAAGTGAAAGTATTTTAAAGTCTCTTTTGTAACCAAAGAAATATACATAAAGACTCAGTACATCTTCACCATCCCTAGAATTGCAGGGGCTATTAAACTTCAATTCTTACTGTGTTAGGCCCCAATGCCACAAAAACTTACATACACCCTTACCTTTATGCATTCTGATTCCAGTGGGACTGTTTGTATGCATAAAGTTATAAGCACATATATACATGCTTGCAGGATCAGGGCCTCAAGTTCTAGAGCGTTTATAACTTTAAGACAAGTTGTTACATTGGCTCACGGGAATGTAACTAAACTGTAGCGGTCATTTCTTTGCGCTAGTAGCGAGTTTGGTTCACTATGGCTTAGTAGTCAGGGATGGGGTGGCAGATTTGGTAAGGCATCAGCTTTTCACTAGACTTATGCCTAATGCTGGTCCCAGTTAACCCAATATGTACCTGTTTGATTCAGCTGGGGAACAGAGAAAACTGGACATCAGTGTTAGTGACATCACTCCCTGGTGTGCTGTTGGCTACACAAATTGGTGTGCCCTAACCACACCAGCCCAATGGCAAACGGTGGCCAATTGATAGGCAGGCTTGATCTTCATTTCCATGTTCTTGTTCCTTCAGCATAGCTGCATTTCTTGAGCCTGTCACAGTGGGAAAATATGGCATTTGTTCACTGGCAAAAATCACTTTTATCAGAAATCAGCTTTTAAAGTACAAACATGTGTCCATGGTGAAAAGAAAAGTATTACATGTGAGGATCCACAGCTTTGTTAATATTACAATGGCATCCACAGCTTAACCTCAAAAGGCACTTGGAGGAAAGCAAGGGGAAATAAAAGGGTTTCCTGCAGCAGTAATCAATTTCCCAGTTGCAACTTCCTCAAGAAGCTAGCCACCAGTTTTCTGGGGACGTTACAAGCCTATGTCCCCTCCCATTTCATTCATTCTCTGAAAGATATGCTCAGCACTGGCTTATGCACAGTCTTTGCAATGTTTTAATTGTACTGATTTTAAACTGGTAGTATTAAAGCCACAGAGCCAGCTGGATAAGGCGTAAAAGGTGCCTTATGCTAGAATCATTTATTTGTGTAGTTTATGGGAATAACTTATGTGACATGATCTGGTGGAAAGAAATAAGAAAGGGTAACACGGATAAGAGAGGCTTTGTTTGAATCAAATCCCATTGGGAAAGGACGGTAAAATAGAATCTGTTTGGGTAGAGTTTTAGCCCCCAGAGTTGTATTTTGACTGGAACAGAGAAGTCTGTAAGGTTATTACATTCTGCCAGGAATTGTATCATTGTGGGAGACTTTAAGGCTGCCTATACACTTGCTCGGAGGTGAGGAGGAGTGGAGGTGTTTTAATTAGAGCGGTTCCTACACAGCCACAGTTATTAAAATGCCTCACAATCATATGTTTTAAGCCCCTGCACCATGAGTGACTGGTGCCTCCTGAATCTGGGGAGGGCACCCGCAGAAGCCACTGCCAGTGGTGGCCCTGTCAAGGGGGGCACCAGCCCTGCTGACGCCATCAGTGTCGGCCATCAGGGGGACACTGGCCCTGTCGGGGGGGCACATGCACCCCCATGCACCCCCTACCAATCTTCTATGCCCTGCACATTTCAAAATGGCTGTGGGGGCGCTTTAGTTAAACCTCGTTTAATGAAGTTTAGCTAAAGTACCCCTGTGGCCATTGTAAAATGCATGGGGACTTAAAAAATGTGACAGTGAGGCAATGCTGGAGCATTCTAATTACAAGGCAGAGCAGACTCGATTAATCAAATCTGCTCTAATGCGTTCTAATTAGAACACAAATGAGCACGTGTGTAGGCAGCAACTGCCCTGTTACAGACTGAAGAACAAATGCAGCTAATAGGACTCAAATACTCCTGGATCTAGCAGGCAACAAAATTCTTTCCCAGTCTTTGAGCCAACAAGAAATATTGCTATTTTAGCCTTGGGTTTTGTATACAATAAGGATATTAAACAGGAGCTGGTTATAGAAAATAGCATTTGATCAAGTGACCATGACAACTCCATTGAAATTAAATAGAAGGAAAACAAAAGTAGGACTGTAACCTAGGTTCCCAATTTCAAAAGGACAAAAGTGATAGACTGTGGCGACTAATTAGTCTTGTAATCTCAGCTGAGGATCCCAGGTACTTGAAAGCAGGGGAGGCCTGGAACTATTTTAAGTCAAAGGTGCTAAAACTATCAGGGTCTGTATACCAAGCAGAGAGAAAACTTCATCCAGATTTAACTGGATGAAGAATCAGCTCTATCATTAATAAACAGAGAGTCTCTGAAGAACAAAACAAAGAACTCATCAACTAAGATGAGTTCTTTCACGCTAGGAAATCTGGTCATCACACCAGACAACTAAGCTAACCTATTTAACAATTTCTTTGCTTCCATTTTCCTGAGCAGGGACCAGGTCACTCCGTCCACCGGGACCTCTGTAGGCCCCAGGGGGGGCGCACCCAGACCTAGGGTCAGTGAGGATCTAGTCAGGGAACTTCTGGAGGGACTGGACGTATTCAACTCAGCTGGTCCAGATGATCTCCACCCCAGAGTGCTGAGGGAATTAGCTGAGGTCATTGCAGGACCCTGGCATGGCTTTACGAGCACTTGTGGTGCTCTGGTGTGGTGCTAGAGGATTGGAAAGGGCCAGTGTGGTTCCCATTTTTGGTTTCCCAAAAAAAGCCGGGGAAGGAGGACCCAGGAAACTATAGGCCAGTTAGTCTTACCTCAATCCTGGAGAAGCTTTTTGAGAGAATTATTCTGGCACATGTCCATGAGGGGCCAGAAGGGGAGACTATGCTTAGGGGCAACCAACACAGGTTCATTGGCAGCAGGTCATCAACCTGGTGGCCTTCTATGATCAGGTCACCAAATCCTTAGATGCAGGGGTAGCAGTGGACATAGTCTTTCTAGATTTTAGAAAGGCCTTCGACACTGTCTCTCACCCCATTCTCATTAAAAAACTAGGGGATTGTGGTGTCGACACCCACACAGTCAAATGGGTTGCCAACTGGCTGGAGGGCCGCACCCAGAGAGTGGTGGTGGATGGGTCATTTTCGACCTGGAGGGATGTGGGCAGTGGGGTCCCCCAGGGCTCGGTCCTTGGGCCCGCACTGTTCAACATCTTCATCAGCGACTTGGACAAGGGGGTAAAAAGCACCGTGTTCAAATTCGCAGATGACACTAAGATGTGGGAAGAAGTGAGCATGCTAGAAGGGAGGAATAGGCTGCAATCAGACCTAGAAAGGTTACAGGGGTGGGCGGGTGAGAACAGGATGGGGTTCAACACTGACAAATGCAGGGTGATGCACCTGGGGAGGAAGAACCAGCAGCATACCTACAGGCTGGGGAACTCCCTTCTTGTCAGTGCAGAGGCAGAAAAGGATCTTGGAGTCATCACTGACTCCAAGATGAACATGGGCCGGCAGTGTGGGGACACGGTCAGGAAGGCCAACCGCACCTTGTCATGCATCCACAGATGCATCTCAAGCAGGTCCAAGGAGGTGATCCTCCCCCTCTATGTGGCACTGGTCAGGCCGCAGCTGGAGTACTGTGTCCAGTTCTGGGCGCCGCACTTCAGGAGGGATGTGGACAACATGGAGAGGGTCCAGAGGAGGGCCACTCACATGATCAGGGGACAGCAGGGCAGGCCCTACGAGGAGAGGCTACGGGACCTGACCCTGTTCAGCCTCCACAAGAGAAGGGTGAGGGGGGATCTAGTGGCCTGTTACAAACTAGTCAGGGGGGACCATCAGGCACCGGGGGAGTCCCTGTTCCCCCCAAGCACTACCAGGAGTGACCAGGAATAACGGTCACAAGCTGGCAGAGGGTAGATTTAGGCTAGATATCAGGAGGCGCTACTTCACGGTCAGGGCAGCTAGGATCTGGAACCAACTTCCAAGCGAAGTGGTGCTGGCTCCTACCCTGGGGGTCTTTAAGAGGAAGTTAGATATACACCTTGCTGGGGTTGTTTGACCCCAGTACTCTTTCCTGCCATGGCAGGGGGTCAGACTTGATGATCTGCTCAGGTCCCTTCCGACCCTAGAAACTATGAAACTAAGAACGCTATGGCTTAAAGGTCAAGAAATATAAGGATAAAATGAGAATTTCCAAAAGGCAAGTAAAGTTAGAAGTAGTAAAGAATACTAAAAAAAAAAAAGAACCAAAACATTCCTTAGCAATATAAATAATGGGCAATTTCCATCTCAGAATCCAGAAGAAACAGGCATATGAAATTATAGGTCCAGTTACACATATTTTTAATAAATCTAGTCAAGACCAGAAGACTAGAGAATAGCAAACATGGTGCTTGTAGGTAAAAAGAGGAGGGGAAATGTTATGTCCAAGTACTGGCCTGTCAGTTCAACTCAAAATGATGTGAAGCTTTAGAAGAAATGTTGAAGGAAATAATATATACAAGTATGAAAATAAACATAAAATACAATGTGGGTTTAGCCAAGATAGCACACGAAAGACTAACCTGATATTTTTCACTGATAATATATTTTCTAGACAAAGGAAAAACAGTATCTTTCATCTGTCTGGAATTTATTAAAGCATCTACAACATAACCACATGGAACAATGAAGGAACTGACCAGCAGGAAGACAGCAACAGGAAACGTTGGAAGGGGAAGTATTGGTGGTGAAGCAGGATGACTACCAGAGCTTCTAAAGTAGAGGTGGGCAAAATCCAGCTTGCAGGCTGGATCCGGCCTGCAGAGGGATTTTTGCCCAGCCCACAATGCAGTGGCCAGAGACTATTTCCTGGCAGCCTTAGTAGCAGCAACTCCTATGACTGCCACTGCTGGACCTGGCCCCACCGAGCACACCGCCTCATAGATACTGACTTTTATTTTTGCCAGGTGGAGGCCTAAGATGATGCCACCTTGCACCCTTGTGGCATGGCTGAAGCAGAGCCAAACGGAGCCTGTGGGGGTTGGATACAGACTGCGGGCTTGGGGCTTCCCACCCTGCTGCTCTTCCCCTCGGAGCCCCATGCTGGCCATGCCACCATGGTGAGCTGCCCCCTGCCCACCCAACTGCAGTGGGGGGCACAACTCTGCCCCACAGCTTCTGGGTGGGCAAGGGGCGTCTTGCCATGGGAGTGAAAATGGTGTGGGGCTCCCAGTGGAGGGGAGCAACCTGCATCTGCCTCTCCCCTATGCACAAATCTGTGCCCCCTGCCTCTGCATGTCCTCTTCCCCGGAGTGTGTGCGGCAGCAGGTAGCCTCCCCACACCCTCTGCCCCTCTTGATGAGCCACCTGTGGCTCTGTCTTGTTCCCCACCCCAGCCCCAATCCCCATGTACCGCCCTGGGTGGGCAGCTCCCCCAGGCTCAGCCCCTCCCACTCTCTCCCTCACCATGGGGCCCTCAATCTGCCCCCTCCCATAGATTTACCTGCAGGCAGCTAGGGGAACTGAGGCTCTCCACCACTGCCTGGGGCCATATTTCTGGCCCCATGCAGCATGGAGCCAGGGCACAGGGAAGAGCTGCAATCTGCTGCCCACACACCCCTATGACAGGAACTGGTTTTGCAGTCAGAGACATGCAGGGAACAGATCGCGCCCCTGACCCCAGCCTCGGGCTGTCAATATCCCAAAATCCAAGCCCCGCCCACCCACTCAACCCACCTGAGCAACTTCTAGCTCTCCTCCATGGCTATCCACCTTTAGACACACAAGCAGACTGCAGACTTTAGTTCGGGAATATTTTATTACCATCTCTGCTGCTTTTGTATTATACATTTAAAAAATAAATAACTGTAAATAAGTTAGTAGAGGACTACAAAAATACACCCACAGAAAAGAAGTCATGACCCATGAAAACTTCTTTTTGGAATCCAGAATGAATGACTATTCTTAAAAATGTATCCACATCCTTTTATTTCATTAATTCCACAAGCACCCACTTTCTGCTTGTGTGTACTAATCAGACGTTGCTCCAATACTTTGATTGGGAATAATTCTCACTTAGGATCCTTAAATACTTTAATGATCTTAGGCATCACATACATGGGAAGTGTATGGCGTGTGGGTCCATTCAAAGGCACATGATACACAAAGGTACTCAGGAACATGCACAGGTATATGGTAAGTGTGCATGTGTGTCTACAGGTGGACAGCACATGCGTGTCCATAAGAACTTAGGAACTACTACTGTTCAGTATCCGGGCCAACTGGCTGGTAGCTGATGTTTCACAAGGAACATAAAAGAAGCTCTGCAACAGGTAGTTGTTGTGAGATAAGGTACCTCCTACGCTAGTTCTCGTCCCAATTCTTAACCATTGAAGATTGGCTTAAGCCCCAAATCGTAACATGCAATATTCCTTCTAACCTTTCATTTCTAGTGTTAATCATTGTAACTCTAGCTAGCCTTGCACTGAATACTAATAAACTCCTTGATGTAATAGCATTGGGTGGCAATGAATATAACTCTCTTTTGTGCAGGAAAATAATTCCTTTTTTTTATTTTTGTGCATATCCCTTTTGGATTAGAATGGAATATCCTCCTGTTCTTACATTACTGAAGAAGTGAGAAGGAGGTTCCTGATCCACGTTATCTCTACCACTGACTATTTGATAGACTTTAATCAGGATCCCTCAAATTAATTCCCTTTCTGAAATGAACACTCCTATCTTTTTCATCTCTGTTCATTAGAGAGCTTTTCCACATCCCTGTTCATCCTCCTCACCCCTTTTTCTGCAATACCCTTTTAGCTATACGGCGACCAGGACTACACGAACGTCCCCAGTGATGGGGAACTACCGACCCCTATGCCGACATTATCATTGTACGTAGGGGTGGGGCGAGTGATGATTGACAGCTCCGCGTCTCCTCCCAGATGCCCCGCCCACCCGGCTCGGACATGGCGGGGGCAGAACGAACAGACAAAGGCGCATGCGCTGAGTACAGCGTGTTTCCCCCCTCCCACTCCAGCTCGAAACCAGCTCTTTCCGGCGCGTTGCGTGTGACGCACTCGGTCGGCGCCGGGCTGGCCGGCGGTCGGGCGAGCGGCAGGAGATGGCGGAGTATCTGGCCTCCATCTTCGGGACCGAGAAGGACAAGTCAGTGGCGGGGCCCAGGCGGCGGTTGGGCTCGGGACTCGTGACGGAGGGCGGGCAGAGCGCCTCTCCCCCAGCGCCGGTGCAGTGTGGAGAACGCATCTCGCGTTGCTCCCCGGCCCCACGGGGGGGGGGTCACTAGGCTGTGGCTGTGGCGCGCGCCTTCCTTACCCCTCCCCCCGCCCCCCCTCGTGCGCCGCGCGCCGCGGCCCAGCGTCCCCGCCCCCACCCGGGCGGGTGGAGTCCATGCGCATGCGTGGAGCAGTTGCGCTCCTCTTCTCCCCCCTCCCCCCTGCCATGCGGGTGCGGCGGAACCTTTCCCGCGCGCGCTGCTCTACCGCCCGCTGGGGATTGGCTGCTGGCCCCACGTGGGCAGCGCGTGCGTTGGGGGTGGGGGAATGGTTAAGCCTCGTGGGGGTCTCCTCGCCCGTAGGAAGAACCCGGGGCCAGGCCTGGGGCTGCACAGACCTGGCCGCCCGGCCCCGTGTTGGAATAAATGCCGACTGACTTCGTCTTTATTAGTGGTATCAGGGCTCTGCCTACATTGGGTTTGTTCCTTTCTTTCCCCACCCCCAGGGGTGTGTTTGAAATGAAATGATCTTTGATGTGTGCCAGCGTGTTGGTCTGAGACCAGAAGAATTGCAAAAATCTCGAACTCTTGGTTCAGAGATGATGTGTTTTATTATTCTCAGTTGGTCTCATAAAAAAGTATCATTTCTAAACCCAGAGTTCGAGATTTTTGCACTTCTTTTTTACATGTACCATGTGTTAGGCCGACCGTGAGAAGTTACTGCTCCAACCCTGCAGCCTTGCTTAGGATTTCCCTAGAGTCTCCAGAAATTTGATATAAATCTCCAGGAAACTGCTGGGAGTCTCCCAGAAGATCAGTGATACAGTGTTTATTAAAATTAATGTTAAATGTTGAATCTGATTTGTATAGTAGTCTGGTTTTTTAAATGTAATAGTTGTGTGCATTTGCCTTCCTGAGTACAGTACAGTAGATCAGTCAATGTCTTTATACCGTGTGATAAAACCTCCCAAATAGATTCAGACAGAGTCAGCAACCTTAGACTCGCTCTGTATTTTGGGGTCCTGCTAATATCTCCCAGGCCCGTGCAAAGGGGAATTTATTAAGAATGCTTTGTATTGGCTTTGGCTGTGTAGCATGCACACCCCCTACCCCATTAGGAGGAAAGCCTTCCAGTTTGCTTTTTCCCTGTGTAGTTGGCAGCTGGAACTGCAGTATTGAAATTTTCCAGTTACTTAGTTACTTGGCAACAAGTTGTGCTCTTTAGGGCCCTGCCACACATTCATATTCAAACCAGGTAGAAACCAGCAATGGAGTTGGTGCACCATTTCAAGCATTAACTTTGTAGTTGGTTGGCTGTAGGTAACCAGATGGTCATTTTTATCATCTGATCCTTACTTTGCACTTGCGGCCTACGTTGATTGCCCGGATTAACCAGTCAATGGTGTGATAAGTACTTTGCATGTGTAGGCAGTCTGCATGTGCTGTGGGATTGCACAGTTAGTTGCGTAATATATGTAATGTGTACCAGGAGCCTTAGAAACAGCTGTGGAGAGTACCAAAGTTAATGTGAAGAGTATGAGGGACCTAGCGTATGAGCAGCTTTACCTTTCTTTCTCTTCCACATAAGTTACTAATGTAGTGGTAAAGAAAAATAACCTTTTTTCTAAGTTCATATACTTTGCATACATGCACATAGGCCATATTAGCCATACAGAGAAGTTTTCTACTGATCCTATCTAATTGCCTCCCCCATGGGACAGATCTTTCCTAAGCAAAGTAGTTTTAAGGAATAAAGTCCTTCCCTGATTAGGTTACAGTAGTTTGGCATACTACTGCAGCCTGCCAAATCAGGCTAGGAGGTTACAGTTGTAGTGTGGTGCTAATTGCCTTTCAGATGCTAAAGAAAAGCTGTCCAGGGTAGGTCTTATATCTCTGGAAGTACAAGTGTTCTGCCTTCACTACCACTGTTTCTTGGGGAGGCAGCAGGATGCTGAAAAATGTTTTTAAAAAGCTCTGTAGTCTCATGGCAGAAACTGACATTTAGCTTCCTGGGGTTCCCCACTCATAAATATAAACCTTGACATTCTTACTAGTGATTTATTAGCTTGAAACCCAAGTTGTTAGTGGTAAGTTCAAGACAAGAAAATTTTGGTGGTTTAATTACATCAGGAAGGATAAGGAATATATGGAAGAAAAATCACATCCTTTAAATGATGCATCTTTTCACTTATTTATTTGATTTATATGGCACTCCTCCCCCAAAATAGCCTCAGGGCAGCTTACAATAAATGATAGCAACAGATAAAATATGAAAATGAAACAGCTCCCCAAACACTACCCCAATACTTAATCCCACTTGCAAAAAGCTTGCCAAAATAAAGATCTTGTACCACATCCAGAAGATTTCATAGATTTCATAGACATTAGGGCTGGAAGGGACCTCAGGAGATCATTGAGTCCAGCACCCTGCCCAAAGGGCAGGAAGTCAGCTGGGGTCATAGGATCCCAGCAAGATAAGCATCCAATTTGCTCTTGAAGGTGTTCATTGTAGGTGCTTGAACCGCCTCCGCTGGCAGGCTGTTCCAGACCTTGGGGGCTCGGACAGTAAAGAAATTCTTCCTTATGTCCAGCCTGAAATGGTCTTGCAGCAGTTTGTGACCGTTCGACCTCATCATCCGTTGGGGCGCTCTGGTGAACAAATGTTCCCCCAGATCCTGGTGGTCACCCCGATAAACTTATAGGTGGCCATCAGATCACCCCGAGCCTGCGCTTTTCCAGGCTAAAGAGTCCCATGTCTCTCAGCCTGTCGTCGTAAGATTTGTTTTCCTGACCTCTGATCATGCGCGTGGCTCTCCTCTGGACTCTCTCAAGCTTCTCCACATCCTTTTTGAATTGTGGAGCCCAAAACTGGACGCAGTACTCCAGCTGCGGCCTCACTAAGGCCGAGTACAAGGGGAGAATGACGTCCCGGGATTTGCTTGAGAAGCATCTATGGATGCAAGCCAGCGTTTTGGTCACTTTACTAGCCGCAGCATCGCATTGGAGGCTCATGTTCATCTTCTGGTCAACGATGACCCCCAAGTCTCTTTCTTCAGTAGTGCTTTCCAACGTAGCACTGCCGAGCCTATAAGGATGCTGCAGGTTTTTCCTCCCAAGGTGGAGAACCTTGTATTTTTCGGTGTTAAACACCATGAGGTTCTCGTCTGCCCATTTGCTAAGCTTGTCCAGGTCAGCCTGGATCACCCGCCTATCTTCTGGCGTGGATGCTTTGCCCCAAAGTTTGGTGTCATCGGCGAACTTGGCCAGTCCACTCCTGACTCCAATGTCCACATCATTAATGAAGATGTTGAACAGGATGGGTCCCAGGACAGAGCCTTGAGGAACCCCACTGGTCACAGGGCACCACGATGAGTGACTGCCATCGATTATAACCCTCTGGGTCCGACCACGGAGCCAGTTTCCCAGCCAGCGGATCGTGGTGGAGCCAAGGCCACAACTGGGCAGTTTGGCTAAGAGGTGATTGTGGGATACCAGATCAAAGGCTTTTTTGAAGTCAAGATATATGACGTCAATCACTTCTCCCTTGTCCAGGTGATAGGTCACCTGGTCGTAGAAGGAAATGAGATTGGTCAAACAAGACCTACCTGCAACAAACCCGTGCTGGCTATCCCTTAGGATGTTAGCCTGGGCCAGTCCCTCAAGGATGGCCTCCTTAATAAACTTTTCTAAGATCTTCCCCAGGATAGAAGTCAGGCTAATGGGCCTGTAGTTAGCTGGATCCACTCTCCTCCCTTTCTTGAAGATCGGCACCATATTGGCCTTCTTCCAGTCTTCAGGCACTACACCAGAGCGCCAGGAGTTTTCAAAGATCCGTGCCAGGGGCTGGGCTATAACGCTCGCCAGCTCCTTGAGTACCCTGGGGTACAGATTGTCAGGGCCGGCTGACTTGAGGGTATCCAGCTTCTCAAGGTGTTCCTTCACGAGGTCAGCATTTATGGAGGGTAGGGGATCCCCATCACCCGGATCTCCCTGTCCCATAGCAGGCATAAGATGTCTAGTTATGGACTCTTAATGGGTTTCAGTGGGGGAGGAGTGGGGGATGCCTCTAAAGCAGAGGAGTTACTACCACGAACAGCTTCCCACGTAGTCTTGCTAAATGAATTTGGTGCACAGGTGGACCTTTCAGAGGGTTGCTCTCAGCTGATCTTGAGGATTTGAGAAGTAAGGGAGGAGGCAGTCCCTATCCCAGCAAAGCCTAATGTAGATATATTATATTTCATGGTGTATAGGTCAACCCCCAGCTTTCCAATTTTGAAAGGTAAGGATTTTCATACGCATGGTGTATAAGTCCGGGCCAGGTTTGGTGCTCGTCTGGTGCAGCCCCATCCTCTGCAAGCGGCAGGAGATGGGGCCATGCCAGCCAAACACTGTGCCCAACCCTGTCCCCTACGAGCACCGCATCCCCAGCCAAACACTGAGCCCGGCCCCATCCCCTGTAAGTGGTGCCAGGTTTGCAGGGGATGGGCGCATGCCAACCAAGCGCCAAGCTCAGTCCTGTCCCCTGTGAGCAGTGCCAGGCTTGTAGGGGAGCCACACCAGCCAAGTGCTGAGCCTGGCCAACTGTTGCAAGTGACACTGCCAAGCCCAGCATCACTTGCAGGGGATGGGGCTGGATTCAGTGCTCAGTTCGTATAGTCCCATCCCCTGTAGGCAGCACTGGTGTTGCCAAGCCAGTGATGCTCACAGGGGATGGGGCCATGTCAGCTCAGCACTGAGTCCCCATCCCCTGTGAACAGTGTTGGAGTTGGGCTCTGCTGGCACAGCCAGATCCCCTATGAGCAGCGTTGCCTGGACTGCACCAGTGTTGCTCACAGGGAATGGGGCCGCATCAGCTGGGCACTGAACCTGGTGCTGCTTGCAGGGGATGGTGATATGGTGTGTAAGTCACGGTTGAATTTTAATAGTTAATAATTAGACTTCAAACCTCGACTTGTACTCTGTGAAATATGGTAGTTCTGGAAACAAGTTCCTATTGCTTATTTTGTTCAGGGAACTTGTTTAAACTAACATATAGATTTGCCCGCGTGCGCACACATGCGTAAGTCAAGACAAGGTTTACATCAGTTTGTCATAATAGGATATCCAAGGCTCCATACCCCTGCAGGTTGTTTTTTTCTTTTCAAATGGCAAAAGAATGGCCTTGGATCATTTTACCGTCTAAATAAAATTGCATGTTATGGATTTAAGTTAAAGCAGTGGCATCAGCCGTATTTGTCATAGTCTGGATCTTATCTGCTTGGTCAGCAGCCACCAGCCTTTGCCCAACTGTGGGCTGGAATAACCTGGCTCAGGTCTGATGTGGGCTGGCCAGCTTCTGTGGCAAATTTTGGGTTGGGGGGGGTCCTTGCACCCATGCCAGGGCAAAGCCATTGGCAGCTATGTCTGCTGCTACTGCTTACTTTTCTCAAGTTCCTGTTCCCTGCCTGCAGCATGGGTGCTGCTGCTTCTCCCAGCTTCCTTCCCACCACCTCTCCCACTGCTTTCTGCTGAAGTAGGGGTGCAGCTACAAGCTGCCTAATCCTGGCATAGCTCCCCACCAGCTGAAAGCCATGCCCTCTTGCCAGTTGTGGCAGGGGGCAAGGAGAAATGGTAGTGGTGTGGGCACAGGTGGAAGCTGTGCTGCCCTGGCCTGGGTGTGAACACAAGCACAAGCAAAACTCTCCAGCTCCATAGGTTTGCAGCCCATGGGCTATATGTTGCCAACCCTTAGGTTTAACTGCATACACCACATGTAGGTTTAACAGATTCTGTACAATCTCAGCTTTCATTTTAAATTAAGCTTCTGTACATTTGAAAGTTATGGCAGTGGAACCACAGGTGGGTGGGCGGGTGTGTGTGTGGCAGGAGTGTGATTAAGCCTTGCGGTTATACTAGATGGAAATATACTGGCATAAAACACCTTGCTATTGATTCTTGTAGTCCACAGTAAGATGTAGTATCATTGAACTATGTCTGTATTATAATTATTGTGGCTTCCTTATGTAGACATAGCCCAGGCTTTTATATTCCAGATTGACTGACTATAATCCTTCAGGTGTAAATTGATTAACTTGTGGAGTCTGCAGACTTTCTGAAAGCATGACTGTAAGATGTGTTTCTTGCTCTGTCCTTTATTAGTTTTGTTCAAAGTATTCATTCTAAAGCCTCGGTACTGACATTTTGAAATTTCAGGTATTTAATAGATGATCTTTTAGCCCTTAGGATCAAAAAATGGAACGGGATGAAGCTGACGGGGGAAGAGGAAACGTGAAACTGCATGATAAATAGGGATATAAGGATTGGAAAGGAGAAAGAGACATGGGAGGCTTGTGTAGGTGTTGAAATGAAGAAAGAAATGATCATCCTGCTGATCAGGGTCTTTTCCCACTGACGAGCTGAATGCAACAATAAGGGGCTGAATAAACCTTAGGTTGTAGATGATCTCCATGTTCTAGGCTGTTCTGATCAGTCTGTTCATGGACTAGGTGGAGAAAGGAGAATGGTTGCATGTCAGCTAGTCCAGTTGCTGGACTTGCTCAACAAGTAATTGTGGACTTCAGGGTTAAGTTGCAAGCTACTATGCATGTTTTGCTAATTGCAGATTAATGTAGTCTCACTTTGATTTTTTTTATAGGCAACTAATTATCTTTTGTGTTTGTTGCAGAGTCAACTGTTCATTTTATTTCAAAATTGGAGCTTGTCGTCATGGAGACAGATGTTCTCGATTACACAATAAGCCAACATTTAGCCAGGTTTGTGTCTTCTAATAGAACTTGTATATATGTTTCTTTAAAATAATAGTTATAACATTCAAAATTAAATAGTTTGGTTTTGGCCCCAATTTTTATGGGATTTTTCTGGGGGTGTTCCAATTTTCTTCTCCCAGCATTTCTAATTGTCTCCTGTCACCCTTAATGGCTGCAGGAAGCGATGCTGTTGTAAGCTTGCCTGTAGTAGAGACCAACCAGTGCTAACTTTCAGGTGAGTGTGCCTTCTCGATGATGTGTAGGCACTTAAACCATCCCAAACTGGTTATATCACAAACAGTGGCACCAATCCCAAATAAAAGAACGCAAGTTCTTTTTTGTTTGCCAATTAGGACTTTCCTCTGACATGAACGAAAGAGACAGTTCCCTCATTGTCTCTTGATCTCTGACCCAGGCTGTAAACATTCGGCTTGGACTTGCCCGGCACTTTGGGTGTGGAAGAATGGTTTCTCAGCAGTGTCTGTCTACCTGTGTATGGACCTAAACTAGTTGACCATACAGACTATCCTGCCCTTGGCTGAACTAGTGTTAGCAGCAAAATAGGGCTTAAATATCTGTATTTATTTATTTTTACAGCACGTTTATTAATACTACAATTTTCAAAGAACCTCTTCCACACTGGCAAAAATTAATATATTGAACCTCTTATTTAAGCTTTTCTATTTTGTTTTCTATCACTGCTGATTGTCACAGCACACAAAAGATTCTCCTGTATTTGTTAAAGTCAATAAAATAATTTTCATACTCATCAAAACTGTTTTGGTGCATATGAACATTTTTATTGACTTTATTCCTATAAATGTAGCATATGCAACAGTGGAGTCCCCTGCTAATATGCCTCAGCTATGACAAAGGGGAATTGCTTCCCATACTTCAGTTAAAGTAGAGTTTTCCCATTTCAAGTAGCCGCTTTAAAATTGTTCCCGCAAACTTGTTAAACTAAGTACAGCAAAAGCTTTGTTACCCGGCACCCCCCAATCCCCATGGGTGACAGATAACAAAATATGCCAGTTAACTGAGAGGCCCGAACAGGCATCTTTGCCTGTTCAGGCCACCACCTCTCCCACCATGTCTGGGGTGTTGCTGCCCCTCCCATGGGCCCCAAGGGACAGGGAGGTGAACCCAGCACAGGCTGCTTTGCCCTGGGCCATGGGGGCTCGGCGAAACTGGAAGTGCCACCGTAGGCACTTCCAGTTTCGCTTTTACCTTACAAGCTGGTGTGCTGGTTAATAGAGGATGCCGGCTTGTAAGGTGCTGGTTAACACAGCTTTTACTGTAGTATCATCTGAGAGACTTAAATTATTTGTTTTATTTACTGAGGCTAATATGCCAGCCTATTTAGAGACCTGGACTTAATTTCCAACTCTGCCACTGACTTCCTGTCACGTAATTTTAGAAATAGATAGTTACCTTCCATGTTGGGTCTCTAAATAAGTTTGCAGAGCCTCTTTTTTTACCAGCAAAATCAGTTTTTCTGTGCTGATAAGAGATTTCCTTTTGCTGGAAGTGATAAAAAGGAATGGCAGTTAAGTGGATTGCTGGGCTTGTTACAGTTTTTTAGTGGCATCACTGACCTGTGTCTGTAGTGCTGCACTTTGCAGACATGCTAGATTGTGATGCTGGTAATGAATCTGACAGTTGCAGTTGATCTGTTTTTTGGAATTAGTTATTTATGGAGGTAATAGAAATCAGCTGTGATAGAAAATAGATGAACAGATTTTACTAATGGGGTGCTCATTGTGCAGACATTGTTTTGGGAGTGCCGTGTTGATAAAATCAGTGTACAATTTAATTATGACAGTATATATTCTTACCACTGGGTGGCATTGAGAAATGTTGGCAAGTGAGCAGCAACATAGTCTCTATGACTCGGAAGGTTTATAGCCATCACCTAGCATGTCCCTTATCATATTGTAGGACCACCATACATAGGTTGCTGGCTCCATGTTTTAAATAATAATTTTTTACTGCCTTAGTAAAATTAATTTGGGGATGAAAAGTCATGCTAATTTTAATTGTAAACTTGCACTTTAAAGTAATTGACTAAATCTTTTTGAGCTACGTACAGTGATGTGGACATTGGAATTTTATGTAATGTTAGTTTACTAACTTAAACATGGTTTGTTTTTTCAGACAACTTGATTTTAAGAAGAACGGTACAAATGTAAGGTTTCAAGTCTGCCTGGTCTAATTCTTCAAGTAAAAGCAGAAGGGCTAGAAGGATATTGTCCTTAATTGAAGGATCGGAAAACGTGGACATTTTTTAAACTATTATATTATATAAACAGAGAATCCACCAAGAAAATGCTTGTTGAAGCAAAATGGTATACCTTGATGGTGTCTGAGAAAATATTTTAAGCATTTAAGGTATTGTATGCAATACTGTGCATGTGTTACAGACTACAACTTTTTTCTAGGCCCATGGTAACAAATCTGGCAAAATCAAAGTTCAAGAAAATATATAACAACATCTTTTATTCAAGATGTTTTGTGGCTGTCATGAACTCATCGTCAAATAATCACTACCAAATCTTGTCTTTGGGAAACTTCACTAGAAAAAATGTACACAGCTCTTTCTTGGTGGTTAATTTAACTGTTTTCATAATATGATGGTTGAGATGCTATTTCAGAAGATATTCCACAAATAAAAAAGGGAATCTTGTGAATAAAATTTTATTTTTAGCTGTTTGCAAACAAGTTGTCTCTTTGCAATTGTCTATTATATGCACAGCAGCCAGTAGAATTCCCCTTTTTATTTTTTTTCCCCGCAGACCATCTTGATTCAAAACATCTATCGTAACCCCCAAAACAGTGCACAGACGGCTGACGGCTCACACTGTAAGTCCCACAGTTGGAGAAATTTTTTTAAAGAATGGTGTTAAAGAGCCCACTCCTAATTGAGAAAACAATGTTGACTTCTGAGCTGCTGACATAAAGCTGTTGCAAACAGGACAAGTGATGGAACTCTTCTTGCACACATATCAAGAACTTGTTAAATGTATGCAATTAGAGTGCAACAAGTCTGTTTTAAAGAGAGTAAACAAGTTGGACTTCTCAGTTCAAAATTTGCTGATGTGCTGTTAAAACCTTGTCATTGAGTGTTGCATTCTAATTTTGTTTAAGTAATTAAACTGCAGGCATTTCTCAAGTTCTTGATATGCTATGAAAACATAGGTATATGTATTATGTACGGTAAGTTGCCCAGAATTACAGGTTTTATTTCACTTTTTAATTTGAATGGAGATTTCATATTGTGCTCTAATTATTGTATTATAGAACAGAGCCTATTCTATTTCAATATATTTTGTGGGTTGTGATGTTTCTAAAAAAAATTAAAATATTGAATAAAGCCAGATTCAAACAAATGATTATGCCTAAAACCTTGCATATAATAGCTGTTGCTGTGACATTTTGATGACATTGATTATATAAATATTTTTGTGCAACCCTATCTTAACTCCTTCATGATGACATTGGTGAGCAAAGATATTTTTAATTTTAAAAATACAATAATGGAGTATGAGATCTCTATTGCTTTACAGCGTTAGGTTTATACAGAAAGGCCACCAGCTAAGGGAAAAGTCTCCCTCTTAGGAGATTATAACTACCTCTCTTTCAGCCCTGGAACTCGACTAAAGCGATCACCTAAAGGAAACCAGTTTCGTGTTAAATTTATTTTCCATAATATAAAGTTGTTGCGTTTTGTATTTCAGACCATTGCCCTCTTGAACATTTACCGTAACCCTCAAAACTCTTCCCAGTCTGCTGACGGTTTGCGCTGTAAGTTCATACTAGTTCCTTCACTGGTTCCCTGGGCTTGATTGTCAGAGCTCAGTGTCGACTTAAGCTGGTCTACCATTTTAGTTTTAACGGATCAAACTGACCACATTTCATAATGTATCAAACATTTTTTGTTTTTTGTTTGTTTTTTTTTTTTTTGTCCTCACCTCCACAAGAACTTGTTTCTGAGGAGAATTTGGATACTCATGCTTTAAAACAAAAAGTGGTCAAAATGGTATCCCCTATAGAGCAGTTTTTATCTACTGCTCTCTCCTTCCCTCCTTCCTCCCTGCCACTTGCATCCTAGAAATGTTTTGCTGTATGTTTTATGCTAATGCATTAGACTCTACTGTCCAAAAAGTAGGACAGACTACACTAATTTCATTCTGAACATGTTAGCCACCCTATATTCATATTAAAAGCAGTTGAATTTGGAACTTTTCAGATTGCATGCAAAAAATTTTCTTAGGCTAATGATGCAGCTTCCATTTAGTGATTACTTTGGAAGGTGCATTTAGACTGCTGAAAGCTACTCTTGGGTAGTTGTCCTTTTAGCTAGGTAGATGTTTAAGACTTCTGGAATTTGAATTTTCAAAGCAGGTTACTGAGTTGCATATCTATATAGTAGGAAAAATATAAAGAGTACACTTAAGGAAAGGAAGCTGTTTGGGTAGTGTTAGGAAATTATTTCCTGATTTTACTAGAAGTAGGAAATGGGCAAAAAGTAAACTGAAATGACATTAATAATTGTCAATCTGTGCTTCCTAATGTATCGTAATTGATCAGTTACACTAAAATAAGACACGAGCTTTAGAATTAAAAAGAACGGGTGGTATTTTTCTAACTCTTACCTTGTTATGAATTGGACATTGTCTGTGTGGTAATAGTTTTGTTTAGCTATTCCTTTAACCGTTGAATCCTAGACTAGTTCAGATTAGTTACCAGCGTATACTTGGGCATTTTGTGAAATCAGACCCATTTCAGAATGGGCACTATGATTTGC
Source organism: Crocodylus siamensis (assembly GCF_052110815.1). Lineage (NCBI taxonomy): Eukaryota > Metazoa > Chordata > Crocodylia > Crocodylidae > Crocodylus > Crocodylus siamensis. The sequence continues at coordinate 259,439,397 of NC_143395.1, read as the reverse complement.
AAAATGAATGTCTTGTAGAATAAGCACCACTGTCCTTGAAACAAAATTACTGCCCCTGTTAAAGGGCACTTAAATACTTATAGTGTTACAGTTATCAAACTGGGCATTTGTTTAAAAATGGAATAAGTTACTTGTTTGTATAGCCTTAGTATTATTGGCCTCTGGGCCTTTCATTCTAGCAGTGAGGTGGTGTTTGTATACTGTTAAGAACCTATGGATGGATATTGGGTATTTCCTACACATCAGCTAAATTCTCAGTGAGCTGGTAACTAATTTGCTCAAAGTCAAAGTTTGGCCTGCTGTGGAGCTGTTTAGATTATATTTGCCCAGACTCTGCAAAAGTCTCTAATTGAAGTAAACATTATCCAAACTAGCATTTAAATGTTGGTATCAAACTTTAGCTTTTTAAAATCTTGATAAATGGGTAATTACTTAGCAGAGCCTAACTGTACCTGATGTGGTAGAGCTATAGCCCTGTTATCAGTGGGTTTGCTGAAACCCCCTTTTCCCCAGGCTTGTGAATGTTATCCCTGTTCTAAACAATGCATGTATTTATAACGGATAACCTGGGTAGATATTTTAATGCTTATATTGTTGCTTGACTGTATTCCTTTTCATTGTCGTCGTAAAGGATTAACCTTAGTTTTTACCAGTAATAGTTTTTTGACTGATTTAATTGATAGATGGGCTTCTCAAGGGTGAGAGGCTGGTAGTCCTGGCTCTTGAATGTTTGTAAAGTCTTGTGTATGATGTGTACCCTTCCCACCTTAGAAAAACACTCAAGTACTTTTGACATGTATTTCTGTTTTATGGCCTCTTAAATTGACAATGAGATCTCCGTACTAGATTTTAGCAATTTCCCACTTTGTAAACATTTTATTATGCCCTTGATTATGCCCTTTTTTTTTTCCCTATGGAACCTGATGTTTTTTAAAACAAAACGAACTAGGTGGTAGTATGCTATCATCATTGTTGGCACAGCCCTTGGAATATGGTTAGCTATTAAACTGTAGTGAATATTGACTAAATGGGGTTGTTGTGCATTCCTGTATAACCAAAGGACTCTTAAAAATTGCTTTTGAATTCGGAAATTGATTAAATGTCTTGAGCCTGAACTACTTGATTGGGGTACTTTTTAATTTTATAAAAAGCATCCATCTTTAAGTTTTAAATGCAGGGCCTCTTTTAAAATTCCCTTAATCTTAATTAAGCTGCTTAACTGATGGAAACAATCAGTTTAGCTTTTAATGTATATGGCTTTTAAATGTATAATAAAATGCCATAGGACTGGAAATATTGACTGTAATTTGTTTTGCTAGTCATAATGCTTTGAAAAAAAAATCAGCAAAACTTAACTTACATCAGTTTCTGTAGCAGCAGGTAAGAAGAAATTCACCTGCAAAGGAGCATAAAAAATATCTAAAATGCCTATGTGGCTAGCTTCTGTTGTGCTAAAAGACTTCTGCAATATTATGAAAAACAAATTGGTGTTAAAATTAAATGAAAAAATACTTTCTGTTCCAAAGCATATGGCTTCACACTTTACTGAGGGCATGAGAAAAGTGCATCACTTTGGGAACTGCTCTAAACACATTCTTTGGATAATGATAGGCTGCAGTTTTAATCGCATCAGTTTCTCCCTAAACTTCAGTGTATTTCTACTGAAGGAATGAAGAACTTAAAATGAACTCTTCCTGTAGGAAGAAAATTCTTAATTGTAATGCCTTAAAACAGTTAATATGACAAATCACTTGCCTTAAGTTTAGGTAAAATCATTGAGGGTGGGAATCTACTGTTAACCAGAGTAATATTTCAAAGTCCTTTCCCTTTAAATTCTGAGTTTATCAATTAGATGCTGATTAAAACTTGTCTTGATTGGACCATATTAATATTACGTTTTGAGCTATTTCTTTTGGGACTCAAGGCTGCTCACAATTATGCTTAATATTCCTAATGGTTAGCTACATGCTACATGGCATCTGTTATGCTCCAGTAGATGGCTTCTTCTGGTTTCTCTTAAGTTTTATTGTATAGTATGTTCAGAATCCTTTCATCACTTAAAATATGCATTCTAATCAATATGACACTTGGTATTTGCAGGTGCTGTGAGCGATGTTGAGATGCAGGAACATTATGATGAATTCTTTGAGGTATGTTAACTTACTGATTAAAATAAATCATAATCTTTAGACAATCTTGATGTTGCAAAAGTGAGTAGTTTGTGGCAATGCCTATTGCAGAGGAAGCGGGGGGGATGTGAACAAAAATGTAAACTTTCAGTCTGAGACTAAAAACAACAACAAAAACCCCAAACAGCTGCAGCTTTATTATACTCCTGATTTGTTCATGAACCCCTCACCTTCAATAGGGGGATTGAGAACCTAATCCTGCAAAGGCTCTGGGGTCTAGAGTATTTTGTTCCAAGAACCTGTTCTTAATGGATGACTAGAATATAATTCCCTTTGTTCACCTATACCTATGTGACGTCAAAATATACTTCAGTCTTGGTGAATAAATTCGGAAATGAAGTGGACTGAAACATCAGATCGACTTTACTTTCTTAAAGTTACGTGCGTTTGAGCAGTCCAAAACACTGATACGTTTCCCAAATACAAAAAAAGAACAATTTTTATGGTTCATTATTTTATCCAAGTAATAGCCACTGTGTGCTAGATGTTGCCTAGGCATGTCTAGAAAACCATGCAACAGGCATGTAGAGAGAGAACTGTTTTTCCTACTTGGCATTAATCATCTGTCTTTTTATGCGGAGAAGTTATTTAACTTGCACAAGATTTTTTTTCAATCGGTTCTTCTATATTTAGGAGGTCTTCACAGAAATGGAAGAGAAGTATGGTGAAGTTGAGGAGATGAATGTTTGTGATAACCTTGGAGACCATCTAGTTGGAAATGTGTATGTCAAGGTAGGACACAGGAACTCCACAGATATCATGAATTCTGATTTTCTTTAATGCATACAGTTAACATTTGCAAAAGCATGATAGCATTCTAATGAAAGCATATAACTTTACAGTCTGGTGATGTGTTGAAGTGAGAATCCAAACCAGGGAAAATGGAAAGGCAAATGTTATGGGGTATAGAAGAAAGTTTAAAAAGGATGCACTCTTAAAATAATTTTGCTTATGAAAACAAGACCATTTTCTCCTTTTCCTGTTATAATGAATATAGTTGCCAGAAGTGTGTACTGTAAAAGTAACTTAAGAAATTTGCAGTTAAATGGTAATTGCTGGACAAATCCACTTAGCTGCCATGGTTCACCTATTCTACATGCAGCAGATTAGGATTTTATATCTGTGTTGCATCAGAGTTGACAGTAGTCTTCTGTAGAGTTTAAATCATGGATTGTATTGGGTGGTTTGAATAGGAATGATCTGCCTCAAGAGAGGGGTTAAACTAGGTGATCCACGAAGTCCCTTCCAGCTCTACTTCTCTAATTTCCATATAAACCTGAAAATTAGAAACAGGCTTAATTGTCAGCTACTTGAAAAAAAAATTATTTTTGGTCTTGCTGACAGTTGAGTATTGGAATGCAAATAACCTTCTTAGTCTTTTCACCTTGCTCAGCCTGGGCATAAAGCTAATTTACACATATAATGGTGGTTGCCTCTATTCAAACTGTCATCTCTTTGTTTAGCATACAAATGAACAGTATTTGTACAAGCCTAACGTTTTTTAAAACACGAATGCTGGATAGTCACCATTGCTACTTGAATATGAGGGTGGCTGTGTTCAATGTGTCCCAAATTTTCGGTGCTACCCTTAACCTTTAGGGTTGTTAATTGTAGCCATGTTGGTGTAAGGATGTAGGCAGACAGAATTCTTTGGGTAAATGTGATCTCTTTTGTTAGACAAACAAAATAGTTGAAAAACTATTCTTTGCAAGCTTTTAGGCACAAACACCCTTTTTCATGAGTAGGGAGAGTCTGATGTTTTGTGTGCTCTTGTGGGTAGTTTGATTAATTACAAAAAATCATATGCCTGCTTCCTGCTTTTTCATCCTTGGCAGTGTTACAAATACTGAAATGTAGAAATATTTAGTTCAGGGGTGGGCAAAATATGGTCTACAGGAGGGACTTTGTCCAGACCCCAGTGGGTCCCTTGGTCCCGCCCTGCCCACCTGCAGTCTGGCCCACAGCACTTCCTGCTGCCCTCTGGTTATGCAGCAGGGTGGGGTGGAGTGGCTCTGCATTTGGACTGCCTTTCTAGGCAGCCCAGGTGGCAATGGCTCCTTCCAGCTGCTGCTGCCGTTGGCCCCAGCCCTGTGGTACTGGCAGGGACCCATGTACAGAGCCCCGACCCTGGCCTGCCCTGTGTCCATTCCGGACTCGCTCCAGCAGAGCAGCCCAGCTTCAGATCACCCAGAGCATGTGCACAAAGCCCTGTCCCACCCCGCACCTGCTCCATACTCACCTGCCCATGCTGAGCAGCAACGGCGGTGATGGCAGCAGAAGATGCTGCTGGGTGTGGGGGAAAAACAGCCCTCCCCTTAGCTGCTGCTAGGCCCTTCTTGCTGCAGCCACCCTGAGCCTGCTTTTGGGCTGCTCTGCAGCTCTTTTGCACTGGCACTGCTGCCCTGCCAGGCAAGCCAGAGGTGGCGGAGAGGAGTAGCAAGGCAGCCTGGGCATGGGTTTTTGCAGCTTCAGCAAGAAGGGCCTGGCAGTGGTGGGGTGGGAGGTTTCCCCCATGCTGCTTCTTGGCTGCTGCTCAGCATGGCTGGGTGGTCCAGAGTAGGCACATGGCAGGCCAGGTCAGGGCCGTGCATGCATATTCCAGCTAGTCCGCTCTGGGCCAAGTCTGGAGCAGGAGCTGGGTGGGCTGGGGTCAGGGCTTTGTGTGTGGGTCCCCACCAATACTCCAGGGCTAGGGCCAGTGGCAATGGCAGCCAGAAGGAGCCACCACTGCAGCCTGGGCTGCCTAGAAAGGCAGAGCAGGCCAGGGTCAGGGCTGGGGCTGTGCGCTGTTGGCAGTGGTGGGGAGGAGCCACAACGTATGTGGGCTCCAGAGCAGGAGAGGGGGTGCTGACCAGCCCACAGCAGCTCCCCAGAACTGCCTATGTGGTACATGGGCCCAAATAATTTCCCACCCCTGACTTGGATGATCCCCAACTTGTGTGCTTAGAAGTTTTTAATAAACCTTAAAGCTTGGGGGATAACTAGGGCTCAAATCAGCTATCAAATATCCTTAAGCTGATTTCATGTTTGTAGACAGTAACTTTCAGGCATCTGAATGAGGCAGTATGTGGCATACTTGCTAGACTAGTGTCTTGAATATTAGTATTCCGCAAAATCATGTAAATTAATACTTATCTGGGAAGAGAAGATTGTCAGACCTTTTGCCTGTTTACTTAATATTGTTTGCTCTTTAAATCAAATGCACTCATGTCTTTATGAGTTACAGTGCTTTAAAAGTAAAGCCAAATAAAACGTGGAATAGAGAATTTTTTAGGCTGTTTGGGCTCATTTTGAACAACAGTTAGTGAAAAGCCACATCATACTTGCACTTGCTTCAGTGGGCTAGTGGTGTTAAAAAAAAAAATTCTCAAGTGGTTAGTTCGTTCTGAATGACTTGCTGGGTACTCAGTCATTGATTTAGTGGGAATAACTGACCTATTTCTGTGCAGCCTCTTGAGAAATCATTGTGGTTCTTTATTTTATTTAGTTTCGTCGTGAAGAGGATGCAGAAAAAGCTGTGATTGACCTGAACAACCGCTGGTTTAATGGGCAGCCAATTCATGCTGAGCTCTCTCCTGTGACTGACTTCAGAGAAGCTTGCTGCCGTCAATATGAAATGGGGTAAAAAAAAAACCCCCCACACTTTCTTTTCATAATAGCTTGCGTGAAAAACAAAGCAATCAACAAATGCAGGGGAGAACCTTAGAGTAATACTGACATGCAGAGTCAGTGCAGTTCATGGACTGTAGTATCTATGTGTATTTGGTCTCTTCGTATCCATAAATTTTGGTTCTCGTTCAGATGTGGGGCACATAGCTAGTTCCTGTGAATCACAGTCAAGCTGAATTACCACTTCTGGCCAGCTGAAATGTTTTACCAAACAGATGTTAAAATGATATTAAAAATGAGAGTTAAAATTAGTGGACATGGCTAAATAATCACTCAGACTTGGTACAAAATTTTGTACTAATTAATTTAGTACAAAAAATTGACAGTGTAAGGAGGAAAGAATTTCTTTGTGCTAACTTTTTTTTTCTTAATTTTGTTTCAGAGAGTGCACACGAGGAGGCTTCTGTAACTTTATGCATTTGAAGCCCATTTCTCGAGAATTGCGACGTGAGTTATATGGACGTCGTCGTAAGAAGTGAGTATCTGTAATTGAAATTAAGTTCCAACCGATGGGAGTAATTTAGCTGTTTTATTTCCTAAACATTTTTAACCAAAACAATAAGATTTAACGTAAGAATTTAAGCTTTTGCTTGCTCTCCTGTTGCATTTATGCCTTAAAGTCATCTATTATTCATAGATGTTCAAAATTTCATTCTGGCTATTTTTGCTACTTCATGACAAAATTAAAGAACCAAAGCTAGTGTTATCAGAGGATCTAGAAAGAAAGTCTCCCGCTTCACATAACTGATTGTGAGTTTATATTTAGGATGTGGGCAGAAACTGGAAAGGATGTCCTGAAATTTAGCCATACCACAAGTTGATGCTAGCATCACAAAACTTATGACAGTTAGTATTCCTGTTCCTGTCTTTGGTAAGGGTTCTAGTATTGATAGTTTCTGAACTAAAATTGTAGTTATGCAATATTTAGTGTAACTTGCATCTTTGTGAAGCAAGTCTCTTTAACTGTCTTGATAAACACCTGAAGTTATTATGATTGATGTAAAGGTGGCAAAGGAAAGTGAACGTCACAGAATGGCAAGAAGCTTCTGATAAACTGGTGAATGTGAAGTAAGTTTACCTTGTGGACAATTTAATACTGCTTCTATCAATGCAATATGCATCTTCTTCATAAGACTTCAATTTCCACTGCAACCAATTTGACACTTTATTTGTTCCCCTCAAATATACAAAACTAGTGTTTAAAAATGCTATAAATGTCTTGGAGTATTTTAGGGATTAGAAAGTGCTTTGCAAAAAGTATACATTGTATCGTTTGTGCAAAAAAAAAAGTTGAGTAACTGCTTTAATGAGAATTCCCCAGTTAAATATGAGTCCATCTGAGATTGCAGGCTAATGTCTGTATCGGCTTCGACATTTACGCTAAGAACCTTTTAAAATAAAACGTCAAAATGTTATCAATTTAGGAGCCATATTGTCACTTTTTTCTGAATCTTGACCTCTTTTCCCTTTGCCAAACACTCTTCCTGCAGTGAGAACTTTCACTTGTCTGTATTTGGCCTTGGAATGTAGCAGTTCCCCAGTATCCCAGTTTCTACCTCTGTTAGCACAAACAGCAATTTGATGTTCTTCCCTCCCTTCCCCACTTTACTTATCTTAGGCTGCAAATAAATCATCTGTGAAACCCAAGTTGACCCATACTAGCAATGAGCTGTGCTATAAGGAAGCACGGTTTGGAACCTGTTCCCTTTTGAGTTTGTGAATTGGACTTTAAATGGATCATGCAAATAGTTCAGCCATAATGGGACTGAAGCTTGTACCAAACATCTCAGAATCAAAGGGCAATAAAGTAAATGGTCAACACAGAGCACTTCTTTCATTTTCTGCCTCCTACAAGCATGCCTTCTTTTTAAGGCACCAGTTTCTCCTGTATCACAGCAGAACCAGTCTTTTCGTCACATTGATCACTGAACTCCTCTACGATAATAAACTTGGCAAGTTTAGCAGTTGGGGTGAACGCAGAATATAAGTTCTTATGTTAGCCCTGAACCATACTTCGAAATAAAATAGCATACCCTTGAAAGCTTTGAATGCATGGTTTTTATATTTTGGTTGGTTTAAAACTTTTTTTCCTACTATATTTGTGACCTGTGCACTTCCTGCCCCTAAGAAACATGGGTCCATAGATCTGCATTCTCTGTGGTGATAGAACTCATTGTTTGACTTCCTCTGTGGTAGAGAAAGTAAAGGCTGGAGAGGAAGTGGCTATGTGCTAGTTACTCGGGTACATTGCTACTGTGGAAATTGATACAGAAAATCCTCACTTTTTTTAATTTTAAAAAATGAGGCCTTTTAAATCTGGGCTGCCTCTTGTAAACAGGAATTTCCAGCATACATGTAAACAAAGAAATGTATGCGTATGAAATAGAGGAATTGACTGGTTAATTCTTTCTGAGATGTCTAATATGTTAAATGAAAATTATTTCAAAAGGGCTGTAGATTTGCTGTGTTCAGGAAAACCTGCTGATGGCTGTAAAGATTTTCCCTTTTCTTACTACTACAACCTGTTATGTACTAGTACAGTTAAAGGGAGGAATCTTGCTGTCACTGAGCCTTTTGCTCGCCATTTGGACAAGAAATCTAACAGTGTTTGCCAGCCTTTGATAGGTGTGCCCTGACCCTTCCTGAGTGCCATCCTCATCCTTGCCCCCTCAAAGATGTACCTGATAGTTTGCACCCCGGGCTGGCCTGGTGGAATGGAGGTGCTTGGGCCTCGTGCTAAACACCAAGCAGCTGCCTGTGCCACTTGTGGCATGCATGCCATAAGTTGGTTACCCCATATCTAATAGTTGACAGCAGTCTTCATTACACATGTGAACTCTTGCAATTGAACTTCTTTCTGTGGTCTTGCAGACCACACCTGCCTGAGTGCTATCTTATTACTGCTTTAGTTGATCTTTGAGTTCTCTGTAGGATGTTACTGTCGTATTGAATGTGGTGAAACATTTATGTATTACAACTTTTTTGAAGGCATAGATCCAGGTCAAGGTCCCGTGAACGTCGTTCTAGATCCAGAGATCGTGGTCGTGGTGGCGGTGGTGGTGGCGGCGGAGGAGGAGGTGGAGGACGGGAACGTGATAGGAGGCGGTCAAGAGACCGTGAAAGATCTGGTCGATTCTGAGCCATGCCATTTTTACTGTATGTCTGCTAGAAAGTGGTGTAGTTTGACCAAACAAGTTCGTAATGAGATTTTTTTAAAGAAGGGCTTCTGAATAAAAACTTGTAGTGATACAGTATTCTTTGTGTAACTTGTTTCTTGTGGGGGAAGTCTTTTTAACTGTCATTCCTCTATCTTGACAAATACCTGGAATTAACTATGCTTGAGTTAAAAGGTGGCAATTGTATTAGAGGTGTGCCAGTCATTCAGGTATGAATTGAACTGTTAATGAAAATGAATGTATATAATATAAATTATATACATGGGGGGGCAAATATACTGCTTAAGAAAGTTACCCACCTAAATTTTCCTTTTCTGCTATGCTGTCTGCTTATTTAGGTTAGTTTAGGCACATTTAAAGGAAGGCTGTGCGAAGTGCTTTTATTTACCCAATAGAAATGCTTAGTTACAAAATATGTATGTTTGTTTGTTACTAGAAGTCTGTGCACTGTCTATCACTGTGACTGTGGCATTTACAATAAATCCAGTTCTTTGGTGTAAAATCTAAAGCCTATTCTCTAAGCACTGCAGAGTAGCTGAGTTACTACTCTTGGCTTTGCCAGAATTCATAGTTAAATTTTACTCGGGATTCTATACATACGTACACACACACTTCTTGGATAATAGCTTAGAAAGAAAATGTATCTAGTGTAGTGTGTAACTTTAAAATTATGAAGTGTCCTCTAGTAAGTCAGCACGTTATGATGCCAGAATGCAGCAGGGTAATTTCTGGATAAGGATATCTAAGAAGAAAAATTCAAGAATCGAAGCTGTCTTTTGCTCCAAGATCCATTAACTGTTTAATAATCAGTAAGTTGGACACCAGTTTAAAGTAGTGTCTCTTCTCTAACTCCTTTGTCACCTCCAAGATGCCTGAAATGGATTCAAAGTGTTTGTCCTACCTATTGCATTTATAGCACAGCAAGTTAATGGACAAAGGGTGTATCTACACATGCTATTAAGACGATGTGATTAAACTCTGGCTCAGTTTATGCAGGAATCAGCTGCTCCTAGGAGCAGGTATCTCCATGTGTGCTTGGTAACAGCTCTGAGGTGACAGGGCACAAGGAGTCAGCGCTGGGCGGCTGTGACAGTGTCAGGGCTGACCAGTGGCATGAGAGTACTAAAGTGTGGAGCTAGACAGCAGGCAGACCCTGCACCCTTGTGCCCCACGCAGCCTCTGTCACCATCTACACATGCATTTTTGCAGAATTAAGTACTCTGCTCTAAGGAAGTGCTGTCCCCAACAGTACTGTCTTATAGCAGAGTTAATCTACTACACCCTAATACCAGCACACGTGTAGATGGTGATGCTTTATTGTAGCACTAATTAGTCAACTCTGCAAAATAAGGTGCATGTGTAGATGCACCCAGAAAGAGCAGTTTTAATTGCAAGTCTAAGCTGTTTTTTCATTGCAATTGTAAAACATTCTTATAAATTGATACGGCATGTAGAATACATATTTTGTCATTTAGTGTCTCTTAAAGACCTTAGAACTATAACCAAGGATGCTGGCACATACTAAAAGCTAAATAACTTTTGCAGTTAGCTGACTTTGCAAGCTGCCTAGCCAAAATTGAATTCTTGTCTGCTTATGTAGCAGTTAAAAAACGAGTATAAAAGTTTGATCTGTAGGAATCTGAAGAAATACCCAATTTAACTATATAGCTCTCAGAAAGGAGGAAACACTCTTACTGGTGTTTGTAGGTTGTCTTGAAACTGCCAAAAACATGTGAGGAACAGCTCTTTTAAAGTGTAATAAATATGGAAGCATGGTTATAGTGACTATTCACATTTAGTTCTTATTTTGTTAGCTCCAAAACCTGAGCCTAAAGAGTTGATTTAATTTGCTTGAACTTGGCATTGTGGACTAGAAACTAGTTCAATAATAGTGACAGAGGGAACTAAGAATCTTGACTTCTAAATAAACTTTTGGGCCAGCTCGGAATGCAAGTTAAACCTAGCCCTGTGCTGAATGCTTCCACTAACTAGATTTTGAAGGTTTTTTTGTTTTGGGGGTTTGGTTTTTTTAAGACTAATGCCTTAAAAGCAACAGAATCTTTAATATGATATATAAAGATATCTTCATTATTTAAATTATGCTTTTAAGCACATTGAAAATCAGATCCTAGCTTCCTTTCATTTGAAGGGCTTCCACACTGCCTGAAAGACCTCAGTGGTAATATTGGTACAGACTGAAACCAAGTTATTAACACAGTCCTTCATTGGCCTCTAAGTTGGACAAAGCATTAATGTATTCCCACGTTCAGTGAGATTCAGTATTGCACTTGTGCTTCTCTAGGTACAGTTCAATGTCCAGCAAAATCTTCCTCTACATATGCAGTGTCTAGCATAGTATGGGCATTGCTGAACTACCAAAATACAAGTATTATAGAACTATATATTGTGTATATAAGTACAAAATACTTATGCAATACACTCAGTCTTCAGTCAAGCCTTCCAATTAATCTAATACTGCCTGTTAGTGGTAAAACTTTGAATGCAAGTTTTCAAAAGGTACATTTGCTGATTATTTACACAAGCCATCTAAAGCTGCCAATGAGGTTTAATAATTAAAAGAGAGGTTACTTTATCCCAGCCTACCTTTCCCACATCTTCAAAGCCTAGAATAAGATTTTTTTTTTTTCCAAAGACACCCATTTCTCATACTTGCAAATGTCAGGTTCTCTTCTGTTGAACAGAAATGTTAATTTATGGATTTCTTTGACCTCAAATAAGTGACAGCATACAGGACCTCCTGAAGTCTGACTAGACCAATTAAGACTGATAATCCCAAGTGGCTTCCTCTTTATTTGTATTAGGCTTATCTGATTATTCTGTGAAATGCTGCTTGCCCATGAATATGATGTATTTTAAGCCTGTAACACCAAATGGAGATAATTTGTTCAAAATAAAGCATTTTTTTTTATACTGAACATGAACGTGATAGAAATATAACCCCTTTCTTTTAGTCAGGTACTCCTTAAAACCACATCATCCAGATTATTGTGAGATCACAAACTTTAAATTCCAGTTCACAACTAAACCACTGAATCCCCGTTCCCAAGTAATGTCTTCCGTATCTTAAAAAACAAAAAACAAAACAAAAAAAAAACCCTGTTGGAAAATGTCCTTTTGTTTTCTAAATCCAAAAGCAATCTTTTCTAGCAATCTGTTGGAAAGTCTTCTGTATTTTCTAAGAAAAAAAGAGTTGTACTTGAGTAAGTGGTGGAGGATTTCTTCAAAACTTCATATTTGATTATAGAGAACGTAACTTGGATGATCTTGTTTTTACTTCAGAATACAGTACAGAGGCAGCATGAGCAAATGAGTAACTAGTGTGTTGGAAGCCCAGTGCACACTTGTTCCTTGTACAAAACAACTTGTTAAATTGCTTTTTCAGCCAAGGGTCACTGAGTGCACCTGATTCCTCTGCTCACATTGCGCCTGTTTATTTCAAACTATTTCACAGGTAGGTTAAATCTGAATTTCCTGTCTTCGGTCTACAGAAGTATAGTTTCACCAAAGAGAGATGAGATCTCTTTAAAGTCTTCAGGGCTTAGTGCTTTTTCTGGGCTTATGGAATGTTTTTAGGCCTCTCTTTCTTCTGAAAATGAACATGGCATCTAAGTAAACTGGAAGTGTACAGAAAGACTTACTTTTGTTCTGTTTGAATTGATAAGTTACCACATTTTAAAATAGTTGACTTGAACCTTTGTCACCAAAACTTATTCACTTGAAGAGGAAGTAGGTACATTTCTTTTGTGTCCAATTGTGATGAGTTATTGACATTGTATATGAAAGTCAACTGAATTCATATGGGCTGAAGTGCATCCCCATCCTTGAAAATATGGTCTGTACTGTTTTGAAATAGTGATGTTGTTTACCTACCATGAGTCAGCTGACACACTTCCCTCTTGTCCATGGCCACTTAACTATTGTAATATCTGATCACAATGTGCATTAATTAGCACGTCTGAATTTTGGGACTATTTCATATGGGCTTTTTTATAAGCTTTTTGATTTGGCTGACTACATGAAGTGTCAGCTGGGGGCTCCTTCACTTTATCCTTAAAGTGTGCTTAATAAGTCCCCTCTGGCTCTTAACCGGGTCTTTTAATTTTTGAGGATCTGTGTGATGACTTCTGTAACAACTTACAGCATTGCAGTGTAAAGAGATTATAGTAAGAGAGAGTAGAATATAGGGCTAGATTCTAATAGTTCTTACAGGAATCTAAACTGGACTTAAGTGGAATTTTACTTGCCTAAGTTGCAAAAAGCAAGTCATGTAGCACCTCTTCAGTAGCTACAGAATTGTGGAGGCAGCTAGATTCATTAGATACCTTGATGCCTAGACTCAAGCTTCTAGGCATGCTCATAATTGAGCTAGTTCACACAGCTATCTTACCTTCTGCCTGATGCTCTACTGCAGTGCAGACTAGAGCTGGAATTTGCCTTCATTTGGCCTGGTAGGAGCCTACAGAGCACACCTAATGCCAGTTTGATACCAGCAGCAGCATTAAGCGCAGTGGAAAGTGCAGCATTTGCATCAGCTTTCCCTCTCAAACAGGAGATAGGAATTATGGTGCTTGCTTCTTCTGCAATAGCCTGGTAATTTGAGCACTCAAATGGAGACCTGCAATCCAGACTTTCTTTGCGCTGAGGGCTTTGAACCCCCATCTAACACTGCTGATTTTTAGATTATCCTGAATGTGCCCGCAACAGCAATCAGGATCTGGCCCAGAAGCTGAAGCAAAAATGGTGCATCTAAGTTCTTTGCTCAGCATTCCCCTCTGGATCCTTAATTTTAAATCTTTGACCTGCACCTATGCATCCCTGGTGTTTGCTGTTTTCTTGGTGTCCAAAAGTAACTAGTTGTAGTCTTGGATCTGCAAAGGGTTGCCAGTGTTTCTAGCACTGTTTCTTGTCGGTGAGACAAACTTGTCCCCACCAGCAACAACATAAACAAATGAATACATAAAGGGTTAACTAGTACCCTGCAGTCCTTTCCCAGATCTTGAGAGTGCCTCCTGGCTCAGTGCTGCCACCTTGAAGCCTTCCCTCTTTTTTTCTCTTGGCTTCCTTCCCTGTGAGCTTTTAAATTCCTCTGGCCCTGACAAAGCCAATTATTCTCCTCAGCTGGCCCAGTCTTCCTGGGTAGGCCTGTAATCACTTTTTTTGCAGCTGGGCAGCAGCCCTTGATACCAAAGCCTGCCTTAGGGGAAAGTGGTGCCCTGGGTGAATTGTATTTTGGCCCAAGTTGTCTGTGCTGTGGTGGGGGCTAGAGACAGGTGTGCATGCAGTGGCTATGGGTGGCAGGGGACCCCATGGACTATCATGAAGCAGTGTGTGTCTGCTCACCAGAGATGCTGGCCTGGTGCTGGCCTTCAGGGGCTCAGCATGAGGCAGCAGGCAGGGCTGCCCGCACAGGAAGCGCATGCAGGTGTGGCAGCAGGCAGGACTGTCTGTGCAGAAAGTCAAGCCCAGCAGCAGAGTGCTGCTGCCCACCTTTGCCCTCATTTTTGGTGGTGTCAGGTGGCTGGGGATGGCACTGCAGCTTGGCCTCCAACTCTAGTAGGTTATTGATGAGGAAGCTCTTTGCATATAAGCCAGGGCCATCCACCCACACTACTTGCTGGGCATCATCTCCTTGCCCTTGGCCCAGCACCCTCCTACCCCACCATGGTCCCTGGCTGCATCTGCCACCACTGCTGCTGCTGCCTGGGGCTTTCTAGCCTGCTGCCCTGGCCAGCTGGCTCCAATCAGCTCTGGGCATAGCCAGGAGGGAAGGCCCTGCTGCTCAGCCCCCAGGATATGTTGCCATCAAAGTCCCTTGACATCTCCCACCCAGCATGAGCAGAGGTGTGTGTGTGTGTGTGTGTGTGTGTGTGTGTGTGTGTGTGTGTGTGTGTGTGTGTGTGTGTGTGTGTGTGTGTGTGTGTGGCACCCCCTAACCACAGCGCCTTGGGCAGTCACCCAAGCTACCCACCCCTAAGGCTGGAGTTCCAGCCATGAAGCTTCCTACAGCATTGTTATGTATGGTTTTTTTATGACAACTTTGTTGCATCAGGGGAAAGTCACTTGGAATGCCTCAAGCATTTGCAATCATTGACTCGCTCTTGAAATGAGGTCAGTTCCTGGGACCAAAAACCACATTGTGCTTTTAACTTCTGTTACGCCTTATAGATTTCTCTATACTTGTGCTGTACTGCACCTTTATCAAACACTCCAGACCGTAGGTGTCAAACACACAGAGCCCCATAACCCAGCCCTGGGTGTTGTCTTGTGGACCCACATGCTGTTGGATTGGCCCTGTGCTATGTGGGGTGCTAGATTTGGCTGTGTCTTGAGCTGCATCACCTGCAGCACTCGCTTGGGCCAGTTCTGGGATAAGCTGCTTGTGGCAGTTGCTGGGGCTTGGTCCACTGCTTGGAAGTGCTCACTCAAGTCAGCATTTTAAATCAGCCCAGGTGGGTGCTGCATTGTACAAAATGAGCCACACCCCTTCTACAATCATCAAATCTCTTGATTTATGAATTATACACTTAATAGCTGAAAAACAAATCTCTATTACTGGGACGTGTGCCCAGTAGGCCTGTGCGAGTAGGCACCTATTAGACCCGGCTTCAGATCTGTCCACTTCAGATGCCAGGGATCTGATCCGGAGCTCTGGATCGGTTTCCAGCTTCATTCTGTCCGAAGCAGCTCCAAAGCTTTGGACGGACTACTGCAGACCTGGCTGCTAAGCTACTGTGTTACTAGTTAATCCTGATTCACTCAGAGCCCAGCTCAATACACAGTACCTAGCTACTACATAATGAGTTAAGGAACAAGGATTAACACCTACAAAACCACAAACTAAGGAGAGGAAATAATCAATACAGGAAATTTGGCACCTTGGTGGGGCTGGATCTTTTAGTCTTTAAGAGCCAGCCCTGTTCCCTAGCTCTAAAAGAGAGATAGCAGCACTTTCCTACTGCCCGGTAGCACTGTGCGAGGCTCGGACAGAGCTTCAGATCTGGAGAAGCTTCGGATGCTTCGGGGTCTGAAGCAGCATGTCAGGGCTGAAGTGCTGCCTCATTCAGCTTCCTGAAGTGGTTTGGAGCTTCCAAAGTGCTTCAAAGCCACCTCAGAGCCACCTCGGAGATCCGGCAATGGGGTATAACGGGGAAAAATAAAATATCTATAAGTTTGTTGGTTTTTGTCCAATTTGGATGACATTTTCAAGAGTGGTAGACTCTGCAGAGTGCATGAAGCCTGCCAAGTTTCAAGATTGGTGCAGGGATTTGGGGGATCTGCCCCTCAAGCTGTGGACAAGCAAAACTCGTGCCATGGGTGACACTGCGGGTGTTAAGGGGCAGCAGGGTGACGGCTGCAGGGATGGTGGCCCCTGCTGCAGCCATGAAGCCTGCTAGCTGTCAAGGAGATGGGTGCACAGATTCTGGGGCCCTGCACCCCTAGCTGCTGACTGGCAAAACTTGTGCCATGGGTGCTTGTGGGACTGACTGTCTCTGTCTTGGGGCATGGGAGACACTACTGCAGGTCTGGCTGCTAAGCTACTGTGTTACCAGTTACCAATCAATCATGATTCACTCAGGGACCAGCTCAATACACAGGACCTAGCTAATAGAGCCAGTTAATTACCATCAATTAGCACCTACAAAGCCAGACTAAGGAAAGAATCAATACAGACAATCAACTGCCCCAAGACAGACACAGTCAGTCCCACAAGCACCCATGGCACGAGTTTTGTCTGTCAGCAGCTAGGGGTGCAGGGCCCCAGAACACCCCTGCACTGATCTCCTTCGACAGCTGGCAGGCTTCGTGGCCTCAGCAGGGGCCACCATCCCTGCAGCTTTCACCCTGCTGCGCCTTAACACACACAGTGCCACTCGTGTCACGAGTTTTGCCTGTCAGCAGCCAGAGGTGCAGGGCCCCAGAAGCCAGACTCCACCTGCACCTATCTCCTTGACAGCTGGCAGGCTTTGTGGCCTCAGCAGGGGTGACCACCCCTGCAGTTTTCAGCCCACTGCGCCTTAACACACACAGTGTCATCTGTGTCACAAGTTTTGCCTGTCATCTGCTTGAGGTGCAGTTCCCCCCAAACCCCTGCACTTATTTCCTTGAAACTTGGCAGGTTTTGTGGCCTCACCAGAGGCTAGCACCCCTGCAGTTTTCAGCCCACTGTGGTGTAACAGATGTGACATGAGTTTTGCTTTCATGAATTTGGGGTGCAGTTCCCCCTGAACCCCTGCGCCAATCTTCTTGAAACTAGGCAGGCTTCATGCTCTCAGCAGAGGCTACCCCCCTGCCAGTTTCATCCAAATCTGACAAAAAACAACAAAGTTTTAGATATTTATTTCATTGATTCCCCATTATACCTTATGACCGGATCTCTGAAGCAGCTCCGAAACTTTTCCAAAGCGGTTCGGAAGCTCTGGACTGCTTCAGAAAGCCTAACAAAGCCAGTGCTTCGATCCGGACATGCTGCTTCTGATGCCAAAGCATCCGCAGCTTCTCCAGATCTGAAGCACAGTCCAAAACCTCGCACAGCCCTAGTGCCCAGCCCTTCTTGGTGGTAGCTAGCCCTCATCTGCTACAGTCTTGACCATTGTTACTCCAAAGAATTCATCTGAGTGTCATCCTCCTCTTCGTACGCATTGTGCAAACTTTTGCAGTGATCCACTGTATTTCTCACATCTTTTTTACACATAGCTGTACTAGTTTATTACAGAAAGTGTAGCTCCACGTTGCTCTTTGTGTTTTGCCTACTTTGTGAATCTATTTTGAGCATATTGTCAGTTATGCTGATAGCAAAATCACTGTCCATTTTGTACTAGATGACCGTAGCCCGGCAAATCTGAATTGCCTTATCAAGGGTTAACCTCCTTCTGCCTTAACAGTCAGCTCAGAAAATCCAGAACTATCTATACTTAACTTAATCATTCTTAACTTAAATGTTAAGAATGACTTAACATTTGCTTACTTCAGAATCAGTCACTATCTACCTTCACATTGTCTTAAGTTTTTACTGGCATCCATTACTTGCAGATACAGAGTAAAGTATCTTTTGATCTTTCATTTCCCTTCTACACTTCTAGAGTGTTTTATGTTTTTGGGGTTTTAAACTGCTTCACACGCTCACTCATGGCATCCTTTTAAATGCTGGTTTTACTCCTGGCAGGCAAGCTTCTTTGAGTAGATGTGATGTCTTTTATTAGACCAACTGAGTAGTTGGAAAAAAGTTCTTAGCAAGCTTTTGGGTGCAATCACCCTTCTTCAGGCACAGGGAGTTTCTGCTGGTCTGAGACTCCAAGGTGTCTCAGACCAGCCAGTTGTATTCCCTTTGCCTTACAGTATGTGAGCCTCTTAAAAGTACAGTTCTCCACATTGATAAAAATACCACTGCAGCACAGGCCTTCCTGCAGATTGAACTATTATCTTTTTTAACTCCACAGCACAACTATCATGGCTGGTGACTTTTTATTTTTCTGAGCAAAGACCCCCAAATGAAAGCAAACGGGGTTCCTGGGGAGGCATATAAACTTGCAATATTTAAAGAAGCAGTACTGCATGTAACAACTAATGAACAGTGCATTGCACAGGCAAATTTCTCTATATTGTTTCTTAAAAAAACATGAATTAAAATGTTATGGCTCCTTTGCATCACTGGCATGACACATCTACTGTAGCAGTGAGGACTGATTTTAAATGCTGCACCTGCCTGTGCCTACTTAGGTTACAGTTTGAACCTTTACAGGGCTGCATGATGACTGCTTTTCCTGCAGCTCATCTACCACTCAGTCCCCAAGTCTAACAAATCACTTAAGGATTTACTTGTAGTGGGATATGACCCCCATATTTAAAGTGAAGGAGGAACTCAAAGTGTTTTCCATGTCCCTAGTCAGGGATGGCAATAGCTGTCAGGTTTTAATTTTTCCCCATTAAACAGAAGATCCAACTTGTTGGTTTGTGATAAAGATAATGTCAAGGTAATCAATGCAGTCTATTCTAACGTATTAGTGAAATCTCTCTTTAGGTGCTTTTAACACCACTCAGCACCTTAGGTTCTGTGTTTCCCCCGGGAACCATCCTAATCAGAGGTCCAGCATCACATCCATGTATGTAGACACCCCTAGTCTGGTGCTGGGACTTCTGTGTAGTTAGAGATGTAGTTAGGCCAGAACAGTAGTTCTCAACCTTTTTGGACTCAAGGTGCCCCTTGCAGGACTGGAGGCCCCTGTCATTGCACTGGAGCAGTGGTTTTCAACTGTTTTTCATCTGCAGACCCCTACAAAATTTCGAATGGAGGTGTGGACCCTGTTGAATTGCAAGTGTGGGTATTCACCTGTTTCTGAGTGATCATGGCCATCTTTCATGGACCACTTAGACATAGTCTGTGCCCCTCCCCCCAGGGGGCCTCAGGCCATAGCTCGAAAATTGTTGGACTAGAGGAGGCTCCCCTCATTGGACTTGAGGCCCTCCCTCGCTAGACTCAAGGCTCCCCTCACCAACTGAAAGCCTCTCACTGGACTCAAAGCCCTTGTTGAACTCAAGGCCCCCCCCATTAGACTCAAGGTCCCCCTCACTGACCTTGAGGTCTCCTCCATCACTTCTGTGACAGGGGCACCCCCCACTCCCAAAATGGCTGCCTAGATCCCAGCTCTGCCCTCCTTGCACAGGGGGCTGGCAGGGACAAGCCTGAGCCAGCTTTCCTGGCCCTTTCCCCACTGCCTCCAAAGGCCGTGGGGGCAGCCGGGCCAGGTGGCAGGCACAGGGTTATCATACATCTGGGTTTTCTGGACACGTCCTCTTTTTAGGTCCTCTCATCTCCGTCCAAGCAGTGTTTTGAAATCTGAACAAATGTCTAGGACCTTTCTCTGCTCCATGGTAGGAGCAGGGGGAGGGGGGATTGCGGGGTGAGGGTACCATGTGCATGTGCACACGCACGTGGCCCGCATGTAGCCAGGCAGGGCAGTGGGTGCAAGCTTGGCAGCTGGATGCAGATAAGTCTATCTGTGGGTGTGGGTGTGTGTGTGTGTATGTACACCCGCCTGCTGATGTGGGGGAGGGGAGGCTGTCTGGGCACCAGGGCTGTGGCAGGGTGCGGGGGAAGCACCTGCCCCTCCAGCAGGGAAAGCGGGCAGAGGAATCCTTTTGGCGGCGGCGGCAGGCCCGGTGCTCATGCTCGCGGGGGCAGGGTGGCTGCGAGGCGGGACGTGACCAGGCTGCCTGGTGCCTTTTTTTTTTTTTTTTTTTTTTTTTTTTTATTAAAAACATTTTATTAGTAAAAGCTGTCACTATGAAACACATTAAGAAAAACTACAAGTAAACAAAACGCACCTGAGGTTTCACAAAGTTAATAGAAACTCACTTTTACAAATTTTCCTAACATTCACAGAACAAATAAAATCACTTGTGACTTCCTGAAAACCCATTTAGAAATCATTTAACTTGTTTCTTATATAATTGCAAGTACCCTCACCCACTCTTGGAGCCCCTTCTCCATTTTATCACAGGGGAAAAAAACAAAAACAGGCACTATTAAACACATTGTTGAACCAGAATCCCACCTTATTACATAATATTCACATATTCAACGTCGCAATCGACCTGCTGAAGGCCCCCCCCACCCTTTCTGGCAAATATGCTGTCCCTTAAACTATCCTATGCCTACACGGGGCTGAAACAAACCTCTGAAGTCCAGCCCTTCCCAGGGCGTTGTATCCCCTCCTTGCGTTCTCTGCTTTCCTCTTCCTCTATAGAAATACAACTCGTGCATAGCTAATTGCAGACACTCTATCGTTGAAAAGCACGAGCCCTTTAGTGCTAGGAGGGAACGCACTTTCCAAATTGCTACTTTAATACATGTGACAAGCACCCTCACACCCCATGACCCATCCGTCCCCTCTGTCAAACCATAGAGCACGTTTTCACTCGTGATCCCCGTTGCCTTCCCTGTCTCCTTCAAGA
Organism: Crocodylus siamensis; assembly: GCF_052110815.1. NCBI lineage: Eukaryota > Metazoa > Chordata > Crocodylia > Crocodylidae > Crocodylus > Crocodylus siamensis. The sequence continues at coordinate 259,418,390 of NC_143395.1, read as the reverse complement.
AAGCCCCTGCCCTCCCCCACACCTTCTGTGCATAAAAACAACCCCACAAAACATGCGCCACGGACTCAGGTTCGTCACAAAGTTCTCTTGGGCACTTGGGGGACCGTGTGAGTCCCCATCGATATAGTACTTGTCGCACTGGCAGTGCGTTTCTCACGGCCCTCCAGGCCAGCTCCTCGTGCTCCCCTTTCCATTCCTTCCCCACCAACCCTCTCCACACCCTGCTGACCTTGTCCGTGCTCAACTCTCCGACATCAGCCATTCTCTGCTTCCCCCTGAGGAACTTGAGGACTTTCCTGGCATCCGCCAGTCCTTCCATCCCTAACCCTGCCAAGCCTTCCCTGGCCACAAAGGATCCAAGGCGTGCGTAAGGGAGTGACATCCGCCAAGCCCAAGCCCCCCGCCACCCGCTCCCAAACAGTCCCAGCCTCTGTAGGAGCCTTCCCGCCCAGAAAACGCAAAGGTTAGAAACCGGTCCCGCTGCGCCCCTCGCTTCCCTCACGACCATCTTCAGAAAGTGCACGTAAACAAAACCCTCTATATTCGGGAGAGCCCATCCCCCCAAGCCCTCTTCCTTATATACCTCTGTCCTGGCCACCTTCTCTGTCTTCCCCCCCCAAAAGAAGAGGCACAATGCCCGCTGGACCCGCCGGGCCTGTAGCCAGGACGGGGGGTACGCCATCGCCGTGTACAAGATCTTTGGCAACAGGCACTGTTTGATCACTTGCACCTTTCCCCTTGCGGATAAATGCCGGGTGCTCCACAGCTCCACCGTCTGGTTGACTCTCGTCTCTAACACTTCCCAAGCCCGCTTCCCTTTTCCATGGGTATCCATCCACACACCCAGGATTTTCAGTTCCTCCCTTTCCACCCTCAATCCAAATTTCCCCAAATCCCCCCAGTTCCCAACCGCCAGGACTACGCTCTTGTCTGTGTTCACTCTCGCTCCAGATACCTCCCCAAACTCCGTAGCGTGCTTCACCACTCTTTCTAAGGACACCTCGTCCCGCACCACGCATGTCACGTCGTCCATGTACAGGAGGACTTTTAATTCCCCGCCCCTCGGCACTCGAACACCGCTGATCTCCCTATCTCTTCGAATTCGTTGTGCCAGCGGCTCAATGGCGCAAAGAGCCCCGGCGACAGCGGGCACCCCTGCCTCACCCCCGAATCCACTGCAAAGGCTTCTCCCAGGAAGCCCCTCACCAGCACCCTGCTCGCCCTCCCGTACAGCGCCCGCAGCCACCCCACAAATTCCCCCGGCATCCCCATGCCTGCCAGAACCCCAAACAGAAACTCGTGCCCGATGCTGTCGTACGCCTTTTGCAGGTCCAGACTCGCCACTATCGTGTTCCACTTCCGGTCGGTAATGTACGACAGCGTATCCCGGAGCAGCCAGTGTGCGTGTGTCGTCCGCCGCCCCCCCACCACGCACATTTGTTCCCCGCCCAGCACCTGCGGTAACACCTCCCCCATCCTTGTCACTAGGATCTTGGAAAATAATTTATAATCCGAATTCAGCAGGGTGATCGGCCTCCAGTTCTTAATGTCTTCCCGTCCCCCTTTCTTATAGATCAAGACCACGACTCCCTGGGCAAAGCCCTCCCCTACCTGACCCCGATCCATCATTTCCTTAAACAGGGCCAACAGGTCCCCCTTCACTAAATCCCAAAACTTCCCATAAAATTCCACCGGGATCCCATCGCCTCCCGGGGTCTTCTTTAAAGGCATTGTCCTCAAGACCCCCAGCATCTCGGTTTCCGTCAATTCCTTTATCAGCCCCTGTCTCCCGTCTTCCCCCACTTTGGCTTCCAAACTCCCCACCAGCCCCTCCAGGTCTTCTCGCCTCCCCGCTTTCCTACGAAACAAATCCCCGTAGAACCTAGTCACCTCCCGCAATACGCCATCCACGGCCTCCACCCTCCCTCCCTCGGCCGTGCGGACCGCCCCCATCACCCGCTTCTTCCTTCTCACCCGCAAGGCGAAAAACCTGCCCCATTCCTCTCCTTCCTCCACCCACTCCGCCTTGGCCAGGAACATCCGCTCCTGCATCCTGGTCCGGAACCAATTTTTCACTCCCTCCCTCGCCCTTTCCCATTCTCCCTGGACCGCTGCCCCCTTCTTCCGCTCTTCCCACAACCTTTGCACTTCCCCTTGTAAACGCACTAACTCCTTCTTCCTCTGCCACGCCCGCTTCCTCCCCACCGCGGTGAACCACTCTCGCACGCGTTGCTTGATTTCTGCCCACCAGTCCCACCGTGTTGGAAAAAGGGGGTGTAAGGATTGCCACTGGCGATACGCCCTTTCAAAGGCCATGCATTCCTCTGGGTCATCCAGTAAGGACACATTTAATTTCCAGACCCCTCTGCCCTGTTTCAGCCCCTGCCCGATGCCCACTTCCACCCACAGCACACGGTGGTCCGAGAAGCTGACATCTATCAGTCGCTTGCCAGGGCCGGGGTGCCACGGGCCTCCCTTCTTCCTCCCTCCAGTCTGTGCTGGGCCCGCACAAGTCAGAGCCGCTGCGCTGTGGTTGGGTTTAGGACCGGGGCAGCTGTGGGCCTTTGCCAGGCGGGCACGTGGCGGGGGCACCCCCTCCCCCTCCGCACCGCCAGCGCCCCCCGCTGCCCCCCGCCCCGTCCCTCTGTGACGTCACAAAGCGGGCGGCGGGGGATGCCCCCCCAGGGGAGGGGAGGAGGGGAAAACCCCATCCCCCCGCCACAAGGCTGCAGGAATGACTCTCCGCCTTCCCATTGGTGGGGCGTATGCCCCCCACGCCCACGGTCCAGCCAATCAGAGCGCGCGCCGCTCCCCCTCCCCCCCGGCAGGAGCGCTGGAGCCCAGCTGCATCCTGCCCGCGCGCTGCGATCGGGGCGGGGGGCGCCGGCCCCGTCACTGCCGTGAGTGCCGGGGGGACAGTGGGGCAGGGGATGGGGGAGCCCCGGGGGAGGCCGTGTCCCTGCGCCTTGGCTTTCCTCTTGCATCATCCCGCAGCACCTGCTCCCTTGCCCGGCTCGCACGCTTCTGGCCCTGCGGGGCTCAGAGGCTGGGCACTGCCCGCCCCTGCCATCCCTCTGGCCCCCGCAGCCAGGAGAGATGGAGCTGGGCCCAGGTCTTCCGCAGGGCGCTGGGTTAGGCTCAGAGAACAAAGGTAGAGGCCCCTGCTTCCAGGGCTGGACACAGGCATGGGCGACCCCGGGAGCCACCCAGGGCCGGGACACAAAGGGGGTCCGGAAATGGTAATTGTTCCATGATTATTTTCATTATCTCTGGTGAAGGTGGGTTCATAATAAAAGTTCTCTCAGGGCTGCCTGGAGTCTGGGTATGGTGCTGCCTGCTTCCCCCAGCCTGAAAGGAGACCCAGTGGGACAGAGCTAGGTCCCCCAGGGTGAACCCTCACTTGCTCCCAGTTCATTCTGGTGTCTCATGCCCGGAGCAGTTTCCCACCTCCTCCCCCCGGGATCCCTTTGTCTGGTCAATGGTTGCATTCAGCCACTCACTGAACCCTCTCCTTCATTGTAAGGGCACCATGTGGACACGCCATAATCCCAGGTCAGCCATGGGCCCAAGGCAAGGGTTGTCTAGGGAGAGGTGCAAGGTGTGTTGCTAGTTTGCTAGTCCAAGCAAATTAAATACAAAGGCGACCCCCCCACCCCCTTGAAATCTGTCTGCCTTCTCAGCCTGGTGGATGAGCTTTGGACAAAGTGCCACAGTTGCAATGCAAAGGAGTGTCAGAAAATGTGTAGCAGTTTGGCCACAGTGCAGACACCAGAGCCTGCTCTCTGCGTCTCCTATTCCAGGCCTCGCTGAAATCCTGAGTGCTGCTCACTTGCTACGCTATGAACAGGATCCTCTTTAAGCACCAAGTGGACGCTCGGGTTACAAATGTCTTTTGCAGGCATGGGGGTAGGATTGCTTTCCTCTTGCATCATTGCTTTCCCCATTTGCAGCATGCAGGAGAAAAGGTTTTGGACCAGATTGTGTCCTGACAAAATTTCAATTGTGCTGGAGTCTAGTGGGGTCAGTCTGCCAGCCTGGGGCTGCACTAACCAGGCTCGCTGTGCTGTGGAGGGGCTGGCTGGGGCAGGAGGGTGCTTCAGCATGGGGCTAGCCTGCAGGCAGGCCCTATGCTGAAGCACCCTCATGCCTGAGCCAACCCCATCAGCATGTGCATTGCTGCACATGAAAAAACTCCACAGGAGTTTATTGCCCTGTATTTACAAGTGTTACCGTGCTGCAGAGTTTATTAATCCCCACATGTAGATGCTGAGACATTTACTGCAGAGCTAATTAGTCAGCTGGTGTAGACACACCCAGGATGATCTTTTGTGAAGTATCTTATTAATGGCTTGATTTCGATTTCTTCCCACTGATGTCCCTGCCCTGATGAATTTTATTGTCTTTCCAGCCCCTGAAAACCAGATCACAATGTGGATTGTTTTGTTTTTTTAAATGTGTTTGGGACTCATTTATTTCCTAGTGGTGAACAGAAAGATGGGATTGAAAGTAGAAGAATAACGAGAGTTATGTAATACTGAATTGCAAGGAAAGGATGGCTCTGCAGGGAGTGCTGAATGAGAGCATGTTCTGTAATGCTCGAGTTTATTTTTCTAATGGCTATGAAGCTATAACCACAGAACCTTGGGAGGGCTCCAAGTCTGCTACTCTGATGCCTACTGTTTTTAAAAGAACCTCCCTTACTAGCCTGATAACACAGGCCACATTTGAAGTTTTCTCATGCTTGTGAGATAATCTCCAAGTTTTTCTTCCTGTCGGTTACAGGCTTGGCACTGGCTCTTTGCCCATTCTGGGGAGATGGTTCTGCCCAGGACCCTCTCTTACATATTTTTTTCTTACCTGTTTGGCAGTATTTGCATAGCTTGTTGGGACAGGAATGTGTTTTTCAATGGGAGCCAACCTCCTTTGGCAGGCATGCCATGCGTCAGCCCAGCACCCTCCCAAAATGCTACTCCAGTCCTCTTCCCCTGCCTGATGTGCTGCTCTGCTCTCTACTTCCTTCCCTGTGCTATTTGCTTGATCTACTTGCTTTCTGCTTCCTACTTTATCAGGGTCTGTGCTCCCTGTCCCCCTCCTAACCTGCCATGTCACACACATAGGCTGCCCATGCCACTAGTGGCATTTATACAGCTGGTTGGCCATCCCTGTTTTATAGCCTGTCCAACTTGAGGAGTTTTTGAACCTGACTAGAGCCTCTGAGAGCTGCCACAGTAGAACAGATTACTAATAATGGTCAATTCAATGGCATTTTTATTGATGGTAATAGTGAGCTTCATATTTTTTCTTTTCCCTGTTTTAGATAATCCCCTGATTCTCATAGGAAACCTGCATGTTTTCAAGAACTTGATCCTGAAGAATGTTGAGCACTATGGCCCCGATCCACTGAGCTAATCAAGCATGTGCTTGCCAGAATTTGGGCCGGCATGCTCAGCCCCTTGGAAAACTTCTCTTTGAAGGGGAAGGCCGTTCTAGAGGAATAGAAATGGGGTCTGGGAATTTTACATATGAGAATAAAAGGGTGTATGAGTGAAAGAGATAACAAATCAATGCTGCTGCTGGAGGTTACCTGAAAAAAAAAAAATCGGGCTTGCTATAGTCTGGTAATTCTCAGTGTGAGTGGAACCACAGCACAAGCAAAATTCAGTTGCCTGCTGTTGCTGAGATGGGTTTCTATAGGCTAGTCCAACTGCTTGAATTGATATAATTCTGTTTTTGACAGTGACTCGGCAATTCTCTGTCTAATGTAACACTTGCCATTTGTGGTTTTGGAGAAGGAGGTCTGTGGCTCAAAGCCTAGTATTTAACTGGTGTGGGTGATTAAACAGCAGTGAGCTAAAATAAAACAAGATGACAAAATCCCCCATGCGTTTTTGTTTTGTTTAATTTAGAAAGAGAGTTATGAAGTTGTTGTTAAGCTTTTATTATGATGTAGCTCTGCTTTTGGCAAACCCACTCTAATATGGTTTGTCTGCCAAAGCAGGAGGTAATTTTCTCAATGTGATAAGCATAACCAAGGCAAAGTTCTATCTTAAGGCTGTTGTATATTGATTTTATCTGCTATGTTTAATCTTATGTTGTGTTATATAAGAAGCATCTCTTGTGACATGTGATTTGTAAGGGGGAGCATCCAGAAGTGGTTTGTTTTGTTTGAAAGAGCAAGGCTGCTGAGCTAGGTTAATTTTTTGTTTTCAAATGTTCACTGGTTAGTCTATGAGTTGCCTCCAGTCTAAGCTCTTTCTCTCTGTCTGCTTCAAGGTTTTTATTACAGCTGGGGCCAGGGGCGTATCTAGGGCTTACACTGGTGCACTCACATCCTCCCTTTGATTTCGTCAGTTGAATTCATGGTTTATTACAACTCTACCTAGTTCCGTCTGAATTCTTTATTTCATGGGTGTTTAATGATTCTCTCTCCTTTTCAATGATCTTGATGTTCCACTGATCAAGCTAGCCTTTCTTCTGCAATTCTACTATTCCTTAGTTGCTTCTGCTCACTACACCAGTTTCACCAGCTCCATAACTGCATACATGCAATCCTCCTCATCTGGGAAGATGGCAGAATAGAACATTTTGCTGTCCTTAGGCCAGGAGTTCTTAAACAAAACATTTACAGTTTCTTTGCCAGCATAGCTGTAAAATCCTGGAGCATTAAAAAGGCAGGGGAAAATTGTAATGTTCCATTTCAAATCGCAGAGTATTTGGATGTACTAATTCAAGGTTGAAGATGATTATTGATCCAGGGAAAAGCTTGCATCCACACCTTCCCCTATTGAATGAGATCACTGAGAGAGAATTGGGCTTTTAACTCCTCTAGGGGCAGATCTGCACCCCCTCTTCTCAGCTGTCTTTTTTCCAGAACCAGAATGTGATTATTTCAGTCCCCAGTAATTTCAGATTGCTCGGTGGTCCTTGACTGATGCGACTGACACTGAGGGAGATGCAAAGAGAGCATAAAAATTACCTGTGGCATTAGCGGTCTTCCTAGAGGCTTCTAACGGCTGTGTGTGGTATCCAGATGTTACAGCAATACCTATAAGAGGCAAAGCTAGGAAGGATGCTAAGTACCCACTCCAGCAAAGCACTTAAGACCATGAGAATGCCTGCTACCTTCAGGTGGATTTTTTGCATGCTTGAAGTAAAGTATATCCCATTCTCAGGCCAAGGCTGAAGGGACTTACTTGTACACTTTACCTCCTCTTTGGCAGTCAAACCTTAGTATTGTTGACTCTGATCCACCAGGTCTAACTTGTGGACCTGCCTTTTGGACAAAATTTAAGCTGCAGGCAGGACTCAGAAACTGCGCAGACAGGATCTAATTGGTTCGTTTCTTTTAAATGGTGTGGGAAATACACCCATATGTGAAGTGTTCACGGAACACATTGGATTAATAGCTTTGGAAACTGACATTCCTCATCCTGAAAAAGTGCGGCACAGACACTATTGGGAACAAATTCCCAAGCTGATCTTCAGTCTTGATCTTTACAGCCAGGAAGGCAGGGCAGCTGGAAAATTGTCTTTGGAAGCTCCTGCCTGGGTATGTGGCTCCTGGTTCATCTGAGATTACCAGTGTACCAAACACCCACCAAATGGTAACAGCTTGTAGCCACTGTTCACCTAGCCTGGTGCTTCATGGATGAATACCCTGATTTGCAGTAATAAGAGATACAAAGCTCACAGCTGGGTGCTGTCTGATTGAAGAAAGTTCTATAGAAAAGGGGGAGCAGCAGATTTTAAGGACATTTTTCTTCATCTCCCCAAATTTAAGGGATTGGATGCAACTAATATTTTCTGTATATTGCTTTTTTTTTGGATTTATGTTCTAGAAAGTAGTTGACATGACCATTGGAATAAATGCCTTTCCACAGTTTATACATGGTTTTTCTATTCAGCATCTCTCCAGTGTCTTGCTCTGTGTGTGTAGTGGAGGAGGTTAGATCAACTTTTCTAATTAGCATGGCTAATTTATTCCTAATATGGGTGTAGCTTTTACAACCTGGCTAAAAGCTTATGGCCCTTGAGAGATTTCCTTCAGGGAGAGGGTTAATGCTGCTGACCTGCCTCAGATTTTTTTTTTATGATGGAGGAGTTTGATAGGGGAGTCAGCACAGCAACACTGCTCCCTGGTAGAGGTTGATGGTAAGGTCCATTGATCATAGTACGCCTTGGCTGGCCAGTCTATGCCCTTTCTCCAACCCTTCCTTGCCAGCTGCTCATAGGAGGCAGACCAGAAAAAGAGGAGGTTGCTGCAATTTTCTGTCTCTACAACTTTGTTTCATATTTATCCCACTTCCTCCATGTATTTCCTACCAGTAGTGGGCCACCAGCAGCAAAGCCCAGCTAGGTTCTGGCATGAATCTGGTCCTTGTCTCCAAGCTGTTGAAGCCCTCCAGAATGTCTTCACTAAGAGGGTGTCGTCCTGGGAAAGACGGACAAAACTCTTGAAGTAGAAACGATATCTTTTATTCGACCAACTAAATAGTAGCAAAAAATTTCTGTGCTACTATTTAGTTGGTCGAATAAAAGATATTGCCTCTACCCCAAGAGTTTTATCTGCCTATGCTTTTAGACCAACGTGGCCCAAACCAATATTCCTCACCCTGGAAAAAGTATTCTTGGAAGTACTACAGGGTCTAGTTCTTCATAGCAGCAGCTTGTCCTATGTTCTGGTGACTACTGGTTAATATACCAGCATCTGGGCTGGTGCGGGAAAGATGTTGGTGTATCTGTTTTGTTTGTGGAGTCTTTGCCAAGTGTCAGCCTTGCATTTTTTTTTTCCTGGGAGCAGTATCTTTTAAAGTCAATATTGTGTCCCAGGATAGGGGTTTTGTGGCAGCTGTGACCATTTGTTCTACTTTTTTCTACCTTGGAATTGTTCCTCTTAAGCAACAATAGTAGTCCCAGCCAGAAACGTTGTTTAAAATCCTGAACCTGTGTCCCCTTCTTTCAAAATGAATGTGCTCAAAATCTGGCTGGACACAGCAAACACAGCTTTTTCCTCTTAACAGTTCTGTTATTTCTGGTTAAGCAGAAATAACATCCCTGTGACCAAGCGTAGTTAGTAGTGGTGGTCTGTGGGGTTTGTTGTGAAGCAGACTTCACTGGCCCTGTAAGAAAGGGGATGATGAGGGAGTTTGTAGGGCAGTCAGTATCAGGAGAGGGAGTGTGTGTTTGTGGGGGGGAAGATATCCTCTTATCCATGAAATTGTCTCATGGGAAGGGTTATTGAGGAGTATGTGAACTAATGAGTAGGGAGTTTCTTTGAAGGAGTAAGGCTTCTTATAAGCAGCAATCTGCTTTTATTTATATAAATATGAAAAACCACTCCCACCTAGATATAAATATATAGGTGGGAGTGGTGTTTTATTTTAATCTCAAAAAATGTGTATTTTGGGTTACTTTTTTTAATCCAAAAATTGAGGATTTTTTTTTTTTTTATCAGAGAAAACCAGGATCCGTGTTTATAATCTTGTTGGTTTACTGGGGAGCAGTTCTATGGGTTCTTCCCTCCCTGCAATACACAGTCTTTTGTAATGTATATACATATCACACTCCATGTTCAGCTGGTAGGGACACAGCAGTGTTCTCAAAGCCTTTGTGAGAGAGACAGCAAAATCTGAAGAGATCGAGAGTTGCTCTTGGAAAATGCCTTCTGCCTTCTTCACTTCCAAATGCATTGCACGGAGCACCTTTGTGAAAACAGAAGGCAGTGTTCAAAGCCCTCTCTCCTTGCCACTTATCGTTATAGCGAACAATCTGTATTCTTTGTGCCTTGCAGCTATCTATCGATGAAGCTGGTGATATTGGTTCCATTATGGTGAACACGATGTTGCTGTCCCTTAAGAAGACTTTCACAACATTTTAATGCGTTTTCCCTTTTTTCTTTTTTTTTGAAGGAGAGGGGGAAAAAAACCTTTACTGGAGCCTCTTGAAGCAAGAAGGCTAAAGAGGTGTGGTGGTAAGTACCAGGTGCAGAATTGTTTCTAAGCTACACCCTCCTTGCACAGCAGATCATAGTAATAAAATAATCATATCCCTTTCCTGTTAACAAACTCTGCCTCCTTTCTTATGGGACACTCAAGAGGCATTGGCATTGCTAGACCACAGGGTTCTTGTTGGACTTGCTTTGTAAACTAGGATTATTTCCTCTTAAATTCTGTTGGCTCCCAGCCTCCAGTGACATCACACATCCGTTCTCAGCGAATGCTTTCTTAGTGATCCTTTACGCAACAATTTGTACACCAAGAGAAGTCACAAAACCCTCTGTAAAAGACCTTTCTTATATTGCCCCAAATGATGCCATTTTTGGTACATCTCAGGATATTCCAAGAATAAAAGTGAGTGTTGGGTTTCACTGGGTAGCTGAGAATATCCCTTTTTCTACTGATGAGATTGAAATCTTTTAGCCCTGTGTGCTTGTGACAGATTAGACCTTATTGGTACCTGTCTGATAAGCCTTAAGACTGAATTTGTCCTGTGCTGGGCCTTAGACTAATGTAGTTTTTAATTTGGGATGGGATGAGAAAAAGAAAGAAACACTCGACTAAGAGGTTTTAGGTTTGTGGCTTGTTTTATGTTTGTTCTAAGTGGTGACTATTTAAACCTGTTTAGGGATTTGGAGCATTCCTGAATCATTGGCAGGGAAGGTAACTAGTGGGCAGAAGGTAAAAGTGATCAATGGTGTGTGCTGAATTGGAGACTTATATACTGAAGTTCATGTATCACGTGGTTCCACGCTCTCATTGCTCTTCCATTGATCAGACAAATATACAGAGGGTGTGTCTCTTTTTACATAATATTTGTTTTGTGGTTGAACCCAGAGACTAAGTGCCACACTGGGGCCTTGTTCCAGGTGCTGTACAAACATGAAAGTAGATATGGAACCTACCACAACATGATTACAGAATCTAATTAAAAAAATAAGAAAAAGCACAGATATTTTGAAAGACTTGAGCCAGATGTACATCTCTGCAGACATGGGAAATCCCCTTTGTGCAGCTGGACTTGGAGATGCTAGCTCATTCTGTTACAGGCATAATTTAATTTATAAAACACCAAGACTGTTTTTAGATTTCATTTCCTAACACCTACATTTTTTTTGTATGCTGCATGCAGTTCTACTGGATTCATACAGGCAGCACTAATTTAACAGTAGGAAGAATTTGCTACAGGTTTGTCTTGTGATTGGACTCCTCCTATGGAGGAAAAGCAGAATGGGAAGAACATTGCCAATGTTTTCTTTAAGAAGTCATTTCTCAACTTGTTCCCTTGCTGGGTGCCTCTTGTGACACTTGCGCTTATTTGGTTGGTTCATCAAGGGTGCTTCTTCGATGGAGATGAAGGATGGCATTGAATAGGATGAGTGCTATCAAAAGAACTTCAGTTGTTCACCTCTGTGAGGGAATCTTCCAACTATTATGTAGTAGTTCAGATCGGGCTTAATTTGGTACCTCTACTGCCCAGCTCTTCCTAATGTTATATGTTTGCATGTCTTGTCCACTTTGTTTTGCAGCATCTTGGCTCATTAAAAGCAGCGGATGTGTCTTACACCCAGTACAAAAGTTTGCCTGGCTCAACATTTTAACCTTCATACCCTGAAGCGTTGGAGAACTCGTTCTTCTTTGTGAACAGTAGCAAAAAGAGATTCTGGAGTGAATTGAGTCTCTTGTGTTTTAAATCCACGCTTGGGAACATGTCGAAATCAGCACTAAGGAGATCTGGTGCCGTGCTTGAGGTACTCAGTCTGATGGGATTCGTTCTGTGGAAGCTTTCTCTTAAGATCTGGCTTTGCTGGCATTATTTTATTGTTTCAGGATGTTAGAAGGTCACAACTCATAGGAAATGTAGCTGTGCCAGCAAAACCCCTTGTTAGGATGCAGCTCTGCTGGTAGACGTGGCTCAGCTAATGCTGTTCATGGTGGTATCGTAACTTGCTACCAGCTGAAAATCCATTCCTACTTCAGACAACATGGCTGTGATAGGAGATAAGGACATAACTCTGACAGCATTGCTTATAGCACCAGCAGCTATAACCTAAGGGCTATAGTTCAATGAAAATGAAATGAATCTCTAAGACATAAAGGGGAAGGGCCGTTAAGCTTGAACATAATGTTAGCGGATGACTTGGCAGTCTTGTTAAGATGCAAAGCGAGAAGGTGAATGCAACAGAACTTGGGTAAAGGGCCTTTTTGTTATGCACAGCTTGACCCAGAGACCTATTGTAACCACTTTTGTAGCGTGCTTTGCCCCTCATCCATATCTGTAGTTTGTCTAACAATTGAACTACTTCATTCAAAAACACCAAATTCTGCTCTGCACCAAAATCAGTGGGGCTTCACGGGTTAATCGGGATAGAACTTGGTCTAGATGTGGACTTAAAATGCTTTCATTGAGACAGTGGAACCAAATTCATGAGCACAGATGTTTTATTGTTGAGGTACATATCTTGAACATGCTGCAGACCTTCAAGGAGGCTAATTGTTCTGAGAGACAAAATAAAGAGCTGGAATATGAGAGTCAGGCACCTCAGGCATGAAAACAGCGTTAGTAATGTTCAAATTTTAAGCTGGCCTGGGGCCAAGGTGGCTCCAGTGTGTAACAAGATCAGTTATTGAGTAATTTTGCCTTTTCAGCTGCTTTATCACAAAATCAGCCCTTGCAAGAATTTAGCTCCACCCTAACCATTACTAGAAAACGATGCCTTCTAGTACTGGCTCTGACATGGAACTAAGCTCATACAAGGAAAGAGAATTTAGATTTCTCCATCCAGTAACAATTTCAAGAAGTTTGAAGTTCTGGTTTTAGCACAGCTCTAGAAAACAGCTTCCAGAGCAAAAGGCAAGCGATGACGTCCATCTAATGCAGTGAATGTATAATCATTTTTGACAGAATCTTTAACAATTCATAATCTTTCAAGCTAGGGAAGTGTTAATGTCAACTTCCATGTAAGGCAGTTAGAAAATGAACTCCTGTATTTTCTAAAGTGTTGAAGTGATGCTGTAGCCATGATAGTCTAGGAAATGTGCATGAGGCAAAAATGTTTGTGGATGATCTGTTTTTATTGGACTAACTGCATGGTTGGAATAGACATAGGTAAGTTTTCAGGTATCATAATACCCTTCCTCAAGTCTGTTCCTCAGGTCTATCCCAACCATGCAGTCAATCCAATAAAAGAGATCATCCACAACAAATCCTACCTCTCATTTTTTAAAGCCATTTCATTGGGCCTTTTTTGGACACAACTTCATCTAAAGACCTGCTTTAACCATGTCTGTCGAACGGACTCCCATATTCCTCATTAGTGAGACATTGGACAGTGAGTGAGTATTTCAGGAAATGTATTTAGTGGAAAAAAAACCTCTGGTAAACCTCTGTAAAACCCTCCATGAGAACCTGCCCTTGTTTACTGTCCTGTGTGGTGTGGTGAAAGAACTTCAGGAAGGGGCTTGGTTTGAATTTGTGCGTGAGTTTTTATTTGTTTTGAACAATTTTCTATATGCTCAGACCCATTTCCCTCATTACCTTGCTGAAGAGACTGAGAAGAACCATTTGGCTATAGACATGCATTGCATATAAACTGGTATAAGTGGTCAGAAACCAGTCCAGGGTTGTAACAGAACAGAAGTTCAGTGCACGTAGACTGGCTTCAAAATGGCAGAACACCGTTAAAGATAGACTAGGATGGATGTAGTATCAGATTTAAGCAGATTAGGGTAAACTGGTCTATCAGATTTCTGTGTCAGATTCCCTCCCAACTGAAGTTAGGATGCAGTCCCCCAGCATCCCAGGATGCTTTGCAGCTTATCTTCTCCTCCTCCCTTGCTAATGGGCAGGCTAATCTCTGCCTACACTCCTGTGCTCCAGCTGAGCTAGGCTGGCCCTGCCTTTGGGCTGTCACAGAGCTGAGGCAGCAAAGCCATTGCTCCCTAGCCCTGCATCCTGCCTCCTCTTCAGCCCAGCAGGGGAAAGGCAGGAGAGCAGAGCCCCCCCAGCCTGGCCCCGGGCTCCCCTCAAGTTGGGGTCTACCCAGCTAGGAGCGGCCCTACACTGGAGGAGTTCCCCCACTCCTCCCACTGCCGGCAGGGCTAGCTGCACAGCTCTGCCCCCTACAAGTCTCAGTCTCTGACCCACAGGGGGAGAGGCAAACAGAAGGCTGAAGGAGGTCTCTCAGGCCATTGAGTCTGGTCTTCTGCATTGAGCAGTCACTGTTGAACCAAGGGTTTATCAAAATTGCCACTTTAAATCCTTATTCCCAAGATTGATTGGCTGATTTTAAGGACTTTTTTTTTTGTGTTCCAAGCCAAATCAAGTCCAAATCCATGAGTCAGTCCAGAACCATAAGTGGTCCTACAGCCGGCAAACGTCCTCCACCCCCACCTCAGGCTTCAGATATTTCCAAGGTCTTTGGCAGGCATCTTATGTGCAGGCCCAAGCCCAGAGGTTTGGGGTTTGGATGCCCTCAAGTTTCACCTGCTCTCAGCCATATGGCCTCCCTTAAAGCCCATAAAGTGGGCTTAAAGCCCCAAAACCTTGGTGGGTACTAAACCACGCCAGAAGAGCAGTTATCTCTAAGCATGCTTAAGGAAAACTGCCTTCATGGACCCAGATACATCATGTTTCCCCTGCCAAGTAGGGTTGGCAAGCCAGTCAATGGATCAATCGGATATAGTCAACTGACTGCCTATTATTTGCTTATGCTCAAATATTGTTAAATATTCCATGAATAGGGTGACCAGAGCTTCTGCTTTTGCTGGGACAGTCCCATTGTAAACACTTGTCCCGACCATCCTGTCAGTTGATCAGTTTTTATTCCATTTCATCAGGGACAAGAGTCAAGAGATACAAACACATCCCATTTAGGAGCAGGTACCTCTCCCCACCTTGTTCTTCTTTCCTGAGTTTTTTCAGCCTTTTCCTCTCCCTCTCCCACCTTCTCAAAGGTGTAATGAGCAAGGTTTGCACTCCAGCATGGGGAGCACTGGTGGGTGCTGCTTCTCCTCCCCCACAATAAGTGCCTGCCTTTTTGCTGGTGGCAGCTATTGACCCCTGCTGGACCCCCCCCCCCCCAGGTCAGTGATCGGCCACTGAGGGACCTCCCCCATTGGTGATCAGCAGCTGGTGCCCCCCCAGAGCGAGGAGGCACCAGTCAGTCGCCCATGCAGTCCAGGCAAGTCCTGCAGGGGAGCGGGGAGATGACCGTGGAGACATGGGCAGGGAAGTGTGGGTGGAGATCCTCAGGGAGGTGTTCTGAGAGCTGGGAGAAGAGATGGTGGGTGTGGAGAGGAAACTCGGGAGACTTGCCTAAGCCAGAGACTCAAACAGCCCCCAGCTGCTGCAGCCACATCATAGTCTGCCCACCCCAACAATTGCTGTTACAGTAGCAGTGCAGTGTCCATGCAAGAGCCTTTTTTTTTTTTTTTTTTTCCTGGAGTGCTGGGGCACAATTCTGGCAACCCTCCTTAGCTGGCACCTTGTTCACCCACCCCTAATTATGCTACTACCCTGCCCCCATTTTAAGCCATGTGGTGCTACAAGAGCTACTCTGTGCTGAAGGAAAAACCCAAACCAGCAGCATAGAAATGTTTCTCCTACTTGTCATCGGCTGTGCCTGCATTAATCTCCAAACAGAAACAGGAAGATTCAAACAGCAAGATGCTTGAAGAGTTGGCTTGTTGCCTACTTAGCTTACCTACATTTAAAAACTGGATTTGGTGTATTATAGTTGTTATATGTGCTTTAATTTGTTTTCTTTTTTAATTTTATAATTGTTTGAGCTGACCCTGGGTGTCCAGAGTAAGAGCCAAAGAAGAGAGCTGTTCGTTATTGAATGCCATTCAGAATTGTACTTGCCTGACATTCTAAGCTATAATAATTCATTTCATTTTTTTAGAATTCAGTTTAATTATTTCTTAAATAACAACTAATTTGATTTTTGTAACAGCCTAAGTATCTAACCTAGTGAAGATTCAAGTCTTTCTCTTTACTGTTTTAACACATTATTTGACCAGTTAATTGATAAAGTTTTTACTGACCGCTCAAATATCCAACTCTACCGCCTGGCACAAACCAAGAATCCCTTGCAATATGCCATAGGTAGAAGCAAAGGAGATGAGATTGCTGTCCTGCCATTGCACTGACCAGACATTGGAAGTAATTGGTTAATATGCAGTGGTTAACATGCTTTTATATCAATGCTAGATGTCTAAGATCAAAGGTGGGGGAACTCAAATTCTTAGCAGTAAATAATGATATTGGCATAATAGGTATCTCTGAAACATGGTGGAATGAGGAAAATCCATGGGATGTTTTAATACCAGGATACAAATTATATAGCTATGATGGAGTAGGTCATACTTCACATCAAAGGAGTTGCACTTTACATCAAAGACTGCATAAAATCAAATAGGGTAGATTTTTCAGCTCGTAAGAGAGGTATCATACAATCTTTGTGGATAGAAATCCTGAGTTTAAATAGAAAAAAGTACATCTAGAAACATACTATTGACCCCCAGACTGGGATAGCAGTAATGAGCAAGAAATGCTAAGGGAGATGAGAGAGGCTGCAACAGCAGAAAACAGAGCAATAATGGGGAACTTCCACCAGCCATAAATAGACTGAGGCAATATAATGTCAAGTCAGGATACAGAGACCAAATTTCTTGATGTTATAAAGAACTGCTAGAGCTGGAATGTATAAGAGAAAAGGCCATTTTTGACCTAGTTCTAAGCAATGCTCAGGATTTGGTGCAAAACGTTACTGAGCTGCTCAGCAACAGTGACCACAATGCAATTGGGTCCATGTAGGAGGGGAGATGAGAAGAAAACCTACCACAGTCATCTGTGACTTTAAAAAGGGACACTTCACCAAAATGAGGAAGTGAGAAGTTAAAAAGGGCCCCTAAGGAGGTGAGGAACTTGCAAGCAGTGTGGCAACTGCTTACGGACACCATACTGGATGTACCGAGCAAAGGCTTACTGCAAATAAAAAAAAAACAACAGATGGAAAGTGGAGCAAAAGAAAGCCAGCATGGTTTAATGGCAGAGTTGTAGAAGTAATAAGCAGAAAACATGCTTTTTTCAAGAAGTTGAAGTTAAATCCTAATGGGGGGACCACAAACTGGCAAATCAAATGTAAAACTGGAATAAGACAAGCTGAGAGAATTTGAGGAGAAACTTGGTAGAGACACAAAAGGTGACAATAAAAAAATCTTTAAGTACATTAGAAACCAAAGCCAGAGGAGTCAGCTGGGCCATTAGATGTTCAGGATGTAAAAGGGGCACTAAAGGATGACTGAGCTATTTCTGAGAAACTAAATGCATTCTTTGCATCTGTGTTCATTGTGGAAGATGCTAAGGACAAGTTAGTATTGCTGACCCAGATTGAGGTTTCAATAGATGAGGTTGCAGAGGAACTGATAAACTAAAGAGTAGAAAATCACCAGGACTTGATGGCATTCATCCTAGGGTTCTGAAGGAACTTAGTTCAAAAATTGTTCCAATATAACCTATCACTAAAAACAGTACCAGAGGACTGGAGGGTTGCCAGTTTAAACAAAGGCTCTAGTGGGGTTGCAGGGAATTACAAGCCAGTGAACCTAACTTCTGCTTTTAGAAAACTGGTAAAAACAAAAATAAAAAATAGAATTGTTCAGCACATGGATGAACATGACTTGCTAGAGAACATAACATGGCTTTGTCAAAGGGAAATCATACCTCACCAATTTACTAGAGTTCTCTAAGGGTGTCCATAAGCAGGTGGATCAGGGCAATCCAGTTGATATATTATATTTGGACTTCCAAAAAAGGTCCGCTATCAGAGGCTGATACCTAAATTAGGTAGTTGGGGATTACAGGGAATGTCGACTCATGGATTAGAGATTGGCTCAAAGAAAGTAAAAATTGAGTATAAATGATCAGTTTTCAGCATGGAAAGAAGTAAACAGCAGGGTCCCCCAGGGATCTGTGTTGGGAACAGGTCTGTTTAACATTTTCAGAATTGATCTGGAAAAGGGGATGAATAGTGAGGTGGCTCTATTTGCCAATGAAACAAAATTATTCAAAGTGGTAAAAACCGGTGTGGACTGTGAGGAACTAAGCATGATTGAGCAAATGGACAATTAAATGTTAGATGAAATTCAGTGTAGATAAGTGTGAAGTGATGCACCTGGGCAAAAATAACCCCAAAATAACCCAAACTACATTGTGTTGGGTTCTACATTAGCTATTGCCATCCAGGAAAGAGATCTGGGAGTCACTGTGGATAGCTTACTAAAAACATCAGCTCAGTGTTCAGCAGTCATCAGAAAGGCAAACAATATTAGGGATTATTAAGAAGGAAATTGTAAACAAAACTAAAAGTATCATCATGCCACTTTATAAATCCATGGTGCATCTAAGGAGATCTACAGGTTCCAGGAAGCATACGTTTTATTTTGCTTAATGTTGGCAAGACAGTAGCAGGACGTAGTGTAACTTGGCACCACCATCATATAGGGTTGCTTCTATAATAATATATCACTTTATGTATCCCATTGGGATTTAGTGCCAATGACTGAATTAAGTAGTCTGCCATATGTATCATGTTAGTATTACATAATCTACAGGGTGAAATTCCAGGCAAGGGTTAGCTAAGCTGCAAAAGAAGAAGAAATGCCAGTGTGTAGGGCTGTGTAATAATAATAGTGACAGCAGCAGGAACACCAATGATTTGACACTGTTGTGGACTTGAATGATATTTGCTGTTGACCAGCAAATAGCTTTTGGTAAGGATGAGTAATGGCAGGCTCTTTTTTCTCTTTGAAGGATCCGATGCCTCCTGTCCCTCCCGAACCTGAGATGGACACAAATTCTTGCCCTCACTTGTCTGCCAATTGTGTGCAGAATGGAGGACTGGAGAAGGAGCCCTGTAACACTGGGGAGAAAGAAAGGAAGTGGATCCGACCTGATACACCTAGCAAGTGTACCTGGAAACTGGGGAAACCCCTTTCAGAATCCCCTCATTATCATTCAACTTTGTAAGTAATACCGCTGTTTCTGCTCTGTCTGCTTTGTTAAGCAGGAGCTGGTGCCCTCCAAGAATTTCATAGGCTTAACTAAAAATAGCTTTAATTGGCCAGTTCAAACCAAAGTGATAACAATTTTAACTTAGTTTGTGTTATGGGATGGGTTTGCATCAGTTTAGTTAATTAGTGTTTTTTGAAATAATTTATGCTGGTGCAGATGCTCTGGGTGAAATCCTGGCATTGCTGAAACTAGTAGCAAACTCCCAATGGGTCATCAGTGAAGTCAGGACTTCACTCTCTGTTTCCCAAACTCTGAATTTTCTTTGATTTAAGCAAGTAGCTGTTCAGGAGGACAGGGATCGTTCTAGTGAACACTGTTGCTGAGTAAGATGATGCCTACAGTGGGTGATCCTGCTGTGACCCAGTTCTTGTGCCTTTAAAGTGTATATGTTGTTTCTCTTCCTAGCTCCTTCATTCTGTCATGATTACACATTCCCTTTCCTCTAACCTACACATCGCTAGCTTGAAAGAAATTGCAGGCAGAACATTAATAAGATGACCAGGAATCTGAGGCTAGATGTAGTTAAGAACTTGGGTGCCCTGCTTGAGCAGGATTTAAGGAGAATATAGACAACTCCAACATCATGATCCATAAAACTCCTGCTCAGCTGCCACCCAACCGGTGCACCTGAACTCACTGAGCATCTTAAATTATTGCCTTAATGTTCTCTCAGTGTGTACCTGCGTAGACCCAGAACTGGTCAAGTCTCAATCACTTGGTACCTATCTAATATCTAAGCATGGTCAGGATCCAGGAACTAAGGGCTCCTATAGACATGCAGGGATGCTGCTCTGACATGCTGTAATTACAGCGTGTCAGAGCAGACTCAAGTCTGCTGGAGTGTGCTAATTAGTATGCTTTGGCAGCTTTTGTGTGTCATGTATTCAGCATCCCTGTGCTTCAAAATGGCATCTGGGGTGCATTAAAGCTTGTTGAAGAGCTTTATTTAAAGCACCCCCACTGCCATTTTGAAGCACAGGACACTGAATACATGACACACTGTGGGCACTTTAATTAGAACAACTCCAAGGGCCACTTTAATTAAAGCACCCACCCCCCCCAGATATGTGTAAAGATGCCCTAAGTGTCCAGCCTGAGGGACCCAGTCTTAGGCAGTGTCAGTGCACATCTGACAGGATGGGGGCTCTCTAAAAAATACAGTTGCAGCTGCTTTATTTTAAAAGCACTACAAGAGGACAAAGGGATGGTGTTGGTGGTGAGGTAGCTATACCACTTGCCAGGGAGATGGGAGACCTGTGATTAAATACCTCCTCAGCTTGAGATGCTTCCAATTTGCATCTCTCCCCGAACTCCATCTCCCAAAAGGGCTGCAACCATCAGGCTACAGGCTAATCTAGGTGGGGACACTTGCCATGCACCGTGGTAAAGATGTGTCACTGCACAGAAAAATGTTCAAGATTCACTGAGTCAGAAAGAGGGAGCAAAAGTGAGCATAACTCCTCAAATTGGTAGTTAAGATGCTTCCCTGTGAGGTGGGAGGCTAGTTTTCTGGCCATTTCATTGGGTACTATTTATGCTCTTCCTTCAGTGACCACTCTAGAGTGAAATAGTCTTTAAGTAAAATATTCTTAAAACTAGGACCTGTTTCTTCCAAGCTGGAAAACTCTGTTCTTAACCAACTTTAATAAATTAGACCTCTTTCTATTCTTTTAAACATATTCACAACAATCTGTAATCACTCAGTTACTGTCAAGCTCTTGTTCAGAGAAGCTGAACCAAAATGAACTCATTTTAAGTAACCTGGTGAAGCAGTTATTGTAATCGGGTAAATAATTTAAATTGTTTATTCATTCATTCATTTGGTGAAGTGCTTTGTAATGATGATGCCAAACTATCTGATGCTTGAGTAAATGCAACATATTTTAGTCTATCCATGACACCTGGCTGATGGCCAATTATTGCACAAGTTCTGGATCAGGGGTTTTCTGGCTTTTCTAAACTTTAATAGGTTTTAAAAAGTACATTGAAAACAATGAAGTAGTGAAAGGAGTGAATTGAGCCTAGTGCTGTTGTATGACCTGCTTGTTGTCATTGTCAAGAATCATGCTTGTGTGTGTGTGTTAGGTCAAAAACGCCAAACATCCTGCCGAGTATCCTGGAGAAAATTGGTGATACGCCCATGGTGCGGATCAACAAGGTTGGAAAGCAGTTTGGACTAAAGTGTGAGCTCTGTGAGTACAGGCTGCAGATACAACTGTTAAGTCTGCGGGTAATCCCACATAACAGCATTTGCTAGAGGTAGCTGTTGTTGTTCTTCTGAAAAACTGACAAAAATAAAAAGTTAAAAAACTCACCCAAACTCCATCAAGCATGGAAATTATTGTACAAAATGTGTACTTTAATTAAACAGCACCCTCCTCCCCCCACATTTTAAATGAACCTGTTAACCCACTTTAATATTCGTGGTTGCCATGAGCTTAGCCAGGGGGAGGTCCAGGGTTTTAAGTCAAAGGGAAACAAGAAATGTTAAAAGGGCTGGGAGAACTGACTTTTTAAGGAAAGCTTGAAATGAACAGATGTCATTGGTATAACCTGGCTAAACAGTGACTGCTACATGGGTACAGTTTAAAAGTCAATAATCGTAGAGACCTGAGAGTTTCTATTCACTATTGTCCCAGGTGTGAGAACTAGAAGAAATGAAATGAGGCAGGCAGAACATTTTAAGAAACCTCCCAACTGTTAGGGCAGGCTCCTACCTGATGAAAAAGTGCAATAGGGGACAATTCTTCATTGATGAAGGAACAGTCTTTTAAAATACTGTCTAGATTAAATACAATGGCAGCATATTTCCGTACTCCTCCTCACTAGATTTCACCTGCATCTGGGCTCCTAATCCTTTTTGATCCTCTGCCTCACTGCAACAAGCAGAGACAAGCCAACAAAGGAAGGTAGTGATTGGTTATGATGAAAGAGATGCAGTGCGGGGCTTCTAATTCCTGTGACTAACAAAAAAATACTAATATTTTTATTACAAGTTGGCCAAGAACACCAGAGGTGCTTTGTCTGGGCTAGGGAGGAATTTAAAACTGAGGCAGAAGCCATTTTGGCTGCAGCCCTTTTGAAGCCAAGAAGGCTGTTTGTAATGCTACTGGTGAATGTTTGTCGTTTGTTTCTTTCAAAAAGAATAAAGAAATCTGTTTGATATGTCTGTTCTCAGTGGCAAAGTGTGAGTTCTTCAATGCTGGGGGGAGTGTGAAGGACCGAATCAGCCTGCGGATGGTGGAAGATGCAGAGAGAGCTGGGATTTTGAAGCCTGGGGACACTATCATTGAGCCAACATCAGGAAACACAGGTAGGAATTTGCAGGTTCCAGAGACCACGAAGTAATGTTGGGGAAACAGTCTGATGCCTTCCATAGCACAAGCAGGAGAGGTATCTGATTATAGAGGTCTGGTCACTCAAAGGACTAAAAAAAATCTTCTCTTGGTAGGATGGGACAACATCACAGTGGTTGTGTTCCCTACTCAAGGTCAGATGGGGTAGAAATACAATACTGTGGTGTTCCTCTAAGTGCCTGGGAAGCAGCTGGTTAAGATTTTGTAGGGACAATTTCTACATATATAGGAGTTTCATTGCCTGTCTGTCTGGTAAATCGTATAGCCTGTATCACCATTATTAATGGATGTTTGTCCTTTCCACACCCTGCCATGTACTTACCTGTGGAGCAGATCAAGTTCCCAGGGCCATATAGGGAGTCTGTGGCTGAACTAGGAGCTGAACCAGGTCTCCTGCAGTGTCCCTATCCTAAAGGTCATCCCTTATCCAATGTCCCTGCAGTGTCCCTATTCTAAAGGTCATCCCTTATCCAATGTCCCTATCCTAAAGGTCATCCCTCCTACTCCTTTGTCTGAATGAGTAAATCAGTAGTCCAATATCTTGTTCAGACAGTGGCCAGTGGTGGATGTCTGATAGGAAGGTGTAATTCCCACCCCTCCCTCCAAACTCCTAAGTTATTCAGTGATTGAGGGAAGAGCGTTTGATGGGTACAGTCTGCAATTCATTTTCCACTTCTGTCCCGAAGTATGAAGATCGCTAGTTCGTTCCTCTCTATAGTAGCTTCTGTAATTGTGACCCTGCCCAATAGCTGAGGACAGGAAATGAATAATCCTGTACCCAAGGGATATGGCAGAGAGAGACAGCAAGACTTAGGATGGATGGGGGCCCTAATTCATTACAAGGGCTTCCAGTTGCTACTGCATCAGAAATAGCCCAGAACAGCATGTTTCCTCTTGAGAAGAGTAGAGTGTGATTCCTAACCAAGGGCTCCTGTCTCAATGGCAGCACTTCCAGCAGTACAGAGCACTCTTCTGAGGAGCTGGCTGGGAACTGAGCATTGCCTGTTGAATTGTCAGAATCAGTTCTTGTAGCACAGAGGTGCCCCTTTGGAGAGCTGATACAGGTGGCTCCTGCTCAGCTTGCAAATGCAGTTGGTATCTTGGGCCACATTTAATTACATTCAGCTCTAAAGCATAGGTAGGAAAGAGCTCTGGAAAGGAGGAAGAAAAGTAGTATGAAGGGTAGAGCCTCTGACACATGGAAACAGCATCATAATAGAAAATACTGAATCTTGGCAGCACTCTGCTTCTGCCACTAACTCTTCCAGATCTGCAACTGCAGCCTGCGGCTGCTGGCACACATTCATTTAAAGGCCAATGTATGATTTTGGAATTGGGGATTAAATCCCAGTTGCACCCTACTTGCTAGTGCTATCAGACCCAGAGATCATAGAATCATAAAATCATAGGACTGGAAGGGACCCCAAAGGATCATTGAGTCCAGCCCCCTGCATAAGCAGGAAAGACATCTGGGGTCAGGTGACCGTCCAGTCTTCCTTCATGATCCCAGGCTCCACCTGCACCAGCAAGTAGAAAGCTGGGTGCCTGATGATCAGCTGGATAGTGACTGCCCCAGGGCTGAAACCGGCCCATGTGATCCTAGAACCTGCCAACAATCAGCTCATTGTCAGGTGGGAGGAACCCCACCAAGACTGGTTGGAGATTCTGGTGCAGTCCTGACCTTGCCATACGTTCAATTTAAGACATGATGGACGCCAGCCACAAAACCATTACACAAAAAATGTGTACAGATTTTGCAGCTGGTTTCCATTTTTGTGGTGCCATTAATGCCCTGAACATGTGGTTGGGTTACAATTTAAGGCATGATTAACAGACTGATTGCATTGTAAGTGTAACATCTGCCAGAGGCCTGAGTCATATGTGAGGTGTAGGAGTCTGAATCTGTATTCTGCATCTCCCACATCTCCTCACATGTGGTGACACTGCAGGCTTTAAGTAATGGCCTGCTCTTTTATAGGGTGAGGTCTCCTAATCAAGTAGTCCTTCCTGCCACAAGATCTTTGGTGCAGAAGGTACAGGGTAAAGGACTTCTTGAAAAGTGCCTTGTTTCATTAAAGGTAATGAAGGCAATCAGGCAGGCATTACAGGGAAGTGCTTTTCTCCCCGTATCTCTTCCCATAGCTACTAAACCAGTCACTTTAGCAATGGGGATGGGTTTCTCTCCTTCCATGCATCCCTTCTCCTTTGCAGCTTGAGCCCTCATTTGGAATGTGTGGTCCCTCAGATCTGATCCACAGGGCCAGATGAGTTTAATGCTCCTGGTTTAGAGTATCATTAAAGGAATTATTTGAGATCTGGCAATAATGCCCTATAATGAGAGCCTGAAAAAGCTGTCTGTTGTTAGGATCAATGTATTTAGTTGATCCCAGAGAAAACTAAGTGGAGATTGGGTCAGAATCTATAAGAGTATAAGTGGGGAAGAGATTCCGAGCAGAAAACCCCATGATGAAAGCCACCAGTCAGAGCTTGAAGCTAGATTAATTCAGACTAGGAATGTGGTACAGTGTTTAACAGGGGGGGTGTAATCAACTACTGGCACAAGTTATCCAGAGATGCAGTAAATTGTTCAGTACTTGTAGACGTCTTCCTAAAAGTTACAGTTCAACCCAAGGCTTGACAAAAATTTGATGAGCTCAGCCTTTTGTTATTCAAAAGGTCAGACTAGACAGAGGTGCTCAACCTCTTGCCCATGTGTCCTATCTGGCCCACAGAGCCATGGCATGCAGCCCATGGAGTTCCCTACATGTTGGAAAATTTGGCAGCAGGGGAGTGGTAGAAGCTCTGTGTGGCTGGATCCACTCTGCCTGGGCCACTGTTGCACAGCAGAATCAGGGCCAGGCCTGCCACCCACACATCCACATTGGGCTGAGCTGCTCACACCTCCATCTCCCCACTACCTCCCCTCATGTCTGCACTGGGGCCTGGATGCTTTGCCCTTCCTCTCTCCCTCCCATGCATCCAGATTAGAACCGGCCCACTCCCCACTAATCCCCCAGGCAAATGGATTAGGGTTGGGCTGTGCATCCCTCTCACCTCATGGCCAGATCTGGTCCCCACCTCACTGGCTGTGCTTATTGGATCGGGTCCACTGGCCAGATGCAACCTGCAGATGGACCTAGCACCTCCCATCTGGCCTACGGGGAAAAAGCTTGGGCACCACTGGACTAGATGATTGCAATGGTCCGTCTGCCCTTAAAATCCATGAATTCCTGTTCACATCCATGCTTACTCTGAGCAATGGGGTGCAGTACCAGAGTGGTTTTGAGAAAACTGTCCAGGAAACTTAGATTTACTTAAAATTTGCTTAGCTTGCTTCTGACTTTGGTCAGAAGTGAGTCAGTACATGCCAACAGTGCAAAAATCCAGTTCTCTGAGTACCTTCAAGATCTGGTTACCCTTTTGGCCGCTGCAATAACATCCCTGTCAGTCTGAGAATTTTCCTCTTTAAAATGGAGATATGTGGAATCCCTCATAACATACTCTGTATGTATTTGTCTGTTTCTAGGTATTGGGCTGGCCCTGGCTGCTGCTGTGAAAGGCTACCGCTGCATCATTGTGATGCCAGAAAAAATGAGCATGGAGAAGGTCAGTGTTGACCTAGAAGGGGACATGTAATGTGGGGGAGAATAAAGTGAAAGTGTATGGGGGGAAATATAGAACATCTTTCAGCTTTTGAACTAAGACCGTATTAGTCAATACTCATTTACTCTAACCATATAATCATACATGAATAGCAGCACCCATACAGTGACATTGATACTGCAGCTAGCTCAACATCCACTTTATTTTTAAATCATAGTAGTCAAAGGGACCTCAGGAGGTCTAGTCCGGCTCCCTACTCAAAGCAGGACCATGCCCAACTAGATCATCCCAGCCAAAGCTTTGTCTGCCAGGCCTTAAACCCCCGAGGATGGAGATTCCACAATCTCTCTGGGTAGCTTGCTTTACTACCCTCCTAGTGAGAAACTTTCTTAATATCTAACCTAAACTTCCCTTACTACAGCTTAAGACTGTTGACCCTTGTTCTCTCATCTTCCACCATGGAGAACAGTCTAACTTCATCCTCCTTGTGACCCCCCTTCAGGTAGTTGAAAGCTGCTATTAAATCCCCCCTCAGTCTTCTCTTCTCCAGACTAAGGTTTACTGCTGTCTTCTATTCTGCTCCAGCTAGTTAGAACTAGTTGGAGTAGCGGGGATCTGTTCCAATTTAAACTGGTTCTCTCTTAGTCATGAAAGAGTGGTTATGAGTGGGTCGTCTGGCTATGACTGGGCTTGTCAGTCAGAATGACTTGTGCTTCACAAGGTTAAACTTGCCTGAACATGCAGAGATCACAGAGGAGGATGCTCTGTGCTTGGTTGTGAAACTGAATATGGATGTACTGCCAATAATTGGTCAGACAAAGGTGCATTGTATAGTTTGCTGTTGGAGCTGATGGAAGGTTGGTGGGCAGCTGCAAACAGAAAAGGTATTGGTTATATAGAGGTGACATTGCCGGTCATTGTAAAACTGCTAAATGTAGGAGTGGTGACAGGCCTGCTGACAAGACCAGTATCAGATGCGAGTAGAAATACAAAGGTGTTTATCTAGGGAAAGAAAGGATGACTAGATGCTCTGGGTAAATTTAATGGAAACAGCTTAGAACAGGATGTTCTACCACCACGTTACCTATTGAGTGGTGAGATCAGAGAGAGGGGTCTAAAATTAAGTTCAGTCCTTGGAATATTGGCAGATAGATAAAAAGCAAAGATGGTCTTTCCTTGATTTAAGGAAATTTTGATCCACATGAAATGCAGAAGGGAAAAGCATGTCTGCAATTCTGCCCTGCTCCTGAAGTCCCAGTCAAAGCATGGCCATAGGAAAAGGAAGTGGTTCTGGGCCAAGTTCATATTCGGGACCTGTTCATGCTTTTTTGCAGTAAAGAACCACTGGGTAAAATACACGAACATTGTTGAGAGCAGAGGCTGGAACCAAGACTGACCTTTTCCAGGGGTGTGCCCTCATTCCTGGACTAGGAAGCCACGCTTCCTCATCCATCTGCTTTCCTGAATCTTGCATTCCTTCTCTGTGGTGGCCAGTGGGAGGCGGAAGAGAGTATCCCTCATCCTGGCTTTCCTATAACATTGGAGATAGGGTACTCTTCTAGGAGGTGGGATCTGTGGCTTTGAACACCCTCAGGCTGAAGAGGGCCTGAAACTGAGTTCTTCCACTCCTTGGGTCCATGTTCCAACCACTATAAGGTCCTTCCTTATAGAACCCCACAGGGCACTGAGACATAGGGAACACCTAGTTTGTGGATCCCACATGGACTTCATCATGAGGTGCTGTATCAGTTTAACTAAGGTGGTGGCAGTTTTAGGCATAGGCATTACTAGACCTTTATTGGTTAAAACTAAGATACTCGTGGTCTCTCAGGTGTCTAAGCAGGTAGGCAGAGTTTTGTAGATCACTCACTTAAACTTGGGTACCCGTATTTCTCCTAAGTTGCAAACTGCATGCAGCACACTTGCATCCACTTGCTGTGCTGTTAATCTGCAGGGTGGCACCAAAATTTGACACCAGAATGGCACCAAAATTCAATACCAGCATGACCCACCATAAGTGAAGCCTGGCCATCCAGAGCCACACTCTGGTTGCTGGCCAGGCTCCATGTGACTGGGTCAGTACTGCTGCTGCCTCGAAAGGCCCTCAGGATCCCAGGTAAGGCTGTTGGGGCCAGCACAGGTATTGGCCCCAGCCTCCTCTACCTTACTTGGGACAATGTGCTGTATGCCAGATGTCCTGGGGCATAAACCAGCGGCACCAGTATATGTGCCCCTGAGCATGCTTGTTCATCTGGATGTGCCTTTGGTGCCTAAAACTTTATTTAGATCTGGTCCTTCACCCCCAGAGGCTTAACAGTAGAGACATTGGACAGCAGGCAAGGGAGGCCTGAGAAATCCCACTTCTGTTTGTGTTAATTTTATTGTTTTCCTGCCTGCCCCTAAGATCTCTGTGCTGATGGACATTTATGGCTGACTGTCTGTCTGATTGCAGGTGGATGTTTTGAGAGCTCTTGGTGCTGAGATTGTGAGGACTCCGACAACTGCTAGATTTGACTCGCCTGAATCTCATGTGGGAGTAGCATGGAGACTGAAAAATGAAATTCCCAATTCTCACATACTAGACCAGGTATATGGTCCTGAATAATAGAGTTGCCCCATGAGGTAGACAGATTGATCGGTAATGTCTTCTTCTGGTCTCCATGGATGAAACCAGAACACCAGGCCCAGACAGTTCTCTGTGGAATCTGAACAGAAGACCTCTGGGCCTAGACATAAGATTATAGCATCCTTTAGCTCAGAAAAAGGAGTAGACTCCTAAATAGCGACAGATGGTTTAGTAGTATTGAGATGATGTTACTGCCATGGTGGTCCAGGAAGTACATGGAGGCAGGAATTCTCGTGGATGCTGTCTTTTATACCAGTGATTCCACACCAGCATGCTAGAGTGTTGCAAGAGTGATAGAAGTGCTACAGGATCTTCCTGTGTGAGGAGGTAAATGCCCTCCTCTGTCTGGCACCCTGTGCCTGTGCAACTACTCCAGTGGTATCTGTGACTACTTCTAGGGAGACTGCTGCCATTGCTGCTATCTTTCCTGTGCTCATCCCCAGCCCTGTGCAGTCCTTGTGCCACCTCCCTTCCCCCATGTTCCCAGTAGCAAGCTCTGATGCCAGTGGATGAATGCACAAATGGAACCGCACTTTGCAACCCAACTTGTCCCCTCCACTACTTCATTGCTCCCTGGGCCATCAGGAGAAGCTGTGAAGTGGGGGAGTGAGAAGGGTTGGTGTATATATGTGCATGCATAAATACACTACAAACATGTGTGCCCTCGCACACACGTTTATGTCTATATACACACATGCATATATGCACGCACATATATAGATACACGCACCTTTTCAAGTGTAAGAGAGAAGTGTGCCTCTAGTTTAAATCCAGGTAAAAAGTACCCCCCAGGTATCAAAGTTTGGGAAACACTGTTTTATACATATGGTTTAGCCACTAGAGGGGAGCAAAGAGCCACACAGTTAGCCTGGCTTACACAGTGAAAAGTGTTCTCTTTTAAATCAACAGTTCTACATTTCCAAATTGTAGAAAAGTTGAAACTTTTACAGCTAATAAGCCCAGAAGCAAATTGATGTTAGCTGTAATGAATGCTGAGACCTTAGAAGTACTTCTGCTTATCCTGCTTAAACTGATGCATTAAAAGGAGGCAATTCTGAACCAAGACAGTTTGACGAATTTAAAACCTAATGAGAGTAGTATTTGCCAATATGGGGCTTGAAGACTATTTGCCATTCCTTTTGCTTTTTAAACTCTGATCTCATCACTTTTTCTGTCATTCCATAGATCTTTTCCTCTGTGTTTTGTTACAGTACCGCAATGTCAGTAACCCGTTGGCCCACTATGACACCACAGCTGAGGAGATTCTGCAGCAGTGTGATGGTATATTTATTCTTCTGATCATTTCCTTTTTTAATTAGTCTCTAGATTTATCCTTGTTTACCTATACCAGCGATTAGGAGAAAGGTGTTCTTGGGGGCAGGGTAACATAAAACTGTATTAACTCTCGTACAGTTCAGGATACTTTTTAAACAGATGAAATTAGGCAAACCTCTAGCTAGGGAAGAGATGTGTGGGGTGAAGTAAAAACTATCTCATAATACCCCTGCGCCCAGCCTTTTATTTTATTGTTCTGTCAATGTGACTGGCCAAGCAAGATGATGATAATGATAAAGAAAACTTTCAGAAGAGTGAAAGTACCAAGCATTTTCGGTGTGTTTATGAGCACCCAAAAAGTTTTTGAAAAGCCCTGGCTCTTTACACTCTCTTAGCTTAAACCATGCTTGGGGGATTTTTTTTTACATTGAAAGGGATATTCATTTTTGGGGTTTTTTATTTGGTTTAATGCATGATTTTAATTCCAGTCTACCAGATGCTGTGGAAAAGCCTTTACTCCTTCAAAACAAGGTGTTCATAACTAATGATAGGAATATACCTGCCTTGCATAGGTGATTTGTATTAATGACAAGTTTATTGGTCAGTTATTGCTTCAAGGGGAGCATTATATCAGGTTTCTTGGTCTTTCCTATAAAACTATTGGTTTCAGCTTCTCCCTGTGTTTATTGGGCTTAATAACAAAATATGTGATTACATTAGGTTTTTTGATGAAAACAATCTGGATGGTAAAGTGTAGTTGCACTCTTAAAATTAGCGGAATGGGTTTATTTGCTTTGTCTATGCATGCTGTCCGCAGTTTACACATGTTGGGATGGCACCCCTGCTAACTGTAGCCTCTGAGGCTGCATCCAGATAAACGTGGTCATGCAGTAGGTGGCACTGCAGACACATCTGTGGCATCACATACCTCATGTTTAGTTCTTCGTGCTGCAAGGAAGCAGTGTGGAGGGGTTTTTTGACCCCTGGATAAAAAAAAACAGAGGGAAAATCTGGAGCAGTTCATGCACAGGCAGTGCACACCACTCAAAAGCAAAGCCAGGCTGTCCGGAACTGTGCTGTGGCTGCCAACCAGGCTCTGTGCGGTAGACCACCACTTCTGCAGCCCCGGGAGGCCCCAAGAACCCTAGTTAGTCTGCTGGGGCCATCCCAGTGCCGGCCCCAGCCTCCCTTACTGCCTCCAGAGTAACTTACTGCACGCCACAGTCCACGTGGCACAGGCATGCCCCAGGGATACCTAGTGGTGGCACAAGGTACACCAGTGCTAGTTCCACACCACATGTGGACTTGGCCTGAGAGTCCAGATGAGTTCCCTTGGTCTCTTAAAGTCTGGAGCATTTTTTTAAATCTCAATTATATGAGAATATGCCAGTAATTCTGGCAGTCACAGGAATTACCTCAGTGTAAAATCAGAATCTGGCCCTGTTTGTCTGTCTTTGTTTTGGTTTGCATATCTTAGCTTTTTTATAAAAGCCTGGAAATTAAGTGCTATTTTTTTTTTCAAGTAAATTATTACTGGAAATATGAGCACTACAATCAGGATTTAGTCAACACTGCTGCTGATGCATATGAAGAACTAAAATGAGTTGGCACTAAAATGCCATGCATGCTATGAGGAGCAAAGAGCAATAATAAATTATTGTTGTCATGAAAGTAAGAAATTATTTTTCTCTACTCTGACTTATAAAAGACTTCCATGCAATGGGCCCCTTTAAAATTCATTAATTTATATTTGATAATGGACAGTTTATCCCATTTTAGAGGACAGGTACATATGTATCAGCAAATTATAATGAAACAACATGGTGCATATGACCTACCTACTCTTGCCCTGCCTCAGAGCCTTAAAGATCACCCAAAAGACTGATGATAAAACTGGGTCCTCTTAGACAAAGCAGGGCTTGAAAAAAGTAAAAAATTAGGACTTTGAATATACCTACAGGGAGGTAATAAGCCATTTACATAATCAGTTTTCTTACATCAGTTGTACTTTCATTGGACAAAGCAATAAATCTTCCCCTTTCTGGCCTGTAAAAGCATTTTTAATAATGCTAGGAGTTGTTTTCATTATGGCATTTGTTTTCCTTTTACTTAAATAGGAAAAGTAGACATGGTGGTGGCTGGAGCTGGAACAGGAGGAACCATCACTGGCATTGCCAGAAAGTTGAAGGAGAAATGCCCAGAATGCAAAGTAAGTGGCAAAATTAAAGCATCTTCTTAAGCCTCTGAACCAGTGGCTTTCAAACTTTTTTCATTCACGGACGCCTACGAATTTTGAATGGAGGTGCAGACCCCTTGGAATGGTAAGTGCGAGTACTCGCATACTTTTGATTGATCGTAGTCATCTTTCATGGACCCCTTAGACATAGTTTGCAGACCTGCATGGGGTCCATGGACCACAGGTTGAAAACCACTGGTCTAGGTGCAAGTGGCTTGCCAAGTTTCTCAAGGGAGGAAATAACTTCTCGCTACTTCCCTGTGCCATTCCTGTTATTACAATACTGTGCCTTGGGGAGGGGGAGGGGCTCTGAGTTGTTCATCACTGAATGGTAGTTATGAGGTATGAAAAGATGCTCACAAAGTTGCGAAGCCACCACATTCTCTTTTCATTTGTGACCCAGGTCTACATTTTGCTCCTGAAATGAAAGTTGGTCCACCAATTACAGGTGGCAACGATTGGGAAACTGCTGGTCTTTTCTTCTGTAGCAAATTTTCCAGACACTTCTGATGTTTCTAAAAGATGTTTATACATCTCCATACCCTCACTGAGTTTTACAGTGGGCAGTTTTACTAAATTACCATTTTTTTGTGAAAATTCTCAAGTGAGATGGCAATTTTTGCATCCCTTGCTAGGTTACACATTCTTCCCACCTCTCTCTCTTCATGACTCCTGGTGGCTGCTTTCCATTTCCCATTTAGGCCAGTATCCAGTTTCTAACAGCAGGGCCTTGTTACACCCTGGAAGACTTGCTGACTTCTGTTGGCATACAATGTATTTACCATAACGAGAACTAGCATTTGAATGGGGATCCAAGGCTGTCTTTGCCCCATAGCCTCCTTGGAGGCAAATGAAAGCCGCAAAGAATAAGCACTGCCTTTCACATATAGTGTCATGCAGGCTGGCATTTGAAATAGAACAAGTTGCTGACAGCAGCAGGAGAGTTCATCCATGGAAACTTGCAAAGTGTCAGAAAATAATAAATAAATATGACTTGCTGCCGTTAGCGTGGCTGGCATTTGGATGGCTGGTGTGACAGTTTGGAGAGATAGCTGTCAGGCCTGAATAACTTGATGTGATATAACTGCATTTTGAAAATCAACCTAACAGCAGCCAAATCTGAAATCGCTTCTCCAGATCATTGGCGTTGATCCCGAAGGCTCCATTCTTGCTGAGCCTGAAGTACTGAATAAGACGGACGTGACGACATATGAGGTGGAGGGAATTGGATATGATTTCATCCCTACGGTGCTGGATAGATCAGTAAGTCAGACGCTCTTTACTTTTTGCTTTGAGGAAGAAAAGGCTTTGGATAAATTGAAATAGCACTGTGAGTGGGGAAAAAGAGAAGTATTCCTTAATTTTAAAGAACTGTATTCACAATGAAAGGCCCTCCCCACTGCCTCCCAGAGTTTAAAATATCCTACATGGTGCACATACCTCTCACTTTCTTGCAGTTCTGGGTGAAAACATGCCATGCAGATAGTTTTCCTTGGAAACCTAATATTGTTCTTTAAAAAAAAACCCAAAAGCTTGATCCTTAGTATCATTAAGTGCCAAAGAGGAGTATATTTCCTGGAAA
Source organism: Crocodylus siamensis (assembly GCF_052110815.1). Taxonomy (NCBI): domain Eukaryota; kingdom Metazoa; phylum Chordata; order Crocodylia; family Crocodylidae; genus Crocodylus; species Crocodylus siamensis. The sequence goes on along the minus strand of NC_143395.1, from coordinate 259,384,638 downwards.
GTCAAGTGAGAAGAAAGTAGAACAATTGCTTTTCCTTGTAGTGTTTTCCATGCTTGCCTTTTTAAAAGGCAAGATACTTTCTGTTAGAATACTGAAAACTGCAAATAACACAGTAATGTTAACTGAGCAAAAAGGCATTTTAAGGCTGTGAGCCAGAATATATGGATCAGTTTGCGAGGAATTTTCTACATATATAATTTGAACGGCATCTGTTTATTCAGGGAGAAATTAAAACTATGTTGTTTTGACTCTCTTCCCCACCACATGATTATAGGTGGTGGACAAGTGGTACAAGAGCAATGATGAGGAGTCTTTTGTCTTGGCACGCATGCTGATCAGAGAGGAGGGATTGCTGTGTGGTAAGAGCCAGTACTAGTTCTCCGTATTTTCCTCTAAATTCAGTGGGGTGGCCTCATGCCCATCTTTTACACTAGTGATGGGACACCTGGGCAGTGCTGAAATTAAAGTTCTGGCCACCTTCTGTCTAAAAAATGGCTTCCATATATGGTGATTTTTTTCTTTTTTTTTTTTTTTTTTTTTTTTACTGTATGATCTGGGTTTTGGCAGGTGGCAGTTCGGGTAGCGCAATGTCCATCGCTGTGAAGGCTGCCAAGGATCTGCAGGAGGGTCAGCGCTGTGTTGTCATCTTGCCCGACTCTGTCAGGAACTACATGTAAGAAAGTAACCTGGTTTACTTCCTGTTTCATGCTGGCTGCTGTCACAGAAGTGGCAGTGTGTGTACATACTGCAGCTAACATTTCCCCGAGTATCAGATGTCTTTTAGGTACAACTTTTGACAGCCTTGCTGGGGTCAGATATAGGTGGGGAGCTCAGCATTTTCTGAAAGTGGGACCCATATAAGGGAAAGTTTGCTCCCAATTTTCTCTTTTGTTACTGTAATGGAAACTGTTAGTGGTATTTAATGGTTTGAAAGTCATATATAAGCCTGTTCCTTATTCTCCCTGCCTTGTGGTATCTTCAGTGTAAAGTCCTACAGTAGTAACAGCCAGTGTCATAGGGGAGCTCCGTAATATTCTTGGCCTAATTTCCATTGGTAACTTCCTCTCTTGTCACCTTGAAAATACCCTCCCACAGTCTTTCTTTTAGTAATGTTATGTAGTACTCTTACATTTCGTGTTATAAAGTACATTGAAACTGCGCGCACACTCTAATTTCATGCAGTCACTCCTCCATTACAAGGTACATATTTGTATCATTGCTCCGTTTTCTAGGGGTTTCTATTCTTTTTTCTAATAATGTTCTACTTCCATTTCTCCTAATTGTTAGAATTGACTTCCTAAAGGCTGCAAGTTTGCAGTTACCCCATCATGTGTGAGGATGGGATGTGCAGTTACAATGTTGTATTATGTGATGTTACATATTGTTAGTAGATTAGTAAACCCCTGGCTTGCTCATTGGTTCTTGGTGGTTTCTAGGTCTAAGTTCCTGAGTGACAAATGGATGACACAGAAAGGGTTCATGAAAGAAGAAGATACCCGCAGTAACAAACCTTGGTAAGTTTGTAAGGTTCACTCAAGCTTTGTGAGCTTATTCTGTTATAACTACTCCATTTTTTCTCGAACTTACCAAGGTTCCTTTGGTATTTTTATTTGTCACTGAACTTGGTGTTTGGGTACAGTTCTGGGAACAGGAAGCCTTCTTAAATCACTTGAATATTTCCTTTTCAGTTATACTTTTGGTAAGGATTGGTACTTGTGAGTCTTGGTGAAAATTATTGGAAAAAACTCCTCCTCCAATTGTGAAGCATCCTTTCCCAGGAAATGGACATTGTCTAATTGAAATCTAGTCAGCAGCAAGAGAATTAAAAATAGTTTCAAGTATATTACTGCCACCAGGGCCTTTGTAATGGGCATGGTTTTTACAATCCCTCTTTGCTATTTTTTTATTTAAATATTTTTCTTTCTTATTTACTCTGTGGAAAACCCACATACAAATACAAAGAGGAAACTCTATTAGCTGCCTAGATAGGCCAAGGAAATTGACTGTACACAAATCGCACCAGACTCATGACAAAGGCCAGTGCCAATCAACCCAGCTGTAAACAAGTACCTGATTTTTCAAGCTTGGAGCGCGAGTGGGTTACAGGCAGCCAGATGTGACACTAATCACATGACTCCTCTGTGTGCATACAGAAAATGATAGGCCTTAGCCATGCTAGACAGGGTGAACTAGGCACAAGCACACCTGTTGCCTTGACCTTTGACATTTACAATATGTATGTACAGTGCCTAGCATAGAAGAACTCTGGTCTGAGCTGGGGTCTCTAGGTATTACTACATTGCAAATAATTGGTGCTATAATTTGAGCCAAGCTGCAACTACAGTGAGTAATTGTAACAATCACGTGAAATGGAGATTCAGAACAGCAGCGAAAGGAACACATAGCGCCAGACTTAATCGAGGTGCTTACATAGTTGAAATTTTGTACCATATTTCAGTGTGTAGGTCAACACAGTGTATACATCAACCCCATTTTTCTGATCCAAAAAGTTAAGTCGACTTGTATACCAGATTTACGAAATTTCTAACTTTTTGGATTGGAAACATGGGGTCAACTAATACCAGACCCTGTGTGCCTATACTGCGGGCCGGGCACTGAGCCTGTCACCACTCGCAGGGGACAGGGCTGGGCTCAGTGCTTGGCAGCACCACTCATAGCAGACAGGGCTGGGCTTGGTGCTCAGGTAGCGTGCCCCCATCCCTTGCGAGTGATGCTGCCTGGGTTGCCCCAGCTTAGCCCTGAGTCTGGCCCCACTCAAGAGGGATGGTGATACAGTGTATAAGTCGAGGCTGAATTTTAAGAGTTAAAAATTGGGCTTCAAAAGTCAACTTATACACTGTGAAATACAGTAATTAAAACCTTTCCTTTCCATTTTTGTAAATGAAATTTTAAATAACCATACTAGGGCAGTCAGTAATTTTTACTGGCTGTCTGCTGCATAAGATTATGAAACAAGATGAATGAAATAAAATGGAAAAGGGACATACGTTTAACCATTTCCCTTCCCAAGTCTTAGAATCTTTTAGAGTTCCTTCTGGTGCTGAGGTAGGAAGCCGTGAACATTTTAAATAAAGATTATTTTTAAACGTGGCTAATGGCCCTCTGCAGAAAACATGTTGTTGAGATTTATGGCACCAGTAGTGCTCTAGGCTTTTAAAATAACCTATCATTGGTTTTGGAGCAAATTTATTTTTTGGTGATTGACTTTTGGTCCTCAGGTGGTGGCACCTCAGCGTTCAGGAGTTAAGCCTCTCTGCTCCCCTGACAGTACTCCCTACTGTCACCTGTGAAAAGACCATTGAAATCCTCCGGGTGAAGGGATTCGACCAGGCACCAGTTGTCAATGAATCTGGGTATGTTCATTTATCCATCTTTTCCTTCTTGGCCTCCTCCTTTGCAAATACAGAAACCCCTTGGAAACAGATAACAGGTTTATTTATGCAAATGTAAATAAGCAGTATGAATTCTGTCATTTGTCATCTTCAGGAAGGGTCTACAAGGTTTTGGAAATGTTCTGCTTAAATGCCATGCTGAGCCCAGACTTAAAATGTTGTTAGGTTGGAACTGTCCTGCTGTTGATCTAATATGCCTCCAAGTACGGGGATATGACACACAATGTCTGTCTATAATGAAGTTATCCCCCTGCTTATGTCTGGGTGACTGTTGTGGGCCTCTAGCGAGGAAAAGGTCAGAACACAACCTCCTGTTTAAAAGAAACTAAGCAAGAAATACCACTACCGTGGTTCTGTTGCCTCTACAGACTCTACACACCTTTTTGCTGCAGTGAAATCAGGAAAGTGTCATTAACCAGGTCCTAAAGAAACTTAAAAATACACCTTGGGGATTTCCCACTTAATCCAGACAGGAAGTTTGCACCCAGAAATGAGACATGCAAAAACCGGCCATTTCTGATCATGCTAGTTCTGAACCTCAGGCTGGAGCAGGCCACTGATGATTCAGCTTTTGGCACTTTGTGATGATGGTACAGAGGCAAGAAAGAGCTACACTGCCTAAAGCACCATAAGGGAAAAGTCAAAGCTTGCCAAATGGGGAAAGGTTGCCAGAACAATAGGTAGAGGCAGAGAGAAATTTTATTCTTGAGCTTTCAGTAGGTCAAAGTGGGATACAGTAAAAACAAAGTCTAATATATAAAACTCTTCCCTGAATGTGCATGCCCAGCTGAAGGGACAAGGCACCTGATCATTAGTGCAGACCACCTGCAGCTTCCACTGATTTCAGTTTGAGAGCAGGTACCCATCACGCTTGAAAACCAGACCTAGGGCAACTCCAGGTGGACACTCAGCATTTGGTAATGCCTCAGGATATAGTGTTTAAACCTTTAAGCCCATTAAATTGACTCTCTTGGGGTACTGCACTGGTGAAACCTGCTCAGAGTGAGCATGTGTCACTTGTCTCTAGAAAACCTTGGATGTTTGTCATTGTTTGACCATGCCTTCTCTTTTCAGTGTGATTTTGGGAATGGTTACCCTTGGAAACATGCTTTCTTCATTACTTGCGGGGAAAGTTAAGCCTTCAGACCAAGTCAGCAAAGTAATTTATAAGCAGTTCAGACAGGTAAGTGTATTCTAAGTCAACTTCTCCTTTATGATTAAAGTACTATGGAGATGTCTCAACACTACACTGGCATCAACTAGGATAAGATTAGAAGGGAGATTTGACAATGTCTTCATGAGGAGAACACAACCATGGAGATCTGGGTTTAGGGCACACTTCCAACTTTATAAAGTGAACCCAGAGTCACTGAAAAGTTCTCAGGTTTGAGCTGATTCATGGTTTTGTATTAGACCATTAAAACTCTCTCTGACTTTGATAGTGATTGGGTTGTGTTTGTTGCTAGGACTTCTTGTAGTACTTCTGTCTGTCTTTTTCCAAACCTCAATGACAAAACTGAGCAATGTGAAGCTTCTTGGGATGAAATGATGGAATTTCAAACTGCGCTGGGGTAAAGTCCAGTGCTGGCTGAAACTAGCAATTGTTGTCTCTTTGCAACAAATACCTCCCTTCAGCAGCTTGGTGGGTGACTAATTCCGACTGTCCTCAAAGTGCACAACGCATTATAGCAGCCAGCTTTAACTGACAGTCCCAATGGGCCAAACTTATCATATCATAAATATGTTTAATTAATTATGTGTTTTGTTTCCCTTTGTTTAAGGAAAGGCCTGTCTTTCACGTGAAGTGATTTACACCACTTTCTCCAGGCCGTAGTTTCAATATTACATTTAGTAGCAAATAATATCCCATACTTAGGAACTCTACTCAATCATATATAATTATTATATTAGCCATGTGTATACTCTACTGGATATTTACTTTATAGCTTAGAATGAAAGGAAGCACTAGTGCTTTGCAGATGTAATTAAAAATATATATATTTTTCCTCCCCAGACAGCAAATCAAACGTCAGGTGACAGTCTGGTGCGTAACAAAGCTGTGTAGTTCCTATCCTCCCTCACTTTGATAAGCCATGTGTTGCTTATGCTGTATGGTGTAGTCATGGTTGTAGCTACAGCAGGCAATTTCCTGTGCTTCTGAGGTTGTATTTTTCCATGGACACACTACCCATCCTCCAGTTTCCTTAAATGGTCTCAAATTGAATATCCACCTTTCCTCCAACTACATCTCCTGGTAACCACTATCATGCCAGATGTACTGGTCATGGTATAATTCATTCTTGTCTAAATTTTTAGAACTTTCCTTTTCTTAAAGTTTTGAATTGCTGATACATTGGAGCAACATGGTTACATACGCAACCTTTCAGAAGCACCATAGATTCTTGCTCTTTTTGGTTATGCTTATTTAGAACCTCTGCTAGTGAACCTGGGATAGTAAGGGTGCTACACTTTTACAAAGGTAGCGTATAGTATTTTTTGTAGATAAAGATCTTTGGCACAGCACACCTCAAGTAAAAGACAATGTGATGCTGCCAAGACAATGAAAACCCTCTCTGGAATGGCTGTCACAATTTTTTCTTACCAATTTGGTCACCTTGAATTTGAAGAATATTAACTCCAGCTTTGATTTAAAGTTACCAAATGACCCTTATCCTAAAACTGAAGGCTTAAGTCATGAAATAACTTAGTCAATCAAGTATTGCACATTGACAGGCAGAGAAGACCATTCTCACAAGCAAGCCACAAAAGTGTGACTCAAAGAAGTTGGATAATGTTATTCCCAGATTCTTTCAGAAGAACAATGGAATAATGCATCAGCTACTAACAATTGCCCGGTGTTATGCAGACGCATAGATGCACACCTTGCTGGGATCGTTTGACCCCAGCACTCTTTCCTGCCATGGCGGGGGGTCGGACTAGATGATCTGCTCAGGTCCCTTCTGACCCTAGAAACTATGAAACTATGAAAATATAGTAACTGCTTTGAAGACCAAATGAACCAAAAAGTTCCAAAGAGTCAAAAGCTGTAGGAGAAGAGAGAATTTGCAAGCAAAGCATTTTGGGTTTAATTGGCCACCTCTTTTAGCATGGTTTAAATTTTTTACTCACTTTATAGGGAACACCTCCACTGTATCTTGTTTCCATTGACTGCAGAAGAGAGTTTGTATGCTAGCTGGCAAGAAAACTTTGAGCCTGATCCAATATGTGTTGGTTCCATTAACATTGTTTAGAGTTTTGCCTCTATTCTTTTGGGCCTTGTGTGCAAATCTGACTCTTTTAGACATCTTGGGTGCCTGTAGACATGCTGGGGTGCTGCTCTGACATGCTGTAATTACAGTGTGTCAGAGCAGACTCAGTTATCTGCTGGAGTGTGCTAATTAGCATGCTTCAGCAGCTTCAGGATCTCATGTATTCAGCATCCCCACACTTCAAAATGGCACTAGGGGCACTTTAACTAAAATTAGCTGAATGAGCTTTAATAAAGCATCCCTGCTGCCACTTTAAAGTGTGGGATGCTGAATACACGAGACACTGTGAGTGCTTTAATTAGAGCCATTTGAAAAATAATGGTGAGGAAGAAATCAGACCAAATTCTATAAGTTCACTTCCATTAAGAATCAAGAATACTTAAATTTAAGCATTGGTTGTAGCTGTCTTTGTACTCACTTTCTTTGATAACTTATCCTAGCTAGTCTGAGCTTTGAAGTGTTTGGAAAGAGATATTTATGAAACACCTCAGCATTTATCAATCTGTAGGTAAACCCAGATACCAGGAAAAGGTGGTGGTTTATTCAAACGAATAAAATGCTTGCAGTGACATGGTAGAAAATTTTTGTATAAAAGAACATGGTTTGAAGACAGTTTTCAGGTAAAATTTTTGGCTTAAGAAAGGGAAACTTCTTGAAATTGCAGGGAGGTGGGAAAACCTCTTTAACAGGTTTGTGAAGCACACAGGAGTGACTTGTGGGATGGATAGCCAGCTGGGAATTGTGCTAGCACTAGCATTGCTTTTCCCAGCCCCTTGCTCCCCTGCTATAGCATGGGCACAGCTTCCTGCTGGTGGGGAGTTGCATCAGGGCCAGGCAGCTGGAAGTTGTATCCACACTGCTATCGTTCTCCACACGCTGTCTGTCCTACCCTCCTCCCCTGCCAGATCCAGTGGCTCCATGGGCTGGATTTGGCCCGCAGATCACATGTTGCCAACCCTGGTCTAGTCCATAGTATACTAGACAGAGCTCAGTTTTACAACTCAGCCTAGACTGTTCTCAGGGCAAAATTTATTTCCTAGTCCCATTCTGAGGTTTTATCAAGCTAAAGGCCATTCGCTATACCTGTTCATCCTTTACTTGTATGAAAGTTCCCTCCCAAAGCAGATGTTTAGTAGCCCAGCCAAAAAAACAGATTTGTTTTTGCCTTGATTGAAGCACATAGAAAATATTAAACTGGTTGTTTGTGCAATGTAGGGTTTTTGGTTTCCGTTTAGCCACTGCCAACAAATAAGATTAATAGTCGAGGCCAGGGTTTTTTTTAAGTACGGTTATTTCAAATGGGAATATGTTGCCTTTAAAAAAATCTGGCCCTTGTATTGTTTTATTGTTCCAATTTGCTCAAGAAATAGTTTAAACAGCTTTACTGATGCTAAAAATGAATTCTTGGTCCTGGGTTCTTTATCCTGAGTCTGAACAAGATATTAACTCAGCATTCTTCACTCTTGAGGAGGTTTGTTTTTCTTATGGCTTTTCTCTACCCTCTTTGCAAACTTCCCCAAAAATTCTCTTCTGACTAAATTTGAAGCCCGAATGAATTTGTTTTTTCTTCCCAGTCTTTCCAGAGCTCTGTGGGTAAGCATACTCTTGAGCTGATATGGTGTCGGTCTCTTATTAGGTGCTTGGATCAGCGTTAGTCCCTGTTTTTAAAAAACAGCTCTCCTACATTTTAGTCAGAATGAAAATGTCACATGCTACATTCTTTTGTGTTTCCTTTTTAAGGTTCAGCTTCTTTAAAAAAAACAAAACCAGCACCATTTAATAAGGTATATTGAGGCCCCCAGTGGTGGTGTGTCCCAGGCAGGCTGTTTCCAAACATGCTCCCACTGTACACTCCAGACTTGGAAATACGTTGGTAAGGCTGCTCCAGGGCATCCCACTACTGCCACTCTACTCTTAAGACTCTGATCTCCAGTGTGTTTGAGAGCAGCCACTGGAGGGGCCGCAGGGATCACTTCTGGGTTTGGAGTATGAGTGCAAGGCGAGAGAGGGAGGGCAGGTGAATGGCCAGACTAGGGCATGCCATTTCTGTGTTGTGGATGTACCCATTAGGACATAACATCATGGAGCACTCTGATCATGAACAGTGCTATCTGTGTACTTATTATTTTAATTTTAATGATGTTGGGGGGGGGGGCTTTCTATCATTTAGTTACCACAGGACACTTTGCTTTTATGTTACTTCCTCATTGTAGATTCATCTGAAAGACAACTTGGGGAAACTCTCTCATATCCTGGAAATAGACCACTTTGCTCTAGTAGTCCATGAACAGATTCAGTGTAAGTATAATGTACTGCACCTTTTAAAATGTAGCCCTTATGTACACAGTACCATGTGACAAGGGAAGACCCTGTATAGGAGGCTTTTGATGTCCTGCATGGTACAAGTCGGCAAAAGCAAGGGTCTCTGTTATATTGTGGTATTTCTGTATAATTACTCCGCAAACAATGGGAGCAGTTCTGCTTCTGCTATCCATATGAAGTAATAATTAAATCCAGGAGTTGCTTCACAGATTTCTGTTGCATTATTCCAGAATAAAGAATGGCCCAAAATGAGCAGTGCTAACAGGTTCTGTCTACCCTGTTGTGTTAGTCATTTCAATAAATTATATTTATTCTTTGTTTTGGTAGGAGTTAGTTAATGAATAACATGTTGTAATCAAGCCTGTTTTTTTTCTTATGATGCCCATGATCTAAATTGCAGTTCTCCCATGGCAACGAGTTCCACAGGTTAACTCACACTGGGGCTTTTATTAGTTTGGTTTTTGTTGTTGTTTAATGGAAAAACCTTCTTACCTTTTAATTTCTTTGGAAGCAGATAAAAGATAAATGAGAGCATACCTGTAACCATCGCTAAAACAATTCCACATTTCCTATTCCTGCTCATTTCCTTTTTAAATTTGCCTAAATAACTTCTCCTCCTATAAGAGATTTTTGAAGCCCCTAATTTGCATTGCCATGCTCTAGTCTTTCTGCAATATCCTGTAATAAGTGAGGTGACCAAAAATGATACTCGGAGTTAGGATGTGCCATTGGCTTATGCAAGTGGTGTTGTATTATGAATTATCACCAGGTCCCTTCTGTATTATAAGCTACGGACACAGGGGCTGTGCATCATGGCACTGAGAAAGTTTTCAGTGAGCTGCCTATCTTAACATTTACCTGGGGGGTGGGGAGGGTGCATATATGCAATTAATTTACAGCTCATCATGGTGTCATGATAATTCAGTTTATTCTTTCCCTTGTTATCTTGCATTTTCTACATAGAATCTCACCTGTTAATGTGAGGCCTGTTTGTTTGCTGAATTCCCTCTGAAGTCATGCACAGTCCTCTGGAGTCTTCAGTAACACACTTGTTCACCCCAATTCGAGATAACTAAGAATGTTAAATATCAAGTCCTAGTACCATATTTTAGAGCTGGGTTTTTTTTCCATCTTGATAACAGACTGCTTATTTATGTCCCTTGTTGTCAGTTGGTTTTTTTATCATAACAGATCCTTGCCTTTCCTCCCATGACTGTTTAGTGCCAACAGCTACCTCTTGGGAGCCTTTAGCAGACATTTCAGCCATTCCTAGAGTTCTCTCAGCTGAAATAGGAGTTGGCTTCCATCAGCTACGGCACATAGTAATATCTGACCCTACCTCTGGACTTTTGGAATTATTTGCCCTGACTTCTAGTTTGAGAAAGGCATGGTGTGAAAATTGCATGAGTGGCTCAGTCTGTTCTGTTTGGTATAAGATCATTTGTCTATTGGCTCAAGTTTTGTAAAGGTGGGGAAAAAACTCTTTTATGTTTTCATATAGATCACAGTGACGGCACATCTAGTAAGAGACAGATGGTGTTTGGCATTGTTACAGCCATCGACCTGCTTAACTTTGTGACTGCACGGGAGCGGCAAAGAAAAAACACCTAAGCTATGGGGTCAGCATGTTTGCAGCTTCTGCAACAACATTTTCCAGTCTCCAAAAAGAATATCAGGTCCCTTTCTTTTCCTAGATAGAAAGTTCTGTCTCTTGTTTTTTGTTTTTTAACTTTCCAGAAATAAACACAGCTGGCCATCCTGACTTCCGTAATGTAACTGACACATCTAAATATTTCATGACTTTTTCGGTTTGGTTTTGAATCAGAGAGGCAATATTCCCTGCCAAGATATAGGTTTCTATTTTTCTAAATGCTACCTAAATTAACTAGTGTGAACCTAATTGATTGTGTCCTAATGTTTAATTGTTTGAAACATTTCTGGAACCTAACTAAAGGGAAGACCATCTGTGAGATGGTATTTGGTTTAAGGATGTTGAGTAAGTCAAAGATGCTGGGCATAGTGCCAATAGCAGTATGCCCCTTTGTAGTAAGAGATGGTTAGTGTTGAGTGTGTTTGGGGGCAGGGGAGGGATGATGTTTTCATTTACAGCAAGGTAGCCATCAGGGAAAGGGTTAAAGTAAAATTCAGTTGGGGACTGGTTTTAAGATTTTCCTCAACCAGTTACCATGAAGCAAACCTACTCCTTGCCTTGTCTTATCTATGATGTTACAGTGAGATAGTAAACAAGTATCCATGCAAAAGATGGACTTTTTAATTTGTGAGGACAGAAACTCTTGCTTATTTCCACCTTGGTAAACAAGCATAGGTGCAAACACAAGAACAAAATTGGAGCAAGCTGTTTACAGGTGTTTAATTTACAGGTGGTCCTATAACTTTACACTGGCCAGGGTAAGAACCTTTCTTAGCAACCCACCAGTTTTTCAAGTGCTTCTGACCTCTAGCTGTCTACTGCAGGGGAAAAAAAATGTTTGTTTGTAATGTGAACGAAAACATAACTGCATCAAAGACAAATCTTGCCTAGATAACAAGCATATAAACTGTATTGCAGCCAGCAGGACTACCAGTTTATGACAAAATTTAGCTAATTCTATGAGACAAATATTCTGGATTCTCAGTGCCTTACACTACCTGTGCTCGATTGAGATGGCACTGTCTCAGCTGGTCAGGGAGTACAGGCATGCTGAACATTAGCTACAGTTTTCTTCCACTTCCAGAATTGTCTGGACTCTCATGTGCCTCTGACTTTACATAATGGGAATGCGGTTGTATCTGAGTTAATAGCATAATCCACATATCCCCGTACTGTGGCTTAAAGGTAAGCATCAGCCAAACAGTTGGGTGATTTGCATAAGCACTCTGTGGATTTTGTTTATGGAAAAAAATCACCATATTTCATCCTTATTACGGGTGCTGTAATCCTCCTTCTCTGATTGGCTATTTGTTAGGAGCAAAGCTTCCTTCAGCAGTGGTAATTCTGTTTCAGTTTCTCACTTCCCTCTACTGAAGAAAAATGTACATGAAAAAAGAGAAGCCAAATAACAACATCCAGCGAAGTTCCAATAGGCAGTTAGACAAGAGGAAAATCATTGGTTTTAATGGTGGTTCCCACCATACACCACCACCGGCCTCGTTTCGTTCTATCCGTCCATTCCTAGATATCAGCAGCTCTTTTAGCTGCTAGCTTTCTCTTGCAAAAATCCACAGGACCTTTTCCTTCCAATCCAGAAGGAAATGAACAAAAAAAGTTTAACAAAAATATTTATCATCATAGTGATCACAGCCTTGCTGGCTTGGAAATAAGTGAAGAAAAAGAAAGGTTGAGGGAGTGAAGGAAATAAAGCAGTTGATGGTTGAGAAGATGAGACTGAAGAGAAGTACTGGTAGCACCACTTATCTGTCAGTAATTTCAAGAGTTCACTGTGCATCCTCTTCCCTTTTAACTTCCCCATTTAAACATGTCATTATAGGAATAATAATTTCAGGACGGTTTGTGGTATGCCTTTAACATTGTGCCCAAAGTAGACCAAACTCTCCTGCCGTTACCTCTGTGTGTTATTACCTTAGATCCTGGAAGTCACCCCAAGTTATTACTATATTGACACTTATACATTCAGGCAAAGTGTCTGAAAGACTTGGTCTCGAGGCAGAAGGTGAAGTCTGTAAGCCATAGATCTGAATGCCTTAAAGAAATGGTTTCCTTTCATTTGGTCCTAGCTTGGCCTAAGTAATTCTTCAAGTATATAAATCCAGGAAACCATCACCACCAAGAAAACAAGAATCAGAAGAAAGGGGCTGTACAGTATTAGAAAAAAAATCCTAGAAAAAGTTAAGTACAGTAGTAGGCAAGGTCAGTCTAATTACCAGCAGAAGGGATTTCATGGCAAAACACCCCCTGATAGGATCCACACAGTTAGGTTTCCTAGGCTCTCTATGGCAGCTTGGCTTCAGTGATGCCATGAGGCTCCCTTGCTTTCCGGCTTGTTCAGTTTCTTCACTTCATTGTAGCAGATCAGGGATTTCTGAAGCTGCTTCCCCTTTTTAAAAACTGTTTGTGTTTGATGGGATTAAACCAGAGTAACTGATATGGCATCATTAGGAAACATCCTCTCTCTAGTGCTACTTGCATTTTCAAGCAATAATGTAACAGATGAAGCTTGGTGAACAAACAATCATGCTAGGAAGGATTAAAGATGGGAAGTCATTCCTAATTTTTAATCAGACTGGGAGGGTAGAGGGGAAATGAAGAAGCACAGCCCCCTACTGGGACCTGATAGGCAGAATTATCATTTAAAAAATATTCTCCAAGGAGGAAGTCCTGGTTTTATTGAGCCTGGCTGCCCCATCAAAGGGACAGCAGAGGGAGTGCCACAGTGGAGCAGAGCATTCCTGCTCCATACACGCTGCTCCTACACATATGTGGCAAGCTTGTTGATGCCTTGGAAATCCAGCATGTTGGAGCAGACTCAATTAACAGAGTCTGCATAGAGCACGGAAATTCATGTGCTCTAGCAGCCTCTCGTGTCACCCATATCAGCACCGCTGTGCATCTCCTCACTGACAAATGGTGGTGGTGTGCTTTGAAATAAAATGCGTCCAATAAGCCTTAGTTCAAAGCACCCCACCACCATTTTTTCAGCTCAGGAATGCATGGCAGCGCTGATGAACATGATGTGCAGATGCTTTTAATTGGTGTGGCTTGCTAATTAAAGTGCCTGGCACCACATTTGAGAGCACATGTAAAAATGCTGAGCTGAAATGGGTGTAATGCCTGGCGCTGAGCACATGCCAATAGGTACACCCAAGAGAGAGTAGATTGGTGTATCCCAGTGCTCACTCAGTGTGGCTACACTACATTATATCCATTTGGGGGTGAGCTCACATGGCACAGTGTATGCCATGCTTCACTGTGCTGCTCCCAATCACAGGCCTTTGACTGTGTGGATATGCCAGAAAGCGTCAGGTGCTGGCCCTTAAGAAATTCAGCTGTTTCCGTTTTCATTATGGTACGTAGGAACTGACCCCCCAGTTTGTTGGCAACTGATCAGTGATTGCCTGTTATTGGCATGTTCTTATTAGACATGCATGTCACTGATTTGCTAACTGCAGATCACAGGTTTTCAGCAAATTGGAATTAAAGGAATTTCTTCAAAAAGGGACTAGCAATCTGGCTAAAACTTACATTTCCAGTTGAGGGTTAAAATTAGAATTTGAAAAAGCCCTCACATGAGCTCCAGTTAAAAACACATGCTGGGTTTTGTTGGTGTTGTTTTAGTGTGTGTGTTTTATTTTTAAGAGAATCCAGGCCAGGGGGGATAAAGATACTTCATTCTTTACCCTGTAGATCTCTCTGTGTACATCTCTATAGGTGTCCAGGGGCTCTTCTGGTTCAAGCTACTAGACCCGCGGAAGAAACCCAAGTGGTTCTCTCCCTGAAATGTAAGAGGGCAAATTTTGCACCATTCCAGCCACTATATATTCCTCCACTGGGGAGAACCATAGTTAATGCTACATACCACCAATCCTAGGAGAAAAAAACAGCCCTAGGCAGACTCCTCTTGTCTCACTTCCTTCCTTTCACCTCATGTACTGTTCCTAGGAAATGGGCAGTGTTGGGGACTGCAGAGAATATTTCCATAATGCTGAGTGGTCTGACTGAGTCTTGGCAGCTCTGCAGTACATTGATAACCCTGTGAGGCTGCCATAAATTAGAGCAACCCCTAACCTAGGGGTTTACACTGGGCCCATACCAGACCTCGCAGCAACCCAGAATCTAGAGGATGCAAAGGAGGAACTTCCAGGACACCAGCACAAATTAGTTCAGAAGGGCAAGAGAATAATAGTAATTGGGAGCAAGGGTGGCTAGATTCTTATTTTGAACTGTATAACCCAGTGGTACTTCTTCAGAACAATAGCATTCAACAGTTGAAATACCCTGGCTTCACTTCTAGAAAGCTAAATCAATTTAGGTAGCCTCTGTCTGTGTGTTTAGGGTCTTTTTAAAACTGGATTAGCAATGCCACGCTGTTCCTGTAGCAACCAGGTTGGACAGACGTGCCTCACATCTGCTGCCATGTCTGCAGATCTAGTATACTATTTTTCAGAACCATCTTTCAGATCGTTTTCCCCACAGGTCTTAACTAGTTTTTGAAGAATTCATAGCATGGACACAAACCACAATCTCCTTTCTAAATGTTGTTAATGTCCTTAATGTGATTTCTGCTGCCGAGTGGAGTGGAGTGGGTGAGCCGTTAGGTGCACACCACGAGGCATGAAAGTTCAAGGAAGCTGGTAGTCCATCCTTTTTCCTTCTTACCAACTTTGCAATACTGTTCTTTCATCTCACAGAAGCGTTGTCAGCTCCCATTCCCGATAGAGAGAAATAGGGTGTTGAGCGGAGTTGGGGAAACTGACCACTCTTGAAAGTTTCATTTTCACTACCTCTTCCATTTTCCCCCTCTGGTGAGGGAGTTTGTCTTATTTCACAGTGGGCATGCCTACACGTGCATTAATGCACTGTGGTTACTGCATATTAAGTTTAGTACCTGGAATAGCAGGTACTAACTAAATGTGCAGTAGTGCCAGTGCACACCTTTTAAGTGAATCTAATGCACCATAGACTAGTTCTACTGCACACTAGCACAATAGTACAGCTTTTGCTGTGGTATACTAACGCGCAGTAGGATTAGTCTATGGTGCAGTTAGCATCTCTTGTAGACGTGCCCAGTGGAGTGGGTTTGTTGCCATGGCAGTGGGCTTTTTTGGAAGTCATGACAAAGGTTCTGATTGCGAATTTGCTTTACTTGCCCTAATCTGAGTTTCTGATGTTCTTAAGGAGTTCACCATTTTACTGTTGTGCTTACAAATCCATCTGATGCTTCAGGCTTGCTGGTATCAATGGGAATAAAAAGGGAAATTGATTCTGCAAGTGCCAAAGATACAGTTTTGGAAAGCGATTGAGGAAAGAAGCTGTATTTCCATACTGGGTTTGGAATCAAAGATGATTAATCGGGGCTTCACCTCTCATAGAGGGGTTATATTTAAGAGCTTAATTAGTGCTAGTGCTGAAGTATTCTCAGCCCCCTTCTAAAATAAACTTTTGCACTGGTGGATGCTAAGAAAGAGCGTTGGTGTAGAACTGGGAGGGCAGAGTGGCCATGAGAGTAAAGAGTCAGAGAAAATCTTGAATTCCCATTGCTTTGCATGTCTCTATTTGTGCACAGTACAAACAAGTACACAAATGATGAGGCTACACCGTAGTGCTCAGTAGAGAAAGGGTGTCTGCTAACTACTTAAAATTGGCTGCATCTACACAAGACACAGAAAGCGCAGTCGTTACTGCGCAGTCAGGTAGTACTTATATAAACAAGTACTAAATGACTGCAGCATAACCGGAGTTACAGCACACTCACACCAAAGAATACTTTCTCGTGATGCTGACTGCACAGTACCTCGTGACTGCTGCACAGTAGTGTCGCATCATGCTTCCTGCCATGCAGTGCTACTGTACAGTAGTCACGGGCTACCAAGTAGTCAGCATCTCATGTAGACGCAGCCATTGAGTAGTAACTCTTGTTGTCCAGAGGAACCAGGAGTTTTGTGGCTGATTTAAGACTTTCAAGCCTACATAGGAGTGGGGCATTAGCAGGGCCACAGACTGAAGTACCTTGGTGCAACCCTTCAGGAACATGCTCATCCTCTGGTTATGCAGGAATGTTATTAACCTGGTTTGGTCAATAGGGGTAGTAGCACTGCACTGATTGCCTAGCAGCATTTCTCTGTTTACAGTACTGTGACGACCAAATAATGTGGGCAGTTTTTAGCCCATGTCTTAAGTCCAAAGCTCGAATAAAACTTTTCTTTTTCCTGACATGGGTTCCTGCATCTGCCAGATGGTCTAGTTTTTTGTAAGCAGATGCTGACCATCTTCCTACAACTACTTTGTACAGGGATATTTATATTAAATTGTGACATGGTATTTGTGCATCCATTTTCTCCCCCCACCCATGCCCAAACCTCTCTGTTTAGCAGTGACTCTTTAAAACCACATAGGTTTTCTTAAAGGCACAAATTCCAACTAAATTTGTGCAGGTACAAATCAAGAGGGCGTGAAGCAGTGTGGCTGTACCCCCTTTTGGCTGTGTCATGCAAGAGCTCTCTGCCCAAGATCTTCCTTGAGTCCCTGCTTGCTTTCTTGTGGTTCCTGGTCCTCCTTTCCTTTACTGATGAATTTAGTGACGGAGGGGAAGGGTGAACAAGAGTGGTGTTCGCCCCCTGGGCTCCAGAGCCATGCAAAGACAGGGGCTCTAGCCAGATCCCACCCTGATCAAATGGTGAGTTCAGAGCTGACTGCTCACTTGGAGCCCACACTGACCAGGCAGCGAGCTCAAAGTGGAGGGGAAGCACTCCCCATTCTTACCTTGTTCCTGGATTCACTACTGAGTAATTCTGCAAAGTTGCCTGGTAACTTCACAGTTGCAAGATAAGGGTTTAAAGATTATTTTAAAGTCCTTGTGACCAGTATCTTTTTCCAATCATACCAATCTATGGCTGACTCCAGAATTTCATGCAAATGAATTCATCCTTTCAACAGATTTATGCATACCTAGCTGATCATGGGATAAACAACTTTAAACTGTCTTTAAACTGTTGATTACAACACTGAACTTCAAGCAGGGAAATACCCACTGGTGTGAAACACCTTAGTTCTTGCAGATTTCCCTCTGCATTTTTTTCTCACTTTGTATCAATGTTAAAGCTACTCTTCAGTGGTGAAGGGAGGTCTTTTATTCTTTAAAGCAAAAATAATCATTCAATGTATACTGTACCGTGTTTGTTTTACAGCTGTTCACTGTACAATGTAAAAAGTTCAATAAAAGTCACTGGATTGGTGAAATTACATGGATTGAGTTCATTATTTTTCCTTTGCCCATCCAAGTGGCTAGCACTTTAGACTATACACCTATTATAGGAAATTTCCATCCACTACAGGGCAGCACCTTGTTTCACCTCATTGGCTATAAATTGCTGTACTCCTTCCATATTTTTTGAAGCAGCTGAGAGTATGACAAAATGTTGGCAAGGAGCCATGTGTAATTGTCTCCCTTTGATAAGATATGTAACAGTTAAAATGCAAACTTAGGCACAGAAAAAGCCACATGCTGCTGTTCACCATACATTATTAAGAGTTCAATAAAAGTGACTACACTGATTAAATTACACTGTAATTGAGTTTGTTTATTATTTTTCCTTTGACCGCCCAAGTGGCTAGTACTTTAGACTACATACTTATATTATAGGAAATTTCCATCCACTACAGGGCAAAACTTTGTTTCACCTCATTGGCTGTAAATCATTGTATGCCTCCCATATTTCTTGAAGAAGCTGAGAGTATGACAGGATATTGGCAAGGAGCCGTGTTTATTGTCTCCCTGTTGATAAGATATGCAACAGTTAAGATGGAAACTTAGGCACAGGAAAAGCCATGTGGTGTCATGTTAAAGTACCTACCAGTAGCAGAAAGAGGGGTGGGTGACCAAGGTACCAGTCCCAGATGCCTACTTAAATAGAGCTCAGGAACAGCAGTCATCACCACAGCCAGCTCAGCCCTTGTCACCCTAAACCACCACCACTATCACTGAGACCACACACCCAGATAATTAGGTGTTTGATACCCACAGCAACTCACTCCTACTTGCCCATATTACATATGTGTCATATTTTTTATTACTAATTGGACTGATGCTTGCATATACAATAAAGATGGACTAATATGGGTTTCTATGAGCATTTGCTATGGTTTTCAGTATGCTCGCATATTACAGTTGCATTAATGAAAAATTAATATTTAATTTCCCTTTTTTTCTAAGCTGTGAGGGGGGTAAGTGAAATTGCTGGCTATATTGCACTGCTGGGAAGCTACGTGTTCATTTATGTTCTTTCGCAGTTCCCTAATGCCTTGGCTAATGGCTTATCGCAAAACATTGTAGAAATGTTTTATGTTCATTGTGCATGAAAATAAATATTTAATCACTTAATTTTTTTTTCTAAGTTAACTTGCATAGCAAATTCTCTTAACTGAGGATGTGCTGTGTGTGAAGTTGGAGAGATTTCTGTTGTTGTATTTCCCCCACCACCACCACCCTTTTACTAATGCTTCCACTCAACAAAAGAGATTTTCAAGAGCTCACAGTAGGGATTTACTACAGAAGTCATAGTGTACCATCCTTTCCAGCATTTTGTTAGTCGGGTTAAAGTCTGTGCTGTCAGTGCACAAGTGTGGTATAGCTATGCATAAGCTATAGCTTTAAACTTGCCAGCATGGGTATGACTAGCCATAGCAGCATAGAGCTAAGTCTGAGTTAATGTACCTTGCTACTTAGCTGCTGCTACTTCTGCACCTTCAGTATAGGCATTCCTTCAGATTTAGAAAACCTTCTCCTTTGAGATTTTGATCCATGTCTTTGTCTAACAGTTCTTTCCAAGACAGGACACATTGGAGAGCTCAGCAGATGGGCATAAAATATGAAAATTCCCTTTTCACTCCCTTCTGGCCCATACTTCTAAATCAGGGGAGCCAGGGCTGGTTTATGGACTGGATCAGACCCATGGAGCCCTAGCCACATGCCTGATCCAGCACATGTAGCGCCCACCCATCTGGGATGCTGGCCTGAACAAGCACCATGCGCAGCATGGTGTGGGTCTCAAACCTGGCCCCAGTGAGCGTGGTGTGCAGGACAGCCCAGAGACCAGACCCAACCCCAGCAAGCACCACATGCAGCACAGGGCTGGCTGGCACAGTGTATGGGTCAACAAGACAGCAGCAGGGGCCGGATTATGGAGCTCCACAGGCTGGATTCAGCCTGTGGGCTGTATATTTGACACCCCTGTCTTAAATGATTGGTTGAAACAGAGCCTGAGTAGGTAGTGATGACATGTGATTGCCAACAGCTCTGTGGTGACACACAGGATATATGTTCTGCTCCTTTCATTCAGATAGGTAGCAGACAGGTGTCACTCAGAAGCCCAGACGCATAACAGGGCAGCTCATGCCCTAGACAGTTGCAGTGTATGGGGCGCCACCAGCTGCTACTGTGGCTGCAGATGTTTTTTGCCCCCTCTGTCTGTTTGGACCCCAGAGCTGCTGCCTTGGTTACCCTGTCTCTGTTACACAACTGCACAGACCCACCATTACAGCAGTGTATCTTCAGCAGGGAGGTTGAGGGCTGACTGGGCATGGAGGGCAAGGTAGCCTAAGCCTGTGTCCTATTCAGTGCAGTAAAAAAGGGCTCACGTGCTCCCCGCAAGTTCACTCCCACCCTCCTTTTCAGCTTGCAGTTCTGGGCTGCCTGCTCCCCCTGCCTACTTCACAGAGTATCTTCGCATTTCTGCATCAGCTCCTCAACATGTGCCCAAATCAGCTCTATGTGGGCAGAGTGCAGGGCTCCAGTATCTTTCAGTTCTAAAGACATCATGATGACTGAGCAGAACTAGAGATCCCTCTTTAGTGAAAGAAGCAACAGCTTTCCTATCAGCTAGGGCCAACCTGATAAGAGTGAACTGTCTTCACTTCTAGACGTGCCTTTCCTGAATAAGGGTGGGACACTGCAGGGAAGTATGTACAATCTGCTATACCTGCTCTATAGATAAAAATAGGACAGCAGTCCACAAACATACCTTTCATAAGCAATACATTCCCTGTAGGAAAAAAACCATGTTAGAAGGGTGTTGGTTGTAGCCATGTTGTTCTAAGGACATAGGCAGACAACGCTCTTTGTGTAAATGTGATATCTTTTATTAGACCAACTAAAATAGTTGGAAAAATTCTTCTTTGCAAGCTTTCAGGTACAAACACCCTTCTTCAGACATAAGGAGTGTCTCTCCAATCTCTCAGTTCTACTCAAAGAGAATACAAAACACTTTTTGCAGATGAGCCTACGAACTTCACTTTATCAACCTACTATATACAAAAAACATGGACTAAATATAGACACTAGATTTATGGCACATTATAACCTACCTGGCATCTGATACCCCAGGTAACCTCTCTACAATTTACCAGCTACATTTTGTCACCAGGTCACAATTTCCCACCCCTCCTACCCCCAACCCGTTTCTTACTCATTGGCTAGGGACAGAAGTTGCACATAAACTGGTTTAAGTGTTCAGAAACTGGTTTAAAACTGTAACAGAACACAAGCTCAGTGCACACAAACCAATTTCAAAATGGCTGAAACTGGTTTAAGATAAATTTGGTTGAATGTAGTACCAGACCCCTTCCTGGTTCAAGTTAAATCACAGTCCCCCAGCATCCCAGCATGCTTTCCAGCCCTAGACTGTGCTGTGCTGTCTGCTCCAGACAGCAGGGCTGGCCCCACCCCTCTGCTCCCTATCTGGGGCAGTGAGGGCTGGCTGATGGGGTGGGAGTGGGGCAAGCGCAGCTGGAGTGCAGCCCAATCTGCAGGGATGAGGACTGTCCCACCCACCCACCCCCATCAAACCCTGGCTGGGGGCTGGGGCCAGGGAAGGGAGTTAAACACCCCTTCCCCTACTCAAACTTACTGTTGGCTACAACTGTGGACTACAAATCCCAGAGGAACCTGGAAGCAGGAAGAGAAAGTGATGAGTAGCCCTGCAGAGTCCTGCCTCAGTGATTCTGGACTGCAAATCCTAGAGACTTCAGGGGCAGCAAGAAGAGAAAGTGAACACAGCCAGAGAGCCATGTTTTAGCACGTCTCTGCTTCTGGCCTGAGCCACTGCAAGCATGTGGCTGCATTTCTTGAATCAAAGGTAAACGTCTGTTTATTTCTGTTTCAATTTAATCTCTGAAGTTTCAACTAACCTGTAAAGACTGAATCGATTCAGCCTTGGACTTTTTGAGTGTCTGTACCTAGCCATTGTCTCTCACCCCCTCTGACTCTCACTGCCACACATTTGCATTTTCACTGACCTGTATTCTTGCATGCTGGTTTCTGGCTTCTATCCAGGAAGATCACAAAACAACTCCAGATGCTCCCTCTGCCTGAAGAAGGGTGTTTGTTTAATCCTTGTATTAGAAATCTGAAGATCTGTTATATGGAACTCAGTGCATACTGTCATAAAACAGGATATTATGATCTGGCCTCTAGATGCAGACCTAGATTCAGAAGAGCAGTTCCACAAGGATTCAGAAGGGGCAGTTAGGAAGGCCAAGACAGAGATGGAATTGGGACTGGCTTCCCAGATTAAGGACAATAAGAAGTCTTTTTTTAAATACACAGGGGGTAAAAAGAAGGTCCCGGGTAATGTGGGGCCCTTGCAGGATGACGTGGGTAACGTGGTCATCACACCAGATGGCAAAGCTAACATGTTTAATGATTTCTTTGCCTCCGTCTTCCTAAGTAGGGACCAAAACAGCCACCTCCCTGCTGGGCCCCCCTCAAGGCACACCTGGGCCATGGGTTAGCGAGGATTTAGTTAGGGAGCTTCTGGAGGGGTTGGATGTATTCAAGTCAGCCGGCCCGGATGATCTCCACCCTAGAGTTCTGAAGGAACTGGCCGAGGTCATTGCAAGTTCCCTGGCACAGCTTTATGAGCACTCGTGGTGCTCTGGTGAGGTACCGGAGGACTGGAAGAGGGCCAACGTGGTCCCCATCTTCAAAAAAGGCAGGAAGGAAGACCCGGGAAACTATAGGCCGGTTAGTCTCACCTCGATCCTAGGTAAGCTGTTCGAAAAAATTATGCTGGCACACATCCAGGAGGGGCCAGCAGGGGACTGCATGCTTAGGGGCAACCAACATGGGTTCATCAATGGCAGGTCCTGTCAGACCAACCTGGTGGCCTTTTATGATCAGATCACCAGATCATTAGATGCAGGGGTAGCAGTGGATATAGTCTTCCTGGACTTCCGGAAGGCTTTTGACACTGTCTCTCACCCCGTTCTCATTAAGAAACTGGGGGGCTGTGGTGTAGACACCCACACAGTCAAATGGGTCGCCAACTGGCTGGAGGGCCACACCCAGAGGGTGGTAGTGGATGGGTCCTTCTCAACCTGGAAGGACGTGGGCAGTGGGGATCCGCAGGGCTCGGTCCTCGGGCCCGCACTGTTCAACATCTTCATCAGTGATTTGGACGAGGGGGTAAAAAGCACCCTGTTCAAATTTGCTGATGACACTAAGATGTGGGGGGACGTGGGAACATTGGAAGGATGCAACAAGCTACAATCTGACCTAGACAGGTTACAAGGGTGGGCGGACGAGAATAGGATGGGTTTCAACACAGACAAGTGCAAGGTGATGCCCCTCGGGAGGAACAACCGGCATCATACCTACAGGTTGGGGAACTCCCCTCTTGTCAGCACGGAGGCGGAAAGGGATCTGGGAGTGATCATTGACTCCAAGATGAACATGGGCCGGCAGTGTGGAGAGGCAGTAAGGAAGGCCAACCGCACCTTGGCATGCATCCACAGATGCATCACGAGCAGGTCCAAAGAGGTGATCCTCCCCCTCTATGCGGCACTGGTCAGGCCGCAACTGGAGTACTGCGTCCAGTTCTGGGCGCCGCACTTCAAGAGGGATGTCGACGGCATCGAGAGGGGCCAGAGGAGGGCCACTCACATGATCAGGGGACAGCAGTGCAGGCTCTATGAGGACAGGCTGCGGGACCTAAACCTGTTCACCTCCAAAAGAGAAGGCTGAGGGGGGATCTAGTGGCCTGTTATAAACTAGTCAGGGGGGATCAGCAGGCATTGGGGAAGTCACTGTTTCCCCGAGCACCGCCAGGAGTGACCAGGAATAACGGTCACAAGATGGAGAGGGTAGGTTTAGGTTAGACATCAGGAGGCGCTACTTCACCGTCAGGGCGGCTAGGGTCTGGAACCAGCTTCCAAGAGAAGTGGTGCAGGCTCCTACCCTGGGGGTGTTTAAGAGGAGGTTAGATGAACATCTAGCTGGGGTCATTTGACCCCAGTACTCTTTCCTGCCATGGCAGGGGATCGGACTAGATGATCTGCTCAGGTCCCTTCCGACCCTACAAACTATGAAACTATAAGGACCACAGCCCATGTTGGCCAAGTGCAGTGGTACTGTGCCATCAGCTCAACATGATTTCTCTGGAGGCAATATGATAACTTCTGAGCATCAGTGGGCTAAGACCGTATTGATTTGGGTTAAAAACAGAGAACTGGAAGGAGGAAACAGGTCACACAAAATGTGGCTTATAGCATGTGTAGCCAAGATTTTAAAAAATGGGAGTCTAAAACTTAAATACCTATAATTGAAACAAAGGCACCTCAATACACAGTCAGGTTTTTCAAAAGTGCTGAGCACTGAGTAGCTTTAGTTGGCTTTGGGGGAAGAAAACATTCCTGGAAACTATTGGGGGGTGTGGTGTGTGTGTGTGCGTGTGTGCATGTGCGCATACAACGTTCCTAAACAGTGTCTTGTGCGTATATACACACATATAACTGATATACACACACATACATGCATGCATATATTTATAATATTACAATAATACATTGTAATTGAACTACGTTTAATATAGGCTCACATATATACATTTATATAAATATGAACATAAAAGCAAATATAAATGCAATACATTATAAAATCATATTCATAATGTATATTGCATGATTATATATCAATTATATATTAACTGATAGCCTTCAGGAAATTTTATAGGATTGGTAAGTCAGAAATACTTCTCACACAGACTTTCTAGGATCCTGCAGGATTCAGCATTGTTTTCCATCAGAAACTGATGTATCTGACTCCTGCATTTAGCTTCAACAAATTATTGTTTGCTATTTCAGTCCCTTGGGCTTTAATTAACCTAATAATTGCTTTTATTAGCCAACTGTTGTGTTGAATCCTGTTAGTGCTTAAACAGTCTGACACTTAAATCATTCTTGAGCAAGAAGATAGAATTTTTTGATTCAATAGTGTGGCATCTGCCAGGTTTATTCATCAAATAATGGAACTAAGGAGCGAGCAGGGTCATGTGCCATAGTTAAGCCAAGTACTGCTTTATTAGGTGCTAAACAATCTCTGCTGCTCAGCAATTGTAATGGAAAGGAAAACAAGCATGTTACATGGCAAGTTATATGGGAACCTCCTGAACCTCCTTAGCTCCAGGGAGGAAACAGACCCTTCCTCCAGCTGATGGAACTGTGTTATCCTGGATTATTCTTAGGGAAGCTTGCTGGAGAAAAGTTAAGGAAGCAGAGCTTTACCCCACAACTTTACCATTTTGCCATGTGACATGATTGCAGTTCCTTTGAACAAGCTAATTCATATTCTTTCTTCCATACAAACCCCGAAATCCTAGGATTGAAGGAACAGCTGGGAAAGAGGCTTTTGAAATACATCAGACTTTCAGGCATTGTCTTGCGGTTATTAAGAGGAAATTTGAATTTCCTAAAACATGATTGTTGTCTTTAGTTATATTCATTAAATTTATGTCTGTAATGCCACAATCTTTAGGACTAGCCTTTGCCAGCCCTACTTATATTACTTAATCTGTAAGTGAGCCCACTGGTCTTGGGAAGACAACACATGAAACACACTATTACTAAGCATGAACAGAGGCATCAAAATCTGGCCCTTAGCAATAATAAGCTTTTAAAAACCATGACTTAAAAACAATTGTGTTTTTTTTCATTTCTAAGTCCCCTGACCCACGTTCATCTAAAGACACCATGAGAGCTGAGCCCTGGTCTCAACAATTGCACCTCTAGTGATGCCATACATGCATGGCAAGAGATACAATTTTGGGATGAGGGATCAGATCCCAATCAAGCCGTTGCTACTTGCTAGTGCTGGGGGAACCCCTGCATGGCTAGTTAGAGCCAGTTGCCACAGCCCAGTGTGGTCCTGGGGCTGGGAACAACCACCAGCTGATTGTTGGCTCCAGCTCCAGGACTGTACTGGGTCCAGTTCAAGACCCTGGTGTGGTTTTGAGGCCAGGGCTAATGATTAGCTACTTTTTAGCCCTGGCCTGACACAGCCCTGGACATGCCACACATTCAGTGCAAGGTGCCCTACGAACCAGTCATACAAATACTCTACATTATATGTGGGTGTAGGTAACACATGGGGGGGCATGTGTCCCCCCTAGATTTCTGCACCAACAGTGAAATGTGGGGTATTGACCAGCAGGGCTGTAGTCTGGCTGGAGCAGCGGCAGTGGTAGCAGGAGCAGCAGTGGTGGTAGCAGCACGGAGCACATATGTGGAACATTTTTATGGCTAGTTTACCAATTTATGACACCTAAAATTAGATGCATGTGTAGCACACTTGCCATTTGTGCAATGTTTAACACGTTAATAGTGGCATAAATATAATGTACAGAGGGGCCCCTAAGAGAAACAAAATTTTTGATTGAGATATAATTTTTCAAGGTTTCAGCCCCAGGGTAGGGGATTGTATTCAAATGAGGTACCTGTAATCAAGCATACAAAACAGATCATTAGCATATTAGATTTCAGGGGGGGAAATTTCATATATTTTGCATCCATAATTGTGGCAGTTCCAAAAGCAAAATACACTACTGCCATGTTCCCATTGAAAGAAATGAAGTCATGGCAACCAGTAGAGTATTTGACTCTGGTACTTACAGCAAAACAGCTTTATCTTAAGGTGCTCTTTAAAAACTGAATAATGTTCTGTTTCTCTGGAAGCAAGACGTTTTCCCAGATGGCTTTATCCAAAAGGCATAGGCTTCTCTCCCTTGTTGACTTGCAATGGGCTGTAGGCTAGTTCTCCACCTGGCTGCATCTTCCAAGCATGAGGTAGCTAGAGTTCAGCTAAAGGCATTTTGGAATCCTTCAGGGGAAACGCTGCTATGTAGATGGTAAAATTTGACAGTACACCACTGTAGGGAATGGAGGGCAAATTTTAAAGGAAACAAAAAATGCTGAACTGTTCTAACTGAAATGCACTGGTTCAGAAATGCCAAAATAAACAATGGCACGATGCTTTGTTTTGATGGTTTTGAAATACATATTTTTAAACTTTTCCTTTCAAAGTGTCAGTTTTAATTGAAAAGTTGACCTACTTTTTATTTTTTAAAGGCTAAAATAATCTAAACCCAAATATTTTTTGTGGCTCAAACAATTCACTTTTTTTGATTGACCCAAGCAGAATTGTTTTGTTTGCTGAAAAGGAAAAACGTAAACCCTGTCATTTTATTTCAGTCTGAACAGACTTTTTTCCTGATTTTTTTTTTCAGTTCAGCCATTGAACAAAAAAAAAAAATCCGTTCTTCACCCAGCTCACCTTTAAGCACAGGTTGGCCCACAGTAAGCATGCAAAGGGAGCACGAGGTGGACCTCTTGGTTAGTCTTTAACCAGAATGTGCACTAAGCACCGTTCTTACTGGGACTAACAGTATTTGCAGCATCTTTAGTATGACCTGGAAGACCTAGGTCATATCAGATAACCCCCAGGATTGTTCTATGATGGATTATCCCTGGCAATGTTTTCTAGGGATTTCACATATTGCAAAAAACCCAAAGATAACATCATTCCTGTGTTGAGAGCTCTGTACCTGTCATGTCATGTTTCCTGTCCTCTGAAAGGCTTCCAACACCAAGAGGCACTGCTGCTTTCTAAAACTTGCTTTCATGTATGGTCATGACGTCTCCCACACACCTGGTTTTTGAATTGCTTATTCCAGGCAGCATGCAATGCCTTGAGGATCCTTACAGAGATAAAGACGTTGGCATGCTGTACCCTAGGTTAGTAATAGGGGTACTAGCAATATGAATGTGGAAAAGTATCCCATGTTTAATTGCCCCTCAGTCTCAAGCTGTATCACACTTTCAATGCAGCCAGCCCCGCTATACTGCAGCTCTTCTCCCATAATACTGTCCCTGATCAACATTTGCTTTATACCAAAGGTCCTAATCCTGCTGACTAGCACTTATTCAACAGCCACATGCTTATGTGTGTGCTTATGGGCTTAAGAACATTGCTAAATTAAAGCCTAAATAACAAAAACATAATAAATACCTAGAGCATCCGGTAATGGGAGCACAAAAGTCAAAGTCAATAAAAATGAATAAATCATTGCGTGTCCTCTTTATAGCCGGATCACTTACATTTTTAAATCTCAAACTAAATACGAAGTAGCATGTGTATGTAGGTATATAGGTAGTGTGACAGGAGCCAATCAGCATCTTTTGTGAAGTGTCCTACCTTAGCTGATTGGCTTTCTCTATCACACGTATAGCTATAAACAGGAGAACTAAAGCAGTTAGTGAAGTCACTCAGCAAATGCATTGAGGCCAGGTAAGCATTTCTTATCTACCACTGTATGTGCCACTTTTTTGGGAGCGACATATACTGTTATCATGTAATGCTTTGAAAAGAAGGTCAATACTGTACTCTGTGATTATTCTGAGCTACATTTAAAGGCTGACTCTAATTCATTGAGTGTCTGTGCTTTGGGAAGTAGTGGATAATTCTGTTATATGGAAAACTAACTTCGTATTGTTTAGCACCATGAGGCATTTTAGAGAAACATTTCCTATTTATCTTTACTCCTTTGTAAAGGATTTGAAATTCCTTTGCATGCATTTAGGTACGTCTTTCTGCTCTGCTGAGACTGCCCACCTACAGGGAGAATGCTTTATTCCCTCTCTTTGAGACATTATCAGTGAAGTCTCATAAAATAATAACCTGATCTACAATTTACCTAATAAACTTTAGCTGATATTCTGTATTCTCATATGCAGTTCACGAGATGGAAATTTATGCAGGCTCAGTCCCAGAGTTCAATGACCCTGGGTCACCCGCAAGTGCTTGCTGTCTGCTTTGAAGATTCTTCATCCAGCATTTGTCATGGTCTTGTTACTTATATAATCAACTCAAGACCTTTGAAGCTTTTACAATCTTCATTTAAGGAGAATGCCAAGAAATAATACCTTGAAGGGAAAGGACAGGAAGAAGAAATATTAGCATATTTCCCCTCAAGAATAAAAGAAATATTTGGGCCTACTTTGGAGGACAGCTCTGTGGAAAAAATCCCACTTTCAGCATCTTTTCATATCATGGTTGTCATTCAGGACATCCAGGCCAAAATGTAGTTTTAAAAAGAAATGATGAGGGGGAAAAAATAGTGCTTCCTTTTCATGTTGTGCTTCTCATTCAGTCATTTCAGGCAAGCCTGGCTGTTCCTTCTCTGCAGTGGTGATGTTGGGGTACAGCCTGATAGGGACAAGGGACTTTGAAATGAAAGCTTGGAGCATGAGCCATCTCATTTGGCCAAGCTCTGCTCTTGAGCACATGCGTGGAGGTCCAAATGACTTCTGTCAAAGCTTGCCAGGAGAGTGCACTACCCACCAATATGGGTGTGTGGCAGCCTCCATCCTTCCTGTGGAAGTGGGGAGAAAGGCATGGAAAAGCAATGGGGCCAGAAGGAGCAAGCATCCGAGGGAGCATGAGCGCTCATGGTGAGGGTGCTCTGCTGGGGCAGGGAGCCCTCCACTCCAGTCCCTACCCCCATCACTGTTCAGGCACTTTATTCGATTTATTGATACATGAAAAAAACCAAACCTATCCCTTCAATGTACTGAACCCTAGTGTGATTTTACTAACTCAGATAAATTTTCCTAACTACCCCAATGGCTTCTTCTTTTCAGCCTGATTGAACAAGGGCTGGCGCACTCTCTATACTACCTGAGACCTGTGCTTGTAGACAGATGAGAAATAAGCCCGATGCTTGCCAGAGATACCTCTTTGCCTAAACACAGCACAAGACAAGCTTTTCCTCTCCCTCTTCCATTCCCACTTGTTTGCCTCGGGGCAGGCTTTGAACCTGCTGACTCCCTTGAGGCACAGCTATGATCCTGCCCCCTGCACCTGCCAAAGGATATGGATGGCACAGCATTTACCAAGGGCAGGGCATGCACGCTGCACTGTCTGCAGGTCATGGAGTTTATGCTGCCTGGGGCATGGAGTGCATACTACACTCTCTGATAGGCACAGCAGTGTTTTGCTCCCAATGCACCTAGCTGCTTCAGAAGGCATGTCCTTCCCTTGGGTTCAGTGCTCACTGGGGCAGAGCGGCTCTGCAGCACCTCCCATCCAGGAATGTGGTTAAAAGCTACAGTAAAATCTGCTGATAGCTAAAAGCATCCTCCCTTCTGGCCCCTATTTTAAAGCATGAGACAGGTGTATGGGGAGGGACGGTGCCGAGGGCTGTGCATGTGAGCACGTGCGTGCATGTGCTCTGTCAGCAGAGAAGAATATTTGCAGGCCAGTCCTCTTTTCAAATGCTTTAGTTTGTATTCCAGTGGGCTGTTGTGAAAGCTTCACGTTGGGAAGCATATCAACAGCCACAATTCATGCCATTTCAGCTTATCTCGTCTTTGCATACCAGTGACTTTTGCTCCTTGTCTGTTAATTCACCAGGCAAACAGAAACCTGCTTAGACAGACACTCTCAAGGCTGACATGCCACAGTTGTAAATAAAGTGGCATGTTTAATTGTGAGCCCCCAACCAAGCTGGAAGTTTAGTGCAAATGTTGAGAAAGTGTTCAGGGCATTCTCCTTGTCGTGGTGTTTTCACTGCTGTTGAACACATTTAAGGCTCTGTGCTCGGCTCCATTTTCCCACTCCTCCCTGGCACATCAAAGGTTCGTTATGTATTTGAGAGGGACTTGGGATAGAGGATCACAGGGAAAAGGCTGGTATGTCCCACCAGAGGTAGCCATCGCCTGTCTTCCTCTTACTCCCTCAGAGGAGAAATGAATGCTTTAATTGGGATGGTTTTTAGTCAGGGGACTGGACTAGATGACCTCCTAAGAAAGTAGGGCTGGAAGTGAGGGAGGGTTGGAAAGGATGAGGTCCAATCTCTTGCTCAAGGCAGGATAACCCCTGACTACAAGCCATCCCATTAAAGTCGCTAACCTACTCCTGAAAGCTTCCAGGGGTTCCAGGGGGAGGTTCAACAGCTTCTCTAGGCAGCCTGTCTCAGTGCTTGGTCACCCTCACAGTCAGAAAGTCCTTCCTCATCTCCAGCCCAAGTTTCCTTGGCTGCAATTTGAGGCCCTTGCTTCTAGTCCTGTTCCATACAGCCGCAGAGAATAATCTATCTCTGTCCCCTTTACAGAGGTTTCCCTCGCTTTATGCTGTACATGCATTCCTGGAAAATGGCACATAACTCGAATTAGCATAAAAGGAGCCTACTTTACGATGTAACATATAGGGATATGTTCCAAGACCTTGACTGTACTAACCATCCGGACCCATTTCTACCACTTTTACAAGACAATTTTGGTGCTCACCAACAGCAGACAGTGCACACAAGCGCAGGGTGGTGGTGAACATTTAGTTGGTGTGAAGAGAGGGTGGTAAAGGGTCTTCGGTGTCAGACTCCACATCAGGCAGGAGGTACAGGCAGGGTAAGATCCACAGAGCAATCAACAGGCACGGGGCTCTCATCACCCTCCAACACCAGTGTGGTGGGGCTGGGGGTAGCTGAGTGAGGTTTAGAAGCCATAATGGGGGTGGCAACCACAGAAACACATGCTGCAGACAACGAGTGAGGAGCACAGATCCAAACAGGAGACTATATTTTGGTGCGCATCACTCCCACAATGTACCATGCAAAGCAGCTGACTGTGGTCTTCCACCACACCCATCCCATAAGAGTGAATTTACCTCGCATATAATGAATTGTTGGTATAAAAAGGGTCATCGCATAAGAGCACATTCACGTGTACAGAACCCACATAAAGCAAGGGAAACTTGTAATCATCTTTCAGGTATTTGAAGATTGTTATCAAATCCTTCCTCCATCTTCTCTTCTTCAGATTAATAGTCCTATTTCTTTCAGCTTTTCATCATAAATCTTGCTTCTTAGCCTCCAGTCATTTTTGTTGCTCTCTGTTGGACTCTCTCCGGTTTATTCCTATCTTCCTTGAAGTATGGGGCCCCAAACTGGACACAGTACCCTGGGAGAGGCATCATCAGTGCTGACTAGAGCAGAAGAATCACTACCCTAGATTTACAAGTGACAGTCCTGTTAATACAACCAAGTATGCTTGTGCTGTTTTTGCAGGAGCATCTGGTCCTCTGAGGGTTTTCTGCAGTACTGCAGCCTAGGCAATCATTCCCCAGTCTGTATTTGTGCATGCAGTTATTCCCTCATTTAAACTGCAACCAGTTACAGAAAAGGGAGACAAAGAAGTGGAAAAGCTTGTACTATGCAGCAAGATCTCACCTCCACTTTTATTATTTTTATTTTACTTGTTCATTTACCTTTTAGTAGTACCTAAATGCCTCAAACTGGTTGCAAGCTCACTGGACTGGATGCTGCAGAATTACAGAGTACAGGATGGTTCCTACTGCAAAGAGCCCATGGCCTTCCGTTTAAAATAAGACACAACAAGTGGGTGAAACAAAGGATTGGAAGGAAAATAGCAGTAATGGTAATGTGATGACTGACCTTGGGCATGCGTGTCAGATTGTATTTGTATCCTTGACTAGACAAATAAAATATATCACTAGTGACTTTCTCATTTGACCATGTGTCTGGCTGTTATCAGTTGGCAGTGCTCTATAGACATCACAGTAAAAATAGGTCTCAAGTCAGGATCTGAATGGGGTATTTAGATAAGTGCAAGGTTGGTAGTCAGCACAATAATCACCCTCTATAACTCCTATGATAAACACAGGTTTCAGCATTGACTTCCCCTCTGTGACTTATATTGCCTTCAGCTCAGGAGGCCTGGCAAGGGACCTAGCACGCACCAATCCAACTGTTCTCCCAAGGCAAAGGAGACTGGGAACGTGTGCTGAGGGCCTAGCTGAGACTGAGACTGTCTTCTCAGTGGTGCCTCCGATTGCGAATTCTCACAGAACTATGAGCGCCACAAGGTTGGCAGGCCACACGTCCCTATTCCTTCTGTGCCACAGCTAATCTTTCTGATAAAGTAGTAGAAAGCAGCATGGTCTCCATGCAGACAAGCCCACACTGGTTTGAGTCCAACCTCCTCTCTCTGCTTCGTGTGGAGGGGGGTGAATTAGGTCTTGTGGCTTCTCCACCCTGGTCATTTCTCAGCCAGTGGAAAACAATTAGAAACGTTCAGCCATGTCTGATAAGGAACAATAACCGGAAGTCACCTCTCTCTTCTCTTCTGATTAGACTGTGCAGGGTTTTCTATTCATGCACCCTAGTGAATGAACGGATTGGACATTAGTACAGGCCAACAGAAGATTACCAGAAGCAGTACTGATGACCCACACGGTTTTAAAAAAATACTCCAAAAATCCTGAGTGCTTTCTTGTGTTTTTTATCTGTTGGATTTTTTTTTAACCACCTACTCAGTGTGTGTGTGTGTGTGTGTGTGTGTGTGTATGTGCATTGGCGATGCGTGGGGGGTGCACGCACATCCCCTGAGATTTGCCACCACCACTGCAGGCAGCACCTGTGGGTGGTCAGCGCTTGCCACCTCCCCTCCCACTAGAAGCTCCCTGCTTGCTGCCACCATGCTCCCATTGCTGCTGCCACCACCTCTGCCACCTGCGGGCAGTCGCTGTGCCCCTGGAGCCTTGGGAGGCATGCAACATTTGTTTGTGTGTGTGTGTGTGTGCGCATGTGTGAAAATTATCACCACCAGATCTTTCATAGTTGAATCAGAGGAATTGGGATGATGTGACAGGTGCTCCCACTCCACATCTATCCCATCTACTGCTCAGCAGTTGAATTCTGTCTTCCTCCAGCTCCGTATTATATTTTAATCCCACATTTTTCCAAATTCCTAAGACTCTCATATCACTATAAGGTGCATATTTAGGTATCTAAGATAGAAACAGAGCTATGTATTTCTTTACCAAGATGCATGTTTATCTGCCCAGAGCTCCGCTCTTCTTCCACATAAATGAAATTTGGGTTCTCTTGCAAACTTCCAACCCAGTCCAAGGTTTTCGTGAGCTTTTCAAGGAAATCTGGCTAAAATTTACCTCACATGAAACTTGGGGAGTGCAAGAGACTTACATTGTGAATTTCTGGGTAGTTTGAATGTGAATTTCAAAGCAGAGCTCTTGGTCTACAAACCTGTGTGAATCAAAATGGATGCCAAGTTTGGCACAGTTCACTATATAAATCTAAACTGGCATCAACTGCTTAGAAGAGCACATGAAAAAACAAAACACTAGATTGATATATAAATGGAATCAAATTTTGATTCACTTCCAACCGTAATAGGGCATTGATCTGCAGTGCAGTAATCTTTCTGCAAAATTTGAATATAGAATTAAATTTCAAACACTTCCAAATTTCCGTGGATTTTTAGATCAGGAGTTTTGGTTCAGTTTATAATAACAATAAAGACCCTATGAAGATGAGGGAATCAGAATCTTTGATTTGCCTGTAATAAAGCACAGGAACTTTCTGTAAAACTTCAATCTGAATCAGAATTCGGTTCCCCCTCTACTTGTGACAAAACCAGCTGATCACTTTGATTGCAATGACAGCTTGATCTGGCCCTTTAAGAGATTTCAAAACGAAACCTTTGGACTCACTGAAAGGAAGCATAGGGGGTTCAAGATACTCTCATGATTTGGCCCTTTAAAAGATTTCAAAATGAAACCTTTGGACTCACTGAAACGAAGCACAGGAGGTTCAAGATACTGTCCTCATACGTTTGCACAACTCAAGTTAAACAACGGTATATCTACTTGCTCTAATTACAAAATACCACACAATAGTGCAATAAGCATGCAGCACAATAGTGCAATAAGATTTGGCAGCAATCTTCACAGGATTCAAACAAGACACTGGTTTGTAACCCAAGACTGCTGAGTTGCAAGGTCTGTTTCTTTAACACAGATCAAAACAGGACTTAGCCTCCTGTGTGAACCAGCAGGAAAGAGATTTTGGGGAACTAAAAGTGCATTTGCATTTTATATTTCTTACAGTCGGTTCCATTTTATCAGATCCAAGTTGCAGTGATGAGTTTGCAGCTATTTGAATCTTCTCATAAAACTCTATTAGAAATACAGCCGTATTGAGAAATCACATTACCATAGTTGCATTACTTATGGTGCTGAAAGAACTTTAATTGTAATATAAACGGGCCACGACTTTACGCACCTGTTCTAAAGAAGTTCTTTTGTTGGCTCGGCCAAAAAACAACATTTATCCCTCTGTTTCATTGAGGTTCCACGCCACTCAGTCTGGGAACTCTTGTTAGAGCGTGCAGATGCCACAGTGGGGGATTGAATCTGAGCTCTGGCTTGCCTTCTCTGCTCCCGTTGTTTCGTAAACCCTCTAGTCATCATAATCCTCCAGTCTTCATGAGACCTGAATTTCTGATGTAGAAAACCCCCAAACATCTTAGAACAGTGCAGAACCTTGAGGGCCTCCTAACATATTGTGAAATACAGAAACTAGGCTTTTATCCCCTTCTTCTGCATATCACCGTTGAGTGCAAGGCACGCTTATGGTGCTATAAAAGCATAAAGAATCGTAGCACTATGATTTTGCCTCTGCTCTCATTCAGGTCAGTTGGAGAACTTCTATTGGGTTGGGAGGGAGCAAAAATGGGCTTTGTATATACTAAGCACTGGGTCTTGGTGAATAGGCATGGTGAAGGAGAAACGTGTTAGGTAAGGAGGGCATAGAGAGCCCCAAATCAAGTTTTTAATGGAAATCATCCTTGGCTGAGCTAAGGTTTATTATAATTCATGTGGTGGTCACACTGTAATAAAAAGTAGACTATTTAATCCATATTTTGTCTTGTAGGGTTTTTGGGGGGGGGGTTTGGTAATTTACTACCAACTGTGTCTGACTTAATTACAACTGATTTCTGGTTCCTTAATTGGGTGGCAAAAATATTGCCTTGGACTAAATACGGAATACTAAAATACTTACCTGAAATCAGAAAAGTTATATTAGTTACCCATACTTAGAGCTGGGTGTTCCTTATACCATCATATATCCCTTAACACAAATGGGTCTCCTGGCTTATATACCCAATGCTGAACACGAAGTTCTCCGATGACAAAAGTTATTTTTCCCCTACACTTATTCTTTCAGCTTTCTATGGGTTCTGTTTCCACAATGAGTAAGACAACAACAGTCTGTCCCTTCCTGAATGGCAACAGTGAAGAAAATCCAGAAAACCAAACTGACACCACCTGGACTCCTCCCAACTTGCCCAGTAAATGCACATGGACGGCAGAGACTCCCAGCTCCAAGTCACCTCATTCTTGTATGCCCTTGTAAGTAACTGCTTGTGTTAACTGGGTTTTGAATATAGAAACTCTAGTGTCACCTGAAGATATGCCTCATGGATCCACTCAAATATACAGAGTCAGAATTCAACTTTTTAAGCAGTGGTTTATATTGGTAATATTTTCTCCCCAAAGGATCCTTCAGGTTCTGATATGAATTGTCCATGCAGTACTGCCCTTTTTGTCTTTAACGTCACAGAAGGATGCAGCTGACTCGTAGTCCAGCTCTGCATGCTCAAGTGCACATACAGAGGGCTACATAGTCAAAAACGTCATTTGGAGAATCAGGTTTTCAGAGGTTGAATTAAACTGGAATTTGAAATGCTCAGTGCTGCTACAAATCAGGCCCCTAGGGGGCTGAAGTTAGGAACCAGAAAGCTAAGGTACTCATAATTAGCAGGTGCTTTGGAAGACTGCAGCTATTAGGTACTATTGCTTTTTTAAACTACTGCTCTTTATAGCATTGTTAATGCACAAAGAACATTGACTAAGCAAGCAGTTCTGCCACCTTCCTCGCGGAGGGTGGTACTGTTCTGTGGGACTGATCATTAGTATTGTAAGGCAATACAGGAGAAAGAATTGCTAATACTTTGTGGTCCTACAGCAAAGCACTTTACCAATGTTAATTAACTAGGCATTAACCCCATTGTATTGTATCCACACTTCTCAGATGGGGAAACTGTCATACACAGAGGCACAGAAGAAGCCATTTTCACAAAAGGCATCTGGTAGAGGTAGAAAATGAATCCAAATCTCCCTAGTCCAGTATCATGAGCACAATACGGCTCTTACCGTCATATGAGATGACCTTTCCTCTTGTAGTGATGTAGCACTACAGAGCAAACTAAACTGTTGGCTCTCTAAATATCCTGCAAACCAAGCCAAGTCAATCTATATAAATAAGGGTTGCCTTATATATTTAAGGATGACTACCAGTCTCCAAGTCTAAATAAACAACAAGTGGACCTAAGAAAAAGGGTAGAGTCTGTGTAATACTGGAAGACAAGGAAGCTTTTGCTGTGCTCGAAGAAGAGAGAAAGTCAATTAAATGTAAGAAAGGTTCTAGTAAACATACATCCCACTATTAGCTGGGTCAAAACTGAAAGACCTTGACCCATCTCTCTCTACAGCAAGTCTGAACTGAAGCCCCTAAACACAAACTTTCCAAAACTTTGAGGAAGAGAGTACTTAAATTTTGACGCAGTGTCCAATTCTAATTGCTTTCCGCAGTGCTTCCATGGACAATGTGCCCTCAGACAACCATCTGATTTGACTGCTTAATAGGAGAAGCAATTACCTGTTTCTGTTTGACATCTCAGCAATCCCCTATAACACAGCTCAGTTTTGAGCAATACTTGTGCAAAGAAAGTGGTATAAAGCAGTTTTTAAATGAGAAGTTGCAATAACTTCTATGACTATTATCCAAAGTCTGTTTCCCAGCAGGGCCTCTACTTATCTATGAATAAGGATGTTAAATTTTACAGGGTAGATTGCCAGTTCAATAGCCAGTAGACAGAATCCAGCAGCAATCTCTTTTGTAGGGTTCACATGACACTCCATTCTGTCCAGGCCACCCTGCAATGGTGCATCTGGGCAATGAGGTAGCAAAACAAATTATTGCTTCTTATATTGCCCCTGAAATTTTGCTAGTGCTCTTCCTTCCTACTGTACTATGAGGTCAGCACCCTCCTTCCCACTTGAAACTTAAAACATGGGAAACTACTGAGACATTCTGAGTGATTTAGAAAGGACTCTGTTTCACCCTCTCTAGTGTTTATAATGTGTTTAACCACCTGCATGCATCAAGCTTTTCTCCTGACTGGAGCGGTTTTGCTGGCCCATCTAGAGGAAAAACAAAATCACATGCTCTCTGTGGTCAGTGACTGTGACAGGCTCATGCCCCACTTAGCAAGGTGCTGGCATCCCGGTGGCCAGTCTGTGGGAGAATCAGCTGGCACCATGCGGCCAGAAGAAGCCCTGCCAGTTGGTCTGATGCCTAGAGGCTCCAGGTATGAAAGAAGCCCAGGAGCTGAACCATAGGGGGAGAAGAGAGAGCAGTGGCAGCAGAACCGGAAGCTCTCCCCACAGCCAGAGCAAAGTCAGCGTGCCCCTGCCAAGGGATCGCAGCTGGAGAAGCAGCACCTGCCCATCCCATAGCCGAAGCATCCAGGGGGGGCTTGACCTGCCTCCCAGGAGCTGGAGACTTCCCTGGGAGCAGAATCACTTGGGAACACTGACCCGGTGCATGGGAGAAGCAGTCCAGGAATGCACAGGTCAGCTGGGGTTGGGACAGAGCGTCCCAGTGGACATGGCCAGGGCCCATGTCAGGGACAACCCTGCTTGGGAGTTCTTCCATCCACCTCGCCCTGCCTGCGTGACTACAGAACCAGAGCCTCCCAGTCAGGAGTTACTAGAATCATGAGTTGCATAAGCATGAAGAAATGCTCAATGGGATATCACGGTACATGGCCAGGTGCTAGCCAGCCCAGGGCACAGGTTCAATCCAGGGATACCTGCAATGTGGCAGATATTGTTTGGTTGCTCATTTTGTTAGCCCATGAGGCTGCAGGCATACTCCTACAGACAGCTGTCAGACCAGGCCTGAATGCAGGAACAGTGGCACGCACCTTCATCACACCAGGATAGCACTGAAGCCGATCTGTACCACTTGGGTGGAAAGGGATGGGGTGCAGGAGAGGAGAAGCCCCACAGAAGAACTGCCAATAGAGCCACCTGGGGTCTGAGGGAAACCATTGAACACCTCTAGGTAAAACCTCAGACAAGAAGTTGTGGCGGGTGAGTAGGCAAAACCAAACAGGTAGAGCATGCTGTCGATGGTATGGTGATTGTGGGCCTGCCACAATTGTGGGCCTGCCACATTTGGTGCATTGTCCAGGAAACAAGGTGACCCATGAACCGATTAACCATGGATGAGACAGGGGCCATGAGACAGGCGAAACCTGGCAGCAAACATAGGGGATGATCCTGTAACTGCTACAGGAACTTACACAGGTAAAATCCTGGAAAATGCTGGCCCATGACACTTTGTTCTCTTGCCAGCAGAAGTGTGCAGAATAACTGTCTAAGGTCCAAGTGGCGGGAGGCAGAGGTCATAAAATTTTTTGGATGACCTTGATGGTTAAGAAGGGTGACCCAGAGACCTACTAAGAATCATTTGAATGCCTGGTGACAGTGGCAGGCTAGGACATGAGCTGGTGGGCTCCCCAGCTTGGGCCACTACTAACAGGGTGGGTCCAAGCTGCCTATTGCACACTTTCCTGCACTGAGCCCTTGGACTATCAGACAGTTAAAGATGCCATTTTATATCACCTGGGAATTTCTCCCAAACACTACAGGCAGAAGTTTTGGGCCAAAAGAGCCAAAGAACAGTGACAACCCTGGCTGTTGGCCCAACTGCTGAAGGATATGGGAACCAGAGGAGTCATGCACTGGATAATCATGCTGGAGGGCTATGTCATACACAAAGCTTAGAAGCAAATTCCCCACCAACTTCACGAGGCCATCAAGGTGGAGTTGGGGAAAATGCTAGAGAAAGGGATAATCTGGGAATCCAGGAACCAGTGGCACAGTCTTCTAGTCATATTGCCCAAGGAAGATGGGGCTCTGCGCATATGCATAGGCTTCAGGAAACTGAGTGTGGTAGCCAAGTTTGATGTGTTCCCTATACCAAGCATAGAAGAGATGCTAGAAAACGTAGGACAGTCCCAATTTATCTCCACACTTGATATGACAAAAAGGTATTGGCAAATACCCATGGCAGCAATAGAGCAGGAAAAAACTGTCTCTAGCACACTGTGAGGCCTGTTCAAGTTCTGGTGTATGATGTTCAGCCTCCACAATGTGGCTGCCATGTCCCAAAGATTCATGGACCGCCTCTTAGTGCCCCAACAAGTGTACACCTTGGCATACATCGATGATGTAATCATATTCTCAAAAACTTGGGACCAACACCTGGAAGCGCTGTGAAATGTGCTCCAGTAATTACGGGGTAGGGGGATGACAGCCAATCCCTCTAAATGTAAGCTCACCCAATGGGTGGGGCAGGGCCAGATATGCCTGGTGCAAGATAAAGTCAGGGCCATCTGCTGCTTTGAACAGCTGAAGATGGAAGAGCAAATCTGCTCCTTCTTGGGACTCACTAGCTATTATCATCAGTTTATTTTGCAGTTTTCAGAAATAACCATGCCATTAACAGATTTAACCCAAGGCCATCTCCCAAACAAGATTCAGTGGACACCTAATACACAAAGGGCATTCGAACAGACCAAACTAGCCTGGTGCCAGAGCCCCATGTTATACATGCCTGATTTTAATTGCCCCTTTATTTTACAGACAGATACCTCTGGGATTGCACTAGGGGCGGTCTTGACATGGGGTGAGGACTTGGAGGAGTAGCCAATAGTGTATGTGAGTCATAAATTGCTCCTGCCTGAACACGAGTAACCTACTATTGAGTGGGAGTGCCTGCCCATCAAATGGGCAGTGGAGTTGTTTAGCTACTACCTACTGGGCAGACTGTTTATGCTTGTGACAGATCATACCCCCCTAAGGTGGCTCTCATCGGTAAAAATGAACAACACTTGGATTGGTGGGTGTTAGCATTGCAACCCTTTTATTTCACAGTATGGCATTGGCCTGGAAGGAAAAAAGTGCCTGCAGATTTTCTTTCCTGCCAGCATGAGGAGGAGGAAATACTGCATGAACCTGCATGCTCCAGTTCAGATCTTGAGTCAAGGAGAAGCACACTAATTGGACGCAGCCTAGCAATCGATCAGATGGAGGGGTATGTGACAGGCTCACACCCCACTTACCCTGGCACCAGTGTCCTGCTGGTCAGTCTGTGGGAGGATCAGCCAGCACCACATGGGCAGAAGAAGTCCTGCTGGTTGGTCCGACACCTAGAGAGGCCCAGGGCATAAAAGGAATCAAGGAGCCAAACCACAGTGGGGAGAAAAGAGAGCACCAGCAGCAGAACCGGATGCTCTCCCTGTGGTCAGAGCAGAGCCAGTGTGTCCTTGTCAAGGGATTGCAGCCAGGTAATGGATTGCAGGCAGAGAAAAAGCACCTGCCCATCCCGTAGCTGGAGCACCCAGAACATGTGCTTACCTGCCGCCCAGAAGCCAGGGACTTCCCCGGGAGTAGAATCACCTGGTGAGACCCGAGGACACTCAGACCAACTCAGCACAAGGGAGAAGCAGTTCAGGAATGCAGAGGTCAACTGGCGTTGGGACAGTGTCCCGGTGGGCACTGCCAGGGCCCACAGCAGGGAAGACACCACTCGGGAACTCTTCCATCCCCCTCACCACACCTGCGTGACTGCAGAGTCAGAGCCTCCCAGCAGGGAGTTACCAGAATCATGAGTGTCGTGTAGGCATGAAGATACACTCCACAGGACTTTACGGTATGTGGCCAGGTGCTGTGCGGCCCAAGGCACAGGTTCAATCCAGGGACACCTGCAATGTGAGACCACGAGTGAACCAGGTGAACTCTGCCTCAAAAAGTTCCAAACACTGAGATGAAGCACTGGGCACAGTGGGCATCATTGTCCCGCTCACTGTGTCATCCCAGTTGTTTTAGTTTAGGTCTTGTTTGGTTGCCCATTTTGTTAGCCCATGAGGCTGCAGCCATACTTCTTCAGGAAGCTGTCAGACAAAGCCTGAATGCGGGAACAGTGGCACCTTCATCACTCCAGGATACCATCAAAGCTGATCTGTACCACTTGAGCTCAAAAGGGTAGAGTGTAGGGGAAGAGGAGTCTCACAAAAGAAGTGCCAGCAGAGTCACCCAGGGTCCAAGGGAGACCACTGAACAGCATCTCCAGGTAAAATCCAGACA
Organism: Crocodylus siamensis; assembly: GCF_052110815.1. NCBI lineage: Eukaryota > Metazoa > Chordata > Crocodylia > Crocodylidae > Crocodylus > Crocodylus siamensis. The sequence continues at coordinate 259,342,536 of NC_143395.1, read as the reverse complement.
AAAAGTCATGGTGGTCAAGTAGACCCCAGTGTGACAAAACCAAACAGGCAGAGCACGCCATTGATGGTGCAGTGATCGTGAGCCTGCCGCAATCACACATAAGCAAGATGACTTATATCAGGTACTGAAAGTTCATGATTGTGATTCATCCTTAGAATGGGGAGATAGATGCTCACAATAAAAACCTTCAGTTTAATCTTGAATAACAGATTTGAGGAAATTTCTTTTTGCATCTTTGGCCATATTACTAGCCCACTGAAGTCAACTGAAGTTGTTAGCTTCACTGGGTTTTGGATCCTGGTGAATTATTGAGTCATGGTAAGCAGCTGTCTAACAAGGGTCACTGTAAAACCAGTAGCTAGCTGGTTGACACTTGGACCAAAGGAAGAAATGTAATCTCTATGTTATCCACTCCAAACCTGTTTTATCCTCTGAACAATTTTTGAGATATTCTTTCCTCTTTTGACAAATGACCACCTTATGCACAGACTCCAGTTATCCTCATTGCAACTTTATTCCTGTGCCTCTTGCAAATCAAGAGAAAGGAAACCTGTTAGTTTGGTCATTCTTTGGAAAGCATGAAAGAAGGTGTGTATATATGGCTTTAAATAAATCAGTGTGTATATAATCTACACATCATGTAGATGGACTGCCTTAGTCACCAGGCAGCCCTGGGCATCTCTGCTAGCCCAGGGATTACTTGGGTTCAGGTTTGAGTTTATGATAATAAATGAGAAGTGTGCCTGTCTGACTGCAATGCAGTGGAAAGTGAAAAAATCCAGCTCATTATCCTGCTCAGAAAAAACACTCTGGCATTCAAGTAGGGAAAATATCTCAGCAGTGCCTTGAGAGGTGGGTGCAATAAACATAGCCCTTCAATAATCTCTTTTTTCCCTTTGGAGGTTGAAAGTTTCAAGAACATATGCTCCCAATATACTTAGCAAAAGGCCATTTCAACCTGTGTGTTGAAATAAAAATAAGTGTACTTCATTTGCTCAATAATGCATGAGTTCCACCAGTTGAAGAAGAGATAAACCCAGAAGGCCAAACTGTCCCAGTCTAACTGTGAGCACAGTTCAGTCATTTGTGAAAAGTCTATAGCTGTCTGCTATGTGGCGGGATTAATTAGTTCTGTCAAGGTACAAGGCTTGCAAGCAAAGAGGTTGCACATCTTGCAAATGACAAGGTTGATGCTTCTTATTGGACCAGCAAATAGAGGCACACACAGGGTTCGTTTGCATTTCAGAGACTGAACTCTGGATCTGGTTTACTGACTTGCTTACCCTTATTGCAAGTTAATTGTCACACTGAGACTGGTGTTATACATACATGACTCTCCAGCTAATACTCTGCACCTTTACAGGTGAGAGACAAAGTCTGGTCTGGATTTAGTTATTTGACAAGGGTTCACATTCTCTGAAGCTTTGCATCCTGTGGGCAGCAATCCATGGCAGTGTTTTTCACTTTAAGCACCCAGTAGCATTAGGATTTCCAATAATTCCGTTTTGAATATCCTAAGTATCAGAGCTGATATTGTCTTTAAACCCAGGCATCCTTTAGTAAAGACACAGCCCCAGTGCAGACTTAAGTTGGCTAGAGGCGGCCTCACACCCAATGAACAGGGTTACTAATTTTCTACTTTCCATTGGTTTCCTTCTCTCTCTTGCAAGCCAGTGACTAGGGGGTGGGGAACACTTTACAATATGTATGCACCACTTTTGTTTCAGGAAAGACAAAAAAAAGCAGAAGCAGACTCCATATAGGTAGGCTAGGATGTCCAGATTCAGATAGCTCCTCTCCCAATGGACATGGCGATATGCTGCCAAACATTTAACAGGGGCTTCTGTTGAAGTCTGTAGCCTCCATGAATGGTATATGTGACATGTCATGGGTCAAATATTTTCACATAGTAGGAAAATCCATTAATGTTTTCACTATTACCTTGGCCCAGTATTTCACGACTTACTGTGTTACTTGGCTCATAGTAGTGCTTCTGGTTAGCTGCCTTACATGGAAGCTACTCCTCACAGTGACAGCAGTAGTGGTAGGAGCTAGCTGGCAGTGGCAACAGAGAAGAGCATGCCCCTTCCCTTGTAGACCAAGGCAGTGCATTGAAGAATGGAATTTCCTTGGGCTCTTGAGGTGGGTAGTTCTTCCCTTCTTGCTTGAAGTTTCCACTTGCATGTGTGGGGCTGGATCCTAACTTGTGCTGCCTGAGGACACACGCTTGTGCTGACTGAGCAGCAGCTAGCTCAGAAACAGCTGAAAACTGCTGACAGTCAGTCAGTCTCAATGCTTCTGGGTGGGCCTGCAAAACAGGTGTAGTGCGGGGGTGGGGGTTATTACCCAGGACATAAAATCCTGATTCTTGCTCACCAATCTGATGTGTCTTTGAATAAACTTGGTTATGTTCTGTGGGAGAGGACACACTTCGGAACAGACCAGAAGTGTAACTAGTTATGTCATGTGAAAAATGTGAGGAGTAGAAGAAGATGGGAGAGGACAGAAGTCTTTTGGAGTCCCCCAACCTTCTGCTGTGGCAAGATGCTCATTCTTTTAATGCTAGTCATTGGTGTACTGGTTTATATTTGCAAGGCCAATTTCACAAGAAAAAGGGACTAACTGATTACAAAGCCAAAAGTGAGATTCTCCTTCACAGGGCCAATAAGCTGGCTCCATTAACAATTCCTTCCAGGGTGTCAGTGCATGCACAACTACACAGATTTGAGCTAAGGGGTAAGGAGATGGTCAAAACAGTAAGAAAAGACATGATTGATTTTGAATGGGTGATACTTTCCCCATTCCTCTCTCCCTGCTAATCATATTGCAGAAGAAGCAAAAATGCAATCATTTCTAAAAATGGTAGCAAGATTTTCTACGGCTCTGCTATGCCCGCACGGTGTCCGTAGAACGGAGACAGACACTCTTTTCCATCACAACCTCTCATCACCATTAGGAACTTAGGCAATCAACATGGTCCTGTCCTTCTGGTATCAAAATCTCCCTCAGTCCTCTACTCCTCAGGAGCTGGAGCCTATCTTTCTAATTTTGTTCTGGTTTACATTTGAGTCGTACTTGGATGATTGTCATTGTCTTCAGTATAAGCATATTTTTTCTCTCTCACTAACTCAGGCCAGAAGAAACAAAGATCCTGCCAAACATTTTGAAGAAGGTTGGCCACACTCCTATGGTTCAAATCAACAAGATTGGAAAGTCCTATGGGCTCAAGTGTGAGCTCTGTGAGTATCGCCTTTCCTCTACTCTTTAGTTTTTCCAAAGAGTAACATGGGGTGGGGGGGGTGTCCACTGACTGGGGGTGTAAGTAGCATTTTGTCACTGCTGGAAACTATGGATTCTATGGTTTTATCTAGAAGGGAGAGGCTGTTTGGATTTTTCTAATAACGTCATGTGTGTTGGGAATGCTTAGTATTTTTCAGGATTAAGCCCAGAATGAGAAGCAGCAGTATCACAGAGCCTCTGACAGCTGTTTGTAAAGCATTCCTGCTTCTATTCCATTGCAGGGGATGGAGGGGATGAGAAACCAATGGTAAAGAAGTCATCCACATCATGCAAGGCCCCATTACTGTCGTATCTGAGCACCTCACTATCCTTAACATATTTCTTTTCACTACATCCCTGGGCAGTAGGCCTGTGGGAGTCGGCAGCGATCTAATCCAGCTTCAGATTCGGCCGCTTTGGATGTCTGTGATCCGATCCAGAGCTCCGGACCGGCTTTCTACCTCAATCCAGCCAAAGCAGCTCCAAAGCTTTGGAGCCGCCTCAGATCCGGCCATAGGGTATAATGAGGAATCAATGAAATATCTATAACTATGTTGTTTTTTGTCCTATTGAGATGAAACATGTAGGGCTGGTAGCCTCTGCAGAGAGCATGAAACCTACCAAGTTTCAAGAAGATCGGTGCAGGGGTTTGGGGGGAACTGCACCCCAAATTCTTGAAAGCAAAACTTGTGTCACATCTACATGTTACACCATAGGGGGTCAAAACCCTGCAAGATCAGTGTAGGGATTTGAGGGGAACTGTAACTCAAGCTGCGGACAAGCAAAATTCATGACATGGGTGGCACTGTGTGTGTTAAGGTGCAGCAGGGTGAAAGCTGCAGGGATGGTGGCCCCTGCTGAGGCCACAAAGCCTGCCAGCTGTTGAGGAGATCGGTGCAGGGGTGTTCTGGGGCCCTGCACCCCTAGCTGCTGACAGACAAAACTCCCACAAGCACCCATGGCACAAGTTTTGCCAGTCAGCAGCTGGGGGTGCAGGGTCCCAGAACCCCTGCACCAATCTCGACAGCTGGCAGGCTTCATGGCTGCAGCAGGGGCCACCATCCCTGCAGCTGTCACCCTTAACACCTGCAGTGTCACCCATAGCACGAGTTTTGTCCACATCTTGAGAGGCAGTTCCCCCCAACCCCCTGCACTGATCTTCTTGAAACTTGTCAGGCTTCATGCTCTCTGCAGAGTCTACCACCCCTGAAAATTTCATCCAAATTGAACAAAGAACAACAAAGTTATATATATTTTATTGTTTCCCCATTATACCCTATGGCCAAGGTGGCTCCAAACCGCTTTGGGAAGCCAAACAAGGCAGCGCTTCGACCTGGACATGCTGCTTCAGACCCCAAAGCGTCTGAAGCTTCTCCGGATCTGAAGCTCTGTCCGAAGCCTCGCACAGCCCTACTGGGCAGTAGGAAAGTGCTGTTATCTCTCTTTTAGAGCTAGGAAATGGGGCTGGCTCTTAAAGACTAAAAGATCCAGCCCCACCAAGGTGCCAAACTTCCTTTAAATGCCTTAACGCCCACTGAGATCTAGAAGGGTTTAGATCCTCTTGAGGTCAACCATATTTTTAGATCTGGCCCTATTAAGTGACTTGTCCACAGTCACTTGCCATGGCTCGTGAAACCCTGTCTCCCAAGTGTAAGTCGCCTAAAGGTGGCAGCGTCTCTCCTGCCTGCCATCTGCCTGTATAGTTTCTAGTGTCAGGCTGAACTAGCAGGCCCCAGATGCTAATCTTAGTTTTCAGATCTTTTAAACAGATTACTGAAAAATAAGCAAGATCTTGATTAAAAATAATGCAAAGGGATGCCTTTTTGCAGTTTTTAACCATAAATTCATAATTTGCTCTTATGGAGAACACATAGCAGCAGAGTCTCCCAATGCCTGAGGAAGGGTGTTTGTGCCCAAAACCTTGCAAAGAACATTTTCCCAACTATTTAGTTGGTCTAATAAAAAATATCACATCTACCCAAAGAACGTTGCCTGCCTAATTTGCTCTTACATTTCCTCATAACCAAAATGTGACTCATTATATAACTTATCATGGCAAGCTATTCGTTTTAGTAACAACAACCTTCTCTCCTCCCAACCCACAACAGAGCAGCCAGACTCACATTCAAAATACTGACAGTTTTTCTAAGAATAACACAATTGATGACCGATCAGGTTATTTTCCCAGGGTCTTTAAGTGTATATCCCACACTCTTCTAAATCAATGCAGACAAGTATAATGAGGATCTATGAAAACAAACCAGAAGGCAGAAGCCCAAATTGAACTAAGCTTGGATTTGATGATGATCCTCCCTGCTAATACATTTTAAGTCGCTTTGTATGTGCTGTTTCTCAGGGAAGAGGTGGAGTTCCTGATCCCGAACATTAGTGGGGATGTTGGCAGCTTTGGCAGGAGTATATGAATATTGGGGTGTGCCTACAGGGGGCTGGGGTAGTTGAGTGCACATTGGGATACATGGAGTCAGTAGAGGCTGCAGGATGTGGGGGTGCTGAGACTTGGGTGGGAGGAGCTATGTGGACGTGTTCGGGGGGTGATCCAGGGCCTTTCTCTTCTGATCTGTCCAGCTGCTGCTCCTCTCTTCTGACTGCGCCTGCATCATGCAAGTCCAGCAGAGGGAGCAGTGAGGCTGGTTACACAGCAGATGCCACAGCATCTCTCCGCTGCTAGGTACAGCCGCTGTGGAGGCTCCTCAGGCTTGCAGCCTGCAGGGCCAAGGCTGGCAGAGGCATGTGTAATGCAAAATACCTTATGCCAAACAGCCCTGTAAGGGCACTCTAAGGTGTGTTTGGCACAGAAAGAACTTGGGAACAATTCTGCTCCTTGCAGCACCATACTTACACTCCTGGTTGCTCTAGGCAAACTTTTAGTATTGGGCCCCCCTTTGCCAGAGATGATAATAATAATAATTGGACAACAGAAAAATAATTACCATTTTCAAGCCCCCGAACTGTCCATGCCCTGGATGGCCATGTCTGGGTCTGGCACCTTGTCTATGAAACATGCTGGAGGTGTGTGCCAGGCTTGCTGGATCTGGGCCAGGATGTATTGTTTTTCTTCCTCACAACCCTGTAGCTTTGCTCAAGCTTTGAGGAGCTGCATGGCTTCTGTGACTACACTTACCGTTGGGACTCCTCTCAACCACCCACAGGCACTCCCTATGGTAATGCAACACATATTAGCCGAGTTCATCCATCAAATGTTGACTATGTGATTAAATAGGTATAAAGACAAGTAACATTGGGCTTGTAAGCTTGTGGAGGGAGCCAGGTTTTCCAACAGGAGCAGAAGTTTCTCACCCCTGCAGAGTGTACCTCTGGCTTTCTCTGCATGAGGTGTGGTAGTAAAAGGATAATGGTCCTTTTATTATCAGAATAAGCTCTAAGCTTCTTTTCATCATCTTTAAGTTAGTTTGTGATCTGCAGAGGTTGGATCCAGTTGTCTTCCTGTTTATGAGCACTGAGGCTAGGCAGCACTTCTTTCATTGTGATACACACTTTGTTCCCTTCTCTCTGTCTATTTTGGGCACACTTACGGCCCATAGCATCAGTACACTTCACCATTTTTTAGCATAAGTATTTTCCCTCACACTGCCACCATGAGGGAGAGCAGTGCTATTATTTCCATTTCACAGGTGAGGAACTGAGGCCCAGAGACACTGGCCCAGGCACATGCATGCATTCTGTGGCAGAGCAAAAGATTCCTGGATGCCCCATGAACAGTTTTAAAATGTCCTCAATATAACATAGGCACAGTACCACAAATGACAATAAGGCACTGCCAGACTGTTGTAGCTGTTTTGAAATGAGAGGAGGTGTCATATAGATGATTTGCTCTGGGTTCTGGTGTTGTAGGTGCATATTGAAATGATTTTTATTCTTTTATTTCTTTCCTATAATATTCATAGCTAGGGAGGAGGCAGTTGCTGCCAATCTGGTACCTGTTCTAAGTTAGCTGGTGCTCCATTTGCCCACTCCTGGCCTGGCCCTTAAAATGACCTGATCTTTTCTGTGAATTTAGCCTTTTAATTTTGCTTCTTCATTTAGCCAAGTTATGTACTTCCCTTGGATGGAGTCCTCTTTTTGGCAGAGTTGGGATATGTGATGCTGTTAGTTTTATTCTATGAGCCAAATACATTGCATTATCTCTGATTGCAATGGGATTTTGTTTTGTTTTTTTCTGAGTGCACAGCTGAGTAATTATTTCTGTGTGAAAGTCAGGGAGCGTTTTTTCCCCTTAGTGATAGGAGAGCTATTTATTTCCCCGCGGGTTAGTCTAAAAAGTGATATTAATCCAGATTTGTTTGTATATGCCATATACACTAATTAATGATATCAAACCCAAATCCAATCTGTACCACTTTCTTATGCTGGGTTATAGTACTTCTCTTGCTATTCATTGTTACACAGCTCTGTATGTTTTCAAATGTTCTGTATAACATTCTGGGTAAATATCCCAGGGTGTAGTGTTTTACTGCTCAGTTTTATCCACTCTGATATTTTTCTTGTGGCACATTGTCTGGTAAAACCTATAGAAATCTGGAATTTGGGACTGAAATGTTATTATTGTTACTACTATTAGTAATCATAATTAATTATACAATTAGTAACACTCACAACTTATTACTATTTGCATCACAAGCAGGTCCAGGAAGGTGATCTTTCCCCTCTATGTGGCTTTGGTCAGGCCACAGTTGGAGTACTGGGTCTAGTTCTGGGCACTGCACTTCAAGAGGGATGTGGCTAGCTTTGACAGGGTCCAGAGAAGAGCCACTCGCATGATCAGGGGGCAGCAGGACAGGCCCTACAAGGAGAGGCTAAAGGGCCTGAATCTATTCAACCTCCACAAGAGAAGACTGAGAGGGGATCTGGTGGCTGTTTACAAACTCACTGGAGAGGCCAGTGGGAATTGGGGGAGGATCTGTTCCCCCCTTGCATCACCTGGGGTTACTAGGAATAATGGCCACGAATTGTTAGAGATAAGGTTCAGGCTGGACATCAGGAGACATTACTTTACAGTTAGGGCTGCTGAGCTCTGCAATGGGCTCCCAAGTGAGGTGGTGCTCTCTTCTACCTTGGGGGTCTTCAAGAGGAGGCTGGACAGATATTTGGCTGGGGTGATATGACCCTGGCATGCATTCCTGCCCGGGGCAGTGGGTCGGACCTCATGATCTGTTTAGGTCCCTTCCAACCCTAAGTACTATGATACCACTATGATACTAAGTAGTAATAAGTAATTACATGACAGCAGCCCCTCTTCCCTCATGGTTCTCCTTCTGGAAAACCAGAAATCATCTGTATTTTAGCAGTTCAATATTTAACCTAATGTTGGGCAACTCTGAGAAGCCATTGGCCATGTGCCATTAATATGAATAGGTTGAGACACACATACAGTCATAGGAGTCATACAATTGTAGGAGTTTGTGTTGGCAGCTTGGAAGTGCTTGGGCTGCCATGGGGTGCTGCTGCAACTCAGGGAGGAACAGGAGGGTGAAACGGAGCAAATACTTGTGCAAGGCATTCATCCAAAGCACATTTTCTTTGTAGAGTGTGGCTTGCTTCTGGGTTCAGCTGACTGCATTGGATCAGTGGGACAGGGTAGCAATGCAGAAGTAGGCCCAACAGTAGCAACAAGCAGAACACGTGGAAGCACAAGGCTGCTTCCATGGACAGCTGAGAATCTAGAGATTATCAGAGCTCATCCTGCAGCTGCAGTGGCAAATCACCAGCATAAGCATGGAAAAGTAGGCAGCCATGGTCACCTGGCACCCCTACCCCTACCCATTGGCACCTAACAGGTTTGGTGCTGGGAAATCAGTTGTTTTGGAGGTTGGCATGAGGGCCTGAAATACTCTTTGGAACATGCTGCTGGACTGTGTCATAAAGCTTTGCATTGCGTAGAAGGTTACTGTCAGCTTTGAATAGATGGTGCTTCCAGACTGCACAGAGGCAATGGCTGAGACCGACATGCCTATTCTTTTCCCCCCTGCACACCAGACCTCTGACTGTCAGTAGGGAGAGTTATATGTCCATGGTCCTGCAAAGCCTAGTTGAAAGTTCACCATGATTAAGGTGGAGTGGTCAGGGAAGGTCTGTGATGCCAGAATGCTTAGTAACTCATGCTTGTTCTCTTGTATGGGCAAGATAATTTTTGTTCCCCATGTTTCTCTGGAGATTAATAGAGTTAGGAGTTCCCCTGTCATCCTGGGATACCCAGCTGACACTCTACTCCGCCACTTAAGAATCCTTTTCTAGGAGGAACTTCCTGACTATGAGGATGGTCAAGCAATAGGACAGGCTGCCTAGAGAAGTGGAATCTCCATCTCTGGAAATTTTCAAGAGCAAGTTAGACAGACACTTGGCTGAGATGGTCTAGTCAGGGTAGATCCTACCTTAAGCAGTGGGCTAGATGAGCTTACGAGGTCCCTTCCATCCCTATTTTCCTATGATACTAGGCCCTTGGGATATCTACTGTGGTGTGGACATGTCCAAGGATTAGATAATGGAGCAGTTTAATTTTATTGTGAGTAGCAGGAAAATGACAATGGATTGTGTGTTTGGAAACCTAAAGGGGAAGTAGAGGTACCTCTGGGCAAGGTTGGGTGCTTCTTATGATGTGCCTTGTGTTATAAGTGTTCCCTTCATTTTGCAAAACATAGCCTCTCTGATGGGTAGGAGGACAAATTTGAGATTTTCAGAACATCACAAACCTCTGGAGATGGTCTCTCTATAGACTATCCCAACTAGTCAAGGAATCTAGGTCAGGAATGTATTGCTCTGAGTTTGAGGCCTGAGTAACTAATACCTTGTAACTAAATGAATAACTACAGTATTTTGGGAGGCTGATATGGTTTGGGGTTGTCACGGTGGGGGAATGGTCTGTATTTGGTGTGAGGACAGGTGCTCCTTAGTGAAGAGGGGACTACTGCCACTGCTGGCCCGCTGAGCGACCCTTGCAAAGCCAGCAGACCAAGGCACTTAAGGGAGCCCACCCCTGCCCCAGCCCTGACACAATCTGTGGGCAAGGCAAGAGCCCCTAAGGGCACACTTGCCTGCCTGTACACTAATGCCAGGAGCCTGGGTAACAAGCAGGAGGAGCTCGTCCTCCTGCTCAGTGCAAAGAATTATGACGTCATTGGGATAATGGAGACCTGGTGGGACTCCACCCATGACTGGACCACGGGTATAGAGGGCTATACTCTGTACAGGAGGGATCGTGTTGACAAAAGGGGCGGGGGTGTAGCTCTCTATGTGAAGGAAAGCTACATGTCCCTGCAAGCTGATGTTGGCGACCGGCATGGATAGCTAGAGACCCTCTGGGTAAAAATTCGTGGGGAATACGGCACAGGGGACACAACCTAGTGATCGATGGGAAGCTGGGTGACAGCAACCACGAGCTGATCACCTTCACCATCCGCCGTAAAGCTGGCAAGTCAGTCAGCAACACAGAAGTCCTTGACTTCAGAAAAGCCGACTTTGACAAGCTCAGGAGGCTTGTCGGTCAGGCCCTCAGGGACCATGACCCCAGGGAGATGGGAGTTCAAGAAGAGTGGTTGCTTCTCAAGGAAGTGATCCTCAATGCACAAGCTAAATCTATTCCAACACGGAGGAAAGGCAGCAAGAAGGCACAGCAGCCCCCTGGCTCTCCAGAGACCTAGCGGACCTCCTGCGGCTAAAAAGGAAAGCCTACAAAGGATGGAGGACGGGATTCACTTCCAAGGAGGATTATTCTGCGCTGGTCCGGTCCTGCAGGGAGCAAACCAGGAAAGCCAAGGCTGCAACTGAACTCCAACTAGCTTCAAGCATCAAGGACAACAAGAAGTCCTTTTTCAGATATGTGGGGAGCCGGAGGAAAAGCAAGGGCAACGTTGGACCCCTGCTAAACCAGATGGGGCAACTGACAACTGACGCCCAGGAAAAAGCCAACCTATTAAATAGGTACTTTGCGTCAGTCTTTCATTGGTCCCATGGGACGCCCATGCCTGCTATGGGACAGGGAGATCCGGGTGATGGGGATCCCCTACCCTCCATAAATGCTGACCTCGTGAAGGAACACCTTGAGAAGCTGGATACCTTCAAGTCAGCCGGCCCTGACAATCTGCACCCCAGGGTACTCAAGGAGCTGGTGAGCGTCATAGCCCAGCCCCTGGCACAGATCTTTGAAAACTCCTGGCACTCTGGTGTAGTGCCTGAAGACTGGAAGAAGGCCAATGTGGTGCCGATCTTCAAGAAAGGGAGGAGAGTGGATCCGGCTAACTACAGGCCCATTAGCCTGACTTCTATCCTGGGGAAGATCTTAGAAAAGTTTATTAAGGAGGCCATCCTTGATGGACTGGCCCAGGCTAACATCCTAAGGGATAGCCAGCACGGGTTTGTTGCAGGTAGGTCTTGTTTGACCAATCTCATTTCCTTCTATGACCAGGTGACCTATCACCTGGACAAGGGAGAAAAGATTGATGTCATATATCTTGACTTCAAAAAAGCTTTTGATCTGGTATCCCATGATCACCTCTTGGCCAAACTGGCCAGTTGTGGCCTTGGCTCCACCACGATCCGCTGGCTGGGAAACTGGCTCTGTGGTCGGACCCAGAGGGTTGTAATTGATGGCAGTCACTCATCGTGGTGCCTTGTGACCAGTGGGGTCCCTCAAGGCTCTGTCCTGGGACCCATCCTGTTCAACATCTTCATTAAAGATGTGGACACTGGAGTCAGGAGTGGACTGGCCAAGTTCGCCGATGACACCAAACTTTGGGGCAAAGCATCCACGCCAGAAGATAGGCGGGTGATCCAGGCTGACCTGGACAAGCTCAGCAAATGGGCAGATGAGAACCTGATGGTGTTTAACACCGAAAAATACAAGGTTCTCCACCTTGGGAGGAAAAACCTGCAGCATCCTTATAGGCTCAGCAGTGCTACGTTGGATAGCACTACAGAAGAAAGAGACTTGGGGGTCATCATTGACCACAAGATGAACATGAGCCTGCAATGCGATGCTGCGGCTAGTAAAGCGACCAAAACGCTGGCGTGCATCCATAGATGCTTCTCGAGCAAATCCTGGGACGTCATTCTCCCCTTGTACTCGGCCTTGGTGAGGCCGCAGCTGGAGTACTGCGTCCAGTTTTGGGCTCCACAATTCAAAAAGGATGTGGAGAAGCTTGAGAGAGTCCAGAGGAGAGCCACACGCATGATCAGAGGTCAGGAAAACAGATCTTACGATGACAGGCTGAGAGCCATGGGACTCTTTAGCCTGGAAAAGCGTAGGCTCAGGGGTGATCTGATGGCCACCTATAAGTTTATCAGGGGTGACCACCAGGATCTGGGGGAATGTTTGTTCATCAGAGCGCCCCAAGGGATGACAAGTTCAAACGGTCACAAACTCCTGCAAGAGCGTTTCAGGCTGGACTTCAGGCAGAATTTCTTACTGTCCGAGCCCCCAAGGTCTGGAACAGTCTGCCAGCAGAGGTGGTTCAAGGACCTATGTTGAACACCTTCAAGAGTAAATTGGATGCTTATCTTGCTGGGATCCTATGACTTCCTGCCCTTTGGGCAGGGGGCTGGACTCAATGATCTCCCGAGGTCCCTTCCAGCCCTAATGTCTATGTCTATGAAATTTTTCACCACAGTTATCCAAGAATATATTGCATTAATAAATCCTACAGCTTGACTTTAAAAAAAATATTTACAGATAACAAAGAATGTGGTGCAGGCTTAGGAGCTGTGGAAAAGTGGCTTGCCTATGGTGCCAAATGCCCATCTACTTGTGTAGTTGAGGTGCTTGAAAACATTCTTGTTCTCCAGGGGTATGACCAGTGAGCCGAGGGCCTGCAGTCTGTGAGGGTGAAAGGGTACTCTCAGTATGGTTTGTGGTCCTTGTTTTCACAGCATGGCAAGGTTGGGTTGTCATGTTTGACCTTTGCCTCTGCACCATGTGTGTTTCCAGGACCAGGAACTTCCTTTTGAACCTATCAGACTGCTCCAGGAAACCATCCTGCCACTCTTCTGCCTTCTTGGTTCCTGGTTCACTGAGTATCTCTTCTCTCATCTTCTTTAACTTCTCTTGAGAGTTTGCTAGCCTTTTGGTAAGTCATAGCTTGCAGGTATGTGTAGGCTTGCAGCAGAGCAAGTGCTCAAGAAAATCAGAGGAAGCGCAAGTACTTATTGTCCTGATGTCTGCATGCTAACAAAGCTAAAATGTTCCTTTTTCATGAGTCTCTTGAATACTATTCCCATCTGGATTCCCCATTTTTACCATTTGCTTCAAGACGGTAAAATGTTTTCCAGTTTATTTTCCTTTGGTGCAGGACACCTGTACCAATGTTGGTAGGATGAGTGTGTGGTTGAGAGGCTGGATGGGAGCAAAGTTAGTAAACCACAGCAGACCATCCATATCTTAGACAGCCTCTCCCTCAGGTAAGTCCTGAAGTGATGTAAAAAGTCTTTGTTCAAAAAGGCAATAAGCAAAAAAACAGCCCATGATTTTCCAGAGTGATGTCTCCCCAAGCTGGTGCAAAAGTGGAAGTGAACCCCTCATAACATGTAGCCTCTGAAAGCTCATGCCTCTCTAAACAAGTTAGTCTATAAGGTGCCATTCTGTCCTGCCTTCCAACCTATGCTCTCTTTTAAAACACCTGGCAGTCAATGCAAAGTACACTGCAACATAAATGAATGGTTGCAGTAATTTTAACAGTGGTTGAAAACCGTAATGCATTCCTTGCAGTCTTTCTGCATTGTGGAGTATCTCTGTAGCCTGGTTTTGCCAGTTTAACTCATCAGAAAGTCATAGTAGCTAAAAGTACATTTTTCTTCTGCATCTTTCCTTGAGGGCCTTCATTCCAGGATGAAGTACTAACAAACAATTCCTGTGTTAGACTAAGAATGACAGACACCAGCTATAAATTCCTTGAGGCTGGAGACATGTTTCCTTCATGTCAGGTGTGGCATTAAGCCCATTGTTGGCCTTTGACAAATTGGGCCAAACTGTGTTACTGTTATTCATGCTGGGCATGTCTATATATGGAATTAATCCAGACCAATAAACTGTGGAGTTTATTGCTCTGGTGTTTTTTTCTCCCAGGCATGCCATTTGACCGTGCACCTGGGAGCAAAAAACTATGGAGCAGGCAGGCCCTGTGCTGAGACATACTGTGCCCCAGCCAGCTGTGGAGCAGCACATGGAGATTGGGAGGTGTGCTGGCTGGGAGACGGGGAACAGCCCCAAGCAGTGCCCTTGTCTCCCCAGCTTTTACCAGTTTTATGTCACAGGGTGATCCAATAGCCACTGTGTGCACAACACATGGAGACGGGGAACAGCCCTAAGCTGGCTGCTCCCCCATTTCTGCATGCCGCTCTGTGGCTGGCTGAGGCACAGTGTGCCTCAGCATGGGGGGCTTCTTGCTGGCTATCCCCACGCTGAAGTCCCCTGGGCCCTACCAGCCAGGGCAGCATCTACACGTACACTGCTGCTCACAGAAAAACTGCAGAGCAGGGTAGTACTTGTATTTTACAAGGCTATCCTGCTGCATCGTTAATTAGTTTTGTGCACCCTAATAGGGGTGCATATGTAGATGCAGAGAAGTTTACTGCACAGTTAATTAGTCAACTGCCAGTAAATATCTTGTGTAGATGTATCCACTGAGTAGGAACTATGTCAATGGCCGGGCACTGGCAGTGCCCTTGTCTCCCCAGCTTTTACCAGTTTTATGTCACAGAGTGATCCAATAGCATAACAATGGATGGGCAAGCAGGGCCCAAGCCACCAGCATTGCCTACAGGGAAGGCACCAGAATGGAGCCAGGGAAGCTCCTACACCTCCCGTCCTCTGTCTTCGAGTCTCTCTCTGCACCCTAAACCTCTTATGCTTGGGCTCTGGGTCTTCTCAGTCTCTGGTTCCAGCTGCAGGGATTGGTGATGGGCCTGACAGCAGCTCAGAGGGCAAGGGCAGGAGCTGAAGGCTTGCTGCTGCATGTTGAGATGTCACTTCCTTTTCTTACTGCTGAAAATTGGTGTTTAAATGGATGCTTGACACAGGTCTGTGGCTAAAAAGGTGTGATGTCTACCCCTGCAGCATGAGCTTCCAGACACTGCTCCTGCACCATGCACCACCACCAGCCGGGGTGCAGGACAGGCCAATTATGCCTTTAGGGTGGTGATCATGGGGTTTCAGAAATTGTTCCTTATAGCTGTTAGGAGGATTCTCAGGAGGCCCCTTCCAGCCTTATGTTCCCATGTTCATCCCTACTCCACTGACTTCAGTGGGTCCTCTCATGACATAGGGTCCTAATCCGGCTATTGTTGGGATTGATATTAGAAGTCCCCTAGATTTCAATGGGAGCGAAATCAGGGCCTACTAACAATCAATAAGAACGCCATTCTATTAATTAGCATAGGAAAAACAGCACAAAATGATGTGCAAAATGCCCTTGCCTTTCTAATGCTCCTCGCCCCCTCCCAGTCCTTCTGCTTCCTAGAGTGCTGCTGAGTGCAATGTACCGGGAGGGTTTCCTAATGTATGTTTACAATGGCAGACTCCTGGACCCTTGGCAGGTAGGGGAATATAAGCAGCTGTAAAATGCTGGTGCATTCCTCTGTGTAGAAGAATTACATAGTGATGGATTTAAGATCCTCCAGGAATTTGCTAAGAGGGATTCAGTTGAGCACTGTAGAGCAGGACATGGTGGGGTGGTGGGGGTTGAGTGTTCATTTTTTATGATTTGGATTCATCTTTGAATCCCAGTGGCAAAGTGTGAATACTTCAATGCTGGGGGCAGTGTGAAGGACCGAATCAGCTTGCGGATGATAGAAGATGCAGAAAGAGCTGGGATTATAAAGCCTGGAGACACACTGATTGAGCCAACATCTGGAAACACAGGTAGGCAGTGTACTCTGTGGATCTGTATTTGGATGGCCTGGTTACGGAATAGATAGCCTGATATCTAAGGGGAATAGGAGTGGTAGGATGGAACTTTATGAAGCCTTTCACCTCCTACCATGATGGGAAGAGAACAAATCAGACCCATAAAGCCTTTTCTGTTAAATGCAGTTTTCTCCTTTTCCACTCACTCTGGGGCGTCACATTTTTCTCATGTTTGCAAAGGAAAGCTTGGTAATGGAATTTTACCTGGTGTGCAATGGCAAACTGGTGTGTCATGTTCTTATGTGGGACAGGCTGGAGATTAGCCTTGGGCCTTCTAATCTGTCTCTGTCCTCTACTCACCTCCTGGTTACACCTAGGTGTCACAGTGCACCCGGGCACACAAACTTTCTGAGGAATTTTACCACTGAGATACCTTATGGGTTAAAACTCAGGGTGCAATGATAGATATTTTGGGGGCCGATACCAATAGCTGATATTTAAGGAGACATATTGGCTAATACCGATCCGATATCCGATACAGCTGCCTCCAGGTGGTAAGTCTGCTGTGGTGGAAGGGGCTGGGTGAGGGAAGGGGCATGGAGGTGCAGATTAGCGGCCCCATGGTGAGGGAGGGAGGTGGCATTGCCCAGGGAGGGGCGAGGGTGAGGAATGGAAACGTGGCTCATGGGGGAGGGGGGGTCCTGGTGCTGTTAGTTCAGTACTCTGGGAGGGCGGGGGGATGCCCCCTGGATCTGTGCAGGGCAGGTGGGCTGGAGCCGGCATTCAGCAGCTCTCCTCAGTGGGGGCTGGGCTCAGAATAGGCACCAGTGGCACTGGGAGGGGCTGTAGCCACCCCAAATTTTGCTGCAGCTCCACTCCCAGCCCTGCACCACCAGGTGCAGCCCAGCTCCATGTCCTTCCTCCACCCACATGCTGGGAAGAGCCAAGGCTGTGCCAGGCAGCTGTTGGTGGCAGTGGTGCTGGGAGTGGAGCTGTGGCAAAATTTGAGGTGGATGCAGCATCTTCCCGGTGCCACTGGTGCCAGCTCAAAGGCTCTTCCAGTGCTGTGTTGGGCTCTTCTTGGTGGGGCTGGGCTCGGAGCAGGCACTGGGAGGGGGATGCAGACACCCCAGATTTCAATGCAGCCCCTCTCAGCACCGCTGGTGCCTGCTCCAAGCCCAGCCCCTGCCGAGAAGAGTCCTGTGCAGCCCTGGCTGCAGCCTGCCCTGCGCAGATCCCCAGGGCACCCACCCCCACCGCCCTCCCAGGGTGCAAGCAGCGGTGGGAGCTGCCTCCCCATCTACGAGCCGCAGCTCCATCCCATGCCTCTGCCCCCCTGGGCAGTACCTGCCCCTGCCCCCTCCTTCCCTCACCGTGGGGGCGCTGATCATTGGGCCGATATCCGATGCAGAAAATTTTCTTTATATTGGTACTGATCCAATATCGGACCAATGTATCGGTGCACCTCTAGTTAAAACCAAGGATGTCAAGGGTGTGGAAGGACCGTGTGGTTACTTTGTGACAATGCAGGTAGTAGAAGAAGCATCCTGGCTGGGAAATTACTAAATAGTTAGAGAGGAAGTTTCCACAAGGGAATTGCCCTGCCTCCCCCCATGCCCGTTAGCCATAATTTTTCCCGTTTCTGCCATATGTTGTTGCCTTAGTCTACCTGCAGACTGTGACAGGCCATGCATGGGAGGCAGAAGAAGTTCTGGAGCTATTCTGCAGCCTGTAGCAGGTGTGGACACAACTGGCCACAGGCTACCCTGTTCCTGTTTCCTTGGTGTATGCCCATCCCTCTTCCCCTTCACTGGCATGCATAACAAAGCAAGCAGGGAGAGGGGGCAGGCTAGGGAATATGTTGTCCCTTTTGGAGGGGTGTGTTACCGGATGCAATGTATCTGTCAGGGAGGGGGTTCAGCACCCCTCAGTGTCCCTTCAGTTGGCACAGAGGCAACATTCCTGCCTGCATTCCCTTAGCGGTGGTGTGACTTCCCTGCTGACCCCAAGGCTGGTCTGTTCCTGAACGGTCCAGTTGAGCCCACACTCCAGGCTGCTAGCTAGGAATTTCTCTCTGTCTGTTTTCTGTGTCCATTTGACCTGGATCTAACATTAAAGCTGTTTCTATCAGTCTTGTGACAGGCTACAGGGCATAGTTAACCTATGAAGTAGGCAGGGGAGGATGCAGGTTTCTTCCGCAGAGTTCCCAAGCACAGAAACCATGTTATAGGGACACGTCATGCATCTATGCTGATGCAGGCCTCACTTGTCCCACCCTAGCTGTGGAACAGCTGGCTCTGTCAGTTATGTGGTGTGCAACTAGAGCACAGCTACACTTTGCCAGCTAGCCTTAGCAAGAGCTTAGCACATGTGCAGCTTTGTCCCATGTGCACCCCAGTCAGGTATCCGGGAAGGGTATGAAGCAGTTTGGAGGAGAACAGGGAGCCATTTCAGTGAAGTGACTTTGTTCCTGTGGTACTGAACCTACACATTTGGCAAATGAGGGGGCGAGCTTTGTTAAGTGTAGAAAAAAGCTGCTCAGCGTTACTGTTCACTTTGCTCCATGCACTGTGAAATTAAACTGCTTTTTCTTTACTCTCCAGGATGCAGAGACATATAAATAAACACTTGAACTGGAACATCCTCCTTCACTCTGGCTTTCAGAGAGCACTCAAAAAGCCTCAGAGAGGGGGCCCTGTTATTTAGCTTTTAAACAAAAATTCATGTTACCTTTACCATTGAGAGAGCTGAACATCGGACGCACCAGAGAGCCTGAGCCCTGGCTGACCTTGCTGAACACAGTCATCCAATAACCCCTTTTCCTCCCCTGCTTCCTAGGAATTGGACTGGCGCTGGTGGCTGCAGTGAAAGGCTATCGCTGCATCATTGTGCTGCCGGAGAAAATGAGCATGGAGAAGGTCAGCGTCCTGTATGGTATTACACTGAAACCCTAGTCCTGGAGAAAGCGCTCGCACTTTCTGCCCCTCCCCCTGTTTCTGTCTCTGATTCTCTCTCAAGAGCTAATGAGCCCATTTCCTTTAAAGGGTAATAAGCTTCATTGAGAATAATGACATATCTTTGCAGTTCAAAAGATTTCCTCTTGACAATGAGAGTGGACTATGCAAATCTGACTGATTATCTCTGTGCAGCTGGTGCAGTCATTAGCCAAATATAGTACATTTCTGCACACAGCAAAGGTGATACAACTGTGTTTCTGTGAGTGGGTGGGATGGTTAGTACAAAGGTATGCAGAACTCCTGGGTGCTATTTACAGTTTTGCTAGGTTCCTGTGTGTCTTCAGGCAAGTGAGTTAACCTCTCCATACCTCTGTTGCCCTCTGGCTAAACTTAAGCTAGTTACAGCCACCTTACAATGGTGTCGAGCCGATTTCTCAAGATGCCAGAAACCCCCTTAGAAGGGAGGCAGTTGCAGGATCTCAGTCATCAAGATAGAAGAAATCTCGCAGAATCTTGTGCAAGCCCAAATCCCACCAAACAACCCCCCTCAACCCCCCCCCAGAAAAACAGTTTACAAGATTAGAACCAGTGGGCACATCTACACATACCCCTGACTGCACAGTTGTTACTGAGCAGTCATTTAGTACTTGCTTTAGCAAGTCAGAGCTCTTGGGGACTGGACTATCGCTACTGAACTGAAGAAGTTGTGTTAGATCCAGATTAGGTTTAGGGGAAGGTAGGCAATTGAACTTGGTTGTCTGATTAAGTTTATGCTAGGATTTGCAGGTTCAGGTTTGACCTGTCAGGGATAGGACTCTTGTTTGAAGTCACTGGGCATGTCTACATGAGACACTACGTTGCTGTAGTGATGAGCTTTAGGACTAAATGACTAAATGACAAGTACTACATTAGCAAGTACTAAATGACTACACAGTAACCACCGTTCATGCAGAGTCCCGGCAGTGCATGGGTCGTTTCCGACCCTACTGAGCAGTAGCAATGAGCTTGTTGCTACTGTGCAGAGGCATCGGCATCACAGTTTGTGTCTGCTGACACTCTGTTGCCGCAGCTTGTGACTATAGTGACATAACGTCTCATGTAGATGTGCACAGTGACTTGAAACCAGAGTCCTGGCCCTGACAGGTCAAACCTGAACCCGCAAATCCTAGCCTAAACATAATCAGAAAACCAACCTCAATTACCATCCTTCCCCTAAACCTAATCTGGATCTAACACAACTTCTTCATCTCAGCTGTAATAGCCCAGTCCCCAAAAGCTGTGACATTCAGCCCTCTTGTTGTCATCACTAAACAAGAGTCTGTTGATAACAATTTTTACCCTGTTACTCCTTTCCTGAGTGAAAGGGGATTCAGGTGCACATATAGTTTTAAGATACCTTTCCACTCCCTTGGTTCTGGGGCTGTTCTCAGGCCTGCCCCCGTCATGGGTTGCCTTAGAAGAGCTCCAGGGTTCCTGTTTTATGCTTTGTCTATGCTCCTTTATGAGCCCTGGGAAGCAGAGGGTGCAGGCCAGCTCTGTGCAACTTCTCAACCCCACCCCCACACTGCAAAGACTGGGAGCAGGGACAATTTAGAAACCATATGCCAGCTCTACACATCCCTCTGTGCCAGAGCAATGTCAAAGAGCATTCTTGTAACTGAGAATTGGACACTAAATCACTCTCAATGTTAAATGTCTTATGAATGCAAAGCACCATCTGGCTTTTGAGACTGACATGAATTCATAGGTTCAGGTTACCTGCAGTGCAGGAGATCAGCGTCATGATGTCTGCTTTTTCCTTTAAAGGTGGATATACTAAAGGCTCTTGGTGCTGAAATTGTTAGGACTCCAGGTACCAGGTTTGATGCCCCTGAATCTAATGTCCGTGTTGCTTGGAAGCTGAAAAAGGAAATCCCGAACTCCCACATTCTGGACCAGGTAAATTCAATTACTCTGCAAGTTCTCTTTCTAAGTCTGGATTTTATGGATCCTGAGTCTCCCCATCTTTATCATTTGGCTACAGAGGGTTGGAGAAACTTTTGTCATTGGAAAATGTACTTCTAGCTTATCAAAATACTGCATGGAATCACATCAGTGTTTGACAAATTTTCTTTGGAAGTAAAGAAAAAAAATATTCAGTGATATAGGAACATGCCTTCTTATGCCATTTCCCAAAGAGTGCTTTGGGGGTTTTCTTTTTGTAATAACCTTTGGGTTAAAAAAAAATCAATACATCAGTGCTGCTTTACATTATAATATCCTTTTAAAAAGTCAAGTCAGAACAAAATGTTTCAGTCAATATGATTGTTTTTTCTTATTGTTTCCCTTCACAGAAAATTTCCAAATTTGAGGGCTTTGTCTCAATTTAAACCGAAGCCAGACTTGATCAGTGGGCCATTTTTGTATGATATACATGGGCTGGTTGCTCATCCTGTGAGTCCTAGACTGCAAAAACAGCATATACAGTATGTTCACAGCCTGTGGCATCAAGGCCAATGTGGGGATTTTGAGCATATTTTGATCCTGCTCAGGTTGAGGAGTATTTTACAGTTTCTTTAAAATCGAAGTGTAGGCCTAACTGAAACCATTTGAAACCATGTGTGAAAATTTAGCCTCAGACCAATGGTGCCCAACCTTTCTGGCCTGTGGGCTGAGTGAGTGGTGCGGGGCTGGTTTGCAGGCCAGAGCTGGTCCACAGGATTGGTCCGTGGGCCCAATCCGGCATGGCAACAGCATATGTGCCTGCCACCCCAGCTCCACACATGTGCCAGGTGGGGCCTGCTGCACCAGCCCCACACACTCGCCAAATCTGGCACACAGTGCCATGTCACCTCACCACAGGGGTTGGAAATGTGGTAGTAGGGAAGCAGTAGCAGTGCTAACAGCAGTAACTGCCAAATTTCTGAACCCATGGGTAGCCCCATGGGCCAGATGACATGGCTCCATGGGCCAGATCTGGCCTGGAAGCCAGAGGTTGAGCACCACTGGCTTAGACAGGACAGGAAATGGTAGGAAAAGCTGTTCCCTCACTTCTCTATGCTACAGGGGTCACCTGCTCAGGCACCACATTCAGCATTGCCTCCAGGCAGGAGAAGTTAGTTTAGACTTTGTGTCTGTTCCTTCATTGGCCTCATTCCCCCGGACACAAAGGGCCAGATGTTTAAAGGTATTTAGGCATCTAGCTTGATTGGAGGCAGTTGGAGCACGGCACCAAAGTGCCTTAAATAACATCTGGCCCAAAGTTACTAGTCAGCTGGGAACGTCTCACACGGTCTTGGTAAGACTGCAGTGCAAAGTTATGTGGTCCAGGGAGGGGGACATCTGTGTGCTTTGACTGAAATGCTTCTGTAGCTATTGCTAGGTCATCTGACCCACCTTTTTAACAGTAATATGCACTGTTTTCTGAAATAAACAGTACCGAAATGCGAGCAACCCGCTGGCTCATTATGACACCACAGCTGAGGAGATCCTGGAGCAGTGTGAAGGTACCATTTGTTCTATCATTTTCATGTACTCTCTTAGGGGGAGTTAGGTTACTATATTCATCTAATTAAATGCAGAGCCATGCTAAACAGAGCCTCTATACGTAAAGTCACCCTTGATACGGCTTAAAAACACACCCTAGGTGCAGCAGTTCAACATAACTTGGTATAAATCCACTGAAATCTCAAAAAAGATTTCCTAACTGTTAGAGCCATAAACTAGTGAAACAATCTGTCTAGAAAAGTTGTGGAATCTCTTTTCTTGAAGGTTTTCAAGAAGTGGCTGGGTAGGCATCTAGCTGAGGTGGTTTAAGAACTGAATTTAGGCAGGAAGCTGCTCCAGATGATTTTTGTGAGGTCTGTGTGACTAGACGACTCTGTGATTCAAGTTACTCTCTGAGTTTATGATTCAAGATCTCACGTTCACTTCCACTTCTTTGCCATTACAACTCTCCTCCATATTTAAAAGCCTGAGGGATAAGCAAGGTGAGCATTGCCACATGCCCCGAGGCTCAACAATTCAGGCTACTCTGGACCAAGGGAAGAAGCCAATTGCAAAGTTGGGGGTTCCTGGCGGGAATTACCAGAGCATCAGTGTCCTCTACATTTGTGTCAGGTTGACTCAGCTCTGCCTCTGCTTGCTTTCTATTTTGGCAGCATAGCAAAGGGGATATATGGAAATGAAACAGTGAGGGACCGAAAAATGGAGGTGTCCTTCTATCTGCTATTATGGTATTACTGTCATTGGTCAGCTCAGAGGCACAAAAGGCTTAAAAGGCCTCAGTGGAAGCATAAATCTGTAAGAGCAAACAGCTTACTGTAACTCATCCCTTAGAAAATTGGACAGTTTTAGCTAGTCATTAGCAAATTACTTTACTAGTCATTAGCAAATTAATGAGGATCAAAACTTTGCAATAGCTGAAGAGACTAATCCCATGCAATATGAGGGCTGGAGGAGGGTAAAAAAGGCTTTCAGCCTATATCTGCTCAGGAGAAATGGAAACAGTTGCTAGTGACAGGAACAGCCTTGTGTAGATGGGATTCTTAAATGGCCTGAGCAGGATTAAAAGACAATAGTAGCCCAAAAACCTGAGGCCTGCCTACATGACAGCCTGTATCTTCGCTAGCACTAGCAGCTGCCATTGGTAAATTATAGCTTGCACTTTTGCTAGTAAAATTACTGACCCCAATTCTGAAGGCCAGATTGTGTTCTCACATCCAACAGGTCTACATTCCTGTAAAGACATTGATGTCAGTGGTGTGGTTCCTAACTCACATCAGTGGCAGAGCAGAATTAGGTTCTCTCTGGCATGTGAGATCCTAAAACCAGCTGAACTAGCGCACGCGGAGTTTCAGTGGTGTGCACTTCCTAAGGGTGGAGTTAATAATCTCCTATGAAAATGCAAACCAATATAGGAATGCATGATGTGGAATGAATACACTGGGGTATTGCAGCGCTAGCATACTTCTGGTCACTGGCATGAATGCTGCCCAGTTTTCTAAGCAGAATGCCTGTATATATAAGCCATATATGAAATGGTTGTAATGACTACATAAAATAGACCTGCAGAACGTGCTTAATCTCTCAGTGTTTCTTGACTCTTTCAACTGCAGGCAAGGTACACATGGTAGTGGCTGGATCTGGCACAGGAGGCACTGTCACCGGTATTGCCCGAAAGCTGAAGGAGAAATGCCCAGAATGCAAAGTAGGTGGGAAGGCAGCTCTGTGTGGAGGAATTGGCAGATAATGTCTGCTGAGCAATAGGACTAGACTAGTGCTCTTAAAGTCACCCTCCTCCCCCACCCCAATCATGATTGGATTGGGCCAGCAGCCTAATTGATAGAGTTTACATTTATTCTTTTATTAAGAGTCAGGAAATGTACAAATGCAGTTCACTTTGGATAGTCACAACTTTCAGTGACTTTCACTTCGAGCTGGATTCAAACTAGTGGTTCAGAAGTATGGAGGCTTCAGAGCCTTATTACCAAGTACCAGGCTCTCTAGCCTCCCATTCCTCTCCAAACTAATTGTAAATCTGATGAGAGAGAAAATTCCTAGGATAAAAGGTACCATGGGTCCAGGCCAGAATATGCTGCAGCTGTCTATGATCACAGGAACGTAAGCAGTTTTTCACTGGAGGTGTGTCTGCTCCGTTATTCAGCAGTTTTTACCTCTCAGGTCATTGGTGTGGACCCTGAAGGCTCCATTGTTGCCCTGCCCAGTGAGCTGAACACAACAGAGGACTCAGACGTGGAAGTAGAGGGTATTGGCCATGACTTTATTCCAACTGTCCTGGATAGATCAGTAAGTATAGTACTATAATTAGAGATGGGGCCCCTTCATGAAGGTTGCCCAGGCTTTGGGCCCATACATAGTAGATGCATCAGAAATGGCGGGGTGGGGACCTGAAATAATATATCCAAGGCCCTAAAATCTTTCCCCTTTTCCTTTCAGGTGGTGGATCAGTGGTACAAGTGCAATGACAGAGACTCCTTTCTCATGGCTCGCAGGCTGATTAGAGAGGAAGGATTGCTGTGTGGTAAGAGTTATTGAGGAGCGCAATGTCCATCAAGAACCATTTTTTTTCAGTTGAACTCCACCTGTTAATCGCTCTAGACTAGAACTACCTTAAGGCCAGGCAATCCCTGTGTTTTCTCTCTTGCATACTCCTGAGCCCACTGCTAGTGCTAAACTAATAATGCCAAGTCCTGAGGGGGCAGCACAGCTCCATGGGCTTCAACAGAGCTGCAGTGCTTCCTAGCAGCTGAGGATCTGAGGATCTGACTCGCACACAAAATAACAGTGATCTCATCTCAGGTTTTGCACAAGGCATTGGTTCCACTGGGCCTTACCGTGGGGGAGGGGGAAGGATTCAGTTCAGTGTTAGATGAGCCGAGGGGAAGGATTAGTGGGATTCAGAGCAAGGCAGGTGGACTGAAAACCACAGGCTCCATCACATCAGCTACGATGACAGCTATAGTTGCTGGATCTGGACTGTTGCCATACACAGCGAGCTAGGGCTGTAGCAGGGAAGTTTGAAGCGTAAAGTAAGAGTTAGACTTTCTTACATAGTGTTTCTTCCCGTCCTAGTACCAGAACAGCTTCCCCAAAGGAACAGGTGTTCTTGCTCAACCATTGTTTAAAAACAAACAGCAGTAACACTGCACAGGGCATCAGTACTTTGCAGCTAGTTGTACTCATGCCCAGGGTCCAGATATACTTAGGTTCAAGTCATGTGCTAGTTAATAGGTGGGCTTATTCTGAGCACTAATAAAGTTCGGAGCCCCTACTTCTCCCACTGACATTACCTGCAGGTGCTCAGCAGTGTAGCAAAATCAGGCCACTTTTATTTAGATGCCTCAAGTTGGATTTAGGGGGGATCTCACTTTAGGCACTCGAGGTTGAAAACATTGGCTTTGTAGCTGTGCAAATACCAGTATCTAAGTGTCTTCTTACAGTCATGAGAGTTGAAGGTCATCTTAACAGATGGACTTCCGTCTTTCAAAGAACAGTATCTGCAAAGCTAAGGAGATTGTCTTAGAAATGCTAAAGTGACAGCTTGCCATTAAACTGCCTGAGAGTCTGGGTCATGCGAGGCCCAAAAACCTGTGCTAAACTGTTCATTTGGGAAAAGGCACTTGAGCTCATTTTGCAAAAGTGTTACATTTAGCAGTGAAAAAATGTGGGTCAGATTCCCTTTTGAGGCCAATGGAGTTCCACCCAGAGCAGAACCAGTTCTGAAATCCAAAGGGCCCTTCTCTTCTCTTCCCGCCCAGCATGATGGTCAGTTGGCTGGTATATAACTACACTCCAAGACAACAACTGGGAGACTCAAGGTATATGTTTACCACCTCCATGTTAAACCCCAGAGAAACTAGCCGTACCAACTCACTCCCACTCCACATGCATCACTTGCCAAAACAATGTCATGCGGTCCCTTTTGGCAGATGCTTATGGACACTCTCAGGGATGTCAGTCTGAGGCATGCTCCTGAGATCAGTGCTGGACATGCTTGCCTAAAAATGACTACACATCGTTTTTTTCCAGCATGCTCAGCATGTGCCAAAAGGGAACAAATGGGCAAATCTTGTTGGGATTTAGAACCACTGTGGGGGTATACCCTCTGCTGTCACCTCCTGCAGGAGCAGTGCAGGTGTCTACAAACAGAGTGGGAGGCAATGGCAGGCAGAGTTTCAAACATGCCCAATGTAAGATGCAGCTGGCTTGCACACAGCAAGCTGAGTAAAGAAATGAACCCAAAGCCAACTGTAATGAAAAAAATGGGCAAGATCAGTAGCTCTCCTGATCACCACAAAGTCATTATCAATGCTGGTTGAATAATGGGCTTTTCAGTTTGGTTACTGAATCAAAAAGGCGGGGAGGGAATCTTAAGCAAAATCACCAACATTTTTAATTGAGTCAATTGTGTAATGAAAATGCCATGTTGAGATGAGAAGACATAATCTTGCCTTCTGAAAATGTTGCTATGAGAATTTTTTAGCATTTCCAAAATGAAACGTTTTGCATAGAAAATGTCCAAACAGAATTGCTCAATATTTTAAAACTTTTTTTTGGCTGAAATGGTTCACTGATTTTGACTCAAATTTGACAATAGTTGTAGTTTCCACAAAGTTGCAAATTAATTTTTTTTCCAGAAGGATTGACTCAGCTCCAATGAACAAGCGATAAATAAAGAGATGTACTGTCTCTAGTGCACGTACAACTAGGCAGTACCACTTATAGCTTGAGGGGTGAATATGGCCCTATGGATTTTGTAAAATAATTAGCAAGTAGAAGCTTTTTTCAGCTACGTGCATGGAAACATACACATCACCTTGCACTGATAAAGGAAGGTAGAGGCCACTCATCCTGTCACTGGCTGGCATGCGAAATATGATTGCCATTTTAATTGTCTTTTTTTTTCTGCAAGGCATTACATTTTTGTAAAATGCCCAGCAGGTCTGGAGAACTAAATGTTCTCTTCATGTGCAGAAAAGGTACGGTGTAGGCACCAGCTATATGAACTCCTCTCAACCAGCCCCCAACCAGTCCACCCCCTGACCTGAAGGAACCAGCTTAAAGGCTCTTAGAGAGTTCATGTAAACTTTAAGTTCAAGTGAACTCCCTTTGAAGTCTTGACCTATCTTCAGGGACTGCCCACAAATGGCCATTTATGATAGGGGCTTTTTATGGTGACTCCAAAAGCTGGAGTGGGATCACTACTCACATTGTCCATTCAAGAGCTATCACCTGGGCATGTCCCTTGTCCCTGTGGAGAACTCCCTCAACTCTGCTTGAACAAGCAACATAGTTTCATAGTTGGTAGGTTCAGAAGGGACCTGAGCAGATCATCAAGTCTGACCCCCTGCCATGGCAGGAAAAAGTAATGTGGTGAAACGACCCCGGCAAGGTGTACATCTAGCCTCTTCTTAAAGACCCCCAGGGTAGGAGCCGGTACCACTTCTCTTGGAAGTTGGTTCCAGACCCTAGCTGCCCTGACCGTGAAGTAGCGCCTCCTGATGTCTAGTCTGAATCTACCCTCTGCCAGCTTGTTACCATTATTTCTAGGCACTCCTGGCAGTGCTCGGGGGAACAGGGACTTTCCCAATGCCTGCTGGTCCCCTCTGACTAGTTTGCAACAGGCCACTAGATCCCCCTCAGCCTTCTCTTGTGGAGGCTGAACAGGATCAGGTCCCGTAGCCTCTCCTCGTAGGGCCTGCCCCGCTGCTCCCGATCATGCGAGTGGCCCTCCTCTGGACCCTCTCCATGCTGTCAACATCCCTCTTGAAGTGCGGCGCCCAGAACTGGACGCAGTACTCCAGCTGCGGCCTGACCAGTGCTGCATAGAGGGGGAGGATCACCTCCTTGGACCTGCTTGAGATGCATCTGTGGATGCATGACAAGGTGCGGTTGGCCTTCCTGACTGCATCCCCACACTGCCGGCTCATGTTAATCTTGGCATCAGGGATGACTCCAAGATCCTTTTCTCCCTCTGCACTGACGAGAAGGGAGTTCCCCAGCCTGTAGGTATGCTGCTGGTTCTTCCTTCCCAGGTGCAGCACCTTGCACTTGTCAGTGTTAAAACCCATCCTGTTCTCATCTGCCCACCCTTGTAACCTGTCTACATCTGATTGCAGCCTATTCCTCCCGTCTAGTGTGCTCACTTCTCCCCACATCTTAGTGTCGTCTGCGAATTTGAACAGGGTGCTTTTTACCCTCTCGTCCAAGTCACTGATGAAGATGTTGAACAGTGCAGGCCTGAGGACTGAGCCCTGGGGGACCCCACTGCCCACATCTCTCCAGGTCGAAAATGACCTGTCACCACCGCTCTCTGGGTGCGGCCCTCCAGCCAGTTGGCAACCCAACTGACTGTGTGGGAGTTGACACCACAGTCCCCCAGTTTCTTAATGAGAACAGGGTGAGAGACAATGTCGAAGGCCTTCCAAAAGTCCAGAAAGGCTATGTCCACTGCTACCCCTGCATCTAAGGATTTGGTGACCTGGTCGTAGAAGGCCACCGGGTTGGTCTGACAGGACCTGCCTCCAGTGAACCCGTGTTGGTTGCCCCTAAGCATAACCTCCCCTGCTGGCCCCTCATGGATATGCGCCAGGATAATTCTCTCAAAAACATATATGATTATAGGTCTGAGTCTCTTCTCACATCTGCCATTTTAACTGAACTGGCCTTGGTGGAGTTACTCCCAATACATACTGGTGTTAGTGAGAGCAAGAAGAAAAAAAGCCTTAAAGATTCAGTATCTAATTACCACACTGTGGGCCAAAAGTTGCGGGTGATTGCAGCTAGAGAGTCACTGCCCATGAATTAGCTTTAGGATGTTTTTTAGGATGGGTTATGTGTTAGGGTGTGTTATATAACAGCATATCCTTAGCTCTTGCATATGCCTTTTATTTGTGTTTCTATATCAGGCGGCAGCTCAGGCAGTGCCATGTCCGTTGCTGTGAAGGCCGCTAAGGATCTGAAGGAGGGTCAGCGCTGTGTTGTCATCTTGCCCGACTCTGTCAGAAACTACATGTAAGACACTATTTCCTGCTCTGCTCCTCACCTGCTGGTATCACAGAGGCAACAGTCTGGCAATGCCATATCAATGGAGGTTACGTTTGTAGATCCAGTGAATAGTATGCCCCATATACAATTGGTGAGTAATTTGTGATGGCACAGGAGGAAACTATGTCAGAGTTGGCAAGCAGAGGAGAGAACATGAAGGGCTTTTATCACCAGCCTGTTTCACTGGGTTTTCACCAGCATAATGATTTTGAAATCAGGTACAGTGGTGACACAGAGCAGTGAGTAAGAGTCAGCTCACCAACTCACAGGCTTCTTCATAATCTCCACAGGAAAGGGAGTGTAAGAGGGCAGTGTTAAGTTACAGTAGGAAGAACAAGGGGTTGGAGACTCTTCATTTCACCTGTCATCTAACTTACTACATGGTCCAGGAAAAATCC
This sequence comes from Crocodylus siamensis, assembly GCF_052110815.1. Lineage (NCBI taxonomy): Eukaryota > Metazoa > Chordata > Crocodylia > Crocodylidae > Crocodylus > Crocodylus siamensis. The sequence goes on along the minus strand of NC_143395.1, from coordinate 259,312,483 downwards.
AGGCTACAGTTTTCAGATTTATTGGCCTAAGAGTAAGTCCATAAACAATGAGCATGTTCTTAGGAGTTACCAAGCACCTGCAGCTTAAATCAACCTCTAAATGCACAGAGCACTTTAAACAAAACAAAGTACAGTTTTTCTTGGGTGGGTAACAGACCTCTCTCCTTCACTGTTAATTTCTAGGTCCAAGTTTTTGAATGATAAGTGGATGACAAAGAATGGATTTCTAACGGACGTTCAGGAGCACAAGCCTTGGTAAGGCGATCCCATCCTGCACTCACTCAGAGGGAAATATTCTCTCAGCATTGGCAAGTGGCTGAAAGAATATGATGAATAGATAATGGGATGCAGTCCTTTTTAAAAGAGACTTATTCAACCTACTATGGCAAGGTTGAAGGGTTACCCCTTGTCCTCTCTATAAAATAGTAATCTCTCTGTTTGTTGATATGGCCTAGAAAGGAGCAGTTGCTGTTCGGAAGATAATATAAGCTCCTGCTGTTTCAAAAGATTCATCCAGTTCTCACTTTGGAGGTTGCCTGTTACCAGTTTCTAGCAGGTGGATGCTGTTATACCATTAGACTGAAGGGCATCCTACTGTTGAATAACTTCTGGCTTGGAGATGTTCTTCTGCTTACAGAGAACAGGAGTATCCAGTCCTCCCAAAGCCATGCCAAGTACTCTGCACACCTGCTTCCCTCTGATGGATTTACAATCTGAGCCTAGAGAACAAGGAGAAGGAGAAGTCAGTTGGTCTCTATTCACATGCTCTAAGTTAAATACTTTCTGCAGTGCTTTGCTGCATCAGGGTCACAGTGCTCAGTGCCTGGCTGGCTTCATCCTTTAGACAGGGCTCGTGCTTGCCCTGTTACACCTCAGAGTCGACATGGGAAAATGTAAATCTGCCTCTCCCTTTGCATGTGTCCAAGAGTGTTCTGTTTAAACAGGACAGGCTGCAGCTCAGAGGCAGCCACACAAATTACTCCTACTTGTAGGTAGTAATGGGTTGCTGTTATTGTTCAATAGGTGGTGGAATATCAAGGTGCAGAAGCTGAATCTCTTAGCCCCTCTGATTCTCCTCCCAGAAGTCAACTGTCAGAAGGCAATTGAAATCATGCGAGAGAAGGGATATGACCAGGCACCTGTGGTTGCTGAATCAGGGTATCTATTGTATTGGTTGTGTGGATACTGACTTGAAATGAAAACAGCATTCGTGACACTAATGAGGAAACACTGTGGTTCTACAATGAAACAGATACATGGAGCACAATCTGCACTGCCTAGATTTAAAGATACTATCACCCATATAGAAAAGTTAAAAACAGGCATATGTTAAAAACAGTACCTGTTCCTGACAGGTACTGAATCCCACTGAGTGGCTTGGGAAGGGCACATGTTCAATACTTTTTAGGATAAACCAGTAGGGTGCATCCCCACGAGCATGCATGTGCGTTTCCCCAGGGACAAATAGCAGTGTCACATAGTTGTGGCACTATTACTATTACTATTACGGAATGCCCCTGCATGTCCGTGGGGCTCCTGGGACTGCAGCGGCAGTAATCTAGGTGCACAGAGTCTTGTTGGCAGCCAGAGCATGGTCCCTGCTGGCCAGGCTCTGTTTTCAGGCAATGCACGCTGCAGCCATGTGCACCACCTCATTTTTTTTTTTTGTCATTTTTTCCCCCAACATACTAGGATTTCCAGGTATCAAATTTTGGCTCCATGCTGCAAATGGAGAACCTTTTCACATGTCCAGTGTGCATTTTGTAGCCCCTCAAAAGTCTTTGAGGTGCTGGAAAGCGCACATTCCCACTCATCTGGACATGCCTCTAGTGTCTTTTTAAAGCCTGTATTTTTGCTATAGCCAGTAATAACACAGTTTTTGAGGAAAAATTGTCTGCCTATGGAAACAAATGATGGTTGGGTCAGATCTCTGATCGATGGAGTGTTCAGTGAAAGGAAGGAACACATGTGAAACACTGGGAAATGGTAGGAAGCTCACACTTTCCTCAGACCAGCTGAATTCTGGGTTGCAAATTTTAGTCTTCAACTGCTGTTAAAAGCACTTTTTTGATGAATAGCATCCTTATAATGATTGCACCTGCCACGCTTTAGTTGCCCAGTCACCATAACAGATGGAAATACAATTGAATGCTCCACTGGCTAAACCATTTGAGCTTTTCCTGTATCATAGCTAGGCCTGATCTGGCTCCAGGCTCTGGCTTTGAAATGGGAAATTTCTAGTCTGAAGTCATATCCCAGCTTTCTCTCTATTAGCATCTAAATGTTACATAGTTGTTATTTCCATGCTATGGATGGCAGCAGGGCTGTTTCTACACCAGCTGGTGCACAAATCAGAAATGTGTCCTGCTACAATGGAAACTGATTATATCATAAAGGAAATGGCTAAAATCACAACCAAGGAAGAGGCATGTGGAAGGAAAAGGAGGCTCAACAGCAGAATAATCTTTAAGATCTGTTTATGCTGTTAGACACCAATAGAATCTACCTTGGACAAAGCACAAGATGTTCAGGTGAATAATGAGCATTTGAAGACAATGGGCATGTTGTATTGAATTCAGAGGCAGCAGGATTGACCTCAGTGTAATCACTTCACCACCTCAACCCTGACCGTTTTGAAAACCTCTCTGTTCTTTTGCAGTCTCATTTTGGGAATGGTGACTCTTAGTAACATCCTCTCCTCTGTACTGGCTGGGAGTGCTCAGTTCTCAGACTCAGTCATCAAGGTCATCTATGACCAATTTGCAAAGGTACTGCTGTTATTGTCTGTTTCAGTGTTTCAAGCAGGGTGAGGGAGGCACAACACAATGCCAAAGAGAGGGAGGGGAGAAAAAGAGGTAGATGAGCTGAGCGAGAGCAGGGAAAAGAGAAACGGAAGGGAAGGTGAGTAAGAAGAAGGGAAAGTGTAAATGAGATTGGGACAGGGAACTGATGTGGGGAGAAAATGCAAATAGGATCGTGTAAAAGTGCTGCAGAGCCAGTGCGGTGCAGTCAGTCAAGATTTTATTCAAGGAAGACAGAAGGATTGTTTCCTGTTAGAGGCTCTTGTATATTCTATGTATGTGGTCTATGTTCGATCCTTGCACACTTGTCAATTTGGGGGCTCTGCTCACAGTGTAGAAATGGTACCTCTGAGAGAGCACGTGCCTCTGAAGTATTCGATTGCCTGACTTGTCTAAGGAAGGGTTAGATTACACCTGGCCCTGTGTAGCTGTAAAAAGGAGGGAGGCCTAGGTAAGGTTGATGTCAGTGGTCCACATCCCCAGCAAGTGTTGATTGACCTAGTCTAGCCCTTTGTGCATGTGGCATGCAAAGAAGAAAGGGATGCCACATGCCAGCAAAGCAATGTGTGTGCGCCTGCTTGCATGCATGTGTGTCCCCCACACCCTCCAAGTGCTCCACCTGCAGGAGCCACATGTGATTCTGGTATTGCCTCACTTCATGTCAGTACTGCCCTGAGCACTTTAAAAGCGGCTCTCATCCTATGGTCTGCAGACCATGTCTAAGAGGTTCACGAAAAATTGCTACAATCAATCAAAAGTATGTGAATACCCATACGTACAATTCCAAGGGGTCCGCACCTGCATTTGAAATTTTTTACGGGTCCACAAATGAAAAAAAAATTGAAAACCACTGCTTTAAAGCAAGAACTGGGTCCCCAGTGGTATCCCCTAAATGAAGTGCTTCAATGCCTCTTTTCTTTTTGTTTCTTGTCTTCAGATTAGCTTAGATGACAGCCTGGGGAAGCTCTCCTGCATCCTTGAGAATGACCATTTTGCTATTGTTGTACACGAGCAAATCCAATGTAGGTATCTTTTAATGGATGAAAGGTAGGGGTTCCTAAAAAGCCAGGCTGTGGTCTCTGAACCCAGCCAGAGGGCTCTGACTCCTGCAGAGGCATTTTCAGGGGACAGGGGTAGGGTGGAATCCACTCCTTCAGGCCAGGACAGCAACAGCAGGGCAACGTTACAGCAGCACAGGCAACCCCCATACTCCTCTTGCTTGAAGGATTTTGCCAAGTGACTCTGAATAGTCCTGGGACCATAGGCTGTCCAGCCATTTCTCAGACCCTAGGTACAGTGGCACAAGGAGAAGCAGGAGGAGCCCTAGCATAGCTATTTGCTAACCACATAGTTATAATGTAAAGCTTTTCAAGGGAGGACTAGGCCTTTCCTTGAGGGAGCTGCTTTGTTTAAAATTTCACTGGCACAACAAAGCAGTTAAGATACCTGCACTCTGGGTAATACAAGAACCTCAAGTCATGCTGATTCTGGCCCTATGGGAGGACATGCGGCATCCAAACTTGTATGTGTTAGCTAGTGAAATACTGTGCCATGTTGACAGGTTTATCAGCAAGTAGCCTGTAGCTTGAGAGTCAGGCCAGCAGGCTGAGGCCAACCTTTAAATCCAAATGCATCTTCCAACCCTAACACATTGAACACTGGGTCTGGGAAGGCCCTGTTGAGCGCCCCTTGTCTTTGGTGCCCTTTCCCTCCCACCATTCACCCTCACTTTAGAGATGGTTAAAAATAACCTTATATGTTGCAAAAATATTTCATTCAAAACTTTCTAGGGAAATATTTGATTTCCCCGCAAAAAAATCCAAGCAAGCTAAACTTTTTAATTCTTTGTTTTTGTCAAAAATATCTTCAAAAATTGTTTTCGTTTTGACAAAAATGGAATTTTTAACCAACAGTAATTTAAAAAAAATCCCAACAAGGTGTACTTAGCTCATCTCACTCTGCTTTTTGGAATATCTTTATCCCACATGCGCGCGCGCACACACACACACACACGCACAGTATCATAGCTAGCCCTTATATTTATAACTTTCCTCACCTGACTTTCTCAACCAAAATGCCTTTACTCTTTTATTTAAACACTCTCAAATGATCGGTGTGATCTTAAGAGGGCTTTAAAAATGATTTCTTACACTTTGTACTGTTTGATCTTAACACTGTACAGCCTTATGAGAGATGCAGTGAGGCAGAAGGATAGTTCATAAATGCAGGTATTATTTCTTTAAAAAAATATTGTTATCTTCAGCTGAAACAATTTGGGGTAGAGGAAGCAGAAGCAGAAGTAATTTGAACATGTATCTCATAAGCCCAAGTGGCAAAACACACTCATTACAGCAGTAAATAATTCAATATTTGCAGCTGAATACATCCATGGGGTGCTTCCACTCACTGTAGTTGAGTTGCACCTTCATCCCCTATACTGAAGTTATAGCAGGGATGAATTAGGCCCATCTGAGGTCTTCTCTTCATAAATCACACCAGTTTTCAAATTGCTTTTTCATATGTCCCGGTAACCAAGCTTCCTATGTTGTTGCAGTCAATGGAGATGGCGGATCCTTCATGAAGCAGATGGTATTTGGCATTGTCACAGCCATGGACCTCCTCACTTTTGTTACCAGAAAGGACAAGAACCATAAATGCTATGTTGCTTTACCCACATCAGTATCTCCAAGATCTGTCTCCAAGATGCAAATCCATACCTAACAATTGAAGAGTTTTCCAATCTAGTCGGTAGCTTTTCAGAACAATTGGGTGGGTTATAAGGTGGTAATCATTGGCCTCTAGGCTTAAGTGTCATCCCCAATAACATCAAAGGGAATCTCTGCGACCTGTTAAAGAACTCTGTTTAATTCAAATAAGCAGTTACACTGACATTAAAACACAAGAGTGCAGGGTGAGGAGAAAGGAGGGTTAATACATACAAGTTGTCTTGCCCAGATATTATCAACATTGGTTAATTTCACATTTCAAGTTTTACCATTCTTATGAATCACATGGTTTTTGGCCAGAGCTGAAGCCAGTCTTGGTGATGGGAGAAAGTCCAGCCTTCTTGAGAACTGCAGCTCTACCTGGGGAAGAAATCCCCCCTGATTGGCTGCTTGGTCCACTTGGCCCCCTCCTGGGGAAAAGTAGGCTATCAGGGCTGCTGCACCAAGCAGGCAGAACTCTTCTCCTGCTACCCCTCACCACCTTTCAGGAGCTGACACTGTTTTCACAGGATGGAGTTGAGGAGCCCCACATCTTGGGATCTTCTCTTGCTTGTCCTGAAGCAATACAGGTGTGCAGGGAGAGAAGGGTCTGAACTGGCATTTTCCAAGGGGGGCCTTGAATCTACAAAGGTTGAGAACCACTGGATTAATTTAATGACATAACTCTGTCACTAACTGGGGGATAATTAAGCTGTATTTGCACTATCAGTTTCTGATGGATATATCTCAAAGCACTCCTTGGTTTCACAAAATGCAGAGATGAGGGAGCCAGTTAGAAGTCTCTGTGCCATTCACCTTCTGCCATTTTAGAACTGAATTTCACCCCAGGTTTCTTTTGTTTTGATGTACTGAAGTATTTGAATAAGTTTGTTTGCTTGTGGTTTATGGCCGGACCAGTCACAGCAAAGGAAACCAGGTCAATAAAATGCCCTCTGAATATTTTCCCCAGGGGCAGAAACTGGAAATGCTAGAAATTTCAGGAAAACAGGTTCTGCAGAAAGTTTTGGCCCAAATGTGCTGACTAAGGAATTTGGCAAATTCAGAAAAGCATCCCTGTTAAATCCAAACTTTCAAAGGTTAAACTGTCACTAAGAAAAGTTGGGGGGTGGGTGGGGAGTGTATCGCTAATGCAGCTGAGGCTCTGTGCCAACCTAGGGAAGGTATCTGGAACAGTTATGTTGGTTATGTGGATGGAGTTGAAGACTCAAGGCCACACTACTGCCCCCTGAAGTGAAAGGGATTTGCCACTGATTTCAAAGTGGATAACACTGGGCCTTCTCTGATGGCTTAATTTGCTCAGGGTCTTTTTCATGTTCATTCCCTGGCTGTTCCATGAATGGAGAGAAAGAAGTCCCAAATGTATCACTGTCACAAGAACCATTCCGCAGCAATGAGGGCTCCTGGCTGGCAGCACTGCTAAGTGAGAGAGAGCTGATATTTTCTATCTAGTGCTTGTCCAGAGCAGCCCCCAGGTCCTGCTGGCAGGGAATTCTGGCAGCTTTATCCTACAAGAAATTGTCACTTTTTTTCTATAGAGAATGTAAATCATTGTGTTATACATGATTGTGTCTGACACTGTGCATTGGAATAACAGGCAATAAAATATTTAAAGTGGTAATAGAGTTAATTATTTATTCTAGAGGCTTGTCCCTGCTAAGTGAGATTTGAAACCAAGGGCCGAGTCTCTTGGGGTCATTAAAGAAGCCACCGCACATTGTGCAGGTGTAGAAAGGGGATTATTAACACTTGTAATCTGGACGTGTGCCAACCTGCTTCCTGGAGTTCCTATGCCCTGAGTGTCACTGCAGTGTAAGCTGTCTCTTTGTTTTTGTCTGAATGTAGCACTCTACATCAAGGAGGAATATACTTCCTCGTTAATCAGCAAGGGGGTAGAGGGGGGGCACTCTGAGGTGCTCTGGGTTAGAGTAAAAGGCAGTCCAGGGGAGAGAGACTTAACGGTGGGAGTCTACTATAGACCTCCCAACCAGGGAGAAGAGCTCGACCAGGAATTCTTAGGTCAGCTCACAGAGGCAGTGAGGGCTAAGGATGTGGTCATCATGGGGGACCTGAACTTCCCAGACATCTGCTGGGAGGAGCAGTCAGCCAAGTCTGATCGCTCACGTCGGTTCTTAGCCAGAGTGCAGGACCTCCATCTAACCCAGGAGGTGCACAGTCCCACCAGGGGAGATGCCTTGTTGGACCTGGTGCTGGCCACGGGTGATGACCTGGTGAGGGGGCTGCGGGTGATGGGCCACCTGGGAGACAGTGATCATCGCTTGCTGGAATTCACCATCCAGCGTAAGGTGGCAAAGGGCTGCAGCAAGGCAACAGCCCTAGACTTTAGGAGGGCTGACTTCAACAAGCTAAGGAGGATCGTTGGGGAAGCGCTGAGGACCCAGAGGGGAAGGGAATCAGATGTCGAAGGGGAGTGGTTGCTCCTTAAGGAGACGATCCTCCATGCCCAAAGGGAGGTAATCCCAACAAGGGTCAAAGGGAGCAGGAGGGCACATAAACCCCCATGGCTCACTAAGAGCATCCGGGAATGTCTCCTTGCTAAAAGAGAGGCATACACCCAATGGAGAGATGGGGTCATCACCAAGAAGGACTATGTTACAGTCGCCCGAGGATGTAGGGGGGCAGTCAGGAGGGCCAAGGCAGAGATGGAGATAGGACTAGCTTCCCGGATTAAGGACAATAAGAAGTCCTTCTTCAAATACATAGGGGGTAAAAAGAGGGTCCCGGGTAATGTGGGGCCCCTGCAGGACACGATGGGCAACTTAGTCATCACGCCAGATGACAAAGCTAACATATTTAATGATTTCTTTGCCTCTGTCTTCCTAAGTAGGGACCAGTTCAGCCACCTCCCTGCTGGGCCCCCCTCGGGCCCCGGGAGAGACACGCCTGGGCCAGGGGTTAGCGAGGAGTTAGTTAGGGTACTTCTGGAGAGGCTGGATGTGTTCAAGTCCGCTGGTCCGGACGATCTTCACCCTAGGGTTCTACAGGAACTGGCCGAGGTCATTGCGGGACCCCTGGTGCGGCTCTATGAGCACTCGTGGTGCTCTGGTGAGGTGCCGGAGGACTGGAAGAGGGCCAATGTGGTCCCTATCTTAAAAAAGGGAAAAAAAGAGGACCCGGGAAATTACAGGCCAGTTAGTCTTACCTCAATCCCGGGTAAGCTCTTTGAAAAAATTATCCTGGCACACATCCAGGAGGGCCTTGCGGGGGAATGCATGCTCAGGGGCAACCAACATGGGTTCATCAGTGGCAGGTCTTGTCAGACCAACCTGGTGGCCTTTTACGATCAGGTCACCAAATCATTAGACGCAGGGGTTGCTGTGGATGTAGTCTTTCTGGACTTCCGGAAGGCTTTCGACACTGTCTCTCACCCTGTCCTCATCAAAAAGCTGGGAGACTGTGGTGTCGATGACCACACGGTCAAATGGGTCGCCAACTGGTTGGAGGGCCGCACCCAGAGGGCGGTAGTGGATGGGTTCTTCTCGACCTGGAAGAACGTGGGCAGTGGGGTTCCACAGAGCTCGGTCCTCGGGCCCGCACTGTTCAACATCTTCATCAGTGACTTGGATGAGGGGGTAGAAAGCACCCTGTTCAAGTTTGCTGATGACACTAAGATGTGGGGGGATGTGGGCGCACTAGAAGGGTGCAATAGGCTACAAGCTGACCTTGACAGGTTGCAACGGTGGGCGGATGAGAATAGGATGGGGTTTAACACTGATAAGTGCAAGGTGTTGCACATGGGGAGGAAGAACCGGCACCACACTTACAGGTTGGGGAACTCCCCTCTTGCCAGCACGGAGACGGAAAAGGATCTTGGAGTCGTCATTGACTCCACGATGAACATGGGCCGGCAGTGTGGGGAGGCAGTCAAGAAGGCCAACCGTACTCTGTCATGCATCCACAGATGCATCTCGAGCAGGTCCAGGGAGGTGATCCTCCCCCTCTATGCGGCACTGGTCAGGCCGCAGCTGGAGTACTGCATCCAGTTCTGGGCGCCACACTTCAAGAGGGACGTGGACAATATGGAAAGAGTCCAGAGGAGGGCCACTCACATGATCAGGGGTCAGCAGGGCAGGCCTTATGAGGAGAGGCTACGGGACCTGAACCTGTTTAGCCTCCACAAGAGAAGGTTAAGGGGGGACCTTGTGGCCTGCTACAAACTGGTCAGGGGGGATCAGCGGGTATTGGGGGAGTCCCTGTTCCCCCGTGCGCTGCCAGGAGTGACCAGGAATAACGGTCACAAGCTGGCGGAGGGTAAGTTTAGATTAGATATTAGGAGGCGCTACTTCACAGTCAGGGCGGCTAGGGCCTGGAACTGGCTTCCAGGGGAAGTGGTGCAGGCTCCTAGCCTGGGGATTTTTAAAAGGAAGTTAGATAAGCACCTTGCCGGGGTCATCTGACCCCGGTGCTCTTTCCTGCCAAGGCAGGGGGTCGGACTAGATGATCTACCTAGGTCCCTTCCGACTCTAGCTACTATGATACTATGATAAAATGTTCTGTCGCTGAGCACCCTTTGAGAGCTGCTGTGTTCCACTCCAGAGGCAATGGCACTTCAGCAAAGAATGGAACTATTCCTTCACATTAACCATGACTTCAGCAATGACCCAGAAGCATTGACCTTAAGCAAGGGAACCGGCACTTAAAGGTGGTTAAGCAAATGCCCAGGTCTTTGCTGGATTGGAACCAATGGCACTTGTAAAATATTTTGAGACAGGTCAGTAACATGAAAGCATAACTGAAGGCCCACTGTGGTCCTATAGTCTGGGATAAGGTTGTGGTTTTATTAATTTATGCAGAGAAAAGTTTTTCAAATTATACCAGGTTGTTAACCTGTGAAATCTGAAGATGTTACTGCCAGTAACCGTGGCCTCCCATCTCCTCATCCCTCCTATTATTTGTGTACTGTAGGACTCTGCACTAAGAACTTGATCCATTCCCTACTGAAATTTTCTCATCTAGTTCAATGTTACTGTGGAGGCCATAGGTGCAGAGAGAAATGCAGCTTCCATATCTAACTCATGGCAGTTCACAGAAAGCACCATGAGTTAGACTGATCCTCTCAGCCCAAGATATGTTAGCTGTAGGGTTGGGAGAGTGGGAGATTGAGATCTAATTTAAAGTCAATCCAGGGAGAGAGGCTTCATCTGTGTAGCATCTGTCCCCTAGCACTATCCTCCTCCCCAAACTCCCATGCTGTCTCAGGATGGGAGGGGGGAAGGCAGGGGAGGGAGGCCCGTTCTGGGGTTCCCCCACCCCCCAGTGCCAGCTGGGCAACCCCCAGAATGAGCTCCATCTGCTCCTTTCCTCATATTCTGAAAACAGTGCCTGGGCTGCATCAGCCAAGCCCTTCTCTCAGCAAGCGCACTCCACTTTGGAGCATCCTCATGTAACCTTCATGCAATGAGGGTTCAGATTTTCATGGGAATCAGGCCCTTTTAAAGCTCTCTGCAGCCATGCATTTGTGTTTGGTCATGGCTGTAGACCACTTTCAGGGGTCAGATCAGGCAAAAATTGTCACTTCTGTCTGCACTTTATGGGCACCTACAGACGTCCAGCAAGGCTGCTCTGATGTGCTGTAATCACTGCACGTCAGAGCAGACTTGATTAATTGAGTCTGCTGGAGCGTGGTAATTACCACATGTCACCAGACTCTAGAGTCACACGTATCAGTGTGTTAGAATGTATTGATGAGCTTCGGTTAAAGTGCCCTTACTGCCATTTTTCAGGGTGGGGATGCTGATAGACATGATGCTCTGGGCTCTTTAATTAGAGCAGCTCTCAGAGACACCGTACTTAAAACACCCCTCCCTCCCTCACTCCTGGAGCATAAACACCCCATGTCTTCTTGATTCTGGTTAGTGTTTTGGGGTCCTTTACCTTATAATCAGACATGATGAGTATCACAACACAGTTTCTCTGGAAGACTAGAAATCCTGTGGTAGCAACAGGTACCTTCATAAACGTGTTATTTAATATTCTTATTATAAACAATATACATATTTTCTTATATTAAGCATTAGACTACAATAGGAATAGCATTCTTGGTTTCCCTTTTTCAGTTGACCCCATACATAGTTTTAGTTTGACCAAGCTTCTAGCACTGACATTGTGACACTGTCTTGTAGACATTTATTGGAGGGGATGCAGTAATGGCTTATATAAGGCAGCTGGATGGAGATGCAGGGTTGCTGGGGAGGTGTGTGAGGAATTTGATCTGATGAAGAAACTTTGCTCTTTTCTCATCTGCAAAATTCAAATGGCTTTGCTTTGCAGTGGAATCTGTTTCCTTCTTGTGGAGAGCCAGCAGAAGCTTTGTAAAGGCGGGGCGGGGGAGCAAACCAGCAATCAGCTAATTCAGCCTTTGCCTTGGGTTCCCCTTCTCTGTTAATTTAAACCCTAAAGAAGAACACCTTGCATTCAAAAACTTGTCTCTTGCTCTATCCCAATGATGGAGCTGGTCTAATAAGAGCTGTCACCCAAAGAAATCCTTGCCTCCTGGACCATCGTACCAAAGTTACATAGCCTATTAACAAAACATCTGCTCCAACTTGTCTTCCCAGCTATTTGCCCTTCTCCTCTTAGTAGGAACTTTTCTCTACATTGCAGCAAGGTGAGCAAAGTGGTGGGGAGAGGGAGAGGCAAGAGTTCTCTCTAGTTGTGTCCATGGAGCTGCACTTTCTCCTCTCCAGAGCTCTTTTACATTCCAGTCCATCTGAAAGTGGGGCTGTGTTCTCCTTCATGGAGGAGCAGGGGGAGGGGTTTGCAGATGAATTGGAAAACTGGGATTGGGACTAGTTCTGAGTGCTTACTGGATGATTTCATGGCTATGTGGCACCCAGGAGAGCAGATCAAGGAAGTTGTTAGGGTGGGGGAGGGAAAGGATTACAAACAAGTTTGGCAGCTGGAAGAGGATTTTTTTTCCGTAATGCTGCATACGTACTCTCTTCCACTGCTGACAACCACGGGCCCCTAGGTAAATCCTCAGCCAGGCACAGGTGAGTAATCACTGCAATTGCACAGTGAACCCTCACTGCCTTGTGACTTGCACCTTTTTTTTCCCCCTTGACCAATCCAGGGTTTGAACCTTTGAGGCAGCATTTAGGTAGGAGCATACTTAAAATGTCACAGGGATGGCAGCAGCCACAGAGCAATCTGGCATGGGTATTTAAGCTTTAAAAGGGAGAAAAAGACTATGTGCATTTTTCTTTTCATTTTTCTTTTCTTTTTCTTTTGTGGTGCCCCATCTCCTCCCCCATCAGGGAGGCTAAATGTTAATTGGGACCCTGGTAAGATCATGACTAAGAAAGTAAATGAGATGTTTGTTTTCAAATGGCCATGTGGGCCCCGTTCCATCAATGCTCATCTCTGTGGCACTGTGTCCTCACGAGGCCAAATGGAGAATGTGTGTAAGGGTCTATAGCATCAGGGTCTAGGGCAACCCTTTCAGCAGGCCCAGTCTTGTACTTACTTCTCCATGGAAAGCACCTGTTTTAAGGGATGGCTGACACAAATGAGGTTACTCACCTTTATGATAACACAGCGCACTGCAGGATCACACACAGAGAGGTGTATGTTAACTGCCTTGTGAAATGCAGAAGTGGGGGGTTTCAGGTTGGGGACTAGACTCGATGATCTTCGGAGGTCCCTTCCAGCTCTAATGTCTATGAAATCTATGAAAGAGGTCTCCAAGGAGGGGCATACACCACCACTTGATTGCATCCAGAAACTGAGAAGGGAGCTGTGATGGGAAGCTGTGGCTGGAAGAGTTTTGACAGCCTCCACTCTAATTTCATTGAACACTGTGGGTTCTGTTTGGAAAGATAAATTCTTTGCAATGCAGTACTACAGAGCCATCATAAGGGAACTGCAACAGGGAGCTGGATATGTTTGTTGTTTGCTACCGTGGAAATACATTTTAGGTGGAAAGTGAGTGGTAGGTCAGACCCAGGTGCTGATGATGGAGACACTGCATTTCAGAGCTGGAAAGTGAATACTGGCAGTGACTGAAGACCTATCTGCAAAGATTTGTCCCTTCCCATCCCTTTCCCCCCCAGGCAAAACTGCAAGTGAATCAACATAAACTAAAACGGGTGAGCCCTGCATAATGTGGCTTGCTTTGCTGTACCTTAATCCTGAGCATCCAAAAAGGGTGAACCTGCTTTCATCTATACATGTTGACTTCCCACTGTGGGTTGAGTTGCCTGAGCTTTCCACGCAGGCCAGCCCTAAGAACAAATCTGATCAATCCCTTGCATAATTTCCAAGGAAAAGCTGAGCCCAGCTGGTGCGCGTATTATCAGGATCCAGAGCTAGTGGCATTTCACAAGGGCTGTGCATTTGTTATACAGGACAACCTGGTGGATGGAAAGCACCATTTAAATTATAGCCCCTGTGCTTAGCAGGCTGCTAGTCTTCCTGCCTTAAATAACTTCAGCCAAAGATTAAAAAGAGGGAGAAAGTTGCACCAGGATCTAGAATATACTGCCCAAACTGCAGATCATCAAGGGAGATACAGGACTGAGCCAAAGCCATTAGTATGATAACAATCTTGCTGGCTCCACCCATTTTAGCATTACAAAGGTACCCCCACCCCTTAGTTTGTCATCATGAGTCAGAGAGCCATTGCATATAAAAGCTGGCCTTGCAGCTGGAAGGGTGTGGGCACTCTGGGCAAACAGCTAAAAAGGCATCACTGCTTCTGGGCCAGGCTATCTGTCACATTTGGGCATCCAACAAGACTATTCAGGTAATTCAACCTTGTTTATAATCTGATTGAATGATGTCTTTAACTCAAGGGACCAACCTGAGCAGGAAATTCATCCCTGTGTAATATTCCATTGTTTGTAAAATAGGCTTTGTCTAATAAACCTGTTGCTTGTTGAGTAGTATGTTTGGCTGTAGAGGTTGCACAAGACATTACAGGTTACTGTGTAGATGTACAGCTTTTGACTTGGTACTCAACAACTTGCAGGTTAAAAATGTGACATAATGCAACATCAAAAAGCATGCAGTAAGTGGATGAAGACCTGGTCAACTGAGAGAGATCAAAGAGGGATTGTATGTGAGGAATCATGAGTGAATGGCAGTATTTCTATTAGGTTTTCCTGGGCAGTCAGTTCTAGGCTAGTCAGCATATTAATCAGTGATTTAGAAGTAGAGGTGAAGTCACTACTGATGACACTTTGTGAATGACACAAAAGACTGGCTAAATAACAGTGATGGCCTAGCAGAGGGATTATCAATCCAAGCCTTCAGAAGTCATAAGCCTGGCTGAAAAATCATGAGGCCCCTAAAAAAATACTTTCAGGGTTTTCCTCATTTGCTATTTCATTTTTAGCCATTAAGGATGCACTTGCTTGTGTTTTCAAGCTTCCCCCCTGCAACTGTGAAACCTAGAAACTTTCATTTTGTAAAATGTAAGATGAAATTCTCAGGTATTCACATGACTTTAGGGGCAGGAGTTTTAAGGAATCCACCAAATAACATGAAACCTAGGATAAAAATGTGAGAGTTGACAATGCTGGGACAACCATATAGAGCAGTAGTTTTCAACCTTTTTTCATTTGCAGACACCTTTAGAAATTTCAAATGGAGGTGCGGACCCCTTTGAATTGTAAGTGTGGGTATTCACATACTTTTGAGTGATCATAATCATCTCTTGCGAACCAAAGGTTGAAAACCATTGCTATAGAGTGATTGGGGTTATTTGGTAAGTGAAACCCTTTCAAACCAAATGTATTTGAATATAGCCAAATGCCAAGTCATATGTGTAGGAACAAACCACTCTTTACCGGATCTTGGGATGTCCTGACTCTAGGTAGATTCTAGCGGTAGTGATGTACTTGACACAAGTTCCCAGCATGATATTGTGCCAAAAGCATAGCATGATTCATAGCTGCACAGGTAGGGGAGTAGTGAGTAGGAGCAGATGGTTTTACCTCTGTCTATAGCATTAATGAAGCCAATACTAAAGACTGGATCCAAATCTGGTGCTCCAATTTTAGAAAGGCTGATGAAATATTATAGAGGTTGCTGAAAAGAGCCATAAAAATAATTCATGGGATGAAAAATATTCTCTATTGTGACAGATTTGGAGAGCTCGATCTGCTTCTCGTAAGAGCAGAAGGTGACTGAGTACAGTTTACTGGTATCTGCATAAAGGGAAAATATTGGGGAGTGAAGGACCCTGTAATGCAGCAAAGAAAGGCAAACACCAAAGGTTGTACAGTAAAATCAGACAGACTCAAATGAAAAATGAAGCACGTATTTGTATAAGTGAGGGTAATTAACCACTGAAAAAGACTACCAAGGGAGTTGGATTCTCCATCTCTTGGTGTCCTCAAGGCTGGTTGAGTCCCTCAAGTACAAGCTATTGGGGTACCTTAATGAAATGCTATGGTCTGTGTTATGGAGGAGGTCAAAAAGGCCCACAGGAATCATCTAGTCAGGCTCTAAGATCTATGAGTGCAATAAGATTATGCTTTGTTGAAGCAGGCAGTGCTACATGAGTTAAAAGCACCAGAAAAACTTTTATGACTGAATGAACAAGGGGATGTTCTGTTCTCTACAGGTTGTGCCTAGACTGTGCCCATCAGCAGAATATCCCAGCACCTTATGGTTGTACACTAAGCAACATTTCCAAGCACTGTGCAGACACTGATCCCTAGATCACTCCTGTGAAGCAGGTAGGTAAGTAAATGCCCTGGTTTGATAGATGAGGAAGCTGAAGCTTAGGGAATCACTGATTTACTCATGACCACTAAGTGAATTCGTGGTACACCCAGATGTAGCTCTTCAGAGAGGGAGTGGGGGGGCAGGTGGTTAGCTTCCCCAAAAGACTTAGGTGTGTCCTTGTCTCCCTTGCTTTAACCTGTGGTATGTTATAGGGAATTCTTAGTGTTTGAGCTAGTGTTGCTTGCAGCTGGAGTGAGGGTTTGAAGTGGATTCCTTTGCTTAATGCTTGTTTGCAATTGTAAGTATACATGTAGGTTTCCTATATGATGCATGGGAAAAGTAAGGTACCTAAGAATTGGATCCACAAATGTCAGCACACCAAGTGGCCTGCTGCATAAGCCAGCTAACAGAAAATGCTGAGACAGATGTGTCTTGAGTTATCTTAGGGGTTTCAGCATCCTACTTCAGCATCCTACTTTAGATTTCTTATTTCTGAGATCCAGTCCCCTGGACTGAGGTATGCCTTGCTATGCCTTCCTGGATTTGAGGGTCTAGAAGGCCTCCCATCTTTTGTTCCTCTCATCCTATTAGTAAGTCCCCACTAATTGTCCCTATTGGTGTGAAAAACCATGACTATGCTGCAGACTGCAAGGTCAAACAGAGATACCAGCTAACTTTAAATAAGTTACCTTGGGTACTAGGCATAGCCCAACCATGCTAGCAGGGGGCTGTGCTTGGGCCAATTTACCCTATTCCTCATCTAACTACATTAACTAAGTGCTGTGTGAGCATGGCTACTTAGCTACAAGTATCCCGGTTTTCTCATTTAAAGTTAACTTGGCATTTTCTATACTGCATAGCAGGCAGGCATTGACATACTCCATGTCTAACATTTAGATCCTCTGAATCATCATTCAGCTGCCACAGACCCCTAGATCCTGTAGGCATTTTCCTTGGCTGTGTTCCCTGGGTGCTGATAGGTCTGCTCCTGGGCATCCCCAATTCTGCCTAAATCCTGACAGTACTTAGCAACTAGGGCCCAGGCCCACAAAAGGACTTAGATAGAATTTAGGCACCCAGATCCAAGACCAGGGTCCTCAAAGCCCTTGCCTAACTTGTTAGGTGCCTCGGTTATTCCCAAAACTGTTGCGATCTAGGCAGGGATGAGCATCTTGGCACCAGTGTTCTCCCTAAGCTGCATGGTGTGTGCAGCTGCACAGGCGCACTCATGCCACGCTGCCAGGCGTGGCTGCATGTGCCACGCAGCTTAGGGGGAACGCTGCTTGGCACCTATCTCACACATAAGGATGATTGGCTTTACCTCTACTCTGAGCGCTTCTGCCACACACTGACAGTCATGAATTTAGTACTTGCACAAGAAACATATTGTCATGCTGCTGGCATACACTATTTACATAGTAGCCCAAAGTGCTAGCCCAGGAAGTGAGAGACCTGGGCTCTCTTTAGTCCAAGGGCATCCAACACCAAATATGCCAAGCCCCAAACCATAAACAAGTCCTGGGTAGGAGCACTCTCCCACTGAAGATGGACTACTGCAGTGAGGAACGCAAGATGCCCAGAGCTACAGAGAGAGAGCCTGGCTGTAGCTTTGTGGGGAGCGCCTTCCCGTGGGAGTCCTAGATTCTGGTCCCTGTTCTAGGGCCTGCTTATGCATTTTGCATTAATTGAAAAAAAAATGCACAACCAGTCCTGGGGTTAGGGCTTTGCATTTGGGGCCTACCTGCTCCCAGGGTAGTGTCCTCACCACGGCTTATGAGAGGCATAGCAAAGCATACCTCAGTCCAGGGGACTGAATCTCAGAAATAGGAGCCCAGAGCCTGAAGTAAGACACCAAAGCCTCTAAAATAACTCAAGACGCATCTCTCTCAGCATTGCCTGTTAGCTGGTTTACTCAGCAGCCCACTCATTGCTCTGGCATTTGTGGATCCAATTCCTAGGTGCCTTCCATTCACTATGCATTGTATAGGGAGCCCAGACACTTCACTCAGGGCTGTGGATTGCACTAGGTGACAAGGCTGCCTAAAACTAAACCCTGTGGCAGTCCGTGGACTTAGCCTAGGCTACATTCAGTGCCCAGTCACTCAAGTTCTCTCTTTAGGAGGTCATGAGAAAACCCCAGAAGCCCAACACAGGTTTGACAGGGAAGAATAGACGAGCCTACATCTCAACTGCCAGAGAGATTGTAACTCTTCGGTGGAGGACTCTACATACAGGGCCTAGCACAGGGAGGCCATAGGCTTGGCGGGTTACAAATAGCACTGACAGTAATACATTGGAGACCACCCACTCAAAGGTGACTGTTTCATGGTATACTGGCCAAATAGTTGCAGGACCACAGTCTCACAGCTAGATTTACTACAGTGCGAGTACATTCCTGAGTGGGTGGTCCTGATTCAAGTGTTTGAGCCAGTCATGACAGCAGTAAGTATTCTCCTCCCATCTCTCACCAGAAAAATGAAGCCTACACACTTGCCATACCTGTTACTGACCTGCTTTCTTCTACATGAGGCTGCCTGTAAACCCTTAAAACCCAGCTGTGATCTTGTAAAATGCAAGACATGTCCAAAGCAACATATCGCGGTGGCGTCCAAGAACAAGTGCTGCGCAACCTGCATCCCTACGTGTTCCTGCCCTGACTACCAGGAGTTTGAATGCAACATGCAAGGCTTTAAAGATGGAAAGATTCCCCTGGGAAAGTCTTACTACATAGACTTTGCCACCACGAAGTGCACCTGTGTTTCTCCCGGGAATATTTCCTGCACCTCGCTTTGCCCTACGGTTTCTCCCACATGCAAGAAAACAGGAGGAGTGGCTGATGGCTGCCCTCAATGCATCTGTCCCATCGAGGATTACAGTTTTGTAGTTGCTGGAAATACCATCCAAAGAGATGCGGAGACTTGCAAATGTCCCCCTGAAGGTGGCGAGCTTCAGTGCACCCCCTCTAACTCTCACATTGCTAGTACATCCAGCGCCAACGCAGAGTAGGCCCCGCTCTCAGCATGAGCTAAGTGTCAGTGCCGAGGGAAGTTCTTTGTGGTTAGAGTAGAGAAGAAGTTCAGCAATGTCCTTGGGCAGCTTATGGAAAACTCACACAGAATATAAAAGAAATGGATTGCCTTGCTAGAGGTGTTTTTGGTGGGGGTCCAGTGGCAGAACAGTGAAATCATCTCATGAAGGCTCCAGGGATCATGTCCCACTCTGGATTCATGCCATAGCCTAGTGAGGGGCCAACCTTTTTGGCAGGCATGCCGTGAATTAACCCCACACCCTCCCTGAGGGCTCATCCGATCCCCTTCTCCTGCCCAGACTGCTGCTCTGTTTTCTACTCCCAGGCCTGTGCTCCCTGCCCTATCTGCTGCTGTGCTGCCTGTCCCCTCCCCAGTCAGCTGGATGCCACACACAGAGACTGCTCATGCCACCCCTACCATACCATCCCCTGTCAATCAGGGTTTAAAACGGTATCTGGTCATTCAGCCTCGCCACATTGCTCCCTTTTGTGGTGACTGAATGCCTTAGCAATGCTAACTTTATGGGCAGCTACTCTCAGCTGGAGCTTTGACTTATGGATGCCTCAAGCTGTCCTATACAATTTAATAAAGAATCAGATTCCTATGATAGCATTTCAAAGAGTTGCTATCCTCTATGATACCTATAAGCCAGTTCAAAGCATTTATAGGAAGGCAACCTTTTTCTGTTTCTCTCTAGGATTTCTCCATGATGGTGTCTAAGGTAGTTAGTAGGATAGAAGGTAGATGGGGGTGGGAAATGCGGATTATTTATTTATTTATGGGATGATTAATCTTTTTTGTGTGAATGTGTAAATATAGCTGGCGTAGGTAGCAATGCCTGATACATTTCATCCTGTTCTAAGATCCTGTTTGCAGGTGTCTTGTTACATTATAACCACTGGGGCTGCAATGTACCATAGCAGGTGTCTGCTTCAGGTTCAGAACATCAGCAAGTATCAGTCATGCCATTTTTCAGCATGAAGCCATGGAAAACGACCGCCTTGGAACCGTTTCAAAAGTTTTAGCATCTTTCTGTTTTAGAGCAAGGACTTGGTTCCGGCACTGGGGCTACCCTTGTAGTGGGGATATGCATTTTGCTGTCTCCTGGAAGATCTGGAGCCAAATATGCGTATGTTTTTAGTCTTTGGCAACTTTATTTGATGCAGGCTCAGGAGAAACAGAGTTGAGTTCAGCTGCCCATTGAGCTGGCATGGCTAAAGCATGGCAGTCAAAGACTCTGAAGAGTCTCTCAGTACTAAGCATGTTCACACTCGCCCATCATGACATTGGACACAAGGCTCCTTCCTGCAGCCAGGAACTCTTGTGGTGCAAGGAACCAGAACTGAGCAGGCGGCCTGTGCACTGTGGCATGAGACGAGGGCACTGAATCAAGGTTGCACAGGCTACCACCATTCTGTCATCTTCTGCCCTCTGAGCCTGCAACTAAAACCTAAATGCTCTTTTAATGCATTTCCCTATGTTATATACCATCGACAGAAGACTGCTATCATTTCCCCTTGACTTGTCCTGTGTCTGTCTGATACTCAGAATTGGAGATTTTCATTCTTTCCTGCATAGCACCTCATAGCCATAGCGTCCACTGCCGCAAACTTACTCAAAGAAATTTCTTTCCAAATAATGAGTACAACTGTCCTACCTCTACTTGTGTCACTTTCACAACAGCTGAACTCAGGAGAAAGGTCACAGTAGCATTTCATTTTCTTTTTTTAACCATATATATATGAACAATGTAACCAAGCTATGGCATATCTGGGGCTGAGATGCTGAGAAATGTTGGATTCTGTTCCCAATAAAAGCAAGTTTACAGATTATCTTTTGCAGTACTTGTACTTCCTTGCTTGCCAGCCATTATTAGCATGGGAAAACAAACCCCTTGGATAATGTAGGCCTTGATCCACTCAAATTACCAACACTCCTGGAAGAAAACTAACCAAAAGTGGGGGAGCGGGAAATATCTGTAGTCCGTGGGTCATCTCAGATGAACCACCCACCTCCACAGGCTGAATTCAGCCTGTCAGCCCCATTGCTGCAGCTTTTGGAGTCTCTGTGGCTGCCTACACTCCTGTTTCAGTGTGGAGGGAGTTAACACTGCTTGCTGCTCTGCTTCCTTTACCTATGCCCAAAATCAAGATTTTTTGTTGCCCCTAGTAATTAAAATTGGCAGCAGGGGAAAGGTTGCGGGGGGGGGGGCAAGTGGCAGTCGTATTGACACCAAACTCCCTCCCTCTGACCAAATCAAAAGATTTCCCACTTAGCAGACACTTTCTGCTAAAAGAAGGATTTATTAAGGATTTTATACAGCAAAAAATGTGTTCACTGCCGACACAATTTCAAAGCAATGCACCTGTGGGCTTTTAACAAAAGTCATTCCGATCATTTGTAAAGGCCCCCACCTCCTGAAAACTTCAAGCAATGATGTTCAGTAGGAATAAGGGTCATGCTGGGAGAGACAGCGAGAGAGCAGCCAGGCACTGCTCAAAAGACAGAACGGATTTGCCCAGGAGCACAGCAGAGCAGGCTGAAGATGGACAAATAAATGGTTTACATGGGTCTTGCAAGGTAGAAAGGTCCTCATCTGCTCTTAAGCTGCATTCATGATCCTGCAGTGATGTTTATGGGAGTTACACATAGAGGCAAAGTTCATAGTCTGGCCCTGACTAATGCTTTTTTTCCCTAATTAATGTTTTTTTTTCCCCCAAGGCATAAGAGAGGTTGGAAAGGTTGTTTCAAAATGCCCCCACCTCTGGCTGAACTTTCATCAAACCCTAGCGACTTAGTTTTGTGTCAGGAGTTGTGTTCACAAGTATCATTAGAGTCATAGAGAAGTCGGGCTGGAAGGGATCTCCAGAGGTCATCTAGTCCAGCTCCCTGCCTGAGGCAAGATCAGCCCTTCATAAACCATCCCATACAACCATCATCTTACCTCTTAGTAAAACTGCTGTCAACCCTAACACAACACAACACACAACATCCTAACCTGCCCCAGGGAAAGCACAGGGACCATGGCAGCCAACATCCTGCTTCTGTAAAAGGTTGTTAATATATGCTCAAGAGATCCCAGGAAAAGAGTTGTATCCCCTGCTGCAGAGGAAGGCAAAACCCCCACAGTCTGGACCAATCAGACCATGGGTAAAATTTTTTCCTGGCCCCAAACATGGCAACAGGGCTGACCCTGAATGGAAAGGCAAGACCTTCTAGCCAAGACCCTCCAGTTTTCTGTCCCAGCAGGAGCACTAGCGAAGCCCAGCCCCAGTCCCTAGCCAGGGCTGCAGCCAGCACCCAGTACCTTTGAGGGAGGCTTTAAAAAAAACCCCTGACCCATTAGTCTGACCTATCTTGGCTCTCAGGGAAGCGGGCTCCCTGTGACCTTTGCTGTGTGGGAATAGCTACATTCCAGTGGGACAGGGATGCCAGGGATTAGTAGAGGGCTAGTTTTAACCAGAGAAGAGAAAAAATCCAGGTATTGGGCCTAGACCAGGGTACCTCTGGTCTGCCACCACCTGCTGCCTGAATCTGGCCACTGAATCCAGCCCGAGAAGCCAGAGGGTTTTGCCCGTGCCTGTTCCCATGCCAGGGCAAGGCTGCAAGGAGCTGCTGCAGGGCTGGGCAGCTGGAAGCTGTGTCCATACCACCGCAGCTTTCCCTAGTCCCCGATTCTCTGGCTGTGGCTCAGGTGCAGTTTCTAGCCAGTGCGGGGTGGCACTGCAGCTAGGAGGAGAGGTGGGCAGGGGATACGGGGAGACGCAGTGGCAGCGACGAAACAACTCTCTCCTGTCTGGGGCCTGGTGCAGCTTCCCACCAACTGGAAGCTGTGCCCATATCACTGCGCCAGAAGTGGGGGCTGAGGAAAGTAGCAGTGGTGTGGGTACAGCTCCCAGCTGCCTGGCCGAAGAGCGGATGCAGGCAAAGACCCCTGCTGCTGAGATGCCGCTGAAATCACTTGGCTATGTCAAACTGGAGCCAAGTTGTTCTGCTCTATGGAGAAAGACCAGGGAGGAACAAAAAAGCTGATTCCCCAGCCAGTTACCACTATGTCTCCAACCTCCCCTTTTGGGGAAGGTCATCAAGAAACGTTTGGACGCTTATCTCACTGGGATCCTTTGACCCCAGCTGACTTCCTGCCCCTGGGGCGAGGGGCTGGCCTTGATAATCTCCCAAGGTCCCTTCCAGCCCTAATGTCTATGAAATCAAATGGGTGGTCACTCAATAGGTGCATCTGGATGACATTGGTTTCCTGGACACTTGTCAGTCTGGCTGTCTTTTTGGATACAGCACAGAGACTTCGCTCATGGTTTGGGCAATAATGTTTGCTTGGAGAGCGACAGGGGAAACTGTGCTCTTCTGGTCTGTCTTGATCCTTCTGTGGTCTTCAGTACAGGTCCATGAGGTGCTGATAAAGTGTTTGCATGGCCTGGTGGGGAGACACCTCTAAATTGGTTCTGCTCTTTCGCAACGGGGAGGTTACACACCTTCCCAGAGGACTTCATCTCGAAAATCGGCATGAACGTCCTGAAAAGTCCCTTTGGGCTTAAGTGCATTCTGTTGGAGTTTTGCTTCTGCTGGAGTAGAGGAAAGCAAAGGAGCAAGGATCACAATGGTGGGAATAGTCCCACAGGCAAGGAAAAGCTGCAAGATATTAAGCTCCGTGACTTAACATTAATGGAAATAGAAGTGCTGCTGTACAATACAAACAGAGACTTTTTTGAAGAGTTGAGTTAGCAGGCACACAAGCAACCACAACTGACTAGGCAACCCTGGTCACCAAGGCAGCAACAAATTTAATTATTTTCACTAGCTGACATGATTTCCATAAAATCTCACAGACCAGCCAGTTCTAGACAGCAGGGTGCCAGCTAACTTGCCTCTTCACATCAGCGTTTGAAGACAACACAGTTTGGTGACACAGATGAGCTCAAATCATTGGGAAACCTTCATCCCTACCCCACATACCAAACACCAACCCATGCTGAGCTTGTGATACAATTATATAAGATCCAGTCCTACAAAATTCAGATGTGCTCAGCTCTTGCTGAAGACCCTTGGCAGATGGACTCCAGGATCTGATCCTAAATTTGATTTACTCTTCCTGGAGGCTGGAACTGTTATTCAAAGATGTCTTTGGACAGAAAATATTTATCCCCAAAGAAACCTTTCAGGACATTTATGCTGCTTTCAGAACTTACGTCTGCTGGGAAAGTGTGTAAGTCACAAAGAACAGAGGAGCTGCCTTCCACCATTTAGCCCAATAGCCTACTGGTTAGGGCACTTGTCCAAGGCATGGGAGACCTGGTCTTCATCTTGCTCGCCTTCACACAACAGGGATTTGAGCCCAC
This sequence comes from Crocodylus siamensis, assembly GCF_052110815.1. NCBI lineage: Eukaryota > Metazoa > Chordata > Crocodylia > Crocodylidae > Crocodylus > Crocodylus siamensis. Next base: position 259,287,884 of record NC_143395.1, on the reverse strand, counting down.
ATTAGGAGAGCTCAGCCTCTGGCCTGTGGTCCAAATGCAGGCCACAAAACTATTACATCTGGCCCATGGGTCTTCCCACGGGTCTGGAAATCTGGCAATGGGGGAGCAGTGGCCATTAATACAGCCACTCTCCCCTCTCCCAAATTCCTAAACTCCACAGCTGGGTCAGGACAGAGGCATGCCCCCCCCCGGCTGGATTGAAACAAGGCCACAGCCTCTTCCCCTCCACAGCTCGATCAGGGCAGTGCCATGACTTTCTTCTCCCTGCATCTGGATCAGGGCTGGGCCATGCTACTCCCCTCTGCAGTCTAGGTTGGGGCCAGGTCAAGCCCCCTTCCCCACCTTCCAAGGGGCTGGGTAAAACCCCCTTCCTCTGAGGGGCCAGGTTGAGGCCAGTCTGCCCCCCTCTCCCCCGTGTGGCCAAGTAGAGCCCACTGCTCTTGTCCTGGGTGTACACTTTCCAAGACAGAATAAGACCGGTACAGTGGCCAGAGTGGATGTTTCTGAGGAGGACAAGGGGAGCCATGTAAGGAAGCAGGAACCAAAATCTGCATCAGTGGCTTGAAATATCACTTACATGCCTCACTTGAGTGCTACTCATCTGCCTAACAGAGAACCGAGGTTGGACCTTGGAGTAATAGAGGGAATCCTGATGATAGAGCTGCCTGCAAATTGTCCCAGTGCAGACAGAATCCAGGCAAGGTCTTCTGGTGCTTAAGCTGGGAAACTACAGCAAGCCTGAGGTGGCTATTTTTGGAGACGGCTGTACTCTTCATTATAATCAAAGAAACGCATAGCCTTTGCAAGATTGCTCTAACCTGCTTTTCCTAGTTGTACCAAGCAATCTTGCCCGGGCAGCAAAAGTCAGGCCTGGCCCCTGAGCTGACTGCACACATGCCAGTGCCCATCCTCACTTCCAAAATGAAGCTGAGTTATAGGAGAGGCTTTTGGGGGGGGATGTAAGTGAGGCCCTAAGAATCATGGCAAACCAAGACACAGCCCACAGCTCTACTTGCAGTGTTTGCCCCCAGCTGGTTTGTTTCATGCAAACATGAACTCAAACTGAGAGCTTATTGGCACAAGGAGGTGAACCTCCTTCACAAGGTGTGAATTCACAGCACACTAGGTACTTGGCACTGACTTCCACATAGGAAACCACAGGAAGCAGAGTCAAAACTCAGGCAATCAGCAAATTTTGCACTGCTTAGCTGAGGCTTATTTCGCCACTCAGAGATTTGTAGCACATTGCAGCTAACAAGCCTTGGAAGCAACACCTTGTGGTTTTGCTGTGGGTTTTCTGAGGCAACAGGAAAAGCCTTCCCACTCAAAGCTTCTCGGCAGGGGTAGTAGAGCACTCCTTTCCAGCAACCGAGTTAGTCCCTGGCACTGGCTGAAGGTGCACAGAGCCATGCTCTATTCAGAAGCCACAGCTCATTTAGTAGCCAGGGTGAGCTTCGTGTTGTGTTGGGCATGCATGACCCGTAGCACTACATCTGCCATGAGACGCTACCTTCCCCTCCTTCAGACAAAGCCTAGGAGCAGACTTGAAATAGGAAATGTCTACATGCAGGGGCCTCACACACGCACACAACTTAAATCCCTGCCTTTTTATCCTGCTGTTTGGGGTCTGCATGGCTACTTCCCAGCATCTCTAAGGACTACTGCTTTGTATACCTTTTTGCATTACAGAGTCATTGGAAAAGGTGAAGCAGAGAACAGGCTTCTCACGGTGCTCCACCTCCTTGAAACTTCTCCTTGTGGAACAAGAAAGGCTGTTCAGACTACGCTCTTGGGACAGCCTTCAAGTAATCCTCATTCCAGTCTTTTATACAGGACAGGCCTGTTGGAAGCCATGACCCCAGATCCCTACCAGAAAGGGGCATGTGCTAGTGTCTGGAAAGAGAAAAAGAAACTGCTAGATTGGTAGGAGCAAGCCTAAAAAATCTCTGACTTTCCTTTTGGAATATAAGAAAGTAAGTGCACTACAGTCAGCAGTCTGCAGTCCCCAGCCCTGCCTTCGGAGATGCCTGATGACTGACTCCACTATCAAATCGCTCTTGAGGTGTCAGAGGTGATGAGCAACTTCAATACACCCTCTGCAGAGGGTGGAGCAGCCATACTAGGAGGTGGTCGCCCACCTGGTTTCAAATCACCTTTTGCACTGCAGACCAGAGTCCCTTCCCACTTGCATTGAGGAGGCCAGAGCCTGCCCCCATTACAAACATGCAGTGCCAGGACATTACATGGGCAATACTCCAGTTACTTGTCAGTTGTATGAGGCAGATAAATATAGCTGTATAGATGCTCATTTGAGCTAAAGGGTATTTTCACTGTTAAATGGGGGAGGCTTCTCTCCTCATTGCAAGCTAGCCAAGTGGAACATAAAATACAAAACACTGAATCAGGTCTGACCCCACTTAGCAGGGTGTAAAGGTGCACACATAGGACACACAAGATGATACATTTATGCTAATTCAGCTAAGCACAATCCTAACTAAAGGGAGTCCATTCACAGGCTGGGTGAGGGGCCAAGCTTCAGGTGTTTGCCCATGCAAGAAGGAATAGCAATTTGCACTTTTGCTCTCACAGTTCCTGTCTCACCTACTTTCTTTGTATTTCATAGACATAGATTTCATAGACATCAGGGCTGGAAGGGACCTCGGGAGATCATCAAGTATTTGAACTGAAGGCAAAAACCTCTCAGCTCTGAGCACCTGGGGATCCAGGGTGGGACAAAGGCTGTGGCCACATGACATTGGTTGCACTGCTCTTGCACAGCAAGTCCTGAGGTTGCTGCCTAATCAGCGTGGGCTCCAGCCAGTGCTCGCAGGCAGTTACATCTAGGAGCTCACCAACTGATCAGTGTGAGCTCTGGCTAGAGCCCCTGCTTTTACACAGCTCCACATTCAGGGGGTGAGTGTTAGCATCTTGTTCCCTCTTTTCCGCTGTAGTGACTTCAGCCACTGGTTGCGCTGATCAGCTGGTAAGCTCATATGCTGTGCATGCATGGCACAGCCAAAAGCTGATGCAGTCACACTGATGCACCCCTCTGGATCTGCCCGTGGCTCTCAGCAGTATTGAGGTTTATCTCTTTCTTTTAGGCAAGACTCTAGGGAGGACAAGGCAACTCCCAATACAGGTCTGGTCCTTTCCAGAGCATGGAGTGCAGTACCCAGGCTGTTCACAACAACCAAAGATTCTCAGGCTGCCACCTCTGTTAGTGCTAATTGCCAGAAACAGTAGAAACATCAACGCATGAAAGGTTTTAATCACATGCTAGGCAGGTTTCGAAAATTATACACATGGAACTTGAAAAAATGTACAGGATGTTAATTATTAAATATGTTAACCAATTCATGTAGGCCTCTTGTTTGTAGATTAAGGAAATCAGAATCATTTGCAAATAGATTCATAATTTGGTGGTATTCACTAATGCTTTCTACAAACTTCAGCTGACAAAGTAACTTCATCTTTGAATATCCCCTCTTTGTTGGGCAAAAGGTTCTTTGTCACAGTCTCATTTCTGCCCCCTTGGCTGTGTGATAACATTTTAAATAGCAAGCACAACTGACAACTAGCAAATAATTCATTATCATGTTTTTGCATGAATAGCCTTTGTACAAATACCAATATATTTGTATGAGAACAATGAACATCCTTTCTCCAAGCATCTGTGCAAACAAATCCTTATTTTCTCCTTTTGCAAACAGGCAGTGTTGCCATGTTTTAGAACACATTTCTGTGGGTACGCCAGCACATTATTGGACTATTTCTCATGTTAGGGTAACTTGGATAGTTTGTTCCTGTTGGCTCTGCCTGGCATTCTCCTTAGATTTTACTGCGTTTTAATTAGAGAATCTAATGGGATCTGGCTAATCAACTGCATTATCATATTATGGGGAGTTTTGGTATAAGCATCTCAGACTTCATAATAAAGCTTCATGTCAGAATGCTTTTTCTCATTAATGAAATGAACAAACTAACATCCTCAGCACAACTAGTATTTCTAGTTGCAATAGTATTGTCCTTTACTTCTTAACATTGTCTAGTTTAACTACGTACTTGTCTACACAGTATTTCTTGCAGTTGTGTCTATGCTTACTTCAGGCCAGTATTTTCTACAGCAATTGAACTAAGCAGTGCAAATGTTTTAGTGGGTACTCAGTACATTTCCAAAAATCTTTTTGCACCTTAAAGTTTCTTGAAAGCCTGGAAGTTTTACATTTTCTCTCTCAAAAATGTTTATTATGGAATAATGTATAGGTTAAAAAAAGAGCTTAATTTAACAGTAACTGCTCCAATCCAATGGCTAAAACCAGTTGACATGGTAGAGATGTATTGTCTACAAGTGTACATTATACAATGATAAAAAATCTGTAGATATGTGTCCACATAAAAAGAGAAATAGGGTGAGCATAATACCAACCTATATCAAACACCAATTTGAAGTAGATTTTTAAAATGGGATCTTGTTATTTTGATATCCATTTGGTTTAATATTAACTGGTATAAAATGTTTCAAGTTAATTGAAATGAAAGGAATAACATGACAGGACATTAGTCCTTAAAATAAAGACTAAGTTAAATAATGTTTGTGCCCAAAAATAGAAAAATCCGAATTATCTGCTACATATTATCTATATATAGTACAAATGGCACATGGTTCCTTTTTATTTAAAAAATTTAGAAAAATAAGTCAACATTCAGAACTGCAATTTAGAATCTATTTGTAGCCCTCTAATTATAGTTAAATTTAGAGGTTAGATATCAAATCAGGAGCAGCCAGAGAAGACGACAGATTTACTGGTCACAAATTTCAGGGCTACCACTCAATACTGAAATCTGCTGGTAAATTACATATTTTCCCATTTCTGAAAGTTCAAAATTGCAATGTATTCATCTAGTCATTCACTATGCATATAAATTTAATAAAATTCACCAGATTAGGCTTTGTACGATTTAATAAATTTACTTTTTGCATAATCTTTCCCTAAGCAGTGCATAATTTGTTATGCAAAATAAGTATTAAAATATGCATATTTTGTGCCTAATACCTGATACTAGCACAAACACAACCTAAAACATTAGAAAACAGCATATACATTACAAAAATGTCGTACATTCACTTTGGGAAACTATATACACGTTATTTTAGTTTTCAAGTGAACTAATTTTAAAATTGTGCATCTTCAGCTAACAAATGCTTCATTTTCCACTAATCTTTCTGATACTGAATTAAAATAAGCCACAATTTATATTCAAAGTTGTTGATTATAAACAATTTGGGCTTGATGTTTTCAAATGTCGCATGTTTCAAATCCTACAGTGGTATGCAGAGGCATAATAAAAAAAGTCTTCAGAATTGATAACAGTCTCAAAAATGCATAAGAAATCCCCAGTTGTGTAATCAAGGAGCATCATTATGTCCTTCCAAAAGGAGAGGTGTGTGGAGGGAAGCCGCATATACAAGCAGTTCAAATCCTTATGGTAATTTTGCTGCAGTGTAAAGTATACTACCTTAAAAAAATGAGTCACGAGTACCCTTTCCAGCACTATTTGACAGAGAAAAAGCAGTTATTGCATTTATAATCTAACAAATATCTGACTTCTGTACAACTTGAGGATTTTTCAGAGTTATCTAAAGAATGCTATTTGATCTGAAGTGTTGATGTTTTTTTAGGTCTCGGCTATAGCTTGACCATAGTACCAAACTAAAAAGTTAACAAAAATCAAAAGCGCAAAACATTTTTTTCAATTCCACCACGTATCAAAAAAATCATGTATAGTTGACATGTATAATTTCTGACCTACTAAAAAAAAAAAACTTCAAAGAAAAGCAGTATCTAATGTTTCCACACAGGCTCAATGTGGGTCTCACCCAGGCAGGAAGATATCCTTAGGTGTCTTGCACAGCCCCGTCTTGTACATGTGTAGTTACTGATTTTGCAAGCTATGTGATCACATGCATACCGAGGGCTCAATTCTGCTGTCTTTACCCATGTCAACCTACAATGGAATTAACAGAGGCAAAGAACTGCAAGAGCAGGTGAAATCTGTAATAGAACTGTATTCCTCATCAGAAGTATATATAACTGATAAACATTAAAAGAAAAAGCAGCATCTTGTCAGCTTGCATTCCTCATTTTCTCTTGCAGGTTTAGTAGTACATAAAACAAATCACCAATTTCTTCAGAGTCCATCTGTATCATCTGTACACTTTACACATAACTTAAAAAAACCCCCTCAAAACAGAAAGATGGGTGGATTACAACAAATATCTTCTTTCAACTCCATTCTAGTAACATTTCTTTTTGATTTTAATATATCACACAATATGAAGGGTCTGACAGAAAAAGCAGTGTACTGAGAAAATAAGATTGGAAATCACTTCCTAGGTCTTATCTCCTGTGCTTTAAGTGACCTCACAGAGGTCAAGGGAACAATTAGGCCAGATCCAAAGTCATTGAAGACAATGGAAGTACTTCCACTGGCTTCAATGGGTTTTGGATTGTGCCTTTTTTGCATCAGTAGAACTAGCTAAATCTGGCCCAATACTATCCTATTGGTTCTAGATTTTGCAGGGGTCTCTCAAGAGTTGATTTTACTGCATTCTTGGCATATTCAAAACTTTTATGGACTTTACTAGGAATTCTGAGCATGCAAGTAATGCAGCACAAGGTACTTGAGTGTCATACAATACCCTAGGCACTAGTGAATGGGTGACAGACTAAACAGTTGGTAGAACACTTATTTTAGAGTTTTGTGTCTACTTGAATCTTATCTTAGAAATGTTTTGTGCATCTAAATTTCCTTTTCTAATGTTAGTTTAAAATATTACTCATGCTTTATAAGAAAGAGTATGTGTATAGTTTATAAGAGTTAAAAAGGTTTACTAGGTAGTTTTATATGTGGTTGACACTTAGAGCCAAATAGAGCAATAGCTTCTTTATAACTGTGGCTCACAGCCACCTATGATTACTTATAATGAAGCCATTTGTTTGATAGTTGTTTTTTGTTGTTTCGTTTCGGTTTTTTGAGCGGGAAGAGGAAAGGGTAGGACAACAAGGAGGAAGAATGAGGAGGTATGTGCACACTCTTGGGTATAATTTCAGATGGGCCTTTTCTGGACGTTTTCTTTTAAATTGATGTCGTCTGCCGCCTGAGTGAAATTGTTAAATAAATTGCTATTGGGGGGCTTCATTTATTTATTTGCAGTTTTGTTAGCAGGTAATAATTCTAAATTTAATTATTGGCAGAGAACTCAGAGCTTTGAATATGTGTTTTTAATATCACACTTCAACATAATAAATAAATGAAAACTATTGATGTATCTATAATGCATATTGCTCATATCTAGGATATCAATTAAGCATAGATTAACCCTTTAAGAAACCTATTTATAGGATGTAGCTATCCTCTGTACTGAGATCCAAAACTTTTGTCTCAGAGATGCATAATGGAGGTATGAAGAAAATCACAAAAGCCCTCATTTCCTTGAAAAAAAGTAATTCTCAACTTGTAATTACATATCCAACAGAGTAATGACTCTAGAAGAAAAGTTATGGGCATCATGTAAGAAACTTATTCACCTTTTAAAGGGAAATTCTCTAATCTAATACCACATGGTAGATCTGGAAATCCTTTACAGTCTACCTGATAAAAAGAAAACAATTGGCACATGAAACTTGTACTGCATTGAACAGGAAAAAATCCATTTGAATGGTTTTGAAAAAGTTGTTACCATATATGCTTGGAAGCCATTTCTGAAACTTCGAAGTCCATGCCATTTTAATTAACAATTTTAAAAACAACAAAAACAAATCACACACATGGATTATTTACCTGCTTAAGTCTTGCTTTCAAAGCTGCTTCTGCATTCCAAAAACATAAAAACCTCCAAACCATTAATAACTAGTAAACATTTTTTTTGCATATGTGTAAACAAACAAACAAACAAACAGCCAAAATTGTTTTTTGGCTAGAAATCTTAGGTAACTAGTTTGAAATGAAATTTCTCAGCTACGTTTAAGACACCTGAAAATATGTATGAGTTTAAACTAAACAATACTGCTAACACTAAAGCAATGCTTTGCTTTTAAAGATAAGACAACGTGCTTTTTCAGGTCAGAAAAAATGTCACCATCTATGAAGCACATTTTGATTATGAATCTTTTTCCTTTGATAGATCAGTTGCTTCACAAAATCCCTCACAAGACAGCCATCCAGGACAAACCAAGGTTACAAGGTTCACATTTTAAAGATTGTCAGTATTATAGACCAAATGTTGATAGAACAAAGGATAATTGATAGATCGCTTCTGTTACTATCTGAAACCATAGGACTGCAACAACACTGAATAGATATCTTGATAGTGTTACAAGATCAGCAAGTTTGCTTCTGTAAGAACAATGGAGTGCTTTCCCTCAAAGCATGGTAGAATCAGTCAGCAAGTCCTAAAGAATTAAATCACAGAAGGGAACATATGTTTATACTTCCAGGTGACACACAGGGTAACCATTTAGCTGCATACTTCTGCCATCTTTCACTATATTTCATGCTTGGTGATAAAGTAAACTATTTTTATGATTAAAATAAGAAGAAGAAAAATGGCTTTAGCAAGCCCAGAAAACCTGATTTGGGTTCAGCAAAGCCAGCCTTTTTTATTCCATCTATACTGAAAAAAACAAAATTCAACAAAGAGCAAAGTGAATCCAGGAGGATCTTTCAAGCTATATACTTAATTTATAAATAATACAGGTTTAGGTTTTGCTTTCTTTTGAACACAGCAGCTAAACTTGCAGACTCATTATTTTTTCTTGGCTAGCTTTGTTTTTTTGAAGGAGGAATTTCCAGCTTGGATATATTACATTTACCATGGCAGAAGGGAGAATGGTTTAGAAATTTAAAAACTGCACTATTGAGAACCATGTTAACATGTGAGATTTTCACAAGGGGGATGAAGGTTACTTTTGTTTCCAATGTTTTCTTAATTATTTTTGTGTAGTTAGCCTTAAAATTCAACTGAATTTAAGTTAAATGTGTACGTAAGATTCATCAAAATAAAAGAGGTTCAACATTCAACAGAAACAGAGCACCTAAAAATGACCAAGTCACAAATCAAATGACTGAGCACCTACAAATGACTTTCATCTTGCATAGACAGAATGATTATTCATCGCTTCCAAAGAGGAGTGGCTTCAGAAATCAAATAATTAATACCTTTAATTAACCTCATTCCAACAAAGTGCATCTGTTTTAAATTTTGCACAATTTTCAAAACTTCTTTTTAAACAATGCAGGTTCATGAAGTCCTTGGAAAGATTTGGTTTATCCCTTTCACTGATAAAGTTAATGAAGTCAGACACCTTCATTAACTTTCACTTTTCTGTTAGGTTAGGGAGTAGTAAGTGGTAGTTTTCTTTTACATAAAAACCTTTAGGGCAGGGGTCCACACCCACAGAAATGCCTGCAAACTTGTATGCTCACATAGTCCTACATTAAAGGCTGCACTTTGACCCAGTAGCCAGATGTGATAATCCATCTGCAGAATGAGGGCTATTGCTTATTCATTCAGAAAGTTTTATACCATGATAGTTCAGAAAAAATGACTTTGAAAAAGGTCTATTTTTTTTAGAACGTGGGTTCCTTGAAAAAGTTTTAACTGAGTTAATTTACTTTGAGGTAACAAATAGGATTTTTACAGTTTTCAAATATTTTCAAACTATTCACAATTGCATGCTGGCTGCTTTTAAGCACATGACTTTTAAAATTAGATTGTCTTTTTATTACTGCATGACTATGACTCTCATTTGGGAAGAAGTTAAATAGATATTTGTGCGCTAAGCCTCTGCATTGCTCAAGTACCCTTCCTAAACAGCTGTGCTTTCGTGAATTCTTTTCCTGTTTAAAAACGGGGAAAAAAAAAAATCTCACCACTTTCTTTTACTCAAGTAAAGGACAAAAGTCCTTTCATGGACTCAGTCCTCAGTCTATTCAAATTAATTGCAAACTTCAAAATGATTTCAATGGGAAAAGGTTTAAATTCTCTCTTAAGCAGTACCTTTGATTATTATAACTAAAACAACTATGAATGTAATTTGTTTCATTCTGATGTCTACTTTTGACAATTAGTTTGTATTTTGTAATAAAAACTGATTAATCCATTTTCTTTTTCTATGATAACTTTCTAATCAAGTTCACATTCCAATGAACGTTATCTGTCATTATTCCACAAGAATAAACACTATATTGGAATGAAGAAAAAAATCCATGAAAAATAATTTAATTGTGTAAGTCTTTGTTAAAACCTTCCTCTCATGAAATCAAAGAGGACATCATCCACTTGAAATCTAGTTACTTTCAACTAGTGAGTCCCCTTCTCTATGAACCCCTTGCCAATGTTTTGTAATAAACAATTCTATCCTCTCTCTCTCTCTCTCCCTCCCCTTCTCCCTCTCTCTCTTTCAAGGGCTTGATTCTGTCAGTCTTATTCACATTTGCTCATCTGCATAAGTGCTTGCAGCACTGGAGGGTTAACGTGCTATTAAATGTGAGCAACGGTTGCTGAATCAAGCCCTAAAATGTTGACCCATTTACCTATTTTGTGTGGGAAACCCACACAAATCAAATGGAAAAAATGACTATGCAATGGAAACAATGAAAATACAAAGTGCTGACAGAAGCACAAAGCAGATGGAGTAAAGAAAGAAGAACTATTTTCTTTCATTGTCTCAGTTTTAGTCATCTCAGGTGCCCTTTGTAACAATCATAGGCAGAACCTTTTTAGAGAAGTCTGACTTAAAGTTGATTCTGCCTTTTAAATTTGTGCATCTCTTAGATCAGTTATGCTATATCACAGTTTTCATAATTTAGTTTTTCATGATACATTTTTAGCATTTTCTTTAAATTTCAGAGTCCCTTGTCACTGCAGCTGGGGCAACAGGCCAGATTCATCATAGGTGGAAGTGAGTACTGCTACAGGAAAGTCATTTGCTTATGCCAATGCTGAGTAAAGTCTGATGCCAATTCAAAAAATTGGAAAAATATGTTTTCGTCTATGTACTCACAACGATTTTTGGCATCTCCTTTTCAGGTCTCTGTGCTCACTGCCTACAGACTGACCAGTAAGACAGCACTTAACGCCCTGATTCAACAATGCATTTAAGCATGTGCTTAAAGTTAAGCTGAAGCACATACCTGACTGAATGTTAGGTGAAACAGGAATGGCTTTAGGCAGGCGATTAAAGTTATGCACTTAAGTCCTTTGCTCAGTCAGACCCTATGATTCAAAGCTAGCACTTTTCCTTACAGTCCTGTTGGAGATAAAACTAGCCGCCTTCTAATTCAGAAAACAGCTTTCTGGCTTTGCTACAAAACCTAGGTACAATAAATGCACTTATAGAAGAGCATTTCTATCATGCCCATGATCTGTTGTTATTTGTATGTAAAAATGGGCAATATAAACTTCCAACATCCAGTGTCAATAGGTATGTATGAATAACCATACACAAACTCCAAGTCTGTGAATAAACTGAAATTAACCATTATCACAAATACATCTGTTTTCATCACTGGTTCTAATAAATTTGACAATGACAGGGAAGGTTTTTTATAATTTAAGAAGCCTGTTTTATATTCTTGTTGTAACCTTCAAATTTGAAGAGACCTTTATATAACCTATGAATTATATATTTTTTCTTTTGTATACAGGGTAAAATGCTTTTCAAATGCAATGACACACCAGAGGTGGAAAACAATCAGTCACTGCATAAGTCAACATTTCATGTTTCAAAATCAGAGTGAAAAACTGTAAACTGTTAAACTTCTCTAAAGACTACTTGACATATTGTGGGTATTTGTACTTACCTGAATATCTATTTAGCAAATATCCTCAGATACAAGTTTAGATACAGTTAAATGTAATTTGAGCATTAGTTTACACATAATATAAATCAGAGTTTGACTATATCAAAATCCCATCAAACAGTGGGCCCCTTTTATGCTATTATCAAATATACTATACCACTGTGGGATAGCAGAGAACCATAGAACACTAGCATTATGTATGTTTATTAAATTTGGTCAGTTTTCAGAACCTTCCAAATAGGAATACTGAACTTTTATTTTACCCCTCTGGAAATTTCTCTCATGCTCAATACAGTCATCATCCCAATTCTTAATGAATTTATAAAAATATTTTTTTTTTATCCAATAATCCCGATAAGGTAAAAATAGGAGTTTTTATAGCAAATGATAAACAGGCTCACTGACTATGAGAGAAACTAAACTTATTTAAATCGCCATACATTCGCTATTGAATCACACATCTCCATTTTCTTTGCGTTCGTGTGTGCGTGTGTTGTTGCCCACCTCAGACTGGCAGTTTTTAAGGTGCAGAAGCATCTTTCAAATATATGTGTCTAACTCAATGACCAAGTTCCACGCACTAGTGTCACATGCTTTAAAATTTATATCATTAGCCCACCAAGAGCTGTATTAACCAACAACACTAATCGAAACTGCATAATTCTTTAAAAATTGCAGCACTTTCAATTAATCTAAGAGAAGAAAGGGGTGTTTATGTAGTTCATTACTTTACTAGATTTCATTTTTTGAAATAAAAAGCCAAAAGAAAATGGGAAAAAAAACAAAAACACATTTGAAAGAAGTCGCTGCACCTGCAAAAACACTCTTTCAGCTTACTATGAAATACAAAAAAGTGCACCCTTCTATATCTACATATAAAACATATTAGAAATAAAACTTGTGTAAAATGTTTGCTGTGCAAACTAGAAAAACAGTCAGTCAGTCCATTCTTTTTCCTAAATATTCTGTCACATTCTCTTGCTTCCTACTGCAGAGAATCGCTGTTATCCAAGACCAGCCCACTGATGTTTGTTGCTGAGAGGTCTGTTCCATCATCTTCACCGCTGTCCACAGATTCATCCTCGCTTTGCCCTGCCATCATAACTTGCTGAACAGCCAAAGTAGCACCATCAGATGACAGGGACTGAAGACTGTCTACATTCATGTTGACGGGAGTTGTAATTGTTACAACTGCTCCTACAGACAAAACAAACAAACAAACTATTAGCATAATAAGAACAAGGCTAAAATAATAATTTAGGGTTAATGGTTGTGCATAACAGAATTCATTTTTCCTTTAAAATAGAAGGCACAGGAAATTACAGTTGTAAAATTAAGTACTCAAAAGTCAGGAAATGCCAGAATAAAGGTTGCCCTAGAACCTTAATTCATCCCCATTGTGCTTCTTCAATTACGTTATCATGTAATACTTTTTCCACAGAATCCCAACCTTATTAATTGTCGCAGGAAGGAAGATACTAAGGAAATAATTCAGGATTATCTAAATGGATTAATTTGTTCTCTTGATTAATCCCTGTCTTTCCTACCTCCCACTAAAGTCAGCAGAAAAAGTGCTATTGACGTCAACGGGTGTTAGGTCAAGCCCTTGAAGAATCAGCAATTATGCAGTAAGTGAAACAACTGACTGTAGAAAGAGAAAGGACTGCCTTATGGTTAAAGCGCTGTAAGGAAAAATGGGTCTATTTCCTTCTTGGCCACAGAGTTTCTGTACTGACCATTTAACCGAAAAATTCACAGGTTCTAGTATTTTTTCAGTACCCACCCTAAATCACTTGCAGCTTGATTTGCAGAACCACGGATGCTTAGCACCTCAGGAAATACTGCAGGAATGAGTAGATGGTCAGGGAATCAGGAAGCCTTGAGTTACAGTTCTAGTTCTGCCACTCTGGGAAATACAGTGTGCGATCAAAGTAACAAAACACTATTGTAATGCACGCTGGAAAAATTAAAGTTGCATAGACAATTTTGATTCTAGCATTTCCTAACTTTTCAGTTATTTACTTTGAAAATCCTGAACAAGATTTTTAGCATTATTTCTATACATTTCATCCCCCCAAACAAAAAGAAAACCACCAGAAATAACCCCCTCAAGCATTTAGAGATACTTCTGTTCATTTTTTCCATACTGTAAGGCATAGCAATTCAGCTACTTCAGGAAATCTAAAATATAACAAAGCCACTTCAGTTCTATGTAATTAAGGCATTTTATCCAGAATAAGCTTTTCTATTTAAGTTTGGGCCAATTTTCCTTACCATCTGACATTGTAAGTTCATTAGACTGCTGCTGAGCAACTCCTGAGGCAATGGAATCAGGCCAGAACCTCTGAACTGGTCTGTTTTGAGCTGTTTTTTTCTTTGTTTTTGGAGTTTCTGAACAACTGGAATCCAGCATTGGCTGAAGAATTCGCCTTCTAGCATTGATAAACCTAAAAAAACAGAAGTAATAAATAAATAAAATCACATTTTGCCAAAAGATTCCAAGTGGGCAATGAAATGTCACACGCAGCTTTAAGCCCTCTTAATTAAGAGTGCAATGGTAAAAAAGAAAAAAAAAATAGAAAAATATAAGATCCAAAATGTCATTGTTCCTTAATACCCTGGTCCATCATTTTATATAGGGGTGTACCAGAACTTCTTTAACTGCTAAACTAGAACACCAAACCCTTTGATTCTGCTAAGTAAACTTAGGAAGCACCCTTCTGCTTTTCTCTTGCTGGCAGCTGAACTTTCCTCCCTCCCCTTTAGTATTGGCTAATACAGTGGTCTCCAAACTTTTTTGATCATACACCCCTATCAGTAAAAAAGTTTTGAACATGCACCCCCAATGTATGTATATTTATATAAACATAACTATAAATAGATGTTCTAATATTTTCTTCCCGCACCCCAATGGATCGTCTTGCGCACCCTCTGGAGTGCGCACACCCCACTTTGGAGACCACTGGGCTAATACACTGCTTCTTCTGGCCACTAGGAAAGGTGCATATTCCAAGATCTGCCCACTGGAATATAGTTAAGTTCACAGCATGCCCTAAACAAGTAATTAGGGTTTCTCCAGCCATGGTTCCTACTTGGGTCTTCTGCTTTACTTTCCTACTCAGTGGGTCTAAAGTGATCTTCCAAAACCTCATGGAATTGATGGGCTCACAATGCCTCCAATGTTCGGCTCTTGAGCCAATCAACCCACTCACTTGTTAAGAGTCCCTACCGAATAGATTCTCCAGCCCTTTCCCAAGTCCATAGCTCTCTCTGTTCCCCTCCTGTTTTCTTCAGCCTTCCACTTTCGGTCCAAGAATCCTTCCCATTTTTCTACCAAGTCTGATCAGTCATCAGTGATTAATCTCACTGTAACTGGCATGACAGCAATAAGGAATAAGTGTCTCATTCCTGAGCACAGGTGTTAAGAGTAAAGATCCTTGACTTACAAAACAGTCATAAAACTTATTTCCATACCTCTCAGGAGTGACAGGAAGTGAAACTGGCTGGCCACCCTGGACCAAAGAGTGGCACATGTACCAGAAGTAGCAGAGAAAGTCAGTGTGTTTGGCATGTGGCAGACTGGGGAGCAGGTGGGAAGCAGACTGGCAGGTTGGCCAGTGGGCAGAGTGACAGATCAGGTAGGGGACAGGGATCAGTGGCAGAATAGGGAGAGGACAGGGCTGAACTTGTGACATGCTGACTAAATTTGTGGCACATCTGACAAAAAGAATGGCCACCACTGCTGTCAAGATGCAAAGTGCTATTACAATTAAAACTACCCAAAGTAAGTTTAGTTAAGAACTTACTTAAACTCAGACTCAACTCAGAATTCAACTCAGATTCTTTTTCAGAGTCAACCCTCAATAATAAATATTATGTCAAAGGTCTGGGTCTTACCAATTGTTAACCTGGAGTAGTGTCAGATTTGTCTGTGCTGCAATCTGTTTTTTTTCATCTTCTGTTGGATATGGATGCTATGAACAGGAAAAGAAATGTAAATCTTTCTTCTTTGCTTCTTTCTTTTATTAGAAGTAAAAATAAGTTATTTTTGCTCCATCATTTTCAATTAAAAAACTACTAGACTCTAAAAACCATGCGATTCATTAAGCCACACACTTTTCCTGATAACATAATTTAATAAAGCTTTACAAAACACAACTGATTATACCCTTATAAAGTGCATATGCTACCATTTAATTGGCCATGTCAAATTCAGGAAAAAAATACTTCTCAAGGCTGCCAGAGTCCTTGTTAGACATCGTGATCCTTGGACAATACAGCATGTGATAAGATCTGATTAGTTACACTGTCTAGAGGCAGCATCATATGAGAGTGCTGACAAGCTGTTTGTGGTTAAATAAAACTACTATGAATTAAACAGTGTAAGGGAAGTGTATAACATAAGAAATGCACGTGTGATTTTCTTGTATTATTTATCTGTTCAAAAATTAAATAAATCAGAAAATATTCCATGAATTTCTAATGGAATAACAACCGCAGCAACCACCACCACTTATTTTTCCTTTCAAGTTATATATGATATCCTTGTGTGACCATGAGCAGGTGGCATGTATAGACTGTTAGAAGGTTTGATAGAATGGAAGTAAATAAAAGCATACAATATACAATTTCCCTCTACATAGAATTTATGCATAACTGTTCCTCATTGGGCCATGGACTAGGGAAACATGACAGTAGATCTTTAGCTCACTAAAATAAAGGGGAACTCCAACAACGCCCCTTCAAACTTCTAGTAAGACCATCAAGTTCAAATATTAAATCTCTCCAGGATTAGGTTCTGATCCAATACACAACAGATTCTATGGAACATCTCCAACTGATTTCCACTGAAGTGGAATTAGGATCATATAACGCATGATAAAATATGTTTGCCCTCTTGATGATGCAAATCAAAATAGACATCAAGAGACTTTGTCAAAACTTTTAACTGTTGATCATGCTTAGTCCTTACCCCAATGTGCTGAAAAAGCCATGATCTCATCACATTTGTAGCATGCTTTGGAAGAACCCCTCTTTTGTTTTTTGATGAGCCATCATCTTGATGCAAGATGTTTAGATCTTGGTTTAACTGAAACTGAAGCTACATAAATAATTTAGAAGAAATAGAGGCAATTAAAAGGTAGGAACTTACTATATTAATAAAGATATTTCACAAAAATGTTTTTATGTGAAAAAGCATATGACTTACAGAAGGAACGAAAAAGTTAGCTTTATAAATCAGTGTCAAAAATGGTACTTCATTTACCTGTAGAGGTCGTGCTGGTAGTTCTCTTGCAGTATTATCCTAAAGAGATCCACATGCTGGGTTAGGGGGAATCAGGTTTCTATAATTTTAGCATTTTCTAAACCCCTTCTCTAAGAACTACAGTAATTATTGTGAAGACATACATAGCAAATCACACCTACCAACTGCCCCCTTTTTTCTTCATTTAGGATAGAAATCATCCTAACAAGTGGGACCAGGAACATAGTCTTTTACAAGCAGCACACCAAGGATCTGATTCTCAATTGGTAGTCACCTTGTACATCAATTAATACATAATGGACACCAAATGCAAAATGCTGTGCTGCTTTATTTTATAAGCACTGTGCACAGAAGAAACTAAGTGTGGGAGCCAGAGAGGAAGAGTCATGTTCTACAGGGATTTAGTCACTTAAAAGACTTATGATGGATTCAGCTAGACAGACTGTACAAGTTGCAGTCTAAACTTGTGGTCCAAACCACTCCCGCTGAGCAATGATTTAGCCCTGGGAGCATCAAAAATTAAATAAGCACCTCCCAATTCAGCATGAAAGTTCCCTGGGCACCCGCAATTCTGTTTTGGGTATACCCAGAATGTCCCAATCTTGGTACCTAGCTCCATGCTAAGCCCTGCTGGGGGCCAGAAACTGTGCACATCAGACCCCTGCAGACCCTAATACAGTAGGCACTTTTTGAGTATGCTAAACGTAAACTAAATTGGACCCATCTCAAAATGCATTAGTAACAGCCCAATTTCTAAAATGTGACCAGTATTAAGAACATCTGCCTTTTATATAATATTGGTCAGACCACTAATCCAGGAAGTGGGAAATGTTACAGGTCCGCCTCTACCCAGAGGTGTAGAAACTTAAAACTCACATCTCCCAGAGGAGTGCTCTAACAACATGTCTACATGCTAGGCTCCAAATGGGGCATTCTCCACCCTCCTCCTGAAGCTAAGACGTTGGACATAGAGAAATCCAAACTGCACGGGAACAAGAAGAGAAAGTGGGAAAAGGGAGCATGAATGTATAGCCTCATGGTTAAGCAGTACCTTAGGAGGCTGGGATGCCAGGTACCAAGCCTCTGCTTCTAGCAGAGTTACTACATTTTACATTGATATACCTAGATGTTTCCCCATTAAAGAAGTGCATTGATGGACATCAGAAAGGATACTCCTCAACATTTAAACCAAGCTAGTAGGAAAAAATATATAGCTTGTATTTGACAACCATGGTATAACTTCCTAAATACACTGTTTCTAAACAGAGTCCTTGTTTATCTTCAAGAAACGAAGCAGGAGAGATGCAAATCTATTTTAAAAAGGTCTTTTTTGAGCTAAGTTGCAAATATCAAATGATTTTTCCCCTCACCTCCAAATGTCCATTCAGAAGTAATAACAAATATATTTATTTTTTTAAGTTCCAAGCAATTCTGTACAGAGGATTACTAGCGATAGTTTCAACATGCATCCAGAAAAGAATTCTTTTTTTCTCAGAAAGCAGTTAAATACTGAAAGTAGGAATTTCAAAAGATCTATCTGATGCCTCACAAGTAAAATTGGAATGAAGTCTCAAACTCTACCTATGGATGAAGTAGACCACTACAGCAGAACTCAAAAAGGCACATGCATGTAAGCCAAGAATTGTATCCATATGCTAGGTATATTTCCTACTGTTTTCACATGTTTTCTCCCAGAAGCGTGAGAATTTTCCCTCCAAAGATTCCAGTCTCCCGAAATCAGATTTTTCCAAAGGATAAGGAGATGCCAAGGTAGACTAATTTGCTAAACATTTGAATGGGAAAATTCATATGCACACTATTAAGTTCAAAGTTTAAGGAAAACTAAGTTAAATGAAACTAATTTTATATCTTTCATAGGTATGCACATGCAATTCTTATTAATTCAGAAATGTGCATTTCTGCCAGCAGAACTTGGCCAGGTATATACTATTATAAACATTAGAGGACAAGTCTAGTCTAAACATACTTTAATAATGTAGTAAGTCAGTAATAATCATTCAGCCTTACACTGTAAAAACCAATCTACCTGTTGACATATTTAGTAAATTAATCCACCCTTAATTCTCCTCCCACCTTGGAAGATTTGATTTATATAACTTTCTGATTCATGTACCACTATCCTAATGTTATATTGACTTGGATCATCTACATCTTATCATGATTCCCTTTCCTGTAATGCAAGCGCCACAGCACTGCCCTATTATAAACTTTAAGTGGCTTCCCAGTAAGGACAGACTTACTTTTATCTTTTTTAATTCAATACAACACACACTACATGGTCATCACCCATTTAGTTCAGCACAGTGTTCTGAAGGTTGAATAGCTGAATAGTGAAACACCACCCAACATGTATAAATTCTAAAATGCATAAAACAGAATTCTAAATTTCTGGTGGTAGTTGCCTTTTTGGTAAAAACTGAGATTTCTGATACCAGTAATATTGAATCATAATGTAAAAGCATCAGGACATCCTACTATAAATTTATTTCAACAGCTAGAAAAAAAATGGTAATTAAAAAATGCTTAACGTTTAGTTAGTAGACTTGCTTTTCTTCTATACAAGTACTCTGCCATCACCAGAAAGACACTAATAGTCAGGGCCCACAGTGCTTTTATTATATCAAGGGAGATTTTTGCAGATCTTTGGGATTCTGTACCTGGCAACAAAGACAAGAATCTTTGCATCAGCATTTACTTTAATTGCAGAAAACTGCTAATTTTATGCAAGGTTCCTTCTGGCTATTTATCGCTCTTAATATTTTACTATTAAAAACTTTTTTTAATCTACAAAACTTTATTGAAGACCCTGAAACAAACCTGGGAATTCTGGATCCGAATTGTCCCAGGTGACAGTGCTTGTGTCACTACTTGACCTTGTGGAGTAACCACTGTGACTGGCTGATACACTGTGCCCCCTTTGAAAAAAGAAAATTCTGATCAGACTTTGTCTATATTCATATCCATATAGCAGACAAAACATCAAGCACATGCATTTCAATACCGAGATTGCTTAAGTGAATAAGATCGTTGTGGTCTTTGTAGAATGCAATTCATTATAAAAAATAATTCTGTTATCATATCTGTTTTAAAGATGGACAAAGGCACTGCAAATAAATACTTTACTGCTGATAAGCGATGAACACCTTGCCGGGGTCGTTTGACCCCAGTACTCTTTCCTGCCATGGCAGGGGGTTGGACTTGATGATCTATCTGCTCAGGTTCCTTCCAACCCTACCAATTATGAAACCATGAAGTGGAAGTGCATTATCTAAATAGCTGATATTAAGCCTGTTATTTTATTACAACTTTTCCATTGTAGAACTCTTCAGTATTTAAAAGCTTTTTACCATTCATGAAATCTGTATGAAATATGGGTTCATTTTGCCACATTTTCAGAATGCCAGACAAGCCACTCCTGCTCCATCTAGCTTAGGCACAAGAACCAATATGCCAATGCAGCCATGTCAGCTCAGCATTAATTGGCCACTGAGCATCTGGGTAAATTGGCCGAGGCGGAGTGTTGCACTAGCGCAAGCTATTTTCCTTCTGGTATCTGAGCAAGCTCATTCAGGTATATGATAGGCATGTTTGTGAAAAGATAAATGTAGTCAAACTTAAATGCAATCACTTTGCCTGCTGCCTGGACACAGCAGCACATGTAGGATTTTTCAAAGTTTTGTTGACTGACTTCCAGGTGCGGTTACCAAGCTATATAATGCAATGAAACAGTCATTTATTGCAGCATTCATTTTGATTAAGACTTTTGTTTGCCTAACAATATTTTGAAAAACATAGAAACATGCTATTCTTGAAAATGCCTAAGTTAAATAACTTTGTTTTTGGGGTTTTTTTGTTTTGTTTTTTTTTTTAAAGATACTGCACTGAAATCTGTCTCAAGTAGATGCTGTATGTAAGAAAATGGCTATGTATAGACCTTAATTCCTATTGGAAGAAGGGGACAGCTGGCAGGAGCCTGCAAATTGCCCTGCCTCTTCCCAAAACCAGGAACAACCTGGTTTGAAGAAGAAGCAGGGAGCCTTTCCATACCAGGAGAATAGCGATTCTCCTGGGCAAAACTGAATGTGTGTACCTGGCCTGTGTGTATGCTACTTGACCAAGCAAAAACCATCAACTAGCACACAAAACCAGCATGCAGAAGCTGACATGGTATTTCAGTGTGAAGCTCCTGTCAAAGAGTTTTAATAAAGCGGTCCCATCTTCGTGCATTTTTCTTAGCAGTTGAAAAAGAAACTAAAATAAAGAGCAATGGGTTAGATTTTCTTGACTGTGTCATACCTGCTACAGTTGCCATAGTTACATTTCCCTGCTGCAATGCTGATGCAGGCACCATAATCCCTTGGGGACTGAGTGTGCCGGCAATGGCACTTGGAATTTGCTAGAAAAATAAAATAGTTAGTTTCTTTAAAAACAAAAAGTATGTTCTGTAATTTTAGTCTCAATGAATTTGGGGCAAAAAAAAAGAAAAAAAGGCTCTTGAAGAAATAGACACTATCAGTAGAGGCCATTTTCAAAAACTGATCTGTTTGAAAACATTAGTCATGAAATAATTAAAGTAGCAGCAAAATATCTGGAGAAATTTGTGGAAAATTTTGGATATATCAATACTAAAAGTGAACTGTTTCCAAAGACATGGGAAATAAAGAATGGTAGGTAAAATTACAAGTTATTAAGAAACAACTTAATTTCTTCTGAAGTTTTCTGACTAAAATAATGTAGTAGGCACACACAATTTCTAAATGTTATTTTAAGCATATCTAAACTTAACATTATAGTTATGTAATTTAAATCATACTGCTAGGCACTGATTCTAGCCTTTTCCAAATCTTAATTAAGCATGTGAATAACTGCATTGATTTTAAAGTAAATTTTATGCTCTTTGAACTACTTAGAGTGCATAAAGTTAAAGATGTACGCTGATTCTGGAATAACTTGCATACAAGACTATGTGACTACTAGATACTGGGGCATCATAGTTTACAAGAAAGAATAGCAGATGTACCAGAAAAGTAATCCAGGCAATATTGATTGCTTTATTACTTTATAAAATATCGTAATGAGATACTTCAGCAACACAGCAAATGCTGGGCACATGTACATGAATATATGCTATTCCTGATTTTACAAAGTGGACACAGATGACAAACACTAGGGGTAGGCAAACATCTGAAAAATTATGACTAGAAACCAACACACAGCCTTGTCTACTCAGTTTGGAACATTCAGACTAATTTACATGGTCAGTTGACATATCTACATTGCCATGCTATCCCGACACTTCTAAATGAGGCAGACAAAGCAAAGGAGACATTGCCAAAAAGATACAATGCATATTATGATAACTTTTCCCTTTGTTTGTTCCTACATCTCCTTCCATCAGGACAGAAAATCCAAGCTATTATGTTATGTTTTCAGTTTCTACACTGAGACAAGTAGTAAAGAAAATATTCAAATAATTACTGTTTTTTTCAAGTGTCAGCAGATTTCAATAAACTTGCCCACTCTGGAGCAGTACAAAAGAAGATTGCTAATTTTAACAACAACAGAATTGTAAAGAATCAAGTAAAAATTCTACTTGAACACTAAGTGCAAGAACAGTGTATTTGTAAATTTCCTAGAGGCAAGGATTTTTTGGGGTGACATCTTTTATGCTACTAAACTAAGGAAAAAAAACACTAAAAAGATATCTCCTAAGAAATCCTTGCCTCACACAGTTCCTGGAGCCACTATGGCTATAACACTATTCTAACACAACCATAAATTTCCTAGGAAATTTAAGCAAATTTAAACTAGTTTGAAATGTACCTGGGACTGGACAGGGGAATAAGGACTTCCAGGTTCTCCACTTAGTAGAGTTTCACTGTTCATTTTAGTTTTCAGACAGGCAATGTAACGACTACAGAAATCCTTGCAGAGTTCATTAACCTTTTCTAGCTCTAGCAGATGAATACGTAGAACCTGGATTGCCTTTACCATCTAGAGAGAAAAAGACAGGAAGAACTCAGAAATAAGGCAAAAAGACAGTATTACTTGCAAGTATAAAATTCATCTAGCTGAACAAATGTTTTTTCTCCTGTTACTAGCAGATATAACTACTGACAGAAGAATTCTGGCCACAATACTCTAGCAATAACTAGAGTATTGTGTACAGTATCCGTCTTGTCTTCATTGTAATCCATAATACTACTGTCCTATTACAACAGGGTTAGGGCAAATGTGTTAAATTGCAGTACTCGGAGCTACAGTCAGAAGACTCAGGTTCCACTCTTTAGTTGCACTACTTCCACTGCTGGAGTCAGGAGAAATAGAACTGCTATGGAAGCAACACCTTTAAGCCTGCTGAGAAGTCCCTCCCTTATCTGGCAGCAACACTTCTGGCCATTAATATCAATCTATAATCTACAAGGATAGTGGCAATAACATACAATCAAGAGATGTGGAGGAAATGGAATTGGCATATTTTTTACAAGAATAGAGACCTTCAACAAACAAAACTAAAAACAAAACAAAAAAGCCCAAGCTAACAGCAAGAGCTATCATCATCAAAATGGAAAACAACACTTATGGCAAATTTTGAATGCAAACATGGAGCTAGTAATGACAAGGATGGGGCAAACAGGACATGACCCATCTGGTATAAATTAAACATGTAACGCTTTAGAAACAGGCGCTGGTATAAGGAAGATATATTCTTTTAACCATATCTGAGGCTGAACTTTAATTCGAATGTGTCAATTAGTGCTCTGGATCAGAGAATTTGTACCCATTACAGAAGAGGCAGACTAGCTTTTCAACAGTCTTTTCAACTGCAGTCAGATAGTTCAAAGGCAGTCAGCTGCATTTACTACATGGTGAAACAGATTATTTAAAAAAAAAGCCAAACCAGTGTTTATTATTATTATTATTTATACTTTAGCACTGTAGACTGGGGCTGCCTTGTGCTCAGCTTTATATACACATCTAACAAAGAAAGTCCCTTCCCCACAGAACTTATAATTGAGTCAAGTTAAGCAAAATATTATTACTTACTACTCCTGAACACAATGTTGTTCTATTCTAGATGGAAAGCTATAATACTTGGTGACAGCTTTCAAATTGAAAACTTGCTGCTAGCAAGGGAGCCTGATTTTTTCACCTCCATCTTTGACTTGTACACTAGTAACTTTAGAGCTTTTACACCAATTTCTCTTAAGTAGGTGTAACACTCTTAAAACTAACTTGCAAAATACAGGAAGCAGAAACTGTGCCATTTTCCCCACAATGCAACTTTATTACTACGTGTTTCTTTTAAGATTGCAATAAGGAATGACAAGTTTGTCAATTTTTTAAAATACAGGCAGTCCTCGACTTACAATGTTTTGAGTTACAATGTTCCGCACTTAAAACGTTTATAAATTGACACCCTGTTTCAACTTTACAACATTTGATCTGATGCAACGCCATGCCAGTGAATAAATTTGCTGCCTCGCTCATCTCCCTGCAGAACATCTGTCCAAACTTCCTTGGACACTTTCCTTAAGAAAGCAGACAAGACTCCAGAAAAACCTGCAGCCAAGGCTCCTGAGAAGACTTCAGCCAAGAGCCCTTCAAAAAGTCCAACCAAGAGCCTTTCAAAAATTCCAGCAAAGTCACCTCAGAGAAGTCCTTCCAAATCAATATGATTGCTATTTACAATATAAATACATTAATGCAGCCATATTACTCACCTATAATTGACTGAGTACAAATTTCTGGGGTATTTTTGATGAAAATAGGGTAGCGGACCTTGGTTCAGGAACCAATCCCCCATTTATAACATTGTTTCTTATGAGGAAATTGGTGCTGAGTTACAACATTTTGACTTAAGATGCGTTCTTCAGGAACAAATTGAATTGTAAATCCGAGGACTGCCTGTATACACTAAACAGGATTTTGGTCTTACAAAATTTTAAGATACTTTGCAACTTGCAGGCAAAATTTGGCCTTTAAGATTAAGGCCAAGTTTTATGAGCAATTATGGAAAAATGTTACAGAGGGAATAGTAAAGTATTTTATGCAAGTGTCTTAGAAATATATGCCGATTGCTGATAAATCAATTAAGTCAAGGGTGAAGGCAACAGCTGTGCATCATAAAAAAATTGTGCTCTTGGCTGGGAGTACTTGGGCTAAGTACTCTTACACGTAGGGAATAAAAATGGCTTTGAGGGTAAGAATGATGGCAAAAGAACTAGAATAAAACCTAAAATCGGATGGCTTGAATTTTGACGGTACAGTAGTTAATACAAGAAGTTCCAGCAGTGTGAAGACTGAATTGACACAAGCCGCTAGTCATATTTCTGTTGTGCAAGGCATCATTCACTACACTAAACTTGCTGTTCCAGATCTCAGTGATATCCCTACTTTATAAAATGGAATTTATTTTGTAAGACTTGAACCTCAAACAATAACACCAACTTCAATCTGTGCACTATTTTGGAAGTAGTTGCCAAGTGCAAAGGGGTTGCTTGACCGATCAAAATACCAAAGCCAATAATGACAAAACAGATTTAGCAGTTGCCTATTTGTTATTATAACTGCAGACTAAGCAAGACTAGCCTTAGTTAAGGACAAAGTAAGGATATCAAGATAAAGCACTTTTTCAAGGTTGATTTGAGTTTCTTTTGTGACTTGAATTTTCTTACTTTTCAAGAACGTTCTCTCTTGCTGTTTGAAGCTTAACCAAAACTAGAAAATGGTATGTTTGAACTCACCATAATGACAGGAAATACTAGTTCTTCTTCCAAAATTTATTCTTAAGGATGAAATTTGACTAAGTAAATGTTTGAGTCTTACTTTCAAAACTGCAGTAAACTCAAATCTGGGCATTAAAAGCTGCTATTTAACATATAAATCCCAGTTCACCAGATTTCAGGGTTTCAACTCCACAACAAACAATGTTCCATGGGTTTTTATGTTTTGACTCCAGACCAGGGGTTTTTAAGAACAACCCCACCCCCACAAAACCAAGGGCCCATAACGGAAGCATACAAACTGATGATCTTTTTACACTAGTGCTTTCCAGTAAAGGTTACCGTTAAAACTTGTACTTAAATTCATACAAATCCCAAGTAAATTACCATGAAGATGCAGATTAATTGGGTTTTAACTAAATTTAAGGATATACAGCTCTCAGAAGTATTATTAAAAAAAACTAGTCAACTGCCCATCATGAAGGACAGAGTGTTTCAGGGAGTGTTGACATGCCACCTCCTTCCCCTGCCCCACCCTGGGGGCTGACCATGTAAACAGCCCCTTTGCCTCCAGCCTCTGGTGCAGGGGCTCCACCCCCCACCCCCGCCTCCTCCCCTGCCTCTCTGCCTGAGGTGGCAGTGGTGGCTCCCTCCCTGCCCACTACACCTCCTTGCCTGAGTCAGTGGCAGCAGTGACTCCATCCCTCCCACTTGCCTCTGCCCCCACATCCTCCCCTGCCTGAGGTGGTGGCAGCGGCTCCCTCCCTGCCTAAGGAGGTTTAGCCCGCACAGCCAATCACCGCCAACCTTCTTGGTGGCACCTGCACAGTTACCCAAAAATTTTACGGACAGACAGACTAAGCCCTATATTGGATTAGAACAGTCTTATAGTGCTGCCATGATAAAAACTTCTACACATCTGACAAAGCAAGAAATGAATAAGATACAGCCTGAGTATACTGTTTACAGTATGAAAATGTCAAATTAAACACACTAGTGCAGCAGTACTTTTATTATATGATCAAATATGTTTCTCAAATCAGATGAACATTATTCATATTATTATTCAGTTATCAGAACTTTTATATGTCTGAAATAAATGACCGTGTCTCAGTTCTGACTCTTATCCTCAGCTTACTTTAATTTTAAAGTATGGGGACATCACCAAAGACAAAAGCTAAACAGCAGACAAAATAGGAGTTAGATGCCCTAGGAAACAAAAACAAAAGCTCTGGGTGGGCAGCAGCAGCCAACACTGCCCAGCGCGGCAACCAGGGGGGCCGCAGCTGCTGCCACTGATGGGCGAGCCCGGAGCTGGCTTGGAGTCCAGGCTGGCAGCGGGGCCGGGTTACAAGTTGGTGCTGAGCACAGAGAAAAGCGACCCCTTACTCGGCCCATAGCCAGCGCCCCACACTGTAGCCGCTTGCAGCCCGCATGAGCTACCAGCGCCTGCAGCAGGGAGTGCCAGCCACGGGGCAGGCAAGGAGCAGCTTTTCCCTGTGCTCAGCACCAGCTTCTTCCCTGCTGGCGAGCAGGGGGTCAGGGCTGTGTGCTGCCCTCTGCCTGTACTGTGGGGCTAGGGGGCACTGGGTGCGGGAGCCAGCAGGAACACAGGGCCCACACCAGTGTCCTAGGGCCAGTGCCAGTGGGGCCCAGAGCAGGGTGGCAGGAGCACAGGGTCCCAGCTGGCAGGGGCTCTATGGAGCCGGGCCAGCTTCTCCCTTCTCCCTGCTGCTGTAGCCCAGCCTGGCTCCACAGACCCCTGCCAGCCTGTGACCCTCTTTGGGCCCCACCAGTGCTGGCCCTAGGACATTGGTCCCAAGATGGTGACCAGGGGGCAGGGCACCCGTCAAGGGGCGAGGCTACCCATGCAGCCCTCAACAGCCTGCCAAAACTGGGTAAGCAGCCCCCTGCCTGAAATAATTGCCCATCCCTGAGTTAAACAGACACTTGGCCGAGACAGGCAGTCAAGGATGACCATGCCCCTGAACAGGCGGCTGGATTGATGACCTCGTGAGGCCCTTTCCAGATTTACTTTCCTAAGATCCTATACCACATAGCTTTGGGTATTTATAACTATCTGAATAGTTTTTCTCAGTTGAAGAAATAAATCCGAAACAGCAGATGTAATTAAATGCATTAAGAGGAATAATTTGTCATGAAATAGCAGATGATACTATAAACACAGCTACTTAATTTAAGAGTGCTGTAAAACAGAGAACAGGAACATAGCAATGGCTATCTAAGATCAAATGTAGTGTACTTGTGCTCCAATATCCTGTCTATGGAAATGGCTATTTCCAAATATATCTAAGGAAATTAAAAAAAAGTCATATAAAAACTATTATGAAATAATCTTCCTGTGAAGGTGTTTCCTTCTAACTCTCTACCTTACCATTAGTTATCCTAATGCCTAGGGCCCAATCCAAAGTTGATTAACATTAATGAGAAGAGTCCCATTCACTTCAATGAAGAGCTGGTGTCAGGCACATCTGTACAGACTGATTAGACATTTTTGTTTAGCACTGGTTCAGTAGTACTCTGGCAGTGATCCTACATGCTGTGTGAAAATTGTTTTTAAATCAGTGTCAAATCTGTTGCCTTGACCTTTCACCTAAATCTACTGTCCTAATATTACTATAAAGTGTAAATAAAAACCTAGATTTACCTTGTACTTGTTATTCATTATTTTAGCTCATAATCACCTGACCTCTCACAGTTGTCTTAAATTTTCTCTCTGCTACTGATCAGAGACAAGGAAAGACTATCAATATGATAAATCTAATTAAGGAAATAAATCCTGCACCAACTTTGGCACAAACCCCACCCAACAAAAACAACCCCCCAAAAACAGGCATAAATTGGCCATGAGTACTTTAGACCAGAAATTAGAAGATTCCCAACTAACAAAGCAGTAGCGTGGGCAAGAAAATTAATAGTTTCAAAGTGAAACTGAGTTTATGAAAAGGTTATCTTGTGATTACTTGTATAGTAGGGGACTGGACCTGACAGTCCAGAAGGCCTCTTCCAGGTCTTTATCCTATTCATATGCTTTATAATAGATCACACTACATTTATTCATATGGAACTGATCCATAGATTGCTGAAGTAAAGAAGAAGCCTTTTTAAAAAAATATGACCTCTGGTGTTTAATTCAAATAGCTGAATCCTGGAAGAAATGAATCACTTTAACCCAAACATCAAGATGGTACTGAAACTTAATTTAGATGCCCAACTCAACTGTGCATGCACCACAAATGTCCTTCTAAATAGATTTCATATAAATTCCACATGTTGAAAACTTCCATAGCATTAAGAAACTAAAGAATATAGGTAGAACACAGCAGTTACTATCACAGCATCAAAACAGTAGGAAGTATCCAACATTGGTATCTAACATAGCTTGCTTAAACTTCTGAGGTTAATCTATGTGCTTTAAGAATCTGCAGTCTATTGAATTTACAGTCTACACTCATTATAGCCAAGCTTTTTCCATATAAAAAAAATCTGGGACAGTATGCACTTTTCACAGGCAACAATGCTTACTTCTGTAGAAGCATCTAGGACAATTTAAAAGTGCGTGTCATGTGAAGCACCTGCAAGATGCTGTTACTGACCCATGCGAGATTTGAAGATCATCACTCCTGATTCTTCAGAATTTCCTACACAATTAGTGGATTGAACGTCATAGAATTGCTGAGGATTTTTTCAGTTGTCTAGCTCATTCTGTCTTTTTAGATTATTTTGAAAACAGCCGCTGTTGATACTTCTCTTCAGTGCATGATTTGACTTGGAACTGGAGGCAGAAGGGGGCAAGAGGATGGGAAAAAATTAACCTGACCAATAAAGTTCCTGCTAACGCCTCATGTATATTTTTAAAAAATGAATGAGGTAGGAAGACCTGCCACTGAAGCCAGCTGCAGGCTTCCCTTATGCAAACCTTGGCATTGTAAACTCTTTTCCTTAAAACAGCTTTCCCAAAGTTTCATTCCAAAGGGGCAGTCCTGGATGGCAGGCCACACACTGACAGTTTCTTAAAGTATTACATTTCAGTTTAGATAAAAATGGAAAAGTACAGAACATTATTTATTGCAACTTGATTTTTATTTTTTCCTTTTACTATTACACAAGATATACGTTTATTAAACAGTAACAAATGACACTTTAATTTTAATAAGTAATTTATCTGCCAACTATTAGAAACATTAACTCAAATAAAAGTGTTAGAGAATTTATTTACAAATACATTATAATGGATAAAAATGAAAAAGCTTCATACCTATTTTTTTTGGTGAGTAAGATTTATGCAGCTGACTTTTTTCAGCTGCATGTGTTGCAGTCTTGGCTCTTGATCATTTATCCACCTGGATCTTAACTTAGACTTGCTTATATTCGCTGTACAGAAAAAGTTTTCTTGCATATGTTAATTCTTCCAAATAGAGAAGTCAGGTACTTTCCACATTTACATGTTGCAGGGTAGATTTTTGGAGAGAGTCCCTTGTAAAAGCTTAATCAGACTAAGTTTGTGGTAAGATGTCTTGTCCACTTTTGGAAGCTGCTGATTTCTAACTGGATGTCCATCAGAGTACTTTCAGATGGATTTTCAAAAGTAGACACTTAGAATCCAAGGAGCTCTTGCTGAATTCTTCCAACAAATGTTAAAACACTGGAAATACTTTCTGGAATGAAGAACTTCCAAATACTCACTGCAAATGAGTTTTTTATTCAAGAGCACTTTGCAGGCTGCAAAATGAGTGACACTACCTTTCTACAGTTGCTTCTGCAGTAGTTTTAATTTTCTTTCAGAGGACTTAACACTAGATTGAACAAAGTGAACTTCCCATGGACTTGAAGCTTCAACTTCAATTTGTTGAGAAGACCAATAATATTCATTTATCATTCTTATTCATGCAGACACTTAATATCAGTCAGCAGAGGAAAATCTTGTCCTTTTTTATGCAGAAATTCATAAATGCCTTTACTCAAGAGAAAAAAGCATTTCTAGATGGCACCTGTACTTAGTCAAACTGCTATGAAATATATGACATCACCAAATTCAGCTTCTGAATCTTCTAAAATGGTCTTAAACTGCCAGTGATTGAGCCCCCCAGATTGGTTGAAGGTCATACACTTCAAAATAACACTCATAATGTCTTCCTGATAGATAATACAATAGTAATGAATTATTTCCACAAATGGGGGGGGCAGGGAAGGAACTATATTTTAACTTTCAGCAGTCTTTGAAGAACTTTACCTTGGGTAAAAGGTTTACATTCTTTGGTATTTCATTAGCTAGTTGCCTTGGACAATCTCTTTAAACATGGACTGTTGTACAATAAGGCCTTTCTGCAAGAGCTCTAGTTTTCTCTTTTGACCATCAACAACTAACCATTAACTAGGATATGGATAACAATGCCATTTTATATTGGATTTCTGCATGACTGACATTTTGTTTATGAATTAAGCACAAGCCTTTATCACACTGTTCCACAACGAGGTAGGCTTCACTCCATTACTCCTTAAGCTTTTTTGTTTTTGTTTTTTTGAGTCCTCCGACCTACTTCATACAAAACAATATAACGTTCATTTTTATGTATTTTGATGACAGAATTCAAGAAATTCCATAAGAAAGATATAAGAAATTTTAACAGAAGCCAATCTAAAATGTCAGCTGGTTCAGGAAGAGCAGGAGCTGCACTGTTATCAGCCATGAAAAAGAAACAACAGAAGCACAGTAGGTTCATAGTCTGGAAAGGATGAGGGAAGAAAACAGTTGGCCTACAATTACAGGCCATTAAGAATTTCTGCCAGTTAATATAGTAGGGAGCATGTCCCAAAGAATCAGGATCTATTACAAGTGGTATATACAGGGAATTCCGCTTACGCTTTAACATGCAACAGACGCACAAATTTCTGCACTGAGTGCAACAGGACCTTTGTGGTAAGCTGCTGCCATTGTTTTGGATTTGGTGTTTCTCAAAGAAATATTTTAGGGCCATTTAAAACCACTAAAATTTTATTTTTCTCCCCTAACAATGACTCTCATTCAAATGTCTCTCTCCAGATCTTCAACGCGTGTAATGTTTGCAGAGATTCATTCTTTTCAAGAGGAATCTGAAATGGCTGCATCAGTGTGATGGTTTTTGTGGTGATGTCAGAATATCCTGCAGTTTGTCAAATGGGTCAGTTATGTTTCATATGACAGGAGAGATTCTCTCATTAAAGCCATTATGAAGAAATTATTATTATTAAATTTAAAAGGCACCTGCCACAGTGGCCTGAGCACTCCACAAGGCTTAATTAGGTCATTAACATTCCACATAAAAGAAACAAAACACCATGTGCCCCAGTTGCCCATGTCAAAAGGCCTCTTGTTAATATATTTCTCTTTGCCTCAACTTTCTCTTCCACACATTTTTCCTACCAGATTTAGCTGCAGAATTTAATTTTATTACACTGATGTGTAACTACTTTTTAGCTGAGCAAATCATTTTACAATCTATATCAATGACCATTTCTTATGTAAAATTAAACCATATTTTGACTCTCCCCAAGAGAGACAGGAAAATTTCATAATTGATTTAGATTGGGCCTCAGCAGTTCTGAATTCTATTCCTGGCTTGACCAAGGTCATATGCATGTGCTCCAGTTCCTTATCTGTAAACTGGGAATATAATCACAGAAAAAAGATAGGGCTGGAAGGGACCTCAGGAGGACATCTAGTCCAAGCCTGCTTAAGATAGGAATATATGTGTCCAAAGCATCCCAGACAAAAAAATTATCTAACCTGTATTAAAAACCTTCCAATAATGGCAATTCCATAACCTCTCAAAGTCCTGTTCCAGTGATTAACTATCCTCGTAGTTAGAAAAAGTTCTACCTAATAAACAAATGTCAATTTCCCTTTTTGCAGTTTAAGTCCACACACACACACACACACACACACACACACACACACACACACAGAATTTATGCAAGTTCATAGGTTTTCAATGGTACTTATATTTAGGCTTCCTCTACACACACAGATAAAAGTGCAATGGGATCTAATACATGATCCACACAATCACGCCTTCTGTCATCCCACGTGTGCAAGGCAGGAGACAATTCTGGGATCACACATTTGATCGCATCACTCCCTATTGCCAGTGCAGGGGAAGCCCAATCCCAGGCTCTGCCTGCATTGGCAAGAAGCAAGCACCTATCTATGGCTGAGAGTCCCCTTGGTTAATCTTCCAGATACACGTAAAACCCTCAAGGCTGGGACATTTCAAGTATACTGGGGCTGCCAGGACCCAACTGGGTCCTGGTGTTGGGTATGCTGTGAGGACTCAGCCTCCACAGCTGCAGGACCCAAAGTCCACAGCTGCTGGAGCTGAGAGTCCCCTTGCTACAGGATTGCCGGGCAGACCCTGAAGCTGCAGGAGAGACCCTGCTACACGTGTAAATTAAAGCTCAATAACGACTACCTATAAAGTCTGTACACATTTTCAAGGTCTATATAGCTGGTTAGAGCTTTTTATGGCGTGACTGTTACTTTTCACATGTATCCGGTCTCAACCAGTTAATTGTGCAATACCTTTAATGGGGGCAATACTGTATTTCGCTAAAGTGAGAGACACATGCAACAACTGTATTACTCACAAGTATTTCCAGTAAGTGGTTATGATGCAACTCTTACATCTCCCTGCTCACATAGTGACAACAAACAGCAAAACAGTTGCAACGTTACCTATTTTTCAGTCAGAGTTAAATATATAGTGATTAAACTTCCTTTCTTCTCTACAGGAGCAGACAAACATAATAGTTACAGTGGCAGCTCACCGTCTCCTTTTAAAACAGGCTTGTCCAACATGCAGCCCGCCAAACCATTTTCTGAAGCCCACGGTGCTGCTTAACACTGTTTACTTTCATTCCCACTCCTTGCCCCTCCCCCAACCCCTCAGCAGCTTCCTAATGGCTGCTGAAGGGCTGAGGAAGGGACATGGTTCCCACATGCCGGACCGCATCAGCTTGACATTGCCAACGTGATGCGTGTGGGATAGCCGTGTGCCGCTTGGGACTGACCAATGCAGGTAGGGGGAAAGTACAGCTGAGCCCCTCCTGCTCCGGCTGGGCTCATCCTGAGGTTCATTTCATGTTTGTAAAATGCTTGGAGAGCCCCACATAGATGCACTGCATAGAAATACAAAATATATTTTGACTTATGTGGTTGGCACCTTGGGCTGAGATTTTCAAAGCTGAGTCAAAAGGCCAACTTCCATTAAAATGAATGGGATTTAGAGGGCTCCAAATCTTTTATGATGACTTTGTAACATGTCTATCTACCCCTTTTTGCAAATCTCAGCTGTAGTTTGGAAGCTCAGCCAAAGAACATAACAGCTTCTGAACATAAGAGCATAAAGTGTTATGCTTGGTCAGCCCCATGGTCCATCTGGCTCAGTATCCTGTCCTGAAGAGTGGCAGAGGTGGATGCTATAGAGGGAGAGTTTTGAACTGGTTAGACCCATTTCATTGTCACTTCCTGCAACTTCACTGGTGTCAAGGGTCACGTGACATCACTTCCTGATGTGATACCACTTCCTGTGAGGTCTTTGAATATGGCTCGCTGGCCCACTGGGTGAAAAAAGTTCATGATCCGGCTCTACATTCAAAGGGTTGGACACCCCTGTTTTAAAGCAATTAAAGGTTAGTTCTGGCCAGCACCTAACGTCTCCCTTAACTGCTTCCTCATCTTTTTCAACACATCTCTCATCTCTTCCCGCTTATTCACCTTCAAGTACAAGTCACCAAAGGAAACTTCTTGCCTGAGAATGAAAATATCTTCAGTAGTACTTTGTATTCTCATGTCCCTGGCATTCAAGTTTAGTCTCCGAGTCATCCTCCATCCTGAACTATTCTTTGCATCTCAAGATCTATCCAAGCTGAATACGTCTACTTTTAAATATTAAACCCAAACTTCCACAGCACCCTAGCTTAAATACGTATTAATTTTTTTTTAGAATGTTTTAAAATAAATCATTCATTTTATCAGCTCCCCAATAGCTTCTGACATCTTCTTTGAACTCTTTCCAGATAAACTGGCTGTGTTGTGCTTAGAAAGAAACTCAATATTTCAAACAACCCAGAAAGTAGGACTGTTTTCCCCTGCTCCATGAGGTGATGGCTTTATATATAGAGAGAGCAAACATTTGTACTTGAGCCCAATTTGCTTCTCACCATTACCGGCTTTATCACTTCCAAAACCCTCTGTCATTTTCAACTTGTCAGGTTTCTCCTTCCTGCTGAATTCTTGTTTTTTGATTACTTTTCCTCAAATATATTATTAGCTTGCATTTCTTGCTCCCACACATGAAGTCAGCTTCATGTTTTAATACAAAGGGACCTAGCAAGATTAGAAACATTTTTCTAGCCTGACTCTGTTTACAACTTATATCCATTTAGTATCATTTATGAATTGAAATTAACATAAATTAATAAAATGGGTGGTCTTTCCCCTTTGAAGAATAATAGGAGACCACCAAATCCCCTGTACCATGAAATGGTCCATTTAAGGGGCCTGGTATTCAGAAGAGCAGCATGCTAGTTAGGAAATGGGGGTCAAATGTTAATGGGTTAGTTACCCCCCAGAAATGATAAAACCCAGCTGTTAAGTGACTCTGGGGAGGAAAGACCAGAAAGACAGCTTGGAAAGAATACCAGAGAGGCAGGAGAGATGTTTCAGGTTCTGGCTTTCATCCCAAGAAAGGTTACGAGTAGGCTGGGGAAATCTGCCTGAATTTGAGCACAGGCCCAGAAAGGAGGTTAGCACAACTGCCCTGAATTTGCTGAAATAGTAAGACCAAGGACAAAGGGAGGCTCTGTGACATGGGGTCAGAATCTAGATTTGGGTGGGCTATGGAAACCTGACTTAACATAGCCCATGAAAAAAAGGCTTCAGAAGCCCTGAACCAAGAAAAAGGATTCATAAGTCTAGTGACAGAGACAGGGAAAGATCTATAGGACAGATTCTCTAGAGCAGTGGATCGTAAGCATTTAAAGCTGAGGCACCCTTGAGAGACTTGAGGTACCCATTGATCAATCCAAGGCACGCCTTAGAAAATGCCAGCTCCTAGTTTTTACTTGTTTTTTGACTATACAAAACTAACACAACAATTCTTTCATTGCAAAGAGTTAAGACCGTGACAGGTCAGAATATCTTTAACAGTAAAGATCCCTGTTTGAAATCTCTACATTTACCTTGTAAATTATGTTTGCATACCTGTGCTAGGATTGTGTAGCACCCTGTGGCATGTTTGAAAGGGTCTCAAGGCACCACAGTGAGCCATGGCACTACAGCTGAGAATCACTGTTTTAGAAGGCCAGAGATTTCAATGACACTGACCAGGTACTCTGGCTGAAAGGTAAGTAGAAGGGAAACCGGGGCCCTGGAACAAAGGCAAATTAGTAGCCTCAGGAGGAAAGGGTTAAATCTGACACGTTAAGAGCGACTGTTCCTATATAAGGATTTATTAAATTAGCTTTAACAGAGGGAATGTTGTGTTCTGAGCTGTGAATAAGTTGCTGGAGAGCCAAGAGAAACCTAAGGATGGAGTGCATGCAACGCAAAGAAATGCTGCAAGGGAAATATGCTGGGATGGCACTGATGCAGTACCAGCCAGGAATATCAAAGCTAGATCCAAACAGGTCCTTTAAGCAGTAGAGCTCCATTAGAGTGGTACTTTCTCTTGCTGAAAAGGAAGATATGCAGTCAAACCCTGATAATGCTATATGCACAGGACTGACAAAAGCCTGTTATATTAAGCAGAACCAGTCACTGGAGTTGCATGCCCCTTCATGAAGGGTGTTACAAGGCCTCCAAACCTGGAGGGCTACAATTTATATTACTACTTTTGTGCATTTTTGTGATCTGAGTGTCCAGTCACGATGTTTACTTAGTACGTAACATTAAGTACAAACAAAAATACGCTAAAAATTATATGGTGATTAACTAAAGGG
This sequence comes from Crocodylus siamensis, assembly GCF_052110815.1. Lineage (NCBI taxonomy): Eukaryota > Metazoa > Chordata > Crocodylia > Crocodylidae > Crocodylus > Crocodylus siamensis. The sequence continues at coordinate 259,251,008 of NC_143395.1, read as the reverse complement.
GAGGCTATACTGCTGAACACTGAAGTTGGAAGGGGCTTAAAAGGTTCTCCAGGCCCCCTACCCAGTGGCACCACATCAGCTGTCCATCCCTTCTCCAAACCCCTTATTAATTGTTTTGTCTATTTTCAGGAATTTCACAAGCCCACCCTAAAGTTGCAATATATTGCAAAAGTCCATGCAACCCTATGCAATTCAACTATGACATCAGTGTCACATGCATGCTATGTAAGATACGTTAACACCAACCTGTGTCACCCTAATGCCTATTTCTTTCAATTCAGCATATTGCCATATAGCATTAACCTTTAGAGGTACAGCAATATGTTGGTCCATATTGTATTGACACCAATCAAAGGAAAATTGACATTATTGGCAAGCAGTTTTTTTTGACTGATAATTTTGCCAATAAATGCTGCATGCATGCCTGCAGTCACAGCATGCATGCGGCCAGGACCGCAGCCCACCCAGCTGGTAAGCTTTTTGGGGCTGGGGAAGGGGCAGGGAGGAGGGGGAAAATGGGCATGGAGGGGTGCAGATTGAGGCCCCTACAATGAGGGAGGGAGTGGGTCTGGGGCAGGCGCTGCACAGCCGAGGCATGGGACAGAGCCGCAAGTAGCTCATCCTGGGGTTGCGTGCACCCCTGGGGGAGGTTTGGAGGGGTGTGTGCCCCTTGCATCTGTGCACAGTGCGAGGACAGGCTGCCCTCTGCGGGCTGAGGCCAGGGAGGTTGGCCAGCCCCTGCCCAACCCCCCTCTACCAGGAAGAGCCCAGCACTGCCCCTGGCCCCAGCCCACATATGGCAGCCCAGCCTCACTCTGTGTGCAGATCTGGGGGGCACACCCCCCTATACCTCTCCTGGGGGTGTGCACAATGTCAGTAGCCACTTCCCCCCTCCCTCCCTGTGCCCCCCGGATGAGCCGCTCATGGCTCCATCCTACATTCCACCCCAGCTCGGCAGCACCTCCCCCAGTCCCAGCCCCACTCACTCCCCACTCCCTCAACACAGGGGCCTCAATTTGTACCCCCTCTACCCCCCAACTTACCAACCGGATGCTGTTCTCCAAACTGCTGGGCTGCATATCGGCAAACAAATTGGTATTGGTCAATATGTCTCGTTAATAATAGGCCATTGATATTGGCCCAAAACAATCTTTCTTTGTCTTTTAATTTATGAAATACACTTTCTAAAAGTATGTGTAACTGCAGGACTTTCTTTTTGCCAAAATACATTATGAAGTCCTACTTCTGGAGTCTACATAAATATCCAAAACTTTCAGCAATGTAGGCAGAACACAAATACACTGTAACAGAGCGTAAAACAGATTATAAAGGAACACTTATCTTGACTCAAAAGCATTCCAATAGATTTTGTAAGTCAAACCTCAATCGTTATTTGAAGTTGACTTCAAAGAATAATGCTTTGTAAAACTGAGCCTAGACTCTATGTAGATGGCCTAGATCCTAAGTCCCTTAGATAGACATCGAAGGGATAACTGTTCCAACAATCAACATTCTTTTGGTCCGCTTGTCTTTATGAACCATTGAAGTCATAGCCCTATTAAGAAGCAGCAATGATGAGTAAAATAGCCCTTGTGAAATTGAATTTATGAGAAACGTCCAGCCCTCCAAAGCCAATATATACAGAAAGCTTGACTCACTGATTAAGGGGGATGTGTGCATGTGCACATGCATACATGCCTTAAATACCTTAGAGAGAGAGAGAAATAAAGGTAATACACTTTCTATACAAATAAGATCATTAAACATTTTATATGGGATGCATGTCCAGAGTATTTTTGGACTTTTTTGTATAGGCAGTAAACACTTTCTATTTAAAATGGAATGCTGTTCTGGCAGGCTCCTTCTGAGCAACTGAATTGCTGAAATCCTTTTTGCAAGTACCCATTATTGCACAGTCTAAATCCTGTTTGCCTTTATGGGACAAAAGAAAAAAGGAAGATCTACTTTAACCACCAACTGAGATAATGAGAAATTATCGGCAATTAGAAATAAGAGGCAGAAATATTATTTACTTCAAAAAAATGGCTTTTCACTTACTAAGTTATCAGTTTCTGGATCTTCACAGAAAAACGGTTTTCCTTCCTTCTCTTGCTTTCTTACAAAATTTTCAATATCTACATCAAAACTAGCAGAAGTTGTGCCTTCTGAGCCCTGTGTAGACTGTTCACATTTTTCAAACAATAGTGCTAACAAGGGAAACAATGGGTGCCTAGAACAAAAGTTAAACGAAAAAAACAAAACACACACATACAGGTAAGAACATTTTTTCACTTCAAAGTTCTCATTATAAAACAGAAAATAAAAAGTAAAAGTAAAAATAAAAAGTAAAAGCTTATCACTCATCTAGAAATGTAACATTATCTTTTTAGAAAAAAATTACATATGAGATGACCGACTACATAAATAATGCAATACAGTTTTACTCACTGGGATTTACTGTTTAAGGTTAATATAGCTATGATTTATGCAATTTTAGGTCTATTTAAATAGATAATGTGCAAAAGTCATTATTATTACAAATCAGTTATGAAACTATGAAATGTCATTTTATTAATTGTAAATTAGTACTTAGAGATATAACAATTCAGTGGGGTTATAATGGATTAGTACTTACAAACTGGATGAATTCAGATTTAAAGTAAGACTATACTCTCAGAGGCCCTCTACGAAATTAACAAGATTGGCTCAGATGAGGACTAAGGAATACAACCAATTTACTTCGTAACCTTAGCCAAGTCACTTAGCCTCCTTATGCCTCACTTTCCCCCATTTGCAAACTCATCTGTAATAAATACCTTAGTAAAATACTTCAAGATCCTCAAATGAAATGCTACACTAAAAATGACATCCTGGAGAATGGTGTAAAAAGGCCTCTATATGCTTAGTTGTGATCAGTACCAGTTCTCTCACTTAAAACACATGAAAATATTTGGCAAATGAAGTTTCTTTACTGAAGCCAATTTTTTTTTAAAGTAGTACAGATTTGGTTGATTACAACAAACAATAAGGTTCCGGGTACTATTCAAACATAAAAATAAAAAACGACAGTATTAATTGCTACCACTCAATAGCCTAAAGAAAAATAATTTACTAACTAAAACCTTGATGTTTGTTCTCCTTGAATAACAGATATGTACTTCAGAATGCTGCAAGGAATCTGTAGGTAGGAAAACTTTGTCTAAACAATCTGGTAGTGTAACCAATTTAATTGAACTTATTCAGCAGTTCCTTGCAAACTGCAGAAATTGGCATTTGAAAGCTTGCACAGCATTAGCCTGCCCATTAGTTAGAAGACAAAAAATCCCTGACTCCTATACTCTTTACCATTCAAAGGCATAACCAAAGTCCATACTACTACCTGTAAATGGCCTGTTTGTCTGCATCCATTGGCGTCTGAGATTCTACAGGGGCAGGACTCACTCCCTCTGCATCAGTTTCAGAACAGTTTGGATCTTGTTCAGTTTTTAACTCTGTTACTACTTGCATCTGTAGAAAAAGGAGGATAAGTTACTTTACGTCACCAAGCACACAGATTTACTAGTAAGTATACTGTTTTCTAAGTAAATAGCAATGCAAATGGCCAGTAAATTGCCAGAAGGTTGGTATGACTTGGCAATTATACAAATAGTATAAGCAGTAACAAAAAACTCCTTTAATCCTTGACACTTTTTGGTGGATAGTGTAAAGGTCACTTCAAGTTTCAGCACCCAACTTTAAAATTGGAATGAGTGATATTAGTAAACTGCTAAAGCATTTTGTCTCTCAAGCAGCTATTTTTGGAACATGTTAGACAGTTTGCTCCAAAAATCAGTTTATAAGGCGGCCTGGTGTAAAAGCCTTCATGAGGAAACCCTGGTAAAACTTCCCTCCATCTTACTGTGTGTTGCACAAAAATGCTAAAGTAGATAAGAAAAAAATATCATTAGAGTCCCAATCTGTTAAAATTTACACTTTGTTATATAAAAAAAAAAGTGAGGTACAATGTGTGTTAGCAATCTTTTGCTAATTAGGAATGCCTCCTTCCCACTTGCTTCTAAACTTTACATATGCAGATCACAAATTAAGTTAGTAATACCTCCCCAGTGAAAAGAAAACCACTACCAGCAGCATCTGCACTTAAAAAGTAACATTTGCTAGATTTGTAGGAGACAAGAGCATCAAACTACTACTAAAAATGTTTAAACAAAGCAACCGTTCACAAGTTGAACTAAATTAACTAATCATAACCATATAGAACACATTTAAATCACCCTTCATGAAGACACTGTTTTAATAAAATAGAGATTACAATGCCGAAGAGGTTTCTGTACATTCACAGAATAGCAAGTTGCAATATTAAAATGAAAAGAAAAAAAACCAACACAAAATGGAAGAATGATAAGGCTTTTGAGAAGAATTACCTAAAAGGTCATGATTTAAACATTATTAATAGGATATATGCAACCTCTTGTAAGCTGTGGATATTTATGTTACTACAAGACGATACTGAGTATCTGTTCATTAAAGTCTCACATTAATGTCAGACTCATGTTAGGATAACTCAATCCATCCTTCACAGTACAAACTGACTGGAATATCTTTGAGACCTTTTTCTGGGTTTTTCCATCTACAAACAGGATGTCTTTTAGACCAAGGGTCAGTTTAAGGAGATCTTTCCTTTAAAAAGATATTTCCCTTTCTTCCTGCCTAAGCATTGGTCAGATGATCCAAAAAGACACTGGATCAATATAAGAAGATTCTTCTTCCTCTTGAACCATAACTCGTTTTGACTGATGGCATTAAGTACTGCTACCCGGCTACGTTCAAGCTCTCAAAAGGTGGATAAAAAGAACAAAGGAACAAATATGCATAATAAATTACGCTTTTTTTTCTCAGGAGCAATCTCCTGAAGAAGTCACTCTTAGAGTATCCAATTCTGACAGTGTTGCACATAGTTCCACACAGAATAAACAAAAGGCGTTTGAGAAACTATCCTAGCAGAAGAACTGTGAGGGCTGGAGGGTTTATTCAACATTGCTTACCATGGCCAAGCTCTCTTCTAGCTATACAGAAAAATAAGAAAATAGAAGAGCTTCCTGACCTGTAAAGATATTCCCTCAGAGGGCTTAGCTGATTTGAAAGCCAGCATGGCTGCACAAAGACGTAACTGATTAACTAATTTGTTGGCTAATGATGGGAAGGAGAGGCAATGCAAAAAGCTGATTCACACGAACATGAAAGTTAAGGCTAAGTCTAGTATCTGGAGATGAGAGCTATGAGTCATGGCTCTAGTGTTCTTACTGGAAGAAGAAAACAGGTTACTTAAAACTGCAAGCTACTATTTCTAGGACTATTTTTTTTTTTTTTTTTTACTGACTAGAGGAAGGAGATGCATCAAACCCAGCTGATTACCATCTCTCAGAATACTTCTGCTGAGTAGAGCAAAAAAGAACTACTCTCTCCTCACTAGTTCCTGCACCTCCCACCTCCACGGCATATGTTATTCTAAGCCAGCATTTCTCAAGCTAGGGTATCACATACTCCTACTAGTGTATAGTAAGCTTCCAGAGGGCATACAAGGGGAAGAAACAAGGAATCAGAAAAAGGGAAAGAGAAAAATATCAATAGAGAAAAAGGAAACAAAGGAAAAAAAAAGAATTCTAAAATCTCTTGCAGGTTGGTGTGTGGGTTACAGTGAATTGTAGTGACACAAGATGTTCCTTTTTATTATCCACAATGCACATTCATAGCGTACAAATCAGTGATTCTCAATCTTTCTGTACTCAAGGCACTGCTCCATAACTTTTATGAAATGACTGGGGGGGTGGGAAGGGGTAGAGTGTGTGTGTACATTTGTGTGTAAAAAGAATAAGAATGGTTAAAAAAGCAAAACACAGGCCAATCTAGAGAACTATTTTTGAAGACAGAGTAGATCATGTTCAGGCAGACAGACCTCTAAAAGGGGAATAATGACTCTCAGCTGCACTTCTGACAGTTCACACTGTTGCCTCTGCTAACAAAAAGCACTCATACCTACTATTAGGGTGGCCACTGGTCCTGTTTTATCCTGGACCGCCATTTTTAAACCCTTTGTCCTCTGCCCATTTCTGAATGAGGAGCAGACAGCAAAAGTCCTGTTTTTCAGCTCATTGGTAGAAATAAATGTCAATCATTTGTCCTCATGATTCTATTGGCTGTGCCTGGAGGTAGGGTGTTGCACAGCCAGGAGAGGAGTTCCAAGCCAGCAAAGGAGGAAGGAAAGGAAGGAGGGAGGTGGTGGCCCTGCTCCTTACTGCTGATTGGTCAAGGAGGTGACAGCCCACCCCTCACCACTGACTGGCCGATGGGGCCCACCTCTCACCAAGGGGATAGCCGATATTTCAGGGATGGGTTAGTGGTCATTCTACCCACTATATAGGCTGGCATGCAGAGTAGAAAATGGATCTTCAAACTGCAGATCTATGACATGGCTTGCCGCAAATTAACACTAAATTGCAATGAATTCCTAAAATCGCATTAAAATTGTTAGATGCATCACTCTTCAAAGATGCACCATCACATCTGACAAACTAGAAGCCACACATTTCATCAGATGCAGATTTAAAAAAAGAAAAAAAAAAAGATAATTTTTCACTTGCTAATAGCATTAAGAATGTAGAGGAGGAAAAATGTGCTCACTTGTTGTCCATCTTGATAGTTGTCTATACTTAATGTCTGTGTTGCCATCATGGTTAATGTAGGGATTATAATGTCAAATCATCATAAGTGAGATCAAACATTCTAGAAAAAAGTAAGAAAGGTCCATTACAAAAAAACCTTTAGAATGGATTCAAAACAATGAAAAAAACATTACAAAGTTGTGTGTGGAATAACAAAATCAAATATTTTATTGAAGTACAATTATTACAGGCATAGTCTCAGGCAACCATCATGTCAAGAAACACAACAAGGTGCACTAGTAATAATTGTATATTTTAGCATGAATTTTTACTATAGGATGAGTCCTTGTTAATAAATTTGCAAGTACCTGCAAGTAAAGTGTGAAGCAGCACACCAAAAGAGTTCATCTCATTTTCACACAAATACATTTTAGCATTTACTTGCCAATACAGAAGCACTGGCTTGTATGTTATTGGAGCAGAGATTTAGGTTTCTGTGTTTGAAAAATGAAGTATTTGGAGCATTCCTGCAATCCAAATAATACTATGTCTATGACAATTTCCAACTATAAAGTTTAAAAAAAACCCAAATCAGGAGCTTAAAGGTGAAATCACCATCTTCAAAAGGTGACTTCAGGCATTTAAAAGCCTTCATCTCAAATCACTTTTGGAGTCACTATGCAACACACAGAGTGGAAAATTGTTAAATATCATCAAAATCTTTAAAAATGTGAGCTAAGTAACCTAGCAATTTATGTCCCTTTTTGAAAAATGATTTAGAAACCTAAGCTCTTAAGACTTTTTTTTGAAAAGTACTTAGCTGCTTTTGAAAACAGCATTCCCACTGGCGTTCAAAATCTGCAGTAGGCATCTCCTTCCCTCACGTTGTCAATGGGAGTTAGGTGCCTAACTTATTTTACCACTTCTGAAAAGCACACACAGGCCATGCATGTGTGTAAGTAACTTTAATGTGACCCTAAATCAGTTTTGAAAAAAGGAACCTAAGCTCTCAAATCAAAGTGTGTATCACGTTACTAGCGAGAATTCATCCATGATACTAAAGACCAGTAGCGTTATCCCCGACACTAACCCAGAGAAAGTTCCCCAGGTCCCTTCTGCTTGCAGAGACACAACTTGCTTTGGGCATTCCACCATCCCTGGACTGCATCTCTGCTGTGTCACCTGCTGCCCCTTAGCTCTTCCTGCTATATCTCTCATGACCCCTTACCATAGTAGCCACTTCTCACGCTGCCCACTTTGATGGCAGTTAGAGGCAACATGAATCAGCTGCAACAACTGCAGTGAAGGGGTTGCAAGAATGATAGAACATCCCCTGGCACAGAGCAAGAAGGGCTGGGACAGCAGCAGGCAGCTTGGACACAGCAGAGATGCAGTTCTAGGGTAGAGGAGCAGTGTGCAGAAGGCGAATGCTGGCCTATGGTGCAAACCTTAGCAATTACACCTCTGGTAAAGACTCTGTTTATTTTGTCAGCAGGTTCTCAATCATTAGGTACAAGATGCATGTTTCTTCCATTGTCAAATACTACAGTAGCACTCAGAAGTCCTACCAAAGAAATGATACACAAACTATCAAGAATGGGTTACGCCTGAAACAGCTTATACCTATCCAAGTATTTCTTCAAAGTCCTTTTCTCCCAATGCTCCTTTCCACTTGACACCAGTATTGTAGGACTTGGACCTATGGCAATTTATACCAGATGAGGCTCTTGTCACAACCCTTTTCCTTCTGTGACCAGTTATTTCTTGTTTTACAAATCTGATTTTTTTTAAACAGGTTAAAACAGGCCAAAATGGAATATTTCAAAATCAGGAAATAAGCCATTCTGCAAACTATCTAATACATATGCCACTTCACTGAAGGGTTTTCATATCACATAAGTCATACCTCTTCAGGAAAAGCATACTCCCTGTTTTGGTTTAAAAAGCACCTGACATAATGGGCACTTGTACACAACCCCATTACCATGTACACATGATGAAAATGTCACTTTGTGTGGCTTAATGGCATCACACTATACACGTGCAGGAATTCTAGGGGTTTCAAATGAGTTTGCAATGATGCGTTACAGCTATTAATCAGTTTGCACCTCCAGTCACAGAACAGGTGGGCAGGCTCTGCACCAAAAAAGGATCAGGCCCCTCACCACTTCTGCCTTCGGCAGGTGGCTGCTGAAGGAAGAAACAGTGAGGGGGGCAATCTTTTTTTTCCCTCTTTTTCCCAGAGAAGCCTGCTGCCTCTCCCGTGGCTGGGGTGAGCTGCTGGTGGGCCAAGCAGCCCCTGAGCTGTGAGGGGTCCCGCTCCTTCACTCCATGGTGACAGCACCCCTAGGGGCCACCTGGGAGGGCTGCTAGTTTCATAGTTTCTAGGTTCGGAAGGGACCTGAGTAGATCATCTAGTACGACCCCCTGCCATGGCAGGAAAGAGTACTGGGGTCAAACGACACCAGCAAGGTCTTCATCTAACCTCCTCTTAAAGACCCCCAGGGTAGGAGCCAGCACCACTTCTCTTGGAAGTTGGTTCCAGATCCTAGCCGCCCTGACCGTGAAGTAGCGCCTCCTGATATCTAACCTAAACCTGCCCTCTGCCAGCTTGTGACCGTTATTCCTGGTTACTCCTGGCAGTGCTCGGGGAAGAAGGACTCCCCCAATGCCTGCTGAACCCCCCTGACTAGTTTGTAACAGGCAACTAGATCCCCCCTCAGCCTTCTCTTTTGGAGGCTGAACAGGTTCAGGTCCCTTAGCCTTTCCTCATAGGACCTGCCCTGCTGTCCCCTGATCATGCAAGTGGCCCTCCTCTGGACCCTCTCCATGCTGTCCACATCCCTCTTGAAGTGCAAACTTCAAGAGCACACAGAACTGGACTCAGTACTCCAACTGCAGCCTGACCAGTGCGCAATAGAGGGGGAGGATCACCTCTTTGGACCTGCTCGAGGTGCATCTGTGGATGCATGACAAGGTACGGTTGGCCTTCCTGACTGCCTCCCCACACTGCCAGCCCATGTTCATCTTGGAGTCAATGATGACTCCAAGATCCTTTTCCGCCTCTGTGCTGACAAGAGGGGAGTTCTCCAACCTGTAGGTATGGTGCCGGATTTTCCTCCCCAGGTGCATCACTTTGCATTTGTCTGTGTTGTCTGTAGTGGGCAAGGTGCTGCCCCAGCTCAGGGTCAGGGAAGAGCTGGATAGGGTCAGGTGCTATTTCTAAGTTGGAGAAGCACCCAGCCCGTTAGCAGCCTGCCTGGGTGACCCTGGAGGGCACTGCTGCTGCAGAGGGAAGGACCAAGGCCCCCTGCAACTCAGGAGCTGCTCAGCCCACTGCCAGCTTGCCCCCCTGGCTCCGGGCAGGCACCCTGCCATAACAGTGACAGAAACCCCTAAATTGAAACCGTGGGTTTCCATTAGGAGGCACAAAATGCAACCCTAAGGACTAAACCCCACAACATGTGTATAAGCACCCAGTGGGAGGCCTCTCACAAAGGGAAATTACTGTAAATATTCACAGACTAAGGTCAAAAGACTCTTATGATCTGAATCCAACCTCCTGTCTAATATAGACCACAGAATTTCACACAGGAATTTCTAATTCAAGCTCAATCTAGCCCAATCTTGTGGCTGAGCTAGAGCACAGGTACCTGACCTGCTAGTAGAAGGACTGGGAATTCAGGGAGGGACAAATGCAAGCAGGGAAAGTGGGGTCACAATCCCCTGCTGAATTTCAGTTCATTGACCCCTGCAGCTCAGTGCCACGCTTCCACAGATGGACCCAGATCCAACTGAAGGCCCAAAGGAGTTTAAACACACCCGAACCAAAGCATTCTTTTTAGAATTATAACATTTCTTGTGGAAAATGGGTGGTGGGGGGAAGGGGGGTATATTCACATTTCTAAATTCTTTAAGTCATCATCAATGAGTACGTTAATTAAAACATTTTGTAGTTGTAATTTGGAGTCAGCAGACATCCAATAAGGATAGGTATTCTTGCAAAGTATCCAAGAGGGAAGAATCTCAAAAGAATAGCCTGGGAGAAACTATGCCATTCTATATTAAAACCTCCCAAGAGCAGATAATGAATTTCTGGCATTTACGAGTGTAGACCTAATTTATTTAATCCATATCCCAATACTCTTCTTGACTCATATCTCAGTAAGATGCAGCTTCTCAAAAAAAGTTCCGAAGATACTTTTAATGCAGCCTTGCATTCTTATTAGTCTATGCAGAGAAGTATGAGGCAGAAATTAACATAATTCCTTTAACACAGATTTTCTAAGGGGGAAAAAAACCTCTCTCATTTACCCATGACAAATACACATTTACTGGTGGATAAACCAGATTGGATCATTATGTTCAGTGAGCAGTCATCAATTGCTCTATATCTAGTTGGGAGGAAGTATCACGCGATTCCCCAGGGGTTTGTTCTGTGTCCAGTATTGTTTAATATTTAATAATCTGGATGATGATATTGAGTCCACACTTTGCAATCTGTAGATAACACCATGTTGGGGGGAGTTGTAGATATTTTGGAGCGTAGAGCTGAGATACCAAATGACCTGAACAGGATGGAGAAATTGTTCACTGAAGACTCAAAAGGAAAAGTCCTGCACTTGGGACAGAATAATTGCCTGGACAAAAACAGGCTGGATGAATGACTGGCTGGGCAGTACTGCAGAGAAAGACCTCTGGGTGCCATAACGTGAACATAAGCTAACGGTGCAGTGTATCTTTTTTGTGCAAGAAAAGAAAATAAGAGAGAGAAGGCAACTGCATGCTGAGTTGTATTAACAGGAATGTCACTTGCAAATCAAGGGAAGCAGTTTTTCTACTCTATTCAGCACTGGTGAGACCTCACCTAGAGTACTGCGACCAGTTTTGGGCCCAACACTTCAAGAAGAGTGCAGACAGCTTGGAAAGAATCCGGCACAAAGCAAGAAGAATTAAGGGACTGGGAGACAAGACTTATGAGGAAAGGTTGAAAGAACTAGGGTTATTTAGTTAGAAGAGAAGACCAAGGAGGATTTGATACCAATCTTCAAATACTAGAAGGGAAATTAGAGAGAGGATGGAGATAGTCCTGTATCCTACAGCCACAGAGAAAGGATATGAGTAATGGCCTCAAACTGCAGCAGAGGAAATTTAGGTTGGAGATTAGAAGAACTTCCTGACTATGAGGGTGGTCAAGCACTGGTACAGGCTAACTACAGAAACTCTAGATTCCCTGTCCTTGGGAATTAAAGAGCAGATCCGATAAACACTTGGCTGGGATGGTTTAGTCAGGGATGATCCTGCCTCCACCACTGGGATGGACTTAAATGACCTTGTGAGGTTCCTTCCCACTCTATTTTCCTATGATCCTATGTCACCATTCAAAAAAAATAAAAAAGATGAAAGTAAAAGAAAAGTTTTCTGAATACACTAGACACGTCCACACATGCAGGCCCATGTGCCTGCAGCAGCTCAAAAAGGAGCAGCGCAAATTAGAGCCAGGGATTTTTGCCTCAGTGCACATGCCCGGACATGCACTTTGGTATGGGGCAAGTTGTGCCACTTGGGGCAAAATAATTCTGTCCAGCTTCTCCCGAATCTGCAGCCAGGGGCAGCTAGAGCCTGAAGCTAGCACCTGTGCTGGCCCCAGCAATATGAAAAGCTGCCCTGACAAAGCTACACTACCCCTTGTGCCAGCTGGACTGCTGAAGCAGCCTTGAGAATTCCCTGCACCCTCTACCCACTGCAGCAGTCTGGCAGTGGGGGCCACTGCCTGGATATGACCTGCTGCTACCTGCAACAACATATGCCCCAA